>NC_136058.1:305797350-308629218 GCF_964261635.1 Lissotriton helveticus | reverse complement strand
GACACTCTGACTGACACTGACACTCTGACTGACACTGACACTCTGACTGACACTGACACTCTGACTGACATGGACACTGACACACACTGACACACACACACACACACACCCCACCTACTATCAGCTCGTAAACACCTTCCACTACAGTGGAGTCCAACCTTCTCCGTCTCCATAACCAACTTCTCTCTGCAAACCAGCTCCTCTCCCAGGACAACCTTCTTCGCTCTCATCTCTTTGCGTCCTGAGCTGGAGGTAGCACCGAAACAGCCACTTCTGCGGGTGGTGGACGGCACCATGTGGAGGCTGGATGGGGAAACAGGACGCTGACTGTATCTTCTGGATCCCTCCAGTTTGTAACACAGGAGATCACCAGCCAATAAAAGACACTGTAAACCACTTAATTTATGGCGAAGCTATAGATTGATCTTCATTCTGAGGTGGATCCCTACAGATCTCACCCACTCTGATGGCCCTGACATTCCACAGCGGTTCACTTTATTTATTATGTTCAATGTGCCGCTGGAAGATATGCTGCTGGTTTGGCTGTCTCAACCCACCAGCACTCAGAAGACATTCAATTTGATCTACAAATGTCTCACTTTGAAAATAAGGATCCTAACATAATTAAGTTTCTTCCCTTTGCTTCTGAAGAGGTTCAGGGCATGCTTTATGCCTTTCATCTCAATTTCATATCACTTATTTCTGGTTTGATCAGATTTTGTCTCGTTTAACTGTTTTCTGTAAAAAATACTTTGTTCTTGCCTCCGTACATTTCCCCGCCCAAGAGTGGTTTACTATTATTGACGGAGAATTGCTACTATGGTGGATTGTCATCCTTCGTCACTGGCGCGTCTTATTTCTGGGTGCAGAGTATTTTATCAGATCACGCTCACATTCATCCACTAACTCTAGTTGCCCATCATTTCCACAAGTTCTTTAAAGTTTGCCTCACCACCTCCATGGGCCTTGTCCTGGACAAACCACCAATTTGATGAAATTGAATCAGACTTAAGGAGTCCGATGTTCCCTCAGGAATGAAGGAAGGTGAGGAGACTGCATATCCCAAAATTAAACCGCTCGCAGCTTTTGCCTCAAGTCTTTTGTGTAGCAGCTTCTCCGCTTTGAAATGCTCTAACAGGTTGTTTTGTTTCTCTGTCACTAACCTTTGCAAACAACAAAAAACACAATTTCCAGACTTGCTCTTCCTTAACTCTTTACACCATGATTTTTCTAATGAATGTCTTGTTTTATTTCTGCACTGCCCCTTCACTGTTCTAAAAGACTGGGGGCCTGAGTCAGTGTTTGGCAGACAGGGTACTCTGGCACAAATGTGATGGAGAACCTCGCCCGCTAAAGCCTTCACCCGCCCACCACATTTAGAGACGAGGGGCTCTTGAGTTCACATATACAGAGTCCCAGTTGGGCTCCATCAATGGAATACTTCCTCTGACGGCCCTTTGGAGTAGGGGCCATTGGAAGGAGGGTACTACAACACCTGCCCTATTTTGAGGGACAGGAAAAAAACTAAAAATGAGCGGTTCCTATCACTTTAGGGAGATGTCTATGAGGAATTTGACTCATTGCATCGCATAGCAATATCACGCATGCAGTTACAACGCTGGTATTACTACGCAATGTCAATTACAATGACATGTCCTTACATCGCAAACTTTCACTACGACTATGCCGTTACCGCGCATGCCATTACAATGCAAAGGCATGAGTGGTAAAGGTAAACTCATGGTAAACGTTTGCAATGAAATGGCATGCGTAGTAATGGTTACGTGTTGTTACATCCCATGCGTTGTAACGCATGTGATGTAATGACTTGCGGGGAAAAAGCCATGATGTAATGGCGGTTTCCCGTCCATGAGACCAGCGGACATCTCGGAATATGGCGGGTGGAGGTAATTACCTCCACCCGCCAGACAACATAAACTCCATCTGCCAACCTCTAAATCTGCCCCTTAATCTTGACTAATTGTGCTAGCTGTACATTCTAGGATGTCCAAACCTATTTTATACAGTGCCTAATGGTTAGCACAGAAATGTAATACATTTTTTATCTGTAACACATACAACAGCATAATTCAGCATTAAGGGTAGTATCTTTGACTGAACCAGCTCTCACACCACATCACACTACAACCACCCCCCACCAGAACGACAGACACCAACAAAGACAGACAGAAAAAGTCTTAGACACAGGACAACTTTTCCACTGTCCCCTATGTGGGAACCACTGATGCATGTTTACCCTGACTGACCTACTAACTTGCTGAACTTCTCCTTTCCTTGTTGCCAGGAAACCTTCAATAGAAGTCCGGGTGACCCATTACCCAAAACCCTCTTCATCCTGATTGACACATCTCCCTTAGTGACACCATATGCTTGTTTCATTATCAAGATACCCATGTAAGTAAGCCTCCCAATCCCAAGCCCCTTTCACTTTCTACTTCCAGTTCAAAATCACAGACGACTTCGTTATCTACCACTGGGTGACCCTTGCTCCCTCATGCACACTTTGCACCCAAGGCACTCTATTGTTGCACTTCCCACCACCCGGACATAATTACCCCATCACAATAAGCGCAGACCATTGAGACATCAAATAGAGATATTTATAACAATATTCTTCCAAAGAAGAAGCAGGGAGGCGACTGACTAGCAGGGCTTTGAGGGGGGCGGGGGGGCGAGGGTGGTTTTAGTCCAGCTGATAAATGGATATTTATTTATTTATTTATTTATTTCACTTCTAACGCGCGCTATCACCTAAGAAAGGCATCCTGGCGCTGGCAGACTCATATCGGAGGGGGTCTGAACTGATGGCGAGCTAAGGATTCGGGAAAAGCCATGTTTTTAAACTCCTCCTAAATAAAAGGAGGTCAGGGGTGTGTCTAAGCTCAGCCGGAAGGGCATTCCACAGTCGCTGCGGCCACACCGAACGATCTTCCTCCTGCTTTTGATTTCTTGAACCTAGGTATTGTCACCAACCTAGCCGAGGAGGATCGTAGGTTACGGGCCGGCGCATGCCACATGAACTTCCTTTGTAAACAGATGGAAGGTTTGCCTAAGGTGACCTGACGAGGTGCACCGAGGGTGCCCGGATTGTACGGATTGCAGACTACTGTCCTTGTCATGGGTTTAGCACAAAGAGCAGTGGTGGCAAAATACAGTATTTTGTGAATCCATGGTTGTGTTACTGAAATGGAGGCCACCCTTGTAAAGATTCGCGTGTAGGCCCTACCCAGATCCTTCCGCTAAAATTCCAAGTATACGTTGTGCATCTTTGTGTATGCGGCCTGCGCGGCACATGCATAGTGTGTATAAATGAGCCAAAAGAATGAAGGCTTGCAGAAGAATTAAGAATAATAAATATCAAAATTACAAAAAAACAGTAAACAGATGGTCATCCCCGTCTGATACAGAGCAATGTTGCTATGGTTACCGGCCCTATTGATGCCAAGAGCCAAAACTATCAATTGTTGGCCATGTGATCTTTTTTCGCCTTATGTGACTGGGTCAATACACAGCGTAAAGACGAACGGAAGCCTTAGGAGAGAGGCGTTAGGGATGGATGTGAACAGGCTGTAATCATCTATGCCAACAAAAGAATCACATTTAAAAAAAGAAATTGTGGAATTAATTTCCATATCGATCTATACTGAAGTGGGAAGAAAGCTGAAACCAATCACTGCGGTACAGTGCAACGATAAATCTGTAGTTACTTATGCATGGAATAGGCAAAAGTGAGAACTTTGGGTGTGCAGAAACACAAACTAAGAAAGTAAACCATAGGGAAGGTATACTTGAAAAGAGCAAAATTTTGATCATTTTGTGGGGGTTAAGAAAACCAACCCTCCCCTGCCCTGTGGTACCATTCGTTTACAATTTTCTTAGTTGAACATAAAAATGTATATTAGTTTATCTTCGGTTTTCCCGCAAATCAGGATTTTGGAAGGACCTATGATCTCTGTTTTCAATAAACAACAGTTTTACATTGTTGTCTTTTGAACCTTTCATTTTTCTTTTCTAAACTTCAAAACACTGCCAATTATTGGGCTGTCAGTGTAAGAATCAAGTAAGAGAACAATGCACTATTATATATAAACATTAAAAAAACACAATTCAATAGTCCTTTAACCCCATGGCCCCGGCGGTAATTACGCCGCGGCGCTAGGGGGCAGAGGGGGCTGCGCGGCGCTGCCATGCTTGTGACGGAACCACTCTGTCACAAGCCGCGGTGGCGCTGTTTTTGTGACGAAATGGTTCCGTCACGGCCCTGCCCGCTCAATAGAACGCGCCGCGCAGGCGCGAAATAAGCACCGCGCAGGCGCGGCAGCCAGGCCGTGGCGGAACCATTCCGTCACGAGCATGCAAGGGGTAAAAAAAAAAAATCAAAAGTTTACTCTTTTTAGAAGCTCCTCGTCGGCAATTGCCAAAGGCCGTGCCCACTTGTAGTTGTGTATTTTGATCAATCACTACTGGCAAGGATCTATCGCCATGACCTAGCACCCTTGGGATCGCATATGATTCCCAGGGACAATAACACAATGTTTCAAGAGTTGGAATTTCGTTTAATAAATCATTATTTGTATCTGGAATAGCCCAACAGAGGGGTTCATTTAAACCAAAACAACACTGAACTGGGACACAACTTTTCCAGATCAGCGTTTTCAAATTCTTGTTTATCATGAGTCTGTTCAATCTATACAATGAAATCGATGGAAAAAAACATCTCCCACAATGCACTGGTTCAAAGGAGAGCTGGATAGATTGGAGACCTCAAATAGCCCTGGGCACACTTGATTTATACTGTATTGTAACATTTATGTAGCACTTACTTCCCCTATGTGGGGCACTGAGGTGCTTGCCTACATGGGTAGCATGTTACACAGTGCAGGGTGTGTGGTTGAAAGGGTGTTGTCTTTATTTTGACCCTATGTGGGAAGTGTTTTCCTGCACGAAGTCCACGTAGGTGCGGTTATCGTGCTACAAGACCCAGCTCTTAGCAATGTGATAGAGGAGGAAGTGTGAGAGACGGGTATGCAGTTTATAAGGTTTAGTTCGCTGGCATTGTTGAGCAGCTCTGCAGCTCCCTTTATGGTATTTCTTATGTTCATAGTTCACTGAGCTGGTTACTGCATGAGGTTGTCCATTTTGAAATATTTTGTTTAAAGTGTACATTCCTGAGCTGGCACAGATAGCCAGAAACCGGTCCTAGGATGCTTGATTCCGGTCCAGGTAAGGCGTGGCTTGGCAGTTCGGGCTGGACTGTTCCCATGAGGCACAGGGTCAAGACTGATTTGCATATGGCCATGTTTGAACTGGGGTGTCTTGGTGACCAAAATAACGATGGATTAAACCCAGATCTGTGACTGGGGGTGAATGTTTTGCCATTGTGCAACATTCCGTCCATCATCTTGTATGTTTCACAGGTCCTAGGAAGGCATGCATCAGATATCTGCTGGGATGGGCTTTGTTACTATCATCCCATATCCGACTGCCATTGTGAGATTCCATAAGGTGTTTAGAGCATGTAGCTAATTGGGGCCCACAGTGGTAAACTAAATTCAAATTCTCAGTTGACCAGTGGCATGCAACAGCCCTCTTCAATTACTCCACACCTGTTCAATTTGTGATGGGTGGTTTACGGCTGAGGGCAATTTCAGTATTGGGTGATAAACATACCTCAGTTCGTTATGGCAGCAATGGCGAATGTACGAAGCACTTTGCACCTAGAGAGGGGGTCCGGCAGGGCTCCATATTGGCCCCCATTCTTTTCATAATGTATGTTAATGACCTTGAGAGGGCACTTACTGTACAGGGTGTAGATGACCCAAGAGCCGGGGCAGATTGCTCCTGGCACTTTTATATGCTGATAATGCCGTTTTAATTGCTCGCACCGCTAGAAGTTTACAGTAAGTAGCTTCTACATCTTTTTTCTTGAGTTTATCAGCAGCCTGGAATTGTGTACTCATTTTAACAAGTCACATGTAATGATCTTGGGAAATAGGAATACTAAAAGTACAGCTTTTTGAGTTCAGGGTCACACCTTGAGCACGTTTGACAATTTTACATATTTAGGCATCTTAATAGACTCAAAATTCAGCTGGCAACCTTTAATCAAAAAGAAAATTTGAAATTTTACGAGAGCATGTACTGGGCTCAATGAATTCTCCTCCCATTTGAGCCAATAGACACGGAAAATAATGTGAATGTTTATAAAGCCAAGAGTATTCCAGTCTCAACTTTTGGCAGTGAAATCTAGGGCTATGTGAACATAGATCCTTGTGGGACTGCTGAGATTAAATACTTTAGAGAGCTACTGGGTTTGGGGCAATACATTCCCACAGAAATTTTACATGATGAATTAGGCATGAGCTATATTGTAGATTATATTTGGTTGCGACTTCTTTGGCTTTGGTGTAGTATTTGGTTAAAGTATGATTTAAGTTTGAACAGATTAATTATACTTGATTGCATGAAATTAGATAATATATCCACTATATCCTGACTTGGATATATTAGAGAAAATGTTAACAAGCATTGGCAATGCATTGGTTTCACCAATGTAATGAACAATCATCATTGTCCGAGAGTAGGAAATAGCTCCTTATCAGATAATACGGGAGTGGAGAAGATGTAGCACGGCGGGCACAGCTGCTGACTCAGGAGCTGGGGATCATGGTTTGAGTCTCAGCGGCGCCACGCAACATCCTCTGATTCTATGCAAATCACTTAATCTCTGGGACTTATAAATTGTTATATAAATATGCCGCAACAGAAAAAGGCAAAACTTTATGAAAATATAGTTCCACCAAAGCAGATGTTAACAGTATTTCAGAGGCAGGAAACTGATAAGAGAAGCAGACCAGGAACAAGCATTGGCAAATGCAGGAAAATATGCTACAGCCAATAGAAATGGAGGAAATGTAAGTGTCACACACAGGAACCAATGAGAAGCCAGAAAAAAGAGGAGGCAGGATGTAAGTTCATTTTAAGTTTATATTAAAAACAATAGATTTCTCAAGCACAGCACAAGTGCTGTGCAGGCGAAACCTAAAAACCCAGGAAGACCAGAGTTCGTTTTTAATTCATCCAACATTAGCAAACATGATGTTGCCTTGTTAAAGGAGACTTATCATCTAAGAATGACAGCAGAAATGGAAGCGTTATGTTTAGCAAAACCATTATTTAGAAAAGGTGGGTTAAAACAGTGCCTGGGATAGAGCCAGATTTATTTTATGATATGCCCACCCATCAGCGTCCTCAAGGGACCTTTTTTAGGCTGCGTCTGTTTCATCAGCTTTTGTATCTCGAGGGAATTAGGTGCAAGTATGCTGTTCCCCCTTTTTTACTTCCAAGTTGGCCTTTCAGTGTGACACTTGGTACATTGCTATGATATGTCCTATGTATGCACATCTTTGCCAAAGGTTTCTAAAAACCTTTTTTTTAATTCATGATTTTTACAACTTTTAGCTTGCAATGCAATTTGTTATAATGTATCAATGCTTCTTGTGGGGGTTTATAAAGCTCAACATTAGGGGAATCTCGCAGAGATGTTAATAGATGGAATTTTAAAATGCTAAGGTTATTTTAGTCATTGCGTGTTTCACTGTTTTCTGATATGATTTTTTTTGATGTACCAGTACAATTTTATTGTTAAATCGAATAAAGTTAATGACTGACTGAGTGACTGACAGCATCCTGCCAAGGCTACCAGAATGTTGATGGAGCGCAAGAACCAGTGCAGAAAGAGGACCCAAGCCCCGCAGCACGCATGCAGCAGCCAGGCAATGTGCTATGGGGGCTCTAAGCCAGGTATGGGAGGCAGCATGTTGGTGTACAATAGCAACTCTGGTATGCCAATGGACATGCAACAGAACGGAGGACAGGCAGGTCAGCCAGGGTAATGCGTAGGACTGCTGCAGGCTGGGGCCCGAAACATGGTCTATGGCGTCTGGGGGCCGGAGGGCCCAGCCATGCATTTAGTTCAGCAACCACCAATGCAGCCTCAGCAACAGTGGGCCAACACACATGGAACACAGAGTTGAGGGGGACTCCCGTACAGTTGAGGGGGCACAGAGCACCGCCGCTGGGGAGGGGCGGGCAGGTGGCGCAAACATGTCCTTTCCAAATGGGCAGGCACTGAGGGGGCAGAGCGAAATAGGCCCACATCCCGCTGCAGGCATTCCTAGGGTAAACAAAGCAGTGGTGCAGTGTACAAGGATGCATGCACACTCCTAGAAATACAGCAGGTGGGTTCTGGCCCATCCGTCCAAGAAAAGAAAGATGAGGATAAGAGAAGCTTAGGCACAGAAAGGAGTAGGACATTCTGAATTGGTTGAAAACAGTCAGGGTGATGAGGTACATCATAATAGAGCAGTTCCCACAGAAAGCAGCTGCACGCTGGCTCTAGGAGTCATGCATACATGAGGAACATAGGTCATTTCCGGGCTGCGGGGTGTGGCAGTAGTATGATCAGGCATCGAAAAATCATACAAATTTTACTCGACTTGCAGCTCTAGTCACTTAAATAATCTACTCAACCTATTTATAATGCTCTTGAACCATAAACTGGATTCAAATGATGTGATCATGGACAAATAAAATAATTTATTGAGCCACCATTTTCTTCATTATCACATATGAGAACACCTTCAAATGTGTGGGTTCAGCATGTCTGCTGTACAAAAAACTCTTGTTTGATTTAATAGACTAAACTTTTTTTCCATTTACAAGACACATACATACATACATACATACATATAGAATACAAGTCTAGCCACATATAGAATGCACATGACCCCCGACTTGTCTCTTAGTACATTAACAGCATTTTCATCATGACAGGGGCAGGAATGTTTCTCAGTTCAGTTCATAAACTTTATTCGATTCACATAAGAATCATAAAAGTCAAATAATACATTTTAGAACATCTTTAAAAATTCATTTAGAAGCAGTTTTTAAATTTGTACGGTAAATTAATAACATACATTGATTAATAGGAAAAGTTATGGCCCATTGCTATTCGATCAGGTTCAATTAATCATGAATACTTCATATCAATGTTGTGTTTAAAAATAAAACAACAGTATACCTGAGCAACAAAACTGGTTCTGGCAGCCAAAATTAGCTATACCGTTTTCTGATCATGAGTGACACACGTATAAAATTTAACATTGCACAACAAACGTCAGATGTAGACAAAGCTAACAAATGGTCATAGCCCTCTTTATAATGGCAAAGTTGTTTTTCCTTAAGGATCGGCTTAATGAACCTCATTCTCGGATCCTTGTATAAAGAACAGAAAAGAACAACATGCAACGTGCTTTGGCTATCTTTGTTGTTACAGGGACAGGGGGGCAGTCTCTCACACCAGCTCCCCTGTCTAGGGAACGCAAAAAGAAAATGCAAAATGTGTAACCTAAACCTTGTCAAATAGAATCGCCATTGCACATGATTTATAAAGGTTAAATAAAACTGGTGATATAAAGTAACCTTAAATTCTTGAGGGCTAACCAAAGGGTGCACAAGTGAGGATTTCAAATAACTTATTTTGATAACAGATTTGATATCTCCCTGAATGTTTTCAGGACTATCAAAAATATCACCCAGGCCTATTTTATGAAGTGTTTCATTTACATAAGACAACCATGGGATCTTATTCATGTGTGTCAATTTTAGACAATCCCGAAGGATGTCTCTAGACAATTGTAGATCCTCTGACAGCCATATTTTGCCCCATAATAGAAGAGGGGAAAGACGGATTGTGTCACTCACATAACTCAAACCCACCTCATCATGGGCAAATCTATTTGAGGAACTTAGTGGAATAGCCAGTACACGTTTTAAAAATTTATTCTCCATAATTTGTATTGCATCAGGGCTTTCGGTTCCCCAGACCCCTGCCCCATAAATAGCTACTGACAAGCATTTTGCTTTATACAGGGTTTTTAGATGTTTGACGGGTTTTTGGCCTAACTTCCCACAGAAACGAAACAGTCCTTCAATAGAGCGGCTAGCACTCTGGACTCGAGTCTTAATTAACGGGGCCCAACTTAGTTTGTTGTTAAAGAGGTTTCCCAGATAGTTAAAGTTTTCCACTTTTTCAATGGTACAGTTGTTTACTACAAACTTTCTGGTTTTGGTGCCCTTTGGGCCACAGACCATAACAAAGGATTTGGTGAAATTTACCTTTAGGTCTAGGTCCAACATAAAAGTATGGAAGGCATCAAGACAATGCTGCAAACTATTTCCTGTGAGAGTCATTAATACCGTATCGTCAGCGTAAGAAAGCATCGGTACACTCCTGCCATTAACCTTTGGAAAATCATGGCAGTGGTCCAACAGGTATTTTTCCAGCCCATTAGTGTAAACTAGGAACAGGAAGGGGGCTAAAATACATCCTTGACGGACGCCCTCAGTCGAGGGGATAGACTTTGTTTTCTCTCCCCCTGGCCCGAACCTTATGGCTACAGTGGTTGCTTCATGGAGTCTACGGAGCAGAAGAACCAAAGGTTCCTCGAAACCCATATCCTCCATCATCTTCCACAGCTTGTTTCGGCAGACAGTGTCGAATGCACTTGAGAGATCCATGAAGGCAAGATGAATGGAAGAATTCATTGCCTTCATGTATTTCCCTATAATCAGTGCCAGGTTTAGACACTGTTCGACAGTACCTTTGCCTTTCCTGAACCCATATTGGGAATTTACAATAAGGCCCACCGAATCTGCCCATGTTTCCAATCTGGCTAAAATAACCCTACCCAATATCTTACATGATGCATCAATTAGTGAGATTGGGCGATAGCATCGGGGGTCAGATCTATTGCCTTTCTTAAAAATTGGCACCACTACTGCCTCCTTCCATGATGATGGAATACGACTAATAACAACTGCTCTAAATACATTTAATAAAAGAGGGGCCCAAATCTTGACATTGTGCTTGAAAAAGTCCAATGGCACTAGATCAGGGCCGGGAGCTTTTAATGACATACCTTTCAACAGAGCATCTTCTACTTCTTGCAAGGTGAGTGATAAGCTCAGAGACAAAGTTGATTGCGAAACCACTAATTCCCTAGGGTCTCCCAATGACAATTCATTAGGTGAAGTTCCATGTGGGTTAAAAATAGCCCCAAAATGTGATTCCCATGTTTCACAAGGAATCTGCATCACACTATTATCCTTACCATTACTTATGAAAAGAGGGCGATTAATTACTTCCCAAAATAGCCTACTGTCCTTCAAATCAGAGGCCTTTTCTAAATCTTCCCAAGCCAGATTTTTTAGGTCCAGCTTCCTTGTTCTTATTGCTTCTTTATAGGCCATTCTAGATGCCCTAACTAATTCTATATCCCTTGGTTTTTGATTTAGTGCCACTTTCAGGGATCTATGTGTGGCCGAGCATGCAGCATCAAACCATCTGGGCCCTGACCTTTTGTTTTTCCCAATTGGTTTTGTAAGGCGTTTGGCTACGTGCCCACATAATATTTCAAAATTCTCTATAACCTTTTCGGGATTAGATGTCGGTGATAGGCATACATCATATTCTGAGCTATGTTCAGTTATGATCTCGGCCTCAAGACCTGCTGCATCTATTTTACCCCATTTAAGAGTAATGCCTTGATTCCTGTTACATTTTATAGGTTGATCCCAAACAGAATGTTTGAGTTTAACAGGACAGAAAAGGGATAGGATTAAGGGATTGTGGTCACTGGCAGCATTAGCAACTACTTCCAGTTTATCAACATAATGGAAATACCCATTGGAAATAATTACAAAATCAATAAAACTCATCGTGCCTCTACTTCCCTGAAATGTCGGTATCGGGGCCAAGTCTGGACCAACCCAGGGTTCCACTATAGCTAGGTCATTCAAAATGATGATATTATTTAAAGCGTCCCCCTGGGGTGTATGTTTGAAATGTGTCAAAGGAAGGTCGTGGGAATCTCTCAATCCACACACCTTCGAGTCCCCATGGGTACATAGAGAGCAGTTAAAATCCCCCACCCAGATGACAAAAAGTAGGGGATGCTCGTGACGTGCCCTGGTCATGGCCTCCTCCAACTTCAACATTACAGTTGTCTCGTTAATATCAAAGATGTTATAGTACCAATTAATCAATAACAACGGTTCAGGAAACAAGTTAACCAACATAAGCACTTGGAACCATGGGGTGTCAACTATCTTGGTAATTACAAGTTTACACAGTTTTAATGAGGTTGCTGTCATTAGACCACCTTTTGCCCTACCAGCTTGTGAGGCTACCGCTAGGGTATTAAGGGCTTGAAAGCCATCAATATCCTGTGTGCAACGGCTCCATGTTTCCTGGAGGCACAAAATATCACAAACACCCACAAAATCTAACCATGCCTCATCCTCCAGTCTTTGAGCAAGCCCAGTAATATTCCATGAAATTAAGCAGATCCTTTGTTCACTTTGGGTCTTTGTGACTGGCTTAAGTGATACTTCCGGAACGTGCCATTCAATAATTGCACTTGACGCACTTTCTGTATTGATACCGGCCACAGGGACTTGGGGTTTGGAAGCACAACCGTCACCGATGGGAACTTTCACCCATGGGTTGTTGTTGCGACTTTCACCCTTCGCCCTCTGGCTGGACTCTTCTATTATCAGGGCATTACCAGGAGAATATTGTGGTGGTCAATCTTGCTCATCCATACCCATAAGTGGATCAAAACGATTTCTTAACGGGATATTATTTGGGAACCATCCCGACACCTCCTGCAAAGGACCAAACGTGTTGGTAGTTGGTGCCCCTTGCCACCAATTTTGCTGGCTATGTCCATCGAACCTATTTGATGTCCGTCCAGCATTCTGGACAATAGTCCAGGAACCTTCTTTCGCATAGTGAGTTCTTGGAGGATAAAAGAAGGTAAGGGGTCTCAAAACTATTGTAGGGTTAACTTCATACGATGGCCGCACACATATATTCTGTGCTGTGTAAGGATCAGCAAAAGAAACAATAATACAGTCACCTACCAAGGACTTAGGTGTGGGGCCTATCCATGGCACTCTACGGACCATTAATATGCTGCTTCTATGATGAACAGGGAGCTGTGTGTTGGAATTAAGCCAATGAATGACTTTATTTTTCAGGGATTGAGGATTCTCCTGGGAATTCTGATCCAACTCTGGAACTCCAGCAAGTATGGTCACATAGGGCCCAGCTTCTGGTGGAAGATCAATAAAGCCACCACGAAAATTGGGGCGACTGATCGGCCGCTGAAAATTATTCAGAGAATTTTGCATTTTCCTATGCTGTGGGGCAGCTCGTAGATTAGAATTCTGCCTATGGGGTGGATTGGGCAAGGGACATAATTTTGGTGCAACAACGATTGGAGTTGATGCAGTCTGGTTTGCAACAGTGGTGCGTTGCTTCGGTATAGGTTTTACTAACGGTAAGGGCATAGGAATATTTTGAGGTAATTGTATGGGTAATGGTACGGATACTGGTTCTTTTATTTTGGGAGCTAAATCAATCTCACTAGCACGTTTAGCTTCCATTTCCTTTAGACTCAGGCTGGCCAAGGTAACTATGGTCTTATCCATTTCCAACAGATTATTCTCTATACGAGAAAGCCTTAATTCTAAGGGAGTAAGTAGCTGTTTTAACGTACCCCAAACTAAATTAAGAAATTCTTCATCACCCCCTCTATCGTTTGGTGATCCACCCACTTGAACCATCGGATCATCAGTTCTAGTTATCTCTGGGGAGGCAACCGGGATGCTATCATCCGCGGAGCTGTTTAAATCCGAAACGGCTGCCACACCCAGAGTGCCCGGATTAATTTTTAAACTACCATCCTTTATCCCAAGGGATCCTAGTGCCCTTCTACTATCGAAAAATTTTGATCTAGCGATTTTCGCCTTTTTTCGAGCATGGATGGCCCTGGCAATACATTTCTTTTTACGTATTGCCATTTTCCTGGCCCTAGCTGTATTCATAAGTGAGTTAGTTTTAGGGGGAAGCATGGTACCTAACATGGAGGTTAATGGCGCGGGATCCTTAGTTATTACCAATGGAGTAGGTGAATGGATCGAAGGGGATATTGAGGAGGAAACAAAAGGCGCTGGATGGATGACAGCCGTTGTCAATAGTGGCCGCGGACCTACTGTATGCTCGGGTGTACGGGCAGAGGCAATATTCCCCATCGAAGACTTTCTAGTAGTAACCAAGTGCTCGGATAGCCTTCGTGCAGCTTCAAGATCTAAAGAGACCCTGTGCTGCATTTTACTGATTTCCTCGTCAATAGCCAAATTGGTTTTGACTAGGAAATCATCCAGTGTCCGATTAGAGTTCGATTTACTTGCAGCCATAAGGGTTTTACTCCTACTACCCCGCGAGCACATTATACAGATTTAAGAAATAAATAACAATAAATAAGTATTAAAATTTTTAAATTTTACACCAATAAAACTGTATAATGCACCAACCAACCAGGGGGCGTGGCCCAGCCCAGTCCTCTTTAGTCCTCGAACGGCCTCAAACGGCCCAGTCTTTGCCCAGTCTTTGCCCAGTCTTTGCCCAGTCTTCGCCCAGTCTTCGCCCAGTCTTCGCCCAGTCTTCGCCCGTGCTGCGTCCCGCGCTGCGGGAGGACAGGAGGAGGAAATAGGGAGCGTGAAGGGCAGGGGGCGGGGCCAGCAGGGAGAGCGGACCGGAAGGTGATAGACGGTCTCGCAGGGACTCCTGGCTCCTGGAGTCCCTGCACGCTCGCAGCCCCGCTAGCGCCTCTCACCCTCAGCCAGGCAACAGCAACCAAGCCCTCCTCAGAGTGCCCTGAGTCCCTCTGCGCGACGCGGCACCCGCGGAGCGGGTGCGGCGAGCTGTGGGCGGTGAGGAATGGGCGCCGCTGACGTCCTAGTCAGATCAGGTAAAAAGCTCCGTGTAGTCAAAAGAAACCCGCAGGAAAGGCAGTGGCGGGAGATTTAAAAGTCCTCAGAAGGCGAGGGGCGGGGCCAGCAGGGAGAGCGGACCGGAAGGTGATAGACGGTCTCGCAGGGACTCCTGGCTCCTGGAGTCCCTGCACGCTCGCAGCCCCGCTAGCGCCTCTCACCCTCAGCCAGGCAACAGCAACCAAGCCCTCCTCAGAGTGCCCTGAGTCCCTCTGCGCGACGCGGCACCCGCGGAGCGGGTGCGGCGAGCTGTGGGCGGTGAGGAATGGGCGCCGCTGACGTCCTAGTCAGATCAGGTAAAAAGCTCCGTGTAGTCAAAAGAAATGTTTCTCAAATCATGTTTAAAAAAACTATCACTTTTCATAAATCCATAGCTAAAGCATGAAGTGGTAGCAAACTGTCATTTGCAATCAGCATATTTTACACTGAGGTGGCCACAAACTTTCCCACTGACATGCAGCTTTACTGATAAAACTATATAGTGAACAAGCAATAATGTTTGGAAATAGAGTTTCTGCAAATATGTGTCATTTGCCCATCATCAAGTAAAGTGTTCTAGTTTGTTTTGCTCCAATTTAACTCTTTGTTTCCATCACATTTTTTAATTACAAAAAACGGTACTAGTGTAACTCCTGATATATTTCGAAATATTTGTAATATTAATTTACAGGCTATTTATTTAAATGTGTTAGAGAAAAATAACTGACATCTTCAGACAGCTCACTTGACAAAATCCTCAAACCTCATTTTCCAAGCAGCAGTTAGTTAAAACACAAACAGACATTTGCCCTCTTTCCTTGAACAGACAGCAAGTGTGTCAAGATAAAAACAAGATTTTGTGGCATCTTTATCACTCATTCACTTTATAAATGAACAGCACACCTGTTCCTTTCCAGCCTAAGTTTACTTGCCAGATGGGACTAGTAGGTGCTAGAAATTGCTGGACCTGATAACATTTTAACTGCAATTGTGAGAGGGCGAGTAGATTTTTCAAGGCCTGAATGATTGGGGGCTTAGGCAGAAGATGTAGGCCTGGCCAAACTTGGAGTGGGGTGACGAGGACCTGGAAAGGGATGTATGACGGTACAACACGTGGTATTACCTCGCGTACCGTTACAACGCAGGTTTTTCAACGCAAGTCGTTACAACGACTTGCGTTGGGGGGCGCTGGATAGTGAATAGTTTTATTTACTATTCCAACTCCAGTCCCCGTGGATATTAGGGAAGGTGTTGGATAGTAAATTAAACTATTCCCTATCCTAGAGCGCCCTCCAGCGAAAGTCGTTGTAACGACTTTCGTTCTAAAATCTGCGTTGTAATGGTACCGCGTTGTTAGAGTTTCGTTGAAAAGGATGTTGCCCCCCTGGAAAGTGCACACATAAGATGATGTCAGAGAGGGAAGGAGTAAGACTCAATGAGAAGTACTTTTGCCAACTCAGCCTCAAGGTTAGGCAACAGAGGCCATTCAAAGTCATCAAACCCAAGGAAACCAAAGCTACACGGGTCGCAAAGGGGTAATAGCCATATGCTAAAAATACAGAAAAGGGGATTGCCTATGGCGTAAAGCATGTCATTTCAGCGCATGAGTCAGCACTTGTGGAGAGGGTCAACCAAGTAACGTCTGTGGAAAACCAAAGGGAGCAGACAAAAAGAGGGGTGCTACTGAGAAAGAGTGTAGGAACAGGAGAATCCAGCCAAGCAGTGGAGGCGTTTGAACCGGGCTAGGAGGGGCTGGGGCCCAGGACAGCATCACAAAGGCAGTGAGGCAATTCCCCATATCTGGCAAACACCATCATTCTAAAGGAGCCAGTAAGGAGGCTGCTAAATGGTTACCACCACGCAAAGGAGGCACAGGCAGTAATAACAGGCTTAGAGGAGGGCTTCCTAATACCCTAAGAAGGGCAGAGAGTAGCAGAGACATGCAGGAACCTTGAGTCAGTAATGGAACAACCCAGGGTGGTGACAGAAAAGGTGGCTAAGGAATTGAGGTTGGGCAGCATAGCGGGGCTATTCCAGGTGCCCCAATGGCAGACCCCATGATATGACTATTAGGAGTATTGTCAAAGAAGGTCCCAGGTTAAACGTAGACTTATTCACCAGTGGTCATACCCAGAAGGCAACTCAATGAATGATAGAACCAAACTGAGCACCGCTTAGTGGCATATGCCACATTGGACTACGCCGTCAACCTGGTACGAGGGCGGGCAAGTGGACATCGATAGTAAAAGCAGGCGTTGAGTCAGCATTTCACCTCTTACCTTGGCACCCAGATAGCTTCAGCCAGCTGGGTTTCCAATTTGAGGGCCAGCTCTATTTTGACAAGTGCCTACAGATGGGATGTTCCATCTCAGGCACCTACGTTGAGATGTTCACCACGTTCCTCGAGTGGGCAGTGCACAAAGGGCACCCTCAACGGAGAAAGTCGCACAACTTGGATGATTTTTTCTTTGTGGGGGCACAGGGCAGCCAGCAGTATTCATCACTACTGTGTCGCATTCAGACAGCTGGCCAGAGACGTGGCTGTGCCACTGAAGCCTAGGGAAGACAGTAGGTCCAATTACCTCAATGACATTCCCAGGGACAGAACTGTACTCTGAGCAACGGATAATCTATAGGAGTTGCAAGACATGATCCACATGGCAGGTAGCAGGGCGAAGATGACGCTGAGTGACAGAACTGGCAGGTAAGCTCAACTTTTCAAGACAGATCATCCCAACCACCAGGGCATTTACCAAACGCTTGGCCAGGCAGACAGCTAAAGCAATGATCACACCAGGCTCATGGCCGAACCGTGCTACAACCTCTTAATGTTAGACAGATTTTTGGCAGACGTCAATGGCATACTGATTTGAAGAGAGTCAAGCGTTTCGTCCAAGCACGCCCAGCTGTTCACAGACACATCGGGAGGTATGGGTTTTGGGGCACTATTTGGGCAATGCGTAGTGCACCATATCGTGGCCAAGGAACAGGAAAGCAGACAGTTTTACAAAAAATATCAACATCCTAGAATTGTTCCCAATCATGGTGGCCCTTCACATATGGGAAGGGGAACTAAGGGACAAGTAGATCACCATGTGGGCAGACAACAATGCAGTAGTACTGCTCATGAACGGCAGCGCTGGTTGCCCGTTTGTACTGGTGTTGATCCAGTAGCTAGCCGAAAGGCAGCTCAAGGCAAATAAGGAAATCAAAGCAAGGCATGTATCAGGATGTGCAAATTCAACAGAAACTGATGCTCTCTCGCCTACAGATGGAGACTTTCCAAGAAATGAACCCTGGGGCCAGGGGAGAAGCCAGAAAAAAAATCCACCCCCCTTCCTTTGAACCACAGCTGGCATGAGCTTGAGCGAGTGAACATGGGAAGTATTCAAGCTCAAATTTACCTATGGAAGTTCGTAGCGTGAAGCAGAATGTCACTGGGTTGATTAGGTTGGCGCAGAGTGGCGTGGCGCAGAGTGGCGTGGCGTAGAGTGTTGTAAATTTGTCGTCTTTCACCACCACAGATCTGCTCAAAATTTGGCACAGTAAGTAAAACCTGCTAAATATCTGCTAAATTTGGTGCAAATTCTCACCAAGAGTTTCAAATGTATTAGCAAATGAGCATTTCCTTCACACCCCCTTGAAATCTCCCAATCTGATGGGCCTTCGTGACATTGAGAAAATCTAGAGTAGGTGCAACATGCCAAGTCTCTGCAAATTTGGTGCAGATTCATCAAACAGTGCCAAATATATACGCACATCGAAAATGTTTAATTTACCCGTGTTAACTCCTTCCCTCATTGGATCTGCACAAAACCTGAAATAACTGCCTTGGTTGTAACTAACTAACTGTCTACAACAACTGATGCAGATTCAAATAACTGCGCTAAAGTTAAAAGCAATTGAATATTGCATTATCTCTCCCCCTCCACCCCTCCCACTTTAACTCCTCCAAGTGATGGATTGGCACAAAGCTTGACTTACAAATTAAAAACACAAACCTTACAATCTTCTGCCAAAATCTGTGCCGTCTCATCACAAAGTGCCAGTGCTATTAGAAAATTAACACTCTATGCCCACCCTTTTTGTTTTTTAAACTCTTCCTCCCCCAAACTCGGAAGGTTCGGCATAAACTGAATACTAAAAGAAGGTTAAACTAAGGCTAAGTGCCTGCCAGATTTAATGCTGATCCATCAACGATGCCAAAGATATGAGTAAATCAAAAATATTTTTGACTTACCCCCTCTCTTTAATTTTGCACCTGCTTCTCAACACCAAACATACCTGCACTGGGTATCACTTGCTAACTACTTGCCACACTTGACACAGATTGACTGAACAGCGCAGAAGGTAAAACAAATTAACATTGTATTGACTCCCACACCTTTAATTATGCCATCCTTTTATGGACTGGCATTAAGTCTGACACACTAATCGAAAACTAACCCCTTCTAGGGTCTGCCAAATGTTGTGCACATTGATCACACAGTGCCAAACATATTAGCAAATGAACACTTTTTGCCGAACCCTTTTATGATTATGTACAAATTTTAAATTACCAATAGTAATCGGAATGTAAAAAGCCTAATTCCAGGTATCTGCCTTAAAGAACGCACAATTTATAAGCAAATTATCAGATGACTTTTTAACTGACAAGCTGTACAAGACAACTGACAAGATATCCAAGACAATGTACAAATTAAAAATATTAACCATTTAAATCCCACCGAGTCCTTTTTTTCAAATGTGAATATTTAAAGGAATTGCTAAACAGATTTACGCCAAATCAATAAACATGGTTCGGAGTTTAGTTCATGTCAAGTGTAGTATAAATCCATTCAGCAGTGTTTGCTCCATCATTTGGCAACATTTCTTATAGGAGCTAAAATGGGAAAGGATACCTCACTGTAACATTTGCTCCAGTCGACAGATTATCCTCACTAATCTTGGCATGCTAATGCTTAGCTGAATAGGGCATAGATTCATCAAGGTAAAATCCGCTCGCAAAGGGGCAGATTCTCAAAATCTGCCCCTTTGCGACCGGTATTTTTGCATTTGGGATGAATCATCCCAAATGCAAAAATCGCAAATTAAGAAATCGCAAAATTGCGATTACTTGCATTTAAGGAATCTCAAATTGAGATTCCTTAAATGCAATGCATTAAAGTTGAAAAAATAGCGATTTCGCTAATAGGGCTCGCAAATTACCATGAAGTTGAACTTCATGGTAATTTGCAAAAACTTTGAAAAATGCACTAAAGTGCATTTTTTAAAGTTTCATGTTGCGTACACACATGCCCTAGGGGCATGTGTGTGCGCAACATATGTGCACAGATCAATTTCAGGGGGTGCAACAGGGTGTCCTTTGGACACCTCTGCACCCTTGAAATCGCATTCTCAATTTGCAATTCGCTAATTGCGATTCGCAAATTGAGAATTTCTTCCCATGCATTCTAATAGACCCCTAGGCCCATAGGAATGAATGGGGCGGTATTTCTTAATTGCGACTCGCAATTAAGGAATTTTAAGAAATACCTATTTTTTTAGTGATTTGTTCATGCATTGCATTTTGCTATTCCTTAATAGAGAATCGTTATTTATCGCTATTAAGGAACAGCAAAATGGGTTCTTGATGCATCTGGGGGATGGTTAGTAGACTGGCTAGTTCCCTGCAAATCCGTTCATGGAGTCATAAACTTTAAGCACTAAAAAAATTCCTTTTCAATGAAAAGTGCGGCTGAACTATAAAACTGTGTAAAAAAAAAGTGTCTGTGTGTGTCAAACAAAGTGATAGAACATCTGTCTTTAGCCGTTCTGCACACCCCTATGGGTCTACTTGAAGAGCTCATGGAGGTAAGACAAGACGCAAGTATTGGTAAAAGGACATACACCGGCAGGGGGTGGCGGATCCCTTTGCGGCGGGGTAAGTTGTCCGGCGGGGTAAGTTGCCCGACATGGGTGAGTATGCGGAGCACAGCACTCACAGCCCAGAGCCACCAGACAGCAGAGCACAGATGGACAGATGTTATACTCTATACGTGTACCACTGTTTACTATCCTTCGGGATCTTGTTCGCGCTATATAAAACTTTATAAATAAATAAATAAATATATGAGGTAGTGAGTTGAGCCGAACAGCAGTGACATGACCGCAAACACCTCTCCCCCCCTCCCCAGTCCCCTCCACAGTCAAAGGACAATTTCAACACAGAAACTCGATTTACCCCACCCACCTGCCCCCCAAGGTGATGGCATAGCAACAATTGACGCATGATATGATTTATGACGTACTATGACATGTTTATGGTTAACCATGATTGATTTACGACTGGGCGGGATTTATGGCCCCGTCAAAACAACGTATGACTTGCAAATGACAGGCAACGGTTACCAATCATGCGTATTAATAAAAACTGCAGCCATTAATGCCAAAGTTAACCAAGTCTCATGTCTTTACAGATATAAGTCTAACGTAACACAAATGTTTGGATTGGGCCAAATGCGGGGGTGATAAACCTTGCTGCACATCCCATGGGTTTGCTGGAAGAGGCCATGACCCCTTCATCTTACTGCTTATGTTATGTTATGTTTAGGTCTCTTCTATAGCGCAAGGCTACCCCAAGGGGTGTCCCGGCGCTTTGGCAAAGAGAACTGCAGCAGAGAGCGCAACACAACTGCTCGCGGAGGCCGGAGGGAGAAATCATACTGAGAAGAGCCACGTTTTCAGCTCCTTTCTAAAAGAAAGGAGACTGTTTGACTGTCTTAAGAAAACAGGCAACTCATTCCAGCAGCGCGGGACCAAGTAGCGGAAGGAACGCCCTCCGATCCGGGCGAGTTTAATAGAAGGAACAACGGCTTTGGCCAACAAGGCCGACCGCAGAGTCCTCCTTGGGACATAGAACGCCAAGCGCTTCCCCAAATACTTAGGGCCAATCGCATGGAGGGCCTTGAAAGCCAAGGTCAAAACCTTGAAGGTGATTCTTTGAGCAATGGGCAACCATTGCAGTCTCTTGAGCAGTTCCAAAGCTCTTCTCTTGCCCTGCGTGGGAGGCCAAAAATGGCTCTTGCAGCCGAGTTCTGTACAGTCTGCAAACGGGCCAGCAGATATTTGGGCAGCCCGAGATATAGGGCATTCGCGTAGTCGAGTCGCGAGCCAATTAGAGACTGCACAATGATTTTTTTTGTGTTGCAATGACAGCAAAGGAAGAAACTTCCGAAGCATTTTCAAAATGCCAAAACATTTCCCTGTCAGACCGATGATTTGGGGTCCGAAAGAGAGGCCGTCATCACACTGCACACCAAGGTTTTTGGCTTTCACAGAGGGCTCATCAGGCGGAAACATGTCCTGCGGCCGCCAAGTCCTCCAACTGGGAGCCGGCGGACATCCGAAAAAAAGCAACTCCGACTTATCGGAGTTGCACTTCAGACTGTTCCGCCGAAACCAGTCGAAGACCGCACCCAGGCATTCCCTGATCAGACCACCATCAAAAGCCTCTCCCTTCTTGAAAGTAAAAAGGAGCTGGGTGTCATCAGCGTAGGATATGATTGTTACACAACGGCGGCTGGCACAGGTAAGTGTGGTAGGGCGGGGCGCGGAGTCGAGAAACGACAGAATAGGTATTATTTATTTATTTAATTATACCTAGTCCATGGACTTCCCCCCTCCAACCCTGACCCTCTTACCACTGCCAGCCGCCACTGTCATTAAACTGCGGTCACTGAAGTGCAGAGCCGTTTATAGGTAAGTTAGTGAGCAGCAGTACCATTAACATAAAAGTATTTAATTGTGCCTTCTCTTAGATTTAACTTTTATATCTGAAAACATATGAATAATGTTATGCAGATTGGCCCACTTCAAAAGAGTGTCACACACCTGATGTAGTAAAACAAATGACTCGGAATTTTCTTTTGAATATATACATATATATATCCTTATGCCCAGGGCCACAGGCATTATGCAATTCTGTGGCCACGGTGTTTTCCACATTGTTATGGATTTGACACAATCTATCATCTGCTGCATAAGTTGCATGTTTTAACTTTAAAAAGTTTGAAAGGATCTTTGCGCAGAGGTTCCGTAGTGGGTTGCCTCTCAGTGTGCTCTGACTCTGACTCTGACTTTGTGGGTGTCCGTCTATGGCTGGATCCAGAACCTGGTTCATGTCTCCAGCCACTATTTGGAGCTCCCCCAGAGGCAGTGCTTCTAGTTCTTTCCCTATCTGTTCCCAGAATGTTTTATCTTCGGTGTTGGGGCCATAGATATTCGCCACGTGTATCGGTTCCTCCCCTCTTAACAGGCTTGTTATGAGTAGCCTTCCTTCCGTATCTGTCTTTGTTTTGTCTGGTGTGAGTTTTGACTTCTTGCTTAGTATTGTGATAACTCCGTTCTTTTTGTTCTTTGCTGGTGAACCTAATACGTGACCTATCCAGCTGGCTTTAAGGCGGTCTATGTCTTCCCCCCCAAGCCTTGTTTCCTGCAGAACATAGACATCACTCTTCAGCTTTGCCAGGTGCTCTAGGACTTTCCTCCTTTTAACTGGGTGGTTGAGACCTTTAACGTTCATTGACACTACCTTAATGTCAGTCGTGAGAGTGTGGTGCGTGTTGTGTGTCATTTCCTTTTCTTTCTGAGTTGGCTGTCTGTTAGGCTCCTTAGCATGCACTGCTTACTTCTGTGTTTCGGTTCCCTATCAGCTCTCTCTAATAGTAGAAAAGTGGTGTGGAAAGATAGAAAAAGACAAGAAAGTAGAATCATCCCATGTGTGTTCCCTCCGCACCCCCCTCCCTCTCCCCTACCCCCCTCCCCTCCCTCCCCCCACCCCCCCTTACTTGCATAGTGGGTGTGCGACAACAAAGTTCCTTTGCTCCGCGTTCCCTGAGGTAGGTTGGTTGCTGATTTCTTAAAAGGATTGTCTTATCAAATTCTCTGAGATTCTGTGCGCGCTCTTTGGGCTAGCGCTGCTTCTTGCTGCACGTTCGCCCAATCAGTTCCCTCGCTTCTCGCTTGAGCTTGAGGTAGAAATCGGTATAGTGTTATTTATGCTTCGTTCCTGAGAGTTCCTGAAAGTCACGCGGAGACTTGATTTTGGGCGGGTACTTAGTGTTGTCCTTTCGCTTTATTCCCCTTTACTTTCGTCGGTTGGTGAGGCACTTCTTTTCGGTGCACTTTGGCCTTTTGCATCCATTTCCTCTGTTGGTGGGCCTCTTAGGTATCGCCTGAGTTCCTCGGGGTCCTCAAAGACCAGTGACCTCCAGTTATCCGTGATCTTAAAGCGGGCAGGACCTGTGAAGGAGTAGTTGAGGTTTCTTTTCCGCAGTGTTTCTCTCATGGCTAGAAAGCCTTTTCTGGCCTCCGCTGTGGGTTTCGAGTAATCTTGTGTGAGCACGATTTTGCTGCTCGCCCATGTGAGGTTTTGGTTTTTCCTTGCAAAGGCGAAGATTGCGTCGGTGTGGTCTGCTCTTAGGGGGGAAGGGAATACTCGATACCTTTAGGGACTTCTACGAGCAACTCTATAAAAGAGATGATACGCTAAAGGCAGACGCAGGGAAAAGATTATTGGAACACATCACAACACCAGAACTAACGGAGGATCAAAGGGAGAGATTAGACTCAGAAATAACTAGGGAAGAAATAGAAAGGGCGGTCAAAAGTCTGAAAGACAAAAAAGCACCAGGGCCGGATGGCTTCACAGCCAAGTTCTACAAACACTACATCACCACACTCCTGCCAACGATGACGTCAGTGTTCACAAGCTGTGTAAACAATGGACGTATGACGCAATCGATGGCAGAAGCCAACATCATAGTGATACCCAAAGAAGGCAAAGATACACAACACCCGAAAAACTACAGACCAATCTCACTAATTAATGTCGACTGTAAAATTTATGCCAAGATCCTGGCGACGAGACTCAATACGTACCTGCCCTCCCTCATACACCGAGCACAAGTAGGCTACCTGAAGAACAGAATGGCCCACGACAACACAAGGCTACTAGGCCACGTAATCAATCACACTTCCAAAAGCAATAATGCGGCGGTCATGATAGCCCTAGACGCAGAAAAGGCATTTGATAGGGTGTCGTGGCCATACCTAAACCAGTGCATGCAGAAATTCGGCCTAGGCCACAACTACAGGAGGATGGTGATGGCCCTATACAACGAACCAAAAGCCCGGGTGGTTGTAAATGGGTGTACGTCAGACCTGTTAGAACTAAACAGAGGTACTAGACAGGGCTGTCCGCTATCACCGGCCCTCTTCCTACTGGCAATAGAACCCCTACTCAACATGATACGATCAAACCCCAACATCAGAGGAATACCTGTAGAGGGAGAGTCTTTTAAACTGGCAGCATACGCGGACGATGTCCTAATTGTAACAGAAGATCCAGAAAGATCTATAAACGCTCTAATGGACACTATAGACCAGTATGCCCAGGTGTCGGGGTACAAACTTAATAGAGAGAAATCAGAGTGTAAGCCACTGAACATCCACACCAACAAGACAGCTCTGGGATCCTCGGGTCTGACCTGGCAGAGGAAAGCCATTAAATACCTGGGCCTCCTTTTCGAAAGAGACTTGCGAACAACATTAGACCAGAACAAACAAGCAATTCTAGGCAAAATCAAGGAGAAACTAGAGGGGTGGTCGCCCAAATTTACTACGTGGTGGGGAAGGATAGAGACCATTAAGATTCTCGCTGGACTCTAGCCCTTCCTTCCCTCCAGACCTTTGCATCCCAGTGCAGCGGTCCTCTGTACTCTCTACCACCCCTATATTACCCCTAGAGTGTTTCCAGTCACATCCCTCCTGTCAAGATAGATGATAACTCTAATGACTAGTTTACTATTTGATTTTTAGACTGTATCCATGTGTATCCCCTCCCTGGGTTAGAATTATAGCTTTTACGACTAATCGCCTGTGCAACTGGTGAAATATAGCCAGGTGTACCCCTTCCCCCGTGTGAAGAGATAACCCTATCCACTAGAGCAAAAAGAAAGGTGTTCCTGAAATGTGTAACGTAACTGATTTTATGTAAAATGCCTTGTAAAGGGGCAGCTGAAATTCCAGGAGCCTAGTCCCGACAGCTCGACGACTTCGGAGGGCTGGAAGTGGACCCCCGCTACACGGCGGAGGAGGGCACTGGACATCGAATGCTGTCTTATGTAAAGCGCTCTGATAACCTAACGGGTTCAAGATCCTGAAATGTGCAACGTAATTGATTCTATGTAAACTGCTGTGATAACATGTAACGGAACTGGTGCTATGTAAAGCGCTCTGATAACCTAATCGGTTCAAGTTCGCGCTATAGAAAACTCTAAAAATAAATAAATAAATAAATAAGATGATGATCACCCCTATGGTCAACTACATGCTTAACATGCTGCCACTAACCAACACATCCGATTTCTATAAAAAGTTAGACAAACTACTAAACACCTCTCTATGGCGAGGGAAGAAACCCAGAATCAGCCTTCAGAAACTAAGACTCCCCAAGGAGCTAGGTGGCCTTAACATAACAAATTTCAAGACCTTCCAAACAGCCTGTATGGCAAAACAGGGCCTGTACTGGCTATGCCCAAAAAGGGACTACACCCCGGCCTGGCTCTCCTTAGAGCGCAACCTGCTAGGAGGGATGGAACCAGTAGCACTACTCACAGCGTCGAAACACCCTGCAATCAAGCAAAACGCAATACTAAGGAACACAAGAATGGCCCTACTTAAAGTAGATAAAATACTAGACACAAGCGTCAGACAAACTCACCTAGAGTCCCTATGGCACAACCCTAGGCTAAAATACAAGAACAACACACTGAACATGCACACATGGTACCGTCATGGCATAACAACGGTGAGCCAACTACAGAGCAAAGGGAATCAAATAGCTTTTGACACACTCAAAGAACGATACAAGTTTGATAGCACAGAGCTCTATAACTTCCTCAAGATAAGGGTGGCAATCGCCAAAGCAGGCTTAAACAATCTCACCCCATCAATATTACAATATGCCACCGGCCTGAACATCATAGGACACCAAGTAGCGCACATATACAGAGCCCTGAGGCCCAAAGCGTCTAAACTAAATAATAAAGCTATAGCCGACTGGGAGGCAGTGGCAGGGAAAGTGCTCAGTGAGGAGGAAAGAGCAGACCTCTGGTCTTCATCATCAAGAAGGAAGGTGACAACGACTCTAGACCAGACAAAATTCTGGCTGTTACACAAAGCCTTCTGGACCCCGGCACGCCTGGCCTCCATGGGAATCAGAGAAAATGATTCCTGCTGGAACTGCAACAAGCAGAAAGGGGACCTGGCACACCTACTCTTCCACTGCACTAAAACCAGGAAATTCTGGGACGCAATAAACACTTTCATCAACGACCTAACAGGCGCCACACTAACACTGGACTTTCACTACCTAGTACTGGGGTACACAGACCCATCAATAACATCTGGGAATGACAGGGACCTGATTGACCTCCTGCTCACAGCGGCGGTCAAGATGGTGTTGACCAACTGGAAAGACACAGCAAAGGCAACTTTTAAAGCCTGGTTCAACTGGGTCACGTTCCTACGGGCAGCCGACACCATAACAACGAACAGCCTACCGAACTCCGGGAAAAAATGCGAGATGTGGATGTCGCTAGACAACTACCTGTCCTCCCATAAGCCTCCCTGAACGCCCAGACTAGGCAACACTCACAATCCACATGCATCACCTACTCAGCGACACAATTGCTCTCTACACTCTCTATATCTCTACACCTCTCTTTTTCCTTTCTCTTCGCGCCACCAGGGGGGTAGGAAGACAATCAAACAGCGCGCAAGGGATGCGGGGGAAGCCTAAAGGAAAACGAGAAGAGGATGAAGCCAGCGTGAGAACATGGACTATGGACTTACAGGCACAGGCCAATAGAGACAGTGTTCGCACGACTCCCCCGCCACCCCCCCCCCCCCCCCCCCCCCGGGCGTTTCTTTTTCCATCCTTATTTTTCCCATTCCCCATGTGTTTTACTCTGTACCTAGTATATATGTCTTTTTTTTCAATAAAAATTACTAAACTATAAAAAGTTTGAAAGGATCAAAAGTGTTTAAAAAAGCAGCGACACGTGTTATTGAGCAGGGAGGGCACTTTGCAAAGGTTGAAAGGTCAGCTTTCAGTAGCTTAGTGCTGTAAATGCGTGTTAACGTGAGATGAAACCTTTCCTAAGGCACTGTTAACATGGATTAAAAATGTTTTAAATGTGGTACCATCTATCACACATTTTGCTGAATTATTTGCCTTTCTTGACACATAGTTTAGTCAATTTAGCCGCATAATTTACCGTATAGTTCAAGTGTCCTTGTTTACGTCTTAGCTTTGCAAATACATGTGGCTTCATAACGCATATTCGCTACAGACAAGTGATCGCATCTGTATTACTGTAGAGAAAAGGTTACATCCAAGTTTATTGGCACAGTCCAAAACTGACAAGAGAAAAACGCGGTTGCGCTTCACAGATTGCAAACAATGGTAGCTCTACACAGGGAAACAACTCTCCTGATGGAACAACTTTTCAATGTGATTTTGAATTGCGGCACAAAATGTAGCCACTTGCGCGCCGGATTTGCGTTAAGCATCTGTTGCTAAAACTCAGATTTCCCCTCCTCTCAAAGGTAAAGCGCCTGGAGGCGCGGCCGGGGCGTCCATGGCACACCGCCCTGAGCGCCCCCGGTGCATTTCACATGCTGACACGGATCCTGCACGCGGTGACACTACAATGAACACGTCGGCCGTGCCGCCCTGGGGATCCTACAGGCGGGCACAGGCCTGCCCGGGCCCGCAGCGCCCTCCCCGGGTGCTACGCCCACGCTGCGGCCTCAGGGCGCTGGAGCCACTGAAGTTCCGAGAGGCCTGCGGTAAGGCCCCAGAGCCCCCTCCCCTCGGCAACAACCCTTGGACAGCACAGCTATCCCGCAGGATGCTACAGGCTCCCTACAGGCATCAGGGCCGTCACTTCCGGTCACACAGGCGCTCGGCTGGGAAACCTCTCCGGGTCGTTCATGCTCTCAAAGATGTCTGGATTTATTTATTTATTGCGATTTTCTATAGCGCGAACTTTACCCGAAGGTGTCAGGGCGCTTTACAAAAGAACCAGTTGCGATACATAAGGATTTTGGATTATATATGAGTTACATAAGAGAAACAAACAGGAAAAATGTGCAAATGTACAAGTTGTAAAATCACACAACGAAGAGATACAAACAGAAAAAAAATTAAAAATAAAATAGAAAAATAAATAAATTGCAAACGTACAGGTTGTTAAGTCACTCAAGGAAGAGATATAAATGGATAAACTCTAAGAGTCACATAGGAATGGTAGCGAGTACAAAGGTCTACTACATGTACTAGTGGTTAGACTTATCTCTATATACATATATATATATATATATACACACATAGTAGATTTTTTCAGGTCAAGACCCAAAAAACCAGGAGAGCAGAGTTCCATTAAGTGAGGTTGGAGGGGGGACGCAGTCACAGCACCAAGGGAGGGTGGGAGGGATACAAATGTATGAGGCCTACAGACCTACAGGCTCGGATCACACAGCAGCCCCCATAACTGCAGATCTTCAGGCTCTCTCCGTCAACAGCAGTGATATCCCTCCTGATCCTAGACAGCACACTCATCTCTCTAGATCTCATAGGCTCTAGCAGTTCATAGCATTGGTGTGCCCCCAGAGCTCACAGGGTCTCATCTCAGCCAGCAACTTCACCCCATCAAGTCTTACAGGCTCCTAACAGTAGTAGATCCATCTTTCCAGCTCTTACAGGCTATAAACAAATACAACCGTGCTATCCCTCCCGATCTCACAGGCTCTTGAAATAGCAGTGAAATCACTCCAGTCCTTACAGGATCTCACCACAGACAGCAGAGCTACTGTTTCTGATCTTACAGGCTCTCTCACTGTGGAGAACAAATGCTATCCCTCCAGATCACACAGTAGTCAAAGCGCAACGACTCTTACAGGCTTCCACCATCGCTAACAGCGCTATCCTTTCTGCTCTTACAGGCTATCTCACAGTAAGCAACAGTGCTAGCTCTCCAGATCTCACAGGCTATCTCAACATAGGCAACAGTGCTAGCTCTCCAGATCTTACAGGCTATCCCAACATAGGCAACAGGGCTAGCTCTCCAGATCTTACAGGCTATCTCAACACAGGCAACAGTGCTAGCTCTCCCGATCTTACCAGCGTAAAATCCTGCCAGTTCCTACAGGCTCTGTGTAGTTAGCAGGGCGATGCTTTCTGCTCTTACAGGCTCTCATCATAGATAGCATAGGTATTCCTTCAGATGTTACAGGCTCTCGACATACCTAGCAGAGCTATCCTTTCTCTGCTTAGACTTTCACCACAGAAAACAGAGCTATCGCTCTGGGTGTTACACACTCACCACAGCTAGCCCTCCTCTTTTTACAGGCTTTCACTACGGCTAGCAGAGCTATCCTTTCTCCTCTTAGACTTCTACCATAGGAAACAGAGCTATGCATCCAGATGTTACAAGCTCTCGCCATTGCTAGCACAACTACCCATTCTCCTCTTAGAGACGTTTACCACAGGTAACAGAGCTATGCATCCAGATGTGACAGGCCTTCACCACAGCTAGCAGCGCTACCCTTCCTCTTCAGACTTCTACCTTAGGTAACAGAGCTATGCATCCAGATGTGACAGGCCTTCACCACAGCTAGCAGCGCTACCCTTCCTCTCTTAGACTTCTACTACCTTAGGTAACAGAGCTATGCATCCAGATGTGACAGGCCTTCACCACAGCTAGCAGCGCTACCCTTCCTCTCTTAGACTTCTACTACCTTAGGTAACAGAGCTATGCATCCAGATGTGACAGGCCTTCACCACAGCTAGCAGCGCTACCCTTCCTCTCTTAGACTTCTACTACCTTAGGTAACAGAGCTATGCATCCAGATGTGACAGGCCTTCACCACAGCTAGCAGCGCTACCCTTCCTCTCTTAGACTTCTACTACCTTAGGTAACAGAGCTATGCATCCAGATGTGACAGGCCTTCACCACAGCTAGCAGCGCTACCCTTCCTCTCTTAGACTTCTACTACCTTAGGTAACAGAGCTATGCATCCAGATGTGACAGGCCTTCACCACAGCTAGCAGCGCTACCCTTCCTCTCTTAGACTTCTACTACCTTAGGTAACAGAGCTATGCATCCAGATGTGACAGGCCTTCACCACAGCTAGCAGCGCTACCCTTCCTCTCTTAGACTTCTACTACCTTAGGTAACAGAGCTATGCATCCAGATGTGACAGGCCTTCACCACAGCTAGCAGCGCTACCCTTCCTCTCTTAGACTTCTACTACCTTAGGTAACAGAGCTATGCATCCAGATGTGACAGGCCTTCACCACAGCTAGCAGCGCTACCCTTCCTCTCTTAGACTTCTACTACCTTAGGTAACAGAGCTATGCATCCAGATGTGACAGGCCTTCACCACAGCTAGCAGCGCTACCCTTCCTCTTCAGACTTCTACCTTAGGTACCAGAGCTATGCATCCAGATGCGACAGGTTCTGGCCATTGCTAACAGTGCTATCTCTCCGTCAGAGGGGTGGGTGCCAGGTGGGTCTGGCAGGTGGCGGCTGGCCTGGTTTACCTTCTCCTCGCCCCCTCCCGTGACTCGCTGCCTCAATGAGGCCTTGTCCGAGCAGGAGCAGCCGTGGCCTGGAGTGGATCACCGGGCCCCAGAGGGCAGGGGCAGGCGGCAGCAAAGGAGGCTTTGTGGGGGCAGAGAAAGGGCGCATTGAAGGCCTGGCCGCGGACCGGAGCTGGGCTAATGTGCAGCTCACCTCGGCGCTGGAAGAAGGGGTGCGGGGGTGGTGCAGCACCCCCAAAAATAGCCATGCTGGAGTTCAGAAGGTGAATGAGAAACAAAGAAGCCCTCACATTTTGTGTTACCTCGGCACATTTGCTGGGCTAAATGTCAACGGCTATGTCGTCTGACAAATGTATATACATACAAATCAATAAATAAATCAACAATACTATATACACACATATATATTCGAAAATACTTTAGGCACGATTAACCCTCAGGAAAGAAAGACACTCGCACACCAGGGTTCGACCGAGCAGTCTTCTTCACTATATATATATATATATATATATATATATATATATATATATATATATATATATATATATATATATATATATACATACATACATACATACATACACACACACACACACACACACACACACACACCCCCCACCCCCCCCACCCCCCCCCCCCCACCCCCCCCACCCCCCCTCCCCCCACCCCCTCTCTCTGCCAGCTATCCTGTTAATTTTCAAATTACCATTGGTCCTTCATGACAAGATGGCCAACCACTCTAGGAAGTGACAATACATTTGCCTTTCGGTTTTTCTTGTTCCAGTAGCTGGTGGCTTGTGTCCCTCATCAGCACCCTCAATGAGTTCTCCTTAGACCTGCTAATCTTTAAGATCATGAACTGTCTCTGCCTTTGATGTATACGAGGGGTCATGGGTCAACTCAAGGCACCTATAACATGGGAAAAATGGCCCGGCTCTTTAGGACTACCCCCACTTGTAAGCACTAGGTCCACAATGGTCTGTCTCCAATGGGGGCTCTGCTACCCGAGAAGCCCCCACACTGAATCTAGGTTATATCTTTTTCTTCTTCTATCCTTTTTTCACCGCTGATTGATTTTCCCTTTTATTTAGCAAGGCTGGAGTCCCTTTTTTCTCTTTTCTTCTGTCTCTCTCTTTTTTCTTCTTTTTCTCTTTTTCTTTCTTGTTCTGTATCTTACTATTCTTTTCTTTCCTCTTGCAGGTCTTTTTATTTATCTTTTGTGGGATGCATTTTTTTTACCCAAATGTAATACAAATGAATTGACATGAGTAGGTTCTTCTATATCTGTTCTTATTAAGGTTTATCCATTATTTATAATTTTGCTCATATTTATTCTTTTTTATTAATTATAAATTGTTCAAGATGGTTTTTATGTTTTACATGCTGTAGTACCTTAATTATTTATACTCTCTCTTAAATTAATAAAATTGTTTGAACAAAACAATATATTTTTCTGCCTCTGGATCCAGCTGGGCGCCGCAACAGCGGCTCGCGAAACAAGCGACTCATGCACTTCCCTTTAATTGAGTGCCTTGAATGGCTCCCAATCCATCTTCAGGCAGCTGCTCCCTACGTGACGCGGAGTGTGGGCTACATCAGCCAACAGTGTTTCGTTTTCTATCTCACTATGGTAACCAAGCAAGAACCCGCTTCTCTGAGCACCACCTGGACTACTACTGCTTTATCCTTCCCACAGCAAGCCACTTCTGCGCTGAAACCTTTGTAATTCAGGATATGGCCTCATCCCACCACATAAGACTCTTCAAGTCACTTTTCTCGCTGCACTACAGCAGTGATAGGGTGTCCACAGGCATCAACAAGTGTGCAAGTGGAATTTATTGCCCAAAATTCAAACAGTAGTACAAGGTCTCTCTTTCAGTAGGGTCCTTCCTTAACTACCCACAAAAACCCCATTCCCTCTACAGACCCTTAATATACTACAAAGGATAAGCTACAAAAATAGCGTCATTTCTGCAGCAGTAAACGCACTCAGGAAATTTACCTGTGTAGATAAATTTGTTTGCACACCAAGGGCCACATGCATCAAAGTAAGTAATTGCAATTTCTAAATTGAGATTTTTAAGAAATTGCAATTACTTATGCATGTAGGAATCGCAAACAAAATTGCAATTCCTACACATTCCTTAATTGCGACTCGCAAATTGCAAAATCACAATATAAAATTGCATCATGCATTGCATTTAGGGAATCGCAATTTGTGGTTCCCTAAATGCAATCGCAATTTTAGTAATCGAAATTTTGCAATTACTTAAATTGCAAATTTGCATTTGGGTTGATGCATCCCAAATGCAAAAATACTGGTCGCAAAGGGGCAGATTCTGAAAATCTGCCCCTTTGCGACCAGTATTTAGAATGATGCATGTGCCCCTAAGATCCATACCAACTCCAGGAGTCGGGCCACAACCTTTAGGCTGAAATAAAATAAATCAGATCTTTTTGCTCCAGAATCCATACTGATGGAGGCACAAAATTGTCTCTTTCAAACCTTGCAGCGTCAAAAGGGATCAGAAATCTAACCCCGACACCATATGTCTTTTTTAGAACACATAGTGGAGCTACGGGCAAAAGTAGACATTGTAGTGGGTTTGAATTTAGCCTCTCCAGTATTAGATGCAGATATTACCCAGATCTGCTGGGTCGAGGGTACATTGTTTTTTCATCACTAAGGGGCCAATTACGATTGCGGATTTCCTGCATCCACCGGGCCGGCGGAAGCCACCGCCGGCCCGGAGGATGCGGGAAAAACGCTGCGGAGGCTTGAAAGACCCACCGCCAAATTAGGATGGCTGGTGGGTCTTGCAATCTGTCCTCCGCTTTTCCACCGCGGTCGCCTTCCGACCGCGGCGGAAAAGCATTAACATGGCTGGCGGTGTCTATCAGACACCGCCAGCCATATTAGGATGGAGTAGAAAGTATGCTTTTCCACGGCGGCTTTTCTGCCGTGGAAAAGCATACGGACCTTCACTTCGGGGGCCCTTTGCGGGCCCCCTGGGTGAAGGGGGGTGGGGGATGCACATGGGGGGTACCTATGGTACCCCCCTGCATTTGCGTGAACAAAGCGGCAGGCACCGCGCGGTGCCTGCTGCTTGGTGCACGCAAATGCCGTGCATGCATTTTTAACATTGCGGCGGGTGCAGCTTGAAGCTGCACCCGCCGCAATGTTAGGGATAGAGGATGTGACCGCCACCCTGGCGGTCACATCCTAATCTGCACAGAGGGACCGCCGCTGCCCCTGCGGACAGTCCCTCCCCTCTGGGGTGGCGGACGGACTCAGGTTCGTCCGCCATCATAATCGGCCCCTAAGTACGGACATTGAAATCAATCACTCATTTTCGTGTCTTAGTTTTGGGATTCCGATTTTTCCACCGGTTTATTTTAAGTTCGCAGTCTATTTTTTCTGCAGCAAACGCATGGGATTTAAAAAGAAAATAAATAGACAGGGCCACATACACCCCTCCACCTTTTGCGTAACCTTTCTCCTTACATTCCCCAGTTTCTCTATTTTAAGCTATTCCAAACCACTCCCCCTAAGCCTGTGAGTTTCCTTTGCCTCACCACATTCTACAGCACATCTCTAACTTTATACCCTTATATTTCCTTTCTTTACTCTGGCTTTATTCCTGTCCTTACTTCCTTCCCATATCCCGACACTAAGCCTTACCTTAATTTTAATTAGACCCTGCTTGTTCCTTCCCGGACTTTCTTCGCCCATGTTTTTCGTTGCCTCACTGTGTTTGCCTACAGTGTGGGCTGCACATTTCTTTTTTGGCTGAGTGCGCGTCACCATGGGCGGTGGGTTCGTTTTGGGAAGACTGGCTGTACAAGCGCCAGGCAAAGTAGCATTTCAGCAGCTGAAGAAACAGAACTGAGGTTAGAAGGTCTGACCTCGAACAGTAATCCTACAGGGGTACCGCCCGCTGTCCACTTGAGCGACAGAAACAACTGTGGCATCTTAGGAGAAATTCCAAAGATATTGAATAATCGGTTTGCAAATGTAGGCTGGAAGACAGAGATTTTTACAGCACCGACAGCTGGCCTATGCTACACTTGCGTGACTTGTAGCCATAAGGAATGCAATAACTATGTATATTTTTAATGTGGGTTCATGCTCCCCTGTGGCTGAAGGCCGACATTTAAATGCAGGAGCGTCCCAGAGCAGGAGAAAACGAGAAAAGAATGAAAGTGGTGCATTATTCACCCGTGAAATGGCATTATACCTACCAATGACAGGTCAAACAACCCCAGAGGTCACTTTAATATTTACCAGAATGCAGAAAATAAAATACATTAGTCTTCTCCTGCTCATAGTTCATAAAGTCCTCTGCACTTAACGTCAACCTTACGGATTCCCAGTACTTTAAATGGGCTTTTACTTCTTTAATTTGTGAGGGCTGCGCTTCTCAGCACTGCTGCAATACATTTAATGGGAGAGTACTGGGACTTCTCAGCACTGCTGCAATACATTTAATGGGAGAGTACTGGAACTTCTCAGCACTGCTGCAATACATTTAATGGGAGAGTACTGGAACTTCTCAGCACTGCTGCAATACATTTTATGGGAGAGTACTGGAACTTCTCAGCACTGCTGCAATACATTTAATGGGAGAGTACTGGGACTTCTCAGCACTGCTGCAATACATTTAATGGGAGAGTACTGGAACTTCTCAGCACTGCTGCAATACATTTTATGGGAGAGTACTGGGACTTCTCAGCCCTGCTGCAATACATTTAATGGGAGAGTACTGGAACTTCTCAGCCCTGCTGCAATACATTTAATGGGAGAGTACTGGGACTTCTCAGCACTGCTGCAATACATTTAATGGGAGAGTACTGGGACTTCTCAGCACTGCTACAATACATTTAATGGGAGAGTACTGGGACTTCTCAGCCCTGCTGCAATACATTTAATGGGAGAGTACTGGAACTTCTCAGCACTGCTGCAATACATTTTATGGGAGAGTACTGGGACTTCTCAGCCCTGCTGCAATACATTTAATGGGAGAGTACTGGGACTTCTCAGCCCTGCTGCAATACATTTAATGGGAGAGTACTGGGACTTCTCAGCACTGCTACAATACATTTTATGGGAGAGTACTGGAACTTCTCAGCACTGCTGCAATACATTTAATGGGAGAGTACTGGGACTTCTCAGCACTACTGCAATACATTTAATGGGAGAGTACTGGGACTTCTCAGCACTGCTGCAATACATTTAATGGGAGAGTACTGGAACTTCTCAGCACTGCTGCAATACATTTAATGGGAGAGTACTGGGACTTCTAAGCACTACTGCAATACATTTAATGGGAGAGTACTGGAACTTCTCAGCACTGCTGCAATACATTTAATGGGAGAGTACTGGAACTTCTCAGCCCTGCTGCAATACATTTAATGGGAGAGTACTGGGACTTCTCAGCCCTGCTGCAATACATTTAATGGGAGAGTACTGGGACTTCTCAGCCCTGCTGCAATACATTTAATGGGAGAGTACTGCACTTCTCAGCACTGCTGCAATACATTTAATGGGAGAGTACTGCGCTTCTCAGCACTGCTGCAATACATTTAATGGGAGAGTACTGGGACTTCTCAGCCCTGCTGCAATACATTTAATGGGAGAGTACTGGGACTTCTCAGCACTGCTGCAATACATTTAATGGGAGAGTACTGGGACTTCTCAGCACTGCTGCAATACATTTAATGGGAGAGTACTGGGACTTCTCAGCACTACTGCAATACATTTAATGGGAGAGTACTGGGACTTCTCAGCACTACTGCAATACATTTAATGGGAGAGTACTGGGACTTCTCAGCCCTGCTGCAATACATTTAATGGGAGAGTACTGGGACTTCTCAGCACTGCTGCAATACATTTAATGGGAGAGTACTGGGACTTCTCAGCACTGCTGCAATACATTTAATGGGAACATACTGGGACTTCTAAGCACTACTGCAATATATTTAATGGGAGAGTGCCGGCACTTCTCAGCACTGCTGCAATACATTTAATGGGAGAGTACTGGGACTTCTCAGCACTACTGCAATACATTTAATGGGAAGATACAGGGACTTCTAAGCACTACTGCAATATATTTAATGGGAGAGTGCCGGCACTTCTCAGCACTGCTGCAATACATTTAATGGGAGAGTACTGGGACTTCTCAGCACTACTACAATACATTTAATGGGAGAGTACTGGGACTTCTCAGCACTACTGCAATACATTTAATGGGAGAGTACTGGGACTTCTCAGCACTGCTGCAATACATTTAATGGGAGAGTACTGGAACTTCTCAGCACTGCTGCAATACATTTAATGGGAGAGTACTGGGACTTCTAAGCACTACTGCAATACATTTAATGGGAGAGTACTGGAACTTCTCAGCACTGCTGCAATACATTTAATGGGAGAGTACTGGAACTTCTCAGCACTGCTGCAATACATTTTATGGGAGAGTACTGGGACTTCTCAGCCCTGCTGCAATACATTTAATGGGAGAGTACTGGAACTTCTCAGCACTGCTGCAATACATTTAATGGGAGTGTACTGGGACTTCTCAGCCCTGCTGCAATACATTTAATGGGAGAGTACTGGAACTTCTCAGCAGTGCTGCAATACATTTAATGGGAGAGTACTGGAACTTCTCAGCCCTGCTGCAATACATTTAATGGGAGAGTACTGGGACTTCTCAGCACTGCTACAATACATTTTATGGGAGAGTACTGGAACTTCTCAGCACTGCTGCAATACATTTAATGGGAGAGTACTGGGACTTCTCAGCACTACTGCAATACATTTAATGGGAGAGTACTGGGACTTCTCAGCACTACTGCAATACATTTAATGGGAGAGTACTGGGACTTCTCAGCACTACTGCAATACATTTAATGGGAGAGTACTGGGACTTCTCAGCACTGCTGCAATACATTTAATGGGAGAGTACTGGGACTTCTCAGCACTGCTGCAATACATTTAATGGGAACATACTGGGACTTCTAAGCACTACTGCAATATATTTAATGGGAGAGTGCCGGCACTTCTCAGCACTGCTGCAATACATTTAATGGGAGAGTACTGGGACTTCTCAGCACTACTGCAATACATTTAATGGGAAGATACAGGGACTTCTAAGCACTACTGCAATATATTTAATGGGAGAGTGCCGGCACTTCTCAGCACTGCTGCAATACATTTAATGGGAGAGTACCTGCACTTCTCAGTAGCAAACAGGTACTCTGGTTAGCGAGTACCAGCACTTCAATAATATAATTTAAAGCACAGCTCATTCCATCTACTTGCACCTCTCCATTGAAAAGCCCCCTTCTGTAAGGCTTTGGGTAATACCCGGCCTCTTCACTTCAAGATCATCTTAAAGAGCCGTTCCGTTAACCAAGAGTACCACCAGCATGGCCGCAGTGTACCCAACGCTGCTACCTGTATCTCTGCTGAAGCTTACTCATGACCAGTGAGGCGTCAATATGTACAATACTTGCCACTCCGAGCCATTTATTCGCAACTCGCACAACAGAATCCACACCCCACACCGCTATTTTTATTTTTAGGTCTGGACTAGAGACATCTTTAACTGTCTCGTCAATCTTATATTGTAGCAAAAATCATCCCAAAAATGCATACGTATGTACTGGGGCTTTCAGTCAGCACTTTTTATCAATTGGACGATTCAACTGTCATTCACATTTTGATTCCGCCAACCACATCACACATCATGGGGCAATGGTTTAGCCAACATCAGCCATTGGCTGCTTGCACTGGGAATGACACAGTTTTCCTTGATCACATGAGCACAGCTGAAAATGAGAGCATAAAGTATCAGGACTGGTGTGCCAGGGCTTCCGGGCCACATGTCCATTTCATATATTTATATGTTGCCCATTTTTTTTGCATATTGCTAAACGTTAACCACTAACACAGTTTACTGGCTATGCAGCATGCCTGTTCTTTTCTACATGATTTATGTTCGAAAGCATAGAGGTGCTAAATAAATGACAAAAAACCTGGATAAAAAGAATGGAAAAGCAGAAAGCGATGTGGCAGGAAGTGTGAGAAGTAAGATTGCACTACTGTAACTGGGCGGTACAGTTCCCTAGGGGGCATAAACGTACTTTTTGGTTAGTTATGAAGTACCTGATCTGTGGCAGGAGCAGGTCTTTCTGTCTTAAAAAGACATCTGCAGCAGCTTCTCAAGGATGTTTGACGTGTGTGTGTGATTTGCGTGTGCCTTTGTGTGTTTATTGTTCACTGCTCATGCGTGTGCTTGACGTGCATAATGTCTCTGTATATAGTTGTAGGGAAGTGCGTTTGTGGTGTAATGTGTGTGTGTTTTGTTCTATTTTGTGCGTGTGCATTTGTGTTGGATTAGGTTTGTATTAGTTTGTGTACTTTTGGTACATTGTGTATGTGTCTATGTGCAGGTATAATTCCACCTCATAGGTGTGGATCAATTAGTATGCCACAATTGTAGACGTTGGATATTTGGAAGCGCATACGTGATATGTGTTTACTCCCTTGGTGTGTCGCTCTTCATTGAATTGTACGTTGCTTACCAGTGGGCGGGACTGGCAGCGGACATGTATCCAGCTCATGCTTTTCTTAGGTCAGTAGGGATTGCCATGAAACCCCCGGCTGATGCAACCCAAGGCCACGACATGCAATAGCTTGTGTCGTTAGAGTGACAGTCAGGGCTCAGTGTTCAGAAAAACAGCAATGGACAGTTGGCTGAAATTTAGACATTAGCTTTTAGGGACTTTCTGTGGCACCGGCATACCAACCTTACGGTCGCCTCATACACATAGAAAAATACAAACCAGAGAGATACGAGCTGGAAATACAGACTCACACTACCATGTACCAATGGGAAGTAAGGTAGTTTATGATCTGGAGTCTACCTCTTACAACGATCATTATGCCCAGTGATCCTATATAAACTGAGGTCAGAAGACAACTATTGGCCAACTGTTGACTCCTTTCTCCACCCACAGTCCCAGCTTATATTCCAGATTAAACCCCGTACCCACTAACAGATACGCCAAGCGCCTAGTGACAGGAACTAGTTTGGCCGCACAGCCATTACCACATAACCGCCCTTGGTAAGTCACCTGGAGAGAGACAAGATGGATAAGGAGAAGATGGGGGTTCCCTTGAAAGAGTTCTAGTACGAGGTGCTTTTACAGTGTGGGGTGCTTCTGTTATGGGAGAAAAGCCCCAAGGCACGCGCTCACAGAAGAGCCAGAGCCCGTGCGATTTCTGAAAAAGGCCAACACCTCGATGTCCAAAATATATGCTTTGTGGGCGCACATGGCATCAGTCAGTGTTTCAACAAGCAAACTCAGAAGACTGTCGCGTCCACTAAAGCAAGTGGCTTCCTCTAAGGTGGTGGAGTGCAGCACAAAGGCGATCAGACGTAGCCAGAGCCCATTACCCCAGCCACAATGCCGGGGTCAGACAGTGTCTGTGACCCAATTAGCCAGTTAGAGGGGTGATAAAGAAAACAGAGGAGTCATAGTTTTCAGAGCCTGACACGTCAAAGGGAGTTTTATGCAATTCAATGAGGTTGGAATGGTCGCATGGCATTTATGTCGATTTGTGCTTTTATTGTTGGGGATGGGTTGTGAGCAAACACACACAACCCCTGGCGAGAAAGCAATGGCATCTAAGTGCCACACCCTCACGGAACCCTCACACTCAAGCAGTCAACCCACTTGTAACAGAGATCTAAGCGCGCTATGATGTCATGCATGCAGCAAACATGGCGCTATATAAAACACAGGAAACAACATGCTCATATACCGCTGCTCATGACATCACACACATTTCAATGTGATATCGCTCTCCTACATCACTACTATTTCTAGTTTAAACGTAGCTTCCCAAGCGCCTACCGGCTACATCACTCGGACATGGTTTTTTGTTGTTGAATGAAACATTCTGCCAGTTCCTGGAGGCAATGCAACACTTGGGGCAGGGCTCTATTTTACAGGGCAGTGGGCACCACTGGGCACTGCTCTTGGCTGCGTCATTTCACATAAAGCATGACCTGCCCCTCTGAGTGTATTCTTGAGGGTCTGCACTCTCCCAAAAAACAACCACTTGTTCCCCCTCGGATATGCTTGTCCGCTTTACATACCTGTCCTGGAGACCTCGCTGTTCTCCTCAACTCTCAACTCAGTCCTAAACAGATTCCCTAAGTGACTAAACTGCATTGCCCCTGGGGCCTGCAGTGACAGCTCCCGCCCTGGTGCCTAGAGGCGCAAATATCTGCTCATTCGAACTCAGTCACTGAGATAATTTGAGGTGAAATTGAAATTGAAAGGAGTTTTATAGAGCGCGAACAGATGCCCTGAGGCGTCCAGGCGCTAGTGAGTAAAGGAAACTTCTGCTGGGGTGGATCACTGGTGGGGGTGAGTTATTAAAGTTTTTAGTTATAAAGGAAGGTTTTCAGTTGTTTGCGAAAGGTAAGTAGGTTAGGGTTGGACCTCAGGTGGAGAGTGAGAGAGTTCCATAACTTGGATGCATTGTAGGAGAAGCAGCGGCCTCCTGGTCTGGCTCTTCGTATCTGTGGGACAGCGGTTAGGAAGGCTTTCGATGAACGGAGTTCTTTTTTGGGATGGTAGGGGGTGATCAAGGCTTGGTGGGTGATGCACATGGCCTTGAATTTAATCCTCTCCCTAACAGGGAGCCAGTGCAGAGTTTTTAGACCAGGCCCTATGGGGTTTCTGCGGGGAATTCCAAGAAGGGTGCGTGCTGCGCAGTTCTGGATCCGCTGAAGTTTGTGTAGGCAGTATTCTGGGGCCCCCAAATACAGGGCGTTACTGTAGTCTATACGAGACTGGATTAGGCCCTGGATGACTACCTGTTTTGCCTCAAAAGGGAGGAGTGGAAGGATTTTTTTCATCTGTCTGATCAGACCAAAGCATGTTGCTGACAATTTGGTGACTTGTGTGTTAAATGTCAGGGATTTATCTAGCCATACTCCAAGACTTTTTATGTTGTCTTTGGGTGCAGGGGGCTGGGGAGCCACAGAAGCTCTAGGGTGGAGGGGGCTGAGGGGCCGAGGAGCATCAGCTCGGTCTTATCCCCGTTAAGCTTTAGGCATGAGCTCGTCATCCAGCTCTTTATCTGCTCCAGACAGGGAATCAAGTTGGTCTGTGATTGCCGACTGTCCTTGTGCGTAAGGGAGACCACTAGCTGGGTGTCGTCCGCATAGGTGACGATCTTAATGCCATGCGGACGAACAATCTCTGCCAGTGGTCTTATATATGTGTTAAAAAGCGTGGGGCTAAGTGAGGAGCCCTGTGGCACCCCACACCCCAGAGGCTTGCTTGAGGAGACTGAGGCTCCTTCGAAGCCACTAAAAGTACGGTCTTTTAAGAAGGACTTAAGCCAGGCTAGGGCTTCTCCTGATATTCCCACACTTAGTAGGCGGTGAAGGAGGATTTGATGGTTCACCGTGTCAAACGAGGCGCTCAGATCAAGGAGGATCACTACCACTGCTCCTCCCTGATCTAGGATCCGCCTTGCTTCCTCTGTGACCGCCACCAGGGCCGTCTCCGTAAGATGCTTGGGGCGGAAGCCAGTTTGGGTGATATCCAGCAGATGGTTGCTCTCGAAAAATATGGTTAGGGAGGTGTTAATGTGTTTTTCAAGGATTTTGCTTGCCCAGGGGAGTAGTGAAATGGGTCGATAGTTGTTGAAGTTGCCAGGGTCGGGATTAGGTTTTTTCAAGAGTGCACGTACCCTGGCATGTTTCCATGTTAGTGGGACTGTGCTGGTTATTATCGAGGAGTTCAGCAGTTCCAGTAGTGTGGGGAGGATTACCTGTCCAACCGAGATCAGTGTGTTCGGTGGGGCAGGATCACAGGGTGAACCAGATTTTATTTGCTGCATTAGAGAATCTAGTATTACTGTGTCTAGCTGTGGCAGGTAGGCTAGGGTGTTATGGGGCGATTCCTCTACTTCTGCTGCTGGGGGGGGCCTTGGAAGGGTGGGTCTGCCTTAGTGTTCAGAAAAGATGTATAGATGTAGTTTATTTTGAGGAAAAAGAAGTTAGCTAGATCGTTACATCGTGGGGGTTCAATGTGGTTAGCGGTCGGAGGGAGGGAAAGCGTAGTGAGACTTTTTACCGTTTGGTACATTTCTTTGGGCTTGTGCTGGGCTGCCATTATTTTATCCTCGTAATAGGACGATTGAGTCAATTTTATTGCTGATTTATAGGCTCTGATGGCCTCTCTGTATGTGGCTTTGTCCGTGGCAGTGTAACTCAGGCGCCACTTCCTTTCCAGCCTCTTACAGGTGCGTTTTTTCTCTCTAAGTTCCTCTGAGTACCAGGGCGCTGTTTTATGGTGTCTTTTTGATCTGGTAGTGCGGAAGGGTAGTATGGAGTCAAGAGAACTCATGATCCAGTTGTCGTACTCGTTGTTGCCTTTTGAGGGGTCGTTGTTGAGTACAGGCCTAGTTTTGGTAAGATCGTTGGCCCATTCCTCCAGACAGAGTTTGGACCAATTCCTCGATCTGAGGGGGGTACGGGGGAATGGAGCGCACTTGCGTGAGGTCCAAATGAGTGGAATCAGGAAATGGTCAGTCCATGGGAGACGACTGAGAGTGCCAACTGCTAGTTGTGGGCAGTTACTGAATACGGGGTCTAGTAAGTGGCCTTTTATGTGTGTGTGGGAGGGGACAAGCTGCACTAGTTCGACTGCCGCTAGACTGGCCGTTAGCTCGTTGGCGACATTGTCCTGTGTATTGTCGAAGTGTATGTTGAGGTCGCCTAGTACTGTGAAGTTCGCCGGTGAGGTAATTAGTTCGGCCACGGCAGAAGGCAGCGCAGCGGGGAACTGTTTGAGCGCTCCGGGAGGGCGGTAGATGAGGATGCCAGTGAAGCTTTTGTTAGGGGAGAATTTAATGGCAAAGTGCATACTTTCACAGTCTGCGATGGGCTCTGAAGTGCACCGGCAGGTGTAGACGTCTTTATAGATGATGGCGAGCCCCCCGCCTTTTTACAAGCATCGGCCGACGTCAGTAAAAGAGCTGGAGCTTCATGTATGAAAAATCAAATTTTCATTCCTTAACCTTAAATTGTACATTTTAGATTTTAAGGAATTCAAAATGGTATGTCAGAAAATAGTGATTACCTAATAGCGATTCCTAAAGATTCGCAATCACAATCAGGCCCGCCCCGCCCGCAAAGCTGCCACAACAAGGAAAAAATAAAATGATAATAATCAATCAATCAATCAATCAATCAATCATATAACTTGTAAAGCGCACTACATACCCGTGAGGGTTCCAAGGCGCTGGGGGGTGGGGGGTGGGGGGAGGGTTTGCTGCTGCTATTGGTCGAAGAGTTATTAGCATTTTATTTTTCCTTTAGAGACACTGCTTAAAAGCGGTGGGACCGCGCTCCTCCGCATTAGCCCCCCACTGGAGAAAACGTCATGTTTGAGGTAATGATAGTAACAAAATATCCCAAGTGAACAAGAAATGGCAAAAACTCTGTGGGGAGGTGGAATCAAAGCTTCTTAGTGATAAACAGCAAGGTTTGTAGAATAGTTCATTCAGCGTCGTTCCAAATTGGTCACAAAGAGGAACACCAGACAATAGCTGTTTTTATGACATGTTTTCACTTTGCACCCATTTGAAGAGGAGCTCAAACACTGCTGATTCTTGAAATCGACAATTATGCACCAAGACCTTTTCTGTAGAGGGAATAACAAGCACTCACAAAAACTTTTCGAGCCTTATTTCGCATGATGCAGAGGGAAAGTAATACACAGGGTGCAAAAACAAACCTGATGCTGTACACAACTGCTGTTTATGTCAGGGTGTTTCTGCACCTGTTATGAACTCATGACATAGAAAGAGGCTGTAAGAGAGAACACAGCAAAAAAGTAGGTGAGATGGTTGTAGCAGCTATGATTGCCAGTTAGGATGTCAGCATAGTGAACTGGTGAGTGGGCTAGAGCAGACAAAGCACACATAAGCGTATCCCCTACATTCCAAATCTAGGTAAGCATAGGCTTATTAGACGCTAGCTTGGCTGGTAACCAGATGGGACCAGTGGAGTCTAGCTTACGCCAACACAGAGTGCGATTCCCCACAGGGAGCTGGTATGCGAACACTCTAATTAAAATAATCACGAGAGTCTGTCCACAGGATCGGGGCTATTCTGAGTCTTCATTAGAATAAGTCCAAGGATATTAAACAAAAACCTTCACAAGGCACAATTTGAAGTCAAAGCTGTAAAACTTTCTTCAAAATTAAAATTACACGAGGCAAAAATATTCAGTTAATTCATAAGTAATCAAAATGAATATCTCAATAATAAATCAAAACCAACTAATTGTATTTATATAGCGCTAACTACCACCGATGAGGCATTGAAGCACTTTTTGGCCAGTTGCACTCTACTCCGAACTCATAGGTGGATTAGCAGGGAGAAATATAAATTGTTATTAAGAGATGTGGGAGTGGTAGACAAGTGAGTCTCTTAGTTGGATGACGAGGATAAAGGATGGCTAGAGGAGGGAAGAGCATAGAAAGGATTATTTGGAAGTTCATAGTAGTGTAAGAGGTTTAGGATGGGTCAGAGGGCCTGTTAACTGAATGGGCATGCTAAAGGATGGATAGAGAAAAGAACAGTTTGGAAAGAGTTGTTTGAGAGCTCAAAGTAGTAAAAGAGGTTTGGGTTGAGTCAGAGAAAGGAATTAGAGGATATTTTGTAAGAAGAAAAAGAGGATATTTTGTAAGAAGAATAGGATGAATCAGAGCTGTGATTTGATGAGGTTTGGGGACATTAGTTAACTATTTTTTTACCTCTGCAGTGGAAGAAAAATATATAAATATGTAGATTCATTACCAACCATAAAAGATACACATATATATAGATTTTAACATGATACCCATATAGAAAATAAAAATCAGAAGATATATAAAATTGCACTGGATAAAAAAAATATATATATACACATATATGTATACCGGTTTCATTATATCCATATATACGTAGATCAATACATCAATCATTTTTTTTTTTTTAGTTTTCAAAAACCTTTATTAAACAAAAATGCAGAGCAAGATTACATACAGATACCAATGCAAAGGGCCCTAGATATGCACATAATTGAGTCCTACAACATGTATCACAATCACGGTATATATTAAAGTCCGCCGGTCATGGCTGAGATTTGGCCAGCTTCCTAATCAAGGCGAGGATAATGAAGTGCATTCTATCCACCACTCGCCCGATAATCTTGTTCTCAGAAGTAAGCGAAAACCAATATTTGCCAACCCAAGAACTCACCCGTCCCTACCCCCAACCCCTCCCCCAACTCTCCCCCCTCTCGCTGCCGGGTCTGGAAACGAAGGAGAAAGTGTAAACAAAAAAAATCGGGTCTATGCCATCCCTTCCCTATGGTGGGACATCATGTAACGTGCCACCCTGTGTCTGGGTCTCCAGCTGTCCACGTTCGTGGAATCTGAGCTACTTTGAGACTGAGGGGCATCCCATCCCACTAGCTCTTGGAACATCACACCCCAAGCCTGCAGGACCTCCGGTAGCTTCCTGTCTCTCCTTGTGTGTCGTATGTGCGCTTCTTCCGCCAGTGCCCACTCCCGTGGATCCACCCTCCATTTCTGCAATATTGGGCCCTGTGGGGACAGCCAGTGAATCGCTATACGACGTCGGGCTGTGACCAGGCCCAGCATGAGGAACCACCTGCTCACTTTCCGTTTGGGGTCTCTGGGGATTAAGCCCAGGAGGCAAGGGCGCAGGTCCAGGTCTATCACCCACCCTGAGACCTTCGCCAAGATCTCCAAAACTGATTTCCAGTAGGGCTGGAGGTTAGGGCACGCCCACACCATGTGGACAAAGTCCGCCATGGGACTGCGGCACCTCGGGCATTGGGAATCCCTGGTGTTATCAATAGCCTGGAGTCGTCTAGGGGAGAGATAGGTCATGTGTATTATATTATATTGAATTTGTTTAAAGCGTTTGCTCACCGACACCTGTAGTGTAGTTCCTATCTTCCCAATAGGCTCTGCGCATTGGAAAAATACCTACAGCAGTAAAGGCCTAGGCCAGACGTTAACTAGGTCTACTACTGTCGATACTAGACTTAAGTTTTGGGTTTGCCAGCTTAGCTCAGAGTTCACTAGAAACTTTCTCGAATGTTCAAGGAGGAATTAACTTCCCTGATTAGACAAGAAGGGATTTAGTTTCTGACAACCATAGAACATGACAACTTTGCTCTCCCCTAATCAAGAGTCAATCTCGAGAGTCGTGTGAACAAAAGGCAAATTATTTTACTCAGTCAGTACGTGCATTCTTAGTCTCATCAGAATGTAGAGAAAAGGAAGAGACGGGCGTGTTCAATAAAAAGGTGTTATTTATTGATCAGTCTCTTTTCTCATACAAGAGAAATGGATTGATATTATTGCAATACTTATAGTTAAGTAAAGTGCATACATTAAAAGCAATAGTATAAAATAATACTGTAAAAACATTGATATGGTTTCTAAGCCATAAGATGTTTTAAAATGAATAAAATATATTACATACACATATACATTTGACTAAACGTACTCAACTGGTGTTTCTAGATACGCCTACCCCGTGTACCTGACCTAAGTCTAATACGTGGGCGGGAATAGATAGTTACAGTTTAAGTTAAGTTTGTTTTTGCCAAGTGAATAACTAAAGAATTCTCTGTGAGGGGTTATTCAGTTCTGTACCTGGAAGTTAGGATGAATGAGGAATGGTATCTCTCTCTCTGGTCTCGATATTCCAGGCTGCCTGCGAGGGCTGCCCAGAAACGCCGGTGCTGGATTCTCGGCAGGAGAAAGCAGCGCGTCTCTCAGCGCGTCAGAAAGGCGGGGCTGCTGCCAGCGGGGTCTGCTCTGCTCTTCGCTTCGGCAAGTATGGCTGCTCAGTCTCGTCACCACGCGTGTGTTTGCATATGGCAAGATCGGTAATATTTATACCTTTAAGGTGCCGAGATTGACGTAAGGATGGACATAGATACGTCAATAAAGATGTCATACGACTTGCTCGTTAGCACATTCTTTTACTAAAGTTCTCGGTGAAATCAAAACAATGGCCGCAGGGTTTTGCCCAGGTTGTCATAGGTTTGATTTGTTATGAGAACTCCGTATGCCTTATCAGGGGCTGGAGGAATATCGCTTGTCTAATTAGATCGCAAGTGTTATGACCTAATCAGATAACACGTTCCTGTGCCGTAGTGTGACTGCGTCAGATAACGGTATCTGCATCATGGGGGTTTTCTGCCTCATGGGCTGACTGCTAGTTAACTTGTTGGTTTGTTTAACTAGAATAGGGTCAGGAATAGGGGGATCGATTCAGAACCTATAGGAATACATGACACACCTTCCGCACACTTTCATGTATCTTTACCCAATCACGGGGGGTGATGTCCTGCGAACACGCCTGCTGCCATTTGTCTTCTATCGCCAAGGACCGTAGTCTCTTATCCTCCCGCAAAGCCCTGTAGAGGTGGGTCACAAACTTCCGGCCCCCCGCCATTGCTAACATTGTGACATCAATACATCAATCATGTATAAGATGCTGAGGGTATGCTTATGGGTTTACTTTCCTATAATAACACATCTGTCACGCTAAGTAAATTTGATAATGGCAATTGTATCTATAAATGCACCACTACTGAAATATTGGAGGACAAATATAAAAAAAACTATAATACATTTAAAAAAACGTATTTTACAGCAAAAACTGAAAGCCTGAGTTTGTAAATATTTATCCATGCATGTACATATGGGGGTTGCAGGAGGGTCAACATACAGTCGAGCTTGAAAGCAAGTAAGTAGCCAGAACTACAGATAGTTCATCAAGAGAGCCAACATGGGGCCTAATTTAGATCTTAGTGGAGGGGAATACTCAATCACAAATGTGACAGAGATCCAGTCTGCTGTATTGCGATCAGATCGAAATACACACATTCAGAGGTGAGATTTGACATAATAGGGTTGGACTACCAATGCATCGCTCTTGTGAGTCAATCATTAATTTAAAGCATTAGATATGTTAAATAAGATACATTTAGAAACACTTCCTTTACTGCATATTAATGAATGAGGTGTACACAGCAAATTAAGAAAGTACATTGTGTTTATACAACACTTAAATACAATAGAAAGTTCAGCTAACGAATTGTTCATAGAAAAGGCTCAAGCAAAGAACCTTGGAAAGGGACAATGGCTGGAACATCATGGACATGTCTTCTTTGAGAGGAACACAAAAGAATAAATACAGTTATGTTTTGCTCAATAAACAGAGATCGTGGTGGAAGCTTTTATTTCGCGCATTTTCTGAAATGGAAATGCACATGAAATGAAATGAAATTTGATTTATAGAGCGCATGGCTGCCCTAGAGCGTCCCAGCGCTGACTAACTAATAACAGAAGACTCTAAGGATATAGGGTTTTATGAGGTTTTAGGGAAAAGAAAAGTTTTAAGAGATTTTCTGAAATTGAGATAGGAGGATTCCATCCGGATATCCCTGGGGAGGGCGTTCCAATTTTTTGCCGCGTTCATAGAGAAACGGCGGCCTCCAGTGCGAGCCTTCCTCACTCTAGCGACAATAGCAAGATTGTCCCCATCAGACCGTAGGGCCCGAGCCGGTCTATAGGGACAAATCAGGTTTCTCAAGGCCGGTGGGCCTTTACCTTGCAGTGTCTTATGAGTGATACAGAGTGATTTAAAAGCGATTCATTCCTGAATTGGAAGCCAGTGGAGGGCTCTCAGCAATGGTTTGGCCGAGGCTCTTCTTGGCGCCCCCATAAGCAGCCTGGCAGCAGCATTCTGCACCCGTTGCAAGATGTTAATTGTGGCCTTTGGTGCTGCCAAGAGAAGAGCATTGCCGTAATCCAGTCTGGATAAAATTAGACCCTGGATTAGTAGCTTCCTGGATTGAAAAGGCAGGGGGGGGGAGAACTTTCCGTACTGCACGAAGCAGACCAAAGCATCCTCCTGCAACTTTCTGTGCGTGAGTCCTGAAAGTTAATTGGGGTTCGAACCAAACCCCAAGGCTTTTAATTTTCTCCTTTGGTGGGGGTAATTCGCCCATGCAGGGCGGCCAATACTCTGTGGGCAGGGATGTGAATTGATGGCCCAAAACCATGATCTCGGTTTTAGCCCCATTCAATTTGAGCTTTGAGCCAGTCATCCAGGAGAAGATTGCGGTTAGGCAGCTCGAGAGGTTGTCTGAACATCCCCCTTGTTGTGTCAGCGAGACGACTAGTTGTGTGTCGTCTGCGTAGCTGATGGATTTGATCCCAAAAGGGGCTACTACCTCCTCCAGCGGGGCCATATAAACATTAAACAACGTGGGGCTCAGGGAGGATCCCTGAGGGACCCCACACTGGAGGGGTGTGGACTCTGACATGACACCATTTTCCCAAATCCTAAAGGATCGTTTGTTCAGGAAGGATTCCAGCCATCTAAGGGCTAACCCTGCAATGCCTAGTTTGGCAAGACGGTTGACCAAAGTTACATGGTCCACAGTATCAAATGCAGCGCTCAGATCCAGGAGGATCAGGGCCACTGATCCCCCTGAATCTAAGATGCATCTTGCCTCCTCCGTCACTACTATGAGGGCTGTGTCAGTGCCCTGTCCTGGGCGAAAACCCGTTTGGGAGTCGCTCAGTGGACCATTACTCTCCAAGAATCCTGAGAGCTGATGATTCACTAGCTTTTCTGCGATTTTGCCCAATCCAGGTAGCAAAGAGATCGGGCGGAAATTAGCCAGATCGGTGGTGTCTAGTCCCGGTTTCTTTAGGAGCGTTCTAATTCTGGCCTGTTTCCAGCTCGGGGGGACTACGCCATTGGTGAATGAGGAGTTCAACAAATCTGTGGCAAGAGGGGCAATGGTGCTCACAATTTGTTTGAGGATGTGCATAGGTGCTGGATCAGAGGGAGAGCCGCTATTTACAGTGGAAAGAGTCTTACAAAAGTCCTCCCTGGTGATGCATCTAAACGCATCAAGCCGGGGACCGGTTGTTGGGAGGGGGGGGGGGGTCTCAGTGGCTAATGTTGTGGCAGTTTGTGGTAGACTATCCAGAATTCTCTGTATTTTATCATCAAAGACCTCTGCTAGCTGGTCGCACCTTGATTTGGTATCCTCTTGTGCGATTGTGGAGACCGGGATTTTAAGAAGTTGGTTAACGATCTTGAACGTTTCCTTAGAGGAATTGGCCGAAAGTTTAATTTTCTCCTCAAAGAAAGATGCCTTGGTTTTCTGCCGTGCAATTTTATAGAGTCTCAGGGCAGCCTGGTAGGAGGTTTTGCTGTTGACTGCCCAATCTCTCCTCCAGATGCGTTCAGACTGTTTGCAGGCTTTTCTAAGGTCTCTTAGTTCTGTAGTGTACCATGGGGATTTAAAAGTACTGCTCTTTTTTGTCACCATTTTGAGAGGCAGAACCGTATTCAGGGAACTATTAAGCCAATTCTGGAAGTTTATGTCTGCCAGCAAGATATCTGATTCTGCAACAGGAGCCGATTGTTCTAGAGTTCGTTTCAGATCTTCCACCGATAACTTTGGCCAGGCTCTCTGTAATACACGAGGGCAAGGGACACTTCTCTCTTCCGATCGAATTTCCCAAGAGAAAGGAACTACGAAATGGTCAGACCATGGTAGGGGCAGTGGGGGTTTAACTAGGAGCTGGTTATTGTTTGAAAAAACCGGGTCCAACAGATGTCCCCTGTTATGGGTGGCTTCCTTGTTTAAAAGTTTTAGTTCAAAGGCTTTAAGATTTAGAATGAGATCTGCAGCTGCTTTGTCGTTAGTATCATCAAAATGCAGGTTCAGATCTCCAAGGACCAGAAAGTTGGATGCCCGGGCTGCTGCTGCTAAGGTAGCTTCTAGCAGAGAATCTGCAAAATGTTTTATGCAGCCCGGCGGACGGTAAATAAGGAATCCTGAGAGGGAGTAGGTGGGGGTTAGCTGGATGCTAAAGCAGGCGCTTTCTGTATCTAAAATGCCACCGTCCTCGAATCTACAAATCAAGGAGTCTTTGTGGATTATGGCGAGGCCACCTCCTTTCCCTTTGTCCCTATGCTGACTCTGAATAAGAAATCCACTTGGGAGGGCGGAGATAATGTCAAAGTATGCATTGGGAGATAGCCATGTCTCCGTTAAGAAGAGCAGATCAAGGTTGCACTCTTCGATCAATAAATTGATCTCTACCGCATGCTTTGGTAGTGATCTGCAATTTAGTAGCGCCATCCTCAAATCCCTACCGGCCTTCTTACCGTTAGTCCCTACGGGAATAGAGTCAGGACAGAATTGACACTGACAAAGTTGTTTGTCAGTCCAATCAAGCTGGTGGCACCACTGACCACTCTTGTCTTGTAGCGCCAGGAGTTCTCCCCTCGAGTATCCTATCTGTCCCGTAGGGTCCACGGGCATAGTGACAGGCCCTAGGCCCGGACGGGCCCAGACGGGCTTGCCTCCGGCGCGCCTGCTGCGCGGACGGGAAGTGGACTTCATTTTATAGCACCCGGGCCGTGATTCGCCCGACCGCTAGTGCGCCAACCGTGCCTTTCCCCTAAGATGGCGGCCAAAGTCTTCGCCCTCTGGGTAGGTTGTCTGAGTCCGAGTGGAGCCCTAACTCGGCCCTCGGTATGCTTAGCACGGGTACAATTACGCGCCCCAACTGTCCCAGGCAGGGTAAGTAACAGTGCAAAATATTACGATTCAACAATTTTTAAAATCAATTTTTTAAGTGCAAATAAGCGGAGATAAAAGCAAATGATCTAGTGCCTAACTCCCGGCTTTCCGCCTCAGGAGTATTCTGTTACGAGTGAGAAAGAGAAACACATACATTTGTGTTCATATAAAATATAAGTGCACTTTAATTTCTGACATTGTGAATTTGTCAAGCAAGACAAGCGAGCTGCGGCCTAGTCATGCTAACTTAAACACATCTGAGTCTGACATTATTTTTTAATCAATCAATTACACTCTAATAGCTACATTATCCAGTCAATGGCAAGTACTACAGGTTTTGTGGAATATAGTTTTTGGGAAGGAGCTAAAATAAGTACGCAGCCAGAGGGTGCGCCTTAGCCTGCAACATAGACGAGCACATCTCGTGAGGCGGGGACGCCTGCCAAATAATGACCACAGTAACACAGAGAAGTATTTGCGCAAACTCTGGTGTGGAGTAGAGAGGGATTACCAGGATATTCTTGGGTACATCCAAACGGCAACAAAGGGGAAGAAGAAGGTCTTTGATTCATAAATAAAAGTGAAAGCATAATATGAAAAAAATTCCCACACGTTATATGCGTTTGACTTCAGGTTCTGTGCTTACTATCGGAGAAACTTGCTGAAAAGCCATGGTTGCCCTTCCTTCTAAGATCCCCTCCACTCCCCAGTGAGTAAGCTCCAGACACCTAACCACAAGTCTCTCAGAGAACAGCCGTCCTATCCTACCAAAAGCAATCCAGAATTGAACCCATGCTGAACTTCAGCTCCTAGCATCGAGCTGGAAACTTCATAAAAGGCCTGGACGGCGTACATTAAAAGATATGTACAACGCACCATACATCAGAAAAAGTTTTATAGACTGGCTGAGTATCCCAAGGCCAGAGTGGGATAAAAGAGCAAGCAATCATGCCTCAACGCTCAAGGACATCTTGTGCCATGTCGCCTATTCTAAAGAACCAGTATCTCCTTCATACTTAACCCCTTCCATGCTGCAGTCGGCCATTGGCCGACGGCAGCACTACCTCGCTGGTGCTGCCGTCGGCCAATGGCCGACCCGGCCCCACCCATTTTGCGTAAGTGCCGAACTTCCGCAAAATCGCGGCGGCGGCATGGAAGGTGTTAAAAGAATAACTGACCTTAGAACTCACTCAGAGTAAAAATACTTTAAAACAAAACAGCAAGCTATCTTGGTTAGCACGTTTCCAAAATGCACTTTTCACCGTAAGCGAGTACAAAAATGTGATGCTTAAGTATTGGTTTTGTGTGCTGAGTGAATGCGCAGCTCACAAAGCCAACAACTTCAAAAAATATAAACACATTATATTTACTCAATGACGACGTGCTGAAGACCGTTTTTGAGATACGTGTCGAGAGTTGCAAAATTCTTCAGAGGAAAGAAAACACTGGCAATTGTTCATGTTTTAAGACTCTACAAAGGCCCAGATATGATACTTAAATAGAACTTTACAGAAAATCATCTGTATTCATTTTTAACAGATCCTTTCTATCTTCAAGTGCATTATAATTGCAAGTCAGGGATCACTAAGACAGCTCTAGACCACACCATAAGTGTTTTCTTTTTATAGTAACAGTTTAAAGTATGTACAGATAACTCTGATGTTCCTCACACACACACCTACACAGCCCTCCACTACCTAGGACCTACCTACATCACCATAGCCTGAACTTCTACCAACATGCTAAACACCTGCGCTCCTCTTTACTCGCCCTTGCATACCCCCCCATATCCGTTGCAGCGATGGCTGATCCTTCTCCTACATCGCGGCCCAGACCTGGAACGACCTTTCCCTTCCAGCTCCGTACAGCCTCCTTGCTGGCAGACCAGTAAGAGACCCAAGACCTGGCTTTTCGACTGAGACACAGTGCCCTGATACCCGTAGGGGTGACAGTGTTGCGCTTTACAAATGCAGTTTGGTTAATTGATAGACTGAATACTGCGCACCCTTGATGGGTGCACATATTCTTCTCGTAAAACAGAAACAGTATACCCTATTGAGACAACCAGGCTGCCTCTTACATATATTTTTCATTCACGCAAATATTTGTCCCCAGAGGAGAAGGCTGTAATTGTATTTTTATAGTTGCTTAATCCCCCTGGTGAGTCGCTGAAGTACACACATTCTTATAAAGGCAAGTAGGTAGTCCACTGCAACTGAACCAGCTCCCACATCTTCCTAACTACATCACAGCACCGCCCCCTGCAGGAGAGCAGAGCTCTGATGATCCACTGTATTGGGATATTCACTGCACATCTCATGCACCTACCCCTCAGGGCACAGATCGTTTCCACCAGTAAGTCACTTACCCTGTATCCCTCCTCATCTTCAAAAGGACTTAAAAAAAAACCTCTTCTCTTCCAAAGAAGCGGTTACCAATAACTATCTGACTGTTTCACGTTCCTCACTGGAGAACTAGTTCGACCTTCTGCTTCGACTGCTGAATATGTACTTATGAAAGAAACCCTTATTGCTCCAACTTTAGTTTGGAACGTCGCATTTTCAGTGAAATTACATTGTGTACTAAGAAACCCCTCACTACAAGTAACTGTATGCTTGTCCAAGCCGAATCGCTGGTAAAACGGAATCCTGAGAAAATCTAGTATTTGTATATATATATATATGTATATAGAGATAACTCTAACAACTAGTACATGTAGTAGACCTTTGTACCCCCTACCATTCCTATGTGATTCTCAGAGTTTATCCATTTGTATCTCTTCCTTGAGTAACTTTACATCTTGTACATTTGCTAATTTTTTTTCCTGTTTGTATCTTTTATGTAACTCATGTAATCCAAAGTCCTTATGTATCGCAACTGGTTCTTATGTAAAGCGCTCTGACACCTTCGGGTAATGTTCGCGCTATAGAAAATCGCAATAAATAAATAAAGAAAGAAATGTAGTAGTTGTACGTGTTGTCACCTCTACCATGTTACCTGGAATGTCTGGTCTAATGTACTACGCTCTATTGTAAAGCGCTCCGACACCTCTGGGTGAAATATGCGCTATGTATATAGAAACGCATAAATAATAATGAATATCCCAGGGCTGAGCATCCGCCGCCTCCTTGAGAGGGATGCAAACTCCGCACAGTCACAAGAGGCGACCCTTACCTGCCCGCACGACGCCCAGCGCCAGGCACCCGAGCAGGGCATGGAGCCGCCCCATCTCTCCCCGCGCGACGCTGCTCAGCGGCCCCCGGGTTCGACCATGGCTCCGGCGGCAGCGGCAGACGGGCGAGCACCGGCCGGCGCACAAAGAAAGGTGCCGCAGGCGGGCCACGCCCTGCCGTCGCCTATTGGAGGAAAACTATCGTGGCCACGCCTTCGAGGCGGAGAGCCACGCCCTGAGCACGCTCTATTGAAGGAACTACAGCTAGCCACGCCTTCTCCTCCACCTGCAGGCGGAGTCTGGATTTGACACGTCTGTTGGCGGGGCCCATGCATGCTTTCGCTCCTCTGCTGCTGCAGCTGCTCCTCGGACACGCCCTTTTAAAGAGACCACGCCCTGGCCACGCCCAAGCGGCCTGGTTTACAGATGAGGAGGCCCCGCCCATTCCGCCTCACTGAGGAGCCTTTGAGCACTGCCCCGGCTGCGACCTGCGTTTCTAGGCGAGCTTCGGCTTGCGTGTGCGTGAGTGACGCATACATTCGGGTGTATGAAGAAGGATGCCCTGATGTCGGATTGGTGGGGAAACCAACCGTGGATATCTGGCATTCTGGGCGCTTTTATTTGGCAGTTTATTATAGTGTTAACTCTGTAAAAATGGGGAAAAATAAGTGTGGGTGCTCGTTAAAATAGAGGTGTGGCAAATGGGCGGGGCTAGGGGCGGAGCTAAGGGCAAAATATGATCTTTTATTTTTATATTTTATTTTATGCGTTTTTATATAGCGTGGACTTTACCCAAAGGTGTCAGAGCGCTTCACAATAGGAACAGAACTGATACACGAGAACATTACAAATGAACAAACTGCAAAAGCAGACGTTAAGTTACATGAGGAAAAAGTGACAATTGTGAGCAAACAAAATACAAGAGGTAGCAAACGGTACAATACAGGAGGAAAAAGTGACGTGTACAGGTTACAAAAGCGTACAAAGTACAAGTAGAGGTATAATACTGCAATAAATGGCAGACACTCAAACACAAGAGCAAACGTTACGTAGGCAATGGTGGCACTTGTGGAGTGGTGTGGCTCACTGGTTAGAGGCGGCAGACTCGGAAGCAGAGAACGGCCCGGGAACAGGGTTCAATTCCTGACACGGCAGGGTTGTGGACCAGGGTCAGCGGACTCGATAATTCTCGCCTCGGTGCCTACTCTAACCAGGGATCACACTCGGCAACTCTGGGCATTAAGCTTGCCTCATCTCCACAACGGCCCCCCACAAACGCCGGGGATGCCTGGTTTCACCTTGGAGATACCCAGTAGGGACCATCTCACAGGGATAGCCAGGACGGGTTCCCCAGCGGTCTACAGCGCCACGACGCCTCAGGGCAGCAGTGCGCTTTACAAGACACATACATTTACGTATCAAAAGCAAACAAAATGTAAGAGGTAGCGAACAGTGTGTTACAAGAGAAAAGTGACATGTGCATGTTACAAACAGTACCAAACACAGGTAAAAGGGTAGTACTGCACTAAATGGCAGACACTCAAACACAAGAACACACTGGGAAGGCACTTCCATAGTCATGGAGAATATAATTTTCTATAATGGAAGGTCTTCCTTCAGATAATAGAGAGGGCGTGAATTAAATTTGGAAGTGTCTTTGAAGGAGGAGAACTTTGAGGTCAGTTTTGAAGGCCTGGGAGGAGGCGGTGGTCCATAGCTGAGGCGGAAGTGAGTTCCAGATTCTCACCGCGTTGCCTGAAAAGGATTGGCCATCGATCTTTCCTTCTTGAAAGTGGGAGGTTCAAGCAGTACATTTTCCGCATTACGTGATGGTCTAGAACCTCCAGAAAGTTTCAGTTTATTCACCAGGTAGCGAGGAGAGGAGGAGTGCAAGGCTTTGTGGGTGATACAGGCAGTCTTGTAGATAGATCTTGCCTCGATGGGAAGCCAGCGGAGGGTGGATAACATGGGTGTGATGTGGTCGCTTCTTTTGGCCCCATAAATGAAACGAGCTGCTGAATGGAGAACAGATTTAAGGGGGGACAGGTGGGATTTGGGGAGGCCAGTAAGAAGAGAATTGCAGTAGTCCAGTCTGGAGAGGACCAGCGATTGGACCAGGGTTTTAAGGTCTTGCTCCGGGAAGAAGCTACGAATTCCCCAAAGAAAGCGCAGTTGGTATCGAGCAGATTTTGCAATGGAATCGATGTGGGAGATTAGATTGAGTTTTTTGTCGAGTATGACACCAAGTCATACATAATAACTTCTGTACCAGTTGCAGCATATATTAAAACACACGAGAAATGTGTTTATGTCAAAAAAACAGATTAAATCATTACACAAAAAGAAAGTCATGATGGCACTTTGACCCAAATGGTCGCTGCGCATTTGATTGACAGTGCAGGGTCTGGCTAGAGACCCTGTCCTGTTAATCACAGTGTGACACAAGCCCTGTCAACCCCCTGCATTCAAATGGGCGTTGCTGGAATCTTCACCAGTAACTCTGCCAAAGGCTACTTCTGCCGGGTTCATTACAAGCTCCTCCGAAGCAGAGCCACCTCTGCCCTGCACTGTAGGAGAAGTCTAACCGGAGCCTGCCTTCGATCAGGGTACCAGTACTCTCCCTGGCTACAGAGAAGTGCCGGTACTGACGGCAAAAAAAATTGGAAGTGCTGGTACTCAGTACTGGTGAGTACCGGTCCATTTAAAGCACTGGTCCAAAGTCATTGGAGCACATTACAAGAGCTTCAGTTAACATTACACAAGGCCAGATTCATGTTTTTTTTAAGTAGGAGGAGATTGAAAGGTTGACCCAGGATCACAAGCCAACATCAAGATGCAAACCTGGGGCCTCATTTATGAGGCCGTGCGTCACTTTTACGCCGCCGGTGCGTCACTTTTTGTGACGCACCAGCAGCGTAAAAAATGTGCCTTGTTGCACCATATTTACTAAGTGACGCATCTAGGTAGATGCGTCACTTTGTAAACCCCTGCGCTACATTATACCTATGCGAGGTATAATGTATGCAGGGTGGGGCTTTCTGACGCAAGAAAGGGTCATAGAAGTGACGCAGTGAAATCTATAAGATTTTACTGCGCCACTTCTAGGACACAAATGCGTCAATTTCTTATGCCTGCCTCACAGCAGGCGTAAGACTGACGCAGTCCCTTTCACATGGGGATTGCCCCATGTGAAAGGACACATTGCTGGAGTTGCGTCACTTTTGTGACACACTCCAGCAATGCTTCACTTTTGCGCCTACAGATACGTCAGAAATACTGACGTATCTGTAACTCATTGCGCCATGATGCGTCATACTGCAAATATGACGCATCATTTGTGTCGCAAGGAGAGCGCAGTGAAAAGTGACGCATCGCTGTTTTCACGCAGCGATGCATCACTTTTCATAAATGAGGCCCCTAGTTCCTCAGTTCCATAGTCAGCAACTCTTGCCGCTACGCCACATCGCATCGCCCACTCCAACAGACTGCATGGTCACCGATTGGGCAGACATGTTGAGGAGGTGGGGCCTTATGGGGTAAAGGTGAAGTGTAATGTGACAATGGCTGTAGGTGGTGCAAGGGTGGTAATTTTGTAGCACAATGGCCAGGTTAGTTAAGGTTAAGTCAGTGGTCGAAGCAGGCGGGATGTGAGTGGCATGACGTGCTCATACTTTTTTAATTCTAGAAATGCCATTCCCCAACTTTTTTTGAAAAGACAACTGTCCCGATGGGTAATACAGATATTTAAAATGCCTCCGCTGAAACGTAAGGGAGGAAGTCTTCTGTGCTGTGACATCGAGGGAGGGAGGGGCAGACAGCTAAACAAGTCTTGCTGCCTGGGTGTCTGCTTGCCTGAAAGAAAGGCAAATGTTCGCAACTTGGTAATCTGTAAATGTAAAGGGTGCTGGGAAAGATATTGGCTTTAATTGATGGAATCCTTTTCCTGATAACACAGATTTATTGTGTTTAAGCAGCCTATCTTATACTGTGTGTAATGCAAGTTTAAAATAATGACTTACTTGTTCACTGACTGGAAACTCAGAGCACTAAACATAGACAATTCACTATTTCCCACTGCACCAACCAGGATTCAATTCTGTAGCCGTCTAGTTACAGACACAGACCACTGCAGTGCATTAATAATAAACATTTCTTCCAATAACAATGTCCCTCCCACACCATCTTGGGTCTGTAGCCCTTCGCCCACACCTCCGGCCCCTCAAGGAATCCTCCTACATCACCTAATGACTTCACCTGCTTCCTTGAACAGCTCACACCCCACAAACCGACCCCTCAGCCTCCCAAGCCTCCTAACCACTCCAAAACATCTAGCCCCCCTCCTCTCCAACCTGGCCAACCCCCGAAAGTCCTCCCCTTCCGGTATCGACCCTTCGCATTACCATCCTCAAATATTTTCCCCTACCTCTACCAAACCCGGTCTGACCCCTCTACCGTATCCTCCCTCACCCATGCTCGCCGACACTCAGCCTTATGTTGCCGCTAGGCTAAAGGAAATCAACTGGGAGCTACAAAAACTCAAAAATGACATTCAAAAGGTCCAGAAGAGATCTGCGAATCTATTGCGGACCACTTCGTGAATAAAGTAGAGATAATATACGCCTCCTTCCCGATTAAGACTGAGCGGCACATAGATCGATCCAACAAAAGTGCGACACCTGTTAATGATACGTATTTAAAGTGCTTTACAGTACCCCCCAGACAGGAAATGCTGAGACTAACAAATAGCATTCAGTCAGGGTCGCCCAGCGATGCCGCTCCACCTAAGTGCTTTAGGAACCAGCTAGAGGTGGTAATCGATCACATTAGCAACACGGCTGCTCTCTCATTCAAGGAATGTCAGGTATTGGATGAATGGAAGAGGGCTCAGGCGATCCCCCTGAAAAAGAAAGCTAACCTCCCCATTACTCAGCTTGCGCATCTCCTCCCTATTTCTCTGCTCCCGTTCTGTATGAAAACAGTGGAAAAAGTTGCTAACATTCAGCTTACGGAATTCCTGGAAGGGGGTCAACGTCTGCACCCGTCTCAGTCTGGGTTTAGGGCTAGATATTCAACCGAGACTGCCCTTCTGTTTTCCACCGAGAGGCTTAGACAAATAGTAGACGAGGGACAGACAGCAGCATTGATACTATTAGACCTGAGTGTGGCGTTTGACACCGTATCTCATGCCATGCTGCTGACCCGTCTTACAGAAATGGGAGTGGTAGTACCGGCCCATGAATGGCTGCGTTCTTTCCTAAAAGACAGGACTTTCCAAGTTCACTGTCCTCCGTTTAAATCTTCTCCCAGATGTTTAAAGCATGGTGTTCCACAGGGCTCATGTCTGAGCCCGACATTATTTAACATATATATGGAACCCCTGGCTAGAATTGTGGCTCCATATGGAGTGGACATTGTAACGTACGCTGATGATACGCAACTGATGTTCACCCTAGCCCAAGGCCAGAATGAGGCAGCAGCGAATTTTGCCTCCTGCCTTAAGGAGGTATCTGTATGGATGAATGACAACTGTCTACGCCTCAATGGCGATAAAACTGAGATTTTGGTGATTGGCAGAGCTCCCACTATCTGGTCATCAGCCTGGTGGCCATCTGAGTTAGGGCCTACACCTATCCCCTCAGTGACGGTTAAGAACCTAGGTGTCCTTTTGGACTCCAGCCTATCCTATGGACAGCACATTGGAAGGCTAGTAGGTAAATGTTATGGATTCCTTAAGACCATACGTAAAATACTTGATTACTTACCTATTGACACCAGGAAATCTTTAATACACGCATTGGTCACACCCCACCTAGATTATGGAAACTCCCTGTTTTTAGGCCTGAGTAAGAAAGGGCTACAACAGTTGCAGCGAGTACAAAATTCAGCTGCCAGACTGGTCCTGAAATTGTCTAAAAGAGCCTCAGGGCAACAGGCTCTTAAGTCTCTCCACTGGCTTCCTATACAGTAACGCATCGTGTTTAAAGCACTGTGTATTACACACTGTGTAGCCCAGGGGAAGGGGCCTAGCTATCTTCAAAAACTCTTAACGATCCATTGCCCAAGACGTAATTTGAGATCAACGGGGAGCATGCATTTGCAGGTCCCACGTATCTTTAAAGCGCGTATGGGAGGACGCTCGTTCAGGTACCTAGCTTGTAAAAAATGAAACGAGCTCCCGATTGAACTCCGTATGGAACCGTCGGAGGTAAGATTCCGACTTAAACTGAAAACCTACTTATTCCCACGTACTTGAGGCACCTACTAGTTCCCTCTCCCTCTCTGTGATTCTAAATACAGAAAGTCTTGCTAGCTGGATGAATTGCTTCTACAGCACAGGGACACACTGTTATAGTGTAACCATGTGCTCTTTAAATGGTTTTATTATTATTATTATAAAAGATCATAACCATCACCACAGAACTGGCCTCAGATTTATCATTCAACAAGACCCCGCAGTCCTACCTGCAAATGCTCAACCATTACCCCAGGACACCCACTCCTCCTGCTGACATGAGGAGGATCCCTAAGCATACATTCCCCCTCCGGTCCTGGAATACTACTCCCTACCGAATGCCACATTCAGACCCATTAGATTTTAGAACCACCTCTCCGGCCCATACATCCTCTCCCTTCTTCTAACCTACAACACTACTCAACCAGACTTCTCAGTCAGATCCGAACCTATTCAAGATATGCCGCTAGCCCCTTTTAAAGATCCTAGTCATCTGTCAGTCACTCTGGAGACTATTCAAACCATTACTCTAAATCCGTACAGAACCGCCACTTATAACTCCAATACACTAAATTCTGTGAACCTCATGCAAGTTCACATTACACAGTCTACTCCCACGGACTCCAAAACTCACCTGAAATGCATCCTTCTCAACTGCAGATCCACAGTGAAACATGCAGCGGATATCTCTGACCTCATCCTTGATCAGGAACTTGACTTCCCGATTCCCACCAAAACCTGGCTCATTGTCTCCTTGGGTCCTGTTCAGGACATCCTAGTTCCTTCTACACACAACATTATCAGACTTGACGGAGCTATAAGTACAGGGGAGGCGTAGTCTGTATCTACCATAACAGTCTCTCAGTGAAACTGTCTCTGTCCACTTCTCTCTCATCCTGCAAATGCCTAAGCATCAACATCCTCAGCAAACAAAACCCCCTATGCAACCTACACATCTTCTACCATCCACCAGGAGATAACCTCCTTCTCATTGAACAAATCATGGAAACCATCTCATTCCATCTAGGTCATCACTCCCCCCAGATCTTCCTGGGAGACTTCAACCTTCATTGGAATAACCCGAATGACCTGGCTGTGAACAGTCTTAAAAAATTCTACTTGACCTCAACCTGCGAGAGCCCAACACACAACTTGGGCTCGACCCTTGATCTAATCATCTCCAACCCTGACACCATTCAGATTGAATCGATAGCCCCATGTGACTGGTCAGATCACCACTTTATCACCTTCCTCGTATTTGAACGATGGAACACCCAAAGACTTCAACCCAAGAAATTGAAACACTGGAAAAGTTTGATGCAAAATGCAAACATGGACAACCTCATATCACGCAGTAATCTGTCCCTGCCTCCACCCATGCTCATGGCAGATGTCCATGAACTCACCCATCATTACAACAACTTCATGCTAAACGTACTGGAGGCAATTGGCCCCCTTGAACTAAAAAAAGAAAATCCAACAAAGACTCAAACCCTTGGTTCAATGACTGCCTAAACTCAGATAGTCGCAACCTAACACTAGTGGAACGAGCTTGGAGATCCTCTCCATCTGCCGAACTCCTCAAACTTTTGGGAGCAAGAAGGAGTCGGTATAACAAACACATCAGAACTGCAAAAGCAACCTTCTTCAGAAGCCATCTAGACAAAGCCAGAATCACCCCAAAATGTTGTTTGAACGGATCAAATGGCAATCCAATAACACACCCACTCAATCGACAATCACTGCCAATCCCCAACCTAACTGCGAGGACTTTGCTGTCTTCTTCGGTGAAAAATCCAACAAAATTGAATCTGATCTAAATTCAGCCTTGCTCGAACTATCATCCTCACCAGACTCCCACCTAACTCCCCAGTCACCTCTCCCTACTTACCACTCTCCTAAAAACAACGCACATTGGAATCAATTCTCTACCTTCAATGACACTTCCATTTTCAACATTCTACCCCGAAACCCTCGAATCACTTCAACGACCCCCTTCCCTCATATTTCTTCAAAGAAATGATAAGGCCTTTAGTTCTGCTCTGGACCAAGTTTGTTAATGCCTCCCTACTTTAAGGTGAGATCACTGACTTCCTAAAGTCCGAGCTAGTTCTCCCCATTCTCAAAAAACCTACGGCGGACCCTGAGGATCTGAATAACTTCCGACCAATCACTAACACACCCCTACTCTGGCAAAGCTCATTGAGAAATGTGTACAGACTCAACTATATAACCACATTGAGGAATTCCAGCTACTGGATCAATTTCAATCGGGCTTCCGTCAAGGTCACAGCACCGAAACAGCCGTCACTCACATAGTTGATGACACGCTTAACCTACTTGACCGGAACAAATCCTGCCTTCTAATCCTACTCGACTTCTCATCAGCCTTCGATACGGTCAAACATGACAACCTCCTCAGCCTTCTGGAACATAGAATGGGGCTTTCTGGCGCAGTACTAAAATGGTTTGCCTCCTTTCTACATGACAGAACACAAATAATTAAATCCAACAATCCCTTTCCCATCCCAGTCCTTGCACCCCGGGGGGCCCCCAAGGCTCCTGGCTCTCACCCATACTTTTTAACATATTCATTGAACCCCTCACCGAAATCCTCAAAGAATTTAACATCCAATACCACATGTATGCATGAAAACTCTCAACTGGCTACCTTTCGAAGCAAGGATACACCTAAAACTTACCTGCATGACCCACAAGGCCCTTCACTTCTAAACGCATCTCTACCTCGCAAAAAAACGTGAGCTGTCGGGTGGCACCTGTACCTCCAGGAGCTCCAGCACCCTCCTACTTAAATCAAAGAAATAAAAAAAAATTTAAAACCTACAACCGCTCCTTCTCAGGAATTGCCCAAGAATCTGGAACTCCCTTCCGACGGAAATGAGACTGATTCCATCAACACTGTCCTTCAAAAAGAAAATGAAAGCGCTACTGATGAACACTTGCCTATCCTGAAGTCTAGTGGGGGCCTGAGTCACCACATCTACTATCACGCTGATGACTCTCTCGCCTTCTGACTATTTCTTGTGCACACCATTAAGTCGTTATGTAACTATTGTTATTTTCTTGACTATAATGTCGTCACATAACTATTGTTGTTTTTTTTTGTCTATTGTTATGATTATGCCATGATTGCCCCTCCTCATATGTGTCACATCCCTCTGTAAAGCGCTCTGATACCCTCTAGGGTCATGTTCGCGCTATACAAAACTTTCCAAATAAATAAATAAATAATAGTGGGTTAAAAATGTACGATAGTGCATTTCTTTTACATTTGGGCTGTGCCTTATTTTATATGTAGTTACCTGACGGTGAAAGAGCAAAAAAGATACGAATATTGGGGCATATTATCAAGGGATTTATCTCCGTTTTTTTTGGATTTAAAAGCCAAGAAAGCGGAGATAAAATTATCTCCTTATCAGCAACAGGGTGCTTACACGCAAATTCGCATGTTAGCACCCTTTTTCTCTACACTTCCCCTTGCATCTCTAATGAGATGCAAAGGGGGCGTTCCAGAGAAAAATAATAGGAGAAATGTTGTTAAGCGACATTTCTCCTATTATCAAGGATTTCGTTAACCCTGTTAGTGATTAAAAAAAGCAGCGCTAACCGCGGTTAGCACTGCTTTTTTTACACCTGGTATTTTCCTGACTTAGCCATGATATCCTATGGAAGGTGGATATCATGGCTAAGTTTGTGAGCCCCTATCATCAAGCTAACGCCATACTTCGGGAGATTATCGTTGGTTTTCCAGCGATAATCTCTCATTTGGCAGTTAGCGCGAGTTTTTTTTATCACTTCTGAGATAAACCTTGCTAATAGCAAGTTATCTCTGTGATAATTTCCGGCGATGCTTAGCGTTAAAAAGTTCATTGCTAAGCATCGTTAGCGATAAATATCGCTCATCGTTGGTAACATGCCCCATTGTTTTTTAGCAACGCCCCTGACTCCATCCGCACACTCACTCACCTTGCCACCATTGCACGCAGCATCACAGTTCCCCTACTTCTTTTTAATGCACATCGACCTTTGGGTTAAGGTAATGGATAAATGGGTAGCTGAGGCCCCAGGCGTGTTGAGGGGGACAGGGCGAGGGGCTTTGCTGGTGCCAGGGGCTTTAGATAAGGTATAAGGCTCCTTGTCGTACCCATGCGGTGTAAGAGATTTTTATGGTTTTATGTATTAATGCATTTTTATTGATGTGCAGAACACAGTTTTACACTTGATTTCACATGTGTACTTTTGTCTAGTTATTACTTTTGAAACACATTTTTTGATGATGGTAGGAGTGTGTTTTTGTGATTTATGTTAAATAGGCTACATATTTTGTGTAAACACCATCTTAAACATGATAAAAGTCATCTCTGTCACTCTTCCTGCTTCTCTTCCTACCCACCTTCTCTCCTCGTAAGCTTCGCAGCACACACTCAAGCTGAGATGCACAGGTTTATTTCCACTATTATTGTTATTCTGTTCTCAATGAACCTTCACCAGTTCAGCCACCACTTGAAACATGTACAAGATCCTTCCGTTTGTTCACTGAGTCCTATTCATTCACATAACACATTATTGTTACTGTATCTTGTTTTGACAACTTTAGCATAGGTAGTGCTCAGGGTGTTGAATAATTGTTCATGAATGGGGATAGTGTTACTCGGCAAGGCAATGTGATGTTTAATTTTTGATGTGCTCTGATTTGCAGTATAAGTGATGCATCTGCTCATACCGTGATGAACCTACTCACCCTTTAGTTTCATATGCAATAATAATGTATAAAAAAAATTGATCTCTGGGTGAGCCAGAAGACTTTCTTGAAGATTTAGAAGATGCTTGATAATGTCCCTTTTTTACTCCTGATTTTGCTGCTCATCTGGGAATTACAATCATTTCTGATTTTTACATTCTTTATCTAACTCTGCACTGAGACCCTCCATGGCATTCACTCTATATCGTATAATTTTTTTAATCTGTGGTAAAACTCTTCAACTTTTTCATTTGACTACAACTAATTTATTGAGTGGGCCAGTTCATTTATTAAAATATGTACGTGTTTTCTCCTCCAACTTTCAATGTCAACACCGGACAGTTCGCCGCTCTAACATTCTCGATTTTGTCGTAGTTATACCACAGTCACGCATAAACACGATAATTAATTCTTTTGTTCTTTCCATGGAATTAGACGCACTTCTTGTGGGGGCTGAAGACAAGGATTAGAAATTTTTGGAAGGTCTTTGCCAATGAGAAAATCTGAGTCTATGGTATAAGAAAAGGTAATATTATACCATGAAAAGATACAGGGGAAAAGTGGGCAGGGAATCAGAGGGCGGGAAAACCCGAGGATTGGGTCAGCGGGCGATATCAGCGATGTATTAGAAAGATTAAGGGGCAGATCCTCAAGAAAGTACCACAGCGCGGCACGCAAGCCCTTTGGCTGCGCCACGCTGTGGCTCTTTCAGAGCACAGGAATGCGACATATCTACAATGATGTCGCATTCCTGTGCTCTCCCCAGCGTTGGCACAGAAACAGCTGCCATGCACCAGCGCAGGTACCCTTGCACCATGGTGCAAGGATGCCTGCGCCATGGGGAGATTGCCTTTGTGCAGGAAGGGGCCCCTTCCTTCACAAAAGCAATCACTGCAGGCATTTTCCTCTTTCAATGTGTGCTGTCGAATGCAGCACGCATTGAAAGAGGAAAAAACAAGGAGAAATGAAAACATTTCTCCTCATTTCGCTTGGCTACGCCACCCCTCACTCGTAAATCTGGAAATGCATCAGTGGATATGGGTGTTGCGTGGGAACACCCATGTCCCGCCCCTTAAACGCAAAGTGCTGCGTGAACAGGGGCGATATTTACAAGCACAAGTTGTCACGCAGGGTGACTTTACCTGTGCTTGTAAATATCCCTTAGCAGGCTGCGCCACCGGTGCATCATGTAACGTTATGCACCGGTGGCGCATGGGACTTGTAAATCTGCCCCTAAATTTCCCAATTTTAAGGACTCACCTTGTGTTGCGCTACATCGCTTGCAGGGCATGCGGTTTACCCTATAGTGTTGAAGATTTGTGCAAGCTCCGCCCATTCTCCAGCCCATCTTTTTCATTGGCTAACGTCCTAAATGCTGCCTTCCGATTGGTTTTCGGCTTGTTAGTCCCGCCTCATGACGACCATGTCATTATTTGTATCCTTCCACAGCTATGGGACCCTTTACTTGAGTGTTGCACGTAACTATTTTCTTCCTGTGCCTGCCTTCTCCCCATACCCCCCCTCTCGCAGTCTGTGCGTTCTCTGTCTCTGCTTGTCTATGTTACGGGTGGTTCTCTATGAGTGAATTTCAGGTATCACTGCATTTTTTCTTCACCTGCTAAGAGTGTAACCAATTTGGCTTTCACTCTTATGAATGACGCGCTGAAATGAAGACCCTTTGACACCTTGTCACAAGTCGCTGCAGCTACGGCTCGCTCAGCAGATGCCTCCCCCCTCCGAGGCCGCCCCAGCCTGTAGCTGGCATCGGTGCTTCCTTTTATAAAGACGCGTTTCGTTAAAATGTTTTACACGTTTCAGTGGCAGAGATTAGCGTGTTTAGATTTCCAAGTTCTCCTTTGACAGGGGCGAGCGCACAGAAGAAGAAGCCGCCAGTACAGACTCAGCTGAGACTCACATGTCGAGGAGCCAGTGTATTTATCGCCCTTATGACTTCTCGTCCTAAAACCCGACAAAGGCTGCAATGCTTGCTTCAAGATCCGCAGGGGAGCCTAAGGCTAGTAAGACTGGGTGGGTCTTACAGCATGTGATCACAAAAGCTAATGACAGAGATCAAATGTGTTTAAAATAATATGCCTGGGTTTGCACCCATGAATCTACTGCTTCTAGTGGTCGGTATCTGAGACCCGTGGAAAAGGATGAAAACAAAGAACAATGGTATGGCGCGTGTCCATGCTCTTACCACACTGGCCCCAAATCACGCTGCGTGCTGTGGCTTTCATTCACACCGGATTTTAAAAATACAATTCGGAGCAGTGAAAACAACTGCGTCGAGTGTGCTGATACCTTTGCATAAAGAGCCCTTCCCCACTAGGCACAATCATCCCCTCCAAGGCGTCTCGGCTCCAGTAACTCTCACCTGAGACCTCTTCCCGACGGTCCAGCTGTCCAGGAGCTCTCTCTATGCCTGACCCTGAGGCTCATGGTCCCATCCCTTCCAAGGCCTCTCAGCTCCAGTAAACCCCTCCTCGAGCTGTCCTGTAGCTCCTCTCTATACCTGTCCCTGAGGCTCATGCTCCCATCCCTTCCAAGGCTTCTCTGCTCCAGTAACCCCCTCCCTGGACTGTCCTGTAGCTCTGCAGTAATGATGCCTCAAGGCTTGTAGCGATAATTGTAAGTCAACAAAAGAACAGCCCTGTTCTTCTCTAATATGAAGATAACCATGGGCGCGTGGTAATTCCGATAGAATTCATTAGTCAGAATAAGGTATTAAAATCATCTGTTTTAGGATAAGTGAGCCGGAAAATCATTATAGTAGACAAATCGAAGCCATATAATAAAGCTCAGATTCGTCTACTACAACGATTTCACGCCTTGAGAAAGTCGTCTATCGACGAAACACAGGTCAGCTGTTCGCTTGTCATACCGACGTGTCAACACTCTTGAGACGTGTCAAAACCTTTGAGACCAAGATTACTGTATACTCAATGTCATTTTTCATTGTTTTTCTCTGATATCAAATACATTACTGAGTGAGGATAGTCAGCTAAGACTCTTTTTTGTGCTGTGCTATGTTAAAAATTATAATTGGTCAATGTGTATGGAGGTTTCCTCTATGTACTGAGTGGCACTGTGGATGGCACAGTGTTTGACATTGAGTACACTAGGGGGCATTTTGCGCTGTACAATTGTAAACTAACAGCGGTGCTGGCTTTTCTCTAAAACCACTGCCATCATTTCTCATACATTAGAGTATATATTTAGTAGCAAACTATCCAGGGAGTACACTTGACTCAGTTTTGCGATTCAGCCCTTTTGAACCAGCTGGTAAGAGCCAAGTGCGGCCGGCACTGGTACTAGTGGTGAGGCGGGGAAGGGGTGGGTGGTGGTTGGGAGAAGAGGATAGACGACGGGTAAGGGAAATTAAAATATTTTTATTTAAAGAAACACTTACCAAGTTGGCAATGCAGCGAGTACAAGATAAGTGGTTTATTTTATTTTTTATTTTACTTTCCCTATTCCGTCATCTGCCCACTATACCCTGCCCCAGGCACGCCCTGCCCCAGCACCCTACTGCTGTTGCCTGTGGCAGCTGCGCCTGGAAAGAGGAGAATTTGGTGAAGGTTGTCTTCTTGATACATTTTAGGCAGATTTTCACCTTACAAATCATATAAATAATGTGTCCCATAACTCTACTGAGCCTTTTTTTTACATCTAGATAACAGATACAACAACGCACATAAGTGACCTAGATCAGAAATAGAGAGCAATTTTTAAATTTTTAAGGGAAGCTTTTCGTGCAAGTACAGAAGCATTGGATTACATACCAGAAACACCAGAAACAAGCTGAAATATTATTGCTACCTGTGCTATACTGCACAACAGAGCCATGACAAAGGGCTTACCGCTTGGTCCTAAGTATGGCAGTTGTGATGACGATGAGAATCTACTCTCCTATCCAACAAAACCTGGACAAGAAACAACTATGATTGCAGAAGGCAGTGCAAGCCAAACTGGCATAACAAATAATTATTTCTAAGGGAAGTGTTAATTAAACATTGTCAAAATAAATAGGCGGAGTATTTTACTTTTATTTACTAACACAAATTGTATTTATTCACAGATGAAGAACTGGAAGAAAAGACCCTAGTAATGATCGGTTATTTGTAATGATATTTTTACTTTGCAAACATAACTACAACTAAATGAAAAAAGCATGTCATAACTTCAAACTAAAATGACTTTTTGTTTACTTTGCTAGTGGTATGATGTGCTTGTTTGAAGCCCACAGAACAAATCAAGCCCCTTCTTGGCCTTGCAATGGTGCCCCGGGCACTGATGTGTTGCACATACTAGACACCTCCTCACTTTCAGCTGATTGTATTGATCTTTCCATACTGGCATTAGCTGATTATATTTACTCCAGGGACCTTTTTTATTTGGGTAGGGCTACTTGTTAAATCACCACTTTGTTTTATGACCTCATCCTGCAAGTTGGCTAAATGTCAGCACAGAATATGTGGTGAATTTGCAAGGAGATCTAGAGATCTACATAAAGCTTGTTGTTGCTGTTTAGAATGCTGCTGCTCTTGTCTGAATTAACCCCTCATTTAGAGAATGAGAGAAACTGCTTATGGCCTGTGAACATTTATATATGCTTTGAGCTATTGCTGCAAATGTTTCATATATGAAGCATTTTAAGCCATCAATCTAGCAGCTAGTTTCATGTAGGGCCTTACTGCACCCTTAGCATCTTCTTTTCCACATTTTGAAAATCAGCTGGAGCAGGTGTGCCAAGAACCACTTGTGTAGATCTTCTGCTACGTTGAGTATTCTTCTACTCTTACCTGGTGTAGGAGGTGTGGAAATCACTAATGCGCTTAAGCTCACCATGTGGTAGGGTAGTAGTAGTTGTAGTAATACAGGCGAAACTACCAATATTGTGGCTTGCTTCTTTTGTTTCTTCAGGCTGGTCACGACTGACAACTTCACTTTTCCAGCTTGATTCACCAGAGTGACTTTTCTAATCTCAAAATGTCTTAGTACGTCTGGTCAATAGTACATGGTGTTATATGATTCGTTAATAGCAGATCTGTATTATTCGCTCTTTAGAAATTGCAAAAGGAACTCTTTTGTACCCCAGGCTCTATATGTGAGTGTAAACTTTTGCAGCACCCGCTATGTGTGCGGCGTTCCCGCATGTACAATTAGGATGCGCCCACCACACTGGCAGGCGCATCCCGCATTTTTTGCATTGTGGCGGGCGGTGCTGACAGCAGTACCCGCCACAGTGCAAAAAAGGCATCTGTGCATTTGCATGCACAACGTGGCAGGCACGGCGCGGTGCATGCCACGTCATGCATGCAAATGTAGGTATATACCATAGGTACATCCCATGTGCCCCCCACCCCACAACATCATGGGGGCCCGCAACGCCGTCACGGAAAGGCTGGTTCCTGCAGCCATTGTAATATGGATGGCGGTGTCTAGCAGACACGCCACCATATTCAACCCTTATCCGCCCCGTCGAATGTTCGACCGGGCGGAAAAGCGGCAGCTGGTCTTCCCATCCGCCGTGGTACACCCCGCCGTCATAATATGACGGGGGTAAATGGGAGGCGGGTGGGAGATTATGTTGGGCGGACAACACCGCCATGCGGTCGGTGTCGATCCACCCGGCATTGTAATGGACCCCTCAGTTTGCACCCTAACAACCTCTTACAAATGCTTAGGTTTTTATTGGCTGAAAATAACTACTTTGGCATACAATGTTTTATTTTCACGATAAAGTGAAATTGTTTTAAGGATATGCCATGGAAATCATAATCCAGGACTGTGAGCCATATTATCAAGAAAGGGCGATACATTATCTCCGCTTTTATCGGCAGGAAACTGCCGCTAAAGCGGCGATAATGGGCTTCATAATATGCCCTTGTGAATTCCCATAGAAGCCCAGGTTAATACCAGAACCTGGGCTTCTATGGGAATTCACAAGGGAATATTATCAAGTCCATTATCGCCGCTTTAACAGCAGTTTCCTGCCGATAAAAGCGGCGATAATGTATTGCCCTTTCTTGATAATATGGCCCTATGAGTTTTTCAATGTAAGGAAATTCATGTTAAAGTGAGACTATCTTACCAAGCCAAATCCTTAATACTGCATAGCCTTGGTGCTATGACGTGTGCCAATTTGTGTGTGTGTATGGGTATGGGTAAAGGAGATTCTTTGGGGTGTTTAGGGGCATCACACCTTTTTAGGTCTCGCGTCAGCGAAAGACCTATTGCTGCCCACCTAGCTCGGAAGGGACCACAGACCGGGGCACGAGCGCCGATTGCACCTCGTGGACGCGCATGCCCCGCCTCCCGAGCCGTGCACATCTCAGTCAGTCAGCCATGCCTCTCAGTCGCGCGCACACACACACACACACACACATGCACACACACGCGCACACACACGCACACACAACCACACACAACCACACACACGTCCCAAGCCCCACTTACCGTATCAGTGGCCTCAGCCGCCACTCCTTCTGCTGCCACCGGTCCTCTGCCATCCACTCCGTGGGCGCGGGCTTCTCCGAAAGACAAAAGTCCCACCCCAGACAGCCGTGAGCGTGCACATCCCGAAACCGGAAGTTCGGGAGCGTGCACGCTCACGGCTTGTTCTTCATATCCGGTAGTATACCACACGCAGCATTCAGAGGCTTAAACTTAGATCTGCTTCCCATATTCCATCACTCCTGATATGGTGAATGAACATTGGGTCGCTCATTGGAGAGCGAAGGAGCTTACCTTGGGCTGAGACTTCAAAGTACTTGCGTTTCACCATTTCTTTATATGTTTGAAGCAAAGTCTGGACGGCACTGCTGAATTCATAGGAGTAAATCTCACTGAAGTGTTAAAAGTCTGCCTGCGTGACTCAAACCCAATAGAAGAGGTGAAGCAACACTACCTGGCTTTTAGAAAAATCAATCCACTAATCAGCAAATGTGGCCGTCATTCCCAAATGCAGCTGCACGATCCATCATCGGAAACCGCGCCGTCTGCATCTCATAAGGACATTAGATGTGACAAATACACTAAAGGCCCCACTCAAATCGGGCCCCACTCAAATCACAGCCTCCTGCCAGCGCAATCTCCCGCACAATATTCTGTTTAAATTGGACAAAAACCTACTAGGTAAGAAGTGTTCAACTTTCCACTCTTTAGTAAAGCCACAGGAGGCGAGACGATTTAGACCTGTCAATCACGCTGTCACAACAAGTGCAAGGCAGGAGCCGAGCGGAGAAATCATTGCAAAAAAAGGTATTCTGTGACCGCCTGCCACTAGGCTCCCCATTCTTACAAATTCACCTAGAATTCTAAACACGATAAATATACTTTTTAATAAAGCAGAGTGGCCCGATGACACAGATTAATGCCTTTTTTGAATGACTTGATACACACTTGCTATTAAGTTACTTTGAATCCGGTATCGGCTGATAAACTGCAGCAGTGCCTGCCAATTACAGAACACCTACAGTCCGCAATTCATTTCTGCTGTTTGTTTTTTGGGACGTTCACGTGGCTGGAAGTTGGCTGCCTTTCTCGGTCACTTTCCCTAATGCTGCAAAGCGCGGCCCTGTGCTGAAGAATGGATGACGTCCTTGTGACCTTGGTAGCCGCCTATGTTTTATACGTTGCTAATCTCAGTGCATTATCACAGAACATGCGTAAGGCAATACAAGATAAATACATCCTCAATTCACGTTATGAAGTGTAAAGTCGTCATTACAGGTTGTCAGGACCTTGTCAAAGTGCACGAAATAGCTCGACATGGCCTGCGTCCCGTATCAGAAGGGAGGTGTTGCATTTATTTTAAGGGATTTTTTCCATTTACCCCATGACAGAAATTTATCACAGTAATGTCAAAAGTAGGTTGCAAAGTCTTTACAGGCTTACAGGGGGATCCGTCCTAGGAAGCCGCCTTGATGCAGCAAAAGCGTCACGAGTAAAGCAATACAAATGTGGTTAAATGGCACATCCAGAGCCCCTTTTAGTCGTCGGCAGCAGCTGGCAGACACCGCACAACCGCAGGCTGCAAAAGCAGATGACATCAAATTCCTGAATTAAGCTGCAATAAAAATGCAAGGGCACACTCAAAGGCACAGATCTGAAACCGAGCACAGCAGCGTTTCAACTATATGCAGTGTGTGTAAAATGTGCTATCTGATAAGCAAGGGACCCAAATCTCAACTTTAATGAGAATCACTCCGGAAACTGGTGTAGTTTGTTAAATGCCCTAATAATATTTGGGTGATTATTAATATCAACTTCAAGAAGCAACGCTAGCAGTTATCTGACAAAACGGATTATTTATGAAAGGGGATACAAGAAAAAAGTACATGACATGTGGGTACATACGTGTTTGTTTGTACACTTTTCCAGCTAGAACAGGTAAAATGTACGATTTACAGAAGATCATGGGAAGTCCGTCAGAAAAGGGGTTTCTACATGAATCTGGAGTAGGGGAGATATATGCAAGACTCTAACATGAGAGTCTTCTCCGACATAATATACATAGACCAAGTCTCACCAAACAACCCGGACCTTTTTATTTAGGTTTTGCCTGCACATCACTTGCGCTGTGCTTGTGAAATCTATTGTATTTTAAGTAAATCTTAAAAGGGGCTTACATCCTGCCCTTACTTTTGATTGGTTCTTGTGCTTGCCACTTACTTTCCCCGTTTCTATTGGCTGTAGCATAGTATTTACTGTTCCTCGTGTACTTCCCTCATCAGTGTCCCAGGGACTAAGTACTGTTTTCATCAGACTTGTGTTCTGTTTTTTTAAATATATATATTTTTTAATCTTTTGCATGCACAGCACTTGCCCTGTGCTGGTTTTGTCTGACCTCAACCCTTTAACTAATCTCCTGTGGCTGCATATATTTCATGAGCAAGTTTGTTTCCCAACCCCCTTCAGCTGTTCATTCTTTTATTTTATCAATTTAAGATAATGCGAAGGTAGAGTGCTTTACATGAACACCAGTTGAATTAAGTGATTTGTTGAGAATTACAGGATGTTGAGCCTACTGCTGAGACTCAAGCCCTGTTCCCAAGTTTTAAGCTCCATGCTCTAACCCTTACGATACATTCTCTGCTTGAATCGAGGAGATCTGCATTTAAGATGGCTGCCACCCCTTTGGAATGAACAATTATAAGACATGTTCATTATTAATTCCAAAGCAGTACAAGCCATCTTTTTGTAATCATTTTTTTTACTTGCTTCCACACGCATATGAGTGTAGTACTTGCACAGTATTGACTTTCAATTTGAAAGTCGTTTGTTGAGGTATGCTGGGCCGTTGTTATGTAGAGCTTTGTGTGCATGTTTGAGGAGCTTGAATGTTATCCTCTTGTTGATGAGCCAGTGCAGGTCTCTCAGGTGGGGTGTGATGTGGCTGCGGGGGAATGTTGAGGATCAGACGTGCCGAGGTATTTTGGATGCGTTGCAGTCTTCCCAGGAGCTTCGCTGACGTTCCTGCATGACTGTTCTTCTAGTATCGGTGGGGTTCCACTTGAAGATCCTGCGGAGCATTCGGAGGGTGTTGAAGCAGGATGAGGAGACTGCTTTGACCTGTTTAGTCATGGAGAGGGTGGAGTCGAGGATGACCAGTGCGGTCGGCCACCAGGAGTAGTCCCAGGCCAAAGGGGTGGATCCAAGGATGAGGACCTTCGTCTTGTCCGAGTTCAGCTTCAATCGGCTGTTCCTCATCCATTCGGCAATTGCCTTCATACCTTCGTGGAGGTTGGTTTTGGCAGTGTGAGCGTCTTTGGTGAGGCAGAGGATCAGCTGTGTGTCATCGGCGTAGGAGATGATGTTGAGGTCGTGGTGTCAGGCGACGTGGGAGAGGGGTGCCATGTAGATGTTGAACAGCGTCGGGCTATGGGGTACGCCGCAGATGATCTCGTGGCACTGGAGCGGAAGGGGGGGGGGGAGGCTGACGCTCTTGGTTCTGCCGGAGGGGAAGGATGTGGTCCAGTCCAGGGCCTTATCTTGGATTCTGGCGTCGTGGAACTGGTACGTAGTGTGTGGTGGCAGACCGTGTCGAATGCGGCTGACAGGTCCAGGAGGATGAGGGCAGCTGTTTCTCCATTGTCAAGCAGGGACCTGATGTCATCGGTGGCGGCAATGAGGGTCACAGTCAAGAACCGCAGGTGAGAGGGGAAGGAAATCAGGAAGCTCCAACATATGTACTGTATGTTCCAGACAATTAGAAGACAATCAATGATGGTTCTGAAATATCTGTTGCAACAATGAATTGGTGAATGAATGTTTTAAATTGATTGCACTGTACAACATATATAGGGAATCAAGATACAGCAGGCGGAATACGCTGAAGGGAGAGGGACACACATATAACATACAAAGATAATTTATGTGAATAGCTGGAGAGAATGCTGTGAAGATTCAATATCCTGTCAATTCAATAAATCTTTATTCGGTATGTAAAATCACCATAAAAGAATACAGATAAAAAAAAATATGATCAATTTCATGAATAATAATAATACAGACTTTTATTCATAAAAACAAAGAGCACATAAAACAATTAATCAGGTCTTGTTTTCCTAGTCCTGTCAATTTCTCACAAAATCCAATAAGGCATTGGAGCAAGGACTTAGGATCATATTGTAACTACAGCAGGCTGTAGGACTTTTTCCTTTTTTTCCCTTAATGTAAGGGATGAGCAGAATGTTAATTACCTTCATGATGTATATGCTTTCATTCACAAAACGAAGCATGTTATCTTCAATCTAGTCTCTCATTGTCCTGACTCTCCAATCTCAGTTTGAAACCATGTGAAAAGTACCACACAAATGGTGATCAGTGACATTATTTGATCGCAGAAATTCTTCCTGGTCTTCAGATTTATCCCAGCTATCTTATGCCCTTTACCACTGAGTAGAATTCACCTGTTGCTTACATTCCTCCATTTGTTACTAGATCAAACAGAGTTTATGAGCTAATCATTCTATGAATGGCTCCAGCATATGCCTTATACTTTGTAAAATAATCAAAGTAGTGATAGGTTTAAGACATGGTGACAAGTAAATTGTGGGGTTAAAAAAAAAGCTTTAAAAAAGGGTCACAATCTCTGCCCGGGTGGTTGCATAACCTGAGTCCTGAGACCATCCTCCATTACTTGACACTTTTCCCAACTTCCAATTTCTTAATATTGGAGCTGCTTTTTAGGTCTCGCGTCAGTGAAAGACCTATTGCTGCCCACCTAGCTCGGAAGGGACCACAGACCGGGGCACGAGCGCCGATTGCACCTCGTGGACGCGCATGCCCCGCCTCCCGAGCCGTGCACATCTCAGTCAGAGTCAGCCATGCCTCTCAGTCGCGCGCGCACACACACACATGCACACACATGCACACACACGCACACACACGCGCACACACACGCACACACAACCACACGCACACACACACACACGTCCCAAGCCCCACTTACCGTATCAGTGGCCTCAGCCGCCACTCCTTCTGCTGCCACCGGTCCTCTGCCATCCACTCCGTGGGCGCGGGCTTCTCCGAAAGACAAAAGTCCCGCCCCACGACAGCCGTGAGCGTGCACATCCCAAAACCGGAAGTTCGGGAATGTTCCCGAAACCGGAAGTTCGGGAGCGTGCACGCTCACGGCTTGTTCTTCATATCCGGTACCACACGCAGCATTCAGAGGCTTAAACTTAGATCTGCTTCCCATATTCCATCACTCCTGATATGGTGAATGAACATTGGGTCGCTCATTGGAGAGCGGAAGGAGCTTACCTTGGGCTGAGTCAGGGCGCTTTAAAGGGTGTCTTGGACTAACGGGACGTACACTGAACTCGGGAGTACAGCGTCAGAGCTCCTTCGGCTTGTTCTGGTGAGATCCCTGCGCGTCCCTCCGACTTACAGACTCAGCTGCAGGACAATGAAGGGTCTTCTAATAAAATGAACATCTCACTTCTGACAATAATATTTTGAATTTGATGCTGACTCCCTCAAATTGTGCTTTAAATACAAATAGGTCAACAGTGTGAATTGTGCATAAATTAAAGTTGTAATAGAAACGAATAGAGGTTTAGATTCTGACATTGTTGTGTTTTATTTTGCCTTTGACCAATCCAGCTTTAATTTCTAAACAAATTCCAGTTTCATGTCTCTGTTATACGGCAATATAATAGTTCTCTCGAGCAGAGGGAATGTATTTTGTTTTGTTATTTGTTACTGGTTCTTACACGGAAGTGTCAAAGGAAGAATAAGAAATATAAAATGCATGATCGTTTTCTACATTTCCATCAAGGCCTGTGAAAAGGAATTGCCCTACGATGTTAAAGAGTCATACCGCATGTGTCCCAGCACAGGAAGTGCCAGTATACTGAATAATGAACATATAGCGCCCTCTGGGGAAATGTCCTATGGTTGCTCACACCTCTACTCTGAAAGTACCACCGCTCAAACCTATTATTTAAAAGCCAGTAGAGGAATCCACTTTTGGTTAAAGAGAATGTGAAATAAGAACGTTTGGACCGACACAAAGCTGACTGTGTAAATATGCCCTGTATACTGAGTGCGGATTCTGTTAAATTCATTTTACAAGTGTAAGGGTCTGCATTAGAATGTAGACATTTTCAGCCTGATTCATGTACGGGCCGTTTTGCGTGGCCCTAATAGCGAATCATAGCGACTCGCTATTGAGGACACGCAAAACGGCATTCATGTAGGAATTGCTAAATCAATAGCGATTCCTACATGTTCTCTATTTGCGAGTAGCAATTTGCTACTCGCAAAAAAAGGAATAACTCCCCATTCATTCCTATGGGCCAAAAGGCCCATAGGAATGAATGGGGAGTATCCCTCATTTGCGAGTAGCAATTTGCTACTCGCAAATCAGATAGCGATTTTAAGGGTGCCAGGGGTGTCCAAAGGACACCCTGTAGCACCCCTAAAATGCACAATTGAACAGGTGTTGCGCACACACATGTCCAAAGGACATGTGTGTGTGCAACATGCAACTTAGAGTTTTTGCTATTTACCGAGAGGTCTGACCTCTCGGTAAATAGCGGCCCAAAAGTGCTAAATCGCAATTTTTTTTGTGTCATGAATAGCATTTGAGGAATCTCTATTAGAGATTCCTTAAATGCCATTCCTCGCAAATATGCGAATTCTTAAATAGCGATTTTTGCATTTGGGATGATGAATACCAAATGCAAAAATCGCACTCGCAAAGGGCCAGATTCTCAGAATCTGGCCCTTTTGCGAGCGCTTTTAGCTACATGAATCAGGCTGTTTGACTCCTGCCGCTGGAGTATGGGCTCTTGGTGGGTTGGCACATTGCTCGAAGTTCTATTCATTCTGCAACCCATGAATTGCACAAACAACAAGCTGATGAAAGTAATGCTTGCATTAATCTTAGCCACTATCAATCATTCTGTGTCACATTCCAGACCTTCGTTCTTTTGTCCACCGTGCCATGATAGAGAAGGCTGGACTGAGAATGAAACTCGGCCCTGTCAAAATGTTTCACATCAGCCCTGCCCCGTCCTTCTCTTGCTCCCATCTCTCTGTCCCTCTCGCTTTCCATCCATCCTCTCTCTCTCTCCCCCCGCCATCCTCATTTGCCTGCTGTAATTAACCTTGGGGAGCTGGAGAAAGTGACAGACAAAACTGATTCCAGTGCCTCCAAGGGAAGTACTTATTGGAAAAAACGACCAGTCCTTCCCTGATTCTAGACAGAGACCCATCTTCTGAAAATCAGTCTAGTTCCTGCTCAATAGGAACAGTCCAGTCCGAATTGCCAGGCCAGGCCCCCTCCAGTTGGGAACATAAGCAACCCCAGACTAGTTTGGTCTCATCAGTGAGGTATTGTTCGAGTCCTGTGACACAGTGACACAGGACTCAGGTCTGCATAGCCCTATGCCACTGAGGACGTCTGCTGCAAAAACAACAAGGTAATGGAAGGAATGCTTGAATTCAAATTCAAATATGCTTTATTCAATAACTAGTATCATCAAAGCAATGGGCAACAAACATACGAAGAATTACAATTATACAATGATTTGCATCAAGTTAAAACATGATTAAACTAGATTTTTGGATTGCTAAATTCATAAGAGATTGTATGTAAAAAGAAGGATACTAGTAAAGGAGGTAAGTCCTCTGTTTTAAAAAGACATGCATTCCTCCCAAAGATTCAAAACTAGTGAACTCTTCAAAATATTGCAATAAATGTAAGATAGGGGAGGAACTGCCATTATTGCTTGTCACTCGGCATATTAGAGCCTTTCAAAGCTTTATGTCTGATAATCCAGGCGTGACTCAAAAACTTAGCCACCCCACAAGTAACAAGCATTTGCAATGCAATAGGTCTCGCAGTTGTGAGAGTTTGAGCTATTGGCATTTTAAATGCCAGTGCCTTTTATTTATGTATTGGTTTTTAAAACATAAATAAAAGGCATTGTCATTTACAATGCCAATATCTTAAACTCTCGCAAATGCGAGACCTATTGCATTGCAAATGCTTGTTCTTGTCAGTGATGGAATTTGTGGTGTTCTGCTACATGTTTCACTTCGAACTGAAATGCAGAGAAGCTGTGGCTTAGATTTAGTTAATTAAATTTCTTGTCTACAAAAAACTTACCCTGTACATGAATAATATTTCCGTGGTAAGTTGGCTCTTGGACCACCGATGGGAGCAATTAATTCCCATATGGCCTCTTATTTTAATAACGTTTTTGTATCTATATAGTGTATGGTGCAATTAAACCTGCCCTGCTTTTTTGCAAGATATTTTTTTTCTGCACAGCTACACCATTTGTATTTGAGAATTTATAGAGATGAAGACAGTCAGAGATTTGTAGGAGCCTGGAAACAAAGTTCTTTCTGTTTATCTAACCTTGGATGCTGATAGAGTAGCTAGCTCTTGGAAATAGTTAAGTCTACTAAAATTGCTTTTCTACTAAGGCATCAAGTTGCTAAACGCTTACTCCTATAACTACCCAAATTGTGTTTACTATTACCCTGTTGTGAGGATAATACTTAACCTAAATTCTTAGGCTATCTGCCCGTGTTTAATTTAGCTCCTTTATGTACAATAATTCTTGATGTTAATTTGCTGCTTTTACTTTTGAATGGTTATGATGTAAAACAAATACAATTTTTCATAATCTTGTCGATGCAGGAGGCAACACCCTCCTGTGTTGCATGAATTGAAACCACCTAGTCCAAACCAATTTTTACACTCCGTAAGTAACTTTCCTTACTTGACTGGACATCATTACATGTTTCAATCATTTAAATAGTTAATTAGAAGATTTATTCACTTGTGTAAAGTTGCTTAAACATTCCTCAATGCACTTCAAAGTTTAAGCTTCATTTGGCAGGTCTTTTTTTTTCTTTTTCTTCAAAATAAAAAAACCTATAATGGCATTTCCTTATTCCACCGTTTTACTTTGCGTGTATTAATGTTTTTTTACCATCTAAAAGCTATTCCATTTGTTCATCCTTGCACAAAGTTTTAATTTATTGTCTGACTGTAGTTTTAATAAATTTAGGTAGCACAGTCTATCTGGATTCTTTTTTAACTTTGACATTGGGGCCTTCCATTGTCATCATAAATTGTAAATAAAAACGAAATCTTGATAGTTCCTTTCACTGGGTTCAGATGCATGTGCAAGTTTTATCGTATAATTTTCTCTTTGTAATCCTTATGTTCGCCAGTTCTGATGATTCGTGAATGGTTTCCAGCACTTGAAATCCCAGTTGTGATGTTTGAAGTATGTTTCACAAATGACTTGCCACCTTTTAGACAAAAAATGGATTTGTGCTTATTTTACCTCATTTTAACTGCCTTCTTTCATACCAGTATAGTAAAATCCAAGTGGGAATTTTACTCCATGCAGCCCTTGCTTTCACGTTACAAATTGCTGTAATTAAATCTCTTTACCAGTGTAAGGGTGCTATTCTCTACTTAGAACAAAGTTGCAGTTTAAAATATTGAAACATCGAAATGTTGCTTGGACTTGTAGGTTTGTTATTCCTTGGTGCTTTAATCCCATTTCTTTCTATGCTTTTGGGGGAGACTGCTGCAAGAAACAAGTTGAGACTGCATTGACCAGCATCCATAGGGAGGAGGCATACCTTGTCCAATGAGAAATACCTGATCCCAGAAGCCCTATATAGCGTGACGGCGAGTACCGCCATGCCGACCAATCTGCGGCCGTTTAAGGCTTGGCCACCCCCTTCCCCCCCAGCACCCACCGTGATAACTCAATCAGGAAACTCAAGTGAGCATTCTTACCCCGGTCTTTACAAATATGGGCAAATTAAGTGAATGACCATCCAATGCAGCCTCACAGACCTACAAGCATCGATATTAAGTTTGAGTAATTGGGGTGGTAAGCAGTAAAATTGCACTGACTGAGCCTAGGGTGTCCTTTTGCCATGGGAGTATTATGGGTGATACAGCTGAGGCCATTGGTCGCTCTACCTCCCAGCCATATAGGCTATCCCCATATGCATGCAGCATAGTTGATGGAGGCCCAAATGGTACACAAAATCTACTACCTACACTTGTTTCCCCAGCAAGGAGAACAAATACTCGTAGACTCCTCATCCGTGCTCGCACGATTATCCCCAACCTGCAGTTAAACGTAAAAGGACCAGCAATCTAGTTTCCTGTATGAAATCACAAGCTATTCAAGTGGCTGGTGGGGCCAGCCGTAGTACGCATGGGTAATTACCATGTTGATCATATGTGCAATTTGCTCATGGAGAATATAGAGACACGTGGACCTGCATGCCACTTGGCTAATGTACACAAACTTTGCACTGCCCCAGATTGTCCATCTGTCTCTACAGGGGACATAAACATGGCTCCATTGCACAACCCTGTGAAGGGGGCTTCAGATCGTTCTAATTTGGGCAGTCTTCCAACTCAGAACTGGTCATGTCTGGACCTGGCGGCCATGCTGGGACTCTTCTAACCATGTCTTGAGGCAAGGTGGTTACAGAGGTTTGTTCATCCTCCACCCATTCCCTTTTTGTACCAGCCAAGCAGGGCGCTGCAGCCGCCGCTTGGGATGGACAGGGTGAAAGCCAGCAAGCCTACTGCAACAGTTTTACATTTTCCACCAGAATCTTGTCTGTATGTTTTAATAATGGCAGGCGTGCCCCCTCTGAATGGGGACCAAGCAGTCATGGGAACAGGTCTGTAATGAGGTTGTTCACTGGTTGGGGGTTGAGGGGGGCACACTAACTTCAATATCGCAGAGGGGCATATTTTAATGATCAGGCGGGTTAGCGGTCTCTGCCCTGCCCCCAGAAGATATTAATGTGGATTGTATTGTCCATTTCAGGTGCCCTAGTATTGTGGGGATATTACAGAACACGAATACAGAACAATTGATTACTAGTTCCAACATTGTTACACTACCCTATGACTACTTCTGTAAGGCCTCCAACCTAACAAAACTATTTGATTTTCCGATCCATCCTTTCCATGGCCTGGTTTGCTCCAACAGATTTTCCCTGCTTTCTGATTGCAATGAGGTTGACTGGCAGGATGTGCCTAGCTTAACTTGCCCAGGCTTCCCACATGCCCCCATACTATATACCTCCCAACCAGGAACCAGCCCCCTGCTGATTCATAGACTACAGCCACGCCGGGAGAACCAGAGTATACAAGCCAAGGTTAAGTGCAAGCTCTTGAAATATCAAGAGATAATGCACCTCAAAGTAATCCTTCAGTTCCCTCTACGAATAGTGAGTGATTATCGCAGGTCTATAATAAGCGGCAGCTGTTTGTAAAAACTTTTGATATTGTGCTAATACAAGAGGCTTTGGGATGCGAATCCTGTATCCTTCAAAGCTTTCTTCTGCTTCAGTTGTCCAGCCATTCAATCATGACAGGGTGTGCCTCAGGGGGGAAATGGAGGTGGAAGCAGGCGTTTGATCATTTGGATTAACTTACGGTTAGGTGGTCATGAAGAGGCTCTAAATGTACCTGCAATGCCTTTCAAGTGGCCCAATTCAAGGGGCCCTGTCCTTACATCCTAGTACATTTTTATAATTACTTTAAGATGCCCAACCAAAGACTCTACAGCCTTTAATACATCTCCTCTCTTATGGACTGAGTAACCAACAAGTGACAGCTATGCATTCTCTACTGGGCTCTCAACCGGGTGACAATCAAAAATGAATGGCGTCTGTCCTTAATTCCTTCTTTATTAGAACAAATCAGAAGGGCCCAAACAGAAAAGAGCTTCACTCTTTTATAGAGGATTATGAGATGATTTAAAAGATATGTTGACGCAAGTAGTCAACCCTAACGCAGATTGCAAGGAGTTGATTGTCTTGGTTAAGTTGCATCATCGTTATCTGAATGAAAGTCTGACCCTAGGAGGACGGGTTAAAAGATTATAGCGGTCTAAGAAAAGAAACCTGAGCCCAAGATCACTCATGATGGTGAACCTATTCAGATTGGGGGGGTTATGGGACTCCCTGTGTAAAGAGGGAAGGCAGGGATGTCATAAGCAGAAACTCTGCTTATTTTGTGGTAAAGCTACACCTATCCTTAAGGAGTGTACAAATAAGCCTGAATAGAAACTCAATGTAGTTTTTGCAACCATGGAGAAGGAGGGAAACTAAAGACCCCAATAGTTGTTGAAGCCAATCTTTCGCGTAGATAGTTTTACGAGTCTCTCAAGACTAGTATATTCTGTTAAAGAAGATACTTTAGGGCATCTCCACATACCAGTAGAGTTAGACTGGGTGCCTAATAAAAGGATCTTGGTTGAAATGTTTCAGGGACAACTGGAAATTTTGTGGATTTCTCTTTTGGCAAGAAGGTGTATCCTAGTTGAGGAACGAGCTGGAGTAGAAACTATTAGAACAATTGATGGTAGGGAAGTCTTTCTGAACCGGTTTCCCTGCAGAGTATTCAGCTGTCCATGTACATTTTTGGGAGTCATGTGGAAAAACTAGCATTTGATTTAATTACAGAGACAGTTTAAAGTTATTTTTGGGATTCCAGGGTTGCATCAACACAACCCAGACATTGACTGGGTCACAAGATGTCTACACTTTCAATTTTGCAAAGTACATTAGAACAGGGTCAGGTGCAAAGCACTTTGGTCAGAGCCGATTCTCCCTTACCAAACGAGTACCAAGATTTTGCTGACATTTCTGATAAAGTGAAAGCCAGTGGCCTACTGCCTCACCGTCCCTTTAGTTGTAGGGTAGAACTACAACTGGGAGCTCAACTCCCTTGCAGTAGGGTTTATGCATTGACAGAACATGAGAACCAACATCTCAGGAAATATTTGTACAAGCATTTAAAAATAGATTTAATGTGTCCATCACGATCCCGTTTCATCTCTTTTGTTCCTGAGAAGGGATGGGAATTGTATTTTTGTTTTGGTGATGACTTGAATGCTATATTGCCCAATGTTTATAACTGCAGTGTCCCTGAAAGCGCCCTGGTAGGGGATGTGACAGGTAAAGAGATGGAAAGATTTATTGTTATATCCAGCTTGTTCGAGATGATTGAAGTGGCAGGGAACAATACTCTGGACATACCAACATTTAGGGACAGGAATAGTCCCTCTGATTGATTATATTTTCGCTTCCTGCAACCTCATTCCTTTTCTGTCCCGTTGCACAGTAATCCACACCAATTGCGGGGATCAAAACCCCGGTGTTAGCACTTAGTTCCATCCCACAAGGATTTTAAAATGATGGTTTCCCTCACAAATCTGTTAAACACTGACAATCTCAGACTGGGCTAAAAAGTGAAAGACCCTCTTCTTTTTCTGGAGAAAATAACAGAAAACCTTGAGCTAGTTATGGAATGCATGGCTGAGTGTTCCGATCAAGGGGCTATAGTTGGTTTTTTTGTGGCCCTAAGTGCCAAGATTACACCGTCTTTGTAAACCTAATAGATCAATGTTTGAGGCCCCTAGATGGTTTGACATTGAATGCTCTCTCCTAAACCGCTCTCTGCGCAGAGCCTTAGCTGAGAAACCGAGACCCAGTTGTGGTAGCCACCATGCGGAAGCAATCTAAAAACAGCGATGGCACGCAGGCGAAACTAAATTGCCCCACAATGGGAAGGGCTCACGCACACCGTATGCTCTAAAGACAGAATCGTTTTGGGTGACCTTCTCCAATATGCGCGCTCTTGATCGGAAGCTATCCTGCACTATCTCTCACATAAATAAGGAGGCTTGGATGACGCCTTATTCTGAGACTCTAATCGTTTGAAGCCTGAATGTGAGGCTCTGCCCATATTCATGCAGGCTACTGTTCAGGAAGTCACTTTGGCCATTCAACAGAGTTCCGGGGGTAAAGTCCCTGGACCTGAGAGCTTCCCAGTAGACCTAATAAAATGTAGTTGGATCTATGGGCCTCTCTAACATCCTGACCCATTCCACTATTCCTGGGTCTTGGGTAAGCTCAGTCATAGTCCCAATTTAAAAAAAAAAAAAAAGATTGCTCGAAACTGCACTTCTGCGGCCCCATGTGGTTGATGGATAGCACTGCAAAAATTCTTGCGAGGTTCCTTTTATAAAGGGTTACGAGATTTGGTCATTGAGTTTAATACTCTACATGCCTTCCCGTACGGTTTTCGTGCTGGTATTGGCACAGTCAAACAATGTTTGAATGTAAATCTTTTAATAGGCAAATATACAGTTGCAAAACGGTCCCCGTTTTATTTGGCATTTATTGGTTTGTCTATTGCATTTCACTGGTCGAAGCTGTGGCAATTCCTAACAGTTTGGGTTAGACGAGGCCCTCGTGAATTTGCTAATTAATCTCTCCTCATACAAACACGAAAGGCAGTGTCCGGTTTAGCCAATGTTGCTTGCTCGCCCTTACTGCTATTCATCCTATACATTAACAATCTTAGTTCACATGTAGGTAAGAGGTCACACGACATTCCCAGGACTCGGGGCATTCCCCTTCCCGCATTACTCTACGTGGATGCCGCCGTATTAATTGCTCGAAAGCCCTACCTTAGCTAGTTGACTGTTTTGTGCACTTTATGGCCAATCTAGTTCTACTGTCCAACTTTTCCAAATTATTCATATTGAAATGTGGTCCTCAGCGGTCTCAGATCTCCAGTATTTCAGTTTAATCAAATTCTTTGCAAAGCACCAAAAAAACATTCTACTTAGGTATGTATGACTTTTTAGCTCTGCAGGTTCTTGGGCTCTGCATTGCCCAAAGTAGGGCAAAGCTAGCCAGAGCGATCAGTTCCCTGTTGAGCCTACGGTTTCCTGTTAAGCATTCCATGCCCCAGCTGCAGGGAACTGGCCCCCATTTTACAAATGTATACCGTGTGTGAGGTATCATTTTACTTGGGAGAACAAGGGGAACACTGAGTGGTAGCACATTTGTGCCGGCACAATCTCGCACAATGTGTGGATAAAGTTACCTTTTTTCAGCTAAATTTGAGGTTTGAAGGGGTTTCTGAGTAGGGAAGCACTCAGGGATCCATTCAAGCCATACCTCACTTTACTCCCCAGGATGTCTAGTTTTCAGAAATGTTTGGTAGGTTTCCCTAGCTGGCTGCCGAACCTTGGACCAATAACTTGGGTTACCCCGCCCCCTTTGCAAAAACACATTTTATGATGGGTAATTTTGAAGTCTCTACAATACGTCCTGGGCCCTAGCCTGTCGCGGGTACTTGGCCCACCCACACGAGTGAGATACCATTTTTATCGGCAGACCTGGGGGAACGCTTGGTGGTAGGAAATTTGTGATCACACAACTTTCACACACAATTTAAAAAAAAACAAAACTTTTTATTAATACAATAAGAGATTTGGCAATACATACATAGGCATATATATCGGACGTGTTTCCAGCTCAGGTAGATAACGTTTCATATTCAATACGATTTTTTGTTAAATACCCGCAAACATCATTACCCCTCTTGCTCCCACCCTCCCAGCAGTTCTAATGTTCTTCTTACCCTTCCTCTCCCTCTTCGTCTGAACTATCTATATCTGATTCTGGTAGCGGGTCACATATATCCCCTCAAAGTATTCCATGCCCAAAAATGTTTCCACTTTCTTGGGCAGCCTCTAGTTGCATATACTGTGCGTTCAGTGACCATCGTCGGGTCCATATTCCTGCACCAAGCTGACAATGTCAGAACCTCAGCTACACCCCATTTCTGCGCTGTCTCGTTTGGCAATTAAGAGACCCAGCGTGACCCAAATTTGCATGTGACGTGAAAAGGTCATTAGGTTCCCACATGTTTAGTAAACACCTTCTCGGGTCTGGCAAAAGTGACACTTTTGTTGTCTGCGATATGGTGCGTAATACCTGCCGCCAATAGCCTGTCAAGACCGGACAGTCCCATAAAGTGTGCAAAAAAGTACCTTCCTCCCCACAGCCCCTGAGGCAGAACGGGTGTGTTGCTCTTTGTAGTTTATGTAAGGTGGTTCTAGTATAATATATGCGGTGTATAATTTTAAGCTGCACTAGTCTAAGCCTGCTAGATATTCCCACCGCTTTGGGTGACGCCAGTGCTTCCAGCCATTCCTGATAGTCTACCTTTCCCACCTCTGTCGCCCATTTAATTCTCAGTGTGTTTGTGGGGTCTGGTAAGTTATTAAGTAGTTTTCGATATGTAAATGAGGTGGCCTTTTCCTCCATGTAGTCTGAGAGCAACCGGTCTTCCAGCGGGGAAGCTTCCGGGATCTGTCATATGGTATCGCCGTCACTAAAGCGTGTCGTATTTGCATGTATCTAAATTTTTCATTTGGGCCCAAGTTGTATTGTTAAAGCTGATCAAAGGGTATCACTGTTCCCTTATCCCATAAGTCTCCCACTGTAGAGATGCCTATGTTGTCCCATTGCGTGAAGCCCTTACCTCGTCGCAGGTGCCCTAGTACCTTGACATCCCACAGCGGGGTCAATTTGGTTGTCACCCCTCTCCAGCCCAACCGAGCTTGTGCTGCATGCCAAACCTGGGCAGTGTTTTGTAGGGCCAATTAATTTCGATGCTGCTCCTTTGTTATACAGCACTGCTAGCATGTTATGTGTTCCCAGTTGTGCCCTATCCGCCCTGTATGCTGGGTCATCTTGGGGTTTGTGGATCCAGTGGTTTATGATTTTAAGTTGCGCCGCCCAATAGTACAGTTGGAGATTCGGCAGTGCAATCCCCCCATCGTGCCAGCTTTTACAGTTTCGCTTGAGCAATACGAGCTGGGCGGTTACCCCAGAGAAGGGTCGATACTTGTGCCGCTACTTGCTGAAAATAGCGGGGTGAGATCGGGTCGAGCGTGTTTTCCAAGATGTAGAGGAATCTAAGGAGTGCCTTCATTTGGTACAATGCAGCTCTCCCGAGCAGTGTGAGGGGGCAGCGATGCCCAGTGTCACATCGCGGCGCAGCCTCTCCAGTGGTGGTGTCAAATTTTTGGTAAATAAGTCGGCTGAAGTCCTAGTGATGTGTATTCCTAAATATTTAAAGGAGTCTTCTGCAATCAATAATGGGCATTCCGTGGGAAGTGCCGGTATCCGTCCCTTTAGGATGAAGATGACAGATTTTAGTCCAATTGAGTGTGTATCCTGACAGTTTTCCATGAGTATTACAAATATTAAGGAGTTCAGGTATGCCGCTCTCCGGCTCTGAGATATACTAACATGTCATCCGCGTATAGTGAGAGGCGGTCTTCCCATCCCTCCCCTCCAGCTGATCCCCTTCAGCAACGGGGTTGCCCTAATCAATGTTGCCAGGGGTTCCAAAACTAGTGCAAATAAGAGCGGGGACAGGGTGCATCCCTGGCGTGTTCCCCTCGCTAGCGGTATCTCTTCTGATATGTGGCCATTAGCAGTTACCCGGGCCACGGGTTTGGTCTACAGGAGTCTTATCCATGCACTGAATTTAGGACCAAAACCCACCCGCTTTAATACTCCAAATAGGTATTCCCATTCCACCATATCGAAAGCCATTCTAGCATCCAATGATATCACCGTCGGGCCCGTTAGGAATGGAGCCTTTGCCAGTGCCCCCTGTACGCGCCTCAAATTAAGTGCCGTTGTTCCTGTGGGGCAGAAAACCAGACTGGTCCGGGTGTATCAATTGCGGTAGATGGACCATCAATCTGTTTGCTAACATTTTTGCTTCTGCATTTAATAAAGATATCGGGTGGTATGACGCACTTTCCGTCTGCGGTTTCCCAGGTTTTGGGATCGCTACTATTGTCTCGATACGCTGGTCCAACAGGAGTTCGGCCTTCTCCAAACTCTCATTCTACATCGCTATTAGGGGTGGGCCTAATGTTTCTGGTATTTGCTTATACCATTCTCCTTACACAGAAATTTGATTTATTTTTCCTGTAAAATTTGAGTTCTGGGGATTCTGGGTAGGGAAACTTTAGAGGGGGGGGTCACACTTCCCTGAATTCCCCCGGGTGTCTAGTTTTCAGAAATGTGTGGGTTTGGTAAGTTTCCCTAGATGGCTGCTGACTATCTGAAAACAACCTGGTTTTGCAAGGGGGCACCTGCTTTTTTGGTCCCGGGCTCAACTGCTATCTAGGGAAAGTTTTTAGCTGATTCTGCATTGGACACCCACAAGAGTGACTTATCATTTTACTCGTGAGACCAAGGGGAACTCTAGGTGGTAGGACATTTATGCCGCTCATGATTCCAGATATATGTAACATTTGTGGTTTTTTTTTTTTAGTTAAATTTGAGGTTTGCATGGGATTCTGGGTAATAAACCGTTGGGGAATCCACACAAGTCTTACCTCACTTGACTCCCCAGAATGTCTAGTTTTCAGAAATGTGCGTTTAGTAGGTTTCCCTAGATGGCCGCTGAGCCCAGGGCCAAAAACCCAGGTGCTCCCCCTGGCAAAACAGTTGTTTTGTCATCGGTAATTTTAATGGTTCCACAATACGTTTTGCACCCCTGCCTGTCACGGGTACTTGACCCACCCACACGAGTGAAGTGCCATTTTTATCGGAGACTTTGGAGACTGCGGGGTGGGTGGAAGTTTGTTGATCACGCAGATTCCAGAACTTTCCATCACAGAAATGTGGGGAAAGCGGGGTTTTTTGTGTGGTTTTTTTGGACAAAGTTTGGGGTTTGCAAGGGATTCTGGGTAACAGAACCTGGTGAAAGCTACACAAGTCAACCCATCCTGGATTCCCCTGGATGTCTAGTTTTCAAAAATGTATAGGTTTGCTAGGTTTCCCTAGGTGCTGGCAGAGCTAGGGTTCAAAATCTACAGATAGGCACTTTGCAAAAAGGGGTCAGTTTTCACTGAGAATGTGGTATCCACGTTGCGTTTTGGGCGGTTTCCTGTCAAGGGCACTAGGCCTGACCATACAAGTGAGGTACCATTTTTAATATGGAGACTTAGGGGAACACAGAATTGTAGAGCATCTGTTATTTCCTATTGACTTTCGATGCATTTCTGCCTTCCAACTTTAAGACCATGTATTGTAATTGCATTTATAAAGCGCTTACTACCCCTGAGGAGGAGAGCACACACCACGGCTGCTCCATGGTGCCTGTAGACCGGCCTGTCTGTACCGTTGCCGCCCCTGGGGTCCACCGCCCACGACACTGAGGTGGGGTAAGGCCCCATAGTTGTCTCCACTGTAGTGACGCCAGCAAGACCGCTGGTTGGTAGGAAACCCGACAGGCCGCATGCTTTGCAAGATTGCACTGGCTGGCGGCGGTGAATACTAGACTAGCGAGTAAGGGCTGAACTTTGGAACCGCAGCGTAATGGGAGGCCGCGGGTGACTAAGCTGAATAGGCTTGAGAAAAATGCGTAGTCCATAACCTCTCCAGACATGCAGAATAGCACCCGTACCAAATTGGCTGGGACGGGAGCTGTGACGGAAAAGGACATTATGCTACAGGACATTATGGCTACACTCAAAGTGCATACCTCTCTGGAGTCTCGCATCAATACAATCGCTACTGACCTCGTGTTAATCCGCTCCGGCTTTAGAGACCTTCGTTCGCGAGTAGCTGACATAGAAACATCAACCGCGTTGTGCGTGGACACCACCTCCCCGAAGAAACAAATGAAGCACCTAGAAATGGAAAATAGATCTGACGTCCAAGCTGGATGACTACGAGGGCCGCTCCCGTCGTAATGTGCGTATCGTGGGAGTGCCTGAGGGAACGGGAGGCCCCGCAGTGGACCACTTTGTGGGAGACCTGATTAAGACTCTCCTGCAGCCCAAAGGCTTCTCCGACTATTTCTCGGTAGAACGGGTCGACCGTGTTCCCTGGGGCAGACCCAGGCTGGTTGCACCCCACACGGCCCATACTGGCACGTATTTTTAAATTCCACTACCTGATTCTGCAGACTGCCTCCCGCTACGTTATTAGCAAAGTACAATCTTTGTTTCCAGATTACACGGCTATGTTGCCAAACAACGGCGAAGCTTCATTGCAATCAAACAGGAACTCCAGAATCGTGAACTTAAATACTCTATGCTCTTCCCTGTGAAGCTGACGAAGGAGCTCACTCCCCCCTACGAAGGTACCAGGTAATGGAAAATGGGCACTCTGCAAAGTTGGGGAGGTGGGTAGTTCTTGAACCGTCTTGCTGAAAGGCAGGTGGGTCCGAGGGTTTATTTGGAAAGTTTAGTTTCAAATGGTGTCTTTGTTTTTCAATGTTATATGGCACTCTATACTTGTATACACTGCTCAGGCATTACCACACACGCACCCAGACCGTGTAGCACACCTCACCGATACGACCCATAATGACGTCACCTGACCCAGCTGATCCAGTATTGGCACGCCCACAGCACCTACCCATCATATCCTGGGATGTCAATGGGCTTCAAGATAAGGTCAAGCGTGGACTGATCCTGCAGTATCTAAAGCGTAAAGCACCGGCATTGTCTCGGATACAAGAGTCCCACCTAACAGGAACGGCGTGTAAAGCACTTGACAGATGGGGCTTTAGGCTAGCGGTACACTCTGAGTTTACAACTCGCTCCAGTGGTTGGGGGGGATAGGGGGAATCCTCATTAAAAGACAACACCCGATTATTATAAAACATACATATCCAGACGATGTAGGGAAGGGACGGGTGCTTAATATAGTTTCGGTTTATATCCCCCTGCGCTCCACTCGCTAGCATTACCGGCGTTCAGTGCATTCCTACTCCAGCTCCCGCATGGTAACTTCTCTATAGGGGGCGATTTCAACTCCACGTTGGATGATATTTTAGACCGCACACCCCTAGACAACATTAGACATGCAGCAACTTTGCAGATTTCCTGGACATCATGGGTTTGACAGACACCTGGCGACTCTACTTCCCACAGGCGCGACAATATCAATACTTTCAGGCACGCACAATAGCCTATGAAGAATAGATCACATATTGGCACCAGCTGGTGAGATTGGGAACTTCCTAGATATCACACATTTATCGAGGGGCATATTAGATCCTTCCCCGGTCAGCGTTCTCTACACCTGGGTATCTAAACAATTTGACAATTTGGAAGGGGCCGACTGATAACACCACACACTATTTTCAAGAAAACAAGCCCTCCGTCTCCTCCCCGCTCGTCTTGGGGAAGCATGTAATAGTGCTGTGGACAGGCGATCTCTCTCATGACAAATCACAAAAGAGAAAGTCCAGACTGTAACAACCCTTTAGTGGGAGGTGTGTGACCTGGAGAGGGCCCATGAGCAGGACCCCTCTGACGCTACTGCCCATCGGCTGCTCCGCAAAAAACAGGAGTACAAAAACTACTTATGGGATGAAGTGCAAAACACGACTCTGCCACTCAACATACTGTATATGAAGTTGGTGATGAAGCCGGCGAGCTCTTGGCCTGGCTTGACAAGCGAGAGAAGGCAGACCGGTGGATTGCAGAGCTTGAGACCACCACTGGCGATATTATGTCAAACCATCAAGACCTAGTAGACATTCTAGCACAACACTAGGAGCAGGTTTACACTTCAATGCTTACAATAACCGAAAAAGAGGCGGAGGGCTTCCTATGTGACATCCGACTTCTCCAGCTTGCAGAAGAAGAATCCCAATTACTAGAGGCGGAACTTTCCGCAGAAGAAATGGCGACAGTCCAGGAAAGGCGCTGGGCCCCAATGGTATACCAATAGTATGGTACTAACTAAATATGACACTTAAACCCCACCTAGAGGCGATGTATGAGGCCAGCCTGGATAGCGGGTGACTCCTGCAGGACCAACAGACAGCGACAATAGTGGCCTTACACAAACTATGTAAACCGGTCCGGAAATGCACCTCCTACGGGCTAATATCTCTGATTAATGCAGAGGCCAATATATTGGCTAAACCCCTAGCTGCCAGCCTGACACCGCATTTAGCTACATTGATCCACCCAGACCAATCTGAGTTTATGCCGGGGAGAAATACAGCTTTAAATCTGAGATGCCTCCATGGTGTGCTGGAATGGAAACATACTATATAAGAGGACGCGATTGTTCTGTCTCTGGATGCGCGAATGGCCTTTTCTCTTCACCATCCTCACAAAGATGGGGTACGGACCTAAATTCTGATCCTGGGTTAGGCTGTTATATACCACTCCCATGGTGCATGTAGTAGCCAATGGGCATATCTCTAGAGAATTCCCACAGCACGAGACAGGGATGCCCGTTATCACCACTCCTCTTTGCCCTTATACTAGAGCCTCTGGTGGCCTGGGTAAGACCAGACCCGGTCATTCGTGGACTTCGCTGGACGGAAAGCTACGAGGATCGAATATCCCTGTATGCAGATCTCTTCTATATGATCTCTCCCAGGCATTCCCTCTCGTGTTTATTGAGTCTCGCGATTGCAGGGCGAAGCCCTGCTGTCGCAAAGCGAGCCTATAGTGATCGTTTCTGCTTTCAAGGACTAAAGAGGAGAGGACAAGAGACTGGCACGCAGCCTGCCGGAATCGGATCAGGTCGTGCGCGTGAACATGCGCTCTGATTCCGGCAGGCTGTACACACACACACACACACAATGGATATGGACGCGCACACACAGACCGGTACACACAGACATGCGCACACGCACACACACACACACACACGCGCGCACAGACGCACGCACACACACGCAGACATGCAGACACACACACACATGCACCTCTCCCCCCACCACTCACCGGGCTCTTTCTGGTACAGGCTCCGAAAATGCGGGGCTCTCCTTCGGGCATGGGAGCCCCACGTCACCACTGCTCCTCTGGCCGGGCACTCCGTGGGTGCGGGCTTCCAGCAGAAAACTGAAGTCCCGCCCCACGGCAGGTTTCGGCAGTGCACGCGCACGTCTATTCCTGCTTCCGCTCTCTCGCCTTGGGGTCGCATATCTGGTATGGGTTTTACCTTGTTTTACAATAGCGATCGTTTTTATTTTTATTTATGTAATGCGATTTTGTATAGCGCGAACTTTACACGAAGGTGTTGCTCTCTTGTTTATTTTGTTATGACTACACGCTGCTTTAGGGTTTGCAGGAAGCATATGTTTTAGTGCTAGCTTGGACATTTGTTGGTGTAGTAAAATGTATCTTGTGTACCCAGCTGTTTGTTATTTGTTTGCATTAGCACGTTGTTCTCCTGCTGGCGGGCCTTTTTCTTTGCGTAAATATGACATTCAAATAGAGTTTTGCAATTTGTTCTCGGATTTTAAATTTCACCACCTTGAAATGCTAGTAGAACCACCCATTCCTTCCATAGTGCTTCTTGCGAATTCCAGGGCTTAACCCCCATTCACTGTACATAATAAGCCCCCTCCCATGTCCGTTTCATGATTACCACATTTGATAGCCAGCAGAGGTTTGAGACCGGTCACAAATCACTGAGGAGTGCTTTGCTGGACGTCAAACTTGTGACACCTGCACGCCTTTCCCGCCCTCCCAGTGTGCCGAGCGCGTGCAGGTGCGGCCTCGTCTGCGTACCGTGACCCCACCCTCCGCTGGGAAGCGCCAGCTTGACGTCATCTTCGGCTGGTGTGTTAAACTGCTGACTGGTTATTTGCTTCGCTTCTCGGTGTTGTGTAGTTTCTGATTAAAATCTCGCACATATTGTCAGTACTTATCTGCCTGGCGTTTCCAGTGTGTTACAAAGATTTGTTACGATTCAGATGGAGAACATGTGAGTTTATTCTCTCCAGTAGTATTATCGAAATAGTTTTGTGCGTTTCTAAAGGCCAGTATATATTTGTTCACATAATCCCACCAGTTGTTTTTGTGCCATTGTGTGCAGTGTAAACCTTAAAACGAAATATTGTCATATACCTTTGCACGTTCCCAGAGCGCTGCTGGGATTAACCAAATGCAGTGTGGAATCTCTATTGTAAGAGTTATTTGTAGACTTGGCTCCTGCATCCAGCTGAACCACCTCATTTTTTGTAAGTTTACCATTGTACTGTGCAACATGTATAGCCCGTGATAGTATCTGGGGTGTGTGGTGAGCTGGGTTGTGCAGTGTGGCCCTTGCTCACCTGTGCCCCCCCTTCCTTCTGTGCTCCCTGGAGTACTTCATGCCCCTGTGGGGTTCAGAGGCAGCTACGCTAGCTGAGGATGTTTTCGGATGAAGCTGTCGGATATCAGACAAACTAATCACAAGTAAATACCCTGCACGTGGGCCTTCTGGCCTCACACATCCCAACCAATGTCAGCATCTATTGGAGGTCAATAGGCGGAGATTTTATTAAACAATTCAAAATGAGTAATCCACTCCTCGCAAGCAGAGGGGATTATTATGTCATGTTCATTATTAATCCAAGGGTACATTACTACAGTCATAACGTCAATTATTTATGCAAGCATGATTGATCAGAGATCGGGTGGTTGAGGCTCTTGATGCTTGTCTATCCTCTGAGTAAATCGCCCTGCAGATTCCAGGCTCACCTCGCTAACTAAGTGTCCACCCGAGCTGGCCTCCAGCGGAGCTTTGGGTTGCAAGATCCTAGTCTGTCTTGGGATCAACCCTCCTTTCTTTTGCCAGCTGGTGCTGCTGTTTGACATCCCAAAGATGAGGGGAACAGTCCACCATCCAAACAACTGTCATTATGGCCGGGCACAATGATCACACGTCTGACCGCATGAATCCAAGAGGAGTTTCATTCTATTTCCACTCAGACTTCCACCACCATTTTCTGGCATCCTTTGCTCAGAATATTTGTGTCCGAAGTTGGGTTGTTCAAGCAACTCATATGCAACACAGCTGCCTAGCGAGTACAGGCCCCATAAATTACAACCTGTGGGGGGCTCTGACCCACTCCTGTGAAAGCTGCCAGCCAATCCTAAGCCAGTGCCACTTCTGTGCTGAATCTTCATGCACATTCTTTCTTCTTCCTGTGTTGTACCTTGCTGGAGTCAGATGCCCCACTCGGGGAGGGTGGCGTAGGAAAAAGAGCCCATTGCTATTTTGGGTATCAAGTCATATCCGAGCCCTGGGCCAGGTTGCTGCCCGGCCTCTAAAGCCCATTAATAACAAGCATTTACAATGCAATAGGTCTCGCAGCATTAAAGTTTGAGTTTCTGGCATTGTAAATGACAATGCTTTGCATTAATTTTTTTTAAATTTGCAATTGGTATATAAACATTGTTTGTGAATGGTTAGCTGTTGCTTATGCTAAGCAAAGTTGGCAGTAATAGAGTGCTAGTCTTGCTTGTTATAAGCATGCTGATTTAAATGCCTCTGATACCTGCGGGTAAAGTTTGCGCTATATGAAAGTGAAAACTAATAAATACATTTTAAAAAGCCTACCTGTACCACGTCCGTTCTTATTCTTTGATGCCACATATCTTTGGGTCCCTGTATTTATTAACTGCACCCGGCTGTGGGAAACCTCCATGGCAAGAACGTGTTGCGGGGCACACACAAGCAATGTAGCCACGGTCCTGTGGCTGCAACGCGGGGTAACAGTGTAGGGCAGGAATGCAGACAGTTGGTAGTGCTGTGCCATAGCAGTGTAGTCTCTGTGTATGCTAGGCATGGGGGTTGCTATTGGATGACAAGAAGTGATGAGGAGGTGCCGGTTCGGTATGCCTGCTTCCTGATCTTGGGCAGGGAAAAGTTAAAAAAACAAGGATTATACATTCAAAGTGCGTGTTTATGCACCGATTCCATGTTGTAAAAACAAATTAATAAAAGGCATTGTCATTTACAATGCTAATAGCTCAAACTTTAATGCTGCGAGACCTACTGCATTGTAAATGCTTGTTTTATTGGCCCCCTTTACTACAACACTATTTTCTTCCCTGTGTTTCCCCCCGCCCCCTCCCGCAGTCATAACTTCTCGCCCCCCACCACCTCACCACCCCCTACTCCCGTTCATGCTTTCTTTGACGTCCACCCTCCAGTTTCCAATGCAATAGGTCTCGCGTAAATATGAGTCTTATTACATTGCAAATGCTTGTTTGTTGTGGGATTGGCTGGATGAATTTGCACTCTTTTTTTGTCTTGTGCGATGTTTGCTATGCTGTCCCAGAGGTCAGGAATGTGATCAATCGCAAGGCGCATGAAAATGAAGGCTGCAGCGCAGTGCTCTTGAAGTAACGGAAGCAGCGAACAATTTCTATAGTGCTGCAGTGTTGCTGGGAAAACAAGATAATTCACATGTCTATGCAATTAACTCCTTCAGAGAGTTATACTCGGCAAATCAGAAAAAGTTGAATGTTATTCCAAGTCTTGATCACTTAAGAAACTGCACAAAATGATTGATTTGTGCATATTAGGGTGAGAAGATCAGGAACAAATAAAGTGTAAAAGTGTTCAAGCGTCAATCTCTGCCTGACGTAAAGATGGCAGCGGCACAGCTGCACTGTCTGAGTTGACTGTGCTGTAGTCGCTGTGGGGGTGTACTCAGCTTCGTGGTGCATGCTCAAGGCTGCAGCAGGAGCCGGTGTGTGTGAGAGGCTGGACGGGCTGCGTGTGCTGTTTGTTTTGTGTCTCAGAGCGGCCAGGGGCAGCTGTGCAAGAAGCTGTGGCTGCAGCAGTAGGTGGAGGAAACCCAGTTCAGAACCCTGCCTCCGGTACCCCAAACAGAAGACGGCAGGGTGCACAGAGACTTTTGGACCAACTGCCTGGGGGTTTCTGAGTATCTTCTCAGTGCTTGGCCTGTGTGAAAGTGACTGAGGAGTCCCATCAGCTCGCCGCGACTCCTCTGTCTCTCTCAGCTGCCATATTGCGCCCCGGGGCCTGACGGAGCACTGAAACAGGAGGAATCGTCCCAAGGCTGCCTCCCCCAGGGTGTTGGAAGGCCGTGGAGATGGAAACATGAGAGTGAGGAGTCCGCCAGCTAGGAGAAGAAAGGTAAATAGACCCCGAACAGCCCATCACTGCTCCGCAGCTCCTCCGCTGCCCTGGGCAGGAGGTGCGTCCCAGCCGAAGAGGTGCCCTTGGATGCAGCTTGCATTGAAGGTACATTTATGCTTACTGTGATAGGCACTGTTCAGTGATGGGGCAGGTAGTAGAAGTTGAAGTTGAAGTTAAGAATTTTGTATAGCGCTCGATCACCGTGCGGTGTCTTGGCGCTGAGGACGGAAGGCTCCGTGAGGGGGCAGAGGAGGCCACTTAGTCTGAGAAAGCGCGGGAGAAGAGAAAAGTTTTGAGAGCTTTACGAAAGTCCAGGTAGGTAGGAGTAGACCTGATAAAAAAGGGAAGGGCATTCCAGAAGGAGAGGGGGCCAAGGTAGAGAACCTCATGCCTCCAAGTTATTTCCTCCTAAAGCGAGGAACACATAAGAGAAGCTGGGAGGAGGAATGGAGATCTCTGTTGGGGACGTAAGCTTTTATTTTGGAATTGATAAAGGCTGGCGCCGTGCCAGCCAGTGCCAGAAAAATCATGCAGCCTATCTTGAATAGGGATCGTTCGAGGATGGGCAGCCAGTGGAGGGTTTTTAACAGGAGGGTGACATGGTGGAATTTAGGAAGTCGGTAGATCAGACGGGCAGCCTGGTTTTGAATTAGTTGTAGGCGCCGGAGTTCGTATGCAGGAGCACCTACAAATAAACCATTGCCATAATCAAGGCGTGACATGATCATGGCAAGGAGAATAAGTTTGAGAGCTGAAAAGGAAAAAAAGCGAGAGATTTTGCGTATGGTTCGGAGAGTCAGGAAGGATGATGAAACCACAGTGCTGATCTGAGGACGCATTGTGAGGTCCTTGCTGACTTTGATTCCCAGGGTTTTTACCGAGGCTGAGGGTAGAGGGGGAAGACCAAGAGAGGGATGCCAGAAGGCAGAGGTCCAGGGACTGGGGGAGCCACCCGTGAGTACCAACTCGGTCTTGTCGGGATTTAACTTTAGATGGTTACCATTCATCCACTCGCTGATTAAAGTCATGATGGTTTGAAAGTTAAGAATTGAAGCTGGGAGGGGGAAAAGATTAATGATGAGCTGGAGGTCATCGGCATAGTTAAATACCGTGACCTCCATTTTTTGCAAATCAGATATAAGGGGGAGGATAAAGAGATTGAAAAGAAGAGGGGAGACAGAGGAACCCTGGAGGACCCCGCGGAGAACCGTGCGAGTAGGAGCAGAAAAGTACGCCAGCTGAACCGCCTGCGTGCGGTTCTCTAGAAAGGAGGTGAGCCAGGCCAAGGCAGATCCCCGGATGCCGGCGCCCTCGACACGGTCGAGAAGAATGGAATGATCGACCGTGTCGAAGGCGGCGGAAAAACTGAGGAGGACCAAAGTCTGAGGGGAGTTGATGTCAGCACTCCCTCTGAGCTCGTCCAGGACGGAGAGGACGACAGATTCCGTAGAGTGTAATGGGCGAAAGCCTGCTTGGTGAGGAGCCAGGAAGTGTCTCTCCTCAATAAAGGCACTGAGGTGTGTGGCAATGTGGCTCTCCAGAATCTTTCCCAGGAACGGGAGTAAGGAAATAGGACGGAAGTTGGAAAGGGAAGTGGGGTCAGCACCTGGCTTTTTTAAAATAGGTATTACTTTGGCTGCTTTGAACAGATCAGGGACGATGCCCTGAGTGAGAGAGTTATTGAGGAGAGTTAGTGGGGGCTCAGGACAAATGGAGAAAATCTCTCTTAAGATGCGGGCAGGGCAGCTGTCAGAGGGTGACCCTGATTTGACTTTCTTAAGCAAAGTGGAAAAAACTTCCTTGGAAATCAGGGGGAATTGATCTAGGAAGAGAGGGTTAGGCAGCAGTTGGGGATGTGAGAAGGAAATGGAAGGTGGGGGAATATTACGCTTGACGGTTGTAATTTTCTCAATGAAATAATCATTTAGGGAGTTGCAGAGGAATTGTGAGGGAATTGGCTTGGGGGTAGCTCTGTCAGAGGTGGCTAACTCCTGGACAATAGTGAAAATTTCCTTAGGTTTGTTTACCGCAAGAAGAATCTTGGATGAAAAGTGTTCCGATTTGGCGTAACGGATGGCTTTCTTATAGTCCCGGAGGAGAGAAATATATTGCAGTTTTAATACAGAGCAATATCCACGCCTCCAGTGGTGCTCAGCCTGCCTGAGTGCAAGTTTTTTGTCTTTAAGTTCGATGGTGAACCATCTGTTAGCCTTGTGAAGGCGACGAGTTCATTCCAGATTGAGGGGGACCACTTGATCGCAGGTTGCGGAGAGCCAGCTATTAATAGCGGCAATCTGAGAGTTGGGGGAAATATCAGCTAGGATAGGTAGTGAAGCTGAGAGGGAAGAGCAGAGTGTGGCTGGGTCTACATGGTTCCAATTGCGTGCCCAGAGGTTGCTAGGAAGTGGAAACCTTGTGTTGATTCCTAGGTGGAGGGAAAAAGAGATGAGGAAGTGGTCAGACCAAGGGCAAGGGGTAACTAGAGGGGAGGAGATAGATAAGTTGGCTGACCATACCTGATCCAGAAAGTGGCCGTGAGTGTGAGTTGGGAGATGTATATGTGAGGTAAAATTCAGAGTGCACATTGGTTCTGTAAAATCTTTAGGTATATGATCTTCATGGGGGTCGGTAGGCCAGAAATTGAAATCGCCTAGTACCAGAAAAGAGGAATTGTTGACCACCAAAGTGGCCAGAAATTCCTGAACTGCAGGGATAAAGTGAGGCATAGGTTGAGGATGTCGGTAGAAGAGTGCGCAGGTAAATGGGACCGCAGGAGATATAGAGCGAACAACTAAAAAATCGACAGCGGTGATAGAGAGAAATGACAAGAGCTGGAACTGGAGTTCGGAGCGGGCAATTAGGGCCACTCTGCCGCCAATCTTCCCCTCGGGGCAGTCAGCACGTAAAGCATAATATGAGTCAGGGAGGGCCGCTAGGACGTCAGGCAAAGAGTCGGATGAAAACCAGGTTTCAGTAAGAAACAGAATGTCTGGTTTAACCGTATCTAAAAAATTGAAGAGCTCCAGTTAGTGTTTTACCGCTGAGCGGGTATTGAGAAGATAGACTAATGCTGCTGGAGGGGAATAGTGGGTGGAAGGGGGCCGGGAAAGTGCCTCAGGGGTAGCGGAAGGCAAAGAGGAATCAGGTGATCCAGATGTCTGAGGGCATGATATAGTTGGATTTGATTGTAGTATGCCAAGATTTCCAATGCGAGCAAGGGTGAGGGCATTGGGCAGCCAGTTGCCCTGGAGTGCCAGCAGTTGTTTAGAGGAGTAAATAAAAAAATGAGCATAGTGGTGGGCCCCGAGCCCCGGTCGGCCGCGGACGGACGCAGACGGGCTTGCCTTTGGCGCGCCGCTAGCGCGCCCGCTGAGCGCGTCCGCTGCGCATGCGCATTGGCCGTCAATTAAGTAGGCCGAGGCGCAAGGGGTGGAGCACTAACCTGCAATGAACGCTGGAAGTGGAACCAGCCCCGGGAGCCCTCCGAGCAATCGGCACACAGCCGTGTCGGACCGGGGCTAGGGGTGAGGGAGCAGGTAGGGCTGCACAATAGTAGCAAAAGAATACAATACATTTTAAAAGTCAGGTTTTTTTAAAAGCAAAGTATCAGGAGCATGCACGCACAGCTAGCGACCACCCTCTGCCACCGGGTGCTAGTCACGTCCGCTGCGCGTGCGCATTGGCCGTCAATTAAGTAGGCCGAGGCGCGAGGGGTGGAGCGCTAACCTGCAATGAACGCTGGAAGTGGAATCAGCCCCGGGAGCCCTCCGAGCAATCGGCACACAGCCGTGTCGGCTAGGGGTGAGCGAGCAGGTAGCGCTGCACAATAGTAGCAAAAGAATACAATACATTTTAAAAGTCAGGTTTTTTTTAAAGCAAAGTATCAGGAGCATGCACGCACAGCTAGCGACCACCCACTGCCACCGGGTGCTAGTCGCGTCCCTAGGTAGTAGCGCACCATCGCTCCCGGGATGAGCAGCTGGAGTAACTTGATGGGCCATTATGCTGAGATAGTGCAGCCGTTGTGCCTGCTGGCAGCTGCATACTCTGCTGCTCCAGTGGGAGTGTGTAATAAGTATAGATGTAGCCGAGGTATGATGATTAGGTAGGTTTATTAGATCTTCAGTACAGGATTACAGAAGGATCAGGTCTTAAGTACTGGAATATAGAAAGCCCCACCAGGAGCAGCTCTCCTGCTGCTCAACCAATCTCTCAACTGACATCCATCCATCAGGCATCCTCCACATTGTATCATTACATCACACATACCAACATTCCACTATTCATCCACACTGGCTGAGCAGCAAGACAGGTAAGCGGGGAAGATACATAGCAATAAGCCAGAGATTGGCCACATTCTCACGCAACTTTAAGCATAAACTGTACATTTCACAGGCAACAAATTTGAGTTATAACCGTACCCTAATTTGCAGTGCATAATTTGTGCCGGTGGTTTCCGGTGTTTGGTATTTAATTGTCAGCACAGGCTCTAGTGACATTCCAACACAATGGTGGTGTTGTCTTTTTAAATTTTGAAATGAGCACAGCAACTGTGCTTATTAAGTCAATGTGCACTGAAAACTAATACCAGTCTCTCATGACATTATAATAGATTAGTGTGGCTAGAAATCTTCTGAATTGTCACACTTGTGGCATGTTGATGCTTAGGTGTTATGTTGGTAATGTATATGGCAGTGCTGACAGGGTATGTATGGGTGGTGCAGGCTGCAGGAGCCTTCCGAGAAGGGCCCTGGCACTAAGGGGCATATTAGCAAGAACCTCGTTAAAATTATCGCAGTTTTTGCGGCAGGAAACTGCAGGTAAAACGGCGATAATGGGCTTGCTAATATGCGTTATAGAATTCCAATAGAAGCCCAGGTTAGATGTGCTATTGGAATTCTATAACGCATATTAGCAAGGCCATTATCGCCGTTTTAGCGGCAGTAAATTAAACACTGCTAATTTGTTTATGCTTAGCTTTTTAACCTCTGACTTTGAATAAGTGTGCTTCCTTTTTAAAGTCCTAGAACTAACCGAAGAATCCATTTACCGTGTGATGTGTATGTGTTACTTGCTATATTAGCTTTATTTGACTGATGCAAGAAATACAAACAAGCACGGCCACACGACCGCAAACAAATGGCCTACTGGAGCATAGATATGCAAATGCGATTAAAGAAACACGGTGGACTGATTCACGCCGATGGGTGCACTACTGTGCTTCATCCTAGCAACCACAAAGGAACAACAAGCGTGCGCCTCACTCCTCACTTACTGAAAACTGTGACTTAAAGAAACGGTTCACAAGATCTCTTTCCTTCTTTCATTTAGTTGCTTCCCTGTGAAATGGATCCAAAAAAGTACCAGTCGGCGCCTCGCACTGAAAGTTTAAAAAAGAAAAAAAATGAGGTTGGAGAGGAGGAGGCAGCAGGGGGAGGGGAGAGAGGAGGGGGCCTATGACTGTTTCCCTTGTGGGAGCGAGCAGGCCCCATGTGTTAAAGCTCGCTCCCGCAAGGGAATCGCCAAACGTGCACCCGTTGCATTCAAAGCAATGCAATGCATGCACGTTTTTGACTGAAAAACAGAATCCATTGCTAAAGCCCTTTTTCCTATGCAGCGCATACGCACTGCGAAGGCGAGACCTAAAAATGAAGGGGCAGATTTACGAGGAAGTGCCTCAGCGCGGCAACACAAGCCCTTTGTCTGCCCCACGCTGCTGCACTTCCAAAGCACTGGAATGGGACATATTTACAATGATATGTTGCATTCCTGTGCTCTCCCCTGCGCTGGTGCACAAACAGTTGTCATGCACTGGCGCAGGCACCCTTGCACCATGGTGCAATGATGCCTGCAACATGGTGAGATTGTTTTTGGGCAGGAATGGGCACCATCCTGCACATAAACAATCACTACAGGCATTTTCCTCTTTCAATGCGTGCTGTAGATTGCAGCATGCATTGAAAGAGGAAAAAGCGAGCAAAAATGAAAACATTTCTCCACATTGCGCCTAATTCAGATGCATTTCCAGATTCACGATTCCTTGTAAATCTGGAATTGTGTCTTGTTCCATGGGTGTTGTGTGAGAACACCCACAGCAACACACATGAAACTCCCCTTTCAGCAAAGTGCTGCGTGTACAGGGGCCATATTTACAAGGATTGGAAAAGTTACACAGTGTGGCTTTTCCTGTCCTTGTAAATATGGAGCAGAAAAATACGCCACCCGTACATCACAAAAAGTGACGTACTTGTGGCACAGGGAGCTTGTAAATCTGCCCGCAAAGTTTTCGTTTTACCCAAATTCACAAAGGGCAAGTGGTTTGTGAATGGGTTACCGCCTCCTCTACTGAGTTGGTGAATTATGAATCTTTTGCAACCGCTTTCTGGTCGCAAAACATTCATATATAGCTGTGATTTTCGGTGTTAGGAAGGGACGCCCTAAACATTTCCTTCCAAATACATAATCGCAAAAGCAAAATGTGGCTAGGTAACAAGTTATCGAGTCACATTCTGCCTCTTGTACAATGTCAACGTCAAAATGCAGCTCCTGCAATGCTCTGGGGGCCCTATCTAGTTAATGCTGCATCAACCCTTACGCCTGCTTCAGGCGGGCGCAGGGTTTTGACGCAGCATGGGCCTAAAAGTGACTGAGTGAAATCTTGTAGATTTCACTCAGCCACTTTTAGGAGGCGTTCCCTGCACAGGAACGCCTACATGTGGCGCAGGGCATTACAACGTGACGCATCTCCCAGATGCGTCACGTTGTAAGTATCCCCGCACCATGGAGCAGGATTTGCGCCACCGCTGTGTCACAAAAGTGATGCAACGGCGGCATAAATGAGGCGCAAGGGGCTTGTAAATCTGCCCCTATATATATATATATATATATATATATATATATATATATATATCATCAAATAAAGTTTGCCCTTTTGAATAAAGCCTCACAGCCACAGGTTGTATTTCAGCCATTTAATCAGGATGTGAACAACAGCCTCCTGGTCAAAGCGATGTCATCCAAATTCAAACGCCCGACGCGTTTCGTGCTTCCTGAGCACTTGGTCACGGGCTGTGATGTGAAAGCAGTTCAAGAGTCAATTGGCACCACCTGTTGTTCAAGTACCATGCCCCAGTGGGCGTGACAGCGAGCGCTGCCTGCTGGTCTTAGTAGTGCCAAAAACGTATTACTCCAGTGAGTGGCTCGTGAAGTGCAAAATAATCCATCAAAAAATGAAAACCTCAGTGGGGTGAAGACAAACGTTTTAGACTTGAGAGGCTATATATATTTATATTCCAACGGAATCCCAAAGTATCAGCATCCACTGCGGCACAACACCAGGGCACAGACTCTGAGAGCGGGTATAAATGAAGTTTATTCAAGCATCAAGGTCCAAATGACGCGTTTCGGCTGCCAGACATGCAGCCTTGATCACATAGTGCGCTGTGAATACGATACATGTGTGAAATATATACAGGTGAGTGTTTGTAGTCTTTTTACTTTGTCAGTTGCCATGAGAAGGCCGATTTCCCTCATGTTACTACATATAGCATGCGTGTCGTTTTACTACCTGGAGTAGAGCGTGACTGACACGTTTAGGCAAGAAAAGAAAGAAAGAAAATGGAGGACAGACTATTGAGGTTCATAGTGCAATATCCCGAAGCAGCTCGCTAAACATTTAAGGATGCCTCTGTCAGAATGCGAGACAAAGGTATGTGCGCAGCTCTCTTAGAGGAGAGATAATGTAACTAAATGAACACGAGGGAAGACCATATGGCCTTGAGTGCATGTGTGGCATGATGATGTAACTGGCGTATCAAGCTGTCACGTAAATCAATGAATAATCGGGGCAAAGAGGCCATGCAATGCTGGCGTCCCAAGCATATCAAAAGCATCTGAAGAAGTTAGGAGCTGCATGAACTGATTCTAACATTTCTAATAAGTAGTGGCAACACAGCAATATGGGTATTGATTCATATCCAATGCTATCAATAGTACAATACCAAAACTGATTAATCAAATAACTAGCAACTAAATCAACAACTTCCCTCATGAGTCAAATGCAAAGCATTGAAATTATTCTTACATCAAGCTGCAGTTCCACAAGTCGTTACTAGATGTCCCTCACAAGTCAAATGCAAAACCATTGAAACCCTTTCATCAAGCATTTGCATTTGACTCCTGAGGGACATGTAGTAACCACCAGTTGAACTGCAGCTCTTTGTAGAATTATTTTGATATTGGATACTATATGATATTCACTGCCCACTGCTAATCTCATCCCATAATGCTTTGCAGGGCCTTTGATTGGGAATTTTTTTTGTCCAATAACTGTGCTTCGGTAGGTCCTAAGAGCATGGGACCACCACCAAATCATTCAATAATATGTGCTTTTTTGTTTTCAAGGCATCTGTTTGGTACTCCCCCTAGCTTAAGGAGGATTCCAAAATCATCACCTCTCCAGAGAATCACCCACTTCGCATCTCATTAGGAAGCGTAGTAAAAAACTTGGGCCCGAACAGCATGTGCTGGAAGACTAAGTCGACCCCCATGTTGGTGAAACCCTCCTGGGTCCGACCAGCGCAAGGCCGCCCAGCTAATGGCTGACTGCGGATTGGTGCTGGAAGGAGGGCAGAGCTAACAGACTGGGGTGGCTGAAAAGATAAGGCATGCCTAGTACCCCCGCGGGAAAAAAACCCTTGTTAACATGCCTCAAAGGGAGTGAGAGGAATATGGGGGAGTGCATCAGGAAAGACAAAAGGAGATGTGCGTGCCCATGGCGCCGTTGCTATAATTTAAAAGTCCCCATTCATCAGTGAATATAGTGGTTAAAAAAATTTGGGGGCATATTATCAAGTACAACGTTAACGTTATCGCCACTTTAGCGGCAGAAAATTACTGCTAAAATGGCAATAATGGGCTTGATAATACGCCGTAGAGAATTCCCATAGAACCCATATTCACACCAGATCCTGGGTTTCAATGGGAATTCACAAGGGCATAATATTAAGCCCATTATCGCCACTTTAGCAGCCGTTTTCTGTTGCTAAAGCGGCAATAATGTTAACGCTGTTTCTTGATAGTATGCCCCTAGGTCATACAACAAGGGTGTTATATATATTGAGATGCTCTTAGGACTGGACAACCTACTAAACTTGAAAAGTGTGCAAATGGCAATATACGTGCAGAAAGCTTTGTGAGCCTCCGTTCGTCATACAAGTGGAGAGCAAAAAGATTCCACGAATGTTCGATATGCGATATGAAACATGGGTGTGACAGTACAAATGCAAAATGCAAACATATAGGAAAACATAAATCTGGTCCACTTCAGTCAGTGGAACAATGTAAGACAATATGTTTCGATTAAACTAATGCTGGACATGATTTAAACAAAGGGAGAGGCAAAAATGCAGGACAATCAGATGGTAGCTTAAACATATAGTTTTAGGAAACCACAAAAACTAATGCAAGTCCTCACTCGTGTTGAGGCCATTCGGTGTCTTAGTGTTGAACTGGAGAATGTATTTGGTTTCCATTTGGCGTAACAATTTTTCTCAGTTCCCACCGCTTCTTAATGTGGATATGTGTTCGATGACTGAATATTTAAGATGTTCTAGTTTGTTGTGATGTATATCCTTGAAGTGTCTGGCTACAGGGTAGGTGGGATCATTCTTAACTATGGCTCTAAGGTGTTGTAAGATGCGCATGTGTACTGACAACTTGGGGCCTCATTTATGAGGCTGTGCTTCACTTTTACGCCGCCGGTGCGTCACTTTTTGTGACGCACCAGTGGCGTAAAAAATGCACCTTGTTGCGCCATATTTACAAAGTGACGCATCTAGGTCACTTTGTAAACCCCTGCGCCACATTATACCTGCTCCAGGTATAATGTATGCAAGGGAGGCGTTTTGACGCAAGAAAGGGTCAGGGAAGTGACGCAGTGAAATCTATAAGATTTCACTGAGCCATTTCCTGGCCACTACTGCATCATGAAGCAGGCGTAAGACTGACGCAGGCACTAACAACATGGGACTTGCCCATGTGAAAGTACACATTGCTGGAGTTGCGTCACTTTTGTGGCACACTCCAGCAATGCGTCACTTTTGCGCCTACAGATACATCAGAAATACTGACGTATCTGTAACTCCTTGCGCCATGATGCATCATATTATAAATATGACGCATCAATCATGACACAAGGAGTGCGCACTGAGAAGTGACGCATCGCTGCTTTCACGCAGCGATGCGTAATTTCTCATAAATGAGGCCCACGGTACTTCCGATATATCTGAGACCGCATTCACACTCAAGAATGTAGATGGCAAATTCTATTCTACATGTCAAGTGGTGTTTGATGACTAGTGGTGTGTGCCTAAAAATAGAATCTAGCTGTGTGATGGTTTTGCCAAATTTACAGGCTCTGCAGCTGTTGCACTTGAAGAAGCCTTTCCTGTCAGTTAGCCAGTTGGTTTTGTCAATTATTTCAGGCGCATCATGCATGGAGCAAGCGCGTTTGTAGGTGATGTCAGGGTAGGTACAGACTATGGGACCTAGAGTAGGATCTGATTTTTGGATGCCCCAGTGTCTGTTTATGACTGCTCTATTAGCTCTTTCCTCTGTGTTGTGAGTAATGATCTATCTGGTGGTAACTGTATTGGTGGGCTCAACTGTGGGATCAATAGTGCTACCCAGTTCTAAAGAGCGACTTCCAGTGAGGAGTTACTCGTGGGGTTTGGTGTTAGCTCTCTCAATGGCTCTGTTGTTGTTGGTTTTGGAGTACCCACGTGTTTTAAATCTGTTGGAAGCCTCCATTTGACATTTAATCAGATCTTCTGTGGAACTACAGATTCAGCGCAAGTGGAGCATTTCCCCGTAGGGGATGCTGGCTATTAGGTGTCTAGGGTGAAAGCTTGAAGCGTGTAAACTGAGTTGCCTGCGGTGGATTTTCTGTGCAGTTTGGAATGCATAGTGCCTTCTGAGATGTAGAGTGTGACATCTAAGAACTTTATGGCTGTGTCGCTGATGTTGGCATTGAATTCCAAATTCAGGCTGTTGGATGTTGATCTCTGGGATGAAAGCCCTGGCACTATCCGTGTTTCCCTTCCAGATTAAAAACACGTCATCTATGTATCTGAGCCAGGTGATGATGTTGCCCTTCCATGCGGTTGAGTGCTTGATCTTGAGGACCTGCTCCTCCCACCAGCTTGCATGGAGACATGCATAGCTGGGAGAAAAGCAGAGCCCCATAGCTACTCCCCTAAACTGTTGGTACACAGATTTATTAAACATAAAGAAATTGTGTGTTAGGCACCAATCAATAAGACCAAGCATCATTACATTGTGATTGCGGCATTTTATGGGTCTATGGTCAAGGAAGTGTTTGCAGGCAATACGTCCATCAATGTGGCGAATGCTCGTGTAAAGAGAGGTGATGTCAAGAGATATGAGTAGGTAATCACTGTGCCATGGGATGTCTTTGATTTTTAGCAACATGTACTCACTCATATATATATATATATATATATATATATATATATATATATATATATATATATATATACATTTCTATTATATTATTATATATTACCTACTGGCAGTTGCCTAGCTTCCATAGGAAGAGTGTTTTTTTAATTTGCCAATAACTTTGGTGTCGTTTGACGAATCCTTGCGAACATTTCAAAACTAATATGCCAGTTACTTCAGCTGCTGTCTTCAAAGTTTTGGGATGATCCGTCAAGTGGGGGCTGAGAAAAAGGAGGGGTCCCAAAACGCTTTTTCTCCATTTTAATTTCCGTAGGAACCTTTAGAAACAGCTACAGCCCGAACTGCTGAACGGAATGACACCAAATTTGGCAAAAAGGTAGCTCTTGGACCAGAAATCACTTGAGTCGTTCCTGAAAAATGTTGAGATATCTCATGTATAGAACTGTGGCCGTAATGGATCTGACAACCCTCCCGATCTTGTGCCTGAGATCTGATTGACTGCCTACACTTCAAACTAGGAAGTGTTGGCAGCCGTCTTGTGACTCGGTTAAACCGAGTCACAAGCAAAACATTAAAAAAAGAAAAGGGGGCAGAGTAGAAAAACCCTGACCCCCTAAGCCTGTGCGAGAAAGATCCACGCTTCCGCCTGAATTCTGTCTTTAAAAATGAAGTGCGGCTCCCTGGCTTCTTTTAATTAAGCCCCCGGGTGGGCCAGGTCCAGGGGCAATTACAAATAATGATACAGGGCCCCGCACGGGACAGCGCAGCACCGGGGACCACTACCTCCCCGGGGCTAATTGACTGAAATGCAGGGGCCACGTACCCCCCACCGCCCCAGGAACTGACACCTCCCCGGGGCTAAATATCAAAAGAATGCAGGGGGCATGCGCCCCCCAGCAGCCCCGGGGACCACCACCTCCCCGGTTTATATTAAATGAAACTGTGTGGGGACACTCCAGCTGGCCCCCGCCGTCCCGGGGACCATCACCTCCCCAGGGCTAATTGATTGAAATGCAGAGGCCACGCCCCCTCCACTCCGGGAACTGCCATCTTCCTGGGGCTAAATACCAAAAGAATGCAGGGGGGCATATGCCCCCTTATGCAGCCCCAGGGACTGCCACCTCTCCAGGGCACAAATGAAGTAATGACAGAGGTCTGTTGTGGACCTCCGGCCCTGGGGAACACCACCTCTCCGGGGCTATACAGAAGATGGGCAGGGGGCCAAGCTACCCCCCTCCAGGAACCCTCCTTGGCCCTGGGGACTGCCGCCCCCCCAGGGTTGGCTCAAACACTATCCCAGGGTGCCGACCCCCGGGACATTGCAGTTTGCTGTGGCTTGGTGGTAGCAGCTCTCCTGCCAAGCTATAGCTAACTGGTCCGCTTCATGGAAGTGAAAGCATGGAAAATGCTCTTGCTTCCATGAAGCGAAGCAGAATTGTTTTTGGACAGAGGGAGTTACATGTTTGCAGCTCCCTCTGTCCAAAAGCAATACCGGCTCCCGCAGGACAGGAGGACCTGTCAGGGACCGCAGGGGCCTTAAGATTCCCCCTGCGTTTCCCAACAAGAAGCCATGCCCTATGGGATGGTGTCCCTGGGGCAATGTTGGCCCGGGGAGGGGGGCCGCGCTGGCACCCCTTCTTAAAAAAGAGAAATATATATAATTACAAAGGCTGGTCCAAGGGGATGGGTTCCCCGGGCCAAAATATGCCTCGGGAGGGGGGCCACGTGGCCCCTCCCCAAATTATTGTTTTTAATGGGCATGCCCCGAGGTATCGGGTCCACAGGGCAATATTGGGTCAGGGAGAATGGCTGCCCAGGCCCACTTCTCCATTGAAAAAAAATGATGGTCTGGCCCCTGAGGATGGGATTCCCGGGGCCGAAATCATCCCAGGAGAGGGGGCCGAGTGTCCCCCACCCGTTTTTTACAGATTTAAAAAAAAAATTTTTAACGCATCAGGCCCCGGGAGTTGTCGTCCCTGGGGCCCACAATGGTCAAGGAAAGGGGGTCCACTTGGCCCCCCTTCCTAAAAAACAAAAAAAGCCACAATTTGCGGGAAACCCTGCCTCCTTTTTTCTCCACTACTCTGCAAATGCACCTCCTCGTGCGCTCCTGGTTGGGGGATGAAGTCCCCTAGACTGCTGAGGGTCCTTAGGGGCCAAAAAGACCTCCTGTTACCTCCAGTAAGCCTCACACAGTGGGATAGCTGATAGGTGGTCAGAGGCCATGCCTCTTTCTCCACCACTCTGCAAATGCATCTCTCCCATACTGCTGGTGGGGGGAGGATGTCCCCTTGCCTCTGGGTCCTGAAAGCCTAAGGACTAAAGTGGACTTCTTCCCCCAAGCAGCAGTGCGCCTGGAGGCGTGTTTGCAGAGTGGTGGGAAAAGGAGGTATGGCCTAGTCTGAAGATCACCTCTCAGCAATCCAGCTGCGTGGGCCTTACTGGAGGTAACAGGAGGGCTAGTTGCCCCCCAATGACCCTCAAGAGCCAAGGGACTTGCTCCCCCAAATAGTAGTGCACCAGGAGGCGCGTTTGCAGAGTGAAGGAGAAAAAGGGCGTGGCCACTGAAAACCTCTCAGTGAACCCTTCCTGGAAGTAACAGGAGGGGTAGTTGGCCCCTAATAACACTCAATAGCCAAGGGGACTACATCCCCCTACTAGTACTGCATCAGGAGGTGCGTTTCCAGAGTGGTGGAAAAAGGAGGCATGGCCTGCTATCAGATCTCAGCAATACTGATGTATGGGACTTACTGGTACTTCCTGTAAGTCCTTCACAGCGGAATTCCTGAGAACCTTTTGGAGGCCCAGCCCATTTCCCCACTACTCTGCAAACATGACTGCTAGTTACATATACCTTAGAAATTCACCAAAAAAACAAAGGTTACAGGGACGTTATAGTTAGGAAATAGCATTTAAAAAACCTTAGAAATGTATTGAAAAACAGATTACAAGGACGTTGTATTTAGCAAATAGAATTTTTTTTACACCTTAGAAATTCACAAAAATTGTTTTTTACAGGGACGTTATAGAAGATCACCTCTCAGCAATCCAGCTGTTTGTGCCTTACTGGAGGTAACAGGAGGGCTAGTTGCCCCCAAGGACCCTCAAGAGCCAAGGGTCTTGCTCCCCCAAACAGTAGTGCACCAGGAGGCGCGTTTTCAGAGTGAAGGAGAAAAAGGGCGTGGCCACTGAAAACCTCTCAGTGAACCCTTACTGGAAGTAACAGGAGGGGTAGTTGGCCTCTAAGGATACTCAATAGCCAAGGGGACTACCTCCCCCTACTAGTATTGCATCAGGAGGTGCGTTTTCAGAGTGGTGGAAAAAGGAGGCATGGCCTGCTATCAGATTTCAGCAATCCTGCTGTATGGGACTTACTGGTACTTCCTGTAAGTCCTTCACAGCGGAATTCCTGAGAACCGATTGGAGGCCCAGCCCCTTTCCCCACTACTCTGCAAACATGACTGCTAGTTACATATACCTTAGAAATTCACAGAAAAAAACAAAGGTTACTGGGACGTTATAGTTAGGAAATAGCATTTAAAAAACCTTAGAAATCTATTGAAAAAACTGATTATAAGGACGTTGTAGTTAGCAAATAAAAAAATTTTTAAACACAAAAATAGTTTTTTTACAGGGACGTTATAGTTAGGTTCAGATTTTACTCATACAAAACTAGAGAAATTCAGCCATTATAGTTACCTGAGTTAACTATAACTTGCGCCCCTGCAATACACTTCTTATGACCTCACATATTACATCACTCATGACATGGTCAATGACATCACTCATCACATTACTGATAACATCTCAAATGACATCACTGATGACATCATCCCCAGTATCTCTGACATACTCACACACACCTCTATAGAATCTTTTATACACCCACTGCCACTCCCACACAACCATTCACAAACCCATTCACAGAGCCATAACAGTACTTACACATCCACTCACAGATTCATAGATCTACACATATCGACTTGCTCGCCCATACTGCCACTCATACACCCACTCACTTACTAATAGAGCCAGTGGCATATCCACTCATATACCCATACAGGGACTCACAGAATGAGTGAGTCAGTCATGGATCTACTCACACACCTAGACACTCACCCATACAGACGATCACACATCCACTTACTCATCCAGTTACACACAAACCCACTTACTTACTCATACAAATAATAACATGTACTCACTCACCTACTCAGTTAGTGACAGAAGTACGCACTCATCCATATAGCCATTCTCCTATTCACTCACTCATGCATATAGTCACTCATATACCCGTTACTCACCTATACTTCCTTTACATACCCAGTTACTCACCCACACTGACACATGCACTCACTCACTGACACAGCCATACAGACACTCACTCACCCAGACAGCTTCTCAGACATGCACTAAGTATCCCATACAGCTCCTGACTCACCCACTTGCACATCCATACAGGCAGTCACACACCTCCTCACCCACACACGGACACAAAGTCAACCATAGGGTAGTCAGACAACCAATACGTTACCCATATAGCCATTCATCTACCCACTAACACACTAATACACCCACTTAGACATCAACTAACAGACAGATACACTCATTTGCACAACCAGTCACCCACCAATACATTCACTGAGACACCTAATTAGTCACTTGTACAGTCAGTCATTCACCTACTGAGTCATCCATACAGATACTCATGCACCCACTGATTCACCAATACACCTTATTATACGTATTTAACACTCGTGAACTTTTTAAAAACAGTAACTGGATGATATCATCACTAATGTCATCAGTGATGTCACTGACCATGTCATGAGTGGTGTAATATGGAAGGTCATAAGCAGTTCATTGCGGGAGCTCAAGTTATAGTTAACTCAGGTAACTATAACGGCTCAATTTCTCTGGTTTTGTATAAGTAAAATATGTCCCTAACTATAAGGTCTCTGTAACCTTTGTTTTTTTAGTGGGAACAAAATAAAATTATATATATATATATATATATATATATATATATTTACTGAAAAAACCATAGGTTATAGACCATATATAGTTAGGAATTAGCATTTAAAAAACCTTATTTTACTCACATAAAACCATTGAAATTCCATATATAGTTAGTTGCACTAACTATATATCGCGCACCCGCAATCCACTGCTGATCATGTCACATATTACATCATTCATGACATGGTCAGTGACATCACTGATGACATCACTGATGACATCTCAAATGACATCACTGATGACATCACTGATGACAACATCCAGTGACTGTATGTTTCTGTAAAGTTAAAATATGTCTTACATATTGAAGAATGAGTGTATGTATAAGTGTCTGGATGAAGGATTTAGTAGGTGCGTGACTGACTGTATGAGTGAGTGATTAAATGTGTCTCACTGAATGCATGGGTTAGTGACTAAACTGTCTTAATTTGTGCATCATTATGTCTGTTGTGATGTAAACTGCTGCATGTGTTGATCATTAGCTATACGAGAGGCTATATGTGTTATTAATTGGTTGCCCAAGTATTTCTATGGGAGATTGAGTTTGTGTGGGGGTGGCTGGAAGGTGTGTGACTCTGTGCATAGATGTGTGAGCAGTTTATTCACTAGGTGTATGAGTTCAAGAGTGCATGTGGAAACAGCTACATGGGCAGTTGACTGTGTGCATGAGTGTATTGATGAGTGAATGGATATCTCAATGCTACATGTCATAGTAAGTACATATGTAAAACACAGTACATGTGAGAGTTGGCATATATAAATAACTGTGCATGACAGCCACTGAATGAGTGAGTGGTTGTATCGATCATTGTGAACTTGTATCAGGGATTGTATAAGAGAGTAAATATGTGTTAGTATATGTTTCAATAAGTAAGGTGTGTTTAACTGTATAGTTGAAGAAATGGAGGTGAGATTGTTTCTTTGCATGACTGACTGGGTGTGTGAGTAACTCCATGGATGAGTGGCAGTGTGTGAGTGTCTGTATACACTGAGTGTATCTAAGGTTATATTAGAGTCTGAAGAGGTTTATCGTATTAGCACAAGAATGATGTCAAATGAGATGTCATCAGTGATGTCATCAGTGATGTCATTTGAGATGTCATCAGTGATGTCATCAGTGATGTCACTGACCATGTCATGAATGATGTAATATGTGACATGATCAGCAGTGGATTGCGGGTGCGCAATATATAGTTAGTGCAACTAACTATATATGGAATTTCAATGGTTTTGTGTGAGTAAAATAAGGTTTTTTAAATGCTAATTCCTAACTATATATGGTCTATAACCTATGGTTTTTTCAGTGAATTTCAATGGGTTTTTAATAGCAAATATCATAAGCTGTCGAATGTCAAGTACGTGGTAAGTAAAAACATTTTCGTGTTTATGCACACTGATCTGCTTTGAATGCTGCCCCCCACCCCTCATTTCTATTAGGAGTACTCTCTCTTTGCAGATAGTGAAGGGTAGTTAACGCAGGCCTTTGCCCCCGTTGTAATCCGTCGTGCCTGCTTCTCTCTCCATTTGATTGATTGTTCTCTTTGGTTCATTCTCTATTTACAAACAAGCACAGAGTCGCAATACTCTGTTTAGTCTTTGCAGATAGCGAAAAATCGTGTAAAAAAACAAAAGGAATCGAGCAAAATCAGTAGGCCACTAATGGGATCTCTTTTTGACCTCCCTAAAATAGAAACATTAGGAACAACCTGTTGATAATACCAATGTGTATGTACATAAGCGGCGTTCATTTGTGTTCACAGTACCCCTTCTTGATTGTTTGAATCGACCATTGAATTGTTCGAAGTTGGTTCTCTTATGAATCTTCTCTGCCTGCAAACGAGGAAGAATAGGAATATTCTCTCTCCCTTTGCAGATAGTGAAGGGTAGGTAACGCAAACATTTAACACGTCGTGCCTATTTCGTTCCTCATTGATTGATTGTTTCCCCAAACATTGACTGTTTGGGAATTGGTTCTTTTTGGAGGTATTCCCTGTTTGCAAATATACGTAGGAAAATCTTTGCAAATAGTGAAAGGGTACGTAATGCGGACCTTTCTCCCCCGTTGTAATCTGTCATGCCTATCTACTCCCCACTGATTGATGCACCTGTTTCACCCGGACCATTTACTAGAGATACGTCATCTGGCCCGACCAGAGAGCACCCCTAGTGAAAAGGACATATGCAATAATAACGAAGTGATCACTGTATCCTGTTAACAGAAACTTTAGCATGAAACAACCTGGAAAGAAAAGAATAGGAAAACGAAAATCAGTAGGCCACTGATGAACATGAACTTTTATTAAACAACGAACAAAGAAACGATAACATAACGTAATGATAAAACCTATTAATGTCCTAGAAACAAGAAAACGTTAGAAATATGCCAGTGGTGAGAGACCAGAAAAACAGTAAGAGAAACCAAATCACCCCTCGCTGTCCCACCGCCTACCACGCCAAAAAAATCGATAGACTAGGGAAAATGCAAGTCAGTAGAACATCCGCCCCCACTCTGGAAACTTCCAAGGTGGGGCAGGGTTGCGGCTACGCCCAGCCGGGAGCAGCCCATATAAGGCGGGTCCTGCTGCCACGCCTCGGCCAGGAGATCCTAACGTAGGGTGTAGCCGGAGGAGAGGCCGAGGCCAGCGCTACAAAAAAAAAAAAAAAAAGAGGCCGAGGCCAGCGGGACCCGGCCAGGGGATTGCCTTTACAACGCTGAAGAGTTGCAGGGGGGGGAATGTCTCCTCGACCCTCCCCTCTCTCTCCCAGTCCGGCCGCGGTGGCCCTTGAGAGTTTCAGGTAGTCCCGCCACATGCTCTTCCGGTCCGGCCACCAACGGTCGGGGGGCCGAGGCCGACGGGATCCGGCTGCAGCCGATAAACCAAGGAACCCGTTCATGGGGCCAGAGCCAGGGGCGTCCGGCCGACATCCACCGGAAGCCCGGCCCGAAGACGGACGGGACACTTCTTCTTTCTTGAATAATGGCTGCGACAACACTGGGGGGGGATGTCTTGCACATGCCTCCGACCCCCCCCCCCTCGTCCTCATCGCCTGGTCCGGCCATAACAAATCTCAAGCGAGACGCCGTGGGGTGCACTGGGAGGGAGAGACGATGCGAACAGGCCTCTCCCGCCTCCCCAGTGGAGGCTTCCCACCTGCACCCTCAGCGCTCCAAGCGCCCGGAAAAGGGTTCTTCCACTGTGGCGATGCTGCAACGTCTCGCCCGGCAGGGTGGAGCCCGTCCGCTCATTTGACCCCGCGATCGCCAGTAGCTACCGAACTCTCAAAATGGCGGTCGACCTGGCAAGAGCGGGCCCAGCATAAAGAAATGGCCCGGTCACTGGTTGACTCCACCACCGTAGTCCTCCACGACCTTGAAGATTCTAGAGGAGCCGCGGGAGTCTCCGACCCCCGCAGACACCCCCGATGGGGAATGACTGCCATGATCGCCCGTGGAGTGACGAAACTGTATCCGCGGGACGTCGGCGCTCCCATGCTGGCGCCAGCCTCACTTTGAATTACTAGAATCCTGCAGACCTCAGTTCCGGTGAAAGCACAGTGTGACCCGGTAGGAAAAATTGTTGCACCCCCTCCCCTTTTTGACTGATAGTTCAAACCACCGATACTTTCCTTTGCCCTTTTAACGGAACTTTGGACTGCCTCCCCCTCTTTTACATTTTCTAGAGAAAACAAAACATTAACCACTACATTAGCATAGCAGTTGACACCAGAACTGTTTTCAAATTGAAAACCAACAACATCTTCAACAGAATCCTTTTTGTTTCTGCTGTGACCCTGCTACAGCACAGGCATTGTCCCCAGCAGTAATTCTGCAATGCCGGTAAGAATAGCTGTGGTGCCTACTGGACTCACTCACCCCCGCGGCGCCCCACGCCGTTATTTGCTGGGCGGCAACTTACTAGACATCACTTTCGTGCCATCTAGATTTCAGCGCGTTCTGCTGCCTTGGAACTATTCGCACAACAGACTGCTACTGACGACCCACCCCCAGGTAACATCTTCTGAATTTTCATAATTTGAAAGAACTAGTAACATGTCCTCATCAGGAATTCAAAAGAAATTGCCACGGTCTCTTCGTTGTTTAGATGTTTTTACTGTTTTTGTTTTGTTGTATATATTTATATGTTATTAAAGTTTTATATTCCTACTACTTTGTTGGAGTGCTATATATTTTTAATGTGACACATAATTGTAAAAACTTTGATGTACAAAGAGTCATTCCTAGAATCTTCCGCTTCAGGCTCGGTCCCCTCCCCAATCACAATACAGGATGGTTTTCAGATAGTAGGAACACGTGTGGTGTGACGGATCTCATCGGGTGTGGGCCTTGATCTACTATAACTCCTTTGAAGAGGGGTGATTCTTTACAGCTGGAGCCATAAACTACATCTGCAGGGCTAGCTGATAGCCTGGACAATCGGACACAGACGAAGAGGAGTGTCAGAGGGTGCGGTAGTGAATAGGGCGAAAGGGAAGTGTCGGGCGGGCACAGAGTGTGATTCTCAGGGAAGAGCAGCGCAGATGGGGGGAGGTTTATTGCCCATGCATAAGACAGAGAGCGTGGGTGACCAGTGCCTGGGGAAGATGCTTGCGAGGGTGGGGAGCCATGCTACGAATCGACAGCGTGCAGAGAGTGGGTCTGGTCAAGGCATCTAAAATGGCTGCCGTGCACGACAAAAGTGTGGCATTTCAAAAAAGGCAAGATGGCGCAAACAATGTTTTTCAACACTTCCTCATTTCCTTCGAATCGAACGTTAACAGACGTTGGTGCATATTACCAAACTTAAGCGATATTTATCGCTAACGATGCTTACCAACGAATTTTTTACCGCTAAGCATCGTCAGAAATTATCGAAGATAAACCTTGCTATTATCAAGGTTTATCGCAAATGCGATAAAAAACGGCCGCAATGCATGAATATCGCTAAAAAGTCAGCGATATTCATGCATTACCGAGCTAATGCTCTTAGCCATGTTATCCACCTCCCATTGGATAACATGGCTAAGAACTGCTCAGGGCAGGTGTTACTTTTTGGAGATATTCGCGCTTAGCGCGAATATCTCCAAAAGTTGGTAATAGGAGATATATATCTTGCATGTTGTAATGCAAATTATTGTGGTATATGGAACTCATACCATAATCTCTCAGGAAAGCAGAAACTGATCCTTTTGGGACCGCCTGAGAAGGCCTAGTAGGTGAGGGGTACTCTACTTTGCCCCCTTTTCACGTTCCGAACTATTTTATTTTACTCTCTTCTGTAATTACACAAAATAGCAGCGATAAGATGCATCAGAGACACACAGTGAGAGAAAGGAGGCCGGAGATGAAGAAGAGATGTCAAATACACATTGGAGATAATATAGTGGGAGAAGGGAAGTAAATATGAGTAAACTTACCATGTAACATAAAAATGTTGCACTCTATACTATAAGTCTCATTTTATACTACAATCACTTCGCTACAACCTCATAAATTAAAAATAAAAATGAATAATGTCTCAAACAATTTTTGATTTCTAAATATAAATTTATTCTTCAGAATTTTCTAAATTTGAAAGAACTAGTAACATGTCCTCATCAGCAATTTCCTCTTCAATCATCTCATCTGGAATCTCCTCATTAAAAGTCTGCAATGATGATTCTTGTAACTCTATGGTCTCCAAACATTCGATAAATTCGCCATCAACAGATTGATCAAAAAAATCATTCAAGTCATCTCCTCCTTGTGACAATATTTCATTATTGGTGCTGTCAATTTCAATCAATGTAGTGGAATCATTCAAGTCATCTCCTCCTTGTGACAATATTTCATTATTGGTGCTGTCAATTTCAATCAATGTAGTGGAATCATTCAAGTCATCTCCTCGTGACAATATTTCATTATTGGTGCTCTCAATTTCAATCAATGTAGTGGAATCATTCAAGTCATCTCCTCCTTGTGACAATATTTCATTATTGGTGCTGTCAATTTCAATCAATCTAATGAAATCATACAAGTCATCTCCTCCTTGTGACAATATTTCATTATTGGTGCTCTCAATTTCAATCAATGTAGTGGACAATGCAAAAGAAATTGCCACGGTCTCTTCATTGTGAGCCATTTTATTTTGAAATTGCTTGCTGTAAATTGCAGAAAAAAATAATCACTTTCATTTATCGTTTTTAGTAATACATAATATAAAACTAACTTTATCAAGTATTTAGTATAACAGAAGGACTGCAAATAAATAACAGAAAACATTTTTCAAATTATCTTCAAGTGTACAACATAGTTCCCCTTACAAATTAACAACTCACCTTTTTAAAAGTAGGAGAAGTGTTAGTACTGTGTAAATCAAACACCAGAAATTCACCACCAAAAATTCCTCACAAATGTACCTCAGACAGTAGTATCACAAAATGGCTGTGGTTTCCTCTCATTTGACATATATACATAACCAATTAACTTTCATCACACACAAATACAAAACCAAAGTAACATTTTAATTGGTTCTAAATTTCAACACTTTCAAATGTGTTTTCCCCATGCAATTTTCCATAGGACATTTACATACGTCTACAGCCTGAATGGCTGAACGGAATTACACCAAACTTGGCAAAATGGTACATCAAACCTAAGAGGTCAGGAAGGATCTACTATGCCCCCTTATGGTCATTTGCCCCTTCGCTTTGGCCTCCTCTTGTCTCTCGATCCTACCGAGAGACAAGATGGCGGCCGCTACGGACTGTTTGGAATGTTGACAGACGCCGGAGAACCAATCAGCTTCGCAAAGCTCCGTAACGCGAAAAGTACGCGAAGCGGAGCGCTGTTACAGATATATATCTTTTTTTGAACGTTAATTTCTCAAAATCCACTGGAGCACATATATTGAGACCTAGCAAAGGCACATCGGGCTACCAGTCCCTAATATTTTGCCAAGTTTCGTGCAAATCCATTCAGCCGTTCGATTATTGACATTTAGATACGTCTACAGCCTGAATGGCTGAACGGAATTACACCAAACTTGGCAAAATGGTACATCAAACCTAAGAGGTCAGGGAGGATCTACTATGCCCCCTTATGGTCATTTGCCCCTTCGCTTTCGCCTCCTCTTGTCTCTCGATCCTACCGAGAGACAAGATGGCGGCCGCTACGGACTGTTTGGAATGTTGACAGACGCCGGAGAACCAATCAGCTTCGCTTCACAAAGCTCCGTTGCGCGAAAAGTACGCGAACTGGAGCGCTGCCCGGTCCGCTGCTACAGATATATATCTTTTTTTAAACGTTAATTTCTCAAAATCCACTGGAGCACATATATTGAGACCTACAAAAGGCACATCGGGCTACCAGTCCCTACAATTTTGCCAAGTTTCGTGCAAATCCATTCAGCCGTTCGGGCTAAAAGTGAGGCCAACCGCCCTATGGAAAACTCAATGTTAAAAAACACGTTGTGGGACCCCCCTTTTTTCTCGACCGCCCCTGGACGAACCCCCCCCCCCAATTTTCAGGGGCTGCTCAGAAACAAAATGTGCCATTTTCCTGAAAATTTCAGCCAATTCCGTCCACAAACGCCAAAGTTATTAGACATAGAATTTTCAAAAATCCCATAGAGAAAAAATCCTAACTATATATACCTACTGGCGACCGCCAGTAGGTAATATTTATATATATATATATATATATATATATATATATATATATATATATATATATATATATATATATATATATATATATATATGTATCCTTATGTGTGTGGATGAAGATGCAGTCTTGTGAAAGACTTCATGCTGCTTCTCCTGACTCGAGAAGGACATCTAATCATTACTTGAGGTACCGGAGCTATATGACATACCAGAACGATTAGCTTTACCAATGCTTTCTTTAATTGCTACCTAACGTTACACCCTTTCCAATGCAGAAGTTACGTACTCTGCTCCTCTCTATCCTTACTCTTTGTGTGTCGCTTCGGCCTTACTCCGGCATCATGGACGCAACCTAAGGACCGGGGGCCAGATGTACGAAGCATTTTACCAGTGGCAAACCGCCCGGGCTGTTACGACTGAACTTCCTGGTTCTGTTCCGGGTTTGTGTACAGCCCTCCTGCAAGGAGAAGCTGCGGTAGCCCCCAGACGAGGCAATAATCCTACAGGTGGATTAAAGGATGAAACCTGTATCGGAGGATACGTGTGGCGCCGAAATTATCAACCAAGGTAGGGAAACGCCAAATGTTTGGAGACGGAGAGTGCCTTAATTAAGCACAGTTATTTAACAAGTGGCTTAATAGTTAAGTTCTAAAAAAGATCTGCCCACATATTTGCATCATGTCAGCCGATGCGCTGAGGAGTCCTGAGGCGGCGGCCACCGACATGTTTAGTGACTTTCACAGTGGGGAAACAACAATGGCATTGAACTCGAACCCGGCCCCCACAGCCAACCAAAGAGTAAAGGAAATGTTTAAGAAATTATAGAAACTCATGAGATCGGAGCAATCAAAATGGTGGGAGCATAAATCACTTACTCGCTATTTGGAAGTCGGAAGAGTCCCGAAGGAATTACGAACAATGTTAGCCCCGAGTTATGAAAACCCGGACCCCCGAATGCTAGCTGAGTGGGCTTAAATAATCTAGATTCTTCACGACGTCTGTTAGAAATTTTGGTTAAATATGCCGAAAGTGACCGATTAACTCTACAAAGTAATATTGATGAAACTAATGATGAAATTGCTAAGCTAGAACAAACGGAAATAATATCAAAATATAGAAATGAAATGCTTGTCAGATTACAAAAAGAAGAGGAAATAATAAAAAAGAGGAAAACTTTAAAATTTTACCGTGACAAATGCGACTATGAACAGGGACGGGTGTTCACAGTCACCAGAAAGTTTGATGATGTGAAAACAACCAGCATTACAATCCCGGTGAGAGGCCAACAAACTAGTACCAGCGGCAATCCCGCCCTGCAATACTCTGCATCCGATCTTAGTTCTGCTCTTGACAGTGAGTCTGAGACCGACCAGGCGAGATCATCAAGAGCAATGGGGTTTCCAAAACGATCCCTGGTGCAGGAAGTCGACTACCTGCGCCAGGACAGGCATCAAACCCTCAGGTCAAATGTGCGAAATGCAAACACAGCAAGAACAGGAATCAAACAGATGTGAAGACATCTAACATGGGCTTTGATAGGAATTCATAGAGCATATTATCAAGCCCATTATCGTCGCTTTTTCAACAGTTTCCTGTCGATAAAAGCGGCGATAATGTATCGCCTGTCCTTGATAACATGCCCCTTTGTCACTTGGATTATCGTACAGCCCACAGGCAAATTATGATTATGCTAACACAAGAATTGATGTATACAAGTTTGTGCGTAAACTTAAGCTGCGCAAATACCACACAATGCAAGGGGCCAACATAGAAATTCAAGCGGCTGCACAAATACCAACAAGGGACAATCTCAATGAACTATCAACACAGGATGGAATGTTACTTAGTGATTTGGAGGAACTGCATGCTGAAAGCAATACGAGCACTTAAATATCCCAGCAGGCGGAATTAGAAACAAGAGAAAGTGTACGTACCCCATTCAAGCCCAAATCAATATTTTGCCCCATTATGCTGAGAGACAATTTAGACCTGTTAAATGGAAAGGTCACAAGGGAATTAAAATCGCTCTATTATAAAACAACGCACTCAGCGAGGAAATTTAACAAGCAAAATAATGAGTATCACAACCTGGTGAAGAAATTACAAGCACAAAAAAAGATTATTATTCGCCAGTCTGACAAATGGGGTAACATCGTACTGTGGCCATATGAAATGTATATGGAGGAAGCTCTGAACCAACTGAACAACAGAGATTGCTATAAACGAAGTAACCCACAACAAGTTAACACAGCACGATATGAATTCTGTAAAAACTTGTAGCATGGACGTCAGCAGGTTTACTTTCTAAGGATGAATTCAAATTTTTGGAAAAATGACCACCCGAAAATTCCAGCTATTTATTTTATCCCGAAAGTCCACAAATGCATTACCAAGCCTCCTGGTAGGCCCATCATATCGGCCTGCGGCGGTTTGCTGGAGAACACATCGCACTATGTAGACTTCTTTCTGCAGAATCACGTTAAAAGCCTCTCGTCGTACATAAAGGACACAAGTGACTTTTTGAGAAAACTGAGTGGAGTAAAGCGGAAAGCTGACTATTTATTGATAACTATGGATGTCACAACATTGTATACTAGTAAAAATCACCGCGATGGCATCAGGGCAGTGGAATGTTATCTGAACACAAGATCTGAGGTCATGCATCTGCACAACAAAATGTTATCTACCATGATTTTAACCTGTCTTAAAAAAAAAAAATGTATTCAATAACCAGGGGCCATATTACCAAGGTGAAGTATCGCCGCTTTTTCGGCGAATTGTGCCGAGAAAGCAGCGATACTTCTAGCGCCCTATTAACAAGGGCATGCTAACGCATGCCTCAAGCCCACTTTGCATGTCAGCGAGAAACATTGCTAATGACATGCAAAGTGGGCATTCCCACGTCCAACCACATGTAAAATGTGGTTGGAGGTGGTAACACTCTATTACCAAGGCAGGCGTTGAAAGAAGGAGACCTGCGATAAACTCATTTATCGCAGGTCTCCCAATGCCTGCTCTGATCAGGTGTTAGGCATTGATAACATGGGGGTGTGGATCATAAAGCTGAATCCACCCCCCCCCCATATTATCAAGGCACACATTAGCGCGTGACAACAACGCTTGTTTTCACGCGCTGATGTTCCCTATCGCCGGCTATCGCCGGATTCAATATCGCCTACTTGCTGCGCGTTGATAATGATGACGGGCTTACACAGTGATAAAATCCGGCGATAGCCGGCGATAGGAAAAGGTGCGTTGTGCGTTTTTTAACGCACATCTTGGTAATATGGCCCCAGATTTTTAATCAAATCAGGAGTGTAGCCATGGGGGCCTGTTTTTCTCCCAGTTATGCGTGCCTCCATATGGGATACTGGGAGGAACAGGTCCTAAGAATAGAATATTTGGAAATTTTAAAAAGTCAGGTTTTATGTTGGTACAGATTTATTGATGACATTTTTTTGATCTGGAGTGGAACAGAAGAAAGTGCTCAAAGATTTGTGAAGAGTATTAACTGTAACAATTTTAATCTAGGTTTTACAGCACAAATGAGCAGAGAAACTATGGGGCATATTACCAACGATTAGCGATATTTATCGCTAACGAGGCTTAGCAACGAATTTTTTAACGCTAAGCATCGCCGGAAATTATCACAAAGATAACTTGCTATTAGCAAGGTTTATCTCAGAAGTGATAAAAATCCTCGCGCTAACTGCCAAATGAGAGATTATCGCTGGAAAACCAACGATAATCTATCGAAGTTTGGAGTTAGCTTGATGATAGGGGCTCACAAACTTAGCCATGATATCCACCTTCCATAGGATATCATGGCTAAGTCAGGAAAATACCAGGGGCCTTATTTATGAAGGCCTTGCGCCGCCGGTGCGCCACTTTTAAAATGGGAAAAAGTGACGCACCGGCGGCGCAGGGCCTTTATAAATAAGGCCCCAGGTGTAAAAAAAGCAGTGCTAACCGCGGTTAGCGCTGCTTTTTTTTATCACTAACAGGGTTAGGGAAATCCTTGATAATAGGAGAAATGTCGCTTAACAACATTTCTCCTATTATTTTTCTCTGGAACGCCCCCTTTGCATCTCATTAGAGATGCACGGGGAAGCGTAGAGAAAAAGGGTGCTAACATGCGAATTTCCGTGTTAGCACCCTGTTGCTAATAGGGAGATCATTTTATCTCCGCTTTCTTGGCTTTTAAAGCCAAAAAAGCGGAGATAAATCCCTTGATAATATGCCCCTATGAATTTTGTTGATGTCGAAGTTTACATCTCAGAAAATATGGTGGAAACAAAGGGGCATATTACCAACAAGTAGCGATAATTATCGCTCAATAGGCTTAGCGACGATTTTTTTATCGCTGCCTATCGCTGGATATGTTAGCGGAGAAAACAAGCTATTAGCAACGTTTTTCTCCATTGTGCTAAAATATCCAGCGATAGCGGCGAAATGCGTGAAAATCGCTGGGAATACAGGGGCATATTACCAAGCAATAGCGATAATTATCGCTATTGCTTGGTTAGGGATAAAAATTTACCGCTGAGCTGCGGAGATTTTTATCGCAAATAAACCTTGGTATTACCAAGGTTTATCGCAAATGCGATAAAAATCGCCGCAATGCATGAATATCGCTGAAAAGTCAGCAATATTCATGCATTATCGAGCTAATGCTCTTAGCCATGTTATCCAACTCCCATTGGATAACATGGCTAAGAACTGCTCAGGGCAGGTGTTAGCTTTTGGAGATATTCGCGCTTAGCGCGAATATCTCCATAAGTTGGTAATAGGAGATAGCGGTGTTAGCGACTGTTTCCAGTCGCTAACATCTTGGCACGCCCACTTTGCATGTCATTAGTGATAAATATCACTGACATGCAAAGTGGGGCCCAAGATGGTCGCTATCTCCTACTAGCTGTCGCTAAATGGTGTTAGCGACAGCTAGGTAATAGGGAGATAATTTTATCTCCGCTTTCTTGGCTTTTAAAGCCAAAAAAGCGGAGATAAACCCCCTTGATAATATGCCCCACAGTTTTACATTGCTACAAGTCATCATCCTGCCCATTGATTAATAGCATCCCCTATGGGGAGATGCTACGAATCCGTAGAGTATGCAGCGATGACAATGAGTGCAGGATAGCCCAATTGAAGAGCAAGAATAGGTTCCTGGACAGGGGTTATTCAGAAAAAAACATTAGATATTGCCATGAAAAAAACTGCTATCTTTGGTCAACCACAAGCGCTCAAAATGCGCGACAAACCATCCAACACACATGACGAGCCCTCTACTAGATTGATCTTGACTTATAGCTTACAACACAAAGCCATACGTAAAATCATGAATAAAAATTGCCTTTGGTAAGAAGTAACTCAGTGTTGAGCGACCATATTACCCGGTCACCATGCATAACTTGGGTCCGCACTGGACCCCTTCCCCTTTGTAAGTGTGGGTGAAAATATTTTTTAAGAGCAGGCAGTCATCCAAGGACCTCTGCCTATTCTTAAAAAAATTTAAAGAAAACTTTTCATTTTGATTTTGGTAATGCAGCCCATTTTTCTTCAAGGAAAATGAGCTGCATTACAAAACAAGCATTTGCAATGCAATAGTTCTTGCATTTACGAAAGATTAAGCTATTTGCATTGTAAACGACAATGCCTTTTATTTATCTGTTTTAAAAACCAACACATAAATAAAAGGCATTGTCATTTACAATGCCAATAGCTCAAACTCTCACAAATGCGAGATCTTTTGCATTGCAAAAGCTTTTTTTGTTATACATGGAATGCCTGAATGAACCCTGATCCTTGTGTGCTACTCCGTCTGAGTATTGCTGTGGTTTATGAATGTCTTTACAATTTACAAAAGCCAAAACAATTACCAATGCTTGCATCTTTTTGTTCTAGAAATAATAGAGCATATTATCAAGCCCTTTATCGCTGCTGATAACGTATCACCCTTACTAAATATTATGATCTCCATTTTATATGTTGGTTAATCAGTATTCATGCTCACGATTTAAATCTCTCGCACTAAGCATTTACTACTTTTGTTAAACCAATAATGAGATCCCTTAAGATCTTCCAAAAATTGCAACACTAGATCATCAGGGCCCCACGCAGTGCTCTGAATCAGCAAGTATGCAAAGCATATGATTCTACACTGACGAGCGCACCAGATACAGACTGCTATATTCAATACACATTAAAGTATTAGGGCGTGTAATTACGAGGGTCTGTAGTCTAACTGAACTTCATCGAAAACAGCTGTTCACATTAAAAAAAGTAATGGCACTTGTTTATTTACCTCCTAAAGATTGATAAAGTTAACGGTGTAGTCAACATGCAGACAAAGGATTGTGGGTATACGAATATCCGGTAGAAAGAGCACACACAGCAGCCGGCAGCAGTGCGGAAGTAGACTCTTGGTAAACTTCAGCATACCCACAATCCATTGCAAAATGACGTCATCTCAATACTGCTGTGCAGCCTTGCAGCAGATCAGCGTTCGTACGAGCGTGCCGGCCGTGCAGCTGATCTCGTGGAAATTAATTTATCTATTTGCGATTTTGTATAGCGCGAACATTTCCCGAAGGTGTCAGAGCGCTCTACATAAGAACTTTGGAATACATAAATTGCCTTCAAGGTAGTCCTTTTTGGTTCAGATCAAGTGCAGTTCACTTGATTGTCCCTAGAGGGAGAACGGTCAGTTGGGATTTACTTGTTAATTTTATGTGGTTTTATATAGTGCGGACTTAACCGTCAGAGCCCTTCACAATTGACATGAGGAGAAAAAAATTACAAATGATCATGTTACAAAGGCAAACGTTACGTTACTTGAGGCAATAGTAACAATTGTGTATGTATCAAGAGCAAACAAAATACAAGAGGTAGCAAATGGTACGTTGCAAGAGTAAAGTGTCAAGTTACAAAAGCTTACAAAGTAGAGGTATAATACTGCAATAAATGGCAAACACTCCACCACAAGAACACACTGGGAAGGCACTTCCATAGTCATGGAGAATAAAGGGGCATATTATCAAGTGAGGCCGTTACCGCTTTTATCGGCAGGAAACTGCCGATAAAGCGGCGATAATGGGCTTGATAATATGCTCTATGAATTCCAATCGAAGCCCATGTTTGATGTGAAGACATCTAACATGGGCTTCGATTGGAATTCATAGAGCATATTATCAAGCCCATTATCGCCGCTTTATCGGCAGTTTCCTGCCGATAAAAGGGGCGATAATGTATCGCCCTTGCTTGATAATATGGCCCATAATTTTCTATAATGGAAGGTCTTCCTTCAGATAATAGAGAGGGCGTAAATTAGATTTGGAAGTGTCTTTGAAGGAAGAGAACTTTGAGGTCAGTTTTGAAGGCCTGGGAGAAGGTGGTGGTCCGAAGCTGAGGCGGAAGTGAGTTCCAGATTCTCACCGCCTTGCCTGAAAAGGATTGGGCCATCGATCTTTCCTTCTTGAAAGTGGGAGGTTCAAGCAATACATTTTCCACATTACGTGATGGTCTAGAGCCTCCAGAGAGTTTCAGTTTATTCGCCAGGTAGCGAGGAGAGGAGGAGTGCAAGGCTTTGTGGGTGATACAGGCAGTCTTGTGGATATATCTTGCCTCGATGGGAAGCCAACGGAGGGTGGATAAAATGGGTGTGATCTGGTCACTTCTTTTGACCCCATATATGAAACGAGCTGCTGAATGAAGAACAGATTTAAGGGGGGACAGGTGGGATTTGGGGAGGCCAGTAAGAAGAGGCTTGCAGTACTCCAGTCTGCAGAGAACCAGCGATTGGACCAGGGTTTTAAGGTCTTGCTCCGGGAAGAAGCGACAAATCCCCCAAAGAAGGCGCAGTTGGTATCGAGCAGACCTTGCAAGGAGAGTAGATTGAGTTTTTGTCGAGTATGACACTAAGGGATTTTGTGCTGTCGACAATGATGGTTTATTGTTAAGTAGATTCATCTGATCCATCCCTGATTGAACCGGGGGAGGAGAAAGTGAGGAGGAGATGAGGAAGAATTCAGGGCCATATTATCAAGAACAGGCGATAAAATTATCGCCGCTTTATCGGCAGGAAACTGCAGCTAAAGCAGCGATAATGGGCTTGATAATATGCCCTTGTGAATTCCCATAGAAGCCCAGGTACTGGTGTTAACCTGGGCTGCTATGTGAATTCACAAGGGCATATTATCAAGCCCATTATCGCCACTTTAGCGGCAGTTTCCTGCCGATAAAGCGGTGATAATTTTATCGCCTGTTCCTGATAATATGGCCCTCAGTTTTTAAGGGATTCAGAATCAGTTGATGAGTTAACATCCAGTTTTGAATGGAGTCGAGAGTAGAGCTTAGGACGGCGAGATCGTGAGTGGAGGCCACCTTAAGGTAGATTTGACTGTCGTCTTCATAGAGATGATAGTGGATCCCGGATTAACTTAGGAGATTTCCCAATGGTTCTAAACAGAGATTGAACAATGTGGGTGCAAGTATAGAGCCTTGAGGAACACCTTTACTTACCGCCAAAGGAGATGAAAGACTGTTCGCTAATTTGATCATTTGGGATCTATCAGAGAGGAAGGAAGCAAACCATTTAAGCACAGTGCCCTCCATGCCCATTCTCTGTTGAAGAATGTTGAGGAGAGTGTTGTGATTGACAGTGTCAAAGGCTGCAGAAAGGTCAAGGAGAATTAGAAGACAAGACTTCCCCGAATTGAGTATCCGCAGTGCGTCATCAATCACTTGCAGCAGGGCTGTTTCAGTGCTGCAGTTTTGAATGAAACCGGACTGGAAAATGTCAAGAAGATTATTGTCCTTGATATGACGAGAGAGTTGTTTCGCTACACATCTTTCTGTGATTTTCGCAAGAAAAGGTAGTTTGTGATGGGGCGGAAGTTGTTGAGGACGTTCCCATCAGCAGTGAGTTTTTTAAGCAGAGGGTTGACCTGCCCAGTTTTGAAGGAAACAGGAAGGGGAGACTTGACAGAGGGAGAAGTTAACCAGAGTGGTCCAATAGGAAAGAGAATGGGTATAGAAGTCAATGGCAATGGCACTAGGGATGGGGTCAAGAGAATGGTTGGTGGGCTTTGTTTCGAGGAAGCATTTGAGGAGGGCATCTTCAGAGATGGGATCAAAGTTCTGCCAAATGGCTAAGGATTTGCGCTCCTCTGGAAGGGTAGGATGATTGACCTGATCAACAAGTGATTTCACTTTTTCGCCAAAGAATAGAGGGGCATATTACCAAGGGCAAGTAGCGCCGCTTTTTCAGCGAATTGTGCCGAGAAAGCGGCGATACTGCTAGAGTCCTATTAACAAGGGCATTTTAAAGCCTGCCCCAAGCCCACTTTGCATGTCGGCGATAAGCATCGCTAATGACATGCAAAGTGGGCGTTCCCATGTCCAACCACATGAGAAATGTGGTTGGAGGTGGGAACACCCTATTACCAAGGAAGGCGATGGGAGGAAAAGACCTGCGATAAACTCATTTATCGCAGGTCTCCCAATGCCTGCTCTGACCAGGCGTTAGGCATTGATAACATGGGGGTGTGGATCATAAAGCTGAATACACCCCCCCATATTATCAAGGCCCACATTAGCGCGTGAAAACAACGCTCGTTTTCATGCGCTAATGTGCCATATCGCCGACTATCGCCGGATTTCTATTCGCCTGCCTGATGCGCATTGATAATTGCGCGCTAAAAAGGCAATGAAATCCTGCGATAGCCGGCGATACGGGAATGTGCGTTGTGCGTTTTCCAATGCACTCCTCTGTACTATGCCCCATAGAGAATTCCGCGGCTTTATTTGTAGAATCCTCCAACTTGAAGGTTGGGGGAGAGCAGTTTGGATTCTTGATGAGATCGAATAGTTTTTTGGGTCTATTTTTGGCTGTCTAGGAGGATTCTGAAGTGCGACGCTTTTCCAAGGCAGATGTGCTTGTGGTACTTGGATCTTGCTGAACGAAGCGTGGACAAATTATCAGTGGAGGGCGCTTATCTCCATTGTTTCTCCAGGAATCTTAGGTACTTCCTTTCTTCATAGAGGGATTTGTTGAACCAAGGTGCTGAGGGACTAGGCCTTTTCTTTTTGCTTTGGAGAGGAGCGACGTTATTGATTTCGACTGCAAGGTCTGCGAGGCATTGGGAGGTGAGTTTATTAACATCTAGGTTCGAGTCTAGCCTTGGTAGTGATAGCAAAGCTTATTCACAGAGGGTACCGATGTCAATATTTTTAGTGTCACAGAACCAGGAGGTAGCCCTCTTAGGTTGGCCGAGAGTTATAGAGTGTGATAGGTGAAGAGAGAATGGGATGAGGAGGTGGTTAGACCAGTCTACAAGAATAGGGGTAGCGATAGTAAGCATGCCTGCTTTAGAAATAACAAGGTCCAGGATTGAGCCCTTAGAGTGTGTTGTTTCTGTGCAGTGTTGGATAAGATCGTTTGCAGAGAGGAAGGTGGCCAGCAAATTCGCAGAAGAGTCTTGAGGTGAGCCCCAGTGGAGATTGAAGTCACCCACGAAGATCTGATTGTCACTTTGCGAGTATTGGTCGCTGATGAAGTCAGTGAGTTCCTCCATAAAAAAGGGCCGTTACAAGGGAGAGGTGTGGCACCACGGCCAGGACGACTGACGCTGGAATCTGTGAATCACGGTTTGATCCGCGGCTCCGGCGGCAGGTTAGCCCAGCACCATGTGACTCTGGGCAATAATTTGCTTAATCTTCCCAACGGCCCCAGCACCTAGAGACCCTTACGGGTGATTGTTCATGCTTTACAAATGTGGATTAATAAGGCGGGCGGTAAATGGCATGGAATCTGAGGGGTGAGCGGTGGTGCAATTGAAGCTAAAGAGATAGGCATTCAAAAGTGTGGAAGGAGCTGTTAGGAAAAGCCTTAAGTTGAAGGGAGTTTCTAAAGATGACTGCAACACCTCCCCCAACTTTGTCAATTCTGTCATTTCTAAATATAGAATAGCCTGTGGGTAATAGGAGATCAAATATAGAGTGAGAGGTATCGCTGAACCAGGTCTCTGTGAGGAAGAGCATGTCAATATTGTGAAGGATGATGGTATCGGAGATTTCAAGTTTGTGTTTTATTGCAGATCTGCAGTTGTGGAGCAGACAGCGCAGCTCTGTCTAGACTGTTTTGGTGACAGGGCACTTGGGCTATGAAGGGTGATAGGGATATTGTACTTATACGAGGGTGCTCGGGGGGTTTAGGTGGATGAGTGGTTCTGACATAGGAGATGGTCGGAATAGTGTAGATAAGAAGGGTGGCGTTCGAGGGCTTGTGTGAGTTTGCGATGTTTGCAGACAACAGGTTATGCTTGGCTATTATGGGGTGTTGGGGCGAGGTGCATCTTGTGTAAAGGCGAGTGTTTTCCAAAGGAATTGAGGTGTATGGAAAAGTGGAAATCTTGGAGCTTAAAAGTGAAATGGTAGCTTGAAGTTGGGAGATGGAGGTGATAAGAGAGTCTAGCTTATTTTCCAGAGAGAGTAGGGCAGAGCACGGAATGTTGGGTGACTCGATGGAAACAGGAGGGGGTGCAATTGGCAGTGGATAGCAGGGAGAGGTAGGGGGACGGGAGGGGAGTTGGTGTATAGGGTTCATAGTTGGGGAAAGGTGGTGGTTGAGAGCGGGCGTTGGTGCATCAGAGGTGAAAGGAGAGTTGTCTTTGTTGGCGTTGCAAGAATGATAGGAATTAAGAACATAATTAGAGGGGGATAGGTGAGGAGCGAGGCGGTGGGGCGGAAGGAGAGGGGAGGAATGTGTGGAGTCATAAGAGGTTTGGTAGGAAAAGAGGGGAGGTGGTTGGAGAGGTCCTGTCAGCTAGGTGAGGTGGCTGTGAGGGAACGGGCACCTGGCAGAGTGATGGGGGTTGGGAGATAGGGAAGTTGAAGAAATTGAACTTTGTGTGGCAATGAAACTCTCGAGCACGATGACGGAAAGATGACAGTAACGTCACACATTTTTAGTAGCTGGACTGCTGGGCGGCTCACTGTGAAGTGGGCTGACTGTATGCATGGTGATTTTTTACGTAGGTCAGCAGGCTTGGCTGGACTGTGGTGCAGGTCAGCCATGACTCATGGCCAGGCTGACAACCTCGGTGGAACGGCGGGCCCAAACGACATGGCTGGAAGGCTAAGTCGACCCCCCTGTCTGGCAAAACCCTCCTAGGTCCGACCAGCACAAGGCTGGCCGGCTAATGGCTGACTGCAGATTGGTTCCCCGCAGTTCGGCTTGGCTGGTTGGCTGCTGGAGGGAGGGTGGAGCTGGACCGACCGTGTCAGGCTGAAAAAATAAGCCATGCTTAGTACCCCCTGGGCTAGTACGCCGAGTGAGTTGGGCGGGACGGAAGGCAGGGCTGGCTGGTTTGGCAGGGTGGCTTTACCGGCTGACTGAGGGCTAGACGGGTAGATCAAGAAAAAAAAAGTTGCATATAAACAAGTTGCAAGTTCACTCAAGGAAGATAAAAGACAGTAAAACGCTACATTCACATAGGAGTAGTAGTAAGTACAAAGGTCTACTACAAACGCTAGGGTTAGAGATATATGTATACAAGTTGCATATTCACTCAAGGTTACATTTTATAAAGCGCTTATAAATTGCATTTTTACAGAGCATGAAGTTTTGCCATCATGGGTCTGGAGGAATCCCCGAGGTGGGGGATGGCCGTATGGGTAAAAGGCCGGATGGAAGTAGGGGAAGCAGCAAGCTGGATCCCTGGCACAAAATGGCAGAGATCCAGACCATTGAACCCCAAGACACCAAGCATAGTCATTGAAATGTCACTCACAATTCCACTGAAACTGCCAAAATGTCCCTTAGTCCCCTTGCAGCTTTGAGGTTAAAGTCCAATAGCCCAACTTGGAGCATTTGAAGGGCCTGGGAGGCCCCACAGCGTGCTACTTCATGGAGATAGGAAAGGGGGGCTGGTCTCCATCTTCAAAATTGGTAACATCCTCATACAAGCTGCTGAATCACACCTCTCCATCTTTGAGCAGAACTTCAGCACCTTGTCTCTCCACCTAGACAAATTGATCCCTATTCCTCCATATACCCAACCGATCAACACCCCCCTGCTCTCTCCCCTTTCCCTACCCAACTTTCCCCCTCCCCTCTCTTCTCTCCTACCAACAACATAGCCCAAACACCTACTTCCCACTCACCCTCCCCTGTCATCTCCACAACTAATTCCATCTCCCAATCACAGTCACCCATATATTCTCCCCCACCAACGACCCTCCCTCTTTCTGACATCCCCACTGCACTCCCCCGCCTCCAACCACTCACATCCTCCAATGACCTGTCCCCCTCTACCACTTCTAAAATACCTAACCCTTATCCTCCCTCCTTTACCCCCCAACCTGAATCCCTACCCCTCCACCCTGGCTCTCCCACCATCCCACGTCTGGCCCTACCCTCACCCTTGCCTAATCCTCCATCTTTACCACTGATTTCTCGCCGCCGGTAATCCCCGATGCAGTCCTTCTTCAAACTCTTTGGGCCCGATTCACAGAATAAACTTAAGACTCAACCCTAAATTTACTACTATTTGGGTATTCACAGAATGCACTCACTACTTTTGACATTCACAGAATGAACTTACTACTTTTGGTATTCACAGAAGTTAGCATTTTGCCTTAAGTTTGTCTTTAGACAGACTTAAGACAGACTTAAGACAAACTTAAGACAGACTTAAGCCAGACTTAAGACAAAATCCTAACTTCTGTGAATACCAAAAGTAGTAAGTGCATTCTGTGAATGCCAAAAGTAGTAAGTGCATTCTGTGAATACCAAAATAGTAGTAAGTTTAGGATTGAGTCTTAAGTTCATTCTGTGAATCGGGCCCTATGTGCCCTCAAATTATCACTACCCACATCACCTGAATTTTCTAATCTCTTGTCCTCCATCATGCCATCATCTACGCCTAACATCCCTATCTCTACTCATTCCACCTCCATCAAACCCACACATAATTGCCCCACGTCTGCAACAAACACTACCGCTTCCTTCTCACCCTCATCCTCCCCTTCTAAGATCCCCCTCTCCCCTATAACCCTGACTCTACACAACATTGAACGCAAGCTCTCCTCACTGACGAATGAACTCTCTCGGCTTAGAGATGATGTTAAATCCCTCAGCTCTGGAACCCGACTCACATGTGCAAACTCACCCCACCCCAACATGCAGAATCCCGGCCAACATCAATCGTGATCATTGGAATACTTCCCCACTCCACGACCAGATGTCTAGACCTCGCCGCACCTCGATCCACCTCTCCGACCTATGCACTTCTTACCATCCTTATACCTTAGTCAACAACCCACCTCCCCCTACTCCAACATCCCCGTCATTCTAGGTACTAACAGAATTCCCTCCTCTCCCATCTCCCCTAGACCCCCTCCACAACTCACCATCATTCACTCCTGCCCTCCCCCTCAAAACACCCTCAAGCCACTCACTTGCATGCTTGTCAACTGTCGTTCTGCCGTTCGACACGCCACTGAAATCTCCGAATCTATCCTTAGCGAATCAATTGACATTGCGTTCCTCACGGAAACCTGGCTCAATGACCATTCAACGAGCATGCTTGATCTACTTTACCCCCTGGATACTCTATCCTCAGAAAAGACAGACCCGATAGAATAGGGGGACATGGCCATAATTTTCAAAAGTGAACGTCACCTCTCCCTTGTTAACCACTCTGGCCACTCCACCTTCGAATACCTTGAAGCTGAATGTAAAGTACAAGATACCCACCCTATTCGCTTACATACTATCTAGCACCCTCCTGGTGATCCTCACCCCTTTATTGACGAACTGTCTGACTTGATGATACAAGCTTCAACATCCAATTCAAAAAATCTCTTCCTTGGAGACCTTAACCTCCACTTGAATGACTCCAATGATCCCACTACCACCCTCTTCACCAACCTTCTCGAGATCAACAACCTCAAACAAATATGTCAGTCCCCCACCCACACCAAAGGAGCTATCCTGGATGCCATCATTACTAACAATGACTTGGCCTTCCTGACTAACACCACCCCCATTGACTGGTCCGACCACCACCTCATATTGTTCACCATTGCTATCACGCCCACCTCCCAATCAAACAAACTAAAACCATGAACTGGACCAGAAATCTAAAATGTATTCCTCCTGATGAGCTTGAGTCCAAACCCCAAGCGCAACTGTTCCTCATTCCTCACTCACAAAATGCAAATGAGCTTACTGAGCACTTTAATCAAGCTGTCACGGATGTCCTAGACCAATTGGCCCCTCCTAAACTTAAAACTCTAAGAAACGTCCCTTCAAAATCATGGTTTAACCTAGAACTTAACAAAGAAAGACGCTCATTAGGACTGATGGAAAGAACCTGGAGACAGCAGCCCTACCACTCTAACCTGAAACTCCCCTGATCAGCTAGATCTACATATAAAAAACACATTTTTAATGAAAAGGCATCCTTCTGCACGCAACTCGATCGGGCCAAAAACAGACCTAGAGAACTGTTCAACATTATCCGCCACCAAACCTCCTCAGCTCCGCCTAACCAGACGGCCTCTACCGCTAGATGTGATGAAATTTCCCTCTTCTTCTCTGAAAAAATCACCAAAATAGATCAATCCTTCTACACTACGCTGATCCCAGCCAAACCCCTACTTACTCCTGACATCTCCTCTAAATCACACCCCACTCTCCGACCCCTCTGATACCTCCTCTCACTTTCCCCTTCCTCACTTCACCCTAACCCCTCTTCTCAAATTCCTTCTCCTATACCTACCCTAAACCAGCCCTCACACCCTTCCACCACTACTCCGCTCGTACCCATGCACCAAAAATCACGACCAAAAAACAATGCCTCCTGGCAAAATTTCCTCCCTGTGACTGAACGTGAAGTCCACAGCATAATTTCTAAAATAAAACCATCCTCCCATACCAAAGAACCCCTCTCTTCTAACCTTGTCCAATACCTAAAGCACATCATTGTCCCATCCCGGACCACAATCATCAACACCTCCCTAGCTACTGGAAATGTCCCTAGATTCCGTCAACTGGGTCAAATCTCTCCCATTATCAAAAACACTAATGCTGTTCCTAATGACTTAAACAATCTTCGCCCCATCCCTAACCTACCCCTTCTTTCTAAAGCCCTCGAAAAATGTGTCTTGCTCCAACTAGACAACCACATCAAAAATTAAATCTTCTGGACCCCTTACAATCAGGCTTCAGAAAAGGCTGCAGCACTGAAACTGCCATGCTTAACATTGTTGACCACTCCCTTGATAATGGCGAGACCTGCTTACTTATCCTCCTTAATCTCCCCGCTGCTTTTGACACTGTTAACCACTTTTCCCTACTTAATGTTCTCAACGATCGTTTTGGCCTCAATGGTACTACCCACAATTGGTTCCTCTCCTATCTTCAACACCGAACCCAGCAAATTAAAATTCAAGACTGTCTATCTAACCCCACTCCGGTCTCTTAGGATTCTATTCTCTCTCCCTCTCTCTTTAACCTATTTATGGAACCCCTCACCCTCATTCTTAAACAAGCTGATATCAACTACCACCTCTATGCCGACGACACCCAACTCTACTGTAAGATCAAAACCCACGCTAATATCATTCACCTTAATAACACTCTCACTAAAATCCAATCCTGGTTCCACCTTAATCATCTCAAACTAAACCCCCCAAAAACTGAAATCATTCCCTTCTCCCCTAAAAACAACCCTCTTCCCATTAAAACCTGGATCTCTGATCTCAATGCCCTCAACTGCGCTCTCTCTTTGTCCAACTCAGTAAAATCTCTTGGTATCTCCGTCGATAACAGTCTCAACCTCAATGTCCACATCAAAAATTCGGGTAAAGGAGCCCTACTCACTCTCCTTCATCTCAAGAAAATCAAACCTTTTCTCTCAACTGAGGACTTTAAATTAGTAGTTCAATACCAGGTCCTTTCACAAATTCATTATGGCAATGCCATCCTCACCGGAATCACCAAGGTCCACCTAGCTCCTAAATCTGTACTTAATCTTGCTGCCAGGCTCATCACCGACTGTAAATGGTTTGACCACATTTCCCCAGCCCTCAAAACTCCCCAGTGGCTCCCCATCGAAGGCAGGTCCGCCTACAAAACCGCATGCATCACACACAAAGTCCTCCACCTAAAGGCTCCCTCATGCCTTGCCAATAAACTCTGCAAAGCGGGCAGCACACAACCTCTGAGAAGCACTAACGCTGTCCTCCTTGTCCCACCCCTGCTAAAAAGAAGTCTACACAATCCCTCTCCTTCTCCGGAAATGCCCCTTACATCTGGAACACCCTCCCCAAAGACCTACGATGTAACCCCTCCGACTCCAGCTTTAAAAGACCTCAAAATGCACCTCCTCAACAAATATTGGGGCTCTTTACCAGCACCTTAAACTCAAGGTACTTAACTCCTTACTCTGTGTAGCTATTTACATGATTTGTATAATTTCAAGCCGCTCTTTCTTCAGTTTTTTTTACCTGCTGTTATTCCATGATGTTGTTATTTTGTGTTACTGTTACTAGCTCGGTAATAAAGTGCTCTGATATTTTGTTATTCCATGATGCTGTAATTTGTTTCTGACCGTAACTAGCTCTTTCATGTAAAGCGCTCTAATACCTCAGGGTCCAGCCAGTGCTATATAAAACCTCTCAAATAAAAATAAATAAATAAATAAAATAAACACCGCTCCCCAGCAGGACAGCTGATCCTCACCGCCTCTCGCCGTACTTTAGAGGCATCCAGCCGCCATCTTGTCATCGGGTCGGGCACTGTGAAGATTGTCTCCCCGATGGCGATCCGAGTCTCCAGCAACCGCACCGCATGAGAGTAGGAGGACGAGGCCGAAGAGAAGGGGGACAGCCGGGCAGTGAGGCATGTGCCAGGTCTGCAGGAGTGCCACAGGGCGACTTGCTAGGGCCACCAGGAACACCAGCGAAGCCAGCAGTTAGAGTAGGTAATCTTGGCTCTTCCTGCGAGTCTTAGAGCCGGGGTGAATTTCGCCACAAAGCTTCGACATGTGAAGTCTGCTGAGATTTTCCCGAGGATCAGCACACTCCATAGGTGATCCGACGCACGGGATTATGAAAAATAATCGTGCCCAGGGCTCCGATTTAGTAGCGGAGGGGATTACTGAAGACGGTGCTCTGGAGTCCACTCCCGCTGCGGGGTGATTCTCGAGAAAAGTTTTTGCCATAAAGTCTCGTAAAAAAACATATAGTTAGACTTTGTGGGACATGTGCAAAAATCTTTTTTTCTGCTATAAAGGCTTTGGATTGAAAAAGACGAAAAAATCCACCCAATACCTTGCTCGGCTACCAATATTATATAGTATGTGAGCCTGGCCTGGATGCAGTTATTTGGTTAATGTGTGCACTTCAAATGACCTCTGTAGGCTTAAAATTGCAGTAGCATCACATTTATAATCATGGGATTCCAGACACTTTGGGCCAGATGTAGGAGCCGAAATACCGGTCGGTAACGGCCGATTTCGGCCATTACCGACCGGTATTTAAGATTTGGGATGTAGGGGCATTCTTTTTACAGAATCGGTAATTTTACCGATTCGGTAAATCCAAATGTAGGTGGGACTCTTCGGAGTCTCAAAGGCAATACAGATTCGGTATTTTACCACCCAATTCAATTGGGTGGTAAAATACCGAATCCAGGTGTGCATGCACATGTGTGCATGCACACCTAGCCATGTGACAGACAGACATGCCCTTAGGGCATGTCTGTGTGCCACATGGCGCACATGCCTATTTTTGGGGTGCCAGAGGGTGTCAAAGTGACACCCCCTGCACCCTTGCAGAATTCGGTATTTACCGATTCGGTAATTACCGAATCGGTATTTCCCATTGATTCCTATGGGCTTCAAGGCCCATAGGAATCAATAGGAAATACCGATTCGGTATTTACCGAATCGGTAAATACCGAATTTTAACAATTCGGTATTTCCACATCTGGAAATACCTACATCTCCCCCCTTCATATTTACCGATTCATAAATACCGAATCGGTAAAATTCGGTATTTATGAATCGGTAAATATCATTTACCTACATCTAGCCCTTTATCATTGTTTCTTTAAACTGATTCGTTCAATCCGTGGACCAGCATTCGAAGAGCAATAAACAAGCATTGGCATAGCCAACAGGTCTCGCCTGTTGGGACCTTATAAGCGTGTAGTCAGAGCTGTTGGCTTTGCAATGTCTTTAAATGATGTTGTAGAGCATTGTGGCTGCTGTGCAGCATGTTAAAAAGTTATAATAAAAACGTGTTATAAGCATTTTTGTTACATTATATATAACCAAGAAGACCTTTCCAACAGTAAACCGGTCTCAATTGATGTTCCACAAGGATCCGCACTCTCACCAACTCTTTTCAACCTGTATCTGGAGCCTTTCACCGAAATTCTGAAATGGACTAACATGCAATATCATATGTACATGGATGATACTCAACTGTATATGAAAATGTCTTCACCAGACGACATCACTACTCTCAACTATGCTCTTTTAAAAACCTAACAATGGCTATCTCACAACTACCTTTTGCTAGTTACACTTAAAACAGAATTCCTCTTACTTGCCCCCCACAATCATACTGCGTCCCTCAGGACTGACTCAAACAACTAACAGCCCTCAACTGCATCCACATGTTGTTAAGTCCACTAGATCACTTGGCCTAATTCTGGACAAACACCTGAATATGCAGGATAACATCAGTGGTACAACAAGAGGAGCCAATCACCAACTCTGCACATTTACGAAAATCAAACAGTTCCTACCGTCCACTGACATGCAAGAAGCTGTCCAATCCCTTGTTATCTCCCATTTAGAATACAGAATTGCAACCCTGGCTGGGCTGCCCAAAGATAAATTGTCCGCTTTAAGGGTTACTCTGAACTCTGCTGCGCGACTCATCACGGGCACAAGAAAAGCGTGACCACATCAAACCTGTTCTAATCCAACTAAACTTGCTTTCCCTCAATGCAAGGCTCAGTTATAAGATAGCCTGCTTGACGCAAAAAGCACTGCTTCAGAACACTCCCACATACCTGGCATACGACTCATTGGAAATCGCGCCCTAAGAAGTTAAAACACTCTACTGCTGAAACCATCAAAGTTCAAAAATAGGAATACGTACAACTGCGCCTTCCCCGGACTTGCTCCGAGAATATGGAATGCTCTCCCGCCAGAAATCAGAACAAGCACCTTGGGGCATATTACCAAGCAATAGCGATAATTATCGCTATTGCTTGGTTAGAGATAAAAATTTACCGCAAAGCTGCGGCGATTTTTATCGCAAATAAACCTTGGTATTACCAAGGTTTATCGCAAATGCGATAAAAATCGCCGCAATGCATGAATATCGCTGAAAAGTCAGCGATATTCATGCATTATCGAGCTAATGCTCTTAGCCATGTTATCCACCTCCCATTGGATAACATGGCTAAGAACTGCTCAGGGCAGGTGTTAGCTTTTGGAGATATTCGCGCTTAGCGCGAATATCTCCATAAGTTGGTAATAGGAGATAGCGATGTTAGCGACTGTTTCCAGTCGCTAACATCTTGGCACGCCCACTTTGCATGTCATTAGTGATAAATATCACTGACATGCAAAGTGGGGCCCAAGATGGTCGCTATCTCCTACTAGCTGTCGCTAACTGGTGTTAGCGACAGCTAGGTAATAGGGAGATCATTTTATCTCCGCTTTCTTGGCTTTTAAAGCCAAAAAAGCAGAGATAAACCCCCTTGATAATATGCCCCCTTGACCTCTACATTTAAAAGAGAAGTCGAAGTCCTGCTGATGAATAGCTACATGCGACAATAGTAATGTAGCCTCACAAACTATTTGAATTGACCATACAACCTTGCCCTCCCTGGTCTACGATTCAATCTCAATCATGTTAACTGTGTTAACCTCCGATCTTCCAACCTCGCACTGGCCGAATCCCCATGCATCTGCAGAGCCAGAGTAGGAAGAACCTTCTCTCACACGGCGGCCAAAACCTAGAACGAGCTACGGTAGACATCAGACTTGCCCCCTCCCTGAACACCTTCAGGAAGGCCATCACGACATGGCTCTTTGGCTAGCGGACCTGCAAACGCCCCCTCTCTTAGCGCTTTGAGACCCTCATGGATGAGTAGCACGCTTTGACAATCCCTGATTGATTGACTATGGGCCTGATTCACAGAATTAACTTAAGCCTAAATCCTAAACTTACTACTATTTGGTATTCACAGAATGCACTTACTACTTTCGAGATTCACAGAGTGAACTTACTACTTTCGGGATTCACAGAATGAACTTACTACTTTCGGTATTCACAGAATAGATTTAAGACTACTAACTTTACGTCTGCACTCGGGCCGGAAATTACGACCCGGAGGCGGAGCTTATGGCTTGGGGCGGAGCTTACGGCCCGGAGGCGGGGCTGAGGCTTGGAGGCGGAGATTGCAGCCCGGAGGCGGGGCTTCTGGCCCAGAGGTGGAGATTTCAGCCATGGCTAAATCCCCACCTCTGAGCCGGAAGCTCCGCCTCCAAGCCGCAAGCTCCGCCTCTGGGCCGTAAGCCCCACCCCCAAGCCGGAAGCTCCACCTCTGGGCCGTAATTTCCGGCCCGAGTGCGGACGTAAAGTTAGTAGTCTTAAATCTATTCTGTGAATACCGAAAGTAGTAAGTTCATTCTGTGAATCCCAAAAGTAGTAAGTTCACTCTGTGAATACCGAAAGTAGTAAGTGCATTCTGTGAATACCAAATAGTAGTAAGTTTAGGATTTAGTCTTAAGTTCATTCTGTGAATCGGGCCCTGCGTGTCTATTTCTATTGTCTTCAATGTGCTTTTGCTGAATATGCATAGTTATCTATTATGTTTTCCTGCTCTAGCTTAACCAGCAGGCAGCATTGTTCAGTGCTCTGATACCATGCCTGGTCATGTTTGCGCTTAATAAAAATTTTCAAATACAAAATAAATAAAATAAAGACATTATGTACAACTGAAAGACCTAATAAAAAAAAGAATGAGCATAAAACATGTTTTGTAGTTTTTTTGTCATTGCAATGCTGGCAATTTCTGCCAACCTGTTCTAATGTTGAGGTGGTGCTTAGTGATGATGATGATGATGATGAAGTGGTGTTGAGTGATGCTGTGGTCATGCTTGGTGATGCAGTGGTGGTGCTTTGTGATGTGTAGTGGGGAGGCATTTTTGAGGTGGTGGTGTTTTATTGGCGTTTAGAAGGAGCTTGATTGGTGCTAAGGTGGTGCTGAGTTCTGTCCAGTTGGTGTTCTGTTGACCAGGACATTAAACATGTGGGTGAGATATGAGTCATTCCAGTAATTCTTTTATCCTTTCTAAATAAAAAAGGTTAAAATGAATCAGCTTGATTGACACTTATGCAAATAGAACAATTGATGGACAGAATGCAGAACAGTGTCATACATTCACCCCAGTACAGAGATCTGGGCCTAAATCCATAGTTTTTTTGCTCACCATGCCATTCCAGTTTGGACCCAACCATATGCAAATTAGTCTTGAACCTGCGCCCAGTCGGAACAATACTGCCCGAACTACCAGGCCAGGTCCTCCCCACAAGAATGATGGACGGAATACAGAGTAAATCAAACATTCACCCCCTGTCAGTGGAGCTGGGTTAAATCTATCCTTCTTTTGCTCACCATGCCACCCCAGTTTAGATACAGCCATATGCAAATCAGTCTTGACCCTGTGCCCCATGGGAACAGTTCAGCCCGAACTGACAAGCCAGATCTTCCCTGGACCAGAAACAAGCATTCTGGGACCAGATTTGGAGTATCACCCTCATCAGCGACGCTAGCTTGAATCCAGTGACACAGTGAGCCCGGGACCTACATCTGGGCATACCTGGTGCACTTAGGGTGAGAAAGCAAAAGACACACAAATGATGGACGGAATGCAGAGCAAATCAAACATTCACCCCCAGTCAATAGATCTGGGTTAAATCCATCATTCATTTGCTCACCATGCCGCAAGAGTCAAGCTTTCTTGGCTGTTTAGAGGAGAAACCCCGAAACCGGTGCTCAGATGCTTGTTTCTAGTCAAGGGAGCACCTGGCCTGGTAGTTTGGGCTGGACTGTTTCCATTGGGCGCAGGGTCAAGACTTATTTGCAGTGAGCAAGAGACTGGTGCAGTGAGCTAAAAAACGGTGATGGATCAAGCCCTGATCTTTTGACTGGGTAGGAGTGTTCTGCTTAATTCAGATACTCTGTCCATCACCACCCCCTTTATGAATCGTTTTGACCACCACAAGTGTGGAAGGGTATGCTCAGATGTGAGTCCCTTGCTCACTGCACCATCAGGATTCAAGCAAGTCGGGCCGAAGACGGCTGTAATGCCAGAAACCGGTCCCCGGAAGCTTGTTTCCTTTCCAGTAAAGAATTGGCTTGGTAGTTTGGTCTGCCCTGTTCCCATGATGCACTGGGCCAGGGTCAGACTAATTTGCATGTAGCCAAGTTCTGAGCTGGGATGGTGCAGTGAGCTAAAAAACGGTGAGGGATCAAGCCCTGATCTTTTGACTGGGTAGGAGTGTTCTACTTAATTCAGATACTCTGTCCATCACCACCCCCTTTAAGAAACGTTTTGGCCACCACAAGTGTGGAAGGGTATGCTCAGATGTGAGTCCCTTGCTCACTGCACCATCAGGATTCAAACAAGCCGGGCCGAAGAGGGCTGTAATGCCAGAAACTGGTCCCCGGAAGCTTGATTCCTTTCCAGTAAAGAATTGGTTTGGTAGTTTGGTCTGCCCTGTTCCCATGATGCACTGGGCCAGGGTCAGACTAATTTGCATGTAGCCAGGTTCTGAGCTGGGATGGTGCAGTGAGCTAAAAAACGGTGATGGATCAAGCCCTGATCTTTTGACTGGGTAGGAGTGTTCTGCTTAATTCAGATACTCTGTCCATCACCACCCCCTTTATGAATCGCATTTACAATGCGGCGCACCATGGCGCAGGAATGAACAGATGCGTGTTGCATCTTGGGCGTAAAGTTGGCGCAATGCTAAAGTTGTGTTGCGTGCGGCACGCAACTCCAGCACTTTTCCAACTTGCCCTATCCTTAACGTGGTGCGTCAAGCCTTATGCCTGCTTCAAGCAGGCGCAGGGTTTTGACGCATCAGCGTTGGGAAAGTGACTCAGTGAAATCTTGTAGATTTCACGGAGTCACTTTTCAGGGGCGTTCCTGCGACGGAACGCCCCCCCCCGCACCGGAACGCCTACATGAAACCTGACGCAGGTTTCATGTGGCGCAGGGCCTTACACCGTGACGCACCTCCATAGATGCGTCACGTTGTAAATGCCTCGTAGGGATGCGCCACGTTTACGCCGCCTTGCGTGACGCAACAGCGGCGTAAACGTGGCGCAAGGGGCTTGTAAATCTGCCCCAAAATACATGGATCAACAATTTATAAAAAGAGAGAATATCATGGAGTACAGCCCAAATACACTAAAATATCATTCCTTTTCGCACACTAATAGATTTGTTTAAAAACACAGCAGTATAAAAACAAATATCAGCCGATTTCATGTTAAAAATAAGACTCATTGCCTCATCAACTGTATGTACCCCATATTTAACAAACATAGGTTTTAAATACATAATACGAAAGTTCAAGTACAGTTTGCATATTAATAAAAAGTTCAAGGTGCTCTGTTTAGATATGCCGTCATACAAACAAGGGGGCATATTACCAAGCAATAGCGATAATTGTGGTTAGAGACAAAAATTTACCGCTGAGCTGCGGCGATTTTTATCGCAGATAAACCTTGGTATTACCAAGGTTTATCGCAAATGCGATAAAAAACGGCCGCAATGCATGAATATCGCTGAAAAGTCAGCGATATTCATGCATTACCGAGCTAATGCTCTTAGCCATGTTATCCACCTCCCATTGGATAACATGGCTAAGAACTGCTCAGAGCAGGTGTTAGCTTTTGGAGATATTCGCGCTTAGCGTGAATATCTCCAAAAGTTGGTAATAGGAGATAGCGATGTTAGCGACTGTTTCCAGTCGCTAACATCTTGGCACGCCCACTTTGCATGTCATTAGTGATAAATATCACTGACATGCAAAGTGGGGCCCAAGATGGTCGCTATCTCCTACTAGCTGTCGCTAACTGGTGTTAGCGACAGCTAGGTAATAGGGAGATAATTTTATCTCCGCTTTCTTGGCTTTTAAAGCCAAAAAAGCGGAGATAAACCCCCTTGATAATATGCCCCAAGGACCTTTAGGATGTTGCTTAAGGTTAGGCAAAGCCACCAGGTGATGTACTATTCCAAACCTTAGTCTGGTCAGGACAAACTTGTGCGATTGCCTAGTCATCAAGGCTAGATAAGGTGGAAAACCTTCAGTGAGGGAATATCTACTAAAAAATGTGACAGTTAGCATGGATCCACTGGCAGAAGCTCTCTTCCTTGCCAAATTATCCAGAAATTTTACTTTCAACTCTGCTTTTGGTATCGTCAGAGCAGCCTTAGGGTCAATCAGAACATTAAGATTAAATATTTGCAGAAAACAATCAGCGACATATTTTATCCATGGGATTTTCCTGTATAAGTCCAATGAAAGACAATCCTCAATTATAGATCTATTAAGGGACTTTTCGTCCTAGAGCCATTTAGAGCGCCATAACATAAGTGGTCTTAAAGATAATAGACCATTCAAAAAATGGATGTCTAATTCCCGATGGATCAGTACAGTGGTGGCAGAGGTAGGTAAACACAAGAGCTTTTTCAGGAAAGAATTTTCCTCCAGCTGTACTTTATGGTCACAGCTGTAACCTCAAATAGCCGCCCCATACAATGCAATAGTGGCGCATCTAGCTTGATAAATTTGCAACATGTCCCTGGTTCGCCTATCCCCAATTTTTGCTGCAAATCTGAAAATACCATGGGCGCTTTTTGCCATTTTATTACTAATATTGTTAAATTCGTTGGTCCATTTTCTGTCATGAGAAAAAGTGATTCCGAGATAACAAAATGAATCAACTGGTTGCACCTTGTTACCATCAATAAAAAAGGTCTTAGATTTATTATTATTGACCCCATAAGTCATAGTATGCGTTTTTTCTTTATTGATGAGTAGGTTCCTTTCCTTAATGAACAGAGAAAATCTATCCATCAAGCGCAGGAGACCCAGATGGGTTCTGGAGAGGAGCACGGCGTCATCAGCGTATAATAACACCGGCAAGGATACGCCTTTTAACCTAGGGGCATCGGCTTGGACACTCTTTAAAATTCCATCAATTTCATTTATAAATAAAATAAACAATAACGGGGCTAAAACACAGCCTTGTCTAATGCCGCGTCGAACGCTAAATTTGGGGGTACATTCTCCCTTGGTTCCATAGCGCACACAAGTTTGCAGCTTTTGGTACAGCCTAGCAAGGAAGTAAATTATACCCTCAGGGGCTCCCATCCGTAACAAGATCGGCCATAAAATTGCGTGATCGACCATGTCGAAGGCGCTGCTTAGATCAGAAAAACATAGATATAATGCACCGCCTTTTTTTTCAACATATTTACCAATTAGGAGGTCAAGATTTAAACATTGGTATAGTGTGCCCCTTCCCTTCCTAAATCCATACTGGCTATCGGCCAGAATGTCCTTTTCATCAACCCACTCCTCGAGCCTGGCTAGCATGACTCGGCTCATGATCTTTATAGAGGAGTCAAGGAGGGAAATGGGGCGGTAGTTTTTTACATCAGACCTGCTACCCTTCTTGAAAATCGGGATAATAATGGATTCTCCCCAAGTTTTTGGAGCATCCAAACATGCAGCTGCATTAAAAACATTGGCAAGGAGGGGACTTCATATCTCCGGGAAGCAGACACCTGCTTTGACCACCATTATCAGCAAATACACACCCATTTTCAGCATTAAAGTTAAACAAGATAAACCATGAAGCACGGCGTCCTTGAAACAGGCACCACACTGATCAAGAGAAAGCGTGCAGCAAATAGAAAGGGGCTGAAACATGAAGCACAACGTCCATGAAATGGGTGCGGCGCTCAGATTCAAAGTACGAAAACAAAACATGAAGTGCAGCGCCTGTGAAACGGGTGCCACGCTTAGTTTCAAAGTAAAACTAGCTGCACATTGCACACAACTACCGGGGAGGCGGGCGCTACCCTTGTACCAGGGAGGCAGGCAATACCATTGTACAGGCCGGGAGAGGCCATTAAGCTCCCGCCACCTTACAATGCACGTGTAGGTGGATGCATAAACGAGTACAAGTGAAGTCGCGGCATAGCTCAGGTGCATGGCAGGAAGTGGTGATTGGTGCCATTGTACTGCCTGAGGCTCCATGGATCTTTTATGGACAGTGCCAAACAAGAAGCAAGGGGGCGGGACGTGGTGCGATCAGAGAACAATGACACACACTGCAAATAACAAGCTGCGAAGGGGGTGTTTTTGTGGGAAGGACATGGGGAGATTAACTGCGAGCAATGAGGCGAGAGCGGAAAGACAATGTAGGGCACTGAAGCAAAACATACGGCCTATAGTTGAAGGATTCAGGTAGCTGTGGCTGTCTCCATGGCGGAAGAAAACAGCCTAAAGGTGGGACACATGGATGCTATTTACCAACGAAAAAAAGTAATTTGTAAAGGTAGATGAAAGAACCAATGGAAAGCGCTGGGCACTGGGCAGAAGATGGCGGCGGTGTGAGAGACCGCTGTGTTGTGTGCTCCGACCAGTGCTTTTAAGTTAAGAATGCGGACTAAATAACGCTAATGGACCGTGGTGCTATTTGCTACTGACTTCTAGCTTCTAGTTATTTTACAGCAAATGCAGACCGTTACGGATTAATTAGGAAACCACTAGTGAGGTGAGGGAAAAGGGGAAGAAAAAATGCGGTGGTGATGGTGACCGAGCCCGTTCTGTGTGGAAAGGAGGCGGCTAGGGTGCCTTGATCTCCAAAGGCAAGCCCGTCTCCGCCCGTCCACGCCTGGACCGCGCCCAGCGCCAGGAACCCTGGTCCTCAACGATGCCAGCCCACCCGACGGACCTACGCCTCCGCCACCCTCCACACACTCAACGTCGGCCAGAACCCCGCCTGCTACCGAGCCACCCCGAAACGCACCTATGGACCCTTCACCTGCCAAGCCTGCCAATTCACCTGCCTCCGAACCTGCACCGCACCCGCCAAGCCGAGCACCAGCAACAACCACCTCAAGTGCATCCTGCTCAACACCCGCTCCGTCCACAGGCACGCCGTCGAACTCTGGAACCTCCTCGACACAACATCACCAGACGTCGCCTTCCTCACAGAAACCTGGATGAACGCCTCCTCAGCCCCCGTCATCGCCGTAGCCATCCCAGATGGCTACAAGATCACCCGGAGGGACCACGTCAACCAAACCGGAGGAGGCATCGCCATCGTCCACAGAACCACCATCCGCATCACGACCAACTCCGACGACACCCTCACCGCCGCCGAGCACCTTCCCTTCCAGATACACACCGACCCCAAGACCACCCTCAGAGGCACTCTCATCTACAGACCCCCGGGACCACGCACACAATTCAGCGAAGCCATCGCAGACTTCATCAGTCCACACGCCCTCACCTCATCAGACTACATTCTCCTAGGGGACCTCAACTTCCACCTAGAGAACAACAAGGACTGTAACACCGCCGCCCTGCTGGACAACCTCGCCAACCTCGGACTCAAGCAACCGGTGACACCCTCACCCACTACGCCAGCCACACGCTTCACCCCGTCTTCTCCTCCAGTAAGCGCATCTCCTTCAGCCACTCCTCCGGACTACACTGGACAGATCACAGCTGCGTCCACTTCAACTTCAGGAGAACCACGACCCACCACCACCCGCAGCAGGTCCCTCGCAGAAACTGGAGCAAGATCACCGCCGACCAGCTCACCACCGCCCTCAGCCAGAACCCACCCACCAACACGACGGACCCCAGCGAAGCAGCCCGCAACCTCACACAGTGGCTCACCACCTGCGCCGATGACCTCGCACCACTGAAGAACCCTCCCAGCAGATCCGGCAGCGGGATAGCCTCGTGGTTCACCAACGACCTCAAAAACTCCAAGAAAACCTGCCGCACCCTCGAGAAAGCCTGGTGCCATGACCAGACAACAGAAAACATGACAACCCTCAAGAACGCCACCCGCAAACACCACCAGCTGATCTGCACCACCAAAAGGACAACATTCAAAGAACGACTGGACAACAACACCCACAACAGCAAGGAACTCTTCAGCATCGTTAAAGAGCTCTCCAACCCCTGCGCCTGCAACAACGATATCACACCCTCGCAAGACCTCTGCGACTCACTCGCCTCGTTCTTCCACCGCAAGATTGCCAACATGCACAACAGCTTCGGCGCACAGACCACGCAACCAACCACCGAACCAACCCCCCCCACCACCACCCTCTGCACCTGGACCCCTGTCAGCACCGAAGACACCACCCGCCTGATGAACACCATCCACTCCGGCTCCCCAACCGACCCCTGCCCACACCACATCTTCAACAAAGCCGACTCCATCATCGCACCCCAGCACTGGAACATCATCAACAGCTCCTTCGCATCCGCCACCTTCCCGGAGAGTTGGAAACATGCCGAGCTGAGCGCCCTCATGAAGAAACCCACCGCGGACCCCAAGAACTTCCGCCCCATATCGCTCCTCCCCTTTCCTGCCAAAGTCATCGAGAAGACCGTCAACAGACAACTCTCCGCCTTCCTCGAGACCAACGGATCCCTCGACCCATCACAGTCCGGTTTCCGAGCAAACCACAGCACCGAGAACGCTCTCATCGCAGCTACGGACAACATCAGATCCCTGCTCGACAACGGGGAACTGCCTCCCTCATCCTCCTAGACCTCTCAGCAGTCTTCGTCACCGTATGCCACCGCACCCTGATCCAGCACCTCAGCAACACCGGAATCCAAGGAGCTGCCCTGGAGTGGATCATCTCGTTCCTCTCCGGAAGAACTTTCTGAATGTCAGAAGCGTGGGAGCAGTTTTAATATGGAATGGTAGCGTGTTCCAGAGTTTGGCTGTTGATATGGTGAAACATCTGTCTCCCCAATTGGTCTTTCTTGTACGTGGGACTTTCAGCAAGTGGGCTGACGACGAGCGTAGAGTTCTTGAATACTCAGGCGGAGCAAAAGCTTTTTTTAGAAATAGTGGTCCTTGATTGTTAATGGCTTTATAGGCTATACATAAAGCTTTGAATTTGTTCCGGCTCCTGACAGGGAGCCAGTGTAACTGTCTGATATAGGGGGTGGTCGATGTGAATTTAGGGATAGTTAGTAGAATCCTGGCTGTGGCATTTTGCACTGTCTGTAGTCTATTGAGGACTTTTTCTTGGGAGTTCAGTAGGAGTGAATTACAGTAGTCTGTTCGTGAGAACACTAGTGTGCTCATTAGAGTTTTTCCCGCATATGGAGGAAGGTATGGGAGTAGTTTTTTTATCCGTTTTAGAATAAAGAAGGCTGATGATACCACCGAGTTGGCATGTTGGAGAAAGGTCATCTTGTTGTCAAATATGACTCCCAAGTTGCGTACCTTAGCTACCGGTTGGGGAGGTGCACCCATCTGTGTTGGCCACCACTGAGGGGACCAGGTGGGTTGCAAGTTCCCGAATGTCATCACCTCTGTCTTGTCAGAGTTTAATTTCAAACAGTTAGATGACATCCAGGAACTTATTGCCAGCATTCCCTCTTGAAAATGTGCTGCGACCGAAATACCGTCATTGTATACCGATAACACCAGTTGGGTGTCGTCAGCATAGGTTGTTAGGGCAATTCCGTAGGATTTTATGACCCTCGCCAAGTCCGCAACATAGATATTGAAAAGCGTCGGACTTAGCGAGGAGCCCTGTGGTACTCCGCAGGGGAGGAAAAAGGTCTGGGAGGTGTAATTGCCCATTTTAACTGTCTGAGGACGGTTCGCTAGGAACGAGATAAGGAGCTCTTTGGCTTTATTTTTTATACCTAGTGCCGAGACACGGTCGATCAGAGTAACATGATCGACCGTGTCGAAAGCTGCGGAGAGATCCAGAAGTATCAGAACCGCCGATCCTCCTTTGTCCATTGTGGCCCTTATCTCGTCTGCTGCTTTAAGCAGCGCTGTCTCCGTTCCGTGGCCTTTTCTGAACCCGAATTGGGTGTCATCCAGTAGGTTATTATCATTAATGAATTTCAAAAGTTGCGTGTTCATGATTTTTTCGAATATCTTTGCTGGGAAAGGGAGACAGGCAATAGGTCTATAGCTGGCGGGGAGAAGAGGGTCCGAAGAGGGCTTTTTTAAAAGTGGCTTGATAATAGCCTCCTTCCATACAGATGGATATGTGCCTGTTAGGAACATTGCATTACAAATTGAAGTTAGGGCAGGTGCAATAGCTTCCGAGATGCGATTCATGATCGTGGGTGGGCATGGGTCAAGAGGAGAGCCCGATTTAGTGCAGGCCACAAGTTGTTGAATATGTTCCTGGGTGGTCGGTTCAAAAGCTACGAAGTTTGATGATTTGTGGGTAGGGAGTACCTTAGGTGAAGGAGCAGGAGAGGGGTGAGAGAAAGTCGAAAAGATGGAACTAACTTTCGCCTCAAAGAATTTGGCCAAGGAGTCCGAAAGAGCCTGAGATCCTTCTGAACGAGGGGCCAGGGGGTTAGACAAACGGGTGACAACCTGAAATAATTCTCCTACCGAATTTTTCGCCTGGTTAATTTGAGATGTGTAGTATTTACTTTTTTCCAATGCAATAAGCTTTTTATAGTTGGAGAGAGCATTTTTATAAATAATTTTGTCGGCAGGACTAAAATTGCGGCGCCACTGCCTCTCCAGATTCCTGCAATATTGTCTCTGTATTCGTAAGGGTTCCGTGAACCACTGTGCTGAGGGGAGTTTTCTCTTGTGGTGAGAGGTTTTGACCGGAGCTAGTTTGTTGCATGCTGTGTTTAAATTGCTCAGAAAGTTGGAGGACGCTAGTGCAGGATCTTGTACATCTGGGGAGGTATTATCATACAACAGCTCTTCTAGTAGATCAATGTTAATGTTTTTCCAATCCCTAAAAGAGACTGGGGTGGGGGAAGTGGCTGGCAGTTTGGTGGAAACAATGTTGATAGAGAAGCAAACAGCTGCATGATCCGTCCAGATTAAGGGAATTACCTGGGTGACGGAAATATGCGGGTTGCTAGTGAATAGCCCATCTAAGGTGTGACCCGCTTGGTGGGTGGGTTCTTTTACCATTTGCAGAAGACCGGCTGCTTCTAGGTCATTAATTAGGAGCGATGTGTCCGGCTCGTTGAGAGCTTCAAGGTGAAAATTGAAATCTCCCAATATTGTAAAGTAGGGGGATCCTGCAGAAGCCTCAATTAAGTTGCCTAAGTTCGTAAGAAACTTTGATCTAGACCCGGGGGGTCGGTAGATTAAGATACCCTTGAATGATGTTTTGCCTGAGAGGCCGATGGTGAAAAGAAACGCCTCACACTCAGGGTATTTTACTTCTACCATTGTGAGTTTAAAGTGGTCTTTGTAGATAATCGCTAACCCTCCGCCCTTCTTTTTAGATCTGTCCAGTCTACATGCACAGTAATTGGTGGGAGTGGCAGCGCTAAAATCTGGCCCGGATGATTCGTCACTCCATGTCTCCGTAATAAATAGAAAATCCAGTTTATGTAAATCGATAAACTTAACATCATCTCCTACGCCAACGACACCCAGCTGATCCTCTCTCTCACCAACGACCCCGCCACCGCAAAAGCCAGCCTCCAGGAAGGAATGAAAGACGTCGCGGAATGGATGAAGATCAGCCGTCTGAAACTGAACTCAGACAAGACGGAAGTCCTCATCCTCGGACCATCCCCTTCCGCCTGGGACGACTCCTGGTGGCCCCCTGCACTGGGCACCGCACCCAAGCCAACGGACCATGCACGCAACCTGGGCTTCATCCTGGTCTCCTCCCTCACGATGACCAAGCAAGTCAACGCTGTCTCGTCTTCCTGCTTCAACACACTGCGCATGCTCCGAAAGATCTTCCGATGGATCCCCACCGAAACCAGGAAGACGGTCACCCAGGCCCTCGTCACCAGCCGTCTGGACTACGGGAACACCCTCTATGCCGGAACCACAGCCAAACTCCAGAAAAGACTCCAGCGCATACAGAACGCTTCTGCACGACTTATCCTGGACATCCCTCGCCACAGCCACATCTCGGCCCATCTGAAAGACCTGCACTGGCTCCCTGTCACCATGAGGATCACGTTCAGACTCCTCACCCACGCACAGAAGGCTCTCCACGACATGGGCCCAAAATACCTCAACAGCCGCCTCACATTCTACACACCCACCCGCCAGCTCCGACCCGCCAGCTTCGCCCTCGCCTCCGTCCTACGAATCCGCAAATCCACCGGCGGAGGAAGATCCTTCTCCTACCTGGCGGCCAAGACATGAACTCCCTCCCCACCCACCTTCGGATGACCCAGGACCATCTCTTCTTCAGAAAGCAACTCAAGACCTGGCTGTTCGAGCAGTAGCGAATTCCCCCCCTCCAAGCGCCTTGAGACCCTAGCGGGTGAGTAGCGCGCTCTACAAATTTGCTGATTGATTGATTGATCGGCATCACTGTGCTACGGCTACTCTGGAGAGTAAAATCCAAGGGCCCACTATCTCATATTGAGACCCAGAGTAGGACAAACGAAGAAACATACCTGGCGCCGGCTATTGAGAAGAGGGTCGGCAGACACAACGTTATGGCCTCGAAGAATGCAGCCACCAAGACCAGAGCGTCACGGTAGGCTCAGCGGGAGCTTGGCGGGCTGACAGGAAAACAAAGCGGCGACACAGGTGCTGCTACGGAGCCAGACGCGGAGGCAGCCCCGACCTCCAGAATGGCCAAGCACGGCGGTCTGCTGTGAGAAGAGGGAGCACGACCGGCCCCTCGGTGGTTGATCTGCTGCGGAAAGCCCCGGCTAAACTCCTTCCGGATGGCGATGGGAAGAGTCAGGTAGAGCCTGATTTGCAAAACTCCGCTGTGGCTGCAGTGCTGATTGACGAGCATGGCAATCTTACAACTAGTGCCTTGGCTGTCTCGAACACATTAGGTACCCCCGCTATTCTTGAGGGGGGTGTAGGAATCAGCATAGAGGCCAGCAATGTCACACCGGAGGGGAATTCGGATGTAAATTCGGAGGTTTATTTGGACACTGCCCAAGAGGTACGACAAGAAGGTATGTCCCCTTCACTTTCTCCCTCAATGACTGCCGTAAATGTACCTGCTATTCTAGATGGTGTGATAAGCAATAATACTGGAGCTATCCCCCGCAATCAAACACAAATTTTGAATGGAGTTACTCTTGGAACCGGGGGGTAAAAAGACAGCAAGAGCATGGGGTATTATAGCGCCTCAAATTGGTTGTGTTGGAGGTAGTACAATGACAGGCCCGGTTAGAGTGGAAGCCATAGGAGCTATGGCAGAGACTGATAAAGACCCTAGTGATTTTTATTCATTTTCGGACGAAGTTGAATGGTCAGATGAAATTGAAGCTGAGTCCGACCTCACCACTGAGAGTGATGACAATATTAAATTAAATGATCCTAGGGCAGGTCGAAAAACTGTTCTAAAGAGGAAAAAACCCATCATGGAGCAGTAGAGCTTGCTTGGGACTATTCTCCAACAACTCAGTTCGCGAACATATCTGGTTCTGTGAGTGCCCCACAAAATTCAACCCCATTGAATCCAATTCACTCAGCACAACCAGATCAAGCTATATCCACACTGGACACTGTCTTGGATACTGTGCTTCAAGCTATTGCTGCACATCGGGAGGAGACTTCTCATGATGGGCGCAAAGCACAGGTAGCTTTACGTAAGGTGCAGGGGGTGGTATGTAAATTAACAAGAACTGTTAATACCTTTAACGACCGAATAACTGAGGTGGAGTCTCGAATTGTCACCAACGAGGCAGAGATCGCTACGACCCATGATCAAGTTGAATCCCATGAGGCTGATCTGGCTGATGTAAGGTGGAAGCTGGATTGCGAAAACCGCCTACGAAGAAACAACTTACGCGTCTTAGGCATTCCAGAGGCGGCAGAGGGAGATGTAGCCCGCTCCTATGTGATACAGCTTTTTCGTGAAACTTTGCCCAAACTATCCAGCTGGAATTGAGACATGGAAATTCAACAGGCACATCGTGTTCCCTTTACCTTGAAACCTTCAATAAAACCTGGGGGGTATCCACGAGCTATTCTTGTCTATTTCAGAAACTTTCTTCTTAGACAAGCAATATCCGAGAAAGCCAGACCCCAAGCTAGACGTTCCAAAGACTCGATCTCCTATTTCGTGCGTCCAGACTTTTGCCATATAACTGTTGAAAGGAGGTGGAGACTCCGTCAACTGATCAAACCATTTCAAGAGAAGAAGGCACATGCATATCTTAATAATCCGGCTCGGTTGAAAGTAATCTATGGGGGTCAAACGAAATTTTTCTCCTCAGAAATTAAGGCAAAAGAATATCTTGATGGATTGAAATAGATTATAAATTGGGGTAGTATCTGAGACAATCATTCTGAATATATGCTGTATTATGTGTGTGTCACTTAGGGATGGATGGGGGGTGGAGAATAGATAGCACGGCAGTAAGGTCTAATAGGCACATAGCCACAAATGTCTCCAAAGAAAAGAAAAGTAAGCAATGAAAAGCCAAGAAAAGAGAGAGATATGTGTGAGCTTTCTGCTTTTCTTCCGCTATATAAGTGTAGTAATGATTTGCTAAAAGAAAAAGATAAGCACTGGTTAGGAGACACACTCCCATCATAACAGATTCTGATGGAGTCTGAATGCCATTTGTTGGGTGCTGGGAGGGAGGGTGGGCTGTGTGGGGTGGGGTTCGGGAAGGGTGGTGGGGGGAAGCAGGGGGAGAAAGCATAAAAAAAGTAACCTCAGATGTACAATAAGTATAATAAGTATAAGTAAAAGTATAAATCTTTGCAAAGCACAAAAGTTTGAAATCCTGGTGTTAGGTGTTAAGGAGAGAGGAATCAGATTTAGCACAATTGGTATCTCATTTAAAACATTTCAATGAGGAGGTTAAAACTATGCTCCTGGAATATTGCTGGGCTGAATGATGAAGGTAAAAGGGCTCGCTTGTGTGAGATAATCCGACAGAACTGTTATGGTGTAATTTGTCTCCAAGAGACTCATTTACCGGGGGGTGAGAAGGGTATAATTTGCTTGCGTCAACAACACAAACCTCCAAAACACGAGGAGTGGCTGTCCTAGCTAAAACATTTCTTGGGCAAGCTAAGCGTAAGTTGGTTGATGCTCTGGGTAGATGGGTCATAGTAAAACTAGAGTTGGCTATTACCATTTGTTCCCTGTATGGTTCCAACCAGGACGACCCCCAGATATTTGAAGAACTGGAATTAGAGCTGGCTTCTTGGTCTAGGACACTAATTCTGTGTGGCGATTTCAATGTATCCTTGGGTTCTGTAAGGGATAGGCAGACACAGCACACATATACGGGTCGCAAACCTAAAGTTTTTAGAGCAGTCAATCAATTTATGGTTAGCTATGACTTAATATACATCTGGGATCATAAACACAAATACGACCCAGGGTGCACCTATTTCTCTTACCCCCACAATAAATATGTGAGGATTGATTATATAATGACAACCAGTGAATATTCCACAGATGCAGAAATAGATAAGTGTCCATAAACAATTTCAGACCATAACTCGTTGATTCTTACAATCAACATAGCTAATTTTAATAGACTTCGTTCTGAGTGGTCATTTGACAGGAAATTACTGGCCAATAGAGATTATATACAGCGTATAACCATCTGGTCGCAGGAATTCTTTGATTGTAACCAACACAGGGCTTCGAGAGCTATGGTTTGGGATTGTTTTAAAACTGCACTGAGGGGAGAGACTATTAGCTTTGTTGCCAAGCGCAATAAAATACAGGATAATCTCAACCATCAACTTATGCATGAATTGGCTAAATTGGAAGAACAACATGCTACCCTAATATTGGGGAAGATGGTGGGAATACTCCACGCAAAATGCTAGTTCTTAAAACTGAACTTAATAGTGGTCTCACTCAAAGAGCAGCGGAAACTTTTCAGACAAATCAAAATGAAATCTATGAAAATGGAGAGAGGGTGGGAAAACAGTTGGCACTACGTACCCGCCAGAAGCAATCCTATGATGCGATTGCTTGTATTGATTTTGAAGGTCAGAGACATACAACACCTGCGGGTATTGCTGAGGCTTTTCGACAATACTATCAAAAATTATATCAAAATGAAGATGAAATTGAATCAAGCGATATTAAAGAATTTTTAAGCGTATGGCTAAGTGAGACAGGGCCGGGTAGGACCATCGTTGATATTACTAGAGAAGATCTAGAAAAAGAAATCTCGATCGCTGAATTGCAAATAGACCTTTCTGGACTGGCCTATGGGAAGGCTGCTGGCGCGGACAAAATCCCACTAGATCTTTATAAAATCCTTGAAGCGCAAATATCGCCACAATTGTTAGACTTATTTCTCGGGATACAATGGAGCGGTACTCCATCCTTCCTCATACCGCCCAATATCATTGATTAACTCCGATTCAAAGCTTTGCGCTAAGATTCTCGCCAACCGGCTCGGTAGGGTCATCGAACTTCTGGTCTCCCGTGGCAGCATGGCTTTATTCCTGGAAAGGGTACTACAGATCACACTCGTAGGGCCATCTCTCTTTTCGACATCATGAGTGTGACGGGGGGGCCAGATGTCGATGATTCTACTCGATGCAGAGAAGGCTTTCGATCGAGTTTCTTGGAAATTTTTGTGGGAGGTGCTCGAAATGAATAACTTTGGACCCGAGTTTGTCAAATCCATCAAGGCAATGTACTCAGACCCCAGGGCGAGACTTCGTGTAAGGGGCACAGAATCGGGGTTAATTAGTGTACAAAGAGGCACAAGGCAGGGCTGTCCATGCTCGCCGATTATGTTTGCCATGTATATTAATCCATTAATCTTAAAATTAATTGCATCTCGTATAATAGAACCCGTCACGGTGGGTATCTATGAAACTAAAATACTGGCATATGCCGATGATGTGGCGGTATTAACACCTAACCCTGCTGAGGCAATCGAGGAAATCGAGCGAATTACCCAGACTTTTGGTAACTACTCAGGGTACTCCCTTAACCGAGATAAGACAATGGTTATATGCACGGAAAATATTGTCTATGAAAATTCAAAGAAAGTGGATAACGCTATTTATCTCGGAGTTTGTATTTCTCCCAAAGTAGAAATTATTAATAAGCTCAAATACGAACCCCTAATGAAGGCTATAAAAAAAGATCTCATAAGGGTAAATAGTCTTCACTTATCAATTATTGGCAGGGGGAATTTATTTTAAATGAATATTCTTCCTAGGATATTATATTTATTTCGAGCCATCCCCCTGATTGTTGAAGATAACATTATTAAAACTATTGAGTCAAATATGTCTAAATTAATTTGGCATTACGGGAAAATAATATTTATCTCTACCGCAGCACAGGGGTGGATTGGCGATCCCTAATATGATGTTATATATGTAGGCAGCTCTTCTCCAGCAAATGACACCACTATTTAATCGAAAAATACCAAATGGAAATATACAGGATGATGAAATACCGTCAATTTATGAATTAGCAATCGGGAACAAAGCAAGAGGGCTGTTGCTAAGACAATTAGAGACGTCCCATTTTAAGAAAGTAAAATTTAAGATCATTCATAGTGCATGGAATATTTGGAAAAAGTCCTCCAAACATCTAGCAATCCCAAAATGTAATAAATATATCCCATTATGGCATTCCTCCGTATTACCAATTCAAACTAATGATAATACCACCAAAAAATGGGAAAGCTTGGGGATTGCTACAGTGGAGGATTTTCTTAGTCATGAATCAAACACCGGATTTCAGAACTTGCAAACAAAATTTTCTGTGCCTAGTAGTGATTTTCTTAAATTCATACAAGTTAATACCATCCTCAAAAAATAACTCCAAGAATTACACTCGAGAGTATCCCTTTCTTTGAACTTATAGGGCAACGATCTACTAGGATAGGTACGATTTATGACTTATTAATTGAGAAACAAAGGGACGATTTGGTACATGTTGAGAGTGCATGGGTGGGCAAACGTAACAATCCCAATGTAGATATTGATATGTCACTGTCGTTAATATCCAAGCTATTTTTAGCATCTAACCTAAAAGCGCAACTTTACAAAACTATATATAATTTATATTACACGCCAGCTAAGTTATACACCTGGGGTAAAAGAATAAATGATGAATGTCCAAGATGCGGTTTAGGTCTCGCAAACTTAATACACATGTTCTTTGAATGTGCCAAACTAGATCCCTTTAAAAAAAATGCTATCTGATTACTGGGATGAAGTCTTTGGTCATAAAGTACCGGTATCACCAACACTTTATATATTAGGTTATGATAATACTCTTGGACACAACAAGGAGGAGGAAACATGTTTATTTCTAGGTATTGCTGTGTATCGAATAATACTGGCAGCTCGGTGGAAGGAGGTTGACCCTCCTAATTTTCAAATGTGGTTAACTCGCTTTTTAGGAATCTATAACCAAGAAAAGTCCATTTATGAAGCCAGAGGTAAAAAAATCTAGAATACGCGGCTGCCAAATTTGGTCATCAATCGCCGTTTGGAGTAATGATGTAAGGAATGCCTTATGAAGATTGCGTGTATAGATTTTATGCTTCGACAGCTTATATTAGAGAAAATTCAAGGTCTTTAACAATACTATGAATTAATTGTGATTTTATTCTATATTAATGATTGTAGTTGTAACTTAATGTCCTGTTTTTATGTATTTTTGTACTATCTGAATTGCTTTAATAAAAAAAAAAAAAGGAAAGCGCTGGGCATGTTGGGCATGTTTAAAGCCCATAGAGTGAATACCACATGTCTCGATCATAGCACATGCGCATGAAACGTTGTGAGTTGATACTCCTTCCCACCTTATTTGATGTTAGGATAGTCAGAGAAACCATTGAGTCATATTGATGAAAAAGTGTCTTTTGTTTATTTTTTAAAGATAAATATTCTTTAAGTGATGTACCACAAAAGTTATATCCTTATTCCTGTATGCTGTTATTTTAAGATCATATTGATAGATGCTATCTGCTGAGTCTCGTATGTATGGGAACTATGATGCTGCATGCCATGGGGGTGGTATCAGTAAGGGTGGGGCAAGGTCAAAGGTGTGGTTTAAAAAAATATTCTTTCTGGTTTTTTGGTCTTTCACCTACAGGTGGCCACATATAAAATTACTCGTTGCTTAAATGAAAACATAATTTTAAAAAATCAATGGGAAATGAACTTTAGCACATTATGAAACCTTTTTAAGTTAAATCACTGCAGAGGTCCCTGTGTAACCAGAGTGCCACAGATTTGAATCCTGGGCGATGCAGTAGAGAATAGTGACTTGCATGTTTTTTGTACTACGAGGTCACAATTTGTGACAGAGAGCATTGTGAATATGTAAGTCATTATTTTAAACTTGCATTACACACAGCATAAGATGGACTGCTACAAAATTTGGAAAAAGGTTTGAGATAAAAAGATGCTTCCAAAATATTGGGGCATATTACCAACCAATAGAGATAATTTTTGTCTCTAACTTGTTTAGAGACAAAAATTATCGCCGCAAATCGACGATTTTTATCGCAGATAAACCTTGCTATTAGCAAGGTTTATCGCAAATGCGATAAAAATCGGCCGCAAAGCATGAATATACTGAAAAGTCAGCGATATTCATGCATTATCGAGCAAATGCTCTTAGCCATGTTATCCACCTCCCATTGGATAACATGGCTAAGAACTGCTCCTGGGCAGGTGTTAGCTTTTGGAGATATTCGCGCTTAGCGCGAATATCTTCAAAAGTTGGTAATAGGAGATAGCGATGTTAGCGACTGTTTCCAGTCGCTAACATCTTGGCACGCCCACTTTGCATGTCATTAGTGATAAATATCACTGACATGCAAAGTGTGGCCCAAGATGGTCGCTATCTCCTACTAGCTGTCGCTAACTGGTGTTAGCGACAGCTTGGTAATAGGGAGATAATTTTATCTCCGCTTTCTTGGCTTTTAAAGCCAAAAAAGCGGAGATAAAGCCCTTGATAATATGCCCCATAGATTTTAGTAATATCCAAACTTTACAAAAGGCAATTTTATTATATAACTGTTAAAAGCACACACTTCACAGCTCCGCTTAGTAACCAACTAAAAAGAATACGGGGCATATTACCAACGTTAAGCGATATTTATCGCTAACGATGCTTAGCAACTAATTTTTTACCGCTAAGCATCGTCAGAAATTATCGCAGATAAACCTTGTTATTATCAAGGTTTATCGCAAATGCGATAAAAAACGGCCGCAATGCATGAATATCGCTGAAAAGTCAGCGATATTTATGCATTACCGAGCTAATGCTCTTAGCCATGTTATCCACCTCCCATTGGATAACATGGCTAAGAACTGCTCAGGGCAGGTGTTAGTTTTTGGAGATATTCGCGCTTAGCGCGAATATCTCCAAAAGTTGGTAATAGGAGATAGCGATGTTAGCGACTGTTTCCAGTCGCTAACATCTTGGCACGCCCACTTTGCATGTCATTAGTGATAAATATCACTGACATGCAAAGTGGGGCCCAAGATGTTCGCTATCTCCTACTATCGGTCGCTAACTGGTGTTAGCGACAGCTAGGTAATAGGGAGATAATTTTATCTCTGCTTTCTTGGCTTTTAAAGCCAAAAAAGCAGAGATAAACCCCCTTGATAATATGCCCCTACATCTTTGTCATCACAAAGCTGCAAGTGATTCCACAAATAAAGCCAGTACCTGCTGCCAAGCACCCTTTACATTTACAGAGAAACCAGTTACGCACATTTGCACTTCCTTCAGGCAAGCAGGCACTCTGGTCAGAATGCCTATTTATTGTTTAGCTGCCTGCCCGCCTTCGGCTTCACAGCAAAAGGAGTCTCTCTGAATGACACTTCAACGGAAGCATCAAAACTATCGGAATTAAGGGTCACGGTTGTCTCTCCATGAAAAGTAGGGTGAACATTTTTGATAAATTAAAAAAGAACGGGCATGTCGAGCCTCTCCGATCCTGCCCACTTCGACCTCTGCCATGGACTGTGAACCATGCACAAACCATGCACAATTGTATTGAATGTATGATTTCATCGTATTTTGTATTATAAAAGCAGCCCTTTTCTGAGGGTGTAGGGCTCACTCTCCTCTCATCTTTAAGAGGCGACTTTTGATTAATGTCTTATTTTATTTGAGCTGAACTGCACTTTGTTCTGCTGTTTTGCTCTTTGCTCTTTATTCTGAGCTACATACTAGCCCTATTTTTTAAATGACTGATCAACTGATTCTAATAATTTCTTGTACTTTTTGTAATGATTTAAAACTTTAAATATACCTTCACGGTTTTTGTTTTAATATTTGTCTTGTTTTCATTTTAAAGCCTAATTTACTTAATTATTTATATGGAAATTTCCATTGAAATTGATTGAGGAGGCACAGTTGAGGAAGAACTAAGGGGCATATTATCAACAACTAGCGATATTTATCGCTAAATAAGCTGAGCGACATTTTTTTTATCGCCGCACATCGCCGGATTTTTTTTGCAGAGATATCGTGCTAGTAGCAACATTTATCTCCAATGCGATAAAATATCCGGCGATAGCGGCGAAATGCGTGAATATCGCAGGAAATCCAGCGATATTCAGACATTATCACTAATTGGGTCTTAGCCTGAATATCCACCTCCCATTGGATATACAGGCTAAGAAGTGGTCTGAGCAGGCATTAGGTTTTGGCGATATTTGCGCTTAGCGCGAATTTTTACATCGCTATGCCTGCGTTGATAATAAGCGATAGCGATGTTAGCGACTGCTTTCAGTCGCTAACAGGTTGGGTACGTCCACTTTGCATGTCATTAGCGATAAATATTGCTGACATGTAAAGCGGGCCCCAAACCGCTCGCTATCGCCTACAAGCTGTCGCTAACTGCTGTTAGCGACAGCTTGCTAATAGGGCGATAAAATTATAGCCACATTGCGGCCGAAAATAGCCGCTAAAGCGACGATAATCTCATATCGCCCGCCTTGATAATATGCCCCCAAGGCTCTCATTTTTGCGGATTTGGCATAGGGCAGCACCGCAAGGTGACTTGCTGTGCTGCCCTATGCCAAAGTGAAAGGACAGACACCACAGGACAAATGCACCATATTTCTGCAATACACTGCACTTCTGTCCTTTCTCCCTGTGCTGGCAGCCTAGCGCCAACGCAGGCACCCTTGCACCATGGTGCATGGGTGCCTGTGTTGTTGGCAGGATTGCCTTTATGCAAGAAGGGGCACCTTCCCGCTCAGAAATAATCCTAATAGGAGCAACGAAGAGAAATAAATAAATTTCGTTAAGCCTCACCCCTGAGGCGTAAAGATTTCGCGCTTCCCCAGGTTTACATGCTCTTATAAATCTGGAGCAACATCAAAATCCATGGGTGTTGAGCGGGAACACCTACCACAACGCCCATGGGACATCTCCTGAGTGCAGACGAAGGCAACACAGGGATTTGCGCTGCCTTGCCTTACTCCATTTCTATGAGGCAATTCAAAGCCACACCTAGTGGCTTTGCGTGGCCTCATGTATATGATTTTGTCGTTGGCGCCGCCAGAGCATAACAAAAGGGGACGTTCCGATGGCAGAAGGGGCTCGTAAGTAGCAGGGACTTAAGACCTGCTTATTCTGGTCTTAAGGAGGACGAAAAACTGCAGTAGAAAGGGAGCCGAGCAAAAGAGCCACATCTGAAGACCAACAAATGCCATGGAGCTATGGTTCATGCAGTTCGGAGACCCAAGAGGGCCACAACACCCACTGCCACCACCCCTAGGACCACCCCCAACCACACCCCCGGACTACTACCCAGGCAGCGCAGAAGAAGACAATCTCATGCACTCTCGTACATGTCCACAATAAGAATAATCTGAGTCACCAAATATATCCAAAGGGGAAGATTTACAAGCCCCTTGCGCCAGTTTTGCGTCACTTTTCCCATGTTAAAAGTGACGCAAAGGTGGCGCATGAGGCTTGTATTCTGCCCCAAAATGGTTGTTCTGACTATAGTGATTCATGAAACACTATGCGAACCAGGGGAGCAGTAAAATGCATGCGGCGAGCATCATCATGCATTGTCATAACAGCATAGAATACAAAGGTAGCCGTCATGTCATAATGACTGTAAAAAAAGGCAACATAACTAGGCAAAATCACCCTTCCCCTTAGCAGGAAGAAGTTTTATTGCATAACAGAAGATCCCCAGGCGTGATTAGCAGACCCCCAACATGAAATCCCAACCCCAAAGGTGTACATCATAGGAACAGCAGAGCATAGCTCCATGGAACGGCTACCTAAAAGTGTGTTTCAAAAACATACAACCACGGCACATCAAAGCACGATTATTCCACATTGCAGCTGTTGCTAACATGTCATGACCAGGCAATAGGGACCGAGCAGTACAGAATAATGAGAGACTTGTTGATCTACTTTGCACATCATGACAGACAGAATTCTGAGTGAAAGCTGAGGGCGTTAAAAAAATCTGTAAACATGTACAGGGCAGAGGCAAAGTGCAGCGAAAACAAATTCCAGCTGAGGCGGGCGCAAAAGCAGCACACATGGCAAGCAAACTCATGCTGACTTAGCAATGTCGACAATGTATGCAAAGGGCCCCATAACCCCAGATGATGCCCTCTTCCTGGTGAGTCTGTAGGACATAGACAGAAGAAACAAAACAGAGTTCAAAAGTCAGGCAGTGTTCAAAATATCAGTGAGGAACTCCTAAAAAAAAAGAAAAACGCATAAGACAAATTCGGCGGAACAATGGAAAGTTCGCAGACAAGAGCTAAAGGCCCATTGAGCCTTTGGAAGAGAAGTCAATAATGAAGACAGCGTAGTTGTGATGACCTAAGCAGTTAATCCATAAAGGTACATGAGCAAAGAAATGCAATTCCCTCTAACAGTTCATACCCGTCATTGTCAGAAAACAGCGATGATATCCAATTGAGTATTTTTCAATTCAATTCAAAGAATCTTTATTCGGTGATTAAAAATCGCCATAAAAGCACAAACATATTTACATTGATAAAAGTCATTAAACATTTTCAAGATCCTTTAGCTAAAATATTGGTGTTAACATGGGACGCAATGCACGAGAAGGATACAGCACATTTCTCATAGTGAATCAGAAACACGTCATTCGTCCCCCCTGGTTACCCTTAAACGGACCGCCACTTTAATAAAATTCATTATACAACACAGTGTAAAAGGGTCCGAAGCTTTTTGTAAAAAAACTAATGCCTCACTAGCATGTTTCAATTTGGCTTGCTTTAGAACTTTCACTAGAAATCTACGCCTGGGCATTGTAAAAAGAGGGCACAGTAAGACTAAGTGAAGGGAATCCTGCGGAGACCTATTGTCGCAGCCGCAGGATCCCTTCTGTTCAATTGAGGTAGAAAACCCTGCTGGTGATGCCAATATAAATGGGAGTAGGTTAAGTCTAAACCGGCACATCAAAAATCTGTCCTGTGCGTTGTGCATAAGGTACAAATATGGCTCCATTCCCTCAATGCCCTTGACCAAGTTGTGGGCCCTCACTGTCTTTTTGAGCCCTTCCACCTCGGCTCTGCATTGGCTTTTCAGTTCGAGAAACACTTTCTTTACTTGCATCTTGTGCTGGGTTAGTATTGTTGCAGGGTTAGTAAAGAGGTTTCCATAGCCTAGTTCCTCTAGAGTGTTCTTCACATAGTTGAGCCATGGTATACGCGTACATTTGTCACTCTCTAAACAGTCCTTTAAAATTTCTCTGCTTAGAGACGCCTCAGGGTTCACCCAGATCTTTAACCAGGCCACAATTGGCCGGAGTTCAACCAAATCCTCTATGTGCGGCCTCCCTAATTCCCTGTGTGTTATGTAAGCAGCAGTGCTAGGGGGTACCCTCAGGATGGTTTTAAGGTATTTATTTTCCTCCCGTTGGATACTTGTGGTGTTAACGAAGCCCCATACTTCAGCCCCATAAATTACTCTAGAACAGGATATAGAGCTGTACAGATTCATCACCTTTTCCGGGCTCCATCTGCCTACCCTCCTGCAAAAACTTGCTATAGCCCCATTAGAAGCGATCATTTTACTGCACCGCTCCTCAACCAGGGAATTAAACTGTAAGGCACCATCAAAGGTTACACCTAAGTATGGAAACGTTTTGACCTCTTCTACTATGTGACTTCCAATAGTGTAAGTAAATTTGGTGGAGGGTTTTTTACCAGCCAGGAGCACATAGGATTTGCCCAGGTTGACAGTGAGATCTAAGGCACCCATGAACTTAACAAATCCGTCACTCAGGATTTGTAAGCTCCTTGGTGTCCGTGCGAGCAGGACCGCGTTGTCTGCATAAAGCAGGACAGGTATGTGACGCGACCCCACCCTTGGGCAATCAGCCTTTAAATCTAACAGAAACTGTTCCAGGTTATTGATATAAAGGGAAAACAAAAAAGGGGCAAGAATACAGCCTTGCCGAACTCCGCTCATACAGGGAAAAGAGTCGGTCAGACCCCCCTCCCTATTAAATCGAACCCTGGCCGAGGTGTCACTATGGAGTTCCCTTAGTATATTAATTAAGCCACCCTCTATCCCCATACGAGACATCATGTCCCAAAGTGTCTCCCTGTTGACGTGATCAAATGCCGCTGCCAAGTCCATGAATCCCATGTAAATGGGTTCATCACTGGCCTTAGTGTATTTGGCAGTCAACATGTAAAGATTCAGGCATTGATCACTGGTGGACCTCCCGGTCCTAAATCCATATTGAGTGTCCGAGAAGATGTTGTTTTCTTCGGTCCACTCGGACAATCTATTGAGGATCGCCCTACCCAGGAGTTTCGCCGATACATCGGTCAGGGAGATAGGGCGATAACACTTGGGGTCGTCCCTGTTCCCCTTCTTGAAAATCGGCACGATTATGGCTTTGGACCAGGACGGTGGCAGGCCGCAGGTAATAGCAGTATTTATAACCCTGGTCATTAAGGGGGCCCAGAGTTCTATGCAACTCAGGAACAGGTCGGGGGGAATTCCATCAGGGCCAGGGGCTTTGTTTTTAGTCAAACCCTCTATCCCAACGGTGATCTCCTTGATAGTAAATACAACCGTTGAAGCCTGAATTGGAACTTCTGGTGTCTCCACGGGAGTGCTGGACTCGTAGTTATACAAGCCCCTATAATGGGTGACCCACTGTTCTGGGAGGATGTTAGACACTATCTCCGGGATGTCGTTTTCCTGGAAAGTAGGTTTATTAATAATTTTCCAGAATCCGGCTATATCCTTTTTTTCCCCAGCTTCTCTTAGATCTACCAACGCTTCTCCCTGGAGAGCAAATTTACTCCTCTTGGTCTCTTTCTTATAATTCTCCCTACACACCCTAATTTTTTGGGGGTCCCTAGGTTTAGATTTAAGGCTGCTTTTGAGCTCCCTCAGTGCTTTAGAGCAATCTCTGTCAAACCATCGTCGGTTATCGTAAGTCCTTGTGGGCGCACTAGTTTTAAGTAAGCCGTCAATCAGGTTGGCAATCTGATCGAATGCTTCAAGCAACCTAGGTCCGTGAACTTCTGCATCTAAGCAATCATTGAAAGCGGGTTTACCTTCTTCCACAAGGGTCTTGTAAAACCTTTCCCCGTCTATTTTAGACCATCTTAATCTCCTACCCTGATCAGTTACCTTCTCCCTGAATGTACGCTGGTCTCCGCTTTTTGAGCCCACCCTGTACATCAACTCCAATACAAGTGGGTTATGGTCGCTAAAACTGCTCCAATCGATCCCTACGCTAATAATTCTATTTAGCAGGGATCTTGAGACCAAGATATAATCTATAACAGATGAACATCCTCTGCCCTTAAAGGTGGGTGTGAGTGTGCCATCCTTCTGTGTACCCATCATACTGATAGTATGCTCAAGGTCGTACTTATGCCGGAGCATACTAAAAGCTGACCCTGTCGGCGTGTGGGAGAAGTGCGGCCCCTTCTCCACGTAACATTGAGACCAGTCTGAATTTGTTGTGACCAGTGCCGGACAAAGGTGGCAGTTAAAATCTCCCATGACCAGCAGCCCAAGTGACTGCCCCTTTCTCTGGACTGTTATTTCCTGGGCCAACCTATGTTCCAGTTCTGCTACAAATGATGTACGGTCTCCCGCAACCTCGTTGTTGTAAATATTCAGAACTATGGTTCTTAACCCCTTCCCGGAAAACCGAACTGCTTGAATCACTTGGGAATTCCAATCTGGGGTAGACCAGCTGCCCGGGAGATCTAAGTCCACATAGGTGGATAGTCCTCCCTTGGCTCTCCCTGAGCTAGATTTTTCCGCAGGTACAAAGAAGCACTTATACCCCTGCAAATGGAAATTGTTTTCTGGGGCCCATGTCTCCTGTAGACTGATTACATGGAATTTCCTAATGTAGTCAAGCCACTCCTTATTATTGAATTTCGCTGCCAAACCTGCTATGTTCCAGGAGATAATTTTCAAAGCCTCAAAGCTCTGGACTATTCCCCCCTGAAACCCCTTTCGTGTCTCTGTCTCTAACCCTTGTGTATCCAACCCGTATCTTCCTCCTGTTCTTTCAGTATCTATGACCGTGGGCACATCTGACGTTAACCTCCCAACACTGCTAGGTGAGATTTGCTGCACCAGGGGGCCTAGCTGCACCGTCTCCCCCTCTAAGGCCCCTCTTTCCCCTTCACCTAAAGGGGTAGTACCCGCCGGGTTCGACAGCCTGCCCCTTTGTCAATCAACCCCCTCCAGGCCATTCAAGCAACTGAACCGATTGGAGGTGAGAGAGGGTAACACTGGGCGACTGTGTGGAGGCCTAGGGTTAGGTTCCTGGTGTCTTCCCCGCCTGCCAACCCTCATCCAACTTTCGTGGGTCTGAATCAGGTGCACAGGGGTATGGATAGGGGAAAAAAAAAAAGACACACGGAGAGTTTGAATAGTTGATTCCCGTGATCTATTCTTTCCTTGACATATATGAGAAACAGTCCCTTCATCCCTGAGACTCACCAATATGCAATCTCCTGTTATGGATTTGTAAGTTTTGCCCACCCAGGGCACCCTTCTAACCATTATGATTTCGTTATTTAGATGTACCGGCAGTGGTCTATTCACATTCAGCCACTTAATTACCCTACTTTTTAGTGAACAGAAATCTTCAGCCTCACCCGCTTCCAATGGGGGGACGCCCGCCATGACTACCGTGTAATCGTTAGCCTCTGGGGGTAGATTGGGCCTACGTGGCCTAGGAGGAGGCTTCATTAGAGGTGCTCGGGCGATGCTGGCTGCAGGTTGTGTTAAAGGGCCTGGGTCTTCGGTAGGGGATGACCTATTGGAGTTAAGTAACTTGACTGGTGCAGAATTAGTCCTGGGAGGTACTGGAGGGGCCTTGGCGTTCTCAGCCTGTGGTGGGGCGGGGGTAACTGCTCTATTTGGGGGCTGCTTGGGGGCCACAGAAGTTAGAATAGGCTCGGGCGATCTTCCCTGTCGACCAGCCGAGGTTTTTAAGCAGTTTAATGTGGCCTCCAGGATAGTAAGTCTGATCTCGACCTTTTTGATGCTCTCGCTAATTGGTGATAGTAGCGACCTGAGCATGAATTCCAAATTGCCTAACGGGACAACCGAAAGGGGAACACTAGGGATATTATTTCCTGTATCGTTAATCAGAGCGGGAGAAATAGCCGCCTGTACTGTGGGTTTGGGGGGTAGTTCGACCGCTAATCTCTCAGTGGGTAGGGTAAGTTTTGATGTTTTCCCAAACTCGGAGTGAGGGATTTTGGGTGTGTTTTTACCCTGGGCAACCCTCAACTTCCTCCTACGTTTTTTTTGAGGGGGCCCAATTGCTCCTTGCGCAAAATTTAACTTGGATTTAACTTTCCTAACTGTGGGGGCTGGGGGGGGGGTTGGGAAATTAGGTCAATGGTCACCCTGCTTGGGCTTGGGGTTTTGGCGGAGGTGAAGCTCGTGCTTGGGGCCGGTATATGATTACCACAGTCCCTCAGCAGGAGGGGGACATCATCTGCAAAAGTAGACTCTTCGCTTGGTGAGGTAGGGTTTTCACTGAGAGGCCTATGTTTCAGGTTATCTATAGAGCGTCTCCGCTCCGCCCTGAGCCTGCTCAAGGTGCTCTCCTTATCCCCATCACCCGCAGCCCGGGGAAAGTAGTTGTCTAGGGTCCTGTTTTTTGCGCCTCCCTGCTTCATGGGGGTACCCTCCCTTGCTGGGGAAGGCATTTGGCCTGGAATAGCTGATAGGCTGTGAGAGCTAAGTCAGAGATTTAGACCACAATTCAAGTATATAACACAAGAGGGTAGGCCCAGCCCAGCCTACTCCGGCCTATGACGGCCTTAGACGGTCCCGCCCTTGTCCCGGGCTTCTCCCGGGCGCGCTCCCGCGCAGCGGCCCGAAGAGCTCCTTTTAGAGTAGAGAGGGAGAGATTATGGGCGGGTGGGCGGGGCCAGCAGGGAGAGCAGCCCAGGTGTGTCGAGGGCTCGCAGGGACTCCTGGAAGATTGAGTCCCTGCTTCCTAGCTCGCAGCCCTGCCGTCAGCTCCACACGCCCCACGATCACAGCTCCTCTCTGGATGTTGCACGCACTTGAAATGCGGCGCTGCGGGACCCGCGAAGCGGGTCCGGCGAGGTTTATCTCACACCACACCACAATCCCGGTCACAAGGTGAGAAGTCGTTGGAAGTTGCTGCAAAACAGGCAAAAGGGTCCCCTTGAGTAAGTCGAAGGAACATTCATGTACCTCAATGGCAGGAGCATCCCAAACCAGAATTGTGAGACTTGCATGATATTCAATGAAACTACGTTGTAGGAAAGCCTGCGCAGCCACACAGATATCCCATTGGGCCAAGATTCCAAGTTAAACTGCACGCGTCATGTGACCATCCACTGTACAAGCCTGGGCATGCGCCTCCAAGGGACCTATCAACCGGCTGAAATCAGGGACTGGACACCACATGTTCGATAAGCAAAGTTCCATCGCCCAGGAGAAATGACATCTCTTGCAATGAAGCAATGGTTGCACGCAAGTATAAAATGCAAATCGAAAGGTCAAGTCAACGTTGCTAAGGGCACGCATCCCAAGCCTCATACATGCGTCTGCGGTACAATTGTAGCTGGCCTGGCCTGTGCATAGCCTCAAGGGGAGCAGCAATTCTGAAGCACAAAGAGGAGATGCAGAATGCCAGCTTTCAGCACCAATATGATGTGCCACCACCAAAAGACGTTGGCTTGGATAGAATAAATGAAAGCTGGTATCACCCCGGATATAGTTCGAATAGAACTGACCATGGCAGGTCCCACACATTTAAGAAAATGTGCAAGGACTGCCGTCTCAGTTGCATTGCATATTTGGTAAGTTAGTCCCACACAATGAAGTGGGAGGTAAGTTGTTAGAAGCGACTGTATCTCACTCAAGTTCCGAAGCACCTACAACATGAATGTGTCTCTGGCGTAAGTGAGGGTCACCTCCTGTTGGAACAAAAGGGCTTTGTGCCTGCACAACATGTTGCACTCTGCTTCCAGGCTCGAATGGAAGGCCAAAGTGTAGAACCTATACTCACTTGTGTGGGCGGGAGAATGACCTTGCTACAGCAAGGTGCGCCCTGGGGCACAGTTACCAGCTATGTGATTCCGGTCCGCAACTCACAGCTGCCTTGATTGTGTAACATGGGTTAGCTGCCATTAGTAGGTAATGAAAGACAAGCATGAATGATGGTCTTGGTGTTCCCTTTGATAGGCATGCTGGTTTCTGCTCTGACACGTTATATTCGCTGTGCATTTGAACGTGGTTGCACACATGAGGGTGACCCACGGTCGAGTCACACCCCTCCCCTGGAGGGATGACTGCTTCATCCTCCTTCAGACACAGATGAGCAGGGGGCAGCTCCCATGATACATGCATGGAAATGCTAGGAATTGGTTCAGATTGGCAAACAGGAAGGTGTTGTTGTCAGGCGTGTGGACATGCGCAGACGGGCTTGACGATGGTATACCTTAGGAGTGCAAGTGATGCCACCGTGCAGCGCAGACATCGGAACATACTCGGGGGAGGGAGGAGGAGCTGTGTGGGTATGTGCTACACATTGATCCCACACATGTGCCAATAGCAAAACATGGCAGACATGTATTCCAAAGTCGCACAACTCACACGCCACAGCACTTGTAAGTCTGCCAACGCAGCATGCAGAACCTCCAATTCACCCAGATCTCACTTACCTCTCACAAGAGATCAGGGATATGCACTCTGCCCGTGGATGATGACACCCCTCCGAGCCCCGGAGACACAGGCCCAGGGCAGTGCAATGTGGCCCATGTACGCGTCAGGGGCATTGTTGAAACACATTTGTGGTGTTGCAGTCACCTTTCACGTGCATGGACGTCACAGGTGGTGTGATCCCGTGCAGCCCAGTGATGGTTTGCAGGGAGGGTGCGTATGTGTACGCAACAATGCCCCATGGATCAGGGTGCCAGATGCACCAGGCGTTGATGAGGTAGATGAGGCAGGTCTACCACGCCCCACTGCGCTGCTTATCGTTGATATTGTTATCGCTGTTGGGTCCATCGCAACTTTTTTCACATTCGGTGTTCCTTTCTTATCGGAGTCCCTGTAGGATTCTAGCTGACATCTGACGCGTTGTCAGGATACTATCGCTGTTGCCGACGTGTTGGGAATATGCCGTTAACACGGCGTTGGTTTCCCACGATGGACGGCGTTATGTGCAGGTGCGTTCACCTAGGTTGGTGATGATTATCGCCCTTTGGCTGGAAAGGGGTACACTCTAATTATAACTTCCAAAATAGCGTCTTCTGCTTGCCTATCTCTACCCTCTAGAGTCCACCATGAAAATGTTGCATCCGTTAAGATGGAATGACTTGGGAATCTTTATGTTATAAATTCCACCCAAACGTATAATACTAAAATGTGATGTTAAAGTAATTTTTGTAACTGAAGTTAGTAATCAAACAAGTTTTTTTATTTTTTTATTTATTAAGATTTAATTGAGATGTGCTAGATTCTGCAGTGTCTCCGGAGAAAAAAAGAATTAAAGAAATAAATGCAATTAAAAAAGTAAGGGAGATATTCAATTGTTCCGAGAATACCCAAAAGAACTATGAAATTTAGGATGATATCATGGACAAGTATCAAGAGGATTGTGAAATAAACAGAGTAAGAAATCAACAATTACCTGAACAAAAAAGATCCCCAACAACAACTCCCTCATCTCACTCAATCAGCTTGCATAGAAAGTAAACAAGCATTGGCAATGCTCATCGGTCTCGCCATATTTATGAGTTTAGTCTTGTAGTCTATACTACTATTATAAAGGAAGAACTTTGAGGCTTTGAGGCGGGTAAACTCGGGAACCACAGCGCCAATCCACACACCCGATACATCTTTGTAATCCTCTGAGTGTGCAGATGGACATAGGCTATATAAAGTAAAAAAAATACGTTATATTTAAAAAAATTACATTAAAAAAAATATAGTCCCTGAGAAGTAGCGCCGGCCGCGACCTGCGTGCTCACGTCAGGAGCGCGAGGAGGAGCGGCGGACATGGCGCGGAGGTGGAGCGGTGACGAGCGGCCGATGAGGAGCAGCGGACCGGGCGGACATGGTTATTGATTAGGGCTTCATGTCGTATAGGCCGATTTCCAGTAAGTTCATCTTGGGTTACAAGTTATGTGGTTTCTTTTCTGCGAATTAGTGGGTTTAAAACTGGAAATGTACAAAGTCTTTTTGGTCACGCACTGTTGGCAGGTTTGCGGCTCCGTACCCGGTCCCAGACAAGCCAAGCACTTCACGGCCTGCTGTTTGCCCGAGTTTGGTTTCGTCTCTGTTTTCCAGGGCGGGCGGAGGGGAGAGAGCGGGCTCTGGACGGGTGAATCGGGCTTTCAGCAGCAGAAGAGGGAGTGAAAAATTCTGCTGCTAAATGAACCCAGTTTGTTCGTAATCCATCATCAGAAAGAGACATTTCAATGCACTGCATCTACCTGCAAAATAAACCCATTGTGTGTGATGCATGCGCCAATGTTCCAGTCAAGGCTAAGCAAAACAAAGCAAACAGTGCTCCTCTGAGCCCCGTCTCCCTTCTGTTCTTGCATCTGCCCTTGCAATCTCGGAGTCTGGAGGCCGCAGAGGGCAGGCCAGGGGTCGTAAGGGGCATGATGCCAACTGAATTCCAGGAACATGAGAGGTCGGGGGCTGCTGGGGGGTGCCGTTGTGTAGTGCCCCCTGCACACACACAACCCCTCACAGCAGACAGCGCCTCCCGGACTCATCTTGAGCGAGTTTGGGGTGCTGCTGCTCCCAGGGCGGCCAGTCTCTCAAGGAGTCGCACCCCCGGCCCTGCCTTCGGACAGTGCTTTAAAATACCAGAGGTAGAAGAACAAGAAATAATGCTTTAGCACACTGGTGACTGAGGAACGCAGAGGAATGTTTTCATCCATGATGTAGACGTACAGGACGGCACGGCACGTTATACTCCCACACAAGAGGGTGAAGTGAAGTGCTTTGTAACACAGGAACAGCAAGGAGACAAACCTGGAAGACAACCACATTGAAAGGTGTAGATGTGAGCTCCGTCTGCAGGACTCGTGCGCCCTCTCGTGGTAAAAAGATGTAATGCATGGCGTGTGCACATAAGGAGGTAGTTACAAGGAGGATAAAACCAGCCAGACTTTGTGGGGATGCAGTGTGCAGCCTGACCACTTTACCCTCTGGATCCTGGCCCACCATCACATAGCACAGAACCTGACCGTCTACCACACCCGGCCACAGCACAGGAGGAGTTGAATAAATACGTCTTTATTGTATAAAATCTATATCTATATCTATATCTATACTACTATTATAAAGGAAGAACTTTGCACCTTTGAGGCGGGTAAACTCGGGAACCACAGTGCCAATCCACACACCCGATACATCATTGTAATTGTCAGGGTATGCAGATGGACATAGGCTATATAAAGTATAAAAATATGCGTTACTTAAAAAATTAACATTAAAAAAAAAAAAGTAGTCCCTTCGAAGTAGCGCCAGCCGCGACCTGCGTGCTCCCCGCGTCAGGAGCGCGGGGAGGAGCGGCGTCCAGGAACGTGAGGAGGAGCGGCGGACATGGCGCGGGGAGGAGCGGTGACGAACGGCAGAATGGTGGTGAGGACCGGCGGACAGGCAGGAGGAGCGGTAAGCGGCGAGGAGCGGCGGAGCGGTGAAATGAGGAGCGCGGGGGAGGAGCGGCGGCCGAGGTAAGGCTCTAGGCAGGCGGGGATCGGGGCAGGCGGGGGGTGGGCTGTGGACGGGACGGGGCGGGCGGGGGCCCAGGCTGCTTGACAATGTCGGGGCAGGCGGGGGACGGGGCGGGCGGGGGACGGGACGGGGCGGGCGGAGGCCCGGGCTGCTTGACAATGTCGGGGCGGGCGGGGGGCCGGGCTGCTGCTGCACAATGTCGGGGCGGGCGGGGGTCCGGGAAGCCTGATTGCTCCCGGACAAGGTCGGGACGGGCTGCTAGTTTTTAATAAAGAGCTTTATTATAATGCTAATCTATGCTAACCTGCCTATATGGTCACATTAGACTTACTCCAGCTCTTTCTGCCTAGCTGTTCCCCAAAAAGCATACAACCTTTGATACAAACACAATATGTGTAAATGCAGATTAAGAGAAAAGCCCCAAACGTGACTTGCCTATCAAAACACAAACAAGCAGCAAGTTCCAAGCTCTAGCACTCTGCAGCCACATAAGTCCCAAATAAAGGCCTACACCCACTGCTTAATTTGTAAAACATAAAGTGGTGGGGCTTAAAGCAAAACTTTCAAATGGACCAAAAACACGTCAAATACATGATGAATATGTAGACTCTAAATACTTATTCCCTTGGATGAATTGTCTTCAAACTATTTGCAATTAAATAACCAGACTTGCATATTAAAAATCAAACAAGCAGCAAATGCCACATATTACTCTCCAGCATTCTGCAGCCACATAAGTCCCAACTAAAGGCCTACACCCTGTGCTTAATTTGTAAAACATGAAATGCCGGGGCTAACAGCAAAATTTTAAAGATCCCCAAAACACGTAAAAAACGCGATCATAAAGTAGACTCTACTTATTCCCTTGAATGAATTGTCTTCAAACTATTTGCAATTAAATAACCACACTTGCGTATTAAAAAGCAGCAACTATTGCGTTTAACTTTACAGTACTCTGCAGCCACATAACTCCCAAATAAAGCCCTACACCCAGGACTTAATTTGTAAAATATGAAGGTATGGCCCTAAAAGCAAAAATTTTAAAATGCCCCAAAACACATAAAAACTCTATAGCAACACAAATACAATAAATGTAAATTCAGCTGAAAAGAAAACCCCTAAACCGGACCTGCCTATCCAAAATCAATCACCAAATTACACCCTGCAGTAGAAGCAGCAACTGCCACGTTCTACTTTCCAGCGCTCTGCAGCCACGTTAGTCCAAAATAAAGGCCTACAGTGATTAATTTGTAAATCATGAAGTTCCGGAGCTAAAAGCAACAGGGCAGATTTACAAGCCCCTTGCGCCTCATTTAGGCCGCCGTTGCATCACTTTTGTGACGCAGCGGCGATGCAAATCCTGCGCCATGGTGCGGGGTACTTACAACGTGACGCATCTGGGAGATGCATCACGTTGTAAAGCCCTGCGCCACATGTAGGTGTACCTGCGCAGGGGGCGGGGCGTTCGGGCACAGAAACGCCTCCTAAAAGTGGCTGAGTGAATCTACAAGATTTCACTCAGTCACTTTTAGGCCCATGCTGCATCAAAACCCTGCACCTGCCTGAAGCAGGCATAAGGATTGGCACAGCATTAACTAGATAGGACCCCCAGAGCATTGCTGGAGCTGCTTCGTGCTTGCGATGAAACTCTAGCAATGCGCCACTTTTATGTTTTTGCCCCATCGTACGCCGCATTGTAAATGCGGCCCATCCATGATGGCGGAGCTGTGGCACACAATAACTGGTGCATCCCATCTGATATGCAGGGATGCGCCAGTTATTGTAAATATGCCTCAACATTTTTTAAATGCTCAAAAATATGTCAAAAACGGAATGACAAAGTACACTCTAAATACTTTTTTCTTTGATTGAATTGTCTTCAAACTATTTGCAATTAAGTAATCAGACTTGCATATTAAAAATCAAACAAGCAGCAAATTCTTCGTTTTAGTCTCCAGCACTCTGCAGCAATATAGGTCCCAAATAAAGGCCTACATGGTGGTGGCCTTCATTTGGGAGTTATGTGGCTGCAGAGTGCTGGAGACTAAAACGAAGAATTTGCTGCTTGTTTGATTTTTGATAGGCAAGTTTGTTTATTTGATAGCAAATAGTTTGAAGACAATTTACTTAATGGAAGGAATATTTCAAGTGTAGATTGCTTTTTTAAATTTTGTATTTTATTTACAACTAGCAGCCCGTCCCGACGTTGTCTGGGTATGAATTGCTGCCGGCCAGTAGTATATTATTTTGTAGGATTTCATTTTGATAGCATTTCTTATCTGTGAGAGGCCTGTGAAACGCTCCGATTCACAGTGCACTGCTGATGCACTTAAGAGTGCGCGTTCAGTAATGTGTGAACTCGAGTTTCCCTACTTTATTTTTCCTTGCAATATTATATAGCGCGAACTCGACAACATGGCATGAGCAAAATATACATTACAGAACAACACATTCATTTGTCGTAGGCACGGGGAGACAAAGCGATTTGCCTGGAATCACAGGATGTTGAGCTGATGCCGAGATTCGAACGTAGCTCCCCAGCTCTAAAGTTCGCAATTCGAGAACTTGTGGCGGGAGGTGTGTCTGAAAGTGTATGTCGGTGCTGTCCATCAATGAGAGAGACCTGTGCATTTTTCAAATCGGTGGTGAAAAAATATGAGTATTTTGCTGGAGATGTGGGCTGCCGTGCCACCAATGTACTTACCGGGGGAGGGTAAACGCCCATTATTCGGCAACTTTCTTTCCGCATACCATCACTCCGCATACTTTCATTACGAAAGTACCATGACTCCGCAATGCCATTATAACGCATGGCATTACATTTTATATGCTTTTACCAAGCATACATTTGGGGTGCTGCTGCTCCCAGGGCGGCCAGTCTCTCAAGGAGTCGCACCCCCGGCCCTGCCTTCGGACAGTGCTTTAAAATACCAGAGGTAGAAGAACAAGAAATAATGCTTTAGCACACTGGTGACTGAGGAACGCAGAGGAATGTTTTCATCCATGATGTAGACGTACAGGACGGCACGGCACTTTATACTCCCACACAAGAGGGTGAAGTGAAGTGCTTTGTAACACAGGAACAGCAAGGAGACAAACCTGGAAGACAACCACATTGAAAGGTGTAGATGTGAGCTCCGTCTGCAGGACTCGTGCGCCCTCTCGTGGTAAAGAGATGTAATGCATGGCGTGTGCACATAAGGAGGTAGTTACAAGGAGGATAAAACCAGCCAGACTTTGTGGGGATGCAGTGTGCAGCCTGACCACTTTACCCTCTGGATCCTGGCCCACCATCACATAGCACAGAACCTGACCGTCTACCACACCCGGCCTCAACACAGCACAGGAGGAGTTGAATAAATACGTCTTTATTGTATAAAATCTATATCTATATCTATATCTATACTACTATTATAAAGGAAGAACTTTGCACCTTTGAGGCGGGTAAACTCGGGAACCACAGTGCCAATCCACACACCCGATACATCATTGTAATTGTCAGGGTATGCAGATGGACATAGGCTATATAAAGTATAAAAATATGCGTTACTTAAAAAATTAACATAAAAAAAAAAGTAGTCCCTTCGAAGTAGCGCCAGCCGCGACCTGCGTGCTCCCCGCGTCAGGAGCGCGGGGAGGAGCGGCGTCCAGGAACGTGAGGAGGAGCGGCGGACATGGCGCGGGGAGGAGCGGTGACGAACGGCAGAATGGTGGTGAGGACCGGCGGACAGGCGGGAGGAGCGGTAAGCGGCGAGGAGCGGCGGAGCGGTGAGGAGCGGCGGAGCGGTGAAATGAGGAGCGCGGGGGAGGAGCGGCGGCCGAGGTAAGGCTCTAGGCAGGCGGGGGTCGGGGCAGGCGGGGGGTGGGCTGGGGACGGGACGGGGCGGGCGGGGGCCCAGGCTGCTTGACAATGTCGGGGCAGGCGGGGGACGGGGCGGGCGGGGGACGGGACGGGGCGGGCGGAGGCCCGGGCTGCTTGACAATGTCGGGGCGGGCGGGGGGCCGGGCTGCTGCTGCACAATGTCGGGGCGGGCGGGGGTCCGGGAAGCCTGATTGCTCCCGGACAAGGTCGGGACGGGCTGCTAGTTTTTAATAAAGAGCTTTATTATAATGCTAATCTATGCTAACCTGCCTATATGGTCACATTAGACTTACTCCAGCTCTTTCTGCCTAGCTGTTCCCCAAAAAGCATACAACCTTTGATACAAACACAATATGTGTAAATGCAGATTAAGAGAAAAGCCCCAAACGTGACTTGCCTATCAAAACACAAACAAGCAGCAAGTTCCAAGCTCTAGCACTCTGCAGCCACATAAGTCCCAAATAAAGGCCTACACCCACTGCTTAATTTGTAAAACATAAAGTGGTGGGGCTTAAAGCAAAACTTTCAAATGGACCAAAAACACGTCAAATACATGATGAATATGTAGACTCTAAATACTTATTCCCTTGGATGAATTGTCTTCAAACTATTTGCAATTAAATAACCAGACTTGCATATTAAAAATCAAACAAGCAGCAAATGCCACATATTACTCTCCAGCATTCTGCAGCCACATAAGTCCCAACTAAAGGCCTACACCCTGTGCTTAATTTGTAAAACATGAAATGCCGGGGCTAACAGCAAAATTTTAAAGATCCCCAAAACACGTAAAAAACGCGATCATAAAGTAGACTCTACTTATTCCCTTGAATGAATTGTCTTCAAACTATTTGCAATTAAATAACCACACTTGCGTATTAAAAAGCAGCAACTATTGCGTTTAACTTTACAGTACTCTGCAGCCACATAACTCCCAAATAAAGCCCTACACCCAGGACTTAATTTGTAAAATATGAAGGTATGGCCCTAAAAGCAAAAATTTTAAAATGCCCCAAAACACATAAAAACTCTATAGCAACACAAATACAATAAATGTAAATTCAGCTGAAAAGAAAACCCCTAAACCGGACCTGCCTATCCAAAATCAATCACCAAATTACACCCTGCAGTAGAAGCAGCAACTGCCACGTTCTACTTTCCAGCGCTCTGCAGCCACGTTAGTCCAAAATAAAGGCCTACAGTGATTAATTTGTAAATCATGAAGTTCCGGAGCTAAAAGCAACAGGGCAGATTTACAAGCCCCTTGCGCCTCATTTACGCCGCCGTTGCATCACTTTTGTGACGCAGCGGCGATGCAAATCCTGCGCCATGGTGCGGGGTACTTACAACGTGACGCATCTGGGAGATGCATCACGTTGTAAAGCCCTGCGCCACATGTAGGTGTACCTGCGCAGGGGGCGGGGCGTTCGGGCACAGAAACGCCTCCTAAAAGTGGCTGAGTGAATCTACAAGATTTCACTCAGTCACTTTTAGGCCCATGCTGCGTCAAAACCCTGCACCTGCCTGAAGCAGGCATAAGGATTGGCACAGCATTAACTAGATAGGACCCCCAGAGCATTGCTGGAGCTGCTTCGTGCTTGCGATGAAACTCTAGCAATGCGCCACTTTTATGTTTTTGCCCCATCGTACGCCGCATTGTAAATGCGGCCCATCCATGATGGCGGAGCTGTGGCACACAATAACTGGTGCATCCCATCTGATATGCAGGGATGCGCCAGTTATTGTAAATATGCCTCAACATTTTTTAAATGCTCAAAAATATGTCAAAAACGGAATGACAAAGTACACTCTAAATACTTTTTTCTTTGATTGAATTGTCTTCAAACTATTTGCAATTAAGTAATCAGACTTGCATATTAAAAATCAAACAAGCAGCAAATTCTTCGTTTTAGTCTCCAGCACTCTGCAGCAATATAGGTCCCAAATAAAGGCCTACATGGTGGTGGCCTTCATTTGGGAGTTATGTGGCTGCAGAGTGCTGGAGACTAAAACGAAGAATTTGCTGCTTGTTTGATTTTTGATAGGCAAGTTTGTTTATTTGATAGCAAATAGTTTGAAGACAATTTACTTAATGGAAGGAATATTTCAAGTGTAGATTGCTTTTTTAAATTTTGTATTTTATTTACAACTAGCAGCCCGTCCCGACGTTGTCTGGGTATGAATTGCTGCCGGCCAGTAGTATATTATTTTGTAGGATTTCATTTTGATAGCATTTCTTATCTGTGAGAGGCCTGTGAAACGCTCCGATTCACAGTGCACTGCTGATGCACTTAAGAGTGCGCGTTCAGTAATGTGTGAACTCGAGTTTCCCTACTTTATTTTTCCTTGCAATATTATATAGCGCGAACTCGACAACATGGCATGAGCAAAATATACATTACAGAACAACACATTCATTTGTCGTAGGCACGGGGAGACAAAGCGATTTGCCTGGAATCACAGGATGTTGAGCTGATGCCGAGATTCGAACGTAGCTCCCCAGCTCTAAAGTTCGCAATTCGAGAACTTGTGGCGGGAGGTGTGTCTGAAAGTGTATGTCGGTGCTGTCCATCAATGAGAGAGACCTGTGCATTTTTCAAATCGGTGGTGAAAAAATATGAGTATTTTGCTGGAGATGTGGGCTGCCGTGCCACCAATGTACTTACCGGGGGAGGGTAAACGCCCATTATTCGGCAACTTTCTTTCCGCATACCATCACTCCGCATACTTTCATTACGAAAGTACCATGACTCCGCAATGCCATTATAACGCATGGCATTACATTTTATATGCTTTTACCAAGCATACATTTACAACGAAATTCGTTGTAAATGCATGAATGGTAAAAGCATGTTTTTTTTTTATGTTTGGATAAGGTAAGTATGGGTATAGGGGTATATGTTTTGGGGAACGGAGGTATATGTTTTAGGGTGTTTGGGTATTTTAAGGGTTCAGATATAGTTTTGGGTTATGGGGTACAGGGGTAGTTTTAGGGTTTAGGGATAGGTATGGGTTTTGGGGTACAGGGGTATTTTTAGGGTTCAGGGGTAGGTTTGGGTTTTGGGGTATAGGGGTATTTTTAGGGTTCAGGGGTAGGTTTGGGTTTTGGGGTACAGGGGTATTTTAAGGGTTCAGGGCTAGGTTTGGGATTTGGGTTACAGGGGTATTTTTAGGATTCAGGGCTAGGTTTGGGTTTTGGGGTACAGGGGTATTTTTTGGGTTTAGGGCTAGGTTTAGGTTTTGGGGTACAGGGGTATTTTTAGGGCTCAGGGATAGGTTTGTTTGAGGTACAGGGGTTTAAATAGGGTTCAGGGGGCTAGGTTTGGGGTACAGGGGTATTTTTAGGGTTTAGGGATAGGTTTGGGTTTTGGGGTACATGGTATATTTATAGGGTTAAGATGGGTTAGAGTTTAAGGGTGTTGGGGTATTTTAAGGAGTAAGGGTGGGTGATGATTATGGGGTGCAGGGGTATTTAACGGGAGCAGGGTGGACACCCGGAGCTGGAATGTACAGAACCTGGGTAAAAAAAAAAATGAAATATTTGGCACAACGCTCGCATTACATGGCATTACATTTTATATGCTTTTACCAAGCATACATTTACAACGAAATTCGTTGTAAATGCATGAATGGTAAAAGCATGTTTTTTTTTAATGTTTGGATAAGGTAAGTATGGGTATAGGGGTATATGTTTTGGGGAACGGAGGTATATGTTTTAGGGTGTTTGGGTATTTTAAGGGTTCAGATATAGTTTTGGGTTATGGGGTACAGGGGTAGTTTTAGGGTTTAGGGATAGGTATGGGTTTTGGGGTACAGGGGTATTTTTAGGGTTCAGGGGTAGGTTTGGGTTTTGGGGTATAGGGGTATTTTTAGGGTTCAGGGGTAGATTTGGGTGTTGGGGTACAGGGGTATTTTAAGGGTTCAGGGCTAGGTTTGGGATTTGGGTTACAGGGGTATTTTTAGGGTTCAGGGCTAGGTTTGGGTTTTGGGGTACAGGGGTATTTTTAGGGTTCAGGGGTAGGTTTGGGTTTTGGGGTACAGGGGTATTTTAAGGGTTCAGGGTTAGGTTTGGATTTTGGGGAACAAGGGTATTTTAGGGTTGAGGGGTAGGTTTGGGTTTTGGGGTACAGGGGTATTTTTAGGGTTTAGGGCTAGGTTTAGGTTTTGGGGTACAGGGGTATTTTTAGGGCTCAGGGATAGGTTTGTTTGAGGTACAGGGGTATAAATAGGGTTCAGGGGGCTAGGTTTGGGGTACAGGGGTATTTTTAGGGTTTAGGGATAGGTTTGGGTTTTGGGGTACATGGTATATTTATAGGGTTAAGATGGGTTAGAGTTTAAGGGTGTTGGGGTATTTTAAGGAGTAAGGGTGGGTGATGATTATGGGGTGCAGGGGTATTTAACGGGAGCAGGGTGGACACCCGGAGCTGGAATGTACAGAACCTGGGTAAAAAAAAAAATGAAATATTTGGCACAACGCTCGCTTTTTTTCCCCCCGTAATCCAGCGCCCCGCACTGCCCCCAGCACACGCCCACAATATGAGATATGGCATGAAAGGCAGAACACAAAAACAAAAGTTGATAGACAGAATGCAGAACAATGTCATACATTCACCCCAGTACAGAGATCTGGGCCTAAATCCATCATTTCTTTGCACTCCACACCACCCCAGTTCAGACATGGCCATATGCAAATCAGCCTTGACCCTGTGCCTCATAGGAACAGTCCAGCCCGAACTGCCAAGCCATGTCGTTTGTCACGCCCCCAGCACACGCCCACAGCACAACGCAGGCACGCCCACAAGGGACTACTTTGCTGGTTCTTTTACCTTTTAAATGTATATGGTGGGCGTCTGCATAGCCTATGTCCTTCTGCTGCAACTGCCCTTTCCAACGCTGTATTGGGTGTTGTGATTGGTGTGGTGGTTCCTGAGATTACCCGCCTCAAAGGTTTGGGCTCTCTCTTATTATATTAATATGGATATATAATGGCAGGACATACTTACATGGGTGTTTCCAATGACTCCTGATTATTCAAAGGCATCTGAGGAAGGCAGAAGAATGGCCGAAATGCATTATGCCGCAATCTTGAATTAAAAGCGTCTTCAAGATGTTCCCCGTGTGGCTTCCTCTCTTTTCTTTGGGGAGGAGTACTGTTGGATATTTTTCACGCTTGGCCAGTAGCGTGATACGGAGGCCCCCGCATTACAAGTTGGCCACGGACTTAGCTGGCTGCTTCTGCTTCGGCAGGTCTTTTCTTTCCGAGGGATCGGATGTACCGTGGCCCGCCTCGACGCCCCTTCGCTGGGGCAGCTGTGCGCGGTACAAATAATAATAACATAACATAACATAACATTAGGGCTTCATGTCGTATAGGCCAATTTCCAGTAAATTCATCTTGGGTTACAAGTTATGTGGTTTCTTTTCTGCGAATTAGTGGGTTTAAAACTGGAAATGTCCAAAGTCTTTTTGGTCACGGACTGTTGGCAGGTTTGCGGCTCCGTACCCGGTCCCAGACAAGCCAAGCACTTCACGGCCTGCTGTTTGCCCGAGTTTGGTTTTGTCTCTGCTTTCCAGGGCGGGCGGAGGGGAGAGAGCGGGCGCTGGACGGGTGAATCGGGCTTTCAGCAGCAGAAGAGGGAGTGACAAAATCTGCTGCTAAATGAACCCAGTTTGTTCGTAATCCATCATCTGAAAGAGACATTTCAATGCACTGCATCTACCTGCAAAATAAACCCATTGTGTGTGATGCATGTGCCAATGTTCCAGTCAAGGCCAAGCAAAGCAAAGCAAACAGTGCTCATCTGAGCCCCGTCTCCCTTCTGTTCTTGCGTCTGTCTTGCAATCTCGGAGTCTGGGGGCCGCAGACGGCAGGCCAGGGGTCGTAAGGGGCATGATGCCAACTGAATTCCAGGAACATGAGAGGTCGGGGGCTGCTGGGGGGTGCCGTTGTGTAGTGCCCCCTGCACACACAACCCCTCACAGCAGACAGCGCCTCCCGGACTCATCTTGAGCGAGTTTGGGGTGCTGCTGCTCCCCGGGCGCCCAGTCTCTCAAGGAGTCGCACCCCCGGCCCTGCCTTGGCCCTGCCTTCGGACAGTGCTTTAAAATACCAGAGGTAGAAGAACAAGAAATAATGCTTTAGCACACTGGTGACTGAGGAACGCAGAGGAATGTTTTAATCCATGGTGTAGACGTACAGGATGGCACGGCACTTTATACTCCCACACAAGCGCTGGGATGCCCAAGGGTAACTATGCGCTCTACAAATCCCTATCCAAAATCCAAATCCATCCAAAAGTGAAGTGCTTTGTAACACAGGAACAGCAAGGAGACAAACCTGGAAGACAACCACATTGAAAGGTGTAGATGTGAGCTCCGTCTGCAGGACTCGTGCGCCCTCTCGTGGTAAAAAGATGTAATGCACGGCGTGTGCACATAAGGAGGTAGTTACAGCCAGACTTTGGGTTCACCCAGATCTTTAACCAGGCCACAATTGGCCGGAGTTCAACCAAATCCTCTATGTGCGGCCTCCCTAATTCCCTGTGTGTTATGTAAGCAGCAGTGCTAGGGGGTACCCTCAGGATGGTTTTAAGGTATTTATTTTCCTCCCGTTGGATACTTGTGGTGTTAACGAAGCCCCATACTTCAGCCCCATAAATTACTCTAGAACAGGATATAGAGCTGTACAGATTCATCACCTTTTCCGGGCTCCATCTGCCTACCCTCCTGCAAAAACTTGCTATAGCCCCATTAGAAGCGATCATTTTACTGCACCGCTCCTCAACCAGGGAATTAAACTGTAAGGCACCATCAAAGGTTACACCTAAGTATGGAAACGTTTTGACCTCTTCTACTATGTGACTTCCAATAGTGTAAGTAAATTTGGTGGAGGGTTTTTTACCAGCCAGGAGCACATAGGATTTGCCCAGGTTGACAGTGAGATCTAAGGCACCCATGAACTTAACAAATCCGTCAATCAGGATTTGTAAGCTCCTTGGTGTCCGTGCGAGCAGGACCGCGTTGTCTGCATAAAGCAGGACAGGTATGTGACGCGACCCCACCCTTGGGCAATCAGCCTTTAAATCTAACAGAAACTGTTCCAGGTTATTGATATAAAGGGAAAACAAAAAAGGGGCAAGAATACAGCCTTGCCGAACTCCGCTCATACAGGGAAAAGAGTCGGTCAGCCCCCCCTCCCTATTAAATCGAACCCTGGCCGAGGTGTCACTATGGAGTTCCCTTAGTATATTAATTAAGCCACCCTCTATCCCCATACGAGACATCATGTCCCAAAGTGTCTCCCTGTTGACGTGATCAAATGCCGCTGCCAAGTCCATGAATCCCATGTAAATGGGTTCATCACTGGCCTTAGTGTATTTGGCAGTCAACATGTAAAGATTCAGGCATTGATCACTGGTGGACCTCCCGGTCCTAAATCCATATTGAGTGTCCGAGAAGATGTTGTTTTCTTCGGTCCACTCGGACAATCTATTGAGGATCGCCCTACCCAGGAGTTTCGCCGATACATCGATCAGGGAGATAGGGCGATAACACTTGGGGTCGTCCCTGTTCCCCTTCTTGAAAATCGGCACGATTATGGCTTTGGACCAGGACGGTGGCAGGCCGCAGGTAATAGCAGTATTTATAACCCTGGTCATTAAGGGGGCCCAGAGTTCTATGCAACTCAGGAACAGGTCGGGGGGAATTCCATCAGGGCCAGGGGCTTTGTTTTTAGTCAAACCCTCTATCCCAACGGTGATCTCCTTGATAGTAAATACAACCGTTGAAGCCTGAATTGGAACTTCTGGTGTCTCCACAGGAGTGCTGGACTCGTAGTTATACAAGCCCCTATAATGGGTGACCCACTGTTCTGGGAGGATGTTAGACACTATCTCCGGGATGTCGTTTTCCTGGAAAGTAGGTTTATTAATAATTTTCCAGAATCCGGCTATATCCTTTTTTTCCCCAGCTTCTCTTAGATCTACCAACGCTTCTCCCTGGAGAGCAAATTTACTCCTCTTGGTCTCTTTCTTATAATTCTCCCTACACACCCTAATTTTTTGGGGGTCCCTAGGTTTAGATTTAAGGCTGCTTTTGAGCTCCCTCAGTGCTTTAGAGCAATCTCTGTCAAACCATCGTCGGTTATCGTAAGTCCTTGTGGGCGCACTAGTTTTAAGTAAGCCGTCAATCAGGTTGGCAATCTGATCGAATGCTTCAAGCAACCTAGGTCCGTGAACTTCTGCATCTAAGCAATCATTGAAAGCGGGTTTACCTTCTTCCACAAGGGTCTTGTAAAACCTTTCCCCGTCTATTTTAGACCATCTTAATCTCCTACCCTGATCAGTTACCTTCTCCCTGAATGTACGCTGGTCTCCGCTTTTTGAGCCCACCCTGTACATCAACTCCAATACAAGTGGGTTATGGTCGCTAAAACTGCTCCAATCGATCCCTACGCTAATAATTCTATTTAGCAGGGATCTTGAGACCAAGATATAATCTATAACAGATGAACATCCTCTGCCCTTAAAGGTGGGTGTGAGTGTGCCATCCTTCTGTGTACCCATCATACTGATAGTATGCTCAAGGTCGTACTTATGCCGGAGCATACTAAAAGCTGACCCTGTCGGCGTGTGGGAGAAGTGCGGCCCCTTCTCCACGTAACATTGAGACCAGTCTGAATTTGTTGTGACCAGTGCCGGACAAAGGTGGCAGTTAAAATCTCCCATGACCAGCAGCCCAAGTGACTGCCCCTTTCTCTGGACTGTTATTTCCTGGGCCAACCTATGTTCCAGTTCTGCTACAAATGATGTACGGTCTCCCGCAACCTCGTTGTTATAAATATTCAGAACTATGGTTCTTAACCCCTTCCCGGAAAACCGAACTGCTTGAATCACTTGGGAATTCCAATCTGGGGTAGACCAGCTGCCCGGGAGATCTAAGTCCACATAGGTGGATAGTCCTCCCTTGGCTCTCCCTGAGCTAGATTTTTCCGCAGGTACAAAGAAGCACTTATACCCCTGCAAATGGAAATTGTTTTCTGGGGCCCATGTCTCCTGTAGACTGATTACATGGAATTTCCTAATGTAGTCAAGCCACTCCTTATTATTGAATTTCGCTGCCAAACCTGCTATGTTCCAGGAGATCATTTTCAAAGCCTCAAAGCTCTGGACTATTCCCCCCTGAAACCCCTTTCGTGTCTCTGTCTCTAACCCTTGTGTATCCAACCCGTATCTTCCTCCTGTTCTTTCAGTATCTATGACCGTGGGCACATCTGAGGTTAACCTCCCAACACTGCTAGGTGAGATTTGCTGCACCAGGGGGCCTAGCTGCACCGTCTCCCCCTCTAAGGCCCCTCTTTCCCCTTCACCTAAAGGGGTAGTACCCGCCGGGTTCGACAGCCTGCCCCTTTGTCAATCAACCCCCTCCAGGCCATTCAAGCAACTGAACCGATTGGAGGTGAGAGAGGGTAACACTGGGCGACTGTGTGGAGGCCTAGGGTTAGGTTCCTGGTGTCTTCCCCGCCTGCCAACCCTCATCCAACTTTCGTGGGTCTGAATCAGGTGCACAGGGGTATGGATAGGGGGAAAAAAAAAGACACACGGAGAGTTTGAATAGTTGATTCCCGTGATCTATTCTTTCCTTGACATATATGAGAAACAGTCCCTTCATCCCTGAGACTCACCAATATGCAATCTCCTGTTATGGATTTGTAAGTTTTGCCCACCCAGGGCACCCTTCTAACCATTATGATTTCGTTATTTAGATGTACCGGCAGTGGTCTATTCACATTCAGCCACTTAATTACCCTACTTTTTAGTGAACAGAAATCTTCAGCCTCACCCGCTTCCAATGGGGGGACGCCCGCCATGACTACCGTGTAATCGTTAGCCTCTGGGGGTAGATTGGGCCTACGTGGCCTAGGAGGAGGCTTCATTAGAGGTGCTCGGGCGATGCTGGCTGCAGGTTGTGTTAAAGGGCCTGGGTCTTCGGTAGGGGATGACCTATTGGAGTTAAGTAACTTGACTGGTGCAGAATTAGTCCTGGGAGGTACTGGAGGGGCCTTGGCGTTCTCAGCCTGTGGTGGGGCGGGGGTAACTGCTCTATTTGGGGGCTGCTTGGGGGCCACAGAAGTTAGAATAGGCTCGGGCGATCTTCCCTGTCGACCAGCCGAGGTTTTTAAGCAGTTTAATGTGGCCTCCAGGATAGTAAGTCTGATCTCGACCTTTTTGATGCTCTCGCTAATTGGTGATAGTAGCGACCTGAGCATGAATTCCAAATTGCCTAACGGGACAACCGAAAGGGGAACACTAGGGATATTATTTCCTGTATCGTTAATCAGAGCGGGAGAAATAGCCGCCTGTACTGTGGGTTTGGGGGGTAGTTCGACCGCTAATCTCTCAGTGGGTAGGGTAAGTTTTGATGTTTTCCCAAACTCGGAGTGAGGGATTTTGGGTGTGTTTTTACCCTGGGCAACCCTCAACTTCCTCCTACGTTTTTTTTGAGGGGGCCCAATTGCTCCTTGCGCAAAATTTAACTTGGATTTAACTTTCCTAACTGTGGGGGCTGGGGGGGGGTTGGGAAATTAGGTCAATGGTCACCCTGCTTGGGCTTGGGGTTTTGGCGGAGGTGAAGCTCGTGCTTGGGGCCGGTATATGATTACCACAGTCCCTCAGCAGGAGGGGGACATCATCTGCAAAAGTAGACTCTTCGCTTGGTGAGGTAGGGTTTTCACTGAGAGGCCTATGTTTCAGGTTATCTATAGAGCGTCTCCGCTCCGCCCTGAGCCTGCTCAAGGTGCTCTCCTTATCCCCATCCCCCGCAGCCCGGGGAAAGTAGTTGTCTAGGGTCCTGTTTTTTGCGCCTCCCTGCTTCATGGGGGTACCCTCCCTTGCTGGGGAAGGCATTTGGCCTGGAATAGCTGATAGGCTGTGAGAGCTAAGTCAGAGATTTAGACCACAATTCAAGTATATAACACAAGAGGGTAGGCCCAGCCCAGCCTACTCCGGCCTATGACGGCCTTAGACGGTCCCGCCCTTGTCCCGGGCTTCTCCCGGGCGCGCTCCCGCGCAGCGGCCCGAAGAGCTCCTTTTAGAGTAGAGAGGGAGAGATTATGGGCGGGTGGGCGGGGCCAGCAGGGAGAGCAGCCCAGGTGTGTCGAGGGCTCGCAGGGACTCCTGGAAGATTGAGTCCCTGCTTCCTAGCTCGCAGCCCTGCCGTCAGCTCCACACGCCCCACGATCACAGCTCCTCTCTGGATGTTGCACGCACTTGAAATGCGGCGCTGCGGGACCCGCGAAGCGGGTCCGGCGAGGTTTATCTCACACCACACCACAATCCCGGTCACAAGGTGAGAAGTCGTTGGAAGTTGCTGCAAAACAGGCAAAAGGGTCCCCTTGAGTAAGTCGAAGGAACATTCATGTACCTCAATGGCAGGAGCATCCCAAACCAGAATTGTGAGACTTGCGTGATATTCAATGAAACTACGTTGTAGGAAAGCCTGCGCAGCCACACAGATATCCCATTGGGCCAAGATTCCAAGTTAAACTGCACGCGTCATGTGACCATCCACTGTACAAGCCTGGGCATGCGCCTCCAAGGGACCTATCAACCGGCTGAAATCAGGGACTGGACACCACATGTTCGATAAGCAAAGTTCCATCGCCCAGGAGAAATGACATCTCTTGCAATGAAGCAATGGTTGCACGCAAGTATAAAATGCAAATCGAAAGGTCAAGTCAACGTTGCTAAGGGCACGCATCCCAAGCCTCATACATGCGTCTGCGGTACAATTGTAGCTGGCCTGGCCTGTGCATAGCCTCAAGGGGAGCAGCAATTCTGAAGCACAAAGAGGGGATGCAGAATGCCAGCTTTCAGCGCCAATATGATGTGCCACCACCAAAAGACGTTGGCTTGGATAGAATAAATGAAAGCTGGTATCACCCCGGATATAGTTCGAATAGAACTGACCATGGCAGGTCCCACACATTTAAGAAAATGTGCAAGGACTGCCGTCTCAGTTGCATTGCATATTTGGTAAGTTAGTCCCACACAATGAAGTGGGAGGTAAGTTGTTAGAAGCGACTGTATCTCACTCAATTTCCGAAGCACCTACAACATGAATGTGTCTCTGGCGTAAGTGAGGGTCACCTCCTGTTGGAACAAAAGGGCTTTGTGCCTGCACAACATGTTGCACTCTGCTTCCAGGCTCGAATGGAAGGCCAAAGTGTAGAACCTATACTCACTTGTGTGGGCGGGAGAATGACCTTGCTACAGCAAGGTGCGCCCTGGGGCACAGTTACCAGCTATGTGATTCCGGTCCGCAACTCACAGCTGCCTTGATTGTGTAACATGGGTTAGCTGCCATTAGTAGGTAATGAAAGACAAGCATGAATGATGGTCTTGGTGTTCCCTTTGATAGGCATGCTGGTTTCTGCTCTGACACGTTATATTCGCTGTGCATTTGAACGTGGTTGCACACATGAGGGTGACCCACGGTCGAGTCACACCCCTCCCCTGGAGGGATGACTGCTTCATCCTCCTTCAGACACAGATGAGCAGGGGGCAGCTCCCATGATACATGCATGGAAATGCTAGGAATTGGTTCAGATTGGCAAACAGGAAGGTGTTGTTGTCAGGCGTGTGGACATGCGCAGACGGGCTTGACGATGGTATACCTTAGGAGTGCAAGTGATGCCACCGTGCAGCGCAGACATCGGAACATACTCGGGGGAGGGAGGAGGAGCTGTGTGGGTATGTGCTACACATTGATCCCACACATGTGCCAATAGCAAAACATGGCAGACATGTATTCCAAAGTCGCACAACTCACACGCCACAGCACTTGTAAGTCTGCCAACGCAGCATGCAGAACCTCCAATTCACCCAGATCTCACTTACCTCTCACAAGAGATCAGGGATATGCACTCTGCCCGTGGATGATGACACCCCTCCGAGCCCCGGAGACACAGGCCCAGGGCAGTGCAATGTGGCCCATGTACGCGTCAGGGGCATTGTTGAAACACATTTGTGGTGTTGCAGTCACCTATCACGTGCATGGACGTCACAGGTGGTGTGATCCCGTGCAGCCCAGTGATGGTTTGCAGGGAGGGTGCGTATGTGTACGCAACAATGCCCCATGGATCAGGGTGCCAGATGCACCAGGCGTTGATGAGGTAGATGAGGCAGGTCTACCACGCCCCACTGCGCTGCTTATCGTTGATATTGTTATCGCTGTTGGGTCCATCGCAACTTTTTTCACATTCGGTGTTCCTTTCTTATCGGAGTCCCTGTAGGATTCTAGCTGACATCTGACGCGTTGTCAGGATACTATCGCTGTTGCCGACGTGTTGGGAATATGCCGTTAACACGGCGTTGGTTTCCCACGATGGACGGCGTTATGTGCAGGTGCGTTCACCTAGGTTGGTGATGATTATCGCCCTTTGGCTGGAAAGGGGTGCACTCTAATTATAACTTCCAAAATAGCGTCTTCTGCTTGCCTATCTCTACCCTCTAGAGTCCACCATGAAAATGTTGCATCCGTTAAGATGGAATGACTTGGGAATCTTTATTTTATAAATTCCACCCAAACGTATAATACTAAAATGTGATGTTAAAGTAATTTTTGTAACTGAAGTTAGTAATCAAACAAGTTTTTTTTTTTTTTTTATTTATTAAGATTTAATTGAGATGTGCTAGATTCTGCAGTGTCTCCGGAGAAAAAAAGAATTAAAGAAATAAATGCAATTAAAAAAGTACGTGAGATATTCAATTGTTCCGAGAATACCCAAAAGAACTATGAAATTTAGGATGATATCATGGACAAGTATCAAGAGGATTGTGAAATAAACAGAGTAAGAAATCAACAATTACCTGAACAAAAAAGATCCCCAACAACAACTCCCTCATCTCACTCAATCAGCTTGCATAGAAAGTAAACAAGCATTGGCAATGCTCATCGGTCTCGCCATATTTATGAGTTTAGTCTTGTAGTCTATACTACTATTATAAAGGAAGAACTTTGAGGCTTTGAGGCGGGTAAACTCGGGAACCACAGCGCCAATCCACACACCCGATACATCTTTGTAATCCTCTGAGTGTGCAGATGGACATAGGCTATATAAAGTAAAAAAATACGTTATATTTAAAAAAATTACATTAAAAAAAATATAGTCCCTGAGAAGTAGCGCCGGCCGCGACCTGCGTGCTCACGTCAGGAGCGCGAGGAGGAGCGGCGGACATGGCGCGGAGGAGGAGCGGTGACGAGCGGCCGATGAGGAGCAGAGGACCGGGCGGACATGGTTATTGATTAGGGCTTCATGTCGTATAGGCCGATTTCCAGTAAGTTCATCTTGGGTTACAAGTTATGTGGTTTCTTTTCTGCGAATTAGTGGGTTTAAAACTGGAAATGTACAAAGTCTTTTTGGTCACGCACTGTTGGCAGGTTTGCGGCTCCGTACCCGGTCCCAGACAAGCCAAGCACTTCACGGCCTGCTGTTCGCCCGAGTTTGGTTTCGTCTCTGTTTTCCAGGGCGGGCGGAGGGGAGAGAGCGGGCTCTGGACGGGTGAATCGGGCTTTCAGCAGCAGAAGAGGGAGTGAAAAATTCTGCTGCTAAATGAACCCAGTTTGTTCGTAATCCATCATCAGAAAGAGACATTTCAATGCACTGCATCTACCTGCAAAATAAACCCATTGTGTGTGATGCATGTGCCAATGTTCCAGTCAAGGCTAAGCAAAACAAAGCAAACAGTGCTCCTCTGAGCCCCGTCTCCCTTCTGTTCTTGCATCTGCCCTTGCAATCTCGGAGTCTGGAGGCCGCAGAGGGCAGGCCAGGGGTCGTAAGGGGCATGATGCCAACTGAATTCCAGGAACATGAGAGGTCGGGGGCTGCTGGGGGGTGCCGTTGTGTAGTGCCCCCTGCACACACACAACCCCTCACAGCAGACAGCGCCTCCCGGACTCATCTTGAGCGAGTTTGGGGTGCTGCTGCTCCCAGGGCGGCCAGTCTCTCAAGGAGTCGCACCCCCGGCCCTGCCTTCGGACAGTGCTTTAAAATACCAGAGGTAGAAGAACAAGAAATAATGCTTTAGCACACTGGTGACTGAGGAACGCAGAGGAATGTTTTCATCCATGATGTAGACGTACAGGACGGCACGGCACTTTATACTCCCACACAAGAGGGTGAAGTGAAGTGCTTTGTAACACAGGAACAGCAAGGAGACAAACCTGGAAGACAACCACATTGAAAGGTGTAGATGTGAGCTCCGTCTGCAGGACTCGTGCGCCCTCTCGTGGTAAAAAGATGTAATGCACGGCGTGTGCACATAAGGAGGTAGTTACAAGGAGGATAAAACCAGCCAGACTTTGTGGGGATGCAGTGTGCAGCCTGACCACTTTACCCTCTGGATCCTGGCCCACCATCACATAGCACAGAACCTGACCGTCTACCACACCCGGCCTCAACACAGCACAGGAGGTGTTGAATGAATACGTCTTTATTGTATAAAATCTATATCTATATCTATATCTATACTACTATTATAAAGGAAGAACTTTGCACCTTTGAGGCGGGTAAACTCGGGAACCACAGTGCCAATCCACACACCCGATACATCATTGTAATTGTCAGGGTGTGCAGATGGACATAGGCTATATAAGTATAAAAATATGCGTTACTTAAAAAATTAACATTAAAAAAAAAGTAGTCCCTTCGAAGTAGCGCCAGCCGCGACCTGCGTGCTGACGTCAGGAGCGCGGGGAGGAGCGGCGTCCAGGAACGCGAGGAGGAGCGGCGGACATGGCGCGGGGGAGGAGCGGTGATGAACGGCGGAATGGCGGTGAGGACCGGTGGACAGGCGGGAGGAGCAGTAAGCGGCGAGGAGCGGCGGAGCGGTGAAATGAGGAGCTCGGGGGAGGAGCGGCGGCTGAGGTAAGGCTCCGGGCAGGCGGGGGTCAGGGCAGGCGGGGGGCGGGCGGGGGATGAGACGGGGCGGGCGGGGGCCCAGGCTGCTTGACAATGTCGGGGCAGGCGGGGGACGGGGCGGATGGGGGACGGGACGGGGCGGGCGGGGGCCCGGGCTGCTTGACAATGTCGGGGCGGGCGGGGGGCCAGGCTGCTGCTGCACAATGTTGGGGCGGGAGGGGGTCCGGGAAGCCTGATTGCTCCCGGACAAGGTCGGGACGGGCTGCTAGTTTTATATAAAGTTCCAATTCTAACCTGCCTTCTTACCCCTTCGACTACCGCATTTGTTTGCATAGCAGCATTAGTGCGAGCTAAAAAATCACGAATTTGTAAAAAATTTAAAAAATAGGATCTATGAAAACAAAACTGGGTCATTAATTCATCAAATGATTTACAGATACCATTTCCCATATACAGATCACCCAAGCATCTAACCCCTTTCCTCTGCCAATCTAAAGAAATACCATCTGAGAATATACCTGGTAACACACTATAAGCCATTCCAATTGATTTGGAAATCCGTTTCCATACTTTAAATGCACAAAGCAATACTTTAAAGCGAGTGTGTTTAAAGTAGCTCCCATCCATTTCAATAAATAAACACTGCTTCGAAATTGGGCCTAATAAAATTTCAAAAATTGTAGGCAATATTAGCAGCCGTCTCCCCCATAATCATTACCCTCATTTTTAACAGAAAACATGTAACATAATTAAGAAACAAATCGGGCACCGCCATACCCCCTCTATCAAGAGGCAGAGTCATAAATTTCGTTGCCCGTCTAGGTCTCCCTGGGCTCCATATGAATTTGCCACAAATTGATTGTAAATGCTGTATTCTCTTTTTAGGTATTTCCAATGGTATTGACCGAAATAGATAGAGAGCTTTCGGTAATACATTCATTTTAACAATATTACAGCAGCCAATAATCGACAAATACAATCGTACCCACCTATCCAGCGAAGTTTTAATTTTGGAGATCAACCCATTCCAATTCACATCCACCACCTCAGTCATGGCTGCTCTAATTTGTATCCCTAAATACGTAACTTCTTTTACAACCTGGTCATCCTACCATACCTGCCATGAACTAAAACTAATACATTCACCACAAAAACAAGCTTTAAAAGTATCCCAAACTGTGCTAACATTTGCAGTCCCATTGTTATTCCCCAAAAAACCCTGAATCCAACTATCCATGTGCTCCTTAAATTCCGTATTTAGGCCTAATTTTCGATCAAATGTAAAATTGAGACATTTAGGTCTACTAAAAGACCCAACTAATTCAAGCACAATTGGAGCGTGATCCGAAGTAATCCTAGGGAATACCCGAATTGTTGCCCCCCCTAACAAAAATACAGGTGAAAAAAATAATCAAGTCTTACTAATTTTTAGTGGGGGTGAGAATAGAAGGTATAGCCACAATTGTGTTTTCTCGTGTTACCCCACACATCCACTAGTCCTTGATCCCTAACTAAATTATAAAGTGCCCTAAAAACTCTGGGTTTTCGCCCCCTGTATTTATCAGGACCATCCTGCATTGCTTGATTCCTCTAATTTATATTAATATCTCCACATACCACCACCGTTTGCGGCCAAGTAGTCAATTCAGAGTTTATTTCATTTAAAACTCCCGCATCATCCAAATTAGATCGGTACACCGTACAGAGCGTAACCTTTCGCCCCGCAAAATTACATTCAGCTATAGCCCACCGCCCGTTCTTATCCATTAGTGTTCTATCTACATTAACAAAATTTCGTCTAGCAAAGATCGCTACCCCTCATGTCGTACTAGTTTGACCTGTCGCAATAATTAAAGAAAATTCTAGTTCATTTAATACACCCCTCTTAAGCCACGGAATATGAGTTTCCTGAATACAAACTAAATCTGGGCGAATGTGCCTTAATTCTGCCGCCACCTTTTGTCGTTTTAGGACATTATTGAACCCCGATACATTCATTGAACAGATTCTAACTCCTGTACTTAACATTTTAAATCAAAGAGCCTTAACACAGAAAAACCTATCCTCATACAAATCAAATCTGCTGCTTAACTTGCAAAACACAAACTGCCCTCAAACATAAGTCTAAAGCTCAAGTTTTTGTCGCTGTGAAATGTTTTTTCCCCTTTTTTTACACCCCCTAAGTGCAACCCACCTCCCCTTATCCCAGCTACCCCTCCCCCCCCCGAGCCCCTCCCTCCTACCCTCCACAAACCCCGACCCTCCCATCACTGAGGCTTTAGGACCGCTGGTCCTGTAGATGCAAGCTTTACCTAGGCCTCTTGCGTTCACCTGTCGAGCCCTTGCCTCACCAATTTAAGAATACTTAGAATATACAAACAAGCATTTGCAATGCAATAGGTCTTGCATTAGGAAAGTTTGAGCTATTGGTATTGTAAATGACAAATTTTATATTTATGTGTTGGTTTTGAAAGTAGCTAAATTAATAGCTTTGTCATTTACAATGCCAATAGTTTTAACTTTCGCAAATGTGACACCTATAGCATTTGTAATGCAATATGTGTTGTATTTATGTGACTTAGATGTATTGCTATTACAAATAACAATGGCTTTTATTTTTATTTTTATAATGAATACATAAATAAAAGTTATTGTAATTTATAATGGTAATAGCTTAAACTTTTGTAAATAACTTTTGTGAAGATTATGTTCAGTGTATTTTATTGTGACGAAAATCCAAGAACAGAAGTGAAATGTTAACATCTTTTTGTGACATTTGTAATGAAGCTTGAAACATTGAGAGAACATATTTGAACCAGTTGTTGTTGAATGGTTGCACAGATTGATGCTGTGGTGGCGCTGAGTTATGTTGTGGTGGCGACGAGTGATGCTGTGGCGTTCATTGATGTTGTGGTAGAGAATAGTGATGTTGTGGTGGTGCTGAGTGATGCTGTGGTGATGCGATAGATAGAGTGAGGACGATAGATAGAGTGAGGGCGATAGATAGAGGGAGGACGTTAGATGGAGGGAGGGCGATAGATGGAGGGAGGGCGATAGATAGAGTGAGGGCGATAGATAGAGTGAGGGCGATAGATAGAGTGAGGGCGATAGATAGGAAGAGTGAGGGTGATAGATAGACAGAGTGAGGGCGATCGCTAGATAGACAGAGTGAGGGTGATAGATAGATAGATAGAGTGAGGGGGATAGACAGAGTGAGGGCGATAGATAGATAGACAGAGTGAGGGCGATAGATAGATAGACAGAGTGAATGCGATAGATAGATAGATAGAGTGAGGGCGAAAGATAGATAGAGTGAGGGCGATAGATAGATAGAGTGAGGGCGATAGATAGATAGAGTGAGGGCGATAGATAGATAGAGTGAGGGCGATAGATCGATAGAGTGAGGGCGATCGATAGATAGAGTGAGGGCGATCGATAGATAGAGTGAGGGCGATCGATAGATAGATTGAGGGCGATAGAGTGAGTGTGATGGATAGACAGATAGAGTGAGGGCAATAGATAGATAGACAGATAGATAGAGTGAGGGCGATAGATAGAGTGAGGGCAATAAATAGATAGACAGATAGAGTGAGGGTGATAGATAGATAGATAGAGTGATGGCGATAGAGTGAGGGCGATAGATAGACAGATAGAGTGAGGGCGATAGATAGATAGACAGATAGATAGAGCGAGGGCGATAGATAGAGTGATGGCGATAGATAGATAGACAGATAGATAGAGTGAGGGCGATAGATAGATAGGGTGTGGGCGATAGATAGACAGAGAGTGAGGGCGATAGATAGATAGACAGAGTGAGGGCGATAGATAGACAGAGTGAGGGCGATAGAGTGAGGGCGATATATAGAGTGAGGGTGATAGATAGATAGAGTGGGGGCGATAGATAGAGTGATGGCGATAGATAGATAGGAGTGAGGGCGATAGCTAGATAGATAGATAGATAGATAGATAGATAGATAGATAGATAGATAGATAGATAGATAGATAGATAGATAGATAGATAGATAGATAGATAGATAGAGTGAGGGCGATAGATAGATAGAGTGAGGGCGATAGATAGAGTGAGGGCAAAAGATAGATAGAGTGAGGGCGATAGATAGAGTGATGGCGATAGATAGATAGGAGTGAGGGCGATAGGTAGATAGATAGATAGATAGATAGATAGATAGATAGATAGATAGATAGATAGATAGATAGATAGATAGATAGATAGATAGATAGAGTGAGGGCAATAGATAGATAGAGTGAGGGCGATAGATAGATAGAGTGAGGGCGATAGATAGACAGAGTGAGGGTGATAGATAGATGGAGGTGTAGAGAGAGAGGTAGAGAGAGGGGTGCAGAGAGAGGGGTGTAGAGAGAGAGAGGGGTGTAGAGAAAGAGGGGTGTAGAGAGGGAGGGGTGTAGAGAGAGAGGGGTGTAGAGAGAGAGGGGTGTAGAGAGAGGGGTGTAGAGACAGGGGTGTGTAGAGAGAGGGGTGTGTAGAGAGAGGGGGTGTAGAGAGAGGGGTGTAGAGAGAGGGGGGTGTAGAGAGAGGGGGGTGTAGAGAGAGGGGTGTGTAGAGAGAGGGGTGTGTAGAGAGAGGGGTGTGTAGAGAGAGGGGTGTGTAGAGAGAGGATGTGTAGAGAGAGGGGGTGTAGAGAGGGGGGTGTAGAGAGAGGGGGGTGTAGAGAGAGGGGTTTGTAGAGAGAGGGGTGTGCAGAGAGAGGGGGTGTAGAGAGAGGGGTGTAGAGAGGGTGTGTAGAGAGAGAGGGGTGTAGAGAGAGGGGGTGTAGAGAGAGGGGGGTGTAGAGAGAGGGGTGTAGAGAGGGTGTGTAGAGAGAGGGGTGTGTAGAGAGAGGGGGTGTAGAGAGAGGGGTGTAGAGAGAGGGGGGTGTAGAGAGAGGGGGGTGTAGAGAGAGGGGTGTGTAGAGAGAGGGGTGTGTAGAGAGAGGGGTGTGTAGAGAGAGGGGTGTGTAGAGAGAGGATGTGTAGAGAGAGGGGGTGTAGAGAGGGGGGGTGTAGAGAGAGGGGGGTGTAGAGAGAGGGGTGTGTAGAGAGAGGGGTGTGCAGAGAGAGGGGGTGTAGAGAGAGGGGTGTAGAGAGGGTGTGTAGAGAGAGAGGGGTGTAGAGAGAGGGGGTGTAGAGAGAGGGGGGTGTAGAGAGAGGGGTGTAGAGAGGGTGTGTAGAGAGAGGGGTGTGTAGAGAGAGGGGTGTGTAGAGAGAGGGGTGTGTAGAGAGAGGGGTGTGTAGAGAGAGGATGTGTAGAGAGAGGGGGTGTAGAGAGGGGGGGTGTAGAGAGAGGGGGGTGTAGAGAGAGGGGTGTGCAGAGAGAGGGGGTTGTAGATAAAGGGGGTTGTAGAGAGAGGGGGTTGTAGAGAGAGGGGCGAGGGGGCTGTAGAGAGGGGGTGTAGAGAGGGGGGTAGAGAGAGGGGGTGTAGAGAGAGGGGGGTGTAGAGAGAGGGGGGTATAGAGAGGGGGGTATAGAGAGAGGGGGGTGTAGAGAGAGGGGGTGTAGAGAGGGGGGTAGAGAGAGAGGGTGTAGAGAGAGGGGGTGTAGAGAGAGGGGGGTATAGAGAGAGGGGGGTATAGAGAGAGGGGGGTGTAGAGAGAGGGGGTGTATAGAGAGGGGGTGTAGAGAGAGGGGGGTGTAGAGAGAGAGGGGTGTAGAGAGAGAGAGGGGTGTAGAGAGAGGGGGTATAGAGAGAGGGGGTGTAGAGAGAGGGGGTGTAGAGAGGGGGGTAGAGAGAGAGGGTGTAGAGAGAGGGGGGGTGTAGAGAGAGGGGGGTATAGAGAGAGGGGGGTATAGAGAGAGGGGGGTGTAGAGAGAGGGGGTGTAGAGAGAGGGGGTGTAGAGAGAGGGGGTGTAGAGAGAGAGGGGTGTAGAGAGAGAGAGGGGGTGTAGAGAGAGAGGGGTGTAGAGAGAGAGAGGGGGGTAGAGAGAGGGGGTGTAGAGAGAGGGGGGTGTAGAGAGAGGGGGTGTAGAGAGAGGGGGTGTAGAGAGAGGGGGGTGTAGAGAGAGAGGGGTGTAGAGAGAGAGAGGGGGTGTAGAGAGAGAGGGTGTAGAGAGAGGGGGGTGTAGAGAGAGGGGGGTATAGAGAGAGGGGGGTATAGAGAGAGGGGGGTGTAGAGAGAGGGGGTGTATAGAGAGGGGGTGTAGAGAGAGGGGGGTGTAGAGAGAGAGGGGTGTAGAGAGAGAGAGGGGTGTAGAGAGAGGGGGTATAGAGAGAGGGGGGTGTAGAGAGAGGGGGTGTAGAGAGGGGGGTAGAGAGAGAGGGTGTAGAGAGAGGGGGGTGTAGAGAGAGGGGGGTATAGAGAGAGGGGGGTATAGAGAGAGGGGGTGTAGAGAGAGGGGGTGTAGAGAGAGGGGGGTGTAGAGAGAGAGGGGTGTAGAGAGAGAGAGGGGGTGTAGAGAGAGAGGGGTGTAGAGAGAGGGGTGTAGAGAGAGTTAAGGAGGGCCTTTATCTAAGATGACTTATTCATTTCACTTCCTTAATTAACTATGCTGGGCTCCAAGTCACAAGAGCCTGTTCCGAACTTTTAAAATAAAGTGTTTCTGGGAAAGAGAAAACACAGTAGCTCCAGTCTACGCCACCAACTAATCATTTCAAATGCATCATCTGACATGAAAAAACACAAAATGCTAGCTTTGAAACCTATGCATACATAGATTTTATAGCAAAACCACCGGTGCTGTGTCTCTTTGGCAGTCCTAGTGCTTTCAGTGGGATGAAAAGTTCACGAGCCCACAGAGAGGGGGGTAGCGTTAGCCGTTTATAGCGCAGGCGGAAATGCAACGAGGTATCATGATCTGCGCACAAACTGGAGATACTGACTGTTCTCACTTTAAATTAAAAATAAAAGGCTGGTAAAATGTCATCAGGCAAAGGTCAACTACGGGATACATAATAGAATATTTAAAATGGTGCAAACAAAAAAGTTTTGCCTCATTGCCTATTAATTATATATTTTATTATTATATAAACTGACGCAGCTTGTGCTTTGCCCAGGAGTGAATATCATTTGATAAATTCCTGTTACACAAGCAGAAAAAATCCAGGAAACAAATGCGCACACACAAACAGCATATTTAATAAGTCTTATTTTAAATGATGGTGACTCTGGAAAAGTTAAGTTGTGTCTCTGTAGTGGTACAAGGGCCGGGTGAAACGTGAGCCTGTTATTGCAACAGCATGGGGGCTTTGGCCTGCTCGCGGACATGAAAGGGTGCCCGGAGAGAGGCGCTTAATTACCCATGACGAAGGAAAGGCAGATGGCCGTGCTGGGTGCTCGACTTAAAAAGCATAAGCCAGGGAATGAGGTTAAAGGAATTAGACAGACAGAAAGAAAAACAAGAGATTGAAGGGCTATAGGAGAAAATCCAGTGAGCGAGAAAGAGTCAATTAATGGGTAGGGGAAGAAGGAGGAAGACAGAAAGGTAGAGGAAAACAGAAAGGAAGAGAAAGAGAGTTTGTGGGAGAAGGAAAGTGTTGGGTGGGACTGATGAGATGCAAAGATGATAAATGTCCCATAATATGTGTAAGAACACCAACAAGGCCTGACTTTCACCTAACACCAAATTGCATTATGGGACTTGTAGTCCAACAATTGCACAGGGAGGCTTGCAACTACAAGCCAGGCAATACAAAATCACGTGGACGAGTAGGAAGGCGGTCTCATTTATGGGCGACCTTTCTGCATTTACACTTTGATCTTTGGCTTGGTTAATCAGACAGTGACTGCAGCTGCCCTTTGCCTGGTTTCTCACCCCAATGCCACCCCAAGCTTCCGCCAGACACCCTGTGTATGCCGAGGTGGTACAGGTATGATAGTGCCAGGGTCCTCTGTAAATGAGCATAATAAATACTGACTATACATATTTAAACTGGTAACCTCACCTCATACATATAGTTTTGTTTAAAGCTCATTAACCCTGTGACCTGAAATACTTTACTGAAGCAGGCCCAGACTTGTGCCCAGTGGCAAGACAATGGCGTAATTTACTCGAACAAACTCCATCTGTCAGATGTCGGATCCAGTTTGCAAACATATTCTTCCAGATAAAGTTCTGTTTAAAAGACTGGGGGTGAGAACCAGCAGGAGCTAGGCATTCAAACAAAGTCTTCGTCGAGTGCGCACAGTTGTCAAATTCCTCTGGTTCTTGTGAGAAAGGGTGTGAACAGCAGGGTGGGGTCAGGGTGGCAAGCTGGGAAAAGAGGGCACGATGAGAGGCCCTGAATGTAGCAGTAGAAAGAAAGGGTTTAAGCAAAGCAGGGGAGCTGGGCGAATGAAACAATTCCTTCTAAGTCAGGGCAGTCTCGACAGGGTTGTTAAAATTAGCGTCTGGTTACTGCGACCTTGGGTAACCTTTCTGCGCCCTAGTCCAGCTTGCACATCTGCTCGTCTCTGTCGTGTTCCCCGACCCAGGAACACACAGGAGACGGTAGGGCTTTTCAATACACTCTTTATTCGGTTCTCTGATACAGGCTTGTTGTCCTTCGTTGCCCTCGACCTCTTGCTCCGAGGTCCTGATCCTTACTGACCCTTGGTCCCCTCCCCTGACCGGATGTGGTGTTCGGTATCTCTTGTTCTCACCCTATGCCCCAGGGTCCTAGTGCCATTCCCCACGGCACGACATCTCCTCCCTTGTTGTGAACAAAGGAAAGAAAGAGAGAGAGAGAGAGAGAGAGAGAGAGAGAGAGAGAGAGAGAAAGTGAGAGAGAGAGAGAGAGAGAGAGAGATGGATATGTGCAAACAGAGTTCCATCCTTCCTACATGTGCTTGTCCAACTATTGTCTCTCTTTACATCTCCGCAATCAGTCTCTTTGTCTTCTTGCACTCTCTTCTTGGTCGTTGTTCTATGACGTTGGTTGGTGATTCTGTTGGTGCAGTGTCTTCACTCTGCTCTTGCTTTGGTGTCTCTTCTTCCTTTATTTTTAGTTCCCTGAAGTGGGAGCTGTTCCGCGTGATGTGATACTTGCCCACTGATGCCGTGATCATAGGCCCTTTGACTTCAGTCACTTTCAGGGGTTCCTTTGCGAATGCGCTGTCCGATTTGTTTACTTGTCTCTGTCTCACTAGCACAGTGTCTCCTTCTTTAATCGTTGTGCCTTCGCGTGTCTTCTCTGGTCAGCATACGCCTTCATTTTTGCTTTCTGTTCCTTGTCTCTTGTCGCGATGTCCTCTTGTGCTGGTTGCTCTGCCTCCTTTAGCTGTGGCAATCTTGTTCTGCTTGAGCGCCCTAGTACCAGTTCTGCAGGGCATTTTCCCGTGGAGCTGTGGGGTGTGTTGCGATAGTCCCTTAGCACCTGGCAGAGGGCCTGCCCATTTGATATTTGCATCAGCTTTGCTCTCTGTATAGCCGTCTTGATTGTTCCCATGAACCGTTCCGCCATGCCGTTTGCCTGCGGCCACAGCGGTGTTATTCTTCGGTGATTTATTCCCAGGTATGCCATGAACTTTTTGAATTCCTCGCCAGAGAATGGCGGGCCATTGTCTGTCTTTAGTGAGTGGGATGAGCCCCACGCTGCGAATACATCATCTAGCACAGGCAGGGTCGCATTTGCTGACGTTGATGCTACTGGTCTCACTATTGGGAATCTTGAGTATTCATCTATGATCACCAGCAGGTAACTTCCTGTTTCTAGGGGCCCATAGAAGTCTGCTGCCAGCTCTGTCCACACTGCTTTTGGTAGTGGAGACATTTGTAGTGGCTCAGGCTTTGATGGCGGTCCTGTTATTTGACAGATGTGGCAGCGCATCACCGTTTCTTCCACCATGTTGTCTAGTCCCGGAAACCATACTTTTTCCCGCAGCATCTTCTTTGTTGCTACAATTCCTCTGTGTGATTCATGCGCCAGCTCCACGGTCCTTTTTCTCAGTGTCCTGGGCATCACTATCTGTGTGCCTCTCATTATTATTCCGTTTCCGCATTCCGATAGTTCTTCACTTACTCATTTGAAAGCTAACAGTTCTTCTTTTTCTACCCCTTTTTCCACATGGCTGTTGCTGTTCACATGTCTCCATCTTTGCTGTTTGGTGATCTTCATTGATTCCTGCATGGTGCAGTTGTGTTTTGTCTCCTCTTGCAGTTCTTCCAATTTGATTGTTGTTGGGGTGCTGAGTTTCAGTGCAAAGTTGAGGTATTCTTCTGCCATCGTGGTTGCTTGTGATGCCTGTGGCAGAGGGTGCCGCTACACATAGTCAGCCAGGTTGTGCTCTTTTCCTGGCTTGTGAATAATCTTGAAATTGTAGTCCATGAGCCGGATCCCCCATCATTCTATCCTGGGCAGTATTTTTGCATTTGGGTTTCCATAAATTGTCGTGAGCGCCTGGTGGTCTGTTATGATTGTAAATGGCTTCCCGTAGATGAACATGTGGTAGTGTTCGCAGGCCCATACCACTGCCAGGCTCTCTTTTTCTGGTTGCAAGTATCCTTTTTCAACTTCTGACAAGCTCTTGCTTCCATACGCCACTATTTGCCTCGGGGAGTCCCTCCCTTGATGCTGCGCCAGTATTGCTCCTAGTCCCACTGGGCTGGCGTCTACCGTTAACTCGGTGCATAGTCTCGGGTCAAAATAGGCCAGATGATCCACTGCTGTGACAGCTTGTCTTATTTCCTCGAATGCTTTGCTGCATTCGTCAGTCCACAGGAAACTTTGTCCTTGTTTTGTCAGCGCTCTTAGTGGTGCGCTTACAGTGGCAAAGTCTCTTATGTATCTTGCGCAGTAACTTGCTAGGCCAAGAAATGACCTTACTTCCGCTACATCCGTTGGTTGTTTTGCTTTTTCCAGTGTTTCCACCTTGCTGTAGTCCGGCTGCATTCCTTTCCTGGAGAAGATGTGGCCGAAGAAAACCAGTTCATTCCGCCCTAGTTCGCACTTGTCTTCATTCAGCGTTAAACCAGATTGCTCCAGGTGTGAGCACACTTCTCTTAGAGCTTTGTCATGCTCTTCATCTGACTTGCCGAACACTAAAATGTCATCGCTGTAATTTAAACTGTTCTTTATTGGCCTTATTATCTGTCTTATTGTTTCTTGAAATATCTCTGCCGCTGACGAGATTCCAAAGCTCAAACTGTTGTATCTAAACAGACCTAGGTGGGTGGAGAACGTTGTGATATACCGAGACTGAGGATCCAGTTCTAGTTGGTGGTATCCTATACACAGGTCCAGTTTGGAAAAACGCCTTGTGCCTGTGAGACAGCTGATCATGTCGTCTAAGTGTGGTCCAGGATGTCGTTCACGTTCAATGGCCTTGTTCGGTATCCTCATGTCTACACATATTCTTATCTTTGAGGTGTCTTTCTTTGGAACAGCCACGATTGGCGATACCCAGGGTGTCGGTCCTTCTGCTGGTTCTATTATGTCTTGTTTTAGTAATGTTTCTAGCTCTTCTGCTACCTGTGGCTGCAGATGTATTGGCACTCTTCTGTGGTGCTGGGCGACTGGCCTCACTGTCTCGTCAATGTGCAGGGTTATTTGTCGGTCCTTCAGCTTTCCTAGCCCTCTTAGTAACTCGGGGTATTCCTTCAGAATGTTTTTCTTTTCCGACATGTTGTATGTCATTGCCATGAGACCCATCACTTGAGCCGTGACGGGGCCGATGGTGCCGGGATGTCTCCCTTCAGTACGTGTATCTCTTCAGTTGTTTTTTGATCTTTGTATGTCAGCTCTTCTTTGAATTTTACCATGTTTGTCACTGGTCTTTTGGCCCCCCACGTGAATACTCTGACCCGAGATGGTTTTAAAATCGGCTTTCTTTCCATCCTGGCATATTCAGAGACGCACATGATGTTGCACGTTGCACCACTGTCCAGGACAAGTTCTGCTTCATGTGGCCCGACCTTGATGTTCACTGACTCTGTTTTCTTTATTTTCCTCATGTCTATCAGGCATATTCTTTCATCATCATCTTCCTCGTCTGTTTCTGACTCTGCGGTCATGAGGTATAGTCGTTCCGTTTTTTCTTCTGCCTCCTCTTCTTCAGATTCTCCTGATGAGCTTCTTGCCCCTGTCTCGACATGTCTGATGTGTCTGTTTGTTGGCATTCGTGCTCTTCCTGGTCTTCCTCGGTCATTTCTGAATTGCCTCCCTTGGCACACACTGACATAGTGATCTCTTCCATTGCATTTCTGCAGGTCTGGCCGAAAGCCGGGCATGGGCCTCTGTGCGGGAACACTAGTCCGCATCTGTAGCAAGTTCCTTCCGTCTGTTTTCTCGCCGTCTGGTCATTTTTTTCTTTTCTCCAGCCTCCTGAGCGGTTGTTCGTCATTCGCTGAATCCGTTCTGTGCCTCGTCCTTTGCCTCGTTCCATTTCGTTTGCATGTTCTGTCGCCCTGGCTTCAGCCCTCCCTAGTGCCAGAATGTTTTCCAATGAGATCGGTTCCTTTAGGATCCTTGTGCGAAATTCGAATGTCACGACAGCCTTCGATGATGCGCAACCTTATTGCCTGTTCATTGTCAAATTTGTCAAAGGCGCAATGAGTCACCAGCTTCCGCAATCTGGTTGCGAAATCAGCCAGAGACTCTTCCGCTTGTTGGAATGCAATCATGAAGGTGTATCGTTCAAAATCAATGGCCTATTTGAGCTCTCCCTGTGTGAGCACTAGGGCTGCGAGCTATCTGGAATCATTCACACGCATTGCTGCATTTTAATCTTGTGACCTTGTATTTTAATAACGTTTTTACTTCGTGCTGAAATATTTCTGTTTGGGGGCTTTTATTCTATCAGATTAATTGGGAATTGTATTTGAGGCACTCTAACACCCCTCTTCACGCTATTCAGATATCTTTCGCCTTGCCTAGCCGCTCTGGTTGAGTGTAGGCGGCGGCGGGCGCCATCTTGGGTGTGGGCTGGGGCTGCGCTCTAGTCGCGCTGGCCTCCCGCCCTCCCAGAGTATTTAGCTTGCCGTTTTTAGGACACTCGCTGCCTATTTGAGCTCTCCCTGTGTGAGCACTAGGGCTGCGAGCTATCTGGAATCATTCACACGCATTGCTGCATTTTAATCTTGTGACCTTGTATTTTAATAACGTTTTTACTTCGTGCTGAAATATTTCTGTTTGGGGGCTTTTATTCTATCAGATTAATTGGGAATTGTATTTGAGGCACTCTAACACCCCTCTTCACGCTATTCAGATATCTTTCGCCTTGCCTAGCCGCTCTGGTTGAGTGTAGGCGGCGGCGGGCGCCATCTTGGGTGTGGGCTGGGGCTGCGATCTAGTCGCGCTGGCCTCCCGCCCTCCCAGAGTATTTAGCTTGCCGTTTTTAGGACACTCGCTGCCTATTTGAGCTCTCCCTGTGTGAGCACAAGGGCTGCGAGCTATCTGGAATCATTCACACGCATTGCTGCATTTTAATCTTGTGACCTTGTATTTTAATAACGTTTTTACTTCGTGCTGAAATATTTCTGTTTGGGGGCTTTTATTCTATCAGATTAATTGGGAATTGTATTTGAGGCACTCTAACACCCCTCTTCACGCTATTCAGATATCTTTCGCCTTGCCTAGCCGCTCTGGTTGAGTGTAGGCGGCGGCGGGCGCCATCTTGGGTGTGGGCTGGGGCTGCGCTCTAGTCGCGCTGGCCTCCCACCCTCCTCACGGCCAATAAAGGAACACTATGACCAGACGGCGCAGCGGGCTGGCGCAGCGGGCGCGCGCCAAAGCCGCGCCAAAGCCAAGCCCGTCTGCGCCCGTCAGCGGCCGGACACGGCCCAGGGCCATAACCCCTGGTCCCCGACTGCTGTATTCATCTCATTATTTAAAAGAGCTGAATCCTGGTAAGACACATCAGGATTGTATTACTGCCTCTCTTACTACTGTGATGGTCACTCGTTCCCCCCCGTGTCCAGGTTGTAGCTACCAACTCCCCCATTTTCATTTACTAGCCCATCTAGACCTTAATTATGTCCCGCCACATGCTTCAGATAACGCTCCTCTGCATGGCTGTCGAGCCGCGCTCATTAATACGCGCTCACTCCCATGTCATAGTTTTCAGATTAATGAGTTTATTCTCGCCTATGACCTGGATCTATTATTTGCCACTGAGACCTGGGCAGATGCTGGGTCAGGTCCGGACTATTGCGACGCTACCCCGGATGGAAATAGCGTCGCTAGACATGACAGGCCTATAGGAAGAGGTGGTGGCCTTGCAATTATTTACAAGGACAAATATCGTACCACACTCGACCCCATAAACTCTGCCAATTGTGAATCAGCTGCCTTTGCTATTAGTATTAACCCCAAGCAAGCTCTAAAGGGTATAATACTATACCGACCCCCTGGCCCCCGTAACCCTTTTCTTTCCACTTTCTCTGACCTGAATGATAACGTTATAGGTTCAGAAAAATATACGATATTGGGAGACTTTAACTTCCATTTGGAAGAGCAGGACAACTCTGATACTATTCAACTCATTACTGACCTTTCTAACCTAGGACTGCACCAATTAGTTAAGGGCATCACACACCAAGTTGGACACACCCTTGATGGTCTGTTCACTAATGACCCGACATCTCTGTGCTGGACATTATTCCCATTACGTGGTCAGACCACAGGGCTATTATATTTCAGCTAGATATACGGACCGCGTACCCTTCACTTCCCAGGCCCCGAATTAGGGTGGGTACTCGTGCTTGGAAAAACGCAGACATCCCTCAGATGCTAGATTCCCTGGTCTCCTCCTGTCCTCAGGGAGGATATACTCCTGCACTATCAGCCTCAGATTTCCAGGATTGGATCCGTAGTGCCGCCGATCTAGTGGCCCCAGAGAAACTCACGAGACCTAACAGAGCATCTCCTTCGGCTGCCTGGTATAATGAAGATCTTAGACTTCATCGCCAATACTGTAGGAATCTAGAAAGGCGCTGGAGGAAAGCCTACTGCCCTATAGCCAGACAAATTTATAAAGATGCCCTTATGATTTATAAAAAGGCGGTTATGGCTCGAAAAACGGCTTTCTTCTCGGCGCAAATTGAGACCGCTGCTAACTCCGCTAGAGAGCTGTTCTCTGTTGTCACGACTCTGTCCATCCCCCCCTCTGGCCCTGGAGTAGAGCCCTCACAGACCTTCTGTAATGAATTATCCACTTTCTTTACTACAAAGGTGGCAGATATTTATGCTTCATTTGAAGGGGATACCAAAACTGAACACAGAGGTGGTACTGTGAAAGAAGTACTTTTCCATCACAATCATGAGTCCTTTTCATGTTTCTCACCTGCCTCACATGATGATGTTACTAAACTCATTTTCACCATCAAATCGGGCTCCTCTCTGGACCCGTGCCCTCCTTCTGTGATGCCAAAACTCACAGAAGTGATCTCACGCCCCCTCATGGAGATCTGCAATACTGCATTTCAGACAGGCCAATTTCCCAGTATATGGAAGAAGGCTGTGATAAAACCCCTTTTTAAAAAAAACTTCCCTAGACCCTACAGCTGTCGCCAGTTATAGGCCCATTGCGTGTCTGCCCTTTCTTGCCAAAGTATGCGAATTCCTGATGAATAGACAGCTCTCAGAGTTCGTCGAGACCCACCAACTTCTCGACGAAACGCAGTTTGGTTTTAGGAAAGGGCATGGAACAGAGACCGCCTTGATAAAGGCCTCTGATGAGATCAGGGCGATCATGGATCAGGGAGGGGCGGCTGTCCTTATCCTTTTGGATTTGTCAGCGGCCTTTGACACGGTCGACCATGTCACTCTAGTCGACCGTCTCACAGCCCTGGGGATTAACGATTCGGGCAGGGATCTCATTTCATCCTTCCTGGCAAACCGTACCCAGACAGTGAGGCTGGGAGATTTCTACTCTCCTATCTCTGCACTCCCTTGTGGAGTCCCACAAGGCTCCTCGCTAAGTCCTATGCTATTTAACATCTATGTAGCGGACTTAGCGAGGGTAATAAAGGCCCATGGGGTACGGCTTACATCTTACGCAGATGATACCCAGCTGGTTCTGGGTATCCACAGGGACGGCCTCACTGTGGCAGCCAACTTCCAGAGAGCTATGCTTGAGGTCAGTACCTGGATGGCCTCGAATTGTCTTAGGCTCAACTCGGATAAGACCGAGATTATGACCTTCGGAAAACTCTCCCCTGAATGGTCCCCTAGCTGGTGGCCGGAAAAGCTCGGCCATCCACCTGTCCCAGTGGAAAAAGCCAGAAATCTGGGAGTGATTTTGGACAGCAAGCTGGCTTTTGACCTCCACACTAACAAGGTTGTCTCGTCATCATTCTTTATTTTGAAAAAAATTAAGAAATTACTACCTTACCTCCCCCCCTCAGCCGGGAAGACTCTGGTCTCCACCGTAGTCTTCTCTAAAATAGATTATGGGAACGCTCTCTTTCTTCACACCCAGAAGCGTGTCATAACTAAGCTGCAATCCATCCAGAATGCGGGTGCTAGGATCCTCCTAAACATTCCTCGCCGCAAATCCACCACTCTTGGCATTCGTCAGCTACATTGGCTGAGAGTTGAGAGCCGTATTAAATTTAAGGCCCTCTGCATTGCATATAAGGCAGTACATGGCATAGGACCCAGGTTCTTGACCGAAGCCTTTCAGCTGTATACTCCCAGAAGGCAATTAAGATCGGCCAACACCAGTCTTCTCCCTGTGCCACGTACAAGAACGGCCACCTGGGGAGACAGGCGTTTCCTTGTGGCCACTCCAAAACTTTGGAATCTTTTGCCACTTGCCATCAAAATTGCCCCGAACTTGATGAGCTTCCGCAGGCTCTTAAAAACATGGTTGTTTAACCAGTAAGAGGATGGCTGACTCCAGTAGCTCCACAGCGCCGAGACACCCCAGGGTATTTGTTGCGCTATAAAAATTACGTAAATAAATAAATAAAGAAATAAACGTTTCTCTGCGGATCAAATTTATCCGTTAAGCACTTCTTTAGTTGGTCATAGGTGGCAATCTCTTCTTTCGGCAGAGTTACCATTAGGTCCTCCACTTCATCTCCTACTAGGTTTACAAACAGGCCTCTCATCTTTGCTTTTGTTACATCCGTAGCTTCCGCGTAGTTTTCGAATCGTCTGATCCACTTTTCCCATCTAATTCCTGTACGTGGTTCAGAAAGGCTAATTGGTAGTGGTCTTCTGTATTGCGCACTCGGTTTTGGGTCTGCCATTCTTTTTCTTTATTTGCTCTTTATTCTTTGTGTCCCCTTTGATTTATTTAGCTCTTTCCTTTCACTTTTTCCTTTTCACCTTTTTATTTGCCCTTTATTCTTTCATTTCCACCTTTTCTGCCCTTTCAGGTCACTTCTGTGACTTATTTGTGCATTTAATCCGCTTTTGTATCACTGTTTTGCACCTTTTGGTGCTTCCTCGTGCTTTGCCGGGCCTCAAAATGGCCGCCGCACTGTTCCTCGCTTTCTATTGGCTCTAGTGCATGATTGTAAAATGGCCGCCATTGTTCTCGCGTTGTTTCCTGTCCAATCGGGACGCTGCCTGACTTAAAAATGGCTGCCCGTCTATTCTCTGCTCCTATTGGCTCTCGCGCCTGTTCCTAAGATGGCTGCCGAGACTCTCGCGAGAGCACGCGCTGATTTCTTTTAGTCTTCGCGCTTTTTCTCGGCGCTTACCGGTTTGCTTGGTCTTCTCCCTGCAGCGCTTGGGGTGGGCTCCCACGTCGCTGCACGTCTCTGTATGGCACTTCCTTCTTCTTCTCGTCACGATGCAATCCAGGGTGGGCTCCTGGTTTAAAATCGCGATGTTTACTCGGCGGTGGGTCCCGAATCCCGTCTTCGTCGCCAGATGTCGTGTTCCCCGACCCAGGAACACACAGGAGATGGTAGGGCTTTTCAATACACTCTTTATTCGGTTCTCTGATACAGGCTTGTTGTCCTTCGTTGCCCTCGACCTCTTGCTTCGAGGTCCTGATCCTTACTGACCCTTGGTCCCCTCCCCTGACCGGATGTGGTGTCCGGTATCTCTTGTCCCCGCCCTATGCCCCAGGGTCTTAGTGCCATTCCCCACGGCACGACAGCCTCGTTATTTTTAATAAATATCTACCTGCTTTATCAACGGATGCCTTGGGGAACTGGCTGATTTGAATGAAGCAAAGAAAAATCTAAACAAGGCTGCCAAGAAGAAAGACAAGTTGTCCCTGCGTGCAGAGTTGGTCTGCACAGTGGGAGGGTGGTGGGTGTAGAGGGATTGTGAATTGCTCTATCTGAAACATGATTACTCCCTTCGCTGGGGAGCCCTCCAGACAAAGTCCCTCGTGGAAACAGGCCTGGGAGCGTAGAAAAAAGATGCCCAGTGAGCACGTGCTGTAGAATTGTGTATGAACTGCAGGTCACACGTGCGTGTGACCTGCACATCATAGGCTGGACTCCTGTAAAAGAGGGAATCATGTCATGGAAACCGCTAGAAACTTCAGGAATCTCAGCAGTGACTCCTTTGTGCCCTGGGCCACAAGTCTTTCTGTTACTGGCTTGGATAGCGTACAGAACGCTGTTGGCCATTTCGAACAGGTCACTACTGAGGCCTTGAATGAATTGGCCCCGGTACAGCCCCGCCGCCGAGCCAGAAAAAGACCATCTGCCCCTTGGTTCTCCGATTCCCTCAGACTTCTGAGGCAAGAAGTGAGACGTAAGGAAAGACTTTGGCATGCCAGCTGGGACCTTAAGAATAAGGAAGATCACAAAATTCTTGTCAGGAAATATAAAGCCGAGATTATACAGGCCAAACAAGACTACTTTGTTACCCTGACCACCTCGCTTTCCTCGCCTAAGGAGCTTTTCAAAACTGTTGACTCATTAGTTAACCTGCAAGCCCCTGACCCTGTTATTCCTTCACAGGACTTATGTGACAGGATTGCCTCCTTTTTCCACACTAAGATACAGGATATCCATCTAGCTCTCGAGGAACAAAGACTCTGTGTTAGTGCGCCTATCACTCGGGTTGAGATGAATATGACTACCACTGACATCTCCCCACCGTGCATTCTGGACTCTTTTCCTCCGTTGATCTTACAAGATCTGGAGATCCTGCTTAATAAGATCAAGTCTGGATCTCCCTTGGATACCTGTCCACTGAAAATTCTCAAGCTATGTAGGGAGACTCTCTTACCACCGCTGCTAGAAACAATGAATCTAGCCATTAGAGATGGTTTTTTCCCTACAGAGTGGAAGAAGGCGGTTGTCAAACCCCTGTTAAAGAAGGCATCCCTTGATCCGGAGGTTTTAAAAAACTTTCGCCCCATCTCGTTGCTTCCTGCACCAGCGAAGATGCTTGAGGCACATCTTAACAAGCATCTCGCTACTTTTGTGGAAGGCTCGGGATGTCTGGATTCCTCCCAGCATGGATTCAGGAGGGAACATAGCACCGAGTCAGCCCTCACCATCGTGCTTGATAAGATCCGCACGACAGTAGATGAGGGCCAGACCTCCCTCCTGATCCTGTTAGATCTAACAGCAGCCTTCGATACCCTCTCCCCCTCAGTGCTTACATCTCGCCTGAGGGAGATAGGGGTGAGAAGTGCAGCCCTAGATCTGCTGACTTCCTTCCTGACTGGGAGGGAACAAAGAGTCAAGCTGGGTGAGTTCCTATCTCCATCCCGACCAGTACTATGTGGGGTCCCTCAAGGGTCGGCGCTTAGTCCGACCCTTTTCAACATCTATGTGACCCCACTGGCCAGGCTAATAAGATCTTTCGGGATGGAGGTAGTCTCTTATGCAGACGACACCCAAATACTCGTCTCTCTCCCCCATTCTGATGTGCTTGCCGCCTCCAAGTTTAGATCTTGTATGGAGGCGGTTGGTCACTGGATGATTCAGAACTCTCTTAAACTGAATGGGGAGAAGACTGAGGTGTTGGTGTTTGGGGGGAAAGAAAACATCTGGTCAGCCAATTGGTGGCCTGACTCATTGGGAACATGTCCCTCCCCTACAACTTCTGCTAAAAATCTTGGGGTGATGCTTGATCTAGCCCTTGATATGGGCAGTCAGGTGAACAGAACTGTTTCCACCTGTTGGGGTTTGATTCATACCCTGCGAAGGATCAGGAAATATCTCTCCTTGCAGGCAAGAAAACAAATAGCTGTCGCACTTATTGGCTCTCGTTTGGACTACTGTAATGCGCTGTATGCTGGACTAAGCCGGAGCCACCTACAGCGCTTACAGGTGGTCCAAAACGCTATAGCCAGATTTGTCCTGGATATCCCCAAACGCTCCTCGGCCACTGCGGCCAGGAAATCACTGCACTGGCTACCGGTAGAACTCCGAATCCGGTTTAAAGTCCTTTGTATGACCTACAGAGCCATCGCTAAAAACTGCGATACAGGTATTGGGTCCATCATCTCCCATTATACCCCTGGTAGGAGCCTGCGTTCTTCTGGGAAATTGCTTCTCAAAACCCCCCGTGTCCGAAGAGCTAAATGGGGTGGCAGGGCTTTTTCCACGCTAGCCCCCAAATGGTGGAACGATCTCCCTCTTGATTTAAGATCTCTTCCATCTTTACAGAAATTCCGCACGGCCCTAAAAACTCGTCTCTTTCAACAAGCCTATATGTAAGGACGCCTGTTTCAAATTTCGATTGTATTGTTAGGCGCCTTGATACCTGCGGGTTATTGTTTTGCGCACTATAAATTTTCTTCAATTCAATTCAATTCATGCAGCAGGGCTGGCTCAGTCTTTCATCATTCACCCGGAAAAGGAGCATCATGGTTGGGTTTCTCAATAAACTCTTTTCGTGATGTTAAGCGTGGCAGCTTCAAAACAAAACAACTGCACTGCCTAGCGTGTTCTTTTCAACAGAGGGATTGCTGATTATAATAGGCGGTGCAACAAAAATGGATTACTTACTTTTCATGAAGTGTCAAAAATGACATAAAAAAAATCACGCCCTCGTTTATGACTCATGCGAAACCCCAATACACACAATTGGCAATGATGCAAAATCTGACTTATGAACTAGTTGTGCAGTTTTTCGTTAGTTGATTCACTCAATAGGCATCTCCTGTCATAATAAAGAAGAGTACCTTTGTGGTAAGAAAGCGTTTGCATCCAATTTTAAGTGCAGCTTCAATTAGATCCAGGGTGCGGGTGCAGCTTACTAGTTAATAAGCCCAGGGATGTGGTCCTTTAATGTGCAATTCTGCACAGGAAAATCTGGTGAGCCACTCTTCAAAGTGCAGGGGGAGGGTAAAACACAAATAATGCAGGCGAGGTCACAAAAGAAGCAATAATAGATCAACAAACCCTGTCTGCATCTGACCTTCACCCTGATGCATTTAAGGACACCTTCGCCCCACCACCCTTCAGAGAGAACAAACTACGCATGGCCCGCTGAGGGGCTCCGAAACAATTTGGTGTATGTTAATTGTTTTAAAACCTAATACACAAGAATATATAATGAGACAGAAGGCCTATCATAATCATAACTGAAATAATGGCTTCCAGTTTAGCGGAGAAGCAGGACGCACTGTTCATTGTAGTGCCACATGTTGCCGCGCGCAATCTGCGGAGTGCTAAAATTTTACCCCCACCTGCAAGTGCTAGCTCCAAATTAATTTTGAGGAAAGACGCTGCGTCATTTCAATTTTTTTTAAATTAGGAATCCCGACAGAACACATTGACATCAGTGCTGATGATGTAATTAACTGCACGAAGTGTCTGAGCCAAACAGGCTTTTATGAAAGCAAAAGGTAATGAAAAAAAACCTCTTACTTAGATTGTTTTCGCAGTAGGAGACAGAGATTATGGGGGCGGGTCAGACTGCAACTTCTGGTTGCGTGTAGTCTTTGCTGCAACAGTACAAAGACAACAGGGACACTTCAAGATAAGGGGCAACAACAGCCAGCAGGCCACTGTGCGTGCTATCACCAAGTAGTAGAATTGGCTGAAGGTGGGCCTGTCTGCTTCTCTGTCCTGGATAGGAGCCAGGGGGAGTCGGAGCCTGCACTGAAGTGTTTTGAACAAGCACACACCAGGAGCTTTCACACTCTGCTCTCCATTTCCAGAATTAAAACAAGCATTCAACTCGCTGAGCTACATCGCCAGAATGACATCATGATTTCCCAACCGGGAGCAGAGTGAAGCACTGTAGAGCCGACAAAGAAAACAAGCAATAACAAGTACTTACTTAAAGCGCGGACAACAGAAGAGGCACGATGTAAGCAGGAACAGAGAAGGAACAGAGAAGGGGTAGAGAAAAGGAGATGAGAGAAAGGGTAGAGAAAGGGAGAGAAGGAAGAACGAAGACGGAGTGAAAAGGGTGAAGGCAAGAGAAGTTGAGAGGAAGAAAGAGGGTACGAGAAAAGATGGAAAGAAAGAAAGAGAAGTGGAAACGCGAGACACGGCCTGGCGGCCGTGAAAGTGAAAGTACGGCCGCCCGGCCGTGGGCAGTGTATAAATTAGGGGAGGAGAAATGCCGGAGACAGAGCGCACGCTGGGGGAAGCTTGTGGGAGGGAGGCTGGTGGCTTTGATGTGCATTGTGCACAAGCTTTTTTCACGGGCACAGCATCAAATCGCGGCCGATGGTTAAGCTCTGGTTAAGTCCCAATATCTCTCGCAAGCTCAATGCGCAAGCACATTGACAGGCTCGACCTAAAAAGAACAAAGGCTTAGTGACCCACGCTAATACCCCAGAAGAAGGGACACACAAAAGATAGAAACATTTTCCTCACAATTGTTAATCTCAACATATTACAGACTTCGTATTGTTCTACTCCATAACCCGCTGGATTATATTGAACGTACATATTCAGTAGCTGAGGCAATACTCGTGAAAAACCTGGTTTGATCCTTAGAAACAATTTTCAATTTAGCTGGGAACATTAAGAAAGCGGATGCCCCCTTTGATTGACACTCAAGAATTAATTGACGAAATTGCCATCGCAATTCTACTGACTTCTGACACAAATCAGGTCGGACAAAAAATTCCACATAACAAGCCTTCCCCTTTTTATCTGGTCTCGCAAGCTTAAAAACCTCATCACGTGCCAGAAAGCTGTTAAATGCAACTAATATTGCCCTGGGCTTGTTTTCTTGAGCTTGACCAGGCCTTAACCGAATGTTAAAGGGGAATCTATGTGCCCGTTCAATTTCACGTTCCCAGTCGCACTGAGATAAACCAGGAAACGCTATTTTAAACAAGCCAACCACAAAACCCCTTGGATCTTGCCCCTCTTTCCCCTCCGGAATTTCAAGCACCCTCAAATTATTTGTGTCTGGCACGATTCTCAATGTCAGCGAGTTTCCACGCCACATCTTCTTTTATTGAGAGGCTCTGTTCCACTACTGCCTTCTGTTGTAAAAAGTCACCTTCCAAGTTCGATACCCTGGTTTCCACTTCATTAATTCTGGCCAAAGAGTGCCCATGTGATTTCACCAAGCGTCTCGCAGAATTTTGTAACTTGCGACATATATTTTGTACTCTTAAGCTCTCTTCCTTGGTTTCTTCTCGGTGCTGCATAATAGATTTATATATTAATTCCAAAGAAACCTCTGCCCTTTCAGCATCGTCTAAGGCCATTTGTACCTCTTGGAGCTGATTCTTAGCAGTGGTATCATTATCCTGATTTCCCTGTTTTATTCCTAGATCAAGTTTTCTCACGGTTTGTAGCTGACCTTCCACAAATACATCAGGGTCCTCGGCAATTGAGCTGCCACCATCAATGCAATCAATCATTGAGAGCTGTGCCGAGTACTGCTCAGCCAAATCATCACAGGAAGAACCAGAGTGTTCTGACAATGAATAAAAATCGCCACACTCCTCTGTGCTAGCCTCTAAACTTCCAACATCACTGGCAGCTGCTCCCCTTTGCAGACAAGGGCTACTAACAGTATCCTGGGTAGTAAGTTCAGCCCCCTCTAGCAATAGTGAAGCTTCTTGATCTTTATTCTTCCTCTTCTCCCTTTCTTTCTGCCTCTCTGCAGTTACAGTGAAGAGCGCTGGTATTTTTTTACTGGCTTCAACTACAATCAATCAATCAATCAATCAATCATATCATTTGTAAAGCGCACTACTCATCCGTGAGGGTCTCAAGGCGCTGGGGTGGGGAATGCTGCTACTGCTCGAAAAGCCAGGTCTTGAGGAGTTTTCTGAAGGTCAGCAGGTCTTGGGTCTGCCGTAGGTGGATGGGGAGGGTGTTCCAGGTCTTGGCAGCGAGGTGGGAGAACGATCTGCCCCCTGAGGTCGCTCTTCGGAAGCGGGGGACTGTAGCGAGGGCGAGGTCGGCGGAGCGGAGCAGGTGGGTGGGGATGTAGAAGCTGAGTCGTCTGTTGAGGTACGTTGGTCCGGTGTTGTGGAGTGCCTTGTGTGTGTGGGTGGGAAGCTTGATTGTTATCCTCTTGTTGATCGGGAGCCAGTGCAGGTCTCTCAGGTGGGGTGTGATGTGGCTGCGGCGAGGGATGTCGAGGATCAGGCGTGCAGAAGCGTTCTGGATGCGTTGGAGCCGTCTCAGGAGTTTGGCCGAGGCTCCTGCGTAGAGGGCGTTTCCATAGTCCAACCTGCTGCTGACAAGGGCCTGGGTGACTGTTCTTCTCGTTTCAGTGGGGATCCACTTGTTGATCCTACGGAGCATACAGAGGGTGTTGAAGCAGGAGGAGGAGACGGCGTTGACCTGTTTAGTCATGGAGAGGGTGGAGTCGAGGATGACCCCTAGGTTGCGTGCGTGGTCGGTGGGTGTTGGAGCGGTTCCCAGTGCGGTCGGCCACCAGGAGTAGTCCCAGGTCGTAGGGTTGGATCCGAGGATGAGGACCTCCATCTTGTCCGAGTTCAGCTTCAGTTGGCTGTTCCTCATCCATTCAGCAACGGCCTTCATTCCTTCGTGAAGGTTGGTTTTGGCAGTGTGGGGGTCCTTGGTGAGGGAGAGTATCAGCAACTACAGTGAGTTTCCCCTTCTCCACTCGACCAGTCCCCTGATTATGGGCGCCATTTCCCTTTTTTTGGGACTTATTAATAGCCGTGCTTCCTTCAGCCCCCTGCATCGACCTTCCCTTCTCACCAGCCTCTGCAGGGACTTCAGCGGGTCCTTCTTCGTTTCCTTTTTTACTTCACGAGCCCTTCGGCAGCATCGTGTAATACTACACCCCGCTAGGACTCCCTCTGTTCGTTGGGAAAGCTCACGTCTTCCACAGCCGCTTGCTGGTGTCCTCCTTACTCCTCGCTCAGCTGTTAGCAGAGCCGCAGCTGCGCTCTATTGAAATCACCACGCTTCACTGCGTTCACCGGGTTCACCACGCTACAATGTATCGGCGTCTTCCAGCAGACTAGTAAACCAATACAATTTCAAAAGTCCAGCGCCGCCTCCCTATTTTTGCAGCCGTTTGTGAGTCAATCGCATATCCAGCTGCCACGGCTCCACTCCACTCCACTCAATGAACTCAGTGAGCGCCGGCCAGCATGCACCTTTCTGCCAGCTTTACTCCAGCTTTACTCCAACTCGTCACATAGCAGTCACCAGCTTTCTTTTCTTATCTCCTCACGTTCGCGTTCAGCGTGTTCATTGCAGCCTTTGTTCGCCTTTCCAGGGCTCGGTTCGTCAGGGTCCCGCAAGAGAGGTAACGCTCAAGCGACCTGCACGGGCGCCATCTTGCCTCGGTGTTATAAAGTGTAGATTCCTATGGCATTTTTTAACATACTTTTGGGCATTTTTAAAGCTTTGCTTTTAGCCCCAGCACTTCATGTTTAACAAAATAAGCACTGGATGTAGGCCTTTATTTGGGACTTATGTGGCTCCAGAATGCTGCAGAGTAGGAGGTGGCAGTTGCTGCTTTGCTTTTAGCCCCGCCACTTATGCTTTACAAATTAAGCACTGGGGCAAACTACTCTGCCCCTCCTCTGCTCTGAGAGCAGAGCAGCCCTGCCCGCCTGCCAAGCAGCACTGAAACATAAACTAAAAACTCAAAGGGGCATATTACCAAGCAATAGCGATAATTATCGCTATTGCTTGGTTAGAGACAAAAATTTACCGCTGAGCTGCGGCGATTTTTATCGCAGATAAACCTTGGTATTACCAAGGTTTATCACAAATGCGATAAAAAACGGCCGCAATACATGAATATCGCTGAAAAGTCAGCGATATTCATGCATTACCGAGCTAATGCTCTTAGCCATGTTATCCACCTCCCATTGGATAACATGGCTAAGAACTGCTCAGGGCAGGTGTTAGCTTTTGGAGATATTCGCGCTTAGCGCGAATATCTCCAAAAGTTGGTAATAGGAGATAGCGATTTTAGCGACTGTTTCCAGTCGCTAACATCTTGGCATGCCCACTTTGCATGTCATTGGTGATAAATATCACTGACATGCAAAGTGGGGCCCAAGATGGTCGCTATCTCCTACTAGCTGTCGTTAACTGGTGTTAGCGACAGCTAGGTAATAGGGAGATAATTTTATCTCCGCTTTCTTGGCTTTTAAAGCCAAAAAAGCAGAGATAAACCCCCTTGATAATATGCCCCAAAGTTCTTATCATTTTATGTTTCCTTTATTTGCACTGCTTAAAAGCATTGGGGCGACGCTCCTATTGGCCATAAATAACCCTGGGGCATATTACCAAGTAATAGCGATAATTATCGCTATTGCTTGGTTAGAGACAAAAATTTACCGCTGAGCTGCGGCGATTTTTATCGCAAATAAACCTTGGTATTACCAAGGTTTATCGCAAATGCGATAAAAATCAGCCGCAATGCATGAATATCGCTGAAAAGTCAGCGATATTCATGCATTACCGAGCTAATGCTCTTAGCCATGTTATCCACCTCCCATTGGATAACATGGCTAAGAACTGCTCAGGGCAGGTGTTAGCTTTTGGAGATATACACGCTTAGCGCGAATATCTCCATAAGTTGGTAATAGGAGATAGCGATGTTAGCGACTGTTTCCAGTCGCTAACATCTTGGCAAGCCCACTTTGCATGTCATTAGTGATAAATATCACTGACATGCAAAGCGGGGCCCAAGATGGTTGCTATCGCCTATTAGCTGTCGCTAACTGGTGTTAGCGACAGCTAGGTAATAGGGAGATAATTTTATCTCCGCTTTCTTGGCTTTTAAAGCCAAAAAAGCGGAGATAAACCCCCTTGATAATATGCCCCCCTGACTTCTCAATGTCACAGACAGCCTGAGGCAGTTTACAGGCAGAACTTTTGTCTCTTAATCGTAAAACAACTAGGGGCCCATATCACTGAGCCACCACTGCTCCTTTTCACGCAATGCAGTGCATCAATTTTGTTTGCTGCCTTGCGTTGTGTGAATTATTAGTAAATCTTCTCCCAGGTCTTTTGATGCAGTTGCTTCACACTTGAGTGGGACCTCTATTGACAACAAGCAAAACAGCTGCTTTTCGGAAGAATAGCAATGCTTTTGCATTTGACTCATGAGGGACACCTAGTAACCACTAGAGGAACTGCAGCTTCCTCAAAAAATTTCAATGCTTTAGCATTTGACTCGTGAGGGGCACCCATTAAGCAGACTGTGTGATCTGTTAATAATACTAGAAGACATGCAGGTGAAGATTATCCAGTTTAATAGGTACCGTTTCAGCAGAGACCCCAACCACTTCTCAGTGCCACCATCATCCGACTTAGAAACAGCACAGCATATTCTGAGATAGCAACCACCCCACATTCCAGATCCCTACATCATAGCCTAGATACAGAACTCTAGATACAAAACATTGCCCATCTCTGCCAACTACAGAGCATCAGGGGTTATTCTAATACCTTTTAGTGGTGTTGTCTGCATTACAGCACTAAAATGCATTATTCACCCATCATAGCGCCCCAAAAACCACTGCAAGGCGAGCTTAATGATGTAACAAGTGAGCGCACTGCGCTTCCCAACCGCGAGCTGCATGCTCCGGCCTCCTAACACATTTTTTTTAGTTACTAGCCGGCTATCAACACTCTATTAGGGGCCGCGCTGCACCAGGTCGGGGAATTAATTTTCATTCGGCTGTTCAAAAAAGCTGAGCTGCCCCACCTAGCTCAGAGTGCATTGACCATGTGGTCTCTGTCTATCAGCACAGCCTGTGGTGATGAACATAATCTGGGGGTGGTGCCTTTCCTGGGTTATTTATGCCAAGGGGCTAGCCCCACTGTGACTACAGTGTAAGATTATCCCCAGTGTCCTGCAGAGCAGACACTGATGCAGTGGGAGGTAATTCTGTTTTTCCTTGCTGCCGTTCAATCATCGGTGGAAGTCGTGCTCACAAGTGTATTAATAGGTCTGAGATTGGCCCCATTCTCGCGCAAATGTAAGCATAGACTTTACATTTCACCGGCAAAAAATGTGAGTTATAACCGTACCCTAATTTGCAGTGCTTAATTTGTGGCGGTGGTTTCCGGTGTTCGGCACTTAATTGTCAGCACCGGCTCTAGTGACAGCCCACCACATGGTGGTGTTGTCTTTTTCAATTTTGAAATGAGCACAGCTACTGTGCTTAAGTCAATGTGCACTGAAAACGAATACCGGGGCATATTACCAACGTTAAGCGATATTTATCGCTAACGATGCTTAGCAACTAATTTTTTAACGCTAAGAGTCGTCAGAAATTATCGCAGATAAACCTTGCTATTAACAAGGTTTATCGCAAATGCGATAAAAAATGGCCGCAATGTATGAATATCGCTGAAAAGTCAGCGATATTCATGCATTACCGAGCTAATGCTCTTAGCCATGTTATCCACCTCCCATTGGATAACATGGCTAAGAGCTGCTCAGGGCAGGTGTCAGCTTTTGGAGATATTCGCGCTATCGCGAATATCTCCAAAAGTTGGTAATAGGAGATAGCGATGTTAGCGACTGTTTCCAGTCGCTAACATCTTGGCACGCCCACTTTGCATGTCATTAGTGATAAATATCACTGACATGCAAAGTGGGGCCCAAGATGGTCGCTATGTCCTACTAGCTGTCGCTAACTGGTGTTAGCGACAGCTTGGTAATAGGGAGATAATTTTATCTCCGCTTTCTTGGCTTTTAAAGCCAAAAAAGCAGAGATAAACCCCCTTGATAATATGCCCCACCATTCTCTCATGGCATTAGCTTTGTGTGGCTGGAAATCGTCTGAATTGTCACACTTGTGGGATGTTGATGCTTAGGTGTTATGTTGGTAATGTTAATGGCAGTGCTGACAGGGTATGTATGGCTGGTGCAGGCTGCAGTAGCCTTCCGAGAAGGGCACTGGCACTTAGGTTTTTATAAATTAAGCACTGCTAATTTGTTTATGCTCAGCTTTTTAACCTCTGACTTTGGAACTTCGGAATGCCCGTTTTGCCTTTTGCTTTTTACCTTTTACATTTAATTTAATTTGTGTAGCTTAAAAAAATACGTAAGTTTGTCACATTGTTCGATTTTCTAGTTCAGAGTTGAGGCATACCCAGCTAAACTCTTTTACAACCATTTCGTCACATAAGCATTAAGCATGTACACAAGAATGTGGATACACTTCACCTAACTGCTACAGATCCTTACCCTTCCCAGCCATGAATGTGATTGCTTTTCAAATGTAATGCAGCCTGTTTTCCTTAAAGGAAAATGGGCTGCATTACAAAAATAAAATGAATAGTTTTCTTATCACCCACATTCACAAACAAAGGGGAAGTGGTTTGTGAATGGGTTACCGCCTCCTCTTTGGAGCTGGTAAATTATGAATGTTTTGCAGCTGCATTCTGGTTGCAGAACATTCATACATAGCAGTGCTATTCAGTATGTGGCCATTATAGTTACCTGAGTTAACTATAACGTGTGCCTCTGTTGCTTCTTTTTGCATTTCTCTTGCTTCTTTCAATCAATCAATCAATCATGACACTTGTATAGCGCGCTACTCACCCGGAAGGGTCTCAAGGCGCTTGGGGAGGGGGGTCCGCTACTGCTCGAACAGCCAGGCCTTCAGTTGCTTCCTGAAGGAGAGGTGGTCCTGGGTCAGCCGAAGGTGGATGGGGAGGGAGTTCCATGTCTTGGCCGCCAGGTAGGAGAAGGATCTGCCTCCAGTGGTGGCTCTTCAGATGCGTGGTACGGTGGCGAGGGCGAGGCTGGCAGACCGTAGCTGGCGGGTGGGTGTGTGGAAGGTCAGGCGGTCGTTGAGGTACTTGGGGCCCAGGTCGTGGAGAGACTTGTGTGCGTTGGTGAGGGGCCGGAACGTGATCCTCTTGCTGACGGAAAGCCAGTGCAGGTCCCTGAGGTGGCCGGAGATGTGGTTGCGTCGGGGGATGTCCAGGATGAGTCGGGCGTTCTGCACCTCTGTGGCCTCTTTCTATACCCCTCTTGCCTCTTTGTGCACCTCTCCTAACCCTTTCTACACCCCTCTTGCCTCTTTTTGCACCTTTGTTGGTTCTTTCTGTAACTCTTTTGCCTCCATCTGCACTTTACTATCCTCTTTATGTACCCCTCTTGCCTCTTTCTGCTCCTTTGTTGGGTCTTTCTGCACTGCTCTTGCTTCTTTCTGCACCTCTGTACCAAATTTCTGCATCCTTTTTGCTTTTTTCTGCACCCCTCTTCCCTTTTTCTGCAACCCTTTCCCCTCTTTCTGCACCGCTTCTGCCTGTTTCTGCAACTTTCTTGCCTCTTTCTGCCATTCTCTTGCCTCATTCTGCACCTCTGTTACTTCTTTCTACACTTCTCTTGCCTCTTTCTGCACCCCTGTTGCTTTCTTCTGCACTTCCCATGCTTCTTACTGCACCTGTCTTGCTTCTTTCTGCACCCCTGTTGTCTCTATAAGCACTCGTCTTCCCTCTTTCTGCACCTCTCTTGCTTCTTTCTGCATCTCACTTGCCTCTTTCTGCACTTCTCTTGCCTCCTGCACTTCTGTTGCTTTTTTTGCACTTATCTTCCTCTTCCTGCACCCCTCTTGACACTTTCTGCACCTCTGTTGCTTCTTTCTGCACTTCTATTGCTTCTTTCTGTACTTCTGTTGCTTCTTTCTGCAACCCTCTTGCTTCTTTCTGTACCCATCTTCCCTCTTTCTACACCTCTCTTCCCTCTTTCTGTACCTCTTACCTGCTTCTGCAACTCCCTTGCCTCTTTCTACAGTACTCTTGTCTCTTTTGGTACCTCTGTAGCCTCTTCACGCACTTCGCTTGCCTCTTTCATCACCTCTCCTGGTTGTGTCTGTACTGTTCTTGTTTCTTTCTGCGCCTGTCTTGCACATTTCTTCACCCCTCTTGCCTCTTACTACACCCTTCTACCCAATCTTTCTGTACCTCTTCTACCTCTGTCTGCACCCTCTTGCGTCTTTCTGCACCTCTGTCCCTTCTTTTTGAACTTCTGTTGCTTCTTTCTGCAACCCTCTTGCCTCTTTCTACACCTCTGTTGCTTCTTTCCGCACTTCTCTTTCTTCATTCTGCATCTCTTTTGCAAATGTATGTACCCCTTGTGCCACTGTGTGCACCTCTCTTGCCTATTTCTGCTCCTCTCTTGCCCCTTTCTGCACAATTCTTGCCTCTTTCTGTACTTCTTTTTCTTTTTTTCTGTACTTCTATGGTTCTTTCTGCACTGATCTTGCTTCTATCTGCTACTCTCTACGACATTTCTGCACCTCTCTTTCCTCTTTCTGCACATGTGTTGGTTCTTTTTGTACCTCTCTGGCCTCTGTGTGCATCCCGTTCCTTCTTTTTGTACCCCTTTTGCCTGTTTCTGCAATTCTTTTGCCTTTCTGTGCTTTTCTTGCCTCTTTCTGCACCTCTGTTGCTTCCTTCTGCACTTCTTTTACCTCTTTATGCACCTCTATTGTCTCTTTCTGCACCTCTGTTTGCTTCTTTCTGCAGTTCTCTTGCTTCTTTCCGCACTTCTCTTGCTTTCTGCACTTCTCTTGCTTCTTTCTGCACTTCTCTTGCTTCTTTCTATACCTCTCTTTCTTCTTCCTACACCCCTCGGGCCTCTTTCTGCACCGTTCTCCTTTTTTTGCACCTCTCTTACGACTTTGTGCACCTCTTTGCCTCTTTATGCAACCCTCTAGCCCCTTTCCGCTTATATTTTGCTTGTTTCTGCTCTTCTTTTGCATCTTTCTGTTCCCTTCTTGCCTCCATCTGCACCCCTGTTGTTTCTTATTGCACTGCACTTGTTTGTTTCTGCACCTCTCTTGTAAATTTCTGCACCTCTCTTGCCTCTTTGGCACCCTACTTCTCTCTTTCTGCACCCCTGTTCCTTCTTTCTGCACCTCTTCTGCCTGTTTCTGCACCTCTGTCGTCTCTTTCTGAACTTCTCTTGCACCTTGCTGCATCTCTGTTGCTTCTTTCTGTACTTCTCTTGCCTCTTTTTTCACCCATCTTCCCTCTTTCTGCTCCTCTGGTGCTTCTTTCTGTACTTCTCTTGCTTCTTTCTGCACCTCTCCAGACGGCGCAGCGGGCTGGCGCAGCGGAGGCGCCGGACGCGCGCCGAAGCCGCGCCTAAGCCAAGCCCGTCTGTGCCCGTCCGTGCCAAGTCCGCGCCGAGAGCCGGCCATACTGCCCAAATCCACCCAATAATCAGGTACAATTCGAATGATCTACTTACAATACGACTGCCAACTGCTAGCCATAGTTGTAAGGATTATTCTCCCATCTACCATCTTTGGGGCCCTTTCTCGTGTCGTCGATGTAGATGGTCCTCCCTGACGCCCACTAGCAATTTACTACGGCAACCCCCCCAATTTCGCAAAAACCATCTACCTTCCACTTCGGACTTATTAATGCAAGATCTTTAGCGTGCCACGCACAAGACATCCATGACCTTGTACTTTTCCATGACCTCGAGGCCCTGTTTATCACCGAATCCTGGCTCAATGACTCATCTAACCCAGATCTGGCAATTGCCCTTCCCCCTGACTTTACCATCTACAGACGGGATAGACCAGCTGGCAGGGGAGGCGGGTTAGCTATCATAATTAGAAAATCCGTGAGGTGCCACACATTTGACCTGGCTACCCTCAAGGACTGCGAGAGCATAGGTTTTGTAATCCACATTAACCCTTCTACTTCCTTTTCCGGAGGCCTTGTCTATCGCCCTCCTGGTAACGCCACGCCCTTCCTAGATTCCTTGGATGAAACCCTTGGATCCCTTTTGTCCCACTATCCCAACTTCACCCTTCTCGGTGACTTTAATCTTCATTTGGAATCCCGCGTAGACCCCCACACTCTCACTTTCCTACAATCCCTTGACATCTTTGGTCTCTCTCAATTAGTCATTCCCCCCACACACCAGGCCGGCCACACACTAGATGGCATTTGCTCAAATTCAATCACTCTAGCTGTATCCCCCCCTATCCCACAAATTTGGACTGACCATTGCTTTATACCCTTCTCAGTCCTGGCAAAACCCATATCACAACCGAGTACCAAGAACACCCCTCCAACCTACTCGACCAACTGGAAGAAAGTAGCAGATTCTATTAAACTCAACCCTCAGCTCCCCACCCCCCCGCCCACTACTGCTGGAGATGTATCACTAGACTCCATAAACTTTCACATCTGGATCAATCAACTTGTTCTGGCCAATTCTAATTCAACCCACCTAAAATCTATTCTTCACAAAAGAAAACCCAATGCCCCCTGGTATACCCAGGCCCTTACCGATAGTCACCATAAGTGTAGGGTTCTTGAAAGAGAGTGGAGGAAAACCTATGATCCTTCTTCCAGAACCCGATACACCCAACAGAGGAAACAATACCTGTCTCACATAAAAAATGCAAAAAAGGAGTTCTTTTCTGCAGCAATAGAATCAGCCAATCAGAAACAACAGACGATTTTCAATATTGTCAAGTCCTTCACCCATCCCAAGGCCCTCACAGTGGAAATCCCCCCATCCCAAATCCTTTGCGACCAAATCGCCGACTTCTTCGTTGAGAAAATTAATAACATTCGTCAGGATTTTCCCCCCTCTTCTGTCCCCCCACAAGCTGCCACCACAAATTTGCCCCTGCTTGGTAATTTTCCAACAGTGACCTTGCTCCAAACCCAGAAGGCCATTATGTCTTGCCGATCAGGAGCCCCCACGGACTCCTGCCCCCCTGCTATCCTCCACCTTTTTATCGAGGCCGTCAACCCTCTCATCAATTCCATTGTTAACCAATCCCTCAGCTCAGGCACCGTCCCCGCAGAATGGAAGAAGGCCATCGTTAAGCCGCTAATGAAAAAACAAAATAAATCCCCGACAGACCTTTCCAACATGCGCCCAATCTCCCTACTCCCGGTACTAGGCAAAATCACTGAGCAAATAGTACATGAGGAGTTAAAAGCATTTGTGGAAAATAACCACATCCTCCACCCACAACAATCTGGTTTCCGCCCCGGCCACTCCACTGAAACTGCCTTGATCGAGCTATCCGACACCATCAAGTTCTTGCAGGATGAGGGGAAACACGCTGTACTCATCCTGCTCGACTTAACTGCCGCGTTTGATACCATCTCCCATGACATCCTCATTTACAGAATGCGCGAGATCGGTGTGACAGGCACTGCACTAAAATGGATAACGTCATTCCTCTCCCAAAGGTCCCAAACCGTCTCACTTGGCCCCTTTCTCTCCGGTGAAAGAACCATTATATCAGGGGTGCCCCAGGGGTCTATTCTTAGTCCCCTCTTTTTTAATATCTACATGGCCCCACTGCTCGCCCTGATTGAATCCCATGGCATCCTAGTAACATCTTATGCTGACGACACACAACTTGTCGTCACCTTGGATAAAAAAACACCTGATGCCGCTCTGAGATTCCAGAATTGCCTCTCCCAAGTATTCGCTTGGCTCAAAAACAACCATTTAAAGTGCAATAGCGCCAAAACCGAAATCATACCCTTAGGCAAAGACACCCGTTTTTCCCCAAAAGATTGGTGGCCTCAACATTCGGAAGCTCCTCCCCGTGCAGTCTCCTCGGCCCGCAATCTGGGCGTCCAATTCGACTCTTCCCTCAGTTTTGACGACCATGTGCGCATCACGGCGGGATGCTGTTTCAACCTTATCAGACAACTTAAGAAATTCTTCGACTTTCTCCCTATCTCTGCCAGGAGATCAGTTGCCGTTGCCCTGATTCTATCTAGGCTAGACTATTGCAACGGTCTCCTGGCAGGCATAAAGAAGTCTACCCTTAAGAAGCTACAGAGCGTACAGCACGCAGCGGCTAGGCTCGTCCTCAAACTCCCTCGAAGGTCTTCTGCCTCCGCAGCCCTTAACACTCTCCACTGGCTGCCCCTCCCCAAAAGAATCCTTTTTAAACTTCTTGTCACAGTTTTTAAAGCTACCAAGAACACAGGCCCCTCCTATCTCATTAAGCGCTTCCCACACTATATTCCATTACGTTCCCTTAGGTCATCAGGAGCCAACCTGGTCACCATACCCAGGTTTAAGCTCAAAACAAAGGGCGGAAAAACATTCTCACTCCTGGCAGCAAAGGCATGGAATAGCCTCCCCTTCTACCTCAGGCACGCCCCCTCAGAAAGCCTCTTCAGAAAACTCCTGAAGACATGGATATTCTCTCAACTCGACTCTTTGGTCCTCGCAGCCATCTGATCCTGTTTCACGCCCAGTTGGCTTCTTCTGTCTGCTCAGCGCCAAGATGCTCCTTCCGGAGCGATAGACGCGCTTTACAAAAACTAATAAATATCAAATATCTCTTGCTTCTTTCTGCACTTCTCTTGCCCCTTTCTGGATTCTTCTTCCCTCTTTCTCTTGCTTCTTTCTGCACCTCTCGTGTCTCTTTCTGCACACAAAGGGGTACTTTTAAACTGACCTTGGACTCACACATGCAAGTGCAGAAAAGGGCTTCTGGCCTCTAAACTGCCATGCCCTATTATATGCAAGAGGTAGTTTTATTCACCCTGCCCTATTATGCACCAGGGCTTGCAGGGGAGGTCATGCCAATCACAGGGGTACCCCAACCTATAGTGTACCCTAGCATATGTAGCTGTTTTTACTGTACACTAAGTATCTTTCAGCAAAGCACTGGCTCCAGGCCTGGTTAGGGAGAGCCCAGGGTCAGTCAGAATCAGTTACCACCAGTACCAGTCAGCAAAACATTGGGGGGTGCCCAGGGCACAGGATGACTTTGCAACAAGGCCCCTTTCCACACCTCTGTTGGTTCTTTCTTCATATCTCTTGCTTAAATCTGCAAATTTATTCCTCTTTCTGGACTTCTGTTGCCTTCTGCATTTCTTTTGCTTCTTTCTGCGCCTTTCTTCCTATTTCTGCACATCTCCTACCTCTGTAGGCATAGTTAGAAATTAGCACTTAAAAAACCTAAAACATTTACTGATAAAACTACAGATTTCAGGGACGTTATTGTTAGAAATGTTCATTTAAAAAACCTTAGAAATTCACTGAAAAAAACACAGATTTCAGGGACGTTATGGTAAGAAATTAGCATTTAAAAAATATTAGAAATTCACTGAAAAAAACACAGATTTCAGGGACGTTATATTTAGAAATTAGCATTTAAAAAAAAACTTTCACATTTTCTGAAAAAACCATAGGTTTCAGGGACGTTATAGTTAGAAATTAGCATATAAAAAACCTTTCAAATTCAATGAAAAAAACACAGGTTTCAGGAGCATTATAGTTAGTTGGACATTTCACTCATACAAACCCAGAGAAATTCAGCTGCTATAGTTAGTTGAGCTGACTATAACTCACGCCCCCGCAATGCACTGCTGATGAGGTCATATATCACATCATTTAAGACATGGTCTGTGAGATCACTGATGACATCTCAAATTACATCACTGATAACATAATCCACGTGATAATCTGAGGCACCTCCTCATACCCTAATATAACCTTTGATACACAAACTTATAAACCAAATGATAGACTGGTACAGACATTCACACAGATTAGTCACTAAACCATGCATTCAGGAAGACATGTTTAATCACTCACTTATACAGTCAGTCACACACCTACTAAATCATCCATTCAGACACTTATACAACCACTCATTGTTCAATAGACCTAGGCATATATATATATATGTACTAGCAGCCCGTCCCGACGTTGTCCGGGTATGAATTGCTGCTGGCCAGTAGTATATTGTTTTGTAGGATTTCGTTTTGATAGCATTTCTTATCTGTGACAGGCCTGTGAAACGCTCCGATTCACAGTGCACTGCTGATGCACTTAAGAGTGCGCGTTCAATAGTGTGTGAACTCGAGTTGCCCTACTTTATTTTTCCTTGAAATATTATATAGCGGGAACTCGACAACATGGCATGAGCACAATTTACATTACAGAAGAACTCATTCATTTGTGGTTGGCACGAGGAGACAAAGCGATTTGCCTGGAATCACAAGATGTTGAGCTGATGCCGAGATTTGAACGTAGCTCCCCAGCTCTAAAGTTCTCAATTCTAGAACTTGTGGCGGGAGGTGTGCCTAAAAGTGTATGTCGGTGCTGGCCATCAATGAGAGAGACCTGTGCATTTTTCAAATCGGTGATGAAAAAATATGAGTATGTTGCTGGAGATGTGGGCCGCCGTGCCACCAATGTACTTACCGGGGGAGGATAAACACCCATTATTCGGCAACTTTCTTTCCGCATACCATCACTCCGCATACTTTCATTACGAAAGTACCATGACTCCGCAATGCCATTATAACGCATGGCATTACATTTTATATGCTTTTACCGCGCATACATTTACACGAAATTAGTTGTAAATGCATGAATGGTAAAAGCATTTTTTTTTTATGTTTGGATAAGGTAAGTATGGGTATTGGGGTATTTGTTTTGGGGTACTAAGGTATATGTTTTGGGGTGTTTGGGTATTTTAAGGGTTCAGATATAGTTTTGGTTATGGGGTACAGGGGTAGTTTTAGGGTTTAGGGATAGGTATGGGTTTTGGGGTACAGGGGTATTTTTAGGGTTCAGGGCTAGGTTTGGGTTTTGGGGTAAAGGGATATTTTTAGGGTTCAGGGCTAGGTGTGGATTTTGGGGTACAGGGGTATTTTAGGGTTCAGGGGTAGGTCTGGGTTTTGGGGTACAGGGTTATATTTAGGGTTCAGGGCTAGGTTTGGGTTTTGGGGTACAGGGGTAGGTTTGGGTTTTGGGGTACAGGGGTATTTTAAGGGTTCAGGGCTAGGTTTGGATTTTGGGGTACAGGGATATTGTAGGGTTCAGGGGTGGTTTTGGGGTACAGTGGTATTTTTAGGGTTCAGGGCTAGGTTTGGGTTTTGGGGTACAGGGGTATTTTTAGGGTTCATGGGTAGGTTTGGGTTTTGAGGTACAGGGGTATTTATAGGGTTCTGGGCTAGGTTTGGGTTTTGGGGTACAGGGGTATTTTTAGGGTTTAGGGATAGGTTTGGGTTTTGGGGTACACGGTATATTTATAGGGTTAAGATGGGTTAGTGTTTAAGGGTGTTGGGGTATTTTAAGGAGTAAGGGTGGGTTATGATTATGGGGTGCAGGGGTATTTAAAGGGAGCAGGGTGGACACCCGGAGCTGGAATGTAGCACACGATATGAGACATGGCATGAAGTGCGGATCGTAAAAACAACAGCTGATGGACAGAATGCAGAACAATGTCATACATTCACCCCAGTACAGAGATCTGGGCCTAAATCCATAGTTTTTTTGCACTCCACACCACCCCAGTTCAGACATGGCCATATGCAAATCAGCCTTGACCCTGTACCTCATGGGTACAGTCCAGCCCGAACTGCCAAGCCATGTCTTTCCTGGACCGGAATCAAGCATCCTAGGACCTAGGAATCAAGCATCCTAGGACCGGTTTCTTCAGCCAGGATAGCTTGACTCCAGTGGTGTGGAGAGCATAGGATTCACGTCTGAGCACACCCATCCCACTTGGGGTGACAAATGCAAAAACAACAGTTGAAGGACAGAATGCAGAACAATGTCATACATTCACCCCAGTACAGAGATCTGGGCCTAAATCCATCGATTTTTTGCATTGCATACCACCCCCTTTCAGACATGGCCATATGCAAATAAGCCTTGACCCTGTGCCTCATGGGAACAGTCCAGCCCGAACTGCCAAGCCATGTCTTACCTGGACGGGAATCAAGCATCCTAGGACAGGTTTCTGGCTATCAGCCGTCTTCAGCCAGGATAGCTTGACTCCAGTGGTCTGGAGAGCATGGGACTCACGTCTGAGCATGCCCATTCAACTCGGGGTGACAAATGCAAAAACAACAGTTGATGGACAGAATGCAGAACAATATCATACATTCCCCCCAGTACAGAGATTTGGGCCTAAATCCATCGTTTTTTTGCACTCCACACCAACCCAATTCAGACATGGCCATATGCAAATCAGCCTTGACCCTGTGCCTCATGGGAACAGTCCAGCCTGAAGGGCGGAACGTACCACACGCCCCCAGTGTTTGTCACGCCCCCCAGCACATGCCCACAGCACAATGCAGACACGCCAAAAAGGGACTACTTTGCTGCACGGTTCTTTTACCTTTTAAATGTATATGGTGGGCGTCTGCGTAGCCTATGTCCTTCTGCTGCAACTGCCCTTTCCAACGCTGTATTGGGTGTTGTGATTGGTGCTGTGGTTCCTGAGATTACCTGCCTCAAAGGTTTGGGCTCTCTCTTTATTATATTAGTATGGATATATAATGGCAGGTCATACTTTCATGGGTGTTTCCAATGACTCCTGATTATTCAAAGGCATCTGAGGAAGGCAGAAGACTTGCCGAAATGCATTATGCCGCAATCTTGAATTAAAAGCGTCTTCAAGCTGTTCCCCGTGTGGCTTCCTCTCTTTTCTTTGGGGAGGAGTACTGTTGGATATTTTTCACGCTTGGCCAGTAGCGTGATATGGAGGCCCCCGCATTATAAGTTGGCCACGGACTTAGTTGGCTGCTTCTGCAGGTCTTTTCTTTCCGAGGGATCGGATGTACCGTGGCCCGCCTCTTCAATCCTGGATGGCAGTGGGCTGCGAAACATAGGGCAGGCTGCATTTCACTCCTGCCTCTGCCTACATGGTCGCCGGGAGCGATGGGCTGATGCGGTATGCGGGGACTCGAGGAGACGCCAAAAGAATCAAGTTTGCAGGAAATTGACATTGCCAACACTAGGGTGAGCCCTGCACTCCGTTGTTCCACTGTGAGCGTTATTTTCTCTCCACAACACCTACCTGATATTGCATTCTGGGACCAGTGGTTCCGATGAACTGCGGTGTGGTGAGTCTAACATTAGAAGGGGGCGAAGCGGATCCCCACCAATGGGGAAGTGGCAGGACATACTTACATGGGTGTTTCCAATGACTCCTGATTATTGAAAGGCACCTGAGGAAGGCAGATGAACTTACCGAAATGCATTATGCCGCAATCTTGAATTAAAAGCGTCTTCAAGCTGTTCCCCGTGTGGCTTCCGCTCTTTTCTTTGGGGAGGAGTACTGTTGAATATTTTTCACGCTTGGCCAGTAGCGTGATACGGAGGCCCCCGCATTACAAGTTGGCCACGGACTTAGCTGGCTGTTTCTGCTTCGGCAGGTCTTTTCTTTCCGAGGGATTGGATGTACCGTGGCCCACCTCTTCAATCCTGGATGGCAGTGGGCTGCGAAACGTAGGGCAGGCTGCTTTTCACTCCTGCCTCTGCCTACATGGTCACCGGGAGCGAGGGGCTGATGCGGTATGCGGGGACTCGAGGAGACGCCACAAGAATCAAGTTTGCAGGAAATTGACATTGCCAAAACTAGGGTGAGCCCTGCACTCCGCTGTTCCACTGTCAGCGTTATTTTCCCTCGACAACACCTACCTGGATATTGCATTCTGGGACCAGTGGTTCTGATGAACTGCGGTGTGGTGAGTCTAACATTAGAAGGGGGCGGAGCGGATCCCCACCAATGGGGAAGTGGCAGGACATACTTACATGGGTGTTTCCAATGACTCCTGATTATTCAAAGGCATCTGAGGAAGGCAGATGAACTTGCCGAAATGCATTATGCCGCAATCTTGAATTAAAAGCGTCTTCAAGCTGTTCCCCGTGTGGCTTCCGCTCTTTTCTTTGGGGAGGAGTACTGTTGGATACATATATATATATATATATATATATATATATATATATATATATATATATATATATATAAAACATATTTAAACCACAGATTTCAGGGACGTTATATTTAGAAATTAGCATTTAAAAAACCTTACAAATTCACTGAAAAAAACACAGGTTTCAGGAGCATTATAGTTAGTTGGACATTTCACTCATACAAACCCAGAGAAATTCAGCTGCTATAGTTAGTTGAGCTGACTATAACTCGCGCCCCCGCAATGTACTGCTGATGAGGTCATATATTACATCATTTAAGACATGGTCTGTGACATCACTGATGACATCTCAAATTACATCACTGATGACATAATCCACGTGATAATCTGAGGCACCTCCTCATACCCTAATATAATCTTTGATACACCCACTTATACACCAACTGATAGTCTGATACAGACATTCACACAGATTAGTCACTAACCCATGCATTCAGTAAGAAATGTTTGATCACTCACTTATACAGTCAGTCACGCACCTACTAAATCATCCATTCAGACACTTATACACCCACTCATTGTTCAATACACCTAGGTATATATATATATATATATATATATATATATATATAAATATATATATATATATATAACATATTTAAACTTTACAGAAACACAGTCACTGGATGATTTCCTCAGTGATGTCATCAGCGATGTCATTTGAGATGTCATCAGTGATGTCACTGACCATGTCATGAATGATCTAATATGTGACGTTATCAGCAGTGCATTGCAGGGGAGTGAGTTATAGTTAGATCAACTAACTATAATGGCTGCATTTCTCTGGTTTTGTACAAGTGAAATGTCCAACTAACTAAAACGTCCCTGAAACCTGTGTTTTTTCAGTGACAATATATATGTATCCTTATGTGTGTGGATGAGGGTGCAGTCTTGTGAAAGACTTCATGCTGCTTCTTCTGGCTCAATAAGCACATCTAATCATTACTTGAGGTACTGTAGCTATAAAACAGACCAGACAGATTGGCTTTGCCAATGCTTTTTTATTTGCTACATAACTTTACACCGTTTCCCAATGTAGCAGAAGTTACGTATTCTGCTCCTTACCTTTACATTTGTGTGTCGCTTCGGCCTTGGTCCGGGGTCGTTGACGCAACATAAGGACCTGGGTCCAGATGTGCGAAGCATTTTACCAGTCGCAAATGGCCCGGGCCGTTTGCGACCGGTAACATGCATTTTGCCATGTACAAACAGCAAAATGTGACTCAGTAACTTTTTACTGAATCTCATTTTGCTTTTGTGATTCTGTAGTAGGGAGAGGCATGTTTAGGGTGTCCCTTCCTAATACCAAATAGCACTGTCATGTCCTAAAATTTTGCGACCAGAATGTGGTTGCAAAACAGCCATAATTTACCAGCTTCATAGAGGAGTCAGTAGCCCACTTGCAAACAGGAAGGGGTCCGCACTGGACTCTTTCCCCTTTCTGAGTGTGGGTTAAAATATTTTTTAAGAGCAGGCAGTCATCCAAGGACCACTGCTTACTCTTATAAAATTAAAAGAAACTTTTCATTTTGATTTTGGGAATGAAGCCCATTTCAAGGAAAATGGGCTGCATTACAAAGCAAGTATTTGCAATGCAATAGTTCTTGCATTTTGCAAAAGTTTAAGCTATTTGCATTGTAAACGCCAATGCCTTTTTTATCTGTTTTAAAAACCAACACATAAATAAAAGGCATTGCCATTTACAATGCCAATAGCTCAAACTCTCACAAATGAGATTTCTGTTGCATTGCAAATGCTTTTTTTGTTATACATGGAATGCCGGGATGAACCCAGGCAGTTTGTAAGAGATGCGCTTCTGCTCCTGATCCTTGTGTGCTACTCCGTCTGAGTATTGCTCTGGTTTATGAATGTCTTTACAATATACAAAAGCCCAAACAATTGCCAATGCTTGCATCTTTTTGCTCTAGAAAATATGTCCTCTGCCCCAGTAACAAGCTGCATAGTACTAGGGAGGATTTTGCCAAGTTACCGCAACCTTGAGGTAAATCCGCCCAGTTCTGTGCAATCTTTTTATTTTTTTACATTTTTTTTGCAATTGAAAAACAGAACTTAAAGATGGGAAAATAAGTCGTTATTGTAAGAAGTATGGTCAATAGCAGGAATGGAGGTACATCAATAGACAGTGAATATTGCAGAAGGTTGTTCAATAAGAAACATAAATTTACATCGACAATAGCAATCAAGCAAATACATAACTCAAAACCCTCTGGGCTCGATTCACAGAACTAACTTAAGACAAAATCCTAAACTTACTACCATATTCGTATTCACAGAAGACACTTACTCATTTTGCTATTCACAGAAGACACTTACTCATTTTGGTATTCACAGAAGTTAGGACTCCTAACATTAGGACTCCTAAATGTGTTCTGTGAATACCGAAAGTCTTTAAGTTAGGATTTTTCTCAATTTAGTGGTAGCAAAGTTAGGGCTCCTAACTTTAGGACTCCTAAATGCCTTGTGTGAATACCGAAAGTCATAAAATGTGGATTTTTCTCAACTTTACTACTACTAAATTGAGAAGAATCCTAATTTTAAGACTTTCGGTACTCACAGAAGGCGTTTAGGAGTCCTAAAGTTAGGAGTCCTAACTTTACTACTACTAAATTGAGAAGAATCCTAATTTTAAGATTTCCGATATTCACAGAAGGCATTTAGGAGTCCTAAAGTTAGGACTCCTAACTTCTGTGAATACCGAAATGAGTGAGGGGCATATTAGCAAGAACCCCGTTAAAATTATCGCCGTTTTAGCGGCAGGAAACTGCCGCTAAAACGGCGATAATGGGCTTGCTAATATGCGTTATAGAATTCCAATAGAAGCCCAGGTTAGATGTGCAGGACATTTGAGACAGGCACTTTGAGATTCCTCGAAGAATTTACAAACAACGAATATATGACACAGTTTAAATTTTATTAACCAATCAGACACACCTTTTTGAAACGCATGTAGATCGTCGGCACGTCAGGTTCAATCTAAACTAGGACAATGGGGCTCCAGCCACGCACATTTCCGTCTATATCGTGTTTCACAGTGCACTAGAACTCCATGTAATCTCACAGTCACGTTTCAGCATAAGGTTCTGTTCTTACCGAGCACTATCATATCATGTTCTTACACACGCACCAGCATGTACTTTAACTTAACGCAACGTTCATTCCTTTGACAGTATTTGCACATTCATTGCCCCGGATCAACCTTGCATGTAGCATAATGATGTTTGTAAAATGAAGTCTTAATTAAGCTCATCCCATGTTATAAATATTGGCGATATTGAAATTTGGCTTTACTTGTTTTGCCTTCAGAAACCAAGGGGCATATTACCAACAACTAGCTGTGTTGGCTTAGCGGGAATATTTCTATCGCCGCCCTTCATCTGTTTTTATCGCTGAGATACCTTGCTATTAGCAAGGTTTATCTCAGGAGCCATGAAAACAGTCGAAATGCGTGAATATCGCTGTCAATACAGCGATATTCAGGCATTACCGTGACAATGCTCTTAGCCATGTTATCCACCTCTCTTTGAATAACATGGCTAAGAACTGGTCAGGGCAGGCGTTAGCTTTTGGAGATATTCGCGCTTAGCGCGAATATTTACAAAACTACGCCTGTGTTGATCATAGGCGATAGCGATTGCAGCGACTGTTTTCAGTCGCTGACATTTTGGCACGCCCACTTTGCATGTCCTTAGCGATAATTATCGCTGACATGCAAAGTGGGCCCCTAAATGCCCGCTATCGCCTACAAGCTGTCGCTAACTGGTGTTAGCGAGAGCTTGGTAATAGGGCGATAAAATTATCGCTGCGTTAGCGGGAAAAAGTCCCGCTAAAGCGGCGATAATGGCCCTTGGAAATATGCCCCCAAGTGCCCTGATGAAGGGCAGAGGCCCGAAATGCATTGGGCATAAAGAATAAATATCATATGATGAACCCATATTATGATGACAATAATATGAAAAATGTAAAAAAGATATGAAATAAAAACTACAACTCTACAGAACAAAGAAATTAACTTTGATTGAACATTTATTGAAATTCAACAAGAGTGCATTGAGGAGACGTTACTCCCAAGGGAAATAGCGCATCCATCACTGCAATAGGGGAAAGTCATTAAAGAAAATAGTGCTTACAGACTAAACAAGACATACCGTGTAACAACTAAAGTAAAGGGGCCAGTCCTCATGGGAGGTTACAAATGAAGATGAGGTGGTACTCTGGAGGGACTAACAAGCCTATTAATTAATCGGAAGCCAGCATTTACAAAGGACAATGACATAAGCCAATGAAAAAATTGGGCGGATAGCGGGCGGAGCTTCGATTCCATACTCGAACACAGCATGCCTTGCAGAGCAGCGCATGTGCAGCAAAGGCAAACAATATTGCCTATTTAAAAAGCAATCACAGACATGGTGGTCTGCCGACTCCAGCAAGCCACCATCCCTGTTATTGTAGCCATTCCCAATGGCTGCAAATTACGACTTGCCTCATGAATATTGACGATGAAAGTCCATTTGCAACCTATTAGGAATTGCAAACAGTGTATGAGACACAGCTGTACATAGCTGTTTGCAATTTCCTAATTGCTAATCACAAAAATTCGCATTTAGGAAATCTCAAAGTGACTTCTTAGTACATTTGGCCCTTAAAAGTGCTTTGTGATTTTTGCCAACAGTTATGGTTGTTTTCAGATTTCACCGTCTTTTCTAATCTGCTTCATAAATCTTTATTTCGGAGTTATTTTCTGACTCCGAATTACCTTTTACTGTAGAGAGATCAAAAGAATATCTATTATTATATTTCTAATCTGCTTCATAAATCTTTATTTCGGAGTTATTTTCTGACTCCGAATTACCTTTTACTGTAGAGAGATCAAAAGAATATCTATTATTACATTTCTATTCAAGTTCTCACTTAATTTCTTTTCTTTCAACATTTTTCTTAAGATCCCGTAAGATCTTCCAAAAATTGCAACACTAGATCATCAGAGCCCCACGAAGTGCGCTGAATCAGCGAGTATGCACAGTATATGAATCTACAGCACTGAGTCTACACGAAACAGTGTAGTATATTTTAATACACATTCCAGTATTAGTGTGTTTATAAATAAGGGGTCAGTAGTCTAACTGAACTTCATCGAGAACAGCTGAACACATACAAATCACGCCACTTGTTAATTTCCCTCCTAAAGAATGATAATTTTAACGGTGTAGTCGACATGCAGGCAAAGGATTCTGGGTATACCAATATCCGGAAGAAAGAGTACACACAGCAGCCGGCATTAGTGCGGAAGTAGCACGTGCCAAACATCAGCATACCCACAATCCATTGTAAAATGACGTCATACCAATACTGCTGTGCAGACTGCAGCAGATCAGCGTTCGGGCAAAATACCCCCACTACACCCGGGGTGATTCTCGAGATCAGTTCTTACCCCAAAGTCTCGTAAAAAAGCATATACTGAGACTTTGTAGGACATGTGCCAAAAGCTTTTGTACTGGTAAAAAGTCTTTGGATTGAAAAAGAGGAAAAAAATTCAACAAACACAACAATAAACATTCAACATTATAGTACGTGAGCCTGACCTGGATGCAGTTATTTGGTTAATGTGTGCGCTTCAAATGACCTCTTTAGGCTTGAAAGGTGCACTTTTACGCTGCCGGTGCGTCACTTTTTGTGACGCACCAGTGGCGTAAAAAATGCGCCTTGTTGCGCCACATTTACAAAGTGACGCATCTAGGTAGATGCGTCACTTTGTAAACCCCTGCACCACATTATACCTGCGCCAGGTATAATGTATGCAAGGGGGGGCGTATTGACGCAAGGAAGGGTCGTAGAAGTGACGCAGTGAAATCTATGAGATTTCACTGCGTCACTTTAAGAACGCCATTGCGTCAAAATCTTGCGCCTGCCTCACAGCAGGTGTAAGACTGACGCAGTCCCTTTCACATGGGGCTTTCCCCATGTGAAGACGCATTGCTGGAGTTGCGTCACTTTTGTGACACACTCCAGCAATGCGTCACTTTTGCGCTTACAGATACGTCAGAAACACTGACGTATCTGTAACTCCTTGCGACATGATGCGTCATACAATAAATATGACGCATCAGGAATGTCGCAAGGAGTGCGCACTGAGAAGTGACGCATCGCTGCTTTCACGCAGCGATGCGTCATTTCTCATAAATGAGGCCCTGTATCATTGTTTCTTTAAACTGATTCCTTCAATCCGTGGACCAGCATTCGAAGTGCAATAAACAAGCATTGGCATAGTGTTAGGTCCAGGGATGATGAGATCCAGCCGAGTAGATGATATAAAGATGGGTTTATTCCAAATAAAAGAGTACAGCACCAAGGGGCCTCTCCAAAGCATCTCTCTTCCCCAGCCTCCAGCATATAACTGCTAAACTGGAGCTTACAAGATGATAACATTCTGAAGTGCTAGGCAACAGTACAATAGAAAGATACAAGCTAAGTTACATGCATAAAATGCGAGGGAGAAGAACATAACACACCTTCCCCCTAAACAAAAACAAGCATTGGCATAGCCAATAGGTCTCGCTTTTGGGACCTTATAAGTATTTAGTTATGCAGCACAATATCCTTGGTGAAACAACATCAACTGTTGCGTGGCTAAACACTTATAAGCAGGGCACAAGTCCTAAAAAAAGAAGTGGGGGGACGCTGTCACCGGAAGTGACGTCACGACAGGAAGTGACGTCACGAAAGGTGGCTTGACCCATCGGGTTGGGGAAATAAGGGGCAAGATATGGCTGAAGAGAGAGTAACGGACATGGACAGATTTAAAAGGAGAACATACTCATGAAGCTGTCTAGCTGTGGGATTTTTCACGGAGGTAGGGTCTCTGGTTTTCATCCAGATGTTTGTCCCGCAGCCACAATTCTAGACGGTATGAAACTCCTTGCTCAGGTCCTAGCTATGCTGGTTAGCGTGTCCCTGGAGGAAGTGGGCTCGTTCCAATAAACGTGCACGGCCTCTTGGTCAACCTGTATCTATTTTCTTAAAGCTCCTCGTCCCAGAGAGGCCAAAGAGTGAAGTCCAGCTGTTAGGAAGGGGGGACGGCGTCTCCCGGTAAAATAAGTGGGGGGACGCCATCCACCTGCGTGGTACCCCATTCCAGAATGCTGCAGAGTAGGATGAGGCAGTTGCTGCTTTGCTTTTAGCACCGCCACTTAATGCTTTACAAATTAAGCACTGGTGGCAAACAACTCCTCCCCTTCTCTGCTCTGAGAGCAGAGCATCCCTGTCCGCGTGACAAACAGCAATGAAACATAAACTAATAACTCAAAGGTCTTATCATTTTATGTTTCCTTTATTTGCACTGCTTAAAAGCATTGAAGCGACCCTCCTACTGGCCATAAATAACCCTGACTTCTGAATACTGCCTGAAGTCAATGTATGTGTCACGAACAGCCTGAGGCAGTTTACAGGCAGAACTTCTGTCTCTTAATCATAAAACTAGGGGCCCATGTCACTGAGCCACCACTGCTCCTTTTTACGCAATGCAGTGCATCTGGTAACATGTGAAAGTGGTGGGGCGCAACATTATTGCCGTACTAAATTATCGCCCCCGCTCTTTTGTCGGTGTGTTATAGCAGTAATTTTGGAAGGGCCCCTCTTTGCGCTATTGATCCCTGGCCTTCACGTAGGTGATGGAGGGTGGGAGGGGCATTGGGAGTGTCGGTGCCTGGCACCAGACGGGCTACATCCAGGCGGGTGGGGTTGGGTAATGTGGGCTGCTGGGGTAGCCTAGATTATCGAATAGCTGCACTGTCCTCTATGCTGCACCACACATTTGTGCCCGACACTGGTAGTGGACCGGATTGATTATTTGCATGTCTGCGTGCACATGTGCTAATGGAGACACCTACCCCACCCCCCCTATACTCGCTCCACTGGGCCTCCCGTCTCCGCATGAGACACTATGCACTGTCTTCTTCTTTGTGAATCTCCAGCTCCATTACTCTGTGTTTCTGCAACGTCACAAGGCGGGGCTACTATCCAGGGGCCTCATTTATGAGGCTGTGCGTCACTTTTACGCCGCCGGAACGTCACTTTTTGTGACGCACCAGTGGCGTAAAAAATGCGCCTTGTTGCGCCATATTTACAAAGTGACGCATGTAGGTAGATGCGTCACTTTGTAAACCCCTGCGCCACATTATACCTGCACCAGGTATAATGTATGCAAGGGGGGCGTATTGACTCAAGAAAGGGTCATGGAAGTGACGCAGTGAAATCTATGAGATTTCACTGTGCTACTTCTAGGACTCAAATGCGTCAAAATCTTACGCTTGCCTCACAGCAGGCGTAAGACTGACGCAAGCCCTTTCACATGCTGCTTGCCCCATGTGAAAGGACACATTGCTGGAGTTGCGTCACTTTTGTGACACACTCCAGCAATGTGTCACTTTTGCGCCATACAGATACGTCATAAATACTGACGTATCTGTAACTCCTTGCGCAATGATGCGTCATACTGTAAATATGACGCATCATTGGTGTCGCAAGGAGGGCGCAATAAAAAGTGACGCATCGCTGTTTTCACGCAGTGATGCGTCACTTTTAATAAATGAGGCCCCTGATACTTAGGTTTGCGTGCTGTTTCGCAGCTACCTATCATGACGTGAAAGGTTTATGATCTCACTAGCAGCCCGTCCCGACGTTGTCCGGGTATGAATTGCTGCCGGCCAGTAGTATATTGTTTTGTAGGATTTCCTTTTGATAGCATTTCTTATCTGTGACAGGCCTGTGAAACGCTCCGATTCACAGTGCACTGCTGATGCACTTAAGAGTGCGCATTCAGTAGTGTGTGAACTCGAGTTTCCCTACTTTATTTTTCCTTGCAATATTATATAGCGCGAACTCGACAACATGGCATGAGCACAATTTACATTACAGAAGAACACATTAATTTGTGGTAGGCACGGGGAGACAAAGCAATTTGCCTGAAATCACAGGATGTTGACCTGATGCCGAGAATCAAACGTAGCTCCCCAGCTCTAAAGTTCGCAATTCTAGAACTTGTGGCGGGAGGTGTGTCTAAAAGTGTAGGTCGGTGCGGGCCATCAATGAGAGAGACCAGTGCATTTTTCAAATCGGTGGTGAAAAAATATGAGTATGTTGCTGGAGATGTGGGCCGCCGCGCCACCAATGTACTTACCGCGGGAGGGTAAGCACCCATTATTCCGCAACTTTCTTTCCGCAGACGATCACTCCGCATACTTTCATTATGAAAGTACCATGACTCCGCAATGCCATTATAACGCATGGCATTACATTTTATATGCTTTCACCACGCATACATTTCCAACGAAATTCGTTGTAAATGCATGAATGGTAAAAGCATGTTTTTTTTATGTTTGGATAAGGTAAGAATGGGTATAGGGGTATATGTTTTGGGGTACTGAGGTATATGTTTTGGGGTGTTTGGGTATTTTAAGGGTTCAGATATAGTTTTGGGTTATGTGGTACAGGGGTAGTTTTAGCGTTTAGGGATAGGTATGGGTTTTGGGGTACAGGCGTATTTTTAGGGTTCAGGGCTAGGTTTGGGTTTTGGGGTATAGGGGTATTTTTAGGGTTCGGGGGTAGTTTTGAGTTTTGGGGTACAGGGGTATTTTAAGGGTTTAGGGCTAGGTTTGGGGTTTGGGGTACAGGGGTATTTTAGGGTTCAGGGGTAGGTTTGGGTTTTGGGATACAGGGTTATTTTTATGGTTCAGGGCTAGGTTTGGGTTTTGGGGTGCAGGGGTATTTTTAGGGTTCAGGGGTAGGTTTGGGTTTTGAGGTACAGGGGTATTTTAAGGGTTCAGGGCTAGGTTTGGGTTTTGGGGTACAAGGGTATTTTAGGGTTCAGGGGTAGGTTTGGTTTTTGGGGTACAGGGGTATTTTTAGGATTTAGGTATAGGTTTGGGTTTTGGGGTACAGGGTATATTTATAGTGTTAAGATGGGTTAGTGTTTAAGGGTGTTGGGGTATTTTAAGAAGTAAGGGTGGGTTTTGATTATGGGGTGCAGGGGTATTTAAAGGGAGCAGGGTGGACACCCGGAGCTGGAATGTACAGAACCTGGGAAGAAAAAACAATGAAATATTTGACACAACGCGCGCCCCACACACGCCCACACCCCCAGCACACGATATGAGACATGGCATGAAGGGCTGAATGTAAAAACAACAGTTGATGGACAGAATGCAGAACAATGTCATACATTCACCCCAATACAGAGATCTGGGCCTAAATCCATCATTTCTTTTGCACTCCACACCACCCCAGTTCAGACATGGCCATATGCAAATCAGCCTTGACACTGTGCCTCATGGGAACATTCCAGACCGAACTGCCAAGCCATGTCTTTTCTGGACCGGACTCAAACATCCTAGAACCGGTTTCTGGCTATCAGCCGTCTTCAGCCAGGATCGCTTGACTCCAGTGCTCTGGAGAGCATGGGACTCACGTCTGAGCATACCCATCCCACTCGGGGTGACAAATGCAAAAACAACAGTTGATGGACAGAATGCAGAACAATGTCATACACTCACCCCAGTACAGAGATCTGGGCCTAAATCCATCGGTTTTTTTGCACTCCACGCCACCCCAGTTCAGACATGGCCATATGCAAATCAGCCTTGACCCTGTGCCTCATGGGAACAGTTCAACCATAAGGGCGGAACGTACCACACGCCCCCAGCATTTTTCACGCCCCCCCCCAGCACAAGCCCACAACGCAGACACGCCCACAAGGGACTACTTTGCTGGCACGGTTCTTTTACTTTTTAAATGTATATGGTGGGCGTCTGCATAGCCTATGTCCTTCTGCTGCAACTGCCCTTTCCAACGCTGTATTGGGTGTTGTGATTGGTGCTGGGGTTCCTGAGATTACCCGCCTCAAAGGTTTGGGCTCTCTCTTTATTATATTAGTATGGATAATAAAACATATGCACCGTTGAATAAGCTGCTTTTTGCATTACTTTGTAAATATGATGTTTAAAAGGAAATGCTCTGTATACTAATGTAACCACTGTAGGAATATGTGTTTCGCCATACCCAGGGGTTCGATTCCCGCCAATACCATTCAGCCTTTCATACTTCTGAGGTCGATAAAATGACTACCATTATGCGGGGGGTACATTCCATCCCAAGATGTCATTCGGAGTGAATGTGGGATTTATTTTACACACACACACGTCACTCACTGTATATTAAGGTTTCGAAATCGGGTTTCGTTTAACAATCTGTTTTAGTGAACAACCAGCCCACTTTGCTTAGCATAGGCTTTAGTACTTCACAACCAAAACCACCGCCTGCCGCTGGCTTCTCATACGTTTTCCAGTGGCTTGAGGCGCTGCTGGTGCACTGCAGTAGACCCCTTCGCGCAAGAAATCACTGCCACTACTCCTTAGTTAGCAAGAAAGGCCACTTTATTAAGACAGGTGCAAACAAAATCTGAATCAAAACTATTTCAATTATTTATTTAAGAAACCAAAATTCCTTCAGCTTAACTTAGCATCCTTACTAAAGAGTAAACTCCCCACCAAGATAACTCGAACAAACCCAGAAGCAACTGACTCTTGTAGATAACCCCCTCCTTTCCTTTAACTGCCCTTTGAGGATGGACCAACTCGCTCCAGGCTGCCCACCCGCCATTAAAACCCGCCTACCAACTGAAATAAATGAACCTAAGCCTGTCTTAGCGTGGCAAGCCTAGAGACATTATTATCAGAACCTAAAGCACCTAAAAACTAAAACAACCTGACAGGGAAAAAGAGGGAATGGGGAAAAGGAGGGAAGGGTGGGTGGGGCAAAACAAACTACACTACCCGCCTCCCCCCGGCACAGTTCCCTTCCCGCTCTCCCCGCCTCTATTTATGCCCTCTGTCCTCGCGCTGATTATCACCTGCTCCCCCGTGGCCAGCCCTTGCGCGAACCTACCCAGGGAGAGACCGGCTCGCGTACGGCTCTCCCTGGGTCCCCCCTTGGATGGTGCCAGGGAGAGGGTGCTGCCTGCTACCCACTCCTTCACAGCAGTATGGTTCAGGGGCTTGCTACTGTTTCAGGGATGCCTCCGGGTCACTCCAGTTTCAGTAAGTCCATTATTGACCCCGAAGATTGCAAAGCTGTGGCCAAGTTATCAGCCAGCCAGCAAGCAAGTCAGGAGTCACATGTACGATTGGCCATTTCCAGTGCTGGGAAGGATGTATTTTGCATTGGCAGTAAGCCTCGCCCTTTAAAGTGTGTCGCCTTTTTTACTTTGCCCATTTGTTTACTTGCAGCACAAAGGGAAAACCGAAAAGAATAGTGGCTGCCAGTGAGTTGTGTGTGACACGTACCTTGCTCGACAGGTAGTTTTCTTTTACTTCAGGAAAAAAAGCACTTCAAGATGTTTGCCGGGTCGTCCTACACATTCTGCACGAAAGGTCAGACATTTTCTCTGTGCCGCCTCTCTTACAGTAACACGCCTCTGCCTCTTAAGTTGAACTTGGCAGGTGGCCACGCCATCGATTTCCCTTTATCCTCTTATTATCGGCAAATATAATCAGCTGAAGAGACTGTGCAAGAAATTGATACATTGATTCTTTATCCGCTCGAGCAGTTCCCTGGCTGTGCCAGATTGGGAGAGCAAATGGGCCGCAATAAATGATATTTTAACAAATGTGAACTATTAGTAAATCTTCGCCCAGGTCTTTTGATGCAGTTGCTTCAGACTTGAGTGGGGCCTCTATTGACAACAAGCAAAACTGCTGCTTTTTCGTAAGAATAGCAATGCTTTTGCATATGACTTGTGAGGGACACCTAGTAACCACTCGAGGAACTGCAGCTTCCTGAAAGAATTTCAATGCTTTCGCATTCGACTCATGGGGTGACACCTAGTAACCACTCGAGGAACTGTAGCTTCCTGAAAGAATTTCAATGCTTTCGCATTCGACTCATGGGGTGACACCTAGTAACCACTAGAGGAACTGCAGCTTCCTGAAAGAATTTCAATGCTTTCGCATTCGACTCATGGGGTGACACCTAGTAACCACTCGAGGAACTGCAGCTTCCTGAAAGAATTTCAATGCTTTCGCATTCGACTCATGGGGGGACACCTAGTAACCACTAGAGGAACTGCAGCTTCCTGAAAGAATTTCAATGCTTTCGCATTCGACTCATGGGGTGACACCTAGTAACCACTCGAGGAACTGCAGCTTCCTGAAAGAATTTCAATGCTTTCGCATTCGACTCATGGGGGGACACCTAGTAACCACTAGAGGAACTGCAGCTTCCTGAAAGAATTTCAATGCTTTCGCATTCGACTCATGGGTTGGACACCTAGTAACCACTAGAGGAACTGCAGCTTCCTGAAAGAATTTCAATGCTTTCGCATTCGACTCATGGGGTGACACCTAGTAACCACTCGAGGAACTGCAGCTTCCTGAAAGAATTTCAATGCTTTCGCATTCGACTCATGGGTTGGACACCTAGTAACCACTCGAGGAACTGCAGCTTCCTGAAAGAATTTCAATGCTTTCGCATTCGACTCATGGGTTGGACACCTAGTAACCACTAGAGGAACTGCAGCTTCCTGAAAGAATTTCAATGCTTTCGCATTTGACTTGTGAGGGGCACCCATTAAGCAGACTGTGAGATCCATAAATAAGACAAGAAGACATGCAGGTGAAGATTATCCAGTTTAATAGGTACAGTGTCAGCAGAGACCCCAACCACTTCTCAGTGCCACCAGCAACTGACTTAGAATCAACACAGCATATTCTGAGATAGCAACCACCCCACATTCCAAATCCCTACATCAGGGGTTAATCTAACATCTTGTAGTGGTGTTATCCGCATTACAGCACTAAAATGCATTATTCACCCATCATAGCGCCCCAAAAACCACTGCAAGGCGAGCTTAATGATGTAACAAGTGAGCGCACTACGCTTCCCAACAGCGAGCTGCATGCTCCGGCCTCCTAACACATTTTTTTTAGTTACTAGCCGGCTATCAACACTCTATTAGGGGCCGCGCTGCACCAGGTCGGGGAATTAATTTTCATTCGGCTGTTCAAAAAAGCTGAGCTGCCCCACCTAGCTCAGAGTGCATTGACCATGTGGTCTCTGTCTATCAGCACAGCCTGTGGTGATGAACATAATCTGGGGGTGGTGCCTTTCCTGGGTTATTTATGCCAAGGGGCTAGCCCCACTGTGACTACAGTGTAAGATTATCCCCAGTGTCCTGCAGAGCAGACACTGATGCAGTGGGAGGTAATTCTGGGGCATATTATCAAGGGGGTTTATCTCCGCTTTTTTGGCTTTAAAAGCCAAGAAAGCGGAGATAAAATTATCTCCCTATTACCTAGCTGTCGCTAACACCAGTTAGCGACAGCTAGTAAGAGATAGCGACCATCTTGGGCCCCACTTTGCATGTCAGTGATATTTATCACTAATGACATGCAAAGTGGGCGTGCCAAGATGTTAGCGACTGGAAACAGTCGCTAACATCGCTATCTCCTATTACCAACTTTTGGAGATATTTGCGCTAAGCGCGAATATCTCCAAAAGCTAACACCTGCCCTGAGCAGTTCTTAGCCATGTTATCCAATGGGAGGTGGATAACATGGCTAAGAGCATTAGCTCGGTAATGCATGAATATCGCTGACTTTTCAGCGATATTCATGCATTGCGGCCGTTTTTTATCGCATTTGCGATAAACCTTGGTAATACCAAGGTTTATCTGCGGTAAAAATCGCCGCAGCTTAGCGGTAAAATTTTCTCTCTAACCAAGCAATAGCGATAATTATCGCTATTGCTTGGTAATATGCCCCTCTGTTTTTCCTTGCTGCCGTTCAATCATCGGTGGAAGTCGTGCTCACAAGTGTATTAATAGGTCTGAGATTGGCCCCATTCTCGCGCAAATTTAAGCATAGTCTTTACATTTCACTGGCAAAAAAATGTGAGTTATAACCGTACCCTAATTTGCAGTGCTTAATTTGTGGCGGTGGTTTCCGGTGTTCGGCATTTAATTGTCAGCACCGGCTCTAGTGACAGCCCACCACATGGTGGTGTTGTCTTTTTCAAAAAAAAATTTAAACATGTTTTTATTGGTTTTGCAAAAAAACATCAGAGTGGCAGTTCGCATGTAAAAATATACGGTGACAGTACGTACAAGACATTTTTGATGACACTCTTCACATGTCCCAGTCCCTCCCCCGGTAATCAAGATCAATCCCAACATTTGCATCGTCCCACTGATCCAGCGGGCTATAGAAAATATATCATAAACAACGCTACCCAACTTCATAACCTATAAACAAAATTCTAAACTAAATATGGACCCATTTATAAACCTGATATATTTTGGGCCTACTGAATCAGGTGGTCAGAATAAATCTATATACACATTATCTACAAACTATATACATATTTATACATTTGCAGAAAGAATATTGTCATTAGAATAAAACCCAACCATTTAAACGACCACCATAGGCGACGTGATCTAGCTAATAGTAACCTACACTTCTGAATAACCAAAACCAGCTTGTTTGTCAAAAGTAAGATTTTATTTACTAAATTATGGTATATAAGTTGAAAGTTTTATAAATGAATTTTATTAGTAATAAAGCAAGCATGATTGTAAAGAATTAAGAGAAAAATACAATTTAAGCAAATGAATCAAAAATCAAAGTGAATATTTAAAGTTTAGCATTTCTAAAACCTAAGTCCCTAAATAAGCTAAATAGATAGGAATTAAAGTAAAGTTCTTTGAGGATTCTTACGTGCTCCACGCAAAGTCCAGCAGCACTTCACCCTCATCGGAAAGTCAGAAAGCAGCAGCCAGCCCAACCCTAAGGGCATGACTTTTTATACCTTTCTACGCTAACTAAACTAGCAAAGGAAAGTTTTCAGAAATCCTCGACGTTCCATTGGCTGAGAGTGACAAGTGACATGTCATCCAATTCTCAAAAAGTTCCATAAAATCATGTCTCATAAGGACCATTGTCTCTTCCACGTGAAGCCAGAAGCTTCCTGAGATTGCAACAAATGTATTAAGTCATTCTCGCAGCGTCCATAGACTTTCAATACAACTTCCGCGGATGCCAAGTTAAGGACTGACAAAATGTTCACTTTCGACCTTGGCCATGTCCGACAGAATGATGTCAGCTCATCAGTTTTTGCTTTGTGAATGCAGCTTCAATAAACGTTTTAATTCAGAATGGGCGTCTCGTGACTTTCTGCAGAATTATATGTCAGCTCTTTTTCTGGGGTTCAAATGACTAGGCCCAAAAGCAGGCAACTTATGTTTTCTAGTATAAAACAAACACAAGAAAAGTATTAATGTAAGAAATAAAGTAGATTCTGTATCCACCCCATGGTTTACTAATTAATTAACCCACTCGATTAATCAAAATGTTACCTAGCCATTGCAAACAAATAAAGCAGCGTTTATATCTACCAGTCTCCGTTTTTTCATGAGACCCATATGCACCTAGAATAGTAGAAATGACATCACACAGACAAGGAAAAGCAAAACAAGCACATGCTTCTTTTAAGTTTGCAGCAATTAGTAATGACAAAAACCGAAAACAATAAATTATTTTATTATTTTGCACGAACAAAAAGATGCAACATTTATGCACGATTATGAGCACACATGTTAGTCCCCCCACGTGTAAAGTTTAATCTAAGTTGTATTAGCATAACATATCACAAATCATTAATATTATTATTCATGTTATGGAAATGTGACTTTGCGAGTTTAAACAAAATTTTGTTTTCTATCTCGCTCCATCAACTCCCTCATCTGGTGATTAACAAATCACCACACCAGCACTCAAAATTTTGGTAAATTAAATTTTTAAGAAATCGATTCAAATTCATTTGTATCAGTAAACCTAAAAGTCTGTTTCTGCATAATCTTTGCAATTAACATGACGCTCTCTATGTAACTCCTGTAATTCGATCTCTCTTTCTTCTTCTTTTCTGAGTTTATAGATTCTTTTCTTTTCTTTCAACTGTTTCTTTCTTTTATGTAACAAACAACCTAATTTGGTCAAAATAAAAATGAATACTATTATAATCAAAGGTGCCAGAATCTTGCCAAGAATTGAACTTCCGATATTATGAAACCAGTTTTTAATTGCTTGAAACCTTTTTGAAAGTTTCCCTGTAAAATCTTCTTCTTCTAAAGGAATTATCTCTGAATGCATTTGAGTAATATTCTTAATATACATTTCAATATTCTTACTTTCATCAGGTATATATGTACAGCAATGTTGGACATGTAAAATGCCACAGACTCCTCCCTCTTTTGCTAGGAGTATGTCTAAAGCAAGTCGGTCTTGAATTACCATAGATCTAATTGCAATAACTTCAACATTCACTAATTGAAATCCATCAGCAGTGTCAGTTGATAATCTATCAACTATAGTGGACAATTTTCTAATTCTCCCAGCATTTAGGGTTATACCAACAAAAGGTATTACAGCTTGAAAAATATCTCCCAGAACTTCAGTAAAAGTTTCTCTTTTAGCTCTATTTACATAATTATGAATTTTAAACAATCCTTCTGAATCTCTGTCAACATGAAACACTTTAGGAAAAACAATTCCCACATAACAAGTTCCATACCAATGGTCTGGAAGGTTGTAGTAGGCTTTGTCACCACAAACAAAATAAATCCCAGGAAAGATAGGATCTTTTCCACCTTTAAATCCCCAACCTCCCATAATCTGATAAGTATCTTCACAGTTACTTGCACCTACAAAATAATTATCAAAAAGTGTGTTATCTCTTCTAATGCAAAGTTTTCCACTAACAGGTTTGTCTATGTGAATTGCAATATTTTCAAGCATTTTACCATTTAACTTCTCATCCTCTTTCTGCCAGAAAGCAGTTTTAGTCTGCTTGACTAATTCATTCCTTTTATAAATTGCTCTTCTCTCTTCAACCATATTCAAAAATTTCTTTCCTTCAGCACTTAATTTACATGTTAGATTATTCTTGTAAGCATACTCGTAAGTGAGTTCGTTAGTAACAAGGAAATATTCTCTCATTTGTTTTGCTTTCTTATGCTTATTTAAAGCATTTTCAATCTTAACATTAGCAAAAATTTCATCATAATTTGAATAGTAATATTCTAAACGACCAGTTTGATAAAATAAACTAGTTAATACACTACATGTTACAGCATAAGTGAGAGGAAGCATATTATATGTTACTCCCTCAGAAACAGAAGCAGGTAACTTAACGCAGACATAGCAGTCTTTTGCATTCATTACCTTAACATATTCACTCAATAGTTTTGTGAATGTATTACTTGAAAAATCACCTATTGATTTATCTTGATGAATGTTAGGCTGATGATCAATAACTTTTGCAGATGTACTATGTTTAGTTTGGCTAACCAGAGCTTTGCTTGTTATGTTAACTTTGTGTAATTCTCTATTCAATTCTAAAGGGATAATCACAGCTAGTACCAACCAGAGCAGAACTAAAATGAGCAGACACACCAGAGTCATCTTACAGCATCTTTTAAAAACAGAACATCTTGAAGTGTTCTCCTTAACATAAGGCATTTTTAGGTTAGTTTTAGCCTCAAAAATAAAAATAAATTTTAAAATTTATATACACCCCCCTTTTAAAATATATTTTTCTTTTATAACCCTAAACAAGATTTCTTCGACCTTATGTCATACATAAGTTTTCTTCAACTAAACAGTTTTTCTTCGACCTTGTGTCATCTAACAAGATTTCTTCAGCCTTTTGCCAATTTAATATTTCTGTACTTCAATCATTGTCACTAATTTCTTTGGATTTCGTTTTCTTCTTCACTACTATCATATATGTCAATAACAGGTGGAATTACTAAGTAAGTCCACTCAGGAGACTTGTATTTTTGATTTGGTCTTATTATCCTCTTCCCTTTTCTTGATATCACTTCAATTTTTCTTCCAACTCCAACTTCTTTTCCAGGACTCTTTTGACTACTGATTTCTTCAACTTGTTCTATTGGCTTTTTGATCAGTCTGACTCTCAATCTTCCACCAGGCCAGTAGTCTGCTTTTCTCACGTACTTCTTCTTTGGTTCAGAATTATTTGATTCTGACTTCCAAGTCCTTTTCTTTCTCTTTTCACTTTCACCTTCCACGTCACTTTCTTCAGTTTCGTAGTCTGAAATTTCAATTGACTCAGGAACTTCTCTATTCGGCAATTTCACTCCTTCAGGAACTTCACTTTGTCTTCCATCACTGGTACTTGGTAATTCGTTCTCCTCCTCTTCCTCAATTACCTCCAACTTCCCAGATTTCGGATTTTTGTTCCTTACTTCAGAGTTTGTTCTCTGCCTTTCGATACTCTCCTGGTCTGAAACTTCTTTTGGTTCAGCTTCTTTGTCTTCAATAGACACAACCCAATCCTCAGTTATCTTTCCTTTTAACAGATTCTCTTCACCTTCAGAATCTATTTCAATTATTTCTAAGTCTTTTCTTGTCAGATTTCCATTCACTGGCACAGTTTCCAGATGTCGACTTTCTTGTCGATCTTCAGAATCTGGAATTATTTCACTTTCTGTTCTGTCTTCTGCCTCAGAATCAGAATCATCTGTGGTTTCACTTTCAACATCAGAACTCTCAGGAGTTGGTACTGGAATAGTATGACTAGGATGTATCCAACGTTTCAATCCTCTGCACTTTACAGCATTAGTAGTGATCAAGATTATCTGCCTAGGTTTCTGCCATCTAGGAGCTAGACAATTCCTTCTCCGATGTACTTTCGTTCTGACCCAATCGCCAGGTCTCAGATCATGAGTCAAAACCTTTTCATTTGATTGTGCTTCAGTTCCCACCTGATTAGACACAGAAGTTACCATATCAGATAACCTTTTACAGTAATCCAAAATTGCACTGTCATTTATGCTCAACAGTTTACCTACAGGTACAAAAGCTTGCCTCATAACTCTTCCCATTAAAATTTCATGAGGACTCAAACCTGTCTTTTTATCTGGTGTACTTCTTAATGACATCAAAACAAGTGGAAGAGCATCTGTCCACTTAATACCTGTCTCAAGACACATTTTTCCAATTCTGTTTTTGATTGTTCCATTTATTTGTTCAACTACACCTGATGCCTCTGGTCTGTATGCACAGTGTATTTTCTGCTCAATGCTCAAAGCTTCACAAATTAACTTCATCAGTTTGTTATCAAAATGGCTTCCTCCATCACTCTCAATAGTGACTGGAAAACCGTACCTTGGGATGATTTCTCTGAGCAATAGTTTTGCTACTGTAATTGAATCACAATGTCGTGTAGGGAAAGCCTCTACCCATCTTGAGAATAAGCATACAATTACAAGTACATATTTCAAACAATTGTGTAAGGGCATTTCGATGAAATCCATTTGTAACCTGGTAAAGGGACCACCTTCTCGACCAATTATTCCTGTCCCCACCACTTATTTTCTGTTTGGATTCATTTGTTGGCATGACAAACACCTTTGACAAAAAGATTCAGCAATTGTTCTAAATTTGGTATTGAACCAGTTTTCTCTAAAAAGTCTGACCATAGAATCTCTTCCTAGATGTGCTGGACCATGATATAATCTGGCCATATCAGCAATCAAACAATTTGGTAAGACTACTCTGCCATCTTTGTAAACCCACACTCCATCTTCTTCACGTGGTCTACAATCTGATCTTAACCATAGGTCTTTTTCTTCATCATCTGCTTCGTTTTGTAAATCTCTAATCTCATGCCATGTTTCTACAACAGTTGTTAGCATTAATGAATTTGAATCAGTTTCTTTACTCCTCTCCCGATTGTATGAATAATTTTTCCTTGCGCAGTACTTTGCTGTTTCGTCTGCGAAGGCATTTCCCTTGGAAATATAATCAGTTCCTCTAGTATGTGCTGCACATTTGACAATGGCAATTTCTTTTGGCAATTGTATTGCTTCAATTAATCTTCTAATGAAAACTGCATTTTTAATTGGTGATCCTGTTGATGTCATGTATCCTCTCTGTGACCAGAGTTGTCCATAATCATGTACAACTCCGTACCCATACTGACTATCAGTAATGATGGTAACTCTTATATCCTTTGATATTTCACATGCACGAATTAAAGCAATCAATTCAGCCACTTGTGCTGAACGAACTCCTTCAAGACATGATGCTTCTTCAACATCTACAACTGTACAAACTGAGTATGAAGCTTTCAAGACACCTCCTTCGGATCTTAAGCATGAGCCATCTACAAAGTAGACAAAATCCGATTCAGACAAAGGTCTGTCTTTGATGTCTTTTCTTGGTTTAGTGCAGAATTCCATGACATCTAAACATTCATGTTCAGTTTCGATGTCATCAACAATTTCAGAATCAGGCAGTAATGTAGAAGTATTCAGATTCAAACATCTTGAAATCGAAACATTATCTGCTCCCAGTATGATTTTCTCATACTTTGTCAATCTGCTACTTGTTAAATGTTTAGTCTTACCTCTTGTCAATAATATTTCAACTGAATGAGGCACAAAAACTTTTACAGGAAATCCCATAATCATTCCTTCACTTTGTTCGAGGCTGATACTTGTAGCTGCAACTGCTTTCAAACAACCTGGTAATGCTTTTGCAATTGGATCAAGAACTGCAGAGAAGTATGCAATAGGTTTCTTTAAATTTCCATGTCTCTTTATTAACACAGATAATGCACATCCTTCTCTCTCACTGCAATACAGTTCAAAATCTTTCTCATAATTTGGCATACCTAAAGCAGGAGCTTGACATAAGCTCTTTTTCAGGTTCTCAAAAGATTCCATCTCAGCATCATTGAGAATAATTGGATCTTTTACATCTGATTTGGTCAGTCTTTGTAGTGGTTTTGCAATTACTGAAAATCCACTTATCCATTGTCGACAGTAACCTACCATTCCCAAGAACATTCTGACCTGTCTTTGTGTTCTTGGCGGTAACATTGCCTGAATCATTTTTATTCTCTCTATTGTTACTTGTCTTTTTCCTTTTGCAATTCTGTGACCAAGATATTTTACTTCTTGTTTGCAAAACTGTAGTTTTGCTGGGGACACTTTATGTCCTTCTTCTGCAAGGCGATTTAACAGAATTACTGTGTCTGTTACACAATTTTCTCTTGTCTTTGCAGCTATTAACAAATCATCAATATACTGCACCAACGTAGACCTACCTGGTAAGTCTAAATCTTCTAATGATCTTTTTAACAGTTCGTTAAAGATTGAAGGACTTTCTGTATAGCCCTGAGGGATTCTTGTCCATCCAAGGGTCTTACCTTGGAATCTGAAAGCAAAGATTTCATAACTGTCTGGATGTAAGGGAACAGTAAAGAATGCATTGCAAAGGTCAATGACTGTATACCATTCAGCATCATGTGGAATCTGAAATAGAATTACTGCTGGATTTGGAAGCACAGGACAACATGGAACGACAATTTGATTAACCTTTCTCAAATCTTGTACGATTCTAAATGTTCCGTTAGACTTTTTAACTCCCATAATTGGTGAATTACAAGAGCTACTTTTCATTTCCTTTAATACACCTTGCTTGATTAATTTTTTAATTATAGGTGTAATACCTTCAATTGTTTCTGTTTTCATTTTATACTGTGGAGTATTAGGAAAATCTATTCCCTGTTTCAATGTAATTTTTACAGGATCTACGTTTTTCATTAGACCCATCTCATTTCCAGTAAAATCCCATATTTCAGATTTCACTGTTTCCTTTAGCTCTTCAGGTAAATCCTTTTCTTCAAATGCAGGAAACAATTTTGTTTCTTCTGCTTCCATCATCATCATTGTCATTCTGTATAAACCATCTTCCTCCATTGTTTGTAACTCAACTCCATCAGGAGAACAATATATTCTACAATTCATTTTACATAGGATGTCTCTACCTAATACATTTACTGGACTACTATTACAAACCACAAATCTGTGTTTATCTTTGTAGTTTCCAATTTCAACTGGTACTGGATCAGTTAAGTCAGTTTTAATTTGCTGATTACTTACTCCGACAACTTGGATGGTATCCCCAGAGAGAGGTAGGTTTTCAATTTCCACTGATCTAACAGTAGAACGGGTAGCACCAGTGTCCACTAGAAAAGTGATGTCTACATCATTAACTTTCCCGTTTACATAAGGACCAGACTGGTCAACCTCAAGAGTGGCTCCAACGACACACTCTTCCTCCTCTCTCGGGCACCGTCAGCAATAATCATCAGAATCACTGTCTTGATTTTCTGTTAATAAAAATTGTTGTGAAGTATTTTGCATTTGAACCCTTTGCTGCTTTTGCTGTTTCTGTGGTTTTATTACCTGTTCACTTCCCTGAAATCCCACGTTTGGATTATATTTTTGAACTCCCCCACAATTCGGAAAAGGTGGTTGTGGCAATTGGTCTTGACGATTATTCACCTGTTGTTGTTGCTGTTGCTGTAACTGTCGCTGAATATTAAATTCTTTTAACCCCTGTTGCATCTGTAGCTGTCGCTGCAGGTCAACACCATTCTGCATCTGTGGATTCAATAAGGGATTCTTTAAGTTTTTAGGAGGATGAGGACACTCGTCCCTCCAATGTCCAATTTCGCCACAATTAAAACAAGGTAATCTTTGCTTTAACTCCTCAATCTTTGGGCTAAATTTCTTTGGGAAATTATTACTTTTAAACTTTCCTTGTATTTGGTTTGTATTTCCAGTTTGAACAAAATTAGTGTTCTTATTACCCATGCTGGCAATCTGTTGCTCAGCCACCTTTACCTGAGCCCACATGGCTTTCTCCTTCAGCTTCTTCTGTTTTACTTCTATTTCATCACTGCAATACTTTGCTTTTCTTAGAATATCATCTACAGATAGTGATTGCCATCCGACAATACTAGTTCTAATCATTTCTCCAATTTCAGGTTTTAGTCCATAAACAAATCTATAGACAAAATGACTCATGTCTTTTTCATCTAATTTTTCATAACCACTGTATTGTTTAAAGATTAACAGTAGTCTTTCATAAAAAGAATGAACTGATTCTTTTGTTTCCTGTTCTGTTCTTTCTATTTTAACCCAATCGACTTCTTTGGGTGGAATTTTGTTTTTCATCCAAACAATTACTTTTTCATAGAAATCCATTACAATTGGATTTGGGGCACCTGTTTCTTTAATTCGCTCAGGTTCTGCTTTTGGCCAACTAATCGATATTTTGCATTCTGTCCAAAGATCAGATGGAACAACAATGTCAAAAAATCCATCTAAATCAATCCACAGAACTTTTGACACTTTGATGAATCTATCAACTTGCCTGTACCACTCAACTGGTTTTTCCCTCAATTTTGGAAAATCATTTGTAAATAACAGAATGTCCTGTCTCGACCAAGGGATATGAACATATCCTCCACCTGCAACTTCTCTCATTGGAAATTGTTTTGACAATTTATCCAATCTTTCATCTTCCTTCTTTTTCGTCCATTTTACTCTCCATTTATTCAGTTCTCCTAGCTTTTTGATATAGACAATCAAATCTTTAATGTGAACTATTCTTCCCATTGAGTTCAAACTCTCAATGTCGCTTTCTGAAAAATCTAATCTGTAATGCTTTGCAAAATTCTTTTGTTTACTCACATCCATTTCAAGTTCTGCTGCTAGATCCTCTAATTGATCATATTTATTTTTCGTTTTCCACTGAATGCTTTTGCAAATGAATAGTAGTTCATCATCCCGATAGTAATTTAAACTATCTGGGCCAATTGTTCCAATTATTAATTCTTCGATATTCGCTTTTAATTTGGCCACATCAAGTTTTGGTGTGGTTACCCTGATTTCAGGACTCCCTATATCTGACATAGCACCCATTGGTGTTTTTGGAGATAAATCCTCATTAAAAGTTAAATCAGGCATTCTTGATTTAGAAGTGTTTAATTCTGAATAAAATTTTTCAGCAGCCTTTTGAATTTCTGTATTTAAAGGAATAGTTAATCCATTTTTGTTTGTATCCTTTTGATCAAATACAGGCTGAACAGGACCAATTGTTACTGGAACTGTGACAGCTTCCATGCCTTTTGTCATTCTTTTAATTAATTCTTCTTTAGATCTTAAATATTCATTATAATCAACATCCTCAACATTTCTTGCCTCTCTTGCATAATCTTTTGGAGGTTCCCTTGCTCTTGGAGTCATCGTAAAATGTCTACCTTCATTTCGAGCATTCTCGAATTCTGATCTTCTAGGAGTTTCAGTGATTTCACAATTATTTGGATAAAGTTTAGGAGCTTCACTAATTGGAGGTGCACTCGGTGAAGTTTCAGTAGAAACCACCGGAGTAGACCATGATCTAGGAGGTCTCAAAGGCTGATTAGGCTGATTCTTTCTAGCAGTTGTATATATTTCTTCCATAACTGCATCCTCAGATTCACTTTCCATAGATTTCCCTGTAGGAGAACCCATTACCATTTCATGAATTAAATACAATCCTTCACTCATGTTTCCCTGTCGCCACATTCGCAATCTATCTTCATGAGTTTCTCTTTTCCAAGATGGATTTTTAGAAGGTCTTTTAATTCCACTAGCTTCTCTTTGTAACTGATACATCTCGTCTTCCCACTCAACTAAAGCTTCAAATTGAGTTGGTCTCGGTTTTGGAACAAGAGCATTCATTTTCTCTCGTAAGTTTCTTAAAACTCTTACATTAAATGAACCATCATCAGGCCAAGCTAAAACACCGTCGTTTTTAGTATAGCGTTTCCAACTGTCGAACCATAAGACAGTATGATATCCGTATTCACCTTCCATATACGCTGCAGGTGTTTTATACTTATGAAGTAGTTTACCACCTCGCGTTTCGATTTTCTTGTCAGGTGAAAATAAATTCTTGAATTTCTGAAATAATGTTGACTTTTTCTCAACATGTTTAAAATGATAACTCATTTTTAAGAGTTAAATCTAATTCACAAAATCGTTCGTAAAATATTTCCGGGATGTTCCGTAAAACAACCAATCCGTGCGCGAAACACACCAACAAGCCAATAACAGTTGAGCTACGTCACTTTTCTGCTCAACCAATAAATTTGGAGATTTTCTGAAGGACCAATCAGCTCACTGGCCGTCAGAGACTCAAGAGCCAATCAGAATACAGCTTGTGACGTAGGTCACCCAATCCCAGCGCGGCTCTGTGACGTACACAGCAGCTGCGGTTTCTCGTTTCTCACTCCTGGCGCTTACCCCTCCTTCACAAAATCTTTTAACAGCGCCATTTTAAGGACACTTTTCAGTGTAAATGAATTTTTTTTTTAACAATGACTATAAAGACAACATCTGTTCGTTTCACTATTTAGGATAGTTTACATACATTCAAGTATCCACACTTCGGAATAGACGGCGCTATTCACACTAAGGATAATATTCAATTGTCAGTAGAGTAACCTTACCCCACCCTTCTAACACGTATAATTATGAACTCGCTTTGCTCTGAACCCACCGCGAAGTGAAAGTTCTAAGAGTTCCACTTGAACATAAAATACAATTCAAACTCGCACTTTCATACGGAAAATTCCCTAATTTCAAACACACATGAAATCCGTACAGGACTCTCACCTGTTTATAGAAATCATGCACCGTTAGCAAAATAACGACGTTATCCGTACAGGGCTCTCACCTGTTTATAGATATGAAACATGTACCCGTACAGGACTCTAACCTGTTTATAGATAATCATGCACCGACGTTAATTTTACCCTTCACTCAAGCTCGGATATAACTAATACTCTCATCACAGTGAGTTTTATGGAAGGCGCTTTGTCCCTATTCTCATGCTGCTTTGATTTCTTAGAAAACCCTCACTATACAAGATTCAGACCTAGCCCTAAAACTGTGCTGCTCGGCGACAACACTATGGTACACGGCGATACCTCTTGTGATACTCGGCGATATCACTACAAACAGAACAGATGGCTTGCGTGACTAATTTCTCGCCACACAATCTATACCGGTATAGCTTACAGATAGGCACGAAAAACGAACTTAACATGTGTTAAAACATCGATCCTATTTCCATACCATAACGCAACCCTTAGCAACCAACATATTACCTTGGTTACCCCTTAGCAACCATCAATTTCTGCTACCAGAGAATTGATCCAGCGGGCTATAGAAAATATATCATAAACAACGCTACCCAACTTCATAACCTATAAACAAAATTCTAAACTAAATATGGACCCATTTATAAACCTGATATATTTTGGGCCTACTGAATCAGGTGGTCAGAATAAATCTATATACACATTATCTACAAACTATATACATATTTATACATTTGCAGAAAGAATATTGTCATTAGAATAAAACCCAACCATTTAAACGACCACCATAGGCGACGTGATCTAGCTAATAGTAACCTACACTTCTGAATAACCAAAACCAGCTTGTTTGTCAAAAGTAAGATTTTATTTACTAAATTATGGTATATAAGTTGAAAGTTTTATAAATGAATTTTATTAGTAATAAAGCAAGCATGATTGTAAAGAATTAAGAGAAAAATACAATTTAAGCAAATGAATCAAAAATCAAAGTGAATATTTAAAGTTTAGCATTTCTAAAACCTAAGTCCCTAAATAAGCTAAATAGATAGGAATTAAAGTAAAGTTCTTTGAGGATTCTTACGTGCTCCACGCAAAGTCCAGCAGCACTTCACCCTCATCGGAAAGTCAGAAAGCAGCAGCCAGCCCAACCCTAAGGGCATGACTTTTTATACCTTTCTACGCTAACTAAACTAGCAAAGGAAAGTTTTCAGAAATCCTCGACGTTCCATTGGCTGAGAGTGACAAGTGACATGTCATCCAATTCTCAAAAAGTTCCATAAAATCATGTCTCATAAGGACCATTGTCTCTTCCACGTGAAGCCAGAAGCTTCCTGAGATTGCAACAAATGTATTAAGTCATTCTCGCAGCGTCCATAGACTTTCAATACAACTTCCGCGGATGCCAAGTTAAGGACTGACAAAATGTTCACTTTCGACCTTGGCCATGTCCGACAGAATGATGTCAGCTCATCAGTTTTTGCTTTGTGAATGCAGCTTCAATAAACGTTTTAATTCAGAATGGGCGTCTCGTGACTTTCTGCAGAATTATATGTCAGCTCTTTTTCTGGGGTTCAAATGACTAGGCCCAAAAGCAGGCAACTTATGTTTTCTAGTATAAAACAAACACAAGAAAAGTATTAATGTAAGAAATAAAGTAGATTCTGTATCCACCCCATGGTTTACTAATTAATTAACCCACTCGATTAATCAAAATGTTACCTAGCCATTGCAAACAAATAAAGCAGCGTTTATATCTACCAGTCTCCGTTTTTTCATGAGACCCATATGCACCTAGAATAGTAGAAATGACATCACACAGACAAGGAAAAGCAAAACAAGCACATGCTTCTTTTAAGTTTGCAGCAATTAGTAATGACAAAAACCGAAAACAATAAATTATTTTATTATTTTGCACGAACAAAAAGATGCAACATTTATGCACGATTATGAGCACACATGTTAGTCCCCCCACGTGTAAAGTTTAATCTAAGTTGTATTAGCATAACATATCACAAATCATTAATATTATTATTCATGTTATGGAAATGTGACTTTGCGAGTTTAAACAAAATTTTGTTTTCTATCTCGCTCCATCACCACCAACCGTCTCAATCATCCCCTGATTCATCATCTGAGCTATCTTGGTCGGATTCAGGAATGGGTTCGCAGATGTCCCCCCTATAAGTGTTCCAGGCAGCCCATACTTTGGTCCATTTTCTAGGGCACTTCCTATTTATATATACAGTTCTCTCGGTGATCATTGTTACATCCATGTCCCTGCACCACGACTCCAACAGGGGTCGGTCAGTGGCCCCCCATTTCTGCGCTATGTTCCGCTTTGCGACCATGAAGCCCAGCGTCGCCCACGTCTGTCCCTGCCGTGTTAGATTGTTAGTTTCCCACATGTTCAAGAGGCACCAGCGCGGCTCAGGCAGTAAAGAGATATTCAAAGTCTGGGATATCATTCGGAGGACCTTGCGCCAGTAGTCTGTTATGAAGGGACAAACCCAAATAGTGTGGAAAAAGGTACCCTCCTCCCCGCACCCTCTAAGACAGTATGGGTGGGGTGTTCTGCCTATTTTGTGGAGCGTACTCCTGGTGAGGTAAGAGCGGTGTAGGATTTTGAGTTGCACGAGTCTGAGTCTAGCCGGAATCCCCACCTCCCTGGGTGAGGCTAGGGCCTCCTGCCATTCCGTCTCATCCATGTCATGAATGTCTGCGGTCCATTTATCCTTCAAAGTTATCGTGAGATCTGGTAGGTTATTGATCAATTTACGATATGTGAGTGACGTAGCACGTTTGGGCATAAAATCTGTAAGTAGCCTGTCTTCTAGGGGAGAGGCCTCAGGTATGTCTACATCCTGCGGGAGCACTGTAAGGAGAGCGTGCCGAATTTGTAGGTATTGGAATGTTTCGGTAGGTGCAAGTTCGTATTGTTGACGAAGCAGTTCGACGGGAATGACAGCCCCTTTGTCCCAAAGGTCGCCTACTGTGGAGATGCCTATACTGTCCCAATGGTCGAAGCCCTTGCTATTTCTGAGTGATCCTAGTCGCTTGGTGTCCCAAAGCGGGGTGAGTTTGGTAATGGTCTCCTTCCAGCCTAAACGTGTTTGTGCCATGTACCACAGTGTGACCGTGCTTCTTGTCGGGCCTTCTAGTTTCTTCGCTCGTCCCCTATTATACAGGGCCGCCAATATATTTACTGTTCCGAGCTGTGCCCTATCTGCCTTAAATGCCGGATTCGTTTGAGAGGCATGTAGCCACTGGTTAATGATTTTAAGATGTACCGCCTAGTAATAAAAGTGTATATTGGGGAGTGCTATGCCGCCGTCGTACCAGCTGCTGTGTAACTTTGCCTGCGCTATGCGCGCTGGCACGCTACCCCACAGGAGCGTGGACACCAGTGCTGCTATTTGCTTGAAGTATTTCAATGTTACTGGAAATGGCGTATTTTCTAGCGCATATAACAAACGGGGCAAGGCCAACATTTTAAATAATACTGCTTTTCCTAGCAACGTCAGGGGCAAGGCTTCCCAATGGGTCACGTCTCTACGCAAGCGCTCTAAAGGGGGAGCCAAATTCTTGGTATAGAAGGCTGCTGGACCCTTGGTGACATGGATGCCCATGTACTTGAATGAGTCCCGGGACATCACCAGCGGACAGTCCGGGGGAAGTCGCGGCTCAGGTCCCCTAAGAAGGTAGAGAACCGATTTGGACCAATTTATGGTGTAACTGGAAATGAACCCAAAGGCGTGACAGATCTCGAGTAACACCGGTAGCGAGCTCTCCGGGTCTGTGAGATATATCAGAATATCATCCGCATAGAGGGAGATGCGGTCCTCCCAGTCCTCTGTCGTTTTAATACCTCGTAAAAGAGGGGCTGTTCTAATTTTTGCCGCTAGGGGCTCCAACACTAATTGGAAAAGAAGCGGAGATAAAGGACAGCCCTGTCTAGTCCCTCTTGTCAGTGGTATAGTTTCCGACAGATGCCCGTTCACCGCCACGCGTGCCACCGGTTCCGTGTAGAGGAGCCGGATCCATGCGCAAAACTTTGTGCCGAAGCCCAAGCGTGGGAGTGCCGCAAAAAGATACCATATCCAAAGCCATTCTCGCGTCTAGGGAAAGGACCACCGATGGTTCAGTTAGTAAATGTTCCTGTGCTAACGCGCTATGTAGGCGCATGAGATTAAGGGCAGTATTTCTGTTGGGCATGAAGCCGGACTGGTCCGGGTGAATTAAATCAGGAAGGTGTGCCTGCAGTCTATTGGCGAGCAATTTAGCCAGAATTTTTTTTTTTTTACTTTGTTTATTAGGTTTTATGAGTACAAGGTATAAAACACACCTATACATAACCATCCATACATACGGCTGAGAAGGATAATGACCTTCCATGACATTAGTGGCAAGAGGAGGAGTACACAGGGATAAACCACCCATTGGGTACAGTGATATAGGGCATTTCAGCTCTGCACTCTATTAGTACGTCTAGTAATCACATCAAAAGGTACACATTTCAATCATAAATAGCATGACAGTGTTTGACATTTCACAATCCCGCCTCACGAGTTCAGTTGAGAAGTCACTGGTGGCCAAAGTCAATGGTATCAGCAGCAAAAGGCCATATATCAAGCAGAAACCCATCAGTGTAAATCACACAAAGCAATCTACACAGTGACTCAAGGCGTTAAGCGTTGCCACTAGCGACTCATTATTCCCAAGCGTACGGCATTGGCAAGGAGTTACACATCACAAGTTGTCACGTCAAACATTAAAAATGTACTATTATTCAGTCTGTGCATGTGCCAGCAGGTAGCATGTCAGGGGGCCCCAGATATCTGTTGGCCTAGAGGTCGGTGGAAGTAGTTCAGCATATATGTTAAGTTGTTCCTGACAATAGACAAGATCATTCAGCCAGCCCTTAAATTTGGGGGCCCTTCCCCTACCCCATCTACACGCCACCCGTCTTTTGGCCATGAGTAGTGCCAATGCTACATATCTACGATGTGCTGCCTGGAGGGGTTCTACATATCCCAATAACGCTAAGACAGGGGACGGGGTCAATTTTTCGTTGATCATGTCTGACAAGGCCGTAAAGACTAGTGCCCAATACTTCTGCACCCCTACGCACTCCCATGCCAGATGTAGAAAATCGGCCCCTGGCACGTGGTAGCGATCACATGTGTCTGTGTCTCGGAGATGACGTCTATGCATGCGTGCGGGTGTAAAATATAATCTATGCAAAAATTTGTAGTGAATTATTCTAAGCCTACTACTCGCTGATACACGTTCTGTTTGTTGTGTGCAAAAATCCCATTGTTTGTCCGTGAGTTCCATGCCCAATTCACAGTTCCATTTGGCCCTGGCACTTGGGGGTAAATTCTCTTAACCCCTGATCGTTATAAATGATCGAGACCAATTTCATGGGCGTTCCACCTAGTAAAATCCTATGTAGTGGCATAAAAATAAGGGGCTCACTAAGAAAGTCCGTGGTGAGCGCTTTAATATTTTGTCGCAGCCTAACATATAAAAAGGTGTCCATAGGTGACGACTGCGTACCCATGAACATGTGTTCCCGGGTCCTGAATGTACCTTCATGGTAAAGGTCTCCCCATGTTTTAATCCCGGTACGCTCCAGTATTTTGGGAAAAATCACTTCCTGCAGTAGGGGCATATCAGGGTGGTATACTAGCGGCAAAAGGGGCGTATATAATAGAGGCTCCCAGTAAGACTCGCAGATGCGCCCATGCGTTATCTGTGCTCATTACAGTGGTTGCGGACTTGTCTCGTCCCGGGAGTGGGATATATACGGCACCTTCTATAGGGATCGGGTGAGCCAGCCAATGCTCGGCTGCTAGCTGAGGGTTATAACGGGGTTGGTATATCCAAAAGAAGGCGTAGTGTGCCTGTGCACTATAATAGTAAAGCTCTAGGTCAGGTATGCCAAATCCTCCCTGCAAATATGGCCTCACAAGTGTATCCCATTTCAACCTTGGGTTTTTCCCTCCCCAAACTAGTCTTATCAACTCAGACTTTAACTGTTGAAAAAAGTACTTCCCGAGGTAGAAAGGTATATTAAGGAATAGGTAAAGCAATTTTGGCAGGAGCACCATTTTTATCAGAGAACCTCTTCCCGCCATAGATAAGGGTAAGGCGATCCAGCGCGTCACTTTGTACGAGATTTGGACCAGTGTGGTGCCATAGTTCGCTTTCATCAGTTCATCTCTATCCTTCGATATGCGTATCCCCAAATATTTAAATTCGTCATCACACCAGGGTATGGGGTAATCCATCAGAAATTTAGTCGTCACCTTTGTAAGGGGGAAACAGCACGACTTGCTCCAGTTAATCTGGACACCGGAGAGAGTTCCGAATTTGATTAACTCCCTGAGTATGGGATTCATGTTCTGTTGTGGATTACGGATGTACAATGTAATGTCATCTGCGTATGAGACGAGGATTTGGCGCAGGTTGCAGTGTAAAGCTTTATCGTTATGGTGTTGGCGCAGTTTCGCTGCCAGTGGTTCCACCGCAATCGCAAATAGCAGGGGCGATAGTAGGCAGCCCTGTCTGGTGCCTCTGGTCATTGGTATGGGTTGCGATAGTCTGCCATTAATCACCACTTTCGCTGTGGCTGAGTCATATACCAGTCAAATCCAGGTAAGAAAGATCGGGGGAAGCCCATCCGTTGCATAACTGCAAATAGATAATCCCATTCTAAGGAATCAAATGCTTTGGTAGCATCAAGGAATAATGCCGCCATTGGCAAGTCTTCAGAGACATTGTTTAATATCGTGAAAAAGGTTCTCAGGTTATGCGACGTCGCTCTACCGGGCATGAAGCCCGATTGCTCTGGCAGAATTAAGTTCTCCATAAGAAGATTCAGACGTGCGGCTATGAGTTTAGCCAATATCTTGACATCACAATTAAGTAGTGACAATGGTCTGTAAGAATCACATTGTTGGGGTGGTTTCCCTGGTTTGAGCAAGGAAGTAATAAGAACTAGTCTCATGGAGGGGGGCAGGTGTCCCACCTCAAGTGCATCCTCGTATACTTCCCGTAATATTGGGGTCATGAAATCGATATAGGTCTTAAAAAATTCTATAGGAATGCCATCTGACCCGGTGGCCTTACCAGATTGCATGTGCATTATGGCATCTCGCACTTCATCCAGTTCAAACGGGGTGCTGAGAAATCGCTGTTGTGTGTCGCTTAACCATGCTAATGATGTATCTTCTAGGTAATCAGTGAGGTCCAGCCTATCTGTTCTAGTGGAGGTGTACAATGTAGTGTAGTGTGACGTGAAGGCGTTGAGGACGTGCATTGTATATCTATAGACACTCCCGTCATGCTCTGCTATCTCAAGTATAACGTTCACTGGCCGCATTAGTTTAACAGTCGCCGCAAGTGCCTTCCCTGGACGGTCCCCCTCTCCATATCTGCGTGCTGTCCAGTAACTGCCTCTGAATTTCAATTCTCTAGTAGCCTCTTCTTTATATTCCGTGATTTTCTCTCTAATTAGGGAGCGCGTCGTTGCCGTCGGGTTGAGCGCTAATGATTGTTCTAGCTGTTTCAAATCTCGCTCCAGATTCGTAAGGGCAGTCTTTATACTTTTTAGGACCCCTGCTCCTTTCGCAATACAAATACCCCTCAGCGTTACCTTGAAGGCGTCCCAGACTACCTCAACACTATCCACTGAATCCTTATTGCGTTTGAAAAATTCCAGCACTTCCTTTCTCAATTCGTCTTGAAAACACGTGTCTATCAGCATAGTGGGTTGTAGTTTCCAGGGGGTTCGGGGGGGGTCCCAGATCCTCCGCAGATAAAGTAAGTTTTACCGGGGCATGATCAGAGTAGGTTCTAGCCATATGTTGCACTTTAGTGATCATAGGGCATAGTGTTCGCGACGCAAAAATGTAGTCTAATCGTGCCCAGGATGCAGCATGCGCAGTAACGTGTGTGCCCTCCTGCGCATTAGGGTGAAGATGTCTCCAAGTGTCTACCAGGCCATAGTCCCGCACTATCTCCCGCAGTTCAGTGCGGGATTTGGTATAGTGGTGTGGGGCCGGCTGTGATTGATCTATTGCTGGGTCATATGACACATTAAAATCACCACCCCACAATATGTTATCTGGATTTGTGAACAGTGTTTCGGCCCAGAGGTCGGTAAAAAAATGGGGATCATCCACATTAGGGCCATAGCAGCAAACCACGGTCAATGCCATGTGTCCTAGTCTTTCTAATATCAAACAATATCGACCCTCAAGGTCAGTTTTAGAACCTGCAAGCTTAAATTTTGTACCCTTCTTTATCACTATCGCCGCACCCCTCGCGTATGAGGAGTAGGAGCTAAAGACTCTGTGTTCTGACCATCTTTCTGCAAATGTGGTGCTCGTGTTAGGGCGGAAAAGAGTCTCCTGCAAGCAGGCTATATGTATGTTGTGCCTGTCTAGATACAATAGTATTTGGCGCTTCTTGCGCGGGTCCCCTAGTCCCCGGACATTCCACGTGACAATATTCAATTCAGTCAAGATCATCGTATTGGTGATGTGTGTGGTTGAAGTGGCCATAAAACATGTCGCTAAGGGATGTGTCCCACCCGACACAGATTGCTAAATAACAGCTATGTAATAGGAGGCAGTACCCGTCTCCTCCCTTCCTCACCACCACATCAGTAGTTCTCAAGCCTAGATATATCAGTCGTACCATAACAAACCGTAGGAAACAGTAACAATCCCCCCTCCGCCCCCCATAGAGATCTTTCCTCCACCCTGTGCCTTGCCCCCCCACCCACTGAAGTATCCCCAACTTGCCAGTATGGAACACCCACCTCCTAGCCCCCCAGTTACGAAATCTCCCCATGAGTCAAAGAAAAAGGTCCCGAAGTAGTTGGGGGAACACCCACAGGAGCGCAATCAGAGGGATCCCCACTGTCGCCCCCGCACCTCTAGTCCACGACCTGGGTGACCACTGAGCTTGGTGGAGGAGGGGGTGCAGGCCTGGAATACATTACCACTGGCGTCTCAGCAGGGGTTAAGAGTGCATCCGTCATCCAGCGCCCTCCACGCTGGCTCCAATCTTGATCATGTTCCTCGATCCATTGTGTCCAAGCAGCAGCCTCCAGTACGCGAGCAATATGTATCGGCATCAAGCTTCCTCGTCTGTGTCTCGAGCACCATTGTGCGGCGCAGGATCCTTTTCGTCGACCATCGGTGACTGTCTTCTCACAGAGCGCAAATAATCTTCTACTTGCTGCGGGTTGGTGAAGAATCGTTGTCTTCCTTGATGCGTCACCCGGAGACGTGCTGGGTATAGTAGCGCATAATCAATTTGGGCTGCACGTAGTTTCTTTTTCACGTCTATAAACTTACGACGTTCCTCGTGCACCATTGGCGTAAGGTCAGGGTAGATCGAGAAGGACACTCCGTTGTAAGATAAGGTCTTCTGGGTGCGCGCAGCTTTCAAAGCCACGTCGCGATCTCGGTAATTTAACAGGCGCGCTATGATGGGCCGCGGCGGCGCACCAGGTTTAGGTCTTGGTCCGAGCGAGCGATGTGCACGTTCGACTATGAACTGTGATAAGAAGGCCTCAGTGCCAACAGAGGTAAGAAGGAGTTTTTCTATGTACTCTTCCATTCGCCCAGTGTTTGTGGATTCTGGAATGTCCATTACGCGGATGTTGTTGCGCCGGCTACGGGCTTCCAAGTCCTCATTTTTGGCCGCGATCACTCGCACAAGGTTGTTCATCCTTGTAAGTTGCGACGTATGGGATGCTGTGACGTCATCATTATCAGAAATGCGCCTCTCAGTTTCCTTAATTCGCTCATCATGAAGGTCAAGTTTGTGGGCGATAGCATACATTCTTGAAGACATACGGTCTACTTTATCGACGACTGTTGCAAAACCTTGTCGCATTTCTAAGATGATCTGTTGCATATCCACATTTGGTGTAGTTGGACTGCCATCCGGTGCACTAGGTCTGTTGTGTCCGCCAGAGCTCCTCGAGGGTTTAGGGTCCCTCTTGCTGACAGTGTCGAAGCTGAGCTTCGGCTGTCGCGTGTCTGGCTTGCCCATAGTGGTAGCGCAAGAGACAAGTGGATTACCAGCGTCTCTCAACTTGCTTATAGTTGGTAGTACCACGTATATGGGCCCCACTATATGCACTTATCGCGCTGTCCTTGCCAGATATCGCGCAGCTACGTGTAAGTAGTATTCGCCGTAGTAGTTTTAGCAGTAGTGTCAATTCTCTCCAAATATCTCAGTGGCGATTGAGCCTACAGCAGTGCCTGCAGTTTTCAAGTCCCCGGCAGCCACAGCACAATATATCAACTGTGTCTCACGTAAGGCATGCAGCTAGTAGTCACCACAATCTCAAGCCGGGCAGCGGTAGTCGGCAGCGGTCAGCGGCACCAGCGTATTGACCTCCAGTGCACTTACACAGCCCTGCACAATCGAGTCTCTTAGCTATGGCCAGTCACCTGCCTTCCCTCAGTGCTCAGCAAGTACATCACTCGCTGGGCCCCCAAGCCTGTGGGGCCACGGACTTCCTCCCTGGACAGGGGCGGCTGATTCAATCCGGCACGTCCTGAGTAGCCTCGCAGCATACGTGTGTGGGCACTTTAAGATGGACAAGCATTGGTAGCTGTGTCGCAGAGTCCAGGCCCAGCGTTGTCATGCGTAGTGCCACTGCCTCTTGCCCTCGCCCTATGCCCTGGTGTTGGGCTCAATTAAATCTGCCGCGGAACACCGCAGTCGATGCGGGTGGGGCCGTTATAGCGCCGTAACCGCCTGTGAGCTCCGGGGTGCGATGCCCATGAACACGCTGCTCGTAGGGGCCTGGTGGTTATGCCCCTGCCGCAGAAGACGCGCGCCCCCCCCCCCGCGCGTAGCGGGCCTCGGGGCAATCTGTGTCTTCCGATCGAGGTCACACGCTAGAGCTTTCGCCAATCGCCGTCTGACAGGCAGAGTTCGGTACAGGGCCCAGTCTTCCGCGGTGCGCTCCGAAGTACTGTAGCAGGCCCTGGGGACGGCCTACCTCACTCGTGTGGAGCCTCAGGCTGTCGTAGTTGCGGTCTCCGTCCGTCCCGCTCCGCCCACTCCCGGTCAGGGCTCGGCTGCAAACCTCGGGTCCCCTTGCTCGCCACTGCCGCAACGGATCGGTTTGAAATTTTCGCCGAGTGTGGAGCTCGCCTGGAATCGGGACACCGAACAATTATACGACTTTGGCCGCCAAGAAGGTAGGATAATTGGAGGATAGGTCATTCCGGCAGCAGGAGCCTCACAGAAGTGCGGCTATACTGTGTGCGCGCCCTCTAGCACCCTCATTTAGCCAGAATTTTTGCTTCTACGTTGAGTAGTGATATTGGGCGATGGGATAGACATTCCGATGGGGGTTTCCCGGGCTTCAGAATCGCCACGATCGTGGCCGTTCTTTGGTCCTCAGGCAGTAGGCCATACTCCTGACTGTCATTATACATAGCAAGTAGATGTGGGCCTAGTGCATCTGTCATAAGTTTGTAGAGTTCTAATGGGATCCCGCTGGGTCCCAGTGCCTTACCGGACTGTAATGACCTAATAGCAGCGTTTACCTCTTCTACGGTCAAGTGAGCCTCCAGCTCTAATGTAGCTTCCGGCTCAAGGCCAGGCAGCTCCACAGTTCATAAGAAGCCCGCCGCGTCAGTCTCTGAAGCATTCGAGGAGGAAGTGTATACCGCCCGGAAATGCTCCGCTAGTGTGTGCGCTATGGCGCCAGGGTCCGATATAACATGACCTTCCGCCGTCGTTGGGTGTGCTATAGCTCTGCTACCGCGCTCCCTCCTGTCCAGCCTTGTCGCCCACCTCATATATCCTAGGTCTAGTCGTCGTAATGGCCATCTTCGTCTCATGTCTAAGGTGTTCCCTATATTGTTGTTGCTTTAGGTCGAGGGTATATGCGGACTCGGGTGTGGGGTCAATTGTATGTGTGGCGTCCGCTGCCTGTAGCTCCTACTCCAGAGTTACCAGGTCATGGTGAGAGCGTTTGAAACCCGTGATGGAGGCTATAGCCTGTCCCCTGAGCACCGACTTGTAGGTCTCCCACAGGGTGGTCGGGGAGCTAACTGAGGCTACATTCTCGGCAAAGAAATACTTTGTGGTCTTACGAAGTTCCTTCCGCACCTGTGGGATCTGCAAATAACCTGGGTAAATAGGGTACAGTCGCTTGCGGGAAGTGTGATGAGAATTGTAGACTAACACCACTGGTGAATGGTCAGATACACCCCTGGGCCCAATAGTGATGTCATGTATGTGTGGTAGGCTGGACTCCGAGGTCAGGAAATAATCTATCCTAGATAAACTGTTGTGTACCGCAGAGTGAAAAGTATATTGCCTCGCTACTGGGTGCTTGTATCTCCATGCATCAACCAGGCCTAACGCTTCTGTCAAGCTCTGGAGGCGGGAAACCCCCGGTGTCAATGTCCTCACCGGGTGTCGGTCTCTGCCGGCATCCATCGTTGCATTAAAGTCTCCCCCAATAAGGAGGTCTCCTTCTGGCAGAGACAGTAGAAACTCACTGAGGGCCGGGAGCGCCACAGTGTGTAGCACAGGGGGAACATATACCGACACCACATTTATGAGTCTGCCCTCCCACTGTCCATGCAGAGCAGCGAATCTCCCTTGATCGTCTTGTTTTGTTTGTAAAACTATAAATGGGGAGTTTTTTCGCAGTAGGATACCCGTGCCCCGAGACCCAGTTGAAAACTCGGAGTGCACCACCATTTTGAACCCCCATCTATCCATCACCCTGCAAGCCAAACCTGTCAGGTGAGTCTCCTGCAGAAGTGCTAAAGTGGGAGCTTGACGTTTCAGGGTGCGCAATACTAACCCTCTCTTAATTTCGTCACCCAATCCGTGTACATTCCATGTCAATAGTGTGAGCGGAGCCACTGGAACCATCAGGGCCTCCACACCGGTGCTAGTGTGAGGTGTGTCTGTCGCCATCAGGGCCGTGGGATGCGCTGGGGGATAGTATCCCTGCCATGTCAGGTGGGGACCAGTCGTGCTGCAAAAACCACGCTACCGTGCCTTTTCCAATAAAAACCAAAACACGGAAACAAAAAACAAGAGCTACCCAAACCCTGGCTCCCACCCACCTCCCTGCCTCCCTGCCTGACGGACTTCCAACTGCCCGCCACCCCAACTCAGCAGAGTGCTCCATCCCAACCCAGAACAGTGTACTTGCGTGTAAGGGGTAAGAAGTCCAGGGGAGGGGAACCCTCCCTTTTCTGGCAGGGCCAGCCTCAGCTTAGTGTCCAGAGACAGCTTAGATAAATTGTCATTGACAAACAGAAGTTTTTGTTACAGGGCTCCGCCCACTGGTCCGGTTCATCCATTGCCGAGGTCGTCTGCGTCCACCCTCTGCGAGTGGTCCTCTTCATGTTGAAAAAGTTCTTGGCTGCACGCCTCTTCGTCATCGGGCCGACTGCGTTTCTCTCTGTTTCCGCGACGGGGTCCGCTTGCCTTTCGCCATCCTTCAAGCCAATCATAAGTTTCTTCAGGTGTCTCGAAAAACAACGTCTTCCCCTCAGCCACGAGCCTTAGTTTAGCTGGAAACAGCATTGAATAGGGCACCTCTCGGGCTCGTAATACCTTTTTTACCTCCATGAAACTACGACGGCGCTTCGAGACCGCTGCTGTGTAGTCCGGGAAGAAGGAGATTGTGGAGTTAAGCAAACAAATTTGTGGGGAGATGCGTGCCATCTGGAGGATCACATCTCTATCCCGGAAATTGAACAGGCGTGCGAGCACCGGTCTGGGGGGTGCTCCTGGTTTAGCCCTGCCGCCCGGCACTCTATGTGCCCGTTCCACCGAAAAGAAAGTGGAGAGTCCTTTTGGCTGCAGCCTTGTTTTTATCAGTTCTTCCACATATAAGTCCATTGCCAGTGTGCCCTCACTCTCCGGAATGCCCAAAATGCGTACGTTATTTCGGCGTGAGCGTGCCTCCTGGTCATCCAGTTTTTCGGCCAATACTTTGTTCTCTGCTTCGAGACGCGATACAGTTTTCTGCAGGACAGCAGTGTCCATGGTCAGAGTCTTCGTCGTCTGCTCCACCTCCGTGACTCTGGTAGTGAGTTTTTTGAGAGTCTGCCCTCAGCAAAGACACATCGGTGGAGATAGAACCCACCGTGGTTTGAACATTGTTGAGCGCCGCCATTATGTCTTCTAGGGTTACTTTCGTGGGAGTATCTTCTCCAGAAGCACCTCCTGATGCTCACTTCCCCTCCGGCAGCGGGGGAAATCTTTTGCGTAGGCGTATTTCTCCAGCCTAGCCTGGGCATTTTGATTCCTCGGGCCCCTGCCCGACATGGCGTTAGCGCAGGATCAACCGCGGGGCCCTCCACGTGATATGGCGTTGCATGAGGCCGGAGTCCTTCCACAGGGCAATGGCCCCCACTAGGTGTGTCTCCTTCTTCACAGGATCTTTGGTGTATGCCCCGACCGGGGGGGGGGGGGCGGGAGAGGAAGCCAGGCAGTGAGCGGCTGAGAGTCTCGGTCAAGTTGTGAGGCGGCTGAGGGGGTGGGCATTTGTATCTGGGTAATGCGCCATGGACCTCGGGGCAAATTCCAGAGATAGCCGTGACCCACAAACATCAGAGATTCCCCAAGCCTGGCATCGGGGGGGAGGGCGGAGCCGGGGGTGTATACCCCAGGTGACCTTTACCGGCCCTGCTTGGTCACGGCTTTGGTCAAGGCGTAGGGTCCCCCGGATATGGCAGTCTGTAGGCCCGGGAGTTGCGGGGTCTCTGCAGTTCAAGACTGGGCAGTATGGCCTGGTCAGGGGGGCCAGCAGGTCCAAGAAATGTCTCCGGTGGCGTCGGCGCAAATTATTCACAGCAACCCCGACACTGCCACTAGCTTCACTGCTCACCTCTGCCCTCCGGTGTGGAGAGGGCCTTGTCAGCCATCCGCGTTGGTCTCCCATCCCCCCGGAACCGGCCCTTGTGTTATGGGTCGCATTCGCCGACCCCACTGCTCCGCCGGCGAGTGTGACTATATTCCGGATCGTTCTGTGATGGCCGGTGTTGGGCCGCAGTGGCCGCGTTTCTTGCCCCCGGAGCCCGGTCGGGCATGTACACTAACTAAGGCCCCGGCTTCCCCGCATGGAGCAGGTCGTCTTCGCGCCGCTGCAGCCGACCTTGGTTCCCAGTGTCGGATTTTGACCGGAGCAGCGGCAGCCGATGCCACTCGGTCACTGGCATCCGCGGGGTCCCTACGGCTCAAAGACTGGCAGGATAAATGCTTGGATTATTCAGGAAGGGCCCCTCTTCATCGGAGCCCCTTCAGCAAGCAGCCATCTTGCCGGCTGCTAGCCACGCCCCCCGTCTTTTTCAATTTTGTGTTTATGTCAATGTGCACTGAAAACTAATACCCTTCTCTCATGGCATTAGCTTTGTGTGGCTGGAAATCGTCTGAATTGTCACACTTGTGGGATGTTGATGCTTAGGTGTTATGTTGGTAATGTTAATGGCAGTGCTGACAGGGTATGTATGAGTGGTGCAGGCTGCAGTAGCCTTCCGAGAAGGGCACTGGCACTTAGGTTTTCATAAATTAAGCACTGCTAATTTGTTTATGCTCAGCTTTTTAACCTCTGACTTTGGAATGCCCGTTTTGCCTTTTGCTTTTTACCTTTTACATTTAATTTAATTTATTTAGCTTAAAAAAATATGTAAGTTTGTCACATTGTTCGATTTTCTAGTTCAGAGTTGAGGCATACCCAGCTACGACTCTTTTGCAAGCATTTCATCACGTAAGCATTGAGCATGTAGATAAGAATTTGGACACACCTCACCTAACTGCTACAGAGCCTTACCCTACCCAGCCATTAATGTGATTGCTTTTCAAAATAAGCAATATTTTGATCTGTAATGCAGCCTGTTTTCCTTAAAGGAAAATGGGCTGCATTACAAAAATAAAATGAAAAGTTTTCTTATCACCCACATTCACAAACAAAGGGGAAGTGGTTTGTGAATGGGTTACTGCCTCCTCTACGGAGCTGGTGAATTATGAATGTTTTGCAGCTGCATTCTGGTTGGAGAACATTCATACATAGCAGTGCTATTCAGTATGTGGCCATTATAGTTACCTGAGTTAACTATAACTTGTGCCTCTGTTGCTTCTTTTTGCATTTCTCTTGCTTCTTTCTGCACCTCTGTGGCCTCTTTCTATCCCCCTCTTGACTCTTTGTGCACCTCTCCTAACCCTTTCTGCTCCCCTCATGCCTCTTTTGGCACCTTTGTTGGTTCTTTCTGTAACTCTTTTGCCTCCTTCTGCACTTTACTATCCTCTTTCTGTACCCCTCTTGCCTCTCTCTTCTCCTTTGTTGGCTCTTTCTGCACTGCTCTTGCTTCTTTCTGCACCTCTGTTCCAAACTTCTGCAACCTTTTTGCTTTTTTCTGCACCCCTCTTCCCTTTTTCTGCAACCCTTTCCCTTCTTTCTGCACCGCTTCTGCCTGTTTCTGCAACTTTCTTCCCTCTTTCTGCCATTCTCTTGCCTCATTCTGTACCTCTGTTACTTCTTTCTACACTTCTCTTGCCTCTTTCTGCACCCCTGTTGCTTTCTTCTGCACTTCCATGCTTCTTTCTGCACCTGTCTTGCTTCTTTCTGCACCCCTGTTGTCTCTATAAGCACTCGTCTTCCCTCTTTCTGCACCTCTCTTGCTTCTTTCTGCATCTCACTTACCTCTTTCTGCACTTCTCTTGCCTCCTGCACTTCTGTTGCTTATTTTTGCACTTATCTTCCTCTTTCTGCATCCCTCTTGCCACTTTCTGCACCTCTGTTGCTTCTTTCTGCACTTCTATTGCTTCTTTCTGCACCTCTGTTGCTTCTTTCTGCAACCCTCTTGCTTCTTTCTGTACCCTTCTTCCCTCTTTCTATACCCCTATTCCCTCGTTCTGTACCTTTTACCTGCTTCTGCAACTCTCTTGCCTCTTTCTACAGTTCTCTTGCCTCTTTTGGTACCTCTGTTGCCTCTTCCTGCACTTCACTTGCCTCTTTCATCACCTCTCCTGGTTGTTTCTGTACTGTTCTTGTTTCTTTCTGCGCCTGTCTTGCACATTTCTACACCCCTCTTGCCTCTTACTACACCCCTCTTCCCAATCTTTTGCAACCTCTCCTACCTCTGTCTGCACCCTCTTGCGTCTTTCTGCACCTCTGTTCCTTCTTTTTGAACTTCTGTCCCTTCTTTCGGCAACCCTCTTGCCTTTTTCTGCACCTCTGTTGTTTCTTTCTGCACTTCTCTTTCTTCATTCTGCATCTCTTTTGCAAATTTCTGTACCCCTTGTGCCACTGTGTGCACCTCTCTTGCCTCTTTCTGCTCCTCTCTTGCCTCTTTCTGCTCCTCTCTTGCCTCTTTCTGCACCATTCTTGCCTCTTTCTGTCCTTTGTTTTCTTCTGTACTTCTATGGTTCTTTCTGCACTGATCTTGCTTCTATCTGCTACTCTCTTTGACATTTCTGTACCCCTCTTTCCTCTTTCTGCACCTTTGTTGGTTCTTTCTGTACCTCTCTTGCCTCTGTGTGCACCCCGTTCCTTCTTTTTGTACCCCTGTTGCCTGTTTCTGCAACTCTTTTGCCTTTCTGTGCTTTTCTTGCCTCTTTCTGCACCTCTGTTGCTTATTTCTGCACTTCTTTTGCCTCTTTATGCACCTCTCTTGTCTCTTTCTGCACCTCTGCTTGCTTCTTTCTGCAGTTCTCTTGATTCTTTCTGCACTTCTTTTGCTTTCTGCATTTTTCTTGCTTCTTTCTGCACTTCTCTTGCTTCTTCCTACACCCCTCGGGCCTCTTTCTGCACCCTTCTTCTTTTTTGTTGCACCTCCCTTACCACTTTGTGCACCTCTTTTGCCTCTTTCTGCAACCCTCTAGCCCCTTTCCGCTCATCTTTTGCTCGTTTCTGCTCTTCTTTTGCATCTTTCTGTTCCCTTCTTGCCTCCTTCTGCACCGCTGTTGTTTCTTATTGCACTGCTCTTGTTTGTTTCTGCACCACTCTTGTAAATTTCTGCACCCCTCTTGCCTCTTTGGCACCCCTCTTCTCTCTTTCTGCACCCCTGTTCCCTCTTTCTGCACTTCTTCTGCCTGTTTCTGCACCTCTGCTGTCTCTTTCTGAACTTCTCTTGCCTCTTGCTGCATATCTGTTGCTTCTTTCTGTACTTCTCTTGCCTCTTTTTGCACCCCTCTTCCCTCCTTCTGCACCTCTGCTGTTTCTTATTGCACTGCTCTTGTTTGTTTCTGCACCTCTCTTGTAAATTTCTGCACCCCTCTTGCCTCTTTGGGACACCTCTTCTCTCTTTCTTCACCCCTGTTCCCTCTTTCTGCACCTCTTCTGCCTGTTTCTGCACCTCTTCTCTCTTTCTGAACTTCTCTTGCTTCTTTCTGCACCTCTCTTGCTTCTTTCTGCACTTCTCTTGCCCCTTTCTGGATTCTTTTTCCTTCTTTCTCATGCCTCTTTCTCCACCTCTCTTGTCTCTTTCTGCACACACAGGGCTACTTTTAAACTGACCTTGGACTCACACATGCAAGTGCAGAAAAGGGCTGCTGGCCTCTAAACTGCCATGCCCTATTATATGCAAGGGACTTAGAGGTAGTTTTATTCACCCTGCCCTATTATGCACTAGGGCTTACAGGGGAGGTCATGCCAATCACAGGGGTACCCCAACCTATAGTGTACCCTAGCATATGTAGCTGTTTTCACTGTATACTAAGTATCTTTTAGCAAAGCACTGGCTCCAGGCCTGGTTAGGGAGAGCCAAGGGTCAGTCAGAGTCAGTTACCACCAGTACCAGTCAGCAAAACATTGGGGGGTGCCCAGGGCAAAGGATGATTTTGCAAAAAGGCCCCTTTCCACACCTCTGTTGGTTCTTTCTTCATATCTCTTGCTTATTTCTGCACCTTTCCTCCTCTTTCTGGACTTCTGTTGCCTCTTTCTGTATTTATTCAGCTTCTTTCTGCGCCATTCTTCCTATTTCTGCACATCTCCTACCTCTGTAGGCATAGTTAGAAATTAGCACTTAAAAAACCTAAAACATTTACTGATAAAACCACAGATTTCAGGGATGTTATTGTTAGAAATGTTCATTAAAAAAACCTTAGAAATTCACAGAAAAAATACAGATTTCAGGGACGTTATGGTAAGAAATTAGCATTAAAAACATTTGAAATTCACTGAAAAAAACCATAGGTTTCAGGGACGTTATAGTTAGAAATTAGCATTTAAAAAACCTTACAAATTCACTGAAAAAAACACAGATTTCAGGAGCATTATAGTTAGTTGGACATTTCACTCATACAAACCCTGAGAAATTCAGCTGCTATAGTTAGTTGAGCTGACTATAACTCACGCCCCCGCAATGCACTGCTGATGAGGTCATACATTACATCAATTAAGACATGGTCTGTGACATCACTGATGACATCTCAAATTACATCACTGATGACATAATCCACGTGATAATCTGAGGCACCTCCTCCTACCCTAATATAACCTTTGATACACCCACTTATACGCCAACTGATAGACTGATACAGACATTCACACAGATTAGTCACTAACCCATGCATTCAGTAAGACATGCTTAATCACTCACTTATACAGTCAGTCACGCACCTACTAAATCATCCATTCAGACACTTATACACCCACTCATTATTCAATACACCTAGGCATATATATATATATATATATATATATATATATATATATATATAAAAACATATTTAAACTTTACAGAAACACAGGGCCCGATTCACAGAACTAACTTATGACAAAATCCTAAACTTACTACCATTTTCGTATTCACAGAAGGCACTTACTCATTTTGGTATTCAAAGAAGACACTTACTCATTTCGGTATTCACAGAAGTTAGGAGTCCTAACTTTTGGACTCCTAAATACCTTCTGTGAATACCGAAAGTCTTATAATTAGGATTTTTCTCAGTTTAGTAGTAGTAAAGTTAGGACTCCTAACTTTAGGACTCCTAAATGCCTTCCATGAATACCGAAAGTCTTAAAATTAGGATTTTTCTCAGTTTAGTAGTAGTAAAGTTGAGAAAAATCCTAACTTTAAGACTTTCGGTATTCACAGAAGGCATTTAGGAGTCCTAAAATTAGGAGTCATTACTTTACTACTACTAAACTGAGAAAAATCCTAACTTTACGACTTTCGGTATTCACAGAAGGCATTTAAGAGTCTGAAAGTTAGGAGTCCTAACTTTACTACTACTAAATTGAGAAAAATCCTAATTTTAAGACTTTCAGTATTCACAGAAGGCATTTAGGAGTCCTAAAGTTAGGAGTCCTAACTTCTGTGAATACCGAAATGAGTAAGTGTCTTATGTGAATACCAAAATGAGTAAGTGCCTTCTGTGAATACCAAAATGAGTAAGTGCCTTCTGTGAATACCAAAATGGTAGTAAGTTTAGGATTTTATCTTAAGTTAGTTCTGTGAATCGGGCCCACAGTCACTGGATGATTTTCTCAGTGATGTCATCAGCGATGTCATTTGAGATGTCATCAGTGATGTCACTGACCATGTCATGAATGATGTAATATGTGACGTCATCAGCAGTGCATTGCAGCGGAGTGAGTTATAGTTAGCTCAACTAACTATAATGGCCGCATTTCTCTGGTTTTGTATGAGTGAAATATCCAACTAACTAAAACGTCTCTGAAACCTGTGTTTTTTTCAGTGGCAATATATATGTATCCTTATGTGTGTGGATGAGGGTGCAGTCTTGTGAAAGACTTCATGCTGCTTCTTCTGGCTCAATAAGCACATCTAATCATTACTTGAGGTACTGTAGCTATAAAACAGACCAGACAGATTGGCTTTGCCAATGCTTTTTTTTGCTACATAACTTTACACCGTTTCCCAATGTAGCAGAAGTTACGTATTCTGCTCCTTACCTTTACATTTGTGTGTCGCTTCAGCCTTGGTCCGGGGTCGTTGACGCAACATAAGGACCTGGGGCCAGATGTGCGAAGCATTTTACCAGTCGCAAATGGCCAGGGCCGTTTGCGACCGGTAACATGCATTTTGCCATGTACAAAAAGCAAAATGTGACTCAGTAACTTTTTACTGAATCTCATTTTGCTTTTGTGATTCGGTAGTAGGGAGAGGCATGTTTAGGGTGTCCCTTCCCAATACCGAAAAGCACTGTCATGTCCTAATATTTTGCGACCAGAATGTGGTTGCAAAACAGTCATAATTTACCAGCTTCATAGAGGAGTCAGTAACCCACTCGCAAACAGGAAGGGGTCCGCACGGGACTCCTTCCCCTTTGTAAGTGTGGGTTAAAATATTTTTTAAGAGCAGGCAGTCATCCAAGGACCACTGCTTACTCTTATAAAATTAAAAGAAAACTTTTCATTTTGATTTTGGGAATAAAGCCCGTTTCAAGGAAAAACGGGCTGCATTACAAAACAAGTATTTGCAATGCAATAGTTCTTGCATTTTGCAAAAGTTTAAGCTATTTGCATTGTAAACGCCAATGCCTTTTTTATCTGTTTTAAAAAGCAACACATAAATAAAAGGCATTGCCATTTACAATACCAATAGCTCAAACTCTCACAAATGAGAGATCTGTTGCATTACTGTTCTGCCTGGTTTCTCAGATTAGATAGAACCAGCTCATCAGAGCCTTACTAACTCAGCCAGAACGTTACCCTCTCCCCCTCCCTAGGACCTATTCACAACAGGTAACAACATATATCTACCACCTAAGGACAGGGAATTCCTAAGATGCATACCATGTACCTCCTATAATATCAGCAATCGGCGGCCTCGCGGTCCCATACGAACCCAGACCTCTCTACCCAGACGGCAGTATCAGAATCGGCGGCCTCGCGGTCCCATACGAACCCAGACCTCTCTACCCAGACGGCAGTAATCAGCAGCCTCGCGGTCCCATACGAACCCAGACCTCTCTACCCAGACGGCAGTATCAGAATCGGCGGCCTCGCGGTCCCATACGAACCCAGACCTCTCTACCCCGACGGCAGTAATCGGCGGCCTCGCGGTCCCATACGAACCCAGACCTCTCTACCCAGACGGCAGTATCAGAATCGGCGGCCTCGCGGTCCCATACGAACCCAGACCTCTCTACCCAGACGGCAGTAATCGGTGGCCTCGTGGTCCCATACGAACCCAGACCTCTCTACCCAGACGGCAGTATCAGAATCGGCGGCCTCGCGGTCCCATACGAACCCAGACCTCTCTACCCAGACGGCAGTAATCAGCAGCCTCGCGGTCCCATACGAACCCAGACCTCTCTACCCAGACGGCAGTATCAGAATCGGCGGCCTCGCGGTCCCATACGAACCCAGACCTCTCTACCCCGACGGCAGTAATCGGCGGCCTCGCGGTCCCATACGAACCCAGACCTCTCTACCCAGACGGCAGTATCAGAATCGGCGGCCTCGCGGTCCCATACGAACCCAGACCTCTCTACCCAGACGGCAGTAATCGGTGGCCTCGCGGTCCCATACGAACCCAGACCTCTCTACCCAGACGGCAGTATCAGAATCGGCGGCCTCGCGGTCCCATACGAACCCAGACCTCTCTACCCAGACGGCAGTAATCGGCGGCCTCGCGGTCCCATACGAACCCAGACCTCTCTACCCAGACGGCAGTATCAGAATCGGCGGCCTCGCGGTCCCATACGAACCCAGACCTCTCTACCCAGACGGCAGTATCAGAATCGGCGACCTCGCGGTCCCATACGAACCCAGACCTCTCTACCCAGACGGCAGTAATCGGCGGCCTCGCGGTCCCATACGAACCCAGACCTCTCTACCCAGACGGCAGTATCAGAATCGGCGGCCTCGCGGTCCCATACGAACCCAGACCTCTCTACCCAGACGGCAGTATCAGAATCGGTGGCCTCGCGGTCCCATACGAACCCAGACCTCTCTACCCAGTGGCAGTTTATCCTATGATTACCATTACATAAAGGGATTGGTCTCACTATTCATCAGGGTTATAGAACTATAGTATTCCCGATCACACAACAGTTGCCAATTTGGATAATGTACAACGTATTCTCTAAGTCAAGGGGCTCCTCTTTCCCTTATTCAGTTACCACTTACCTGATCAGGGTTAGCATCTGTTCACATAGCAGCATCTGACTAGAAGAATAGGTTACCCTCTCATACAAGAACACGCGGCACATGTCGGTTCACTAAGAACTGGGGTACTTTATTTCTCATTACAATAAACAAACATATAACACCATACTACAGCACATAACCTGCAAAGAGAAGTGAAAGATTAGGTTGTACACACTAATAAGAAAGGGTCGACATCACCTTATTAATATGAAGTCTGCACTCAGCAGTCATCTAGGTTCCCTTCTCGTCTGTGCCTTGGCTCGTCTTGAAGTCACACCTCCGCAATCACGGGTACACGGCTGCACCGCTATGCGCTGTTCCCTTCACCCTTCTCCAAGTCACTGGAACCTTCCTCTCATCGGCTACTCTCTTTCCCTGGCTGTTCTACTAAGAGAGTATCTGTTTCTCGATTCTTCTCCGCCTTTGGAATGGCGTCTGTCTTCCCTGGAATAAGTAATAGGTTTGCTACTAACGGCTAGATGCCGCCTACGGACTGACTCCACAACTATCTCGGGCTTTCACTAATATAGAAGCGTGTTCCTTCATGGAAAATTCCAGCCAGTAACCTGCCGCCCACCAAATTCTTGTACCTCCCCGTACCAAGGACACGTTCCCAGCCGGCCGGCCTGATGTTGTGTCTTCGGCATGAAGAAAAATACAATCCTTCGACAAGGGCCGGCCTGAACCGGTTCTCTCCAAGCGAACAACACGTCGTAACTAAAACATTACACTTGACCTTGAAGCATCCCAAGCTGCCGGGGCAGAAAGAAAGATGGAGTCTCTCCCGTTTGAGGCCTACCAGGCCCGAATTCAGCATAACTCCATGGAAAGTATACTAATACCCTAACTAAAGGACGGATTATCCCTAAATACTAGCGAATCTATCCCCTACCCTATATGTATAAGCCCTAATCTAAGGAGGAGAATACAGAATTATATCAAAGTGCCTTGTAAATAGGCTCTATCCACTACTCTAACCCTTGCACTGGAATGATAAGAGACTGAAGTCACCATCAATCACCTTTCCTCAAAAGAGGGCCGGGAAAATCGAGCAGAACATTTCACCCTTGACTTCAGTCTATTATACATTCATCAAACAGAACTAACATCTGTGGAAGAATAATAAGAAACGAAACTAACTGATCTATGTCTAGTACCAGGTGTGCAGTATTGAAGTAGAGAAGGAATACACTGAATGAAGCAACAGATAGCAATCAGAATGCTAATAGTAATCAAAATACCCCCTAATGTTTGACGCAACATATGTAAATCAGGTAGCCAATGAAAGAGCCAGTCAAACCAGCCCTGGTCAATGTGTTTTCTAACCTCTTCCGTCAAGTCATGAAGTTTGTCAATATGAGCCTGAATGGATTTCGTATGGTCAGACAGGTTAAAACAACAAAGACCCTCAAAGTCAGAACAATCATGTCCATGTTTAAGCAAAAGATAATCAATAGCCGCCCGGTTCTGCAAGATAGCTCTACGTTCACCCTGGGCGTCTAATAGTATGTCAGACAGGATCGTAGAAGTATGATTAATGGATTTTACCATCCAGCAGGCCATTTTCCCAATAGACTTGGCATTATAGACCGCCAAGGCAGGAACACCAACAATTGAGATAGCTAAACTAAGGTATTCAGATTTGGAATATAAATGCATAGACGAATCACAGTCCTCCTGTAGCATTACAGTATCTCGGATCACACGGGAATTAGCATTAGGATGCGAGGAGAACATCAACAAACTCAGTCTGGTAATGGCACAAGGGCCTCCGGAAATGTTCGCGGGAATATATGGCCAGGATGTATTACCACAAGAGAAGAGCCAACCAGAGGGTAGCAGCATTGTACGATAATGACTGGGGGTAACCACTAAACTCTTACAAGTCATATTATTTTGAACAGAAGTACATAATTTCGGTGATCTTCGGAAACACAAAGTCCTTTCATGAGTTGTGAATGAAGTAGTACCTTTCAATTTTAAACGCACACACTCAGAAATAGCATTGGGATCACAAGTAAGGAAAAAACATAAATCACCCTGCGTGATATTATAAGTGATTATCTGGGACTGGATCAGGGGTGTCGAATCGGACAACTCAGTACATAAAGGGCAGTATTCATGTGTAGCAAAATCTCCCAAAAGGACATTAGGACGGGCATTCGATACATTCAAAATATGGGCCAAAGTCTCTAATGAAGCAGGGACAGCAACTAAACAAGTCGCTAGAATGTCAGTCACCGAACGCATCGGTGTTAAACAAAAATGAGGGGCATTAGTCACTCGCTTGGCCAAAGTAGTCCAAAAGTTCGATGACGAATCCCATGCAGCAAAGGAACGCGGTACTCGGGTTCTCAGATCAGCCCGGGTCGATGGGTTCCCTCCTCTCTCGTCGTAGCAGTCCAAAAGGAGTCCAACGCCGACACATCCTGCAGCAAAAGTCCAGAGAATGATCTGAAAGAAAATCAAATACAGGCATTATTCATTCTCGTAGGTAACATTTGTCAGCCGGGACAGCTTCCCAGCTATCTTTCCCTGGTCTCATGACTAGAACAGTATTATCATGACCGGTTGCAATAATCTCAGCTTGTTCAGGGGGATTCTTAGGCGATTGCACCCAAACTCTAGCTCCAGGATTATCCGTGGAGCCAAATCCTTTTTGTCCTCGTACAGTTAGCAACGTTGGGGCAGTGCCTTTTGTGATCTCACCACTGAAAACAGGCATTATCAACAATTGAGCAATTCGGTCAATTTTATGAATCGGTAAATCAACCTCACTGCTATTCAGCAGGAGCACCTTAATCTCTCCCTGATAGCCACTGTCAATGACTCCTCCGAGTACTTGAACACCTTTCACAGCCAGCCCCGATCTAGGGGCGATTAATCCAAAATTTCCAGTGGGTATACAGACACCAACACCGGTTTCAATGATGACTCGATCTTTACTTTTTATAATAGTATCATTCATGGCATGCAGGTCTAGACCTGCCGACCCCGGGGTCGCTCTGCATGGAGCCAGTGCTCCGGGGGTAATTTCCCAGTACATCACAGTGTCACCAATAGAATTGGGCTTTGCATCGACATTCGGAGGAAACAAACGCATCAATGGAGATTCAGCATTTAGAAAGGGACGATTATTCAAAATTAATAAGGCCTGGAACAAATAATCCCTCCAATTCTTATATCTGTCATCGGTTAACTTACGCAGTTGATTTTTCAGCAAACCGTTCATCCGTTCAATCAGGCCCGAGGTCTGCGGATAATATGGTATATGAAACACCCATTCAATATTATTTTCCACACAAAATTCCTGCACCAATCTTCCACGAAAATGGGATGCATTATCAGATTGAATTTGGAATGGGATACCATAATAAAGCATAATCAATTCCAATGTCTTAATGGTATTCACTTGGGTAGCTTGTTTACAGGGGAGGGCCACTAACAGGCCACTGTATGTATCAACAATGGTGCAAATGTATTGACAATTTTTACTCATAGGAAGTGGACCAATATAATCAATTTGCCAAATTTGAGCGGGCAATTTTCCGCGATGTAAATGACCTTTAACAATTTGAGGCACTTTCCGCTGTCTAGCATGCTGACAAATGGGACAATGCAAAATAATGTCTTTGATTAAATCATTTCGCCAATCCTTCCATATCAGAATCCTGCATGTCCACCAGTGCCTCAGCAATTTTAGATTGTTCATCTGCAATATTATGAAAGAATTTGTCAAGGGAGTCTATTGGGGTATGAGCATCCACATGAAAGATTGTAACAGTACTTTGCGGGAGCATTTCCCAAATCTCTTGCCATAATTCTTTTCCCCACAGTTCTTTTGAATGCAATTCCCAATTATGGGAATGCCAAGTCGGTAACCAAACTGCCAATCCATTGGCAGTAGACCAGGAATCAGTAAAAATATGACATGTGCCAGGTAACTCTTGCTTCAGAACTTGATAAACAGCATAAAGCTCAGCAAATTGGCTGCTCTTTCCCTCACCAGTTGTACTCAGCAACTTTTGTGTGATCGGATTATAGGACACTGCCTTCCAATGTCGTTTTGTACCTATGAACCTTGCCGAACCATCTGTAAACCAAACGTGGTTTCTGTCCTCCGGGGACAAATCATCAAATGGCTTACCCCACTTAACAGGGGATTCCTGTACTAAAGGTACGGAGCATTCACTCTCCGTCTCAACCGATGGCGCCCGCGCCACCTGCTCATGCAAGGATGCAACTCCCTTTGGTCCCACACGTGCCCTGTCCTGTATGTACCATTTCCACTTAATCACACTCGCCTCCTGAGCGTGTCCAATTCTGTGAGTTTTCGGCGAACTCAAAACCCACTGCATGATAGGAATTTCAGGTCGCAGAACCACATCATGTCCCAAAGTTAATTGCTCGGTATCCACCAGAGCCCAGTAACATGCAAGCAACTGTTTCTCAAAAGGTGTATAACGCTCACCAGCATCGGGTAACTTTTTAGTCCAAAAACCTAACGGTACTTTACTTCTGCCTTGTTTCTGCCACAAACTCCAATTTGCATAAAGGCCTTGTACAGACACATTCAAATCCACATCACCATCGCACACAGGCCATAAATCCAAGGCATACTGAATCGCTTCTTTTGCCAAACTAAACGCATCTTGCTGTGGTTTACCCCATTCAAAAGCATTCTTTTTACGAGTGACTCGATACAAGGGGGCCAGTATTTGACTCAAATGTGGAATATGCTGACGCCAAAAACCAAACAAGCCGATGAAGCTTTGAGCTTCTTTCCTATTCCTCGGAATTGCAAAATCAAGAATCTTCTGTTTTACTTGTGGGATCACTTCTCTGTGACCTTCATGCCAATTAATACCCAAAAATTTTACAGTCTGGGATGGACCTTGTAATTTATCTGGGTTGATTTCCCAACCTTTCTCACGCAAACACTCAAGGATTTTATCTAATTGGGTCTGAACTTCATCTTGTGTTTCACCTTGAATCAGAACATCATCAATATAATGACATATCTGAATTCTCGAATGTACAGGTACCTCAGCCAAATGCTCTGCCACCAGCCGGTGACATATCGTAGGACTATGCACATAGCCCTGGGGAAGACTTCTAAACGTCATTTGACGTCCGTTCCATGTAAAACTGAATTGTTCCTGGCATTCAGGGGCAATCGGGATTGAAAAGAAAGCATTAGCAATATCAATGGACGCATACCATGTACCTGGATGCTTTTGAATTCTTTAAATTAAAGTAATGATATCCGGTACTGCGACAGTCAAAGGGGGTGTATACCTATTCAATTCTCGATAATCAACAGTCATGCGCCAGGAATGATCACTCTTACGCACGGGCCAACCAGGATTGTTCCAAGCAGAAGTAACCGGAGTTATAACTCCTGCATCCACCAAATCCTGAATAGTGGTACTAATTTCTTCATGACCACCTGGAATACGATACTGCTTCTGGCAAACCACTTTTGTCGCCTGGGGAATCTTTATGGGGGGCATTCTTAAACGGCCAACCCGTACGGGTCTGGATGATATATAATGTTTAGTTCCAAATTGATAACATCCATCATCCAAATGCAAAGTCATTCCTTTCAAAATGTCAATTCCAATTATGTACTCTAAGAGTGGCACGACTAATACAGAATATTCTTTTCTAGGAATTCTGCCTATTCTCATTTCAATTGTAGTTTGTACTGCGGGAGTTTCCTTTCCACCTAAACCAGTGATTGTAAAAAATTGGCCTTTAAATTTCTTTGATTTTCCATGAATAAGAGTGGCCTCCGCTCCTGTATCTACCAATGCTCGGGCCCTTTGAATATTACGATGTCTCCAAAAAATTTCAATATCTACATAGGGTCTATTATCTCGGTGAGCCCATCTGTGTACGGGAGCTTGACCTACTTCCTAGTCATTTTTACTGCGTTCTATCATCCAGGACAAATCAGGATAAATGTTCTCGCGTTTCTCAGGTATCAATATATCATGTTCATATCCATCTCCCTTACGAAATGGATTCCTGTCCTCCGTATTGTACTGTGAATTTCGATCAGAAAATCTGTGTCGATCCTCCCTCCTCCTCAACTCAGGGGACTTATCCCTTTCATCTCTACGTCTGCTGTTAACATAATCATCTCTCCCCCTTTCTCTTTCCCCCTCTCTCTCTCTCTCTCTCTTCCACGACGAGGGGACGCATCACGTACATATCGTCGATCATCACGACGATCAGAACGTACACGACGGTTGTCATCACCGCTGTCATCAGAATACTCACGATCGCACTCATTCGTCCGCACACGCCGGGCACCCTCCTTTCGGTCTAAACCGCGTTTGCGAAACAAGTCCCACAAGCGAGAAGTAGTTTCACCATCAATATCCTCCTTCCTCACACCATCAGCCAAAAGTGCAAGAAACATGTCACGTCTAGTAAGCTTATTGTCTCCAGGAGTACGAGTGTCAGACCGGGACAGTCGGTCAGGTTTAAACCAATCACCCAACTCACCGAGCTGGCGTACAGATTCCAGTACCATAGACAACGCGTTACCAGTCGGATTGATCAATAAAGTCATCATGACTTGCTTATAAGCAACCGGGGAGGAACGAATAATATGATTCCGCACAGAAGACGTCAACAAACCATCAAGCAATCTGTCAGCAGTACTCAGAAAAATCGCAGTTTTCATCACCTCCTCTTTGAGACGTTGTGCAGCATCACGCAATGTATACCACGGCTTGTCATTCACAGGCCAGTCAGATTCAGTAGGGTACTTTTGATTACAACCCTCAGTCGCCAACTGAAGCAAACTGATTTGACCACCACCATTATAGTTACGAAAATGATCTTGTACAGTAGAATCCGAACTCAAGGAACAAAATTTCAAAGAGTCGCCAGCATCCAACATAATGCCGGCAGCGCCCAGTTCATAAAGGCGCACCATCCACGTAAGCAAGGTCTCACCAGCGCGCTGTCGAAATCGCTGCAAAATATCACTAATTTCCTGTTGAGTAAAATCCTCCAAAGAATCCAAAGGAATACCGTTCGGATTACCGGGAGCCTGCTGCAACTTCCTACGAAAAACAGGATGTGCAGAGACCGCAGGAAGAGCACCACAAGGAGCCCGATCAGTAAACTTAGGGGAACAATCCGTATGAGAAGTATCAACAGAATGCAAAGAGCGATCGTAGTCGCGGGACTCAACATCTGTAGCACACTAAGCAGATTTAAAAGCCTGTCCGGAGCGAGAAGACTCGCGATTGTTAGACTCCTCATCCGAGGAACGAGAATCACTCGAATTCCAGATATTACCATCCCATTCATCAGGATTCCAATCCAGTCCGGCTTTCGCCACGACCAGTTGCACTTTCCATTTAGAAACGCGACCCCGACGATTCTTGTATTTATATCGTGCAATCCGCACAGCCGCCCTTTCAGCGATAGTCTGATACGTTTCAAGTTTGTCGGCAAGCAATTTATTTTGACACCGCAACAAAGTATGATCATTCTGAATTTCAACAAACTTCCGTTCCATTTCCACATGCTCCTTCTGCAATTTCAACAACCTCTCATGTACAAGCCTGTACGCAGACAAGACAATCCAACCTCTGCGCCCTAAAATAGGAAGCTCATCACCCTTCGCTACTGGCGCTTTCTGCAAACAGGAAATCACATCAGCCGGCTCCGCCAGCTCCAGACAAGAATTCCAATTTTCACTCAAACCAGTAGAATCAGCCCACTCGCGGGCCAAGGCCTCATAAGGCGTTGAATCCCAGCCGGGAATATCAACAGGCAACTTAAAAACAGATTTCGACTTTCTCAAAAACATCCTGACAAAACAAAACTATACACACAAATATAGACAAATAATACACAAACGAAATCACGTACGCGCCGAGTACAAATTGAAAAACAACTACAACGCACACAGGTTTCGTAAATGGTTCGTGGCACCAAATGTTCTGCCTGGTTTCTCAGATTAGATAGAACCAGCTCATCAGAGCCTTACTAACTCAGCCAGAACGTTACCCTCTCCCCCTCCCTAGGACCTATTCACAACAGGTAACAACATATATCTACCACCTAAGGACAGGGAATTCCTAAGATGCATACCATGTACCTCCTATAATATCAGCAATCAGCGGCCTCGCGGTCCCATACGAACCCAGACCTCTCTACCCAGACGGCAGTATCAGAATCGGCGGCCTCGCGGTCCCATACGAACCCAGACCTCTCTACCCAGACGGCAGTAATTGGCGGCCTCGCGGTCCCATACGAACCCAGACCTCTCTACCCAGACGGCAGTATCAGAATCGGCGGCCTCGCGGTCCCATACGAACCCAGACCTCTCTACCCCGACGGCAGTAATCGGCGGCCTCGCGGTCCCATACGAACCCAGACCTCTCTACCCAGACGGCATTATCAGAATCGGCGGCCTCGCGGTCCCATTCGAACCCAGACCTCTCTACCCAGACGGCAGTATCAGAATCGGCGGCCTCGCGGTCCCATACAAACCCAGACCTCTCTACCCAGACGGCAGTAATCGGCGGACTCGCGGTCCCATACGAACCCAGACCTCTCTACCCAGACGGCAGTATCAGAATCGGCGGCCTCGCGGTCCCATACGAACCCAGACCTCTCTACCCAGACGGCAGTAATCGGCGGCCTCGCGGTCCCATACGAACCCAGACCTCTCTACCCAGACGGCAGTATCAGAATCGGCGGCCTCGCGGTCCCATACGAACCCAGACCTCTCTACCCAGACGGCAGTAATCGGCGGCCTCGCGGTCCCATACGAACCCAGACCTCTCTACCCAGACGGCAGTATCAGAATCGGCGGCCTCGCGGTCCCATACGAACCCAGACCTCTCTACCCAGACGGCAGTAATCGGCGGCCTCGCGGTCCCATACGAACCCAGACCTCTCTACCCAGACGGCAGTATCAGAATCGGCGGCCTCGCGGTCCCATACGAACCCAGACCTCTCTACCCAGACGGCAGTATCAGAATCGGCGGCCTCGCGGTCCCATACGAACCCAGACCTCTCTACCCAGTGGCAGTTTATCCGATGATTACCATTACATAAAGGGATTGGTCTCACTATTCATCAGGGTTATAGAACTATAGTATTCCCGATCACACAACAGTTGCCAATTTGGATAATGTACAACGTATTCACCAAGTCAAGGGGCTCCTCTCTGCCTTATTCAGTTACCACTTACCTGATCAGGGTTAGCATCTGTTCACATAGCAGCATCTGACTAGAAGAATAGGTTACCCTCTCATACAAGAACACGCGGCACATGTCGGTTCACTAAGAACTGGGGTACTTTATTTCTCATTACAATAAACAAACATATAACACCATACTACAGCACATAACCTGCAAAGAGAAGTGAAAGATTAGGTTGTACACTCTAATAAGAAAGGGTCGACATCACCTTATTAATATGAAGTCTGCACTCAGCAGTCATCTAGGTTCTCTTCTCGTCTGTGCCTTGGCTCGTCTTGAAGTCACACCTCCGCAATCACGGGTACACGGCTGCACCGCTATGCGCTGTTCCCTTCACCCTTCTCCAAGTCACTGGAACCTTCCTCTCATCGGCTACTCTCTTTCCCTGGCTGTTCTACTAAGAGAGTATCTGTTTCTCGATTCTTCTCCGCCTTTGGAATGGCGTCTGTCTTCCCTGGAATAAGCAATAGGTTTGCTACTAACGGCTAGATGCCGCCTACGGACTGACTCCACAACTATCTCGGGCTTTCACTAATATAGAAGCGTGTTCCTTCATGGAAAATTCCAGCCAGTAACCTGCCGCCCACCAAATTCTTGTACCTCCCCGTACCAAGGACACGTTCCCAGCCGGCCGGCCTGATGTTGTGTCTTCGGCATGAAGAAAAATACAATCCTTCGACAAGGGCCGGCCTGAACTGGTTCTCTCCAAGCGAACAACACCTCGTAACTAAAACATTACACTTGACCTAGAAGCATCCCAAGCTGCCGGGGCAGAAAGAAAGATGGAGTCTCTCCCGTTTGAGGCCTACCAGGCCCGAATTCAGCATAACTCCATGGAAAGTATACTAATACCCTAACTAAAGGACGGATTATCCCTAAATACTAGCGAATCTATCCCCTAGCCTATATGTATAAGCCCTAATCTAAGGAGGAGAATACAGAATTATATCAAAGTGCCTTGTAAATAGGCTCTATCCACTACTCTAACCCTTGCACTGGAATGATAAGAGACTGAAGTCACCATCAATCACCTTTCCTCAAAAGAGGGCCGGGAAAATCGAGCAGAACAATTACAAATGCTTTTTTTGTTATACATTGAAGGCCAGGATGAACCCAGGCAGTTTGTAAGAGATGCGCATCTGCTCCCGATCCTTGTGTGCTACTCCGTCTGAGTATTGCTTGGGTTTATGAATGTCTTTACAATATACAAAAGCCAAAACACTTGCCAATGCTTGCATCTTTTTGCTCTAGGAAATACGTCCTCTGCCCCAGTAACAAGCTGCACAGTACTAGGGAGGATTCTGCCAAGTTACCACAACCTTGAGGTAAATCTGCCCAGTTCTGTGCAATTTTTAAATTTTGAAAAAATTTTTTGCAATTGAAAAACAGAACTTAAAGATGGGAAAAGAAGTCATTAATGTAAGAAGTATGATCAATAGCAGGCACGGAGTTACATCAATAGACAATGAATATTGCAGATTGTTGTTCAATAAGAAACATAAATTTGCATCGACAATAGCAATCAAGCAAATACATAACTCAAAACCCTCTATATTCCCAACTACAAATATAAGGTAGGAAAGCATTTCCTAAGGGCCGGAGGCGGACATCCCATGAGACAGAGCGAAGGCTTCCTCTTCTACATCGAGGTCCAACTTGTAATATTTCAGCCATGGGGACCAAATTTTCCGAAATTTACGCGGGCAACCCCTCGCCTAAAACACTTTCTCCGCAGCCATGTAGAGATCCATATTGGACATCCACTCCGTAAGTGTAGGCAGGTGCTGTGCTCCCCAATACTTGGCTATGTCCCTTTTAGCCACCACTAACCCAAGATTAGCCAGTAAGAGCCTATAGCGCGGCAGGTCAATATCCGTGGGAATTCCTAGGAGTAAGAATTTTGCATCCAGCCCCATGTTTGCCTTAGTATTTTGTTCAATTCTCCCACAATTGTGTGCCAGTAGGGCTGAATGTGGCTGCATTCCCAGAGAGTGTGGATGTGCGTGCCATGCTCTGTACAACATCTGAGGCATGCAGGGTCCTCCCCCCTCCGCATCATGTGTAGACTTTCCCTATCAAAATAGACCCTGTGAAGGATCTTATATTGTATAAGACGCAATCTTAGTTTGATCGCTGCTTCACGATGGTGCATGAGGGCCGCTTCCCAATCTATATCTTCAAGTGGCCCAGTGGTGAGGTCTGGCATATTATTAATTTGCGTTTTGTCTGTCAGAGATATCGCCTGAGTCAGGATCGTCCTCTTCCTGGAGGAGTCTGCCTTCAAGGGGGGCATACTCTGGAAGCATCACGTCGTCCAACACTTTCGCTTGCCAGGCATGTCTAAGTCTAAATATGCGTAAGCTTGGGAACTATGAAGTTAGATTTGGACTGAAGGAAAGAAAAAGAAACCAGAGAGCCTCTCTCCAGGAGGTCTCCTATCTTAGAAATTCCAATAAGGTCCCATTTCCTAAAGCCCCTCAATTTCCTGATCTCAGGTAGACTAGCACCTTCCCACAAGGGGGTATTCGTGTAGGTTTCCCTTCCCATCTCATCAGGAGCAACTCACGATTAATGGAAGTAAAAATGGTGTCTGGTAGTTTGTGATATGTGTTCTGGAGAACGTAAAGAAGCTGGGGGAGTTTTACCATTTTATACATGGCGGCCCTTCCTATAATAGTCAGAGGAAGCTTCCACCATCTCTTCACATCTGCCATGAAAGTTAATCAGCACCCGTCTTATATTTCCATCCAGGCGGATCTCAGAGTCGGTGGTGATATAGAGGCCCAGGTAAAGAAACCCCTCCGTGGCCAGCTGCAGGCAGCTGGAGTAAGTGTAAGACTCCGGGTCTCCGCTCAACGAATAGAGGGTCGATTTAGTCCAGTTGATCTTATAGCCAGCATAGCTGCAATATTCCTCAAAGATGTGTTTCAGTGGGTTGCGTAACATAGAGCAGAATATCATCCGCATATAGTGATATGCGTTCTTCCTCCAGAGGACACGAATCTGCAAGGTAGCCACCTAGATCTGGTCGGGTAAGAACCACACATGACAGTGGCTCCAATATAAGGGCAAACAGTAAAGGGGATAGGGGGCACCCCTGCCTGGTGCCTCGCTGTTTCGGCCAACTAGCAGAGAGAGTGCCATTGAACCGGACCGTGCCTCGGGAATGTTATGTAACAATGCCAGCCACTCTAGGAAAACCGGGCCGAAGCCCAGTGTTTCCAGAGTTCGTCACATGAAGGGTCAGTGAATCGTGTCAAACGCTTTCTCCGCCTCAAGCAAAAGAACCAAGTGGGGACTGTGTCGACCCCGTACCATGTCCATCCAGTTAGCTAGGCGGCGTAAGTTGAAACGCATGGCACGCTTAGGCATAAAGCCAGACTGGTCTTTGTGTACCAGCGGAAGAATCACGTTCAAAAGCTGATGCGCAAGGATCGTGGATAGGATCTTCGTTTCAAGATTACGAAGGGATATGGGGCGATAAGACCCACAGTCTTCTGGGGGTTTCCCTTCTTTGTGGATGACGACCACTGTGGCTAGACGAAGGTCCTGTGGGAGACAACCCTGTTCCTTTGATTCCAGGAACATCTTAAGGAGATGTGGCGCTAGCAATGCACTGCTCATTTTGAGAAATTCACCCGGTAGGCCATTAGGGCCTGGAGTCTTATCTGCCTTTTGTCGACCTATGGCCACGGTCACTTCCGCCAGTGTCAGGTCACCTTTTAGGCCATGTATCTCATCGGGTGTAAGTGAGGGCATGTCAATAGTTTGCAGATAATGGCATATCTGTGAGTCCCCCGTCTGAGTGCGGGCCTAATATAGAGTCGTGTAATACCGCTCAAAGGCTCTTGCAATACTTTCTGAAGTGGTGTGAGTGACCATCGTGACTCAATTTCCTTCCGCCATCCACCACGCTAACAGCTTCCCTGCCCTGTCCCCAGTTTCATAAAGTCTATGGGGCATATTATCAAGAACAGGCGATACAATTATCTCCGCTTTATCGGCAGGAAACAGCCGCTAAAGCGGCGATAATGGTCTTGATAATATGTCCTTGTGAATTCCCATAGGAGACCAGGTTCTGTTGTTAACCTGGGCTGCTATGGGAATTCACAAGGACATATTATCAAGCCTATTATCGCCGCTTTAGCAGCAGTTTCCTGCCGATAAAGCGGCGATAATTTTATTGCCTGTTCTTGATAATATGCCCCTATGTTGGGTTGCCAGTTGGTGCGTTTTCACCTCATCATTCACAAGCACTAAATACTCTCGCCTGGTTATCTCAAGTTGACGCAGATCATGTTCAGTCAGTGCGGCAGGGTTAGTCTCTTCTAAGTCTAGGAGTGGATGTTCTAATTCCTCAATTTTCTGGTTTCCTTTTGTGAGCCAGTATATTCTGCGCTCTCTCACGCAGTACCGTTTTGTATGCTTCCTTTAAAGTGACCGCCGATGGGATAGAGCCCTCATTTTCAGTGAAGTATAGCTTAGAATAAATCCAGAGCTCCTCAGCGACTGTCTCATCCCGCAGTTTGTATTGTATTGTATTGTATTGTGATTTGTAAAGCGCGATTGCTGCCCAAATGGGCGTCCAAGCGCTAGAGCATGGATAGCCGAGCTGAGGGTGGCGGAGACTGAGATTTAAGTGGGCCTGGCAAACAGAAAGGTTTTCAGTTGTTTGCGGAATGAGAGTAGGTTAGGGTTGGACCGGATTTGTAGTGGGAGTGAGTTCCACATTTTAGCGGCCTTTAAGGAAAACATCCTTCCTCCGGTCCTAGCTCTCCGTACTCTAGTTTCCATGCATTTAGCCTCCATTGTGGTCCGCGATGACCTTCTCCACCACCCACCTTCAAGAGCAGGGGAGAATGGTCTGATATGCCCCAAGCCAAATATTCTATATCGTCCACTCACTGTATCTCCCCCGCCGGGCCGAGAAGATAGTCCAAGCAGGAGAACACCCTGTGGGCGCCTAAAAAATAGGAATATGTCAGCTGATGAGGATGGTGGCGCTGCCACAAATCAGACAGTCCTAGTGACTCCATAAAACGGGCCAACGGTGTGATATCGGGGCACCCCCTCGAGAGAAGGAGCGATCCACCAGGGGGCTTAATACATCATTGAAGTCTCCCCCAAGGATATGTATGGCTGCACCAGAATGCAAAAGGAGCGCAGTCAAGTTATCAAGTGTTCGTTGCTGGAGCCGGGGGGAGGGTGCATAGACACTGACTAGGAGGAATGTCTTGTGTTTCCAAACACCCCTGACTGCCACATATGTCCATTCAAAGTCCACCCATGTTTGTGTGACATGAAAGAGAGGGTATTTCCTAATAAGGATTGCCACCCCACATGAACCTTTGGTAAATCCTCTGTGAGCCAAAGTGGTGTAGCAACCCCGTCCCAGGAAAGAGCAGGTTGATCCCAACAAGTGCGTCTCTTGCAGGAATACTATGTTATGTCTGTGCCTCTTAAGAAAGCGGGTTACCAACTCCCTCTTCACCTTATTAACCAAACCATTGACATTCCATGTCATTACTACATATCCACTGTCTGTCATGGTAACTCAACCTTGAAATCTGTCTCAGCGCCTGCTCTCAGCAGGAGTCCACCCCACCCTCCACCCCTCCCACCTTCAGCAGCAGTGTGATCACGATCTTGAATCAAACTAACTCCGTTCCTATCAAACAATCTCAAAACATTAGTCAAAACATAGGGGCATTTTATCAAGGGCATTATCGCCGCTTTAGCAGGACTTTTTCCCGCTTGAGCGGCGATAATTTTATCGACCTATTAGCAAGCTGTCGCTAACAGCAGTTAGCGACAGCTTGTAGGCGATAGCGACCGGTTTGGGGCCCGCTTTGCATGTCAGCGATATTTATCGCTAATGACATGCAAAGTGGGCGTACCCAACCTGTTAGCGACTGAAAGCAGTCGCTATTGCCTATTATCAACGCAGGCGAAGCGACAAAAAAATTCGCGCTAATTGAGAATATCGCCAAAACTTAACGCCTGCTCAGACCACTTCTTAGCCTGTATATGCAATGGGAGGTGGATATTCAGGTTAAGACCCTAGTGCCGATGATGCCTGAAAATCGCTGGATCTCCAGCGATATTCACTCATTGAGCCGCTATAGCCGGATATTTTATCGCATTTGAGATAAACGTTGCTAATAGCACGTTATCTCTGCGATAATATCTGGCGATGCGCATCGATAATAAAAATATGATAAGCTCATTTAGCGATTAATGTCGCTTATTTATTTATTTATTTATTTTGCATCTTGTAACGCGCAAACTAAAACCCGAAGGTGTCAAGGCGCCTAACAAAAAAGATCAGAAGGCTGGCACTCATGCGCTTAAACCATACGCTTGGACAAAGAGGCGAGTTTTGAGAGCGGCTCTAAAGGTTTGCAGGGAGGGGAGGGACCTGAGCTCCAAAGGGAGGTCGTTCCACCATTTTGGAGCCAAGATGTAAAAAGCCCTACCACCCCATCTGGCTTTCCGAATGCGAGGGATATGAAGAAGAAAATGGTTGGAGGAGCAAAGGTTCCTGCCAGGATTATAGTAGGTCAAGATGGATCTAATGCCTGTAGGGCTACTTTTTGCCAAGGCCTTATAGACCATGCACATGGACTTAAAGACAATCCGCTCCTTTATCGGCAGCCAGTGGAGCTGCTTTCTAGCCAACGTTGCCGAAGAGCGTCGGGGAAGATCAAGAACAAATCTGGCTGCCGCATTCTGGACTACCTGCAAGCGCTGCAGCTGACTCTTATTCAGTCCAGCATACAACGCCTTGCAGTAGTCCAGACGGGACCCCAAAAGGGCGACAGCCAGTTGCCTTCTTGCCTACAGGGAGAGGTAGTTCCTGATTTTCCTGAGAACATGGATTATACCCCAGCAGGTAGATACCGTCCTGCTGACCTGTTGGCGCATATCAAGCGTAGGGTCAATCATCACCCCAAGATTTCTAGCCGAGGAGGTGGGCTTAGGGCAGGAACCGAACGAGTCAGGCCACCACTCCATGGACCAAATGTCTTCCCTTCCGCCGAACACCATCACCTCGGTCTTCTCCCCATTCAACTTCAGTGAGTTGTAAATCATCCACTGGCCGACGGCCTCCATGCAAGATCTAAATCTGGGGGCCGTCAGCTCTGTTGACTGGGAGAGAGACACGAGGATCTGAGTGTCGTCCGCGTAGGAGACTACCTCCATCCCAAAGGATCTAATAAGTCTGGCAAGGGGGGGTCACATAGATGTTAAAAAGGGTGGGGCTAAGCACCGACCCTTGAGGGACCCCACAATGCACAGACAGGGATGGAGATAGAAATTTTCCCAGCATTACCCTCTGCTCCCTATGATGTAAAAAGGAAGAGAGCAGACCCAGGGCTGCCCCCCGGACCCCAATCTCACCCAGACGAGATGTTAAGACCCGGGGAGATAGGGTATCGAAGGCAGCCGTGAAGTCCAGAAGGATCAGGAGGGATGTCCGACCCTCGTCCACACTCATACGGATAGAGTCGAGGACCAAGGTGAGGGCGGACTCGGTGCTGTGTTCCCTCCTGAAACCATGCTGGGAAGGGTCCAAACAGCCCGACTTCTCCACAAAGGCAGCTAGATGCCCATTTAAATGGGACTCAAGCATCTTTGCAGGGGCCGGGAGCAGTGAGATGGGGCGAAAGTTTTTTTAATACCCCGGGATCTAGGGAGGGTTTCTTAAGGAGAGGTTTTACCACAGCATTGCTAGTTGTTGATAATACGCCCCATAGTTCTGTGCAATTTTAATCAAAACCCTACAAAATGGGGAAATACCATGTGGGAAAGTGTTTTTTGTCGGCTGTAAAACCAAATGGAAATATCAATTCCAATTTGTTTACACATCCACTTACTGCCTGCTACGAGTCGGTGATAAATATGTTTCTAGCAAAGGGACATAATGTATGTAAAAAAAGGGATTGAGACTGGGCTGCTCCCTAAATCCAATGGGATTTTCCACCCGAGTTTACCGGCCTCTGAGCACCAGTGACATTGCACGTGCTGCACCACAGGAGGCTGCGTGCCTGCGCCTGACTGGTAAGAGGGTCTTTAGAAATAAACCAAAATAGTTCAGGATAAAAGCGTAGTCGAGTCTAAAACCTACCCACCTTTTACACTCTGATATAAATCTATAAATAATGAGAAAAGAAGTGGCAAGCTTCTTTTTATATGTCAACATCCTGGATTATGGCATGGTGAGAGATGGAAAGAGCCAAGAAGCCGACTTTTTCAATAGTTTGGGGCAGATTTACAAGCCCCTTGCGCCCCTTTTACGCCACTGTTGCGTCACATTTGTCACACAGCAGCGGCGCAAAAGAAGCGCCATGGTGCGGGGTACTTACAACGTGATGCATCTGGGAGATGCGTCACGTTGTGAAGCCCTGCGTCAGAAGGAGGCGTTCATGCGCGGGGCGGGGGCGTTCCGCTTCAGGAACGCCTCCTAAAAGTGGCTGAGTGAAATCTACAAGATTTCACTCAGTCACTTTGGGGCCCATGCTGCGTCAAAACCCTGCGCCTGCTTGAAGCAGGCGTAAAGATTGACGCAGCATTAACAAGATAGGGCCCCCAGAGCTTTGCTGGAGCTGCGTCGCGCTTGCGACGCAACTCCAGCAATGCGTCGCTTTTACGACACACATGCGTCACGCATCTGTGCCGTTTTGCCCATTGGTGCACCGCATTGTAAATGCCGCGCATCAATGGTGGCGGAAGCATGGCGCACAATAAGTGGTGCATCCCTGCATATGAGCAGGGATGCGCCACTTATTGTAAATCTGCCCCATTGTGTGTAAAGCTATGCGTCAGCTCGCAGCTGTTTCCACGGCTAGTGCCTCCATGACAAAATCTGAATGGTTTTCTCCTAGGTCACATGGTGCTCTGTTTTCTTTCTTATCAAATTCCTCCCACACCTTTTCAAGCCTTTGTGCTGCTGTGTCACCCACCTTGCCTGGTGGGAGAGGGCTGTCGTGTGAAGGTGGGGAAGCCATGAAAGAGAAATCGGCATGCCGTGCTGAATGTTGCAGGAAAGCATGTTGTGCCTGCAATAGGGGAAAGTCATTAAAGAAAATAGTGCTTACAGATTAAACAAGACATACTGTGTAACAACTGAAGTAAAGGGGCCAGTCCTCATGGGAGGTTACAAATGAAGACGAGGTAGTACTATGGAGGGACTAACAAGCCTATTAATTAATCGGAAGCCAGCATTTACAAAGGACAATGACACAAGCCAATGAAAAATAAATAAAATAATAATTCTGAGTTTTTAGAGCGCCTGGTTACACCTATCGGTGTGTCCCCGCGCTATCAAAACTGAGCAGCAGCTAAAGGAGGTGGCGCAGGATATGCGGCGATAGTTTAAGATTTTGGAAACAGAAAAGTTTTCAGTTCTTTCCGGAACAGTGCCTCAGAGGGCTCCAAACGGAGCTTCTGTGGAAGAGAGTTCCATCTTCGTGCGGCCAGAAAGTGAAAGGAGCGCCCTCCCATTCATTCTAGGGATCAAGAACAGGCCAGTGCCCATAGAACGCAGGAGCCGGATGGGCTTGTATGGGAGGAGCAGATTGCGCAGAAAGCCCGGCCCATTTCCGTGGGCAATCCTGTGGCTAATACAGAGTGCTTTAAAATCTATGCGTTCCCTAACAGGGAGCCAGTGCAGCGTCTCCAAGGCTCTTTTTGAGGAAGATCTCCTGGGGAGCAGTAGCACTAGTCGCGCCGCTGCGTTCTGGATACGCTGCAATCTTAAAATGCAGCTCGCGTTGGCTCCCAGGTAGAGGACATTCCCGTAGTCCAGCCTCGATGTAACCAAGGCATGGACCAGGGCACCTCTGGCAGACGCTGGGAGAAGATCAAGTGTCTTTCTTAAACTGCGGAGGATTCCGAAGCACGTCCCTGCGACACGCCGAGTATGGTAGTCGTAGGACATTTTGGAGTCCAACCACATGCCCAAGTTCTTCACATGTTCTTTGGGGACAGGTAATGGGCCCAAAGCCTGAGGCCACCAGGCAGACGTCCACACCGAGGGGGACTTGCCAACAATGAGCACCTCGGTTTTGTCACCGTTCAATCTGAGACAATTTTTTGCCATCCATCCTGCCAGATCTTGAAGGCAGGATGCGAAACTGTTGGCTGCGTGCTCAGCTGGCTGCGACAGAGCCACAACCAGCTGAGTATCATCGGCATAGGTTACCACCTCTACCCCGTACTGTTCAGTGATAGTAGCCACCGGCGCTATGTACAGATTGAACAGGGTAGGGCTGAGGCTGGATCCCTGGGGGACACCCTGCCTTAGGTCAAAAACCTCTGACCTATGAACACCCTGTGCCACATAAAAGTTACGGTCATGGAGGAAGGATTCCAACCATGACCATGCTCTCCCAGTCATTCCACTTTTCCTCAGACACTGTAGCAGAGTGTGATGAGCTACAGTGTCGAACGCAGCGCTGAGATCGAGAAGAATCAGCGCTGCTGTCTGACCCTCATCGACATGTTTCCTCAGGGCCTCTGTGGAAAAGAGAAGGGCAGATTCGGTGGAGTGATAGGCCTGAAAGCCAGCCTGGGTAGGGTGGTAGAGCCTGTGCGCCTCGATGTGAGCTGTCAATTGTTGATTAGCCAGCTTTTCGGCTATTTTAGAAAAATAGGGGAGAAGGGAGATCGGGCGTAAATTATTTAGTTGGGTTATGCTAATTTGTGGCTTTTTCTTAAGTGGGAGTACAACAGCCTGCTTCCATGTGTTCGGCACCCTGTCAGATTCGAATGACAAAAAATTAGGCGGATACCGGGCGGAGCTTCGATTCCATACTCGAACACAGCATGCCTTGCAGAGCAGCGCATGTGCAGCAAAGGCAACCAATATTGCTTATTTAAAAAGCTATCACAGACATTGTAGCCTGCTGACTCCAGCAAGCCACCATCCCTGTTATTGTAGCCGTTCCCAATGGCTGCATATTGCGACTTGCCTCATGAATATTGACAATGAAAGTCCATTTGCAACCTATTAGGAATTGCAAACAGTGTATGAGACACAGCTGTACATAGCTGTTTGCAATTTCCTAATTGCTAATCACAAAAATTCGCATTTAGGAAATCTCAAAGTGACTTCTTACAGCCAGATTCATCATTGTCCCGTTTTGCGAGTCCTTAATAGCGATTATTAAGGAATCGCTATTAAGGACTTGCAAAACGGGATTCATGTAGGAATTGCTAAATAAATTGCGATTCCTACACATTCCTTATTTGCGAGTAGCAAATTGCTAATCGCAAATAAGGAATAACTCCCTAAAGGCCCATAGGAATGAATGGGGAGTTATTCCTTATTTGCGATTAGCAATTTGCTACTCTCAAATAAGGATGCCATTTCAAGGGTGCCAGGGGTGTCCAAAGGACACCCTGTAGCACCCCTGAAATGTAATCTACATTGGTGTTGCGCACACACATGTCCAAAGGACATGTGTGTGTGTAACATGCAACTTAAAAAAATGCCTTTAAATGCATTTTTCTAAGTTTTAGCTATTTACCACGAGGTTTGACCTCGTGGTAAATAGCGGTCCTAAATTGCAAATTCGCAATTTTTAAATGTGTCATGAATAGCATTTAAGGAATCTCTAATAGAGATTCCTTAAATGCTAATCCTCGCATATTTGCGAATTCTTTATTAGCGATTTTTGAATTTGGGATGATGAATCCCAAATGCAAAAATTGCACTCACAAAGGGCCAGATTCTCAGAATCTGGCCCTTTGGCGAGCGCATTAACGGCCACATGCATCATTGTAGGATTTTGCATTTCCTAAATTGCGAAAATGAAGGAATCGCAATTTAGGAATTGCAAAATCCTATGCATCAAGAAATTTTCGGAATTTGCGATTCCTTAATTGCGAATTGCAATTAAGGAATGGCATTACATTGATTCCTATGGGCGTAGAGGCCCATAGGAATCAATGCCGTTTTGCATTTCTTTTTTTGGGAAATCGCAATTTGTTGATGCATTGCAAGGGTGCAGGGGGCGTCGGACCCCCCCTGCACCGCTGAAATGTATTTTAAAGTGCATGTTTCACACACACATGTCCTAAGGACATGTGTGTCTGTAACATGACACTTTCCAAAATGCATTTTTGTGCTTTTTTAAAGATTTTCGCAAATTAGCACGAGGGTCAACCTCGTGTTAATTTGCACTTCCTATTTCAAAATTCGCATTTTTTTTAAAATTGATGCATTGCATTTAAGGAATCGCATTCGCATTTTTAGGAAATGCAAAAAAAAAGCGAATTTTGAAACTATCAGCCTGATTCATCAAGCTAAATTGCACTTGCAAAGGGCAAGATTCTCAGAATCTTGCCTTTTGCGAGTGCAATTTTTGCATTTGGGATTCATCATCCCACATGCAAAATTCGCTATTTAAGAAGTCGCACATTTGCGAAGAATTGCATTTAAGGAATCTCTATTTGAGATTCCTTAAATGCAATTCATGAATCATTTTAAAATTGCGAAATTGCAATTTTGGGCCGCTATTTACCGAGAGGTCAGACCTCGTGGTAAATAGCAAAAACTCAGAAAAATGCATTTAAATGTATTTTTCTAAGTTGCATGTTACACACACACATGTCCTTTAGACATGTGTGTGCGCAACACCAATGTAGATTACATTTCAGGTGTGCTACAGGGTGTCCTTTGGACACCCCTGCACCCTTGAAATTGCATCCTTATTTGCGATTAGCTAATTGCTAATCGCAAATAAGGAATAACTCCCCACGCATTCCTATGGGCCTGTAGGCCCATAAGAATGCATGGGGAGTTATTCCTTATTTGCGATTAGCAATTAGCTAATCGCAATTAAGGAACATGTAGGAATCACAATTTTTTTTGCAATTACTACATGAATCCCGTTTTGCAAGTCCTTAATAGCGATTCCTTATGAATCGCTATTATGGGCTCGCAAAACGGGAGATTGATGAATCAGGCTGATTGTTTCATGCATCCCAAAAACGTATTTAAGAAGTGCAAACGGCCGAATTTACCGATTCGCACCGTTTGCACTTCCTAAATAGGTTGATGCATGTGGCCGTTAGCTTCATGAATCAGGCTGTTAGTACATTTGGCCCTTAGAAGTGCTTTGTGATTTTTGCCAACAGTTATGGTTGTCCTTTTCAGATTTCACCGTCTTTTCTAATCCGCTTTAACAATCTTTATTTCTGCCTTTTGTTCTGTCTCTGAATACGTTTATTTGTATAGATCTAAACAGTATTCACACACTTTTACATCTATATAAGGTTTCTATTTTTTAACATTTTTATTAAGATCCCGTAAGATCTTCCAAAAATTGCAACACTAGATCATCAGAGCCCCACGAAGTGCACTGAATCAGCGAGTATGCAAAGTATACGAATCTACAGCAAAGAGTCTTCGCGAAACAGTGTGGTATATTTATAAAAACATTCCAGTGTTAGTGTGTTTATTAATGAGGGGCCAGTAGTTTACCTGAACTTCATCGAGAACAGCCGAACACATAAAAATCACGCCACTTGTTAATTTCCCTCCTAAAGAATGAGTTTAACGGTGTAGTCGACATGCAGGCAAAGGATTCTGGGTATACGAATATCAGGTTGAAAGAGTACACACAGCAGCCGGTGTTCTGAGAAGCATTGTACCCCCATGTGGCTATGTCCCCCCTACGTCACGGGGTGCAGAAAATCTCAGCACCGAGCTATTCGCCGTCGCTCCCCCATGGCGCTTTGTACCCCCTACGTCATGGGGGAGGAGCGGTTTGCGTGCTTCAGTGTAGCAAATCTCAACACCGAGGTATTCGCCGTCGCTCCCCCATGGCGCTTTGTACCCCCTACGCCATGGGGGAGGAGCGGTTCTCGTGCTTCAGTGTACTAGAAGAATTGCCGAAATTTCTTGCGTACGCCATTTGCTTTTTTTGGTTATTTAGGGAGGGCGGCCCCCGCGCGGTGTACTCCGCAGAGTTTTGCCTACATTGACAGAGCGGCCCCTTTGACTAGGTTTAACTCCCCCGATGGCATGGTACTTTTTCCCGGTTATTTGAAGCTTCGAGTTTTATATCAGTGCGGTCCCTCCGGCCATGTTTGCCTTCCCTCGATGGCCACGGTGGAGTTCTCCGGGGAAATAAATAAAAAAAATACAATAATAAGAAGCGGCGTACTGGTGGTGTTGCGCCTTTTTCAGCTGCAGTCTGTGGCTGGCTCGGTGCACGAGGCTTCATGGCGCAGTGAGACAAAAGGGCAGGCGCGCAACTCTTTGATTCAAGCAAGCTTTAATAGCTTAGTTGGTAGAGCGTTCGACTGCAGAGCTAGAGGACCCTGGTTCAATCCCGGGTTTCGGCATAGTTGCAACTTGTACTTTTTTTTATTTATGTATTTATTTATTTATGAGTTTTTATATAGCGCGGACTTTACCCGAAGGTGTCAGAGTGCTTCACAAGAGGACCGTTAATGATACAAGAGGAAACAATTGCAAATGAGCAAATAAAAATAAAAAACCTTAAATTACATGATCAAAACTGACAATAGTGAGCAACCAAAAGACTTGAGGTACCAATCGTTACATTTCAGGAGAATAAAGTGATATGTGTGCAGGTTACAAAAGCATACAATGTACAAGTAGAGGTATAATTCTGCAATAAATCGCAGACACTCCAGCACAACAACAAACGTTACGTAGGCAATGGTGGCAATGGTGGCACTGGTGCAAGTATCTAAAGCAAACAAAATGTTAGAGGTAGCAAACAGTGTGTTACAAGAGAAAAGTGACATGTGCAAGTTACAAAAGGCTACCATCACAGGTACAAGGATAATACTGGAAAAAATGGTAAACATTCAAACTACCAGAACACACTCGGAAGGAACTTCCGTAGTCCTGGACAATAGACTTTTCAATAATGGGAGGACTTCCTTCAGATGATAGCGAGGCTGTGAATTAGATTTGGAGGTGTCTTTGGAGGAGGAGTCAGTCTTAAGTCAAAATCAAATTAAGATAAAAATACGCAACGCTGGTGGCCTTATTAGACTTAGTTTTTATACTGTTTTTTCCTGATGGGTAGCAGGAAGTATTTAAGCTCCCTGTGGTTTTGTGTACTACCTAAATCAAAAGGCACTTTATACATGTCTGTTCAAGTTGTTTGGTGTGCCTTGGCTAGGGCTCGGCAGGCATTCTTGGGGAGCAGGTAGGATTTCTGCTCCCCGTGGTGCTTTCTGTACCCCATAACTCCAAAGGGAGCTTATACAGGCCTGTTCAAGTAGTTTGTTGTGCCTTGGCTAGGGCTCGGCTGGGGTTGATGGGTAGCAGGTAGGATTTCTGCTCCCCGTGGTGCTTTCTGTACCCCATAACTCCAAAGGGAGCTTATACAGGCATGTTCAAGTTGTTTGCTGTGCCTTGGCTAGGGCTCGGCTGGGGTTGTTGGGGAGCAGGTAGGATTTCTGCTCCCCGTGGTGCTTTCTGTACCCCATAACTCCAAAGGGAGCTTATACAGGCATGTTCAAGTTGTTTGCTGTGCCTTGGCTAGGGCTCGGCTGGGGTTGATGCAGAGCAGGTAGGATTTCTGCTCCCCGTGGTGCTTTCTGTACCTCATAACTCCAAAGGGAGCTTATACAGGCCTGTTCAAGTTGTTTGTTGTGCCTTGTCTAGGGCTCGGCTGGCGTTGTTGGGGAGCAGGTAGGATTTCTGCTCCCCGTGGTGCTTTCTGTACCCCATAACTCCAAAGGGAGCTTATACAGGCATGTTCAAGTTGTTTGCTGTGCCTTGGCTAGGGCTCGGCTGGGGTTGATGCAGAGCAGGTAGGATTTCTGCTCCCCGTGGTGCTTTCTGTACCCCATAACTCCAAAGGGAGCTTATACAGGCCTGTTCAAGTTGTTTGTTGTGCCTTGGCTAGGGCTCGGCTGGGGTTGATGCAGAGCAGGTAGGATTTCTGCTCCCCGTGGTGCTTTCTGTACCCCCTAACTTCAAAGGGAGCTTATACAGGCCTGTTCAAGTTGTTTGTTGTGCCTTGGCTAGGGCTCGGCTGGGGTTGATGCAGAGCAGGTAGGATTTCTGCTCCCCGTGGTGCTTTCTGTACCCCATAACTCCAAAGGGAGCTTATACAGGCCTGTTCAAGTTGTTTGCTGTGCCTTGGCTAGGGCTCGGCTGGCGTTGTTGGGGAGCAGGTAGGATTTCTGCTCCCCGTGGTGCTTTCTGTACCCCATAACTCCAAAGGGAGCTTATACAGGCATGTTCAAGTTGTTTGTTGTGCCTTGGCTAGGGCTCGGCTGGGGTTGATGCAGAGCAGGTAGGATTTCTGCTCCCCGTGGTGCTTTCTGTACCCCCTAACTCCAAAGGGAGCTTATACAGGCCTGTTCAAGTTGTTTGCTGTGCCTTGGCTAGGGCTCGGCTGGGGTTGATGCAGAGCAGGTAGGATTTCTGCTCCCCGTGGTGCTTTCTGTACCCCATAACTTCAAAGGGAGCTTATACAGGCCTGTTCAAGTTGTTTGTTGTGCCTTGGCTAGGGCTCGGCTGGGGTTGATGCAGAGCAGGTAGGATTTCTGCTCCCCGTGGTGCTTTCTGTACCCCATAACTCCAAAGGGAGCTTATACAGGCCTGTTCAAGTTGTTTGTTGTGCCTTGGCTAGGGCTCGGCTGGGGTTGATGCAGAGCAGGTAGGATTTCTGCTCCCCGTGGTGCTTTCTGTACCCCCTAACTCCAAAGGGAGCTTATACAGGCCTGTTCAAGTTGTTTGCTGTGCCTTGGCTAGGGCTCGGCTGGGGTTGATGCAGAGCAGGTAGGATTTCTGCTCCCCGTGGTGCTTTCTGTACCCCATAACTCCAAAGGGAGCTTATACAGGCCTGTTCAAGTTGTTTGTTGTGCCTTGGCTAGGGCTCGGCTGGGGTTGATGTACCCCATAACTCCAAAGGGAGCTTATACAGGCATGTTCAAGTTGTTTGCTGTGCCTTGGCTAGGGCTCGGCTGGGGTTGATGCAGAGCAGGTAGGATTTCTGCTCCCCGTGGTGCTTTCTGTACCCCATAACTCCAAAGGGAGCTTATACAGGCCTGTTCAAGTTGTTTGCTGTGCCTTGGCTAGGGCTCGGCTGGGGTTGATGCAGAGCAGGTAGGATTTCTGCTCCCCGTGGTGCTTTCTGTACCCCCTAACTCCAAAGGGAGCTTATACAGGCCTGTTCAAGTTGTTTGCTGTGCCTTGGCTAGGGCTCGGCTGGGGTTGATGCAGAGCAGGTAGGATTTCTGCTCCCCGTGGTGCTTTCTGTACCCCATAACTCCAAAGGGAGCTTATACAGGCCTGTTCAAGTTGTTTGTTGTGCCTTGGCTAGGGCTCGGCTGGCGTTGTTGGGGAGCAGGTAGGATTTCTGCTCCCCGTGGTGCTTTCTGTACCCCATAACTCCAAAGGGAGCTTATACAGGCATGTTCAAGTTGTTTGCTGTGCCTTGGCTAGGGCTCGGCTGGGGTTGATGCAGAGCAGGTAGGATTTCTGCTCCCCGTGGTGCTTTCTGTACCCCCTAATTCTAAAGGGAGCTTATACAGGCCTGTTCAAGTTGTTTGTTGTGCCTTGGCTAGGGCTCGGCTGGCGTTGTTGGGGAGCAGGTAGGATTTCTGCTCCCCGTGGTGCTTGTGGTTTATGGTGAGATGATAGTGTTTTTGTTCTCTGCAGTTCTCTGTACCTTTAAACTTAAATTGGAGCTCATACAGGCTGTTTATATTTTGGGATTGTCCGTTGATAGTGTTGCTGCCCAACCTCTGCTGCTCCTAAAACATTGCGACTTATAGTTTGTGCACTTACATTTACTTGTAGTACTACATTGTTACCCCCCAGTGTGCTTGGCTTTTATGACATTCTACCGTTGTTTATTTGGGAACACCGCATTGTCATAGATCTTTCGCACCTGCCATTGCAATTTGTTTATTTTGTGCCAGTTGTACTTTAGTATACCTCTTCATCCGATTTTTCACATTCTGTAGAAGATCGTCTTAACTATTTATGCACTTTGGCTCTTTATTGTGTTTCATGTAGGACATAGGCTCTTCCATGCTTTACTCATAGTTCCGAACACACCAGGACATATGGGTTAATGTGCTTTACCCATTTACATCCATTTCCCAACAACCTACAAAATGTTTGTGTAACATACAGTGACAGTGTTTGGTTGCTTTTGTGTTACATTTTCCACATAGTAGGTAGTATACAGATTAATTGACTGAGTCTTCACCACCCAAGAATCTTACATGTTGTTCTTGCCACCTCTTTTTAAAAAGTGTATGCATTTATTTGTTATTTGTAATGACAGTTTTGTAGTAGGCTTATGTCTGTTATACTTGTAATCTAATGAATATTCTTGCCTATTTGTATGGAGCCCTTGCGTAATCTAAATTACTCTGGCTAGTGTTTTATTTGCAGTTATTGTTCATGCTGTGACTATAACAGAGATACCCTTAGTACAGAACTTTAATGACTACTAAGAAAGTACTCAATTGAATTTCTAGACTTAACGTCTTACTTGTCCAGTGTTTTCTCCTCACAGTCCAAATTTGTATAATTCTTTTGTCGTTGCCCTCTCAGTGCATGTTGGATCCACCACTTCATATTCATTAGTAGACACCAACTTGTGCGTACCCATTATTATAATGCCTCCAATGGCCATTCTTCTTGTTTTTTTCTTTCATTTATCGTGCAAATTGTATTTTCCACACCTCAATCACCATTCTTGATAAAAACCAATTAGGATGTGATGCTGCTTCATTTGCTATCTCTGCATGCCATATTAATCACAAAATTATTAAAGTAGTTTCTTTTCACCTTTCTGCAATGTTCTTTATTTGCAGTCTGCTTGTACGTTTCACAACAATTGAATGCACCATCTCCATGCATATTGCGTACCAAAAAGACAATAAAGTCAAAATATTTATTTTTAATTATTCTTTATTTCATTTCTTTTAATAATTTCCACATGTACCAATTACATTCATTTATTATTAGCATAATAAATAATAATTTTACATCATACATCACAAACACAAACATTACAGTAAAGAATTGTTCAGAATGTATCAAGTCACAATCCATTCAAAATTTGCAATTCCAACAGTAAAATTTAAAAATCCAATTCTGTACTTCACAACAAAATTTGTGGGCCCACAAATAAGTAATACTATTTTTAACAATTCTAAAAACCTCTGTTTACTTTTAATTTGAGAATATGATGTCTCCAAACACTGAAAAAACAGAACAGGTAAAAATAGTTTCAATGTTTCACATTGGTTATTTACTGTCATCTTTTCTTAGTACTGCTATATGTTACATATGTTACATATGTTAAACAGTCACTTACACAGTAAGTATCTCTTTTGCATGTTCGGCTGTACATTACCATGGTCGCTGTGTCAAGATATTTTTTCAAGGGTATACTTTCTTTTCTTTGCATCAATTTAGAGATGGTTGTAATTGAATTATGAACACTTTAATATTCTTCGATGTATATGTTAGTGAATGAAACTTGGACACTTCGTAAGTGTAACAATAAAAATAATTCTTATTTGCTAAGGCCTAAATCACACGTAAGGGCCGCTGGGGGCATTCTGTAAAAAAAAAAGCATGGGTTAATACAAAAATAAAAAGCACTTTCACTTCCAAATGGCATTAGAGGTACTGGAGTCTACAGCGGTAGCCATGGCCGTTGCAAATGTGTTATGCAGTTTCTTACTGTTAGCTATCTCTCTCAATTTGCTAGTTCAACACGTTTAGTCCTTATGACTCAAGCATTAAAGATAATCTAGTCAAGCCTACCTATTAATTTAAATCAAAAGTAATTAATGTTTTTAAGATCCACCTTCCTATAATATACATGCACCTTACTTGAAATTTTAAACTATTCTTTCTCTAAAAAATACTCGCGTTCATTGAATCAAAGTACCCAATTATAAAATTTGTCGCTTACCATAAATCCTTTTTATGGTTAAACGCACACATCTGTAGCATTACATTTGTATTAGTGGAGATCTGTGTATTTATACTCTAATTACCACGGAGCAATTAAAAATAATGACATTGTCTGTCTTTTCTGCCTTTCTACATTGTCACTTTTTATGACATTAAAGACCTACATTGCCGTCTATAACCAGTTGTATACAACCATAATGACTGAATGTGCAAGTAAAATATATTTTTTAAAATGCATGTCATAAATATAGTGTAGTGTTGCATATTGGATACTTCAAGCAGAAGGTGAACATCTGACAGGTCGCCTGACAAGGATCACCAACCCATCCGCCTACAGATTTCTTAATGAACCTCAATTCAAAGAACATTATTATGTAATGTTATGGACAGGTCAGTACTTGTGAGGAGTGTGCATAAAGTGTCCAATGATTTTGATTACTGGTAGTGTACAGATAGTCCCAAGTAACCATGATGTCGAACGTTATTCATAAGCATAGTTAACTCTCAATTTGATACAGGTGTAGCATATGATTCAGAAATGAACAGAAGAAGGTGTAGATGAACATCGGCATGTTTGCCTCTAAAACTGTCAACGGTGATTGATAGGAAGCGACCAAGATGGTCAGCCAAAGATCATTAAATTACATTACTGACTAACCCATTGTTATCAGAAAGGTTGCATGAAGAAATGGATTAAATTTTAACAAGGTAATTGAAAATGCAAATAGGCAGGTGCATTCTTATAGTCTTTGCCAGGGTCAGAGCCATATCCGAACAAAACAGATAGCCTGTGTGGATGGGGGTCAAGACGTAGAGTCGATTGAACACACAGACTTACGCTGAGGTCAAGAAGCGATCCCAGATTGTTGCGATTGTGTCCAGTGTAAATACATGGAAGCAGAACATGATGATATCTGCTGGCATCAAGCCAACTGTATGTTGAAGAACATCAATACCAACAGAGAAGTGGACTAAACCCAATTAACCAACACGGCCATTGTAAATAATTCACATACCACCAATGTAGGGGATTATGTGCACAGTACTTTTAAATCTGATTCAACTCGAAATTCATGCTCTCAATCAAAAATAAAATAAAAAAGAAAACATAATATTGCAGGACTTTTTGGGTTGGTGAACTGAAGTTACCGACTAATTATTACAAAAATTTGAGGCACTGACATGAATTTTGAAACTCAGGCCACTCACTTCTTACATACAGTCAGAGCATGTTCATATGAACACTCGACAACAAGTACTCTCATTTTGAAAATCATATAAATCTTTTTCATTAAAAAATATATTACACTTGTTGTACATGCTGGATACTATCAGTTTAAAGTCAATCCATTTGTGCTTCAAAACTACATCACAAGTGTTTACAAACTCAACACCATTAATAACAGCACATTTTGGGAGAAAACATATTAGACATTAGACAACACTACAAGAAATTCGGAGCAAAATGGGAGTAAGCAGGTCTCTACATTTTTCAAGGTGAACAAAAAAAAGCAGAGTTTTAAGAAGACAATAAGATAACCGCCAAGGTCAAGCATCTAGTGGCCTAAAAGACCCACCCCTCACTCCAAAAAGCCCTTATCATCTAACCACGGTTGATGTCAGAGAAGAATTTTGACATTGAAAAGATTGATGTTTAGTTTTTGAAATTGGAAGACATCGACGCAAATTAAAAAATATTATACATCAAGGAGACAGTACATGTTGAAAGTTGACCGTCATCATGTTCACACACACCAATATTTAAATGTCTTGTGACCGTACAAGCCATAAAAGAACAGTGACTCGTTGCGGCATATCAATTTAGCATCACCACATAGAGTACTGACACCATTTGGGTGGAAAAATGGATATAATGGGTCAGATTTTATTTTCAACCAAATACAAAGTTATATTGTTTTGGGCTGAATAGCAAACTAAGACTAAATACTTGCACAAAACTTATTGTAGTGTTGGGTCCCTGTCATGGGATCGTTTGTCTGTACTCGTTTTGTCATGGATTTGCATCATTGAGGCATTTCTGGACCTGTCCCGATCCCGTTGCCACACAACTATATTGATGCGTCTTATGAACAATACAAGTACAGGCCCAGAAGGGGCCCGTACTTAGGAAAGCAGACCAGAACCCATACTATTCAAATGCTGGCCTCAAGTTGTCCAAAATGATCATGATTTTTGTGACTGCCTCAGCTGTGCTTGGCATGTGAAAACAAGCCGGTGAACAATTGGTTATCAGCACAACGAGTACTGACACCAGTAAAAAAAAATGAAGACATAATGTGTCCTGTTTGGTTTGTAACCTCACTACACAGATATGTCGCTTTTGAGCAAGCAAAATCCAAGTAAGACTAAATACTTCCACCAAACGGATAGTAGTGTTGTGTATCGTTTGAATGCACACGAACTGCCATGGATTTGCCTCATACAGCCATTAATTGATACGTGAACTCTGGCATAAACAGATTCACAATAAAACTTTAAGAAAGAGCTTGAAGGCAAGAAGGCGGCCAAGACTCCAGGCAACCAATTGGCTTCAGTGGATTTAATCGAGTGTAAACAATAAATACAAAAGAGTAACATCCAACGGAACCAGATAGCCAGATGCGGGTGCATGGAGTGCAATCGCACAGCATTTGACAATACACCAGTACAATTTGTGAAGAAAGAGGCTGAGAACTGCTCGGAGAGTAACCTTTCACACACAAATTATAAGGCAAGCTAAGAGAGGCTTCTCAGATCTGATCTTGAAAGTGATGACCGCCTCTGCTGAGTTGAATGGAGTCCCATTGGGGGATGCAAAGAAGTCAGTCAAAACAATGTTAAAGAATACTGCGATCTGTCTTTAAAATGATGCTTAGATGCGGGCAGGAGCCTGGTTAGGAAAAGCGTCCTACTGTTTAAGAATATAGAGGAAGTGAGTAAAAAACAGAAAAAGTCAATCAGAACATCAAAGTACAAGCCCGGTAACAGCCGGTACATTGTAATTTGAACAATGGTCAATTAAAAGGACCGTAAACAGCTCAGAAAGGGGCTGTATTTTTAATTGAAATCGACAGGAAAAACACTTATCAGAAAAGGATCTTGAGTTTGAATTGAAAGAATTGAAAGAATTGAATGAATAGAGAAACACATCTCTGACTGAGTTGGAAGACTAAAAATCTTTTCTTCTATCCTGTTTTCCAAAAATTGATAAAACGCTAGCCTGAAGTTGTCCAAAATGATCATGAATTTTGTGACAGCCTCAGCTGTGCTTGGCAATGGAGTTGCAAAACTGTGCTCTGTAATTTGAACACTAGAATACTAAATGGACAGTAAACAAACAATAAAGGCCATTGGAACATCTTGCAAAATAGGCCCCTTTGTCATGGAACAGGAAAAAGGATCCTGTGCAGGGGAACGGGACACAGCTCAACGGAGATCCCGTCTACATTGACCCCCTTAGCACACCGAGGTTGAAGCGTCTTCTGATTGTAGAAAGCCAAGAAACAACAGTGACTCTTGGCGGCAGAATAAGTAGAAAAAAAAATAATCTTCAAGTCAAGAAGCAATGGAGCAGAACGATGGTGATTCTGCAGATATGAAGGAGTATGGACAGGTCAGTACTTGTGAGGAGCTTTGGGAAAGACAAAAAAAAGGTAGAAAACTGAGAAGACTCACGAAGGACATATTTGCTTAAGAAAAGAGGTAGGTACATACAAGGCACAAACCTCGTGAGTATAGCGATACAACCCCACTCTGAATGACCATAAATGTTTGAATAGAAGTGAACAGATTTAATGTACATGTATTGAATTGAATGAAACATGTGAAATTGGGTTTGGATTAAGCACCTTACAAAGAGACTCTCGCCGGGGTCAAGAAGAGACAAATAGTACGGGAGGGGCCCGTACTTAGGAAATAATACTAAAAAATAAAATTAGTAAAAAATAGTTTTTCAAACAGCAGCAGAGCTCCATACATGCCAACATTTCAGGAGAGCAAAGAGCCGAAGAACATCAATAAGGTGCATGTATTTTGGAAATCAGACAAGAAAAGTACAGGCCCAGGAGGAGCCCGTACTTTGGAAATCAGACAAGAAAAGTACAGGCCCAGGAGGGGCCCGTACTTTGGAAATCACACAAGAAAAGTACAGGCCCTGGAGGGGCCCGTACTTAGGAAATCAAACAAGAAAAGTACAGGCCCAGGAGGGGCCCGTACTTAGGAAAGCAGACCAGAAAAGTACAGGCCCAGGAGGGGCCCGTACTTAGGAAAGTAGACCAGAAAAGTACAGGCCCAGGAGGGCAAGAGTATTCCGACAAACTCATAGTTATGAAATCTGCATTTTGTCGTAACTATCTACCTAACTATAAGTGGTATGTTTAAAAGTAACAACAAAAGTACAGCATATAGTATGCAGCTAGTGACAAAGCACCGAGGGGCTTTTCAAATACATAGCACAATAATTAGTCAAGAAAAAGGTCGCACATATGATGGTAGCACTCCACGGCATATGTAACGCTCAAGTATACTATTGTAACAACGTGCAAGTCGAACGCGGAACAGTAATTTTCAATGCGTAATTTAAAGGTACGCGTCACACCATTAGTGCTATTGTCATGCGCGTGGAGACGTTCTAGTCGTCAGGCCTCACCATTATTTACAGGGGATGTGAATGGCTTTATTCCCATTCAAAGTCTGCAATGTGTAGTTTTGCTAAGCTAAAAAACACAATATCTTCCATTAGGTCGTCTCTTTCTACAAAAACCAATCATTGTGTGTTGTTTCGCATGGGACAGACAACTCGTTTTCAAAACCATGTGCAAGCCAGGTTCGGGAAGTAGGTAAATAGTTCACGGTGGCACACACACATTCATAACAGTTTTCTCTGCACAAGTAATGTCTTCCACAGCACCGTTAATGTAAATGCACACTTTTGGCTAGCAAACCTCGCCGTGGCCCATTTTAAATTCACATAACCATGCCTAACCCCTATTATATCATCCTTTGCAACCTGTGTAATGTCCAAATCAGTAAATACTATAAATAAACGTATTAACACCCATGCTCTCCAGTCTGGTGCTGGACCTAGAAGCAATATTTCTGCAGCAGGCGAAGCCCAAGGACAGAGCAGCTTAATCAACACGAATAAAGGAAGGTATAAGCGAGCATTGGCGTGGATGGTACTTTGTAAAAGCACCAGCACGCACACCCACCGGGAGTAACCAGTAAGTGTCCCGTCTAAAAGGCCAGAACCACCACGATTCGTCCTCCCAGAGCCAAACTACAGCGCCGTAGTATTAGCCTCCCTTTAACTCCCTTTACAGCAATAACGATACCCCAGCGAATGCGAACATATGCAGAGCCTAGGTGGAAAGTTGTCATTTGAGTTGGAAAGGTTGTAGAGGCCGATGGCAACAGATTGAGTTAATTCTGTCCTCCTTTCAATCTGTGCCCGCCATGTTCACCACCAGAAAAGAGGGCTCCGCGCATGCACAGGACGCCCTTAACAGCGCTGGTGACGTAGCTCACAAGTGCCAAGTCTATCCACGCTATGCATTGGTCGGCCCGATCTGTGGAAAGAGAAATAGTCTAGACCGCTCATTGAAAAATGGTGGCCGCCATGTAAGTGAGTATAAGGTTGCCCAAGACTTACACTTGAAAGCGTCATCGTATATCCACCACTAAGATGATAGAAAAGAGTCGAGAAGGCGGAGCTTGTAAGAGACACAAGCAATGAAATGTACAGTAATGTCGGATGTGGTCGGGATGTGCAAATAATTACTTAAATACATTATTGATAGAAGTCTAGCTCTGAAAAAGTAACATAAAAACAAACCGTTTTCAAAGAAAGATAGGCGGCATTTGGCAGCTAAAGGGAATGTTCAAACCAACCATCGTTTGACTGTTTAACTTTTCTTCTAAGTAAATACTATAAATAAACGTATTAACACCCATGCTCTCCAGTCTGGTGCTGGACCTAGAAGCAATATATCTGCAGCAGGCGAAGCCCAAGGACAGAGCAGCTTATTCAACACGAATAAAGGAAGGTATAAGCGAGCATTGGCGTGGATGGTACTTTGTAAAAGCACCAGCACGCACACCCACCGGGAGTAACCAGTAAGTGTCCCGTCTAAAAGGCCACAACCACCACGATTCGTCTTCCCAGAGCCAAACTACAGCGCCGTATTATTAGCCTCCCTTAACAGCAATAACGATACCCCAGCGAATGCGAACATATGCAGAGCCCAGGTGGAAAGTTGTCATTTGAGTTGGAAAGGGAAAAGTACAGGCCCAGGAGGGGCCCGTACTCTTGAAATCAGACAAGACAAGTACAGGCCCAGGAGGGGCCCGTACTCTTGAAATCAGACAACACAAGTACAGGCCCAGGAGGGGCCCGTACTTTGGAAGATAGCATGTATCGATTTATGGGAATCAGATTACTAATTGCCCAATTTAAATACAATGGAACTGCAGAAGCACATCAATGTACAGCATGTACTTTTGAATCCAGACAAGACAAGTACAGGCCCAGGAGGGGCCCGTACTCTTGAAATCAGACAACACATGTACAGGCCCAGGAGGGGCCCGTACTTAGGTAATCAGACTCTGCAAGTACTTGTACAGAAGGGGCGAGACGTGCTAGAGACGGGGCTAGCTGTGCTGGAGAAGGGGCGAGCCGCCATGGAGATGATGAAATGTGAATTGGAGTAGAATCATTTTGCACTTCTGGGAAACGTGATGGTGACAGTCGGAGAGGTGCAGGACATGATTGAAGCACAGAAGACCAACTATCACTGTCCATTATAGTAAATAAAAACATAACAAATGCTATGAATAGTCAATTAGTATGGTATTTTACGGAGCATGAGGAGCGTGTTCAGAACAAGTCTGTTCATATCACTTAAAAAGTAAAATTAGAAAAGCTGCGGATAAAAACACCATGAATATTAGGTAAAGTATGAAAGGAATGTACTAGAACAAAAAATTACCTTGTTTGTTTACATTGTAAGGCCTTAACATGTCCAAATTAAAACTTCTACTTAATACTTTTTTTTAGCATTCATTTGCTTTACACGCATCCCTTGTACTTATGAAACAGTGTAGGGTCCTCAAAATCTGTGCTCCAAAACGCCACCTTTTCTGCTGGAACGCCTAGTATTTTGCAATACCACTAACTCTTTTTTGGAAGATGTATGGCTGATATTTCTAGAAAACTTTATTTTACATTTTGTTAATTAGTGAAGTCTTTCACAACCTCAGTTGGACTTGGCAATGAACAATAATTAAAATATGGGCAAAATTCTGGAAACTTACTTGTGAAATCAAACCGAAAAAATGCAGGGCCAAAAGGTGCCCGTCCTTAGGAAATCACACTATACAAGTACAGGCCCACAAGGGGCCCGTACTTAGGAAATCAGCATGGATCGATCTATGGGAATCATTTGACAGCTTGCCCAATTGAAACACAATGGAACTTCCGAAGAAAACCAATAAGGTGCATGTACTTTAGAAATCAAACAAGAAAAGTACAGGCCCATGAGGGGCCCGTACTTAGAAAATCAGCATGGATCGATCTCACACTACCGGGATGTTGTGAGACTGTCTGGGTGAGCTGATGTCACTTCAGAGGTGCGTCAATGGCTCGAATGAAGCATATTTCGAGAAAAGGGGAGGGGCGAGCCTAGTGGAAACATTGGTAATTAGCAGTGGAAAGCCTGGAGGGTTGTTGTTTTTTTTTTTTAATGTGACTTGCACCCTATCAAAAACCATCAGGAATAACAAACATGCATGTGCAAAGAAATGTCATGATAGCCTATTTAGTTGTTATAATCGTATTTTTTGCCAGCAGACTGATTTAGTTGCAGCATAAACGTTGGGGATGTCGAGAAGCTTTTCCGGGGCGGGAAACAGAGGGGGAGAAAGGGTGGAGATATTGGGGAAGCAGGGAAAGAGTGAGGTTAGGCACACCCAAGTGGGGATAGAGAGAGGACACGCAGATGAGACAGAGAGGAGAGACTGGCAGAGTCACTGGAAGTTTAGATTACTAGATCTGTTTATATTAAAAGGAAGAAAGCGGAGGGGGGCAAAGAGACGAGAATAAAGAGAGAAAGAGATTGGGTGTAGTATACTGCAATCAGCTGATAAACTTGTTTTTATTACTGTATAATAGTTAATGTTTGTGGGTGTGCGCCCGCGTGCTTGCGAACCTCGTTGTACAACAATAAATTATTGTGCATTTTTTTTTCAATTTCTGTACCCACCCCCTCTTGCCTAATCTTTCAAACCAGTTTATTATCACCTGGCATACATGATGTGCAACAATGATCAAAAAATAAAAAGTAGTGGTTAGGGGGACGACCCCACTTTTATTATGAAAAAAAATATGAATGTCGGATAAGTGAGACATGTTTGACCACAACTGCCAAGTGAACCCCCCACATCAGGGGAGACCTTCATCTAGTCCTGGATTCTGAAGTAAACAGCACTTGGGGCCTGTAGCACCGTACTCGAAATGCAACATTACAAGTTCCAAAAATTTAATGGCCTGTAGACTGAAAGTCAGGTGCTTTGGGGGGTATTTGAAGACATGGGTGCCACTTGGAAGCAACGAATCATGCGGCGTCTGCTGAGATACATTAAACCTCTGAAGAATACCGCAACCGGAACTCCGACAGGCACTGGAGCTGCATCACAATTACCCATGCCTAACAAACAAGCACACAAAGTACTAAGAAAATAAACTAGGAGAGTCAAACCAAGGCCCGTGTGCCTGCCAAACTGGCAACCGTGACAGGCCTAGAGCGGACATCTGGACACCCCCACCTCCTTTCCTCTACCCCGTCTCACCTTTATTTTTGGGCATTCGTCGGCAAGAGTGGGATGTTTTTCTCGAACTCTCCAACTACAGTCACACGATCAGAAGGTATAGTTATCGGTGGGTGAAGAAGCGACTGGTGGTCGTGTTGTTCTTGCCGGGTGTTGTAATCCTACGGCAGTGAGAGGGCGCTTTCAGGCACGCACGAGCAAAAGGGAGGACGCTGCTGTCGCACGGCTTTTTGACGTCACGCAATTTGTCAGAGCGCGCGCGCAGCCGCTTTCTCTGCCATCGCAACTTTTGCACATAATGACAGAGCAATGCAACAGAAATAGAAGAAAGACTTCATCAAACCTTCATCTAGATGACGTAACACTCATGCTGCAGCCATTATGAGACAATGTTGGTTTCTCTTTACAGCTACGAGAGTTACAGTTTGCTTTTCAATTACATACAGTTTTAGGAGGACACATTCACAATCAGTTTAAAGAGCGCGAGTTATGAATAATTTCAAACTGGAAATTTGAAATATATTCTGTAAGGTGTAAACTTCTTTAATTTACCATTTTTTTTTCGTACCAGGTTTATTTCTTGAACTACAATGGATCTTCTTTATAGAGTGGACACTTTAATTTCCAAAATGCTTTTATGAGTTACCTTATAAAGAGGTGAATGCAAATGCAAGGCATAGGGTTGGAACCTTACGTTTTCCCCACTCTTTCATTACCTAATGTTGCTAAAAAGGGTTGGTTTGTTTAGAACCACAATCTTATTGGTAATGTCAACCATTGTGTTACATTTAAAAAACAAGTCAGGTCCCGGGCCGGCAGCCAATCACAGCGCGGCCCGGGAATGACGTCACGGGGGTGTCCCGGGCCGGCAGCCAATCGCAGCGCGGCCCGGGACAAAGGGGCGGGGCTTAAAAAAAGCACCAGAAACACCCCCGAATCGCGTTTTCGTGAGAAAGCGCGATTGACAGCCTCTGCCTCCCAATGGCTAGCCTCCATTTATGGAGCTATTGGACTTCGTCTATGAATTTGAACACATCCCATGGCCACAGAACAAAGTTGCTGACTTTCTTAGCAGGGCGGCAGCCATGGAAGAGGCGATGAGAAGCATGATTGGTAAGGGTACGTGGTGGCCACCATCCAGGACACGGAGGGAGTAATAAGCGCCCAAGAATGGGAAAGGGCCTACAAAGAAGACACAGACCTAGAGGCCGTGAAAGGTTACGCTGTCCATGGATGCACGTGCGAGTCTTGTGCCAAGTCAGACAAGCCACAGAGCATGCTGAGACCACCTTTGGGGAGGTTCCCGATTCCGGATAGCCCGTGGGAGATGTTGTCGGTGGACATAATGGGTCCGGTCTTAGATATGGAGGGCACTCAGAAGTACGTGGTGGTAGCCATAGACAAGTACTCTAAATGGCCGGAAATATGTGTTTTAGAACATGTGGACACAGAGGCGGTCATACGATTTTTGCGTTCCACGTTTCTCAGTGAAGGCATCCCGAAGATCATCATCTGCGACAATGACCCAATCAGAGAAGTGGATCGCCTTTACCAACAGGAACAGCATAGAAATGAAGCACACCCCGATATATCACCTGGCAGGCAATGGACAAGTGGAGGATTTAAATGGGGTGATAATGGGCACAATACAAGCAGCCATTGAGGATGGCATGGACTGGGAAAAAGAGCTTGAGAAAATGGTTTGGGCGTACCGCATCACACCGGGGAGCACAGGATACAGCCCCTTCAAGATCTCAAGAGGTAGAGAAGCCTTCACCAAAGACAATGCAGCATGGAGGAAATTGGTTGTCCAGAGCAAGTGGTCACCGGCGGTGGTCAGGAAAAATTTAGAAAGAGCCCAAGAAGTCTACACGGCTCATTACAACAAGAGACGTAACACTCGAAGTACAGAACTAGACAAAGGTGATTGGGTGAGGGTGAAGCTAGCCATCATGAAAAGGAAGGGGGAGAGCAAGTTCTCACCTCCCCTTAAAGTAGTGGAACCCTATGCCCGGTCGGCTCTCCTGAGCGATGGAAAGGTATGGTCTATGGACAGAATGGCAAGGTTTAGCAAGATACTGAAATGGGAAGAGGAGACGGAAGAAGGAACAGAGCAAGTCTTCGAGGAAGGAGAAAGTGAAGGTGGAGAAAGGCAAGGAGAGAACGTGGATGGTACAGAAGGACAAACAGTAGGTGAGGAAGGCATACGGAGAGAGACAACGGAAGGAGGAAGCAGAAGCGAAGAAGGTAGTGAGAAGAAGGCAATGGACAGAGAAGCAGAAGGTACGACAGTGTATGGAGCACAAGACGACAGGAGGAGAGAGAAAAGATGAGAGAGTGGAGACTCGCGTAGGAAGGAGAGTTAAGGTACCTGAGAGATTCAAAGATTATGAGATGGACTGGAAGTAAGACTTTTGTAAATTGTTTGTTGTGCATTAAGGGGGGAGATATGTGGTAGCGCTCTAGTGTTCCTAGAGCGGAACAGGATATGGTTATGCAGGAAGCCGAAGGCAGCCGCCCTGGCGCTCCGAAATAAAGATGCTTAAAACCCAAAGCCTGGCTACCTCACCTTATTACAACCGTTCGCCCGCTTAAGGGCGTTCTCAGGTCGCTGGAAATACACAGGCATGGTGGCGGTGACTACGAAGGGCTCCCCATGTCCGGCGGAAATCAGAGGGCACGAGGCGGCTATACAACAGCATGTCCCGGCCTGAGGAGAAAGAGAGAGGGCGTTCGAGGGGTGCTGACGCATCCACGGGGCCGAGGCGCAGACGCATTACAAGTAGGAAACAGAAGCCTCCATGAAATGGGTAATAAACACAGAGAACGGCGCAAAAATAACCATGATGGCCGCTCCCACGGTGTACAATTCAAAGCAGTTCCAAAGCATACTATGCATGGGATTAGAAAAACAAGTCCGGTCCCAGGCCAGCCAGCTAATCACAGCGCGGCCCGGGAAAGACGTCACAGGGGTGTCCCGGGCCGGCAGCCAATCGCAGCGCAGCTTAGGACAAAGGGGCGGGGCTTAAAAAAATCACCAGAAACTGCCCCGAATCGCGTTTTCAAGAGAAAGCGCGATTGACAGCCTCTGTCTCCCAATGGCTAGCCTCCATTTATGGAGCTAGCCAATGAGAGGCAGAGGCGGTGCCGACATCCCTACTGTAGACAATAGTTTTCGATCTGGGAGTGGCACTGCGTACCCCTCGCCAGGTGGAAACCTAAAAAGATATAGGAACATATGAGGAGCAGAACTCGTTAGTGTACTGGTAGACCCCACTCACAATTACCTTCAATCTTAATGAAAGTACCTATAGATTGAACAGAATTGACCTGAGGAAACACACCTCGATTTCAGAGACTCTAAAAAATGCCAATGGATTGCACACACGAGTTAAAGACAGAATGACCCCTTTATCAAAAAAGATATAGGAACATATGAGGAGCAGAACTCGTTAGTATACTGGTAGACCCCACTCACAATTACCTTCAATCTTAATGAAAGTACCTATAGTTGAACAGAATTGACCTGAGGAAACACACCTCGATTTCAGAGAGTCAAAAAAATGCCAATGGATTGCACACATGAGTTAAAGACAGAATGACCCCATTATCAAAAAAGATATAGGAACATATGAGGAGCAGAACTCGTTAGTATACTGGTAGACCCCACTCACAATTACCTTCAATCTTAATGAAAGTACCTATAGTTGAACAGAATTGACCTGAGGAAACACACCTCGATTTCAGAGAGTCAAAAAAATGCCAATGGATTGCACACATGAGTTAAAGACAGAATGACCCCATTATCAAAAAAGATATAGGAACATATGAGGAGCAGAACTCGTTAGTATACTGGTAGACCACACTCACAATTACCTTTAATCTTAATGGAAATATCTATAGATTGAACAGAATTGACCTGAGGAAACACACCTCGATTTCAGAGACTCAAAAAAGTGCCAATGGATTACACACATGAGTTAAAGACAGAATGACCCCATTATCAAAAAAGATATAGGAACATACGAGGAGCAGAACACGTTAGTATACTGGCCCATAAGGGGCCCGTATTTTTGAAATCAGACTAGACAAGTACAGACCCAGAAGGTGTTCCCTACTTAGGAAAATCAGACAATAAAAAAACAGGCACAGAAGTGGCCCGTACTTTGGAACAACGGAACAAACCGCGACACTAAAAGTACAGGCCACTTCTGGCCATATCATTAGGAAATCAGAACAAGCAATCAACGGGCAGGCAATGAAGGTGTCCCCGCCGACGAGGCACAGACACGTGGTCAACAGAAGAAACACTTCTCAGGAAAGGGTCTCGAGTTTGAATTGAATGAATAGACAAACACATCTCTGGCTGAGTTGGAAGACTAATAATCTTTTCTTCTATCATGTTTTCCAGGAAAGAATAAAACGCTAGCCTCAATTTGTCCAAAATGATCATGAATTTTGTGACTGCCTCAGCTGTGCTTGGTAATGGAAAACAATCAAAGTACAGGCCCAGGAGGGGCCTGTACTTTGTCAATCAGAACATAAAAGTACAGGCCCAGGAGGGGCCTGCACTTTGTAATTTGAATACTGGACCACTAAATGGACAGTAAACAGCTCAGAAAAGGGCTGTACTTTGAATTGGAACCAACAGAAGAAACACTTCTCAGGAAAGGGTCTCGAGTTTGAATTGAATGAATAGACAAACACATCTCTGGCTGAGTTGGAAGACTAATAATCTTTTCTTATATCATGTTTTCCAGGAAAGAATAAAACGCTAGCCTCAATTTGTCCAAAATGATCATGAATTTTGTGACTGCCTCAGCTGTGCTTGGTAATGGAAAACAATCAAAGTACAGGCCCAGGAGGGGCCTGTACTTTGTCAATCAGAACATAAAAGTACAGGCCCAGGAGGGGCCTGCACTTTGTAATTTGAATACTGGACCACTAAATGGACAGTAAACAGCTCAGAAAGGGGCTGTACTTTGAATTGGAACCAACAGAAGAAACACTTCTCAGGAAAGGGTCTCGAGTTTGAATTGAATGAATAGACAAACACATCTCTGGCTGAGTTGGAAGACTAATAATCTTTTCTTCTATCATGTTTTCCAGGAAAGAATAAAACGCTAGCCTCAATTTGTCCAAAATGATCATGAATTTTGTGACTGCCTCAGCTGTGCTTGGTAATGGAAAACAATCAAAGTACAGGCCCAGGAGGGGCCTGTACTTTGTCAATCAGAACATAAAAGTACAGGCCCAGGAGGGGCCTGCACTTTGTAATTTGAATGGAAAACAATAAAAGTAGGAGATCCCACTTACAATTATTTGGATTGTTGAATGGAACAAGTTTAGTCTTCATGGAACGAGTTGAATGGAAAAAGTGGAATTGGATTAAGCACATTAAATAGAGACTCTCGCCGGGGTCAAGAAGAGACAGCCGGCTTTTGGAAATAGATTATTCCAGAGGTAGAACCCCTCGTTAATATAGTGGTAGATCCCACTTACAATTATTTGGATTGTTGAATGGAACAAGTTTAGTCTTCATGGAACGAGTTGAATGGAAAAAGTGGAATTGGATTAAGCACATTAAATGGAGACTCTCGCCGGGGTCAAGAAGAGACAGCCGGCTTTGGAAATAGATTATTCCAGAGGTAGAACCCCTCGTTAATATAGTGGGCGATCCCACTTACAATTATTTGGATTGTTGAATGGAACAAGTTTAGTCTTCATGGAACGAGTTGAATGGAAAAAGTGGAATTGGATTAAGCACATTAAATAGAGACTCTCGCCGGGGTCAAGAAGAGACAGCCGGCTTTGGAAATAGATTATTCCAGAGGTAGAACCCCTCGTTAATATAGTGGGCGATCCCACTTATAATTATTTGGATTGTTGAATGGAACAAGTTTAGTCTTCATGGAACGAGTTGAATGGAAAAAGTGGAATTGGATTAAGCACATTAAATGGAGACTCTCGCCGGGGTCAAGAAGAGACAGCCGGCTTTGGAAATAGATTATTCCAGAGGTAGAACCCCTCGTTAATATAGTGGTGGATCCCACTTACAATTATTTGGATTGTTGAATGGAACAAGTTTAGTCTTCATGGAACGAGTTGAATGGAAAAAGTGGAATTGGATTAAGCACATTAAATGGAGACTCTCGCCGGGGTCAAGAAGAGACAGCCGGCTTTGGAAATAGATTATTCCAGAGGTAGAACCCCTCGTTAATATAGTGGGCGATCCCACTTACAATTATTTGGATTGTTGAATGGAACAAGTTTAGTCTTCATGGAACGAGTTGAATGGAAAAAGTGGAATTGGATTAAGCACATTAAATAGAGACTCTGGCCGGGGTCAAGAAGAGACAGCCGGCTTTGGAAATAGATTATTCCAGAGGTAGAACCCCTCGTTAATATAGTGGGCGATCCCACTTACAATTATTTGGATTGTTGAATGGAACAAGTTTAGTCTTCATGGAACAAGTTGAATGGAAAAAGTGGAATTGGATTAAGCACATTAAATGGAGACTCTCGCCGGGGTCAAGAAGAGACAGCCGGCTTTGGAAATAGATTATTCCAGAGGTAGAACCCCTCGTTAATATAGTGGTAGATCCCACTTACAATTATTTGGATTGTTGAATGGAACAAGTTTAGTCTTCATGGAACGAGTTGAATGGAAAAAGTGGAATTGGATTAAGCACATTAAATAGAGACTCTCGCCGGGGTCAAGAAGAGACAGCCGGCTTTTGGAAATAGATTATTCCAGAGGTAGAACCCCTCGTTAATATAGTGGGCGATCCCACTTACAATTATTTGGATTGTTGAATGGAACAAGTTTAGTCTTCATGGAACGAGTTGAATGGAAAAAGTGGAATTGGATTAAGCACATTAAATGGAGACTCTCGCCGGGGTCAAGAAGAGACAGCCGGCTTTGGAAATAGATTATTCCAGAGGTAGAACCCCTCGTTAATATAGTGGTAGATCCCACTTACAATTATTTGGATTGTTGAATGGAACAAGTTTAGTCTTCATGGAACGAGTTGAATGGAAAAAGTGGAATTGGATTAAGCACATTAAATAGAGACTCTCGCCGGGGTCAAGAAGAGACAGCCGGCTTTTGGAAATAGATTATTCCAGAGGTAGAACCCCTCGTTAATATAGTGGTAGATCCCACTTACAATTATTTGGATTGTTGAATGGAACAAGTTTAGTCTTCATGGAACGAGTTGAATGGAAAAAGTGGAATTGGATTAAGCACATTAAATGGAGACTCTCGCCGGGGTCAAGAAGAGACAGCCGGCTTTTGGAAATAGATTATTCCAGAGGTAGAACCCCTCGTTAATATAGTGGTAGATCCCACTTACAATTATTTGGATTGTTGAATGGAACAAGTTTAGTCTTCATGGAACGAGTTGAATGGAAAAAGTGGAATTGGATTAAGCACATTAAATGGAGACTCTCGCCGGGGTCAAGAAGAGACAGCCGGCTTTGGAAATAGATTATTCCAGAGGTAGAACCCCTCGTTAATATAGTGGGCGATCCCACTTACAATTATTTGGATTGTTGAATGGAACAAGTTTAGTCTTCATGGAACGAGTTGAATGGAAAAAGTGGAATTGGATTAAGCACATTAAATAGAGACTCTCGCCGGGGTCAAGAAGAGACAGCCGGCTTTGGAAATAGATTATTCCAGAGGTAGAACCCCTCGTTAATATAGTGGGTGATCCCACTTACAATTATTTGGATTGTTGAATGGAACAAGTTTAGTCTTCATGGAACGAGTTGAATGGAAAAAGTGGAATTGGATTAAGCACATTAAATAGAGACTCTCGCCGGGGTCAAGAAGAGACAGCCGGCTTTTGGAAATAGATTATTCCAGAGGTAGAACCCCTCGTTAATATAGTGGTAGATCCCACTTACAATTATTTGGATTGTTGAATGGAACAAGTTTAGTCTTCATGGAACAAGTTGAATGGAAAAAGTGGAATTGGATTAAGCACATTAAATGGAGACTCTCGCCGGGGTCAAGAAGAGACAGCCGGCTTTGGAAATAGATTATTCCAGAGGTAGAACCCCTCGTTAATATAGTGGGAGATCCCACTTACCATTATTTGGATTGTTGAATGGAACAAGTTTAGTCTTCATGGAACGATAGGGGGACTGATCACGATGAAAGTGATGCAGTATATTTGAAGTAATAGCAGAATATGGATTAGAATTTAAGGTTAAAAAATATCTTAATATTTCAGTGGGATACAAAGATTGTAGTCTTTGAGAGGTGATTCATAGTAAAAAATTTGCAGTACCAAAAGGATAAGTAGAAACTAAAATTGCAAAGCATAGACATTGTATGGAAGGAGCACAGGCATAGATCTTTCGGTATCACCCAAATAGTTGTAGAAAATTTTGGGCGACAACCAAATAGAGTGACTTCTCAGGGTAGATTTTCAGGGTTAGATAAGTTGAAAATCAGTAAACAGTAAGGAACTGCATAACACATGAAAAACACACGACTATCTTTTTGATTTGTTCCAGTGTTCCGACCACACAGACAACTAAAAATTCAAATCATTATTATTTTGTGGGAACATGCTGCTAATAAGTCGTGGTGATTTTTGGAAAATCAGATAGCCACAGTGCTATTAAGAGATAGGATCGAACATAAGGCAAGCACCGTATGAGTGATGGAAATAGGTTGCTTTAAATACCTAAAAGCACATAGTAACAAGTGTGGATAATGGCGGTTGGTTTCAAGTTAGGAAATGTGCATTTCAATGTACTTAAAGGGTGAGGTACAACCAATTTTATATTTCAACATTCACTCACCATTTTTCACTCATGGATATAGAAGTAAAATATCGCTGATGCCAAACAGTAAAGAAGTTAACTTCCTTCATACGAAGAAGAGCACAGGACGACACTTCAGACCATGGTGATATACAGCCGATTTGCAAAAACAAGATAAGTAACTTAGTTACCATGCTTTTTCAAACACATTTGATACAAACGAAACCTCGATCAAAAGACATCGAAGACATGTCAACTTGGATGCATTTCAAATGAATCCATCGGCAGCACTTATTGCATAGGACGGTGGCCAAACCAGACGAGGTACAATTACATGCAACACAGAGATCTAAGACAGAATCTAAAATTAAATAAAGAGAAACAATGCATCATGAAACGGGGGTACTGTTAAATGAACATATTGAAAGAAGTGATAAACAATCTACAGTTGGGAGACATTGAAAACAATAATAAGTCTTCGATTCATTGCAAACAGCCAAAAACACCTAATACATAAAAAATGTACAGTTCATAATCCAAAAATACAGCGGTTTTATTTCAAAATAGAATATTGTTGAATAATTCCCTCTAACCTGAGAACTCCATGAGCTTCATTGCAATAAAGAGTCTGTAATCCTCCAGAAAAGCAGCATTTATTATCTCTTGATGCGGAACAGGATAACCACTTAGGTACGATTCTGCAAACTAAACAAACATCACCGGAAATTAAATTTGGAAAAGTAAGGGAATGTAACCTAGTAAATCTGTAAAAACAATTTACTGTTTTAAATTGGGGAAAAATCCATCAAAGCTCACAAAATAGCGACATTCATATCGTGAAAATAATCTTTAAAAAATTAGTCAAAAACAGAGCAACATACACTTGCATTATCACCAAAGTAAGTTCCACAGTTGGAACTTAATAAGCATAGCTTAACATAAAACCACAGAAGGTAACATAAATAGATGATAACAGTATAGCAAAATTACCAGCATGCAAAAAACACCACAATTGTAGCTGTCCTGTTGCTTGGCGTTACTTTCTACCACTAACTCCCATTGGTCATGATCTTTACAACCGATTGCCTGTAGGAAAGCACTTTACAAACATATCAAAGAGTTATTTTTCATATTTCTTCTACCAACAAAAAAATACAAGATGTAACTAGAATGAACAATTACTATCTTAAAAACATAACTCCCCAGTGTAACAAGACTTCAAGATTTACACAGATTTCAAAAACAAGTTAAGTATACTCTTACCTCCAATTTAATAAATGATGATGGTACCTTGCAACATCAGCAACGATTGAGTCGTACCGAAATAAAAATTTGGACAAAGGTTTCACTATCTGGAAAGAAAAATAGAATGGAAAACAAGTATTGAAATTCAAGTCTTTTTACATACATTTCAGATTTCAAAACTTGTGGAAGGGAAATGCTAGCAGAGGGATTAATAAATTAACAAACATCAGGCATAACATCTATTACATGAAGAACACTTGTAGATAAAATAATTACATTTCACACTCACAATTAGTATCCAATGCATTCCCGTATTGGTGGGACACAGGACAGTCTCTTTTTCAAAAATAGGAAGCTATGAAATAAAGAACAAAATAAATATATTCAATATTCTCACAAAATTGAATAACACAATTATCAGATAAAACAAATCAGATGCAGGAAAGACATAACAGGATTTACCCGGCAAGAAGATGATGGATAATTGCCACTGAATACAGAGGAAGCCACTGTGCAAGACATCAATAAGCACTAAATATTAAAGAAATATAATGACGTGAGAATACTGTCTGAAAATGTACTTTAAAAATGAGTAAAAATAATAAGTTATCTGATGACTTTTTGTTTCAAAGAAAAGTACCTTTTCTCTTCGCATACATAGTCTTGACAGATAAGCATCTATCACCTTCAAAAGTATAAGAAGAAAAACTGTCCATTAAGACTTGCACTAAAATGACAAGCATACAAAAGTACAGTACGTACACTAAAAATTTTTATAAAGTAAGCATACCTCGTCACATATCCATTCATTAGGTTTCAAAGTAGCAAACGAAGAATCATATAGTTTATAACTTGAAACTATTGCTTCCAACCTTCCAGTGATAGGTTTATTCCACACATCGAGAACTTGCTTCTTCAAAACACACTCAAATAATAGAGGAGATGGAGGCCATGATGGAGAGATTGTAAGCTGTGCTGTAGACGCAGAAATGTGTGGTGGAGTTGCTGAGAAACTTGATGGAGATGGTGCAAGCACTGCTGGAGACATTGCGAACCGTGCTGGAGACCGGGCGAGCCGTGATGGAGACGGGGCGAGCCGTGATGGAGACGGGGCGAGCCGTGATGGAGACGGGGCGAGCCGTGATGGAGACGGGGCGAGCCATGATGGAGATGATGAAAGGTTGCTTGGAGGAGAGACATTTTGCAATTCTTGGGAACTTGATGGTGACAGTCGGAGAGGTGCAGAACATGATGGAAGCTGAGAAGACCAACTATCACTGTTCATTGTGCCTGCAGAAACATTTTTTATAAAACATTATTAACAAGTTCATTCAATAAACACAGTACTATATCGTGTACTTATAACAAATAAAAACATAAAAATTGTTCAGGATACTGAATTCATCTGTTCTTTACAGTATCGTGTCCAGAACAAATCTGTCCATATCACTTTAAGACGAACATAAAAAAACTGCACCATGATTAGTAGGTGAAGAATGAAAGAAGTGTACTACAGCAAGAAATTACCTGGATTGCTTACATTGTAAGGCCTCAACATGTCCAAATTAAAAGTTCTACTTAATACTGTGTTTTTAGCATTCATTAGCTTTACACGCTTTCCTTTTACTTCAGAAACAGTGTAGGGTCCTGAAAATCTCTGCTCCAAAACGCCGCCTTTTCTGGTGGAACGCCTAGTATATTGCAATAACACTAACTGTCCTTTTTGAAAGATGTATGGCTGATATTTCTTGCAAAGTCTATTTTTAAATTTGACTTTCTGCCTTTCCTGGCCAACCTCTATATTCTGTTTTGCCTGTTCATGCAAGTCTGCTGTTCTAATTTTCATTTCTGCAACAATGGAGGCATATTCGCTTTCTGATGGTAGTACATACTCTTGCTAATAAAGGAAACATAAAAATTAATAAATGATATTTAATTGCATAGAACTAAAAGTTGACTTCATAAACACAATCGATTAACAAATAAGTAATACTTAGTGTGGAAAGAAAACTAAAATACTACACAGCAAGTTTTGCACACATACCAATTAACAAATACCAATATTATTTCTACTCTTGGAAATCTCATACCTGCTCATCATCAAGCTCACAAGGGAATTTTGGTTCACGACCCAAGTACAGTAGAAAGGGGGAAAATTTCGTGGTGGAATGCGGCTTCGATCGTAATGAAAACAAAACATGGTCCAAATAACGATCCCAATCAGTCTGGTGCTCATTCACGTACTTGGTCAATGTGCTGTACAAAGAAACACGATGTTACTTATGTGTTTTTTAAAAATAACAATTCATTATTGGACATTCTTTTCAACAAACATATGTGATTATTACAGACTTAACATACAAAAAAACGTTAATGACGTTTAAAAGAGACACAATATCGACCGATACAGCAAAGTATGCACAAGTCACAAAAATAAACACCTTGTTTGTGTGGTTTTGAGCACATGGCATAAATCATCCGTAGAGCCAAAGTACGCATAAAATCGATTGCAGCTCCATATGAATTTTCGAAATCTCATTTTACGGCTTACCTGATTGAGGTATTTTTGGAATACAACACTGCTAACCTATTAAGCCTCTCATTACCACACCCTATCCATTATGAAGTGTAGTAACCTCCCTGTTGCCCCTATCCCTCTCTCTGTAAGGCGATCGGATAACTATAAGATCTTTTGCTCGCTATATAACAATTTAAATAAATGAAGCTACAATTACCTTTTTATGTTGGCATTTGTACGCTCATCTAAACCATTTGTCTGGGGATGATAGGGTGCACTTACAGACCGTTTGATGTTCAACAGCTTACACATGTTAGCATTAACCTGAAAAGAAAAGTTCAGAACTTTCTAAAACAATTGTGCAATACAAGTTAACAATCAGAAGGATTACAAAACGGCTCACTACATAATTCACAAATAAGATAAACTATGAGAATACATGAAAACAGGACAACAATGTCAGAAAAAGATACTTTGCTTACCTCGTTGACAAACTCCCGGCCTTGATCTGAGAGGATCCTTTCAGGACTACCATGGCGCAGAAAGATTTCCATAAGTTTCAAAGCAACTTCAGATGCAGTCTTTGTTTTTAAAGGGAATGCCTCAACCCATTTCGACAAATAATCGGTTGCAGTTAAAATATATCTGTATCCAGCAGGAGTTGTTGGTAAGGGGCCCATCAAATCCACTCCTAGAAGCTCCCAAACACGAGTCACCTACAAATAAAACAATTGCAAAAGTATGGAATAAGAAATAGCAAAACATGATTCTGCGGATAGACCTTCAAATATAAAGTATGACTTTGCTTAACATACTTTTATCGGTTTTAACTCGGGGCACTTCATGAGAGATGGCTGTTCCTTTTGACATGCATCACAAACTTTAATCTGCAAATACATAATTGCGATGCCCAGTTAAACATGATGTCTGATTATAAAAAAACGCTCACATTACAGCAGATCATAGTACAAAAAAAAAGGAAAAAATAAAGAAGATTTACATTCAACATTAGAAATTGAAATTACAGGATACAATAACACTCACCCATTCTTTGATATGAGTTGACATATCTGGCCAAAAAAAACGGGCACTGATGCTTCGCTGTGTCTTATTAATACCGGAATGACCACCAAATGTCGAAGAATGAAATTCATGAAATATATTTCGGGCAGCTTCAGCACCAACAACAACTTTTCTCTTCACATCCTTCAATTTATGGAACAAATGTCCATCTAACGACAAGGAATAAGAAACAAAAACCAAGATTGACCAAACAAGCACGATAGAAATGCAAAGTCAACAAGCAATACAGCACATATTATACACACTTTCGACCATTGAGAATTAACATTACAAAATAAGATACCTTCACATACGAAGTTTTTGGACATTCGACGCAATGCATGCTTATCAACCTTGGTGAAATCAACTGGATACACATTACGGCTCAAATATGCCAAAAGCTGATTGAACTTTAAGGGATCCATTTTAATTAGCACTAAAAAGACAAAAACATTATTTCCAATATGCATAAACAGCATGGGGACGACATTAAAATAAAATGAAACCATCAAAACCTCGAGCATGTACAAATGATAACATCAATAGATGCCATACACTGTGAACTTTAAAAAAATACAAAGCCATTAAGGAGATGATAAAGGGAAAATGGCATCATAAAAGATGTCTGACTTTACAGTACAAGAAAATGTGATATACAGAAAGAGATATCTTCGAATTTTTAAAAAGGAATATGAATGTCAAACACTTTCTACGACATTAAACGGCTAATAAGACAACATCATTTTATCTCAAAGCTAAAAAATAGAGGCAACATAGAAGGAATGCTACAAAAAGAAGGTTTCAGTATCATTACAGTGTGCTAAGGAAACGTTACTTTCACTATGGCTATGGAAATGACTTCTAATCATAAGACAGCATACTGCTTCAATACGGAGTACATTAATAAGGATGATGATAGCAATAATGACATTCAGAGAGAATCAAATTAGAGCTCACGAAATGAGGTTTCAATAGATTAGTTCTAAAACAAATTCATTTTCTAACATTTTGCTGACGCCAGGACATAATTTACATTGACAGCTCATTGAACCACTTAAGTCAATCGATGAAACTTCGAAGAATACTCCGAAAAAAAAAATTGATGGGCTTAAATATCAGGGTGAGATTACAATGTAAAATGCACTCACCAACTACAAGGAACACAAGAGCCGTTTGCCGTGCTCAGAGAAAGCTTATTGAAAACAAGGAAGAGATAGAATACACACTGAAGTGGAACAGACGCCAAACAAGGTTTGGACAGCAGACTGTAAGCAGGGCGGTGACTGTTATACTGTCAGCAGGGCTGTGAGTGTGACCTAGGCAACAGAAAAAAATCACAATTATTAATGTTGACTCACATATTACAAACGTTGCACAATGAAGGTGTGATCAACAACTAATACTTGATAAAACACTTCCATAAACATCATTAATCACAGACCAGACACATGAGGTGGTTAACAGAAAAAGTCATTTGAGAAGGAATGGTCAGACGCCATTTTCAAAAATACCTAGATGCGTCACCGTTTTGAAATAATTCACACATTGGTGGGGTAAATAGAATTAAAGTTGAACAAATGCAATGCAAGCAGACACAAAGCACAATATTATTTGATATTTTTTGATGGCTGCATTTTCAAACAAGCAGTGGTAATGCAATAGGTCTCGCATTAGAAAATTTGGAGCTATTGGTCTTGTGAATGACAAATAATTCATTTATGTCTTGCTTTTTAAAATAGCTACATGGATAGCTTTGACATTTGCAAAGCCAATTGTTTTAAATTTTGAGAATGTGACACTTGTAGCATTTGGAATGCAACTAGTTTTTTATTTATGTGACTTTGATGCCAGCTCTGGGCGTTAGGCCACATATCTAGAGAGTACGACAGTGCAGCAGAGAAAAGACACAGCACGCACACGCCCACCACAATTAGGCCTAGAGCACACCTTGGAAGAGACTCTGGAGGACACTAGCGTTTACAGTCAAGGCTAAAATCGTGCACCGTTCTCTACCACTGGTTAGGCATTCGCTGCTACCAAAAAGGCGCCATTCCGAAGAGTAACTCGATGCGTCACAGTTTAAGAAAAAAATATGGGTGGGGTCCATAGATTTCCATAAGCAGATAGGAAATGCAAGCACATGCACGACATTTATTTTCAATTTGTGAGGAATAGAACTTAAACACAGTAAAGTTTGGAGTTTTAAAGCAGAAACTATTACAATTAACTATTACGCTGGCTGCACAAGCACCGTGATGGGGCCACATAAACGATAGAGCACGCACACGCCCACCACAATTAGGCCTAGAGCACGCCTTGGAAGAGACTCTGGAGGACACTAGCGTTTACAGTCAAGGCTAAAATCGTGCACCGTTCTCTACCACTGGTTAGGCATTCGCTGCTACCAAAAAGGCGCCATTCCGAAGAGTAACTCGATGCGTCACAGTTTAAGAAAAAAATATGGGTGGGGTCCATAGATTTCCATAAGCAGATAGGAAATGCAAGCACATGCACGACATTTATTTTCAATTTGTGAGGAATAGAACTTAAACACAGTAAAGTTTGGAGTTTTAAAGCATAAACTATTACAAGTAACTATTACGCTGGCTGCACAAGCACCGTGATGGGGCCACATAAACGACAGAGCACGCACACGCCCACCACAATTAGGCCTAGAGCACGCCTTGGAAGAGACTCTGGAGACACTAGCGTTTACAGTAAAGGCTAAAATCGTGCACCGTTCTCTACCACTGGTTAGGCATATGCACGACATTTATTTTCAATTTGTGAGGAATAGAACTTAAACACAGTAAAGTTTGGAGTTTTAAAGCATAAACTATTACAAGTAACTATTACGCTGGCTGCACAAGCACCGTGATGGGGCCACATAAACGACAGAGCACGCACACGCCCACCACAATTAGGCCTAGAGCACACCTTGGAAGAGACTCTGGAGGACACTAGCGTTTACAGTCAAGGCTAAAATCGTGCACCGTTCTCTACCACTGGTTAGGCATTCGCTGCTACCAAAAAGGCGCCATTCCGAAGAGTAACTCGATGCGTCACAGTTTAAGAAAAAAATATGGGTGGGGTCCATAGATTTCCATAAGCAGATAGGAAATGCAAGCACATGCACGACATTTATTTTCAATTTGTGAGGAATAGAACTTAAACACAGTAAAGTTTGGAGTTTTAAAGCAGAAACTATTACAATTAACTATTACGCTGGCTGCACAAGCACCGTGATGGGGCCACATAAACGACAGAGCACGCACACGCCCACCACAATTAGGCCTAGAGCACGCCTTGGAAGAGACTCTGGAGGACACTAGCGTTTACAGTCAAGGCTAAAATCGTGCACCGTTCTCTACCACTGGTTAGGCATTCGCTGCTACCAAAAAGGCGCCATTCCGAAGAGTAACTCGATGCGTCACAGTTTAAGAAAAAAATATGGGTGGGGTCCATAGATTTCCATAAGCAGATAGGAAATGCAAGCACATGCACAACATTTATTTTCAATTTGTGAGGAATAGAACTTAAACACAGTAAAGTTTGGAGTTTTAAAGCATAAACTATTACAAGTAACTATTACGCTGGCTGCACAAGCACCGTGATGGGGCCACATAAACGACAGAGCACGCACACGCCCACCACAATTAGGCCTAGAGCACGCCTTGGAAGAGACTCTGGAGGACACTAGCGTTTACAGTCAAGGCTAAAATCGTGCACCGTTGTCTACCACTGGTTAGGCATTCGCGGCTACCAAAAAGGCGCCATTCCGAAGAGTAACTCGATGCGTCACAGTTTAAGAAAAAAATATGGGTGGGGTCCATATAATTCCATAAGCAGATAGGAAATGCTAGCACATGCACGAAATTTATTTTCAATTTGTGAGGAATAGAACTTAAACACAGTAAAGTTTGGAGTTTTAAAGCAAAAACTATTACAAGTAACGAAGGGGAACATGGCGGACCTACAAGCAGAAAACTACTATTATGCTGGCTGCCATCGAAAAACGTCGAAAATTACTTCTAAATTTCGGTATGTGTCGCAATAGTAAAAGTGAAATGGGTTTTAGACGCCGACAAGAAAAAACAGACGTGTGGCGCATTAGTAAAAGGAACATTTCGGTATGTGGCGCATTAGTAAAAGGAACATGGCTTATAGACGGCGACAAAAAAACTCAGACATCGATCAATAATTCAATATGCGCACTACTAAAAGGAACATTTAATAACTAAAAATTTACTATAACATTCACTAGAGCAATGACAACATTTAAAAAAAAGAAGGAGCGATTACTAAAAGGAACATTTAATACAGAACAACCACTTACAATCACAATACCAAGAACAAGTATAAAGCAGCAAAAGACAAGAGCAGAGGAAAGACTCACCGCTGAACAGCTTAAAAAGAATTTCACGAACAACGTCGTGGGATTATATACACAACAGAATTAGATGATTGGTTGAATAGAAGTGCAAGTAAACGTAAGCCTGCGATATGATTGGATGGACCGTGATTCTGAAATGTGATTGGCCTGCGACGAATGTGCGCAGATAAGGGGGTACAATGAATTATAACAGACGTAGTGAAACGTCATGGAAACGTCACTGCGCATGCGCACAAACAGGGGGGGGACGCTCAGCCACGGGGGACGTTGGAACATGGAACACCGGCATTAGTGCGGAAGTAGCTCGTGCCAAACAACAGCATACCCACAATCCATTGCATAATGACGTCATATCAATACTGCTGTGCAGACTGCAGCAGATCAGCGTTCGGGCAAAATACCCCCACTACACCCGGGGTGATTCTCGAGATCAGTTCTTACCCCAAAGTCTCGTAAAAAAACATATACTGAGACTTTGTAGGACATGTGCCAAAAGCTTTTTTACTGGTAAAAAGTCTTTGGATTCAAAAAGAGGAAAAAAATCCAACAAACACCTTGCTCGGCTATCAACATTGTACGTGAGCCTGGCCTGGATGCAGTTATTTGGTTAATGTGTGCGCTTCAAATGACCTCTTTAGGCTTGAAGGTGCAGTAGCGTCACATTTATAATCATGGGATTCCAGACACTGGATCATTGTTTCTTTAAACTGATTCCTTCAATCCGTGGACCAGCATTCGAAGTGCAATAAACAAGCATTGGCGTAGTGTTAGGCCCAGGCAGGGCTTTAAGTGGGGAAGATTAAAACTAGGGGTGCTCTAAAAGGGGCGGGGCAAAACTTAAAGGGGTGTGGCCTATCCAAGTAGGGGCATGGTCTAAATAAAGGTAACTAGTGTATCTGTACCCCCTGCTCTGAAAAGCCGTCAGCTCTAGGACTCCTCAGAGGGTCATCAGATTTGGAACTCTCCCCTCCTTATTACAGCAAGGCTATGTATGGATAACGCCATACACCCTCCCAAAGACCAGTGTCGTCATCCTGGGAAATGCCGAAGCAGACACCTCCTGTATAGGGTGGCTTCACGTGAGGCTGAGTGTACTAGAAGCACTGCTCCCAGAAGGCAACGCGACTTCACAGGGGTGAGTTTTAACGAAGCCACCACCCCCTTCAAAACATGCCACAGAGTCCTCTTACAACGCGGTGCACCTGGCATGATGTCATGCCTTGACCTCCACTACTCAGTAGTGAGCAAAATGAGCATGCGCACATCGATGTGCATGCTCTCACTGAAGTCCAAGAAAAAAAAAGAAAACGGACTATCTCTGCGAGGCCGGAAAATAGAGCCCGATAGAGACTCGTTTGGAGGCCCCCTAAAAATAACTGCCAGTGCTCAGTCCCAGACAGACCCGGCCCACTAAAAGCCCTGAGTTTAGTAGTAGTTAGGGCATATACTGCAAGCAGCAACATAACACCGGCACATAAGACATAAAATGTAGACTACAAGATAATGCAGTGGGGTAAATATACTGTGGAGAGATCTGGGGTTAACCCCCAGGTCACATGGTCAAATCTCTGGACAGCGACTCAGCCGATTATCTTTCCACGTTTAATGAATTGATTTGGGTGGCAGTCACAGCTGTTATTTAAATAACCTGGTCTGGCTGCTCTCGTGGGGGTAGATTTCACAATCAAGCATGCTAAAAAGTGCTCAGGCAGTCATGAGCAAGGCGTAAACGTGTGGGCGCTATAGATATTCTCTTCTGGGTTGCTCGTGTGATGCTCTGCGTTATGCTGAAAGCAGTGCTGTCTTCACCCGAAAATACTGCCTGCGCCATTTTTCTCTGTGACCTATCTTCACCCTGAATACAAGGCCGTGAGCCCTAGGGTCACATGACCCAGCACGGGGCGACGTTGGAAGTGCAATCCTCCTCCATTCCCGTCACAAAATGTTCCTGCTGTATTGTTTCAGCACCCCCTTTGATTTTTGCCAAGCAGAAGGCTTGTCATGTAGGCAGAAATCCGGCAGTTACCTTTGACTGCCGTGCATTATTTGAGAAGGACGCACTCGGGTTTGATCCTCTCGGAAACCACAAACAGATATTGTAGTGACACGGGATCTGTTTTATATTCTGCTCCCCGAGGATGCCAGCATTGAGCTGTGCACATCGATGTGCATGCTTTCACTGAAGTCCAAGAAAAAAGAAAAAAAAAACGGACCGAAAATAGAGCCCGAAAGAGACCCGTTTCGAGGCCCCATAAAAATAACTGCCGGTGCTCAGACCCGGACAGTCCCGGCCCACTTAAAGCCCTGGGCCCAGGGATGATGAGATCCAGTCGGGTACAGCACCAAGGAACCTCTCCAAAGCATCTCTCTTCCCCAGCCTCCAGCATATAACTGCTAAACTGGAGCTTACAAGATGATAACATTCTGAAGTGCTAGGCAACAGTACAATAGAAAGATACAAGCTAAGTTACATGCATAAAATGTGAGGGAGAAGAACATAACACACCTTCCCCTAAACAAAAACAAGCATTGTCATAGCCAATAGGTCTCGCTTTTGGGACCTTATCAGTATTTAGTTATGCAGCACAATATCCTTGGTGAAACAACATCAACTGTTGCGTGGCTAAACACTTATAAGCAGGGCACAAGTCCTAAAAAAAGAAGTGGGGGGACGCTGTCACCGGAAGTGACGTCACGACAGGAAGTGACATCACGGTCAAGACTCGTATATCGGAACATCGCAGTAATATACGATGCAAAAAGACCAACACAAAGATGTGCCGTCACTTCCTGGAAAACAATCACACTGCTGACTCTATTTGGTGGGTCATCCTTGAAACACCCAACAGCAGATCCAAACAGGACCTGTTCCACAAAGAGCAGCGTTGGATACACAGGTTATCCTCAGATAAGCGGGGATTGAACGAAGATATCCCGTGGAGCTGTCTATAAATACATTGTTGGATTGTGTCCTACGCTTGATACACACTAAGCGTCTGTATCTAGCTTATGCCTTAGGTGGACCATTGGATAGCTGGACCCATATAGCACAGGTCCTTCCAGGGAATTCCAATAGCTTAAGACAACAATTATTGTATTGCACAGATGGCGCCGCATAGAGCTAACTATTAAAAGGGGTCCGTTTCTTACCCTTCCAAGATGGCGCCCGTATTAGCGTCATCTTACTAAAGAGATGTGCTGTGCCTAACGTAATCTTGAAATATATGAGGACTGACCTACTCTTGTGTGTATATCCACACTCACCAATAATGATTATTAAGAGTGTTACGAAGAAAACATCTTTTATTAGTGTCATCCAGGCTTTCTTCGTAATGTAGGCGCCTGGAATTGCCTATTCCAAGATGGCGCCCACGTTTACATTACTCATCACGTGACCTACTAGTCACTGGGGTGACGCCCCAAACCAGCAACATAAACAACAGTGTACCGGGGACCCGGTACTATCCGGATCCCGGTAGTGATGGGTAGGCGCAAGAGCACTGACCGAGGCTCTGAGAAGTAAGTAGGCGGCGCGCTTTGCTTCAGTGACCCGCGTTAGCGCAGCAGGTGTTGTGTACTGACCTGGACACCTCGAACGTGATGTGCGCGCCGGGCGCTTCCTTAGTAATGGCGGGCGCTGCACGGCCGGCTGCAAACGAGTACCTTCGGCCTCTGATTGTGTGTGTGTACTGGGCACATTGTAGGACGCAATGTAAGTCTCTACTATACTTTAATATTCAGCACGCAGACAGTGGCACGTGTTTGGATGCGCTTATGTCTCTTTATACAATTGACCTGGACACCCCGCACGTGATGTGCGCGCCGGGCGCTTCCTTAGTAACGGCGGGCGCTGCACGGCCGGCTGCAAACGAGTACCTTTGGCCTCTGATTGTGTGTGTGTACTGGGCACATTGTAGGGCGCAATGTAAGTCTCTGCTATACTTTAATATTCAGCACGCAGACAGTGGCACGTGTTTGGATGCGCTTATGTCTCTTTATATAATTGATTGCTTCGCTGCTCAGCCGACTACGAAGGAGTACTGCTGGCATCTGGTTTTGAAATAGCGGGAGCACCAAGCTTAATATAAGAGGGGTGTGTATGCGCCTATATCTCTGATCATTTCGCTGCTCAGGCAACCACATATGACCGCCCCTGGCCTCTGATTTGGAGGTCGCAGTTGTACCAAGGTGAGATTGGGCAGGGCCACAACATCTAACACGAGAGACAGTGGCACGTGTAACTAAAACCGGTTGTGCCCACGTTGGATGAATGACATATGCGCTATAATCTCTTAGAGCTTTCGAGTGCGACTGGCCTCTGGTCTCATTATTTTGAACCGAGCACAATGTAAGGTTAAGCATCCCTACGAGAATCAATACGCAGACACTGGCATTGGTAATCAGAACGTAATATGCCCACGCTATATGACGGACATATGTACTTATGTCTCTGATACTTGATTAAGAATATGGCAATCTTTCTACAGAAGCAGTTGATAATATACAATCGCTTACCCACCTGCATATCAGTATTCCACCTAAGAAACGTTATGACATTGGGGGTTCTCTGATAACTCTGGAAATTGGTGCCTTTGTCTCCCCTATAGCCATTAAACCCCTATTGGCTCTCTCCCTTGAAGTCACACCTACCGGGTACTGTTGACACCTGTACTCCTTGACCTATAGGTGAGTATCTAATGAATCCCAGAGGGGTTAATAATTAGACACCTTGAACAATAACTGCTGCTATCATGTTTTAAGTTAAGTTTATTTATTTATTTTATTTTATTATTTTTATATTATTTTTCTACTGTGATAGAGATGACTTGTGATATATGTGAATCAAGTGGATACTTACAGGTCACTGCTCACAGAATGCCACAGACACTGAGTCACTTCTCTTCACGCAATCACAGTGTGCTCACGGTCAAGAATGGTTAATTGTTGTCCTTGTATTTTGGTAACTCTTCCTTTTGTCTCCTCTAGGCAAGAGCGGTTACACCCAGGTAGTACAACAGTTACAAATTGATGTTTATAGGTTGACACTCTCAGGTCTTTCCTTTGTGATAGATGTAAAAATTAAATAAGGTCCTGAAGAATCGCAGCATAATCGCAGAAGCGAGAAACATGTTGACCTCACGTAACGCTGTGTAGTCCTAGATCGTGATACAGAACTTAATTTCTGGCGATCATAGGCCACCCACTGGTTTTACTTATAGTAGGGGAACCACCAGAATAAATTGCTCTCCGGTATCCCTTGCTATATTTTAACACACCCACCTACACTATCCACTTCTTACCTGGCCCCTCACTTGCACTTCACCCACAGGCTGTTGGAAAAAAGATCTCCGATAAAGAGCCCCTCCTAGAGGTGAGCCCGTTGGACATTGCACCGCCTGCCCAACGAGGAGCAACGGCCGATGATGAAGCATGACACTCGCAAGAGTGTGTGAGGCCATTCATTCCAACTAATGGGATGCCCAGGGGAGCACTCCACTGAGCACTACCCCCTCATCAATTTTTCTCCCCTCTTGACCGTATTACTATTACTCTTCGTCTAGGAACAACTGAGTCCCCTTCTTGTTAAACATCACGAAAGGTGTCTTGACCCATCGGGTTGGGGAAATAAGGGGCAAGATATGGCTGAAGAGAGAGCAACGGACATGGACAGATTTAAAAGGAGAACATACTCATGAAGCTGTCTAGCTGTGGGATTTTCCACGGGGGTAGGGTCTCTGGTTTTCATCCAGATGTTTGTCCCGCAGCCACAATTCTAGACTGTATGAAACTCCTTGCTCAGGTCCTAGCTATGCTGGTTCGCGTGTCCCTGGAGGAAGTGGGCCTGTTCCAATAAACGTGCACGGTCACTTGGTCAACCTGTATCTATTTTCTTAAAGCTCCTTGTCCCAGAGAGGCCAAAGAGTGAAGTCCAGCTGTTAGGCAGGGGGGACGGCGTCACCCGGTAAAATAAGTGGGGGGACGCCGTCCACCTGCGTGGTACCCCACTCCAGAATGCTGCAGAGTAGGATGAGGCAGTTGTTGCTTTGCTTTTAGCACCGCCACTTAATGCTTTACAAATTAGGCACTGGCGGCAAACAACTCCTCCCCTTCTCTGCTCTGAGAGCAGAGCAGCCCTGCCCGTGTGACAAACAGCAATGAAACATAAACTAATAACTCAAAGGTCTTATCATTTTATGTTTCCTTTATTTGCACTGCTTAAAAGCATTGGGGCGACCCTCCTACTTGCCATAAATAACCCTGACTTCTGAATACTGCCTGAAGTCAATGTATGTGTCACGGACAGCCTGAGGCAGTTTACAGGCAGAACTTCTGTCTCTTAATCATAAAACTAGGGGCCCATGTCACTGAGCTACCACTGCCGCTTTTTACTCAATGCAGTGGATCTGGTAACATGTGAAAGTGGTGGGGCGCAACATTATTGCCGTACAAAATTATCCCCCCCACTCTTTTGTCGGTGTGTTATAGCAGTAATTTTGGAAGGGCCCCTCTTTGCGCTATTGATCCCTGGCCTTCAAGTAGGTGATGGAGGGGGGGAGGGGCATTGGGAGTGTCGGTTCCTGGCACTAAACGGGCTACTTCCAGGTGGGTGGGGTTGGGTAATGTGGGCTGCTGGGGTAGCCTAGATTATCGAATAGCTGCACTGTCCTCTATGCTGCACCACACATTTGTGCCCGACACTGGTAGTGGACCGGATTGATTATTTTCATGTCTGCGTGCACACGTGCTAATGGAGACACCTACCCCCCCCCCCCCTATACTCGCTCCGCTGGGCCTCCCGTCTCCGCATGAGACACTTTGCACTGTCTTCTTTGTCGTGTTCCCCTTGCCCAGGAACACGCAGGACACGGTGCAGATGATCAAGGTAACTTTATTTGCTAATTACATTCTGGGTGCAACACTTGACATAGAGCTTGCCCGATTGATATTTGTGTCAGCTTTGCCCTTTGTATTGCCTTCTTGATTGTTACCATGAACCGCTCAGCCATTCCGTTTGCTTGTGGCCATAATGGTGTTATTCGTCTGTGATTTATTCCCAGATAGGCCATGAATCTCTTGAATTCTTCACCTGAGAATGGTGGGCCATTGTCTGTCTTGAGAGTTTGTGGTGAACCCCAGGCTGAAAAAATGTCATCTAGCACTGGCAGTGTCGCGTTTGCTGATGTTGATGATACCGGGCTCACTAGTGGGAATCTTGAGTATTCATCTATTATGACTAACAGGTAACTTCCTGTTTCCAGGGGGCCGTAGAAATCTGCTGCTAACTCCATCCACACCGTTTTCGGCAGTGGGGACATTTGTAGTGGTTCCGGTTTTGAGCAATGTCCTGTTATTTGACAGACATGGCAATTCATCACTGTTTCTTCCACCATGCCATCTAGTCCTGGGAACCACACTTTTTCTCGCAACATTTTCTTGGTGGTCACCATTCCTCTGTGTGATTCGTGTGCCAGTTCCACCGTTCTTCTTCTCAGTGTCCGGGGCCTTACTATCCTGGTGCCTCTCATTAGTGTTCCGTTCTCACACTCTGATAGCTCTTTGTTTATTCTTTTGAACGCCAGCAGTTCCTCTTTGTCTACTCCTCGTGCCACGCTGCTGTTGCTGTTTACGTGTCTCCATCTCTGCTCCTTGTTGATCTTTATTGTCTCCTGCATGGTATTGTCCTTCTTTGTCTCATGTTCCAGTTCTTCTAGTGTTATTGTTGCAGGTGTGCTGAGCTTCAATGCAAAATTGAGATACTCTTCTGCCATCGTTGTTGCTTGTGACTTTTGTGGTAGAGGATGTCTTGACACGTAGTCTGCTGGGTTGTGCTCTTTCCCTGGCTTGTGTATTATCTTGAAATTGTAGTCCATGAGCCTGATTCCCCACCTTTCTATCCTTGGTGGTATCTTTGCGTTCAGGTTGCCATAAATTCTTATCAGTGCTTGGTGGTCTGTTATAATTGTGAAGGGCTTTCCATATATGAACATGTGGTAATGTTCGCATGCCCACACCACTGCCAGGCTCTCTTTTTCCGGTTGGGAATATCCTTTTTCAACGTCGGTCAGGCTCTTACTTCCATATGCCACGATGTGTCTTGGGGACTCTCTTCCCGGCTGATGCTGTGCCAAAATTGCTCCTAGTCCGACAGGACTCGCATCCACTGTTAGTTCTGTGCACAGCTTTGGATCGAAATAGGCCAGGTGATCCACTGCTGTCACGGCCTTTCTTATTTCCTCGAACCCTTTGTCGCACTCGGTCCACAAGAAACTCTGTCCTTGTTTTGTCAGCTCTCGTAGTGGCGCGCTTACAGTGGCAAAGTCTTTGATATATCGTGCGCAATAACTTGCTAACCCAAGGAATGACCTCACTTCCGTCACGTCCGTTGGTTTCTTTGCCTTTTCTAGTGTTTCCACCTTGCTGTGATCCGGCCGCATTCCCCTCTTGGAAAAGATGTGGCCAAAAAAAAAACAGTTTGTTTCGCCCCAGCTCGCATTTTTCTTCATTTAGTGTCAGGCCTGCTTCCTCTAAATGCGAGCACACCTCTCTTAGTGCTTTGTCATGTTCTTCGTCTGATTTGCCGAACACGAGGATATCGTCACTATAATTTAAACTGTTCTTCACCGGTCTGATGACTTGTCGGATCGTTTCTTGAAATATTTCCGCGGCTGATGAGATCCCAAAGCTCAGACGCCAGTATCTGAAAAGGCCGATGTGAGTGGAGAATGTCGTGATGTACCGTGATTGAGGGTCTAGTTCCAGTTGGTGGTATCCCGTGCATAAATCCAGCTTTGAAAAACGTTTTTTGCCTGTGAGACAGCTGAGCATGTCTTCTAGATGCGGTCCAGGATGTCGTTCTCGTTCAATTGCTTTGTTTGGGATCCGCATGTCCACACATATTCTTATTTTGGATGTCCCTTTCTTTGGGACAGCCACGATGGGTGGTACCCACGGCGTCGGTCCTTCCGCTGGCTCTATTATTTCTTGCTTTAGTAGCGCTTCAATTTCTTCTTCTACTTGTGGCTGCAGGTGTATGGGCACTCTTCTGTGGTGTTGTGCTACTGGCCTTACTGTTTCGTCGATGTGCAACGTTATCTGTCGTCCTTTTAGTTTTCCCAGTCCTTCTGTTAGCTTTGGGTATTCTTTCAGAATGTTTTTTTTTTCTGACATGTTGTATGTCATTTCCATCAGACCCATTATTTGTGCTGTAACATTTCCCAGTAGGCATGGCTCTGGGATGTCTCCTTTCAGTACGTGTATGTCTTCTGTTAATCTTTGATCTTTGTACACCAGTTCCTCCTTTAACTTTCCCATATTTGTTACTGGTCTTTTGGCCCCCCATGTGAATACTCGTACCCGAGATGGCTTTAGAGTCGGCTTTACTTTCATTCTTTCGTATTCGGAAATGCACATGATGTTGCACGTCGCGCCACTGTCCAGGACAAATTTTGCTTCATGTGGCCCCACCTTTATGGTCACTGACTCTGTCTTTTTCATTTTCTTTTTGTCCACCAAACATATTCTTTCTTCACTTTCTTCTTCTTCTCCTTCTGATTCTGTGGTGACATCCATCATGAGATACAGTCGTTCCATTTTCTCTTCTTTACACTCTTCTTCTGATTCTACGGACGAGCTTCTTGCTCCTGTCTCAACATGCCTGATGTGTCTGTTTGTCGGCATGCGCGCTCTTCCTGGTCTTCCTCGGTCATTTCTGAATTGCATCCCTTGAGACACGCTGGCATAGTGGTTCCTTCCATTGCATTTTCTGCAGGTCTGGCCGAATGCTGGGCATGGTCCTCGGTGTGGGAACTCCAGTCCGCACCTGTAACATGTTCCTTCTTGTTGTTTCTTCATTGTCTGGTCACCTTTATCTTTTTTCCAGCCTCCTGATCGGTTGTTGCTCGTCATCCGTTGGATTTGTTCCCCACCTCTCACTTTGCCTCGTTCCATTTCTTTTGCATGGGCTGTTGCCCTTGCTTCAGACCTTCCTAGCATCAAAATGTTTTCCAATGAGATTGGTTCTTTTAGGATCCTTGTGCGGAAGTCGATGTCGCGACAGCCGTTGATGCGCAATCTTATTGCCTGCTCGTTGTCGAACTTGTCGAATTCGCAATGAGTTACCAGTTTCCGTAAACTTGTTGCGAAGTCATCCAGAGATTCCTCTGCTTGTTGGAATGCGATCATAAAGCTGTATCGTTCTAAATCAACATTTCTCTAGGGATCACATTTGTCCGTTAAGCACTTCTTTAGTTTGTCATAGGTGGCAATCTCTTTTTTTGGCAGTGTCACTAATAGGTCCTCTACTTCATCTCCTACTAGGTTCAGAAATAAACCTTTCATCTTTGCTTTTGTCACATCGGTTGCTTCCACATAGTTTTCAAATCTTCTGACCCACTTCTCCCATCTTATTCCCGTTTGTGGTTCAGATAGACTGAATGGTAGTGGTCTCCTATACTGTGCACTTGGTTTTGGGTCAGCCATCCTTGTTTCTTGGGCTCTTTGTTTTAGTTCTACTCTTTCTTTGTTATGCACCTTTGTGTGCCTTTTTCTTCTTTTCCTTTTCTTTTTATTTCCTTTATTGCCTTTCTTTCCTGTTTATTTCGCTTTTTTGTGCCTCTTTGCTCTTTATTTCGCTTTTTTGTGCCTCTTTGCTCTTTATTTCGTTTTTTCCTTTATTATTGCCTCTTTTTGGCCCTTTTTCGCGCTTTGCCGGACTCCAAAATGGCCGACGCGCTGATTCTCGCTTCTTATTGGCTCTCGCGCCTGTCTTCAAAATGGCCGCTGTAATCTCGCATTGCTTCGCGGCCAATCAGGAGGATGCCTGACTTCAAAATGGCCGCCCGTGTAAGATACGTTCTGATTGGCTCTGCTGCCTGATTCAAAAATGGCCGCCGAGACTCTCGCGCCAACTTTTCAAAGCTCGCGCTTCTATCAGGCGCTTACCGGGTCACTTGGCTTTCCTTCGCAGCGATCGGGGTGGGCTCCCGCGTCGCTGCGTTTTTCTTGGTGGCACCCTGGTCCTGTTCTTCGCTCCGGTCACGATGCGATCCAGGGTGGGCTCCTGGTTTCAAATCGCGATTATTCACTGCATGCCGGTGTGCTCCGGTCCCGACCTTCGTCACCAGTTGTCATGTTCCCCTTGCCCAGGAACACGCAGGACACGGTGCAGATGATCAAGGTAACTTTATTTGCTAATTACATTCTGGGTGCAAGCGCGATGTCTGCGCGACCTCTCACCCCGAGGTCCAGGTCCAGTGTGTCCTCTCGTCCCCACCCCTGACTGGATGTGGTGTCCGGTGTCCCCTGTCCCCCACCCTGTGTCCCCAGGGTCCTAGTGCCCTCGTCGGGGCACGACATTCTTCTTTTTGAATCTCCAGCTCCATTACTCTGTGTTTCTGCAACGTCACAAGGCGTGAAGGACTGGACTTTTAACAGAACCCGCGGTGCCAGGGAACAACACCTATAACCTTCATGGGATACCTGTTCGGCGCACAAGTGACAGAGACACGGGACACTTCCTTCGGCGTCAAAGATCAGCGTTTATTACTGCAGGGAGGCAAAAGTCACAAGAAGTACAACGGATTGTAGGTTCTGAGAGTCTGCTTCAAATTGCATATGTGGATCGCTCCTTTTATACTAGTTTTCGACATAGACTAACATTACGAACAAAAGGTTACGACTCAGTTCCCATAGTATACTTCAAAGGCTTCATTCATGGCATCGGAAACCCGGAACACACTGACAGTAACATTTGCCGGTTCCCAACTGTAAATGCACATCTTCCCACCATTAGGCGCATTCCACTCTAGTTGTAAAAGGATGAGGGTAGAGACAAGAACAGCTGCAAGGAAGTCAGACAACAGTAGAGAGAAGAGTGTGAGGGTAATATCGGAAAGCGTGATCACAGGATCAAAGGATTCGAGCCGAGCGCATGCAAGGCTGAAACAATAGGCCAACGTGGGAAGATTACCCTCAAGCAGAGCCATCTGCCTTTGCAGTGTCATTCCCCCGGCCATAAAAGACGCATGAAAGGAATATGCATCTTCCGTAAGGCTTGGGACCTAAAGGGTCACGAGGCGAACAGTTGCCTGCTCGCTGACTACGTGAGGGCAAGAAACAAAATGGATGCCGTGTCTAAAATGGAACCCAAAGGTTCAGAGAAGAAACACGTAAATAAGGCGAACCCCGCCCAGTAGTGTAGCGAAAACGCATACACTTACTGAACTCGTCTTTTACGGTTCATAGATACCGAACTTGCCCATATTCGTTCATGCTCGAAACATCGTAATGATTCTCACGGAACCTCAGACGCTCCTTTTGCCCTCATGTAGGCAAGAACTAGTCGAAGTCAGAGTCGATCTCGATATTCATCAGATCATTCAGATGTTGTTGGAACATTATTTTATCCATCAATGCCTCTTTGGTAACAGATGGCCTTCTTATACACGTAGTAGCACAGAGGCCACATAAGGCAGGACCACACTGCACACAAAGACAACATGTGAATAGAAACGCCACAACAACCCCTATGATCATCAGAATTTTCCAACCCCACGTCGATATTAGACCCCAAAACCATCCTAGTAGCGTCCAGTCTCCCTCGTCCACGTGTATGGACTCTGAGATCTTATGCAACTTCGTGATGGCTTGATAGACAGTTGGAGCATTATCTGGTATAAATATGCAACAACTCGAATGGATGACCTTACAGACTCCTCCCCTATCTGCCAGTACAACGTCTAGAACCATACGGTTCTGCAACGTCATAAGCCTATCCGCTTGAAGCTCTGCTGTCAAGTTACCAAGGGCACTTGCAGTTATGTTGGCAGTCGACTCCACCACGCGAGTTAACTGTCTCAGATTCCTGCTATTAACCATAGGGCCCCAAAACGGAAGGAAACCCTTAAAGAAGTCTCCTGCTTCTTGACCGGAAGTATCTTCTCTACTAATAACGCCTCTCACAATTCTAGTCTTGTGGTAATCTGAGGCAACAGTAAAAGTCGGTGGCAAAAGATTCGCGATATAACACGTACCCGAGAAGTCATGGGGCAACCACGTATATGCGCGATCATAACATACAAAATAGGTACCCTTGGCAGTCAGGAAGACAGGGGAAGAGAGCATTGGTAAAACGTAAGTATCCACACAAGCACTCTTCCCAAGCTGAGCTCTCGGATTTTGGCCCTGACCCTGCAGACAGAAACGGCCCAGGTGAGGCACAATCCAGATCGGAGACGAGCTTTTAAGCTGTCTATCACCCACTGATATACTGTACTCAGCTTCGCTAAGGTATTTGTAGGCCTGCACTTCCTTCTCTGGGATGAGCAATACATCAAAAATGTCTCTATCTAGATCAGCAATCGCTGTCGTCAGAGGCTTGTGGTACGGACCAGGACCAAAACTTGCTGAGCGTGGCTCTCGATGGGGGTAGGAATCTAGTGCACTATGGAACATAATTTGAAATGCTCGTGCCGACCCTTGGGAACTATATGGAAGAACCAAATACGGAATACCCCTATCCATGGTATGTGGCATTAACCCACACACCCAACAATTAGTAGTATTAACCACCAACTGATGCTGGTGCAGGAGTTGAACGAAGGAATTGTTCCTAAATTCTGCACGTCTGACTTGTTCATGTTGGGGTAGAAGATGAAAGGAATGTGGAGAAACAGTGGAAGCGAAATTCAGATTAGAGGAAGGAGGAGTAGGGGAAATGGAAGGCAATAATAATTGGATCCCAAAATATACTCCACCCACCAGTAGCATTGAAACAGTCAGGAACAACATACAGATCTGAAATAGAAAACATTTTGTGCAAAACACTTGTGATCTTTGCGCCGACATTTTCTCTCTTTCCGACAGCTCTGAGAAGTCCATCCTCTAAAAACCGTCCGTGACGTTCTTGACGCACTTCGTCCTGAGTAGCGATTGCCAATTCCCAGGAGTTCCCAGAAATCGACAAAAGAAACCAACCTAGTGTCGATAGCTGCTAAACAGAAGGAAGTACCTGCACGGCCCTACGGCCAACCCAGATGATAGGTTAAAATGAATTATTTCAATTCAATAATAGTCTCTTAGCTGCATGAAGAGAAAAGATAAACACAATATAAAATGTCCACAATGCTCATGGCAACAGTAAGGGGTACTGCAAACTCAAAAAAGGGGAATAAAAAAAAATAGAACTCTTTTATTTGTCCTTAACGCGCGGTCGAAGAAAGTATCGACTTCTCCCGGGTTGAGTCTGCTCTTCAAACAATTGTTCTGATGGCAAGACAGTATTCGAGTGTTCAGGTAACGGTTCAGAGCTTGAATTCTCCAATGCTGATGACGAAGACAAAGTTTCTGATGATTTAATAGGAGTGTCTGATTGCACTGATTTGTTCTTAATTAACTGAGCATCACCAAACGGCACAAATTGCAGCGGAACATCAGTCTGAGACGAGGAAATGCCTTTTTTCACCCACGTATCGGCTGGTAAAGGAAGCGGTATCTTCTTGGTGTGGGTTGCGTGAACCCAATTTTTCTTCCCCTCCAGCCGGACTGCTGTCCTCGTTGCAAGTAGCACTTGATGGGGGCCCACGAATCTCGGCTCTAGATTCCGTTTTCGGCCGAAATTCCTGGTGAGTACCCAATCACCGGGTTGGAGCCGGTGACCAGGACCCTCTGTCTGTGCCGGTAGTGCCTCAAAGACCTGTTGATGAATTAAACTCAATTTAGCAGTCAGATCATAATGATACTAAAGGCATTATAGTTTAGGGCACTTCCTATTGTCCTATGGACATGAATGTAGGTTTTGTAAGGTTGTACAGTGGGGGTACTAGCACACGTTTGTTGGGTTTGGGTGTAGAGCATTTGGCTTGGATACTATAGAGCTGTGCACTCATGGTTTCCTTTTTTCTACACTATAGAGCGGGGACTCATTACTCCCGAGCGGTTGCCGGGTGAGGTGAGGTCTTCACCCACACAAAGCTGGGTGAGTAGCACCATGAGGAAATGCCTCATGTTGTTTGAGCTATTAAGCTTTTCATATCATGCTGAATGCAAATCATTCATGCAAGTGTGTTCTGCCTGTGCGGCTTGTGTGTATTTATATGTATGTATCATTGATAGATGGTGTTGTTGTAAAACAATTTCTGTTTTTTTAGGAAGAAGATGTTCTCCTTTTCCTTCCAGTGGGCATTCAAATGTGATGGTTCCTGGTAGATATGTACCTATCTTTAGTACATTGTCTCTTGTTGATTTAACATTTTCAATCATGTTTGCAGTAGCATTTCTGGTTATGGTCCTGAAGAAAGCCGGGGCAATGCCCCTTGGGCTGAAACATGTCGACCGATTTACATAACGCCACAGGGTAATCTTATTACTCGGCGTGTTTTTAACTCTTGACACAAGTAATGTGGTTTGAATATTTTACAACGCCCTTGTAGTCAATTTTATCTCACTATTGTCACTTAAGCACTGCACTTCAGTAACTATCACTTCATGTTGAATATCACGGCAAGTTTCCGGACATCCATTTCCATATCGACACTACATGGTCGGTTGTGTTTTGGAGTGATCATTAACATCCCACATGACGCAATCTCCACCATAATGGGTGGTCTGATGGGATTCATCTAGTCAGTGACTTTCAGCATCATTTGTTCATGCATGCATCCATCTTTTGCACCTTCGCAAGTACAGCTACACACTTTTTCCAGACCTGGTCAGCTCTGTTGTGTTTTGTATATCGTAGATTGGGGTATGAGCAGACAGGTCATTAAATATTCCCCGTGACCCTCCACATACCTGTTTTGTTTTTTAGATCATAAAGATAGTCAATCAACATTGGATATTCAATCCTATCAAACTCTTTAGGCCTCGGAACCCCCCAAACATTAGCAGGACGACCGAACACAATTTCATATGGGCTAAGCCCTACTCGAGAGTGCACGGTCGCCCTAGTCGATAAAAGAGCTAGGGGCAGAGCGTCAGGCCATGATAAACCAGTAGTTGCCTGAATTTTTGCAAGTTTTCGTTTTAGGGTACCATTGTATCCTTCTACCAAACCCGCTGATTGTGGATGATTGGCACTGTGGAACTTTTGATTGATTCCAAGGCCACGACACACACTCTTCATCACACTTCCCACAAACTCACTTCCGTTGTCCGACCATACAACCCGAGGCATTCCATACCTAGTAAAATACTCTTTGAGCAGAACTTTTGCTGTGGACAGGGCAGTATTATCCTTAAGAGGGTAAGCTTCAATCCATCTGGAGAATGCACAAACCACAACTAAAACATACTTCAAATTGTTGCATCTCTCCATGTGGATGAAATCTAACTGAATAACCTCAAAAGGATACGTAGGGGGAGCGAAATGACCAGGTGGAGTGGGAGTGCCCTTACCAGGATTATACATCAGACACACCATACAATTCTTGACCACTCTCTCCGCACACTTACTGATCCCATCATTCTTCCATACAGGAGACAACAACTTACATATGCCTTTCGAGCTAATATGTGCTGTGCCATGAGCCATCGTAACAACGGCAAGTACATACGCATCCGGTAACATCCATCTCTGCTTTTCCGACAAATCAACCCAACATCCATTCTCGTCTAACTTCCCAGTGCTTTCTTTCCACCGAGTCTTTTCCATCTCAGTGGCCTCATTCTGTATCTCCTTCACACTCTCAACTGTGTCCTCACGAATACTAGATTCTGCCGGCCATCTCACTGGACATGCAACATACATTCGGTTTGTCAAATCTCTAGCAGTCTTCTTAGCAGTCTCATCCGCAAACGCATTACCACGGCCAACATCATCCGTCACTTTCCGATATGCACTACATTTAATTATTGCCACTTCTGTTGGCAACGTAAGCGCTTCCAAAAGGTCATTCACAAGCTGTCCATGCTGGATCTTCGTGCCATGTGACGTAAAGAATCCACGTTCTCTCCACAAACGTCCAAAACTATGCGCTACACCAAATGCATACTGGCTGTCGGTAAACACATTCACCCGTTTTCCTCTAGACAGCACACACGCTCTCGTCAATGCAACTAACTCGGCCGCTTGGGCCGAATTCTGACTCAATCTCGCAGTTTCCACAACCGTACTCAACGTCACTACAGCATACGCAGTCGTTACATCACCATTCGGCAACTTAAAACACGATCCATCCACATACAAAGTACCATCGGGATCTACCAACGGAGTGTTTTTCAGGTCGACACGACCTTTTGTCTCCTCCTCGGTTCTTAAATAACAGTCATGCGGTGCTACATCATCTGATTCCATGCCAATCGGCAGCAACGTTGCTGGATTCAACACATTACAACGTTTTATCCGTATATGACTTGCCAAGAGCGTCAGCTCATAGCCAGACAACCTTGCACTCGTCAAGTGCTGAGTTTTTGTCCGGTTCAAGAGAGTATCGACTGCGTGTGGAACCATTACCGTAAGCATATTATCCATGACCAAACCAGCGGACTGTCGAATAGACACCGCAGCTGCCGCTGTCGCTCTTAAACAACTCAGCAATGCTCTAGCCACTGGATCTAAGGTCGAGGAAAAATATGCACATGGTTGTTGCTTATCGCCAAAATGTTGCGTCAAAACACTCAACGCGCAACCATCCCTTTCGTGAACGTATAGTGTAAACGACTTACTGTAGTCAGGAGTCCCTAACACAGGAGCCGAACACAACACATCACGTAATTCAGAAAAACCTTTCTGACACTCTTCAGTCCAAGGCAAAGGAGTCGGGACATCCTTGCACGTGAGAGCTAACAATGGTTTCGCCAATAATGAAAAATTCGGAATCCATTGTCTGCAGTATGACGTAATACCTAAAAAGGCACGTACATCTCTCTGAGTTTTTGGCACAGTCATTCGAGCAATCGCTGCTATTCTCTCTGGGGTCAACCTTCTCCCTTCTTTTGACAATAAGTGACCTAAGTAGGTTACTTCTTGACAACAATATTGCAGCTTAGAAGGTGACACCTTATGGTGTAGGTCGCACAAATGGTGTAACAATGAAACGGTAGCAGTTCTGCAAATAATCTCTGTATCTGCAGCTACTAATAAATCATCAACATACTGAATCAAAGCCGCACCTGCCGGTAACACAAAGGCATCAAGCTGGCTTTTAAGAGCTTGACTGTAGATCGACGGACTCTCACAGTAGCCCTGTGGAGCGCGTTTCAGTCTAAAACTGCGACCACCTAATGTGAATCCGAATAGGTCTCTGCTTTCCTCAGCGATTGGGATACTAAAGAAAGCATTCTTTAGATCGATCACCGTGAACCAGAAGGCAGTGGCTGGAATCAGGGTCAACAAAGCCGTGATATCAGGGACCACGGGAAACTGTGGAATCACAATTTTATTCACTTCTCTTAAATCGATTATGAAACGATACACAGGAGGTTTAGATGGATCAGTTAGTTTTAAAATGGGTAGCACAGGACTGTTACACACATTTCCCCGAGTCTCTTCAACGACATCCTTTTGGATCAAGTCGTAAACGATCGCCAATAGCGCTCGCTCACCATCAAAAGAGATACGATATTGAGGTATACGTGGCAATCGTACATTCGGTTTCAATTGGATCACATAAGGAGGGATGTCCAATAGACCCACATCATTGGGACCCGTGGCCCACAGAGACGCAGGAAGGGAGCTCAATTCCGGTGGGAATTTATCGATCGATAAGTACATAGGAGAAATTACTCTCCGACCTAATGTAAGCTCCACTCCCTCAGGAGAGCAATACAAAGTCGCATATAACCGTTTTAACAAATCCAGACCCAAAAGATTCTCACCACAACCAGTAGATAGAATCAATGGAGCCTCCAGCTCACGAGGACCAATAGTAAGGGGCAAAGGGCTGGAGACAGGATTGCTAACCGGGGCGCCAGAGAATCCAATGGAAACATTTATTAAGCCGGACAAAGGTGCGCCAGGGAGTTTTGAATGCATGATGGAACTTTTCGCCGCACCAGTGTCTAACAGAAAAGGCTCAACGACGCCAGATGTGGCTACTGCGATGTACGGCCCTCTCTGATCAACCGGAACTGACACTACTCCCTCTCTTTGTCGATGGCTGTCCTAGTAATGGTCGTCTGCCACAATCTCATGTTCCGTGTAATAATCGTCCACTTGGTACTGTGCCGATCTATCGGACTTCACATTGCGCTGATCAAAACAATTATTCGCGTCCGATGAAGGAGGAGGGCGCTCGTTCTGACTTTGAGCGATACCACGGCCCCTTCCTCGAGGTGACTGTTGGGGGCCACCGCGACCCCCTCTAGTCGACACACCATTAAGGCGATCACGTAGAGCAGGACAATCATACTTGATATGACCCTCTCGCCTACAGTATGCGCACTGATTATACCCAAGTGAAGATCTATAGTCAAAGTTGTCAGAGCGCGGCTGCATCCTATTTGGCTGTGCTCGTGGTCGATACTGCTGTTGTGAATCATTTTGATTTGATCGCGGAGGATACGCTTGCTGCAACAAAACCTTCGTTTTGAGCTCCTTCGTTTTCTTATCTGCACGATCACTTTCTTCCTTTTCCCTGTTCTCATAGTATTGAGCCGTCGCTAATATCTGTGCGGTGGTTGAAACAGCCCATGCACTTTCTGAATTCTTCAATTTGTTGCATAGCTCAGGCAACAAATTCGACACGAACTTGTCGACAAATAAACGCTGACCTCCCTCGGAGCCCATATCCTGACCGCTGTGGTCGACAAACGCTTCCTCAAACCTTGTAAAGAAATCCGAGACACTCTCGTCTTTCTTTTGCTTACAAGCTGCTAATTTATCCCAATTCACCCTCATCGCCGGCATGAGAGTTTTCATAAGTGTAATGATTTTCTGAGGTAAATCTAAAATTAACTGATCAGGCTTAGCCCCACCAACTTGTAATCCATCAGCCGCTATTAGTGCAGCCCAATCACCACCTAACTCGTTTGGATGATTTGCTTGGCGGATTTTCGCCCAAACTGGTTGCGGTACAACATTACCAAACAGCATGTCGATGTCGGCAAGGTTCATAACAGAAGCTTCCACCAATTGGGATAATTCCTTATAATAACCAGCCGGATTCTTACGTGGATCAGGCAAAGATTGCTTCACCTGCAAAACTTCTGATCGTTTCCATGGGAGGTGTATCCAAACTCTTCGAAAGTGCGGTAAAACCGGAGGGTGAGCTTGTGGATCACCTGGCACCCAAAGTGGCGGAACCTCTCTCATAGGATACTGACCAGCGTTCGTTTTCGTTTTGTCGGCGTCATCATCAAATGATACGCGAGAAGGCACTGAGGATCTACAGGCTAACAATCGCTCTAGGGCACGTCGTACATCTCCACCTACAACCATACCATTCGAGAATGTACTCTGAAGCTCAGTTATATCGGGCGGTACATTATCTAAGTCATCATTATACCACTCTTCCCTCAAAAAGTTACACATTTCTTCAAACACGAATCTCTGCGTAGGCTCATTAAACTGAGAAAACGTGTCGAAAACCATGCGTGGAGTGTAGTTAGCAGGGTGTCTTATCCACCTATGTGCCATAGTCACTAACGTCTCTTTTTCCCTTCCACTAGGGATCTGACTCCGTCTCTGGGGAGTTTCGGAAAGATCAGGTGGAAATAGCTGACCAGTAAGCGGTGAATAAAGGGTAGCAACAGCGTTAGGGATTCGATTACGAACAGAAGGAGAAGAAGAAAGAAGAACAGGAGCAACAATATTAGAAGTGAAGGTAGGCATAGTAGGAGCAGGCGAGGTAGTCGGGGGAGCAGTAATAAGAGGCTGAGGAGGCAAAGGCACGGGAGCAGTAGGAGGGAGTGATACAGGACCAACAACGGGCTGACCAGCAGCCGCCGGAACGACAGGAGGAACAACAGGAGCCGTAGCTCCCTGTGCATATGGAGGTGGCGAGTTCATGAAATACGTTAACAGGGGATCCTCCTTAGGATCCTCCGCTTTCTTATCAGGACTAGTTGGTAAAACCGGATAACATTTGTCTATCCTCATGTGATGTAATCTAGTAGAAACTTCTATTTCTGTTTCTTCTCCATCTCGCTGACATTGTTGTACAAGTTGCATTATCGGGGCCATACCATCTCTTCGATTCTTTTTAGACTGTTTGATTTCTTTCTGCTTGGCCTCTTTACGCCACAACCGGAAGGAATCAAACATAGCTGGCCTAGCTTTCCTTTTAAACAATTTAGCTTCAAGATTATCTAAGATCGTGAGATCAAAACTTCCGTGTGGTGGCCAACTAAGGACACCATCTTTTTTCGTGTAACGGACCCAGTATTCATTATATATAATAGGGCCCACACCATGTCGACTATAGAGTTCATATATCGGAGTTCCAACTGGAGGTATCGGACACGAGTCCTCCAACCGGGAATCCATTGCGCAACATTTGAAGAAACCAAGAATACCACTATGGCTAGGCATCGTGCACACTAACCTAGTATCAAACTTCAAGGGTTACCGAAGTGCTAAATCTTCGTGAAATACAAAACCCTCGGTTTTTGGCAATTGCAACTGTCAAATAACCACTAAGAACCACAACTAAGAACCACAAATGCAATGGAACCATGCATACAACAAAGCTTCAATAAGCTCAACAACAACTACGGACACTGGGAGCGACCCACCAAAATACTTAACTGAGAGCACAATGGCGTCACCAGGAAGGCCCGTCTATTGTCCCGCTTGTACGAAAGGTCTACGCCAGGCACCGAAAACAGGTCGACAGTCAGGGCATCGGTCCATCGCAGCCGTCAGGAGGCGGGAATCTTCGCGGGAAAAAATCTTCGGACCACTTATTTCGACAACAGGATCGATGAAGCGGGGTGCACCTTCCCTCGGAGATTTCACACGAAGTTCCTCACGATCGTCAGGCTTTGGACCGGTACCGCTGATGTCGCCCCACGTGGGGCGCCAACTGAAGGACTGGACTTTTAACAGAACCAGCGGTGCCAGGGAACAACACCTATAACCTTCATGGGATACCTGTTCGGCGCATAAGTGACAGAGACACGGGACACTTCCTTCGGCGTCAAAGATCAGCGTTTATTACTGCAGGGAGGCAAAAGTCACAAGAAGTACAACGGATTGTAGGTTCTGAGAGTCTGCTTCAAATTGCATATGTGGATCGCTCCTTTTATACTAGTTTTCGACATAGACTAACATTACGAACAAAAGGTTACGACTCAGTTCCCATAGTATACTTCAAAGGCTTCATTCATGGCATCGGAAACCCGGAACACACTGACAGTAACATTTGCCGGTTCCCAACTGTAAATGCACATCTTCCCACCATTAGGCGCATTCCACTCTAGTTGTAAAAGGATGAGGGTAGAGACAAGAACAGCTGCAAGGAAGTCAGACAACAGTAGAGAGAAGAGTGTGAGGGTAATATCGGAAAGCTTGATCACAGGATCAAAGGATTCGAGCCGAGCGCATGCAAGGCTGAAACAATAGGCCAACGTGGGAAGATTACCCTCAAGCAGAGCCATCTGCCTTTGCAGTGTCATTCCCCCGGCCATAAAAGACGCATGAAAGGAATATGCATCTTCCGTAAGGCTTGGGACCTAAAGGGTCACGAGGCGAACAGTTGCCTGCTCGCTGACTACGTGAGGGCAAGAAACAAAATGGATGCCGTGTCTAAAATGGAACCCAAAGGTTCAGAGAAGAAACACGTAAATAAGGCGAACCCCGCCCAGTAGTGTAGCGAAAACGCATACACTTACTGAACTCGTCTTTTACGGTTCATAGATACCGAACTTGCCCATATTCGTTCATGCTCAAAACATCGTAATGATTCTCACGGAACCTCAGGCGGGGCTACTATCCAGGGGCCTCATTTATGAGGCTGTGCGTCACTTTTACGCGGCCGGTGCATCACTTTATGTGACGCACCAGTGGCGTAATAAATGCGCCTTGTTGCACCATATTTACAAAGTGACGCATCTAGGTAGATGCATCACTTTGTAAACCCCTGCACCACATTATACCTGCACCAGGTATAATGTATGCAAGGGGGGCGTATTGACTCAAGAAAGGGTCATGGAAGTGACGCAGTGAAATCTATGAGATTTCACTGTGCCACTTCTAGGACTCAAATGCGTCAAAATCTTACGCTTGCCTCACAGCAGGCGTAAGACTGACGCAAGCCCTTTCACATGCGGCTTGCCCCATGTGAAAGGACACATTGCTGGAGTTGCGTCACTTTTGTGACACACTCCAGCAATGTGTCACTTTTGCGCCAAACAGATACGTCAGAAATACTGACGTATATGTAACTCCTTGCGCAATGATGCGTCATACTGTAAATATGACGCATCATTGGTGTCGCAAGGAGGGCGCAATGAAAAGTGACGCATCGCTGTTTTCACACAGCGATGCGTCACTTTTCATAAATGAGGCCCCTGATACTTAGGTTTGCGCGCTGTTTCGCAGCTACCTGTCATGACGTGAAAGGTTTATGATCTCATAATAAAACATACGCACCGTTGAATAAGCTGCTTTTTGCATTACTTTGTAAATATGATGTTTAAAAGGAAATGCTCTGTAGACTAATGTATCCACTGTAGGAATATGTGTTTCGCCATACCCAGGGGTTCGATTCCCGCCAATACCATTCAACCTTTCATACTTCTGAGGTCGATAAAATGACTACCATTATGTGGGGGGTACATTCCAACCCAAGATGTCATTCGGAGTGAATGTGGGCTTTATTTTACACACACACAAGTCACTCACAGTACATTAAGGTTTCGAAATCGGGTTTCGTTTAACAATCTGTTTTAGTGAACAACCAGCCCACTTTAGCGTAGGCTTTAGTACTTCAGAACCAAAATCACCGCCTGCCGCTGGCTTCTCATACGTTTTCCAGTGGCTTGAGGCGCTGCTGGTGTACTGCAGTAGATCCCTTCGCGCAAGAAATCACTGTCACTACTCCTTAGTTACCAAGAAAGGCCACTTTATTAAGACAGGTGCAAACAAAATCTGAATCAAAACTATTTCAATTACTTATTTAATAAACCAAAATTCCTTCAGCTTAACTTAGCATCCTTACTAAAGAATAAACCCCACACCAAGATAACTCGAACAAACCCAGAAGCAACTGACTCTTGTAGATACCCCCTCCTTTCCTTTAACTGCCCTTTGAGGATGGACCAGCCCGCTCCAGGCTGCCCACCCCCCATCAAAACCCGCCAACCAGGAAAACCGACTAGAGTTTTCCTGCCCCACCCAGAAAAGGAAGTCAAACCTGATCCTGAGAGCACCAACTGAACATCCAGCACCTTAGCAATCAAATCCCGCAATTCTAATAAATAAAAGACTGCCCCATCTGAGAAAGGTGAACCCCACCCTCCCGGAAAAGGTGCTGTTCAGTAATTTGTAAATGAGGGTGAGACAAACTGTAAACAGTAAGCCCCTTACAAAAAAGACTCATAGTTCTATGCAGTGTTCTCCTCGCTCTTTTCATAGCTGTGTGATTTTGTGCTCCTCACCATTGCAGCCGTGGCACAAATTCCGTCCAAATCACCATGGTGCTCAACCAGGCATCCTTGATGACCGCCAGATCCGTCTTCATTAGTTTCATCAAAGTCAGACCAGATAAAGACACCAGATCGTTCTCACCAATGTGGAGTACCAGCAGATCTGGCGGACCCCCTAGGAGAAAAACAGGAATTAACAAAAGCTGAAGAAAAAGGGGGACCATTTCCTAACATACTTCTCGCAGCAGCCCGACCTCCATCTCCCAATTCTGCGTATTTGAGACCAGTCCCACCCCAATCTGGCAGCCTCAGTCGCCGCCCCAATTTGAAAGGAATGTGTCCCAAAGTGTAATGGATTCTGCCCCAACAGCAGAAAAACCTTCCGTAAAACAGCCAACAACTGGGCAATATAAATTGGACTCCCATCAGTGTGACAAAATAAGACACCCTGCCTGAAAACCTCCCATTCCCGAACCGTGCAACAAGAATCCAAATCACTCCTGTCCAAGAAAACCCATTTACCCCTGCCCAACTGGTCCGTCTTAGAAACCTGAAGCCAAAGTCGCAACCTATCTCCCTCCACAAGGACCTCATTACTAGTCATGCCGGCCCTGGTCCTCAAACCCAAGAGCTCCGAAGCCCGGAATGCTCCAAAAATTAACCAAAAAAACACAACCTAGATTTCACACAATCAAAAGCATCATAGCCGCAAGAAGGCAACTTAATCAACAGCTGCTGAAGTAAATCAAAAGTCACGAGCTGCCGCAGATGCTTAGAACCAGCCTGTCACCTACCCAAACCCTTCAGAACCTGTTTCAACAAAATCCCCCCCACAGGATCCCTCCCCCACCGCAGGTGCCCAGAAGAAGAAACTCCAGCAAGGTTACCCGAGATAGTGGTATGTGAAAGACCTTTATCAATCAGGCCCGTGCCCCACAGATCTCACCAGCTTTAGAGCATCATCCACCTAAGCGCAAGACACACTAGAATCTTCAGGGATGATATAGTCATTAATAGAAAACCCTTCGGGCCAAGACAAATGATGGATTAAGCGAAACTCACCAGCTTTCTTTTTAGGCACCACCCCCAGAAGAGAGAGAAGTCAGGCAGTGGACAGTGCACGAAAGGACTAGCAACCCTGCCCGCCTCAACTTCAGCACGCAGCTTCAGCTGCACAACTTGGGGACATTCCTTTGCAGACTTCAGATTGTCCGACCACCTTCCCTGACGTGGGCCCCTATACCCGATCTTGAAACCCACTTGGAAACCCCAAAACAAACGTTTTGCTGCATCAGAGTCCGGATAGTCTGCCAACCATTGTGCTAAACCCTCCACTTTAATAGGTGTAGGAGCCCTTTGGGACAAACTGAGAAGACTGGCCTCTACCCCTTCCTTGATCTCCAAAATGCTGCCCTGGGAAACAGTGCGGGAGAGTGTGCCTACCCCCACATTGTGAACACTCATGTTTATATTTACCATACTGTCGGGAGCAAAATCCTTTGTTATAATGCCAACGGCCCCAGATGCTGCTGCCTGCCCCCTACCCATGACCCCCGCCCCAAACTGAGCGGGACGAAATTGAAAGGGCTGATACGTCACAGGTAACCCACGCGCAGTGTGTGTAGTAGCCGTCGGCAGGGCCGAAGCCATCCATTGCAACTATAGCTACGAATCCACACCACCCCAAGAACGCTCAGGAACAGGCTCATCCTAGCCCGGAATTCCTCATCATAAGAGAGCCAGGCATAGCCCCAAAAATAACTGTGCGCCTTCCTAATAATGTCCATGTACTTTAACATCGCTAGTGCCTTCTCCTGATGCCATTCGCAATAAACACCGGCACATATAAGGAAGGCAGAAGTCCAATTCTCAATCGAAGTCGGGACCCTAGGACGCCGCGCTAACTCCCACTCCTTCTCCTTAGACCCTTCCTTGGCCTGGACATCCCGATTAAGTTATTGAAAAAGCATCACAAACTCATGGCTCCAAATTTGTACTTAGTCTTTACCACCAAATGTGAACCCAAAGGCATGCCAATTCCCACGTAAGTCAATTTTTGTTTTATGTTCTTATCCTCAACCACATGCTCCTGTAATGTGGAAACCTCCCCTGAAGGAACTTCCTCACAGTTTTTTTTTTTATAGTAGCCTGCCGCACCGGCAGCATTCTTGCAGAAAGTTGCTCCACAATCAACTCATCCCCAACTCCAAAAGACCTGGTACGCTTATCAGGAACACCCTCACCCTGGTGCCAAACAGACCACCATCCTGTCTTACCTTTTGGCAACTGTGACATTCTCCGTTGAAACGCAGCAGGGTCCGCCTGCTGGGACTTGGTAGCCGAAGAGACACGTATGTTTGCTGGGTCCGCACCTGACTCCTGCAAAACACTAAGGCAAATGGATTGCCCCAAAACACCCATCGTATGTTTCACTGCAACATTTCCAACATCCCCATCACGTAGTTCACCTTCTTCCAGGTCATCACCATCAATATCCAATTGTATTGAATCACCATGTCCAAAGTCATCCCCACTGCCAACAGGCAACTCCCCATCACAACTCCCCCATCATAATATTGCCATTGAATACCATCACTGCGCACTGCGCCTCGCGGAGCAGAAGAGAAATCCGCTCCAGACCCCAGTTCCGCCAAATGTGATGTGGAAATCTCCCCTGAAGGAACTTCCTCAACAGTTTTTTTCTTTCTTTTTTTAGTAGCCTGCCGCACCGGCAGCATTCTTGCAGCAAATTTGCTCCACATTCAACTCATCCCCAACTCCAAGGAACACCCTCCCCCTGTTGCCAAACAGACCACCATCCTGTCTTATCTTGGCAACTGCGACGCTCCTTGATGAAACATAGTAGGGTCCCCTGCCGGGACTCGATAGCCGTGGCGTCTCGCCCTTTTGCTATGGTCCGCACGTGACTCCTGTAAAACACTAAGAAAACTAGATTGCCCCACAACACCCTTCTGATGTTACCCTATAACATTTCCAACATCCCCATCACGTAGTCCACCCTCTTCCAGCTCATCGTCATCAATATCCACAGGTCTGTCAAAGCCATGTTCAATATATACCCCACTGCCACTCGGCATTTCGCCATCACCAACTCCACCCTCGTAAAAATGCAATTGAATATCATCGCTGCGCACTGCGCCACATGTAGCAGAAGAGAAATCCGCTCCAGATCCCCCTCCTGTGCACCCCCCAGACTGAACCGCCGCGTGGTCAGCCCGCAACTTCCTCTTGCCAGCCAAGGACCGGCTCGCTGTAGTTATGTCCTTGGCCTTGTAGCCGCGCAAGCCAGGCTGCACCTTACCAGAAGACCCAAAATCCCCACTGTGCCATTGGAACCAACCGCCAAATCCGCACCAGTCCCAAGCCAAACCCATTGTCCACTCCCTCGCGCATGGCGTGCCTTCTGTCCAGCAACCGCCAAACACGCCGCAGGGGGAACAAAGAACCAGCTGCGAGAGGCACTGCAGAAAACATGGGCTCGATCTCCGCCACCCCGCCGCCCAAAGAGAGAGGCGCACACAGGCAGCGAACCACCCCCATGTCCCACCACCACACCGTCCTGGGAAACAGCCTGCCCAGTGACCGCACCCTGTAGCTGGCAAGGGGGAGGGACAAATACATAAGTCTGGCCATTAATATGAATGAAATGAGCCATGTCCTGCCCAGCCCCACTACACAACAGGGGGTCAGGGGCACTCCGGTCCACCGCCTCCTCCCAGGCCTACAAAATGGACCTCAAAGTTCACCTCCTCCAAAAACACCTCCAAAAGTAATTCACGTCCTCTTTATTATCTGAAGGAAGACTACCCATTACTGAAAGCTCTATGCTCTATGACTATCGAAGTGCCTACCAGTGTGTTCTTGTGGTTGGAGTGTTTGCCATTTATTGCAGTATTATCCTTGTACCTGTGTTTGGTACTCTTTTGCAACATGCACACACCACTCTTCTCTTGTAACACACTGCTTGCAACCTCTCACATTTTGTTTGCCTTTGATACTTGCACAAGTGACACCATTGCCCATGTAACGTTTGTTCTTGTGCCCGTCTAGCATTTAATGCAGTATTATACCTCTAAGCGTACGTTGATTTCTCTTGTAATCTGCACACTTGCCACTGTTTCCTCCTGTGCACTGTTCCAACCTCATGTATTTCGTTTGCTCACAATATCACCTGTACCTCATGTAACTTAACGGCTGCCAGTGTAATCCGCTCACGTGTAAGGTTGTGGACATGTATCAATTCTGTTCCCATTGTGGAGCGCTCCGACGCCCCCGTGCGAAACCCGCGCCACACAAAAACAAATAAATAAGCACTCCGGCCCCCCACCCCCACCAGAAACAACGCCGAGAGAGGAACTGCCCAGGGACCAGCCCGACGATCTCGCGGCCCGCCCCCAAGGCCTCCCCCGCCGTCCACCGGCCGCCCCCAGATACACACACAGCCCCACATGAGACTTACGAAAACTCTGCCGGGAAACGCAGGGGGGTGGGGTCCGACGCCCCCGCACTTCACTCGCCTGCATCTCCATCGTCCTAGGCTGCGTGCAGGGCGCGGCAGGCAGACACCGCAAAACAAACTACACTACCCGCCTCCCCCCGGCACAGTTCCCTTCCCGCTCTCCCCGCCTCTATTTATGCCCTCTGTCCTCGCGCTGATTATCACCTGCTCCCCCGTGGCCAGCCCTTGCGCGAACCTACCCAGGGAGAGACCGGCTCGCGTACGGCTCTCCCTGGGTCCCCCCTTGGATGGTGCCAGGGAGAGGGTGCTGCCTGCTACCCACTCCTTCACAGCAGTATGGTTCAGGGGCTTGCTACTGTTTCAGGGATGCCTCCGGGTCACTCCAGTTTCAGTAAGTCCATTATTGACCCCGAAGATTGCAAAGCTGTGGCCAAGTTATCAGCCAGCCAGCAAGCAAGTCAGGAGTCACATGTACGATTGGCCATTTCCAGTGCTGGGAAGGATGTATTTTGCATTGGCAGTAAGCCTCGCCCTTTAAAGTGTGTCGCCTTTTTTACTTTGCCCATTTGTTTACTTGCAGCACAAAGGGAAAACCGAAAAGAATAGTGGCTGCCAGTGAGTTGTGTGTGACACGTACCTTGCTCGACAGGTAGTTTTCTTTTACTTCAGGAAAAAAAGCACTTCAAGATGTTTGCCGGGTCGTCCTACACATTCTGCACGAAAGGTCAGACATTTTCTCTGTGCCGCCTCTCTTACAGTAACACGCCTCTGCCTCTTAAGTTGAACTTGGCAGGTGGCCACGCCATCGATTTCCCTTTATCCTCTTATTATCGGCAAATATAATCAGCTGAAGAGACTGTGCAAGAAATTGATACATTGATTCTTTATCCGCTCGAGCAGTTCCCTGGCTGTGCCAGATTGGGAGAGCAAATGGGCCGCAATAAATGATATTTTAACAAATGTGAACTATTAGTAAATCTTCGCCCAGGTCTTTTGATGCAGTTGCTTCAGACTTGAGTGGGGCCTCTATTGACAACAAGCAAAACTGCTGCTTTTTCGTAAGAATAGCAATGCTTTTGCATTTGACTTGTGAGGGACACCTAGTAACCACTCGAGGAACTGCAGCTTCCTGAAAGAATTTCAATGCTTTCGCATTCGACTCATGGGGTGACACCTAGTAACCACTAGAGGAACTGCAGCTTCCTGAAAGAATTTCAATGCTTTCGCATTCGACTTGTGGGCGGACACCTAGTAACCACTAGAGGAACTGCAGCTTCCTGAAAGAATTTCAATGCTTTCGCATTCGACTCATGGGGGGACACCTAGTAACCACTCGAGGAACTGCAGCTTCCTGAAAGAATTTCAATGCTTTCGCATTCGACTCATGGGGTGACACCTAGTAACCACTCGAGGAACTGCAGCTTCCTGAAAGAATTTCAATGCTTTCGCATTCGACTCATGGGGTGACACCTAGTAACCACTAGAGGAACTGCAGCTTCCTGAAAGAATTTCAATGCTTTCGCATTCGACTCATGGGGTGACACCTAGTAACCACTAGAGGAACTGCAGCTTCCTGAAAGAATTTCAATGCTTTCGCATTCGACTCATGGGGTGACACCTAGTAACCACTCGAGGAACTGCAGCTTCCTGAAAGAATTTCAATGCTTTCGCATTCGACTCATGGGGTGACACCTAGTAACCACTAGAGGAACTGCAGCTTCCTGAAAGAATTTCAATGCTTTCGCATTCGACTCATGGGGTGACACCTAGTAACCACTCGAGGAACTGCAGCTTCCTGAAAGAATTTCAATGCTTTCGCATTCGACTCATGGGGTGACACCTAGTAACCACTAGAGGAACTGCAGCTTCCTGAACGAATTTCAATGCTTTCGCATTCGACTCATGGGGTGACACCTAGTAACCACTAGAGGAACTGCAGCTTCCTGAAAGAATTTCAATGCTTTCGCATTCGACTCATGGGGTGACACCTAGTAACCACTCGAGGAACTGCAGCTTCCTGAAAGAATTTCAATGCTTTCGCATTCGACTCATGGGTTGGACACCTAGTAACCACTCGAGGAACTGCAGCTTCCTGAAAGAATTTCAATGCTTTCGCATTCGACTCATGGGTTGGACACCTAGTAACCACTAGAGGAACTGCAGCTTCCTGAAAGAATTTCAATGCTTTCGCATTTGACTTGTGAGGGGCACCCATTAAGCAGACTGTGAGATCCATAAATAAGACAAGAAGACATGCAGGTGAAGATTATCCAGTTTAATAGGTACAGTGTCAGCAGAGACCCCAACCACTTCTCAGTGCCACCAGCAACTGACTTAGAATCAACACAGCATATTCTGAGATAGCAACCACCCCACATTCCAAATCCCTACATCAGGGGTTAATCTAACATCTTGTAGTGGTGTTATCCGCATTACAGCACTAAAATGCATTATTCACCCATCATAGCGCCCCAAAAACCACTGCAAGGCGAGCTTAATGATGTAACAAGTGAGCGCACTACGCTTCCCAACAGCGAGCTGCATGCTCCGGCCTCCTAACACATTTTTTTTAGTTACTAGCCGGCTATCAACACTCTATTAGGGGCCGCGCTGCACCAGGTCGGGGAATTAATTTTCATTCGGCTGTTCAAAAAAGCTGAGCTGCCCCACCTAGCTCAGAGTGCATTGACCATGTGGTCTCTGTCTATCAGCACAGCCTGTGGTGATGAACATAATCTGGGGGTGGTGCCTTTCCTGGGTTATTTATGCCAAGGGGCTAGCCCCACTGTGACTACAGTGTAAGATTATCCCCAGTGTCCTGCAGAGCAGACACTGATGCAGTGGGAGGTAATTCTGGGGCATATTATCAAGGGGGTTTATCTCCGCTTTTTTGGCTTTAAAAGCCAAGAAAGCGGAGATAAAATTATCTCCCTATTACCTAGCTGTCGCTAACACCAGTTAGCGACAGCTAGTAAGAGATAGCGACCATCTTGGGCCCCACTTTGCATGTCAGTGATATTTATCACTAATGACATGCAAAGTGGGCGTGCCAAGATGTTAGCGACTGGAAACAGTCGCTAACATCGCTATCTCCTATTACCAACTTTTGGAGATATTCGCGCTAAGCGCGAATATCTCCAAAAGCTAACACCTGCCCTGAGCAGTTCTTAGCCATGTTATCCAATGGGAGGTGGATAACATGGCTAAGAGCATTAGCTCGGTAATGCATGAATATCGCTGACTTTTCAGCGATATTCATGCATTGCGGCCGTTTTTTATCGCATTTGCGATAAACCTTGGTAATACCAAGGTTTATCTGCGGTAAAAATCGCCGCAGCTTAGCGGTAAAATTTTCTCTCTAACCAAGCAATAGCGATAATTATCGCTATTGCTTGGTAATATGCCCCTCTGTTTTTCCTTGCTGCCGTTCAATCATCGGTGGAAGTCGTGCTCACAAGTGTATTAAAAGGTCTGATATTGGCCCCATTCTCGCGCAAATGTAAGCATAGTCTTTACATTTCACTGGCAAAAAAATGTGAGTTATAACTGTACCCTAATTTGCAGTGCTTAATTTGTGGCGGTGGTTTCCGGTGTTCGGCATTTAATTGTCAGCACCGGCTCTAGTGACAGCCCACCACATGGTGGTGTTGTCTTTTTCAAAAAAAAATTTAAACATGTTTTTATTGGTTTTGCAAAAAAACATCAGAGTGGCAGTTCGCATGTAAAAATATACGGTGACAGTACGTACAAGACATTTTTGATGACACTCTTCACATGTCCCAGTCCCTCCCCCGGTAATCAAGATCAATCCCAACATTTGCATCGTCCCACCAACCCTCTCAATCATCCCCTGATTCATCATCTGAGCTATCTTGGTCGGATTCAGGAATGGGTTCGCAGATGTCCCCCCTATAAGTGTTCCAGGCAGCCCATACTTTGGTCCATTTTCTAGGGCACTTCCTATTTATATATACAGTTCTCTCGGTGATCCATGTCCCTGCACCACGACTCCAACAGGGGTCGGTCAGTGGCCCCCCATTTCTGCGCTATGTTCCGCTTTGCGACCATGAAGCCCAGCGTCGCCCACGTCTGTCCCTGCCGTGTTAGATCGTTAGTTTCCCACATGTTCAGGAGGCACCAGCGCGGCTCAGGCAGTAAAGAGATATTCAAAGTCTGGGATATCATTCGGAGGACCTTGCGCCAGTAGTCTGTTATGAAGGGACAAACCCAAATAGTGTGGAAAAAGGTACCCTCCTCCCCGCACCCTCTAAGACAGTATGAGTGGGGTGTTCTGCCTATTTTGTGTAGCGTACTCCTGGTGAGGTAAGAGCGGTGTAGGATTTTGAGTTGCACAAGTCTGAGTCTAGCCGGAATCCCCACCTCCCTGGGTGAGGCTAGGGCCTCCTGCCATTCCGTCTCATCCATGTCATGAATGTGTGCGGTCCATTTATCCTTCAAAGTTATCGTGAGATCTGGTAGGTTATTGATCAATTTACGATATGTGAGTGACGTAGCACGTTTGGGCATAAAATCTGTAAGTAGCCTGTCTTCTAGGGGAGAGGCCTCAGGTATGTCTACATCCTGCGGGAGCACTGTAAGGAGAGCGTGCCGAATTTGTAGGTATTGGAATGTTTCGGTAGGTGCAAGTTCGTATTGTTGTCGAAGCAGTTCGACGGGAACGACAGCCCCCTTGTCCCAAAGGTCGCCTACTGTGGAGATGCCTATACCGTCCCAATGGTCGAAGCCCTTGCTATTTCTGAGTGATCCTAGTCGCTTGGTGTCCCAAAGCGGGGTGAGTTTGGTAATGGTCTCCTTCCAGCCTAAACGTGTTTGTGCCGTGTACCACAGTGTGACCGTGCTTCTTGTCGGGCCTTCTAGTTTCTTCGCTCGTCCCCTATTATACAGGGCCGCCAATATATTAACTGTTCCGAGCTGCGCCCTATCTGCCTTAAATGCCGGATTCGTTTGAGAGGCATGTAGCCACTGGTTAATGATTTTAAGATGTACCGCCTAGTAATAAAAGTGTATATTGGGGAGTGCTATGCCGCCGTCGTACCAGCTGCTGTGTAACTTTGCCTGCGCTATGCGTGCTGGCACGCTACCCCACAGGAGCGTGGACACCAGAGCTGCTATTTGCTTGAAGTATTTCAATGTTACTGGAAATGGCGTATTTTCTAGCGCATATAACAAACGGGGCAAGGCCAACATTTTAAATAATACTGCTTTTCCTAGCAACGTCAGGGGTAAGGGCTTCCCAATGGGTCACGTCTCTACGCAAGCGTTCTAAAGGGGGAGCCAAATTCTTGGTGAAGAAGGCTGCTGGACCCTTGGTGACATGGATGCCCATGTACTTGAATGAGTCCCGGGACATCGCCAGCGGACAGTCCGGGGGAAGTCGCGGCTCAGGTCCCCTAAGAAGGTAGAGAACCGATTTGGACCAATTTATGGTGTAACCGGAAATGAACCCAAAGGCGTGACAGATCTCGAGTAACACTGGTAGCGAGCTCTCCGGGTCTGTGAGATATATCAGAATATCATCCGCATAGAGGGAGATGCGGTCCTCCCAGTCCTCTGTCCTTTTAATACCTCGTAAAAGAGGGGCTGTTCTAATTTTTGCCGCTAGGGGCTCCAACACTAATGGGAAAAGAAGCGGAGATAAAGGACAGCCCTGTCTAGTCCCTCTTGTCAGTGGTATAGTTTCCGACAGATGCCCGTTCACTGCCACGCGTGCCACCGGTTCCGTGTAGAGGAGCCGGATCCATGCGAAAAACTTTGTGCCGAAGCCCAAGCGCGGGAGTGCCGCAAAAAGATACCATATCCAAAGCCATTCTCGCGTCTAGGGAAAGGACCGCCGATGGTTCAGTTAGTAAATGTTCCTGTGCTAACGCGCTATGTAGGTGCATGAGATTAAGGGCAGTATTTCTGTTGGGCATGAAGCCGGACTGGTCCGGGTGAATTAAATCAGGAATGTGTGCCTGCAGTCTATTGGCGAGCAATTTAGCCAGAATTTTTTTTTTTAAACTTTGTTTATTAGGTTTTATGAGTACAAGGTATAAAACACACCTATACATAACCATCCATACATACGGCTGAGAAGGATAATGACATTCCATGACATTAGTGGCAAGAGGAGGAGTACACAGGGATAAACCACCCATTGGGTACAGTGATATAGGGCATTTCAGCTCTGCACTCTATTAGTACGTCTAGTAATCACATCAAAAGGTACACATTTCAATCATAAATAGCATGACAGTGTTTGACATTTCACAATCCCGCCTCACGAGTTCAGTTGAGAAGTCACTGGTGGCCAAAGTCAATGGTATCAGCAGCAAAAGGCCATATATCAAGCAGAAACCCATCAGTGTAAATCACACAAAGCAATCTACACAGTGACTCAAGGCGTTAAGCGTTGCCACTAGAGACTCATTATTCCCAAGCGTACGGCATTGGCAAGGAGTTACACATCACAAGTTGTCACGTCAAACATTAACAATTTACTATTATTCAGTCTGTGCATGTGCCAGCAGGTAGCATGTCAGGGGGGCCCAGATATCTGTTGGCCTAGAGGTCGGTGGAAGTAGTTCAGCATATATGTTAAGTTGTTCCTGACAATAGACAAGATCATTCAGCCAGTCCTTAAATTTGGGGGCCCTTCCCCTACCCCATCTACACGCCACCCGTCTTTTGGCCATGAGTAGTGCCAATGCTACATATCTACGATGTGCTGCCTGGAGGGGTTCTACATATCCCAATAACGCTAAGACAGGGGACGGGGTCAATTTTTCGTTGATCATGTCTGACAAGGCCGTAAAGACTAGTGCCCAATACTTCTGCACCCCTTCGCACTCCCATGCCAGATGTAGAAAATCGGCCCCTGGCACGTGGCAGCGATCACATGTGTCTGTGTCTCGGAGATGACGTCTATGCATGCGTGCGGGTGTAAAATATAATCTATGCAAAAATTTGTAGTGAATTATTCTAAGCCTACTACTCGCTGATACACGTTCTGTTTGTTGTGTGCAAAAATCCCATTGTTTGTCCGTGAGTTCCATGCCCAATTCACAGTTCCATTTGGCCCTGGCACTTGGGGGTAAATTCTCTTAACCCCTGAACGTTATAAATGATCGAGACCAATTTCATGGGCGTTCCACCTAGTAAAATCCTATGTAGTGGCATAAAAATAAGGGGCTCACTAAGAAAGTCCATGGTGAGCGCTTTAATATTTTGTCGCAGCCTAACATATAAAAAGATGTCCATAGGTGACGACTGCGTACCCATGAACATGTGTTCCCGGGTCCAGAATGTACCTTCATGGTAAAGGTCTCCCCATGTTTTAATCCCGGTACGCTCCAGTATTTTGGGAAAAATCACTTCTTGCAGTAGGGGCATATCAGGGTGGTATACTAGCGGCAAAAGGGGCGTATATAATAGAGGCTCCCAGTAAGTCTCGCAGATGCGCCCATGCGTTATCTGTGCTCATTACAGTGGTTGCGGACTTGTCTCGTCCCGGGAGTGGGATATATACGGCACCTTCTATAGGGATCGGGTGAGCCAGCCAATGCTCGGCTGCTAGCTGAGGGTTATAACGGGGTTGGTATATCCAAAAGAAGGCGTAGTGTGCCTGTGCACTATAATAGTAAAGCTCTAGGTCAGGTATGCCAAATCCTCCCTGCAAATATGGCCTCACAAGTGTATCCCATTTCAACCTTGGGTTTTTCCCTCCCCAAACTAGTCTTATCAACTCAGACTTTAACTGTTGAAAAAAGTACTTCCTGGGGTAGAAAGGTATATTAAGGAATAGGTAAAGCAATTTTGGCAGGAGCACCATTTTTATCAGCGAACCTCTTCCCGCCATAGATAAGGGTAAGGCGATCCAGCGCGTCACTTTGTACGAGATTTGGACCAGTGTGGTGCCATAGTTCGCTTTCATCAGTTCATCTCTATCCTTCGATATGCGTATCCCCAAATATTTAAATTCGTCATCACACCAGGGTATGGGGTAATCCATCAGAAATTTAGTCGTCACATTTGTAAGGGGGAAACAGCACGACTTGCTCCAGTTAATCTGGACACCGGAGAGAGTTCCGAATTTGATGAACTCCCTGAGTATGGGATTCATGTTCTGTTGTGGATTACGGATGTACAATGTAATGTCATCTGCGTATGAGACGAGGATTTGGCGCAGGTTGCAGTGTAAAGCTTTATCGTTATGGTGTTGGCGCAGTTTCGCCGCCAGTGGTTCCACCGCAATCGCAAATAGCAGGGGCGATAGTAGGCAGCCCTGTCTGGTGCCTCTGGTTATTGGTATGGGTTGCGATAGTCTGCCATTAATCACCACTTTCGCTGTGGCTGAGTCATATACCAGTCAAATCCAGGTAAGAAAGATCGGGGGAAGCCCATCCGTTGCATAACTGCAAATAGATAATCCCATTCTAAGGAATCAAATGCTTTGGTAGCATCAAGGAATAATGCCGCCATTGGCAAGTCTTCAGAGACATTGTTTAATATCGTGAAAAAGGTTCTCAGGTTATGCGACTTCGCTCTACCGGGCATGAAGCCCGATTGGTCTGGCAGAATTAAGTTCTCCATAAGAAGATTCAGACGTGCGGCTATGAGTTTAGCCAATATCTTGACATCACAATTAAGTAGTGACAACGGTCTGTAAGAATCACATTGTTGGGGTGGTTTCCCTGGTTTGAGCAAGGAAGTAATAAGAGCTAGTCTCATGGAGGGGGGCAGGTGTCCCACCTCAAGTGCATCCTCGTATACTTCCCGTAATATTGGGGTCATGAAATCGATATAGGTCTTATAAAATTCTATAGGAATGCCATCTGACCCGGTGGCCTTACCAGATTGCATGTGCATTATGGCATCTCGCACTTCATCCAGTTCAAACGGGGTGCTGAGAAATCGCTGTTGTGTGTCGCTTAACCATGCTAATGATATATCTTCTAGGTAATCAGTGAGGTCCAGCCTATCTGTTCTAGTGGAGGTGTACAATGTAGTGTAGTGTGACGTGAAGGCGTTGAGGACGTGCATTGTATCTCTATAGACCCTCCCGTCATGCTCTGCTATCTCAAGTATAACGTTCACTGGCGGCATTAGTTTAACAGTCGCCGCAAGTGCCTTCCCTGGACGGTCCCCCTCTCCATATCTGCGTGCTGTCCAGTAACTGCCTCTGAATTTCAATTCTCTAGTAGCCTCTTCTTTATATTCCGTGATTTTCTCTCTAATTAGGGAGCGCGTCGTTGCCGTCGGGTTGAGCGCTAATGATTGTTCTAGCTGTTTCAAATCTCGCTCCAGATTCGTAAGGGCAGTCTTTATACTTTTTAGGACCCCTGCTCCTTTTGCAATACAAATACCCCTCAGCGTTACCTTGAAGGCCTCCCAGACTACCTCAACACTATCCACTGAATCCTTATTGCGTTGGAAAAATTCCAGCACTTCCTTTCTCAATTCGTCTTGAAAACACGTGTCTAACAGCATAGTGGGTTGTAGTTTCCAGGGGGTTCGGGGGGGTCCCAGATCCTCCGCAGATAAAGTAAGTTTTACCGGGGCATGAACGGAGTAGGTTCTAGCCATATGTTGCACTTTAGTGATCATAGGGCATAGTGTTCGCGACGCAAAAATATAGTCTAATCGTGCCCAGGATGCAGCATGCGCAGTAACGTGTGTGCCCTCCTGCGCATTAGGGTGAAGATGTCTCCAAGTGTCTACCAGGCCATAGTCCCGCACTATCTCCCGCAGTTCAGTGCGGGATTTGGTATAGTGGTGTGGGGCCGGGTGTGATTGATCTATTGCTGGGTCATATGACACATTAAAATCACCACCCCACAATATATTATCTGGATTTGTGAACAGTGTTTCGGCCCAGAGGTCGGTAAAAGAATGGGGATCATCCACATTAGGGCCATAGCAGCAAACCACGGTCAATGCCATGTGTCCTAGTCTTTCCAATATCAAACAATATCGACCCTCAAGGTCAGTTTTAGAACCTGCCAGCTTAAATTGTGTACCCTTCTTTATCACTATCGCCGCACCCCTCGCGTATGAGGAGTAGGAGCTAAAGACTCTGTGTTCTGACCATCTTTCTGCAAATGTGGTGCTCGTGTTAGGGCGGAAAAGAGTCTCCTGCAAGCAGGCTATATGTATGTTGTGCCTGTCTAGATACGATAGTATTTGGCGCTTCTTGCGCGGGTCCCCTAGTCCCCGGACATTCCACGTGACAATATTCAATTCAGTCAAGATCATCGTATTGGTGATGTGTGTGGTTGAAGTGGCCATAAAACATGTCGCTAAGGGATGTGTCCCACCCGACACAGATTGCTAAATAACAGCTATGTAATAGGAGGCAGTACCCGTCTCCTCCCTTCCTCACCACCACATCAGTAGTTCTCAAGCCTAGATATATCAGTCGTACCATAACAAACCGTAGGAAACAGTAACAATCCCCCCCTCTGCCCCCCATAGAGATCTTTCCTCCACCCTGTGCCTTGCCCCCCACCCACTGAAGTATCCCCAACTTGCCAGTATGGAACACCCACCTCCTAGCCCCCCAGTTCCGAAATCTCCCCATGAGTCAAAGAAAAAGGTCCCAAAGTAGTTGGGGGAACACCCACAGGGGCGCAATCAGAGGGATCCCCACTGTCGCCCCCGCACCTCTAGTCCACGACCTGGGTGACCACTGAGCTTGGTGGAGGAGGGGGTGCGGGCCTGGAATACATTACCACTGGCGTCTCAGCAGGGGTTAAGAGTGCATCCGTCATCCAGCGCCCTCCACGCTGGCTCCAATCTTGATCATGTTCCTCGATCCATTGTGTCCAAGCAGCAGCCTCCAGTACGCGAGCAATATGTATCGGCATCAAGCTTCCTCGTCTGTGTCTCGAGCACCATTGTGCGGCGCAGGATCCTTTTCGTCGACCATCGGTGACTGTCTTCTCACAGAGCGCAAATAATCTTCTACTTGCTGCGGGTTGGTGAAGAATTGTTGTCTTCCTTGATGCGTCACCCAGAGACGTGCTGGGTATAGTAGCGCATAATCAATTTGGGCTGCACGTAGTTTCTTTTTCAAGTCTATAAACTTACGACGTTCCTCGTGCACCATTGGCGTAAGGTCAGGGTAGATCAAGAAGGACACTCCGTTGGCGCGCTATGATGGGCCGCGGCGGCGCACCAGGTTTAGGTCTTGGTCCGAGCGAGCGATGTGCACGTTCGACTATGAACTGTGATAAGAAGGCCTCAGTGCCAACAGAGGTAAGGAATTTTTCTATGTACTCTTCCATTCGCCCAGTATTTGTGGATTCTGGAATGTCCATTACGCGGATATTGTTGCGCCGGCTACGGGCTTCCAAGTCCTCATTTTTGGCCGCGATCACTCGCAAAAGGTTGTTCATCCTTGTAAGTTGCGATGTATGGGATGCTGTGACGTCATCATTATCAGAAATGCGCCTCTCAGTTTCCTTAATTCGCTCATCATGAAGGTCAAGTTTGTGGGCGATAGCATACATTCTTGAAGACATACGGTCTACTTTATCGACGACTGTCGCAAAACCTTGTCGCATTTCTAAGATGATCTGTTGCATATCCACATTTGGTGTAGTTGGACTGCCATCCGGTGCACTAGGTCTGTTGTGTCCGCCAGAGCTCGTCGAGGGTTTAGGGTCCCTCTTGCTGGCAGTGTCGAAGCTGAGCTTCGGCTGTCGCGTGTCTGGCTTGCCCATAGTGGTAGCGCAAGAGACAAGTGGATTACCAGCGTCTCTCAACTTGCTTATAGTTGGTAGTACCACGTATATGGGCCCCACTATATGCACTTATCGCGCTGTCCTTGCCAGATATCGCGCAGCTACGTGTAAGTAGTATTCGCCGTAGTAGTTTTAGCAGTAGTGTCAATTCTCTCCAAATATCTCAGTGGCGATTGAGCCTACAGCAGTGCCTGCAGTTTTCAAGTCCCCGGCAGCCACAGCACAATATATCAACTGTGTCTCACGTAAGGCATGCAGCTAGTAGTCACCACAATCCTCTTTCCTCCAGTGATCGCTGGCAGCCCAGTGGCAGTGGGCTCGCACGCGACTGCTGGAGCACGACTGCCTTTAATTTTAAAATCAATCTCTGGTTCCCCGCTGACTACTAGCGGTGCACTTCGCTTCTCTGCCCTGTCCCGCTGATTACGAGCGGCGGACCCTAATTTTAATCGTCCTTTCACCACTTGCCCTGCTGATTACTAGCAGCGTTTTTTAACTACCTACCTTCTCTTCTGCAGCCAACCCATCCGCTGTGGCCGGACCGCTTGCCGGTGCTCCTCAGCGTCCGTGGGCACCATCTTGGGTAGGGTTGGGCGGCGATCCTCGCCACACCCCCCTCGTCATCTCCCTACTTAAACGGCCATTATGTGTCAGCGCAGCGGACGAGCGCAGCGGGCGCGTCGTAGGCACGCCTGAGTTGCGCCAGAGTTAAGCCCGTCTGCGCCCGTTCGCGCCTGGCCGGGACAAGGGGCAGGGGATGCTAGCCATAACACCTCATATACCGCTAGGCAATTGAGAGATTTTAACTTACCTGGACTGGCTCTCCCTTTAGTCACCATGGGAAAACTCACTGCACTTGGCATTTTATGCAATCCCTCCCCCCTACACGACCCCCCTATCCCTCCGACTGCCCCTGTACAGAACCACAATACCATCCGGGTACTATTCTTAAACACCCGCTCAATGGTCAGACATCAGGTAGATATTTTCACCTTGTTGTTACAAGAAAATCCTGACCTACTTTTGCTGACCGAGTCCTGGCTGACGGAGGATTCCCTCCCTGACATCTTAGCAGCCCTTCCCCCAGATTATTTTATTCTCCATGCTGACCGTATTGCCGATCACCCTGGTGGGGGGGTGGCTGCCATTATTTCTAAACGATTCCATCTCATTTCTTCATCTTCATTCGCACTCCCACAAGTAGATAACCTGACTATTAACCTGGGGATGGAAGCTGGGGCTTTCTCCTTCGCCCTTCTATATGGCCCTTCCCGACCCATGCCAGATTTTGCGGAGAAACTATGCGAACATCTGACTGCCCTTTTGCCATCACTACCTAGTTTCGCCCTATTTGGGGATTTTTATCATTGGTTCAATGATGCCAATGCTGGGGCACAAGCCACAGCATTATCCGAGACTCTGACAAGTTTGAACATGAGTCAGCATGTTGCCTCACCCACGCATGTAAAAGGCCATATACTAGATCAGGTTTGGACCTTGAATCTAACCCTCTCACCGCCCTCTACATCTCCATGCGTGTGGTCAGACCACTACATAGTCGACACGACCATCATTCTCAGTGGGCGAACCAAGGCCCCCTTGATGGCAGGCGGCTCTGCACGCAAATGGAATAACTATGATTCCAAGGGATTTTTATCTACCCTGGCTTCCACTTATCCGAATACCTCCCCTCTCGATGATGTTAATAGGATTGATACTAACATCCGTAGCTGGCTAAAAGGGGCTAGTGATCAATTTGCCCCAGTAATTAAGTTCCCTTGTACTAGACATCCTAATGCCAACCGGTGGTTCTCCGACAACCTCAAGAAAACAAAACTTGAGGTACGTCAACTGGAACGTATCTGGAGGCGGGATTATTCCCTGTTATCCAGACAGAAATATGTAACAGCTCGGAGAGAATATAAATCAGCTATCCTTTCAGCCAAATCGGAGCATATTTCCGACAGAATTCTCTCAGCCACCAACAAATCCCGTGAGGTGTTCAGGATCATGAACGAACTGACCACGGACGACAGGACCCTCCCAGCCCAAACCCCGACCAAAGAGACCTGTGATGCCCTCAACCTCTTTTTCATCGAAAAAATTATCAAAATAAAAGATTCTATCACCCCCGCCCTACAGCCGCCATTATCTTTGGACACCCTCCCGGACAATCTATCATCTCTCACTCTGCTTCCCACCCTAGATCCTCCTACCTTGGCGAAATTAGCCATCCGTGTAAAATCTGGCTCCCCGGACGACCACTGTCCTCCCGCGGTACTGCGTGATGTTTGCCTTAAGCTGCCTGAATGCATACTACCCCTCCTGAATGCTTCCCTTACCTCTGGCACAGTCCCTGGTTCCTTCAAGGAAGCCACTCTTGTGCCTCTCCTGAAGAAACCAGGGGCTGATGCTGCTGAACCCTCTAACTACCGCCCAATATCCTTGCTGCCTTATTTGTCAAAACTCCTTGAAGCCAATGTCACCTGGTGTCTCTCCAATTTCATCGAGAGTTCTTGCTTCCTTGAGTTCAATCAGGCCGGCTTTAGGCCGGCCCATTCCACGGAAGCTGTCATCCTGGCAGTTATGGACACTCTGAGAGGGAATGCAGATGCCAAGAGACCACAGGCTCTGGTCCTTCTGGACCTGTCTGCCGCGTTTGACACGGTGGATCATGACATCCTTCTCCACCGTGTCGGACAAGCTGGCATCCAGGTCTCAGCCCTAAGGTGGGTGGAATCATTCTTGACAGGAAGATCACAAGCTGTATGCCTTGGTCCCTTCACTGCATCAAAATCCCCCATCACTTGCGGTGTCCCCCAAGGTTCTTCACTTTCCCCGTTATTATTTAATCTTTATCTTCGCCCTTTAATCCACTCCCTCCATAATTGGGACGTTACCGTCTTCAATATGCTGATTTGCAGCTCGTCTTTCCACTCGATTCTCCTCAGGCAACTAACAACTTCCACGCCGTTATGACTCATATCCATCAATGGATGAATCTGAACCAGTTAAAACTTAACCCTGGAAAGACTGAGCTACTCCTCCCTGGCTCCAGTGCCGCATATTGGGGTCCGCAGTTCTGGCCCCCCGACTTGGGTCCCCCCCCTACACCACTCAAGGCCGTTAGGAGTTTGGGGTGATGATCGACGCCGAATTGTCACTCAAAGCTCAAGTGGGTGCCACGATTTCTTCGTGTATGTTCCAACTCCGAAAAATCCGGAAGATCAGGCACCTACTTCCACATGCGGCTTTGTGTCAGGTCGTCATGTCCCTTGTCATATCGCGCCTCGACTTTTCTAATTCCCTCTATCATGCACTTCCGCGATTCCTCTTGCACCGCCTCCAGGTCGTACAAAACCAGGCAGCCCGCCTCATATTTAAGATCCCTAGGTGGCAATCTGCGAAGCTTTTGCTCCGCAAGCTTCATTGGCTGCCAGTGAAGGAGAGAGCAGCCTTCAAGATGGGCTGCATGGTATTCAAATCCCTTCTTTGCTCCTGTCCTGTTTTTCTAAAATCCTTGGTCACTTTGTATCAACCAGCACGTTCCCTCCGCTGAGCCTCCCTTCACTTGGTTGTTATCTCCAAATTTAAACTTAATAAATTTGGAGGTCGTCTATTTGCTTTTCTTGCCCCTAAACTCTGGAATTCCCTTCCCCTGACCATCAAATCCAGCAATTCCCTTCTTCAGTTCAGGAAACTCCTTAAAACTTTTCTGTTCACTCTTTCTGAATAACTTTTTCTGTTTTCACCTACTTGTCCCTTCAGCCAGCGCCAAGAAACCCTCGGGTGTTAGCGCGCTTAAAAAGTATCATTTAACATAACATAACATAACACAATCTCAAGCCGGGCAGCGGTAGTCGGCAGCGGTCAGCGGCACCGGCGTACTTACACAGCCCTGCACAATCGAGTCTCTTAGCTATGGCCAGTCACCTGCCTTCCCTCAGTGCTCAGCAAGTACATCACTCGCTGGGCCCCCAAGCCTGTGGGGCCACGGACTTCCTCCCTGGACAGGGGCGGCTGATTCAATCCGGCACGTCCTGAGTAGCCTCGCAGCATACGTGTTTGGGCACTTTAAGATGGACAAGCATTGGTCGCTGTGTCGCAGAGTCCAGGCCCAGCGTTGTCATGCGTAGTGCCACTGCCTCTTGCCCTCGCCCTATGCCCTGGTGTTGGGCTCAATTGAATCTGCCGCGGAACACCGCAGTCGATGCGGGTGGGGCCGTTATAGCGCCGTAACCGCCTGTGAGCTCCGGGGTGCGATGCCCATGAACACGCTGCTCGTAGGGGCCTGGTGGTTATGCCCCTGCCGCAGAAGACGCGCGCCCCCCCCCCCCCCGCGCGTAGCGGGCCTCGGGGCAATCTGTGTCTTCCGATCGAAGTCACACGCTAGAGCTTTCGCCAATCGCCGTCTGACAGGCAGAGTTCGGTACAGGGCCCAGTCTTCCGCGGTGCGCTCCGAAGTACTGTAGCAGGCCCTGGGGACGGCCTACCTCACTCGTGTGGAGCCTCAGGCTGTCGTAGTTGCGGTCTCCGTCCGTCCCGCTCCGCCCACTCCCAGTCAGGGCTCGGCTGCAAACCTCGGATCCCCTTGCTCGCCACTGCCGCAACGGATCGGTTTGAAATTTTCGCCGAGTGTGGAGCTCGCCTGGAATCGGGACACTTAACAATTATACAACTTTGGCCGCCAAGAAGGTAGGATAATTGCAGGATAGGTCATTCCGGCAGCAGGAGCCTCACAGAAGTGCGGCCATACTGTGTGCGCGCCCTCTAGCACCCCCATTTAGCCAGAATTTTTGCTTCTACGTTAAGTAGTGATATTGGGCGATAGGATAGACATTCCGATGGGGGTTTCCCGGGCTTCAGAATCGCCACGATCGTGGCCGTTCTTTGGTCCTCAGGCAGTAGGCCATACTCCTGACTGTCATTATACATAGCAAGTAGATGTGGGCCTAGTGCATCTGTCTTAAGTTTGTAGAGTTCTAATGGGATCCCGCTGGGTCCCAGTGCCTTACCGGACTGTAATGACCTAATAGCAGCGTTTACCTCTTCTACGGTCAAGTGACCCTCCAGCTCTAATGTAGCTTCCAGCTCAAGGCCAGGCAGCTCCACAGTTCATAAGAAGCACGCCGCGTCAGTCTCCGAAGCATTCGAGGAGGAAGTGTATACCGCCCGGAAATGCTCCGCTAGTGTGTGCGCTATGGCGCCAGGGTCCGATATAACATGACCTTCCGCCGTCGTTCGGTGTGCTATAGCTCTGCTACCGCGCTCCCTCCTGTCCAGCCAAGCCAGTAATTTCCCAGCCTTGTAGCCCACCTCATATATCCTATGTCTAGTCGTCGTAATGGCCATCTTGGTCTCATGTCTAAGGTGTTCCCTATATTGTTGTTGCTTTAGGTCGAGGGTATATGCGGACTCGTGTGTGGGGTCAATTGTATGTGTGGCGTCCGCTGCCTGTAGCTCCTACTCCAGAGTTACCAGGTCATGGTGAGAGCGTTTGAAACCCGTGATGGAGGCTATAGCCTGTCCCCTGAGCACCGACTTGTAGGCCTCCCACAGGGTGGTCATGGAGCTAACTGAGGCTACATTCTCGGCAAAGAAATACTTTGTGGTCTTACGAAGTTACTTCCGCACCTGTGGGATCTGCAAATAACCTGGGTAAATAGGGTACAGTCGCTTGCGGGAAGTGTGATGAGAATTGTAGACTAACACCACTGGTGAATGGTCAGATACACCCCTGGGCCCAATAGTGATGTCATGTATGTGTGGTAGGCTGGACTCCGAGGTCAGGAAATAATCTATCCTAGATAAACTGTTGTGTACCGCAGAGTGAAAAGTATATTGCCTCGCTACTGGGTGCTTGTATCTCCATGCATCAACCAGGCCTAACGCTTCTGTCAAGCTCTGGAGGCGGGAAACCCCCGGTGTCAATGTCCTCACCGGGTGTCGGTCTCTGCCGGCATCCATCGTTGCATTAAAGTCTCCCCCAATAAGGAGGTCTCCTTCTGGCAGAGACAGTAGAAACTCACTGAGGGCCGGGAGCGCCACAGCGTGTAGCACAGGGGGAACATAGACCGACACCACATTTATGAGTCTGCCCTCCCACTGTCCATGCAGAGCAGCGAATCTCCCTTGATCGTCTTGTTTTGTTTGTAAAACTATAAATGGGGAGTTTTTTTCGCAGTAGGATACCCGTGCCCCGAGACCTAGTTGAAAACTCGGAGTGCACCACCGTTTTGAACCCCCATCTATCCATCACCCTGCAAGCCAAACCTGTCAGGTGAGTCTCCTGCAGAAGTGCTAAAGTGGGAGCTTGACGTTTCAGGGTGCGCAATACTAACCCTCTCTTAATTTCGTCACCCAATCCGTGTACATTCCATGTCAATAGTGTGAGCGGAGCCACTGGAACCATCAGGGCCTCCGCACCGGTGCTAGTGTGAGGTGTGTCTGTCGCCATCAGGGCCGTGGGATGCACAGGGGGATAGTATCCCTGCCATGTCAGGTGGGGACCAGTCGTGCTGCAAAAACCACGCTACCGTGCCTTTTCCAATAAAAACCAAAACAAGGAAACAAAAAACAAGAGCTACCCAAACCCTGGCTCCCACCCACCTCCCTGCCTCCCTGCCTGACGGACTTCCAACTGCCCGCCACCCCAACTCAGCAGAGTGCTCCATCCCAACCCAGAACAGTGTACTTGCGTGTAAGGGGTAAGAAGTCCAGGGGAGGGGAACCCTCCCTTTTCTGGCAGGGCCAGCCTCAGCTTAGTGTCCAGAGACAGCTTAGATAAATTGTCATTGACAAACAGAAGTCTTTGTTACAGGGCTCCGCCCACTGGTCCGGTTCATCCATTGCCGAGGTCGTCTGCGTCCACCCTCTGCGAGTGGTCCTCTTCATGATGCAAAAGTTCTTGGCTGCGCGCCTCTTCGTCATCGGTCCGACTGCGTTTCTCTCTGTTTCCGCGACGGGGTCCGCTCGCCTTTCGCCATCCTTCAAGCCAATCATAAGTTTCTTCAGGTGTCTCGAAAAACAACGTCTTCCCCTCAGCCACGAGCCTTAGTTTAGCTGGAAACAGCATTGAATAGGGCACCGTAATACCTTTTTTACCTCCATGAAACTACGACGGCGCTTCGAGACCGCTGCTGTGTAGTCCGGGAAGAAGGAGATTGTGGAGTTAAGCAAACAAATTTGTGGGGAGATGCGTGCCGTCTGGAGGATCACATCTCTATCCCGGAAATTGAACAGGCGTGCGAGCACCGGTCTGGGGGGTGCTCCTGGTTTAGCCCTGCCGCCCGGCACTCTATGTGCCCGTTCCACCGAAAAGAAAGTGGAGAGTCCTTTTGGCTGCAGCCTTGTTTTTATCAGTTCTTCCACATATAAGTCCATTGCCTGTGTGCCCTCACTCTCCGGAATGCCCAAAATGCGTACGTTATTTCGGCGTGAGCGTCCCTCCTGGTCATCCAGTTTTTCGGCCAATACTTTGTTCTCTGCTTCGAGACGCGATACAGTTTTCTGCAGGACAGCAGTGTCCATGGTCAGAGTCTTCGTCGTCTGCTCCACCTCCGTGACTCTGGTAGTGATTTTTTGAAAGTCTGCCCTCAGCAAAGACACATCGGTGGAGATAGAACCCACCGTGGTTTCAACATTGTTGAGCGCCGCCATTATGTCTTCTAGGGTTACTTTCGTGGGAGTATCTTCTCCAGCAGCACCTCCTGATGCTCACTTCCCCTCCGGCAGCGGGGGAAATCTTTTGCGTAGGCGTATTTCTCCAGCCTAGCCTGGGCATTTTGATTCCTCGGGCCCCTGCCCGACATGGCGTTAGCGCAGGATCAACCATGGGGCCCTCCACGTGATATGGCGTTGCATGAGGCCGGAGTCCTTCCACAGGGCAATGGCCCCCACTAGGTGTGTCTCCTTCTTCACAGGATCTTTGGTGTATGCCCCGACCGGGGGGGGCGGGAGAGGAAGCCAGGCAGTGAGCGGCTGAGAGTCTCGGTCAAGAAGTGAGGCGGCTGAGGGGGTGGGCATTTGTATCTGGGTAATGCGCCATGGACCTCGGGGCAACTTCCAGAGATAGCCGTGACCCACAAACATCAGAGATTCCCCAAGCCTGGCATCGGGGGGGAGGGCGGAGCCGGGGGGTGTATACCCCAGGTGACCTTTACCAGCCCTGCTTGGTCACGGCTTTGGTCAAGGCGTAGGGGCCCCCCGGATATGGCAGTCTGTAGGCCCGGGGAGTTGCGGGGTCTCTGCAGTTCAAGACTGGGCAGTATGGCCTGGTCAGGGGGGCCAGCAGGTCCAAGAAATGTCTCCGGTGGCGTCAGCGCAAATTATTCACAGCAACCCCGACACTGCCACTAGCTTCACTGCTCACCTCTGCCCTCCGGTGTGGAGAGGGCCTTGTCAGCCATCCGCGTTGGTCTCCCGTCCCCCCGGAACCGGCCCTTGTGTTATGGGGCGCATTCGCCGGCCCCACTGCTCCGCCGGCGAGTGTGACTATATTCCGGATCGTTCTGTGATGGCCGGTGTTGGGCCGCAGTGGCCGCGTTTCTTGCCCCCGGAGCCCTGTCAGGCATGTACACTAACTAAGGCCCCGGCTTCCCCGCATGGAGCAGGTCGTCTTTGCGCCGCTGCAGCCGACCTTGGTTCCCAGTGTCGGATTTTGACCGGAGCAGCGGCAGCCGATGCCGCTCTGTCACTGGCATCCGCGGGGGTCCCTACGGCTCAAAGACTGGCAGGATAAATGCTTGGATTATTCAGGAAGGGCCCCTCTTCATCGGAGCCTCTTCAGCAAGCAGCCATCTTGCCGGCTGCTAGCCACGCCCCCCGTCTTTTTCAATTTTGTGTTTATGTCAATGTGCAATGAAAACTAATACCCTTCTCTCATGGCATTAGCTTTGTGTGGCTGGAAATCGTCTGAATTGTCACACTTGTGGGATGTTGATGCTTAGGTGTTATGTTGGTAATGTTAATGGCAGTGCTGACAGGGTATGTATGAGTGGTGAAGGCTGCAGTAGCCTTCCGAGAAGGGCACTGGCACTTAGGTTTTTATAAATTAAGCACTGCTAATTTGTTTATGCTCAGCTTTTTAACCTCTGACTTTGGAACTTGGGAATGCCCGTTTTGCCTTTTGCTTTTTACCTTCTACATTTAATTTAATTTATTTAGCTTAAAAAAATATGTAAGTTTGTCACATTGTTCGATTTTCAAGTTCAGAGTTGAGGCATACCCAGCTACGACTCTTTTGCAAGCATTTTATCACGTAAGCATTGAGCATGTAGATAAGAATTTGGACACACGTCACCTAACTGCTACAGAGCCTTACCCTACCCAGCCATTAATGTGATTGCTTTTCAAAATAAGCAATATTTTGTTCTGTAATGCAGCCTGTTTTCCTTAAAGGAAAATGGGCTGCATTACAAAAATAAAATGAAAAGTTTTCTTATCACCCACATTCACAAACAAAGGGGAAGTGGTTTGTGAATGGGTTACTGCCTCCTCTACGGAGCTGGTAAATTATGAATGTTTTGCAGCTGCATTCTGGTTGGAGAACATTCATACATAGCAGTGCTATTCAGTATGTGGCCATTATAGTTACCTGAGTTAACTATAACTTGTGCCTCTGTTGCTTCTTTTTGCATTTCTCTTGCTTCTTTCTGCACCTCTGAGGCCTCTTTCTATCCCCCTCTTGACTCTTTGTGCACCTCTCCTAACCCTTTCTGCACCCCTCATGCCTCTTTTGGCACCTTTGTTGGTTCTTTCTGTAACTCTTTTGCCTCCTTCTGCACTTTACTATCCTCTTTCTGTACCCCTCTTGCCTCTCTCTTCTCCTTTGTTGGCTCTTTCTGCACTGCTCTTGCTTCTTTCTGCACCTCTGTTCCAAACTTCTGCAACCTTTTTGCTTTTTTCTGCACCCCTCTTCCCTTTTTCTGCAACCCTTTCCCTTCTTTCTGCACCGCTTCTGCCTGTTTCTGCAAATTTCTTGCCTCTTTCTGCCATTCTCTTGCCTCATTCTGTACCTCTGTTACTTCTTTCTACACTTCTCTTGCCTCTTTCTGCACCCCTGTTGCTTTCTTCTGCACTTCCATGCTTCTTTCTGCACCTGTCTTGCTTCTTTCTGTACCCCTGTTGTCTCTATAAGCACTCGTCTTCCCTCTTTCTGCACCTCTCTTGCTTCTTTCTGCATCTCACTTACCTCTTTCTGCACTTCTCTTGCCTCCTGCACTTCTGTTGCTTATTTTTGCACTTATCTTCCTCTTTCTGCATCCCTCTTGCCACTTTCTGCACCTCTGTTGCTTCTTTCTGCACTTCTATTGCTTCTTTCTGCACTTCTGTTGCTTCTTTTTGCAACCCTCTTGCTTCTTTCTGTACCCTTCTTCCCTCTTTCTACACCCCTCTTCCCTCATTCTGTACCTTTTACCTGCTTCTGCAACTCTCTTGCCTCTTTCTACAGTTCTCTTGTCTCTTTTGGTACCTCTATTGCCTCTTCCTGCACTTCACTTGCCTCTTTCATCACCTCTCCTGGTTGTTTCTGTACTGTTCTTGTTTCTTTCTGCGCCTGTCTTGCACATTTCTACACCCCTCTTGCCTCTTACTACACCCCTCTTCCCAATCTTTCGCAACCTCTCCTACCTCTGTCTGCACCCTCTTGCGTCTTTCTGCATCTCTGTTCCTTCTTTTTGAACTTCTGTCACTTCTTTCGGCAACCCTCTTGCCTTTTTCTGCACCTCTGTTGCTTCTTTCTGCACTTCTCTTTCTTCATTCTGCATCTCTTTTGCAAATTTCTGTACCCCTTGTGCCACTGTGTGCACCTCTCTTGCCTCTTTCTGCTCCTCTCTTGCCTCTTTCTGCTCCTCTCTTGCCCCTTTCTGCACCATTCTTGCCTCTTTCTGTCCTTTTTTTTCTTCTGTACTTCTATGGTTCTTTCTGCACTGATCTTGCTTCTATCTGCTACTCTCTTTGACATTTCTGTTCCCCTCTTTCCTCTTTCTGCACCTTTGTTGGTTCTTTCTGTACCTCTCTTGCCTCTGTGTGCACCCCGTTCCTTCTTTTTGTACCCCTGTTGCCTGTTTCTGCAACTCTTTTGCCTTTCTGTGCTTTAATTGCCTCTTTCTGCACCTCTGTTGCTTATTTCTGCACTTCTTTTGCCTCTTTATGCACCTCTCTTGTCTCTTTCTGCACCTCTGCTTGCTTCTTTCTGCACTTCTCTTGCCCCTTTCTGGATTTTTTTTCCTTCTTTCCCTTGCCTCTTTCTCCACCTCTCTTGTCTCTTTCTGCACACACAGGGCTACTTTTAAACTGACCTTGGACTCTCTGCAAGTGCAAGTGCAGAAAAGGGCTGCTGGCCTCTAAACTGCCATGCCCTATTATATGCTAGGGACGTAGAGGTAGTTTTAATCACCCTGCCCTATTATGCACTAGGGCTTACAGGGGAGGTCATGCCAATCACAGGGGTACCCCAACCTATAGTGTACCCTAGCATATGTAGCTGTTTTCACTGTATACTAAGTATCTTTTAGCAAAGCACTGGCTCCAGGCCTGGTTAGGGAGAGCCCAGGGTCAGTCAGAGTCAGTTACCACCAGTACCAGTCAGCAAAACATTGGGGGGTGCCCAGGGCACAGGATGATTTTGCAAAAAGGCCCCTTTCCACACCTCTGTTGGTTCTTTCTTCATATCTCTTGCTAATTTCTGCACCTTTCCTCCTCTTTCTGGACTTCTGTTGCCTCTTTCTGTATTTCTTTTGCTTCTTTCTGCGCCATTCTTCCTATTTCTGCACATCTCCTACCTCTGTAGGCATAGTTAGAAATTAGCACTTAAAAAACCTAAACCATTTACTGATAAAACCACAGATTTCAGGGATGTTATTGTTAGAAATGTTCATTAAAAAAACCTTAGAAATTCACAGAAAAAAATACAGATTTCAGGGACGTTATGGTAAGAAATTAGCATTTAAAAAACATTAGAAATTCACTGAAAAAAACCATAGGTTTCAGGGACATTATAGTTAGAAATTAGCATTTAAAAAACCTTACAAATTCACTGAAAAAAACACAGATTTCAGGAGCATTATAGTTAGTTGGACATTTCACTCATACAAACCCTGAGAAATTCAGCTGCTATAATTAGTTGAGCTGACTATAACTTACGCCCCCGCAATGCACTGCTGATGAGGTCATACATTACATCAATTAAGACATGGTCTGTGACATCACTGATGACATCTCAAATTACATCACTGATGACATAATCCACGTGATAATCTGAGGCACCTCCTCCTACCCTAATATAACCTTTGATACACCCACTTATACGCCAACTGATAGACTGATACAGACATTCACACAGATTAGTCACTAACCCATGCATTCAGTAAGACATGCTTAATCACTCACTTATACAGTCAGTCACGCACCTACTAAATCATCCATTCAGACACTTATACACCCACTCATTATTCAATACACCTAGGCATATATATATATATATCTATATCTATATATATATATAGATATAGATATATATATATATGTATATATATATCTATATCTATATATATATAGATATAGATATATATATAAACATATTTAAACTTTACAGAAACACAGGGCCCGATTCACAGAACTAACTTAAGACAAAATCCTAAACTTACTACCATTTTCGTATTCACAGAAGGCACTTACTCATTTTGGTATTCAAAGAAGACACTTACTCATTTCGGTATTCACAGAAGTTAGGAGTCCTAACTTTAGGACTCCTAAATACCTTCTGTGAATACCGAAAGTCTTATAATTAGGATTTTTCTCAGTTTAGTAGTAGTAAAGTTGAGAAAAATCCTAACTTTAAGACTTTCGGTATTCACAGAAGGCATTTAGGAGTCCTAAAATTAGGAGTCATTACTTTACTACTACTAAACTGAGAAAAATCCTAACTTTAAGACTTTCGGTATTCACAGAAGGCATTTAAGAGTCTGAAAGTTAGGAGTCCTAACTTTACTACTACTAAATTGAGAAAAATCCTAACTTTAAGACTTTCGGTATTCACAGAAGGCATTTAGGAGTCCTAAAGTTAGGAGTCCTAACTTCTGTGAATACCGAAATGAGTAAGCGTCTTATGTGAATACCAAAATGAGTAAGTGCCTTCTGTGAATACCAAAATGAGTAAGTGTCTTCTGTGAATACCAAAATGGTAGTAAGTTTAGGATTTTATCTAAAGTTAGTTCTGTGAATCGGGCCCACAGTCACTGGATGATTTTGTGGGACACCCCCGCGCCGCACGGCCACCAGCTGCTGCGTGTGCCCCTTTGCTGTGCCCTCTGCCTCGCTGCCTGCCTCGCTGCCGGCTGACCCTGCTGTCGTTGCTCTGTTCGGTTTTTGTCATTCATTTGTGCTTGTTTTTATTCCATAGTCTTTTCCCCGTGTTAGCGTGTTTTGTCATTCATTTGTGCCTGTTTTTTATTCCAGTCTTTTTCCCGTGTTAAGCATGTTTTGTCACTCATTTGTGCTTGTTTTTTATTCCATAGTCTTTTCCCCGTGTTAAGCGTGCTTTGTTTACCATCTGCGCTTGTTTCTTCGTAGTCTCTGCCCTCCTCGCCGCCCCCCGCTTCCCGCCACCACCGCCGACCCCGCCCCTTTTTTCCTTCTGTTCCCTCCCCGCTCCCGCCTCCCAGCTGCTCCGCCCACCCGCGCACTTCGCCTTATATGGCGACCGTGCGAACGCGCAGCGGGCGCGCCGATTGTGCGCCGAAGGCGCGCCAAAGGTAAGCCCGTCTGCGCCCGTCCGCGCCTGGACCGCGCCCAGGGCCAGGACCCCTGGCCCCCACCGACGGAAGCCGACCCGACGAACCTACAACGCCGCCGATCTCATCGCACTCAACACCGGCCGCATCCCAGGATGTCATCGAGCCGCCCCGAAGCACACCCACGGACCCTTTAGCTGCCATGCCTGCAAGTTCACCTGCATCCGGACTCACCCTGCACCAGCACTCGCCAAGCCGAACACCAGAAGCAGCCACCTCAAGTGCATCCTGCTCAACACCCGCTCCGTCCACAGACACGCCGTAGAACTCTGGAACCTCCTCGACACCACCGCCCCTGACGTTGCCTTCCTCACCGTGACCTGGATGAACGCCTCCTCAGCCCCAGACATCGCCATCGCCATCCCGGAGGGCTACAAGATCATCCGGAGGGACCGCACCGCCAACCAGACGGGAGGAGGCATCGCCATCATCCACAGAGACACCATCCGCATCACGACCAACACCGACGACACCCTAACCACCGCTGAACACCTGCACTTCCAGATCCACACCAACCCAAAGACCACCCTCAGAGGCACCCTGATCTACCGACCCCCGGGTCCACGCACATGATTCAGCGAGGACATCACCGACTTCATCAGCCCGCATGCCCTCCCCTCTGCCGACTACATCCTCCTGGGGGACCTCAACTTCCACCTGGAGAACAACAACGACCGCAACACCATCAGCCTGCTCGACAACCTCACCAACCTCGGACTCAAGCAACTGGTGACCACCCCCACCCACCTCGCCGGACACACACTCGACGCCGTCTTCTCATCCAGCAAAGACGTCACCTTCAGCCACGCAACAGGACTCCACTGGACGGACCACAGCTGCGTCCACTTCACCTTCAAAAGATCGACGATCCACCACCACCAGCAACAGGTTGCCCGAAGAAGCTGGAACAAGATCACAGCCGACCAGCTCACCGCTTCCCTGAGCCAGCACCCTCCCGCCAGCTCAGCGAACCCCAGCCAGGCCGCCGACAACCTCACGAAGTGGATCAACAACTGCGCGGACGAACTCGCCCCTCTGAGAACCCCACCCAGCAGACCCTGCAGCAGAAAAACACCATGGTTCACCGACGAACTCAAGAGCTCCAAGAAGAACTGTCGAGCCCTCGAGAAAGTCTGGAGAAGGGAGCCAACCACGGACAACATGACCACCCTCAAGCTCGCCACCCGTAAACACCACCAACTGATCCGCGCCACCAAGAAAAATACATACAAGGACCGGCTGGACAACAACGCACACAACTGCAAGGAACTCTTCAACATCGTGAAAGAGCTCTCCAACCCCAACGCCGGAAACAATGACATCACCCCGTCGCAAGACCTCTGCAACTCCCTCGCGTCCTACTTCCACAACAAGATCACGGACATACACAACAGCTTCAGCAACCAACCAACGCAAGCCACAACCGCAACAACGCCACCCACCACCACCCTCCGCACCTGGACTCCGATCAGCACCGAAGACATCATCCACACAATGAACTCCATCCATTCCGGATCTCCGACTGACCCCTGCCCTCACCACGTCTTCAACAAGGCCGACGCTGTCATCGCACCCCACCTGCGGGACATCATCAACACCTCCTTCGACACCGCCACCTTCCCTGAGAGCTGGAAGCACGCCGAACTCAGCGCTCTTCTCAAGAAACCCACAGCAGACCCCACCGACCTCAAGAACTACCGTCCCATCTCGCTCCTCCCGTTCCTGGCCAAAGTCATCGAGAAGACCGTCAACAAACAGCTGGCCGCCTTCCTCGAGACGAATGGATCCCTCGACCCCTCACAGTCTGGCTTCCGAGCGAACCACAGCACCGAGACCGCCCTCATCGCGGCCACCGATGACATACGAACTCTGATGGACAACGGAGAAACAGCGGCCCTCATCCTCCTGGACCTCTCCGCGGCTTTCGACACTGTCTGCCACCGCACCCTAGTACAGCGCCTTGGCAACATCGGAATCCAGGACAAGGCACTGAAATGGATCACCTCCTTCCTCGACGGAAGAACACAGAGAGTCCGCCTACCACCGTACAAGTCAGAGGCCACCGAAGTCATCTGCGGCGTCCCTCAAGGATCCTCGTTGAGTCCCACCCTCTTCAACGTCTACATGAGCCCCCTCGCGGCCATCGCACGCCAACACAACCTCAACATCATCTCCTACGCCGACGACACCCAGCTGATCCTCTCCCTGACCAACGACCCCGCCACCGCCAGAGCCAACCTGCACGAAGGGATGAGAGAGGTAGCCGAATGGATGACGACCAGCCGCCTGAAACTGAACTCGGACAAGACGGAGGTCCTCATCCTGGGCTCCTCGCCCTCCGCCTGGGACGACTCCTGGTGGCCCCCCGCCCTGGGCACCGCACCCAAACCGACGGACCACGCACGTAACCTGGGCTTCATCCTGGACTCCTCCCTCTCCATGACCAGACAAGTAAACGCCGTCTCCTCGTCTTGCTTCAACATCCTGCGCATGCTACGTAAGATCTTCCGGTGGATCCCCACCGAGACGAGGAAGACGGTCACCCAGGCCCTCGTCACCAGCCGACTAGACTACGGCAACGCCCTTTACGCCGGAACCACCGCCAAGCTCCAGAAGAGACTCCAGCAGATCCAGAACGCCTCGGCCAGACTCATCCTCGACATCCCCCGACGCAGCCACATCTCCGGACACCTGAGAGATCTGCACTGGCTCCCGGTCAACAAGAGAATCACCTTCCGTCTCCTCACCCACGCGCACAAAGCCCTACACGACCAAGGCCCGAGCTACCTCAACAACCGGATCAACTTCTACACTCCCAAGCGCCTCCTCAGATCAACCAGCCACGCCCTCGCCGCCGTCCCCCGCATCCGAAGAGCGACTACAGGAGGAAGGTCCTTCTCCTACCTGGCCGCCAAGACCTGGAACTCACTCCCGACCGACCTGCGCCTGACCCAGGACCACCTCTCCTTCAGGAAGAAGCTCAAGACCTGGCTGTTCGAGCAGTGACGGCACCCCCCCCCCAACCCAGCGCCTTGAGACCCTACGGGTGAGTAGTGCGCTCTATAAATGACCTGATTGATTGATTGATTTTCTCAGTGATGTCATCAGCGATGTCATTTGAGATGTCATCAGTGATGTCACTGACCATGTCATGAATGATGTAATATGTGACGTCATCAGCAGTGCATTGCAGGGGAGTGAGTTATAGTTAGCTCAACTAACTATAATAGCCGCATTTCTCTGGTTTTGTATGAGTGAAATATCCAACTAACTAAAACGTCTCTGAAACCTGTGTTTTTTTCAGTGGCAATATATATGTATCCTTATGTGTGTGGATGAGGGTGCAGTCTTGTGAAAGACTTTATGCTGCTTCTTCTGGCTCAATAAGCACATCTAATCATTACTTGAGGTACTGTAGCTATAAAACAGACCAGACAGATTGGCTTCGCCAATGCTTTTTTTTCCCTACATAACTTTACACCGTTTCCCAATGTAGCAGAAGTTACGTATTCTGCTCCTTACCTTTACATTTGTGTGTCGCTTCAGCCTTGGTCCGGGGTCGTTGACGCAACATAAGGACCTGGGGCCAGATGTGCGAAGCATTTTACCAGTCGCAAATGGCCAGGGCCGTTTGCGACCGGTAACATGCATTTTGCCATGTACAAAAAGCAAAATGTGACTCAGTAACTTTTTACTGAATCTCATTTTGCTCTTGTGATTCGGTAGTAGGGAGAGGCATGTTTAGGGTGTCCTTTCCCAATACCGGACAATCTATCATCTCTCACTCTGCTTCCCACCCTAGATCCTCCTACCTTGGCGAAATTAGCCATCCGTGTAAAATCTGGCTCCCCGGACGACCACTGTCCTCCCGCGATACTGCGTGATGTTTGCCTTAAGCTGCCTGAATGCATACTACCCCTCCTGAATGCTTCCCTTACCTCTGGCACAGTCCCTGGTTCCTTCAAGGAAGCCACTCTTGTGCCTCTCCTGAAGAAACCAGGGGCTGATGCTGCTGAACCCTCTAACTACCGCCCAATATCCTTGCTGCCTTATTTGTCAAAACTCCTTGAAGCCCATGTCACCTGGTGTCTCTCCAATTTCATCGAGAGTTCTTGCTTCCTTGAGTTCAATCAGGCCGGCTTTAGGCCGGCCCATTCCACGGAAGCTGTCATCCTGGCAGTTATGGACACTCTGAGAGGGAATGCAGATGCCAAGAGACCACAGGCTCTGGTCCTTCTGGACCTGTCTGCCGCGTTCGACACGGTGGATCATGACATCCTTCTCCACCGTGTCGGACAAGCTGGCATCCAGGGCTCAGCCCTTAGGTGGGTGGAATCATTCTTGACAGGAAGATCACAAGCTGTATGCCTTGGTCCCTCCACTGCATCAAAATCCCCCATCACTTGCGGTGTCCCCCAAGGTTCTTCACTTTCCCCGTTATTATTTAATCTTTATCTTCGCCCTTTAATCCACTCCCTCCATAATTGGGACGTTACCGTCTTCAATTATGCTGATGATCTGCAGCTCGTCTTTCCACTCGATTCTCCTCAGGCAACTAACAACTTCCACGCCGTTATGACTCATATCCATCAATGGATGAATCTGAACCAGTTAAAACTTAACCCTGGAAAGACTGAGCTACTCCTCCCTGGCTCCAGTGCCGCATATTGGGATCCGCAGTTCTGGCCCCCCGACCTGGGTCCCCCCCCTACACCACTCAAGGCCGTTAGGAGTTTGGGGTGACGATCGACGCCGAATTGTCACTCAAAGCTCATGTGGGTGCCACGATTTCTTCGTGTATGTTCCAACTCCGAAAAATCCGGAAGATCAGGCACCTACTTCCACATGCGGCTTTGTGTCAGGTCGTCATGTCCCTTGTCATATCGCGCCTCGACTTTTCTAATTCCCTCTATCATGCACTTCCGCGATTCCTCTTGCACCGCCTCCAGGTCGTACAAAACCAGGCAGCCCGCCTCATATTTAAGATCCCTAGGTGGCAATCTGCGAAGCTTTTGCTCCGCAAGCTTCATTGGCTGCCAGTGAAGGAGAGAGCAGCCTTCAAGATGGGCTGCATGGTATTCAAATCCCTTCATTGCTCCTGTCCTGTTTTTCTAAAATCCTTGGTCACTTTGTATCAACCAGCACGTCCCCTCCGCTCAGCCTCCCTTCACTTGGTTGTTATCCCCAAATTTAAACTTAATAAATTTGGAGGTCGTCGATTTGCTTTTCTTGCCCCTAAACTCTGGAATTCCCTTCCCCTGACCATCAAATCCAGCAATTCCCTTCTTCAGTTCAGGAAACTCCTTAAAACTTTTCTGTTCACTCTTTCTGAATAACTTTTTCTGTTTTCACCTACTTGTCCCTTCAGCCAGCGCCAAGAAACCCTCGGGTGTTAGCGCGCTTAAAAAGTATCATTTAACATAACATAACATAACACAATCTCAAGCCGGGCAGCGGTAGTCGGCAGCGGTCAGCGGCACCAGCGTACTTACACAGCCCTGCACAATCGAGTCTCTTAGCTATGGCCAGTCACCTGCCTTCCCTCAGTGCTCAGCAAGTACATCACTCGCTGGGCCCCCAAGCCTGTGGGGCCACGGACTTCCTCCCTGGACAGGGGCGGCTGATTCAATCCGGCACGTCCTGAGTAGCCTCGCAGCATACGTGTGTGGGCACTTTAAGATGGACAAGCATTGGTCGCTGTGTCGCAGAGTCCAGGCCCAGCGTTGTCATGCGTAGTGCCACTGCCTCTTGCCCTCGCCCTATGCCCTGGTGTTGGGCTCAATTGAATCTGCCGCGGAACACCGCAGTCGATGCGGGTGGGGCCGTTATAGCGCCGTAACCGCCTGTGAGCTCCGGGGTGCGATGCCCATGAACACGCTGCTCGTAGGGGCCTGGTGGTTATGCCCCTGCCGCAGAAGATGCGCGCCCCCCCCCCGCGCGTAGCGGGCCTCGGGGCAATCTCTGTCTTCCGATCGTGGTCACACGCTAGAGCTTTCGCCAATCGCCGTCTGACAGGCAGAGTTCGGTACAGGGCCCAGTCTTCCGAAGTACTGTAGCAGGCCCTGGGGACGGCCTACCTCACTCGTGTGGAGCCTCAGGCTGTCGTAGTTGAAGTCTCCGTCCGTCCCGCACCGCCCACTCCCAGTCAGGGCTCGGCTGCAAACCTCGGATCCCCTTGCTCGCCACTGCCGCAACGGATCGGTTTGAAATTTTCGCCGAGTGTGGAGCTCGCCTGGAATCGGGACACCGAACAATTATACAACTTTGGCCGCCAAGAAGGTAGGATAATTGCAGGATAGGTCATTCCGGCAGCAGGAGCCTCACAGAAGTGCGGCCATACTGTGTGCGCGCCCTCTAGCACCCCCATTTAGCCAGAATTTTTGCTTCTACGTTGAGTAGTGATATTGGGCGATAGGATAGACATTTCGATGGGGGTTTCCCGGGCTTCAGAATCGCCACGATCGTGGCCGTTCTTTGGTCCTCAGGCAGTAGGCCATACTCCTGACTGTCATTATACATAGCAAGTAGATGTGGGCCTAGTGCATCTGTCATAAGTTTGTAGAGTTCTAATGGGATCCCGCTGGGTCCCAGTGCCTTACCGGACTGTAATGACCTAATAGCAGCGTTTACCTCTTCTGCGGTCAAGTGAGCCTCCAGCTCTAATGTAGCTTCCGGCTCAAGGCCAGGCAGCTCCACAGTTCATAAGAAGCCCGCCGCGTCAGTCTCCGAAGCATTCGAGGAGGAAGTGTATACCGCCCGGAAATGCTCCGCTAGTGTGTGCGCTATGGCGCCAGGGTCCGATATAACATGACCTTCCGCCGTCGCTCGGTGTGCTATAGCTCTGCTACCGCGCTCCCTCCTGTCCAGCCAAGCCAGTAATTTCCCAGCCTTGTCGCCCACCTCATATATCCTATGTCTAGTCGTCGTAATGGCCATCTTGGTCTCATGTCTAAGGTGTTCCCTATATTGTTGTTGCTTTAGGTCGAGGGTATATGCGGACTCGGGTGTGGGGTCAATTGTATGTGTGGCGTCCGCTGCCTGTAGCTCCTACTCCAGAGTTACCAGGTCATGGTGAGAGCGTTTGAAACCCGTGATGGAGGCTATAGCCTGTCCCCTGAGCACCGACTTGTAGGCCTCCCACAGGGTGGTCGGGGAGCTAACTGAGGCTACATTCTCGGCAAAGAAATACTTTGTGGTCTTACGAAGTTACTTCCGCACCTGTGGGATCTGCAAATAACCTGGGTAAATAGGGTACAGTCGCTTGCGGGAAGTGTGATGAGAATTGTAGACTAACACCACTGGTGAATGGTCAGATACACCCCTGGGCCCAATAGTGATGTCATGTATGTGTGGTAGGCTGGACTCCGAGGTCAGGAAATAATCTATCCTAGATAAACTGTTGTGTACCGCAGAGTGAAAAGTATATTGCCTCGCTACTGGGTGCTTGTATCTCCATGCATCAACCAGGCCTAACACTTCTGTCAAGCTCTGGAGGCGGGAAACCCCCGGTGTCAATGTCCTCACCGGGTGTCGGTCTCTGCCGGCATCCATCGTTGCATTAAAGTCTCCCCCAATAAGGAGGTCTCCTTCTGGCAGAGACAGTAGAAACTCACTGAGGGCCGGGAGCGCCATAGCGTGTAGCACAGGGGGAACATAGACAGACACCACATTTATGAGTCTGCCCTCCCACTGTCCATGCAGAGCAGCGAATCTCCCTTGATCGTCTTGTTTTGTTTGTAAAACTATAAATGGGGAGTTTTTTCGCAGTAGGATACCCGTGCCCCGAGACCCAGTTGAAAACTCGGAGTGCACCACCATTTTGAACCCCCATCTATCCATCACCCTGCAAGCCAAACCTGTCAGGTGAGTCTCCTGCAGAAGTGCTAAAGTGGGAGCTTGACGTTTCAGGGTGCGCAATACTAACCCTCTCTTAATTTCGTCACCCAATCCATGTACATTCCATGTCAATAGTGTGAGCGGAGCCACTGGAACCATCAGGGCCTCCGCACCGGTGCTAGTGTGAGGTGTGTCTGTCGCCATCAGGGCCGTGGGATGCGCAGGGGGATAGTATCCCTGCCATGTCAGGTGGGGACCAGTCGTGCTGCAAAAACCACGCTACCGTGCCTTTTCCAATAAAAACCAAAACAAGGAAACAAAAAACAAGAGCTACCCAAACCCTGGCTCCCACCCACCTCCCTGCCTCCCTGCCTGACGGACTTCCAACTGCCCGCCACCCCAACTCAGCAGAGTGCTCCATCCCAACCCAGAACAGTGTACTTGCGTGTAAGGGGTAAGAAGTCCAGGGGAGGGGAACCCTCCCTTTTCTGGCAGGGCCAGCCTCAGCTTAGTGTCCAGAGACAGCTTAGATAAATTGTCATTGACAAACAGAAGTCTTTGTTACAGGGCTCCGCCCACTGGTCCGGTTCATCCATTGCCGAGGTCGTCTGCGTCCACCCTCTGCGAGTGGTCCTCTTCATGTTGAAAAAGTTCTTGGCTGCGCGCCTCTTCGTCATCGGTCCGACTGCGTTTCTCTCTGTTTCCGCGACGGGGTCCGCTCGCCTTTCGCCATCCTTCAAGCCAATCATAAGTTTCTTCAGGTGTCTCGAAAAACAAGGTCTTCCCCTCAGCCACGAGCCTTAGTTTAGCTGGAAACAGCATTGAATAGGGCACCTCTCGGGCTCGTAATACCTTTTTTACCTCCATGAAACTACGACGGCGCTTCGAGACCGCTGCTGTGTAGTCCGGGAAGAAGGAGATTGTGGAGTTAAGCAAACAAATTTGTGGGGAGATGCGTGCCGTCTGGAGGATCACATCTCTATCCCGGAAATTGAACAGGCGTGCGAGCACCGGTCTGGGGGGTGCTCCTGGTTTAGCCCTGCCGCCCGGCACTCTATGTGCCCGTTCCACCGAAAAGAAAGTGGAGAGTCCTTTTGGCTGCAGCCTTGTTTTTATCAGTTCTTCCACATATAAGTCCATTGCCTGTGTGCCCTCACTCTCCGGAATGCCCAAAATGCGTACGTTATTTCGGCGTGAGCGTCCCTCCTGGTCATCCAGTTTTTCGGCCAATACTTTGTTCTCTGCTTCGAGACGCGATACAGTTTTCTGCAGGACAGCAGTGTCCATGGTCAGAGTCTTCGTCGTCTGCTCCACCTCCGTGACTCTGGTAGTGATTTTTGAAAGTCTGCCCTCAGCAAAGACACATCGGTGGAGATAGAACCCACCGTGGTTTCAACATTGTTGAGCGCCGCCATTATGTCTTCTAGGGTTACTTTCGTGGGAGTATCTTCTCCAGCAGCACCTCCTGATGCTCACTTCCCCTCCGGCAGCGGGGGAAATCTTTTGCGTAGGCGTATTCCTCCAGCCTAGCCTGGGCATTTTGATTCCTCGGGCCCCTGCCCGACATGGCGTTAGCGCAGGATCAACCGTGGGGCCCTCCACGTGATATGGCGTTGCATGAGGCCGGAGTCCTTCCACAGGGCAATGGCCCCCACTAGGTGTGTCTCCTTCTTCACAGGATCTTTGGTGTATGCCCCGACCGGGGGGGGCGGGAGAGGAAGCCAGGCAGTGAGCGGCTGAGAGTCTCGGTCAAGAAGTGAGGCGGCTGAGGGGGTGGGTATTTGTATCTGGGTAATGCGCCATGGACCTCGGGGCAACTTCCAGAGATAGCCGTGACCCACAAACATCAGAGATTCCCCAAGCCTGGCATCGGGGGGAGGGCGGAGCCGGGGGGTGTATACCCCAGGTGACCTTTACCAGCCCTGCTTGGTCACAGCTTTGGTCAAGGCGTAGGGGCCCCCCGGATATGGCAGTCTGTAGGCCCGGGGAGGTGCGGGGTCTCTGCAGTTCAAGACTGGGCAGTATGGCCTGGTCAGGGGGGCCAGCAGGTCCAAGAAATGTCTCCGGTGGCGTCGGCGCAAATTATTCACAGCAACCCCGACACTGCCACTAGCTTCACTGCTCCCCTCTGCCCTCCGGTGTGGAGAGGGCCTTGTCAGCCATCCGCGTTGGTCTCCCGTCCCCCCGGAACCGGCCCTTGTGTTATGGGGCGCATTCGCCGGCCCCACTGCTCCGCCGGCGAGTGTGACTATATTCCGGATCGTTCTGTGATGGCTGGTGTTGGGCCGCAGTGGCCGCGTTTCTTGCCCCCGGAGCCCGGTCGGGCATGTACACTAACTAAGGCCCCGGCTTCCCCGCATGGAGCAGGTCGTCTTCGCGCCGCTGCAGCCGACCTTGGTTCCCAGTGTCGGATTTTGACCGGAGCAGCGGCAGCCGATGCCACTCGGTCACTGGCATCCGCGGGGTCCCTACGGCTCAAAGACTGGCAGGATAAATGCTTGGATTATTCAGGAAGGGCCCCTCTTCATCGGAGCCTCTTCAGCAAGCAGCCATCTTGCCGGCTGCTAGCCACGCCCCCCGTCTTTTTCAATTTTGTGTTTATGTCAATGTGCAATGAAAACTAATACCGTTCTCTCATGGCATTAGCTTTGTGTGGCTGGAAATCGTCTGAATTGTCACACTTGTGGGATGTTGATGCTTAGGTGTTATGTTGGTAATGTTAATGGCAGTGCTGACAGGGTATGTATGAGTGGTGTAGGCTGCAGTAGCCTTCCGAGAAGGGCACTGGCACTTAGGTTTTCATAAATTAAGCACTGCTAATTTGTTTATGCTCAGCTTTTTAACCTCTGACTTTGGAACTTGGGAATGCCCGTTTTGCCTTTTGCTTTTTACCTTTTACATTTAATTTAATTTATTTAGCTTAAAAAAATATGTAAGTTTGTCACATTGTTCGATTTTCAAGTTCAGAGTTGAGGCATACCCAGCTACGACTCTTTTGCAAGCATTTTATCACGAAAGCATTGAGCATGTAGATAAGAATTTGGACACACCTCCCCTAACTGCTACAGAGCCTTACCCTACCCAGCCATTAATGTGATTGCTTTTCAAAATAAGCAATATTTTGTTCTGTAATGCAGCCTGTTTTCCTTAAAGGAAAATGGGCTGCATTACAAAAATAAAATGAAAAGTTTTCTTATCACCCACATTCACAAACAAAGGGGAAGTGGTTTGTGAAGGGGGAAGTGGTTTGTGAATGGGTTACTGCCTCCTCTACGGAGCTGGTAAATTATGAATGTTTTGCAGCTGCATTCTGGTTGGAGAACATTCATACATAGCAGTGCTATTCAGTATGTGGCCATTATAGTTACCTGAGTTAACTATAACTTGTGCCTCTGTTGCTTCTTTTTGCATTTCTCTTGCTTCTTTCTGCACCTCTGTGGCCTCTTTCTATCCCCCTCTTGACTCTTTGTGCACCTCTCCTAACCCTTTCTGCACCCCTCATGCCTCTTTTGGCACCTTTGTTGGTTCTTTCTGTAACTCTTTTGCCTCCTTCTGCACTTTACTATCCTCTTTCTGTACCCCTCTTGCCTCTTTCTTCTCCTTTGTTGGCTCTTTCTGCACTGCTCTTGCTTCTTTCTGCACCTCTGTTCCAAACTTCTGCAACCTTTTTCCTTTTTTCTGCACCCCTCTTCCCTTTTTCTGCAACCCTTTCCCTTCTTTCTGCACCGCTTCTGCCTGTTTCTGCAACTTTCTTGCCTCTTTCTGCCATTCTCTTGCCTCATTCTGTACCTCTGTTACTTCTTTCTACACTTCTCTTGCCTCTTTCTGCACCCCTGTTGCTTTCTTCTGCACTTCCATGCTTCTTTCTGCACCTGTCTTGCTTCTTTCTGTACCCCTGTTGTCTCTATAAGCACTCGTCTTCCCTCTTTCTGCACCTCTCTTGCTTCTTTCTGCATCTCACTTACCTCTTTCTGCACTTCTCTTGCCTCCTGCACTTCTGTTGCTTATTTTTGCACTTATCTTCCTCTTTCTGCATCCCTCTTGCCACTTTCTGCACCTCTGTTGCTTCTTTCTGCACTTCTATTGCTTCTTTCTGCACTTCTGTTGCTTCTTTCTGCAACCCTCTTGCTTCTTTCTGTACCCTTCTTCCCTCTTTCTACACCCCTCTTCCCTCGTTCTGTACCTTTTACCTGCTTCTGCAACTCTCTTGCCTCTTTCTACAGTTCTCTCGTCTCTTTTGGTACCTCTGTTGCCTCTTCCTGCACTTCGCTTGCCTCTTTCATCACCTCTCCTGGTTGTTTCTGTACTGTTCTTGTTTCTTTCTGCGCCTGTATTGCACATTTCTACACCCCTCTTGCCTCTTACTACACCCCTCTTCCCAATCTTTCGCAACCTCTCCTACCTCTGTCTGCACCCTCTTGCGTCTTTCTGCACCTCTGTTCCTTCTTTTTGAACTTCTGTCACTTCTTTCGGCACCTCTCTTGCCTCTTTCTGCTCCTCTCTTGCCTCTTTCTGCTCCTCTCTTGCCCCTTTCTGCACCATTCTTGCCTCTTTCTGTCCTTTTTTTCCTTCTGTACTTCTATGGTTCTTTCTGCACTGATCTTGCTTCTATCTGCTACTCTCTTTGACATTTCTGTACCCCTCTTTCCTCTTTCAGCACCTTTGTTGGTTCTTTCTGTACCTCTCTTGCCTCTGTGTGCACCCCGTTCCTTCTTTTTGTACCCCTGTTGCCTGTTTCTGCAACTCTTTTGCCTTTCTGTGCTTTTCTTGCCTCTTTGTGCACCTCTGTTGCTTATTTCTGCACTTCTTTTGCCTCTTTATGCACCTCTCTTGCCTCTTTCTGCACCTCTGCTTGCTTCTTTCTGCAGTTCTCTTGATTCTTTCTGCACTTCTCTTGCTTTCTGCATTTCTCTTGCTTCTTTCTGCACTTCTCTTGCTTCTTTCTATACCTCTCTTGCTTCTTCCTACACCCCTCGGGCCTCTTTCTGTACCCTTCTTCTGTTTTGTTGCACCTCCCTTACCACTTTGTGCTCCTCTTTTGCCTCTTTCTGCAACCCTCTAGCCCCTTTCCGCTTATCTTTTGCTCGTTTCTGCTCTTCTTTTGCATCTTTCTGTTCCCTTCTTGCCTCCTTCTGCACCGCTGTTGTTTCTTATTGCACTGCTCTTGTTTGTTTCTGCACCTCTCTTGTGCATTTCTGCACCCCTCTTCTCTCTTTCTGCACCCCTGTTCCCTCTTTCTGCACTTCTTCTGCCTGTTTCTGCACCCCTGCTGTCTCTTTCTGAACTTCTCTTGCCTCTTGCTGCATCTCTGTTGCTTCTTTCTGTACTTCTCTTGCCTCTTTTTGCACCCCTCTTCCCTCCTTCTGCACCTCTGCTGTTTCTTATTGCACTGCTCTTGTTTGTTTCTGCACCTCTCTTGTAAATGTCTGCACCCCTCTTGCCTCTTTGGCACCCCTCTTCTCTCTTTCTTCACCCCTGTTCCCTCTTTCTGCACCTCTTCTGCCTGTTTCTGCACCTCTTCTCTCTTTCTGAACTTCTCTTGCTTCTTTCTGCACCTCTCTTGCTTCTTTCTGCACTTCTCTTGCCCCTTTCTGGATTCTTCTTCCTTCTTTCTCTTGCCTCTTTCTCCACCTCTCTTGTCTCTTTCTGCACACACAGGGCAACTTTTAAACTGACCTTGGACTCACACATGCAAGTGCAGAAAAGGGCTGCTGGCCTCTAAACTGCCATGCCCTATTATATGCTAGGGACGTAGAGGTAGTTTTAATCACCCTGCCCTATTATGCACTAGGGCTTACAGGGGAGGTCATGCCAATCACAGGGGTACCCCAACTTATAGTGTACCCTAGCATGTGTAGCTGTTTTCACTTTATACTAAGTATCTTTTAGCAAAGCACTGGCTCCAGGCCTGGTTAGGGAGAGCCCAGGGTCAGTCAGAGTCAGTTACCACCAGTACCAGTCAGCAAAACATTGGGGGGTGCCCAGGGCACAGGATGATTTTGCAAAAAGGCCCCTTTCCACACCTCTGTTGGTTCTTTCTTCATATCTCTTGCTTATTTCTGCACCTTTCCTCCTCTTTCTGGACTTCTGTTGCCTCTTTCTGCATTTCTTTTGCTTCTTTCTGCGCCATTCTTCCTATTTCTGCACATCTCCTACCTCTGTAGGCATAGTTAGAAATTAGCACTTAAAAAACCTCAAACATTTACTGATAAAACCACAGATTTCAGGGATGTTATTGTTAGAAATGTTCATTAAAAAAACCTTAGAAATTCACTGAAAAAATACAGATTTCAGGGACGTTATGGTAAGAAATTAGCATTTAAAAAACATTAGAAATTCACTGAAAAAAAACATAGGTTTCAGGGACGTTATAGTTAGAAATTAGCATTTAAAAAACCTTACAAATTCACTGAAAAAAAACACAGATTTCAGGAGCATTATAGTTAGTTGGACAGTTCACTCATACAAACCCTGAGAAATTCAGCTGCTATAGTTAGTTGAGCTGACTATAACTCGCGCCCCCGCAATGGACTGCTGATGAGGTCATACATTACATCAATTAAGACATGGTCTGTGACATCACTGATGACATCTCAAATTACATCACTGATGACATAATCCACGTGATAATCTGAGGCACCTCCTCCTACCCTAATATAACCTTTGATACACCCACTTATACACCAACTGATAGACTGATACAGACATTCACACAGATTAGTCACTAACCCATGCATTCAGTAAGACATGCTTAATCACTCACTTATACAGTCAGTCACGCACCTACTAAATCATCCATTCAGACACTTATACACCCACTCATTATTCAATACACCTAGGCATATATATATCTATCTATCTATCTCTATATATATATACACAGGGCCCGATTCACAGAACTAACTTAAGACAAAATCCTAAACTTACTACCATTTTCGTATTCACAGAAGGCACTTACTCATTTTGGTATTCAAAGAAGACACTTACTCATTTCAGTATTCACAGAAGTTAGGAGTCCTAACTTTAGGACTCCTAAATACCTTCTGTGAATACCGAAAGTCTTATAATTAGGATTTTTCTCAGTTTAGTAGTAGTAAAGTTAGGACTCCTAACTTTAGGACTCCTAAATGCCTTCCATGAATACCGAAAGTCTTAAAATTAGGATTTTTCTCAGTTTAGTAGTTGTAAAGTTGAGAAAAATCCTAACTTTAAGACTTTCGGTATTCACAGAAGGCATTTAGGAGTCCTAAAATTAGGAGTCATTACTTTACTACTACTAAACTGAGAAAAATCCTAACTTTAAGACTTTCGGTATTCACAGAAGGCATTTTAGAGTCTGAAAGTTAGGAGTCCTAACTTTACTACTACTAAATTGAGAAAAATCCTAATTTTAAGACTTTCGGTATTCACAGAAGGCATTTAGGAGTCCTAAAGTTAGGAGTCCTAACTTCTGTGAATACCGAAATGAGTAAGTGTCTTATGTGAATACCAAAATGAGTAAGTGCCTTCTGTGAATACCAAAATGAGTAAGTGCCTTCTGTGAATACCAAAATGGTAGTAAGTTTAGGATTTTATCTTAAGTTAGTTCTGTGAATCGGGCCCACAGTCACTGGATGATTTTCTCAGTGATGTCATCAGCGATGTCATTTGAGATGTCATCAGTGATGTCACTGACCATGTCATGAATGATGCAATATGTGACGTCATCAGCAGTGCATTGCAGGGGAGTGAGTTATAGTTAGCTCAACTAACTATAATGGCCGCATTTCTCTGGTTTTGTATGAGTGAAATATCCAACTAACTAAAACGTCTCTGAAACCTGTGTTTTTTTCAGTGGCAATATATATGTATCCTTATGTGTGTGGATGAGGGTGCAGTCTTGTGAAAGACTTCATGCCGCTTCTTCTGGCTCAATAAGCACATCTAATCATTACTTGAGGTACTGTAGCTATAAAACAGACCAGACAGATTGGCTTTGCCACTGCTTTTTTTTTGCTACATAACTTTACACCGTTTCCCAATGTAGCAGAAGTTACGTATTCTGCTCCTTACCTTTACATTTGTGTGTCGCTTCAGCCTTGGTCCGGGGTCGTTGACGCAACATAAGGACCTGGGGCCAGATGTGCGAAGCATTTTACCAGTCGCAAATGGCCAGGGCCGTTTGCGACCGGTAACATGCATTTTGCCATGTACAAAAAGCAAAATGTGACTCAGTAACTTTTTACTGAATCTCATTTTGCTTTTGTGATTCTGTAGTAGGGAGAGGCATGTTTAGGGTTTCCCTTCCCAATACCGAATAGCACTGTCATGTCCTAATATTTTGCGACCAGAATGTGGTTGCAAAACAGCCATAATTTACCAGCTTCATAGAGGAGTCAGTAACCCACTTGCAAACAGGAAGGGGTCCGCACTGGACTCTTTCCCCTTTCTGAGTGTGGGTTAAAATATTTTTTAAGAGCAGGCAGTCATCCAAGGACCACTGCTTACTCTTATAAAATTAAAAGAAAACTTTTCATTTTGATTTTGGGAATGAAGTCCGTTTCAAGGAAAACGGGCTGCATTACAAAACAAGTATTTGCAATGCAATAGTTATTGCATTTTGCAAAAGTTTAAGCTATTTGCATTGTAAACGCCAATGCCTTTTTTATCTGTTTTAAAAAGCAACACATAAATAAAAGGCATTGCCATTTACAATGTCAATAGCTCAAACTCTCACAAATGAGAGATCTGTTGCATTGCAAATGCTTTTTTTGTTATACATGGAATGCCGGGATGAACCCAGGCAGTTTGTAAGAGATGCGCATCTGCTCCTGATCCTTGTGTGCTACTCTGTCTGAGTATTGCTCTGGTTTATGAATGTCTTTACAATATACAAAAGCCCAAACAATTGCCAATGCTTGCATCTTTTTGCTCTAGAAAATACGTCCTTTGCCCCAGTAACAAGCTGCACAGTACTAGGGAGGATTTTGCCAAGTTACCGCAACCTTGAGGTAAATCTGCCCAGTTATGTGCAATTTTTAAATTTTTAAAAATGTTTTTGCAATTGAAAAACAGAACTTAAAGATGGGAAAAGAAGTCATTAATGTAAGAAGTATGATCAATAGCAGGAATGGAGTTACATCAATAGACAATGAATATTGCAGATTGTTGTTCAATAAGAAACATACATTTGCATCGACAATAGCAATCAAGCAAATACATAACTCAAAACCCTCTATATTCCCTACTACAAATATAAGGTAGGAAAGCATTTCCTAAGGGCCGGAGCCGGACATCCCATGAGACAGAGCGAAGGCTTCCTCTTCTACATCGAGGTCCAACTTGTAATATTTCAGCCATGGGGACCAAATTTTCCGAAATTTACGCGGGCAACTCCTCGCCTTGTAAACCACTTTCTCCGCAGCCATGTAGAGATCCATATTGGACATCCACTCCGTAAGTGTAGGCAGGTGCTGTGCTCCCCAATAGTTGGCTATGTCCCTTTTAGCCACCACTAACCCAAGATTAGCCAGTAAGAGCCTATAGCGCGGCAGGTCAATATCCGTGGGAATTCCTAGGAGTAAGAATTTTGCATCCAGCCCCATGTTTGCCTTAGTATTTTGTTCAATTCTCCCACAATTGTGTGCCAGTAGGTCTGAATGTGGCTGCATTCCCAGAGAGTGTGGATGTGCGTGCCATGCTCTGTACAACATCTGAGGCATGCAGGGTCCTCCACCCTCCGCATCATGTGTAGACTTTCCCTATCAAAATAGACCCTGTGAAGGATCTTATATTGTATAAGACGCAATCTTAGTTTGATCGCTGCTTCACGATGGTGCATGAGGGCCGCTTCCCAATCTATATCTTCAAGTGGCCCAGTGGTAAGGTCCGGCATATTATTAATTTGCGTTTTGTCTGTCAGAGATATCGCCTGAGTCAGGATCGTTCTCTTCCTGGAGGAGTCTGCCTTCAAGGGGGGCATACTCTGGAAGCATCACGTCGTCCAACACTTTCGCTTGCCAGGCATGTCTAAGTCTAAATATGCGTAAGCTTGGGAACTATGAAGTTAGATTTGGACTGAAGGAAAGAAAAAGAAACCAGAGAGCCTCTCTCCAGGAGGTCTCCTATCTTAGAAATTCCAATAAGGTCCCATTTCCTAAAGCCCCTCAATTTCCTGATCTCAGGTAGACTAGCACCTTCCCACAAGGGGTATTCGTGTAGGTTTCCCTTCCCATCTCATCAGGAGCAACTCACGATTAATGGAAGTAAAAATGGTGTCTGGTAGTTTGTGATATGTGTTCTGGAGAACGTAAAGAAGCTGGGGGAGTTTTACCATTTTATACATGGCGGCCCTTCCTATAATAGTCAGAGGAAGCTTCCACCATCTCTTCACATCTGCCTGAAAGTTAAGCAGCACCCGTCTTATATTTCCATCCAGGCGGATCTCAGAGTCGGTGGTGATATAGAGGCCCAGGTAAAGAAACCCCTCCGTGGCCAGCTGCAGGCAGCTGGAGTAAGTGTAAGACTCCGGGTCTCCGCTCAACGGATAGAGGGTCGATTTAGTCCAGTTGATCTTATAGCCAGCATAGCTGCAATATTCCTCAAAGATGTGTTTCAGTGGGTTGCGTAACATAGAGCAGAATATCATCCGCATATAGTGATATGCGTTCTTCCTCCAGAGGACACGAATCTGCGAGGAAGCCACCTAGATCTGGTCGGGTACGAACCACACATGACAGTGGCTCCAATATAAGGGCAAACAGTAAAGGGGATAGGGGGCACCCCTGCCTGGTGCCTCGCTGTTTCGGCCAACTAGCGGAGAGAGTGCCATTGAACCGGACCCGTGCCTCTGGAATGTTATGTAACAACGCCAGCCACTCTAGGAAAACCGGGCCGAAGCCCAGTGTTTCCAGAGTTCGTCACATGAAGGGTCAGTAAATCGTGTCAAACGCTTTCTCCTCCTCAAGCAAAAGAACCAAGTGGGGACTGTGTCGACCCCGTACCGTGTCCATCCAGTTAGCTAGGCGGCGTAAGTTGAAACGCATGGCACGCTTAGGCATAAAGCCAGACTGGTCTTTGTGTACCAGCGGAAGAATCACGTTCAAAAGCTGATGCGCAAGGATCGTGGATAGGATCTTCGTTTCAAGATTACGAAGGGATATGGGGCGATAAGACCCACAGTCTTCTGGGGGTTTCCCTTCTTTGTGGATGACGACCACTGTGGCTAGACGAAGGTCCTGTGGGAGACACCCATGTTCCTTTTATTTCAGGAACATCTTAAGGAGATGTGGCGCTAGCAATGCACTGTTCATTTTGAAAAATTCACCCGGTAGGCCATTAGGGCCCGGAGTCTTATCTGCCTTTTGTCGACCTATGGCCACGGTCACTTCCGCCACTGTCAGGTCACCTTTTAGGCTATGTATCTCATCGGGTGTAAGTGAGGGCATGTCAATAGTTTGCAGATATTGGCATATCTGTGAGTCCCCCGTCTGAGTGCGGGCCTTATATAGAGTCGTGTAATACCGCTCAAAGGCTCTTGCAATACTTTCTGAAGTGGTGTGAGTGACCTCTTGTTCCCTTATTGACAGTACCCATCGCGACTCAATTTCCTTCCGCCATCCACCATGCTAACAGCTTCCCTGCCCTGTCCCCAGTTTCATAAAGTCTATGGGGCATATTATCAAGAACAGGCGATACAATTATCTCCGCTTTATCGGCAGGAAACAGCCGCTAAAGCGGCGATAATGGTCTTGATAATATGTCCTTGTGAATTCCCATAGGAGACCAGGTTCTGTTGTTAACCTGGGCTGCTATGGGAATTCACAAGGACATATTATCAAGCCTATTATCGCCGCTTTAGCAGCAGTTTCCTGCCGATAAAGCGGCGATAATTTTATTGCCTGTTCTTGATAATATGCCCCTATGTTGGGTTGCCAGTTGGTGCGTTTTCACCTCATCAGTCACAAGCACTAAATACTCTCGCCTGGTTATCTCAAGTTGACGCAGATCGTGTTCAGTCAGTGCGGCAGGGTTAGTCTCTTCTAAGTCTAGGAGTGGATGTTCTAATTCCTCAATTATCTGGATTCCTTCTGTGAGCCAGTATATTCTGCGCTCTCTCACGCAGTACCGTTTTGTATGCTTCCTTTAAAGTGACCGCCGATGGGATAGAGCCCTCATCTTCAGTGAAGTATAGCTTAGAATCAATCCGGAGCTCCTCAGCGACTGTCTCATCCCGCAGTTTCCATGCATTTAGCCTCCATTGTGGTCCGCGATGACCTTCTCCACCACCCACCTTCAAGAGCAGGGGAGAATGGTCTGATATGCCCCAAGCCAAATATTCTATATCGTCCACTCACTGTATCTCCCCCGCCGGGCCGAGAAGATAGTCCAAGCGGGAGAACACCCTGTGGGCGCCTAAAAAATAAGAATATGTCCGCTGATGAGGATGGTGGCGCTGCCACAAATCAGACAGTCCTAGCGACTCCATAAAACGGGCCAACGGTGTGATATCGGGGCACCCCCTCGAGAGAAGGAGCGATCCACCAGGGGGCTTAATACATCATTGAAGTCTCCCCCAAGGATATGTATGGCTGGACCAGAATGCAAAAGGAGCGCAGTCAAGTTATCAAGTGTTCGTTGCTGGAGCCGGGGGGAGGGTGCATAGACACTGACTAGGAGGAATGTCTTGTGTTTCCAAACACCCCTGACTGCCACATATGTCCATTCAGAGTCCACCCATGTTTGTGTGACATGAAAGAGAGGGTATTTCCGAATAAGGATTGCCACCCCACATGAACCTTTGGTAAATCCTCTGTGAGCCAAAGTGGTGTAGCAACCCCGTCCCAGGAAAGAGCAGGTTGATCCCAACAAGTGCGTCTCTTGCAGGAATACAATGTTGTGTCTGTGCCTCTTAAGAAAGCGGGTTACCAACTCCCTCTTCACCTTATTAACCAAACCATTGACATTCCATGTCATTACTACATATCCACTGTCATGGTAACTCAACCTTGAAATCTGTCTCAGCGCCTGCTCTCAGCAGGAGTCCACCCCACCCTCCACCCCTCCCACCTTCAGCAGCAGTGTGATCACGATCTTGAATCAAACTAACTCTGGGGCATATTACCAACGTTAAGCGATATTTATTGCTAACGATGCTTAGCAACGAATTTTTTAATGCTAAGCATCGTCAGAAATTATCGCCGATAAACCTTGCTATTATCAAGGTTTATCGCAAATGCGATAAAAAATGGCCGCAATGCATGAATATCGCTGAAAAGTCAGCGATATTCATGCATTACCGAGCTAATGCTCTTAGCCATGTTATCCACCTCCTATTGGATAACGTGGCTAAGAACTGCTCAGGGCAGGTGTTAGTTTTTGGAGATATTCGCGCTTAGCGCGAATATCTCCAAAAGTTGGTAATAGGAGATGGCGATGTTAGCGACTGTTTCCAGTCGCTAACATCTTGGCACGCCCACTTTGCATGTCATTAGTGATAAATATCACTGACATGCAAAGTGGGGCCCAAGATGGTCGCTATCTCCTACTAGCTGTCGCTAACTGGTGTTAGCGACAGCTAGGTAATAGGGAGATAATTTTATCTCCGCTTTCTTGGCTTTTAAAGCCAAAAAAGCGGAGATAAACCCCCTTGATAATATGCCCCTCTGTTCCTATCAAACAATCTCAAAACATTAGTCAAAATATAGGGGCATTTTATCAAGGGCATTATCGCCGCTTTAGCAGGACTTTTTCCCGCTTGAGCGGCGATAATTTTATCGACCTATTAGCAAGCTGTCGCTAACAGCAGTTAGCGACAGCTTGTAGGCGATAGCGACCAGTTTGGGACCCGCTTTGCATGTCAGCGATATTTATCGCTATTGACATGCAAATTGGGCGTACCCAACCTGTTAGCGACTGAAAGCAGTCGCTATTGCCTATTATCAACGCAGGCGAAGCGATAAAAAAATTCGCGCTAAGCGAGAATATCGCCAAAACTTAACGCCTGCTCAGACCACTTCTTAGCCTGTGTATGCAATGGGAGGTGGATATTCAGGTTAAGACCCTAGTGCCGATGATGCCTGAATATCGCTGGATCTCCAGCGATATTCACTCATTGAGCCGCTATCGCCGGATATTTTATCGCATTTGAGATAAACGTTGCTAATAGCACGTTATCTCTGCGATAATATCTGGCGATGCACATCGATAATAAAAATATGATAAGCTCATTTAGCGATTAATGTCGCTAGTTGTTGATAATACGCCCCATAGTTCTGTGCAATTTTAATCAAAACCCTACAAAATGGGGAAATACCATGTGGGAAAGTGTTTTTTCTCGGCTGTAAAACCAAACGGAAATATCAATTCCAATTTGTTTACACATCCACTTACTGCCTGCTACGAGTTGGTGATAAATATGTTTCTAGCAAAGGGACATAATGTATGTAAAAAAAGGGATTGAGACTGGGCTGCTCCCTAAATCCAATGGGATTTTCCACCCGAGTTTACCGGCCTCTGAGCACCAGTGACATTGCACGTGCTGCACCACAGGAGGCTGCGTGCCTGCGCCTGACTGGTAAGAGGGTCTTTAGAAATAAACCAAAATAGTTCAGGATAAAAGCGTAGTCGAGTCTAAAACCTACCCACCTTTTACACTCTGATATAAATCTATGAGAAATGAGAAAAGAAGTGGCAAGCTTCTTTTTATATGTCAAAGTCCTGGATTATGGCATGGTGAGAGATGGAAAGAGCCATGAAGCCGACTTTTTCAATATTTTGGGGCAGATTTACAAGCCCCTTGCGCCCCTTTTACGCCACTGTTGCGTCACTTTTGTCACGCAGCAGCGGCGCAAAAGAAGTGCCATGGTGCGGGGTACTTACAACGTGACGCATCTGGGAGATGCGTCACGTTGTGAAGCCCTGCGTCAGAAGGAGGCGTTCCTGCGCGGGGGGGGGGGGGGGGGTTCCGCTTCAGGAACGCCTCCTAAAAGTGGCTGAGTGAAATCTACAAGATTTCACTTAGTCACTTCGGGGCCCATGCTGCGTCAAAACACTCCTAAAAGTGGCTGAGTGAAATCTACAAGATTTCACTCAGTCACTTTGGGGCCCATGCTGCCTCAAAACCCTGCGCCTGCTTGAAGCAGGCGTAAGGATTGACGCAGCATTAACAAGATAGGGCCCCCAGAACTTTGCTGGAGCTGCGTCGCGCTTGCGACGCAACTCCAGCAATGCGTCGCTTTTACGACACACATGCGTCACGCATCTGTGCCGTTTTTGCCCATTGGTGCGCCGCATTGTAAATGCGGCGCATCAATGGTGGCGGAAGTATGGCGCACAATAAGTGGTGCATTCCTGCATATGAGCAGGGATGCGCCACTTATTGTAAATCTGCCCCATTGTGTGTAAAGCTATGCGTCAGCTCGCAGCTGTTTCCACGGCTAGTGCCTCCATGACAAAATCTGAATGGTTTTCTCCTAGGTCACATGGGGGCATATTACCAACGACTAGCGATAATTTTTGTCTCTAACTTGTTTAGAGACAAAAACTATCGCCGCACATCGGCGATTTTTATCGCAGATAAACCTTGCTATTAGCAAGGTTTATCGCAAATGCGATAAAAAACGGCCGCAATGCATGAATATCGCTGAAAAGTCAGCGATATTCATGCATTATCGAGCAAATGCTCTTAGCCATGTTATCCACCTCCCATTGGATAACATGGTGAAGAACTGCTCAGGGCAGGTGTTAGCTTTTGGAGATATTCGCGCTTAGCGCGAATATCTCCAAAAGTTGGTAATAGGAGATAGCGATGTTAGCGACTGTTTCCAGTCGCTAACATCTTGGCACGCCCACTTTGCATGTCATTAGTGATAAATATCACTGACATGCAAAGCGGGGCCCAAGATGGTCGCTATCGCCTATTAGCTGTCACTAACTGGTGTTAGCGACAGCTTGGTAATAGGGAGATAATTTTATCTCCGCTTTCTTGGCTTTTAAAGCCAAAAAAGCGGAGATAAACCCCCTTGATAATATGCCCCACGGTGCTCTGTTTTCTTTCTTATCAAATTCCTCCCACACCTTTTCAAGCCTTTGTGCTGCTGTGTCACCCACCTTGCCTGGTGGGAGAGGGCTGTCGTGTGAAGGTGGGGAAGCCATGAAAGAGAAATCGGCATGCCGTGCTGAATGTTGCAGGAAAGCATGTTGTGCCTGCAATAGGGGAAAGTCATTAAAGAAAATAGGGGCATATTATCAAGGAGGTTTATCTCCGCTTTTTTGGCTTTAAAAGCCAAGAAAGCGGAGATAAAATTATCTCCCTATTACCAAGCTGTCGCTAACACCAGTTAGCGACAGCTAATAGGAGATAGCGACCATCTTGGGCCCCGCTTTGCATGTCAGTGATATTTATCACTAATGACATGCAAAGTGGGCGTGCCAAGATGTTAGCGACTGGAAACAGTCGCTAACATCGCTATCTCCTATTACCAACTTTTGGAGATATTCGCGCTAAGCGCGAATATCTCCAAAAGCTAACACCTGCCCTGAGCAGTTCTTAGCCATGTTAACCAATGGGAGGTAGATAACATGGCTAAGAGCATTTGCTCGATAATGCATGAATATCGCTGACTTTTCAGCGATATTCATGCATTGCGGCCGTTTTTTATCCCATTTGCGATAAACCTTGCTAATAGCAAGGTTTATCTGCGATAAAAATCGCCGATGTGCGGCGATAATTTTTGTCTCTAAACAAGTTAGAGACAAAAATTATCTCTATTGGTTGGTAATATGCCCCATAGTGCTTACAGACTAAACAAGACATACTGTGTAACAACTGAAGTAAAGGGGCCAGTCCTCATGGGAGGTTACAAATGAAGACGAGGTGGTACTATGGAGGGACTAACAAGCCTATTAATTAATCGGAAGCCAGCATTTACAAAGGACAATGACACAAGTCAATGAAAAATAAATAAAATAATAATTCTGGGTTTTTAGAGCACCTGGTTACACCTATCGGTGTGTCCCCGCGCTATCAAGACTGAGCAGCAGCTAAAGGAGGTGGCGCAGGATATGCGGCGATAGTTTAAGATTTTGGAAACAGAAAAGTTTTCAGTTCTTTCCGGAACAGTGCCTCAGAGGGCTCCAAACGGAGCTTCTGTGGAAGAGAGTTCCATCTTCGTGCGGCCAGAAAGCGAAAGGAGCGCCCTCCCATTCTTGCCCTATTAATTCTAGGGATCATGAACAGGCCAGTGCCCATAGAACGCAGGAGCCAAATGGGCTTGTATGGGAGGAGCAGATTGCGCAGAAAGCCCGGCCCCTTTCCGTGGGCAATCCTGTGGCTAATACAGAGTGCTTTAAAATCTATGCGTTCCCTAACAGGGAGCCAGTGCAGCGTCTCCAAGGCTCTTTTTGAGGAAGATCTCCTGGGGAGCAGTAGCACTAGTCGCGCCGCTGCGTTCTGGATACGCTGCAATCTTAAAATGCAGCTCGCGTTGGCTCCCAGGTAGAGGACATTCCCGTAGTCCAGCCTCGATGTAACTAAGGCATGGACCAGGGCACCTCTGGCAGACGCTGGGAGAAGATCAAGTGTCTTTCTTAAACTGCGGAGGATTCCGAAGCACGTCCCTGCGACACGCCGAGTATGGTAGTCGTAGGACATTTTGGAGTCCAACCACATGTCCAAGTTCTTCACATGTTCTTTGGGGACAGGTAATGGGCCCAAAGCCTGAGGCCACCAGGCAGAGGTCCACACCGAGGGGGACTTGCCAACAATGAGCACCTCGGTTTTGTCACCGTTCAATCTGAGACAATTTTTTGCCATCCATCCTGCCAGATCTTGAAGGCAGGATTCGAAACTGTTGGCTGCGTGCTCAGCTGGCTGCGACAGAGCCACAACCAGCTGAGTATCATCGGCATAGGTTACCACCTCTACCCCGTACTGTTCAGTGATAGTAGCCACCGGCGCTATGTACAGATTGAACAGGGTAGGGCTGAGGCTGGATCCCTGGGGGACACCCTGCCTTAGGTCAAAAACCTCTGACCTATGAACACCATGTGCCACATAAAAGTTACGGTCATGGAGGAAGGATTCCAACCATGACCATGCTCTCCCAGTCACTCCACTTTTCCTCAGACACTGTAGCAGAGTGTGATGAGCTACAGTGTCGAACGCAGCGCTGAGATCGAGAAGAATCAGCGCTGCTGTCTGACCCTCGTCGACATGTTTCCTCAGGGCCTCTGTGGAAAAGAGAAGGGCAGATTCGGTGGAGTGATAGGCCCGAAAGCCAGCCTGGGTAGGGTGGTAGAGCCTGTGCGCCTCGATGTGAGCTGTCAATTGTTGATTAGCCAGCTTTTCGGCTATTTTAGAAAAATAGGGGAGAAGGGAGATCGGGCGTAAATTATTTAGTTGGGTTATGCTAATTTGTGGCTTTTTCTTAAGTGGGAGTACAACAGCCTGCTTCCATGTGTTCGGCACCCTGCCAGATTCGAATGACAAAAAATTGGGCGGATACCGGGCGGAGCTTCGATTCCATACTCGAACACAGCATGCCTTGCAGAGCAGCGCATGTGCAGCAAAGGCAACCAATATTGCTTATTTAAAAAGCTATCACAGACATGGTAGTCTGCTGACTCCAGCAAGCCACCATCCCTGTTATTGTAGCCGTTCCCAATGGCTGCATATTGCGACTTGCCTCATGAATATTGACAATGAAAGTCCATTTGCAACCTATTAGGAATTGCAAACAGTGTATGAGACACAGCTGTACATAGCTGTTTGCATTGTCCTAATTGCTAATCACAAAAATTCGCATTTAGGAAATCTCAAAGTGACTTCTTACAGCCAGATTCATCATTGTCCCGTTTTGCGAGTCCTTAATAGCGATTATTAAGGAATCGCTATTAAGGACTTGCAAAACGGGATTCATGTAGGAATTGCTAAATAAATTGCGATTCCTACACATTCCTTATTTGCGAGTAGCAAATTGCTAATCGCAAATAAGGAATAGCTCCCCATTCATAGGAATGAATGGGGAGTTATTCCTTATTTGCGATTAGCAATTTGCTACTCGCAAATAAGGATGCCATTTCAAGGGTGCCTGGGGTGTCCAAAGGACACCCTGTAGCACCCCTGAAATGTAATCTACATTGGTGTTGCGCACACACATGTCCAAAGGACATGTGTGTGTGTAACATGCAACTTAAAAAAATGCCTTTAAATGCATTTTTCTAAGTTTTAGCTATTTACCACGAGGTTTGACCTTGCGGTAAATAGCGGTCCTAAATTGCAAATTCGCAATTTTTAAATGTGTCATGAATAGCATTTAAGGAATCTCTGATAGAGATTCCTTAAATGCTAATCCTCGCATATTTGAGAATTCTTTATTAGCGATTTTTGCATTTGGGATGATGAATCCCAAATGCAAAAATTGCACTCGCAAAGGGCCAGATTCTCAGAATCTGGCCCTTTGGCGAGCGCATTAACGGCCACATGCATCATTGTAGGATTTTGCATTTCCTAAATTGCGAAAATGAAGGAATCGCAATTTAGGAATTGCAAAATCCTATGCATCAAGAAATCCTAAATTTTTTTAGTATTTCTTAATTTTCGGAATTTGCGATTCCTTAATTGCGAATCGCAATTAAGGAATGGCATTACATTGATTCCTATGGGCCTAGAGGCCCATAGGAATCAATGCCGTTTTGCATTTCTTTTTTTTGGAAATCGCAATTTGTTGATGCATTGCAAGGGTGCAGAGGGGGGTCCCTGCACCCCTGAAATGTATTTTAAAGTGCATGTTTAACACACACATGTCCTAAGGACATGTGTGTCTGTAACAGGACACTTTCCAAAATGCATTTTTGTGCTTTTTAAAAGATTTTCGCAAATTAACACGAGGGTCAACCTCGTGTTAATTTGCACTTCCTATTTCAAAATTCGCATTTAAAAAAAAATTGATGCATGCAAAAAAAGCGAATTTTGAAACATTGTTTCATGCATCCCAAAAACGTATTTAGGAAGTGCAAACGGCCGAATTTACCGATTCGCACCGTTTGCACTTCCTAAATAGGTTGATGCATGTGGCCGTTAGCTTCATGAATCAGGCTGTTAGTACATTTGGCCCTTAGAAGTGCTTTCTGATTTTTGCCAACAGTTATGGTTGTCCTTTTCAGATTACACCGTCTTTTCTAATCCGCTTTAACAACCTTTATTTCTGACTCTGAATACATTTATTTGTATAGATCTAAACAATATTCACACTCTTTTACATCTATTTTTCAACATTTATACTAAGATCCCGTAAGATCTTCCAAAAATTGCAACACTAGATCATCAGAGCCCCACGAAGTGCACTGAATCAGCGAGTATGCAAAGTATACGAATCTACAGCAAAGAGTCGTCGCGAAACAGTGTGGTATATTTATAAAAACATTCCAGTGTTAGTGTGTTTATTAATGAGGGGCCAGTAGTTTAACTGAACTTCATCAAGAACAGCCGAACACATAAAAATCACGCCACTTGTTAATTTCCCTCCTAAAGAATGAGTTTAACGGTGTAGTCGACATGCAGGCAAAGGATTCTGGGTATACGAATATCCGGTAGAAAGAGTACACACAGCAGCCGGCATTAGTGCGGAAGTAGCTCGTGCCAAACAACAGCATACCCACAATCCATTGCATAATGACGTCATATCAATACTGCTGTGCAGACTGCAGCAGATCAGCGTTCGGGCAAAATACCCTCACTACACCCGGGGTGATTCTCGAGATCAGTTCTTACCCCAAAGTCTCGTAAAAAAACATATACTGAGACTTTGTAGGACATGTGCCAAAAGCTTTTTTACTGGTAAAAAGTCTTTGGATTGAAAAAGAGGAAAAAAATCCAACAAACACCTTGCTCGGCTATCAACATTGTACGTGAGCCTGGCCTGGATGCAGTTATTTGGTTAATGTGTGCGCTTCAAATGACCTCTTTAGGCTTGAAGGTGCAGTAGCGTCACATTTATAATCATGGGATTCCAGACACTGGATCATTGTTTCTTTAAACTGATTCCTTCAATCCGTGGACCAGCATTCGAAGTGCAATAAACAAGCATTGGCGTAGTGTTAGGCCCAGGCAGGGCTTTAAGTGGGGAAAAAAACTAGGGGTGCTCTAAAAGGGGCGGGGAAAAACTCTTAAAGGGGTGTGGCCTATCCAAGTAGGGGCATGGTCTAAATAAAGGTAACTAGTGTAGCTGTACCCCCTGCTCTGACAAGCCGTCAGCTCTAGGACTCCTCAGAGGGTCATCAGATTTGGAACTCTCCCCTCCTTATTACAGCAAGGCTATGTATGGATAACGCCATACACCCTCCCAAAGACCGGTGTCGTCATCCTGGGAAATGCCGAAGCAGACACCTCCTGTATAGGGTGGCTTCACGTGAGGCTGAGTGTACTAGAAGCACTGCTCCCAGAAGGCAACGCGACTTCACAGGGGTGAGTTTTAACGAAGCCACCACCCCCTTCAAAACATGCCACAGAGTCCTCTTACAACGCGGTTCACCTGGCATGATGTCATGTCTTGACCTCCACTACTCAGTAGTGAGCAAAATGAGCATGCGCACATCGATGTGCATGCTCTCACTGAAGTCCAAGAAAAAAAAAGAAAACGGACTATCTCTGCGAGGCCGGAAAATAGAGCCCGATAGAGACTCGTTTGGAGGCCCCCTAAAAATAACTGCCAGTGCTCAGTCCCAGACAGACCCGGCCCACTAAAAGCCCTGAGTTTAGTAGTAGTTAGGGCATATACTGCAAGCAGCAACATAACACCGGCACATAAGACATAAAATGTAGACTACAAGATAATGCAGTGGGGTAAATATACTGTGGAGAGATCTGGGGTTAACCTCCAGGTGACATGGTCAAATCTCTGGACAGCGACTGAGCCGTTTATCTTTCCACGTTTAATGAATTGATTTGGGTGGCAGTCACAGCTGTTATTTAAATAACCTGGTCTGGCTGCTCTCGGGGTAGATTTCACAGTCAAGCATGCTAAAAAGTGCTCAGGCTGTCATGAGCAAGGCGTAAACGTGTGGGCGCTATAGATATTCTCTTCTGGGTTGCTCGCGTGATGCTCTGCGTTATGCTGAAAGCAGTGCTGTCTTCACCCGAAAATACTGCCTGCGCCATTTTTCTCCGTGACCTATCTTCACCCTGAATACAAGGCCGTGAGCCCTAGGGTCACGTGACCCAGCACGGGGCGACGTTGGAAGTGCAATCCTCCTCCATTCCCGTCACAAAATGTTCCTGCTGTATTGTTTCAGCACCCCCTTTGATTTTTGCCAAGCAGAAGGCTTGTCATGTAGACAGAAATCCGGCAGTTACCTTTGACTGCCGTGCATTATTTGAGAAGGACACACTCAGGTTTGATCCTCTCGGAAACCACAAACAGATATTGTAGTGACACGGGATCTGTTTTATATTCTGCTCCCCGAGGATGCCAGCATTGAGCTGTGCACATCGATGTGCATGCTTTCACTGAAGTCCAAGAAAAAAGAAAAAAAAACGGACCGAAAATAGAGCCCGAAAGAGACCCGTTTCGAGGCCCCATAAAAATAACTGCCGGTGCTCAGACCCGGACAGTCCCGGCCCACTTAAAGCCCTGGGCCCAGGGATGATGAGATCCAGTCGAGTACAGCACCAAGGAACCTCTCCAAAGCGTCTCTCTTCCCCAGCCTCCAGCATATAACTGCTAAACTGGAGCTTACAAGATGATAACATTCTGAAGTGCTAGGCAACAGTACAATAGAAAGATACAAGCTAAGTTACATGCATAAAATGTGAGGGAGAAGAACATAACACACCTTCCCCTAAACAAAAACAAGCATTGGCATAGCCAATAGGTCTCTTTTTTGGGACCTTATAAGTATTTAGTTATGCAGCACAATATCCTTGGTGAAACAACATCAACTGTTGCGTGGCTAAACACTTATAAGCAGGGCACAAGTCCTAAAAAAAGAAGTGGGGGGACGCTGTCACCGGAAGTGACGTCACGACAGGAAGTGACATCACGAAAGGTGGCTTGACCCATCGGGTTGGGGAAATAAGGGGCAAGATATGGCTGAAGAGAGAGCAACGGACATGGACAGATTTAAAAGGAGAACATACTCATGAAGCTGTCTAGCTGTGGGATTTTCCACGGGGGTAGGGTCTCTGGTTTTCATCCAGATGTTTGTCCCTCAGCCACAATTCTAGACGGTATGAAACTCCTTGCTCAGGCCCTAGCTATGCTGGTTAGCGTGTCCCTGGAGGAAGTGGGCTTGTTCCAATAAACGTGCACGGTCACTTGGTCAACCTGTATCTATTTTCTTAAAGCTCCTTGTCCGAGAGAGTCCAAAGAGTGAAGTCCAGCTGTTAGGCCGGGGGGACGGCGTCACCCGGTAAAATAAGGGGGGGGACGCCGTCCACCTGCGTGGTACCCCACTCCAGAATGCTGCAGAGTAGGATGAGGCAGTTGCTGCTTTGCTTTTAGCACCGCCACTTAATGCTTTACAAATTAAGCACTGGTGGCAAACAACTCCTCCCCTTCTCTGCTCTGAGAGCAGAGCAGCCCTGCCCGTGTGACAAACAGCAATGAAACATAAACTAATAACTCAAAGGTCTTATCATTTTATGTTTCCTTTATTTGCATTGCTTAAAAGCATTGGGGCGACCCTCCTACTTGCCATAAATAACCCTGACTTCTGAATACTGCCTGAAGTCAATGTATGTGTCACGGACAGCCTGAGGCAGTTTACAGGCAGAACGTCTGTCTCTTAATCATAAAACTAGGGGCCCATGTCACTGAGCTACCACTGCTCCTTTTTACTCAATGCAGTGGATCTGGTAACATGTGAAAGTGGGGGGGCGCAACATTATTGCCGTACAAAATTATCCCCCCCGCTCTTTTGTCGGTGTGTTATAGCAGTAATTTTGGAAGGGCCCCTCTTTGCGCTATTGATCCCTGGCCTTCACGTAGGTGATGGAGGGGGGAGGGGCATTGGGAGTGTCGGTGCCTGGCACTAAACGGGCTACTTCCAGGTGGGTGGGGTTGGGTAATGTGGGCTGCTGGGGTAGCCTAGATTATCGAATAGCTGCACTGTCCTCTATGCTGCACCACACATTTGTGCCCGACACTGGTATTGGACCGGATTGATTATTTTCATGTCTGCGTGCACACGTTCTAATGGAGACACCTACCCCCCCCCCTATACTCGCTCCGCTGGGCCTCCCGTCTCCGCATGAGACACTTTGCACTGTCTTCTTTGTCGTGTTCCCCTTGCCCAGGAACACGCAGGACACGGTGCAGATGATCAAGGTAACTTTATTTGCTAATTACATTCTGGGTGCAAGCGCGATGTCTGCGTGACCTCTCACCCCGAGGTCCAGGTCCAGTGTGTCCTCTCGTCCCCACCCATGACCGGATGTGGTGTCCGGTGTCCCCTGTCCCCCACCCTGTGTCCCCAGGGTCCTAGTGCCCTCGTCGGGGCACGACATCTCCCCCTTTGTTGTGAACAAAACATTTCCTGCCATTTGTCCCCATTGCATTTGAGGAAGAAAGAAAAGAAAGGAATTCATAGAGAGAGAGAGAGAGAGATAGATAGGGAGAGAGAGAGAGAGAGAGAGAGAGATAAAAGAGAGAAAGAGAGAGAGAGAGAGAGAGAGAGAGAGAGAGAACTCTACTCTTTTGACATGCCAATGTTTTCATCCCAGTCTCTTCACATTTCCTCTATCAGTCTTTTTGTCTTTTTGCATTCTCTCCTTGGTCGCTGTTCTCTGACGTCCGTTGTTGACTCTGCTTGTGATGTTTGTTCCTTCAGTTCTTGCTTCGGTATGTCTTCTTCTTTGGTTTTCAGTTCCCTGAAGTGGGAGCTGTTTCGTTTGATGTTGTACTGGCCGGCTGATGCTGTGACCATTGGTCCCTTTATTCCCGTCACTTTCAAAGGATCTTTTGAGAAAGCGCTGTCCGACTTCCTCGCTTGTCGCTGTTTCACAAACACTGTGTCTCCTTCTTTTATTTTGGTCGTTGTTTCATGCCTTCTTTGGTCTGCGTAAGCCTTCATCTTCGCTTTCTGTTCCTTGTCTCTTTCAGCGACATCCTTGTTTTCCTTTTTCTCCACTTCTTTTATTTGTGGCAGTCTTGTTCTGCTTGAGCGCCCCAGTACTAACTCTGCCGGGCATCTTCCCGTGGACCTGTGAGGGGTGTTCCGATAGTCTCGCAACACTTGACATAGAGCTTGCCCGATTGATATTTGTGTCAGCTTTGCCCTTTGTATCGCCTTCTTGATTGTTCCCATGAACCGCTCAGCCATTCCGTTTGCTTGTGGCCATAATGGTGTTATTCGTCTGTGATTTATTCCCAGATAGGCCATGAATCTCTTGAATTCTTCACCTGAGAATGGTGGGCCATTGTCTGTCTTGAGAGTTTGTGGTGAACCCCAGGCTGAAAAAATGTCATCTAGCACTGGCAGTGTCGCGTTTGCTGATGTTGATGATACCGGGCTCACTAGTGGGAATCTTGAGTATTCATCTATTATGACTAACAGGTAACTTCCTGTTTCCAGGGGGCCGTAGAAATCTGCTGCTAACTCCGTCCACACCGTTTTCGGCTGTGGGGACATTTGTAGTGGTTCCGGTTTTGAGCAATGTCCTGTTATTTGACAGACATGGCAATTCATCACTGTTTCTTCCACCATGCTATCTAGTCCTGGGAACCACACTTTTTCTCGCAACATTTTCTTGGTGGTCACCATTCCTCTGTGTGATTCGTGTGCCAGTTCCACCGTTCTTCTTCTCAGTGTCCGGGGCATTACTATCCTGGTGCCTCTCATTAGTATTCCGTTCTCACACTCTGATAGCTCTTTGTTTATTCTTTTGAACGCCAGCAGTTCCTCTTTGTCTACTCCTCGTGCCACGCTGCTGTTGCTGTTTACGTGTCTCCATCTCTGCTCCTTGTTGATCTTTATTGTCTCCTGCATGGTATTGTCCTTCTTTGTCTCATGTTCCAGTTCTTCTAGTGTTATTGTTGCAGGTGTGCTGAGCTTCAATGCGAAATTGAGATACTCTTCTGCCATCGTTGTTGCTTGTGACTTTTGTGGTAGAGGATGTCTCGACGCGTAGTCTGCTGGGTTGTGCTCTTTCCCTGGCTTGTGTATTATCTTGAAATTGTAGTCCATGAGCCTGATTCCCCACCTTTCTATCCTTGGTGGTATCTTTGCGTTCGGGTTGCCATAAATTGTTATCAGTGCTTGGTGGTCTGTTATAATTGTGAAGGGCTTTCCATATATGAACATGTGGTAATGTTCGCAGGCCCACACCACTGCCAGGCTCTCTTTTTCCGGTTGGGAATATCCGTTTTCAACGTCCGTCAGGCTCTTACTTCCATATGCCACGATGTGTCTTGGGGACTCTCTTCCCGGCTGATGCTGTGCCAAAATTGCTCCTAGTCCGACAGGACTCGCATCCACTGTTAGTTCTGTGCACAGCTTTGGATCGAAATAGGCCAGGTGATCCACTGCTGTCACGGCCTTTCTTATTTCCTCGAACCCTTTGTCGCACTCGTTGGTCCACAAGAAACTCTGTCCTTGTTTTGTCAGCTCTCGTAGTGGCGCGCTTACAGTGGCAAAGTCTTTGATATATCATGCGCAATAACTTGCTAACCCAAGGAATGACCTCACTTCCGTCACGTCCGTTGGTTTCTTTGCCTTTTCTAGTGTTTCCAACTTGCTGTGATCCGGCCGCATTCCCCTCTTGGAAAAGATGTGGCCAAAAAAAACCAGTTTGTTTCACCCCAGCTCGCATTTTTCTTCATTTAGTGTCAGGCCTGCTTCCTCTAAATGCGAGCACACCTCTCTTAGTGCTTTGTCATGTTCTTCGTCTGATTTGCCGAACACGAGGATATCGTCACTATAATTTAAACTGTTCTTCACCGGTCTGATGACTTGTCGGATCGTTTCTTGAAATATTTCCGCGGCTGATGAGATCCCAAAGCTCAGACGCCTGTATCTGAAAAGGCCGATGTGAGTGGAGATGTACCGTGATTGAGGGTTTAGTTCCAGTTGGTGGTATCCCTTGCATAAATCCAGTTTTGAAAAACGTTTTTTGCCTGTGAGACAGCTGATCATGTCATCTAGATGCGGTCCAGGATGTCGTTCTTGTTCAATTGCTTTGTTTGGGATCCGCATGTCCACACGTATTCTTATTTTGGATGTCCCTTTCTTTGGGACAGCCACGATGGGTGATACCCACGGCGTCGGTCCTTCCGCTGGCTCTATTATGTCTTGCTTTAGTAGCGCTTCAATTTCTTCTTCTACTTGTGGCTGCAGGTGTATGGGCACTCTTCTGTGGTGTTGTGCTACTGGCCTTACTGTTTCGTCGATGTGCAACGTTATCTGTCGTCCTTTTAGTTTTCCCAGTCCTTCTGTTAGCTTTGGGTATTCTTTCAGAATGTTTTTTTTTTCTGACATGTTGTATGTCATTTCCATCAGACCCATTATTTGTGCTGTAACATTTCCCAGTAGGCATGGCTCTGGGATGTCTCCTTTCAGTACGTGTATGTCTTCTGTTAATCTTTGATCTTTGTACACCAGTTCCTCCTTGAACTTTCCCATATTTGTTACTGGTCTTTTGGCCCCCCATGTGAATACTCGTACCCGAGATGGCTTTAGAGTCGGCTTTACTTTCATTCTTTCGTATTCGGAAATGCACATGATGTTGCACGTCGCGCCACTGTCCAGGACAAATTTTGCTTCATGTGGCCCCACCTTTATGGTCACTGACTCTGTCTTTTTTATTTTATTTTTGTCCACCAAACATATTCTTTCTTCACTTTCTTCTTCTTCTCCTTCTGATTCTGTGGTGACATCCGTCATGAGATACAGTCGTTCCATTTTCTCTTCTTCACACTCTTCTTCTGATTCTACGGACGAGCTTCTTGCTCCTGTCTCAACATGCCTGATGTGTCTGTTTGTCGGCATTCGCGCTCTTCCTGGTCTTCCTCGGTCAATTCTGAACTGCATCCCTTGAGACACGCTGGCATAGTGGTTCCTTCCATTGCATTTTCTGCAGGTCTGGTCGAATGCTGGGCATGGTCCTCGGTGTGGGAACTCCAGTCCGCACCTGTAACATGTTCCTTCTTGTTGTTTCTTCATTGTCTGGTCACCTTTATCTTTTTTCCAGCCTCCTGATCGGTTGTTGCTCGTCATCCGTTGGATTTGTTCCCCACCTCTCACTTTGCCTCGTTCCATTTCTTTTGCATGGGCTGTCGCCCTTGCTTCAGCCCTTCCTAGCATCAAGATGTTTTCCAATGAGATTGGTTCTTTTAGGATCCTTGTGCGGAAGTCGATGTCGCGACAGCCGTTGATGATGCGCAATCTTATTGCCTGCTCGTTGTCGAACTTGTCGAATTCGCAATGAGTTACCAGTTTCAGTAACCTTGTTGCGAAGTCATCCAGAGATTCCTCTGCTTGTTGGAATGCGATCATAAAGCTGTATCGTTCTAAATCAACATTTCTCTGGGGATCAAATTTGTCCGTTAAGCACTTCTTTAGTTTGTCATAGGTGGCAATCTCTTCTTTTGGCAGTGTCACTAATAGGTCCTCTACTTCATCTCCTACTAGGTTCAGAAATAAACCTTTCATCTTTGCTTCTGTCACATCGGTTGCTTCCACATAGTTTTCAAATCTTCTGACCCACTTCTCCCATCTTATTCCTGTTTGTGGTTCAGATAGACTGAATGGTAGAGGTCTCCTATACTGTGCACTTGGTTTTGGGTCAGCCATCCTTGTTTCTTGGGCTCTTTGTTTTAGTTCTACTCTTTCTTTGTTATGCACCTTTGTGTGCCTTTTTCTTCTTTTCCTTTTCTTTTTATTTCCTTTATTGCCTTTCTTTCCTTGTTATGCACCCTTTTTGTGCCTCTTTGCTCTTTATTTCGCTTTTTTGTGCCTCTTTGCTCTTTATTTCGTTTTTTCCTTTATTAGTGCCTCTTTTTGGCCATTTTTCGCGCTTTGCCTGACTCCAAAATGGCCGCCGCGCTGATTCTCGCTTCTTATTGGCTCTCGCGCCTGTCTTCAAAATGGCCGCCGTAATCTCGCGTTGCTTCGCGGCCAATCAGGACGATGCCTGACTTCAAAATGGCCGCCCGTGTAAGCTACGTTCTGATTGGCTCTGCTGCCTGATTCAAAAATGGCCGCCGAGACTCTCACGCCAACTTTTCAAAGCTCGCGCTTCATTCAGGCGCTTACCGGGTCACTTGGCTTTCCTTCGCAGCGATCGGGGTGGGCTCCCGCGTCGCTGCGTTTTTCTTGGTGGCACCCTGGTCCTGTTCTTCGCTCCGGTCACAACGCGATCCAGGGTGGGCTCCTGGTTTCAAATCGCGATTATTCCCTGCATGCCGGTGTGCTCCGGTCCCGACCTTCGTCAACAGTTGTCGTGTTCCCCTTGCCCAGGAACACGCAGGACACGGTGCAGATGATCAAGGTAACTTTATTTGCTAATTACATTCTGGGTGCAAGCGCGATGTCTGCGCGACCTCTCACCCCGAGTTCCGGGTCCAGTGTGTCCTCTCGTCCCCAGCCCTGACTGGATGTGGTGTCCGGTGTCCCCTGTCCCCCACCCTGTGTCCCCAGGGTCCTAGTGCCCTCGTCGGGGCACGACATTCTTCTTTTTGAATCTCCAGCTCCATTACTCTGTGTTTCTGCAACGTCACAAGGCGGGGCTACTATCCAGGGGCCTCATTTATGAGGCTGTGCGTCACTTTTACGAGGCCGGTGCGTCACTTTATGTGACGCACCAGTGGCGTAATAAATGCGCCTTGTTGCACCATATTTACAAAGTGACGCATCTAGGTAGATGCATCACTTTGTAAACCCCTGCGCCACATTATTCCTGCACCAGGTATAATGTATGCAAGGGGGGGCGTATTGACTCAAGAAAGGGTCATGGAAGTGACGCAGTGAAATCTATGAGATTTCACTGTGCCACTTCTAGGACTCAAATGCGTCAAAATCTTACGCTTGCCTCACAGCAGGCGTAAGACTGACGCAAGCCCTTTCACATGCGGCTTGCCCCATGTGAAAGGACACATTGCTGGAGTTGCGTCACTTTTGTGACACACTCCAGCAATGTGTCACTTTTGCGCCATACAGATACGTCAGAAATACTGACGTATCTGTAACTCCTTGCGCAATGATGCGTCATACTGTAAATATGACGCATCATTGATGTCGCAAGGAGGGCGCAATGAAAAGTGACGCATCGCTGTTTTCACACAGCGATGCATCACTTTTCATAAATGAGGCCCCTGATACTTAGGTTTGCGCGCTGTTTCGCAGCTACCTGTCATGACGTGAAAGGTTTATGATCTCATAATAAAACATACGCACCGTTGAATAAGCTGCTTTTTGCATTACTTTGTAAATATGGGGCCCGATTCACAGAATAAACTTAAGACTCAATCCTAAACTTACTACTATTTTGGTATTCACAGAATGAACTTACTACTTTTGGCATTCACAGAAGTTAGGATTTTGTCTTAAGTTTGTCTTAAGACAAACTTAAGACAGACTTAAGACAGATTTAAAACAAACTTAAGACACACTTAAGACAGACTTAAGACAGACTTAAGACAAAATCCTAACTTAAGTCTGTCTTAAGTCTGTCTTAAGTTTGTCTTAAGACAAACTTAAGACAAAATCCTAACTTCTGTAAATACCAAAAGTAGTAAGTGCGTTCTGTGAATGCCAAAAGTAGTAAGTGTATTCTGTGAATACCAAAATAGTAGTAAGTTTAGGATTGATTCTTAAGTTCATTCTGTGAATCGGGCCCATGATGTTTAAAAGGAAATGCTCTGTAGACTAATGTATCCACTGTAGGAATATGTGTTTCGCCATACCCAGGGGTTCGATTCCCGCCAATACCATTCAGCCTTTCATACTTCTGAGGTCGATAAAATGACTACCATTATGCGGGGGGTACATTCCATCCCAAGATGTCATTCGGAGTGAATGTGGGCTTTATTTTACACACACACACGTCACTCACAGTACATTAAGGTTTCGAAATCGGGTTTCGTTTAACAATCTGTTTTAGTGAACAACCAGCCCACTATAGCGTAGTCTTTAGTACTTCAGAACCAAAATCACTGCCTGCCGCTGGCTTCTCATACGTTTTCCAGTGGCTTGAGGCGCTGCTGGTGCACTGCAGTAGACCCCTTCACGCAAGAAATCACTGTCACTACTCCTTAGTTACCAAGAAAGGCCACTTTATTAAGACAGGTGCAAACAAAATCTAAATCAAAACTATTTCAATTATTTATTTAATAAACCAAAATTCCTTCAGCTTAACTTAGCATCCTTACTAAAGAATAAACCCCCCACCAAGATAACTCGAACAAACCCAGAAGCAACTGACTCTTGTAGATACCCCCCCTCCTTTCCTTTAACTGCCCTTTGAGGATGGACCAACCCGCTCCAGGCTGCCCACCCCCCATTAAAACCCGCCAACCAGGAAAACCGACTAGAGTTTTCCTGCCCCACCCAGAAAAGGAAGTCAAACCTGATCCTGAGAGCACCAACTGAACATCCAGCACCTTAGCAATCAAATCCCGCAATTCTAATAAATAAAAGACTGCCCCATCTGAGAAAGGTGAACCCCACCCTCCCGGAAAAGGTGCTGTTCAGTAATCTGTAAATGAGGGTGAGACAAACTGTAAACAGTAAGCCCCTTACAAAAAAGACTCATAGTTCTATGCAGTGTTCTCCTCGCTCTTTTCATAGCTGTGTGATTTTGTGCTCCTCACCATTGCAGCCGTGGCACAAATTCCGTCCAAATCACCATGGTGCTCAACCAGGCGTCTTTGATGACCGCCAGATCCGTCTTCATTAGTTTCATCAAAGTCAGACCAGATAAAGACACCAGATCGTTCTCACCAATGTGGAGTACCAGCAGATCTGGCGGACACCCTAGGAGAAAACCAGGAATTAACAAAAGCTGAAGAAAAAGGGGGACTATTTCCTAACATACTTCTCGCAGCAGCCCGACCTCCATCTCCCAATTCTGCGTATTTGAGACCAGTCCCACCCCAATCTGGCAGCCTCGGTCGCCGCCCCAATATGAAAGGAATGTGTCCCAAAGTGTAATGGATTCTGCCCCAACAGCAGAAAAACCTTCCGTAAAACAGCCAACAACTGGGCAATATAAATTGGACTCCCATCAGTGTGACAAAATAAGACACCCGGCCTGAAAACCTCCCATTCCCGAACCGTGCAACAAGAATCCAAATCACTCCTGTCCAAGAAAACCCATTTACCCCTGCCCAACTGGTCCGTCTTAGAAACCTGAAGCCAAAGTCGCAACCTATCTCCCTCCACAAGGACCTCATACTAGTCATGCCGGCCCTGGTCCTGAAACCCAAGAGCTCCGAAGCCAGGAATGCTCCACCAAAAATTAACCAAAAAAAACACAACCTAGATTTCACACACTCAAAAGCATCATAGCCGCAAGAAGGCAACTGCAAAGCTGCTGAAGTAAATCAAAAGTCACGAGCTGCCGCAGATGCTTAGAACCAGCCTGTCACCTACCCAAACCCTTCAGAACCTGTTTCAACAAACCCCCCCCCCCCCACAGGATCCCTCCCCCACCGCAGGTGCCCAGAAGAAGAAACTCCAGCAAGGTTACCCGAGATAGTGGTATGTGAAAGACCTTTATCAATCAGGCCCGTGCCCCACAGATCTCACCAGCTTTAGAGCATCATCCACCTAAGCGCAAGACACACTAGAATCTTCAGGGATGATAAAGTCATTAATAGAAAACCCTTCGGGCCAAGACAAATGATGGATTAAGCGAAACTCACCAGCTTTCTTTTCAGGCACCACCCCCAGAAGAGAGAGAAGTCAGGCAGTGGACAGTGCACGAAAGGACTAGCAACCCTTCCCGCCTCAACTTCAGCCCGCAGCTTCAGCTGCACAACTTGGGGACATTCCTTTGCAGACTTCAGGTTGTCCGACCACCTTCCCTGACGTGGGCCCCTATACCCGATCTTGAAACCCACTTGGAAACCCCAAAACAAACGTTTTGCTGCATCAGAGTCCAGATAGACTGCCAACCATTGTGCTAAACCCTCCACTTTAATAGGTGTAGGAGCCCTATGGGACAAACTGAGAAGACTGGCCTCTGCCCCTTCCTTGATCTCCAAAATGCTGCCCTGGGAAACAGGGCGGGAGAGGGTGCCTACCCCCACATTGTGAACACTCATGTTTATATTTACCATACTGTCGGGAGCAAAATCCTTTGTTATAATGCCAACGGCCCCAGATGCTGCTGCCTGCCCCCTACCCATGACCCCCGCCCCAAACTGAGCGGGACGAAATTGAAAGGGCTGATACGTCACAGGTAACCCACTCGCAGTGTGTGTAGTAGCCGGCGGCAGGGCCGAAGCCATCCATTGCAAATATAGCTATGAATCCACACCACCCTAAGAACGCTCAGGAACAGGCTCATCCTAGCCCGGAATTCCTCATCATAAGAGAGCCAGGCATAGCCCCAAAAATAACTGTGCGCCTTCCTAATAATGTCCATGTACTTGAACATCGCTACTGCCTTCTCCTGATGCCATTCGCAAAAAACACTGGCACATATAAGGAAGGCAGAAGTCCAATTCTCAAGCGAAGTCGGGACCCTAGGACGCCGCGCTAACTCCCACTCCTTCTCCTTAGACCCTTCCTTGGCCTGGACATCCCGATTAAGTTATTGAAAAAGCATCACAAACTCATGGCTCCAAATTTGTACTTAGGGGCAGATTTATGTCGGACTTGCGCCACGTTTACGCCGCCGTTGCGTCACGCAACGGCGCGGAAACGTGGCGCATCCCTGCGACCTATTTACAACGTGACGCAAGTAGGCAGATGTGTCACGTTGTAAAGCCCTGCGCCACATGAAACCTGCGTCAGGTTTCATGTGGGCGTTCTGTCGCAGGGTGGGCGTTCCCTCGTAGGAAAGCCCCGTAAAACTGACGCAGTGAAATCTACAAGATTTCACTGAGTCAGTTTTACGACGCTGCTGGGTCAAATCCTTACGCCTGCTTGAAGCAGGCGTAAGGAGTGACGCACCATGTTATGTATGGGTGGCCTCTGTACATTGCAGGAGTTGCGTCGCACTTGCGACGCTACTCCAGCAATGCGCCGCCCGTACACCACAAGATGCGTCATGCATCTGCCCTTCCTTGCACCATGGTGCGCCGCATTGTAAATGCGGCGCATCTGTGGTGCCGCAAGGAGGGAATTGCGTGACGCATCAGTTCTGGCGCATCCCTGCTGATTTGCAGAGATGCGCCAGAACTCATAAATCTGCCCCTTAGTCTTTACCACCAAATGTGAACCCAAAGGCATGCCAATTCCCACGTAAGTCAATTTTTTTTAATGTTCTTATCCTCAACCACATGCTCCTGTAATGTGGAAACCTCCCCTGAAGGAACTTCCTCACAGTTTTTTTTTTATAGTAGCCTGCCGCACCGGCAGCATTCTTGCAGAAAGTTGCTCCACAATCAACTCATCCCCAACTCCAAAAGACCTGGTACGCTTATCAGGAACACCCTCACCCTGGTGCCAAACAGACCACCATCCTGTCTTACCTTTTGGCAACTGTGACATTCTCCGTTGAAACGCAGCAGGGTCCGCCTGCCGGGACTTGGTAGCCGAAGAGACACGTATGTTTGCTGGGTCCGCACCTGACTCCTGCAAAACACTAAGGCAAATGGATTGCCCCAAAACACCCATCGTATGTTTCACTGCAACATTTCCAACATCCCCATCACGTAGTTCACCTTCTTCCAGGTCATCACCATCAATATCCAATTGTATTGCATCACCATGTCCAAAGTCATCCCCACTGCCACCAGGCAACTCCCCATCACCAACTCTCCCATCATAAAATTGCCATTGAATACCATCACTGCGCACTGCGCCTCGCGGAGCAGAAGAGAAATCCGCTCCAGACCCCAGTTCCGCCAAATGTGATGTGGAAACCTCCCCTGAAGGAACTTCCTCAACACTTTTTTTTTTTTTTTTTAGTAGCCTGCCGCACCGGCAGCATTCTTGCAGCAACTTGCTCCACAATCAACTCATCCCCAACTCCAATAGACCTGGTCCGCTTAGCAGGAACACCCTCCCCCTGTTGCCAAACAGACCACCATCCTGTCTTATCTTGGCAACTGCGACGCTCCTTGATGAAACATAGTAGGGTCCCCTGCCGGGACTCGATAGCCGAGGCGACTCGCCCTTTTGCTATGGTCCGCACGTGACTCCTGTAAAACACTAAGAAAACTAGATTGCCTCACAACACCCTTCTGATGTTACCCTGTAACATTTCCAACATCCCCATCACGTAGTCCACCCTCTTCCAGCTCATCGTCATCAATATCCACAGGTCTGTCAAAGCCATGTTCAATATATACCCCACTGTCACTCGGCATTTCGCCATCACCAACTCCACCCTCGTAAAAATGCAATTGAATATCATCGCTGCGCACTGCGCCACATGTAGCAGAAGAGAAATCCGCTCCAGATCCCCCTCCCGTGCACCCCCCAGACTGAACCGCCTCGTGGTCAGCCCGCAACTTCCTCTTGCCAGCCAAGGACCGGCTCGCTGTAGTTATGTCCTTGGCCTTGTAGCCGCGCAAGCCAGGCTGCACCTTACCAGAAGACCCAAAATCCCCACTGTACCATTGGAACCAACCGCCAAATCCGCACCTGTCCTAAGCCAAACCCATTGTCCACTCCCTCGCGCATGGCGTGCCTTCTGTCCAGCAACCGCCAAACACGCCGCGGGGGGAACAAAGAACCAGCTGCGAGAGGCACTGCAGAAAACATGGGCTCGATCTCCGCCACCCCGCCGCCCAAAAAGAGAGGCGAACACAGGCAGCGAACCACCCCCATGTCCCACCACCACACCGTCCTGGGAAACAGCCTGCCCAGTGACCACACCCTGTAGCTGGCAAGGGGGAGGGACAAATACATAAGTCTGGCCATTAATATGAATGAAATGAGCCATGTCCTGCCCAGCCCCACTACACAACAGGGGGTCAGGGGCACTCCGGTCCACCGCCTCCTCCCAGGCCTACAAAATGGACCTCAAAGTTCACCTCCTCCAAAAACACCTCCAAAAGTAATTCACGTCCTCTTTATTATCTGAAGGAAGACTACCCATTACTGAAAGCTCTATGCTCTATGACTATCGAAGTGCCTACCAGTGTGTTCTTGTGGTTGGAGTGTTTGCCATTTATTGCAGTATTATTCTTGTACCTGTGTTTGGTACTCTTTTGTAACATGCACACACCACTCTTCTCTTGTAACACACTGCTTGCAACCTCTCACATTTTGTTTGCCTTTGATACTTGCACAAGTGACACCATTGCCCATGTAACGTTTGTTCTTGTGCCCGTCTAGAATATAATGCAGTATTATACCTCTAAGCGTATGTTGATTTCTCTTGTAACCTGCACACTTGCCACTGTTTCCTCCTGTGCACTGTTCCAACCTCGTGTATTTCGTTTGCTCACAATATCACCTGTACCTCATGTAACTTAACGGCTGCCAGTGTAATCCGCTCACATGTAAGGTTGTCGTCATGTATCAATTCTGTTCCCATTGTGGAGCGCTCCGACGCCCCCCGTGCGAAACCCGCGCCACACAAAAACGCATAAACAAATAAATAAATAAGCACTCCGGCACTCCGGCCCCTCCTCCCCCTCCCACCAGAAACAACGCAGAGAGAGGAACTGCCCAGGGACCCGCCCGACGATCTCGTGGCCCGCCCCCAAGGCCTCCCCCGCCGTCCACCGGCCGCCCCAGATACACACACAGCTCCCACATCCATACATGCCAACATTTCAGGAGAGCAAAGTGGGAGATTAAAAAAAAATCGGGAGAATGGGGCTTTGAATCGGGTTACTGGCATGTATGGACTTTGGAAGTGTGCTGCTGTATGATCGGACATTTGAAACGTAAATGCACGTTTTTTTCTTACCTTTCAGAAGCATGGAGCATAATGGCAGGCAGAGAGGGTGATGCAAGTGTTGGGCACTGGCCTGGCAGGTTGTTGGCAGTGCATGCACCCCCCACCCCCCTGTGGCAGCCCGGGCAGAAACATTCCCCCCCCCCAGTACTTCGCAGGTCTCTAAAAGACGATCCCCTTGTTAATGACGCTTTGTTGGTTTTTCACCACTTCGAGAGCCCCTGCATCGCCACTCTTTGCTGGAAGAATTAACACTTCACACAATACCAAGCCCTGTCAGCTGAAACCCCCGAGGAATCGGGTTTTTGCTTGTAGGAATTGGGAGGCGAGAGACCAGGCTTCAAATCGGTAGTCTCACGCCTGAATCAGGAGGGTTGGCATGTCTGCACATGAGACTTACGAAAACTCCGCCGGCTGCCTGGAAACGCAGGGGGGTGGGGTCCGACGCCCCCGCACTTCACTCGCCTGCATCTCCATCGTCCTAGGCTGCCTCCAGGGCGCAGCAGGCAGACACCGCAAAACAAACTACACTACCCGCCTCCCGCCGGCACAGTTACCTTCCCGCTCTCCCCGCCTCTATTTATGCCCTCTGTCCTCGCGCTGATTATCACCTGCTCCCCCGTGGCCAGCCCTTGCGCGAACCTACCCAGGGAGAGACCGGCTCGCGCACGGCTCTCCCTGGGTCCCCCCTTGGATGGTGCTAGGGAGAGGGGGCTGCCTGCTACCCACTCCTTCACAGCAGTATGGTTCAGGGGCTTGCTACTGTTTCAGGGATGCCTCCGGGTCACTCCAGTTTCAGTAAGTCCATTATTGACACCGAAGATTGCAAAGCTGTGGCCAAGTTATCAGCCAGCCAGCAAGCAAGTCAGGAGTCACATTTACGATTGGCCATTTCCAGTGCTGGGAAGGATGGGGCAGATTTATGTCGGACTTGCGCCACGTTTACGCTGCCGTTGCGTCACGCAACGGCGCGGAAACGTGGCGCATCCCTGCGACCTATTTACAACGTGACGCATCTAGGCAGATGCGTCACGTTGTAAAGCCCTGCGCCACATGAAACCTGCGTCAGGTTTCATGTGGGCGTTCTGTCGCAGGGTGGGCGTTCCCTCGTAGGAAAGCCCCGTAAAACTGACGCAGTGAAATCTACAGGATTTCACTGAGTCAGTTTTACGACGCTGCTGGGTCAAATCCTTACGCCTGCTTGAAGCAGGCGTAAGGAGTGACGCACCACGTTATGTATGGGTGGCCTCTGTACATTGCAGGAGTTGCGTCGCACTTGCGACGCTACTCCAGCAATGCGCCGCCCGTACACCACAAGATGCGTCACTCATCTGCCCTTCCTTGCACCATGGTGCGCCACATTGTAAATGCGGTGCATCTGTGGTGCCGCAAGGAGGGAATTGCGTGACGCATCAGTTCTGGCGCATCCCTGCTGATTTGCAGAGATGGGCCAGAACTCATAAATCTGCCCCGATGTATTTTGCATTGGCAGTAAGCCTCGCCCTTTAAAGTGTGTCGCGTTTTTTACTTTGCCCATTTGTTTACTTGCAGCACAAAGGGAAAACCGAAAAGAATAGTGGCTGCCAGTGAGTTGTGTGCGACACGTACCTTGCGCGACAGGTAGTTTTCTTTTACTTCAGGAAAAAAAGCACTTCAAGATGTTTGCCGGGGCGTCCTACACATTTTGCACGAAAGGTCAGACATTTTCTCTGTGCCGCCTCTCTTACAGTAACACGCCTCTGCCTCTTAAGTTGAACTTGGCAGGTGGCCACGCCATCGATTTCCCTTTATCCTCTTATTATCGGCAAATATGATCAGCTGGAGAGACTGTGCAAGAAATTGATACATTGATTCTTTATCCGCTCGAGCAGTTCCCTGGCGGAAATATCTGTGCCAGATTGGGAGAGCAAATGGGCCGCAATAAATGATATTTTAACAAATGTGAACAATTAGTAAATCTTCTCCCAGGTCTTTTGATGCAGTTGCTTCTGACTTGAGTCGGGCCTCTATTGACAACAAGCAAAACTGCTGCTTTTTCGTAAGAATAGCAATGCTTTTGCATATGACTTGTGAGGGACACCTAGTAACCACTCGAGGAACTGCAGCTTCCTGAAAGAATTTCAATGCTTTAGCATTTGACTCGTGGGGGGACACCTAGTAACCACTCGAGGAACTGCAGCTTCCTGAAAGAATTTCAATGCTTTTGCATATGACTTGTGAGGGACACCTAGTAACCACTAGAGGAACTGCAGTTTCCTGAAAGAATTTCAATGCTTTTGCATATGACTTGTGAGGGGACACCTAGTAACCAAGAGGAACTGCAGCTTCCTGAAAGAATTTCAATGCTTTCGCATTCGACTCATGGGGGGACACCTAGTAACCACTCGAGGAACTGCAGCTTCCTGAAAGAATTTCAATGCTTTCGCATTCGACTCATGGGGGGACACCTAGTAACCACTCGAGGAACTGCAGCTTCCTGAAAGAATTTCAATGCTTTCGCATTCGACTCATGGGGGGACACCTAGTAACCACTCGAGGAACTGCAGCTTCCTGAAAGAATTTCAATGCTTTCGCATTCGACTCATGGGCGGACACCTAGTAACCACTAGAGGAACTGCAGCTTCCTGAAAGAATTTCAATGCTTTCGCATTCGACTTGTGAGGGGCACCCATTAAGCAGACTGTGAGATCCATAAATAAGACAAGAAGAGACGCAGGTGAAGAGTATCCAGTTTAATAGGTACAGTGTCAGCAGAGACCCCAACCACTTCTCAGTGCCACCAGCAACTGACTTAGAATCAACACAGCATATTCTGAGATAGCAACCACCCCACATTCCAGATCCCTACATCAGGGGTTAATCTAACATCTTGTAGTGGTGTTATCCGCATTACAGCACTAAAATGCATTATTCACCCATCATAGCGCCCTAAAAACCACTGCAAGGCGAGCTTAATGATGTAACAAGTAAGAGCACTGCGTTTCCCAACAGCGAGCTGCATGCTCCGGCCTCCTAACACATTTTTTTTAATGACTAGCCGGCTATCAACACTCTATTAGAGGCCGCGCTGCACCAGGTTGGAGAATTAATTTTCATTAGGCTGTTCAAAAAAGCTGAGCTGCCCCACCTAGCTCAGAGTGCATTGACCATGTGGTCTCTGTCTATCAGCACAGCCTGTGGTGATGAACATAATCTGGGGTTGGTGCCTGTCCTGGGTTATTTATGCCAAGGGGCTAGCCCCACTGTGACTACAGTGTAAGATTATCCCCAGTGTCCTGCAGAGCAGACACTGATGCAGTGGGAGGTAATTCTGTTTTTCCTTGCTGCCGTTTAATCAACGGTAGAAGTCGGGCTCACAAGTGTATTAATAGGTCTGAGATTGGCCCCATTCTCGCGCAAATTTAAGCATAGACTTTACATTTCACCGGCAAAAAATGTGAGTTATAACCGTACCCTAATTTGCAGTGCTTAATTTGTGGCGGTGGTTTCGGGTGTTCAGCACTTAATTGTCAGCACCGGCTCTAGTGACAGCCCACCACATGGTGGTGTTGTCTTTTTCAATTTTGAAATGAGCACAGCTACTGTGCTTAAGTCAATGTGCACTGAAAACTAATACCATTCTCTCATGGCATTAGCTTTGTGTGGCTGGAAATTGTTTGAACTGTCACACTTGTGGGATGTTGATGCTTAGGTGTTATGTTGGTAATGTTAATGGCAGTGCCGACAGGGTATGTATGGGTGGTGCAGGCTGCAGTAGCCTTCCGAGAAGGGCACTGGCACTTAGGTTTTTATAAATTAAGCACTGCTAATTTGTTTATGCTCAGCTTTTTAACCTCTGACATTGGAAGTTGGGAATGCCCGTTTTGCCTTTTGCTTTTTACCTTTTACATTTAATTTAATTTGTGTAGCTTAAAAAAATATGTACGTTTGTCACATTGTTCGATTTTCTAGTTCAGAGTTGAGGCGTACCCAGCTACGACTCTTTTACAACCATTTCATCACATAAGCATTGAGCATGTAGACAAGAATTTGGATACACCTCACCTAACTGCTACAGAGACTTACCCTTCCCAGCAATGACTGTGATTGCTTTTCAAATAAAGCAATATTTTTTTCTGTAATGCAGCCCGTTTTCCTTAAAGGAAAATGGGCTGCATTACAAAAATAAAATGAAAAGTTTTCTTATCACCCACATTCACTAACAAAGAGGGAGTGGTTTGTGAATGGGTTACCACCTCTATGGAGCTGGTAAATTATGAATGTTTTGCAGCTGAATTCTGGTTGCAGAACATTCATACATAGCAGTGCTATTCAGTATATGGCCATTATAGTTATCTGAGTTAACTATAACTTGTGCCTCTGTTACTTCTTTTTGCATCTCTCTTGCTTCTTTCTGCACCTCTGTGGCCTCTTTCTATACCCCTCTTACCTCTTTGTGCACCTCTCCTAACCCTTTCTGCACCCCTCTTGCCTCTTTTGGCACCTCTGTTGGTTCTTTCTGTAACTCTTTTGCCTCCTTCTGCACTTTACTATCCTCTTCCTCTACCCCTCTTGCCTATTTCTGCTCCTTTGTTGGCTCTTTCTGCACCTCTGTTCCAAATGTCTGCATCCTTTTTGCTTTTTTCTGCACCCCTCTTCCCTTTTTCTGCAACTCTTTCCCTTCTTTCTGCACCGCTTCTGCCTGTTTCTGCAACTCTCTTGCCTCTTTCTGCCATTCTCTTGCCTCATTCTGCACCTCTGTTACTTCTTTCTACAATTCTCTTGCCTCTTTCTTCACCCCTGTTGCTCTCCTCTGCACTTCCCATGCCTCTTTCTGCACTTGTCTTGCTTCTTTCTGCATCCCTGTTGTCTCTATAAACACTCGTCTTCTCTCTTTCTGCACCTCTCTTGCTTCTTTCTGCATCTCACTTGCCTCTTTCTGCACTTCTCTTGCCTCCTGCACTTCTCTTGCTTTTTTTTGCACTTACCTTCCTCTTTCTGCACCCCTCTTGCCACTTTCTGCACCTCTGTTGCTACTTTTGCTTCTTTCTGCACTTCTATTGCTTCTTTCTGTACTTCTGTTGCTTCTTTCTGCAACACTCTTGCTTCTTTCTGTACCCTTCTTCCCTCTTTCTACGCCTCTCTTCCCTCTTTCTGTACCTCTTACCTGCTTCTGCAACTTTCTTGCCTCTTTCTACAGTTCTCTTGTCTCTTTTGGTACCTCTGTTGCCTCTTCCTGCACTTCGCTTACCTCTTTCATCACCTCTCCTGGTTGTTTCTGTACTGTTCTTGTTTCTTTCTGCACCTGTCTTGCACATTTCTTCAACCCTCTTGCCTCTTACTACACCCCTCTTCCCAATCTTTCTGCACCTCTCCTACCTCTGTCTGCACCCTCTTGCATCTTTCTGCACCCCTGTTCCTTCTTTTTGAACTTCTGTTCCATCTTTCTGCAACCCTCTTGCCTCTTTCTGCACCCCTGTTGCTTCATTCTGCATCTCTTTTGCAAATTTCTGTACCCCTTGTGCCACTGTGTGCACCTCTCTTGCTTCTTTCTGCTCCTCTCTTGCCTCTTTCTGCTCCACTCTTGCCTCTTTCTGCACCATTCTTACCTCTTTCTGTACTTCTTTTTCTTTTTTCTGTACTTCTATGGTTCTTTCTGCACTGATCTTGCTTTTATCTGCTACTCTCTTCAACATTTCTGCACCCCTCTTTCCTCTTTCTGCACCTTTGTTGGTTCTTTCTGTAGCTCTCTTGCCTCTGTGTGCATCCCTGTTCCTTCTTTTTGTACCCCTTTTGCCTGCTTCGGCAACTCTTTTGCCTTTCTGTGCTTTTCTTGCCTCTTTCTGCACCTCTGTTGCTTCCTTCTGCACTTCTTTTGCCTCTTTATGCACCTCTCTTGTCTCTTTCTGCACTTCTCTTGCTTCTTTCTGCACTTCTCTTGCTTCTTTCTATACCTCTCTTGCTTCTTCCTACACCCCTCTGGACTCTTTCTGCACCCAGCATATCTCTTACCACTTTGTGTACCTCTTTTGCCTCTTTCTGCACCCCTCTAGCCCCTTTACGCTTATCTTTTACTGGTTTCTGCTCTTCCTTTGCATCTTTCTGTTCCCTTCTTGCCTCCTTCTGCACCTCTGTTGTTTCTTATTGCACTGCTCTTGTTTGTTTCTGCACTTCTCTTGTAAACTTCTGCACCCCTCTTGCCTTTTTTGGCACCCCTCTTCTCTCTTTCTGCACCCCTGTTCCCTCTTTCTGCCCCTCTTCTGCCTGTTTCTGCACCTCTGCTGTCTCTTTCTGAACTTCTCCTGCCTCTTGCTGCATCTCTGTTGCTTCTTTCTGTACTTCTCTTGCCTCTTTTTGCACCCCTCTTCCCTCTTTCTGCTCCTCTGGTGCTTCTTTCTGCACCTCTCTTGCTTCTTTCTGTACTTCTCTTGCCCCTTTCTGGATTCTTCCCTCTTTCTCTTGCCTCTTTCTCCACCTCTCTTGTCTCTTTCTGTACACACAGGGCTACTTTTAAACTGACCTTGGACTCAAACATGCAAGTGCAGAAAAGGGCTGCTGGCCTCTAAACTGCCATGCCCTATTATATGCTAGGGACTAAGAGGTAGTTTTAATCACTTTGCCCTATTATGCACTAGGGCTTACAGGGGAGGTCATGCCAATCACAGGGGTAACCCAACCTATAGTGTACCCTAGCGTATGTAGCTGTTTTCACTGAATTCTAAGTATCTTTCAGCAAATCACTGGCTCCAGGCCTGGTTAGGGAGAGCCCAGTGTCAGTTAGAGTCAGTTATCACCAGTACCAGTCAGCAAAACATTGGGGGGTGCCCAGGGCATAGGATGACTTTGCAACAAGGCCCCTTTCCACACCTCTGTTGGTTCTTTCTTCATATCTCTTGCTTATTTCTGCACCTTTCTTCCTCTTTCTGGACTTCTGTTGCATCTTTCTGCATTTCTTTTGCTTCTTTCTGCGCATTTCTTCCTCTTTCTGCACATCGTCTACCTCTGTAGGCATAGTTAGAAATTAGCACTTAAAAAACCTAAAACATTTACTGATTAAACCACAGATTTCAGGAACTTTATTGTTAGAAATGTTCATTTTAAAAACCTTAGAAATTCACTGAAAAAACCACAGATTTCAGGGACGTTATGGTAAGAAATTAGCATTTAAAAAACATTAGAAATTCCCTGAAAAAAACACAGATTTCAGGGACGTTATATTTAGAAATTAGCATTTAAAAAAACCTTTCAAATTTTCTGAAAAAAAACAGGTTTCAGGGACGTTATAGTTAGAAATTAGCATTTAAAAAACCTTACAAATTCACTGAAAAAAACACAGGTTTCAGGAGCATTAAAGTTAGTTGGAGATTTCACTCATACAAACCCAGAGAAATTCAGCTGCTATAGTTAGTTGAGCTGACTATAACTCGCGCCCCCGCAATGCACTGCTGAAGAGGTCATATATTACATCATTTAAGACATGGTCTGTGACATCACTGATGACATCTCAAATTACATCACTGATGACATAATCCACGTGATAATCTGAGGCACCTCCTCCTACCCTAATATAACCTTTGATACACCCATTTATACACCAACTGATAGTCTGATACAGACATTCACACAGATTAGTCACTAACCCATGCATTCAGTAAGAAATGTTTATTCACTCACTTATACAGTCAGTCACGCACCTACTAAATCATCCATTCAGACACTTATACACCCACTCATTGTTCAATACACCTAGGCATATATATATATATATATAAAACATATTTAAACTTTACAGAAACACAGTCACTGGATGATTTCCTCAGTGATGTCATCAGCGATGTCATTTGAGATGTCATCAGTGATGTCACAGACCATGTCAAGAATGATGTAATATGTGACGTCATCAGCAGTGCATTGCAGGGGAGTGAGTTATAGTTAGCTCAACTAACTATAATGGCCAAATTCCTCTGGTTTTGTACGAGTGAAATGTCCAACTAACTAAAATGTCCCTGAAACCTGTATTTTTTCACTAACAATATATATGTATCCTTATGTGTGTGGATGAGGGTGCAGTCTTGTGAAAGACGTCATGCTGCTTCTTCTGGCTCAATAAGCACATCTAATCATTACTTGAGAAACTGTAGCTATAAAACAGACCAGACAGATTGGCTTTGCCAATGCTTTTTTTTGCTACCTAACTTTACACCGTTTCCCAATGTAGCAGAAGTTACGTACTCTGCTCCTTACCTTTACATTAGTGTGTCGCTTCGGCCTTGGTCCGGGATCGTTGACGCAACATAAGGACCTGGGGCTAAATGTGCGAAGCATTTTACCAGTCGCAAATGGCCCGGGCCGTTTGCGACCGGTAACATGCATTTTGCCATGTACAAAAAGCAAAATGTGACTCAGTAACTTTTTACTGAATCTCATTTTGCTTTTGTGATTCGGTAGTAGGGAGAGGCATGTTTAGGGTGTCCCTTCCTAATACCGAATAGCACTGTCATGTCCTAATATTTTGTGACCAGAATGTGGTTGCAAAACAGCCATCTTCATAGAGGAGTCAGTAACCCACTCGCAAACAGGAAGGGGTCCGCACGGGACTCCTTCCCCATTGTGAGTGTGGGTTAAAATATTTTTTAAGAGCAGGCAGTCATCCAAGGCCACTGCTTACTCTTATAAAATTAAAAGAAAACTTTTCATTTTGATTTTGGGAATGAAGTCCGTTTCAAGGAAAACGGGCTGCATTACAAAAGAAATATTTGCAATGCAATAGTTATTGCATTTTGCAAAAGTTTAAGCTATTTGCATTGTAAACGCCAATGCCTTTTTTATCTGTTTTAAAAAACAACACATAAATAAAAGGCATTGCCATTTACAATGTCAATAGCTCAAACTCTCACAAATGAGAGATCTGTTGCATTGCAAATGCTTTTTTTGTTATACATGGAATGCCGGGATGAACCCAGGCAGTTTGTAAGAGATGCGCATCTGCTCCTGATCCTTGTGTGCTACTCCGTCTGAGTATTGCTTAGGTTTATGAATGTCTTTACAATATACAAAAGCCAAAACAATTGCCAATGCTTGCATCTTTTTGCTCTAGAAAATATGTCCTCTGCCCCAGTAACAAGCTGCACAGTACTAGGGAGGATTTTGCCAAGTTACCGCAACCTTGAGGTTAATCCGCCCAGTTCTGTGCAATTGAAAAACAGAATTTAAAGATGGGAAAATAAGTCATTAATGTAAGAAGTATGATCAATAGCAGGCATGGAGGTACATCAATAGACAGTGAATATTGCAGAAGGTTGTTCAATAGGAAACATAAATTCGCATCGACAATAGCAATCAAGCAAATACATAAGTCAAAACCCTCTATATTCCCTACTACAAATATAAGGTAGGAAAGCATTTCCTAAGGGCCGGAGCCGGACCTCCCATGAGACAGAGCGAGGGCTTCCTCTTCTATATCGAGGTCCAAATTGTAATATTTCAGCCATGGGGACCAAATTTTCCGAAATGTATGCGGGCAACTCCTCGCCTTGTAAACCACTTTTTCCGCAGCCATGTAGAGATCCATATTAGACTTCCACTCCGTAAGTGTAGGCAGGTGCTGTGCTCCCCAATACTTGGCTATGTCCCTTTTAGCCACCACTAACCCAAGATTAGCCAGTAAGAGCCCATAGCGCGGCAGGTCAATATCCGTGGGAATTCCTAGGAGTAAGAATTTTGCATCCAGCCCCATGTTTGCCCTTAGTATTTTGTTCAATTCTCCCACAATTGTGTGCCAGTAGGGCTGCATGTGGCTGCATTCCCAGAGAGTGTGGATGTGCGTGCCATGCTCTGTACAACATCTGAGGCATGCAGGGTCCTCCACCCTCCCCATCATGTGTAGACGTTCCCTATCAAAATAGACCCTATGAAGGATCTTATATTGTATAAGACGCAATCTTAGTTTGATCGCTGCTTCACGATGATGCATGAGGGCCGCTTCCCAATGTATATCTTCAAGTGGCCCAGTGGTAAGGTCCGGCATATTATTAATTTGCGTTTTGTCTGTCAGAGATATCGCCTGAGTCAGGATCGTTCTCTTCCTGGAAGAGTCTGCCTTCAAGGGGGGCATACTCTGGAAGCATCAGGTCGTCCAACCCTTTCGCTTGCTAGGCATGTCTAAGTCTAAGATATGCGTAGGCTTGGGAACTATGAAGTTGGTATTTGGACTGAAGGAAAGAAAAAGAAGCCAGAGAGCCTCTCTCCAGGAGGTCTCCTATCTTAGAAATTCCAATAAGGTCCCATTTCCTAAAGTCCTTCAATTTCCTGATCTCAGGTAGACTAGCACCTTCCCACAAGGGGGTCTCCGTGTAGGTTTCCCTTCCCATCTCATCAATTTTCTTGCACTCTTCCAGGACGCTATTACCCGTTGCGTAGCAGGGAGGAGTTGTGCCGTCCCTGCACCCCCGTATAGAAAGTACAGATGGGAACGTTCATGAAACTGGAGTCTTTCCAGCCTAAATGTCGGGTGATCCTCTGGTGCGTGATTCCATTCGTTAATGATTATGAGTTGGGCCGCCCTATCATAGGTTCTGATATCCGGTACGGCCAGCCCTCAGTAGTAGGGCACCATCCCAAAGAAGGAGGCGCAACTCACTATTAATGGAAGTAAAAATGGTGTCTGGTAGTTTGTGATATGTGTTCTGGAGAAACGTAAATAAGCTGGGGGGGGTTTCCCATTTTATACATCATATACATTTTATACATAGTCCTATAGTAGTCAGAGGAAGCTTCCTCCATCTCTTCACATCTGCCTGAAAGTTAAGCAGCACCCGTCTTATATTGCGATCCAGGCGGATCTCAGAGTCAGTGGTGATATAGAGGCCCAGGTAAAGAAACCCCTCCGTGGCCAGCTGCAGGCAGCTGTAGTAAGTGTAAGACTCAGGGTCTCCATTTTATTATTATTTAAGAAGCTTATAAAGCGCGCAGCTACCCCCGGAGGGGGTGTCCCGGCGCTACAGAATACATGCCAGCAGAGAGGGAAAAACTGCTAAGAGGTAGTGAACAGCCAGGTCTTGAGTTTGCGGCGGAACACTAGCTCCGACTCAGCGAACCTAAGATCCAGTGGGAGGCTGTTCCAAAACTTGGCAGCAGCCACTCCAAACGTTCTGCCCCCGCTCCTGGCAAGGCGAAATCTGGGTACCACCAGGAGACGTAGGCTGTTTGATCTCAACGCTCTGATTGATACGGATAATTTGAGTCTTTTACTCAAATAGACCGGGCCTGATCCTTTAAGAGCACGGAAGGCAAGGATCAAAACTTTAAACTGGATGCGGCGGGAGATGGGAAGCCAATGCAATTCTTTCGGATAAGCTGCTACAGAGTGGCGGAAAGGGATATTTCCAATTAGTCTTGCGGCAGCGTTTTGTACAACTTGTAACCTTTCAATGAGGTAGAGGGGGGCGCCAGCATAAAGACTGTTGGCATAATCTAGATGCGACGTGATCAGGGCATGGACAATAGTCTTACGGGAGTCCAAAGGGAGGTAAGGAAAAATCTTCCTGATCATGCGTAGTTTGCCGAAGCAGGCAGATGTAACCTTGTTGATCTGGGCCTTACAAGACATGGTATTATCAAATTGGAAGCCCAGGTTACGAGCTGACTGGACTGGGATCGGAGGGGGATTCAGAACAGTAGGCCACCTCAGAGTAGCGGGCGGAGCAGTTTTTTGGTTAAAAAATAAAACCTCAGTTTTGTCAGTGTTCAAAACCAGATGGTTAGAGGCCATCCAAGAGCAGATGTTGGCAAGGCAGTTGCGAAAGTTGGAAAAATGAGTGTCAGAGTGATCACTAAAAGAAAACACAAGCTGTGTATCATCAGCGTAAGAGATCACCCTGACACCCCACGACTCAACCACCCTGGCAAGCGGTCCTAGATAGACATTGAACAAAAGAGGGCTCGAGGCCGAACCCTGAGGCACTCCACACAAGAGAGGTTTAACCTCTGATTCAAAGGGCCGAAGAAATACCCTCTGCGTCCGCCCTGTAAGAAATGATCTGATCCAGGTCAGTACAGTGCCTCCAATTCCCAACTGCTGCAAGCGGTCCAGTAGTATATCGTGGGACACCGTATCGAAAGCGGCAGACAGGTCGAGGAGGACCAACATGGCCTCCTCGCCCCTGTCCACACACTCACGAATCGTCTCCGATACCTCTAGCAGGGCGGTCTCCGTGCTGTAGCCGGTTCTAAATCCCGACTGGGAGTCATGCAGCAGCTGGTTAGTTTCTAGGTAATCGGCCAGTTGCCTCTGAGCCACCTTTTCCAGAATCTTCTTCGCTGGTTTGGGAAGAAGGGAAATCGGGCGGTAATTACAAAATTGTGAGGGATCCGCATCCGATTTTTTCAGAATAGGGACCAGCATATTCAATACAAGGAAGATGCTACAGGTCTTTAGTACAATCCAGGCATGCAAAGGGAATCTCAAAGGTATTCCACAACAGAAGCTGGAGTAACAGGATAGACACAGGGATACAGAAAGTGAGAAAAGTACCCATCAGCCCACTCAATAGTGGAGGCTCGTCATTTGGGATTTTCAAATGTAGAAAGTTGGTGTCCAAAAAAACACTGCCTCCAGTTGTTACTGAGGCTAGTTTAGGACCCAAAGGTTGAACCCTCAACCTGAGCAGATGACAGCACAAGGGGCTGAAAAGGGGCTTAGTTGCAGTGCTCCAAGAAATAAGAAAAAGTGAGAAAGAAGGAAGATAATCCAAGTGATTCTAAAAATGCCTATCTTGACGTCAACAAGAAAACTTTATTGGGTGTGCCCGTCAAGATGGTATGGTTAAAAACAGAGTGACAATAGCAAGAAAGATGGTTTGCTATTTACCCAAGATGTTGTCTGGTCAACATGTTTCAGCCTATCAAGGCTTTCGTCAGGACCTATGTAGCACTCTCCGTCGTTACCTCTGGCTTCCACTGAGCCTCCCCCTCGGCTCAGTGTAAGCCAGAGGTAACGACGGAGAGTGCGTGGCCTCCTTTAGCCTGAGCTGTCGCCAGGTGAGGTGAGGCTCCTGATCCCACAGAGTTGGGAGGGGACACACCACCCATGGAAATATTATTTTTCTCTTCTTACACGTTATAAAGTAAGTGTTGCAGTAGTGATACATAGGTCCTGACGAAAGCCTTGATAGGCTGAAACATGTTGACCAGACAACATCTTGGGTAAATAGCAAACCATCTTTCTTGCTATTGTCACTCTGTTTTTAACCATACCATCTTGACGGGCACACCCAATAAAGTTTTCTTGTTGACGTCAAGATAGGCATTTTTAGAATCACTTGGATTATCTTCCTTCTTTCTCACTTTTTCTTATTTCTTGGAGCACTGCAACTAAGCCCCTTTTCAGCCACTTGTGCTGTCATCTGCTCAGGTTGAGGGTTCAACCTTTGGGTCCTAAACTAGCCTCAGTAACAACTGGAGGCAGTGTTTTTTTGGACACCAACTTTCTACATTTGAAAATCCCAAATGACGAGCCTCCACTATTGAGTGGGCTGATGGGTACTTTTCTCACTTTCTGTATCCCTGTGTCTATCCTGTTACTCCAGCTTCTGTTGTGGAATACCTTTGAGATTCCCTTTGCATGCCTGGATTGTACTAAAGACCTGTAGCATCTTCCTTGTATTGAATATGTATAGTTGGGGGACAAGGTGCTGGTAGGTCTATAATAATAACTCCCCTTGGGCCCTACTCTACTCTGTAGCTTTGTGTAGGGACCAGCATAGCCTGTTTCCAAGCTGAGGGGAATTGACCCAAGCTTAGCGAGGAGTTCCAAATGGAAAGAAGAGGACTGGTTAAAACCGGAGCAAGGTTACCCATTACCTTAGCGGGGACTGGATCTAATGGTGACCCTGAACTAACTTGAACAAGTAGTTTAGAGGCAGTCTCAAGAGTAAGCTCCTCAAAGGAATTAAATGAACATTGCTGAGAGTCAAACTCAGCGGTCAGAGGAGGGGACAGAACTGGTTCAAATGAGGAAGATAACTTAATAATTTTATCCTGAAAAAAATCAGAAAGCCCGTTGCAGAGGGCCTGGCTGGGAGAGCTCTGAGCCTTCATAGCGGGTGGATTAACAAAATCCTTCACTATCTTGAAGAGGGTTTTGGTAGAATTCTCAGCCTTCTTAATTAACTGTGAGAAGTAACCTCTCATCGTGGAACGTTTTAACTTTTGAAATTTATTCAGGGCAGACTTATATATGGTTTTAGACTCAGGATCATAGGTCTGCCGCCATTTACGTTCCAGCTGTTTACATCGACTCTTTTCCTCCCGCAAAGTGGGAGAAAACCAAGGAGCAGAGGGCCGCGATCTAGCGGAAGTAATAGGGTTTAAGGGGGAGATGACATCAAGTGCAGCAGAAAGAGCGGAATTATATCTAGCTATTTCCTCATTGAGGCCTATAGAAAAATCAAACTGATAGGAGAAACAGGGATCGATGGCGTCGCAAGTGACTTTATGCCATTTTCGTGCATTCATTCCATTCAGAATAGAAGGGGGGGAAGGGGAGGGATGGAAATTTCAAAAGGGAGGAGAAAATGGTCCGACCAGGTAAGGGGCAGTGCAGGAAAAGAGGTAACACGTGGGTGATTAGTAAATATAAGGTCAAGAGTATGGCCTGCTGTGTGTGTCGGGCCCTTAACTAATTGGGACAAAGTTAGTCCTTGCAAGGTTTCAATTAAACGAGACGCTTGAGTGCAGGATGAGTCATCAACATGTAAGTTGAAATCTCCTAACACCGTAAAATAAGCGTGTCTTAGGGAGAGGTCGGCTATTGTGTGCAACAGGGTGGTAAGTGAGGAAGTAGAAGCAGTAGGGGGATTATATACCAGGATACCAGCTAGAATAATAGTGGCGGAATCCAGGATCGTGAAGTACAGAGCTTCAATCAGTCCTAAATTAGTAAGTTTCTTAATGGTCAGATTCAGATGTGATTTTAAGATAATAGCAAGGCCCCCTCCAGTTTTGTCGTTATCACGATTGATACCCACCAATCGATAGCCGGAGGGAGTGGCCAAGTGTATATCGGGTTTGGAAGTGTCTTTTATCCAAGTTTCAGTAAGAAATAGGATGTCCCAATCCTGGGTGTCAAGAGATAACCATATCTCATTGGCGTGACGAGGCAGGGAGCGACAGTTGACTAGAGCCGCCTTTATCAACCTAGGGGGACTCAGGGGTTTATGGATCTTCAACGAAGAGGGGCGATGATTCCGCAGAGAGGTAATAGCAAACTCACAAGATAAACAATTGTAAGGGAGATCCTCTAAACTAAGAGGGCAACAGCAGATACCTGGGGTACAAATACCTTGTCTGAACTGAAGAAGCTGGGTACTAGTCCAAGTAATTATCGCAGGCCGGGTGACAGGGGGACCGGCGCTAGGTGCGGGCCAGGCGCGGACGGGCGCAGAAGGGCTTGCCTTAGGCGCGCCTTTGGCGCGCCATCGGCGCGCCCGCTGCGCCCGCCCGCTGCGCGGACGGGAAGTCCCCTTTTTTGTATCCATTCTAGAGGAGGGTGGGAGGCGTCCAAGAGCTGGAGCGCTACCCTGCCTCCCCCCAAGATGGCGGCTTAGCCTTCTACCAGCCGGCGTCAGCGCTGCAATCGGCTGCGCCGGGAGTGAGAGCCCAAAGCCTGACACCTGAAACGATGTAAGTCTCGTCAGGATCAGCAAAGTAAGCAAATAACACAATTTTAAAAATGCTTCAATAAAATATATACAGGCTTTAAAAACACTCGCGCTAATCTCAGCAGAGTTAATAGTAGTGAGGGATAGGTAGAAGATGCCCCCGACTTCCGCCTCAGGGGAAAGTGACAAGTAATCTGCCTAGGGTAAAAATAAGGCGCCTTAAGTAACCTGGGAGGGCGGAGGCATCCAAGAGCTGGAGCGCTACCCTGCCTCCCCCCAAGATGGCGGCTTAGCCTTCTACCAGCCAGCGTCAGCGCTGCAATCGGCTGCGCCGGGAGTGAGAGCCCAAAGCCTGACACCTGAAACGATGTAAGTCTCGTCAGGATCAGCAAAGTAAGCAAATAACACAATTTTAAAAATGCTTCAATAAAATATATACAGGCTTTAAAAACACTCTCGCTAATCTCAGCAGAGTTAATAGTAGTGAGGGATAGGTAGAAGATGCCCCCGGCTTCCATCAAACGGATAGAGGGTGGATTTAGTCCAGTTGATCTTATAGCCAGCATAGCTGCCATATTCCTCAAAGATGTGTTTCAGTGGGTTGCGTAACATAGAGCAGAATATCATCCGCATATAGTGATATGCGTTCTTCCTCCAGAGGACACGAAGAACCACACATGACAGTGGCCCCAATATAAGGGCAAGCAGTAAAGGGGATAGGGGGCACCCCTGCCTGGTGCCTTGCTGTATCGGCCAACTAGCGGAGAGAGTGCCATTGAACCGGACCCGTGCCTCGGGAATGTTATATAACAACGCCAGCCACTCTAGGAAAACCGGGCCGAAGCCCAGTGTTTCCAGAGTTCGCCACATGAAGGGTCAGTGAATCGCCACATGAAGGGTCAGTGAATCGTGTCAAACGCTTTCTCCGCCTCAAGCGAAAGAACCAAGTGGGGACTGTGTCGACCCTGCCTGTACCATGTCCATCCAGTTAGCTAGGCGGCGTAAGTTGAAACGCGTGGCACGCTTAGGCATAAAGCTAGACTGGTCTTTGTGTACCAGCAGGAGAATCACGTTCAAAAGCCGATGCGCAAGAATCGTGGCGAGGATCTTCGTTTCAAGATTAAGAAGGGATATGGGGCGATAAGACCCACAGTCTTCTGGGGGTTTCCCTTCTTTGTGGATGACGACCACTGTGGCTAGACGAAGGTCCTGTGGGAGACACCCCTGTTCCTTTGATTCCAGGAACATCTTAAGGAGATGGGGCGCTAGAAATGCATTGTTCATTTTGAAAAATTAACCCGGTAGGCCATTAGGGCCCGGAGTCTTAGCTGCCTTTTGTCGACTGATGGCCTCGGTCACTTCCGCCAGTGTCAGGTCACCTTATAGGCTATCTCTCTCATCGGGTGTAAGTGAGGGCATGTCAATAGTTTGCAGATATTGGCATATCTGTGAGTCCCCCGCCTGAGTGCAGGCCTAATATAGAGTCATGTAATACCCATCGCGACTCAATTTCCTTCCGCCCTCAACCACGCTAACAGCTTCCCTGCCCTGTCCCCAGTTTCATAAAGTCTATGGATTATCGAGAACAGGAGATACAATTATCACTGCTTTATCGGCAGGAAACAGACGCTAAAGCGGCGATAATGGGCTTGATAATATGTTCTTGTGAATTCCCATACCAGAACAGGTTCTGGTGTTAACCTGGGCTGCTATGGGAATTCACAAGGACATATTATCAAGCCCATTATCGCCGCTTTAGCGGCAGTTTCCTGCCGATAAAGCGGCGATAATTTTATTGCCTGTTCTTGATAATATGCCCCTATGTTGGGTTGCCAGTTGGTGCGTTTTCACCTCATCATCTGCAAGCACTAAATACTCTCGCCTGGTTATCTCAAGTTGACGCAGATCGTGTTCAGTCAGTGCGGCAGTGCGGCAGGGTTAGTCCCTTCTAAGTCTAGGAGTGTATGTTCTTATTCCTCAATTTTCTGGTTTCTTTTTGTGAGCCAGTATATTCTGCGCTCTGTCACGCAGTACTGTTTTGTATGCTTCATTGAAAGTGACCGCCGATGGGACAGAGCCCTCATTTTCTGTGAAGTATAGCTTAGAATCAATCCGGAGCTCCTCAGCGACTGTCTCATCCCGCAGTTCCCATGCATTTAGCCTCCATTGTGGTACGCAATGACCTTCTCCACGCACCCACCTTCAAGAGCAGGGGAGAATGGTCTGATATGCCCCTAGCCAAATATTCTATATCGTCCACTCACTGTATCTCCCCCGCCGGGCCGAGAAGATAGTTCAAGCGGGAGAAAACCCTGTGGGCGCCTAAAAAATAAGAATATGTCCGCTGATGCGGATGGTGGCGCCGCCACAAATCAGACAGTCCTAGCGACTCCATAAAACAGGCCATCGGTGTGACATCGGGATGCCCCCTCGAAGAAGGAGCGATCCACCAGGGGGCCTAATACATAATTGAAGTCTCCCCCAAGGATATGTATGGCTGGACCAGAATGCAAAAGGAGCCAGTCAAGTTATCAAGTGTTCGTTGCTGGAGCCGGGGGGGGGGGGTGCATAGACACTGACTAGGAGGAATGTCTTGCGTTTCCAAACACCCATGACTGCCACATATGGGATGTATGACGTTACAACGCATACTTTTACAACGCCTACCTGTACATCGCAAGTTTTACAACGCATACCATTACAACGCATAATGCTTTTGGGCGCTGGATAGTGAATAGTTTAATTTACTATTCCAACTCCAGTCCCCGTGGACACTAGGGAAGGTTATTGGATAGTAGATTAACCTATTCCCTATCCTAGAGCGCCCCCAAGTGCTATGCGTTGTAATAGTTTGCGTTGTAAAAGTTGCGTCGTAATGGTAGTGCGTTGTAAAATTTTTGTTGTAAAGGATGTTTCCCCCACATATGTTCCTTCAGAGTTCACCCATGTTTGTGTGACATGAAAGAGAGGGTATTTCCTAATAAGGATTGCCACCCCACATCCTCTGTGAGCCAAAAAGGTGTAGCAACCCCGTCCCAGGAAAGAGCAGGTTGATCCAAACAAGTGCGTCTCTTGCAGGAATACTATGTTGGGTTTGTGCCTCTTAAGATATCAGGTTACCAACCCCTTCTTCACCTTATTAATCAAACCATTGACATTCCATGTCATTACTATATATCCACCGTCTGTCATGGTAACTCAACCTTGAAATCTGTCTCAGCGCCTGCTCTCAGCCGGAGTCCACCCCACCCTCCACCCCTCCCACCTTCAGCAGCAGTGTGATCACGATCTTGAATCAAACTAACTCCGTTCCCATCAAACAATCTCAAAACATTAATCAAAACATAGGGGCATTTTATCAAGGGCATTATCGCTGCTTTAGCGGGACTTTTTCCCGCAAAAGCGGCGATAATTTTATCGCCCTATTAGCATGCTGTCGCTAACAGCAGTTAGCGGCAGCTTGTAGGCGATAGCGACCAGTTTGGGGCCCGCTTTGCATGTCAGCGATATTTATCGCTAATGACATGCAAAGTGGGCGTACCCAACCTGTTAGCGACTGAAAGCAGTCGCTAACATCGCTATCGCCTATTATCAACGCAGGCGAAGCGATAAAAACATTCGCGCTAAGCGAGAATATCGTCAAAACTTCACGGCTGCTCAGACCACTTCTTAGCCTGTATATGCAATGGGAGGTGGATATTCAGGTTAAGACCCTAGTGCCGATGATGCCTGAATATCGCTGGATCTCCAGCAGTATTCACTCATTGAGCCGCTATCGCCGGATATTTTATCGCATTTGAGATAAACGTTGCTAATAGCACGTTATCTCTGCGATAATATCTGGCGATGAGCAGCGATAAAAAAAATATCGATAAGCTCATTTAGTGATAAATATCGCTAGTTGTTGATAATATGCCCCATAGTTCTGTGCAATTTTAATCAAAACCCTACAAAATGGGGAAATACCATGTAGGAATGTGTTTTTTCTCGGCTGTAAAACCAAACGGAAATACCAATTCCAATTGCCAGTGACATTGCACGTGCTGCACCACAGGAAGCTGCTTGCCTGCGCCTGACTGGTAAGAGGGTCTTTAGAAATAGACCAAAATAGTTCAGGACAAAAGCGTAGTCGAGTCTAAAACCTACCCACCTTTTACACTCTGATATAAATCTATAAATAATGAGAAAAGAAGTGGCAAGCTTCTTTTTATATGTCAACATCCTCGATTATGGCATGGTGAGAGATGGAAAGAGCCAAGAAGCAGACTTTTTCATTATATCATGTGTAAAGCTCTGCGTCAGCGCGCAGCTGTTTCCAAGGCTAGTGCCTCCATGACAAAATCTGAATGGTTTTCTCCTAGGTCACATGGTGCACTGTTTTCTTTCTTATCAAATTTCTCCCACACCTTTTCAAGCCTTTGTGCTGCTGTGTCACCCACCTTGACTGGTGGGAGAGGGCTGTCGTGTGAAGGTGAGGAAGCCATGAAAGAGAAACCGGCATGCCGTGCTGAATGTTGCAGGAAAGCATTTTGGGGCATATTATCAAGGGGGTTTATCTCCGCTTTTTTGGCTTTAAAAGCCAAGAAAGCGGAGATAAAATTATCTCCCTATTACCTAGCTGTTGCTAACACCAGTTAGCGACAGCTAGTAGGAGATAGCGACCATCTTGGGCCCCACTTTGCATGTCAGTGATATTTATCACTAATGACATGCAAAGTGGGCGTGCCAAGATGTTAGCGACTGGAAACAGTCGCTAACATCGCTATCTCCTATTACCAACTTTTGGAGATATTCGCGCTAAGCGCGAATATCTCCAAAAGCTAACACCTGCCCTGAGCAGTTCTTAAAAAACGAAAATGGGGTGCCAATGCTGATATGGATAATTTAAATAAACATTGTTATCAACAGATCCTGAAAAAGATTCAAGGACGGAAGATGCTATTTAATAGCTTTTTATTTCAATATTTTAGAAAAATCGATTTCTATTTTTACACAATCAAAACAAAAGGACTTATTCACAACACAGAGGACAAGTGCAATAAGAAAGAGCTAAATCTTTATCTTCAAACATTCATTCTTCCACCCATGTCACAGGCATTCAACAAACTTTCACACCATTCAGAAAAAGTGAGGATACGTATAATACTAAAAGTTATATATACATCAGAAAAAACATAAGGCCACAATACTGCGAAAACAATGTTACAAATAATCAACCAAGCAACTTTTTCATAAGTACATTCGATTTTAGTAGCTCATTTTACACTTTTGAGAAATTCTTCGTAATGTACAAAACGGGATGGAAACATTAATAAAATAACCAAGCCGTTTTCCGCAGTTGTAATGTGGCATACGCGTTTCGAATCCCAATTCTTTTCTTAGGATTCTCTTCAGGGCCGGGAGTGGTATCACTCGGTGATATACATTTGGTGGGTGAAGAGGTTGAATCTCAGTCAGCTGTTGTTTGGTTCGCGGAACTGACGGCCTGCACAAAAGTAGTGGAGACGGTCACGCTGGAACTATCTTAATAAAGTACGGTACCAGCCGCTATCGGCAATGCGGCAGAGGCGTGTCCGCATGTAGTTAAAGTTCATTCGTGTCCAGGAGGGTTAGTTAGTTACCCGGGTGCTCGTCCTCTTTGGAAGTCCGTAAAAGTTAAAGACTAACTTGCTCAATTTTTCGGCAATAATCGGTGCTGCAATAGTCGCTGTATGAATTTCGCATCCAAGGGAAGGCGTTGATCCGTTCGCGTTTCTCTCTGCACTACCTACTAGCGCATGCGCAAGCGCTAGTAGGTAGTGCAGAGAGAAACGCGAACGGATCAACGCCTTCCCTTGGATGCGAAATTCATACAGCGACTATTGCAGCACCGATTATTGCCGAAAAATTGAGCAAGTTAGTCTTTAACTTTTACGGACTTCCAAAGAGGACGAGCACCCGGGTAACTAACTAACCCTCCTGGACACGAATGAACTTTAACTACATGCGGACACGCCTCTGCCGCATTGCCGATAGCGGCTGGTACCGTACTTTATTAAGATAGTTCCAGCGTGACCGTCTCCACTACTTTTGTGCAGGCCGTCAGTTCCGCGAACCAAACAACAGCTGACTGAGATTCAACCTCTTCACCCACCAAATGTATATCACCGAGTGATACCACTCCCGGCCCTGAAGAGAATCCTAAGAAAAGAATTGGGATTCGAAACGCGTATGCCACATTACAACTGCGGAAAACGGCTTGGTTATTTTATTAATGTTTCCATCCCGTTTTGTACATTACGAAGAATTTCTCAAAAGTGTAAAATGAGCTACTAAAATCGAATGTACTTATGAAAAAGTTGCTTGGTTGATTATTTGTAACATTGTTTTCGCAGTATTGTGGCCTTATGTTTTTTCTGATGTATATATAACTTTTAGTATTATACGTATCCTCACTTTTTCTGAATGGTGTGAAAGTTTGTTGAATGCCTGTGACATGGGTGGAAGAATGAATGTTTGAAGATAAAGATTTAGCTCTTTCTTATTGCACTTGTCCTCTGTGTTGTGAATAAGTCCTTTTGTTTTGATTGTGTAAAAATAGAAATCGATTTTTCTAAAATATTGAAATAAAAAGCTATTAAATAGCATCTTCCGTCCTTGAATCTTTTTCAGGATCTGTTGATAACAATGTTTATTTAAATTATCCATATCAGCATTGGCACCCCATTTTCGTTTTTTGATAATCAGGCTCAGCCTTGCTGAATAGAGCCAACCCATAGTTGTTCTGCACTGAGCAGTTCTTAGCCATGTTATCCAATGGGAGGTGGATAACATGGCTAAGAGCATTAGCTCGGTAATGCATGAATATCGCTGACTTTTCAGCGATATTCATGCATTGCGGCCGTTTTTTATCGCATTTGCGCTAAACCTTGGTAATACCAAGGTTTATCTGCGATAAAAATCGCCGCAGCTCAGCGGTAAAATTTTGTCTCTAACCAAGCAATAGCGATAATTATCGCTATTGCTTGGTAATATGCCCCCCTGTGCCTGCAATAGGGGAAAGTCATTAAAGAAAATAGGGGCATATTACCAACAACTAGCGATAATTATCGCTATGTTGGCTTAGTGGCAATATTTTTATCGGCGAGCTGCGGCGATTTTTATCGCTTAGGAACCTTGCTATTATCAAGGTTTATCTCCTAAGCGATAAAAATCGGCCGAAATGCATGAATATCGCTGAAAAGTCAGCGATATTCATGCATTACCGAGCTAATGCTCTTAGCCATGTTATCCACCTACCATTGGATAACATGGCTAAGAACTGCTCAGGGGCAGGTGTTAGCTTTTGGAGATATTCGCGCTTAGCGCGAATATCTCCAAAAGTTGGTAATAGGAGATAGCGATGTTAGCGACTGTTTCCAGTCGCTAACATCTTGGCACGCCCACTTTGCATGTCATTAGTGATAAATTTCACTGACATGCAAAGCGGGGCCCAAGATGGTCGCTATCTCCTACTAGCTGTCGCTAACTGGTGTTAGCGACAGCTAGGTAATAGGGAGATAATTTTATCTCCGCTTTCTTGACTTTTAAAGCCAAAAAAGCGGAGATAAATCGCCTTGATAATATGCCCAATAGTGCTTACAGACTAAACAAGACATACCATGTAACAAGTGAAGTAAAGGGGCCAGTCCTCATGGGAGGTTACAAATGAAGACGAGGTGGGACTATGGAGGGACTAACAAGCCTATTAATTAATCGGAAGCCAGCATTTACAAAGGACAATGACACAAGCCAATGGAAAAATTGGGCGGATACCGGGCGGAGATTCGATTCCATACTCGAACACAGCATGCCTTGCAGAGCAGCGCATGTGCAGCAAAGGCGAACAATATTGCTTATTTAACAAGCATTAGAAATGCAATCGGGCTCGGATTTATTTGAGTTTGAGCTAATGGCATTGTAAATGCCAATGTATTGTTGCTATGTGTTATGGAGTGTGTTCATGTGGTGTGTACTGCCAGTGATCTCCTTGTGAGTGTGAGAATATTGCACCGTTACTGCCTGTGTTGTCCTTCTTGTGAGTGTGAGAAGCTTGCACCTCTGCTGCCTGTGGTCTCCTTGTGAGTGTAAGAAGCTTGCACTGCTGCTGCCTGTGATGTCCTTCTTGTGAGTGTAAGAAGCTTGCACTGCTGCTGCCTGTGATGTCGTTCTTGTGAGTGTGAGAAGCTTGCACAGCTGCTGCCTGTGATGTCGTTCTTGTGAGTGTGAGAGCCTTGCACAGCTGCTGCCTGTGAGTATGAGAAGATTGTATTGTGCATCTCTGTGCTGTGCCTGTTCTTTATAAGGGACTCTTGCTCTGTTGCTGCTGCTGCCTTGGCACAGTACCTGCTGTGAGTGTGTGAGGGAAGCTTGCACCGCTGCTGCTTGTGATGTCCTTCTTGTGAGTGGGAGAAGCTTGCACCTCAGCTGCCTGTGGTATCCTTGTGAGTGTAACAAGCTTGCACAGCTGCTGCCTGTGATGTCCTTCGTGTGAGTGTGAGAAGCTTGCACCGCTGCTGCCTGTGAGTATGAGAAGATTGCATTGTGCATCTCTGTGCTGTGCCTGTTCTTTGTAAGGGACTCTTGCTCTGTTGCTGCTGCTGCCTTGGCACAGTACCTGCTGTGAGTGTGTAAGGGAAGCTTGCACCACTGCTGCTTGTGATGTCGTTCTTGCGAGTGTGAGAAGCTTGCACCTCTGCTGCCTGTCGTCTCCTTGTGAGTGTAAGTAGCTTGCACTGCTGCTGCCTGTGATGTCATTCTTGTGAGTGTGAGAAGCTTGCACCGCTACTGCTTGTGATGTCCTTCTTGTGAGTGGGAGAAGCTTGCACCTCAGCTGCCTGTGGTCTCCTTGTGAGTGTGAGAAGCTTGCACCGCTGCTGTTTGTGATGTCCTTCTTGTGAGTGTGAGAAGCTTGCACCGCTGCTGTTTGTGATGTCCTTCTTGTGAGTGGGAGAAGCTTGCAACTCAGCTGCCTGTGGTCTCCTTGTGAGTGTAAGAAGCTTGCACAGCTGCTGCCTGTGATGTCCTACTCACTACTCTACTCTACTCACTACTCACTACTCTGCACTCACTACTCACTACTCTACTCACTACTACTCACTCACTACTCACTACTCTGCACTCACTACTCACTACTCACTACTCTACTCTCCACTCACTACTCTGCACTCACTACTCACTACTCTACTCACTACTCACTTCTCTACTCCCTACTCTGCACTCACTACTTTACTCTCTACTCACTACTCACTACTCTACTCACTACTCTACTCACTACTCACTACTCTACTCACTACTCTACTCACTACTCTACTCACTACTCACTTCTCTACTCACTACTCTGCACTCACTACTTTACTCACTACTCTACTCACCTCACTACTCTACTCACTACTCTACTCACTACTGACTACTATACTCACTACTCACCTCACTACTCTACTCACTACTCACTACTCTACTCACTGCTCTACTCACTACTCACTTCTCTACTCACTACTCACTTCTCTGCACTCACTACTTTACTCACTACTCTACTCTACTCACCTCACTACTCTACTCACTACTCTACTCACTACTCACTACTCTACTCACTACTCTGCACTCACTACTCACTACTCTACTCACTACTCTACTCACTACTCTACTCACTACTCTACTCACTACTCTACTCACTACTCTACCCACTACTCTACTCACTACTTTCTACTCACTACTCACTACTCTACTCACTACTCTACTCACTACTCACTACTCTACTCACTACTCTACTCACTACTCACTTCTCTACTCACTACTCACTTCTCTGCACTCACTACTTTACTCACTACTCTACTCTACTCACCTCACTACTCTACTCACTACTCTACTCACTACTCACTACTCTACTCACTACTCTGCTCACTACTCACTACTCTACTCACTACTCACCTCACTGCTCTACTCACTACTCTACTCACTACACTACTCACTACTCTACTCACTACTCTACTCACTACTCTACTCACTACTCTACTCACTACTCTACTCACTACTCACTACTCTGCACTCACTACTCACTACTCTGCTCACTACTCTGCTCACTACTCACTACTCTGCACTCACTACTGACTACTCTGCTCACTACTCACTACTCTGCACTCACTACTCACTACACTGCACTCACTACTCACTACTCTACTCACTACTCTACTCACTACTCTCCACTCACTACTCTGCACTCACTACTCACTACTCTACTCACTACTCACTACTCTGCACTCACTACTTTACTCTCTACTCACTACTCACTACTCTACTCACTACTCTACTCACTACTCTACTCACTACTCTACTCACTACTCACTACTCTACTCACTACTCACTTCTCTACTCACTACTCTGCACTCACTACTTTACTCACTACTCTACTCACCTCACTACTCTACTCACTACTCTACTCACTACTGACTACTATACTCACTACTCACTACTCACCTCACTACTCTACTCACTGCTCACTACTCTACTCACTACTCACTTCTCTACTCACTACTCACTTCTCTGCACTCACTACTTTACTCACTACTCTACTCTACTCACTACTCTACTCACTACTCACTACTCTACTCACTACTCACTACTCTACTCACTACTCTGCACTCACTACTCTACTCTACTCACTACTCTACTCACTACTCTACTCACTACTCTACCCACTACTCTACTCACTACTCTACCCACTACTCTACCCACTACTCTACCCACTACTCTACCCACTACTCTACTCACTACTCTACTCACTACTTTCTACTCACTACTCACTACTCTACTCACTACTCACTACTCTGCACTCACTACTCTGCTCACTACTCACTACTCTACTCACTACTCACCTCACTACTCTACTCACTACTCTGCTCACTACTCACTACTCTACTCACTACTCACCTCACTACTCTACTCACTACTCTACTCACTACTCTACTCACTACTCTACTCACTACTCTACTCACTACTCACTACTCTACTCACTACTCACTACTCTGCACTCACTACTCACTACTCTGCTCACTACTCACTACTCTGCTCACTACTGACTACTCTGCTCACTACTCACTACTCTGCTCACTACTCTGCACTCACTACTCTGCACTCACTACTCTGCACTCACTACTCTGCACTCACTACTCTACTCACTACTCTGCACTCACTACTCTACTCACTACTCTACTCACTACTCACTACTCTACTCACTACTCTGCACTCACTACTCACTACTCTGCACTCACTACTCTACTCACTACTCTACTCACTACTCACTACTCTACTCACTACTCTACCCACTACTCTACCCACTACTCTACCCACTACTCTACCCACTACTCTACTCACTACTCTACTCACTACTCTACTCACTACTCACTACTCTGCACTCACTACTCACTACTCTGCTCACTACTCACTACTCTGCTCACTACTCACTACTCTACTCACTACTCACCTCACTACTCTACTCACTACTCACCTCACTACTCTACTCACTACTCTACTCACTACTCTACTCACTACTCTACTCACTACTCACTACTCTGCACTCACTACTCACTACTCTGCTCACTACTCACTACTCTGCTCACTACTCACTACTCTACTCACTACTCTACTCACTACTCACTACTCTACTCACTACTCACTTCTCTACTCACTACTCTGCACTCACTACTTTACTCACTACTCTACTCACCTCACTACTCTACTCACTACTCTACTCACTAATGACTACTCTACTCACTACTCTGCACTCACTACTCACTACTCACCTCAAGTCAGTCAAAGTTTATTATGTTTTGGCTCTCAATGAGGGCCACATAAAATTAAACAGACCATTATACAGAAAAAAAAAAGTAAAATAACAACATACAACAAGAAGAAAAACACAGCAGATTGTCAGTAAATAAAGCAATCATCAACATCACCCCGTCATCATTAATAAATATTTAAAAACCCTTTAAAAAATTTAAAAATTCTACAACAGAAAAGTTCATTTGGAGGGCAGTAAAGTGCAGCGCAGAGAGCGTAATACTGGACAAATAAACAAAACGTGGTTACAATCTTGTACAGCGTTATTACAAAGATTACATAATGGGGAACCCCCATACCACTTTGCAAGGAGTGAATTCAGAGGGAGCAGATCATGTCGTAGAAGGTACCATAGTCTACGAACTCCGTGGGGGATATTCCAGATTAGATATTGTTGTGTCTGCTTGGGGATATATGTTTTAAGAAGGAATTCCCTATTCACTAATCTAGGCTGGGCAAGGGTATCCAACCTATAACATAGTTCCCACGATGCGCTTTTTAGTTTGGATTTTAGTTCTAGAGGAGAGAGTAAAAATAAAGTACTCTCGTCCAACTCTAACAGGGCTACTGCTTTCCTAAAGTTTTTTACTAAAGAAGAGAAATCATTAAAATTGCCCAATAATTCCTTTTTAATGAGTTCTCTTAGGGTACCAGGTTTACCTCTAGCCAAACAGGTTACCCATCTTACAAGTGCAACCAGCCCCTGTGTCCAACAACTTCGAAGTCCGAATTCCAACCTACATGAAGAAGTAGAGCATGCATTGTTCAAAGATGAAATTTTCCGCAGTACCTTTCCTTCTATTTGTTGAAGAAATCCCCAATGATGCAACTCTACTAATTCGATTCCATATAGTAGAGTAGAAGGGACTTTAGCTCTAAAAACCTCCAAACAAAGTGAAAAATGTCTCTTCCCAGTGGCATTATATAGCGAACATAACCCCATACCATGGGCCAACGCTTTACGGGAGTTATGTTCGATGTGGGGCCTCTCACTAAGATTCGCTGATATTATTTTACCTAAAAAGGTGTAAGGTTTCACCACGTCGAGTTTTTGTCCCCCGATAAACCACTTATAGCTACCTGACCTACATTTTCTCTTACCAAAAATACACATGATTTTACTTTTCGATATGTTAATTTTCATATGATGTGCTACTGCAAATTGGTTCAATGCATGCAGACGGTTAGATAAACCCTTCGGGGTCAAATCTAAAATAAGTATATCGTCGGCATACATTAGAATAGATATAGCCGACCCTCCAATTATCGGAGCGAATCCCTCACATGCAGTAATAAAGGATGGTAGGTCGGCCAAATATAGGGAAAACAATATGGGCGCCAATATACACCCTTGTTTTAGCCCATTCTGGGAGGGGATGGGAGAGGTAAGGCCCCTTTCTCCTCCTTGTAGCACCATACACCATGTGTTCGTATGCAGGGACCTGACCAGTTCAAGTAAATATCCTGGCATCCCCAACACAGCCAGCTTTCTCCACAGCGTAGGACGATCCACTTTGTCAAACGCTGTGGAGAAGTCAATAAATGCAGCGTACACGCCACCCCCACGGACGCGTACATATTTGTCAGTAATCACCTGCAATAATGTTAAGTTATCTAACGTTCCATGCTCTTCACGGAAACCTGTTTGTTCCTTTGGTAAAATCATGTAAGTTTCTGCCTATTCCATAATTAACAATAAAAGACATTTAGCGAAAATTTTCCCTATTGCATCTAATAAAGCTATTAGACGATAATTAGAAGGCAACATCCGATCACCCTTTTTGAATATCGGAATTAATATACTTCCCCTCCAGGAATCGGGGACAGTTCTTGATAAAAAGCAAGCCTGAAATATTGGAAGAAGAATCCTACTCCAAGAAATGACATCCTGTTTAATTATTAACATGGGGAGTTCATCAGGGCCCATAGCTCCGGTAGATCGCATACTCATTATCACTGAGGCTATGGTTTTTTCAGTAGGGAGTATTATTTTTTGCTCACTATTAGGACCAGACTTACATGTATCCTCCATAACACCATTCGGAGCATATAATGTAGTCACAAATAGAGTCCAAACATTTTCAGCTCACCTCACTACTCTACTCTACTCACTACTTCTCTCACTACTCTACTCACTACTCTGCACTCACTACTCACTACTCTGCACTCACTACTCTACTCACTACTCTGCACTCACTACTCACTACTCTGCACACTACTCTACTCACTACTCTACTCACTACTCTACTCACTACACTCACTACTCACTACTCTACTCACTACTCACTACTCTGCACTCACTACTCACTACTCTGCACACTACTCTACTCACTACTCTACTCGCTACTCTACTCACTACTCTACTCACTACTCTACCCACTACTCTGCACTCACTACTCACTACTCTACTCTACTCACTACTCTACTCACTACTCACTACTCTGCACTCCATACTCACTACTCTACTCACTACTCTACTCACTACTCTACTCACTACTCTACTCACTACTCACTACTCTACTCACTACTGTACTCACTACTCACTACTCACTACTCTACTCACTACTCACTACTCTACTCACTACTCACTACTCTACTCACTATTCACTACTCTACTCACTACTCACTACTCTACTCACAACTCACTACTCTACTCACAACTCACTACTCTACTCACTACTCACTACTCTGCACTCACTACTCTACTCACTACTCACTACTCTACTCACTATTCCACTCACTACTCTGCACTCACTACTCACTACTCTACTCACTACTCTACTCACTACTCTGCACTCACTACTCTACCCACTACTCTGCACTCACTACTCACTACTCTACTCTACTCACTACTCTACTCACTACTCACTACTCTACTCACTACTCACTACTCTGCACTCCATACTCACTACTCTACTCACTACTCTACTCACTACTCTACTCACTACTCACTACTCTGCACTCACTACTCACTACTCTACTCACTACTCTACTCACTACTCTACTCACTACTCACTACTCTGCACTCACTACTCTGCACTCACTACTCACTACTCTTCTCACTACTCTACTCACTACTCACTACTCCATGGTTGGAGCGTCAGACCCTGATGCGGGGGTCTAGCCCGGGACCAGGGTTCAATTCCCCGCCTCGGCGGGTCTTGGGCTCAAATTTCCACGGACCTGGAAATTTTTGTTGGGCCTGGGTTCCTCTGCGGCCTCTGCTGTGGCATGTGCAGCGGTGGGTCCCCTTTACTGTCCTGGACTTTGCGGTTCCTGTTCCTAGGTCTCTGGATGTTGTGTCTGCTCTCCGTGGTGGCTGGACCCCTCCCGCCTTTCCGTGGGGATGTTGTTTCGTCTCCCTCCTCCTCTGGTTGTGACCACGGATGCCTGCACCTCGGGCTGGGGCGCGACTCTGGCCCGTTGGGTGGTGCTGGCGCGTTGGCTCCCGTCGGAGTCTCGCAGGTCGTCCAACTGGAGGGAGTTGTTTGCAGTGGAGTGGGCGCTTCGTTATTTTCGTCTTCGTCTGGAAGGTTGCCATGTCATGGTGCGATCGGGCTACGCAGTGACTGTGGCATCTCTGAATCTCATGGGGAGGCCCCACGGTTCTTCCCTGAATCTGGTGGCTTGTTCCATCTCGGCTTGGGCGGAGCTTCTTCTTCTGGCCCTGTCTACTCCACTCATTGGGGGTGTGGTCAATGTGGTGGCGGGCTCCCTGAGTCGGTGGTTTCCCTCATCTCTGTCCCTGTGTTTGGCTCCCGGGCCCTTTCGGAAGCTTTGCCTGGGGTTCGGGACTCCGGCTCTGGTCTTGTTTGCCTCGGGGTCCGATGCCCTGGTGCCCCTGTTCTACTCCGGGTCTCCAGTGGTGTGCACAGGGGGGGTGGATGCCATGTCTCTCCTTTGGCCTCCCTGGTTTTTCTGTGCCTTTACTCCCTTTCCTTTGTTTCCTGCCTTTCTGCTGACGGTTCTGCGGGAGGGGGCTCAGGTGGTGGCAGTGCTGCCTCGCTGGCCGAGGTGGTCCTGGTTTCCTCTTCTGCTGGGCCTGGCGATGGGGCCTCCTTGGCTTCTGCCCCGTCGCCCCTCTCCTCTGTGATCTCCGTCCCTCTTTCTGGTTCCCCTCTCCTTGGCGGTTTGGGGGTTGGACGGATGTCTCTTGGGACCCGTGGTCTGCCCGACCACTTGCTTTGGTGCTGCGGGCTTCTCGTGGGAAGTCTACTTTGTCTTCCTCTTCGGAGAGCTGGTCTTCTTTTTTGAGGTGGTGTTCCTCCTCTGGTTGTCTTGCTGGGCCTTTGGGCTGCTTTCCGTGCCTTCCGGGTCCCGGATTCCTTTCTTCCTTCTGATGGCTTGTTGGTTTTCTTGCCTTTTTCGGAATTTCTCTCTTCTCCTTCTGGTCGCTCTTTGCCTCCCCCTTGGGGTGTCTCCTTGGTCTTGGGGGTTTTACAGTTTTCCCCTTTTGTCCTTTGGAGTCCGTGGGCCTTGAATTTCTGTCGTGCCTGGTGGCTTTCTGTTCTTTCCTTTGGCCTCGACCGTGCCTTGTACTTTCTGTGGCTCGTTCTGGGGTGTTTCGCTCTTCTGCCTCTCTCTCCGTGTCATTTGGCTTGGCTGGTTTGGCTACGGCTGCTTCCTGGCTCTCTTTGGATCGCTGGTTTCTGGCGGTCTTTGCTCTTGCCTATCTTGGTGCTGGTTTGCCCAGTCCGACGGGTGTCCTGGCGCGTTCCGCTCGGGGCGTGTCTGCCTCCTGGGCTGTTTACCTGGGTGTGTCTCTTAGTGGATTTGTCGGGCTGGGTCCTGGGCCTCCGAGTCCGCATTCGTGCGACCCTATTGGTGGGGTTGTGCCTTGTCTGACCGGACTTGTTTTTGGTCGTGGGGTGTTGCTGGCTGTGGGGATTTTCCCCTCCGCTGTGATTCTGTTGTTTTCTTGCAACTTTGTCTTGCTGCACTCCTTTGTGTCTGGTCTGTGCCTTGTTGTGTGTGGGTTGCCAAAGGCCTGTTTGGGCGTTGCTTTGGTATGCCTCATGTGTGATGACTGGGTCGAGGACGAGGGACGTAGAGGTAATGCTATGATTACGTATGGTAATCCCCATTACTCTTAGTCCTACTCGTCCTCGACCCAGTCATACAACCCGCCCGCCCTCCCTTTCCAGGCCTTTGGTGCTTGGTACATCAGGATTTGCTTCTGGTGGTGAGGTGTGTTATAGCACCTGACAGGAGGGTGGGTGGAGTCTAAAAGCGTTTCCTGTTTTGTTTCCTGTCGTGTGGAATACCTCATGTGTGATGACTGGGTCGAGGACGAGTAGGACTAAGAGTAATGGGGATTACCATACGTAATCATAGCAGTAGTCTAACTGAACTTCATCGAGAACAGCCGAACACATGAAATTTACGCCACTTGTTAATTTCCATCCTAAAGAATGATAAGTTTAACTGTGTAGTTGACATGCAGGCAAAGGATTCTGGGTATACGAATAAGTAGAAAGAGTACGCGCAGCAGCAGCCATTAGTGCGGAAGCAGCGCCTGCCAAACATCAGCATACCCACAATCCATTGCAAAATGACGTCATACCAATACTGCTGTGCAGACTCGCAGCAGATCAGCGTTCGGGCTAAATACACCCGCTACTATCGCGGTGATTCTCGAGATCAGTTCTTGCCACAAAGTCTCGTAAACAACATATAGTTAGGATTGAAAAAGAGCAAAAAATTCCAACAAACACCTTGCTCGGCTATCAACGTTATAGTACGTGAGCCTGGCCTGGATGCAGTTATTTGGTTAATGTGTGCGCTTCAAATGACCTCTTTAGGCTTGAAGGTGCAGTAGCGTCACATTTATAATCATGGGATTCCAGACACTGTATCATTGTTTTTTTAAACTGATTCCTTCAATCCGTGGACCAGCATTCGAAGTGCAATAAACAAGCATTGGCGTAGTGTTAGGTCCAGGGATGATGAGATCCAGTCGAGTAGATGATATAAAGATGGGTTTATTCCAAATAAAAGAGTACAGCACCAAGGGGCCTCTCCAAAGCGTCTCTCTTCCCCAGCCTCCAGCATATAACTGCTAAACTGGAGCTTACAAGATGATAACATTCTGAAGTGCTAGGCAACAGTACAATAGACAGATACAGCGTGGCTAAACACTTATAAGCAGGGCACAAGTCCTAAACAAGCATTGGAAATGCAATAGGTCTCGCAGCATTAGAGTTAGTGCTTTTAGGATTGTTTATGGGTTTTTTTGTAAATCTTTAGCATTTTTGTTTCCTGTAGCCAATGCTAAAGAATAAAAAAAAAAAGCCATAAACATTTCTAAAAGCTCTAACTCAAATGCTCCGAGACCTATTGCACTGTGTGAGGGTGAGGGGTTGAGGGTGAGTGAGGGTGAGGGTGAGTGAGGGTGAGTGAGGGTGAGGGTGAGTGAGGGTGAGTGTGAGTTAGGGTGAGGGGTTGAGGGTGGGTGAGGGTGAGGGGTTGAGGGTGAGTGAGGGTGAGTGAGGGTGAGGGGTTGAGGGTGAGTGAGGGTGGGTGAGGGTGAGTGAGGGTGAGGGGTTGAGGGTGAGGTGTTGAGGGTGAGTGAGGGTGAGGGCGAGTGAGGTGTTGAGGGTGAGTGAGGGTGAGGGTGAGGGGTTGAGGGTGAGGGTGAGGGTAGGTGAGGGGTTGAGGGTGAGTGAGGGTGAGGGTGAGTGAGGGTGATGCTGAGGGGTTGAGGGTGAGTGAGGGTGAGTGAGAGTGAGGGTGAGTGAGGGGTTGAGGGTGAAGGGTTGAGGGTAAGTGAGGGTGAGTGAGGGTGAGTGAGGGTGAGTGAGGGTGAGGGGTTGAGGGTGAGTGAGGGGTTGAGGGTGAGTGAGGGTGAGGCGTTGAGGGTGAGTGAGTGTGGGTGAGGGTGAGTGAGGGTGAGGGGTTGAGGGTGAGTGAGGGTGAGTGAGGGTGAGTGAGGGTGAGTGTGGGTGAGCGGATCTAAATAACCAATTACACCACATCAAATTAGACAGATGCAAAAACGCTGAGCAAATCCCCCCACCGGCCAGAGCTGGGAGCGTTTATCGTGCCTATAAATTAAATTATTGATACCAGATTGCAGACGATGCGATTGGACGGAGGGAGGCGGCGAGTCTATCTGGTCCCTGCCCCTCCTCCCGCCACGCTCCGGGGCAGCTGTGGGGGATAATCTCCTTCGAGCCGAAGGCGGGCAAGATGCGCGGTGCTGTCAGGGAAGAATGCGAGCAGCGGGACACGGCGCTGCTGTTTTCGGGGGGTCTAGGGTGAGTGCCACAAACTAGTGATGCTGGGACGCGTCCGACAGTTAGGGTAGTGACGGGACTGTATGTGTGTGTGCTTCGGTACTGGGACATAAGGGGGCGCTGCAGGTCAGGTTGCAAGGCTGGACAACTGCTTGGTGTCCTGGTAATGAAAAAGTAGGGAGTTGTGCAAGTAGGGATTAAGAAGATGCACTGCTTGATCTCAGTGTGAGTACGAGTACAGCGGCAGTACGGCTGCTGCAAGTCTGGATTGGGCTGCACTGGGTGCTTGCACTGTGAGTACAGGTACAGGACAGTAGGGCTGCTGCAAATGGGGGGGTGGGGGTTAAGTGCAGCGAAAGCGATTACCTGCGGGGATAAAGAATAGGAAAACCTAACATCAGAATGTCTCAGGTAGCTCATAATGCAGTTGGTCGGCCATATGTGCCACTCGTTGAAAACAATAAACATGCAGAATAAGCGTCATTATAGTAGGCGCGGGCGGAGTTCTTTTTACCTAGCGTGATTCAGGAAGTGTCTAAAGAGAGGACCAACGGTAATTGTTATCCTCATAAACATTGGGTGCAATCAGTTAAACAAACCGTGAGCTGTTAATACGGGTCTTTCGTGGACTTGTGCCGGTAAGGTGTCTTGTTTAAAATGGTGATTTCTGCCGTCGCGAGAGCAAAAGTGGGGCAGACTTACTTTCGAGCAGAGCTGCAAGGGTCTATCTCCTTCTTGATGTGGCTGGTGATGCGTGAAGTGCCGCGTGTGAGGTCCTGTTTAAATACTGCGTGGCGTGGCCAACGTGCTAGCATGCACGTTCTAACCTGTGTATGGCGCTGAGTTTAAAACCTGGAACTGGAGGTTTTCTCGAGCATACCTGTTGAAATTAACTTGTAGTCCAGAGAATTGCGTGTTATAGCTTAGGGATTAACTAATTTGTCAGCAGGATGTGTTTTGCGCAATACAGTACATGTTATGTACATTGTCAATTGCAAGCAGGAGAACAGTTTGTGAACTTTAACATCCTAAAGAATCGATGACCACATACAAAGTTAACATGAACTAATGTCGGATCTGTGTGAGACAGGGAGCGTTGCGAGTGGCATACAAGACGGAGGGAAGAGAGGGGAGGGGGGAAGAGAAATGCGACACGGCGGGAAGGGGAGGGGGCGGAGCGGGTACAATAAACAAGACGGAGGGAAGAGAGGGGAGGGGGAGGAGAAGTGCGACAGGGGAAATGCGAGACGGCGGGAAGGGGAGGGGGCGGAGCGGGTAAACAAAGACGGACGTGCACGCGCTTTTAAGCTCAATGCGCATGCGCATTGAGCTTAAAAGTCACGGGCACTGCAAGGAATCGCCACGATTCCTTGCAGTGTGGATAAAGAGCGGATAAGTCCCAATACTCTCGCCTTGCTCGATGCGCATGCGCATCGACAGGCGAGACCTAAAAAAGAAGTGGGGGGACGCTGTCACCGGAAGTGACGTCACGACAGGAAGTGACGTCATGAAAGGTGGCTTGCATCATCAGGTAGAGGAAATAAGGGGCAAGATATGGCTGAAGAGAGAGCAACGAACATGGACAGATTTAAAAGGAGAACATACTCATGAAGCTGTCTAGCTGTGGGATTTTCCACGTAGGTAGGGTCTCTGGTTTTCAACCAGATGTTTGTCCCGCAGCCACAATTCTAGACGGTATGAAACTCCTTGTCAGGCCCTAGCTATGCTGGTTAGCGTGTCCCTGGAGGAAGTGGACTTGTTCCAATAAACGTGCACGGCCACTTGGTCAACCTGTATCTATTTTCTTAAAGCTCCTCGTGCCAGAGAGGCCAAAGAGTGAAGTCCAGCTGTTAGGCAGGGGGGACGGCGTCCACTCGGTAAAATAAGTGGGGGGACGGCATCCACCTGCGTGGTACCACGACTCAAGCCCTGCTTAGAAGGTCCCAAAGGCGAGACCTATTGGCTATGCCAATGCTTGTTTTCTCTCTCATCATCTGCCTTCTCATGCTCTCTTCACTTCCTGCCCTCATTTCCAACATTGAGAAATGAAATAAAAAAAGTGGAATTGCTTGCATAGCATTCATTATGGAAAAGCACACTTTAAAAGCAATGCGTTAAAATTAAAACAGATACTTCAGGATAGGAAAAAGCGTTCCCAATGTCCCTAAAGTGAAACAACCTAAACAACGAAGTTGAAATCACGACTTACCTGAACAACGAAGTCAGAACAACGAGGAATCCCGAACAACGAAGTCCTTAACCACGACTCTTCATTTCAACTAATTCCTAAACTACGACATTCCTATACCACGACTCGGACTGCTGTCCCCGAGATTCCTAAACCACACTTCTCTGCATCTATGGAGGTAAAACTATTAGACAAACCAACGCTGCACATTCATTACATGCAGTTGAATGACAAGTTGTGCATTTTAAAATGAGGCTTCAAAGGAAGGAAGTATTTGTCTCTACATGCCGTTATACACGCCACGTAAAATGACTGCAAGTGTCATATAGTAAATAGAGAACAAGGCAGTTGTCATGTCGTGTGGAAGACAAAGCGGTGGTGGAGAGCAACGCGAGCTCATAAGACATTTACAGGCATTGAATTCCATATTCAGAATTTAGATAAAACAACAACAAAAAAACTCTATCAAACTGTGGTTTCACGGTTGTAGCACGGTGATTTACAAGACTCAGACTGCTGTCCCCGAGATTCAAAAACCACAACTTCTCAGAATCTAGGGAGGTAAAACTATTAATAAAAAAAAACGCTGCACATTCATGACATGCAGTTGAATGACAAGTTGTACATTTTAAAATGAGGCTTCAAAGGAGGGAAGTAATTGTCTTGCAAAAGGTACAAGTGAGGCCCGTGGTGTCCATAGAAAGCTTTGTGTTCGCAAAAGTGGACTTTGAAGGAGACTCTATTGTATAAATAATCGCAGCTGAGGTGACGGCTGCTTTGGCATGCAGACGGATAAAATGACTCGGACTGCTGTCCACACTCTCCAAAACACTGCTAAACAACGACTCGGACTGCTGTCCCCAGTTTTGTTGTAATGCCAGACATTTAGTTGATTCTGCAAAGGCATGACATTTGACATCCCTTTGAAACTTGTATGTTTTGCGGTCAATGATCTTTTCTTCCTCCTTTTTTAGCCTTATTTTCATTTCTGTTATTAATTTCTCTTTTTCATCCTCCGGTCCCATAGTTTCTAATTCTTCGTTTATTGCAGATATTTCATCCAAAATTTTTGCCCGATCTATATCTGCATATTTGATGAGGACGAGCACTTGTTGCCTCGAAGCCTCGAGGTTTATATCTGCCCATTCCCTCATAAGGTCCGTATTAGGATTCTCGTAGCTGGGTGCTGTGAGTATTCGAAGTCCCCGCGGTATACTATTCACCTTTATGTACCTTTGTAGAGACTTTGATTCCCACCATTTTCTTTGTTCCTGGCGGGACTTCTTTTCCAGGATTTTAATTTTATCCCTTAGAGAGTCATTTCTTGGGCCACTGGCAGCTTCCGATTTATCACGGGTAGTCGTTGTTGTTGGTTGACTATCCGAAAACATCGCGCTCGCCCTAGCCTCCCGTTCCTTTACGCTGTCGGCCGACATTTAAATTTGCTGATTGTTAGGTTGCGGTTGTCTTGTTAAACTGTGAGTGCTTATTATTTTTATTCACAGAATAACGCCGCGCATCAGTTTATGCTTTCCTCCCTCCTGTACCTTAGTTTTACGTTTTCGGATTCCTCAATCCTCGTCGCGGATATGCCGCACTCCTTCCTCGGTGCAGGTTCCTCGGGGGTTGTAGGATTTCCGGATCACCTTCGGTACTCGCGGGGGTCCGACGCCGCTCCTCCTCACGGAAGCTCCAAACTTGTTCCGACCGGATACCACTTCGGCGTCGACCTATCAGCTTTTCCCTCTCCAGCCGATTCTTGGAAAGGGTCCGTGTAAAGCCGTGTTAACGGCTCAACATATAGCACAACCACCGTCTCCTCCTGCAATCGCTCTCACTACGATCACGCTGTGGACACAGACACGGAGCAAAATTATAGATGCTGGTTAGATTTATTCAGCTGTCGCCATAACGTTTCGGCCCAAAAGCCTTGATCACATGACAGCGTAACCAATTTTTACGTGAGTTTTTAAAGTGCACAGTGCTGTTACATGATTGGTCTACTACATACATGGTAATAGAGAAAGGACTCTTCGCCTCATTGTACCCTTATCTACAATCACAAGTACGAACTACTGGTACATTTAAATACATTAATGTAGTCAAAGTTAAACTAAAATCCATTTGTATATGTACACTCATTTGTGATTTAAAAATCATGGGTTGAATCCCAATTCGGTTTTGTAACATATTGAAAACAATTCATAATATATATATACACAAATATTTAAAAACTTGCAGACATACAAATCTGGACATTTGCATGAATATTAGAGAATGGAATAATACATAAAAGGGGCAAAGGCACTCGAGTCTGAACTTGAAGAAAGAGATGGCGTAGAACAGCCTGTCCAAGCGCTGCATCTTCTTGATGCGAAGATTGAAGACAGTAATGCTTAGTGAACGTGTGGAAATTTTTTCATGTCGCAGCACAACATATATTTTACGGAGATACTCCAGCAAACAAAGCTGTTGACGTTGGAACTGTTCTTGTCGAATGAGCTTGGACTTCCCTCTGCAAAGGTTTGTTAGCCTTGTCATGGCAGAAATGAATAGAAGATGCCAGCCATCTGGCTATTGTTGCCTTTGCTTCAGCATTTCTGAGAGTTGCTTGACCATAAGCCACGAACAGCTGGTTGGATCGTCTGGTATCCTTAGTTTTCTGTAGGTAGAATTTTAAACAGCGTTTAACATCCAGCGAGTGTAATGCTCTTTCAGCTGGACTGGATGGATCTGGAAAGAATGTTTTTAATCTTACCGGTTCGTTCAAGTGAAATTGTGTTGGTACCCTTAGAATGAACCTGGGATTTGTTCAGAGGGTTACGTAGACCTGGGCAAAATATATAAAGGGTTCCTTTATAGTGAAAGCTTGGATCTCACTAACCCTTTTTTCTAAGGTAAGAGCCAGTAAATGGGCAACCTTCAAAGTGAGGAATATGAGATCAGCTTTATGTATCGGCTCAAATGGACGGTTCATTAACTGCGCTAGCACTGTGTTGAGTTCCCACTCTGGAGGGAGTGCTCGCACTGGAGGGAAGGCTCGGAAAAGTCCTTTCATAAATAGTTTGACAAGTGAAGAAGAGCAGAGAAAGGAAATTTTGAGCATTTCCTGAATATGGAAAGAGTAGCCAGATGTACTTTGACCGATGAAAAACTAAGCCCAGACTTGGCTAGAGAAAGCAGATAATGGAGAACTTTTTCTGCTGGAGCTTGAATTGAGTGAATAGTATTCGCCTCACACCAACAGCAAAATCGCTTCCATTTGAAGCGATAAGGCTTGATTGTGCTCTGGGCACGAGATTTGGCCAATATTTCACGACAGTCCTGTGAAATGTTGAGGTCTTTGAACTGAAAGAAATGAGGAGCCATGCGTGCAAGTGTAAAACTGTGGGTCCGGATGAACCACTTTGCCCCCGTCCCTTGACATCGTAGGCGTCTGCAGTAGGCGAATGGGCTTGTCTTGAGACAATAGTAGAAGTTCCTGGAACCAATATTGTCTTGGCCAACGGGGTGCAATTAGAATAAGATGGCAACCTTCCAGCTTCATCTTGCGGACCATTGCATCCCTCTTGATCCCTGTTGAGGGAACCTGCTGGCGTAATATCGGCATTCCTTGTTCTCTCTCGTTGCGAATAGACCCAAGCTTGAAAACTGGGTTAGCCTGTTCCTTTTCCAGCTGCCACTCATGATAGTCCGACTGAGACGTGCTCAGCGTGCCCACCAGGGTATTGTGGAGACCCCTGACGCATTTGGCTCTCAGGGCATCTTGTGGAATGTGACCCCTTCCCACAATTCCTGATCCTCTTGCGAGAGTGTAGCTTATTTCGTTCCTGCTTGTTTGTTGATATAATACATGCTGATGGTATTGTCGGTCCGGACTAGCACAGAGGAACCCGCAATCCTCGGGAGGAATGCTTGGAGAGAAAGAAAAATGGCACGGAGCTCCAGCCTGTTGATCTGCTGTTGTTTTTGTCTTCGAGACCATCTTCCTTGAATCTGCAAAACCTGCAGATGACCTCCCCATCCTTCCATGGAGGCATCAGTCGTTAAAACGAAATCTGAAATGGTCTGTAGGAACGTGAGACCCTGGGTTAGATTCTCTGTCTGCGACCACTAATGTAGAGAATTTATCAAGCGCAGCGTGACCTTGATGGTATCGTCCAATGAACCCATGGCTTGTTGCCATTGAAGTTGCAGTTCCTCCTGAAGAGGTCTCATTTTGGGCCGTGCCAAGGGTATGAGATGTATCGCTGAAGAGCACATCCTCAGGAACAAAGCAAACATTTGGACCGAGACTGACATTTTTTAAATTAAGCTTGCCAATTTTTGAAGACATAGCTGGCAGCCGTGTGACCAGAATGCGTTGCACTGGACCGTGTCTCACCTTGCTCTGAGAAAAAACATGACTTGGAGACAACGTAACTTTGATTTGCTGTCGTTGAGAACCAGCCCCAGAGAGGAGATGGGTATATTCTGCTGTGGCAATCTTGGCTTCGTGTCCTGAAGGACCTTTGAGCAGCCAATCGTCTAGATAAGGGAATACTTGTATCGCTCAAGATCTCAATTCTGCTGCCCCCGGTGCCAAGCACTTCGCGAAGGTTCTTGGTGCCGATTTGAGCCCAAACGGGAGCACTTTGAACTTATAATGGGCGTCAGCCACTTGAAAGCGAAGATATGCATGCTTTTTGGGGTGGATAGGTATGTGTAAATACGCATCATCCATATCTAGAGAAGCCATAAAATCTCCTTCGTTTAAACAACTCAAAATCTTGGGAGGACGAGGGGGAGGGGGAACCCTGGGCGGAGTAGGAGATGGCGGTTTGATGAATTCCAGGGTGTGGCCATTGGTTACTAGGTCTAGAACCCATTGGTCTGATGTCATTTCCTGCCACTTGTGAACAAAAGCTGAAATCTTCAGGCCCACGGGTAAGGAAGGTAAAATGGTTGGCGCCCTGCGGAGATCACTGCTTCCGGTTAGTGTCTCGGCCTTGATACTGCGATCTCTTTCGACCACTCTGACGGGAGATACTAGTCGTTGACTAATGACGGTAGGGGAACATCCTTTACAACGCAACTTTCACTCCGCCCTACCATTACGACGCAGCTATTACAACGCAAGTCGTTACAACGACTTGGCCTGGAGGGCGCTGTAGGATAGGGAATAGTTTAATTTTCTATCCAACACATTCCCTACTATCCACGGGGACTGGAGTTGGAATAGAAAATTAAACTATTCCACTATCCAGCACCCCCAACGCAAGTCTTTGTAACGACTTGCGTTGTAAAAACTGCGTTGTAATGGCATGCAGAGTAAAAGCATGCGTTGTGATGTCATACATCCATGACGGTATGATGTCTGGCACTAAGGCTGTACGGGGATTGATACTGCTTAGTCTGTTGGTTTTGGTATCCTCGTCTTGATGAAAAACCACGACCTTTCGCTCCTCCGAAAGAACCGCGCCCGTATTGAAGGGTGCCTAATGATCGTGCAGTATCCATGTCAGTTTTTATAGCTCAGCGGGCTTCATCAATATGTTTACCAAACTAAAAACTCTCCATCATAGGCCATGTCTAGAATCTTGGTTTGCCTCTCAGGTCTGAAATTAGTGGCTTTAAAGCCATCCCTGACGTCTAAGCACTGCAGCTCCTGCTAGCTGACGGAAGTTGGTGTTCACGATGTGCAAGGCGCAATCTATAGCTTCCAATGTGGCACGTTCCTTCCTGCCTTCGGTCCTCGGGAATGAGGTCAATGAAACTTGCCATGTCTGACCACATTTGATGGTCATAACAGCCGATTATGGCTAGAAGATTGGCAGCTCTAATAGAGGCCGCTGCCAACGTAGAGAATTTATTTATTTATTTTGTTTCTTTTTGTCCCTATAAGGTCCAGACGACGTCCTTCCTTGTTAGTCGGTGTGGTGATGGGCGTTGCTGGATTTTAAGATTGTTATTGGGCGGCCTGTGAAATTACTGAATCTGGCTGAAGGGTGGCCTATCAGACAGGATAGGCTGTTAGCAGGTGCGCAGTATTTCTTTTCTATGCGCGGAAGCACTACTGGAATAGACATTGTCTATTATAGGTACCACTCTCGTGATCTTCCTGGATTCTTCCTTGAAATCATGAAGGAAATATTCTGTCTATTCGACTGTAACTGGCAGTTGAAATCTAGCTGCTGCCCGCTTCATTAAATTATGTACAGGATGCTGCTATAGATGAGGCCATCATAGACTATCTCATCGTAGACTTTGCTGTCGTAGACATGGTTATGTAGGCGAGGTTATTGCAGACGGGAACGTCGTGTTAGGTGACCGTCATGAACAACCATCATAGATGAGGCTGTCGTAGATGACAATCATAGACAATGCCATCATAGATGAGGCAATCATAGGTGAGGCCATCCGTAGATGAGGGAATCATAGATGAGGCAGTCCTATGATGGCCCTCCGTGGATGAGGCCATTTGTGGATGAGGCCATTCATGGATGAGGCCATTCTTGGATGAGGCCATTCTTGGATGAGGCCATTCTTGGATGAGGCCATTGGTAGATGAGGTCATACATAGATGATGAGGCTGTCATATACGACAGTCATAGACAATACCATCATAGATGAGACAATAATAGGTGATGCCATCCGTAGTTGAGGCAATCATAGATGAGGGAATCGTAAGATGGCCATCCGTGGATGAGGCCATTCATAGATGGGGCAGGCCATATGTAGTTGAGGCCATTCGTACATGAGGCCATACATAGATGAGGCCATTGTCATAAATGACAGTCGTAGATGACCATAATAGATGAGGTTGTCTAGCTGAGGCTGTCCTAGGCAATGTCATTGCAAAAGAGGCCATCATAGACGAGACCGCCATCGACGATCGTCGTAGATGAGGCTGTCGTCGACGACCATCATAGATGAGGCCGTCGTCGAGGACCATCGAAGATGAGGCCGTCATCGACGACCGTCGTAGATGAGGCCGTCGTCGTTGACCGTCGTAGATGAGGCCGTCGTCGACGACCATCGTAGCTGAGGCCGTCGTAGATGAGACCGTCGACGATGACCGTCGTAGATGAGGCCGTCGTCGACGACTGTCGTAGATGAGGCCGTCGTCGACGACCGTCGTAGGTGAGGCCGTCGTCGACGACCGTCGTAGGTGAGGCCGTCGACGATGACCATCGTAAATGAGGCCGTCGTCGACAACCGTCGTAGATGAGGCCGTCGTTGACGACCGTCATAGATGAGGCCGTCGTAGACTACCATCGTCTACGACCGTCATAGGGGGCCATTGTAGACGAGACCATCGTAGATGAGGTCAATATTGATGAAGCAGTAATAGTAGACATGGAGTTTTTAAGACTCCTAATGTCAGGTTAAGAGGATTTCCCTGATGAGTTGTAGGATCAGCCTCTGTGGAAGTTTTTTCCAATTGCCTCTTTCTGTGAGAAATGCCTATAAAGACTCGAGGTGAGTCTTTATGGCTTTATGCGCGCCCTCTGGAGGCTTCTGGCGCGACTTTTCCCTTTGACCTCTCCTATGAGGTGAAGGAATCCTCGTTGTTCTCATCAGAATTGGCAGATAAAAGTCTCTGTTCCCAATAATAGCCTCATCTCTCAGAACATGAGAGTTATTGAGGAAAAGGTTAGACATATTTCGTAGTCTATGACCTAGTTTTCTGCCAATCTGCCATATTACTGCCTTAATAGTGTCAGAGAAATGAAGTAAGATCCAGGTTGATCCAAAAAGAAGTTAAAGCTGAAGCAAATGAGCAGAGCTCAGGGAGACTCCCTTCACACACGACGTGCGGTGAAAATCTGAGGAGAACTGATTCTGCAGAGAGGGTTCTAGAGGGTGCTGTAAGCTGATTGTTTGGGACAAAATCTTTGGTCCTTTTGGCATAATGAGGTAGATAGGCTACTACAGTTTAGGCCTCAGGCCTTTCTCTTAGGCCTACTACTATAATTTACCTTTAGCACTGCTTTTTTATATACCGTGGGACTCCCGCCTCGGCAACGGGGAATGAATCAGGCATGGGAATCTATGAAAGATACCCCAATACTGGAAAAAGAAAAGATTATGATGAAACTGATGAAGAGGGAGGGTTAAAAGGGAGGGGGGAGTGTGAGCAGCACAAACGAAACTGACAAAGAGGGAGGGGGAGAAGGGAGGGAGGAGTGTGAGCAGAGGAGCATGCACAGCGATAGAAGACACAAATGGAACCGACGAAGAGGGAGGGGGGTGCGAGCAGAGGAGCCTGATTACAGCAATAAAAACACAGGTGGCAGGTGTGCACGTGCACACACTCGTGAACGCAAGCTGGAGGCCAGCAAAAGCCTCTGGTGGCACTTTTAAAACCCACTTACTAAATGTCGTGAACGATTTTCGGTCAGCTGGTAACTGAAAATACAGCATAACTTTGCCGACTGAAGACGCCTTTTTCCTGATTGCGCATCTTGCTAGATTGAAAATTGCAAAGTTACGCTGTATTTTCAGTTACCAGCTGACCGAAAATCATTCGTCAAAGGGGGCCTCTGTATACCAGAGTAAAGATTTGAACTAATTCATTGGATACTCTGCCCCACATCTCTTGCCGTTCACCTAAAGTTGAAAATATACCTTTTTGGAAATTTCAGGGAGTTTTTTCAGCAATTAAATATTCTGTCCTGATGATGGTCTTCATGCCGACTGCAGATTAGACCGAAACGTCGACACCTCCATCATCTCCAGAAACGTTGCGTTGCCACCAACATACGACCATTGTCTATTGATTATTTTCGGTTGTTTGTTATACTCACCAGGAGTTGATGTGTCAGGTGTGAACTGAAGAGTTACTGTTATCTATACCTCTGTTCATAGCTGTTGCCTGAATTCATTTCTTTGTATTCGTCTCCCAAGATGTAAATTTGTTGCTTCAGCACTAAATACAAATTTTCTTTTTGAGAATATAACTTACTCTCTCCGTGTGTTCTCTTCTCCTTCCTTTGATTTATTCTATTTAATTACAAAGTGTGATATCCTGTGGATACACTGGAGTGTGTTACATGTGTATGACTCACAACTAAGATTTATTGGTTTCTAAAACAAGTCCCTTGTAGCAAAAATTTAATAACATTTTCAGTGTTGGGATCTTTCATAAATTTAAATGAAAATCACTTTGAAAAGTAGTCCACAATGGTTAGAATATATCTGAAACCATCATTAAGTCCACTGATGGGACCTACAAAATCAATGCCTAGGTTTTCCCAGGGTCTCTGGGGAAAGTTAACCGGGCGTAAGGGAGAGTTGTGAGTACGAAGAGTTTTCTCTGCTTGACTACATTGACTGTAATTACTTAAAATAGTTTCAACCAAAATGTCCATTCCGGGCCACCAATAATATAAACGTATGTTTCGATGATACCAGTATGTCCTTTATGTGCTAAAGTATTGAGTTTATCTCTTAGCGTAGCAGGAGGAACCAGTGAGGAAGCTCTCATAATGAAATTACCTTCTACACGTAGCTCATCTTTAACCTTGAAGTACGAGATGAACTCTTTTCCAATTTGACCTTCTCTGGGCCAACCACAAGAAATAAACTTTTCGAGGGTGACCTGGCAAGAGTCAAATGTAGAAGCTTTTTCCCAATCATGCTCAGAAATAAATTCCTTAGTCAGGACCAAACCATCAAGAAACCCTACAACAACTTATTTATCACCAGTAAGCAGATCCTCATCACTAGTATTTGAAGGGCATCCAGACAAAAAGTCTGCTTTGAAATGTTCCCACCTGGAATATGACTCATAGAGAAATTGTAATCATTCAGTTTAGAGAATAACCGTATCAACCTGGGGCTGGCATTACTTAGTCCTCTGCCATTCCAACTGGATACTAGATGTTTATGATCTGAGATCAGGATAAATTCTCTTCCTCACAAATATGTGGCAAAATGTTTAACTACACAAGTAAGTGCTTCTTTTTCAATCGTACTGTAATTGTTTTCTGATGTAGAGAGTCTTCGGGAAGCAAATGCAACTGTATTTTCAACGTTATCGACCATTCAACTCAGAATAGCACCCAGACCTAAATTACTTGCATCAACAGTGACATAGATATAACATTCTCATCAAAAGGTTTCAGAGCTGGTGCATTCATAATTAAATCCTTTAAGCTTTTGAAAGAGTGTTGTTGCTCATTTGCCCAAATACATTTTGCATTGTTTCTTAATAATTTCCTCAAAGGATCACTAACAAAAGCAACATTTTGAACAAAGCGAGAATAGTATTTGCTCAGCCCCAAGAAAGATCTTAACTGATCTTTACCGGTTGGCTGGGCACAGTCACGGATGGCTTTCAGAGATCTTGTTTGGGTCTAATACCAGTGGCAGAGATTACACGACCTAAATATTCAATTTCACTCAGTAAGCATTTGCATTTCTGTCTTTTGACAGTCATCCCATGTTTTCCTAGAATCCCTAAGACTTGATTTAACTTGATAAGATGCTCTTGAACATTGTTGATTGATATTAGGATGTCGTATTGATAAGCAAGTACATCTTTGATGTTACCTAATAACTGAAACATCAGTTTTTGAAAACTGATGCCACGGAGGCGAGTCCAAAGGGCATCATAAGGAAACGTAAAGCACCAAAAGAAGTATTGAATGCAGTCAAGTCTTTGGAATCTTTGTGTAATTCAATTTGATGATACGCCGCCCTTAAATTGATGGTAGAGAAAATTTTGGTACCCTTTAACCCCTTCGAAGCGGGGTTAATTCCCCCGCTGTGCTGGGGACGGGGGGGGCGCGCACAGTTTGATGAGAAAAACTGTTTTATGATGGCAATGACTTGATCAAGAGAAGTAGCATCAACATGTACAGTGTCAACTAATGAAATGGGAACCTCTGTGCCAGGTCTCAAGACCATTCCAAATTTACCTTGATCTCGCCAACCAAGGATATTGTATCCTTTCTTGGCTACATACATTTTAGAATGAATTATTCTGTCCTTAAACATAAGATTATCAGTAAAGTAACCCAGCATATCAATTTCTTGACCTCCAAAAGCAACCGTGTGTATGTCAGGAGGAAGTAGTTTGATGCCTTTCCATTCTTTGAAGAAAAATTCATCAGAAAGTATGGTAACTGGAGAACCAGAGTCAACTGTGACTTTGGTAAGTACATTGCCTATTTTGATATCGCAAACAGGACGCCCTTTTTGAGATTCAGTGGAGGAATGTAGCATGTCAACAGACAACAGAATTGTGTTACCTTGAAAATTATCAGAATACCAGTCAGAAGGGACATTAAAGTCTTGAGTGTCTAGGCTCATTACTTTAGATTTGTTTTTGCAAACCTTAGCAAAATGTCCAGATTTTGTTTACAATTAATGCACATTTTTCCAATGGCCGGACAATTTGGAGCATTGGCTAAATGAGATTTAGAACCACAACTATAACATTGTGTAATTCTATCTGCTTTTTTTTAAGTCAGACTTGTAAAGGGAAGGTTTGTTAAACTGAGAAAGTTTAGTAGTGGGTTGTTGTGAAATTTTATTTACTGCTTCAGTGACCATGTTGTTGTTGTTGTTTTTACCTAATTCTTTAACACCTTAGGAGCTTCGTAAATATACCTCCCCAGTGCTGCGCTGTCCATTATCCAGTGCTGAATGGACGTCCAACGAGGTAGTGCCCGTGACGACCGTTGGCCGACGGCAGCACTTAAAGGGTTAGAGACTAATGCTGACAGTTCAATTCCTCTGGCAATTTCTAGGGTTTCAGCTAAAGATGGGTTTCTACCACACAGAACTCTTTCTAAGGGAGCTAGAAATTCACAAGAAGAAGCCAGCACTCACAGTTCAGCTACAAAATTATCAATGTTCTCATATTCGCGATGTTTACGAGTGTAGAATGTATGTCTTTCTACAATAATGCTGGAATAATCTTTGAAATGCTTTTCTATTATGTAACTATTAAAAGACTTATACCACTGAGCCCATTTAATTTTTGGGGTTCCGGGCTTGAAAAGGAAAGGAGTCGGGAGAATGGTTGTTTGAAGAGCTATAACTGTTATTAAAAAAGGTTAAATATACTATGAGAAACAGTACACGGTAAAATGAAGAGCAGAAAGCAGCAGAATAAGTAATTATATCAAAAGCAATGTGAAAATTATTAGTAAAAGAAAATGCACTGCAGAAGGTGTGCGCATCACCGCTCTTAAAGAACTAGTAAACCGTTGAAAAGTGTAAATAAGGTGTGCACGTCACCGCAATGTAAATACTCACAAAACGAAGTTCAGTATGAAGGTAAGAGTCTTCAGAAGCAGAACAAATGTATATGAGGGTTCTGTAATCTTGAAAGGGTGTGCGCATCACCGCGCAACACGCAGCGAGGGAGGCAGACATTTTGAAGTGAAGGAAGGTGTAATAACAGAAGTAAGTCTGTGGGTAATTATCAAGTTTATTTCAACATCCCCACACCAGGTGCGGTGCGTAGGTAAGGCAACGATAATGACATTGACAGTTGGGAGTTGGAGGGGGATGGGTGGGAGGGTGGAATGTTGGGGGACCAATGGGAAGGGAGAGAGGACAATGGGCCCTCTCACGCAGGAGAGCAGGGATGTCACCGTCTCGCGCTGGAGGCACGAGAGGGTGAGATAATGCGATACAACACATCTTCCTCTCTTGAGTGTTTACCAAAATAACTAGCATACTGTTATGTACATTGGGAAATGAATGTTTCTCAAAGCAGTTTCAATCACAAACAAAATCCTCGTACCGTTTGGGTTTATGTATGGTTCTCCATAGCCTTCCCATGACTCTGTGGGGAACAGACACACTTTCAGAGTCGGAGTGAGAATCATTACCAGTCCTACCAAATCTACCACTGAGACCGTGGCCGTCCGACCTGACTTCAGAGTCAGAGTGTGAGTCACCGTCGCTACTCCGATAGGAAATCGGGGTGCGAGGACTGACTTCAACAGACTGGTCAGAAGAGTGACAATCAGCGGAGTCAGTGATGGGTGGAACATCGTGTGTAACTACATTTCTAGACATGGAACTATGCTCTAAACCTGTCCCATCAAAATCAACCCACAAATCTCTGCAGTATGAGTTATGTTGATGTTGATTATGTACATTGGCTTCATGATGACATATGGCCAGTCTACTCATGTGCCACACTTTCCCATCACTAAGTCTGGCAGCATTGTTATAAAGTTTGTGGATGCGAAAAGGAGCGGAGAATCTACTTTCTCCTTTTCTTACTTTTTTTTCCAAGCGAACTTTGACCAGGTCCCCCACTTTGAATGCATGTTCTTTGGCACCATGTTTGGAGTCGTACCATGTTTTGTAGTATTTCTGCGCTTTGATAATGTTGTTTCTGATGACGTCTGGTGACCATTCCAGTTGTTTTGAAGCTGGCATCCAACCTAGGTCAATACTCAGGGGCTGTCTGCTTCTCATGAGAACGAAAGGTGCAGTACAGGTGCTGGCACAAGGGGAGATCCTCAAGGCCCAGATGAGTTTGAAAACTTCTTCTTCCCAGTTGAGGTTGGCATTTCTTGACAATTGTATGTGTCCTTTCAAGACACGGTTGAAGCGTTCAGTGAGGCCATTGCCTTCAGGATGATAAACTGAGGTGGTGCGATGGGTGATGCAATTTCTTTCAAGGAAAGATGTAAAAGTGTTAGAAAAAAATTGCCGACCATTGTCCGTGAGGATATGCTTGGGTAGCCCTTCGCTCAAGAACAGCTGGTCTAAGAAAGAAATGACTGTTGAGCTGTCTATTTCCGACACAATTTCAATCTCTGTCCACTTAGAGAAGTGGTCTATGACAACCAATATATACTTAATCTCACCGTCGTGTCCTTCAATGGGTCCAGCGATGTCTAAGCCTAATTTTTCCCATGCCATCATGGGGGATTCGAGGGGGGAGAGGGGTACCTCGGCTGTTTTAAGAGATTTATCCAAATCAGAGCATTCCACACAGTTTCTTATTTTGATTTCAATTTGTTTATCAATACCGGGCCACCAATAACTGGCCCTGACCCTTTGCTTCGTCTTTGAAATCCCAAGATGACCAATGTGGCACAGTTTTAGAATTTTGTCTCTGAGTGTGATGGGGGCTAGACTCGGGACACATCAAACGTGCATAATCCAAGGCATGTTCCGCTCGCTGGTGGACACCTTCATGCAGCAGAATAGGGAATGCCACGGACAGTGCCTTACAGAAGTTGTAGCAGTGGCTCAAGAAAATCTGCGGTGAGGGGTTGGAACTTCCGCTCGTCGTCACTTGTAATAACAGAAGTAAGTCTGTGGGTAATTATCAAGTTTATTTCAACAGCCCCACACCAGGTGCGGTGCGTAGGTAAGGCAACGATAATGACATTGACAGTTGGGAGTTGAAGAGGGATGGATGGGAGGGTGGAATGTTGGGGGACCAATGGGAAGGGAGAGAGGACAATGGACACTCTTGCGCAGGAGAGCAGGGATGTCACCGTCTCGCGCTGGAGGCACAAGAGGGTGAGATAATGCGATACAACAGAAGGTGTGCATGTCACTGCGCAAGCTGAAAGGGGAAAAATGCAAGTAACAGGTTGCCAGGATGCGTAAGGCGGCATGACGCAGCAACGAAAGCAGAAGCTTTGAAGTGACGGAGGGTGTACTCATCACCGCGCAACCTGAGGAAGAGGAACAATACAAATAACTGGTTGGTAGGATACACAGAGCAGCAAAGCTTGTGATGAAAGCACAACATGTATTGTCATGAGCGTGCTGTGCGTGTGACATTGACAGGAAGCTGAAGAGTCGAATGAAGAATCTGGGGGAGAGAAGGTTGCAAGGTCAACCTTCGTGATTCCAGAAGTTTACGGTAAGCGGAGTTGAAGAACGCAGGTTTAAAAAAATGCTGAAAATGTCAAGGTTGAATCACGGAGCATATTTACAAGAGAATTGAAGTAAAGTGTCTCGGTAGGTCCCACTGAGACACTGTATGAAGGGAGGGGAACACCGACAAATGTAGTAGTACCGATAGTATTTTTAGGTCCGGTCCAATCCTCGACAATAAAGTAATTGGAGGATGATGACGTTGAAGTGGGAATCGTGAAGACGAAAAAGGTTTAGTTGAAGCGGTAGCCACTGACTTCAAGTCTGATGAAAATTCAGTGCGAAGTAGAATCGGAAGGAGAGAAATCGTTGCAATTTGTGAGGTCCTGAAGTAAAATACGGCAGTTGGCAATTTGAGAAAAAAAAGAGTGCAGCAATGGGTTCTTAGGTGCTGACTCAGGCCGCTCATCGCCAATTTATGTTAGGCCCAGGAATGATGAGATCCAGTCGAGTAGATGATATAAAGATCAGTTTATTCCAAATAAGAGTACAGCACCAAGGGGCCTCTCCAAAGCGTCTCTCTTCCCCAGCCTCCAGCATATAACTGCTAAACTGGAGCTTACAAAATGATAACATTCTGAAGTGCTAGGCAGCAGTACAATAGAAAGATAAAAGCTAAGTTACATGCATAAAATGTGAGTCAGAAGAACATAACACATAGCCAAAAGGTTGCGCCTGTTATAAGTGTGTAGTCAGAGCTATTGGCTTTGCAATTGTTGGAAAGTCTCAATTGAAGGAAAACACGTAGGAAGCTAGTTGAAAAGAGACCGAGGTTTATTTAGCATCCACTCTTCACGAAGTCCAGTCTAATAATAATACTAGCTCCCCTAACAACATTACTCCCCAACATGCCACATATTTGAACCACATCAAGGTCCCCAATATTCCCATTAGACACGAGCTGGTCTTCCTGAACCTTAAAAAAAAACATTATATCCCCAGATAATTTCCTCTGTTCCAGCCAACCATGTACAAGATAATTCTTGACATTGCACAATTCCAAATCTTTACTAATTTCCTTTAACCAAACATCTTCCTGTAAACATTCTCATGCAGCTTTATGACGTGTTCAAAACCATGATACCGTCCCAGGGTACCACTAAAAACACTTGGAAATGATTTCCTCAAACTATCTACTAGCTGTGAATTATCATCATGAACATTTGACAAACACTGTGGTTGCACAACAAAAACAGGAGGATTGGCTCTTGGTGTTGGTGCGGCCAACCTAAAAGTGACAATCCAGATCTTGATACATAAATTTTCCCAAAAGTGTGGCGGTCAGAAAATTGTAAATTCGCATTAAAATATCCAAGAAGATCAATTTTGTGGCCTGTGTAACCACCAGGAAATACATCAGGTTGGAACAACATTCTATTAGGCCACTTCTCACGAAAAACATTCAAAGAAATGATGGTATACCATGCACATGAGTCTACGAAAAATTCCAAGTTAATGTCATCAACAGTTATCACACAAGACGGAAATTTTGTACAATCCCCATCCTCACATACATTGATAACAGTGTTTACTTGGAATTTGCTCTCAACATCTAAGGCATAACTTTCACAACAATCATGTATACAATTCACTTTCCCTGGTAACGATCTACAGAATCTTGTGAAATGGCCTTTCTTGTTGCATTTTGAACATTTTTTCCCTAAAGCTGGACAATTTCTACAATCTGCTAAATGCCCATCGCTTCCACATCTGAAACACAGTAATTTTGAGTTCTTTTTTTCATACTTCTGATTTCTGAACTTGTTATCCATTCTAGATGAAAAATCACTTCTCGGCGAGTAGTTTTTCTTTGACCTATCTGAGGGGCATATTACCAACAACTAGCGATAATTATCGATATGTTGGCTTAACGGCAATATTTTTATCGCCGAGCTGCGGCGATTTTTATCGCTTAGGAACCTTGCTATTATCAAGGTTTATCTCCTAAGCGATAAAAATCGGCCGAAATGCATGAATATCGCTGAAAAGTCAGCGATATTCATGCATTACCGAGCTAATGCTCTTAGCCATGTTATCCACCTACCATTGGATAACATGGCTAAGAACTGCTCAGGGGCAGGTGTTAGCTTTTGGAGATAATCGCGCTTAGCGCGAATATCTCCAAAAGTTGGTAATAGGAGATAGCGATGTTAGCGACTGTTTCCAGTCGCTAACATCTTGGCACGCCCACTTTGCATGTCGTTAGTGATAAATTTCACTGACATGCAAAGCGGGACCAAGATGGTAGCTATCTCCTACTAGCTGTCGCTAACTGGTGTTAGCGACAGCTAGGTAATAGGGAGATAATTTTATCTCCGCTTTCTTGGCTTTTAAAGCCAAAAAAGCGGAGATAAACCCCCTTGATAATATGCCGCTGAATCCTTAGATACGCTGAAAACATCACTTTTATCATTTCCTCTAATCTCCTTCACAAACTTTTCTGAATGTTCTATTGACTTTGCAATATCTATGGCATTGTTTAAGGACATATCATATGTCGTCCAAAGTCGTTCCTGCACTTTTTTGTTATTAGTTCTCATCAAAATTTGGTCCCTCAAGACCTGCTCATAAGAAATGTGTTCAAAATCACATGTAACAGCTAACGATCTTAAAGCTGAAACAAAGTCTTCCACAGGTTCATCTGCACGTTGCTTCCGTGAGTAAAAAATAAACCTTTCCATAACAACATTTTTCTTTTTACCATATCTTAGACTTAACTGCAAAGAAGCATATTCATATACATTAATATTCCCTGGATTTACTAAAGCTGGTAATGTTTGAACTCTTTCAAGGCAATTCCACCCAAACAATGTTTTAACAGCGACAATTTCCTTCCTGGCTCACATTCCCCCTCCTCCAACACCTCTACATAAGCTAGAAAAACAGGTTCCCATATTTCCCAAGCCATGGGGGTTTCACCTGGGGACGATAGAAAGGATGGAGGAGGAACAATGCCAGACATTTTAAATCAAATAATATACAAACACAAATTGTATAATAAATATCAGACAACTAAACATTAAAAATTAAAAATAAATAAATAATAAATACATTTTAGTAATTAGTACAGTATATTCGATATGATAACTGAAATAAATGGTGTGCGTGTCACCGACGCTACGATTACACTAATATAAAGAAAATGTTTTAAAACCATAAGATGAGACACGCGGTGTGCGTGTCACCGATGTGAGTAAGTAAGGAAAGATTTCCACCTTTAATCCGAAAAATGACAAATCATCCGCAATATGCTTCTTTTCCCAATGGTGTTGCTAAGGAGAACAGAAAATGGCGTTCACGCTGCGTGATAACCCGACACGTAACACGTAACGTGATGACAAACTCAACGTGAGGATTCTGTGTCTCGTTAGTCTCTTCACTACGCGAACGCCGGCTCCTCTGAATTAGAAGATCAGACGGCAACACAATTGAACTCGTGACTCGTTCAAAAAATGCCGTGAGTGGGGGGCGTGGCTTACGCGCCGACGTGAGATGGCGGATCTCCCGTGAGCTCTGGAGAGTTACGGGCTTCATATTTTCTACTTTGAGGCCGGAATTTTATATAATTTTTCGGCGGAACATGGTCTGCGTTGATGGTGTGCAGTCCCGGAGCTTCTAACGCCGTTTTGAGAGTCATACGAGCATTTCTTTCAGCGGCTGCATCGGGACGCGGGCGGCCGCCATTTTGAGCCGCCGAGCCCGCGTCCTTTCACAGGAATTCGATACCACCTCAGGCTGCATTCCTGGGTTATTTCCTGCTTCGTGCTCCATATTCCTCGCAGACCTCCATAAGGCATAAGGTATGGCGATATTACACCACTGGCTGCCCCTTTCGTGGCTCACTCTTCCCACCACGTCTTTTATGCCTTAATTAATAAAGACCGCCATTTTCCACTGTTGGTGCGAAGGTGTGCTGTGTACCTTCTTTTTTTTCAACTAAAGTGATGTGGTGTTTCTTGGCTGCCTCCTCCTCCTCACATCTTTCATGAACGCTTTGCTGATATGCTATTCATATGCCTTCTGTGGTTCTCCTCACTTTGCAATTTTGTGGAGTCTGACGGTCCTATTCTCTTCTAATACATTTGCACGTGGTGTGCCTCACGGATTTTGAGCAAGTTACCTGAGTCATTTGCTTTCTCTTTTTGCTCATTTTCTCCGTGCCTGGTGGTGTTTTTGTGCTGTTTTTTCTTAGCAGCCGTCTTTTTCCTGCGTACCTGGAGTGCTCCTATTCTGGAATAATGGCGCATGTCGCAGGCAGTATAAGATCGTCAAACACAGGAACCACGCCTAAACGCCTTACAAATTACCCTCCATCTCCAATTCGCACATCCCAGAACCCTATCTTGGATACCATCTTAGAGGAGGCTCGGGGTCTCCAACCCTTTATGTCTGCTACCAATGAGAAGCTCAAGCAGATTGAAGAGAGGTGGGTTGTTATGGAAGGCAAGGTTCTGAGTCTGGAGCAACGTGTCAGTGATATTCAGGATGTCTCTACTAAGATACCACTGCTGGAAAAGGAAATTCAACAGCTTAAACTACATATGGAGGACCTTGAAAATCGCAATCGTAGGAACAACCTACGCATTTACGGAGTTCCAGAGAATCTTGAGGGGTCCGACATGGTGTCTTTTATTTGTAAACTCCTGCATGATCTTTTAGACCTTCAACCAAATGCTCATCCTCTAAATATCCAGAGAGCTCACCGTCTCGGTCGTCCTACTTCTAATTCCTCAAAACCTCGTGGTATTATCCTCCTTTTCCTCGAGTTTGCTGAACTAATGACAGTCCTCAAAGCTGCCAGGCTCAAACGTCACCTTGTGTGGTCGGGTCATAATATCTTTATTTCTCAAGACTTGTCAAATGCAACAAACGCCCGACGTAAGGAATTTCTGAACCTCCGTCCTCAGATGAGACAACTCAACATTCAATATGGAATTCTACACCCGTGCTTTTGCAAAATCACCCATAATGGTCGTACCCGCACATTTGATGATCCTCAGAAGCTCCACGAGTACCTGCAATTTGCCTCTGCACCTAACATGGATGTTACTACTTGATGCCTTCCTTTTGCTTCTTTTGTTTCTCCTTATCTTCCCGCCCCCTGCTGAATTATTGTGACTCTTCTAGCCTCAACTTGTCTCCCTTCTCTATGTCGTGCTGTTCTTGGTTATCTCTAATACTTTCCTGCTGTTCCGGAGGGTCTGTTACTCCTTCGGCGTCTCCTCGCTCCAGATGTCTTGGTGTTTTCTTTCCTCTCAGATCTGGCATTCTTGCCTTGATTTGTTTACCTATTCCTCTTTTTTCTTCTGTCTCTTTTCTTTCTTCCGCCTAGTCTCTCTTTTCCTGTTCTACCAAACTCATTTTCTTCCATCTTTTCTTTTCCTTTTCATTCTTTTTTGACTGTTCTATTCCTTGATCTCAGTTTTCTGTTCCTTGATATGTCGCCCTTGGTACTTTTTGGCATATGTCTTCAAGCTACTGTACTTCTGTCGGATATTATCTGTATTTGTAATGTTTCTGTTGCTTATCTCTTTTTTGTAGTTGTTCTCCTGCAGTGTGCTCACCCCAGATGTTTTCCCCCTTCCTTACCTCCCACCGTGTGTAACTTTGTCACGTGGAACGTTCGTGGTCTGGGACACCCCGTCAAGCGTCAAAAGGTAATGTCACACTTATCCAAGCTTAACTCACAGGTTGTTTTTCTTCAAGAGACCCACTGTACGGATTTGGAATCTTCGAAGCTCAAGAGACAATGGGTGGGTCAAGTTGTGTATTCTTCTGCTGTCAACAAAAAAGGGGGTGTTGCAATTTTATTTCACAAAGGTTTATGTGTCCAAATTCTCTCCTCAAAGGCTGATACTGATGGTCGTTGGGTTATGGCTAAAGTTATGATCCAAAACAAAACAATGGTTTTTGTGAACATTTATGGTCCTACCCGCAATGATCCTGAATTTTGGAACGCTGTTAAAGTTCTTATTTCCTCTATTGACTGCCCCAATATTGTTATCTCTGGTGATTTTAACCAATGGATGGATCCCTTCTCCGACAGACTCTCTTCAACTAAATTTCATCCTGACAAAACTCATAAATGTTTCCAATCTGCTATCTCTTCCCGACCCCTTTACGATGTATGGAAAACTTGTAATCCTGATGCTCTGGAGTATACGTTTTATTCGAATGTACACCATACTAGATCCAGGATTGATTATATTTTAGTTAGTAAGTCTCTACTTCCCACACTACACAAATCTGAAATTGGTTCTATTTTTATCTCGGACCATGCTCCAGTTTATGCAACCCTTGACCTTACACTCACCTCCTCCAAATTTAGTCGATGGAAATTTAACACATTCCTTTTGTCAGATTCTGCTTATATTAAGGAGGTTCAGAACTTTATAGCTGAGTTCTTCACCTTTAATGTTCCAACTGACACATCGGTTCCCAATAATTGGGATGCCTTCAAAGCAGCCCTGCGGGCTTTTACAATTTCCTATGTCTCTAGAAAAAAGAAACTTAATAGATCTAAATATACGGAGCAACTTAAGTCCATTAAACAACTGGAGCATTTGTATTTCTCCTCTAAGGATTCTGATGCCCTCAATAATCTCATTCAAGCGAAGTCTGAACTGAATAAAATTGCTACAACTGAAGCGTGTAACACTCTGTTGAAAATTAAACCTAAGTTCCATGGGGGTCAGAATAAGGCTGGTAAAATGTTGGTGAATTACCTAAAAATTAAATCTGAGCGTAAAACTGTGGGCCCTATCCTGAATGATTCTACAAACTCACTAGTTACTTCTGATGAAGATATTGCTGAGGTTTTTCATACCTACTATCACAATCTTTATACTGATGATACACACCCCACTGATCACAATTTATCTTCTTTTTTTGAGAGTCTCCCCCCTCCTCCTGCACTTCCTGATGAATTTGCCCAATTAGAAAAAGATATTTCATCTCAAGAGATCCTTCTGGCTATCAATTCCTTAAAAAAATCCATAGCTCCTGGTCCTGATGGATTGCCAATTGAGTTTTACTCTACCTTCCATGCTATTTTTGTGCCTCAGTTACTGCAATTGTTTAATTCCTTCATTGCTGACGCTAAGGCCTCAGGATCTTTCTTGGATGCTCTCATCATCATAATTCCCAAACCTGACAAAGATCATTCCCAGTGTAAAAACTATCGTCCTATTACCTTGATCAATTATGATTGTAAAATATTTGTTAAAATCCTCGCCTCCCGTCTTGATTCTATCATCCCACTTTTAATCAAAACTGACCAAGTTGGTTTTGTCAAAGGCAGACTTGCCGCTGATAATGCCCGTATGTTTGCTAATGTCATTTCCCATAGTAAACACTTCAAAGCCCCTCTGGCTGCCTTGTCCCTAGATGCGGAGAAAGCTTTTGACCGCATTAATTGGCAATTTATGTTCCGCTCTTTGCAATGGTTCGGTTTTGGTCCCTCTTTTATCTCCTTGGTTAAACTCCTTTACTCAGCCCCCATGCCAGTATTTTTGTTAATAACCAGTTTTCTTGGTTCTTTCCCTTATCTAGGGGAACGAGACAAGGCTGCCCCCAATCCTCGTTATTGTTTATACTATGCCTTGAGCCCTTTCTTGAACGAATCCGCTCTAATTCCCAAATAACTGGCTTTAAAATTTCCTCTGTTGAAACTAAACTATCCGCTTATGCGGATGACATTTTAGTTCACATGTCTAATCCTGTTACGTCACTTCCCCATTTTCTGAATGAAGTCCTTCTTTACTCCTCAGTCTCTGGGTATAAACTCAACTTGTCTAAAACTGAAGTACTTCCTTTAAACTCTACTTGCTATCAATACATGTTTAATTCTACTGATTTTGCATGGTGTCCCTCCAAAATCAAATACCTTGGCATTTGGTTTTCATCGTCCCTTATTGACACTCTCAAAGTTACATTCACATCCCTCACTCAGAAAATTCAATCCCTTCTCCAAAGTTGGTCCCCCTTATTTTTATCTTCGTGGGGCAGACTCGATACCATCAAAATGATGATTACACCTCACATATTATATACTGTATCAATGCTTCCCATGAAAATTCCAAATGTTTATTTTACTCGTTTAAACTCCATTTGCTCTAAATTTTTGTGGAATAACAAGCACCCTCGCATAGCCTTACACAAGCTCATACGTCCTAAGACGGAAGGTGGGGTTCCGTTCCCTCACTTTAAACTTTACCACTCTGCCTTCCTAATTAAGCAATCCTTTTCTTTAGCTTTTGACTTTCAGGATTCCCCGATTCCTAAATGGATTATTTTTGAACGATCATTGTTACGAGACTTTTCGTTTCAACATACTGTTTTTATGTCCAACTGCTCGTTTTTATCTAAACATACTGTTTTGAAACATTCACAAACTCTATTGCATGATACATTCACTAAAGATTTGTCTCCACTCCAATGTTTTTTGTCATCTTGTGTATGGTATAACAAATTCCTCAAATATAAGGGCAAATCTTTTTATTACAAGTATTGGAAAGAAAAGGATATTGTATTTGTTCATCAATTTTTCACCAATGATGTTATTATTTCTTTTCCCGAGCTACAAGTTTTGTACAATTTACCTATGTCTTGTGTCAAGGAATATACTATTATTACTAATGCTATAACATCATATTTATCAACTTTCCCTTCCTCTGATACCTTCCCACCATTTTCTCCTTCCACTCCCCTTTATCCTTTATTCTCCCTCCATCAACCTAAAGCTGCCCTTGTCTATAAAATATTGGGGCATATTATCAAGGGGGTTTATCTCCGCTTTTTTGGCTTTAAAAGCCAAGAAAGCTTCGGGAACTTTTGTGGTATATTTCGGGTGGTATGTTATTTGATGGTCAAATGCCCTGAAAGTAACCTTGTGATTGTAATGTAAGCTGACAACTTCAATAAAAAGTGTTTCAAAAAAAAAAAAAAAAGCCAAGAAAGCGGAGATAAAATTATCTCCCTATTACCAAGCTGTCGCTAACACCAGTTAGTGACAGCTAATAGGAGGTAGCGACCATCTTGGGCCCCGCTTTGCATGTCAGTGATATTTATCACTAATGACATGCAAAGTGGGCGTGCCAAGATGTTAGCGACTGGAAACAGTCGCTAACATCGCTATCTCCTATTACCAACTTTTGGAGATATTCGCGCTAAGCAATTCTTCACCATGTTATCCAATGGGAGGTGGATAACATGGCTAAAAGCATTTGCATTTGCTCGATAATGCATGAATATCGCTGACTTTTCAGCGATATTCATGCATTGCGCATTTGCGATAAACCTTGCTAATAGCAAGGTTTATCTGCGATAAAAATCGCCGATGTGCGGCGATAATTTTTGTCTCTAAACAAGTTAGAGACAAAAATTATCGCTAGTTGTTGGTAATATGCCCCATTGTCCTCAACTGTTCTGGAACGGCCTAAATCAGCTACTGAGCTTGCTTGGGAATCTGATTTGTCCGTTTCTCTTTCTGTTAATGAATGGAATTGTATATGGAGCAAATTGTCTAAGATTTCTGTTGCCGCCCGCATTACTCAATCACTATATTTTATTTATCATAGCGCTATTCTCACTCCTCTTAGTATTGCCAAGTTCTCGCCCTCATCTACTGCTCTTTGTTGGTCATGTTCCTCACTCACACGTACACTTAAACATCAATTATATGAATGTCCCTCTGTTTTGTCTTTTTGGAACTCTGTTTGGGATATTTGCATGCGCATGTTTCATTGTTCTGCTCCATTATCATTCTTGAATGTGTTTTTAGGCTCTGATTCAGATGATATTGATATTGTTCCTTCTAGTGCTAGATTATTGGATCTATTTATTGCTATTGCGTTTAAAGTAATTTTATCTTGTTGGAAGGATAATTCCAAATTATCTGTTCTTACTTGGTGGAACTTCATATGTGATGAACATAGGATTGCTATTGCTTCCTCCTCTTCCGTCTCCTCTAAAGTTAAATCTGATCTTCTTTGGCTCCCCTTTTCCAATTATCTTTCATCCTCTCCTTCTGTCTGATTGCTGGGCCTTTATATCCTATGGTTTTCTTCTTTCTCTCTTCTTTTCTTTCTTCTTTCTTCTTTCCTCTTCTCTTCTTTCCTTCTCCCCTCTTTCCTTTCTTTCTCTCTATCTCTTCATATCTTCTTTTACTGATGAACCGTTATTTTATAGCTTTTCTTTGACTCATATGTATTTCACTGGTTCTCATGTACTATTTTATTATCTTTGTATTGAACTTTGTTTAAACAAAATAAAAACTTTCTTAAACTCAAAAATAAATGCTGTGAGCAGTAAGATTACTTCCCTTGTATTTTAAATTTCCTTTCTTTCTCCTTTGATCGCAGAAAGGCATAACGTGCAGATTAAGCCATAACAGGCTCTCTGCAATCCTCGTGAGGGCCTCACTGCCCGATCCGAATTAATTGTAATAAAAAAAAAAAATGTTTTCCTTTAAAGTCAATAAATCCTGTTCTTCTCGAAATAACAGGTAACAAATCCCGCCCGTCGCCAGTGTTGGAAAGTCTCAATTGAAGGAAAACACGTAGGAAGCAAGTTGAAAAGAGACGAGGTTTATTTAGCATCCACTCATCACGAAGTCCAGTCTAATAATAATACTAGCTCCCCTAACAACATTACTCCCCAACATTCCACATATTTGAACCACAACAAAGCCCCCAACATTCCCATTAGACACCAGCTGGTCACGAGCTATAAAACAACAAGCACGCTCGTGACAGCTCGCATAACATTACATAAATAGTACCCAACAGCAATGTCTTTAAATGATGTTGTAGAGCATTGTGGCTGCTGTGCAGCATGTTGAAAAGTTATAATAAAAACGTGTATTAAGCATTTTTGTTACATTATGTATAACCAAGAAAACCTTTCCTACAGTAAACCGGTCTCAATTGGACTTCCACAAGGATCTACACTCCCACCAACTCTTTTCAACGTGTATCTGGAACCTCTCACTGAAATTCTGAAACAGACTAACATACCTTGTCATATGTACAAGGATGACACTCAACTATATATGAAAATTTCTTCACCGGACAACATCACTACTCTCAACTATGCTCTTTTAAAAACCTAACAATGGTTATCTCACAACCACCTTTTGCTAGTTACACTTAAAACAAAATTCCTCTTGCTTGCCCCCCACAATCATAGTGCGTCCCTCAGGACTGGCTCAAACAGCTAACAGCCCTCAGCTGCACCCATGTTGTTAGCTCCACCAGATCACTTGGCCTAATCCTGGACAAATACCTGAATATGCAGGATCACATCAGTGCTACAACAAGAGGAGCCAATCACCAACTCTGCACATTAACGAAAATCAAACTGTTCTTTCCACCCACTGACATGCAAGAAGCTGTCCAATCCCTTGTTATCTACAGTTTAGACTACAGAATTCCAACCCTGGCTGGGCTGCCCAAAGCTAAATATGCCCCATTAAGGGCAACTCTGAAGTCTGCTGCCCGACTGATCACGGGCACAAGAAAGCGTGACCACATCACATCTGATCTAGTCCAATTAAACTGGCTTTCCCGCAAGGCTCAGTTATAAGCTTGACGTAAAAAGCACTGCATCAGAACACTCCCACATACCTGGCAAATAAACTTGAACTATGCGGTGGGAATCGCGGCCTAAGAAGTTAAAGCCCTCTACTGCTGAAACCACCAAAGTTCAAAAAGAGCAGAACCTACAACTGCACCTTCTCCGGACATGCTCCGAGAATATGGAACGCTCTCCCGCCAGAATTCAGAACAAGCTCCTCGACTTCTATATTTAAATGAGAAGTCAAAGCCCTGCTGATGAATAGCTACTGGCAACAATAGTAATGTAGCCTCACAAACTATTTGAATTGACCATACAGCCTTGCCCTCCCTTATCTACAATGCAATCTGCATCATGTTAACTGTGTTAGCCTCCGATCTTCCAACCTCGCACTGGCTGAAACCCCAAGCATCCACAGAGCAGGAGGAAGATCCTTCTCTCACACAGCGGCCAAAACCTGGAACTAGCTACAGTAGACATCAAACTCGCACCCTCCCTGAACACCTTCAAGAAGGCCCTCAAGACATGGCTCTTCGGCTAACGGAGCTGCAAATGGCCCTCTCCCCAGCACCTTGAGATCCTCAAGGGTGAGTAGCGCGCTTTAACAACCCCTGATTGATTGATTGTGTATGTGTCTATTTCTTTTGTCTTCAATGTGCTTCTGATGCATATGCTTAGTTATCTATTATGTTTTTCTGCTCTAGCTTAACCAGCAGGCAGCATTTTAAAGCGCTCTGGTACTCTGCCGGGTCATGTTCGCGCTTAATAAACTTTTCAAATACAAAATAAATCAAATAAAGACATTATGTACTGAAAGACCTAATTAAAAAAAGAATAAACATAAAAAACTGTTTTGTATTTTATTTGTCATTGCTGTAGTGGAGGGGAACGCCAAGCACGACATAGATTCTCTTGATAGTAGTGTAATCTTATTTATTACTAGCAGCCCGTTGTCCGAGTATGAATTGCTGCCGGCCAGTAGTATATTGTTTTGTAGGATTTCGTTTTGATAGCATTTCTTATCTGTGACAGGCCTGTGAAACGCTCCGATTCACAGTGCACTGCTGATGCACTTAAGAGAGCGCATTCAGTAGTGTGTGAACTCGAGTTTCCCTTCTTTATTTTTCCTTGCAATATTATATAGCACGAACTCGACAACGTGGCATGAGCACAATTTACATTACAGAAGAACACATTAATTTGTGGTAGGCATGGGGAGACACAGCGATTTGCCTGGAATCACAGGATGTTGAGCTGATGTCGAGATTCAAACATGGCTCCCCAGCTCTAAAGTTCGCAATTCTAGAACTTGTGGCGGGAGGTGTGTCTGAAAGTGTATGTCGGTGTTGGCCATCAATGAGAGAGACCTGTGCATTTTTCAAATCGGTGGTGAAAAAATATGAGTATGTTGCTGGAGATGTGGCCCGCCGTGCCACCAATGTACTTAACGGGGAGGGTAAACACCCATTATTCCGCAACTTTCGTTCCGCATACCATCACTCCGCATACTTTCATTACGAAAGTACCATGACTCCGCAATGCCATTATAACGCATGGCATTACAATTTATATGTTTTTACCACGCATACATTTACAACGACATTCGTTGTAAATGCATGAATGGTAAAAGCATGTTTTTTTTTAAATGTTTGAATAAGGTAAGTATGGGTATAGGGTATATGTTTTGGGGTACTGAGGTATATGTTTTCGGGTGTTGGGGTATTTTAAGGGTTCAGATATAGTTTTGGGTTATGGGGTACAGGGGTAGTTTTAGGGTTTAGGGATAGGTGTGGGTTTTGGGGTACAGGGGTATTTTTAAGGTTCAGGGCTAGGTTTGGGTTTTGGGGTATAGGGGTGTTTTTAGGGTTCAGGGGTAGGTTTGGGTTTTGGGGTACAGGGGTATTTTAAGGGTTCAGGGCTAGGTTTGGGATACAAGGGTATTTTTAGGGTTCAGGGCTAGGTTTGGGTTTTGGGGTACAGGGGTACTTTAGGGTTCAGGGGTAGGTTTGGGTTTGGGGTACAGGGTTATTTTTATGTTTCAGGGCTAGGTTTGGGTTTTGGGGTACAGGGGTATTTTTAGGGTTCAGGGGGTAGGTTTGGGTTTTAGGGTACAGGGGTATTTTAGGGTTCAGGGGTAGGTTTGGGTTTTGGGGTACAGGGGTATTTTTAGGGTACAGGGCTAGGTTTGGGTTTTGGGGTACAGGGGTATTTTTAGGGTTCAGGGGTAGGTTTGCGTTTTGAGGTACAGGGGTATTTACAGGGTTCAGGGCTAGGTTTGGGTTTTAGGGTACAGGGGTATTTTTAGGGTTTAGGGATAGGTTTGGGTTTTGGGGTACAGGGTATATTTATAGGGTTAAGATGGGTTAGTCTTGAAGGGTGTTGGGGTATTTTAAGGAGTAAGGGTGGATTATGATTATGGGGTGCAGGGGTATTTAAAGGGAGCAGGGTGGACACCCGGAGCTGGAAGGTACAGAACCTGGGAAGAAAAAACAATGAAATATTTGGCACAACGCTCGCTTTTTTTCCCCGTAATCCCCCACCCACAGCACACAATATAAGACATGGCATGAATGGCGGAACGTAAAAACAACAGTTGATGGACAGAAGGCAGAACAATGTCATACATTCACTCCAGTACAGAGATCTGGGCGTAACTCTATCGTTTTTTTGCACTCCACACCACCACCCCAGTTCAGACATGGCCATATGAAAATCAGCCTTGAACATGTGCCTCATGGGAACAGTCCAGCCCGAACTGCCAAGCCATGTTTTTCCTGGACCAGAATCAAGCACCCTAGGACCAGTTTCTGACTATCAGCCGTCTTCAGCCAGGATAGCTTGACTCCAGTGGTGTGGAGAGCATGGGACTAACGTCTGGGCATACCCATCCCACTCGGGGTGACAAATGCAAAAACAACAGTTGATGGACAGAATGCAGAACAATGTCATACATTCACCCCAGTACAGAGATCTGGGCCTAAATCCATCGTTTTTTTGAACTCCACACCACCCCAGTTCAGACATGGCCATATGCAAATCAGCCTTGACCCTGTGCCTCATGGGAACAGTCCAGCCCGAAGGGCGGAACGTACTACACGCCCCCAGCGTTTGTCACGCCCCCCAGCACACGCCCACAGCACAACGCAGACACGCCCACAAGGGACTACTTTGCTGGCACGGTTCTTTTACCTTTTAAATGTATATGGTGGGCGTCTGCATAGCCTATGTCCTTCTGCTGCAACTGCCCTTTCCAACGCTGTATTGGGTGTTGTGATTGGTGCTGTGGTTCCTGAGATTATCCGCTACGCAGACGCCCACCATATACATTTAAAAGGTAAAAGAACCGTGCCAGCAAAGTAGTCCCTTGTGGTCGTGTCTGCATTGTGCTGTGGGCGTGTGCTGGGGGGCGTGACAAACGCTGGGGGCGTGTGGTACGTTCGGCCCTTCGGGCTGGACTGTTCCCATGAGGCACAGGGTCAAGGCTGATTTGCATATGGCCATGTCTGAACTGGGGTGGTGTGGAGTGCAAAAAAACGATGGATTTAGGCCAGGATCTCGGTACTGGGGTGAATGTATGACATTGTTCTGCATTCTGTCCATCAACTGTTGTTTTTGCATTTGTCACCCCGAGTTGAATGGGTATGCTCAGACTTGAGTCCCATGCTCTCCACACCACTGGAGTCAAACTATCCTGGCTGAAGACGGCTGATAGCCAGAAACCTGTCCTAGGATGCTTGATTCTCGTCCAGGAAAAACATGGCTTGGCAGTTCGGGCTGTACTGTTCCCATGAGGCACAGGGTCAAGGCTGATTTGCATATGCCCATGTCTGAACTGGGGTGGTGTGCAATGCGAGAAAACGATGGATTTAGGCCCAGATCTCTGTACTGGGGTGAATGTATGACATTGCTATGCATTCTGTCCATCAACTGTTGTTTTTGCATTTGTCACCCTGAGTGGGATGGGTATGCTCAGACGTGAATCCCATGCTCTCCACACCATTGGAGTCAAGCTATCCTGGCTGAAGAAACCGGTCCTAGGATGCTTGATTCCTAGGTCCTAGGATGCTTGATTCCGGTCCAGAAAACACATGGTTTGGCAGTTCGGGCTGGACTGTTCCCATGAGGCACAGGGTCAAGGCTGATTTGCATATTGCCATGTCTGAACTGGGGTGGTGTGGAGTGCAAAAAAACGATGGATTTAGGCCCAGATCTCTGTACTGGGGTGAATGTATGACATTGTTCTGCAGTCTGTCCATCAACTGTTTTGTTTACGTTCCGCCCTTCATGCCATGTCTCATATCGTGTGCTGGGGGCCTGGGCGTGTGCGGGGCGCGGAATTACGGGGAAAAAAAGCAAGCGTTGTGCCAAATATTTCATTGTTTTTTCTTCCCATGTTCTGTACATTTCAGCTCCGGTCGTCCATCCTGCTCCCTTTAAATACCCCTGCACCCCATAATCATAACCCACCCTTACTCCTTAAAATACCCCAACACCCTTAAACACTAACCCATCTTAACCCTATAAATATACCCTGTACCCCAAAACCCAAACCTATCCATAAACCCTAAAAATACCCCTGTACCCCAAAACCCAAACCTAGCCCTGAACCATAAAAATAACCCTGTACCCCAAAACCCAAACCTACCCCTGAACCCTAAAATACCCCTGTACCCCACAACCCAAACCTAGCCCTGAACCCTAAAAATACCCCTGTACCCCAAAACCCAAACCTAGCCCTGAACCCTTAAAATACCCCTGTACCCCAAAACCGAAACCTACCCCTAAACCCTAAAAATACCCCTATACCCCAAAACCCAAACCTAGCCCTGAACCCTAATAATACCCCTGTACCCCAAAACCCATACCTATCCCTAAACCCTAAACCTACCCCTGTACCCCATAACCAAAACTATATCTGAACCCTTAAAATACCCAAACACCCCAAAACATATACCTTAGTACCCCAAAACATATACCCCTATACCCATACTTACCTTATCCAAACATAAAAAAAAAATGATTTTACCATTCATGCATTTACAACAAATTTCGTTGTAAATGTATGCGTGGTAAAAGCTTATAAAATGTAATGCCATGCGTTATAATGGCATTGCGGAGTCATGGTACTTTCGTAATGAAAGTATGCGGAGTGATGGTATGCGGAAAGAAAGTTGCCAAATAGTGGGTGTTTATCCTCCCCCGGTAAGTACATTGGTGGCACGGCGGCCCACATCTCCAGCAACATACTCATATTTTTTCACCACCGATTTGAAAAATGCACAGTTCTCTCTCATTGATGGACAGCACCGACATACACTTTTAGGCATACATCCGCCACAAGTTCTAGAATTGCGAACTTTAGAGCTGGGGAGCTACGTTCGAATCTCGGCATCAGCTCAACTACCTGTGATTCCAGGCAAATCGCTTTGTCTCCTTGTGCCTACCACAAATGAATGTGTTCTTCGGTAATGTAAATTGTGCTCATGCCATGTTGTCGAGTTAGCGCTATATAATATTTCAAGGAAAAATAAAGTAGGGCAACTCGAGTTCACACACTATTGAACGCGCACTCTTAAGTGGATCAGCAGTGCACTGTGAATCGGAGCGTTTCACAGGCCTGTCACAGATAAGAAATGCTATCAAAACGAAATCCTACAAAACAATATACTACTGGCCGGCAGCAATTCATACCCGGACAACGTCGGGACGAGCTGCTAGTTTTTGATAATTTGAGGATCCATCAGAGTAAAAGTCTGCACTATTTTTCCTTTTCACTTTTTGAAAAATTGGAATAAGAAAAGAATTTTCCTAAAAAGTATAAATAAAATAGAGGTACAAACATAAAGGAATGTGTTTGGCTTATGAGCAAGAGAGATAAAAGCTCAATAAATAGTAGAGAGTTCGGCACATTGTTTAGCTTTTGTTTAGTATTAACAGCTTTGAACATTTGTTTAGTATTTATGGCACACACAGAATTGTCATCTGAAACTAAACTTACATTAGCTGGAACAGAGGGTTGGTTAGGAATGCAAGTGGTTTGGATAGCATGAGTGGAAAGTATTTTGGATGTGACAATCGATCTTTCAATACTTTTTGCGATATCTATTGTTTCTGCCAAGGTAGGGTTAATAGAAGTAAGAAAACGTTCTTGGATCTTCTTAGAGTGACAGTAAAAAACAAATTGATCTCATATAAATGTCTACATTGGCACCAAAATCACATTTTTCAGCTAGGACTCTGGGAGATGCTATGTAATCTTCTACTGACTCGTCAGGAGATTGCTTACACATAGCGAAGTTAAACCTTTCTAGTAAAACGCTCGTAGAGTCAGAATATTGTTTTCCCATACGTAATTTAGCTTCTATAAAGACATTCCAAACAGCATCTTCAGCTATTGGAGGTGGATATTGTGGTACGTTTTCAAATACTCTGTGGCCAGCTGTACCAAGGTGATTTAATAGCAGTGCTACTTTCCTTGAGGGTGAATAACCGTCTGCATCAATAGCGGTGAGATAGTTCTCAAAATCTCTCAACCATTCAGTCCATTTTAAATCGGGTTTCCCAGGTTTTTGCATGAACGGTGATGGCTGAATAACTCCTTGACCGGAGGCCATTGTATACAAATTAAACTGAAGTAAGAAAAAACCGTCTTTATGAAGAAATCAAATCGATCTTTTTGAAAAGTATTTAAATGAAGCATTAAAACATCAGCTTGTGCAATGTATTATACAAATTTGTACATTAAATAAAGTACTGTAAGAATAAGTATTGTAGAAACTTCAATGTGAGGTGAAGATTGATGTAAGTATATCAGGACTCTGTATAAGCTTGAAGACGTTTACTCCTTTGGTGATAGTAATTTGCAATGAATTAAAATTTTTGAGGCCGTTAATTCTGTTGAAATAATGGTGTGCGAATCACCGGTAGGGTATTCCGCACTGAAATAGTATTTACAATCTCAATCAAAGACTGTTGCCGCAGTGAATATAGCCCAATCCTAGATGGCCGCTGTAAACGCGTGACGTCACAATGTCTTCCCAGCATCCATCAGGGCGATCCAGCAGTAGCGGAAGCCGAGCACGGAGAAGAAACAGAATGGTCGACAAAGTTCCACAATGAAAATGAGGCAGAAGGAATGGAGAGAGCAAGACAGGTAAGCAACGTTTGAATTGTCGCACGCTGTAACGGTCTAACACGTCCCTCCTCACGAATCCTCAGGGCTGTGTTGATGCTATAAAGGGGCCCACCTCTGGACAACCACAAGTCTGACTTTGGAGAAAATCTCAGACTTTTGGGGTAATCGAGCGGGGGAAGGAAAGGGTAAGGACTGCGGGGAGGGAGATCTGAGGAGATAAAGAACACAGTATAACCACAGGTTCATAGAAGTAAATCTGCATAAACATTGAGTGCTACAACATGTATTGAATGTCTCTCCCCTTCCCTCACCTGAAAGAAAAAATAATTGGAACCCGGTACATAGAAGAGAGCAGAGGGCAGCAGCAATATCACCTCAATATCTAGGATTGCAAAAGAACAGGAAATAATGTGAAGGAATTAGAAGAGTAATATTCATATAACATCGTATACTTTCTATACTCCTATTCACCTACCATAGTGTAATGAAGTGAAGTCTAGCGCCTAGCCTAGTTGGCACATACCCTCTCAGTCTCTCTCTTTCCTATAAAGAAGTCAAAAAAACAAAAGCCAATAGTACGTGAGGCTTGACTTAATATGAATAATGGTCTCTTGTTTCAGTCTTGGTCAAGCAAATATGAATAAAGAAAGAGCAAAAGTCACCACAAACTGATATTGATAGATATTGCCAACGGATCTGATGCCAGTAAATCTCCTCTTTACTGGACCCATAGGCATGAAATGCAAATGTTTATCCATCCATTACACCATAGCATATATACAAACAGGGGATCCTCTGCGTGAGACTTCGTGTACTCAATCCCATCCAACAGAGGGGTCAACAAACCTTGGAATCACAGCCAACAATATAACACCTCTGCATGAGACCGTAATCGAGGTCTCTTCCAACAGAGGGGCTCAGGACTGCCTTAACGTGTTCAGCGATTCAGCCGCGTTGCCTCCGAGAAGACCGGAGTTGAGCAACATGGAATAACAAAGAACGAGGAAAAATCCTCTGAAACGGAGTTCTACCAAGAATACAGGCGATAACAGGGAGTTGTGCCTTAAGCACTCTTACCGCCTTCACAAGTTGAGGAAGCTGTAGTGATGCCGATCGCATCGGGGACAAACCAGGATTATCGGCACTGCAGCCATAGGGAACCGCCGCTATGTTCTGTTTCCAGGTTTGCGTGCCTGTCACGTGAACCGCAAGTGCTGCCGGGAACTGTAGTTCACATCCTAGATCATCCCGATTATCGGCCGCAAAGCAGGCAGTGACTACCGGCAAAGAAATCGTGACAGAACATCCTTTTCCCAAGGTTCACTGACTGCTAGACGGCCTGTCAGGATGCAAACGATGGAATCGAGCGACCAGTCTGGGAGCATGTATGGCAGCAACAGGCTCCCAAGAGTCCTCTTCCGGACCGTATCCCTTCCAAGAGACCAAATACCGCAACTTACCCCGCACCACCTTGGAGTCCAGAATCGCCTTCACCTCATACTCCCGGTCCTGATGGACCCAAATGGATTTGGGAGGTCTCCTCACAGGACGGACAGAGGGTTTGAGGAGAGAAACATGGAAAACAGGATGTATACGGAAGTGTGCGGGCAGCCTCAGTTTAACTGCTACAGGATTGATGTGTCTAACCACCCGATAAGGGCCAATGAACTTAGGGTTAAACACGCTATACTTCCGAAACCTGATGTGCTTGGTGAACAGCCACACCCAATCCCCCTGCTTGAATATCTGACCTGGCCTGTGGTGTTTATCCGCTTGCATTTTATACCTCTCCTTGGCTCTCAACAAGTGTTTCCTAGCCTCTAACAGAGTCCTACGCATAAGCAGCAACTTTGTGCGAAGATCAGGCAGATTGGTGTTTGTGTCAGGCAAGATCAGGGGAGTAAACCTTGGATGGAACCCATACGTGCAGAAAAAAGAGGAGAATTTAGTTGATGAGTCTATGGCGTTATTGTAGGCTATCTCAGTGTCAGTAGTGGTATTGACATAGCACCTCAGGTATTGCTTTAAAGTCTGGTTCAGCCTCTCTGTCTGGCCATCAGTTTGGGGATGGAAACTCGTGGAGAGAGACGAGGTGATGTGTAACATAGAACACCAAGTCTTCCAGAATCGGGCCGTAAACGGAGCTCCCCTATCTGACACGATGACTTGGGGAAAGTCCATGGAGACGGACTATGTGCGTGAGTAACAACTGAGCTAATTGACTCGCTGTGGGAGCTTGCTTACATGCAATAATAGGGCCCATCTTGGACAGGTAGTCTATCACCACTATAATCGCGGTCATTCCCTGGTCTTTAGGTAATCCTACCACGAAATCTACTGAGAATCTTTCCCATGGTCTCTCAGGTGTAGGCATAATCTGGAGCATTCCCTGTGCTCGGTGGTGATCTGTCTTCATTTGAGCACAAGTACTGCAGTTTCGCACCCATGAAAGAACATCGGGTCTAATAGTTGGCCACCAAAATTGTCTCAACATCCTTTCCAGTGTTTTTTCTCCTCCCATATGACCTGCGCATGGTAAGTCATGACACCAAGCAAACGCCAGGTTACGAAGAGTTATAATGTAATGTAATGTAATGTAGACACACTTGTAGAGCGCAACTGTCACCCAAAGGGTATCCTGGCGCTTTGACCGAAACATTACCTACAGATGTTTAACACTACACTGCTCTCGGGAAGAGGTAACTTTTGAGCTCCTTCTTAAAAGACAAGAGGTCCTGTTTGCACCTTAGGGACATCGGTAAGGAATTCCATAGTTTGGCGGCCGCAAAGCTGAAAGAGCGGCCGCCCATCCTCACCCTTTTTATCCTGGGAATTGTCACCAGGAACGCCGAGGAAGATCTCAAAGGCCTAGCGGTAGAGTACCAGGAAAATAGATCTTGCAACATCACTGGCCCCAACCCATGCAAGGCTCTGAAAACCAGACAGGAAGATTTATAATGAATCCGTTCTTGAACAGGGAGCCAATGAAGATCCGAAAGCGCAAAAGAGGAAGAGACAGACCGTGGTCGTGAAAGGGCCAACTTGGCTGCCATATTCTGCACCCGTTGCAGCTTCGAGACCAGGGTATTGGGGGCCCTCAGAAGCAGTGCGTTGCAGTAGTCTAATCTACTGAGGATGATACTACGCACTGCTTCCGTCCTAACCACGGGGGGAAATAGCGGGAGAATTTTCCGTAACATGCGGAGTAGTAGCATGCAAGTCGCCGTGGTTTTATTGACAAAGGCATCCAGCTGGAGGCTAGGTCCGAACAGGACGCCTAGGTTGCGGGCGGAGTCTGCCGCCGCTACCGTGCCTAGAATAGTAGAAGGCCAGAACCCCTCCGGTAAAGGACGAGGCAATCGGTCCAATGAGCAGTGGAGAACTTCGGTCTTCGCTCCATTGAATTGGAGTGAGTTCTGACGCAACCAGTCCGCCGTAGCAGTCATGCAGCGATGAAAGGATTCCATAGAAACCCCTTCCCTGCCCTCAAAAGAAAAAATAAGTTGAGTGTCATCAGCATAATTGATAACAGAAATGCCAAATGACTTAATCAAACTTATTAGAGGGCGCAGATATAAATTAAAAAGAATCGGGCTGATTGCGGAGCCCTGCGGCACGCCCTGATTTACATCTTTTATGGCTGAACGAAACAGCGGCAGGGCCACAGATTGCTGCCTGTTGCGGAGGTATGAGGCCAGCCAGTGCAGAGCCAGGCCGGTCACCCTGGTTTCCCGGAGCCTGCCCAGTAATACCGCATGGTCAACCGTATCGAACGCGGCCGACATGTCGAGCAGCACCAAAAATGCTGCTCTTCCCATGTCGACACGCGATCGCAGGTCGTCCAGAACGGCCACCAAGGCAGACTCCGTACCGTGGGCCGGCCTGAATCCAAACTGGGCCACGTCCAGAAGATTGTTAGTTTCAAGAAAGCTGGACAGGACCCTAGTAACCAATTTCTCTAAGATTTTTATCGAGAAAGGCAAGAGTGAAATGGGCCTGTAATTGGCCGGACATAACGGGTCCAAGGTGGCCTTCTTTAGCAGAGGAGTGACCACTGCCAGTTTCCAGCTGTCGGGGACCGTGGCCGTGGCAAGGGACTGACAGCAGATGGAATGGAGCGGCGGAAAAAGCTCCCCCTGAAACAGCTTCCAGAGCTTATGTGGCAGTGGGTCTAAAGGAGAACCAGATGAGACGCTGTTAGCCAATACGCAAAAGTCCTCCAAAGAGGGAATGGGAAAGCAGGTCAGCCGGGGCTGTACTGCCTCCTCCTCAAAGGCCTCCCGAAATGTTGTACTGACTGGTTCCACAGAGCCAAGGGCGAGGGGACTGGTCAAATTAGAGGCTGAGAGGCCATTCAGGATAATTGTTATTTTATCCTCAAACGCCAAGGCTAAGGAATCACATAGCTCCTGGGAAGCCGGGATAGTAGATGAAGCACATGCGGGACTAGAGAGGTTCTTGACTAATTTAAATAGGGTTTGAGACTTATTACCTGCTTTAGCCAAGGTATCTTCTAGGAATTTAGCTTTAGCCACCCTAATTTGCGCTTTATAATCCTGAAGGGATTTTTTATATAGCAGCCTATCTGCTTCCAGATAGTGCCTTCGCCAGACCCGCTCTGCCTGTTTGCAGCGAAGACGTTGTTGGAACAGGTCGCTGGAAAACCAGGGGGTGGTTTTTAACGGTTTGTCTTTCACCCTGCGCAATGGAATCACCTTATCAAGCGACTCAAGGATGTGCTGGCAAAGGGTGGAATAGCTTTCCTCCACATTCTGACCTAAGGAAAAAACCCAGGCAGTAGTGTGGGTAGGTTAGAGCTCTTCAGCAGCCGAGACCATTGCCTACTATACTTAGGCCTGCCTGGGATGCTATTGTTCAGCGAACCGGCTGGTAAAAGAATTGAAAAGTGAATCAGTGCATGGTCTGTCCAGCATTGAGCCGCTACCTCCTTAATCGAGACTAGCGACTCAGTCGCAAAGATCATATCCAAAGTATGACCCTGTGCGTGAGTAGGAGCGGATACAAGCTGCATAAGATGGAGATTGCTGCACGCTTGAAAAAGTTCCCGGTATGCAGGCTCATAAGAACCCCCGGGCCATAAATTAAAATCGCCCAAGATTAAGAGCCTAGCATGGGAGTTAGACAAGTCGTAAATGAAGTCTATCAGATCTTGAAGAGATGAAGTTACACTGGCAGGTGGACGATAGCAAAGTAACCCCGCAGCCAGTGTTCCACTCTGATCTTTTAGAGAAAAACCCATGAGCTCAAAGCCCAAGACCGGTTTGACTTCGAGATATGAGAGCGAAAGTGAGTCCTTAAAAATAAAGCCCACTCCACCACCCCTCCCCGTAACTTGCGGGATATGCCTGATAGCGTAACCCGACGGGCAAGCCCAGCCGAGCTCCACACTACTCTCCGCTCTAGTCCAGGTTTCAGTCAGAAACAAAATATCTAACTGTAGTGACTCAATGAGAAGAGCCGTCTCTGCATGATGTTTGCAGAGCGATCGGACATTAAGTAATCCGCAGTTTACATTCACGAGGGGCCGTCTGGCACACTGGTAGCTTACCCATACAAGGGTATTGATTTACCAGACAAAGTTCTTCCCTGGAATAAACTAAGGTGAGATGTAGCAGCGTGTCCGGCGCTGAGCGCGGCCGGAGCGTGAACGGGCGCCAGACGAGTACTGGTCTACCTTTCATGGGCACACCTTGACACATCCGCCACTCTGGATGAAATCTGAGCCATTTCCTCCACTCGAAGGTCTGTATTCCCTGTTTGTTTTTTTGCAGGAAATCATTAGTTTGTACCACACATATAACTCTGCCAGGCTCTATAATGGCTCTTTCAGGGGACCCCTCGGGTTGAAGAGCGTGTTCTTGGCGTGTGAGAGCATCGGCTTTTTTGTTGTTGATGCCAGGACGGAAGGTAACAATGAACTGAAACTCTGCAAAAAACAACATCCACCGTAGTTGACGTGGAGTGAGATGACGAGCCGCTCTCATGAATTGGAGGTTGCGGTGGTCGGTATATACTGTCACTTGATGAGACGCATTCATAAGCCAATGTCTCCATTCAAGGAAGGCATCCCTGATCGGCAAAAGCTCCTTTTCGGCATTTGTATAGTTCTGCTCGGCTGAGTTTAGCTTCCGAGACATGACGCAATGGGATAAAGGTATCCTGTTGTCTCGTGTCTTTGGGACAGTACCGCTCCTATTGCGACTTCGGAAGCATCTGCCTCCACGATGAAGGGCAACCCAGGGTTAGCATGAGTGAGCACAGGAGCGGTGGTGAAGGCCTTTTTCAAGCGATCAAAGGGATTCCATACAAACGGGATTTTCTTCCTGGGCAATTTGGTCAGAGGTGCCACCATGTTTGAAAAAAATGTCCAATAAACCTCCGATAAAAGTTTGCGAAGCCTTAAAGGCTTTGGATGTCTTTAACGTTCTGTGGACGAGGCCAGTCTACTATGGCCTTAACTTTCCTCTCCGCCATGACCTGACCAGAGGGGATGAGCATCACTCCCAAAAATTCCACTGTGGTTATATGAAACTCACATTTTGTAAGTTTACAAAACAGATGATTGATCTGGAGGGCCTTCAGGACTTGGCGCACATGACCAATGTGTTCCTCTTCCGTGGTTGAATAGATGAGAATGTCGTCGATATAGACAAACACGAATATATCCAAAAATTCCCTCAGGACCTCATTGAGGAAAAACTGAAACGCTGCAGGGCCGTTACATAGCCCAAAGGGCATCACTAAATATTCGAACAGCCCATACCGCGTCTTAAAAGCGGTCTTGTGAGATGGCCCCCGCCTGATGCGAACGCGCAGCAGATCTATCCAGCATAGGATCCATTACTACCTTCAGGTCTCCCCCTAACCAGCACACACACATCCGGGGAAGCTAGCACCTCAGCAAGCGCCGTCTTCAAAAAGTGCTCTTGGCGTTCGTTTGGGGCATACAGGGAGCCTACTGTGAAGTGCGTGGTCCCCCATTGCACCCTAGCCGCCAGGAAGCGCCCTTTGATATCAACCACTTGGGATAGGATCTTACAGTGGGCCTTAGCGCTAAACAGGGTATCCACCCCCTGCTTTTTCGCCAGACATGAGGACCACAACAGCACTGGGAAACGCCTGTCCCTCATCCTCTTAGTATCTTTGGAGAGGAGGTGAGTCTCCTGCAACAGATACACATCCCCTTCCGCACTCTCCAACAGCGATAGTATGGCTGCGCGCTTAACAGGGTTATTGAGACCCCTAACATTCAAGCTAACAATTTTCAAATCCTTACTCATACTTGCCAGAGAGGGATAAAGGCATTAGACAGGGCATCTGAAACTGGACCACTGAAGGACATATCGGAGGCACCCAACCACCCCAACCTACCCCTAATCCCCCCGAGCACTGATGCGGAGCCCCAAAAACAACCCCTCCCCAAAACCCCCCACAACCCAGGGCACAACAGTTCAAGAAAAGGGAACATACAATAGTTCGTAGGATAGGTCCCAAAGGCAGGGGAACATGGTGCCAACCTGTCATTCGCCCGATTCCTGATACAGGACACCCCTCCGAACCAGGAAAAAGAAGATCTAGGGCCCGATTCACAGAACTAACTTAAGACAAAATCCTAAACTTACTACCATTTTGGTATTCACAGAAGGCACTTACTCATTTTGGTATTCACAAAAGGCACTTACTCATTTCGGTATTCACAGAAGTTAGGATTCCTAATTTTAGGACTCCTAAATGCCTTCTGTGAATACCGAAAGTCTTAAAATTAGAATTTTTCTCAGTTTAGTAGTAGTAAAGTTAGGACTCCTAACTTTAGGACTCCTAAACGCCTTCTGTGAATACCAAAAGTCTTAAAATTAGGATTTTTCTCTATACGACCAGGAGGCACTCCCAGCGCGCCACTCGTCTGGGCCGCACCCTGCCACATCTCTGCATTCAGGCCTGATTTCCGAAATAAGGGCACCAGACACTGCCGGACAACACACGGACCCACGGCACCGTTGGTTCTGGCGTGGATGGGCGCCTAACAGGGCGATATCCAAGGCTATGCAACATGCGGCTCCGGAGGGACTGAAAGTACGTCCTACTCCGCTGCCATCTTGGCCACGCCCCTTCTTAATGTTTTTAAGGCGATCATTGTGGGGCGCATTCCATCATCTTGGAAAGAGGCAGTAGTTGTGCCCATATTCAAAAAAGGTAATAAAAGCGACCCCTGCTGTTATAGGCCAATCTCCCTAATAGATGCCTCTTGCAAATTATTGGGGAGAGTCATATTGGCCCGCCTAGAGACATGGGCGAACTCCTCTGGACTTATTGTGGACACACAATATCGTTTTAGAAAAGGTAGGGGGACAACGGAGCAGTGCCTCAATTTGGCCCTGATTATGGGTAAGTACATAAAGGCCATGGGCGTCTCAAATCACCTGGCCTTTATGGACTTATCCAGTGCTTTCAACACTGTGTGCAGGGGGAAATTGTGGCTGCTAATGGAGTCCATGGGGTTCGAGGAATCATTGGTTACTTTGTTGCGCAGACTACATGCTGCTACTTCTATGGCCATTCGATATGGCCCTGGGGGCGAAAAAACTGGGTCTATCCCATCAACTGAAGGCGTCCGTCAGGGCTGTATTTTGGCCCCATTTTTGTTTTTAGTATACACAGATGGCTTAGAAATGTTTTTGTTGGAAAAAGGTCTGGACTTCCCTAAAATAAATGGCAAACATATACCTTTATTGTCTTACGCAGACGATACTGTGTTAATAACCTTAACTGCAAATAGTATGCAAAAATGTTTAAATGCTTTTAATGAATTTATGTTGTGATTAGACTTAAAGGTTAACTTTACAAAATCATTTACAATGGTTTGCGGCCCAAATAGGACTAATACCCGTAAATTTGTTGTGGACAACAGGGTCTTTGAGAAAGTCCCAACTTTTAATTATTTGGGAAATCTTTTTAATAAAACGTTGAATTGTGACCCTCTAATTACAACTCAGGTACAAAAGACAAGCAGAACGATAGAGGCCCTTTTCCGCTTTGCAAGCAAACTAGGTCAAAAACCAATAGCGGAAGAAACTGTACAAATCTAAATGCTTGCCAGTTACGACCTACGGGGAAGGGGCATTGGGATACCATAAAAGTGCACAAATACAAATTATGGAGAATACATTTTTAAAACGTCTTTTATCTGTTCCAAACAGTTCTCCTAAAATTTTTTGTCATTCCGAGGTGGGTTTGGACTTCGTGAGTGATAGTATCCATGTGTCCTCATTGGTCCTATGGGGAAAAATATGGTCCTCGGAAGATTGTGTAAATTTGGATAATGCCATGCAGATTCCATGGCTGCGTTATGTAAAGGAAACCTTTTTTTAAATTGGTCTCGGACATTTTTACGCTAACCCTGACTCTATTGAACCAGACACCAAGATGGTGATTAAGAATGCATATCGTACTATACTAGGCTTGTCCAAACAAGACAAACAACTATCAAATCAAACAGTTATATCACAGCAACAGTTCTATTTATCATTTACTACACATATGCAATGGCGTTTTTATCTGACTAGATTTCGGCTAATTGCACTGCACTTTTTAGCTGCTTTTAATGAAGCTCAACAATGCACACTGCACTTTGTGCTTTTTTGCACACTCTATAAAGCTCCAAGAGATCGTTTTATTAAACCCCTCCTGAGGGAAATCCGACCTTGTAATTACAAGGAAGGTTTTGAGCACTTGAGATCATTACAAACTGCTGCTATATGTAGCCATATGCTTAGTTTTTTTAGATCTGCCCTTTTAATCCGGAATCGCTATTGATAGCATGTCTTCTGATATGATATATTGTTTTGTCACTGAAATCTATGGAAATGAAATATTATTGATGATCTATATGAATGAACTTGGGCTAAAATGCAATTAGTTTTGGTAGTTGTCATGCTTAATCAAGGGGGTTGGTGTGAGAGGCCACCCCACTTGTATATGTAATGACGTAGTTTGATAATGCATTGAGCACTTTAAATTATTAACCGTTTTTAAATGTAGTTTTTATGCTTAGTTTTATTGGATTGATTCTATTTAGGAATCTTTTTGTATCGATATAATGTTTTATTGATTCTGTGCTTTTTGATATACTGCGTATTGTGTTCTTGTTTCTGAACCTTTGGATATGAAATACCATTTGTGAATTTGTATGTTTAATTGTATACTTTTATGATTCTTTCATACCGAATAAAGTTATTTTTACTTGAGGTGGTGCTTAGTGATGATGAAGTAGTGCTGAGTGATGTTGTGGTGGTGTTGAGTGATGCTGTGGTCGTGCTTGGTGATGCAGTGGTGGTGCTTTGTGATGTTGTGGTGGGGAGGCATTCTTGAGGTGGTGGTGTGTTGGCGTTTTGATGGAACGTAGTTGGTGCTACGTTGGTGCTGAGTTCTGTCCAGTTGGTGTTCTGTTGACCAGGACTTTAAACATGTGGATGAAATCTGGGCCTTTTGTAATCCTTTTATCTTTTCCTAGTAAAAGAAGGCTAAAATGAATCAGCTTGATTGACACTTAAGATAGTGGAATCGGGGGAATATTTATGTGAAATATACTTATTTTCTACTGAATTCTTTGTAGCATTATAGATGTTTTTAATTTATACCTGACATAATGCAGCTGGTATTTCATCCATAATAATGAATTCAGTATTCTCTGCTATAAACCTGTTCATAATAAATGCATGCAATACTAATGTGTGTGCATGTGTTAGTTCAGACATGGCTATATGCAAATCAGTCTGACCCTGTGCCTCATGGGAACAGTCCAGCCCGAACTGCCAAGCCATGTCTTCCCTGGACCGGAAACAAGCTTCCGAGGACCGGTTTCTGGCATTCCAGCCATCTTCAGCCCGGCTTGCTTGAATCCAGTGGCAAAGTGAGCAAGGGACTCACGTCTGAGCATACCCTGCCACACTTATGGCGGCCAACAGCGGTACAAAAGGGGGTGGTGATAAACCCAGATCTTTTGACTGGGTGTGAGTGTTTGATTGGTTCAGATGCTCCGTCCATTACCACCCCCTTTTGTACCAGAAAAACAAGCAATGGCATAGCCAATAGGTCTCGCCTTTGGGACCTTATAAGTATTTAGTTATGCAGCACAATATCCTTACTGCAACAACATTAACTGTTGCATGGCTAAACACTTATTAGGTTCCAAAGGCGAGACCTTTTGACTATGCCAATGATTGCATTGCTTGCTATGAGTGTTCAGTGGGAAAACGGCTCCCCTTTTCCAAATTTCCTTAATAAATCTTTATTATTTAAAAATAAAATACGTAACTTAGCCTTGGGCAGAGACCGTGATGCTATATAAAAATTGAAGAAGCCAATCAGAGGAGGGAAACAATTAAGTGACCTGATTTATTTTCTATAGACAACAGCCTATATTGTTTCTTATCTGCTTTAGAACTTTTCTTACTCTGGGGAACCTATATTTTATAGGCGATTAAAACAGTCCTCACGCTCTGCTCGCTCTTGACATTAAGCGACTAACATATATGGTCCCCCAACATTAACATATTATAAGTCAACTCAGGATTTATTTCAACTGTTTACAGAACATGTTTTTCAATTCTTTAATAAACTCAACACAAGTAATTAATTTCGCATTTTATTTAATTTTTTTACCAATTAAATTAAGATCCCTAAAGATCTCCAAAAATTTGCAACACTAGATCATTAGGGCCCCACGTGGTGCACTGATTCTATTACAGGACTGGAGGCTTCGGATTATGCTTCTCTTTCTTTACTGTTGAAATCACAGGAGCCAATAAACACACAGTTTCATATAAAAAACTACAAAGACCATGATGCTCGGCCCAAGCCACGCCTCCATAGCCCTCATAAGAGCCCTGGTAACAGTCCCAGCTTCCTCTTTCTTTGCTGCTCACAGCAAGAGATAAGTGCCTCCCATTATTGTCTTTATTGACTTTCATTGAGTATAGTTTTAATTGTTATATGAGCTTAGTGATTGCACTATATGTATATAGCTTAACAGGCTATTATTGTACGTTTACTATTGATTGTCGAATTATTGTACAGACTCACTTTGTTTAGCGGGGGTCTCCCGCGTTGTGCTTGTGCTCTGTGATGGCCGCTAGACGCGGTTTCGCTAACGAGCACCTCTGCGCTCCCCTTTATGAGCTCCCCTCCGTATGCTTCCAGTTTTCAGGCGCGCTTCGGCGCAAGCAGTACCGGTCCGCGATGCGGCTTCTGTCATGAGCTGACGGCGGGTCCGCCGATCAGGAAAGGCGCGTCGGCTCTCCCTAATTGCCCGTAGCGCTGCTGGAGTCGCAAACCACCCGGCCAGCGCTTGCAGAGTGACGCGCGCCCCTTGGGCTTGTTTTTGGTAGGCTTTGGCCGCGCGTTCGGCTGCACACGCTGGTTTTGTCAGTTTTAGGCATAATTCTTCACTTTTTCACCGCGTTTTGTGCGAGCTGGTGCAGTTGGACACCTGACTAGTTGCCATAACAGTTTTGCCCTCTTATGGAGTGAGCACACGCTCCCTAGATTTATTACTTGGCTCCTACGCCCCCTGGGCTGCAAGAATTTGACTACAGCACTGCTGAGGGGGTCTGGTACTGGCTAATTATAATTATTGACTGTGTGCCGCTGGGCTGACCCCCCCCTCCCATTACTCCTCTTGTGCCTACCTCCTGTGAACATTTATATTTATATTGGTATTTTCCCCACTGTTGTGTTGAATATGGAGGAGTGTGTGTATTATGATGAGGAGGCAGAAGAAGGACCTTATGAAGAACAGCCTGCAGCTGCTGTTGAAGACAAGATTGTAGAGGCTCTGGACGCTTCGGTCCAGTACTCAGTAAACAGGGCAATTGAAAGCGCAGTGCCGGCGACTGTGCAACAAGCATTGGCAGCTGCTCTCAAGCCAATTACAAAGCAGCTGGAAAATTTTGCAAAGCACCATGGGTTTACAAATATAAGACTGCAAAGGGTACTCCACCAGCTACAGAGTCAGGCAAGGATGGTCAATGGCCGCACGATAGTGCGTTAAGGTTCTTTTCCTCCTGCATCTGGTCAAGATCATGCATACGCCACCTGTGGCAAGGCTAAGAGCAAGCAAAAAGTCTACATGGACACGGACACTACTACTACAACGGGCACCGACACTACCGATACGGATGAGGAGGCCCCTCCCAAAAAGAAGGCAAAGAAATCTGCCTCTTCTGGTTCAGCTCCCCCTCCTAATACTCCCTTTACCTTCAATCCCAGTGAGATTGTACACCCTAGATCTTCCGATTGGGTCCCGGCCCCTGCAGTGGCAGAGTATCTTCAGGAAAATATTAGGAAAGGATTTGATAAGGAAGCTCGCAACCGACTTAGATCTGAATGCCCTCGCCCCGATCTTGCCCATAAGGTCGCTGAGACTCCGGAGATTGACGTTAGCCTACTAACTTTCTTAAAGAAATTCGCATGGGACCCTAAGAAAGGGATCGACTTGCCTGGCGCGGTTGCGAGGATAAGATGCTTGATGTCATCGGCCCATTAGCTAAGATCTTAGGGAAGGCCTTGGCGGCCAAAGAAGCCAACGTGCTGGTAGACCCCGATATACTTGCGGGTTGGACCCAACGAGCTATTTGCTTGCTCGGCAATGCTAATTGCGGCGATATCCACAGAGCGACGCAAGTCTCTACTCATGAGAATGGACACTAATCTGACAGAGCTAGTGGCTGCGGAGCCTGGTCCCCTGGCAGAGGGCAACCTGTTCGGTGAGTGCTTCGGGAAGGATGTATCGAAGTATGTTGGCACCTTCACTTCGCTGGATAAAGCGCAATCCGGGATAAAACGTGTGTTTCAGTAAAACCTTTTTAACAGGGCCGGATGAGGTAGGGGATGCTCGCCAGACCGCTTCGCCAATCAAGGTCCCCCCCGAGGTGATTACGACGCGGCCGAGGAGACTGGGACTCGACAAGAGGTGGTACCTTTTACCCCACGCAACGCAGGTTCTCCAGAGGCAGGTTCCAAGGAGGCGGCAACAAGGCCGGTTTCCATGCACAGAACTCAGCAGGTGAGCGCACTAAATAGTTTTCTTATTCCATTGGGGGGGGGGTCGAACACGACACTTCTTTAACAATTGGCGTCTTCTGACTCAGGACGCGTGGGTCTTGCAAACAGGTCAGGGGTTTCACCTAGAGTTTTACGAAACGCCCAGACAGGTTGTTACACCGAGGACTCTCCATTTTTCCCAACAAGAGAGAGTTTTTATAGACAACGAGATAGAAGAATTGCTTCGCAAACACGCCATAGCTGTGTGCAGTTACAGCCCACACGGGTTTTGCCGCAATATCTTTCTAGTTCTTAAAAAAGGTGGAGGTCACAGACTAGTCTTGAATTTGAGGGAATTCAATTACTTCCTGGTTTACAACCATTTCAAGATGGAGGGAATCCATCTATTGGCAGATCTTCTGCAGCAGGGCGATTGGATGGTCCGACTGGATCTCAAAGATGCTTATCTATCCTTTCCCATTTATCCTCCACATCATTGATTCCTCCAGTTTCAGTGGAACGGACGATGGTTCGAGTATTTGGCCCTTCCTTTCGGGCTTTCCTCGGCTCCTTGGTGCTTCACCAAGGTGATGAAGCCGGTGGTCTCGCATCTCCGGGAACAGGGAGTGCGCTTGATAATCTATCTGGACGACATCCTGATCATGGCTCACAGTCCAGAGCTGGTGGCGCAACATCTACAGATGACTATATCAATGCTTTAGAATCTGGGTTTTATGATCAATCAGGCCAAGTCGGCTCTGATTCCATCTCAGTCAACTAATTTTCTGGGCTTTGTGATCGATTCACAGACGGCGCAGTTGAGCCTCCTGAAGTCCGAGTTAAAGGATCTGAAGAAGGAGATTGTTTCCCTTCTCGCAAGCAGATGGTCTCGCTCAGGACGATCGCCAGAGTAGTGGGCATCGTCCATTCAAGCGATATTTCCTGGACCCCTTCACTACAGGGTGCTACAGCCGAGCATCATGGTCTTTGTAGTTTTTTATATGAAACTGTGTGTTTATTGGCTGCTGTGATTTCAACAGTAAAGAAAGAGAAGCATAATCCTCGCCTCTGTGTACTTAATAGAATTGAAAATTCTTGCAGTGAATGCTAGCTAATTTTTGATTCTATTACAGGACGGGAGGCTGTAGATTATGCTTCTCATTCTTTACTGTAAACTCACAGCAGCCAATGAAAATACGCATTTTTAATTACAAAACAGTAATCAAACTACATATCCCATCATGACATGTACTTAGGCACGCCCCCTTAGTCCATAAGAGCTCCTTGCGTGCAGCCATCTTCCTCTTTCTTTGCTGCTCACAGCAAGAGATAAGTGCACTTCGCTCCTTCCCTCCGCTGCTTGGCATGGGTTGTTGTAATATATTGTTGATGTTTAATACTGTTGGTTTATTTGAATAATTGTCGTGTTTGTTAGATTTGAGACTCACCCTTTGTCGAATATTTACAGCTGACAGGGATATTTGTGCACTTGTGGGTGTGCGCGTCGTAGTAGCGCTTTATCCCCGCTTTTCAGGCATTCCTAGTGGCTTGTAGACGCTCCGCTGAGCGCGTGACTGGGCAGACCGACACCGTAATTTCATTTCGGAGCCTATTAATCCCCGGGGCACCTTTCCCCCTTTGTTATTGTTCAGCGGGTCTCTCGCGCAAGCGCAGGGCCTTCCCTGATCGGCCGATGACGCTGTGAGGACCGGGTGGCTCTTGGCCGGAGCGTGCTCCCCAACGCGCTGAATTTGGGCTGGTTTTCGGTAGGAATTCAGTCGCGTTTGGGCAGCACGCTACGGCGCGAATTCCAAAGGACATATTTGACATATTTGGCATGCTTTACACACCGGTGGTCGCTCTGCTCTCATAATCGCCTGTGAAGGTTGTAAAATAGTGGCCTGGACAGAGTGAGCACACACTCTTTATATTTTTACATTGGCCTGGGTCACTGGCCCGTGTGATTACAGCTTTGCTGAGGGGGTTCAACGTTGTTTGATAGTGTGCAAAGTGGGCTGACCCCCCCCTTTTACCCTCCTTGTGGCCTAGACGGTATTTCAGCAGCACAGTGCTTCGGTTCCCTAGTGTGGGAGTAATAAGCCACCCCTGACTATGTCCGAGGGAGAGCAGTACTATGAGGAGTACGCTGAGGAGGAGACTTATGAGGGACAGCAGGAAGCTGTCTTAGAGGACAATTTGGTTAATGCTTTGGACGCTTCTGTCCAGTCCTCGGTAAATAGGGCTATGGAGACTACGGTCCCACAAACTGTCCAACAAGCCCTAGCCGCAGCCCTACGCCCTATCAGGAAGCAATTGGAGGGCTTTGCCAAGAGGCACGGCTACGACAAGCCACAAAAGAAGAAGGTAGAGGCATCTACTTCAAGTCAGCCAGCAGCTGATTCTGCTAAATGGCCACATGCGCAAGCCTTATCCACGTTGCCCGCCGGAGGGGCAGTGGATCATTCTTACTCCGAAGGCAAGGCTAAATCCAAGCGCAAATCCTATCCGGACACGGATACCGACACAAACACTACTAACACGGACACGGACACAGACACCTCGGAGGAGCCTCCTCTAAAGAAAGCGAAGACGTCACAACCTGCTGGGGTAGCACTTGTGAATACCCCGTTCACTTTCGACCCGTCGGATATTATGCACCCCAGGTCCTCGGACTGGGTGCCCCCAGCCGCGGTCACGGCTTATCTCCATGAGAACATTTGTAAAAGTTTCCCGAGGGAGGTGCGTAATCGCCTCAGGTCCGAGTGCCCTCGGCCGGATTTCCCGGATAAGGTGGCGGAAACGCCGGAGATAGACGCTAGTCTTTTGACCTTTCTCAGAAAATTTTCGAAGGACCCCAAGCATGGTCTAGATCGGGCATGGAGGGGTTGCCAAGACAAGATGTTGGATGCAGCAGGCCCTTTGGCCAAGATCCTAGAAATGGCTCTAGCAGCCAAGGAACCCTCTACACCCGTGGACCCGGACGTACTGGTAGGATGGACCCAGCGAGCCATATGCCTTCTTGGCAATGCTATTTGCGCCATATCTTCTGAACGGCGCAAATGTCTCCTGATTAAAATGGACGGCAATCTGACCGAGTTGGCAGACGCGGAACCGGGACCCCTAGCAGCAGGACAGCTCTTCGGGGATAAGTTTGTAAAGGACGTTTCAAAATACGTCGGAACTTTCACGGCGCTGGATAAGGCGCAGTCAGGCATCAAAAGAGTCCTGAGCCAGGGTGTTTTTAACAGGGCCGGACGAGGCGGGGGTCGCTCGTCGGGCCGTGGAGGTCGCCAAGGCTCCCAGAGAGGCGACTATGGTCGTGGCAGGAGCGACTATGATTCAACCAGAGGAGGGACCTTCTATCCCTCGTGCAGGAGGTTCAACAGGAATCGTTTCCAGTCGAACAACAATAGAGGAAACTTCAAAAGCCAGCAGAACACAGGTGAGAGTTGCAGATCTTTCTCTTCTTCCTTTGGGGGGTCGGACGCGACACTGCCTCCGACAGTGGCAAGAGCTTACTCAGGACGCCTGGGTGTTACAGACAATACAGGGCTTTCACTTGGAGTTTTATACTCGTCCTGTTCAATCAGCTTTCCCTGCAAGACTCCATTTTTCCCAACTAGATCTCAGTTTTATAGAAGAGGAGATCGAGGGATTGCTGCTAAAGCACGCGATAGCACCGGCCGATCAGGGGCCTCGCGGCTTTTGCAGCAATATATTCGTTGTTCAGAAGAAAGGAGGCAGACACAGGTTGGTCCTGAATCTCAGGGAGTTCAATCAGTTTATCACTTACAATCATTTCAAGATGGAGGGCATCCATCTCTTGACAGACTTACTGCAGGAAGGGGACTGGATGGTCCGATTGGACCTCAAAGACGCCTATCTCTCCGTCCCAATCTTCCCTCCACATCGCAGGTACCTCCAGTTCAGGTGGAAGGGCCGATGGTACGAATATTTGGCTCTGCCTTTCGGGCTCTCCTCGGCTCCTTGGTGTTTCACCAAGATAATGAAGCCAGTCGTGGCTTATCTCAGAGAGAGGGGGATTCGTCTCATAATATACCTGGATGACATCCTGATCATGGCACAGGATCAGAGGATCCTTCAGCAGCACCTCGAACAGACGATGACGCTGCTTCAAAGCTTGGGGTTTGTCATCAATTCGAAGAAATCTGTGATGGTCCCCACCCAGGTGATAGATTTCCTGGGGTTCACGATAGATTCAATGGCGGCACAGCTGTGCCTTCCAAAGGAGAAACTGAAGGATCTAAAGAAGGAGATCCGGAAGTTGCTGAGCAATCAGACGGTCACTCTAGGAGCAATTGCCAGGGTAGTGGGAATTTTGGCCTCATCGGTCCAAGCGATATTCCCGGGCCCTCTGCACTACAGGGCCCTACAACAGCTAAAGATCAGGCACCTGCAGAAGGGACTGTCATATTCAGACGTTGTCCCTCTCTCGCAGGAGGTAAGGACCGAACTACAATGGTGGCTAGGCCATGTGGATGCCTGGAACGGACGGGCAATATTCGGCTCACAGCCGGAGGTCATAATCGAGTCCGACGCCAGCCGCTGGGGCTGGGGGGCGCGCTGCAGAGACATTTCCACAGGCGGCAGATGGACTCCTCAGGAGCTTGCGCTACATATAAATTGCTTGGAGCTACTAACAGGGTCGTAAAAAAACATATAGGTAGACTTTGTAGGACATGTGCCAAAAGCTTTTTTTCTGTTATAAAGTGTTTGGATTGAAAAAAAGTAAAAAAAATCCCCCAAATACCTTGCTCGGCTAACAACGTTCTAGTATATGATTGAATCCTCAGAGCTGGACTTGTTGTTTTTAACAGAGACCTGGACCCGGGAGGACTGCCTAGTTGAACTGGCACTGGCCTGCCCCCCAGGTTTTAAAATTATTCACACCCCACGATTGAAGCACAGAGGTGGTGGAATTGGCATCATCTTTAGAGAGTCGCTGGGCCTCTCCCAGCTTAAAATCAGTGAGGTCTCGGGCTTCGAACTAATGGGATTCTCCATTAAAGATCTGAAGAGAACACTCCTTGCAGGTGTGTTATGCTATCGCCCATCCAGCTATGCCCCCTCTCTATCAGACTTTCTTGATCTGATATACGATCTATCGAATACTCATTCCAAGTTGTTGGTCTTGGGGGATTTTAACCTATGGCAGGGCGGTCCACTGGATGGAGCGTTCACGACACTTTGCCAAGCTTTTGCTGATATTCAGCTGCAGCAACTGGTTGGCGCCACTACTCACAGGGATGGTCACGTCTTGGACCTGATTTTCGCTGATGCTCAATTAGTAGCGGTCAATGGGATCCTACGCCAATGTTGGACCGACCATGCACTGGTGGCCTTCTCCCTCTGCATAGGGGTTTATTCTTCTGAAGCTGCTGGGGTAGGATTATCGAAACTGGGTAGACCTTGGTCCCGACTTCTCAAGCCATCTCCACTGCCTACTCTACTACCAGACAATTTCTGTCTGAGCAACTCGGTGGAGGAAAGCTACCTCTCCTTGTGTCGGTCTATCACTGACTCGTTAGATGAGCAGGTGCCCATTCGTAGGTCTCGAGGGAGAGTGAATCGTGCCTTTCCCTGGTACACGGAAGAGCTACGACAGCTAAAGCTGGGCTGTAAACGTGCGGAGAGAGCTTGGAGGAAGCAGTACTCAGCATCGGATAAGGCAGCGTTCAGGCTCGCACTGCAGGGCTATAAGGCGCAGATTAAGTTGGCAAAGGCGGCCTTTCTGGAATCCACCTTGAATAAGGCGCCTAATAAATCTCAAGCCCTGTTCAAAATTGTCAGGGACTTGTCTCACCCAGTGTGTGTAGCCAACACGATCGTGGCGTCGCAAGCCCTGTGCGATTCCCTGGCGGGTGCTTTCGAGGAGAAGACTGCAAAGATCTTAGAGGGCTTAAAAAACCCTCGGCCCGCTGCCCTCGGTTTGGGAGCTCCGGCTAGCCCGCTCAGTCGACCCCGGCCAGTAGGACTTTGCCCGGGCTCGGGAGCTCCGAACGGGTCACCCAGTCGACCCCAGCCGACGGTCGCAGCTCTCACACAGGGTAGCCTTGGCTTGGGAGCTCCGTTGGCCCGCCCAGTCGACCCCAGATGGGCAGGTCTGGCCCTAGTCTGGGAGCTCGGGATGGACCACCCAGTCGACCCCAGCCGAGTGACCCAGTTCTTCATTTGGGAGCTCCGGAGTCCTTCTCCAGTCGACCCCAATTAAGACTGTTTCCAGTCCCCTCCCTCGAGGATTTCTGCAGCTTGGCCCATACGGTAGCCTCGGGCTCTCCGCTCGACCCTCTACCCCCCAAATTCTGGAAGGCCTTTCATGCAGAACTCTTTCAGTCCCTGCACTCCATCTGCCTCCAGTCTTTGGAGTTGGCTTCGGTCCCTGAGTGCTGGAAGCTAGCAGTAGTGTCACCGCTGCTCAAGAAGCCAACGCTGGACCCTGTTTGCCTGGCTAATTATAGGCCAATCTCTCTGCTCCCATTTCCGATTAAGATAATGGAAAAATGGGTGACCCGCTCGCTCTCAGCTTTCCTGGAGAACATCGGCTGGTTTGACGAGGCACAGTTTGGTTTCCGCCCCGGGCACGGGACGGAGGCTGCCCTTGTAACAGTACTGGACAATCTTCGGTCGCGTGTCGACAGTGGTCGAGCGGCCTTTCTTGTGCTGCTCGACATGTCGGCCGCGTTCGACACTGTTTGCCATCAGACCCTTATCAGGAGACTAGAGGAGTGTGGGGTCACAGAGGGGGCAAGAGACTGGCTGATATCTTATCTGAGTAATCGGCAACAGCTGGTTTCGCTCCCGCCATTCAGCTCTGAGCCCAGGAAAGTTGGTCAGGGGGTTCCTCAGGGCTCGGCCATCAGCCCGATACTTTTTAACTTGTATCTTCGCCCCCTGGTCCAGCTTATCAAATCTTTCGGTGTCTCGGCTTTTAATTATGCCGACGACACCCAACTGGTCTTTTCTTTGGAAGGAAACAATGCGGTCCCACTGGAGGCATTTCACCGCTGTATGGCAGCCACAGCAGACTGGTTACGGGCCAATTCCCTCCAATTTAACAGCTCAAAGACGGAGGTGCTCTACTGCTCTATAGACCGGATTCCGCGTGTTCTTCCAGAGAACTTTTGGCCCACCACCTTTCCCGAGCCAGTAGCGGCGTCGGAATCAGCGCGTAACTTGGGAGTGATCTTCGGCCAAAATTTACAGCTTGACTTGCACGTCAATAAAACTATCTCCACGTGCATGATGCTGTTACGCATGTTGCGTAAAGTTCTGCCTCTTCTCCCCGCCCAGGCCAGGCCGGAAGTAGTTCGCAGTGCAATTTTAAGTCGCTTTGACTATTGCAATGCGCTACTTCTGGAGGCCCCTAAATATCTGCTGGGGAAGTTACAACGAGTGCAGAACATGGCCGCCAAGTTGGCTCTTTCCCGCCCTAGGTCCAGCTCCTCCACTCTTGCTCTCAGAGACTTACACTGGCTCCCGGTTCACCTGTGCGTGCAGTATAAAGCCGCGTGCCTAGTGTTTAAGGCAGTACACCAACTGGGCCCAATACCATTGCGGAAAATGTTTGCCTGGTACTCTGCCTCGCGGCCCCTTCGCTCCTCTACGGCACAACTGCTGGTTGTCCCGAGATTCCAGAGAGTTAGGATGGGTGGCCGCTCATTTAGTGTTGCGGCGGCCAAACTCTGGAACTCCCTGCCTGGCCCCCTGAGAAGCCACAAGGACTACCTGTCGTTTAGGAAAGCGCTGAAAACGCACCTCTTTCCGAAAAGTGTTTGAGCAGTGAGAAGTGTATCCGTCCAGAAGTTCAAAGCGCCAGGATGCCCTTTGGGTGACAGGTCTGCGCTCTATAAATACACAAATATATAATATATATGAGTCTGACCTGGATGCAGTTATTTGGTTAATGTGTGCGCTTCAAATGACCTCTCTAGGCTTAAAATTGCAGTAGCATCATATTTATAATAATGGGATTCCAGACACTGTATCATTGTTTCTTTAAACTGGTTCATTCAATCCATGGAACAGCATTCGAAGTGCAATAAACAAGCATTGGCGTAGCCAATAGGTCTCGCCTGTTGGGACCTTATAAGCGTTTAACAAGCGCTGTTGGCTTTGCAATCAATGGGGCAGATTTACAAGCGCCTTGCGCCACTTTTGCGTCATTTTTAACATGGGGAAAATGATGCAGAAGTGGCGCAAGGGACTTGTAAATAAGCCCCAATGTCTTTAACTGATGTTGTAGAGCATTGTGGCTGCTGTGCAGCATGTTGAAAAGTTATAATAAAAACGTGTATTAAGCATTTTTGTTACATTATATATAACCAAGAAGACATTTCAAACAGTAAACCGGTCTCAATTGATGTTCCACAAGGATCCGCACTCTCACCAACTCTTTTCAATCTGTATCTGGAACCTGTCACCGAAATTCTTTAACGGACTAACATACAATACAATACCATATGTACATGGATGATACTCAACTGTATATGAAAATGTCTTCACCGGACGACATCACTACTCTCAACTATGCTCTTTTAAAAACCTAACAATGGTTATCCCACAACCACCTTTTGCTAGTTACACTTAAAACAGAAATCCTCTTGCTTGCCCCCCACAATCTGCGTCCCTCAGGACTGGCTCAAATAACTAACAGCCCTCAACTGCACCCCACATGTTGTTAACTCCACTAGATCACTTGGCCTAATCCTGGACAAATACCTAAATATGTAGGATCACATCAGTGCTACAACAAGAGGAGCCAATCACCAACTCTGCACATTAACGAAAAGCAAACAGTGCCTTCCGTCCACTGACATGCAAGAAGCGGTCCAATCCCTTGTTATCTCCCGTTTAGACTACAGAATTCCAACCCTGGCTGGGCTGCCCAAAGCTATATTGGCCCCTTTAAGGGCATCTCTGAACTCTGCTCCCCGACTGATCACAGGCACAAGAAAGCGTGACCACATCACACCTCATCTAATCCAACTAAACTGGCTTTCCCTCAGTGCAAGGCTCAGTTATTAGCTTGACACAAAAAGCACTGCATCAGAACACTCCCACATCCCTGGCAAATAAACTTTAACTATCGGGTGGGAATCGCAGTCTAAGAAGTTAAAACACTCTACTGATGAAACCATCAAAGTTCAAAAAGAGGAGAACCTACAACTGCGCCTTCCCCGGACTTGCTCCAAGATAATGGAACGCTCTCCCGCCAGAAATCAGAACAAGTGCCTCGACCTCTACATTTAAATGAGAAGTCAAAGCCCTGCTAATGAATAGCTACATGCGACAATAATAATGTAGCCTCACAAACTATTTGAAATGACCATACAACCTTGCCCTCCCTTATCTACAACGCAATCTGCATCATGTTAACTGTGTTCACCTCCGATCTTCCAACAACTGAAAGACTTAATTAAAAAAAGAATAAGCATAAAAAATGTTTTGTATTTTTTTTCGTCATTGCAATGCTGGCAACTTCTTTCTGCCTGTTCTAATGTTGAGGTGGTGTGGTGCTCAGTGATGATGAAGTAGCGCTGAGTGATGTTGTGGTGGTGCTGAGTGATGCTGTGGTCGTGCTTGGTGATGCAGTGGTGGTGCTTTGTGATGTTGTGGTGGGGAGGCATTTTTGAGGTGGTGATGTTGTGTTGGCGTTTTGATGGAACTTAGTTGGTGCTGAGTTCTGTCCAGTTGGTGTTCTGTTGACCAGGACTTAAATAGGTGGATAAGATCTGGGCCTTTGCAGTAATCCTTTTATCTTTTCTAAGTAAAAGAAGGCTAAAATGAATCAGCTTCATTGACACACAAGATGGTGGAATCGGGGGACTATTTATGTGAAATATACTTATTTTCAACTGAATTCTTTGTAGCATTGTAGATGTTTTTACACCTTACATAATGCAGCTGGTATTTAATCCATAATAATGAATTCAGTATTCACTGCTGTAAACTTGTTCATAAGAAATGCATGCAATACTAATGTGTGTGGAATGTGTTCGACCATAAAGCCATCCAGTATTTTAGTAATAATTGATTCCCCATTATGTGAAATGCCAATATTTTCATGGATGGCTCTATTTCTGTGTTAATTTAATGGAGATAAATGTATTTCCCATTGTAGATAAAAGGCATCCTGCCACAGAAAGGTGTGTTACTATTACATTGCTAAAAGACACACAAATGATGGACAGAATGCAGAGCAAATCAAACATTCACCTCCTGTCAGTAGCTCTGGGTTAAATCCATCGTTCTTTTGATCACCATGCCACCCCAGTTTAGATCTAGCCATATGCAAATCAGTCTTGACCCTGTGCCCCATGGAAACAGTCCAGCCTGAACTCGCAAGCCAGGTGCTCCCTGGACCAGAAACCAGTTTTGGGGTATCACCCCTCATCAGCGAGGCTAGCTTGAATCCAGTGACACAGTAAGCCTGGGACCTGCGTCTGGGCATACCTGGCGCACTTAGAGCGAGAAAGCAAAAGACACAAAAATGATGGACGGAATGCAGAGCAAATAAAACAATAGATCTGGGTTAAATCCATCATTCATTAGCTCACCATGACGCTAGAGTCAAGCTATCTTGGCTTTTGAGGGCTGAAACCCCGAAACCGGTGCTCAGATGCTTGTTTCCAATCAAGGGAGGACCTAGCCTGGCAGTTTGGGCTGGAATGTTCCCATTGGGAAGACTTATTTGCATATGGCTAGGTTCAAACGGGGTTCAAACTGGAAAGGCATGGGGAGCAAAAAATCAATAGATTTAGGGCTAGATCTCTGTACTGGGGTGAATGTATGCCATTGTTGTGTATTCTTTCCATCAATTGTTTTTTTTGCATTTGTCACCCGAGTGGAAGGGATATGCCTAGACATGTGTCACATGTTCTCCATGCTACTGGAGTCAAGCTATCCTGGCTGATGAGGGGTGAAACCCTGAGAAACCGATCGTAGGATGCTTGTTTCCAGTCGAGGAAGGACCTAGCCTGGAAGTTGGGACTGGGCACAGGGTCAAGACTAATTTGCATATGGCTAAGTTCATACTGGAACAGCATGGGTAGCAAAAAAGCTATGGATTTAGGCCCAAATCTCTGTACTGGGGCGAATGCATGACATTGTTCTGCATTCTGTCCGTCAATTGTTCTTTTTTCCATTAAATTACAGTCTTGCTTTCATCCAGGTTTTTAAAGAAACAAGGGTAATTGCATATTTAAGAGCTGGTTCTCAAACCAAGGATTATGTCCACTGGTTTAGTGTGTAGTGTGAAGGTGTGTTGGTGTAAATTGGGCCTTATTATTGTCATTACCTTCCCACATACTAGTAGAAACCAAATAAATAACTTTCTGTTTCAAGTTAGTTTGTGGAAAAAAGTGAATAAAATATAGAAATACACATCAACAAATGAATATTTCTGTGGTTAGGCTGTTTCTAAATTCTTATTGTTGTTTGCAGCTAGGCATTGGCACTGGTAAACAGTGTAGTTTGCCCAGGATCACACACTTTAGTCACATAGAGAACAGTGGATTACACCGCAGGTTTGCCGCTGCCATATAATGGACGATAGAGCTTTACAGCAGGGCTAATTCTTTAATGTATATGTGACAAGTAAGCATATAATATCTGGGCCAAAAATTCGCAAAGTGTTAATTGTTTGAAGTGATTCACTTTTGCACAACACTCTTGAAGAGTTAATGATGGCGCACAGGAAATTCAGTTGCAGTTTCATGTGAACTGGTATTTAAGTTAAAATAAGACAGCATAAAAAAGAAAACACACAGATAATTTGTTTTTGCTTGGGATTTTGCAGATAGTGCAAAATTGCGCAGCACGTCTGCTCACGAATACTTCTAAACGCCTCTCAGCTAAGCTGGAGCTTGCATCGCTTCATTGGCTTCCCATCCAAGATAGAATCCAGTTCAAGTCTTTGTGTATTGTACATAAAAACCTCTCAGGCAAGGGTGCGCCTATCATTAGGTCCATTATTCAACCATATCACTCTAATAGGTCTTTAAGGTCAGATATTAAACATCTGGCGGTAGACCCAAAAATAAGAAAATCACAAAGCAGAGGACGTCGCTTCGTGTACAATGCCGCTAAATTGTGGAACCTTCTGCCCCTCTGTATCTGCCTTGAGCCAAACTACCTGGGATGGGATGCCCCTGGGTAGCCATGCACTCTAGAAATGCCTTTCATTCATTCATTTGGGATGGGGCACACTGTGTGGTCTTGATGTTGTTGACTGTGGGGGCATGAGGCTCTGTCATATCATTGGTTGTGCTGTAGTTGATTTGACAAAGTTAACTGTTAGTCCTAGGCCCGTTGTTGTTTTTTCTTAGATGGGTTTTAAGGAAATAGGGCGATAGGGCTTGCAAAGTGATCCCTTGGGCTGGCCCTCCATCATGCTACGGGTTTTGTATGTGAATTGACCAGGAGTAATGCAGCCTCACTTTTGTGATGGGCAAAAATCTTGCAAGTGGGCAGCCATACTTGCATGAATCAGGCAAGAACTACGCAATGGACGTTTAAACCAGTTGCTCAAGTACTATCTAAACAAAATTGACATCACTGATTGAAGAGAAAAAACAGGAAAGCAACAGATGTCTACATGGTGATCAAAGGTGCCACATTCTTCCAGTCCAAGTCTTAATAATGGAAAGTTCAAACAATATTTACCAAGTTCTCTGCCATCTCTGTTAGCTTCTGTCATATGACTCAGCTGCTCTGTATAACAGGAAGTGCCCGGCCACCAGCTGAAACATAGGCATAGATCAAGGAGTAGAGAAACATACACCTGCCTTGACCACCATTATCAGAAAGTCACAGCCATTTTCATTATTAAAGTTAAACAAGATAAACCATGAAGCGCGGCGTCCTTGAAGCAGGCCCCACACTGATCAAGAGAAAGCGTGCAGCAATAAGAAAGGGGCTGAAACATGAAGCACAGCATCCTTGAAGCGGGTGCTGCACTCAGATTCAAAGTGCTAGTAAAACTAGCTGCACATTGCACACGACTACCCGGGAGGCGAGTGCTACCCTTGTACCAGGGAGGCAGGCAATACCATTGTACAGGGCCCGGGAGAGGCCATTCCTGTACCCACCACCTTACAATGCACGTGTAGGTGGATGCATAAACGAGTACAAGTGAAGTCGCGGCATAGCTGAGGTGCATGCCAGGAAGTAGCGATTTGTACTGCCTGAGGCTCCATGGATCTTTTATTGGCAGTGTCGAACAAGCAGCAAGGGGTTCAGGACATGGTGCGATCAGAGAACAATGACACACACTGCAAATAACAAGCTGCAAGGGGGTGTTTTTGTGGGAAGAACATGGGGATATTAACTGAACTGCGAGCAATGAGGCGAGAGCGGAAAGAGAATTTAGTGCACTGAAGCAAAACATATGGCCTATAGTTGAAGGATTCATGTAGCTGGGGCTGTCTCCATGGCGGAAGAAAACAGCCTAAAGGTGGGACACATGGATGCTATTCACCAACGTAAAACAGTAATTTGTAAAGGTAGAAGAAAGAAACAATGGAAAGTGCTGGGCGTGTTTAAAGCCCATGGAGTGAATACCACATGTCTCGATCATAGCACATGCGCACTGCCGAGGCTCGTTTGTATGGGAACTATGATGCTGCATGCAATGGGGGTGGCGTCAGTGAGGGTGGGGCAAGGTCCACAGTGTGGCTTTAAAACAAAATATTCTGTACTATTCTGTACAGGTAGCCACATATAAAATGACTTGTAGCTTAACCCCTTCGACGCTCATGACGAGCTGGGCTCGTCATGAAGTAGCCTCCTCGCACGCTCATGACGAGCCCAGCTCGTCATGAATAATGGGTTTTTGTAAATCCCAGCGCAGCAGCAGAATATGATGAGCTTCCATGGGGTTAAATGAAAATGCAATTTAAAAAATCAATGGGAAATGTACTTTAGCACATTATGAAACCTCTTTAAGTTAAATCACTGCAGAGGTCCCTGTGTAACCAGAGTGCCACAGATTTGAATCCTGGGCGATGCAGTGGAGAATAGTGACTTGCGTATTTTTTGTACTACGAGGTCACAATTTGTGACAGAGAGCATTGTGAATATGTAAGTCATTATTTTAAACTTGCATTACACACAGTATAAGATAGACTGCTACAAAATGCGCAAAAAGGTTTGAGATAAAAAGATGCTTCCAAAATATAGATTTTAGTAATACCCAGACTTTACATAGTGCAATTTTATTATATAATTGTACCTTAAAAGCACACACTTCACAGCTCCCCTTATTAACCAACTAAAAAGAATACATCTTTGTCATCACAAAGCTGCAAGTGATTCCACAAATAAAGCCAGTACCTGCTGCCAAGCGCCTTTTACATTTACAGAGAAACCAGTTACGCACATTTGCACTTCCTTCAGGCAAGGTCTGAAGGCCTATTTATTGTTTAGCTGCCTGCCCGCCTTCGGCTTCACAGCAGAGGAGTCTCTCTGAATGACACTTCAACTGAAGCATCAAAACTATCGGAATTAAGGGTCACGGTTGTCTTTCCATGAAAAGTAGGGTGAACATTTTTGATAAATTAAAAAAGAACGGGCATGTCGAGCCTCTCCGATCCTGCCCACTTCGACCTCTGCCATGGACTGTGAACCATGCACAAACAATGCAGAATTGTATTGAATGTATGATTTCATCGTATTTTGTATTATAAAAGAAGCCCTTTTCTGAGGGTGTAGGGCTCACTCTCCTCTCATCTTTAAGAGGGGACTTCGGATTTCTGTCTTATTTTATTTGAGCTGAACTGCACTTTGTTCTGCTGTTTTGCTATTTGCTCTTTATTCTGAGCTACATGCTAGCCCTATTTTTTAAATGACTGATCAACTGATTCTAATAATTTCTTTTACCTTTTGTAATGATTTAAAACTTTAAATATACCTTCACGGTTTTTGTTTTAATATTTGTCTTGTTTTCATTGTAATGCCAAATTTACTTTATTATTTATATGTAAATTTCCATTGAAATTGATTGAGGAGGCACAGTTGAGGAAGAACTACAGCCCTAATTTTTGCGGACTTGGCATAGGGCAGCACAGCAAGTCACCTTGCTGCGCTGCCCTATGCCAAAGTGAAAGGACAGGAATGTACCATATTTATGAAATACACTGCACTCCTGTCCTTTCTCCCTGTGCTGACAGCCTAGCGCCAATGCAAGCACCCTTGCACCATGGTGCATGGGTGCCTGCGTTGTTGGCAGGATTGTCTTTATGCAAGAACGGGCACCTTCCTGCTCAGAAAAATTCCTAATAGGAGCAACGAGGAGAAATAGAAAAATCGCTCCTCGTTAAGCCTCACCTCTGAGGCGTAAAGATTTGTCGCTTCCCAAGGTTTACATGCTCTTATAAATCTGGGGTGTTGAGCGGGAACACCTACCACAACGCCCATGGGACATCTCCTGAGTGCAGAGTAAGGCAACACAGGGATTTGCACTGCCTTGCCTTACTCCATTTCTATGAGGCAATTCAAAGCCACATATAGTGGCTTTGCGTGGCATCATATATATGATTTTGCCCTGTGACCTTTTTTCCGTGCTTGCAGGGCCGGTCGCTCCACACACCCCGCGGCCCCCCCCCCCGTGAATGCCAGGACCCCTGACCCCTCCGCTGCTGCCTCGCCCCAGCTGAGTGCCTGGATTGTTTGCGTAGTGACTTGTGCCAGTTTCTTGATTCTGTCTTAGCTTGCGCCCCTGTATTTTTGCCAGTCTCTTGTTTTTCTTGTCTTAGCTGTGCCCCTGTCATTTTGCCGTCCCCGTGTACCCGTTATTGTTTCCCGCCGCTTCTCCCCCTCCCCGCTCCCCGCCGCTGCTCCCCTGCAGCCCCGCCCCCTTTTTCCTTCCGTATCCCGCCCATTGGCCACCCCGCTCCTGCCTCCCAGCTGATCCTCCCTCCCACTTCGCCATTTATGGAGGTCGCCGCACGTAAGCGCAGCGGACGTGCGCAGCGGGCGCGCTGATTGTGCGCCGAAGGCGCGCCAAAGGCAAGCCCGTCTACGCCCGTCCGCACCTGGACCGCGCCCAGCACCAGGAACCCTGGTCCTCGACGATGCCAGCGCACCCGACGAACTTACGAAGCCGCCGCCCTCCACGCATTCAACGCCGGCTGGAACCCCGCCTGCTACCGAGCCACCCCGAAACGCACCCACGGATCCTTCACCTGCCAAGCCTGCTAATTCACCTGCCTATGAACCTGCACCGCACCCGCCAAGCCGAGCTCCAGCAACAACCACCTCAAGTGCATCCTGCTCAACACCCGCTCTGTCCACAGGCACGCCGTCAAACTCTGGAACCTCCTCGACACAACATCACCAGACGTCGCCTTTCTCACAGAAACATGGATGAACGCCTCCTCAGCCCCCGACATCGCCATAGCCAACCCGGAAGGCTACAAGATCACCCGGAGGGACCGCATCAACCAAACAGGAGGAGGCATCGCCATCGTCCACAGAAAAACCATCCGCATCGCGACCAACTCCGACGACACCCTCACCGCCGCCGAGCACCTTCACTTCCAGATTCACACCGACCCCAAGACCACCCTCAGAGGCACCCTCATCTACAGACCCCCAGGACCATGCACACAATTCAGGGAAGCTATCGCAGACTTCGTCAGTCCGCACGCCCTCATCTCCACAGACTACATCCTCCTAGGGGACCTCAACTTCCACCTGGAGAACAACAAGGACTGCAACACCGCCGCCCTGCTGGACAACCTTGCCAACCTCGGACTCAAGCAACTGGTGAACCCCCCCACCCATTACGCCGGCCACACGCTTGACCCCATCTTCTCTTCCAGCAAGCACATCTCCTTCAGCCACTCCACTGGACTACACTGGACAGATCACAGCTGCGTCCACTTCAACTTCAGGAGAACCACGACCCACCACCACCCGCAACAGGTTCCCCGCAGAAGCTGGAGCAAGATCACCGCCGACCAGCTCACCACTGCCCTCAGCCAGAACCCGCCCACCAACACAACGGACCCCAACGAAGCAGCCAGCAACCTCACAAAGTGGCTCACCAACTGCGCCGACGAACTCGCACCACTGAAGAATCCTCCCAGCAGACCCGGCAGCAGGAAAGCCTCGTGGTTTACCAACGACCTCAAAAACTCCAAGAAAACCTGCCGCACCCTTGAGAAAGCCTGGTGCCACGACCAGACAGCAGAAAACATGACAACCCATCCGCAAACACCACCAGCTGATCCGCACCGCCAAGAAGACAACATTCAAAGAACGACTGGAGAACAACACCCACAAATGCAAGGAACTCTTCAGCATCGTTAAAGAGCTCTCCAACCCCAGCGCCTGCAACAACGACATCACACCCTCGCAAGACCTCTGCGACTCACTCGCCTCGTTCTTCGCCGACATACACAACAGCTTCGGCGCAATGACCACGCACCCAACCACCAAACCAGCACCCCCCACCACCACCCTTTGCACCTGCACCCCTGTCAGCACCAAAGACACCACCCGCCTGATGAACACCATCCACTCCGGCTCCCCTACCGACCCCTGCCCACACCACATCTTCAACAAAGCTGACTCCATCATCACACCCCAACTCCGGAACATCATCAACAGCTCCTTCGCATCCGCCACCATCCCGGAGAGCTGGAAACATGCCGAGCTGAGCGCCCTCCTGAAGAAACCCACCGCGGACCCCACGGACCTCAAGAACGTCCGCCCCATCTCGCTCCTCCCCTTTCCAGCCAAAGTCATCGAGAAGACCGTCAACAGACAACTCTCCGCCTTCCTCGAGACCAACGGATCCCTCGACCCCTCACAGTCCGGTTTCTGAGCAAACCACAGCACCGAGACCGCCCTCATCGCAGCCACCGACGACATCAGGTCCCTGCTCGACAACGGGGAAACTGCTGCCCTCATCCTCCTAGACCTCTCGGCAGCCTTCGACACCGTATGCCACAGCACCCTGATACAGCACCTCAGCAACACAGGAATCCAAGGAGCAGCCCTGGAGTGGATCATCTCGTTCTTTGCCGGAAGAACCCAGAGAGTCCGCCTCCCCCAGTTCCGATCCGCGGCCACCAAAGTCATCTGCGGCGTTCCGCAAGGATCCTCACTCAGCTCCACCCGCTTCAACGTCTACATGAGCCCTCTCGCAGCCATCGCTCGCCAACACAACCTCAACATCATCTCCTACGCCGACGACACCCAGCTTATCCTCTCCCTCACCAATGACCCCGCCACCGCCAGAGCCAACCTCCAGGAAGGAATGAAAGACGTCGCAGAATGGATGAAGATCAGCCGTCTGAAACTGAACTAAGACAAGAAGGAAGTCCTCATCCTCGGACCATCTCTCTCTGCCTGGGACGACTCCTGGTGGCCCCTTGCCCTGGGCACTGCCCCCAAGCCAACGGACCACGCGCGCAACCTGGGCTTCATCCTGGACTCCTCCCTCACGATGACCAAGCAAGTCAACGCCGTCTCGTCATCCTGCTTCAACACCCTGCGCATGCTCCGAAAGATCTTCCGATGGATCCCCACCGAAACCAGGAAGACAGTCACCCAGGCCCTCGTCACCAGCCGTCTGGACTACGGGAACACCCTCTACGCTGGAACCACAGCCACACTCCAGAAAAGACTCCAGCGCATTCAGAACGCCTCAGCACGCCTCATCCTGGACATCCCTCGCCACAACCACATCTCCGCCCACCTGAAAGACCTGCACTGGCTCCCCGTCAACAAGAGGATCACGTTCAGACTCCTCACCCACGCACACAAGGCTCTCCACGGCACGGGCCCGAAGTACCTCAACAGCCGCCTTACATTCTACACACCCACCCGCCAGCTCCGGTCCGCCAGCCTCGCCCTTGCCTCCGTCCCACGAATTCGCAAATCCACCGTCGGAGGAAGATCCTTCTCCTACCTGGCAGCCAAGACATGGAACTCCCTCTCCACTCACCTATGGCTGACCCAGGACCATCTCTCCTTCAGGAAACAACTCAAGACCTGGCTGTTCGAGCAGTAGCAACCCCCCGCCGTCAGCGCCTTGAGACCCTTATGGGTGAGCAGCGCGCTATACAAATTTTGTTGATTGATTGATTGATTGCCGTTGGCGCCGCCAGAGCGTCACAAAAGGGGACACTCCGATTGCACAAGGGGCTCGTAAATATGCCCCTAAATCTTTAATTGACTAGATGCTCCCAGCACATTACTAGCCTTTTAAATTTGACATTAGTAGAAAAACTATTATCACATGCATGATGAGGCACAAGTTATAGTTAGTTTCTTAAACTATAAATGTTGAATCTGAGTAGTTTTTCAAAATGTAAACATTAGTTCTTATCCCATTTCAACACATGACTATAAGATAACTCTAACATTTGTTTTTTCAGTGAATTTCTGTTTTTTAAATTATGAAAAAACCTTGTTACATTACCTAACTAAATTGACATTTTAACCTTACATGCACACCCTCCCGATTCAGGCGGGAGACTACTGATTTCTAGGCTAGTCTCTAGCCGCATGATTCATGTATGCAGGAACTGGTCTTGTGTGATTCAGAGTATGGAATGCCAGTAACCTGCTCCTGCAGACCAGTGCACAACATGTTTCTCGCACTCTCTCTGCCTGCTCTAGCGCTTTCTCTGCGCTTCTGACAAGGAGGAAAAAAACGATCCTTGAGCAGCCCACTTGCAATTCCCATGCATGTCAACAGACCCAATTCAGAACTCAGTAGAAATCAATGGAAAAAACCTATTATCTCAACTATTGTTATAACATTTTCCAATTCCTTTGTCTAAAATATTTGCATGTATGTTGTAACTCTTCTATTTTTTCAGTGATTTGTTTGTGATTTTGTTGATCATTTTCTATGTTGAGCATATGTCCGGTAAGATATTATTACCATACCTAGCTATAAGGTCACTTTAGCCTTCGTTTTGTCAGTGAACCTCTGTGTTTTTTGATCTTCTTCTAAGTTGTGCCTACACCCAACCCCTCAGCCACCTGCACCCAACCCTCATGGGCCTCCAAACCACACGGATGACCTGCGGTAAAGCTCCACGCTGCTTCTTTGGCCGTGCACAGCTGCAGGGCCTGGCCTCTGATGCGTAGGTGGTTTGACAGGCTAAACCCCTGCTCCGGCCAGCACAATGGCAGTTTCCTAAGGAGTCTGGTCATTGACCAGATCCTTCTCATTCTTTTAGAAATGTTTTGGGTACCAATATACTAGGTGGGAATTGTGATTCCACATAGGAGGACCTTGCTGGGTAACACAGGCCTAATTGTGGTTTCTGTGACAAAAAAACAACATAACAATATTTAACTAAACGGAGTGTCCATTTGTATGCTCCCACATGGGACTGGGTGTGAGGTTGTGTTCTTCCTGCCCCTTATACCAAGGCCTGGAACCAGCTCCCAGTCAACATCAGACGCTCCCCTACCCTGCACACCTTCAGAAGGAATCTCAAGACCTGGCTCTTTGGCTGAACCAGAGCTGCACCCCCTCCCCCCCCCCCAGTGCCTTGAGAACCTCACAGGTGAATGGCGCACTTTATAAACACTTTATTGATTGATTGATTGATATGCAACTTTTTTTAAAAAAATTTAGGACTTGGGACTGAAGCCCTTAGTTATGTATTGGCAACCGCAACATTTCTGCCATGTTGCAACTAGCCAATCATATAGTTTCAGTACTGCACTTCTTTCTATGGAGTTGCATTACCAAAAAGGCTGATAGGAGTAACATCACCAGTAGTCAGCCAAATCTTTGGTACCTCGGTTGTACCAATGTACCCAGAGGTCCAGTTATCTCTAACTTTTCTTGAGGATTAACCTCTTCATGCCCAACCCAAGCCCCACCACCAACCCCCAATGAAGCTGAACAAATTAATTCATCGAATATTGACCAGAGGGAAATACCCAGAATAATTTGTAAATGCAATTGAATTAGCATATATGTGATATATCAGACTCCAAGTAGGAGGAAAAGCCTTGTAAGAAGGAATAGGAAAATGAGGAGTCATATTCTGTGGTCCAGAAGAAAACCAAGTAACCTGTATAGGCAGTAATTAGGCTCCAATATGTAGACCTTGGAGATGCCTCCAAGAGTATCCCCAATTGTTTTTAAACGTAGAAGGGAACCTTTTTGAATAAAATATGGAAATTCTCTATAAAGGGTACATCTAGGTCATTTTAAATTCAAGATTCCTCAACAAGATAGTAAGTGCTCCCTTAGAATCCAAGCTTGAGCTCACCTGGTTCCACTAGACAGCTGGAAGTGCACGCAGCGATTATGCATGCCCAAAATTCTAGTAGGTGAGAGTCCTTTTAAAAATTTAGGAAGGATTCAAAAGTAGCTATAAGGAGACAACTGATATAGCTGTTGATGTGTGTTTCTTTTTAGTGGTGTACTTTTGATGAGATGGAAAGCAGAGTAATACACTGTGGGGCATTTTCTCAAGGACTCATCGCTGATTCATCAGCACCTCCCGCCACTAAAGTGGCGATAGATTTATCGTCCCATTCACAAGCCTGCGCCAACAGCCTACATCACCGGTTTTCCCACGATAGCTGCGTCCAAAAACTTCACCAAGGCAGACAGCAACAATTAACGCTAATCATATGCAGAGGAGGCATTCCTGTGCAAATTATCACGATAACACCATTATGCCATATTCTCAACGATCAGCCAGATCAGTGATGCGGGCCAAAAACTGGGGATAAGACACGTTAGCAGCAGGGAGTTAAGACCTGCTTTTTTCTGGTCTTAAGGAGGACGAAAACCTGCGGTAGAAAGGGAGCCCAGCCAGAGTCACATCTGAAGACCAACAAATGCCATGGCGCTACGCTTCATAAAGCTCCGAGACCCAAGAGTGCCACGACACCCACCGCCACCACCCCTAGGACCACCCCCAACCACACCCCCGGACTACTACCCAGGCAGCGCAGAACAAGACAATCTCACGCACTCTTGTACTTGTCCACAAAAAGAATAATCTGAGTCACCAAATAAATCCAAAGGGGCAGATTTACAAGTCCCTTGCGCCAGTTTTGCGTCACTTTTTCCTTGTTAAAAGTGACGCAAAAGTGGAGCAAGGGGCTTGTAATTTGCCCCAAAATGTTTGTTCTGACTATAGTGATTCATGAAACACTATGCGAACCAGGGTAGCAGCGAAATGCATGCGGCAAGCATCATCAGCATTGTCACAACAGCATAGAATACAAAGGTAGCCGTCATGTCATAATGACTGTAAAAAAGTGAAAATAAGCAAAATCCCCCTTCCCTTGGCAGGAAGAAGTTCTGTTACATAACAGAAGATTGCCAGGCGTGATTAGCAGACCCCCAACATGAAAGCCCAAACCCAAAGGAGCACATCATAGGAACAGCAAAGCTCAGCTCCATGGAACGGCTACCTCCAAGTGTGTTTCAAAAACATGCAACCACGGCATATCAAAGCATGATTATTCCACATTGCAGCTGTTGCTAACATGTCATGACCGGGTAATAGTGAGCGAGCAGTACAGAATAATGAGACATTGTTGATCGACTTTGCACATCATGAACAGACAGAATTGTGAGTGAAAGCTGAGGACGAGAAAAAAAATCTGTAAACATGTACAGGGCAGAGGCAAAGTGCAGTGAAAACAAACTCCAGCTGAGGTGGGCGCAAAAGCAGCAGCACATGGCAAGCAAACTCATGCTGAATTAGCAATGTCGACAATGTATCCAAAGTGCCCCATAACCCCAGATGGTGCCCTCTCCCTGGTGAGTCTGTAGGACATAGACAGAAGAAACAAAACAGAATTCAAAAGTCAGGCAGTGTTCAAAATATCAGTGAGGAGCTCACAAAAAAAAGAAAAACAAATAAGACAAAATTGGCAGAACAATGGAAAGTTTGCAAATAAGAGCTAAAGTCCCATGGATCCTTTGGAAGAGAAGTCAATTAATGCAGACAGCATAGTTGTGCTGGCCTAAGCAGTTAATCCATGAAGGTACATGAGCAAAGAAATGCAATTCCCTCTAACAGTTCATCCCCGTCATTGTCAGAAAACAGCGATGATATCCAATTGAGTAAGTCGAAGGAACATTCATGCACCTCATAGGCAGGAGCATCCCAAACCAGAATTGGGAGACGTGCGTGATATTCAATGAAACTACGTTGTAGGAAAGCCTGCGCAACTGCGCAGATATTCCATTGGGCCAAAATTCCAAGAGAGGCTGCATGCGTCATTTGACCATCCACTGTACAAGCCTGGGCATGAGCCTCCAAGGGACCCATCAACAGGCTGAAATCAGGGACTGGACACCACGTGTTCGATAAGCAAAGTTCCATCGCCCAGGAGAAATGACATCTCTTGCAATGAAGCACTGGTTTCACGCAAGTATAAAATGCAAATCGAAAGGTCAAGTCATCCTTGCTAAGGGCATGCATCCAAAAGCATCATACATGCGTCTGTGGTACAGTTTTAGGTGGCCTGGCCTGTGCATAGCCTCAAGGTGAGCAGCCATTCTGAAGCACAAAGAGGAGATGCAGAACGCCAGCTTCCAGTGCCAATATGATATGCCACCCGCCAAAGACACTGGAATTGATAGAATAAATTAAAGCTGGTATCACCGCCGGATATAGTTTGAACAGAACTGACCATGGCAGGTCCCACACATTTAAGAAAATGTGCAAGGACTGCAGACCCAGTTGCATTGCATATTTGGTGAGTTAGCCCCACACAATGAAGTGGAAGGTCAGTTGTAAGAAGCGACTGTATCTCACTCGAGTTCCGAAGCACCTGCAACATGAATGTGTCTCTGGCATAAGTGAGGGTCATCTCCTGTTCGAACAAAAGGGCTTCGTGCCTGCACAGCATGTTGCACTCTGCTTCCAGGCTCGAATGGAAGGCCAAAGTGTAGAACCTATACTCACTTGTGTGGGCGAGAGAATGACCTTGCTACAGCAAGGTGCGCTCTGGGGCATTGTTACCAGCTATGTGACTCCAGTCCGCAAGCCACAGCTGCCTTGATTGTGTAACATGAGTTAGCTGCCATTAGTAGGCAATAAAAGACAGGCGTGAAGGATGGTCTTGGTGTCCCCTTTGATAGGCATGCTGGATTCTGCTCTGACACATTACATTTGCAGTGTATTTGAACATGTTTGCACACATGAGAGTTATCCACAGTTGAGTCACACCGCTCCCCTGGAGGGATCAATCAATCAATCAAGAAATTTGTATAGCGCGCTACTCACCCGGAGGGTCTCAAGGCGCTTTGGGGGGTGGGAAGGGTCCGCTACTGCTCGAACAACCAGGTCTTGAGTTGCTTCCTGAAGGAGAGGGGACTGCTTCATCATCCTCAGGCACAGATGAGCAGAGGGCAGCTCCCATGTTTCATGCATGAAAGCGCTACAAAGTGGCTCAGAGTGGCAAACAGGAAGGTGTTGTTATCAGGCATGTGGACATGTGCAGACGGGCATGACAATGGTATACCTTAGTAGCGCAAGTGATGCCACCACGCAGCGCGGACAAGGGAACATACTCTGGGGGAGGGATGAGGAGCTGTGCCAGCACGTGCTACACATTGAATCCAAACATTTGCCAGTAGCAAAATATGGCAGACATGAATTCTAAAGTTGCACAACTCAGACATCACTGCACTTGTGAGTGTGCCAATGCAGCATGTAGAACCACCAGCTCAGATACTGCACCTGCCCAGGGGTATTTCAGACCGCTCACTGGTCCAAATTAACTACACATCATATATCCCGGGACGGAGTTCTGTTTTTCTACTCTACCTCTGATATTTTAAAAACCCCAAGAAAGGGAAAGGCCTACTCAAAGCCACAGGGCAATATTTTGCAGAGAAGGAACACTCAGTTACATCCCAGACGACCCTATGAGAGGCATGTAAAACAGTGATGCGGGGCCACACAATCTCATTAATCTCTAGACATAAACATGAGCAGGGACAGCACATGGAGACCCTGGAACGGTGAGTGTCCCAGGCTGAGGGTGAACATGCCAAGGACACCAACGATACCACAGCGCATACATTAAATCTAGCCCTACAAGAATACAGGGCCTATGCATGGGAAGAGGCAATAACTAAGCTTACCAAAACACAACACATGATTTATGGAGTTGGGGACCAGACAGGCAAGCTTCTAGCCTGGTTAGACGGGAAAGAGGTAATCGATGGGTGTCGCAACTAAAATTAGATAACAGAACTGTCACAACAGACCCACAGCAGATAGTGGGCGCACTAGCAGCCCACTACGAGATAGTATACTCGCCTACAGCCACATCCACAATAGCTGATAACCTAGCCTTCCTCAAAGATATCCAAATGCCTACATCAATCAATAGTGCAACACAAGAACTGGAGGCTGATCTGACCTTAGATGAACAAGCATTAGCGCTAGTGCATTACACACTGGGAAGACCCTGGGACCCAATGGTATACCTGTTGAATTCTTTAAAAAGGCTGCCACACCAATCATGCCTTATCTGCTTAATATGTACGAAGATAGCTTCAAAAGAGGAGAATTACCAAGGGACCAGCGTCTATCACCAATTGTAGCAATACACAAACCAGGCAAACCAACATAGGAATGTACGTCATATTGGCCGATCTCATTAATAAATGCAGAAGCCAAAATACTGGAGAAAGAATCTTACAACGCTGATACACCCGGACCAATCGGGCGTTATGCCGGACTGTAACACGGCACCCAACCTCGGGCGACTATGCGGTGTAAATGCACGCATACCCACTATTCGGGAGGATGCGGTCATTCTCTCCTTAGACGCACGCATGGCATTCGACCTAGTCGAATGACTTTTCCTTTTCGCGGTCCTCCAGCATATGGGTTTCGGCCCCAGGTTCTGTGCCTGGGTCCGGCTGTTATACATAAGACCCCTGGCACAGGTGGTAGCAAACGGACGCATCTCGGTGGACTTCCCACAGGGAAGAGGTACAAGACAGGGCTGCCCCCTGTCACCACTCCTATTTGCGCAGTATTAGAGCCGCTGGCGGCATGGATACGGCAAGACCCAGTTATCTGAGGGTTAAAATAGACAATATGATGGGAAGATCGTATTTTGTTATATGTAGATGTTACTATATATGGCATACCCGGCACGTTCCATTAATAGCTTATTAGACATCTGTGCAGCATATGGGAAAGTCTCAGGATACACCATAAATTGGGCAAAATCACTCCTAAACGTACTTCACGGTCCCCCTCCGCGGCTCCCACCGGGCTGCGAACTACAAATTGCGGCCAGAGGATTTAAATACTTGGGGGCAGATTTATGTTAACTGGCGCATCCCCAGGGATGCGCCAGTTAATGTGCGCCACAGTGCGCCACAGCTCCGCCACCAATGGTGCGCCACATTTATAATGCGGCGCACCATGGGGCAAAAACGGCACAGATGCGTGACGCATCTGTGCCGTGAAGGTGGCGCATTTCTGGAGTTGCGTCGCAAGCGCGACGCAGCTCCAGCAAGGCTCGGGGGTGCCCCATCTTAACAATGCTGCGTCAAGACCTACGCCTGCTTCAAGCAGGCGCAGGCTTTTGACGCAGAATTGGCCTGAAAGTGACTGAGTGAAATCTTATAGATTTCACTCAGCCACTTTTGCGAGGCGCACCTGCCCCGGAACGCCCACCCTACGCCGGAACGCCCACAAGCGGCGCAGGGCTTTACAACGTGACGCATCTGCCTAGATGCGTCACGTTGTAAATCATTCGTAGGGATGCGCCACGTTTACGCCGCCTTGCGTGACGCAACAGCGGCGTAAACGTGGCGCAAGTGCCTCATAAATCTGCCCCCAAGGGTTATAACTTACACCCGCCCACGCAGTTTATTGAGGAAAACCTCATGGAGCCACTAAAAAGAATTTGCCGTGATGTTAAGCACTGGAGATCCCTACCGCTGACACTACTGGGAAGAGCAGCCCTCTTTAAAATGATGGCACTCCGCAGATGCCTTTATGCCCTACAAAACACCCCATTCCCAGTTCCCCCAGCATACTTTAAAGCAATTGACGCCAAAGTGACCAATCCCCTATGGGATGGGAAGCCCACCTGAAGAGCAATGCATAAACTGGTAAGGGGCTGGTATGAAGGTGTATTTGCTCTGCTGAATGTAAAAATGTCCTATTGGGTAGAGGTAGGCATAGTTGGGAGAGTACTACTAAACAGATTTCCACAAAGTTGAACAACTATTCTGTGAATTCCAAATCTGCACCTTTAATCTGTCAGACTCCCAATTAATAAAAACAGAAACCACTTTTGGTAAAATAACAAGCATCTCTGTCTGTTCGTGCTATAATGCATAAATTCATTTTTTTAGCAAGCAGTGATAGAGGTGAGGTTTTTGGGATCCTCCCTAACCTAGGGAGAGAACCAAGCAGATGCCTTGAAAAGAAAGAGCTGAATGATTCGGGGGTGGTCCCATCCTCTTTGGACCATTCCAAGCACAGTCATGGGCAAACATACAATCACTACCAAAGGCCCTGCAAAGCATTATGGGTCGAGAATAGCAGTGAGCAGTGAATATTTTACAGCCTGATTCATGTAGCTAATAGCGCTCGCAAAAGGGCCAGATTCTGAGAATCTGGCCCTTTGCGAGTGCGATTTTTGTATTTGGTATTCACAATCCCAAATGCAAAAATCGCTATTTAAGAATTCGCATATTTGCGAGGAATGGCATTTAAGGAATCTCTAATAGAGATTCCTCAAATGCTATTCATGACACAAAAAAAAATTGCGATTTTACACTTTTGGGCCGCTATTTACCGAGAGGTCAGACCTCTCGGTAAATAGCAAAAACTCAGAAAAATGCTTTTAAAAGCATTTTTCTAAGTTGCATGTTGCACACACACATGTCCTTTGGACATGTGTGTGCGCAACACCTGTTCAAATGTGCATTTTAGGGGTGCTACAGGGTGTCCTTTGGACACCCCTGGCACCCTTCAAATCGCTATCCGATTTGCGAGTAGCAAATTGCTACTCGCAAATGAGGGATACTCCCCATTCATTCCTATGGGCCTTTTGGCCCATAGGAATGAATGGGGAGTCATTCCTTTTTTTGCGAGTAGCAAATTGCTACTCGCAAATAGAGAACATGTAGGAATCGCTATTGATTTAGCAATTCCTACATGAATGCCGTTTTGCGTGTCCTCAATAGCGAGTCGCTATGATTCGCTATTAGGGCCACGCAAAACGGCCCGTACAGGAATCAGGCTGATAGTATCCAATATCAAAATAATTCTACAAAGAGCTGCAGTTCAACTAGTCGTTACTAGGTGTCCCTAACGAGTCAAATGCAAAAGAATTAAAATTATTACATCAAGCTGCAGTTCCACTAGTCGTTACTAGGTGTCCCTCACGAGTCAAATGCAAAACTATTGAAAACCTTTCATGAAGCTGCAGTTCCACTAGTCGTTACTAGGTGTCCCTCATGAGTTAAATGCATTTGACTTGAGGGACACCTAGCAACGACTAGTTGAACTGTAGCTTGATGTAATAATTTCAATGCTTTTGCATTTGACTCGTGAGGGACACCTAGTAACGACTAGTTGAACTGCAGCTCTTTGTAGAATTATTTTGATATTGGATACTATAATATTCACTGCCCACTGCTAATCTTGTCCCATAATGCTTTGCAAGGCCTTTGGTTGGGATTGTATTTTTGCCCATAACTGTGCTTGGGGTGGTCCAAAAGAGATGGAACCACCACTGAATCGTTAAGCATGATTTGCTCTGTGGGGCAGATTTACAAGCCCTTTGCGCCTCTTTCACGCCGCTGTTGCGTCACTTTTGTGCTGCGGGGTATTTACAACGTGATGCATCTGGGTGATGCGTCATGTTGTAAAGCCCTGCTCCAGCTGTAGGCGCTCTGGCACGGGGGGGGGGGGCGGTCCGATGCAGGAACGTCTCCTAAAAGTGGCTGAGTGAAATCTACTAGATTTCACTCGGTCACTTTTAGGGCCATGCTGTGTCAAAACCCTCCGCCTGCTTCAAGCAGGCGTAAGGATTGACGCAGCATGTTATAGATAGGGCACCCTGAGCCTTGCTCGCTTGCGACGCAACTCCAGCAATGCGCCGAATTTCCACCGGGGATGCATCACGCATCTGCCCATCCGAGTGCCACGGTGCGCCGCATTTACAATGTGGTGGCGCACGGGTGGGCAGATGCGTCGCAACCCTTCTGGCGCATCTCTACTGATCAGCAGAGATGCGCCAGAAGTCGTAAATCCACCCCTTTGTGTTCAAGGCATCTGCTTGGTCCTCCCCCTAGGTTAGGGGGGACTCCAAAATCATCTCATCTCTCATTGCCTAATATTTTTCATTTTCAAAGTTTACTTTTGTGAATTGGTTATATGCGTTTTAGCATGGAAAGTTGCTTTATCAAAGCATTTGTATGTGCAGTTTAGTAGCTGGTTCTGCTACGTGGAGGAACTTGCCTGAATTCCATGGGCCTCATTTATGAGGCTGTGCGTCACTTTTTGTGACGCACCAGTGGTTTAAAAGAAGCGCCTTGTTGCGCCATTTTTACAGAGTGACGCATCTAGGTAGATGCGTCACTTTGTAAACCCCTGCGCCAGGTATAATGTATGCAAGGGGGGTGTTTTGACGCAAGAAAGGGTCATGGAAGTGACGCAGTGAAATCTATAAGATTTCACTGCGCCATTTCTTGGCAGCTAATGCGTCAAAATCTTACGCCTGCTTCATGGCAAGCATAAGACTGACGCAGGCACTAACAACATGGGACTTGCTCATGTGAAAGTACACATTGCTGGAGTTGCGTCACTTTTGTGACACACTCCAGCAATGCGTCACTTTTGCGCCAACAGATACGTCAGAAATACTGACATATCTGTAACTCCTTTCGACATGATGCGTCATATTATAAATATGACGCATCAATCATGACGCAAGGAGTGCGCAATGAAAAGTGTCGCATCGCTGTTTTCAAGCAGTGATGCATCACTTTTCATAAATGAGGCCCATGTTTTTAATGGAATGCGTAGTTAACAAATCTCTACAAACTCATTGCCCAGTGTTACTATTGGGCTTCACAGCTTACAGTAATAAACCAATGGTTTCATGGCAGAAGGCATTATGAGTGCCCTGTGCAATAAATCAAGGAAGAATACCCTCAGGGGTCCAACAGCGCACACTGTCCGGATATGGTTCACGGCAGTGAAACCCGACGGCTAGGCAAACTACCGAGGGATTCAGACAGTGGGACCTAATAGGTATCCCAAAAGATAGGGGACCTATGGAAAAAGGGAGAAGTCATTGCTTTCGCTCAACTAAAAGACACGTATGGCTTGGCACCAACAGAAACTTTCCGCTACATGCAAATCAGACACGCACTCATGGGAGTCATCCCACCTGGAACGCAATTACAAGAGGCCTCACCGTTAGAGGACAGACTCCTCACGGATTACATGTGTAAAAATGCCACTTCCCAAACTTACCAAAAAATAATAAACAATCAACCAGATCCCACGGCAACCCTTAGGGAGCGGTGGCAGACTGACATAGGAGAAGTGGACGAAACAGACTGGCAGGAGGCACTTGTCTCCCCATGAGAAGTTGCGATCTCCTCTAAATTAAAATTGGTACAACTGCAAATCCTCCATCGCATGTACTACACACGCATAACCTTGCACCGACTAGGTCAGACGAGCATACCCCTCTGCTTACAACAGTGTGGCCTACATTCTACCACATAATATGGGATTGTCCAGGGATCACACCTTACTGGGAGGCGGTCATGCGCACTATCTCGCAGGTTGGTGGAGCTACTGTCCTGCCAGAACCAAAGAGATGTCTCCTCAACCCACATATCTGAACCGTATGACTCAAGAATGGGCGACACTGGGGACAGTGATTGCGAAACGAAATATAGCCCAACATTGGGGAACGTCGCTGACTCCCACCTATCGACAATGGGGTTGCAACGGGGACAGTGCAATGATAGCAGAAAGGGCAGTCGATACACATAGAGGGTGCCCCAAGAAATGGACAAGCATATGTGGAAAATGGAATGCTTTTCTGGGCAACATCTGTGAGCCCACTCAGGAGGAATCATAATCGGATGTCAGTGAGTAATGGGTCTGTGACAAAGATATAATGTCATCAACAATAATTCTCTGAGATGTGTAATCAATGACTAGCGGCCCTCAATAGATGATTAATACGAGATTTTCATCGTATAATATGTGAGCTTTTCCTACACTGTTTATGAAAATTGAATCTAATGTATTGCTGTGAATATCAACAGTGCAAAATGCTGGGGGCGTGGCCAGCGGCATGCCAGACTAGACGTGTCTCCCGGGAGCTCCCGGCCGACGTCTAAAGATCCGACTACTATCGGCGCCATCACGACCGGACACTTTCACAACGGTCGTAGGAGGTGGTCAGGAGTGGATTGAGGGGTCGGGCGTGCACCACGGCGCCCTTCTGAGCGAGATACGCCGATTTCTGTGGACACTCCGGGAGGCTGTGTGAGCAGCAGACAAAATGGCGGCGAGGTGACCGGTCAGCGCGAGAGATACGCGCAGGACCGGGTGAGCCTGACTGGCGGGGGAGAGCGGAGCAGCGGAAAGGTGGATCCGACCGCGCCGGGAGGCACGAATACACCACTGGGAGAGGTGCACCGCAGAGACAGCGGACGGCAACAGGGTACGAGATACCCCTACACAAGAGAGCGGCCGCAGTGTCACACTGCCGAGTTGGGAGGAACACAGAGGCACCGGCGAGGAGAGTGAGTGGTTCCCTACACGCAGGCTCTACAGCGACGGCCCGGAGGAGGTACGGGGAGTAGCCAGGACAGCGGAGTAGCTGGCGGAGCGGCCCGGCGAGCAGCGACCTTTACCAAGATGGCGGCCACTGTGGGGAAGTCAGGCAGCGCCTGAAGAGAGAGCAACGCGAGCACAACATCGGAGGAGCGGTAGGGCTGTGCGTCGGTGGGACAGAGATCTGGCGGTGAGGTGGGGGTGACCATCCGGGGCCTGGCTGCGGGTGACAGTGGCAGACTACTCACCGCCCCCCCCCCCCATCCCCCAGCACCGGAGGGTCGGCCTGGAAACGAGGGGAAAAGAGGCACATAGCATCCGGGCACACCCCAGGACGGCGAGAGTTTGCCACCGGCCGTCTGACAGGCGAGGTGGAGTGACTACTACAGCGCAGAGGAGGCTCTGACCACAGGCAAGGGGGTTGAGAGACACAACAACGCCTTTACACGACAGAACCCCAATCCAGCCAGGGCAACACCGGGACAAGAACGAGTGGCCACGTGGCGGCGAGCGCCCGGGTGGGGCATAGCAGATCGGAGCGGCAGGGACCAGGATACCTAGCCGACATACCACCCGGAGCAGTCTTCGAGGACCGGTCACGGTGGTGGCAAGCGGCGAGAAAGTTGTGATCATACGGCAGACGGATTCCGGCGCAAGTGGTGCACGGTGCGGCGGACTACGCGGGGGTAACCACGAAAGGCCGACCGCCGCACGCCTCCGCGGCAGCGCCACAACCTCAGCGAAGATGGTGAAGAAGGACCAACTCCAGCCCAAGCCGCCCAAGCAGGGCACTCTGGACACCTTTACAGCGCCGAAATCATCCAAGGACAACGCGGGTGCAACGGCGGAGGGAGCCACCGACACAGACAGGTTACTAGCGGCGATTCAGGCATCTAGATCAGATATCCAGGACTCGAGAGCAGCCTTGGAGGTTAAAATTGGCGAGGTGGGCTCTGAGGTCACGCTCCTGCGGCAGGATTTTAAGAACCTTTCCGCCAGAGTGACAGAGACTGAAACACGCATTGGTGAGGCCGAAGACTCGATCACGACGCTCAAGAAGGATATGGCGGAGCTACAGGCGTCGCACAGACAACTTCTGTGGAAGGTGGACGACGCGGAAAATAGGGCCAGGCGCAACAACCTCCGCTTCGTGGGATTCAGAGAAGGAATTGAGGGGAGCAATATGGCGTCGTTCCTCCATAAATGGATCACGGACACTTTCGCAGGGGCCCGCTTCTCATCATGCTTTGTGATCGAAAGGGCGCACAGGGCACTCCTTGCAAAACCTCCGGAGGGAGCCAGGCCCAGACCGGTGATTGCCCGCTTCCTAAACTTTGCCGACAGAGACTTAATACTGCGTGAGGCAAGGAAAATGGGTAACATCAGAGTGGAAAACACGAACATAATGATTTTCCCAGACTATAGTCAAGAAGTTCAGCGGCAAAGGCGCTCCTTCGAATCGGTGAAAAGCAAATTGAGGTCGATGAACATTACATATATGTTGCTCTTCCCAACAAAGCTCAAGGTACTTTACAAAGATAAAGCTCACTTTTTCACACACCCAGACGACGCATGGCAGTGGTTGGAGGAGAGACCGATCCTCAATAGTCGTGAAACGGTTGGGAGAGAGGAACTGGCGAAAGCAGCACAAGAGAGGGCACGGTGGGGTTCCCCACAACGGCAGCGGAGGAGATCCAGAAGATTGCACTCAAGGTACACGGGGACCCCATACCAGCCACGACCGTCAGCAGGAACCAGGAGGGGTAGATCGGAATCACCAGGGACGTCGAGCTGGACACGCAAGTCGCCGGGGAGGCATCTGGACCAGGCCTGCTCGGAGGGGGAAGGGGAACGCCTCAGAATTTCAGACGGGAACGATGAGCTCTCGGACAGTGATCAACGCTCCTTACATCCACTAGAAGCCGAGATACGACAATTGGAACAGGACAGAACTGATACGCATGGCAGCACGGAGCCGACCACGCAAGATTCGCGCTCCTGAACGTGGCAGTGATGGACGATTGGATGGTCGGTCGGGACACGGACTTGACACGCAAGTGGCCACAACCCTTTCAGTTGTTGTTGTTTTTTGTTATCCTTGCCACCCTTTTCTGTTTTTCCAGGAACAGTACATAGTTTGTGAAATCGTAGTTTCACCACCTGGAATCAAGCTCGGGAGTGGTGCATACCTCGGCTGGGTTGAGCGCCCAGCAGGGGGGATTCACCGCGGGTTGGTCTGGGCGGAGTTCTGTGAGACATAGTTAGATAGAGGGTGGGAGTGGGGGGGATGACAGACCGACTCCTACCAACAGCTTGTACCTTGATGGGGTCGAGTGTGGAGGGGGAGGGAGGTGGGGAGGGGGGGGGGGGGGGTAAGGGAGATGGGAGTTATGACATGTTGGGGAAGTTGGGGGGGTAGTTGGGGAAGGGAACACACGAAGGAAGGCGGTCAGACACCTGAGACTCACATAGGCTGCACACAGTGGCGGGGGTCTCCTACCAATTGGCAGTGGAACTACACAACATGGCAGGTACATTGACGTCAGCAGGAACATTGCAAAAGGGAATCTCCATCGTGGCATGGAATGTTAACGGTCTGGGGTCCAAAATTAAGAGAGGGCTGGTGAATTCATACCTCAAACGACTCGCCCCGGACATGGTCCTCCTACAGGAGACACACATGAAGGTGGGGACTTGCACGTTCATAGCGAGGGGGAGGTACAGGGTATTGGCACATGCGGGCTATACTTCAGGTGCGAGGGGGGTCGCGATACTAGTGGACAAAACACACCCATTTACCATAACACGCACATGGAGTGATCCACAAGGAACATACGTGGGGATACAGGGAACGTGGAAGAGACTAAACATTACCGTGATTTCAGTTTATGCCCCGCCGAAGCTCCAATCACGCACGCTTAGAGAGGTGGCGTCCATACTGCTAGACACGGCAGATACGATGCAAATTGTGGGGGGGGACTTCAATGATGTCATGTCGGAAGAATTGGATCGCTCGGGACCCACACGCAGAGGGGGGGCACAGACAGCGCTGGCGGCGTATATGGCCGGGATGGGACTCATTGACACTTGGCGCTGGCGACACCCGACACAGGAGGTGTACTCCTTCTATTCAGGGGCACATAAAGCCTTCTCCAGGCTGGATTACATTTTCATGGCACGGCAATACTTGTCGGAGGGGGATGAATACACCTATAAAGCTAGGGGGATTTCGGATCATTCCCCTCTTTATGCAAGAGTGGGGTTTTCGACCGAACGGCGAGAGACGGAATGGCGTCTGTCGGCTTGGGACATACACACTCCAGATATACAACGGGGTCTGAGGGCGGACGTAAAGGTGTATGTGGCCGAAAATGAGGGCTCGGTAGACTCCAAAGTTACCTTCTGGGAGGCCATGAAACCGGTGTTGAGAGACAGACTCAAAGGGAGACTGAGGGACGAACTAAATAGGCAAAGTAGGGAGGCGATGTCATTAGAAACGGAAATCCTGTCCTTGGAAGGTGACTATCTCAGGCACAAGGAGGTAGGCATGTTGAGGCAATTATGCGACAAACAAAGAGAATACAGGGAGCTGGTTTCGAACGAGGCAAAAACACAGTCGCTAGCAACGTTACACCGCCTCTACGATGTTGGCGATAAATCGGGCAAGCTGCTGGCGTGGTTAGGAAGGAAGGAGAGAGCGGCACGGTGGGTGGCCCAAATCAGGAGGGACGAGGGGGAATTAGAAACGACTGACAGGGGCATTGCCGATGCGTTTGCACACCATTACGAACACTTTTACAAAGCAAGGGACCTCGGCACAGTGGACGAGGCCGCGCAATACATGGAACACGTGGACGTTCCATCCTTGGAGGTGGAACTCAGTGTCCCACTCGAGGAGACAATTACTCGGGAGGAGATCACCACAGCCATTAATAACTTAAAATCAGGGAAAACGCCGGGACCCAACGGGTTCCCAGCGGAATTCTTTAAAAAGACAGCTGACTTACTAACACGTCACCTCTTGGCCTTGTACGTCGAAGCCTACGACACAGGGAGCCTCCCGCGAGATTTGGAATTAGCCACCATAGTACCAATCCACAAACAGGGCAAGCCCGTAGAGGACTGTGCCTCATACCGTCCCATCTCTTTGCTGAATATGGAGGTAAAAGTGCTGGCCATGGTTCTGGCGGCACGCCTACGTACAGTCATTCCTACCCTTATTCACGCAGACCAATCCGGGTTTTTGCCGGACAGAGCGACAAAACTCAACCTTCGACGGACACACAACTGGCTTCAGGAGGTGAAGGGTAGGATGGAGCCTCACTGGTTCCTGTCATTGGACGCTGAAAAGGCGTTCGACGCTGTGCACTGGCCGTTTCTTTTGGCGGCATTGGGCCGGTTTGGCTTTGGTCCGAATTTTCGGAACTGGATACAGCTGCTCTATGCAGCACCAAAGGCGCGGGTGCGAGTGAATGGCTGCCTATCACGGGAATTTAGAATAGAGAGAGGCACTAGACAAGGATGCCCGCTATCGCCGCTGCTCTTCACACTCACCATAGAAATTTTGGCGGCTAGAATAAGGCAAAATCCGGAGATACATGGTTTTGATTGGGGCGAGATAGGGGGGTCCCAGGAGAAAATATCACTGTATGCCGACGATGTATTATTATACATTACGAAACCGGAGGTAACGGTGGGGGCGTTGTTCAGAGAGCTCGAGGGCTTTGGGGCAAGGGCGGGCCACACCATCAATTGGCATAAGTCTGTCCTCTACACACCACAGGGGGGGTTACAGGGGGTAGCACTACCGGCCCGCCTGCTCACCACTGTGGAGGGATTCCAATATCTTGGGGTCTATATCTCAGTGGACGAGAAGGTCTCCTTCCAGAAGAATGTGGGCAGGATAATGAGGGAGGCGGTGGAGGACATGACGCGGTGGAGGCAGTTGCCGCTCACCATCCTGGGTAGAGCGGCAATGTATAAAATGATCACTTTACCCAAATTCCTATACGCACTTCAAAATGAATACTACCCGCTCCCAGCTAACACCATTCCCAGAATTCACGCTGACCTGCGCTCCTTCATATGGCTAGGTAAACAACCGCGCATCGCGCTTCGGACACTCCAACGACACCAATATAATGGAGGGATATCGTTGCCAAACCTGGAGGCCTACTATTGGGCAGAACACCTAACTCCCATAAACGATTGGCTACATACACCAGCGGACCACCCCACATACGCATTGGAAAGACACAAATTGTCTACCCACAGTATACTTCACTATCTATATGGTGGGAAGGCAGGGAGAACGCTCTTGCCGGCAACGGTGATTACAATTCGAGCGTGGACAAAGGCCACGAAAGCCACGGGGTGGGAGGGGAGGTTGACGCGTCAGACGCCAATATGGCACTGCGCTTGGCTCACAGAAGTGCGAAAACTGAGAGGCTTCGCCAGGTGGGACGACATAGGAATATCCACTGTTGGGGATTTGACAAGGAACGGTGAGCTGAAGTCGTTCGCGAGGCTGAGGGCGGAATATGGCTTACATCACACACAACGGTACAAACACATACAGCTAACGCATGCGTGGAACGCCCAGAAGATATCACTACAAGACATGCCAGAATATGCACCACTAGAGGGGAGACTCCTGCAGGAACAGCTGGTACACCAGGCAGTGTCCCTCACGTACAAAACACTCACGAACAATATGTTGGGGACTCTGGCGAAACTTAGAGGGATTTGGGAGGCAGAGGTCGGAAGAATGGAGGACTTAGATTGGGAGCTCATACTGATGCACCCTCGTGAGGTGGCTATTAAATCAAGACTGAGGCTGATACAGTTGAACGTCCTACATAGGACTTACTTCGATAGACTACGCCTCCTTAAGATGGGCAGGATAACGGACGCCACATGCCTTAGATGTAGAGCGGCCCAGGGAGACTTTTTCCACACCATCTGGTCGTGCACAGACATACAAGTATATTGGTCACACATTTTCCACGAGCTGGGGGAGGTGCTGGAGGTAGAATTAACGCTGGACCCGAAACTGGCACTATTGGGGATGGTCACGGAGGTAGACCTGCCACGCCCGCTTCTCACTTTCCTGGTGCTGGCACTAGTGGTGGCCAAAAGGGACATTGCGAAACATTGGGGGGTGGAGGAGGTGCCAGACATAGAGGAGTGGAGGAGAGGGCTGGACCTCTATATGGCAGCAGAACGGGTGACGTACAAGGCGAGAGGCTGCCCCAAGAAATTCCGAAAGGTGTGGAGCAAGTGGAGACAGTACCATGGCTTGGAAGTTGGCGATCAGAGGAGACCCCGGGAGGGAGGGGAAGGCGGTGAGGCGTAGAGGGGAACACCTGAAAGAAAGGTGTGCCTAAGGTGTATCAGGGACGCAGGGAGCACGGAGATACTACACATATTGGGCATTGAACAACGACGTGGATGGAGGGATCGGCAACTGTTTTACCTATATGTACTTGACACGAATGAAACGATGACCCTTTGATTGAGAGTCGCTAGACCTGAATGTCTTCCCTTCCAAGGGGAACAGCTACAAGTTGATTGTTTCGTGAGGGTGGGGGGGGGGAGAAGGGAGTTGCGGGTAGAAATCAAAAAGCAGGATGGGTAAGAGACATGTGGAGAGTGTCAGCCTTAGCGTTAACTTACATCTCATGTGGTTTCAGACGTTGCCGCCCGGCCTCAGGGATGTGGGCACGATGGCTGTGGCAGTGTGGCATTACTGTAACAGTATTCACTTATATGGGCTTGACACGCCTATTTCTTTTAATCCCTGCACAAAAATAAAGTTTTAAAAAAAAAAACAGTGCAAAATGCTAATAAAACGTTCTTTTTTTTAAAAACGCAATAACACTTCTATAGCGACCCAAACACAACAAATGTAAATTCAACTAAAAAGAAAACCTCTAAACCAGACCTGCCTATCCAAAATTAAACAAGCCCCAAGTTCCACGCTGCAGTACAAGCAGCAACTGCCACGTTCTACTTTCCAGCCCTTTGCAGCCACATAGGTCCCACATAAAGGCCTCTGTAATAGAGTTGACAGTCTAGTAGCTAGGGTGGGCGGAGCTAGGAGGGCTGAGTGGAAGAGGAGGAGTTAGAACAGGATGAGGGCAGTTAGAGTAGGGACAGGGAATGTGTTGCAAGCAGATAATAAAGCTCCATAGAAAGCATCAAGAAGTGTCTGTATTTATTTGTAGCACAATGCTACAACTGGCGACGAGGGTGGGATGACACTGACTGCAGCCCACGAGACCAAATACAGGCACCCTGTCCCATGCAGCGTCGAGGGAAGAGCTCCGCTGCCGAGTAAAGCTGAGGCCTGATGATTGTGGCCCAGAACAAGTGACCGCGACCCCAAAGAAGCCAGGGAACCCCGAGGAAATCCCGACCTGGGAACGCTGAAACGCTCGGTCGAAGAAACCCTGTGGCGCTGAAAGTGCGAGTCCCGCCGAGTGTGTGTAACCCAGCTGCCGGAAAGAAACAGGAGTCGGGAGCCCACTCCGACCCTGTACAGCGCCACACAGTGAGTGAAGAAGTGCCCTGGTGAAGAGGACGCTGTCCCCGAGGGCCTGCTGCCAAGTGCGGCTGAACGCGCCGGAACCGGAGCTTGGGTGCCGTCGGAAAACCTCACGCCCGATGCGTGAGGTTTGGCATGCTGTCGGCCCAAGAGCGCGGAAACTGAGAAAGTGAGCTGGGAGCCCACCCCAATCTCACCTGATGACTGCTGTGGCCAGAAACGAGTGAATCCTGGTGTGGACTGCCCCCGCGAAGGTCCACTGCCAAGCGCTGATGAGCGCGGTAAAATTGGAGCCCGACGTAGGAAAAACTCATGCCGGATGCGTGGGTTTTGGCACGCCGCCGCCGATGGACCCTGCAAAGTGAGGCGGGAGCCCACCCCAACCTCACCTGACTGTAGCCTTGACCAGAGGGAGCCAAATCCGGAGTATGCTGACCCTAGGAGCAACTGCTGGTGAGTCCTGTGTGAAGAATCGGGTCGAATGAAGAGAGAGAAAGTAGTGCCTGCAGATAACCACGGCGGCCATCTTTGAGTCAGGCAACTTTTGGGACATCCTCCCTGTGCAAACTGTAGGCGGCCATTTTGAGGTCAGGCGAGCTGAGTTTAGCAACAAGCATTGGCGAAGACCAGACAAGCATTGGCGAAGACCAGATAAGCATTGGTGAAGACCAAACAAGCATTGGCGAAGACCAAACAAGCATCGGCGAAGACCAAACAAGCATTGGCGAAGACCAGACAAGCATTGGCGAAGGCCAAACAAGCATTGGCGAAGGCCAAACAAGCATTGGTGACGACCAAACAAACATTAGCAAAAGCAAACAAGCATTGATACATGCAAATAAACAAGCATTGGTACATGCAAGTCAACAAGCCTTGGTATGTGCAAATAAACAAGCACTGGTAAATGCCAAGAAATAGGCATTGGTAAGGCAAATAAATAAGCGTGGATAACGGCGCGTGAACAAGTCTTGGCAACCAAAACAGAATAAGCACAAGCAACCACAAGAGTGACTTACCAAACATGCATTGACAAAAACAAATGTCAGCACGGGTGGAAACGCGAACATTGAGAAACGCAAGCGAATGCGCAGTAAGACGACACTGAGCACAAACCGAAGAGCGCCGAAGGGAGAAGAGCTGCTGGGCAGAACTGCAGAAGACCCAGAGGAGGGCAGTCCTACAGAGGACCCCGGAGAGAGTAGAACCATCCAAGTTCATTCACCGGCGCATACTGTGATGGTTACAAAGACTATCAATTTCTAAGCAAACGACAGACCAAAGACCTTGACCAGAATCTCCCTCTCTCATGGCGGGAGGAGACGTAACACAGCGGGTCACTCCATACATTGAAGTACCGCCCCCAGCGGTGCAGACTGATGATTGGATCTCGGATCTCAAACGACACTGGTGGCTCGAAACATTGGAAGATTTCTTAAAAGCCAGTGGTGAGCAAAGAGAGAGAAAATGTCTGATACTACTCCTCCATCTGGTGGGTCCTGAGGGCCGATGCCCAATCAGGACATTTTCCAAAGAGGATACAGAAATCTATAAAAGACTACAAAGGGAGCTCTGTGCCCATCTCAACGCACAGACAGATGTGGATCATAATCGCATGGTTTTCAATACAGCACGGCAGGAACCAGGCGAACCGTTGCCAAACTTCATCACTCGGTTACAAAGTCTGGTACGAGGCTGCCACTTCAACACTTTTACAAATCAAGATGCGGTTCGACTTCGGATAGTTGAAGGTTGCACAAACCCTGACACCAAGCGCAAGATCCTGCAAGGGCATTGGTCGTTAAAGGAAATCATCAAGAAGGCCGAAATTGGAATGCAGATAAAAGCAAGAGACGGATTCAAGGACGTGCACCTGAGAGCAAACCATCAAGATACCGGGGAAGATAGAACTCAGAAAACAAACAAAACTGAAAGGAGAGAGAGGGAAGGCAGACCAGCAAACAAAAGACAACGGGAAAGATACAGCGACAAGGAAAGTGACAAGGATTACTCAGAGTCAGACTCCTCAGCGTCCGACTACTCAAAGTCAACCAAGGATTACTCAGAGTCAGATGACTCAGAGTCAACCATCCAAAAGACAATTCCAAGGAGTTATTCACCCCCCAAGAGTTCCTCAAGGACTCATTCAAAGTATGACACACAGTACTCTGATGAGGAAAGAGCGTCAAGTGGGACAGATTGCACTCCTGGACAAGAGGGCATCCTGCACAACAAGTGGGAGAGAAAGACAAACCCTAGAAGAAGGGGTCGCACTGGTCAACACCGGAAGTCGGCGCAGGAACATCAGTCGCCAAGCAGTGAAGACGAGTCCAAGGAAACATCTGGCAGGAGAACACATCACCCCCAGATCAGAGGTGTTAGAGCATCAAACAAGCGTGAAGGAGAAACAGGTCGCACAAGACGGACTGATCCTCCACAGCAACGAACCAGAAAAGATCCATGCATCTTTGGCTCCCGCGACAACGAAGAAACGGAGAGGAAATCGTTAACTTCAGGCGAGAAGGACAAAGAGGCAAAAGCTTGGGATCAAGCACAAGGAACAAGCACGGGGTCATCAAACAACCCCCCAAATGAGACAGCATTGAAGATGCTCCAACAAAGGCTCACGGAGAAGCATCTCAAAGACAATTCAAAGGGAAAGAGCAATTTGTCACGGACTACGGAATTCAAAAATCCATTACCCGAGACAGTGTCAAAGAAATGTTTGAGAAGTGTTAGACCTGACATCCTTGGCATGGTTTTCCCCCATCTTTTTGCCTCTGACTCATGTATTTTTGATGCTGTGCTGGATTTCGTTTTTGCTGGTTTAGATGCTTTGGACCCTCTGCCACTGCTGATCAGTGTCAGAGGGTAAGTGCTCCCTCTGTAAATTGTCATATTGATTGGGTATACCTGATTGGCATATCTGTATCACCAGGAGGTCCCTAGTAAAGTGCACTGTGTGTGCCAGGGCTGGTGATGACAGATGCTACTAGTGGGCCTGCAGCGCAGATTGCGCCACCCACATGAGTAGCTCAAAAAGGGGGTCTCAGGCCTGCCAGCGCAGGGCCTGTGTGCAGTCAGTGGACTGCCATGTCCGCCTGGCCAGTGTCCCCACTGGCTGGGCTTAACCCTCCCCTGTCTGTGCACATCAGCCACCCCTATGGAAGGCTCCAGGTACCCCCCTGGGTAGGGTGCAGTGAATGGATAGGGTAGAGCGTGTACTAGTGCAGGTAACATGCTCTGGTAGAGAGCAGCAGCCACTTTGTGTGCTCACTGCTGTAGGGCTGTAGGGCTCCCTAGGGTAGCCTGGGGAGGCTGGTCCCATTGGATCCCAGCCTATCTCCCTATAGGAACAAGATGGAACATCCATGAAAGATATCCCTGAACTCAGAATTAAATGACACATCTTTTGGTGAAGGTTGTTTTTGGATCCTGGGGTTGAGAATAGCATTTTTAGAAAGTGGCTGTTCTTTTGTATAAACCTTTCTGGGTGCCTGGGCCTGTGTGTGGAATGCCTGCGTGATAGGAGCTGCAGGGCCCCGGAGGGGGTTGGAGTCAGCCCAGGGGTGAAAGGCGACATCTGTTGCACGGGGAAGGGGAGAGAGAAGAGCCTGATAGTGCTGGGCTGTGCCTGCCTGACCACCGTGCTGGCTAACTCCCCTGCCGACCCACTGTCACCTCTGGCCCTGAAGCTGTCAGGAAGAAGAACACCAGAAACATTCCAGAGCCAAGGATCCCCTTGCACCAAGGACTTCAAAGGCGTTCAGGGGTATAAGGAAAGGACCCCTTACTACAGAAGATTAGATTCTGAAATTCTACAACCAAGACGGACCCTCTGCTGGAAGGAAGACGGCGAGAGAACTAAAGGAAGATTGCCTTGCTGTGTGCTCTAAGGGCTGACCTGTTCTGCTGTGGCCACTGAAAGCTGAAGAGGGGAAAGGGACTTTGCTGCGTGCTGTGACCCTGCCTGCTTGAACCTACCAAGACTTTGCTGTGTGCTGTGTCTTTACTGAATCTCCAAGGGCCTGAGAAGAGCTGGCCTCCTGCTGGGAACCCAGGGCTAAAGGTTCCTAAAGCTTTGCCAGAAAACAGCTGCAAGATCGTGCTGTTGTGGACCGGGGGCGTGGTGTACTCGACTGCGGAGCGTGAGGAAGGGATCGGTGTGCTCATCGGCACATTTCCTATGAGGGTTGGAGGCTTGTGGCGCCTCCCCTCGTGAAATCCGCTCCAACGTGGTGGAGAGGTCGAGAGGGGGGTCTCATCGGGACCAGCGCCCTTGAAAACCCTTTGCCGCCAAATCACCACCGCGGCCCGGAGCCAGGAACCCCCCCCGTAACTTGCCTAGAGGTCCAGGCGCTGCCGCGGCGAAGAACGAAGCCGCCGCGCTCCCATTGGTGGAGGGAGCCGAGCCCCCTCACTAACGCCGCGACGGGATTGGCCCGTGCGGCGCAGCGTCATCAGCAGTAGTGGGCCGTGATTGGCCGGAGTCGCGGAGCGTCATTGTTTACTGTCCCGGGAGCCGCACTGCCATTGGCTGACTCCCGGGTGCTGTGGAGGCTCGCCTGAGGAGCCGCGAGGGGATTGGCTGCCTTCGCGAGGAAGCCGAGGAATCAGCGAGATCACCGCCGGGCCCGGGAAGAAGTGACCTGACCTCGCCGAGGGATCTCCGCAAGTGCTCCAGCCCCTGGCCTGCCGTCTCTGCTCCCCGCTGCTCTTTGAAGGATCCAGAGCGGGCGGAGAGCGTCCTGAGACCGGCCGGGCGGGAGCAACACTGAGCCTGCACCCGCGAGGTGCCCCTGGGGGACCCGCGTCACCGCAAGCACGGGGAAAGAAGTCCCCCCTCGCCCAGGATACCGGGTGAGCCGCGCAAGAAGCGCTTGTGGTCCCTGAAGCCAGGGGACCCTTGGGGGATAGTTGTTTTACGCTGGCATTGTTTGCTCATCATTTTTGAGAGCGTTTTTGATCACAAAATCGTTGGCATATCTTTGTGCTGACTTGAAGAGACTAGAGACATTTGTTTTGAGAACTTCCTGAAATTAAGAAAGACCAATTAAGATTAAGTGCCTCCCTTTTATAATGAAGTGATTATCGTGCAACTGCTTGATTTACCTTGCTGAAACTAGATAAAGTTATATATTTTTATAAAAATATACTTACCTGTGTGGTCTCAGTTTGTGGTGGATTGGGGATTATTGTTGTGTTAAGTGCAAATGTTATCCACATTGTCTCCGAGTTTAGCCTAGACTGCTCGCGCCATGCTACCTAGAGGGTGAGCAGGGGTTATCTCAGAGGGTTATTCCGTTGCCCTGACCGGAGCTAGGGGTCCCTACTTGGGCCAAGGTACTTACCTTTGCCAACCAGAGACTCCCGGTTCTAACAAGAAGGAATGGGAAGAAGGATCTCTCTGACGAGGAGCGCACATCCATCCAATCCTGGAAGTTGACAAAAGACTTCTCTGACCCAGAAAGCACGTCTATGGCCAGGAACTCCTCTGGTTCAGAGAGCGCGTCTGTCCGATCATTTAAAAGGGGTATGGCCCGGACCTTCGCTGATTCAGAGAGCACATCTGCCCGATCCTGGAAGTCGACAAAAGACTTCTCTGACCCAGAGAACATGTCTGTTCAATCCCGTGAGTCGACCGAGTCAAGGTCCCGACAACAGACATGGCGTCAACCATCCGAACGCACCATGGAACCAAAGGACATCATTCCCGTCAAGAGCAACATGTCACACACTAAGGTCTCTGAATACTCAGTCACTCCACAGGACAACCTGTCATGTCAGTCACAAATATATCCAGACACAGATCAGACACCGTCACCCCTGAAGGGGTCCGCGAGGCTGACTCAAAGGACCTACAAAAGGAAAACAGAGACAGTGGACCTCAGTAACCGGATGGGAAGGGACCGGCCAGTCACTCCGCAAGGAAAGCCGGACGTGTCAGGAGAGAGAGATCATCAGATGAGAGAGAAACATGCCTATGCACAGAAGCCGGACGTATCAGTAGAGAAATATCATCAGATGAAAGAGAAACATGCCTATGCACCGATAGCTCACGAGCTCGCCAGACAACCCGAGGCCGTGAATGAGTTATCGAACCAAACCAAGACCGTCTCAGCAGATAGCACCGTACTGTCTGGCCTACATGACCCTGAATTGGAGGGCAGTGTTGCTCTCGACCGGACTAGCCAAAAGGAAGTAAGGGTAGATGCGGCGAATGAATTACCGAACCAAACCAAGACAGTCTCATCAGGTAACACCGTACTGTCTGGTATACATGACTCTGAATTTGAGGGCAGTGTTGCCCTCGGCCGGACAAGACAAAAGGAAGTAAAAGGAGACGCGGGTGCTCGGAAGAGGACCGGGACATTATCCACTCGTGAAAGAGATCGAGCATCTGAACCACTCGTAATTACACCACCGGAAGGAAACATGAGGACTGCGGACCGTGAGAGTAAACAGTTTACACGCAATGTGGTCAAGAATGCCTTGATCAAGACGACAGAAAGATTGACCAAAGCCAAGCCCACCAGTGGTTCGACACTACTGAAGCTTGAAAAACAGGCCGTCCGCCGACCCATGTGGTAGATTGAAGAATTGCGAACACTGAAGACATTAAGCTCATTTTTTTAAGAAAGGGGGAGATGTAATAGAGTTGACAGTCTAGTAGCTGGGGTGGGCGGAGCTAGGAGGGCTGAGTGGAAGAGGAGGAGTTAGAACAGGATGAGGGCAGTTAGAGTAGGGACAGGGAATGTGTTGGAAGCAGATAATAAAGCTCCATAGAAAGCATCAAGAAGTGTCTGTATTTATTTGTAGCACGATGCTACAGCCTCCAGTGCTTAATTTGTAAAACATGAAGGGGCAGATTTGGTGCATTGCTGGAGGCGCATTGCGACGCAGCTCCAGCAATGCTCGGGGGTGCCCCATCTTAACAATGCTGCGTCAAGACCTACGCCTGCTTCAAGCAGGCGCAGGCTTTTGACGCAGCATTGGCCTGAAAGTGACTGAGTGAAATCTTATAGATTTCACTCAGCCACTTTTGCGAGGCGCACCTGCCCCGGAACGCCCACCCTGCGCCGGAACGCCCACAAGCGGCGCAGGGCTTCACAACGTGACGCATCTGCCTAGATGCGTCACGTTGTAAATCGTTCGTAGGGATGCGCCACGTTTACGCCACCTTGCGTGACGCAACAGCGGCGTAAACATGGCGCAAGGGCCTCATAAATCTGCCCCGAAGTACCGGGTGAAAAAAAGCAAAGAGAAACTACACTCTAAGGGGCAGATTTATGTTAACTGGCGCATCCCCAGGGATGCGCCAGTTAATGTGCGCCACAGTGCGCCACAGCTCCGCCACCCATGGTGCGCCGCATTTACAATGCGGCGCACCATGGGGCAAAAACGGCACAGATGCGTGACGCATCTGTGCCGTAAAGGCGGCGCATTGCTGGAGTTGCGTCGCAAGCGCGACGCAGCTCCAGCAAGGCTCGGGGGTGCCCTATCTGACCAATGCTGCATCAAGACCTACGCCTGCTTCAAGCAGGCGCAGGCTTTTGACGCAGCATTGGCCTGAAAGTGACTGAGTGAAATCGCAGAGATTTCACTCAGCCACTTTTGTGAGGCGCACCTGCCCCGGAACGCCCACCCTGCGCCGGAACGCCCACAAGCGGCGCAGGGCTTTACAACGTGACGCATCTGCCTAGATGCGTCACGTTGTAAATCGTTCGTAGGGATGCGCCACGTTTACGCCGCCTTGCGTGACGCAACAGCGGCGTAAACGTGGCGCAAGGCCTTCATAAATCTGCCCCATAATACTCCTTCCCTTAAATACATTGTCTGCAAACTATTTGCTATTAAATAAACAAACTTGTCTATCAAAAATTAAACAAGCATCAACTACCAAGTTCAACTTTCCAGCACTCTGCAGCCACATAAGTCCCAAATAAACGCCTACCCAGTGGTCCTTTATATGGGACCTATGTGGTTGCTGCGTGTTGAAGTGTAAAACGTGGCCTTTGCTGCTTGTTTCGTTTTTAATATGCAAGTCTGATTATTTAATTGCAAATAGTTTGAAGACAATTCATTCAAGGGAATGAGTATTTAGACTACTTTGACATCCCGTTTTTAACCTGGTTTCAAGCATTTCTAACATTTTTGCATTTAGTCCAGGCACTTCAGGTTTTACAAATGAAGCACTGGGTGTGGGCCTTTATTTGTGACTAAGGTGGCTGCAGAGTGCTGGAGAGTAGAACGTGGCAGAGATTTCTATTACTGCAGTGTGGAACTTGGTGCTTGTTTGATTTTGAATAGGCAGGTCCGGTTTAGGGGTTTTCTTTTCAGCTGAATTTACATTTATTGGGTTTGTGTCGCTATAGAAGTGTTATCACGTTTTTGACATGTTTTTGTGCATTGTAAAGTTTTTCTTTTAGCCCTGGCACTTTATGTTTTACAAATAAAGCACTGGGTGTAGGCCAGGTGTAATGAGCTGGGGGCGGTATTCCTGCATATGCTATGGAGCTGTGCTGGGCTGGGCACTTACTGGTGCGCAATTAGCGAGTATCTACAGAGTTGCACAGGTCGAACCATACCCTTTGACTGGCCCGAGTACATCTTGCACCATTTCAAGAGATCCCCTAAAGATAAGGTGTCATCCCGTTTTCTGGACCTAGGGCTGGTGGTAGCAAAGCGTTTCTTTACAAGGAGGTGGAAGGCAAATGACCCGCCATGTGCACGGGCATGGAATTCCTCCTTTCAGGCGTGGGCCAGGGTAGAGTGGACCGCCATCCGCAGGGATCCGGAAGGAACCCATAGTGGCACATTGTGAGTGGATGCTTGGTGTATTACAGCAGACAGACAGGGAGAGGGGGCGCGGATTGCACGGCAGGGGTGGGAAGTGCACATGCGGTGGGTGCATGCCGCAAGCTGTTCTCCTGCCGGGATAGTCTGCTATGCTTTACCAGTCCCCACCCCTGTGGCCTCGGTGAAGAGTCTAGGGGTCACAATTGACTCCGGTTTATCCCTTGGGCCACAGGTGGGGACGGTGGTCTCGTCCTGTATCTACCAGCTGCGCAGGATCAGGAAAGTGGCATTTCTCTTTACACCTGATGCCCTCCTGCAGGTCATCATGGCCCTCGTCCTCTCCCGCTTAGATTTTTCTAACGCGATCTATCACGGTCTGCCTAAAACATCGGTGGCTAGACTGCAAGTGGTTCAAAATCAAGCGGCGAGATTGGCCCTAGGGATCCCGAAGTGGCAATCCGCCAGGCCCCTCCTTGCCAAACTCCACTGGCTCTCTGTCACCGCAAGGACGGCCTTCAAGATCGGCTGCCTTACTTTCAAATCGTTAACCGGGCCCTGTCCCGCCTTTGTGAAATCTCTTATTAGACCTTACTGCCCGTCCCGGAATCTGAGATCCTCTCATCTTCACCTTTTGACTGTCCCCTCTTACAAGCTCTGTAGATCCGGAGGCCGGAGATTCGCACACCTGGCCCCCAAGCTTTGGAACTCTTTTCCTTTTTCTCTCAAAGCCTCTAATTCTCTGACTCTTTTTCGTAGGTCCTTAAAAACCTGGCTTTTCCCTCAATCTGGTTAGTTCCTCTGTCCCCTCTATGTCCATCCAGCGCCAGGAAACCCATGGTGTCAGTGTGCTCTATAAGCACCCCTTACAATATAATACAATACAATACAGTGGTGGTTTTACCATTTGGGCGGTGGGGCGTTGCCCCACTAATAATTATTGGGCAATTAATTTATTAAAATACAAGTAGATCTCAGTCTCACCTTCCTGACCTGTATTATTAATTTAAGCTGTGCTCGATCGCGCTGCGGCGCCACGTCATCTCATCACGTGACAACCAGCCTGAGCCTGGCCTGCACACTGACTCACGTACGTTACTATGGGCTGCGGGGCTGGCCTGGTACAGTGAGTGCACACTTCGCATGTGGGGTTTGACTGGCTGCCTTTTCTGCAGACAGTACCCTGTGGCTTTTCAAAAGCAAGCATGGCTGAGTACGGGGTTTGTCCGCTGCTACAGACCCCAGTGGTTCGAAAAAGGGCGGCGTTTTTTTCCTGCTCTCTTCAATCCTGACGCTGCTCTCTTCAAAGAGCAGCTCTCCTCTAAAGAGAGCAGTGTCAGGATTGGCTGCTGCTGCAGCATGTAGTGGTCTGCGGTTGCCAGTCTAGTCATGCACCGCGGGGTGGGAGCGTCCAATGTGGGGGAATGCCCAATCACTGTAATGGCTTAGTGTTAAGCCATTCAGTGATTGGACATTCTGCAGTTGCAAGGCAAATCGGGCCGGCCCACGGCCAGTCACCCTTCCTCTTCCTCTCTGCAGGAGAACACGTGCAGTGGACTGTCACTCGAGTGAGATCGTTCGAGATCATTGAGACTGTGACAAAAAGTGAGGCACTGTGTATGACACTGACTGACTACAACACTACAGTGGCGAGCGACGCAAGGTGTGTGCATATTATATATATAATAATGTTCAATCAATCCCCCCGTTGACGTTCGCTGAGCCTATCAGAACCCCAGCAATAGGTTTAGGCCCACCACTCTTTTTGTTTACAATCTAAGCATTGATTAGTAAAAAAAAAAAAGTGTGGGGTAGATGATATGTGCCAGTTGTGCTGTACAAGGGAAGGAAATGAACTGCGCTGTATCTGCCATTCATTGTTGGGTCAATGCAACACGTGGTCTCAGTCCTTTGCTCTTCATAATTTTCAAATGTAAATGTGACTAGTGCCGTACTAGTCTCATTTACATTTGAAAATTATGCTAGTAATACGGGGCCATACTGTAGTATCTGACCAGTAAGGAGCAATTACTTTAAACCAGTTCGTATATACCGCACAGTATTCAGACGTCTTATTTTACAATAAATTCAGCTGAATAGAATACAATGCTTATTTCTAGGTCGGGCTTGTTCGTGCCCGCAGTCTGATGGATTGACAATGTTTCTGGAACATTTGATCATTCTCTAGACCAAGCGAGGATTGTTACCGTGGCTGCAAAATGCTTAGGTTGAATTTTCCCAGTTGTTGACATTATACATTTGACTCGCATGGAATTTGTGAAAGCTGCAGAGGTGGGCAAAGTGGCAGCTGTGAGCATCGCATGTCTTGTGTACTGCTGCCGAGCACTGCTATTCATTAGAATAACCTTCACTGTAAGTGAAGGTTATTCTAATGAATATCACTTTGTAGTAACGCCCGAGCCATAAACAGTCACCTCGCATTCCGGAGAATACGCAGACCCAAAAAGTAAAGAAATGCCTGTCTTTGCAAAGTAGTTTGTCGAGCTGCAGTGCAGATTATTGTTTTTTTAGGTCTCGGCTAGCTGCGCGGAAGCGCGTCTCCGCCGAGAAGCTATTGCTGCCGCGTCTGCTTCCCAGGAGACAATCCTGGCCACGCGCATGACGATTTGAAACTGCCACGCGCACGTGAACGCGATCTGTGGCCAGGCGCTGTCTCCTGGGAAGCTCGAAACACCACACACGCATGCGCATACACACAGACACGCACACAAGCACCCATGCACGCACGCACATACATACAGAGACACACACCCCCCCACACATACACACACACACAAGTGCACCAAGGCCCCCCTCCCCTCCCCCGCCGCCGTCACCGTCGCACACATACATACACACACGAGCATACACACACACACACACACACGAGTGCACCAAGCCCCCCCAGCCCTTTTGAACTTACCTGGCCAATATCGGGGGACTCTGCTCTCAGCACGCGGCTCGCAACCTCCTGCTGGCGCGGCCCAGGGGCTCTCCACCGCTCACAGGAGCCCCGGGGCGCGAGACGCATTGACTCCGCCTGCCTCCTCTTCCGGTCCGGACATGGCCCCGCCCCCGTCACAGGCGATCTTGCCTGACTTCCGGTGCGGCCGCGGCGGGATTCCGGGGGCATTTTCTGTTGCTCACCCTCCCCCTTTTGCTCCTGCTGCTTGTCTTCGTGTACACCATTCCCCTGCTGATCCAGCATTGCTGTTCCCTCCCCAATCCATCTTTAAAAAAATATATATTGTTGAAGAGCCGGGTAACTGCACTTTACAGCCGGTCCGGTCCTTTCAAAAAAAGGAAATATGCTTTGCCACACTGTTTGTTTTGTTAAGTTCCAGCTCCATAACACCTTATTACAATATTGCTGCTGCTTCATGACACATACGTGAGCAGGCGGGATAATGCATGCGGATATATGTACTGTTGCTGTTGTTACCACTTCTTGTCCGTATTGGCATGAAAAGCATTGTTTCTCCGCTCTTTACCGATGCTAAATAGTATCGGCAAAATTCTCTGACAAAGACAATACGTTTGGTTTGGGAGCCAAAAGGCGACACTTTGAGCCTGGCAAGTCTTGTTTTCTGTCTTCCCTAATCCTTTGCCTTTCCTCTCTGTTTTGGTGCTTGTCCGTCTGGACTACGGCAACTCCCTCTACGCCGGAACCACCGCCAAACTCCAGAAGAGACTCCAGCGGATCCAGAACACCTCAGCACGACTCATCCTGGACATCCCCCGCCGCAGCCACATCTCCGGACACCTGAGAGACCTGCACTGGCTCCCGGTCAACAAGAGAATCACCTTCCGTCTCCTCACCCACGCACACAAAGCCCTACACAACCAAGGACCAGGATACCTCAACAGCCGCCTCAACTTCTACGCTCCCAAACGCCAGCTCTGATCGACCAGCCACGCCTTCGCCGCCGTCCCCCGCATCCGAAGAGCCACCACAGGAGGAAGGTCCTTCTCCTACCTGGCCGCCAAGACTTGGAACTCCCTTCCGACCCACCTCCGCCTGACCCAAGACCACCTCGCCTTCAGGAAGCAGCTCAAGACCTGGCTGTTCGAGCAGTAGCGGACCCCCTCCCCCCAGCGCCTTGAGACCCTCCGGGTGAGTAGTGCGCTATATAAATGCTTTGATTGATTGATTGATTGTCCTCCCAGAAACATTGTTTCCTTGCTTCGTTATTCCTCCCACCCCCGAATGCGTCCTCTTCACCCCTCTTGCTTTCCCATGCTCCCCATATATTTTTTTTTAAATGTTTATTATTTTTATTTTTTATGAGAGCCTGGCAGCTGCAAAGAACTACTGGACCGCTTTATCTATTTTCCTCCCTTTTCCCCTATGTGATGTTCACCGCAGTCTCCTTCCCGCTTCCAAAACTGTGTTGAATTTTTTTATTTATTTACTTATTTATATTATCAGGGGCCAGCTGCTTGGTTGGTCGTTTAATTTTTCGCAGTTTGCCTGACTTGCATTATGCTCTATTTTATTTCAATTTGCCAGTCTAACAAGGCAGACTGTGATGTTAAATCTGTACAGGAAATAGACAATGTGCATTACAATGCATATGTGTGCATCAGAGGCCATCTTGAAATGGAGTTTCTTTGATAGAAACCCATCCTAACATTGTAGACCATGTGCGCACATGCATGAATTTCATTGAAAAAAAGAATACGCAAAGCCAAAAGCCCTTCGCTTTATACTGCCACCTATTGGCTTTGCCAATGCTTCTTAAGGCTTCCTTACTTGTCACTCTGCTCGGTACTCTACATCCAATTGTCAGAAAAAGAATGGGCTTGATTCTACTACAATCACCGGAAACTGTATGGAAAACTAATCAATTGAGAGAAAATATTTTTAAACTGAAAGCTGATGGTCAAACAGATTTTCATCCAGCTACAGTGTGCTTGTTCTGATCTCCATCCTTTTGCTCGATGTTACTTTGGCCTGTCAGTTACATGCTGTCTGCGCATACCCACACACACACACACCCCTGCCACCCTCACTCTTCTCCTGCACAGGTTCCTTCACTTTACCACTACCTTTACTTTAGCTTGATCTGGTCACTCCTCCACCTGTGTCTGCTCCATATCCGCCCTCCACCTATTTGCCTACGTTCCTCACCATGTACTCTCTCTACTCCATGCGCACCCCCGCTCCACCTGAGTCCCTTCACCAGCACATTTGTCTACTTCACCCGTATACCTGCTCCACCCAAACAACCCCTTCCACCCGTACCTTCCCACTTCTCAACGTCTGCCCTAGCCTCTACTCCGCCTCTCCCCCTAATTAACCTGTTCCCACCCACCGGCACTCTCCCCTACTCCTGCACACTCTACCCCTCTATCACTCCACCTGCACCCTTTACCCTTCCATCCCTCCACCTGCACACTGCACCCCCCATCTCTCCACCTGCTTCCTTCTGCCTCCCAACAAGTGAATCCCCTCTACTCCACCTGTAACGCTGCTCCGTCTGAAGCCCCTCTTCTCCTCCACCTGCTGCACCCTCCACCTGTTCCTTTCTGCCTTGAAACAGGCACATACTCTACTCCACCAGGAACATTCCTCCCCCTGAAGCCCCTCCTCTCTACCAGCTCCCGTCCACTCCTGCAGCACCAGTTACCCTCACCTTAGCTCTCCTCCCTCCACTGTTCTTCTCTTTCTTTGCCCACCTAGTTTCCCTCCTCTCCATCTGCACTGCGATACTTTCTCTCCATCTACCTCCATTCGCCCTTACCCTCGGCCTCCCACTCAGCCCTCACCCCGCCTCGCTCTTCACCACCTCCCTCCAACTGCACATCACAGCTCTCTACCGGTGCACATCCGTACCCCCTCTCTTTATCTACATCACTCCACACCACCTACACACACACACTCTCCTGTGATCTCCCTCTGGTCACACTTTCTTCACGTTATTACCTTTCTCCCCGGCGAGGACCCCCGCCCCCCCCCCCCCCCCACACACACACACGCGTACCTCCCTGCCTCTCTGTCACCGCGCCCTGTCAGTCTCCATATCGCTGGCTCCCTATCGCTTTACTTTCACTTATCAGGCACTAATTTATCTAAATTCTGATGGTGCATAATTACTAATATATACTGTATACTTTTTAGAAAAGAACAACATTATAAAAAAGTATATCATTTACAATACTAATAGCTCTAAACATTGTCACTACGAGACCTATTGCATTGTAAATGCTTGTTTATCATGGTGACCCGGCCGTGGCTGGCTGGGTGCATATACAGATTAGATGAATGCAGTTTTTGCTCTGCGGAAGCCTGCCTCTTCCAGGGCACAGGCTCCCTAACGACATGATTGATAGGCTGTCCCAAATCCGAAGAGGAACTCATTAGATATTAGATGACTAGATGTGCTCGGTTTGATGAACTGTAGTCATTGAGATAGATGTTTAAGGTGTGGTGTATTCTTCATGGTGTGCTTTGTTTTCAGTGCGAGCTGTTCTGGGCGGGAGCTAAGTGTGTGAGAGTTACTTTCCGGTCGGGCCGTTGTGTTTTGTGCACTAATTGACGGACGGTGCTGGTGGCAATGGCTGGTTCAAGCTGCAGTGGCCTAGTCACGAAGTCCTTAGCCTTGTTTCTATAACTCTATACAGATTGAGCTATAAAGCGCAAGCGCTAACAACATTCAAACATTACACATGCAGCTTTTCAGAGGTTATAATAATTGAGATGAATAGTGTGCAAGAGGTCAGATAGCATATCCATTTGTAGAACCACCACTGAGTAGCTGCTAATACCTGCTTTCTGTGTTTTTGAGCAGTAAGTACATATTGTCTACCACCCCACCGGCTCCTTTCCAACCTTATGCACACTCCACAACCAACTCGCTGCAGTAATGACAAAGCCCACATCACTTGTCATCCATAAACAAACCGTGACAAGCAAGCTCCCAGTGGCATCTTTTCGTGTCTTGTAGTGTGTTTTTGATTAATAAAGAAATTGTACATATTAATCTGGTTTTAATATGTTTTGAATATGTTCATGCTCAAAACTCTGCTGACCTTTTATCATCTTTGAAAATGCTACGTGGGGATCCTGTGCTTGTCCAAATAAATAAACTGCTTTCAATTTACCAGCCCATCCCAAGTGTTCCAAGAATCTCACCCCTGCTAAGTACACATGTAAAGTGAGAGAGGTAAATCAAACTACACGAGTGAAATCATTACTCATGCCCCCGTGCAAACGGCCTTACATTGCACCTCGGAGCACCCGTCGAAATTTGGCATCGCCATCTTGTTGCGTCGTAATTAGGAGTGTGCTCCTTACTTACGTCCATACAAATAGTGCACGATCATGTACATTTGCTGCAATTATAAAACAATATCTCAGGGCTTATGACCAGCAGTTTGTTGCTTTATAGTGAGGTGTGCGCTCTTCGAGTACCCTTGTAAGTATGCACACACACTCGTTCATGAGCATGCATTTCTTGAAATGTTACCCACATCCATTTCGCTAACATTAATAAATTGCAATTCACGTACTTTGCCTAAAATCATTGCTGACTCCCTCTTCGCTAACAACCATAAACTGCTTCTCTGGCCCCAGGCCCATGGTAAACACCCCTTTGCTCTCCAGCTAGGTGTGTGCGCTAAAATACCCCTACTAGTATACAATTAATGTTATTTTCTGAGCAGTGCCCGAGTAAAAGGATTTTCTAAAACTGGCACAACCTGCATCTGTAACTGCCTCACGCTACGCAGCATAAGCCTAATGAAAGATTGATTGCATCTGTCAATGGGAAGAATGCAGGAACATATCCAATATTTACATAATGTGCTGTGTCTACACCACTTCCTTCATATTTTACAGCTTTCCGTGTAAGTCTCCCCATTGTCTATATGAGGGACGTAGAAAACAGCCAGTCTTTTGAAACCGATGATGCACTGAAATCACATAACAAAGATGAACTACCATGTCTTCTGGCAGAAAATTCAACCTTAATTATTTTTTTAACTCAAAATGCTGGTTTTTATTATAGAATCGTATCTGTTTAGAAATGACAAGTGCATATGGGCATCATTTAGGTAGTTGTGTCTGTGATTTGGCTCTGATTGAAATCAGGATTTGTGCAAACTGGGTCACTCGAGTTGATTGAATCGTTATCCAAAGTGAAAGTAAATATATTTTCCATTTTGAAAATGTGTTGCCAAATTACAAATACATATATTTTTAAGCTGAATTTCATTTTTTTCTTTTTGCAAAGGTATGCAATGAATAATTTGTTCTAAGATGCTATTGTAAAATATGTTTTTGAAAAGATGCTATTACATGCTGCACAGGTGGGCATCTCTGACCGCAGCGCTAGGGTGCTCTTGGAGAGGAAGGGCACACGCAGGGACGGGGGCGGAGCACACAAGCACAGCTTCCGTCATGTGTGAAGGAGAAACATCACAACCCCTTGTGGAGCTTCACCGCAGGGCTGGGGGGTCTGCGGTCTGCTGAGAGCAGGAAGTCATCGTCCGAAAGAGAGAAGTGGAGGCCAGACAGTACGTCTTTGAAGGATGTGTGCCAAGGAGGGTTTGAGTCAGAAACGATACACATAGATTGATTCCAGGGCTCTTTCCATTCTAGTTCCCTCCCACTTTCATGGCACAGGGCCCCCTGCATGGAAATCACACCTGGTGCAGTAAGGGCACACACCGCACACACAGGCTTATCTATAGCTCCAGCACCACCCTGAAGCGGTTCCACCGTTGGTATAGCCTCTGGGGAGGGGTGTTGGTGTGTGTTACACTCCCTGGGACATACACCCTACCCGAGGAGGAAGAGGCCCCCATAGCCATCATGAAGGGAGGGGGGCTGAGGCCAAACAGGGCAGCTGGGTGCTCTCTGACCTGTGCTCACCCTCCCCGTGTTCTGCATGAGTGAGAGAGCGAGAGAGAGGAACAGAGAGAGAGAAACAGAGAGAGAGAGAGAGAAAAAGAGGGAGAGGGAGAGAGAGGAAGAGAGAGAAAGAGAGAGGGAAAAGGTAGAAAGACAGCAGTTGAAGAGAGAGACAGGAAAAGGGAGAGAGATACAGAGAAAGAGAGAGAGATGCCAGCCGGGCTCCCAGCCGGGAGGGATTCAGAATTCTCTGTTTGAATGCTGCTAGTTTGCGTCCTGTTTATTTGTTTGTTATTAAAATACATCTGTGAGGTACTCAGCAATGCATTGTTTTTTGTGTTTCAAAGTCTATTATGAAGCTCTGTGGTTATGCTGAATAAGCAGCTATCTATGTTATATGACACCTCTTTATTAATGCAATAACTGCACTTTCACAGTTGCTTTATTAACCTTCCGGCTTTCTCAAATTTGCTTTAAAATGCACCATTTGTCCACTCTTTTTTCAAAATTTTCTCCGGGGGAAATCCCCCCGAACCCTCCTTAGGGGGTTCGGGCTCGCTCGCTACGCTCGCTCGCTACCGTGCAGTATCATTATCATTTTACGCCACACCACTTTCAAATGTCACCAGCCACCACTGTGCTTTACTCCTGCTTTAGTAGGGCGTAAAGACAACTATGCCAGCGCGGCAGTTGAATACTCATGAGGTTTCTGCTGCCACAGTTAATGTTTCTTGTTTCATACATACACTATATGTTTGCATGCCCAGAGTGGAGGATCAGCCCTGAACTGCGCGGACCACTGAGAGGTTAACACTCCGGCTCTCATGGATAGCCTCTGAGCCTGCATCAGGACTGGCGCAATGTAGTTCAGTTAACTCTGGGCGACCATCTTTTGTTCTATTCATTACAAAGTTCGAATACAAGTAGCACAATATGTCCATGCGCTAACGTATTGACGAATGACCTGCCTATGACTGTGAGCTTTTATAAGTGATGCTTGTGCTGTAAAGTGTAACTTTAAAACAATAAAAACAGATTTGACAAAAAAAAAAGCACTGGGTGTAGGCCTTTATTTGGAACCTATGTGGTTGCTGCATGCTGGGGAGTAAAACGTGACCTTTGCCGCTTGTTTGATTTTTAGTATGCAAGTCTGATTATTCAATTGCAGATAGTTTGAAGACACTTGATTCAAAGGAATAAGTATTTAGAGTCTACTTTGTCATCCCGTTTTTTACATGCTTTTGGGCATTTTTAAAGTTTTGCTTTTAGCCCCAGCATTTTATGTTTTACATATTAAGCACTGGATCATGTAGGCCTTTATTTGGGACTTATTTGGCTGCAGAATGCTGCAGAGTAGAATGTGGCTGTTGCTGCTTTGCTTTTAGCCCCAGCACTTCATGTTTTACAAATTAAGGACTGCCTACACCCAGTGCTTAATCTATAAAACATGAGGTGCTGGGGCTAAAAAGAACTCAATTATAATCTGGAAAGGGAATTCAGTAAAGAACAGTTCAGTACCTTACAGTACATAGCATACTCATATGTATCAAGTCAAAATGTATCTCAACTTGATTGATGGTTGAATGTATTTAGCCAAAGCAGATTGATATGGACGAGAGTGACTGCAAAAAATCATGGCAGGTCCACATTGCCCAAGGCAAGCATGCTTTAAAATGAGGAGCAAGATCCACTTTCTAAAAACTATATACAATTTACAGAATAGCATAAAATGAATTAAACTCTACAGTGAACGACAATCACACGGACATGCTGCACGCTTATCAAGATAATGACCTTGTGTCAGGAACGCAACCAGGTTATGTATAGTCTGAAGTTTAAAACATGTTGAAAAATATCTGTGCTGTATGTTTGTGACCCAATTAAGGTAAGGTGCAATTTCTGGAGACAACTGGATTAACAAATAATCACAGTTTGTTTCTGGAATTCACAACAATCGCTATGGTTGCTAAAAACATCATAAAACGGACTTTAACACTGTCCTTGCAAGGGAAACATTTTTCAAGTGGTTTACTGAACATATCAGGCATGTCCAACCTGTAGCATAGGTTCTTTATATAGGCCTAACAGTAAAACATTTCTAGAGGTTTGCCTGATTTGAGGCAATCCTGCAGAACCAGACTGTTGAGACCAGTTTCTTGTTTGGTCTATATGGACAGCCACAGGAGCAATTGACACAGTTTAATATACTGAGTGAAAAAACCTAAACATAGTTCTGCATGACACACATAGGTCGAGGTGCTGTTAGGTACAACAAGCGACCTCCTCAAGAATCCTTTCTCCTGTTTCTGTAAATCAGGATAATCCCATACACCCCAGGGTACTGCACTATATCTTGCAATAGGAAGGCATTTAGCTTTATATACAGCCATCAACTCATTGAACAGTTGGATCCTGCAGCTTGGAGCCAAAACCGTCAAGTGCCTCAATGCTCTTTGCAAACACAACCCTCACATGAGACCCCGCCACCGCCAAACTCAGCTTCCAGAAAGGAATGCGGGACGTCGCAATCTGGATGACCAACAGCTGCCTGAAGCTCAACACAGAGAAGACAGAAGACCTCATCCTTGGAACCACCCCTACAGCATGGGACAACACCTGGTGGCCGACCACCTTCGGAAGCCCACCTACCCCCTCAGACCAAAAACCTCTGCATTGTACTCGACTCATCACTCACTATGAATCGTCAGATCAATGCCGTCACCTCCAGCTGCTTCAACACCCTCTGCATCCTTCGCAAGACTCCCCGGATGGAAGACAGTCACCCATGCACTCATGACCAGCAGACTGGACTAGGGAAATGCCCTCTACGCCGGCATCAACAAGTCCCTACTTCGCAAACTCCAGACTATACAGTACACCACCGCCAGACTCATCCTCGGCATCCTGCAGCTCGAACACATCAGCCAACACCTACGTAAACTCCACTGGCTCCCCGAGGAGAAAAGAGTCACATTCAAAATCCTCACCCACACCTACAAATGCCTACACAACAACGGACCCAAATACCTTAACAACAGAAACAACTTTCACATACCCAAAAGAAACCCCCGATTGGCCAACCTCGCACTGCCTGAAACGCCGCACATCCTAAGGGCCAGAGCAGGCAGAAGATCCTTCTCTCACATCGCAGCCAAGACCTGGAATGAGCTATCGGCAGACATCAGACGCACACCCTCCCTGAACACCTTCAGGAAGGCTCTCAAGACCTGGCTCTTCGGCTAAACAGATCTGCAGACCCCCCTCAGTGCGTTGAAACTCTCATGGGTGAGTAGCGCGCTTACAATTCCCCTGATTGAACAGAGGTCCTAATCCACCCGTCTGCATTTGAGCTGCAGGCTTCATCGAATAAATAGGGAAAGGTAGGTACTGATCCAATCTTGGGGTTGTTCTAATTGTAACCTATTAGCGCCATAAATCATGATGTGAGTTTTATTATAGTTAATGGAAAGAACTAAAACAGCAATGAATTTAGAAAATGAATCATTCAACCTTTTGAGATCTACTAGAGTTCTAGGGATATGTACTGTGATGTCAGCGTACAGCGTACAGTAACACTGGTATAGGACGGGTGCCTACACAAGGTAAATCTATAGCCAAACTGGTCATATGTTTCTTGAGGCCATTAATGTAAAGTGAAAACAAAAAGGGTGCTATGTACACAATCCTGGGGATCTCCCCTCACAAGCTTTATTGCCATAGTTGTTTCTCCAATTCAGGAACTCAATGAGAAGAATCCTCGCATACAGTTTACTTATTCCATCAGCTCCACTGACTTATCATTTTTGGATGTGCTAATTACTAAGAGTGCCAACAAATTACAAACTACTGTGTTTAAAAAACCTACAGATAGGAATAATGTACTGTTGTTCTCCAGTTTTCATCCACCTTTGTTGTTACAGAATTTACCTTTCTCACAGATGTTGAGAACTAAGAGAGTCACGTCTGATGAAACGCACTGATGTCAAATATAGAAAGCCAATGCTCAGAGTTCCAACAGCGAGGATATACAGCAGCCATTTTATCCCAAGCTGTGACTAAAATACTTAATCTGAATAGAGATGATTTACTCTCATCGAAACTTAAACTACCACAAAATCGCGAGCTGAAGAGCAAGGCAGATGCTAACTCTCCCCAAGCCTTGGTACTTCTTGATTTGTCCGCTGCTTTCGACACGGTCGACCATTCCATCCTTCTCGATCATGTCAAAGCAGCGGGCATCCGGGGGACCGCTTTCACCTGGCTCGCCTCATTTCTTCAAGGCCGGTCGCAGGCGGTCCAACTTTCGGGCTTCACCGCCCCTACCCACTCCGTGCCCTGTGGGGTTCCTCAAGGCTCTTCCCTTTCCCCTCTTCTTTTCAGTCTTTATATCCATCCCCTTATTGTTTCTCTACTCAACATGGAGATCTCCGTATTTAATTATGCGGATGATCTCCAGCTTGTCCTGGACCTTTCTCCCTCCCCTGACTCTATTCTCAAATTTCAAACCACACTCATCTTTATGTCTGATTGGATGAATCAAAATCATCCTAAACTTAACCCGGACAAAACGAAGTTGGTCCTGACTGGTGGCCCTACCAGTCCCTGGACCTCCGCTTTTTGGCCCTCCTCCCTTGGCCCCTCCCCGGTTCCCTCTGCCTCAGTTAAAACCTTGGGAATCAAAATCAGTCAGGACCTCTCCATGCGCCCTCTGATTAGTTCTGTTGTTTCGTCCTGCTTCCAGTCCCTTAGAATTATCCGCAAGATCTCCTGTTTCTTTTCCTTTGAAGCACTTAAAATTATTGTTTTGGCCATGGTCCTCTCCCGTTTGGACTACGGGAACTCCTTGTACGTGGGCATCCCTGCCTACGAACTGCGGCGCCTCCAGTCCATCCAGAATCAGGCCCCTCGTCTCATTTACCGGATCCCCAAGCATCATCACACTACCCCCCTATTTAAGTCTCTTCATTGGCTCCCCATCCTGCAGAGAACTCTCTTCAAGATGGGCTGCATGATTTTCATGGCTCGTGCCGGTACGGCCACAGTTTACATCAACTCTGTGATCACCCCTATCTTCCTTGCCGTAACCTTCGTTCGTCTACCCAGGCCATCCTCAGTGTCCCTCGCTTTCGAAAGTCCAGAGTGGGTGGCACTAGGTTCTCCATTCTTGCCCCCCGCTTCTGGAACAGCCTTCCCCTGACTATCAGGTCCATGACAGTATACCTGCATTTCCGCAAAGCACTCAAAACCCACCTGTTTGTCCAAGCATTTCCCCTATAGTAACTCCCCGGTGTTCCCCCCCCCTTCCCCCGTCTGTCAATCTTCTAGCGCCAGGAAACCGCTTGGTAGCAGAGCGCTTTATAAATCCTTTCAAATTCAAATTTAGTCTTCATCTCCAAATACTCCACTAGGTGGTTGTCCATTGAAAAGATCATCAAATTAAGGTGGTAGTTGTTGAAAACTGAACCAGATTTCAATGGGTTATTTGATCAGGAACTGCTGTTTGCACACACAAGGAGCAGAAGTATTAAAGAAATCCTTACTTAGGTTTTATCCCTCACTAATCTCACATATACTGGCATGCTTAGATGCCACACCTGTGTCAATTGCAACAATGTGATACTAGGGAACAAAATCAATCATCCTCATTCTGGCAAACAGATCCAGCTTAAATACTCAGGAGACTGCTATTTCTTGTTTGTCATTTACTGTATAAAATGCCCCTGTGGTTCACTATATGTGGGCAAAACTGAGCGTAAAATTAAAACTAGAATCACAGAACACAAATGTACAATTCAAACCGGAAGCTTGAAATCACACTTCGTAACACACTGGGTAGAGAATCATCACACCATAGCACAACTTTGATTCATAATTCTAGAAATGTTGCTGTGTAAACTGGGCAGGGATAATGCCAAACTGCTGTCTCAGCGTGAAGTATGGTGGATCAAGTCATTGCAGACCATGACTCCTTCAGGCTTAAATTATAAATTTGATGTCTTTTTTTTATGACGTTCATATCTGTTACTTGTTGTGAATCACTTCATGATCTTGTCTTTCGAATTCACACTGGCAGTCTTCTTCTCATCCCCCCGAAACTGAAAAAGAAAACGACCCAGTGCCGGTCCTTCTCTGGCAACGTACCCAGGATGTGGAACGCACTCCCTATTGACCTCAGATGCAACCCCTCCTTCTCTTGATTCAAAAAGGACCTGAAACTCTTTCTTCTTAACCAATACTTTACTAACCAAGTCAACCGTCCCAGGCATCAATAACCGAGGAGACTCCCCGCTCACTTTGACCTTCAAGGATGGTGGTTCTCTGACTGTGTCAGCCACCTGAGTCCTTGTCCCCTCTCTGGATACATAACTACTATGTCTTTGCTTTTGACTTTATGCATCCTTATGTACAGCGATGTTTTGTAATTCCTTTTTTTGTTCCTTTGTGTATGTAAAGTGCTCTGATATCCACAGGTCTAACTAGCATAAATAAAAAGGTTTGTACAATGGGCTTCCATGTGCCACCAACCACACTTTTAAATTACATCGGGTGCTTGTCATTAACCACATTGTTTATTTGATTTCAGTTTGGTTTTTTTTAATACTCTGATCTTATCCTTCCTGTGTTTCTTTTGTTCTAGCCACCAGGATGATTGTACCTATACATAGTACAGTAACATGCATTTCACGTGAATATCAGGACATGAGCAGTGTGTATGTGTACATGACACCATTTACACTACATCAGTTGTCTGGTTGCTTCTATATATTGTTCAGCCACCATCCGGCATGTTTTGTGTTCAGAGAATTTTTGTGCGTGGCACGCATGAACTTTGAGTACTGATTGTCTGATTTTATCTTTTCATACAATACATCTAGGATAGATGCTACAGTTTGTGTACTTCTGTAAATTGTAAATTGTAAATAGATTTATTAAGCGCGGTTGCTGCCCACAGGCGTCCAAGCGCTAAGTAAGACCAGAGATGAAGCGGAGCAGAAGAGTTAGGACTCAAAGGATTTGGCAAACAGTAAGGTTTTCAACTGTTTGCGGAATGAGAGCAGGTTCGGATTGGACCGGAGTTGCAGAGGAAGAGCATTCCACAGCTTTGAGGTGTTCAGGGAGAACGACCTACCGCCGGCCCTTGCTCTCTTTACTCTGGGGATCGCAGCCAAGAAAGCTTCTGTGAAGCGCAGGTTTCTATTTGTGTGGTAGGGAGTGACTAGATTGTCGTTGATCTGAGTAAGGTGAATTTTGAATTTTTAGGGAACAGAGCGTACCAAGTAAATATATCGTTACGAATGTGCAAAACCGGCAATGTGGTTAACATTCAGAGATTCGTACTTCTTAGCAGACACATTTGAATTCATGAACTTCAATGGAAAGTTATGTGTTTAACTTGATACCAGTTTAGAGCTACATCTCAGTAACAAAGAGGCAGATCTACGAGGAAGTACCGCAGCGTGGCACCGCAAGCCCTTTGGCTGCGCCACGCTACGGCACTTCCAAAGCACAGGAATGCAACATATTTACAAGAATATGTTGCATCTCTGTGCTTCCCCCTGCGCTGGCGCACAAACTGTTGCCATGCGCCGGCACAGGCACCCTAGCACCATGGTGCAAGGATGCCTGCGTCGTGGGGAGATTGTTTTTGTGCAGGATGGAGAACCTTCCTGCACAAAAACAATCAGTACAGGCATTTTCCTCCTTCAAAGCATGCTGTAGAATGCAGCACGCATTGAAAGAGGAAAAAACGAGGAGAAATGAAAACATTTCTCCTCGTTGTGCCTCGCTACGCCACCTCTAGGGTGTCGTAGCATTCACACGCATCTCCAGATTTACTGTTCCATGGGTGTTATGTGGGAACACCCACTGCAACACCCATGGAACGCCCCTTCAACGCAAAGTGCTGCGTATGAAGGGGCCATATTTACAAGGAGAGGAAAAGCCACGGAGGGTGTTTTTCCTATCCTTGTAAATATCGAGGAGCCCCCTGCGCCACCAGTACAGCACAAAAAGTTACGTACTGGTGGCGCAGGCAGTCCTGTCAAGCATCACGCATCAGGTGTGACACTAAGGCATTTCAGTGCGGTGCTCCGCATCACCGCACTGAAATGCATTGTCACGCATATCTGCAGAAATGCCAGCTTACACTGTGAAGCGCTCTGGAAGGCACTGTGTGTGGTAGGTGGCATCGCCCCTGCCTGTGCCGTGTGAGCACTGCTCCTGCAGGCTCGAGGACTCCCAGTGAAGCTAAAGCGTCGCTGGCAGCCTCACATTGCTACAATGTATCTTAATGTCATGATTCTGGGACGCAGAGCGGTTATAATTCAGACAAACTGACTTCAGGGCTGGGCCCAGTCAGGTTTGTTTGATACAATTGGCCGGTGGCGCCACAGGAAACGTCACGTCCTACTAGAGCGCCCAGGATGCTTCAGAAAGGCAGGTCGGCACCGTGGGGCCTCACTGGTTTACGGTGGCGCTGGAATGTCTCAGCTCGGCTGTCTGATGAGGAGTGCTCATAGGGCCTGGCCACCCACGCTGTGGGGCTTTCTGGTAAGGAGTTACCTGCATATGCTCTGGCGCCTCTCCTTTAGGCTGCAGTAGGCGCGCAGCGCTTTTAACGTGTAAATTTTAAAAACTGCTCGTTTTTGCATGCATATGTAAAATTTATTTTTCACCTGTTTTTTAATCATCTTTGTTGTGCCCACATACGCGCACCATAATTGTGCCCCTCACCGCTTGTAGAGCGGAGTTCTTTCACCGGCATCTTTGTGGTCAGGAAGTCGGGCCGCCATATTGGGGCTGCTGCTTTGCAGCGCGCCACCTGACTCAGCGCTCTAGTTCTCCGCGTGGAGAACGAGGAGGCTGTACTTAAAGCTCGCTCCCCCCGCGCAGCGGTGACGCGCAGCGGGGGCGCCTGACTCGCGCCTGAGTCAAGCCAGAGTCCTGCCCGTCTGCGCCCGTCAGCGTCCCGGTGGCGTTTCGGTTGGCGGGTGGGGCTTTGCTATCCAGCATGTGCAAAGCCGATGTATCAACTCTGCGCTATACGTTTGAGGAGCTGTGCTCTCTAAATCATCGGGAGAGCAGCTGCTGCTCTGTCTTCCCCGGCCGCTACAGAGGTATGTCTCGCTGCCCTTGTTGCGGCTGGCGTCCCAACCGTGCGCTGTCATCTGCCCCCATTAGTAACATAGCTGGCGCAGAGTATTCCTGCATGCTGTTAAACACCAGATCGGCGTGTAGTCACGCGCAAGACATCTTTGAGCTTCTCGATACAGAGAAGCCACTCTGTTTAATGTTGACCGAGACTTGGTGGGGAGATTCCTCTAACCCAGACGTGGCGATGGCAATCCCGCCTGATTATAACATCTTCAGGAAAGATAGAGCCAAGGGAAGGGGTGGAGGGGTCGCACTGGTGGTGAAGAAGGGCACGATGTGTACCATCTTGCCGGCGGCGGACATCCGCGGCTCTGAATCGCTTGCTTTTTTAATCATGTTAGCACCGCACCAATCAGTGAAGGGACTATTAGTCTACCGACCTCCTGGCCCGCCTGGAACGTTTTTTGAAGACCTTGACTCGGTTCTGCTGGGACTGGCCCTGAGAGCAGAACACTGTATCGTAGCTGGGGACTTCAACTTTCGGATGGACGATCCGTCTGACCCCGCTGCTACTAAGCTTTCCGAGGCCATGACCCCGCTGGGCCTTATCCCTTATTTGCAGGGGCCGACTCATGTGAAGGGGCATACGCTTGACCAGGTCTTTTCTACATCTGCTCTTGTGGTGAAAGAGATTCTCCCGGTTCTGTGGTCTGATCACAGGCTGGCCAAATTTGCGATCAGTGGCATTGTTAGGTCGTCGATCTCTGCCCCACAGCAACAGGGACGAACGTCTAGAGCGTTCAACAGAGTGACCCCGGAGATGTTGGCTCAGGCTGCCTTGGATCATCCCTGTCTTCTCTCCGGTGAGCTGGAGAGAGATTTGGAGTCCCTGCAAGCTTGGCTTTCCGATAGGCTTAACGACCTTGCCCCGGTGTTGCCCCCCCGCTTGACTTCGAAGCGGGTCTCGGCCCCTTGGTTTACCACTGCACTGTGGGCTAAGCGGCAGCAGTGCAAGGTAGCCGAAAGGGCCTGGCGGGCACACTATGATAGCGTGGACAGGTTGGCCTACAAGGCAGTGGTTAAGGCTTACCACCGGGACATTCGCCTTGGAAAAAAAGCCTATCTTGCTGGGAGAATTGAAGCGGCCTCCAACTCCTGCAAGGAGATTTTCACCATAGTCAGAGAATTTATTTCTCCTCGGACCATTACATCGGAAGAGGTGCCCTCAGATTCCTGGGCGGCGGACCTTGCCTGTTTCTTTACAAGCAAGATACAACTCATACAGGATTCTTTTCCATCTGGGGCTCTGGCTAGGCCGTTTAAATCTGAGGCTGACAAGTTCCCTCTGGCCTCGCATGGTGCCACACTGGCTGTGTTTCCACCTTTGCCAGCCCCTGCCTCTTTGGTGCTTATGGGCAATTTGAAATCTGGGTCGCCACTTGACCCCTGCCCAGCTAAGCTTTTGGGTAGGATTGCGGAAGTGATCAATCCTTTGGCGAACCCTCTCCTGAATCTCTTGTTGAGTCAGGGAGTGGTTCCGCCAGCCTGGAAGCAGGCAATGGTCATCCCGCTGCTTAAAAAACCGGGTCTTGACCCGAAGGTCCCAGCCAATTACCGGCCGATTTCGTTGTTGCCGGCTCTCGTGAAAATTTTGGAGAAACATGTTCAGTCGGTGCTCTCCAACTTTTTGGAGACCCACGAGATCCTGCATGACACCCAGTCCGGCTTCCGCTCAAATCGCAGCACCGAGACCGCGCTCCTTGAGGTTTCTGAAACCGTCAAGGGGGTGATGGATACCGGCGGCAAAGTCATGCTGGTGTTGTTGGACTTGTCGGCGGCTTTTGACACCGTCCCTCATGATGGCCTTCTCGCAAGACTCTATGAGATTGGTCTTCGGGGGACGGTGCTCAGCTGGTTTTCTTCCTTTCTAGCTGGCCGCCGGCAAACGGTCTGGACATCGCCCGACACCGCCGTGATGCCGTCTCTGGGAGTCGGGGTCCCTCAGGGCTCTATATTGAGCCCGACCCTCTTTAACATCTTCATGACCCCTTTGGCGGCGGTGGCGGAGTCGTTTGGTGCCCGGATCGTATCTTATGCCGACGACACCCAGCTCCTCTTTTCGTGTAAGAGAGGGGCAGACTTTGACGGGGAGAGTATCCGGGATTGCCTTGGGGCTGTGTTCACATGGTTCCAACTGCACAGCCTCAAGTGCAATTCCGATAAGTCCGAGGTACTCTTCTTCGGGTGCAACACGGAGCCCAACTGGCAGGCCTGGTGGCCCATTGACATGTTTCCTCCGTCTTGCTCTTCCCCTATGGCTAAGAACTTGGGGGTCAAGATGGATAAGGGGCTGACGATGAAAGCCCAGATTCTTGGGGTGACCGGTACCTGCTTCGGTCTATTAAAGATGTTGCGGAGGTTCTTGCCTCTGTTGTCGGAGGAGCACAGGAAGCTAACTGTGCAGGCTCTGATAGGCTCCAGGTTAGATTATGCCAACATTCTTTACCTGGGCCTACCAGAGTACTTGTTGCAGCGGCTCCAAGTAGCGCAGAATGCGGCGGCCAGGGCCATTTACGGTCTAAATAGACGTGCCAGCGTTTCGGGCCTATTGCAGATGCTGCACTGGCTACCCATCCGCAAACGGATCGCCTTTAAGGCCATGGTTTTGGCCTATAAGGCTCTCCATGCGGTGGGAGCAAAGTACCTCCAAAGGAGACTGGCCTTTTACCATCCGGCCCGCTCTTTGAGGTCAGAATCTTTGCTCCTGGCGGTTGTCCCACGAGTGAAGAGAGCGCGCCTGGGTGGCCGTTCTTTTAGCTTGCTGGCTCCACAGATGTGGAATTCGCTTCCGCTCCTACTCCGGGGGGCCTCTAGTCTTTTTGATTTTAGGCGAGGTCTTAAAACCTGGTTGTTCACTCATTAGGCCTCTTTGCAGTCCTTTTTTACTTGTCTGTTCTGCACTTTCTTCTTTACTGTGGTATGTTATTGCGAAGTAGTTCTCCTTACCTAAAGCGCCGGGACACTCTTTTTGAGTAACCGTTGCGCTATATAAAAGAATAAATAACATAACATAACATAACATGGCTGCTGCCTGCTGTGAATTCAGTATTACCGAGCCCGGCCAAGGGAGAGTGCAGTGGATGTCGTGGTGTGATGTATTCCTATAGGTTCTGGATCGATCCCCCTATTCCTGACCCTATTCTGGTTAACAAGTTAACTAGCAGCCATCCCATGAGGCAGAAAACCCCCATGATGCAGGAACCGTTATCTGATAATGCCACACTACGGCACAGGAACGTGTTATCTGATTAGGTCATAACGCTTGCCATCTAATTAGACAAGCGATATTCCTCCAGCCCCTGATAAGGCATACGGAGTTCTCAAAACAAATCAAACCTATGACAGACCTGGGAAAAACCCTGCGGCCATTGTTTTGATTTCACCGAGAACTTCAGCAAAAGAATGTGCTAACGACCTGGTCGTATGACATCCTTATTGACGTATCTATGTCCATCCTTACGTCAATCTCGGCACCTTAAAGGTATAAATATTACCGATATTGCCCTATGCAAACACACGCGGTGGTGACGAGATCGGAGCAGCCAGACTTGCCGAAGCCCAGAGCAGAGCAGACCCCGCTGGCGCAGCCCCGCCTTCCTGACGCGCTGAGAACGAGAAGCTGCCTTTTTCTCCTGCCGAGAAATCCAGCTCCGGCGCTTCCGGGTAGCCCTCGCAGGCAGCCTGGAATATCGAGACCAGAGACGAGAGATACCATCCCTCAACCATCCTAGATTCCAGGTACAGAACTGAATAACCCCTCGCAGAGAATTCTTTAGTCAGTCACTTGGCAAAACAAACTTAACTTAAACTGCTACTTTCTATTCCCGCCCACTTATTAGGCTTAGGTCAGGTACACGGGGTAGGCGTAGTTAGAAACACCAGTTGAGTACGATTAGTCAAATGTATACATGTATGCAATATATTTTATTCATTTTAAACCTTCATATGGCTTAGAAACCATATCAATGTTTTTACAGTATTATTTTATACTTCTGCTTTTAATGTATGCACTTTACTTAACCATAAGTATTGCAATAATATCGATCCATTTCTCTTGTATGAGAAAAGAGACTGATCAATAAATAACATCCTTTATTGAACACGCCCGTCTCTTCCTTTTCTCTACAATCTGATGAGACTAAGAATGCACGTACTGACTGAGTAAAATAAATTGCCTTTTGTTCACACGACTCTAGAGATACACTCTTGATTAGGGGAGAGCAAAGTTGTCATGTTCTATGGTTGTCAGAAACTAAATCCCTTCTTGTCTATCCAGGGAGGTTCAACTCCTCCTTGCCTATTCAAGAAAGTTTCTAGTGAACTCTGAGCTAGCTGGCAAACCCAAAACTTTAAGTCTAATATCGACAGTAGTAGACCTAGTTAACGTCTGGTCTAGGCCTATACTATTGAAGGTATTATTTCAATGCGCAGAGCCTATTGGGATAATAGGAACTACACTACAGTGGGAGTCATCTGTCCACTCACTGAAAGGTAAGATTTATTCAGTGACCACCAGGACAGACAGAATTCACAGCAGGGGCAGTCAGCTACTTGGACTAAGGCGAGCTGCGTTCTAAACAAAAAAAAAGGACCGATCTTTTTCTGTTTCTTGTGCTTATCTTGTTTGGGCCTGGAAATGTAGGCCGAATTAGAAAATGCGCAGGAGATTGCAGCAGGGAAGGGGGGTGGACAGAGTCTGCCTGGCACCCTTGCAGTCCCCGACCACCAGTCTTGCCTTGAGAAGACACAGCTTCACGGTGAGGACAGAATGTTCTGCTCAGTATAAGTACTATTCAGGAGTCCCGGATTGGAGAGAGCCTGCATTCTTGAGACATATGTTAAGTCGCACAGCATTTACGAACTCATTTGAATTAGGCCACGCCAGTGATATACTTATTTTTGGTGTCAGTGAGGGGAGGGGTAATTTTTGGAAACAATGCTGTTGGCTGTCAGTGACATGGGTGCCTCAGTTGCTTAGTGCTATTTCTTGCCAAATCAATACGGGTGCCTGTGTGTGGCGGTGTCCACTAGTCAGCTGTGTTCACTGACTCTTAATTTTAAATTTAGGCCGCTCATCTGTCACATGCTCTCTGTGCCTGCAGTCTAGGTGTCCCCTTAGTGGTGCGAAAGGCACAGTAAGGCAAAGAGAGTGCCACAGAACCCAAGGAGGGCTAGAGGTCCAGGTTGGCAGTGTTATATTTAAGAGGCAGAGCGGTACACACATTCCCACATGTAGCATGACCCTACATGAGTTCTTTCTGAGTGTCTTCAGCCTCGGTGTCCCCTTAGTAGTGTGAGAGGCATAATAGGATAAAGGGAGCGCCTCAGAACTCAGGAAGGGCTGAGGATGCCAGGGGTCAGTGCCATGACGTGCTTAGAAGCAGAGCGCTTTGCACATTTACACCAATAGCTCGAACTACACCTGCTCTCTGTGACTGCAGCCTGGGTGTCCTCTTAGAAGTGCGAGTGGCATGATAGGGCGGAAGGAGCACCCTAGGACTTGGGGAGGGCTGGAGGTCCTGGGGGTCAGTGGCATGAGGTGCTTAGAAGCAGAGTGCTTCACACATTCCCATCTAAGTGGCCTTCCATTGCTGGTGCTTTGCAGCAGGTTTAAAATCTTCTTGAACTTTCTCTTTTTCTTTTCTTATAATTTATATGTTTCCATCTTTTCCATTGCTTGATTTTGATCACGAGAAAGTGTCACTCATACTCGTTGAAATGTCACCCATATTTGCACTGAAATTATGGAAATGTCACACATACGAGTCTGAAACCTTGGCAGCTATGCGCAGGGGGCTTGTAAATCTGTCCGATAGTATTCAGCGTGCAGATTTTGTTTTCAGTCGTGTTAAGCAGGCTGTGCATATTCGTGTGTACCGGCGTCTTAGTTTGCCAGTTCTTTTGAGATGGTGTTCTATCTTGGAGGAGTTTGACACGGACAACAGATTCAGTCCGTCGTCTATTCCCATCACGCCGTGTCAGTTGAAAGCTTGGCGTTCGGCCCGTGGCCGTTTATAACGTTTGGCGGCGCGAGCCTCGCGGTGGCTAGACGTCTTCACAGCACTTCGGTGAGTTTATGGCACCGAGTAGTGTACGTGATTTCAAGCTCGGGGTAATTTTGTTTCAATATTCACGAGGGGGTTTTCTTGGCTTCTCCCAATCTTTAGCGTACTTTGCCACTGAAAGAAATCCAGCCGTGAGCGTCTGAGTATTTGGATCCACATTCCGATTTGTTGGAATAGAGTCCACTCGTTTGCAGGTATTTTATCTTATGATGCAGTATTGTCTGGTAATATTCACAGTGCTAGTTTATCTAGTAAACGGTTGCTTGTTCCTTGGATTTTTTAACAGGGTGTCTATCGTCTTGAAAAGCACACGATTGATAAGTTGATGCTCAACGAAGAATTTCTGCATTCCGCATTACGCTTGTCGTACATGCTTCTAAAGGTAATGGGCTTTTATGAGATGTCATAGGGATTTAACCGTGCAGTAACTTTTGTGTTACAGCTCAGGCCATGATAGTGTTCACATTTTGATTCAGGAAGGAACTTGACCATCTTTCTTTTGTACGTTTTCTGTCAATTATGTTCACTGGATGCTTCATTAAATCTTTGGTACAAGTCCAGGACTTCAGTTTTCCAATCATTCTCCGGTCTATGCAGATTATACTCCACGGTGGCGTGGTTTCTCGGTTGCTTTCTAGTTTCGCCTCGGGCTATTAATTGGATACTTTATCAATTCCACCAATGCACAGTTGTCTGTTGCCACTTGTCAGCACATTAGAAGCTTCATGCTCCTCACTTCACTGTACATTGTTTACAAAAAAGACTTGCAGATATCTTGTTTACATCAGCTCTAAAGATTTGTTGCATTTTTCATAGCTGGCCCTGAAGAAAGGGATGTTTTAAATCCCGAAAATGCATTGGGCATATCCTCTGAAGAAGATTGGAAACAGATGTTGATTTGAACATAATCAATTTGTTTCTATGTTTACCTTTTTTTGTTTGTGTTTTGTATAACGGCGAGTCAAAGTTGATCTAGCTGAGAACATGTGTATCTCAAGCCAAATAAAGGCAAACGCAATCCTGTATAATTGATGAATCAAAAGTCTTTATTCTGTTATGATAAATTTGTGTTTGATTTAGGTTAATCACTGGGAATTAAGTGAATTGGTGTATGCACATGCTGTGCATCCAGCATATAAGTAAACATTCACTTGCACACCAAGTTCATTCAGAGGTTGGTACCCTCTTGCTGGTTGGCACGCATATGAGTGTACATTTTGACTCTTTGCATCATTATATAGATTAGGTGTGCGCTATCATTATATAGATTAGGTGTGCGCTATCTTCATTTATTCAATGTTTCTCCATTAGGCCCATGTCTTACACTTCCAGTGATATCACTATGCAGTTCCCTGAGGAAACAAACAATACAATTGCTTACCCCCATGTTGGACATGATGTGCCATAATTTAGACCTGTTTGTATTATTCGAAAGCTGAAAATCAAATCCAAAAACGCCAGATACAGATTACCCTGCTTGGCTATGGTATACTTACTGATTAACAAATAATGATTATGGCATTGATCGATAGTGCTAAGACCCACGTGAAAGCCAAACTGTAGGTCTGAGAGAACGGAATTCTCCTGAGTCCAGGTTTCAAGACCATCCAGGACAATCCTACCTATCATTTTAGGTGTACAATCAAAGTGAGATATGGGCCGGAAGCCCTTAAAGCTCAGATTAATCCCCCTTATTAAAGATTTGTATGACTATAGCTCAGGGACAGTTAGCCAGGTTTCCCAGAAACAAATTACATCACAATTTCCCAGGAAAACTAAGTGGTCCGGATTCTTACATTTGGCTCTAAAGACCCACCAAATTCCATGATGCAAATTTGTGTGTGATGAAATGTTGAGTTTGCAAAAACAATGTATATTTGATGCTGGTAGTGTACAATGGAGTTCACGAAAAAGTGATGGATATAATGCTCATATTAATCTCCGCCACTTGTAATTACTCATGCCACATCCCAATGCATCATTATTTTGCACGCTATGCCACCTCATTTTGGCCCCATCTCTATGCAAATCAGCCTTGGCCCTGCTCCAATTTGAACAATCCAGCACGCACTGCCAAGCCAGGTCCTCCCAAAACAAAAACACAAACAACCCAGGATGGGTTTTGCCCTGGTTATGGGCTCATCAGCTGAGTATAGCTTGGTCCTAGAGACACTGTGTATGGGCATACCCGACCCACTTAGGGCGACACCCTGAAGCATACAAAAAAAGTGATAGAGGGAATGCTTGAATTGCTCTCAGCCACTGGTTATTACTCGACTGAATCCCAATACTGACACACCCCTTCAATCACTAAGAAACTTTGTTCACAAGTTGCTCTTGACTCTCTGATTATGATGGCCTAAGCATTGGGATACTGTAGGAGAGTAGGGTCTGCTATCCTATGGTCACCCCAATTTTTGCTTTTTGCTTCACTGGTTTTCGACCTAATGTGGCTGTGGGCCTGCTAATCAAACCCACAGCCTGCTGTTCTCGCTCTAAATTCACAGACATGTACTATAGGTACATCACCAATTTGGTACTGGACACCTTGTCAGCCCCTGTACCAGGCACTATAGGTGCTCAGGGCATAGGTGCATCCAAGGCCTACCAGGGGCTGCAGCATATCTTTTGCCACCCCTGGCTGGTACTTAAATCGACACAACTGGTTATTCACACAGCTGGGGCAAGGTGGTGTACTCACCCCTTGCTTAGATATAGTATACCTATGTCTAAACCTATATCTGGACACATATACACCTACTAGCAGCCCGTCCCGACATTGTCCGGGTATGAATTGCTGCCGGCCAGTAGTATATTGTTTTGTCGGATTTCGTTTTGATAGCATTTCTTATCTGTGACAGGCCTGTGAAACGCGCCGATTCACAGTCCACGCTGATGCACTTAAGAGTGCGCGTTCAATAGTGTGTGAACTCGAGTTGCCCTACTTTATTTTTCCTTGACATATTATATAGCGCGAACTCGACAACATGGCATGAGCACAATTTACATTACAGAAGAACACATTCATTTGTGGTAGGCACGAGGAGACAAAGCGATTTGCCTGGAATCACAGGATGTTGAGCTGATGCCGAGATTCGAACGTAGCTCCCCAGCTCTAAAGTTCGCAATTCTAGAACTTGTGGCGGGAGGTGTGCCTAAAAGTGTATGTCGGTGTATGTCGGTGCTGGCCATCAATGAGAGAGACCTGTGCATTTTTCAAATCAGTGGTGAAAAAATATGAGTATGTTGCTGGAGATGTGGGCCGCCGTGCCACCAATGTACTTACCGGGGGAGGATAAACACCCATTATTCGGCAACTTTCGTGGAAGAGGTGTGGCGCCGCGGCCAGGGCGACTGACGCTGGAATCTGGGGATCATGGTTCGATCCCCGGCTCCGGCGGCAGGTTAGCCCAGCACCATGTGACTCTGGGCAATAGCTTGCTTAATCTTCCCGACGGCCCCCCAGCGCCTAGAGACCCTTACGGGTGATTGTGCGCTTTACAAATGTGGATTATTATTATTATTATTTCCGCATACCATCACTCCGCATACTTTCATTACGAAAGTACCATGACGCATGGCATTACATTTTATATGCTTTACCACGCATACATTTACAACGAAATTCGTTGTAAATGCATGAATGGTAAAAAACATTTTTTTTATGTTTGGATAAGGTAAGTATGGGTATAGGGGTATATGTTTTGGGGTGCTAAGGTAAATGTTTTGGGGGGATGTTTGGGTATTTTAAGGGTTCAGATATAGTTTTGGGTATGGGGTACAGGGATAGGTTTAGGGATAGGTATGGGTTTTGGGGTACAGGGGTATTTTTAGGGTTCAGGGCTAGGTTTGGGTGTTGGGGTATTTTTAGGGTTAAGGGGTAGGTTTGGGTTTTGGGGTACAGTGGTATTTTAGGTTTAAATCTTTTTTTATTGCATAATATAAATACAATACAAAAACATGAACTACCACTGTTCGAAGCGAGTACTACAGCCCAATACATACAAGCGCGCCGGGCGCTAGGTCCGCCCTCCTGAAATGCTAGAGGCTGGTGTTGCGTGATGCCAAGAACAACAACAGTAGTATAAAAAGGAAAAAGTAACAACCCCCCCTCTCCCCAACTCCCTCAGGTGTCCCCCCCCCCCTTTTACCACCTCCCTCCCCCCCCCCCCCAGAAGGTCCAGTGCTCCAATCCGCCCCACCCCTCCACTCCCCCCTTCCTCCGGCTAATTCCCCTCAAACCCCCTTCAGGGAGCCGGCACATCAGGTGGTGTCAATCTCAAGAGGCGAAGATACCTCGGGCAAGTAAGTTCCCTAAATTCGGTGACCAGCATAGAATGGAACGGCTGCCAGAGGTCTTGGAACTGCTCCACTTCTCCAGCCACCGTGAGCGAAAGCTTCTCCATTCCCAGCACATGCCACAGTCTATGCAACCAACCCGTGAGGGAGGGGATCGTGGTGGTGCGCCAATGTATGAGGATATTCTGGATCGCAGAGCCCAGCGCAATAGCAATTTGTCGGCCTCTACGGGATTTCAGGGGATACATTAGTCTATTAGGGAGACCTAGCAATACATACGCGGGGAAGCGCGGCAGCTCTATTTCGAAGTGTGTATCTATCTCAGTCAACACCTCCTCCCAGTAGGCCTGAAGCAGCGGACAATCCCACAGGACATGCGTAAGTGTGCCTACTTGGCCACAAGCCCTCCAGCAATTACCATCAATATTACGATTCATCTCGCGCAGCCTTTCGGGAGTGTAATACCAGTAGATGGTCACTTTAGTAAATGTTTCTGTGAGCCCCGTGTGGTATGCAGAGTGTCGTGCTCGGTATGAGATCTGTTCCCACTCCTTGTGGCTCAGTGTCCTCCCCAACTCCCGTTCCCACCGCTCCCTGCCCCGGTTGTATAAGTGAGAGGAAGGGGGTTGCAAAAACTTGTAGAGGTCAGAGATCAGCTTCGCGTCTGAGGTGCGTGACAAATGCCAGCGCTCGTAGGGGAGAATACTCCTATCCGCCGACTCCCTCACTTGCGGGTGCAGCGCCTCAGTGGCGCGCTTGAAGGTATCTCAGTCTCTCCGTCTCAGGGAACTTGTATTCCTGTCTGAAAGTAGAAAAGGGAATAACTCCTTCCGAGTCATACATATCAAATAGAGTCCTGCACCCCGCAGCCCTCCAGTGTGCGAAAGCCCCCGGTTCCATTCCTGGTGTGAAGTCCGGGTTCTCGACTAAAGGTGTAAGCGGCGAGGGGAACGTGGTAAGTCCGTGCGCGACGCTCGTGGCGTCCCACACCTTCAGCGGGACCCGCGTGATGAACGACGCGTACAAATTGGGTGGCCGGTGAGCCCTGCGCAGGAAGGGCACTTCCTGTAGTGGGCGGCCTGCTACCGCCAGGTCCTGGAAGAGCCAGTGCTTATCCGACTCCCATCTGCTCCACTCTACCAGGTATCGCAATTGCGCAGCCTGGAAGTACTTGCGGAGATCTGGTACCCCCTGCCTCAGGGGCCAGCGTGGAGAGCGTCCTCTTCAATCTAGGCTTACGGCCTTGCCAAATGAAACGCGCAAGATCCGCTTGCGTTTGCTGCAGCCACCCCGGGGGGGGGGGGGAGCTGGAGCGGCAGAGCCCGGAACAGATAGAGGATTTGTGGCAGGACCGTCATCTTAACCGAGGCAATCCTGCCAAGCCAGGACAGCGTGCTCTTATTCCAACGTCCCAATTCCTCTCTAATGTTCTTGCCCAAAACAGTATAGTTTACAGTCATTGTGGCCGGCAGGGTGGGCGCCAGTAAAAGGCCCAAATAGGGCACAAGTTCCGACTGCCATTGCATGGGGAATAGGTTCTGCAGCTCGGTTCTCGTATGTGCGGACAACGAGACATCCAAAGCCACCGACTTCCCAAAGTTCATTTTGAATCCCGCAACCGCGGCAAAAGCGTCTAGCTCCGCAATGCACGCCGGGAGCGCCCTCCTCGGGCCCTCCAGAGTCAGAATGACATCATCCGCATATAGACTGACAGTGTGGACGTACCCCCCCATATTCACCCCTGTCGCGCGCGGGTTCGGGCGTATCCTCTGGGCGAAGGGCTCCATATACAGGGCAAAGAGCAATGGGGACAGCAGGCATCCCTGCCTGGTGCCCCTCTCTATCGTAAAACTCTGGGAGCTACAGCCATTCACCCGCACCGTCGCAGAAGGAGACTTATAGCAGTTAAACACCAGGGAGCGAAATTTCTCCCCAACACCTACTTTCGCCAGGACCTGTTCTAGGTATGGCCAGTGTACCCGGTCGAACGCCTTCTCAGCGTCCACTGCCAGCATCATTCTTTCACCGGGAATCCGGGATGCTTTTTCTAAGAGATGCGTCACCCTCTTAGTGTTGTCCACCGTTTGCCTCCCGGGGACGAACTCCGTCTGATCTGCGTCAACCAGACCTGGTAGGTAGAGTGCCAATCGGGCCGCCAGGATCCCAGTATAAAGCTTGAGATCCACATTGAGGAGTGAGATCGGCCGGTATGAGCCGCAGAGGGTCCGGTCTTTCCCCGGTTTGGGGATGACAGTCACCGTAGCCCGCAGGAGGTCAGGCGGGATGGCGCCCGGCTCAGAGAACGAGTTGAAGAGACGGGTAAGGATAGGCACCAGCGTCGTACAAAACCTCTTGTAAAAAAGGGACGTATAGCCGTCTGGACCCGGGGCTTTGCCATGCTTCAATTTGGAAATGGCGGTGACCACTTCCTCAATGCGGATTTCCCTTTCCGAGTATTCCGCCGGAGCCAGGGAAGGGAGGGTGACCGAGTCCAGATATTCCTCTGCTTCGGGTACCGACGGGGGGGTCACTAAACCTGCATAGAACTGTCGGAAGGCTTCAGCAATCTGGACATCCTCCGTGACCGCCCCGTCGTTGCAGACCTTAATTTCTTTCACCTGATGTTGTTGGTGTGCCACTCTGAGCTTGTTCGCTAGGAGCCTGCCACATCTGTCCCCCCTGTATAATATGCATGTCGGAGACGTAAAGCCGCATACTCCGCCCGGTCCGTATCTAGAGCCGACAGGATTTTCTTTGCTGCTTTGAGTTGCCGCCAGACCCTGGGCGCCCCTGTTCGGCGATGTACCTGCTCTAGTTCACGGACCTTCTGTGTGAGTTCGTCCCGTTTAAGTTGCCGTTCCCTGTTCTCCGCTGAGGAGATAGCTATTCCCCTCGGAGGACCGCTTTCAGGGCTGCCCATTGTGTCGCGCGGGAAGTGTCAGCATTATCGTTGTGTTCCATATAGACACGGATGGTCTCTATAATGTGCTTCACTACCGTCTGCTTGTGAAGCAAGGTGTCCCTGAGGCGCCAAACGCCGCGCTGCGCAGGCATCGGGGGCAAGCTAAAGGTGCCCATGACCGGAGCGTGATCCGACAAGGAGAGGACCCCTATCTCGGAAGCCGTAGACATCGCACAGACCGGGCCCGTGACCAGGAGATGGTCCAGCCTCGCGTATGTTTTATGTGCATGCGAATAAAAGGAATAGTCCCTGTCGGCGGGGTGGAGGCGGCGCCAGATATCATGAAGATCCAAATCCGCTAGTTGGGACCTGCATGCCGCCGAGAGTTCCCCAGTCTGCAGAAACCGCTGAGCCGATCTGTCCAAAGACGAGTCAAAAACCATATTAAGGTCCCCGCCTATGATGATATGTCTGTCGGGGGTGGCAGTAACGTCCACCAGGGCCGCACTGAGGAACCGCTCCTGATGTTCATTGGGACTGTACGCTGACCCTATAGTAAACACAATGCTCCCCAGCTTAATCCGATACGCCAATAGCCTCCCTTTCTGTTCCACAAGTTTGTGCAAGACCTCTCCTTTGAATCGCCTCGCTAGGAGTATCGCCACCCCTGCTTTCTTAGTGGTGTGAGAAGAAAAAAATTGTGTCGGGAATTTATGGGAGCGCAGCCTATGGCAATCGCGGGCTAGCAAATGGGTCTCCTGCAATAGGCAGATATCTGCCTGTGTATTTTCTAATAGGGACAGGACCGCTCTCCTCTTAATCAGATTTTTCAACCCCTTAACATTAAGAGTTACAACCTTAAGGGTCGGCAAAGGCATCGAGACAAGTGTGGGCACAAGCAACGGTCTCCCGCCCGCGGGGTGCAATGCAAGAGAAACCAGCACCCGGGAGTCCGGGGGAACGGGAGCAAGTGTGCCAAGGAGCAGTAGGACCCCGTCGAAACTGAGTGGCACAGAAGCATGTAGTGTGCATGAGTCCTCCCATGGCGGCAAGATTCGGAAATAGCACGGGACCAACCCCCCCCTGTCACAAAACCAACCCTTCCACTCCACCCCCACCCCCCCAGAGTCCCCCCCCAAACCTCCTCCTCCCCTTGGAACCCCCAAACCAGCCCTCTACAACTAGGACTACAAACCTTGTCTCGATCAACCCCTCCACTGCGCCCACCCTCCCAACAGCCAAAGAGCAAAATATGAAAGAATAGCCATCCCAATGCTGCAGTAGCACCCCCAACTCCCCCCCCCCCACAACAACCTCGCAAACCTCATAGTCCCAGTCCGACTCCAAGTGGAACAAGTCTGTGGTGAGTCACTGTAGTGGACGTCCGGCCACCACGTCTCCCCCGCCGCCCCCCAGCTCCCGGTGCAGCCATCGAAACAATGCCAGAAAGGTGATCTCCCCCCGGAATCAACCTAGGCCGCATTTCAAGCCGTGAGAGCCACTGAGCGCACCGCCTCCTCCATTCCGGCTCTCACTGTAGGCGAATCTGGTCTGGAGTTCTGCCTCGAGCCCCGCCGCCGCGGGATCTGCTGCCAACCATCCCTAGTCACTCTCCGTCTACGCGGCGATTGCTCCCTCTCCTCTTCCATATCGATGCCCAGCACAGTACACGTGTCTCTGAGAGAGCGAAGCTGATGCAGTGTCCCATTCCAACAAAGAAGGATGCGGAATGGGTGCCCCCATGAGTATGGTGTTTCTTTGTCCCGCAAGAAATCCGTGGCTATCTTGAACGCTCTCCGTTTCCTGAGCATAATCGCCGAGAGGTCCTGGAAGAGGGCCACCGGATATTCCCTTAGTTGCAGAGGTTCACGCTTCCTCGCTTCCAGGAGTATACGTTCTGTAAGTGCGTAGTCGGGCAGGAAAGCAAGAATGTCCGGTGGCGGGACCGGAGGATTCCGCGCCTGGCCTACCCTGTGGGCCCTATCGATCCGAATCGGAAAGTCCACGTCTTCCCCCAGAATCTCCCTCAACAGCACCTGGAGAAAACCTGCCACATCTGCACCTTCTTCCTTGGATGGCACACCACAAGCCCGTATGTTGTTGCGCCGGGATCTATTCTCGAGGTCCTCATTGTGCGCCTGTAGGTCTAGGTGTTGGTCTTGTAGGCATAGGACCTCCTGCTGCAGGTGAGCAATTTCTTCGTCTCTAGAGTGTCCAGCCATCTCCATGGTTGCCACCCGTTCGCCGAGACTGTTCACCTCGCGCCGCACCTCTCGAACCTCCCCCGCTACCTCTTGCTTCAGTGTGTGGAAATCCTCACGCAGGGAATTGAAGAGGGTCTCCAAGAAAGATCTGGTGATGGGGACCTCTTCCTCCCCAGGCCCCTGCGTGGCCCTGGACGTGCCTGGGGAGGTGGACCCTTTCTCTCCCTTCTGCTGTCCCCTGCTCAGCATCTCCGGGAGGGTGCGATCACCTTTCTTCCCACGCTGCCCTGCCATCGCTATGTACTCCACTGCAGCCGCGGCGCACCTTGTCGTACTGCAACGGTCGTCCACCCTTGCTGCTGTGGGTTCCCGGCTTCCGGCTCGCTCTAAATCCTCAACCCCGCGACCGGGGTGTCCGTCGCGTCTGGGAGCTTCGTCTCGGGCCTATTCACAAGCTGCAAGTCGTGGTGGATTGAAGAGGCGATCCCCGGTGTGTCTTTGTCCTGGTGTCTTCCGCCCCTCCCGCAGGACCGCAAGGATATCGCCACTGCCGGGGGTGGGGGAGGAGGCGGGGAGGGGCGGGTGGGGGGCTAGGTCGATGGCCCCCCAAGCCGTTGCAATCGCACTCCTTCCCCACCGGGACTCAGTCTCTCCCCTGGGGCGTCAACATCCGAGTCCGGCCCTCAGCCTGGATTGCTTCCCAGACCCAAGTGTCTCGTTCAGTCCACGTTGTGTCCCACACTTCGGGCCGTGGTGGTGTGGGGGGGAGGACCCACCGCCGGCGCTCACCTCCGTTAAGTCCAGTTCCTCGGCGGGGCTCTGACCTCCGTCCCTCCGCGAGTGCAGGCCGCAGCACCAGCCTCCAGTAGTTGTCACCAACCGGGCCAGGCACCAGTCTGCTCCCAGCCTCGGAGAACAGGTTCCCCCCCTTACCGCCTCGTCCGGGGAGGCAGTCCGTCAAGCGACTCCAATGTCCTGCAGGTGGGGCCTATGCTCGGCTTCTGATGTCCGGTTCCACAGGATCGCCTGGCAGCGATACCCCGGTGTCGGGCCTGCACACGAGGCCGACGCAGACATCTGCCGCCGCACTTCCGCGGAGGGCCGACCCCTCCGCACCCCTGCCAATCGCACCGTCCGTCGGGTCTGCGTAAGTAGCTCCGGTGGGGGTTCCAGGCAGTTACCCGGCAATCCGGCCGGAGGAAGGCCGCAATCCCCGACCTCGCCTCCTCTCCGAGACTGACGGGGCTCCTCCCCTTTCGGGTCTGCGCTAGGCCCAGTTGCCCCGCCGGGGCATTCAGTGACTGTGCAGGCCCCCTCGGCAGGCAACTCGGCCGTTTCTGCGATCCGCTGACTGCAGCCTAATGGACAGCGGTTCCGGCCCCCACTAACAGCGCGGGGGGGGGGGAGAACACGCCGATTATAGGCACCGGGCCGGCCGGGGTCGGAGGAGCTCGCAGGGAACACGTCCTCTCACTCCGCCATCTTGGCCACGCCCCTGGTACAGTGGTATTTTAAGGGTTCAGGGCTAGGTTTGGGTTTTGGGGTACAGGGGTATTTTTAGGGTTCAGGGCTAGGTTTGGGTTTTGGGGTACATGGGTATTTTAGGGTTCAGAGGTAGGTTTGGGTTTTGGGGTACAGGGTTATTTTTATGGTTCAGGGCTAGGTTTGGGTTTTGGGGTACAGGGGTATTTTTAGGGTTCAGGGCTAGGTTTGGGTTTTGGGGTACAGGGGTATTTTTAGGGTTTATGTATAGGTTTGGGTTTTGGGGTACAGGGTATATTTATAGGGTTAAGATGGGTTAGGGCCCGATTCACAAAATGAACTTAAGACTCAATCCTAAACTTCCTACTATTTTGGTATTCACAGGATGAACTTACTACTTTTGGTATTCACAGAAGTTAGGATTTTGTATTAACTCTGTCTTAAGTCTGTCTTAAGACAAATTTAAGACAAACTTAAGACAAAATCCTAACTTCTGTGAATACCAAAAGTAGTAAGTTCATTCTGTGAATACCAAAATAGTAGTAAATTTAGGATTAAGTCTGAAGTTCATTCTGTGAATCGGGCCCTAAGTGTTTAAGGGTGTTGGGGTATTTTAAGGAGTAAGGGTGGGTTATGATTATGGGGAGCAGGGGTATTTAAAGGGAGCAGGGTGGACACCCGGAGCAGGAATGTACAGAACCTGGGAAGAAAAAACAATGAAATATTTGGCACAACGCTTGCTTTTTTTTCCCGTAATCCCGCGCCCCGCTCAGGTCCCCAGCACACGATATGAGACATGGCATGAAGGGCGGAACATAAAAACAACAGTTGATGGACAGAATGCAGAACTATATCATACATTTGCCCCAGTACAGAGATTTGGGCCTTAATCCATCCTTTTTTTGCACTCCACACTACCCTAATTCTGACACGGCCATATGCAAATCAGCCTTGACCCTGTGCCTCATGGGAACAGTGCAGCCCGAACTGCCAAACCATTCTAGGACCAGTTTCTAGCTATCAGCCGTCTTCAGCCAGGATAGCTTGACTTCAGTGGTGTGGAGAGCATGGGACTCACGTCTGAGCATACCCATCACACTCGTGGTGACAAATGCAAAAACAACAGTTGATGGACAGAATGCAGAACAATGTCATACATTCACCCCAGTATAGAGATCTGGGCCTAAATCCATCGTTTTTTTGCACTCCACACCACCCCAGTTCAGACATGGCCATATGCAAATCAGCCTTGACCCTGTGCCTCATGGGAACAGTCCAGCCCGAAGGGCGGAACGTACCACATGCCCCCAGCACAATGCAGACACGCCCACAAGGGACTGCTTTGCTGGCACGGTTCTTTTACCTTTTAAATGTATATGGTGGGCGTCTGCGTAGCCTATGTCATTCTGCTGCAACTGCCCTTTCCAACGCTGTATTGGGTGTTGTGATTGGTGCTGTGGTTCCTGAGATTACCCGCCTCAAATGTTTGGGCTCTCTCTTTATTATATTAGTATAGACAAGTCACTCCTATGGCAGGCCTTTACAATCCTGGAGGCAGAGTGCTTGGTTTTATGTGAGATGGTGCTCTAGCATGAGCTGAGCCTGTCTGCAGTGTTCGGAACCATTTCCTTACTGCTGTTCCAGTGATACTGCCATACCATATACTCTTAAGTGCATTATAATCCTCTCGGTTAATGCTAACTTTGGTTTGGCTTTATCAAAACATGTCCTGTTTGGTGTCATATACTTTGGAATACTACCCCCTCGCCAGTTCTGGCGACGGGGGTAGCATTCCACCCTTCTAGAGGGAGAAGACATGTTACTTTACTGAAAACGCGGTTAATCCTAACCAGAGCCCCAGCATCACAAAATGGATGCTGCTGCCACAGACACATGTCTGACCTCCTGCTGCTGACCGAAACTTGGCAGAGGACGCCTGGACAAAGGGTTTCCTGTCACAGGGAGGTGTCACACCACCCCAGACAGGAGATATTGGATTATAGCAGGGAGGGTTAAAAGAAACTAGACACTGCCTGGGGCGCACAAGGTGTCCCCAAGCAAATGCCAGCCAAACCGGTTCTGGGGCACTCCAGCCCCAGTCTTGGTGCGAAGCTGGACAAAGGGAAAGGGGTGTAACCACCCCCTTCTTGGGTCCCACCCATAGGAGGGACCTAGCAGGTAATCCAGCCCCTTGATTTGGAATAAAGGTAGGAGCTGTGCAGATGCACATCAGATTATCCTGACTGAAACTTATGAAACGAAACTCTGGACCCTTCGACATCCTACGCGACGTAGAAGACTGAAGAGTCTCCCTTGTGGTCAAGGAGTGACCACCCTGTGCAAACGGGCACCATCCAGCACCTCGACGTTTGCTTTGTTGCAGTTCCCGCCGGAACTCGAGCAACAGAGATCGACAAGACCCAGCTTTCCTGCCTTCCAGCAGCCTGATCCACAGTCTATGCAGAGCTGAGACCCGTGGAGGCGACCTGAAGCGTGGGAGCGGCCATCTTGGAGAAACTACGAAGCGCTGACCGTGCAGCTCCCGAGGCTCTGTCTAAGCTGTGCATTGGAGTCTGAGAAGCTCCAGCCCCGAGCAGCTTTTGCACCGAAGCTCACCCCTCCACACTCGATGAGTGCTGCGTGGGGCCCTTTTTCATTTTCCTGCACGACGCGTTGGTCCGGTCGCTTGCCCGTTGGCTAGTGGCCCCAGTACCGAAGAACCTTTGAATTTGCTCTGCTAGTCTGGTTGCTCCAGACAGGCCCTCGCTCCCCTGAAAAGGAGCACCCGCTCAGACCTTGCTGGTCCGAGTAAGAAGCCATCTTCGAATCTTGCGTGGGTTGCCTTTGCCAAGGCTTGTTGACTCCGATCTTGAAGCCGACAGCTCATGATTCACTCCAGGATATCCTCGGTGCCCCAGAGTCCACGTGGCAGTGGAGACAAGCTTCACGACAAGCACGTGATTGCGCCCAACATCGCCTGGTTCCTTCGTGGTCCCTGGCTAGTGACCCAGACTCTGTCCCCTTTGCTTTCAGGTACTCTACATCTTCGATCCACCTTTGGATCACACCGGACACTTCTCTTCTGGACGCCTGCGGCATCTACATCTCCAGGCACCATAGAACTGCGTGACGAAACATGACACATCTTTGCACCTGTGCACCCGCTTCCTGTGGGTGAGGTAACTCTTGAACGCCGGTGCTCCTGTAGTGGTTTACACCTCTAGTGTCCAAGTCTAAAGTTTTATCCTTCTAGTCCAGTCGGAAGACTCTTAAAACTGTAACTCGATAACTTTTACGCACCATTGACTTTGCATTGGTGCATGCGTGTGCTTTCTGCACTGCACCTGAATCCCTCGGGCTACTCCCGTCCTAACCGCTGTTAGTCCAGTGCAGTTTCAGCGATTCCCAAGGCCCTAGGCCTTACCACTGCTCGATTAGTGATTGTAATACCACTTTATTGATATATGGTTTGAGTGGCCACCTGCCCTATCCATAATTGTGCAACTTTCATATGTTATATTGTGCTATTGTTTAAACGCTTGTGCTTCACAGCTCATAAAGAGTAGTGGGGATTATTCTGAGAATAAATACATATATTTATATAATATATAACTTGTGTGGTGTCCTTTCATTTGATGTTACAGGATTGCATATGGTAAAACAGCTGGCTTCACATGTCCTCTTGAGTTAAGCCTTTAGGCTGCTTAGTCCATGCTACCTCTAGGATAGCTTGTCTTTAAGGTTGACTTACAACCACCACCATAAGGGATTGTTTGGACTGATACAGGGTGACCCCAGAACTGTGGACATCATACATCAGGCCAACTTCTCACATTGGTGAGCAGCGGTACGGATTTGAGCTTGCTGTTGTTTTACCTTTGTAATCTTTTATCAAATTGAAAGATCACATAAAGTACCATAGGTACATATAAACAAAGCTTAGCATATTTAAGTTCTACTGAACTTAGTAGTTGCAGGTAGAAGGACTTAGCACACCCTGACTACAACTCACTAGCAAGGTACAGTAGGAAAACACTTAGTGTAGGTAAGTGCATCACTTACACCTCACTAGAGTCATGTCTGGCACAGGTGAAGCTCAGAGCTCTCTACCTGTGGTGGTTGACCCTCCACAGGCAACCTCAGACTATGACAGATTCAGCCATAGAGACTTTAGTGCCTTGTGCACTGCAAGGAAGCTGAGAAAGGGTCACAACCCTACCATTCCCATCCTGATAGCCATCCTGGAGAAGGATGATCTTGAGAAAGCTAGAGTAGTTCCCTCAGGGTCAGGAGGAGTGAACCCCCCAGATACTGAGAACACCTCCCCAGAAGTAGAAAATGAGGAGGCAGACCCTGAATCAGAAGGTGAAGAGTCAGAGCAGGATCAGAGGGGAAACCAGGTACCAGTGGTAAGGCTTAGCCAAGCCAACTTGGTCCTACATGGGAATGGAGAAGGGAACCACTTCTCCAGACCCAATAGCAGGATTCTCCCAGGCAATAGGAGAGAGAGAACTCCTTCCAGGGATTCTCACATTTCTAGTGCCTCAAGAGAATCTCAGAGGGGAATGACTCCCCCCCCCCCCCCCCCCCCCCCAGAGGAAAGAGCATAAGGCCAGGATGAGAGCTGTTAGACTCCAAATAGAGAGGGAGGAAGTAGCCCTGGCCCAAGCTAAACTTGCTTTTGCAAGAGAGCAGAAGTTAAGTGCTGAGATACCCACTGGTGGCAGCACTATCCCTAAGGATAAAGACAGGTCCTATGAACATAGAAACCTGAGTATGATTGTGCCCCCCTACAGAGATGGGGATGATATCCACAAATGGATAACTGCCCTGGAGAGGGCTTGCGTGGTACAGCAGGTCCCTCAAGATCAGTGGGCAGCAATCTTGTGGCTATCCTTTTCTGAGAAAGGGAGAGATAACCTCCTCACTGTTAGACCTGAGGATGCTAAAAACTACTCTGTCTTGAAGAGTGCTCTTATTGAAGGGTTTGGCCTAACCATGAGTAATACAGGTTGTTGTTCAGAGACACCCAAAAAGCACAGACTCAAGACTGGACTGTTTTGTTGATTGTGCCACTAAGGCTCTGGAGGGTTGGTTGCAGGGAAGTAAAGTCTCGGACTATACAGGATTGTACAATCTTATAATGAGAGAGCAGATCCTTAATAACTGTCAGAACCAGCATTTGCATCAACACCTTGTTGACTCAGATCTGACCTCTCCCCAAGAATTGGGTAAGAAGGCAGACAAATGGGTCAGAACAAGGGTTAAGCAGAAACCCCAGAACCAAGGAGGTGATCAGAAGAAAGCAGACCAGAAGGGTGGAGATAAGAAAGAAAAAGATCAGAAGTCTTCTACAGGGCCCCAAAATAATTCTAATAAGTAGGGTGGTTCCCAAAATGGAAACAAGAAAAAGAAGAATGATGGCCCAAAGAAACCTTGGTGCAATACTTGTAAGTCCACTTCTCATTGGAGAAGTGAATGCACTAAGAGAAACCCAGTTCCTACCACTGCAGCCCCTAAGGCACCTGCACCCCCTAGTACAGTTAGCAGTGGTAGTGCACAACCCAAGGGGATAGTAGGGTTAACCCTGGGATCTGAGATGGAGTCTGGCTTAGTCAGAATCCCTACTCGGGCAATTCTGATCTGTGAGGGGGACATACCTATGTCCTCTACTACAAGTCCTAATACTTTGGGCAAGTACAGGCAGACGCCTTTGATTAATGAGAAACTGGCTCAGGCCTACAGGGACACTTGTGCCAGTGTCACTATGGTGACACCTAACTTTGTGGACCCTGAACAGATGATACTAGGTGAGAACTACATAGTGACCAATGCTAGCAATGCCACTACTACACATAGTGTGGCTGTTGTTAATTTCTCCTGGGGAGGGGTAACTGGCCTTAAGAAAGTTGTTGTTAGTGCAGACCTCCCAGTTGACTGTCTTTTGGGCAATGATCTTGAGGAATCCTTATGGTCAGAAGTGGAGTACAGGACTCATGCAGAAATGCTAGGGATTTCAGCCCATGTCCTTGATATAACCAGGTCCCAGGCCAAGAAGTGCCTACCTGAACCTGTGGTGGATCTTGAAACTATAGACCAACCACAACCCAAGAGAAAGAGCAAGAGGGTCAAGGCAGAGCCTTCCCACTTGCCCCAGGTTGAGGATCAGACCTCACAGGAGGGTGATTCTGTGATCCAAGAGGAGACTGTCCTGGAAGAACTTGAACCTGATCAGGTTGAGTTTCTGGGGACAGGGGCACCCTCGAGGGCAGATCTGGGGCAGGCTTAGTTAACTTGCCCTTCTCTTGAACCCCTCAGACAGCAAGCTGAGGCTGCTGGGAATGCTCAAGGTACCCATAGAGTGTATTGGGATGATGGGCTCCTTTATTCTATTTAGGGGCTTCTTTCTAACCTTGGCCCATGATATTCCCCTTGCAGGACACTTAGGCCAGAACAAGACTTGGGACAGGCTTGTCCCTCACTTTCACTGGCCTCACATGTCAGAAGATGCCAAGGAGTTTTGTCGCTCCTGTGTCACCTGCCAATCCAGTGGCAAATCAGGTGGCACCACAAAGGCCCCCCCTTATACCTCTACCTGTGGTGGGGGTGCCCTTTTAGAGAGTTGGGATTGACCTGTTGGACCAATGGATCCCCAAACAGCATCTGGGCACAGATTTATCCTGGTGGTAGTGGATCATGCCACCAGGTACCCACAGGCAATTCCCCTGAGGACCACAACCGCTCCTGTTGTGGCAAGGGCCCTACTTGGAGTTTTCTCCAGAGTGGGCTTTCCAAAGGAGGTACTTTCAGACAGAGGCTGGATACTTAAAGGCAATGTGGAAGGAGTGTGGAGTGAACTATAAGTTCACCACACCCTATCACCCACAGTGCAATGGGCTTGTTGAGAGATTCAACAAGACCCTAAAGGGAATGATAAAAGGATTACCTGAAAAGCTCAGGCGTAGATGGGATATCCTTTTACCCTGCTTACTCTTTGCTTACAGAGAGGTCCCACAGAAGGGGCTTGGCTACAGCCCTTTTGAACTTTTGTTTGGCCACCCTGTGAGGGGTCCATTGTGTCTTGTGAAGGAAGGATGGGAGTAACCTCTCAAAAAGCCTAAACTTGATATTGTGGACTATGTACTTGGTCTCCGCTCCAGGATGGCTGAGTACATGGAGAAAGCATCCAAAAACCTGGAGGTCAGCCAAGAATTACAGAAAGCTTGGCATGACCAAAAGGCTGTTCTGATTGAGTACCAGCCAGGGCAGAAGGTGTGGGTGTTGGAGCCAGTGGCCCCAGCAGCCCTCCAAGACAAATGGTCTGGACCCCACACCATAATTGAAAAGAAGGGAGAGGTCACCTACTTGGTGGACCTTGGCACCCCTAGGAGCCCTCACGGGGTGCTCCATGTGAACAGATTGAAAGCATTTGTGTGCAGGGAAGACATGGGTTTACTCATGGCTACAGATGGGGAACAGGAGGAACAGTGACCCTCTCCCAGACCTTCTTTCCCAAAACCCTGATGATGGCTCAGTGGATGGAGTAGCCTTGGCAGGCAGCCTCACTGACCAACAACAGATGGACTGCAGACAGGTGTTGCAAGCCCATAGACACATGTTTTCTCTTACACCCAGTCAAACTAACTGGTGCACCCATGTGGTGGACACTGGTGACAGTCTGCCTGTCAAGAATAAAATCTACAGGCAACCTGACCATGTCAGGGATTGTATAAAGGCTGAGGTGCAGAAAATGTTAGAACCTGGAGTGATTGAGCCATCAGAGAGCCCGTGGGCCAGCCCAGTAGTCCTAGTGCCAAAACCTCATACCAAAGATGGAAAGAGAGAAATGAGATTTTGTGTGGACTATAGAGGTCTCAATGCTGTCATTAGGACATATGGTCATCCCATTCCAAGGGCAGATGAGCTTATTGATAAATTGGCTTCTGCCAAATACCTGAGCACATTTGACTTGACAGCTGGCTATTGGCAAATCAGGTTAGCTGAGGAGTTTAAAGCCAAAATAGCATTCTCTACCCCCAGCGGACATTATCAGTTTGTGGTGATGCCCTTTGGTTTGAAGAATGCACCTGCCACCTTCCAAAGGTTGGTGAATCAAGTCCTTTCTGGGTTGGATGACTTTTGTGCAGCATATCTAGATGATATTGCTGTCTTTAGCTCTACCTGGGAGGATCACCTGATCCACCTGAAGAAGGTTCTGGAGGCCCTGCAAAAGGCAGGCCTGACTATCAAGGCTACCAAGTGCCAGATAGGGCAGAGCAAGGTTGTGTACTTGGGCCACCTAGTAGCTGGAGGCCAAGTTCAGCCACTGGAGAGCAAGATCCAGGCCATACAGGACTGGGCTCCTCCAACTACCCAGACACAAGTCAGAGCCTTCTTGGGCATGACTGGGTATTACAGGAAATTTGTAAAGAACTATGGGTCCATTGTGACACCATTGAATGATTTGACATCCAAGAAGATTCCCAAAAAGGTTCAGTGGACAGTTAGCTGTCAAAGGGCATTTGATGACCTGAAGAAGGCCATGTGCTCTGCACCAATCCTTAAGAGTCCTGACTACTCCAAACAGTTCATTGTTCAAACAGATGCTTCTGAGTTGGGTGGGAGCTGTGCTTTCACAACTTAATGTAGATGGTCAAGACCAGCCCATTGCTTTCATTAGCAGAAGGCTGACCCCCAGAGAGAAATGTTGGTCAGCCATTGAGAGGGACGCCTTTGCTGTGGTTTGGGCCCTGAAGAAGTTGAGGCCATACTTTTTTGGTACTCACTTCCTAATTCAGACAGACCATAAGCCCCTCTTGTTGCTCAATCAGATGAAGGGTGAAAACTCCAAACTACTCAGGTGGTCCATTTCACTACAGGGGATGGACTTTACAGTGGAGCACCGCCCAGGGATTGACCATGGTAATGCAGATGGTCTCTCCAGGTACTTCCACTTAGAACATGAAGACTTATCTGGTCAAGGTTAAGTTTAATGTCCCTGCGTTTGGGGGGAGGGGGGGTTGTGTAGGAGAGTAGGGTCTGCTATTCTATGGTCACCCCAATTTTTGCTTTTTGCTTCACTGGTTTTCGACTTAATGTGGCTGTGGGCCTGCTAATCAGACCCACAGCCTGCTGTTCTCTCTCTAAATTCACAGACATGTACTATAGGTTCTTCACCAATTTGGTACTGGACACCTTGTCAGCCCCTCTACCATGCACTGTAGGTGCTCAGGGCATAGGTGCATCCAAGGCCTACCTGGGGCTGCAGCATATCTTTTGCCACCCCTGGCTGGTACTTAAATCGACACAACTGGCTGTTCACACAGCTGGGGCAAGGTGGTGTACTCACCCCTTGCTTAGATATAGTATAACTATGTCTAAACCTATTTCTGGACACATATACACCTATAAGTCACTCCTATGGCAGGCCTTTACAATCCTGGAGGCAGAGTGCTTGGTTTTATGTGAGATGGTGCTCTAGCATGAGCTGAGCCTGTCTGCAGTGTTCGGAACCATTTCCCTACTGCTGTTCCAGTGATACTGCCATACCATATACTCTTAAGTGCATTATAATCCTCGCGGTTAATGCTAACTTTGGTTTGGCTTTATCAAAATATGTCGTGTTTGGTGTCATACACTTTGGAATACTACCACCTCGCCAGTTCTGGCGACGGGGGTAGCATTCCACCCTTCTAGAGGGAGAAGACATGTTACTTTACGGAAAACGCGGTTAATCCTAACCAGAGCCGCAGCATCACAAAATGGATGCTGCTGCCACAGACACATGTCTGACCTCCTGCTGCTGACCGAAACTTGGCAGAGGACGCCTGGACAAAGGGTTTCCTGTCACAGGGAGGTGTCACACCACCCCAGACAGGAGATAGTGGATTGTAGCAGGGAGGGTTGAAAGAAACTAGACACTGCCTGGGGCGCACAAGATGTCCCCAAGCAAATGCCAGCCAAACCGGTTCTGGGGCACTCCAGCCCCAGTCTTTGCGTGAAGCTGGACAAAGGGAAAGGGGTGTAACCACCCCCTTCCTGGGTCCCACCCATAGGAGGGACCTAGCAGGTAATCCAGCCCCTTGATTTGGAATAAAGGTAGGAGCTGTGCAGATGCACATCAGATTATCCTGACTGAAACTTATGAAACGAAACTCTGGACCCTTCGACATCCTACTCGACGTAGAAGACTGAAGAATCTCCCGTGTGGTCAAGGAGTGACCACCCTGTGCAAACAGGCACCATCCAGCACCTCGACGTTTGCTTTGTTGCAGTTCCCGCCAGAACTCGAGCGACAGAGATTGACAAGACCCAGGTTTCCTGCCATCCAACAGCCCGATCCACAGTCTATGCAGAGCTGTGACCCGTGGAGGCGACCTGAAGCGTGGGAGCGGCCATCTTGGAGAAACTACAAAGCTCTGACCATGCAGCTCCCGAGGCTCCCTCGAAGCTGTGCATTGGAGTCTGAGAAGCTCCAGCCCCGAGCAGCTTTTGCACCGAAGCTCACTCCTCCACACTCGACGAGTGCTGCGTGGGGCCCTTTTGCATTTTCCTGCTCGACACGTTGGTCCGGTCGCTTGCCCGTTGGCTAGTGGCCCCAGTAACGACGAACCTTCGAATTTGCTGTGCTAGTCTGGTTGCTCCAGACTGGCCCTCGCTCCCCTGAAAAGGAGCACCCGCTCAGACCTTGCTGGTCCGAGTAAGAAGCCATCTTCGAATCCTGCGTGGGTTGCCTTTGCCAAGGCCTGTTGACTCCGATCTTGAAGCCGACACCACCGACAGCGAGAGCCTTCGTGGGACAGCTCGTGATTCACTCCAGGACATCCTCGGTGCCCCAGAGTCCACGTGGCAGCGGAGACAAGCTTCACGACAAGCACCTGATTGCGCCCGACATCGCCTGGTTCCTTCCTGGTTCCTTCCTGGTCACTGGCTAGTGACCCAGACTCTGTCCCCTCTGCTTTCAGGTACTCTACATCTTCGATCCACCTTTGGATCACATAGGACACTTCTCTTCTGGACGCCTGCGGCATCTTCATCTCCAGGCACCATAGAACTGCGTGACAAAACCCGACACATCTTTGCACCTGTGCACCCGCTTTCTGTGGGTGAGGTAACTCTTGAACGCCGGTGCTCCTGTAGTGGTTTACACCTCTAGTGTCCAAGTCTAAAGTTTTATCCTTCTAGTCCAGTCGGAAGACTCTTAAAACTGTAACTCGATAACTTTTACGCACCATTGACTTTGCATTGGTGCATGTGTGTGCTTTCTGCACTGCACCCGAATCCCGCGGGCTACTCCCGTCCTAACTGCTGTTAGTCCAGTGTAGTCCCAGCGATTCCCAAGGCCCTAGGCCTTACCACTGATCGATTAGTGATTGTTATACCACTTTATTGATATATGGTTTGAGTGGCCACCGGCCCTATCCATAATTGGGCAACTTTCATATGTTATATTGTGCTATTGTTTAAACGCTTGTGCTTCATTGCTCATAAAGAGTAGTGGGGATTATTCTGAGAATAAATACATATATTTTTATAATATATAACTTGTGTGGTGTCCTTTCATTTGATATTACAGGATTGCATATGGTAAAACAGCTGGCTTCACATGGCCTCTTGAGTTAAGCCTTTAGGCTGCTTAGTCCATGCTACCTCTAGGATAGCTTGTCTTTAAGGTTGACTTACATCCATCACCATAAGGGATTGTTTGGACTGATACAGGGTGCCCACAGAACTGTGGACATCATACATCAGGCCAACTTCTCACAGATACCTTTAAGAATGACTATATACGAGGTAGCTGCCAGTGGGAGCAGCTGGAGTGAAAAAGTATTACCAGTTATTAGTGTAGAATATTTTTGCTGGGTAAAGTGCTGCGGGGGCCTAGCCGGAATTGCAGGTGGAATAGTGCCTGGATTTTCAGAAAGCAAATTATTAACATTGCATTAACTGGTGCAGCTACAGATCTAATAGGCGTAATAGAGCTTGGCCAATACTTTGAGAGAGAGGGAGGAGTCTCCGTATTAGAGTTTACAAGTTTTTAAACCGAAACTGCTTTTCTCAATAGCGTTCAAGCCCCCAATAACCATGTCCATGAACTTCAAATGAAAGTCATTCCATTTTGTGCAATTTTACATGAATTGAAGCTGCCAACAATACTTTAACAAGCAACACAGAACAAATAAATCGATGACACAATAATGCTTCAAATGTGCATCAGTGTCTGAGTAAGGACTCCAATCGATAAAATAGGCAGCTACCTGCATAAAACTGTGAGGAACTGTGAATGCTGCAAATGTAGATGTAGATGTACACCAAATATGGTTGCCACGTAAAAACACGGGCATTTTACTGCTTCTATATTGACTTTTGAAGTGCAAGCCCAATATAAGATGGCCGCCGAGATACGTAGCGAAAACGGATGAAAGCGAGGCTTGGCAAAAAAGGCTGTGCGCGAGATTGAATAGAAAGACGCGCTCAATAAGAGGCTCGGCAAAGCGTGCATGAGCCAATCAAGCAACGCGCCTTAGTGCACACCAACAGCAGCATCCCCCAAAAATTTGCATTTGGTCCACCGTAAATTCCAATGTCTGGACTTGCGCAAAGGGCAGACGTTGGGGTACAGGCAGCAACGATAATCCTCTGATGGTAACTGCATTGCAAGGCATTAAGGCGAGGATCGCGAATGCTGAAAAGTCAGCGGGTCGATGAAATAAACACCTATGTGTCACCAAATGTAATGAGTAAGCGGGGTTTATATATATTTTGCCCAACGCCGTACACCTGCCTGTGACTGCCGGTGCCTGCCGTGGTGGCAAGAATCACAAAAATCCAAGCAATCCTTTGATAAGAAAAGAAGGCGGCACACCAATATCACACCAGGGAGGTTTTAATGTGCAAGAAAAGGACAACTCGTTTCAGCCTGTCGGCCTGCGTCAAGTTCAAAGGTCATAGCTCAGAATCACGCTTAAATGCGCTCCACGTCAACAATAGACATTGAAGACATACTAATCCGATTCTCCCATATTATACATATAATTCAATCAATCATCAGTAAAATAGAAGAATTACATATTTATCATAGGTAACAAATTGAAAACAATTTTGAGAGAATACGAATTTCCAAAAATTATATGATCGACATGTCACAGGACCAGTATCGTACTCATAAACTTCATCCAAGTTACTTAGTTTGATAAACATAATCAAGGAAATATATACAAAGAATATATACAATAATCGCTCAATCCTGGTAATGTACACGAAAGAGCATCTAACTCCCAGCCAAGGCTTAAATAACTGGTTGTTGTGTGCACAATATCTTGTCAATAAAGCATATTGAAAATATTTCAAATAAGCCAAATATTCAGAACTGCGCACAATTGACGTACATTTGCGTGGCCTAGCAATATGTAGTCCACCTAACATTGCATCTGTCACCATTTGGATAAGGTCACGTATTAACGTAGAGTAATTTCATTAAAACAGTGAATGCAACAACAAGCATGAACGGATATTCCATGTATATACAATTAAAGTGCATCTTTAACAACCATTGGCATAGCCAGTAGGTCTAGCTTTTGGGACCTTATAAGTATTTAGTTATGCAGCGCAATATCTTTGGTGCAACAACAACTGTTGCATGGCTAAACACTTATAAGGTCCCAAAGGCGAGACCTATTGGCTATGCTAATGCTTGTTTTGATTTGTGTCACTAATTCAGGGGCCTGGAATGCAAGCAGCTCCCTCCCCTCCGATAGTAGAAACCTCCAAGCTGGTCTGCCCACACCCTTTATTCCAGCTGCAGCCATGAGAGGTGGATATTGTAAAAGCCCTGGGAATCTTTGTACTATGAACGTGTAGGCTATGGTGAAATAGACTTCTACTATGAAAGGGTGGGCATTGGGAGCGAAAACCCTGCCACTGTGAAAGTGTAGGGGTAGGGTGTAAAAAGCTTGCCCTATTAAGGTGTAGGCTTAGGGATAGGAAACCTTGCACCTGGAAAGTGTAGGAGTAAGGAAAGAAAAACGGGCACTGTTAAAGTGTGGGTGTAGGGACAGAAAACCTGGCACAATTACAGTGTAGGCGTAGGGAGAGAACCTGGCACCAGGATGATAAAACTGCACTGTGAAAGTGTAGGGTGAGGGACAGAAAGCTTTGCACTATGAAAGTGTAGGCGTAGGGAGAGAAAGCCTTGCACTATGAAAGTGTAGCCGTAGGGAGAGAGAACCTGGCACCAGGGTGATAAAACTTGCACTATGAAAGTGTAGGTGGAGGGACAGAAAACCTTGCAGTATGAACGTGCGTAGGGGCAAAAGCTTTGCACTGTGAAAGTGTAGGCATAGGGAGAGAGAACCTACGCCAGGAAGGGAAAGAAAAGGTTGAGATGGACAAACCCATCAGGGACAACCTTTGTAGCATCTAAGTGCAAACATTAGACGCGGGGCATGCCAATGAGACATTGGCTCAACTTGGACTAATTAAAATATGAGGTGGAATTTAACAATGAGGTGTACTTAAGGAGGACGCTTTGGAGGGAAAATACATGCATTGAACTTCCAGAAAGCAAAAAAAAATAACATGTGCAGCTTGAATTATTCAAATATTAACTGGGAAACAAATATGTCAAAATACAAATCCTCGCTGAGTGCAAGGCAATGTTCTGCATCCGAAGGAAGGTTGGGCTAGGAGGCAGGATGCTGATTTCAAACTTCTCATGAGCAAGAGAGAGAAGAAAAGAGTTTAGAAGTGAAAGGAAACCCAGAGGCAGTTCAGGATGAATTAATTACAACTGCTTCAGAAGAGCTGGGGCGCCGGGAGCAAGAGCCACAGAGTGTTTGATTTCAAAAAAGCAAATTTTGACAAGCTAAGAACATCTGTGTTAATTGTCCAGTGGGACAGAAATGGGGAAGCGGGGAACGCGCTGGAAATCCGCAGCACTTTGCTGCACATAATCAAAGCATCAAAAAGGAAACCTGGTGAACCTAAGAGAAACTAGCATTGGCCACGCGGCTGGGCCGCGAAATGAAATAATAATAAAAATAAAAACGCGAGTTGTGCGTACGCGTGACAAACAAAAGTGCTGTGCACGTCGCACGTGTGTGGGTAAGCTGGTGGCTGCTTTGGAAGCACTTCCAAAAAGGGCTTACTATATGTCTCGCTAGACCACCGCATGCGCTGGGCTCTAGCAAGACCTAAAAACCACTAAATAGTGCATGAGTGGAGTGTAAAGTGTGCTAGTGCCCACTTTGAGAATACAAATTGTAACCCGTTCCAGTATTATAGGGAAGACCAGCCAGCCCCCCTCCTATGTAATATTACAAATGGCATGGGAATTGCTTATATCAACCCCAAATGGGGACCATCTCCTAATGCGTGGCGGGCCAGTGTCCCGATTCCAGCCAATTGCTCAGGATTATACTAGACTGGAAAGTGTATGTGAGACATCTTACTTAAATCCCAAAATACCAAATTAAATAAAACAACCAACTAACTAATGTAGATACATTGATGCTGCTGATGTGTATACAGAAATACAGCTTGCAGTTTGCAGAGATTAGAGGCAGTAAGGATTATATTTAGGCTTTCCTGTTTTCATTTCTATTTTTGGTAAATTCTGGTGGGTTTTTTTCTTCAGTATTTTCAATACCGTAAACAGTGGTTATCAGTGGTTACACATTTTCATGCCATTAAAAACACAGAAACTGTGTTTTTCCTGTGTTTATAGAATTTTAATTACATTTTAATTATTGCTTGCCTTCTGCACGTATATAGATAGCGTGTACACAGGGTATATGAGGTCCAAATACATTTTTACTGCACCAGAGGTGACTACAAAGTCAATAGCATTCTTCATTATCTCTGAAGATTGTGAAGATACTTTCAGCGTACCATATAGCAAGTGAGAATTATCTCTTTCAGGGGAGCACTTCAGCTCAGATATCGATTTTGAAGGCCAGCATACAACTTTTTTATATACGTAGCTTAATTACTGCAAATACAAACACTATCACTCCAATCTTTATTGAACTTGGCAGGAACTTTTTTCAGCAGCATTCCATGTGACACCGAGTTCCATGTTTACCAAACATCTGGTGTCATGTTTTCACCACTGTCTCTGATGCTTGGTGATGACATTCTTTTCACATATACTTGTCACTATATCTTGCATTGAATGCTTAAAGCCTGGGGTGTTTGGCAATTCACTTACAATGAATACTGACTCGCTAGAAAAGGAGGCTGAGGTATCAAAGGATTTCACCTATTCTCTGTCTGTAGGTAAATGTGATGATACATATTAGGAAAGATTCTTATGAAACCAGCCATTTTACCTATCGGTGAAATCAAATGAAGCCAAAATATTAAATATGATGTTGATATTTCCCGATTCTCTACTGTTTATAAAGGAACTAAGTAAGACCTAAAACATGCATCTAAACACTGCATCTTTTGACCAAAGACCACAAAACTGAAAAAAGCAGAAGGAAGAAGAAACAATGTTTTAGTGACATCCCTAAACAACAAAACTCAAGCAGAGTAATGTTAGCCCAGTCTTTCTTGATGCTACCTTGTATAACAAAGTTACAGTGTATTGTTCCCTTCAGGAAGAAATAAAAATGACTCTCTCACTCATCTTTTCCTTTCTTTGAATGGCACTTAGTTTGTGACTGTAAAGGTGTTTTTTCAGTTTTTATATGTTTACACTGGAAATGGCTATTTTCCTTTTGGTGGGGTTTTATCAGTTATTATAGGTTTATACCTAAAACCAGATAGCCTAATTATACTCCTATGCGTGTGGCCAATTCTTGTTCCCTACTCATACCGAAGGGTGCCCTAGTATTCAGGTCTATAATATACCTGGATTCTAAGATGCACAGTTCTTTTTCTCGGTCACCTCCTCTGATATTCTTCAAAATACGTTCGAGTCCCATGTAACTCAAGAGCTGACTGTTGCCATTATGGACATTATAAAATTGTCTAGCAACCGGATAGTTAAAATCATGATTGGTTATAGCTCTTGAGTGCTCTAAAATACGTCTTTTTACAGGCAGGTTTGTGCTGCCTATGTAACGAAGGCTACATGGGCACTCCAGGCAGTAAATGACAAAGTCAGTCATACAAGGGATGAACTTGGATATAGATCTCTCTTTCCCATTGGATGTCTTAAAGGCTTTGCAACTCCGGCTATTGGTGCAAGCCTTTCAGGCATTGCACTTAAAAAATCCTTTACTGCTTTCAAGCCAGGTTGGTGGAACATCAGTTTGGTAGTAACTGTTGATCAATCTCTCCCTAAGGGAGGGTGCTCTCATGTACGTTACTGTAGAAGAATGACCAACTGTATGACCAATTATGGGATCTGATTGCATTAGACCACAATGTTTTCTCATGATAGATTTTAATTTGTTGGATCCACCATTGTACATGGTGATCATTCTTGGGATACTGGAAGATTTCCCCTTATCTGTGACAGCATTAGATTTGAATAGGACATCTTTGTGTTTAGTATCTTTCAATTTTGAAGCTGCCTGTGTCAAAACCTTATCTGAATAACCTCTGGTCTTAAATCTGCGTAGCATTAGATTTTGTTTGTTCTCAAAACTGGCATTTGTGCTGTAATTTCTGCATGCCCGCAATAACTCCCCATATGGTATGCTATTTAGCAAGGACTTAGGATGATAACTATGGGCATGCACAGTACTGTTACCCGCGGTTTCTTTTCTAAAAAGATTTGTTACCAGCATGTTGTTCTGGACAGCTATGTGCACAACAAGAAAACCGCATTCAGTTTCACTGATCACATGAATAAAAGTAAGATTTAAATCATTGCATGATAGGCTTTCTATAAATCTGATGGCTAGCTCCTTGCCACCGTCCCAGATGATAAAAAGGTTGTCAATATAGTGTAGCCATGATGGCACATGACTAGTGAATGTTTCCACCTGCTCCTCCCACTAGCCCAAGAACAAGTTTGCTAGGCTTGGGGCGAAGCAGGTTCCCATCGCTGTACCAGACTTCTGGCGATACAATTTCAAAGAAAAAAATATTCTCATTGAGGAAATATAACGTAAGTTTTAGCATCACAATATGTTCATATAGGTCGATGGATCTGCGTTGTAAATGATACAGACATGCTTCTACCCCTTTGTCCTGATTAATACAAGTATAGAGTGAGCATACATCGTAAGAGATAAGTAGGAAACCCTTGTCCCATTTGATATCATGTATTCTCCTTAGAATGTCAGTGCTGTCCTTACAGTACAACCTCAAATCTTTGACAAATGGGGCCAAAAAGTAGTCCAGATAGATTGATGTTTTTTCCAAGAGTCCACCATTAGATGAAACGATGGGCCTCCCTGGAGGTCTGGTGGCATGCTTATGTACCTTCGGTAATAAGTACAAACCAGGAATGCGGGGGTTATCGTTTCTGAGAAATTTCAGTTCATCATCATCATCAATAAGGCCAGCTTGCCACCAATGCTGTAGCATTTCATAATATCTTTTGATGGTGTTCTCATATATGCCCCCGGAGATTTCCTCATAACAAGTAGAATCGTTCAGTTGCCGCATAGCTTTTGCTTTGTAGGAAATGGTATCCATCACTTCGACATTCCCTGCTTTGTCAGAGAGTTTGATCACTAGCGTTGAGTCAGTTAATAAATCCTCCAGTGCTTTCCTTTGGTCTTGAGTTAGATTGTCTTTGATGCAATATTTCTCATCATTCCTTATTATTCTCAGTTCATGCATCATTACTGAGTGGAAGGCTTTCACATTGTCATACAGGACTTTGGGGTTATATTTGGATTTGTTTTTTTAATCCACTTTTGCCACTACAATCAATTATGAAACCCAGAGTATTGAGTATGTCCCCCACATTTCTCTCTGTGGAGCTATCTGAGTTAATGTCCAATTCATATATGCCCATTATGGCATCCACCTCATCCAGAATGAATCTATTAGAGATATTGGAAGGAGATTGTGCTGTTAGAGATCCAGTCGCTTGTATTTGGCGTTTAGTAATCAGGTGTAATTTCATGAGTTTGAGTTTTCTAATGTAGAGAAAAAGATCTATGCTCAAATCTACATAATTCCAGTCGACCACGGGACAAAATTACAATCACAATTTGAGAAGTGATTCCTCTTTCGTGGTCAATGTACGTGCTGATAGATTAATGATAGATTTGTCCACAAATTCTGTATCGGCGCTTAAGCTCATGTCCCTAGCATGCCCCTTCCCCGTGGTCTCCCTCGACCCCTTCCTCTTCCTACTCCTTCTTCTTTTGAGGGTGTTTGTTCATTTTTCTCTTTTTGCTGTTTCAGCATCTGCAATTCGTATAGGAAGGTGAGTGGGTGTAGTCCTAAAGGGACCGCTGGGGTTGAGGTCTCAGACTCTGTGCTCACATCTGAGCTTGAGCCTGTGGAATTTGTTTCTTGCTCTTTTTGCTGTTGAATGAACTGGCAATCACACTGCGCCCAATCAAATCTTTTGGCATAGGTCAGAATTCTTCCCTCTGCGTAGTCTTTTTTGTCACGCAGAAATGTACGCTGTTTTTTGGCTTTGATAGTATCCTCGTATCACATCAAACAAGTTTCCAAAGCTTTGAGGAATTCTATCAGCGCTTGATCCTCTTTGTGCAGTTCAAATTTGGCTCTTCCACTGAATAGATCTTCTCTTGTTTTTTGAAGGTCTATTTTGGCATATTTAACAAGAATTTCGAGTATTACTTTGCACGTTTTTGCCATGAACAATGCCCATTTCTTAAGAAGTTAAGGGTTCGGGTTCTCGTAAGTGGGTATGATAGCTATTCGTAGTCCTCTTGGAACACGTCCCACCTCAATATAATTCGTTAGAGATGTAACTTCCCACCCTTTATTGAGTTCTCTCCTGGTCAATTACTCCAATAAATTCAGATTTTGTTTGACAGTCAAATTAGCTCCGCCTACCGATACTGCCATATTATTTATGATGTGACCGGTATCAATGTTTTCATTGAATAAGGATAGTGCCTCTGCCTGCCTTTCTGTCTCCCAGGCATTCATATCCTAGCAAGCATTTAACCGTGATGCTGAGCTATGACCTTTGAACTTGACGAAGGCCGACAGGTGTTCTTTTCTTGCACTTTAAAACCTCCCTGGTGTGATATTGGTGTACCACCTTATTTTCTTATCGAAAGGATTGTTTGGATATATATATATATATATATATATATATATATATATATATATATATATATATATATATATATATATATATATATATATATATATAAACATAACAAAGTTATTCTTGAATTGATGGATTGGTGCCTCAATAATAATTATTTTGCTTTTGGTAAGTGTTAGAACCTGCGGTAGCCTGGCCTAGGGCAAGACATACATTTCAGAGGCACAGTGTTAAGGTTGCAGACCACCCTAAAGTAAAACCACGCAATATCACACAAAAATAACGCTACACCAAAATGTGGAAAAATAAGCACTGCTTTATAAAAATAATATATATATATCTTGGCTCTTTTCACTTTCAGAATTCACAATTAAATTACCATTCAGGTTGGGTGAAATATAGCAGGAATACTTTTTCAATTCTAGGTCATAAGAACAATCAACATTTGTAAAATAGATAAATCACTTAGACATTTGGCAGATAACTCTTACTCCTCTACAGTGCAATTATGCAACTACTGTATTCAGTTTACTATGCATCATCTCTCATTACAGTATTACTCCAAAGTTTGGCCAGATCAACCTTTTAACTAGTTCAGGGTAACACTCTCCTTTACATGAATAGCGTTTACAATTCACTTTCTTATCCTGCTAGAGAGAAATGGGTTAAGAATCACATAAGCCAATTCCATTTAGGTCCCTGTCAGGGATTCCTCAAAAACGCTATACTCCCAGAGTCAGAGTCTCCATTTATGTATAGTTAATACTGTGGAATCCAATCCCCCACGTAGATACCTCCTTACTTGTGACTGTTGGGAGATTAGCCTTGTGCCAAAGGTCAAGAATTAGCCTGCACGAGGCCTGGAGAACCAAAGCTGAAGAGGCTCTCCCTCGCCTCAGGCTGACTCCTCCGCGCTGCACTCGCGCTGGATTTAATTAGGGCAAACACCACGAAGCCCCCGACCTTTACCGGGCCTCGTTTCCCTCCCTCCCTGCCCAGGCCAGCTCCTCAGTGTGGCGCTGGGGCAGGAGGGACACGCCGATTACTCAACTACTTGGGAAAAGCCGCCGGCGCCTCTCCTCAGCGCTGGACGGCAAGATGCTACTCTGGTGAGCATGCGCAGTAGCGCGCGTGCCGGTGATTTCTCTCGCTGCTCCCCTTCCGCCTCCTCGACTCCGGCTCCGCCTCACGGAGCCCGGCGGCTCAGCGGGGCATGCGCGGAGAGCTAGTGTCTCTCTCACAGAGACCGCGCTGGTCGCGCTGCACTGCCCCTCTTCTCCGCTCCTCACCTCAGGGCTGGCAGCTACAGATCCACAGCGACGCCGCTCTCCACGCTGGATTGGGGGGTAGAAGGGCGGAACAGCCCGATTTCTCCTGGCTTCTGCTCTCCTCAGTGGCGCTCCACCACAGCAGGTGAGAGGGGTCGCTCCAGGGAATTTATGAACAAGGGGGCAGTCTAGCTCAATTACCAGTCTCTGGACAGAGGCTGAGGATAAAGGCACACTTTCCACAAGTCCCTCCAACTGGGCAGAGGACTGCGCTCCGCAGCGCTGCAGTCTCCTTCTCCTATAGACTTCCCCTCTATTCTTTAGAAAAGGGGCAAGCTAGGCGCCCAGGGTCTCCAGCAACTTCTCACAGCGGGGCCAGGACAAGTAACCAACAGGGGAGTAGTGGGTTAGACCAATAAGGCAGCTTCCCAGTCCAGGAGGTCAACCCTAAGTCTAACCTCTTCCCACCCTCAACTACAGCCTGTCCTCCAGCTGACTTCCACAGGTAGACAAAATGGCTGCCCCGCATTCCGCCTTATATAGGCTGCCCTTCAGTGGTCCAGAATGGACCAGAAGGTTCTAGAACGCCCTATGCTAGGCTATGGCCAAGTTCTGAGTGTGACAGTTAGGGCAGTTGGTGGCCACCATTTTAGGTGGTGCCAACTTTCCTGTCAGAACAGGCCTCTGGGCCTGAGGTAAAAGATTATGGGGGGAAAGAAAGAACACCTATCCCCTTGACCAACACCTATAAAAAAGTAGTAGACACAAAAATACTAAGGTTGTGAGGGGCAAAAAGGGGACAAAATAAAGAATAATGAGGAGGGACTGCGCAAAAAATCCAGACAGGTCTAACACGCGTCCCCCCCAGCTGAAAGTGGGGAGAACTACCCAACCCCTTGGGAGTCCTCTTCACTAAGGCGGAAATACCTGGAGAGACCGTCTGCATTGGCATGGTCCACTCCAGGCCGATGTTCCACCCGGAAGTCCATTCCCTGTAGGGGGATAGACCATCTCAACAGCTTGGGATTTTCCCCCTTCATTTGCATCAGCCAACGAAGGGGGCGGTGGTCAGTCTGAACCAGGAAGTGCGAGCCAAAGAGGTATGGCCGCAGCTTCTTCAGAGCCCACACCACTGCAAAAGCTTCCCTCTCAATTGCACTCCACTTCTGTTCCCGGGGAAGCAGTCTCCTGGATAAGAAGACTACAGGCTGATCCAGGCCCTCTTCATTTAGTTGCGATAACACTGCCCCAATGCCATGTTCAGATGCATCTGTTTGAACAATGAACTCCTTGGAGAAATCGGGAGCCTTTAGGACCGGTGCTTCACACATTGCCTGCTTCAACTTTTCAAAGGCTCGCTGACAAGCCTTTGTCCAAACTACCCGTCGAGGTTGTTTCCTAGAGGTGAGCTCTGTGAGGGGTGCTACAATAGTGCCATACCCCTTCACAAAGCGACGGTAGTAACCTGTGAGGCCCAGGAAAGCTCGGACCTCAGTCTGTGTCTTGGGGGGTTCCCAGGCCATGATTGCCTCAATCTTCGCCTGCAGGGGCTGCACTGACCCCCTACCCACCAAGTGTCCAAGGTACACAACCGACCCCTGCCCAATCTGGCATTTGCTGGCTTTGATGGTCAATCCAGCTTGTTTCAGCGCCTGGAGAACTGCTTGCAAATGTTGCAAGTGGTCCTCCCAACTGCTACTGAAGACAGCAATGTCATCCAGGTAAGCAGCCGAGAAACCCTCCATTCCAGAGAGGACCTGGTTCACCAGTCGCTGAAATGTGGCAGGGGCGTTCTTGAGCCCAAAGGGCATCACACAGAACTGGAAGTGTCCCTCAGGCGTGGAGAAGGCTGACCTTTCCCTTGCTCCCTCTGCCAGTACCCTGAAGTGAGGTCAAAGGTACTTAGGTATTGGGCAGCTCCTAGCCGGTCAATTAACTCATCCGCCCTGGGGATTGGATGAGCATCAGTCTTGGTAACTGAGTTCAGTCCTCGGTAATCCACACAGAACCTCAGTTCTGGTGTGGTGCCCGGTGGGGCGGCTTTTGGGACTAGCACCACCGGACTGGACCAAGGGCTGCTAGACGGTTCTATCACTCCTAGCTCCAACATCTTGGCAACTTCGCCATGGATGCTAGCCTTCACCTTGTCCGACAGCCTGTAGGTCTTAGATTTCACTGGGGGGCTTTCTCCTGTGTCCACATCATGGGTACACAGGTGGGTTCTTCCCGGGACAAGGGAAAACAGCGAAGAGTACTGCCCCAATACCTGACGGCAATCCTCTCGTTGCTCAGGAGTGAGAGACGGGGAGAGAATCACTCCCTCCACCGACCCATCCTTCTCTTGACATGAAAAGAGGTCTGGGAGAGGCTCGCTTTCTGCTTCCTCCGCACCATCAGTCACCAACATCAGGATGACCTCAGGCCTCTCATGGTGGGGTTTGGGGCGATTGGCATGCAGCACCCGTAAGGGCTGCCGCGGGGTCTTAAGATCCACCAAGTAAGTGGCCTTACCCTTCTTCTCCAACACCTCAAATGGGCCTGTCCAACGATCCTGAAGGGCACTTAGCTCTCCAGGTTCCATCACCCAAACTTTCTGGCCAGGCTCCAACTCCACCGGGTGAGCATTTTGGTCGTACCATTCCTTCATGACTGCCTGACTGGCCTCCAAGTTGTCAGCAGCCTGCTTCCACAACTTGGCCATCTGGCTTCTGAAGGCCAACATGTAGCTCACCACATCCTGGGGAGGTTTTCTGGGAGACTTCTCCCATCCTTCCTTCACCAGGCTGAGAGGCCCACGCACAGGGTGCCCATACAACAATTCAAAAGGGCTGAAGCCCACTCCTTTCTGCGGCACCTCTCTGTAGGAGAACAGCAAGCAAGGTAGGAGGACGTCCCACTTCCTCCGTAAGCTCTCCGGCAGACTTCTTATCATGCCCTTCAGGGTCTTATTAAACCTCTCAACCAGTCCATTGGACTGGGGGTGATAAGGAGTGGTGAACCGGTAGGTCACCCCACACTCCTTCCACATGGTCCGCATGTAAGCGGACAGGAAGTTAGTCCCCCTGTCAGACACAACCTCCTTCGGAAATCCTACACGAGTAAAGATTCCCATCAGGGCCCTAGCCACCACAGGTGCAGTAACAGTCCTCAGAGGGATGGCCTCTGGGTACCGTGTGGCATGATCCACCAGAACCAGGATGAACCTGTGACCAGCTGTTGTTGGTGGATCCAATGGCCCTACAATGTCGATGCCCACCCTTTCAAAGGGGGTGCTAACGACAGGAAGTGGTTCCAGGGGAGCCTTTAGCTTCACCCCTGTCTTCCCACTGGCCTGGCAGGATACACATGTCCTACAGTATGTGTTGGACGCCGCTTTCATCTGAGGCCAGTAAAAGTGGAGAACAAGCCGTGCAAAGGTCTTGTCCTGGCCTAAGTGTCCTGCCAGTGGTATCGCATGAGCCAATTCCAGCAGAAAGGCTCGGTATTGCTGCGGGACCACCAAGGCCCTTGATGACCCAGGTAGAGGTACCTTGGGTTCACTGTAGAGGAGGCCATCCTCCCAGTAAATATGGTGGTGTCCCGTAGCATCACCTGCTACCTGGGCTTCAGCCTGACGCCTCAGTCCCTCAAGGGTAGGGCACTCCCTCTGCCCCTTACAGAATTCCTCTCTGGTAGGACCTCCCTCCACATGCCATTCAGCAGGGATGGGTAAATCCTCCAGAGAGTCTACTCCCCCCTCCACGGACTCCTGGCCTACCACTGCAGGTGGCCGATCTGTCACATGGGGCGTGGAAGCCGAAGCAGGCTGTCCCTGTCTCCGTTTCTGACCCTTTTTGGCAGCGGGTTGGGCCATTGTTCCAGGCTCCAACCCAGGCGAACTCCCTCTCCGGGCAGTCGCAGACCGTGTGCTTACACAGGCCCAGTCAGGTGTACCCAGCATCGCAGAATGCGTCCGGTATTCCACCTCTCTCCAAGTGTTGTGCTCCATGTCATTCCCCAACAGACAATCAACTGGCACGGCAGGGCTTACGGCAACTCGAAGTGAACCTGCAACCCCTTCCCACTCAAAGGGAACCTCAGCCACTGGATAGTGGCCCATTCTGCCGTCAGCCATCGCGGCGGGGTGGAGTACATTAGGAACAACCTGCCCTGGAGACACCAGTTGACTTCTCACCATAGTCATACTGGCTCCTGTATCTCTCAGAGCCTCCCCTCTTTGGCCATTGATGGTAACCCATTGCCCATACTTTGTAGTATTTGGGGGCACCTGGATCTTTGGTACCATCTCCCGCTCTCCCAGGGACACTAAGGTGACACCCGCCCACTCACCCCCCTTATCTAAGGGCAACTCCTCCCCGAGCGCTACACTAGCTACTCCCGGTGACTTTCCTCCGGTGGGAGGGGGTGGTCTCTTTGGGCATCTGACATCTCCCTTATAATGTCCAACACCACCACATTCAAAACAGTGGGGAACCCTTGGCTGCTGGCTTTGGCCAGGATTAGGGTTTCTGGGCGGGTTTGCCCTAGGGGTGAAACCTGCTCCCTTACCTTGGAAATTATTTTGGGGACCTTTGGAGAACTCCTTCTTTTTATCTCCCCCCTCCTTCTTCTGGGGGGCGCCCTGTCCGGCTTTTTGAGAATCCCCTCCAGTCCCCTTGGAGGACACCCGGGTACTTGCCCAAGTGTCCGCCTCCTCTGCAAGCTTCCGGGGATCGGTCAGCTTGCTGTCCACCAGGTGTTGGCGCAACTCGGGAAAACATTTCTCGAGGAGGTGTTCTCTCAAAAATAGATTGTACAGCCCCTCATAGTCTTTTACCTCGCTGCCCTTGACCCAACCCTCCAAAGCTTTCTTGGCGTAGTCTAAAAAGTCTACCCAATCTATAGACTTCCCCTCTATTCTTTAGAAAAGGGGCAAGCTAGGCGCCCAGGGTCTCCAGCAACTTCTCACAGCGGGGCCAGGACAAGTAACCAACAGGGGAGTAGTGGGTTAGACCAATAAGGCAGCTTCCCAGTCCAGGAGGTCAACCCTAAGTCTAACCTCTTCCCACCCTCAACTACAGCCTGTCCTCCAGCTGACTTCCACAGGTAGACAAAATTGCTGCCCCGCATTCCGCCTTATATAGGCTGCCCTTCAGTGGTCCAGAATGGACCAGAAGGTTCTAGAACGCCCTATGCTAGGCTATGGCCAAGTTCTGAGTGTGACAGTTAGGGCAGTTGGTGGCCACCATTTTAGGTGGTGCCAACTTTCCTGTCAGAACAGGCCTCTGGGCCTGAGGTAAAAGATTATGGGGGGAAAGAAAGAACACCTATCCCCTTGACCAACACCTATAAAAAAGAAGTAGACACAAAAATACTAAGGTTGTGAGGGGCAAAAAGGGGACAAAATAAAGAATAATGAGGAGGGACTGCGCAAAAAAATCCAGACAGGTCTAACAGTAAGGAACTGTGGAGACAGCTCCTATGCGTGGCAATGGGATCCTGCTTCTCCCCCAGCTACGCGTGCTTGCACGTAGGCTGGTGGGAGGAGCAGGTTCTCAGCGTCACACATGAGGTGTGGGTCAGAGAGAAGATTGTCAAGTATCTAAGATATATTGATGACCTATTCATTCTATGGCAAGGTAGTGAAGATGAGGCGCGACTATTTATAGATAAAATCAATGCGAACTTCCTCAATCACCACTTTACATCTCACATCAATCATAAACAGATAGACTTCTTGGACGTCAAAATCTATGTGAGTGCGAATAGATTAGAATCAACTTTACACCGCAAACCCACATCAGGCAACACTACACTACATGCCTCAAGTCTTCACCCAAGGCATACAATAAGCAGCATCCCTTATGGAGAAATCTTAAGGATTAAACGAATTTGTAGTTCTCCTGCAGATTTTGAGGGTTGTGTCACTGACCTCAGGTACTGTATTAAAGAACGTGGCTACTCAGACCGAATTTTTAACCAGGCTTTGGCTAAGGCAAGGTTAAGAAGCAGAGACAATCTATTGCCGAGACAGAGCTCATACACTGATACTATTGATTCCCTGGCTGGTCCAGACACAGTAACCAACACTTGCCCTAGATTTATCACTGCTTACAGCAGTGAAGAGAACGCCATCAAAAACATTATTAAAAAAAACTGGCCGATAGTTCTCACTGACAACATCCTCAATTCTACCTTGCCCCAAAAGCCCATAGTTACTTTTCGTAGGGCCAGAAATATGGGGGCATTTCTGGATGTTAGCAGCCCAGAGCTGATACAAAAGGGTACAGGTCTTTGGCGGCGAGGTAGGAGAAGGACCTTCCCCCTGTGGTGCCTCTTCGGATGCGGGGGACGGCGGCGAAGGCGTGGCCGGTTGATCGAAGCTGGCGTTTGGGAGCGTAGAAATTGAGGCGGGTGTTGAGTTATCCTGGTCCTTGGTTGTGCAGGGCTTTGTGTGCGTGGGTGAGGAGACGGAAGGTGATTCTCTTGTTGACCGGGAGCCAGTGCAGGTCTTGCAGGTGTCCGGAGATGTGGTTGCGACGGGGGATGTCCAGGATGAGCCTTGCTGAGGCGTTCTGGATCCGCTGGAGTCTCTTCTGGAGTTTGGCGGTGGTTCCGGCGTAGAGGGCGCTGCCGTAGTCCAGTCGGCTGGTGACGAGGGCCTGGGTGACCGCCTTCCTGGTCTCGGTGGGGATCCACCGGAAGATCTTGCGTAGCATGCGTAGGATGTTGAAGCACGACGAGGAGACGGCGTTGACTTGTCTGGTCATGGAGAGGGATAAGTCCAGGATGAAGCCCATCATAAATGCACTTATGCATAGTACTTGTTGTGCAATAATTTCAAATTGTTGTTTTATCCATAATTTCTGTAATTTCGTGCAATATGTATATATGAAAACGACTAGGCTTTCTGACATTGGACTCAGGCAAATCCAGTCTGTTGTTTGTGTTTGTAGGTCACATGACCTTTTCTAGGAGGCGGGCAGCAGGCGGGGCACAATGCACTTAAAAAATCACTGAATCCAGCTACTCCTTGCATGGGGGACTGAATAGCCCGAAACGCGTCATGGTTGGTTGTACCACTAAGACCTGCAATTAAAATCAGTTACCTGAAAAGTTCGTGGTCTGTCTCCTGCTTCGCCGGTCCTGGGGGATTGGAGCTGGCAATGCGGAGTTTCTATATATATATATATATAATCTATATATCTCAGGAACCACAGCACCAATCACAACACCCAATACAGCGTTGGAAAGGGCAGTTGCAGCAGAAGGGCATAGGCTACGCAGACGCCCACCATATAAATTTAAAAGGTAAAAGAACCGTGCCAGCAAAGTAGTCCCTTGCAGGCGTGTCTGCGTTGTGCTGTGGGCGTGTGCTGGGGGCGTGACAAATGCTGGGGGCGTGTAGTACGTTCCGCCCTTCGGGCTGGACTGTTCCCATGAGGCACAGGGTCAAGGCTGATTTGCATATGGCCATGTCTGAATTGGGGTGGTGTGGAGTGCAAAAATACGATGGATTTAGGCCCAAATCTCTGTACTGGGGCAAATGTATGATATTGTTCTGCATTTTGTCCATCAACTGTTGTTTTTGCATTTGTCACCCCAAGTTGAATGGGTATGCTCAGACGTGAGTCCCATGCTCTCCACTCATCTGGAGTCAAGCTACCCTGGCTGAAGACGGCTGATAGCCAGAAACCGGTCCTAGGATGCTTGATTCCTAGGTCCTAGGATGCTTGATTCCGGTCCAGGTAAGACATGGCTTGGCAGTTTGGGCTGGACTGTTCCCATGAGGCACAGGGCCAAGGCTGATTTGCATATGGCCTTGTCTGAACTGGGGTGGTGTGGAGTGCAAAAAAACCATGGATTTAGGCCCAGATATCTGTACTGGGGTGAATGTATGACATTGTTCTGCATTCTGTCCATCAACTGTTCTTTTTATGTTCCGCCCTTCATGCCATGTCTCATATCATGTGCTGGGGACGTGTGCGGGGCGCGGGATTACGGGGGAAAAAAAACAAGCGTTGTGCCAAATATTTCATTGTTTTTTCTTCCCAGGTTCTGTACATTCCAGCTCCGGGTGTCCACCCTGCTCCCTTTAAATACCCCTGCACCCCATAATCAATTCACCCTTACTCCTTTAAATACCCCAACACCCATCAACACTAACCCATCTTAACCCTATAAATATACCCTGTACCCCAAAACCCAAACCTATCCCTAAACCCTAAAAATACCCCTGTACCCCAAAACCAAAACCTAGCCCTGAACCCTATAAATACCCCTGTACCTCAAAACCCAAAGCTACCCCTGAACCCTAAAAATACCCCTGTACCCCAAAACCCAAACCTAGCCCTGAACCATAAAAATAACCCTGTACCCCCAAACCCAACTAGACCTGAACCCTAAAATACCCCTGTACCCCAAAAAGGAAACCTAGCCCTGAACCCCTAAAAATACCCCTGTATCCCAAAACCCAAACCTACCCTGAACCCTAAAAATACCCCTATACCCCAAAACCCAAACCTAGCCCTGAACCCTAAAAATACCCCTGTACCCCAAAACCCAAACCTAGCCCTGAAACATAAAAATAACCCTGTACCCCAAACCCAAACCTATCCCTAAACCCACCCCTGTACCCCATAACCAAACCTATATCTGAACCCTTAAAATACCCAAACACCCCAAAACATATACCTCAGTACCCCAAAACATATACCCCTATACCCATACTTACCTTATCCAAACATTAAAAAAAATGCTTTTACCATTCATGCATTTACAACGAATTTCGTTGTAAATGTATGCCTGGTAAAAGCATATAAAATGTAATGCCATGCGTTATAATGGCATTGCGGAGTCATGGTACTTTCGTAATGAAAGTATGCGGAGTGATGGTATGCGGAAAGAAAGTTGCCGAATAATGGGTGTTTATCCTCCCCCGGTAAGTACATTGGAGGCACGGCAGCCCACATCTCCAGCAACATACTCCTATTTTTTCACCACCGATTTGAAAAATGCACAGGTCTCTCTCATTGATGGCCAGCACCGACATACACTTTTAGGCACACCTCCCGCCACAAGTTCTAGAATTGCGAACTTTAGAGCTGGGGAGCTACGTTCGAATCTCTGCATCAGCTCAACATCCTGTGATTCCAGGCAAATCGCTTTGTCTCCTCGTGCCTACCACAAATTAATGTGTTCTTCTGTAATGTAAATTGTGCTCATGCCATGTTGTCGAGTTCACGCTTTGTAATATTTCAAGGAAAAATAAAGTAGGGCAACTCGAGTTCACACACTATTGAACGCGCACTCTTAAGTGCATCAGCAGTGCACTGTGAATCGGAGCGTTTCACAGGCCTGTCACAGATAAGAAATGCTATCAAAACGAAATCCTACAAAACAATATACTACTGGCCGGCAGCAATTCATACCCGGATAACGTTGGGACGGGCTGCTAATATATATATATATTGCTGTTAAGGCCAAGAACTTGGGAGTGATAGTAGATTGTGATTTATCTTTTCGACCTCACATCCTGTCTCTTGTTGGGAAATGCTTTGGCATTCTACGGATGCTAAGGACATTTCTTCCTCTACTATCACTAAACCACAGGAAAACAGTCGTTCAGGCACTGATCGGGTCGCGACTGGATTACGCAAACGCTCTTTTTTTGGGTCTACCGAAATATCTTATGACCCGTTTGCAAGATGTCCAGAATTCGGCAGCCCGTTCTATCTTTGGACTCCCGAGGAGAGCTGGTGCCACTGCCTTATTGAACACCCTTCATTGGCTACCTATCTCCAAGAGAATCCTTTTTAAATGCCTGACTGTGGCCTTTAAGGCCTTACATGGCATTGGCCCCAAATATATTGGGAAACGTCTTTCCCGGTATGCGCCAAGCAGGACTCTTAGGTCATCTGGTCTGTCTCTGCTTACTGTCCCTGCAATTCGCCGTGCACGATTGGGAGGTCGATCTTTTCGCTACTTGACACCCAAGGCATGGAACGAATTGCCACTGTGCCTGAGATCGGCTCCCTGTCTTCTTACTTTTAGAAAGGATTTGAAAACATGGCTTTTTGGGAAATGGTCTTTTCATTTCTGCCCTTTTCTGTTGTGTGGTTGCCTTTTATGCTGTTATTCTTTGCCAAAGCGCCGGGATGCTCCTCTGGAGTCGCCGTGCGCTATAAAAGAAATAAAGTTAAAAAAAAACATATATATCTATATCTATATCTATATCTATATATATATATATATATCTATATCTATCTATCTATCTATCTATCTATCTATCTATCTATCTATCTATCTATCTATCTATCTATCTATCTATCTATCTATCTATCTATCTATCTATCTATCTATCTATCTATCTATCCACACCCCGTCCCGAGCTTGTACGGGTCTGAATGAGGTGTGTCTGAAAGTGTATGTCGGTGCTGGCCATCAATGAGAGAGACCTGTGCATTTTTCAAATCGGTGGTGAAAAAATATGAGTATGTTGCTGGAGATGTGGGCCGCCGTGCCACCAATGTACTTACCGGGGAGGGTAAACACCCATTTTTCCGCAAGTTTCTTTCCGCATACCATCACTCCGCATACTTTCATTATGAAAGTACCATGACTCCGCAATGCCATTATAACGCATGGCATTACATTTTATATGTTTTTACCACGCATACATTTACAACGAAATTCGTTGTAAATGCATGAATGGTAAAAGCATGTTTTTTTAAAAATGTTTGGATAAGGTAAGTGTGGGTATAGGGTATATGTTTTGGGGTACTGAGGTATATGTTCTGCGGTGTTTGGGTATTTTAAGGGTTCAGATGTAGTTTTGGATTATGGGGTACAGGGGTAGTTTTGGGGTTTAGGGATAGGTGTGGGTTATGGGGTACAGGGGTAGTTTTGGGGTTCAGGGCTAGGTTTGGGGTACAGGGGTATTTTTAGGGTTCAGGGCTAGGTTTGGGTCTTGGGGTAAAGGGGTATTTTAGAGTTCTGGGGTAGGTTTGGGTTTTGGGATACAGGGTTATTTTTATGGTTCAGGGCTAGGTTTGGGGTACAGGGGTATTTTTAGGGTTCAGGGGGTAGGTTTGGGGTACAGGGGTATTTTAAGGGTTCAGGGCTAGGTTTGGTTTTTGTGGCACGGGTATTTTAGTGTTCAGGGGTAGGTTTGGGTTTTGGGGTACAGGGGTATTTTTAGGGTACAGGGCTGGTTTTGGGGTACAGGGGTATGTTTAGGGTTCAGGGGTAGGTTTGCGTTTTGAGGTACAGGGTATTTATAGGGTTCAGGGTTAGGTTTGGGTTTTAGGGTTTAGGGGTATTTTTAGGGTTTAGGGACAGGTTTGGGTTTTGGGGTACAGGGTATATTTATAGGGTTAAGATGGGTTAGTGTTGAAGGGTGTTGGGGTATTTTAAGGAGTAAGGATGGATTATGGGGTGCAGGGGTATTTAAAGGGAGCAGGGTGGACACCCGGAGCTGGAATGTACAGAACCTGGGAAGAAAAAACAATGAAATATTTGGCACAACGCTCGCTTTTTTCCCCCGTAATCCCACACCCAGCACACGCCCACAGCACACAATATAAGACATGGAATGAATGGCGGAACGTAAAAACAACAATTGATGGACAGAATGCAGAACAATGTCATACATTCACTCCAGTATAGAGATATCGGCCTAACTCTATTGTTGTTTTGCACTCCACACCACCCCAGTTCAGACAAGGCCATATGAAAATCAGCCTTGAACATGTGCCTCATGGGAAAAGTCCAGCCCGAACAGCCAAGCCATGTCTTTCCTGGACCGGAATCAAGAATCCTAGGACCAGTTTTTTTTTTTTGTTTTGGGGCAAAGGCTTAGGGAAGGCAGTCCACTTCAACTTTTTAATCAATGCATTAAAAAATTTACAAATCATCAGTTTGGGGTTCAGAAATGTCTGCAGCTAGCGCTTGCAGTTTTTTAATGGGGCCACTTTAAAGAGTCCAGTGGCATAGGGGGGGAGTTAGTTACAGTTCTTCCCCCTTCCTCACTTTTCTGATTGTCCATGGCTGCATAGTCTCTAAGCAGGCTGAGCACCATCCTGCGGCACCCTTCTCTGTTCACCACCTCTCCATTTGTCACCAGGCGGGTCCTGGCGAACAGGAGAATGTCTTTAATACAGCAGAGGATCCTCCAGCACCCCTGGATAGCTTCCTCTGTGTGTGTCCCTGGAAACAGCCCGTACATCATGGACTGTTCAGTAATGTTCTCGTAGGGGATAAGGGCTAGCAGTTCTTGTCGTAAGGCAGCCCTTAGACTCTGGGCGAAGGGGCAGGCCCAGAAGAGGTGGTGTGCAGATTCTTCTGCGGGGCATCCCCTTGGGCAGTTCCTGTGTGGGCACAGGCCTCTGCTGTGCATGAAGGACCTCACTGGCAGGCCCCCCTTCACAGTCATCCATGCTATGTCCTTGTGTCTGTTTGTCAGACTTGGGGAGAATACATTCCCCCACACGTGCGTTGCCGTTGCTGGTGGCAGGTCGCTAACTGCTTCGGTGGTGTCCCTGGTCCTAATCAGTTTGCAGATTGTCTTGGGCTTCCAAAGGCAGGGAGTGACACAGTTCAGGCCAAATTCACCCACAAACTTTTCCACCTCTCTGTAGTACCATGGGAGGTCCCAGTTGAAAGTCACTGCATTTTCCCACTTATCCCATCCCAGCCGTCTCCACACTGGGAGAAGGAAAAAGCGGAAGACTTTGTAGGCAGAGTGGTCCTTGTTCATGTTTAACAGTGTTATCCGGACGCAGCCACACACAAAGAAAGCCCTGAGGATCGTTGGGATGTCAGGGACTGCCTTTCCCCCTTTGCGGTGTTCCTTGTGCATGACCGACCGTTTCACCCTGTCCATCTTCGAGTGCCAGACGAAGTGGAACACCATGCTGTTGATGGCCCGTGCTACATTGGCCAGGAGTGGCTAGGCCTGTGTCACATACTGCAGCACGGGCAGGGCGTCGTTCCTGAGCACCAGAGCCTTCCCTTCAATGCTCCGGTTTCTCAGGCTCCAGAGACCCAGTTTCTGCTTCACCTTGGCCAAGCGTTCGTTCCAGCTCTTCGCTGCCGCCCCTGGTCCTCCAAACCAGACGCCGAGGATCTTCATCAGTCCTGTCTCGATGGGGAAGGGGAGAGGATCGTTGCAGAGGTCCCATCGCCCGAAGAGTTTGGCCTGCGACTTGTCCACGTTTATTTTCACCCCTGATGCCTTGCCGAAGTCTGTGCACACCTCCAGCAGGGGTAGCTGTGCGCCTTATAAATGCTAGAAAATAAATAAATAAATAAAAATTTGACTGATTCTCCATCCACGCAGAAGAGGGGGACATCGTCCATGTACAGCGAGCACTTGACCTCCTTCTTCGCGTCGCCGGGTGTCTGGATCCCTCTGATGTTTGGGTTCTTGCTGATGTACTCGGCGAGAAGTTCTATAACCAAAACAAACAGAGGTGGCGAGAGCAGGCAGCCTTGTCTTACCCCAGACTTGATAGGAAAGGGGTCTGTTTTACAACCATTTACAATGACTGAACTGAAGATGTCTTTATACATTACTTTAACGTAACCGCAGAAGCGCTCCCCCAGCCCAAACCCGTGCAGTACCCTCTCCATGAACTCATGGGAGACGCCATCGAATGCCTTCTCCTGATCTAGACAGACCAGGGCAGCCCGGAACTTGCGGTCCGTGATGTACTGGATCGTGTCCCTTATCAGTGCCAGGCTATCTGCGACCCTGCACCCCGGGACCCCACAGGTTTGGTCTGGGTGTACTAACTCTCCCATGGCGCCCTTCAGTCTGTTTGCTAATGTCTTTGCAAAGATCATGTAGTTTATATTCAGGAGAGAGATGGGACACCAGTTCTTTAGGTTTCTGACTATCAGCCATCTTCAGCCAGAATAGCTTGACTCCAGTTGTGTGGAGAGCATGGGACTAACGTCTGAGCATACCCATCCCACTCGGGGTGACAAATGCAAAAACAACAGTTGATGGACAGAATGCAGAACAATGTCATACATTCACCCCAGTACAGAGATCTGGGCCTAAATCCATAGTTTTAATGCACTCCACACCACCCCAGTTCAGACATGGCAATATGCAAATTAGCCTTAACCCTGTGCCTCATGGGAACAGTCCAGCCCAAAGGGCGGAACGTACTACACACCCCCAGCGTTTGTCATGCCCCCAGCACACGCCCACAGCACAACACAGACACGCCCACAAGGGACTACTTTGCTGGCACGGTTCTTTTACCTTTTAAATGTATATGGTGGGCGTCTGCATAGTCTGTGTCCTTCTGCTGCAACTGCCCTTTCCAACGCTGTACTGGGTGTTGTGATTGGTGCTGTGGTTCCTGAGATTACCCGCCTCAAAGGTTTGGGCTCTCTCTTTATTATATTAGTATAGATAGATTGAGCTCCAAAAAAAAAATTACACGCACTCACGGGTTTTTGAAATCCAGATCGGATTTATTTAGCACAAAGGAAATGAAACAGACGCGTTTCGGCGGTGCGCCTTCGTCAGTGTAAGGCGGCCGCCATGACGCTGCATAATATAAACAAAAACGTCATCATCCGATCTCGTGGGATCTGTCCCTCAGGAACGCCATCACGATGTCAGGCAATCATGAATGCTTACACAAAGAAATAAATAAAGTTTTTACATTTCATAATGTTCATGAAAAGCATATCGTTTGTGCATTCAGTATAATAAAGAAATAAAGATATCTGCTGGTTTTAGCCTGGAGACCAAAGAGTTGTTAACATAATCAGCGCTCGATAAAGTCATATATCGTATAGAAACCCATAGCGGGAACATTTCATACACTTAAGTGCCACAATGGACCCTTATTAAGCCTAATCTCTCATGTTTGAACCAAGACACAAAGTGAAGCCCTCAGATGGGCTGGTGTGGCAAGATTAAGCAATACAAAGATTAGAATTCTAAATCAATTAGCAACACCATATCATTCATTATCTGTTCGAGCTGTACTAGATATATTATGAATTAATCTGATGCACAATTAATTGAAACTTAAATTCATAACATGAAGCCTGAAATCCCACAAGAAATTACTCTAATCGAACAATTTAAGAAGGAAAAAATCATAACAAACATTATATACAATTTTACAGGTGTACTCTCAACTCCTCCCCAATATTCAGTCCTAAAGGTGTTTTTTTTGCCAAGTCAATAATGTAGCGAGACTCTAATCTCCTGAGGCGTTTCTCTATCTCCACCTCTGGAATCTCTAGGTACATGGTCTAGACAAAAGTAACTCATGAGTTTGCGATTACTGTTGTGATGAATTTGAAAGCGATGTGCTACCGGGTAGTTACTGTCATTATTCTGTATTGCCCTCTGATGTTCTAATATGCACATTTTGGCTGGGTGGATAGTGCTCCCTACATATCTAAGGCCGCACGGGCAACTTAGGCAGTAAACTACGAAGGGTGTCAGACAGTTCACGAATTTCTTGATGGCTACAGGATCACCCTTACCAGGTATGTGGTAGCTAGTTATTTTCTTGCTATCTGCACTGGCTTTGCATTTATTGCATGGGTAAAAACCACTTCTACCCTGAATGCCTCTGGTAATAGGGGGGTAAATGGCTCTGTACCAAGTGGTCTTTGAGTGACCTGGTCTTGCGGAATGTCACAGATGAATGTGTAGGAATATCACGACCAATAATTGGATCCGATTTTAATATGTTCCAATTGGAGTGTATAATTCTCTTGAGGCTCGTCGCTGCATTAGAGAAATTTGTGATCAGTCTAAAGTTGTTGGTGTCTACACTTTTCTCCTTAGGCGTGTCCTTAATGAGATCTGTTCTGTTCCTGACCTGAGCTTTCTTCCATGCTTCACTCAAGACCCTTTCCTTATAGCCACGTTCCCTAAATCTGTTGAGGCATGCTGCACCTGCCTCGTTAAAATCTTCAGACCTGGAGCTGTTGCGTTTAATACGCAAAAGTTCCCCATAAGGGATTCTGTTTTTTAGGCTTGTGGGGTGACTGCTTAGTGCATGGAGCACTGAATTACCCGCTGTTGGCTTCCTGAACAGTGATGTCTGTAGTTTACCATCTGATATGACTACCCTGACATCTAAGTAGTTAACCGCGGTATCACTGATCTCACCAGAAAATTTTAAATTTAGATTATTGTTGTTGAGATGTTTGATGTATTCTTCGACTGACTCTCTACTACCTCGCCAGACAAGAAAGAGGTCATCGATGTAACGCCTCCAAATTATGGTTTTGTCGACCCAATGGTCGCAAGAGTCCGACCATGCCGCCCGCTTCTCCCACCAGCCAACGAACAAGTTCGCGTAGCTGGGGGGGAAGCAGGCTTCCATGGCCGTCCCCCGCTTTTGTCTGTAAATCTGTTCCTGGAAAATAAAAATGTTATTAAACAGGCAGAACCGTAGAAAGTCAATCAACATCTCACTGTGTTCTATGTATTCCGATGGTCTTTGTTGATGAATTTGATTGATCGCATCAATGCCTTGTTCATGTGAGATACTTGTATATAGACTGGCTATATCCAAGGTCACCATCAAGAAGTCAGATTCCCATGGACTTCCTTCCACGTATCATAAGAAGTCTTTCGTGTCTCTTGTATAAGAGGACAATTCCTCCACGAAAGGAAAGAGGTAAAAGTCTATAAACCTTGACATATTCTCCAAGAGAACCCCAACAGATGAAATAATGGGGCGTCCTGGCGGTTTCTCTGGGTCTTTGTTCTCCTTAGGCAGGTGATAAAAAGTCTGTATTCTTGGATTAGAAACTTGTAGGAATTTGAATTCCTCCACCGACAGCATACCTTTATTGTATCATATTGTGTGATGCTTTCCGAGTACTCCTTCATCGTAATGGGTACATAATTGTCTCGGTTGCTGAGTTGAAGAAGAGCTTCATTACAATAGCTTTTGCGAGTTTGTAGAACCACATTGCCGCTCAGAGGGTTTTATTACAATGTTCTTATCAACTTCAAGATCTCTTACTGTTTTTCTTTGATCATGTGTCAAATTCCACGTGGGTCTGTTGTTCCCTGCCGGGTTCTCCCTCAATTTCCGGAGATCTAGCATTACTTTTTTGTGGAAAACGTCAATTGTGTCCATAGTAGTTGGTGGGACAAATTTGGAAACAGGTTTAAACGGACTTGCCTCTCTTTTTTGAGAGGTACCAGAAACTGTTCCAGAATTATCATATCCGATTCGACTTGGCTAGCTGTTGCGCCTTCCACATTAAGATCTTCAAGGATCGCAAGTAGCGCCAACTGGTGTTCATTCATTGGATTGAGCCCCGTTGTTAGAGGGGTGCCGTGTGAGCCGATGTCTTTTAAATTGAAAAACTTGTATATTTTGATTTTACGTACCAGTTTAAAAATGTCTATTTGTGTCTGTACAAAGTCAAAATTGCTTGTTGGGCAGAAAGTTAGCCCCAATTGTAGGACTGATATCTCCGAGGGTGTCAATATTTTTGGGGTCAAGTTAATGATTGTCAGACTATCGGTATTGGTATATATATATATATATATAACCAGATCAACGGCAAGTGTTGCCCGAAACGCGTCGTTCTGAGGAGCTAATAAAATAAAGACCTTCATGCCAAAGATTGCTGTTGTTCTTGGGTTCTTTGTTCGCCCGTCGTGGATGTGCAGAGAAACCGGGTTTGTTCGTATCCATACTAATATAATAAAGAGTGAGCCCAAACCTTTGAGGCGGGTAATCTCAGGAACCACAGCACCAATCACAACACCCAATGCAGCGTTGGAAAGGGCAGTTGCAGCAGAAGGACATAGGCTATGCAGACGCCCACCATATACATTTAAAAGGTAAAAGAACCGTGCCAGCAAAGTAGTCCCTTGTGGGCGTGTCTGCGTTGTGCTGTGGGCGTGTGCTGGGGGCGTGAAAAACGCTGGGGGCGTGTGGTACATCCACCCTTCGGGCTGGACTGTTCTCATGAGGCACAGGGTCATTTGCTGATTTGCATATGGCCATGTCTGAACTGGGGTGGTGTGGAGTGCGAAAAAACAATGGATTTAGGCCCAGATCTCTGTACTGGGGTGAATGTATGACATTGTTCTGCATTCTGTCCATCAACTGTTGTTTTTGCATTTGTCACCCCGAGTGGGATGGGTATGCTCAGACATGGCTGATAGCCAGAAACCAGTCCTCGGATGCTGGATTCCAGTCCAGGAAAGACATGGCTTGGCAGTTCGGGCTGGACTGTTCCCATGAGACACAGGGTCAAGGCTGATTTGTATATGGCAATGTCTGAACTAGGGTGGTGTGGAGTGCAAAAAAACAATGGATTTAGGCCCAGATCTCTGTACTGGGGTGAATGTATGACATTGTTCTACATTCTGTCCATCAACTGTTGTTTTTGCCTTCTGCCCTTCATGCCATGTCTCATATCGTGTGCTGTGGTCGTGTGCGGGGCGCGGGAATACGGGAAAAAAAACATCCCAGCTCCGGGTATCCACACTGCTCCCTTTAAATACCCCTGCACCCCATAATCATAACCCACCCTTACTCCTTAAAATACCCCAACAGCCTTAAACACTAACCCATCTTAACTCTATAAATATACTCTGTACCCCAAAACCCAAACCTATCCCTAAACCCTAAAATTACCCTTGTACCTCAAAACCCAAACCTAGCCCTGAATCCTATAGATACCCCTGTACCTCAAAACCCAAACCTACCCCTGAACCCTAAAAATACCCCTGTACCTCAAAACCCAAACCTACCGCTGAACCCTAAAATATACCTGTACCCCAAAACCCAAACCTAGCCTTGAACCCTTAAAATACCCCTGTCCCCTAAAACCCAAACCTACCCCTGAACCCTAAAAATACCCCTGTGCCCCAAAACCCAAACTTAGCCCTGAACCATAAAAATTACCCTGTACCCCAAAACCCAAACCTAGCCCTGAACCCTTAAAATACCCCTGTACACCAAAACCAATACCTACCCCTGAACCCTAAAAATACCCCTATACCCCAAAACCCAAACCTAGCCCTAAACACTAAAAATACCCCTGTACCCCAAAACCCATACCTATCCCTAAACCCACCCCTGTACCCCATAACCCAACATTATATCTGAACCCTTAAAATACCCAAACACCCCAAAACATACCTCAGTACCCCAAAACATATACCCCTATCCCATACTTACCTTATCCAAACATTTAAAAAAAACATGGGGCAGATTTACAAGCCCCTTGCGCCACGTTTACGCCGCTGTTGCGTCACGCAAGGCGGCGTAAACGTGGCGCATCCCTACGAGGCATTTACAACGTGACGCATCTATGGAGATGCGTCACGGTGTAAGGCACTGCGCCACATGAAACCTGCGTCAGGTTTCATGTAGGCATTCCGGTGCAGGGGGGGCGTTCCGTCGCAGGAACGCCTCTGAAAAGTGACTCCGTGAAATCTACAAGATTTCACTGAGTCACTTTACCAACGCTGATGCGTCAAAACCCTGCGCCTGCTTGAAGCAGGCGTAAGGCTTGACGCACCACGTTAAAGATAGGGCAAGTTGGAAAAGTGCTGGAGTTGCGTGCCGCACGCAACACAACTTTAGCACTGCGCCAACTTTACGCCCAAGATGCGACACGCATCTGTTCATTCCTGCGCCATGGTGCGCCGCATTGTAAATGCGGCGCATCATGGGTGGCGCAAGGATGTACTTGCGTGACGTATCTTTCCTGGCGCATCTCTGCCGATTTGCAGAGATGCGTCAGGCAACGTAAATCTGCCTCCATGCTTTTACCATTCATGCATTTACAACAAATTTCGTTGTAAATGTATGCGTGTAAAAGCATATGAAATGTAATGCCATGCGTTATAAAGGCATTGAGTCATGATACTTTCGTAATGAGAGTATGCGGAGTGATGTTATGCGGAAAGAAAGTTGCGGAATAATGGGTGTTTACCCTCCCCCGGTAAGTACATTGGTGGCACTGCAGCCCACATCTCCAGCAACATACTCATATTTTTTCACCACCGATTTGAAAAATGCACCGGTCTTTCTCATTGATGGCCAGCACCGACATACACTTTCTGATAGATACATCTGCCGTGTGGATTCCTCACCTTGTGAATACCCCTTGCGTCAGCAACATTCGGAAATTCTTTTTTTTTCGTAGCCTCGCGCCGACGTGGACTCCTGATGTCATAGAGACACGACCTCGCTCGCGACTCCGCTGACGTCACCGACGCCTATAACAGGCCCACGCCGGCGTGATGACATCAGTTCCCTTTTTTCCACGTCGTCGACGCTAACGGTTATCGGGAATCTCTGTAGCCAACGGATACTTTGTTGCCTATATTGTTACCTTTTTCTGTTTCTCTGTATCCTATTCTTCGAAGATGTCTTCTAAAAAGACCGGCTTCAAGCCTTGCAGAGAATGTGGAAAAATGATGTCCATCACCGACCCTCACAGCGACTGCATCTGGTGCTTGAGTTCGGATCATGATGTGGATGACTGCTCTTCGTGTAAGAAGATGAACCCGAAGGCCCTGAGAGAGAGAGAGGCGTAACTCTTGGTGGCTAAGATGAAAGCTGGAAAGGAGAAGTCGTCGAGGTCTCGTTCTCGAAGGGCGAGGTCGAAGTCAAGATCGAGGTCTGGATCTCGAGGGAGGTCGTCATCGAAGTCGGCTTCTGAACATGTTTCGAAGAAGAGGAAACATAAGAAGAGGAGACATGAGTCCCGACGTCGCTCTGGTAAGGAGTCGGGATCGAGGTCGAGGTCACCGAAGAAGGTACGTTCGAAGGTGGTGACCCTTGATGTTTCGGATCCAGAACCTGAAGGTGAGGCCTCTCCTTCTGAGTCGCGGGCGCCATCTCCGGCTCCGGCTCCGTCTCCGAATCCGTCTCCGGCCCGAGATGAGGAGGAGCCTCTTGAGGATGAGGGTTCCGCGCCCTTAGGTGAGCCGAATCCGAGTGCTCCTCAAGGCAGGCCTGAGGGTTTTCAACCACCCTTTCCTACCCCAGGCCAGGACCCATCTGCGTTTCTCAACGCAATGTACGGAGTATTTTCGAGGGCGTGGTACCCCTCTGGTGCACCTTCGGGTCCCATGGGTCCTTTAGCTTTTAATTTAGGAGTCCCTCACTCCTACCCTCCGGCTCCGTTTATGCCTTACATGCCGGCTCCGTCGCCGCCGTGGCATTTTCCGGCTCCACCGAAGCCGTCGACGCCGGTTCCGGCTTCGCCTGCTCCGAGTCGTCCTCGAACACATCCCTCTGAGCCATCGAATTTGATTCCGACGTCGATTCCAAATCCGTCGGAGCCGGTGGTGGATCCGGTGGCAAAACGTGTCAAGATGAGATCCAGAAGAGAGGCTCAACGCCTTCTGGATGAAAGGAGGTTTTTGGATTCACAATCTGACATTGAAGAGGGTGAGTTGGATGAAGATGCTTTTGAGGAGTTGGCAGACGCTGGAAGCCTGGATTTCTCTCCAGAGTGGGAGTTACCCTCAGGCTCTAGTACTCCTTCTAAGGACGTTCAACCCTATCATTTAATTATGAGGAAGGCTGCCAGTCTCCTTAAGTTGACTTTGCCTACAGCAGAATTCAAGTCTAATATTCTGACTGAAGTATTGCACTCTCCGAGTTCAGTGGTGGAACCTCTTCTTCCTTTCAATGATGCTCTGACAGAGCCCATTCTGGAGGTATGGAAAAAACCTTTGTCGGCTCCGGCTGTCTCTAAAAGTGTAGCCAGAAGATACAGGGTTGCCCCTGAGGATCCTGCCTTTTTAACCTCTCACCCTTCACCGGAGAGTTTGGTCATTCAGGCTGCATGCTCCAAAAAGAACGTTAGCGCTTTCCCTCAGGTTCCTTTTGAGAAGGAGGCGAAGAAGCAGGATCAGGTGGCAAAGAAGTCCTTCTCCTCTGCCAGTATGGCATTGAAGTCCTCAAATGCCACTTGCTTGATGGGGAGATATTTACACGCGCTGATGGACTCTTTGCGTGTTCTTGTTCCAAAAGTTCCTGATGACAGCAGGAAGGATTTTGAGGAAGTCATCTCTGACGCTCAGGCGGCGGCTCGCCAGGTCATTCAGAGCGGTTTGGATACTGTAGACTCTGTGGTGCGCATTATGGGCACTGCTGTAGCCACTAGGAGGTCTGCCTGGTTGAAATCTTCGGACTTTTCGGCTGATGTTCAGGCGACATTGTTAGATCTTCCTTTCGATGGTTCAGGCCTCTTTGGGAAGAAGGCTGATGCGGCCCTTGAGAGGTTTAAGGATAGCAGGGCGACTGCTAAATCCTTGGGTCTTCAAATGAGAGGCTCTTCAACTGGCAGAAGATTCAGGGGTTTTGGCCGCCCTTCCTTTCGGAATTTCCGGCACGGCCAACAGCAGCAGCAAAACTCCTTGTACACACATATAGGGGAAAGCAGAGAGCACGTCCTCGTGGACGTCAGGCCTCCTCCTCCTCCACTTCCTCCAACCCCCCTGCCCCTGAGAAGCAGCCCTAGATCCGGCATTCAGGATCATGTGGGTCCGGTTGGGGGCCGGCTTACCCATTTTCTACAGGATTGGGAATCGGTTACGTCAGATCTTTGGGTTCTCAATCTTGTGGAAAATGGGTATGCCCTTCCCTTTCGGGAATTCCCTCCCAATTACCCTCCTTGCCAGGGGTATTGCTCCGAGGAACATCTGTCACTTCTGCAAGAGGAAGTTTTGACTCTGATAAGAAAGGGTGCGATAGAGGTGGTCCCAGAGCAGGAAAGGGGTCAAGGATGCTACTCCCGGTATTTCCTGATTCCGAAGAAGGATGGCAGGCTTCGTCCAATCCTGGATCTCAGGATCTTGAATCTCTATCTGAAGCAGGAGAAATTCAAGATGCTCACCCTTGCTCAGGTTCTTCAGGCGCTGCAAGAAGAAGACTGGATGGTGTCGCTCGACTTGCAGGATGCTTACTTTCATATCCCAATCCTGAAGTCGCCCAGGAAGTATCTCCGTTTTACGGTGGGATCACAGCACTACCAGTTTGCGGTCCTTCCGTTTGGACTTACTAGTGCGCCTCGAGTCTTCACCAAGGTGATGGCAGTGGTGGCGGCGCATCTCAGGAGATCGGGGATTCCAGTATTCCCTTATTTGGACGACTGGCTGATCAAGGCAGAGTCGACAGAGAGAGTGCTCCATCATCTGCGAGAGACAACCCAGTTGTTGTACAGGTTGGGTTTTTCAATAAATGTACCCAAGTCTCACCTGGTGCCCTCCCAGCGCAACCTGTTCATAGGTGCTGTACTGGACACAACTGTATGTCGTGCATTCCCTCCTCCTCTAAGGATTCGCGACATACAGGAAATGATTCCTTTATTTTACAATGGAGCGGTCGTTCCAGTCCTGAAGGTCCTTCACCTGCTCGGTCTGATAGCTTCTTGCATTCTGTTGGTCAACCATGCACGCTGGCACATGAGGGCACTCCAGTGGTGCCTCCGCAGGCAGTGGTATCAGCACAACGGAGATCTCAGGGAGTCAGTGAGGATCTCCAGAGAAGCTGCGGCGGATCTGTCTTGGTGGGGCGTGGAAGGCAATCTGTCACAAGGGAAGCCTTTTCATCTGCCTCCATCAGTGGCCACAGTGATAACGGATGCATCCACTCTCGGTGGGGTGCTCATCTGGGGGACCTGAAGGTCAAAGGGCTTTGGTCTCCAGAGGAAAGGTTGCTTCATATCAACCTTCTAGAATTGCGGGCGATACGTTTGGCGCTAAAGGCCTTCCTCCCTTCCCTTCGCGGTCAGTCGGTTCAAGTCCTGACGGACAACACGACCGCGATGTGGTATATCAACAAGCAGGGAGGAGTGGGGTCGCAGTGTCTCTGCAGAGTGGCTCTGCGTCTCTGGTCCTGGGTTCAGGACCATCAGATTTGTCTGATGGCAAATCATCTGGCCGGAGTGTTGAACGTTCGTGCAGACAGTCTCAGTCGGCAGTTCTCTGCCGACCACGAGTGGAGGCTTCACCCGGAGGTGGTTCACGACATCTTTCGGATGTGGGGGACTCCTCGGGTAGACCTGTTCGCCACTCACGAGAATGCGCACTGCCTGTCATTCTGCAGTCTCCAGTATCCGATGCAAGGAGCCTTGGGGGACGCGTTTCAGTTGAGTTGGAGAGGTCAACTCCTTTATGCGTTTCCTCCCATACCCTTGATTCCTCGGGTTCTGAGGAAGATTCGCCAAGACCGGGCCCAAGTCATATTGGTCGCCCCGGATTGGCCAAGAAGGGTGTGATATACAGATCTGCTCCACCTCTCCTCTCACCCGCCGCTCCGTCTCCCTCTCAGGGCAGACCTCCTCTCTCAGATGGAGGGGCAGGTTCTACACCCCCACCTCCAGACATTGCACCTTCATGCCTGGAGATTGAACGGGGCAACCTGAATTCCTTTTCCCTTCCGCCTGACGTTGTGGATGTCATCTTGTCAGCCAGGCGTGACTCCACTAAGTCCATCTATTCTTATAGATGGTCGAAATTTGTCACGTGGTGTGGGGAAAGGTCTGTTGATCCTTTGAAGGCACATTTGTCTAATGTTCTCCAGTTTGCCCTTTCTCTGGCACAGCAGGGTCTTGCGGTTGCCACGGTGAAGGGTTACCTGTCGGCATTTCTCTGCTTGCCTGACCAGCCTTCTCTTTTTAAGTCTCCTGTGGTCTTAAGGTTTTTGAGGGGCCTCACTAATAGGTTCCCTCCTTCACCTTTTATTGTGCCTCAGTGGGATTTGAATCTTTGTATTGACTTTTTTTGATGGGTGCTCCTTTTGAGCCTCTCCACAAATGTCCCATGAGGCTTCTTACCCTTAAGACAGTCTTCCTGGTTGCAATAACCTCGGCAAGGAGGGTTAGTGAGCTTCAAGCTCTTAGTTCCAAGCCCCCATTCCTGACCATTCATGCTGATCGAATGGTTCTTAGGACCAGGGCTGCTTTTCTGCCTAAGGTGGTAACTCCCTTTGAAATGAATGAAATGAAAAAAGATCTGTTAAGCGCGGTTGCTGCCCACGGGCGTCCAAGCGCTGAGTTGAAGCAGAGATGTGACGGAACAGGGAGATTAGGACTAGAGGGGCTTGGCGAACAGTAATGTTTTCAGCTTTTTCCGGAATGAGAGCAGGTCAGGGTTGGACCGAAGAGAGAGGGGGAGAGCATTCCAGAGCTTGGCGGTGTTCAGCGAGAACAGCCTACCCCCGGTCCTGGCTCTCTTCACTCTAGGAACAACTGCCAGGAAAGCATCCGTGGACCGAAGGTTCCTGTTTGGGTGGTAGGGGATGACAAGGTTGTTATTGATTGCTGATCCCGTCTTCCAAAAGGCCCGATGCGCAATACACAGCGCCTTAAATGCCACTCTTTGCCTCACTGGCAGCCAGTGCAGGCTTTTCAGTCCAGGTCTAGCTGACTGGGTTCGCGGAATCTGGAGTAAGGTACGTGCAGCGCAGTTTTGTACCACCTGCAGCTTCCGGAGGGTCATCTCAGGGGCCCCTACGTTTAGAGCATTGTTTGAGTCCAGGCGGGACTGGATGAGGCCTTGTACTGCCACTTTTTTGGCCTCTAGAGGCAGAAGTGGGAGGACCTTCCTCAAGATTCTAAGTAGGCCAAAACAGGTGGCGGACAACTTAGTGGCCTGGGTGGAGAAGGAGAGCTTTTTGTCTAACCATACTCCCAAGCTCTTGACACTTTCCTTGGGGGTGGGGGAGACACCCAGACCGCAGGGCCACAAGGAAGTGAAAGGTACTGGCGAGGCTGGGCCTAGGAGCATGAGCTCTGTTTTTTCTCCGTTCAACTTGAGGGAGGAGTTGGTCATCCACTCCTTCACGTTCTCTAAACATTTCAGCAGACCTACCGGGGATTGCCTGTTGTTCTCTTGGGCCAATGAAACCACTAGCTGAGTGTCGTCGGCGTACTACACGATTTTAATGCCGTACGGTTCGACTACCCCAGCCAGTGGTTTCATATATACATTAAATAGCACAGGGCTCAGGGAAGAGCCCTGCGGTACTCCGCAGCTGAGAGGCTTGCTGGATGACATTGTATCGCCGTCGAAGATCTGAAAAGATCTATCAGACAGGAAAGAGTCGAACCACCTTAATGCATCACCTGAGACTCCGATGTTATGGAGACGGTTCAGCAAGGTGGCATAGCTGACCGTATCGAAGGCGGCACTTAGATCAAGGAGGATCACTGCCACTGATCCTCCCTGATCCAGTATTCTTCGAGATTCTTCGGTGACTGCTAATAAGGCGGTTTCAGTCCCATGCTTTGGTCTGAAGCCTGTCTGGGACGTATGTAATAGGGAGTGGTTCTCTAGAAATTGGACCAACTGGGCATTTATATATTTCTCCAGCACCTTGCTAGCCCAAGGGAGGAGTGAGATGGGGCGGTAGCTGGAGTGATCATCAGGGTCCAGGTTGGGTTTTTTCAACAGCGCCCGCACCATGGCTTGCTTCCAGGCAGTGGGGACTGAGCATGCAGATATGGATGAGTTTAGAAGTTCCAGGATTACAGGCAAGGTAGATTCACCTGCCTGCATCAGGATTTCTGGAGGAGCTTGGTCACGTGGAGAGCCCGACTTAACTTGGCGTGCCACTTTATCTAGGGTGTCAAGGTCCAGAAGGGGAAAGTGATCAAGAGTTGGCTGGTCTGGGGGGAGGGAGATTCTCGGGTGGGACCTAGGACAGTCCATTACCCTTCCTACCTTCTATCCTCCCCCTCACCCTTCTAAGGAGGAAGAGAGACTGCACCGTCTGGACCCTAAGAGGGCGGTGTCATTTTACTTGGACAGATCCAAGGACTTTCGCTTGGAAGACCAGCTCTTCGTTGGATTTGCTGGCTGCAAGAAAGGAAGGGCGGTCCATAAGAGAACTTTATCGAGATGGATTGTCCTCTGCATAAAGATCTGCTACTCTTTGGCCGGTAAGGATCCACCAGAGGGTATAAGGGCTCATTCTACAAGGGCTAAGTCTTCTACCTCAGCATTGTCTAGAGGTGTACCTGTTGAGGATATTTGTAGGGCGGCAACTTGGTCTTCCCTCCACACTTTCGCGAAGCATTACTGCTTGGATTCCGAAGTGAGGAGGGAGGGTCACTTTGCTCGCTCGGTCCTTCAGGATTTCCTGGTCTAGAAGAGTGGACACCCTCCTCCGGGAGTGGGGACTGCTGTGGGAATCTATTCACAAGGTGAGGAATCCACACGGCAGATGTATCTATCAGAAGAACAAGTTACTTACCTTCGGTAACGCTTTTTCTGGTAGATACTATATCTGCCTGTGGATTCCTCACTGACCCACCCGCCTCCCCGTTGTCCACTCTTCTATGCCAGAGTTACTGTAAGGTTATGTATATATATATATATTTGCTGTTAAAGGAAATGTTTCATTTGCTTTCCTGCTTCTGCTTAACACTGTGTGTTTTGCCTTGAGTATTGTGTACTGTGTATACTTGTATATTTCTACTGTCATTGGTCCGTCCGTGTGCCTCGATGGCACGGAAAAAAGGGCGCAACTGATGTCATCACGCCGGCGTGGGCCTGTTACGGTGACGTCAGCGGAGTCGTGAGCGAGGTCGTGTCTCTATGACGTCAGGAGTCCACGTCGGCGCGAGGCTACGAAAAAAAAAGAATTTCCGAATGTTGCTGACGCAAGGGGTATTCACAAGGTGAGGAATCCACAGGCAGATATAGTATCTACCAGAAAAAGCGTTACCGAAGGTAAGTAACTTGTTCTTTAGGCACACCTCCCGCCACAAGTTCTAGAATTACGAACTTTAGAGCTGGGGAGCTACGTTCGAATCTCGGCATCAGCTCAACATCCTGTGCCTACCACAAATGAATGTGTTCTTATGTCATGTAAATTGTGCTCATGCCATGTTGTCGAGTTTGCGCTATATAATATTGCAAGGAAAAATAAAGTAGGGAAACTCGAGTTCACACACGACTGAACGGGCACTCTTAAGTGCATCAGCAGTGCACTGTGAATCGGAGCGTTTCACAGGCCTGTCACAGATCAGAAATGCTATCAAAATGAAATCCTACAAAACAATATACTACTAGCCGGCAGCAATTTATACCTGGACAACGTCGGGCCGGGCTGCTAATATATACCTACCTACCTACCTACCTACCATAAAGAATTTTTGGGCATTACTCACCTGTTGCGTGCCTCTTACTCAGCAGGCACTTTTGTTGGTTGATGTGAAGCAGCTTGCCTGAGCTGCAAAGGAGAGCCCCTTGCTTTCTGAGCAGCCTAGCGATGTCGTCAACCGGCGGCACCGCGAAAGGAACGGGTGCCGCCTTATGGAGGGAATTCAGCAGGTGCGTGGCAGAGGGACATTGCACTCCACATCAGCATGAATTTGAAAGTTAAAGACCTGTGGCTCACTGCAGCAAGACGGCGGCACTACAACTACCAGAGTGACCACGCCCACTGAGGCAGGGAGTTTCATACTTAAATTGCCTCCAAAAATCACTAGGTCTTTGACTTTGAAGCCCGGTACCCCTGATGAAGTGGCGATCACGAAATGCGTTGAGTTGGCCTTTTGTTATTTGCGGGCATAACTGCTGTTCCGTACACTGTTGCCTCCAATAAATAATCGTTTGAACATTATTCACCTGTTGCGGGCCTCTTCCTCAGCAGGCACTTTTGTTGGTTGATATAAATAAATATATAGATAGATAGATAGATATCCAGATCAGCGACAAGTGTTGCCCGAAACGCGTCGTTCTGAAGAGCTAATGAAATAAAGACATTCATGCCAAAGATTCCTGTTGTTCGTGGGTTGTTTGTTCGCCCGTCGTGGATGTGCAGAGAAACAGAGTTTATATATATATATATATATATATATGTACGCTCGCGTGTAAAGACACAGCCACACTCACGGGGAGACTCTTGAACTCGCCTTTATTTGCCACAGCTTGCTTGAATAGCTTAGGGAGTTTCAAGAGATTGTGATTCAAGTCCCATTTCGCCGTGGTGTTCCTGACGCGTTTCGAAGGCTCCCGCCTTCTCTTCAGAGGAAAGGGCAAATTCATGATGGGAATGCAGGTACCAGCCCTGTTAATGACCATGGCACGCCCCTGGATGGGCAGTCCAAATGTCCCAGTGCCTGATGGGACTGGTAGTCCTGTAATGTCTTGGCGTCCCATCTGTGGACCAAAGCGGACGAGTGGTCTCCCCTCGCCAACCAGGCGACATCACGGTAATGGAGTAGGAGACGGATAGATGCCCGTCAAACTAACAAGCTGGATGCTTGCCCTGGCCGGCTCCTACCGTGAGGCTGCGTGGCGGTGCTCAGCGTGTGTGCAGGGTCGCTGCTAGCTCGATTCCATCATGGCGCTGCTGCACTCTTCTGGCGGGTGCGGTAACAGAATGGTGATGGTTCCATCCTAATTATGTACGCTCGCGTGTAAAGACACAGCCACACTCACGGGGAGACTCTTGAACTCGCCTTTATTTGCCACAGCTTGCTTGAATAGCTTAGGGAGTTTCAAGAGATTGTGATTCAAGTCCCATTTCGCCGTGGTGTTCCTGACGCGTTTCGAAGGCTCCCGCCTTCTCTTCAGAGGAAAGGGCAAATTCATGATGGGAATGCAGGTACCAGCCCTGTTAATGACCATGGCACGCCCCTGGATGGGCAGTCCAAATGTCCCAGTGCCTGATGGGACTGGTAGTCCTGTAATGTCTTGGCGTCCCATCTGTGGACCAAAGCGGACGAGTGGTCTCCCCTCGCCAACCAGGCGACATCACGGTAATGGAGTAGGAGACGGATAGATGCCCGTCAAACTAACAAGCTGGATGCTTGCCCTGGCCGGCTCCTACCGTGAGGCTGCGTGGCGGTGCTCAGCGTGTGTGCAGGGTCGCTGCTAGCTCGATTCCATCATGGCGCTGCTGCACTCTTCTGGCGGGTGCGGTAACAGAATGGTGATGGTTCCATCCTAATTATGTACGCTCGCGTGTAAAGACACAGCCACACTCACGGGGAGACTCTTGAACTCGCCTTTATTTGCCACAGCTTGCTTGAATAGCTTAGGGAGTTTCAAGAGATTGTGATTCAAGTCCCATTTCGCCGTGGTGTTCCTGACGCGTTTCGAAGGCTCCCGCCTTCTCTTCAGAGGAAAGGGCAAATTCATGATGGGAATGCAGGTACCAGCCCTGTTAATGACCATGGCACGCCCCTGGATGGGCAGTCCAAATGTCCCAGTGCCTGATGGGACTGGTAGTCCTGTAATGTCTTGGCGTCCCATCTGTGGACCAAAGCGGACGAGTGGTCTCCCCTCGCCAACCAGGCGACATCACGGTAATGGAGTAGGAGACGGATAGATGCCCGTCAAACTAACAAGCTGGATGCTTGCCCTGGCCGGCTCCTACCGTGAGGCTGCGTGGCGGTGCTCAGCGTGTGTGCAGGGTCGCTGCTAGCTCGATTCCATCATGGCGCTGCTGCACTCTTCTGGCGGGTGCGGTAACAGAATGGTGATGGTTCCATCCTAATTATGTACGCTCGCGTGTAAAGACACAGCCACACTCACGGGGAGACTCTTGAACTCGCCTTTATTTGCCACAGCTTGCTTGAATAGCTTAGGGAGTTTCAAGAGATTGTGATTCAAGTCCCATTTCGCCGTGGTGTTCCTGACGCGTTTCGAAGGCTCCCGCCTTCTCTTCAGAGGAAAGGGCAAATTCATGATGGGAATGCAGGTACCAGCCCTGTTAATGACCATGGCACGCCCCTGGATGGGCAGTCCAAATGTCCCAGTGCCTGATGGGACTGGTAGTCCTGTAATGTCTTGGCGTCCCATCTGTGGACCAAAGCGGACGAGTGGTCTCCCCTCGCCAACCAGGCGACATCACGGTAATGGAGTAGGAGACGGATAGATGCCCGTCAAACTAACAAGCTGGATGCTTGCCCTGGCCGGCTCCTACCGTGAGGCTGCGTGGCGGTGCTCAGCGTGTGTGCAGGGTCGCTGCTAGCTCGATTCCATCATGGCGCTGCTGCACTCTTCTGGCGGGTGCGGTAACAGAATGGTGATGGTTCCATCCTAATTATGTACGCTCGCGTGTAAAGACACAGCCACACTCACGGGGAGACTCTTGAACTCGCCTTTATTTGCCACAGCTTGCTTGAATAGCTTAGGGAGTTTCAAGAGATTGTGATTCAAGTCCCATTTCGCCGTGGTGTTCCTGACGCGTTTCGAAGGCTCCCGCCTTCTCTTCAGAGGAAAGGGCAAATTCATGATATATATATATACTAGCAGCCCGTCCCGACGTTGTCCGGGTATGAATTGCTGCCGGCCAGTAGTGTATTGTTTTGTAGGATTTCGTTTTGATAGCATTTCTTATCTGTGAAAGGCCTGCGAAATGCTCCGATTCGCAGTGCACTGCTGATGCACTTAAGAGTGCGCGTTCAGTAGTGTGTGAACTCGAGTTGCCCTACTTTATTTTTCCTTGAAATATTATATAGCGCGAACTCGACACCATGGCATGAGCACAATTTATATTACAGAAGAACATATTCATTTGTGGTAGGCACGGGGAGACAAAGCGATTTGCCTGGAATCACAGGATGTTGAGCTGATGCCGAGATTCGAACGTAGCTCCCCTGCTCTAAAGTTCCCAATTCTAGAACTTGTGGCGGGATGTGTGCCTAAAAGTATATGTCGGTGCTGGTCATCAATGAGAGAGACCTGTGCATTTTTCAAATCGGTGGTGAAAAAATATGAGTATGTTGCTGGAGATGTGGGCCGCCGTGCCACCAATGTACTTACCGGGGGAGGGTAAACACCCATTATTCCGCAACTTTCTTTCCCCATACCATCACTCCACATACTTTCATTACGAAAGTACCATGACTCTGCAATGCCATTATAACGTATGGCATTACATTTTATATGCTGTTACCCCGCATACATTTACAACGAAATTCGTTGTAAATGCATGAATGGTTAATGCATTTTTTTAAATGTTTGGATAAGGTAAGTATGGGTATAGGGCTATATGTTTTGGGGTACTGAGGTATATGTTTTGGGGTGTTTGGGTATTTTAAGGGTTCAGATATAGTTTTGGGTTATGGGGTACAGGGGTAGTCTTAGGGTTAGGTATGGGTTTTGGGGTACAGAGGTATTTTTAGGGTTCAGGGCTAGGTTTGGATTTTGGGGTATAGATGTATTTTTAGCGTTCAGGGGTAGGTTTGGGTTTTGGGGTACAGGGGTATTTTAAGGGTTCAGGGTTAGTTTTGGGGTACAGGGTTATTTTTATGGTTCAGGGCTAGGTTTGGGGTACAGGGGTATTTTTAGGGTTCAGGGATAGGTTTGGGTTTTGGGGTCCAGGGGTATATTAAGGCTTCAGGGCTAGGTTTGGGTTTTGGAGTACAGGGGTATTTTAGGGTTCAGGGGGTAGGTTTGGGTTTTGGGGTACAGGGGTATTTTAGGGTTCAGGGCTAGGTTTGGGTTTTGGGGTACAGGGGTATTTTTAGGGTTCAGGGATAGGTTTGGGTTTTGAGGTACAGGGGTATGTATAGGGTTTAGGGATAAGTTTGGGTTTTGGGATACAGGGTATATTTATAGGGTTAAGATGGGTTAGTGTTTAAGGGTGTTTGGGTATTTTAAGGAGTAAGGTTGGGTTATGATTATAGGGTGCAGGGGTATTTAAAGGGAGCAGGGTGGACACCCGGAGCTGGAATGTACAGAACCTGGGAAGAAAAAACAATGAAATATTTGGCACAACGCTTGCACACGCCCACAGCACAAGATATGAGACATGGCATGAACAGTGGAACGTAAAAACAACAGTTGATGAACAGAGTCATTCATTCACCCCAGTACAGATATCTGGGCCTAAATCCATTGTTGTTTTGCACTCCTCACCACCCCAGTTCAGACATGACCATATGCAAATCAGCCTTGACCCTGTGCCTCATGGGAACAGTCCAGCCCGAAGGGCGGAACATACCACACGCCCCCAGGATTTGTCACGCCCCCCCAGCACACGCCCACAGCATAACGCAGACACGCCCACAAGGGACTACTTTGCTGGCACTGTTCTCTTACCTTTTAGATGTGTATGGTGGGCGTCTGCATAGCCTATGTCCTTCTGCTGCAACTGCCCTTTCCAACGCTGTATTGGGTGTTGATTGGTGCTGTTGTTCCTGAGATTACCCTCCTCAAATGTTTGGGCTCTCTCGTTATTATATTAGTATGGATATATACACACACCCCGATGCAACCCTTCCTGTCAGTATGGATCCCAACAGCTGATCGTTTGTGTATCGCCTATGCCAATTCAAATAACAATAATAATGCATGCGTGCACACACGTGCATGAAATGCATGGAAAAACATAGAGCAATGCATTTACCACAACAGCTGTGTGTACACATGGGTGTAGTACAGGACCTATGCAAAAGAAACAGTTGCTGGACAATGCAAACATTCACCCCCATTCACAAAGATCTGGGTTTAATCCATAATTCTTTTGTGCACCACACCACCCCAGTACAGGACCACATGATTTTACAGTTTATTAATTAATAGGAGCTCTCATTATATGATGAATAACAGTACTGCAATTATATAACAGTAAAGAACAAGCATTTGCAATGCAATAGGTCTCGCATTATTAAAGTTTGAGCTATTGGTGTTGCATTATTTAACAATGCCAATAGCTTAACTTTAATAATGCGAGACCTATTGCATTGTAAAAACAGCCGTACATCAGGCCCTGTATCACTAAATTAGGCTTGATGGAAAACTATGCATATAGGAGGCGTCTACACGTGACCTCGTGGGTCGTACGTTGGCCGAGTATGTTTTGCTCCCACATCTGTCTCGTGAATGTAAACTCCAGGCCTGGAAGTTAGATCATGAAAACATTTACGACCGGCCCTCAGCGTGGGCATGTGTTTCGCTGCCAGAATCAAACAAGAGGAAAGACACTGGGTCTGCCAGAGGCGGGCAAAAAGAGCCACATGTCGAAAGGACGAGACTCCCAGAATGCTTAAGGGGGAAGGGGTTCCGCTTAGAATTGTGGTAAATAAATAATTAATTACCGGTACTATTTTTGAATACATTAAAGAAAACAGATAGCTCAATAAATAAGAGGCAGGATCCGATGTATCTGAGTCTAACAGGCTTTAATCAGACAAAAGGGAAGGGACAGGATCGGAACAGCCTGAAATAGAATGGCACGAGTGGCAGCTGCAACGTCTCATTAACAGTACAAGGTATATATAGTAAAACATTAGAATTACATTGCATACAGTAGGCGTAACAAGTGACAAGCGTAAGATAAGAACACATGGGCGTGAAAAGAAGGCGTGCACAGGGCGTGCACGTAGACATGTGATGAGAACGTTACAGAAGTGTCATAAAGTGGGTGGATACATGGAGGGGGCTACCTGGGCAGCTGGAACCTTTAACCTAGTGGTGCGCGCAAACGGGCTATGACGTGTGACTGGAAGAACTGGGGGCTCTGACTTCTGCACTAGAAGAGGAGACGAAAGTCTGCGATGTCAGGATGACATGTACCTATAGCATATCTGGTATCTTGTGTTTGGAGTACATGTTGATAGAATCTAAAAGTTATCAGAGCAAAGGCTACTTGACACTAAGACTGGTGCATGCATATATTCTTCGTGTATTGCGTGTGCTATGAATCTTCTATGAATATTAATACAGTAATTCTCTTGCATGGAGACAGAAAGACTAGACTATAGCTGAAGCTGTTTATGCGGTTCGTTAGCTTAGGAATGTGAAGACGGAGAGCTGAACTGATAACTAGAGGCATAACATATTCTTGGCAGACAGGCAGGCAGAGCCAGGCCGGGCACCGCGCTGCGCGGCAGGAAGTAAGTGAAGGGTCAGGGATGCAGGTGGGGGCTGTATCGCTCCTCGGAGTGGGTTCAGGAGACTGGAGCTTGAATCTGGTGTTCAGGCCCTTTGAGGCCTAGAAACGGGGACAATTCAATAAATTAACGTGCATAATGTAAAACATGGGCAACATAGGCCTAATACTCGTTGCTTTCACGAGAACTGGAAACTGGCATACTAACGTTGGACACAACTATAATTGCGTCTTTAATCGATCATAGGGGGATATATGCATATCGATCATGCACATATAACATAGGATGGGGAACACGTAGGCACATATGACAAGGCAAAATTCAATGTTCCTCATTCCCTCCTTGTGCCCTACGTTTCCATCAGGAAACATCAATATTCATGATACCATCTATCTGTTCATATAGCATCATTTGCTCGTCTCGAATTGTCTTGGAACGGGACTTAGGACTAGGAATACAAGAGGTAGCACACAAGCCGCAAATCGCAGGGCCACATTGTAAACATAGGCAGCAACTGAATATGATCATTACTGCTATACCCAGGAATGACAATACTTTCCATCCCCAGGCAGATATTATACTCCAGAGCCAACCGGACCATGTCCAGGTGCCTGGATTCTGGTGTAACTGATGGGCAATTGTATGAAGTCTGGTTATAGCTGAATAAACAGACGGCGCGTTATTAGGAATGAAAATGCAGCAACTAGATCCGATGACTCTACAAGCTCCTCCCCTATCGGCCAGTATGACGTCAAGGACGAGACGATTTTGGAGCACGACAAATCTCATAGCAGATTGCTCTTCAGTTAAGTTACCTAGAGCAGAAGTAGTCTCATTCACTACTGCTTCAAGGGTTCTGGTTAGCCTACGTATTAACTTACTATTCTGGACAGGACCTATGAAGAAAAAGAAACCTTTATTGAAGTCTTGATACTGTTCTAAGACCGTTTCAGTTTGATCGACAATTGGGGACTCGACCTCCCTTCTATGTCTAACGTGTACTAGATGTGTATTTCTGTGATAATCGGATGGGGCTAGAAAAACTGGTGGCAGTAGGAAGGCAATGTAACATGTTCCATCCCAATCTAGGGGCAGACTAACATATGCGGTCTGACCACAAACAAAATAAGAATGACGTGAGGCTTTGAAAATAGATTTCCCACTGTCACAATACTCGACCACAGTAGTACAATCACTATGTCCTACATGTGCGGAACCATTCTTTCTGACACATAACTCGCCTTTCACTGGTAGAACTGAAATAGCAGGCAAATCTGGAGTAGTCTCGGACTGAACATTCAAAACCATGAAATTCGAGGAATAATTACCTAGATCATATACTTCATTTTCTAGATCTAACCCTGTTCTACGGGAAAGACCTTCCTTGTCTGGGAAACATGTTCTATTCAGAAGGGACATATCATTTGAGGATGACGTTAACGTGGACCATGCTCCACACGAACCATTGTGTGAAAACGGATAAGGAAAGAGTGGCAGAACTCCCTTCGGTGTCTGGAAAGGGGGGAGTCGACCACACACCCAACAATTAGTGGCATTGCTGGTCTGGTGTGAATAGTGTAACATTCGGATAAACGTATTATTGCGCATGGCAAGACGGTAAGAACTCGTGAGGAGGCAGGTCACTAAAAGTGTGCTCTACTGTAACATTAGGAAACATGTACATGGGAATTAATAGGAAAACATAAATGTAAAGCATAACTTATGCAGGTAACCATAAGACTCAGAAATAGCATGAAGAATAAAGTAACAATACATCGACTTCGAAGATTCTTTTGATAACGTATTCTCTTAGAGTTTTGACTAACTCTCTCACTGTGTGGGTCTATCTCATACATGTCAGGAACCTGTCTAACCGTTTCACCCGAGAGGGACCTAGACAATTAAACTGGCTGACTTACTAGACCTTAACTTTTCTTTATACTCCTGCTGCGGAGTTTTCTCTAACAGGGGAAGTTTAGAGTCAGTATCTGGGCAGTCCTTGAGAACGGGGCAGTCTTTGAAAAGAGTTTTTGGTTTGAGTCCATGGAATCGCTTTACATGACTGGAGTGCAACCACCCCTTCCTGCCTTCAATCTTCACGGCAGTCCTGGTTGTTAGCAATACAAGTCTTGGCTCCTTCCAGCGGGGCTCCAGCGGACTTGAACGATCAAAATTCCTCACAAGGACGAGGTCGCCTGGTATGACCTCATGCGGTTTCACTTGTGTTGTCTGGAAAAGCAGCGGCAACCTGTGAACGACAAGAGTAGTGCAGACATCAAGGAAGCCAGGTAATCTGTCAGCATATTACTGTCAACATCTGTAATTGTACGTGGTCTAGGTGTACCCCACATGTTTGGGGGACGACCGAACACTACCTCATAAGGGGACAGACCTGAACGGGAGTGTGCGACCATTCTCATATAAAAAAGAGCGACTGGCAGGGCTACCATCCAATCTACGCCTTTTTCTGCGCATACTTTGGCAATGCGGATTTTCAGAGTCTGATTATGTCTCTCTACGAGACCAGCTGCCTCAGGATGTCGTACACAGTGGAACTTCCACTGGTACCCTAACAGAAGGGATACTTGTTTCATGAGCTCGGATGAGAATGGCTGGCCGTTATCTGAATACACGACCCTAGGTAATCCATAGCGGGGGAAAAACTCACGAACCAACTGCTTGGCAGTGGTCGCAGCAGTGTAATCTGGGACTGGATAGGCTTCTGTCCACCTGGACAAAGCGCATACAACTACGAGGACATACAATGAATATAATCCATCTGGAGGACTTCAAAAGGGTGGTCAGGAGGATGGAATCCACCTTGTTCCACCGGAACACCTTTTCCTGGATTGAACTGACAACAGATCATGCAGGTACGTACTTTCTGCTTGGCTGCTGCTCGTAAATGCTTGTTAAACCAAAGGGTCTGAATACTGTCTAACATGGCCTTTTCTCCTAGGTGTGCTGGACTGTGTGCGGTGTTAATAATGACTTGAACCATAGAGTCGGGGAGAAACCATGTGGCTTTTCCCTTCGTCAACCATCCTTGATCTGTCTGGACCCCTCCTTGTTCGGACCATTTCTTGATTTCGTCTGGGGTAGCATGTGTCTGTATGTCTAGTACATCTTGTGTAGGGTCCTTAACTGTCATACAAGTAGTCTGATCGGGAATGTCTGTCTGTGTCTTGCTAACTGGAATGTCTGGAGTCTGAGCTGTAAGCTTGGCTGTTCGATCTGCCAGGTCGTTACCCTGGGAAATGATGTCAGTGACTTTCGTATGTGCCTTGCACTTCATGATAGCGATAGCTGTTGGTAAATGTATTGCATCTAACAGAGCTTGAATGAGGGGGCCATGCTGAATCTTGGTTCCATGAGAAGTCATAAAACCTCTTTCTTGCCAGAGTACTCCAAAGTCGTGTACGACTCCGAATGCATAACGTGAATCTGTGTATATATTTACTTTCAGGTTCTTCGCTCGTATGCAGGCTTGGGTCAGAGCGACGAGCTCTGCTGCTTGAGCAGACAGGGTGTCAATACGATGGGTTTCTATAACTTCAGTGTCAGTAGTCACTGCATACGCGGCTACTAGTTCTCCTGTACTTGTTCTCATACATGAACCATCCACATAAAGTGTCAGGTCGGGATCTGGTAATGCAATGTCTGTCAAGTCTTGCCTTGCCTTGGCTTTGTCATGGTGTTAACAACTTCCACACAGTCATGTGTGGCAGGATTTGAAGTAACTGAAGGTAACAGTGTAGCGGGATTTAAAAGGTTGCAGCGTCTGATTTCTAGGTGTGGCTGAAACAATGTCAGTTCATAACCTGTTAAACGTGCAATTGTCAAGTGCTGAGTCTGTGTTCGGTTTAAAAGAACTTCCACGGAGTGTGGAACTTGTACTGTCAGGGAATGTCCTAACACTATGGAATCACTTTGTCGGATAGCTAGAGCTGTGGCTGCAACTGACTTGAGGCACGCAGGCAGAGCCTGGGCCACCGGATCTAATGTGCTATAGAAATAAGCACAGGGCTTGTATTGTCCTGCTTGATCTTGTGTGAGAACAGATAATGCAGTACCATCACGTTCAGTGACAAAAAGTGTAAAAGGCTTACTGTAGTTCGGTGTTGCCAGAACAGGTGCTTGGCATAAAGCTTTCTTTAACTCATTGAAAACAAGTGTATGTTCCTGGGTCCAAGGGAGGACAGTCGATGCGGCTGCCTCCTGTGTCGTTAACTGTATCAGTGGCTTGGCTAGATATGCGTACTGAGGAATCCATTGTCTGCAGTAAGAAGTGAGGCCGATAAAAGCTCGTACCTCCTTTTGAGTCTTGGGCTGTGGAAGATGTGCTATTAACTGGATACGGTCAGGTGTCAACTGCCTACCCCTCTTGGACAGTAAGTGTCCAAGGTAGACCACTTGCTGGACACAGAATTGCAATTTAGAAGGGGACACCTTGTGCCCCATCTCGGCCAGGAAATACAAGACTGTAAGTGACGCACGTTCGCAGTCACGTTCAGAACGGGCTGTGATCAATAGATCATCGACATACTGGAGCAGAGCAGTATCAGTTGGCATGTGAATATTGTCTAGTTGTCTTTTAAGTGCTTGACTGTAAATGCTAGGACTTTCTGTGAAACCTTGAGGAGCTCGTGTGAATTTATAGCTCCTTCCATTTAAACAGAATCCGAAAAGGAATTGGCTGTCTGGATGAATGGGGACACTGAAGAATGCGTTCTTGAGATCGATAACAGTAAAGAACGTAGCTTCAGAATCAATGGCAGTCAATAGGGTAGAAATATCTGGAACCACTGGGTACTGGGGTATGATACATTTATTAAGTTCTCGAAGGTCAATCACTAATCGATAAACTGGAGGTGCATTGGGATCAGTACGTTTCAGAATCGGAATAATAGGAGAATTACATACATTGGAGTCAGTTTCTACAACTACTCCTTGAGCAATAAGGTCGTCAATAATTTTGGATAAGGCTGCTACAGCCTCAGGTGGCAATTTGTACTGTCGGATTCGTGGTAACACAACACCTTTCTTCAGAGTGACACGATGGGGTGTGATGTGCATACAACCTACATCAGTTGGACCTTGCGCCCATAAATGCTGAGGTACATTCAATAATCTTGGATCAAAATCACGTAATACATAATGACCTTTAAAATCTCTCAAAAACAATCGTACTCCTTCTGGGGAGCAGCATATAACTGCTCCTAATTCTTTCAGGGTTTTATTGCCTAGTAAATTTTCTGGACATGATTTCGTAAGTAACAAGTCTGTAGTTCGGGACAATGGACCAACTTCTAGAGTAACTGGTTTCGATATTTGCCCCAGTATTGGAACTTTCATAGATTCCCATGCTTTGTATCATTCCCCGTCGTCGGAATGGGAGCCTCGGTAGTATAAAAACCATAGAAACAAAAGAGAAACCTAGGCCTAGGCCTCATCTCATTTTGTATTCTATCCACCTCCTTTTGTAAAAAGAGACCAAACTTTTGCCAGGACCAATCAGAGCAGCCTCACCCTCTAGAACCTTCCTGAGAGAGCTCAGAGCCTCAGAATTTCTCTACCGCACGTTGTGCTAGGGAGTCTCCACTGAGCTCTGCTCAGTTTTCACTGTTTTTCTACTTATTTCTTCAAGTTTCTGCTTCAAATCGTCATGTCTGACAAGGAGAAGAAGGCCTTATTCAGGTCCTGTGCCTCTTGTGGCAAAAAACGTCTTTTTGTGGAGGATAAGCATGATAATTGCATTTATTGCTTATATCCTGACCACAAGGCCACAGACTGCAAGATCTGCAGGACTTTCTCGAACAAGACTCTTCGGGACAGAGAAGGCCGGCTACTTACCTGGCTTCAGAAGATGAAGACACGCAAGGAGGTGCTCTCTTCGGATGAGGAGGATTCCGTGTCTGCTGCTTCCTCGCAAAGATCAAAGAAGAGAGGTAGGTCTCCCCCTGGTTCTTCGACATCTGAGCCCCCTCTTAAAGCCCCTCACAAGATCTCTGACAGGTCTGAGAGGGCTGGTCCCCTTCAATCTCCTCACGAAAGTGTAAAGGAGAGGCAGGGACAGGCTACAGCAGTGGTGCCAGCCTTAAAGGACAAAAAGGAGGTGGTGATCCTTTCTCCTCCGTCCAAAAAGATCAAGCCCAGTGATAAACACTCTACTGGCACTTCAGGATCTGGGCCGGAGAAAAAACAGCGTCCGTCGACGACGAGAACACCAGGTACGTCGACGACTGTGACTTTGGCTAAAGTTCCCGCTGTTTCTGTGGCTCCGTCGACGGGCTCGTCGACGGTAGCGGTGTCCACGACGGCGACTTCGTCGACGTTCAAGGTTCCGAGCTCGTCGACGATGATGGCTTCCACGTCGACGACGACTAGCAGGCCGCTGTCGACGGCCGCAACGACGACGAAGACTACGTCGACGACGTCGACGACGACGGCTTCCACGTCGACGACGATGATAATGACGACGAGTTCGTCGACGAGACCGTCGACGGTGGTCCCATCGACGACGAAGATTGTGTCGACGACGGCTGTGGTGCCGTCGACGGTTACATTAACTGATGCTCCGACGACGACGGCGTCGTCGACGAGACCGTCGACGGTCCAAAAAGTGCATTTTCCAGTTTGGAGAATGAAAATCACGCCGGAGATGACGTCTCCGCGACGAGTCTCTTCCCATCTACCGACAATGCTGTTAGATGATGAGTCTGACGAGGATGAGTTTCAGGACAATTATGGACCTGCCTATAGTCCCTCGGACTTGAACGTAAAGTTGCAGGAGACGGACACGGAGGAGTATTTCGACCAGGCAGGTGGCCAACAACTACATCCTTATGTTGTGGAAGAGCGACATCCGCCGAGTTTGGGACAAGGCATGGTAGCCATGCCCTCCTCTCTCATTTCGGATCTTCAGGACATGCTTCAGGATTATCGTAAAAGGTTTCCGTCAGACCCTTCTGGACAGACTACGTTTTTTCCACTTCCACCACAGCCGCAAGTGCAGCCGGCTACTAGTGTTCCGGTGGTACCCTCCACACCACCGCCAGTGACACCTTTGGCCCGGGTTCCCACACCAGATCCCGTACCACTGCCCGATGCCCATCAGGATACCTCTTCGGATGAGGAGGTTGTTCCAGTGGATCCCTTGATGGATCCTTTACAGGACCCTGACCCGGATCAGGGGGACAATGACCCGCAAGACCCAAATGCTGCTGGTCGTGACACTTCCATCTCCCCTCCGGTGGATATAGGGGGTTTTCATCATCTGATGGAACGGGCTGCTAAGAGGTTTGGCCTACCTATTTCAAGAGAGGAATCGGAATGTTTCCTTTATGACTTTAAGGAACAACACCAACGCTCTGTCAAATCTATTCCCATTATAGAGCATGTATGGGAGGAGGGCATGAAGATCATGCAGAGTCCTGCCACGGTGATTCCAGTCCTCCCCAGGCTGGAGAAGAAATATAAAGCTCCTGAAGGCAGTCCAGCTTGCCTTATTGGTCAGCCAAAGCCTGACTCGGTGATTTCTCAGGCGGCACAAAGCAAGTCAAAGAATCCGTCCACACCGTTGACCACTCCTCCGGACAAAGACGGCAGACGTCTGGATAATGTTGGAAAACGGTTTTCCTCTATGGCCAGCTTACTGGTTCGAGCGGCGAATGCCCTTGCCATCTTAGGCCGTTACGACCGCCAGATGTGGTGCGACATGGAACCCTTCGTGGACCTATTACCTGAGCCCACTAAGGAGGACGCCAAGAAGGTGCTGGCGGAAGGAGAGAAATCGTCTGCAGAAGTGATTGACTGCGCAATGGACATTGCTTCCACGGCCTTCCGGGCCTTGGCCGGCTCCGCCGTCTTACGGCGTCAGGGTTGGCTGAAGGCCACCTGGTTTCGTCAGGAGGTCCAGAACAGAGTCCTAGACCTCCCTTTTGATGGGGAGATGCTGTTCGGGAAGCATGTGGATGATACCCTACAGAATATCAAGAAGGACACAGACACAGCAAAGTCCTTGGGCTCTCTCACCTATCGCAAGGTCCCCTTTAGGGGCGCACGAGGGAGAGGATTTACATCTTACAGAGGAAACCAACAACGTTTTTCCTCGCAGTCTTCCCAGTCATATAAACCCCATTACTCGAATCAGCGACAAGGGCAATCAGCATCTTTCTCTCGCAACCCTCCGCGAGGCCGTAAACAGCGACAAGGCCGTGACAACACCAAACGACAATAGCGGCCTCCCGGCTCTACCTGCTGTTCCTCCCCTCCCGATCACATCAGTGGGGGGCAGGATATCCCTTTGTCTGGACAGTTGGATGTCAATAACATCGGACCAATGGGTCCTCAACATCGTGAAGAGTGGCCATACGTTGGAGTTTCACAACTTTCCTCCAACACGAGCTCCGGGCGCCATCCGCTCAGGACATCTAGGATTACTACATCTAGAAGCCCACCAGTTGTTCCTCAAAGGAGCAATAGAACCGGTCCCGCTCTCTCAGAGGGGCCGGGGGTTCTATTCAAGATTCTTCCTAGTGCGGAAGACGAAAGACACTTAGCGTCCCATCCTCGATCTTCGGGAGCTCAACACCGATCTCGTAAAGCTCTCCTTCAGGATGGTCACTCTCCAGGAAATTCTTCCTCTCTTAAATCCAGGCGACTACTTGGCGTCGCTGGATTTAGAAGACGCATATTTCCATATTCCAATACACCCAGCTCACAGACAATACCTTCGCTTTACAGTGGGAAAGAGCCATTTCCAGTTCAAAGTGCTTCCATTCGGCCTTCGATCGGCACCGAGAGTGTTCACCAAAGTATTGGCACCGGTGGCAGCTTTCCTTCGACGACAATCTCTCGAAGTTTTCCCTTACTTGGACGACTGGCTCGTCAAGGCGCCATCTTTCCAGGACGCTTCGCAAGCCGTGTCTACTTGCCTCCATTTGTTCCGCTGCCTGGGCCTTCAGTTGAACGAACACAAGTCAGTCCTCCTGCCTTCCAAAACTGCCAGATTCCTGGGGTCCGTGCTGGACACCACGCATTGTACGGCTCGTCCCTCAGAAGAGCGACAACAAAAATTGATGGTTTCGGCTCAACTACTCTGCCGCAGCAAGGTCCTATCGGTCCGCCAATACAAATCCCTTCTCGGATCGATGTCCTCCTGCATACCATTAGTAACGCATTGCAGGCTAAGGATGCGTCCTCTACAGGAGGAGCTGGACAAGCAATGGCGCCAAGCAGAGGGGTCGTTCAACGACAGGGTTGTCGTAACATCAGCAATGAGAACAGCGAGCGAATGGTGGCTTCAGAAAAGCAATCTCGCCCAAGGCCTAACGTTCAGGATTTCTCCTTCACCCATGGTGATGACCACGGACGCCTCGTTGGAAGGCTGGGGTGCAGTGCTCCGAGAGCTTCAAGTCAGTGGCCATTGGAGTCCAGGACAGCGGCAGTGCCATATCAATTTCCTGGAGCTGACAGCCATTCGGTTGGCCTTGCAAGCTTTTCTACCCAGAGTGGGCAATCGCTCAGTGCTGGTCCGGACGGACAATACGACGGCCATGCACTATGTAAACAAACAAGGAGGCACCAAATCGCAGACTCTGTCTGCAGAAGCTCAACGGATTTGGGATTTCGCGATTCACAACAACATCACTCTGAGAGCCGAGCACTTGGCGGGAACTCTCAATGTCAAGGCGGACGCCTTGAGTCGCCAGACGGAAGTGACTCACGAGTGGGAGTTGAATCAATCCATTCTCGACGGAGTGTTCTCAGTTTGGGGGACGCCGACCATCGACCTCTTTGCTTCGCCGGAGAACGCCAAATGCCGGTTCTACGCAAGCAAGGTTTACCATCGGGGGTCCCTAGGGAACGCTCTTTCGATGGCCTGGTACAGCGCGTTCTTTTACGCTTTTCCTCCCATTCCCCTCATTCCTCGAGTTCTCAAGAAAATGAAGGCGGAACCCTGCAGGATGATTCTAATTGCTCCAGCGTGGCCCAGACAATTCTGGTACACAGAACTGCTGCGGCTCTCCCAAGCTCCTCCAATTCACTTGAGGCCCATTCCGTCCCTCTTGTCCAGGAGTCAGGGACAGGTTTTCCACCCGGATCCGAGATCCCTCCACTTGACGGCGTGGCTCCTGAACACAGAGAATTCAGTCATCTAGCTTTGTCTCAAGAATGCAGAGAGGTCTTGGCTCATGCCAGAGCACCAAGTACCAACAAGACGTACACGGCAAAATGGAAGAGATTCTGCTTGTGGTGTCAACGGGAAGGTCTCCATCCTTACACTTCCCAACCTCATAAGTTGCTGCCGTATTTGCTATCTCTGGCTAAGTCTGGTTTGGCACATTCATCAGTAAAGGTGCATCTAGCGGCCATATCAAGGTTTCGACGCAGTTCGGCAGGTCCTTCCTTATGGTCCTCTAGGGTGGTTAAACAATTCTTGAAGGGCCTATTCCGGATGTATCCGCCAGTTCGTCCTCCTCCACCAGTGTGGCAGCTCAACCTTGTCTTGGCTCAACTCATGAAAGCTCCGTTCGAGCCGGTTCACAAGGCAGACTTAAAGTTCCTCTCCTGGAAACTAGCACTCCTCTTAGCTCTAACATCGGCTAGACGAGTGAGTGAGCTTCAGGCACTCTCCATAGTGCATCCATTCCTGCAATTTACAAAACAAGGTCTGGTTCTTCGGACTAATCCCAAATTCATCCCGAAAGTGCCATCTGAGTTCCACTTGAATGAACCGGTGATTCTGAAAACCTTCTTTCCACATCCTTCTACACCTGCGGAGCGTACGCTCCATTCTTTGGACATTCAACGGTGCTTAAAGTTTTACTTGGAGCGCACACGTCCCTTTCGGAAGTCTACTCAGTTGTTTGTGTCCTACAGTGCACCTCGTAAGGGGTTGCCTTTGGCAAAGACTGGCATTTCCCGCTGGATCTCCAGTGCGATTCAATTCTGTCATCAGGAAGCCGGCAAGCCGCTGGACGGCAGAGTCCGTGCACATTCCACGAGGTCGGTGGCTTCATCTGTGGCTCTCTTTTCGGGAGTTGCCATTAAGGACATCTGCAGGGCAGCAACGTGGAGCAGTACTCATACCTTCACGAAACACTACTGCCTGGAATCTGCAGGACGAGATGATGCGGCTGTTGGTCAGGCAGTCCTGCGTAATCTGTTTCATTGAGAGGTGAGCTTTCCCTACGATCCCTCCATCCTGGTGAGCACATTTTGTTTGTTTTTACTGTACTTTATGTATTTTTCTATGGTTATGTGATGCCATGTATTTACAAAATGTGTTCATGGGGCTGTACTGCTAGCTATTCTGATGCAAAGCATGGGAATCTATGAAAGTTCCAATACTGGGGCAAGAAAACAAGTTACTTACCTGTAACTTTGGTTCCCCAGTATTGGTAACTTTCATAGATTCCCATGCGCCCGCCCGCCTCCCCTGGGAAAGCTCAGTCTTTTTACAGAGTTTGTGGCGGTTTGCACAACGGCTACGAAAATCTGAGGCTCTGAGCTCTCTCAGGAAGGTTCTAGAGGGTGAGGCTGCTCTGATTGGTCCTGGCAAAAGTTTGGTCTCTTTTTACAAAAGGAGGTGGATAGAATACAAAATGAGATGAGGCCTAGGCTTCTCTTTTGTTTCTATGGTTTTTATACTACCGAGGCTCCCATTCCGACGACGGGGAATGATACAAAGCATGGGAATCTATGAAAGTTACCAATACTGGGGAACCAAAGTTACAGGTAAGTAACTTGTTTTCTTCATTAACAATAGGCTTTCCTGAAAATCCAAGGGAAACATTTCTAGAGCCTGAGAGTGGAGCCCCTGGAACCTCGTCATGACTGATGGTAGTCCTACTTGCCCCTGTATCAATCAGAAACTTTCTGTCTTTCCCTAATACTTGACTGTGTACATAGGGACCCTCTTGATCTACAGGAATCTCGATGAGAGGCAAGCCAACCTCCCTCTCTAGGCTGTTTCATGAATACTGCTGATAATCTGGATACTCTGACTGTGCATACTGGTACATCTGCTGTGTAACGTGTTGTGTGGCAGCTATAGGCTGCGGTACTGTAACTGTCTGTTGTGCATTCTGCGGTGGCTGGGAAGTCTGTGAAACTTGTTCTTGTCTAGGCGGACGTGGTCTCTCTTTCGTTTTACCAGTAGCTATGTTGTGTTTCAGAACTGCACACTCGTTTATGTAATGACCTGGCTGTTTACAGTAATTGCATGTCCCTTTAACGGGAGCTGCAGAATGACTGGCTTGATTCGTACCCCTCTTCTGACTGTCTGGTGGAACAGACTGTGCAACTAGTACTTTCATTTTCGTGTCTTTCATACGTCTCCTTTCATGTTCCTGCTCCTCCCTGATTCTGTTCTGGTGATACTGGAGCATCTGGAGCATTTGTGACGGAGTATTAGCTTGCCAGGTACTTTCGACTTTCAGTACTCGATTTTTAACTTGTGGACTTGAATTCTCGACTAGCTTGGTAACAAAAAGATGTGGATACGATTCACTACTCGTTTTCAGACCACTATTAATAATGAAACATTTCTCAAATCTAGAATAAAAATCACTAGTATCTTCATCTTGTTTCTGTTTACAGGCTGAGATGGCATCCCAGTCTTCCTTTTTCGTGGCTAGTAATCTTGGCAGGACTTGTATCAGCAATTCGGGCAATGCTTTAGCTTTTTCCCCAAGACCGGTACCTGGAACTCGTGTATTATCTTCAGTCTCTAATGCGGTCCAATCTATCTTTTTCTCTCCCACCTCCCATTCTTTTTCTTTGAGTTTTTCATATATGCCCGCAGGCAACAGGACCTTTAACATTTTAATGATATCAGGATACGTGTATTCTCCCATACGGAGCATGTCCTTTAGTTCACGGTGGAACCCTGCTGGAACTTTATCGTGACAGGGTATTAACTTTTTCATTTCCAGAAGTTCTATTTTCGTGATAGGGGTGTAAACAAATACTCGTTCTAGATCACCCCCCTCTCCCTTAACTGGATGTACTTCTCTCAACGGATTCTGTCTGTCTATGTAGAATGACTTTCTTACTGGGGGTGGAACAGGAACAAAATGTGGATTCAGGAACGTTCTGTATTTGTGGCGCTGTTCTAAAATGACACTAATTAAATCGGTACCTAGACCTTTCCATCTGTTTAAGAGTAACTCGTTCAGTACATCATGTAAAGGACCTGGATCAGAATGCTGATCTTCATACAATGTAATGAGGTGCTGGATCATATACGTACCCACCAGACGTTGCTCGGCTGGGGGCAGTTTCAGAAACGTTTGGGCCACTATTTCGTCTGGAAACGTGGTAAAATCACTAGTCCATCGGACTGCTGATCGGGCTAGTTCTTGTTCATGCATTGTACTAAGCTCGCTATAACCTATTCGTGATTTCAGAATTTTATCGGTAGCCTGGAATACTTGTTCAAGAGAACACTGTTCTGGTAAGGGAGGAGGAAAAACTTTCTTGTAATCTAGGCGTGAATGTCTGTCGGAAAGTCTAGTTCTACCTACATACGCTATTCTGGAGGGATTCTCGCTGTCTACCTCTTCACTGGAAGAGTCATTCTCTTTCTCGGTTGCTCTTTTTGCTTCCTCCTTCTGGTGTATACTTATAATTTCCTTACGAATTTTCCTGTACATACTTTCTACACTACCTTGTGTCCTGTGTTTTCCCTCGGCTATATTGTCACTCCACCTAGTCAGACCTTTCATCTCATCCTTGTCTTTATCAGGATAATCTTGCTCTCTTATTAAACAGTTAATCAAGAACTGTAAAATCATATGTTGAATCTCGGCTTTCCTGTGTGCCATAGCTTCGTGAATACTTCCTGGATTCTCTCCTGTACGGACAAAACTATATATTCTGTCTAGATGTTCCTTCATGTCAGGCAGGGTGACCAAAAAGTTGGCAACCCGTCTTAGACGTACCGAATATAATATCATGTGATCTTCGCCTGGAACTGGATCATATATACAGTCTGTAAGAAGTCGCTTGAGGTCTGCGTATGTAGCCACTTTAGGCGTACGCTGTAACGCTGCGTCTCGCGGCGTCAGTCGTCTTACTTGAGGCGGGGTGATAGGAGCACCTCCTTCCGCCCCTCCTGAACTGGAATCGTCAGTTAATACTGTACGTGCTGGCAGAGTGACTGGCAAAACGGGTACATTTAATGTGGGCTGGTCCGGGGGTACTGGCACATTAACGTGGTCCCCGGGACCAGTGGCTGGAGGAACAGGAATTACATTATTAACAGGGTGCTGCGGGTGAGCAGGCGGAATAGGATTTGCATATGCTGGGACTGTATCGTCCAAGTAGGACGAAAGAAAAATTTCAGCTGCGGTCGGTTTATGACGTAGCTTATTCGGGACCAATGGTGGCGGTAAATTACAGGGTGCCTCTGGGGTTGCTCTCGGCAAGCCCTCGGCAAGAAGAGGATACATACCTTTAATTAGTGCATTTCTCTGTCTGCTCTAACTCGTTCACCTTCTTCGATTAATTCCCTTTCTTGGGCTTTTTCTGCGGATTCCCTACTTAACTCTGCTTTTCTGAATTCTTTTTCGGTTCTTTTATGAGATTCTTTGCGCCATAACTCGATGGCATCTTTCTGGGACTGTCTGGCTTTCTTTTTCCATAATGCTTCTTCTACTCGCATGATGCACTCTGCATCCCATGTACCTGATACAGGCCATCTATATTTCTCTTCAAGATCCTTGGTGTAATCCACCCATAAGTCTAGATATAATATGGCATCTAAGCCATGCTTGTGATACATAAAATGTCCAGGACTGTCCCTAGGAGGGACAGGAACTGATTTTTCGAGTAACCCTTTTCTGGTTTTGATCTGACGTAATTTCGAGAACAGAGGCATAATCGGGTCTTACTTGAACTAAACACAATACACAATAATCACAGTAATGAAATGGCAAACAAATCACTCATACCACGACATAGAAATACATTAATAACAGTTCGAACAGACTACTACCTGATACACTGAAAACATAACACTTGAATTTCTCGAGAACGGACTTACTAGAATTACTGGATGCACTGCTAAAACAGTACAGAACATACCGGTCTCGTAAAGAGACACGTCATACCGTATCCACCTAGGTGGACACGTCGGACTGGATCTGCTTACCCAAACCCATCGGACCAGGGACAAACTAATGAACCTGTCTAGATACTCCCCCCAGCAACGGTACTCACCGGGAAGCAAAACTTGAAGGCCTCGGACTGGACTGGACTGGACTGGACTGCTACGACGTCGGACTACGGACTTCGGACTTCAGAAACAGGTGGGCCTCCGGATACCTCGGACCTTGCTCTCTCGGCTTGGGCTCTGGTCGGGACGAACCGCATTCCTCACCGCCTCGTCTGGATGCCGGACCGCAGTCTCCGTCTCCTCCGTGAGCCTGAGGGAGACTTGATGAAGCAGAAATATCTGCACGTGCACGGTAGAGTTCCGTCACGGCTGTAGAAGGGTCAGGGGGCCTGCGTTACATCGCCGGTGCGTGGGGAAGGGGCTCGTCCCTATTCGGGCGCCATTATGTGGTAAATAAATAATTAATTAATTACCGGTACTATTTTTGAATACATTAAAGAAAACAGATAGCTCAATAAATAAGAGGCAGGATCCGATGTATCTGAGTCTAACAGGCTTTAATCAGACAAAAGGGAAGGGACAGGATCGGAACAGCCTGAAATAGAATGGCACGAGTGGCAGCTGCAACGTCTCATTAACAGTACAAGGTATATATAGTAAAACATTAGAATTACATTGCATACAGTAGGCGTAACAAGTGACAAGCGTAAGATAAGAACACATGGGCGTGAAAAGAAGGCGTGCACAGGGCGTGCACGTAGACATGTGATGAGAACGTTACAGAAGTGTCATAAAGTGGGTGGATACATGGAGGGGGCTACCTGGGCAGCTGGAACCTTTAACCTAGTGGTGCGCGCAAACGGGCTATGACGTGTGACTGGAAGAACTGGGGGCTCTGACTTCTGCACTAGAAGAGGAGACAAAAGTCTGCGATGTCAGGATGACATGTACCTATAGCATATCTGGTATCTTGTGTTTGGAGTACATGTTGATAGAATCTAAAAGTTATCAGAGCAAAGGCTACTTGACACTAAGACTGGTGCATGCATATATTCTTCGTGTATTGCGTGTGCTATGAATCTTCTATGAATATTAATACAGTAATTCTCTTGCATGGAGACAGAAAGACTAGACAATAGCTGAAGCTGTTTATGCGGTTCGTTAGCTTAGGAATGTGAAGACGGAGAGCTGAACTGATAACTAGAGGCATAACATATTCTTGGCAGACAGGCAGGCAGAGCCAGGCCGGGCACCGCGCTGCGCGGCAGGAAGTAAGTGAAGGGTCAGGGATGCAGGTGGGGGCTGTATCGCTCCTCGGAGTGGGTTCAGGAGACTGGAGCTTGAATCTGGTGTTCAGGCCCTTTGAGGCCTAGAAACGGGGACAATTCAATAAATTAACGTGCATAATGTAAAACATGGGCAACATAGGCCTAATACTCGTTGCTTTCACGAGAACTGGAAACTGGCATACTAACGTTGGACACAACTATAATTGCGTCTTTAATCGATCATAGGGGGATATATGCATATCGATCATGCACATATAACATAGGATGGGGAACACGTAGGCACATATGACAAGGCAAAATTCAATTTTCCTCAGAATGGTCACCCTTCCCACCACCCAAAGAGAAACAAAGGGGCTAAATGCCATCTTCAGCCAGACACTGGCGCCATTCCAGCACAAAGCTCGACATTTTCTTTCAAAGCACAACAGGGCACTGTCATGTTATAAAAAAACTTGGTTTATTTAGAATTATTTTCAATGGGAGAATTAAAAGCAGGGTGGTTTATTTTAATCCTACAAAGGATTTTCTTTTTTTTTAAGGGAAAGATTGCATATTTACAATATGGATATAAAACCAGCCATGCAGGTTTTAAAGGGATTTGCACGGGAATGATGATTTGGCCAGCTTGAATTGGCCGTGGATCGGGGCTACCTGGTTCCTACCCGGCCTTCCCCGAATGACAGAATTGTGGGACCTTGGTTAAATCGCTATATCACCATAGGGTTTCAAGAAATGCACCATCTTGGCAAACATAACCTAAAATGCACAGGCGCTCCTGTCCATGCTGAAACTCCTAATATACTGACCCACGATTAACATTATGCAAGCCGTTAGGCATTGAGTGATCCTGGGCACATAACGTTATATACCCTGAAGCCCAGTTACCTCATAATGGTTGCACGTACAAATAGACAGACCAGTGCACTAGGGGCTATTCAAATTCGGAAAGCTGAAATGTGTACGAAAGAACAGCTTGTCTGTGTTGTGGGAGTGTGCTCGTGCTAACACTTCTCTTAAGCACAACACTAGTTTAAATGATCAACCAGAGGAGGGATGCTTCTAATAGAATTCTAACGCTTTTAACTCGTGTTATTCATTTTCATCTTATGCACATTAGCACGCCGACAGCACCCTAACAATACAGCATTCATCTATGTATACTGCCTTACCATAGTCGCTAAATACCTTGAAGCAACTTTTTTAAATAAGAAAGCTGCTTTTTTATTATTTAAGAAAATCTCACGATTTTTTGTTCTCTTGTAAGGAGAGCGCATGCTTGGGGGAGAGAGAGCGAGAAGGGAATGCGTTATTACCCTGGAGGACTGAGACATATGGGAATGCGGCTGCCTCGTAACTTTCGCTTCCTCGTCAGGAACGTTCTCGCTGACAGACATCTTGGAAGCAAGCTCCACGTCTCTGATCTGCAGTGTTTTGTGCCTGAGACACCGGGGGAGATGTGGCTGGCTCTTTTCTGCATGACAGTCGCACGCGCTTAATGCCGCTGTGGGATCTCGACTGTGCCGCATCATTGAGGAAAGACACCTTGGGCTTCAAAATCACAAGTTCAGTAAAATAATATAACTAGTCAAAATGAAACCTAAGAGCCGCTCGCATGAGCTTCTACCGTAGACAGCTCACGTCGCGCGGCTCTTAGGTTTCGGTTTCCAAAGCGCATGGCAGAGTCGGATTCCGACGCGCGCGACCCAATCCCAATGCGCTCGTCGGAATCCGACTCTGCCATGCGTCTCAATGGTGCGCGCGCCCAGCTCCTGTCCCAATCCTTGTCTGCTTCTGTCTGCTGAAACGATTGCAATAAGTTCTCTAGCGAGAACGCGCTTTGCGCGTTAAGCTCGCGCGTTAAGCAGAGACCTAAAAATGGGGTTGAAAAAACAAACAGCTGGAATATATATATATATATATATATAGGTTTTTTGCAATTTCAGCAACTAACAAATATTCAAAATGAAACAAGATCACACCAATCGAAATATCAACTAAACGCCCCTGTAGGACAAAACCATTCTGTCTAGCCTTATTTCGGTGTTTAGGGTACACATATAACCTGTGCTCCACATTGCCACAGCTGGCTAGGTTTACTTTCAAAAACAGGTCGGAGCTGCTCTAATTGGTGGCGACATGATATACTTTCTAACGCTTTTGCCAGTACTGGATACTCCCAGCAGATGGTAACAAATGATATGTGTTAGACCTCGCATCCTTGGCGTGGTTTCCCCCTATCTTTTTGCCTCTACCTCCTGTATTTTTGATGCTGTGCTGGATTTCGTTTTTGCTGGTTTAGATGCTTTGGACACTCTACCACTGCTGATCAGTGTCCAAGTGTAAGTGCTCCCTGTGTAAATTGTTATTATGATTGGATATACATGATTGGCATATTTGTATCACCATGAAGTCCCTAGTAAAGTGCACTGGGTGTGCCATTGCTGGTGATAACAAATTCTACTAGTTGGCCTTCAGCACTGATTGTGCCACCCACATGAGTAGCCCTAAAATGGTGTCTCAGGCCTGCCACCGCAGTGCCTGTGACGTATAAAACAAGGACCCCCTGGACAATGGATGAATAAACTCCTAGGTCAGGGAAACAAACATTTGAAAAAATAGCAACCTAGGCAGTTTGTAAATACTTGTATATTCAATAATAGAAAGATAGGGGACCAAAGGCAAGTGAACAAACACAGTATTCAATTGTCCAACCATGTAAAATATTTAATTAAAACAATAGTTTTTATTTCACACTCAATTAAAAACATGTAAAAACACTGAAAATACAGAGTAGAAATGATATATAGGTACAAAAAACCAATCAATTATTACACAAAATATAATAAAAGGAAAAGTTAAATATACCGCAGTGCCTGTGTGCAGTCTGTGAACTGCCATGTCCTACTGGTCAGTGTCCCCACTGACCAGGCCTAACCCTTCCCTTTCTGTGCAAATTGGTCACCCCTATTGAAGGCCCAAGGTACCCCCTTGAGCAGGGTGCGGTGTATGTGAAAGGTAGAGCATGTACTTGTGCAGGTGACATGCTCTGTTAGTGAATTACAGCCATTTTCGTTTTTCACTGCTGCAAGGCTATCTTGCTCCATAGGCTATCATGGGGGATGCTGGCTACAGTGTCTACCAGCATATCTTCTATTACAAAACAAGTAACTGTGGGTCTCAAGAGGAGAAAAGGTGTCTCAGTGTGTGTTGATGACTCTGTGTGTGCCTTTAAATAGAGGTAAATAACCGGATATTTACACTGTGTGAAAGATATCCATCAGTTACTTTTCCTGTGCCGCCCAATTCATCATCTGGACCACTTCACAAAGTGGAAAGTCTATGTTGTAACCACCTCAAAAGGTATTTTAATGAAATGGTTAACTACAATGATGTTGGTGCCCAGAGTGATCAGTGGCTACTGTGTGGTTGTAACTGGAAGCAGTGCTCAGAAAAATTGTGAAAAAAGAAAAGTGCTCATGTTAAAATTGGAGAGTGTACGCAATAATAACTTTATTCTGGTGCCGTGCACTTCCAAAAATATAAAAACATATGAGTGCAAATAGGTCAGTTAGCTTAAACAAATAACTACTGACTAGATTTATTGGTCGACATGTTTCTGCGGATATTAAAGATCCAAAGATGGGATCTACCGCTTCTTCAGGACCTATTAAGTATTTGCTACTGCTCAAAATAATAAACATAGTGAACACAAGCAGTCCATCTGTGTAGATGACAGCCCTCTGGCATCCACCTTCATCAGTATCCCCTCGACAAGGAAGCACCCCATCCGATCTGGTTCTCCATAGATCATCAGCTCCCGTCCGCCATCAGCCACAGGACATCACCTTCCACCGTCCGGTCTGTCTCCAGGCTTGGGGGGCGGGTTGGAGGGGGGGCCCTCACACACAAGGTGGGGGAGGGTAAGGGGCCCATGCATACAGGGAGGGCGTCACTCGCACCCCGGCGCCGCAATCTGAAACAATAAACAAGTATCACTTGTCTTGCAAAAAATTCCAATTCAAAAGCACACACATTTCTTTTTAAATATTTCTAAAAGTCATTTCTGTCTGCAAAACACTCCTCTAGATCTGGGGAATAGTTTAAGAATACTACCTGCACTATATCCTCTAAGTTTATTTGGGCAAACTCCAACCTTTTCTTACACAGTCAGAAGGGCTGGGGCAGCTGGCTTCACTCTTCACTCGCTCCTAGCCAGCTGACCCCTCCCTTACAATAGGCTTCGCGAAAGAGACAGTTCTGCTCTTTGCTGCTGACTGCATTTTATCTCTTCCAAGGCCGAAGCGTCATGCACGCCTGCCAACTTTTGTCTGCTCCTATCTTAGGTGGGGAGGAAGCCTGCTCATTTGCAAGCCTCCCATACATCCATTTAAAGGTAGCTGGCTCATTCTGCTGTGTCGAGGGGCTGGGATGGCCCCTCCCTTACAAAGAGCTTGGCGCGGTCAAAATTGGTCCATTGCCAATCATAACAAGCAGAGACGTCTCTGCTCACTGCTGCCTTCTCCTCTAGCCAGCCCCTCCCTTCACCAAAAGCTTTGTGAGAATGAAGGCTATGGAATGCAAATGTCATCTCTATTTTACAAATCTCTTTTTTTTCTAACTGCTCACAGCCCATAGCTGTGAAATTATCCATTCCTAGATGGAATACACTAAACAAAAACCGCATTGAACAGCCCACCTTTGAATGCATGCACCTTCATATATCCATCCATACTAATATAATAAAGAGAGAGCCCAAACCTTTGAGGCGGGTAATCTCAGGAACCACAGCACCAATAACAACACCCAATAGAGCAATGGAAAGGGCAGTGCAGCAGAAGGACATAGGCTACGCAGACGCCCGCCATATACATTTAAAAGGTAAAAGAACCATGCCAGCAAAGTAGTCCATTTTGGCCGTGTCTGCATTGTGCTGTGGGCGTGTGCTGGGGGCGTGACAAACGCTGGGGGCGTGTGGTACGTTCCGCCCTTCGGGCTGGACTGTTCCCATGAGGCACAGGGTCAAGGCTGATTTGCATATGGCCTTGTCTGAACTGGGGTGGTGTGGAGTGCAAAAAAACGATGGATTTAGGTCCAGATCTCTGTACTGGGGTGAATGTATGACATTGTTCTGCATTCTGTCCATCAACTGTTGTTTTTACGTTCCGCCCTTCATGCCATGTCTCATATCGTGTGCTGGGGGCCTGGGCGTGTGCGGGGCGCGGGATTACGGGGGGGAAAAAGCAAGCGTTGTGCCAAATATTTCATAGTTTTTTCTTCCCAGTTTCTGTACATTCCAGCTCCGGGTGTACACCCTGCTCTCTTTAAATACCCCTGCACCCCATAATCATAACCCACCCTTACTCCTTAAAATACCCCAACACCCTTAAACACTAACCCATCTTAACCCTATAAATATATCCTGTACCCCCAAACCTATCCCTAAACCCTAAAAATACCCCTGTACCCCACAACCCAAACCTAGCCCTGAACCCTATAAATATCCCTGTACCTCAAAACCCAAACCTACCCCTGAACCCTAAAAATACCCCTGTACCCCAAAACCCATGCCAGCTGAGGGGAATCCATTGCGCTCACGCCCACCCCATCTGGCCACGCCCCCTTGCAAAAGTATTTAACCTCGCGCTGAGACACTAGCGCGTCTTTGAGAAATTGCATGCTCCTGAGGCGGAAGCCGGGAGAAACTGTGTTCTGATCTTAAATGTTTTAAAATTTTACCTGTGATTAATACTGTGTACTTTTTAAAACGATCTGCCCTTCTCCTGCTCAGCGGTTCTCAGCGCTGACGCCAGCTGAGGGGAATCCATTGCGCTCACGTCCACCCCATCTGGCCACGCCCCCTTGCAAAAGTATTTAACCTCGCGCTGAGACACTAGCGCGTCTTTGAGAAATTGCATGCTCCTGAGGCGGAAGCCGGGAGAAACTGTGTTCTGATTTTAAATGTTTTAAAATTTTACCTGTGTACTTTTTAAAACGATCTGCCCTTCTCCTGCTCAGCGGTTCTCAGCGCTGACGCCAGCTGAGGGGAATCCATTGCGCTCACGCCCACCCCATCTGGCCACGCCCCCTTGCAAAAGTATTTAACCTCGCGCTGAGACACTAGCGCGTCTTTGAGAAATTGCATGCTCCTGAGGCGGAAGCAGGGAGAAACTGTGTTCTGATTTTAAATGTTTTAACATTTTACCTGTGATTAATACTGTGTACTTTTTAAAACGATCTGCCCTTCTCCTGCTCAGCGGTTCTCAGCGCTGACGCCAGCTGAGGGGAATCCATTGCGCTCACGCCCACCCCATCTGGCCACGCCCCCTTGCAAAAGTATTTAACCTCGCGCTGAGACACTAGCGCGTCTTTGAGAAATTGCATGCTCCTGAGGCGGAAGCCGGGAGAAACTGTGTTCTGATCTTAAATGTTTTAAAATTTTACCTGTGATTAATACTGTGTACTTTTTAAAACGATCTGCCCTTCTCCTGCTCAGCGGTTCTCAGCGCTGACGCCAGCTGAGGGGAATCCATTGCGCTCACGCCCACCCCATCTGGCCACGCCCCCTTGCAAAAGTATTTAACCTCGCGCTGAGACACTAGCGCGTCTTTGAGAAATTGCATGCTCCTGAGGCGGAAGCCGGGGGAAACTGTGTTCTGATTTTAAATGTTTTAAAATTTTACCTGTGATTAATACTGTGTACTTTTTAAAACGATCTGCCCTTCTCCTGCTCAGCGGTTCTCAGCGCTGACGCCAGCTGAGGGGAATCCATTGCGCTCACGCCCACCCCATCTGGCCACGCCCCCTTGCAAAAGTATTTAACCTCGCGCTGAGACACTAGCGCGTCTTTGAGAAATTGCATGCTCCTGAGGCGGAAGCCGGGGGAAACTGTGTTCTGATTTTAAATGTTTTAAAATTTTACCTGTGATTAATACTGTGTACTTTTTAAAACGATCTGCCCTTCTCCTGCTCAGCGGTTCTCAGCGCTGACGCCAGCTGAGGGGAATCCATTGCGCTCACGCCCACCCCATCTGGCCACGCCCCCTTCCCTGTACAAAAATGTGTTTACCCCGGAAGCGCAGCGGACGAGCGCAGCGGGCGCGCCGTTTGCGCGCCGAAGGCGCGCCTAAGGCAAGCCCGTCTACGCCCGTCCGCGACCGGTCTGCGCCCGGCGCCGGACACGCTGCCTATGACCTCTCCGACACAAGAAGGATAGTCTGGTCCAGAAACAAACTTTTATCATTTAACCCTGCCAACCACTGTCAGGCTCCTAGGCTTGACCTTTCCACTCCGGACCTCCCTCCCTCCTGCTTACGGTGCAACAAGCCACTATGTGACGTTTTAATCTCAGCAAACTCCCACCCAAAAACATCCCTCATTCGTTCGGCCAATACTCCCTCCTCCCCCTTTATAGCAGGGTTACTGAATTGCAGATCTTTGCCGAAACATGCAGATGATATTAATCTGCTGCTAGCTGACGCCGAGTGGGACGCCCTATTTCTCACCGAAATGTGGCTTAACGAAGAAAACCTTGCCTCCATTGCTCTAGCTGTCCCGCTCGGCTTCACTTTAAGCTTCTCAAATAGAGAGAAGAACAAAAGAGGTGGCGGAGCTGCGATTATCTTTAAAGATAAATACACCTTGTCCTCTTCCACTCCTACCACCCTCGCCGGCATAGAGGGACTACACTTTTGCCTCCAAGTCAACCCTCAAACGTCCCTGGCTGGCCTGGTTATATATAGACCCCCGGACTGTCCTTTATCTCATACTCATGAACTTATGGACTTCATAGTCCAAAACACTCTCTCTCACCAACACTATATAGTAGTGGGTGACTTTAATGTTCATGCAGACAGATCTGACTGCCCACTGGCTTCCCTACTCATTAACACACTTCAATCAGCAAATCTAGCTCTAATTACCTCCGGTACCACGCATCAGGCAGGCCACATGTTGGACCTCATTTTTTCTAACATTCCGGACACTACAACTAAAACCCCCCTGCCACTTCTATGGACAGATCATTTCCTCGTTCCCTTCCTAATCTCTTTCCCCGCTTGCTCTCGTACAACAGGAAGACGCACGTACGTGCGAAGGAACTGGGATAACCTATCCACCGAGACCCTATGTCCAGCGCTAGCAGCCGCCCTTCCTCTACTATCAACAGATGTGAATTCTGATGCAATACGACTGAATCACTGGATTGGTAGCACAGTAGATTCTATTGCTCCACCCAAAATAGCCACCTCTCGAAGAGAATCCCCGTCTGCTCCCTGGTTCTCTGCTGAATTGATAGCGGAAAAAAGCAAATGCAAAAAACTAGAACGTCAGTGGCGGGCTAGCTATTCCGAACCTGCTAAAAATTGCTATAAAAAAGCCCTACATAGCCTCCATCACTCTATAAAGAAAGCAAAAAAACTATTCTTCATATCCTCTATTCAACAAGCGGAACAACCCAGTAAAGAGATTTTTATAATAGTTCAGTCCTTCCTCAAACCCAAGGCCATCGAAACTGAAATTATTCCTTCCAGTAAACTGTGTGAGGATATCTCGGATTTCTTTGACCAAAAAATCCTGAAGGTATATAATTCCTTCACCCCCTCTGAGCCAACAAATATGGCAGATCATGATATCACTGAGATGTCTTCCCCTCCCCTAACTCGGTTCCTCCCAATCACCTACGAGGATGCACTGAAAGAACTTCTCAAATGCAAATCAGGTGCTCCTGATGATCCCTGTCCTCCCAAACTATGGAAAAGAATGTCGGATGCTACGGTGGAGCCACTTCTACACATCTGGAACATGTCCATCGAGACCGGCACGTTCCCCGACTGTTGGAAACATGCCACTCTTCTCCCATTGAAAAAAAAACCCAATGGCGCCCCCGATGACTTGAGCAATCTCCGCCCCATCTCCTTACTAGCAGCCCCGGGAAAAATGCTTGAAAAACTCATCCAACGCCAACTTAATAGTTTCATCGAAAAAAGAGGCATATTACTTGAAACACAGTCCGGTTTCAGGGCTGGTTTCAGCACTGAAACTGCCCTCATTGAGGTTGCAGAGTCAATCAGGTGGTCGCTGGATTCAGGAGCATCGGCCATGCTGGTGCTCCTGGATCTATCTGCCGCCTTCGGTGCTGTGGACCACGGTAGATTGCTGCTTAGATTGAAGGATACTGGCTTAGAGGACATGGCACTGAGCTGGTTGCGCTCCTACCTGACGAACCGTTCTCAGAAAGTAGCTCTGGGTGCTTTTTCCTCTGAACCTAAACAACTGTGGTGTGGCGTCCCGCAAGGGTCCGCCCTTAGCCCGCTACTTTTTAATGTTTATCTGGCCCCACTTTTTACCTTGATCTCCAAATGGGGGGTCAAGGCGATCTCGTATGCGGATGACACGCAACTAGTCTTCCCATACGTTGAGATGTCAGAAACAGCGTTCAGTATAATAAAAGGCTGTCTTTGTGACGTTGCCAGATGGATGAACACTAACAAGTTAAAATTGAATGCCAGCAAAACCGAGGTACTATTCTTTGGGAAAAGTACCCCTCCCCCCCCTGACCTTTGGTGGCCCGCAGAAATGGGTCCTGCCCCCACCCCTGGCTCCAAGGCAAAAAATCTGGGTGTATGGTGGGACGAGACGCTCTCCTTCTCCTCTCATATACAACATATCACCTCTAGCTGCCACTACAAACTTCGCAACCTCAGAAAATTCCTCTCTCTTTTACCTACTGACTGTCGCAAATCGGTGGTCCATGCGACGGTCACATCCAGACTGGATTATTCAAACGGCCTTTATCTTGGCCTCCCGAAATATCTGACACAACGCCTGCAGAGCGTGCAGAATGCGGCTGCGAGATTGATAAAACACGTGCCTTTCAAACATCATATCTCTCCGCATCTTCACGAACTGCATTGGCTCCCAGTGGCTAGCAGAGTTAAATTCGTTGTAAATGTATGCGTGGTAAAAGCATATAAAATTTAATGCCATGCGTTATAATGGCATTGCGGAGTCATGGTAATTCGTAATGAAAGTATGCGGAGTGATGGTAAGCGGAAAGAAAGTTGCAGAATAATGGGTGTTTATCCTCCCCCGGTAAGTACATTGGTGGCACGGCGGCCCACATCTCCAGCAACATACTCATATTTTTTCACCACCGATTTGAAAAATGCACAGGTCTCTCTCATTGATGGCCAGCACCGACATACACTACAGTTCCCAAGGTGCACTTCGAGAATGAGCGAGTCTCCCAACAGTTCATGATGCAGCGCAACCTGTGAACAAGACTACTTCTTAGTCGAAACACGTCAGGAAAGAAAAGACTTTTTATGTGGCTGCAGTTCATTGAATAAAGTACCTGTCAACCTGTAAGTCTGGTCGGGCGCACTTCTTTTCTTGAACAGAAGGTGTGTGTGATATATATATATATATATATATATATATATATATATATATATATATATATATATATATATATATATATATATATACAGAATCTCACACGCTCTCAGCGGCAGCCAAAATAATACCAACAGCAAAGGTCCAAGGGTGTTTAATCGTCTGCTACATGTTTCGGCTTCTCACAAGCCTTGATCACGCAAACATTACAAGGTGCACACAGATTAAGTAAACTAACATGGTGCTCGAAATAGGACTGCAAAATAAATGGTGGCAGACATCTTGTAAGGGCTAAATCGTACTTATCCAAATTAAAAACCTGGGAAAACTCTGTAAGTAGTGAAAACAAAGTAAAGTCCACCAAATGGCACAATCACAATGTAGGCAATGAAATTAACAAATAATTACATTAGAAATTGTTGGTGGCACAACAATCGAATAACGCTTGCGAGGCGCAGCACAAATGTCTCTTAATAGTAACTAGGAAATTAACCTATATAGACGCGCATTAGCAAGCAGAAAAGCCCTTTGAAAGAACAGAAAAGAATCTCACGGACCAGTGTCTGTATGCAAAATAAGACTAGTACTGTCTCTGCCAATTAAAGGGACAGTACGTGTGAGCAAATGCTGACGGTGTACCTCAACTGTGAAGGACACGAAGAAAGCATGCAAATCCTGGGCGAGTGCCCATATGCCAAGAGGACTCGGACCAGAACAAATAAGGCCGAGCAATATAAGCTGCTGTACAAACAATGATACTTGCAGGGCGTAGCAGCAGTCCCAGGTGAGATAGGTGATGGATGTCTGGTAATAGATCATGCCCAGTGCTCACAAAGCAGTCCATGATGTGTCCCATTATGCCCAAGTGGGCGTGCTCTTACACGTGTAAGCTGGAAAAAGTGACTGGAGTGCCCAGGGAAAGTGCCGTGGAGGGTTAATTTCCAAAAGTGCTCTGTAAAGAAAGAGAAAACAAGATAAAATCAGACGTGACACATCATGTGCACATGGTATTAAACAGGTTCCAACAACAATAGAGAAAGGTGCAGTGCAGGACCTGGACGGGCAAACACTACAGAGTTACAGATAGTTTTCTTTCAGATGTACTGCAAGTTCCTCATCATGATTCAATCCCCCCGGTGTCTTGGTACAGAAGGAAATGATGTATTTTGACTCAATCTGTCTCAATTTGAGTACACGATTCCCACCCCTGGTATTCTTGATGACATGTTCTAATATAAAGAATTTCATCAGTGAGGGATTAGAAAAATGATGTTCAGTGAAATGTCTGGCCACAGGGTACTTGATGTCCTTGTGTATGATGGCACGATAGTGTTCCAGAATGCGTTTTTTGGCAGGGGCGGTGGTACTACCAATGTACCAAAGTCCGCATGGACACACAATGACATAAATTACAAACATAGTGCTACAGGTAAGGAATTGCTTGATTTCCTTGGTAACACTATTGTATGTAACCTTCCTGATAGAGGTGCTGTAACGGCAAGCCTTGCAGTGGCCACAAGGAAAAAATCCCTTGAGGCCAATGTCATGACTGTCGGAATACGACGTGATGTCACTGTGGACACACACATCCCTGATGTTTCTGCCTTTCCTGTAAGTGATGCTAGGCCTCTCAGTGATGAGGTGGCCAATAGTAGGATCACTCTTCAGGATGTTCCAATTCTTGGCTACAATTCTGCGTACATTATGCGATTCTCTGTTGTAGGTGAGAATGAGACGTGTGTTGTTTTCTTCACAGCACCTCTCTTCAATCGGTTCATTGCGCAAAGTGTCAATGCGCGCAACAGAATCTTGTTAGTTTACTTAATCTGTGTGCACCTTGTAATGTTTGCGTGATCAAGGCTTGTGAGTAGCCGAAACATGTAGCAGACGATTAAACACCCTTGGACCTTTGCTGTTGGTATTATTTTGGCTGCCGCTGAGAGCGTGTGAGATTCTGTTCACGGACCTTCATTTACTTACCGGCGTGCTCGGCCGGAGTACACGCCACCTCCCGAGGGGCCCCAGGCAATTCACAGAGCAACTCGTGACTTTGAATATATATATATATATATATATTCACTGAAAAAACCATAGGTTATAGACCATATATAGTTAGGAATTAGCATTTACAAAACCTTGAAAATTCACTGAAAAAACCATAGGTTATAGACCATATATAGTTAGGAATTAGCATTTAAAAAACCTTATTTTACTCACACAAAACCATTGAAATTCCATATATAGTTAGTTGCACTAACTATATATCGCGCACCCGCAATCCACTGCTGATCATGTCACATATTACATCATTCATGACATGGTCAGTGACATCACTGATGACATCACTGATGACATCTCAAATGACATCACTGATGACATCACTGATGACAACATCCAGTGACTGTATTTTTCTGTAAAGTTAAAATATGTCTTGAGTGGATGTATAAGTGTCTGGATGAAGGATTTAGTAGGTGCATGACTGACTGTATGAGTGAGTGATTAAATGTGTCTCACTGAATGCATGGGTTAGTGACTAAACTGTCTTAATTTGTGCATCATTATGTCTGTTGTTCTGTAAACTGCTGCATGTGTTGATCATTAGCTATACGAGAGGCTATATGTGTTATTAATTGGTTGCCCAAGTATTTCTATGGGAGATTGAGTTTGTGTGGGGGTGGCTGGAAGGTGTGTGACTCTATGCATAGATGTGTGAGCAGTTTATTCACTAGGTGTATGAGTTCAAGAGTGCATGTGGAAACAGCTACATGGGCAGTTGACTGTGTGCATGAGTGTATTGATGAGTGAATGGATATCTCAATGCTACATGTCATAGTAAGTACATATGTAAAACACAGTACATGTGAGAGTTGGCATATATAAATAACTGTGCATGAGAGCCACTGAATGAGTGAGTGGTTGTATCGATCATTGTGAACTTGTATCAGGGATTGTATAAGAGAGTAAATATGTGTTAGTATATGTTTCAATAAGTAAGGTGTGTTTAACTGTATAGTTGAAGAAATGGAGGTGAGATTGTTTCTTTGCATGACTGACTGGGTGTGTGAGTAACTCCATGGATGAGTGGCAGTGTGTGAGTGTCTGTTTACACTGAGTGTATCTAAGGTTATATTAGAGTCTGAAGAGGTTTATCGTATTAGCACAAGAATGATGTCAAATGAGATGTCATCAGTGATGTCATCAGTGATGTCATTTGAGATGTCATCAGTGATGTCATCAGTGATGTCACTGACCATGTCATGAATGATGTAATATGTGACATGATCAGCAGTGGATTGCGGGTGCGCGATATATAGTTAGTGCAACTAACTATATATGGAATTTCAATGGTTTTGTGTGAGTAAAATAAGGTTTTTTAAATGCTAATTCCTAACTATATATGGTCTATAACCTATGGTTTTTTCAGTGAATTTTCAAGGTTTTGTAAATGCTAATTCCTAACTATATATGGTCTATAACCTATGGTTTTTTCAGTGAATTTCAATGGTTTTTTAATAGCAAATATCATAAGCTGTCGAATGTCAAGTACGTGGTAAGTAAAAACATTTTTGTGTTTATGCACACTGATCTGCTTTGAATGCTGCCCCCCACCCCTCATTTCTATTAGGAGTACTCTCTCTTTGCAGATAGTGAAGGGTAGTTAACGCAGCCCTTTGCCCCCTTTGTAATACGTCGTGCCTGCTTCTCTCTCCATTTGATTGATTGTTCTCTTTGGTTCATTCTCTATTTACAAACAAGCACAGAGTCGCAATACTCTGTTTAGTCTTTGCAGATAGCGAAAAATCGTGTAAAAAAACAAAAGGAATCGAGCAAAATCAGTAGGCCACTAATGGGATCTCTTTTTGACCTCGCTAAAATAGAAACATTAGGAACAACCTGTTGAAAATAGCAATGCGTATGTACATAAGCGGCGTTCATTTGTGTTCACAGTACCCCTTGTTGATTTTTTCAATCGAGCATTGAATTGTTCGAAGTTAATTCTCTTAAGGATCTTCTCTACCTGCAAACGAGGAAGAATAGGAATATTCTCTCTCCCTTTGCAGATAGTGAAGGGTAGGTAATGCAAGCCTTTAACACGTCGTACCTATTTCATTCCTCATTGATTGATTGATTGTCCGAACATTGACTGTTTGGGAATTAGTTCTTTTTGGAGGTATTCCCTGTTTGCAAATAAACGTAGGAAAATCTTTGCAAGTAGTGAAAGGGTACGTAATGCGGACCTTTCTCCCCCGTTGTAATCTGTCATGCCTATCTACTCCCCACTGATTGATGCACCTTTTTCACCCGGACCATTTACTAGAGATACGTCATCTGGCCCGACCAGAGAGCACCCCTAGTGAAAAGGACATATGCAATAATAACGAAGTGATCACTGTATCCTGTTAACAGAAACTTTACCATGAAACAACCTGGAAAGAAAAAAATAGGAAAACGAAAATCAGTAGGCCACTGATGAACATGAACTTTTATTAAACAACAAACAAAGAAACGATAACATAACGTAATGATAAAACCTATTAATGTCCTAGAAACAAGAAAACGTTAAAGTATGCCAGTGGTGAGAGACCAGAAAAACAGTCCGAGAAACCAAATCACCCCTCGCTGTCCCAACTCATGCACTCTGAAAGTTCAAAGTTTTGAGGAGTGCTTGTAACATTGTCTGAAGCCTATTTGCAATTGCTTCATCTTCACTATTCTTAAAGTAAGTGGGGGCTGTTGTGATGCGGTGCCACCCTGAACCGCTTGACGGAGGCCCCCGAGGGACGGTGTCATGTCGCGGACTCGGAGGGGGCGCTTGGCTCCGGCCCCCTCCCCAAGTCGTGTTGCCCTGGTGTGGCCTGAGATCGCCCCCGACATAGGTGGCCGGCTCCCGGGGTCAAGCGGAACTTTTTTCCTTTTGGTGACTCTTCCATTCTTCACCTTGTCCCACAATCCGTTTCACCTAAAGACACGCTGTAGTGGGGCACCCCTTTTCCGTTTCATTTGCCATTCAGCCCGCTTTTGCTACACTGTGCCTCTTCCGCTATTCAGCTGTTTACCGCCCGCTCTTTCGACTACAGCGTCTCGCTCACCATGTACTTGAGTTGCTCCCGCTCTTGCGGTGCAGCGATAGGCAGCTGCCACAGGACTCTCAAAATGGCGGCCATCTCTTCAGATTTGGGCGTGGTCCACTAAATGGGCCTGCGACACCTTGGAACTCGGACGCTTGTCTGCTAGAGCTTGGGCTCCATTCTCGAAAGCGTCCCCTCATCCTTGAAGATTCTACAAAAGTCTTGGGGGCCCCCGACTCCCGCAGGCTTCTGGTGGGGAGCGCCTAGCATGATTGCTCGTGGAATGGCCACGACGGAGCTACGAAATGGTGGTGCTCTCATGCTAACGCCAGCTTCAGTCTGAAACATCCAGAAACACTGTAGACTACCAATTCGATCAGTTCCGGTAGCGCTCCAACGTGACCCGGTAGAGAAGAACTTGCCCTCCCCTCTTTGACTGATGGTTCTTGTTGCCTGTCCCTTCTGTTGTCATTTAACAGAACTATTTAGCCTGCTGAAAGGGGTTGTGTGCCGTCCGCTGGTTGGTGGAGACATTTTGACTATATTCTGGACCTGCGTTGTCGCGTAATGCGTCATATGACGCGCCGCGTTAGAAAGTTTAATAAATTATGAAACACAATAAACAATCCTTAAAAAATAAAAAAAAATAAAAAATAATCAACAAAAGCAACAGCTAGGTAATACACATATAATTTTATCTCCGCGAAGCGGAGCGCTGTTACAGATATATATCTTGTTTCTGAACGTTAATTTCTCAAAATGCACTGAAGCACATATATTGAGACCTAGCAAAGGCACATCGGGCTACCAGTCCCTACAATTTTTCCAAGTTTCGTGCAAATCCATTCAGCTGTTCGATCCTACCGAGAGACAAGATGGCGGCCGCTACGGACTGTTTGGAATGTTTACAGACACCGGAGAGCCAATCAGCTTCGCTTCGCAAAGCTCCGTAACGCGAAAAGTACGCGAAGCGGTGCGCTGTTACAGATATATACTTTTTTTTTAACGTTAATTTCTCAAAATCCACTGGAGCACATATATTGAGATCTAGCAAAGGCACATCGGGCTACCAGTCCCTACAATTTTGCCAAGTTTCGTGCAAATCCATTCAGCTGTTCGATTATTATTATTTTTATTTTTTTTTGCCCCGCGGGGCCCTTTTAAAACCTCCACATCAAACCTAGGGGGTGAGCGACAATGTACTATGCCCCCTTATGGTCATTTGCCCCTTCGCTTTGGCCTCCTCTTGTCTCTCGATCCTACCGAGAGACAAGATGGCGGCCGCTACGGACTGTTTGGAATGTTGACAGACGCCGGAGAACCAATCAGCTTCGCTTCACAAAGCTCCGTTGCGCGAAAAGTCCGCGAACCAGAGCGCTGCCCGGTCCGCTGTTACAGATATATATCTTTTTTTAAACGTTAATTTCTCAAAATCCACTGGAGCACATATATTGAGACCTACAAAAGGCACATCGGGCTACCAGTCCCTACAATTTTGCCAAGTTTCGTGCAAATCCATTCAGCCGTTCGGGCTAAAAGTGAGGCCAACCGCCCTATGGAAATTAACATGGGAAAAACGCGTTTTGGGACCCCCCTTTTTTCTCGGCCCCCCCTTGACGAACCCCCCCAAAATTTTCAGGGGCTGCTCAGAAACAAAATGTGCCATTTTCCTGAAAATTTCAGCCAATTCCGTCCACAAACGCCAAAGTTATTAGACATAGAATTTTCAAAAAACCCATAGAGAAAAAATCCTAACTATATATACCTACTGGCGACCGCCAGTAGGTAATATATATATATATATATATATATATATTGTTGCACGTTTCTGTGTCCTAATGTAGGTTTCAGAAAAAAGATCGGCTGGCACGCTGGTATCCGGTTTGTAAATTTATTGACACCAAACCCCCCCTCACCCCTTACAGACGCGTTTCGCCTTAGCAGGCTTCGTCAGTGTAACGTTAGTGCATAGTTAGTGTCGCCATTTAAAGCCATTGGCCAGTCATGCATTTCATAAACATGGAAGAAGGACATCTATTATACAAAAATTCGGCGGCCATCTTGCAGTGTGTAAATTACATTAGAGTCACAGGCTCAAGAATGGCGACTGACGTGAAAGTGCATAGTGCTCATTAAAAACATATAACGTAACTATTATTTATGTATATATTAAACATATTTGTTAAACACAGCAAAAATTATTTCATCCGCCATTGGATTGTTTACACAAAATTATTTCTCAATATGCAACATGTTAGTTATTCAGCCCTGAATGGGCGATTTTGCAAACAGTGCAAATTATTCTGTTAAGGACTAGCAGATCATTGAAAAAAATATTTAGGGCATGTTGTTTTAGTTGTAAGACATATTCATCCTATTGTTACCCCCTATTGGTGATTGCGCAGGACCTATAGATGAACCCACAGTTCCTCATTATTATTAAGCCCCCACGGAGTCATGGTTTTTAAACTGATGATGTGCTTTGACTCCAAGACGCGTAGGGACTTCTCCCTGTCACCTCCCCGTTCTAATTTGGGTACCTGATCGATGCAGTAAAAACTGAGTTTTTCCCACTTGCTCTGATGGTGTTCGGCAAAGTGGCGGGCGACAGGATAAGATTTATCTTTATTTGTAATTGCCCGCATATGTTCGAGGATTCTTAGCTTTGCTGGTTTTATAGTGCTGCCGATGTATCGCAGCTTGCAAGGACAGGTGAGGCAGTACACAGTATACTCCGAATTACAGTTGGGCAACTGTTTTATTTTTATATTGGTTTTTTTTTCGCCTGTGCGATTGGGGTATTCCAACATTTTGCCACTAAATCTGCATGCCTTACATTTAAGACAAGGAAAAACGCCAACTGCATTTGATATTTTGATGGGTTGGACCGATGTTTTAAAATGGCTATGGACCAGGTGGTCTGCCAAAGAAGGACATCTTTTATGAGTGATTAACGGTCTTTTTGGCAGATTCTTTTTAAGGACTTTATCAGCAGTGAGTATGTGCCAGTGTTTCTGGAAGATGTTTACTATTTCACCTGATTTGGTGTTGAATTCAGTTATCATTCGTACCTCATCAGGTGCCTCTATTTTCAATTTGGGAGTAAGGAGATCCCTCCTATTAACCCCAGAGGCTTTAACCCTTGCTTGTTTGAGAATGTTACTATTGTACCCCCTGCTCTCAAATCTTTCCTGTGCATCAATAATCGCATGCCTGTAGTCCTGTTCTAAAGAGCAAAAAAAATAAAAAATATATATTTACCTACTGGCGGTCGCCAGTAGGTATATATAGTTAGAATTTTCAAAAATCCCATAGAGAAAAAATCCTATGTCTAATAACTTTGTCGTTTGTGGACGGAATTGGCTGAAATTTTCAGAAAATTGCACATTTTGTTTCTGAGCAGCCCCTGAAAATTTGGGGGTTTCGTCAAAGGGGGGCCGAGAAAAAAGGGGGGTCCCAAAACGTGTTTTTCCCATGCAATTTTCCATAGGGCGGTTGGACTCACTTTTAGCTCGAACGGCTGAATGGATTTCCACGAAACTTGGCAAAATTGTAGATATTGTTTGCCCGATGTGCCTTTGCTAGGTCTCAATATATGTGCTTCAGTGGATTTTGAGAAATTAACGTTCAAAAAAATATATATATCTGTAACAGCGCTCTGGTTAGCGCTCCGGTTCGCGTACCTGACGCGTAACGGAACTTCGTGAAGCGAAGCTGATTGGCTCTCCGGTGTCTGTCAACATTCTAAACAGTCCGAAGCGGCCGCCATCTTGTCTCTCGATCCTACCGAGAGACAAGAGGAGGCCAAAACTAAGGGGGGAAATGACCATAAGGGGGCATAGTAGATCCTCCCTGACCACCTAAGTTTGATGTAGAGGCTTTAAAAGGGCCCCGCGGGGCAAAAAAATTAAAATTGCGGTTTTTTTTGCGTGGGGAGCGCCCGGTACGCGCACCGGGAAGCGGTCCGGCGAGCGTACTATGAGGAAAAAAGAATGATAGACTTTTGAAATATTGTATGTTTATTGATTGTTCTTTTTGTTGTTTTTTTTTTTATTTAAGTAGCAGTATTTATGATTATTAAATATAAATTTATTTTTGTGATTGTTTTTCAAAATATAATAGAACGTCTAACATTTGACTGTCCGAAATGTCGTCATTTTCAGTGTCCGAAATGTCATTATTTTGAGTGAACATAACTTGCAACATTTGAGTGTCTGAAATGTCCTCATTTTGAAGGAGTAAATCTACAGATTGTACACATTGTAGTAGTTCATGGTCCCATGATTCATCCATGAATTCAATGTCATTTGGTTCAATGTTTTCTTGATTGGTCTCAGCAAGGACAATTTCAAATGACACTTTTTGTTCTCCTTCCATTTTGCCTGAAATTTGCATAAAAAAATATATATATCAGTAGAGATAGGGCACTGTTGGGATTAATTTTAGATAGGTAGTTTTTAACAGTGAATTTATCTTTGGGCAGTGTATGGTATCAGACTGGAAGCAGAAATTTAAAAAAGTGTATGTGATGAAACGTAAGTAAATTCAAAATTATACAAGACAAGCCTAAATCGATCCATAACTATAACCGAGAAGTCTATCTAAATCTATAACTATTACAGAGGGATAGTATATAACTATCAGAATAAGTTTTTCATATTAATTTAAAGTGCACAATATACTTCAGTTTTCAAAATAACATCTTACCTTTTAAAAACAAGTTTAAGTTGTCAGTGAAAATGCTCTTGCAATGTACTTCAGGAAGTAGTAGTCAAAATGGCTGTGTTTCTCTCTCTTTCTTTATATATATATATTCAGGTACATAACCAATCAAATGTCAGGTAAAAAAAGGAGAAAATGAAAGTAACATTTTAATTGGTTGTCAATTCCAACACTTCAGATGTGTTTTGTGAAGTAATTTACCTCAGGGTATTTAGAGAGGTCTACAGGCTAAGTGGCTAAATGGAATTCCAACCAAATTTGTGAAAATGGTAGGGATTGGTATGTAGTATGAGCTAATCTATATTTGGTGAAATTGTCTCCAGTGGTTTTTCTGTAAATTACTTTCCCACCTTTTTTAATTGAGCGCTTCCCGGGGAGCGCCCCGGTACACGAACCGGCAGCGTTATGGGAGTCCTCCATTTTGTGTTTCGGTAAAATTGAGATACAAGATGGAGGGCAAATAATGTTCAGAATGGGTAGAAGGGGGCACGGTAGACGTATCCTGACCCCCTAGGTTTTCTGAGGGTGGCTGAGGAGGCCCATATGAGCGAAAAAAAAACCATTTAAAAATTTTTTTTCGCGCGGTTAGCGTCCGGTGCGCGTACCGGGTAGCGCTCCGGAAAGCGTAAATTGTGAAAATTTAGTAAAAAAAAAGTTACATTTAAAATTTGTTTATAGTGATCATAGTTAGGGTAGCTCTGAGAAGAGCTTTTGGGTCTGTGGTAGATTTAGGTACTTATAAGTAGGTACCAATACATAGTTTTAAATTCAGGATGAAAATTCTGTTCCCCTCATCTGAGAAGTGAACTCCATCTCCTCTGTAGATATCTTCCATGTAGTAACGCAAGTTATTGTTGTACATGGAGCCCATTCCATGGTCTCTCATGTAAGCTGAAACAGACTTATTCACATGCTTCCTCGATTTCTCAATTTGTGGACAAAATTGGTTCGACCACCTCCATTTCTGTCTTTGGCATATATTTGAATATACCAAGGCAGTTTGAGGAAAAAGTGCCATCAATTGGTCAAAGGTGTCCTTTAAAAGCATTTCCAGACCTACCCCAGTCAAAGTGCCCAAGTCATTTCCTCCACAGTGCACAATTAACAAGTCAGGTTTTGGCAAATGCAAAAAGGTTTTCACCAATGGTATCAATTGGTGACATCTTAATCCTCTGTGGCCAATCCACTTGATTTCCACATTTTGTAAATTGAGGTTGTGTAAATTTCTGTTATCAGCATACCTTTCAGCCCAGTGGATGTAACTATATCCAACAATCCAGACAGAAAACATGGTGAGAGGAGGTTCTGCTGCAGTCAGATGAAGTGTGGGTATGAAATGGCAGTTGAAAAAATAAGAGTTTAAAATGAAAAAAACTGTGGAGTTTCTGTGCTAATGATTCAGTAGCAGTGATTGGTGGATTTTGATTGCTGAAAACAAAGTTAGGGTGCATGGATGAGTTCTTTGAAAGATGTAATTTGAATGGTCAAGAAAAAATCATTTTATGAAAGATTGCACTGGATACGCAGGTGTACCGAGAGTTCAGAGTTCAATTGAAACATTGTTGTGTGAACTTGTAAACATGAGAGGTCTTTCAGGAGGTGGTTGCTATGGAAAAAAGGCAGAAAGGGCAGAGGGGGGAAGGGTGTTGATTTGAAAAAAGTGAGGGAAGAGTTTTGATTGGGTGACATAAGAGATATGTGTGATGAATTACAGCATTTCTGTGCCATTGTTGGTTGCAGCCTCTGGAGTGCATACCTTTAGCTCTGCTAAAGAAAAATTGGTGTGTGTCTGAGACTGTTTTGAAACTCAAAAAGTATTTTCTAAGGTGAGAAAAGATTCATTTAATTTAGATAGAGAATAGTATGCTTTAGGGATAAAATTATGAAGAAAGTTGTGTATTTAAAATGTTGCTTTGTGTCAAGTGTTTTACAAATAGATTTTGTTCCTTTGAGTTACATAGCCATGTTAAAAGTGACGCAAAAATGGTGCAAGGGCCTTAAAAATACGCTTTCATGTGTGTTAGGGCATTTTAAGTAACTTCCCCATGAATGTGGGTAATTAATTGTTTTATTTGATGTGTTTAAAAAGGTTTTTTGAAATCAAGTAGGTTTCTGATATGTACTGCTAGAGTTTCATAGGTTGCTTGGGGCATATTTACAAGGCCTTTGAGTCCCTTTGATGTTATTTTCCCCATTTTAATTTAAGACATTTACCCGTGGTGCAAGGTCCTTGTAGATACGCCCCCATGTGTGCTTGACAAATTTAGATTTTGTTTCTTTGAGTTACATAGCCATGTTAAAAGTGATGCAAAAATGGTGCTAGGGCCTTAAAAATACGCTTTAACCCCTTCGACGCTCATGACGAGCTGGGCTCGTCATGGCGTAGCCTCCTCGCACGCTCATGACGAGCCCAGCTCGTCACGTAAAGTGCGATTTGAAAAAACCCAGCGTACGGGCGGAATTCCGCCCGCGCGCATGCGGTTAATGTGTGTTAGGGCATTTTAAGTCACTTCCCCATGAATGTAGTTGAATAATTAATTTACTTGATGTGTTTAAGAACGTTTTTGAAGTCATTTAGGTTTTCTTGATATGTACAGCTAGAGTTTCATAGGTTGCTTGGGGCATATTTACAAGGCCTTTGAGTCCCTTTGAGGCTATTTTCCCCATTTTAATTTAAGTCATTTCTCCGTGGTGCAAGGTCCTTGTAAATACGCCCCCATGTGTGCTTGGCAAATTTAGATTTTGTTTCTTTGAGTTACATGGCCATGTTAAAAGTGATGCAAAAATGGTGCAAGGGCCTTAAAAATACGCTTTCATGTGTGTTAGGGCATTTTAAGTCACTTCCCCATGAATGTGGTTGAATAATTAATTTATTTGATGTGTTTAAAAACGTTTCTTGAAATCATTTAGGTTTCTTGATATGTACTGCTAGAGTTTCATAGGCTGCTTGTGGCATATTTACAAGGCCTTTGAGTCCCTTTGATGTTATTTTCCCCATTTTAATTTAAGTCATCTCCCCGTGGTGCAAGGTCCTTGTAAATACGCCCCCATGTGTGCTTGGCTAATTTAAGTACTGACAGGGTGTGCTTCTACATAGGACCTGTGTTGTGTTTTCAAATTATGACCAGAAAATCTTTTTTTTTTTTTAAACGCTTTTCACATTTATGAGAAGGTCATATTGGTGTCTGTTTCTTTAAATAAATATTTCAGTTTCCACCATGAATCTGTGAGAATAATATTCCTTGTTTGCCGGTTTAAAAACACGTTTCTTGAACTCATTAAGGTTTCACAATATGTTGTGCAAGAGTTTCATAGTCACTATGATGATAATGATATACATTTAGAACTGTGTAGGAGGCATGGAGAATCTGAGGCTTCTGTAAGTGTCAAGGGAGGTGAGTAATGTACATTGCTCTGTTGCATACAGTCCTCATCTTCTGCGTACTCTTGGATATGCTAGACTACATCTGCACAATGAGATACCTAAGCAAAGGAAACACAGGTGATGTGATTGTGAAATGAGCAAAAAAAATTGCAAGTTTTTCAATTACATCACCTGTGTTTGCTAACATTACGAATCACATTGTGCAGATGAGGTTTAGGCGTGTCCAGGGAGACAGAGTAGGTCTGGCCTTTGTTCAAGAGTGCAGTGAACATGACTCACTTCATTGGTAGGCCTGCACATGTACTATCTCCTCTGTACTGTTTAACAAGCCTAGATTTAATCTGTAAACCTGAGTAGGCCTCACCTCAAACAAACCTCTGGATAGGCCACACCTTATCGTCATCCTGAATCAATCATTTAAAATGTTAGGGGCAGATTTATGATGGCCGTGCGCCTCTTTTGTGCCGGTCTTGCGTCAGTTTTGTGACGCAGCAGTGATGCAAAAGATGCACCATGTTGCAAGATAGGCCTCACTTCATCTGCAACAAGATACTGTCAGTTTAAACTGTAAACATTTAGGACTGTGTAGGGGGCATGGAGAAGCTGAATCTTCGGTTAGTGTCAAAATTGATGCATACCGTGCTCACCTTCTGCGTACTGTTTGATTTGCTAGACTACATCTGCACAATGAGATACCTAAGCAAAGGAAACACAAGTGATGTGATTGTGAAATGAGCAAAAGAAATTGCATATTTTTCAATTACATCATCTGTGTTTCCTAACATTACAAATCACATTGTGCAGATGAGGTTTAGGCCTGGTCAGGGACACAGAGGAGGTCTGGCCTTTGTTCAAGAGTGTAGTGGACATGACTCACTTCATTGGTAGGCCTGCACATGTACTATCTCCTCTGTACTGTTTAACAAGCCTAAATTTCATCTGTAAACCTGAGTAGGCCTCACCTCAAACAAACCTCTCGATAGGCCACACCTTATCGGTATCCTGAATCAATCATTTAAAATGTTAGGGGCAGATTTATGATGGCCGTGCAACTCTTTTGCGCCGCTGTGCGTCACTTTTGTGACGCAGCGGCAGCACAAAAGATGTGCTATGTTGCGACATATTTACAACTTGATGCATCTAGGCAGATGTTTCTGATAGATACATCTGCCGTGTGGATTCCTCACCTTGTGAATATCCCCCTTGCGTCAGCAACGTTCGGAGAAATTTTCTTCGTAGTACGCCGACGTGGGCGACGTCACAGGAGCACGGCATCGCGCGCGACTCCGTCTGACGTCACCGACCCCATATCAGGCCCACGCCGGCGTGATGACGTCAGTTCCCTTTTTTCTGCGTCTTCGACGCTAACGGTTTTCGGGATCTTCTGCGATACTTAGTATCTAGCTGTTAATTATTTGTCACTGTTTCTCTCTTACGACTTTATTCTTCTCCGAAGATGTCGTCGAGGAAAACAGGCTTTAAGCCATGTAGGTCTTGTGCCCGCATGATGTCCATCACTGACCCACATAAGGATTGTTTGTGGTGTCTTGGTTCGAGTCACGACGTCAAGAACTGCAATTCCTGTTTTAAAATGAATCCAAAGGCGCTTCGAGAGCGTGAAGCTAAATTACTTTTGGCGAAAGTAAAACAGGATTCTGGACGATATTCGAGATCGACGTCACGAAGATCGAAGTCGAAGCAAAGGTCTCGATCGAAGTCGGGATCGGCGTCGAGGTCCAGAGCGGGTTCGAGATCTGGAGAGGAGTCGAGATCTAAAGCGAAGTCAAAATCCAGAGAAAGATCTAGGTCTAGATCTAAATCGGCTTCCGGTCACGCTTCGAGCTCCTCGAGGAGAAAGCATAAGAGGAGGAAGCACAGTTCGAAGCATCATTCGGAGAAGGAATCCTCTGACTCGAAGAAAAGGTCTCATAAACATCGTAAAGACTTTGTCTCTCCTTCGCCTGCTTTATCAAAAGAAGGTTCTCCGACTCCGGAGCCGGAGCCGGATCCGGTATCCTCGCATCCTTCGGAGCATGAAGAGGAAGAAGAGGTGATTCCTCAAGATCCGGCTCCAGGGGAGACTCCTGTGGACCCAGAAGGTCAGAGTGAGAATGTGTCGGAACGGCCTCCATTGGAACATCCGGTAGGTCCGTACCCTCCCTTTCCTGGTCCTGGACAGGATCCCTCGCATTTTCTCAATGCGATGTTTGGAGTATATTCTAGGGCAATGTACCCCACTGGAGCGCCTGTTGGTCCCATGGGTCCATTATAGTACAATCTGGGTATTCCTCAGTCGTACGCCCCAGCTCCTTTTATGCCTTTCATGCCGGCGCCTCTTCCACCATGGCTCGGTACGGCTCCACCGAGGTCTTCGACTCCGCATGCGGCTTCGCCGACTCCGGATCGACCCCGCAGTCGAGATCGAGGTACCACACCTGTTCATGATTCTCGTCCTACTGCTCCGGCTCCTCGATTGACGTCGGAACCGGCTCCGTCGGAGTCGTTGCCGGATCCGTCGACTTCGATTCGATTGGAGTGGTCGAGGCGAAGAGCTCAGCGTCTTCTCGAGCAAAAAGATGATGAAAGTTCTGATGTGGAAGAAGGCGAGCTTTCTGATCATGATGATGATTTCGATTAACTTCGGGATGCTAGTGGTCTGGAACTCTCACCCGAGTGGGGTCTGCCTTCGACTTCTGATGCTCCGTCTAGGGATGTGGCACCCTATCACGTGGTTATTAGGAAGGCTGCTGATCTTCTTAACTTAAACCTGCCCACAGTGGAGTACAAGCCCAACATCCTCACTGAAGTCTTGCATTCTCCTTCTTCAATTGTTGAGCCTACACTGCCATTTACTGATGCCTTGACGGATCCAATAAAGGAGATTTGGAAGAGGCCATTATCTGCTCCTGCAGTTTCAAGAGTTATTGCAAGACGCTATAGGGTGGCTCCTGATGACCCTGCATTTCTTTCTACGCATCCATCTCCGGAAAGTCTTGTGGTTCAGGCGGCTTGCTCTAATAGGGCTGCAGGCTCTTTCCCTCAAGTGCCAGCTGACAAAGAGTCTAAGAAATTAGATCAGTCTGCGAAGAAGACTTTCTCTTCTGGGAGCATGGCTCTTAAGTCATCAAATGCTACTTGCCTTTTAGGTAGATATGTGCATGCACTAATGGACTCAGTGAAGCAATTGTCATCAAAACTTCCTGAGGAGGATAAGAAGAACTTTAATGAAGTGGTCTCTGACACTCAGGCTGCTGCCCGCATGGTCATTCAGAGCGGCATGGACACTGTGGATTCTGTTGCTAGAATTATAGGTTCATCCATTGCGACCAGGAGAGCCGCATGGTTAAAGTCTTCAGATTTCTCTGCGGATGTGCAGTCTACATTGCTGGACTTACCCTTTGAAGGAACTGGCCTTTTTGGTAAGAAGGCTGATGTAGCCTTGGAAAGGTTTAAGGACAGCCGTGCCACCGCAAGATCTTTGGGTCTGCAGATGAGAGGGTCGACGACTAGGAAATTCAAAGGATTTGGTAAATCTTCTTTTCGTCCCTTCAAGCAGGGTCAACAACAACAACAGCAGCAGCAACAGAACCCTCTATATAGGTCCTATAGAGGTAGACAGAGGGGTCGTGGACGTGGACGTCAAGTCTCCTCTTCCTCCACTTCCTCCAATAATGCCCAACCCCCACCTGCATCAGCAAAGCAGCCCTAGATCCACCATTCTGGATCATGTAGGGCCAGTAGGGGGTCGGCTTACTCATTTTCTACGAGATTGGGAATCGGTTACATCAGATCTTTGGGTTCTCAATCTCGTAGAGAATGGGTATGCACTTCCTTTTCAGGAGTTCCCTCCCAATTACCCTCCTTGCCAAGGTTATTGTTCGGAGGACCACCTGCTTCTCCTGCAGGAGGAAGTCCTGGCACTGTTTCGAAAGGGTGCAATAGAGGTGGTTCCAGAGCAGGAGAGGGGTCAAGGGTGCTACTCCCGGTATTTCTTGATTCCCAAGAAGGATGGCAGGCTTCGGCCGATCCTGGATCTCAGGATTTTGAACCTCTATCTCAAACAGGAGAAGTTCAAAATGCTCACCCTTGCTCAGGTTCTTCTGGCGCTGATGGAAGAAGACTGGATGGTGTCGATCGACTTGCAGGATGCGTATTTTCACATCCCAATCCTGAAGTCGCACAGGAAGTATCTCCGTTTTACGGTGGGATCGCAGCACTACCAGTTTGCGGTTCTTCCCTTTGGACTTACTACTGCGCCTCGAGTTTTCACCAAGGTGATGGCAGTGGTGGCTGCGCATCTCAGAAGGTCAGGGATTCCTGTATTCCCTTATCTAGACGACTGGCTGATCAAAGCAGAGTCGCCGGAGAAGGTGCTCCATCATCTGCAAGAGACAACTCAGTTGTTACACAGGTTGGGTTTTTCGATAAACGTACCCAAATCTCACCTGGTGCCCTCCCAGCGCAACCTGTTCATAGGTGCGGTACTGGACACTTCTGTATGTCGTGCATTCCCTCCACCTCAAAGGATTCACGACATTCAGGAGATGATTCCTTTATTCTACAATGGAGCGGTTGTTCCAGTCCTGAAGGTCCTTCGTCTGCTCGGTCTGATGGCTTCTTGCATTCTGTTGGTCAGTCATGCACGCTGGCACATGAGGGCACTCCAGTGGTGCCTCCGCAGGCAGTGGTATCAGCACAACGGAGATCTCAGGGAGTCAGTGAAGATCTCCAGAGAAGCTGCAGCGGATCTGTCTTGGTGGGGCGTGGAAGGCAATCTGTCGCAAGGAAAGCCTTTTCAACTGCCTCCATCAGTGGCCACAGTGATAACGGATGCATCCACTCTCGGGTGGGGTGCTCGTCTGGGAGACCTGGAGGTCAAAGGTCTTTGGTCTCCGGAAGAAAGGTTGTTTCACATCAACCTTCTGGAATTGAGGGAGATACGTTTGGCGTTCAAGGCCTTCCTTCCTTCCCTTCGCGGTCGTTCGGTTCAGGTCCTAACGGACAACACGACTGCGATGTGGTACATCAACAAGCAGGGAGGAGTAGGGTCGCAGTGTCTCTGCAGAGAGGCTCTGCGTCTCTGGTCCTGGGTTCAGGACCGCCAGATTTGTCTGGTGGCAAATCATCTGGCCGGAGTTCTGAACGTTCGTGCAGACAGTCTCAGTCGGCAGTTCTCTGCCGACCACGAGTGGAGGCTTCACCCGGAGGTTGTTCACGACATCTTTCGGATGTGGGGGACTCCTCGGGTGGATCTATTTGCCACTCGCGAGAATGCTCACTGCCTTTCATTCTGCAGTCTCCAGTATCCGATGCAAGGAGCATTGGGGGACGCGTTTCAGTTGAGTTGGGGAGATCAACTCCTTTACGCGTTTCCTCCCATACCTTTGATTCCTCGGGTTCTGAGGAAGATTCGCCAGGACCGGGCCCAAGTCATATTGGTCGCTCCGGATTGGCCAAGAAGGGTGTGGTATTCGGACCTACTCCACCTCTCCTCTCACCCGCCGCTCCGTCTCCCTCACAGGGCAGACCTCCTCTCTCAGATGGAGGGGCAGGTTCTACACCCCCACCTTCAGACATTACACCTTCATGCCTGGAGATTGAACGGGGCAACTTGAGTTCTTTTTCTCTCCCTCACGAGGTGGTGGATGTCATTCTCTCTGCCAGGCGTGACACCACTAAGTCCATTTACTCCTATAGGTGGTCAAAATTTGTTTCTTGGTGTAGGGAGAGAGATGTTGACCCTTTGAAGGCTCATTTGTCTAATATTTTACAATTTGCCCTTTATCTGGCGCAGCAAGGTTTGGCTGTGGCCACGGTCAAGGGGTATCTTTCAGCCTTATCGGCGTTTCTATGTTTGCCGGATCAGCCATCTCTCTTTAAATCTCCGGTGGTTTTGAGATTCTTGAGGGGTCTCATAAATATGTTCCCTCCTACTCCTTTTGTTGTTCCTCATTGGGATTTGAATCTTGTGCTGACCTTTTTAATGGGTTCTCCCTTCGAACCCTTGCACAAGTGTCCGTTGAGGCTTCTCTCTTTTAAAACTATCTTCCTCGTTGCAATCACCTCGGCAAGGAGGGTAAGTGAGCTTCAAGCTCTAAGTTCCAAACCCCCATTCCTGACCATTCATGCTGAAAGGATGGTTCTTAGGACCAGGGCTGCTTTTCTGCCTAAGGTGGTGACTCCTTTCCATCTTGGGCAGTCCATTACCCTTCCTACCTTCTATCCTCCCCCTCACCCGTCTAAGGAGGAAGAGAGACTGCATCGCCTGGACCCTAAGAGGGCGGTGTCTTTCTATCTGGACAGGACTAAGGACTTCCGGATGGACGACCAGCTGTTTGTTGGCTTTGCTGGCTGCAAGAAGGGCAGGGCGGTGCACAAGCGCACTCTTTCCAGGTGGATAATCCTGTGCATCAAAATCTGCTACTCACTTGCGGGTAAGGACCCTCCTGAGGGTATTAGAGCTCATTCAACTAGAGCAAAGTCTGCAACATCTGCTTTGTCTAGGGGTGTACCTGTTGAGGATATTTGCAAGGCCGCGACTTGGGCCTCCCTCCACACTTTCGCGAAGCATTACTGCTTGGATGCCGAGGTGAGGAGGGATGGCCACTTCGCGCGCTCTGTCCTCCAAGATTTCCTGGTGTAGCAGAGTGGACACCCTCCTCCGGGAGTGGGGACTGCTGTGGGAATCTATTCACAAGGTGAGGAATCCACACGGCAGATGTATCTATCAGAAGAACAAGTTACTTACCTTCGGTAACGCTTTTTCTGGTAGATACTATATCTGCCTGTGGATTCCTCACTGACCCACCCGCCTCCCCGTTGTCCACTCTGCTATACCTAGTCTTTCTGTATATATGGTTTATACTATTGTATTGATTTAGTTCTATATGTACTGTGTACATTGTATATTTGATATCGTTGGTCCGTCCGTGTGCCTCGAAGGCACGGAAAAAAGGGCGGAACTGACGTCATCACGCCGGCGTGGGCCTGATATGGGGTCGGTGACGTCAGACGGAGTCGCGCGCGATGCCGTGCTCCTGTGACGTCGCCCACGTCGGCGTACTACGAAGAAAATTTCCGAACGTTGCTGACGCAAGGGGGATATTCACAAGGTGAGGAATCCACAGGCAGATATAGTATCTACCAGAAAAAGCGTTACCGAAGGTAAGTAACTTGTTCGTCATGCTGTAAAGTCCTGTGCCACATGAAACCTGCGTCAGGTTTCATGTGGGTGTTTTGTTGCAGGGTGGGCAGTCATTTGCATGAAAACCCTGTAAAACTAACACAGTAAAATTAAGAAGATTTCTCTGAGTAAGCTTTATGGCATTGCTGAATCAAATCCTTACGCCTGTTTGAAACAGGCATAAGGAGTGATGCACCATGCAATGTGTGGCTTGCCCCTGTGCATTGCAGTAGATATGTCGCGCTTATGACGTGATTCCTGCAATGCGCCGCTTTTGTGGAACAGATGCGTGACGCATCTGTGCTGTTTTTGGTCAATGGTGCTCCGCATTGTAAATGCGGCACATCATGGGTGGCAGAGCAGTGGCGCACATTAACTGGTGCATCCCTGGGGAATGAAAAGTAACCATGTAAACCATTTCATTTAAAATTAAATACAACTTCAAAAACAGCTTGTGTGAAGTGTCTTTAATAAAATAGTGAAATATGCTCATAAAATTAGTTCATATTCACATATAAAAGAGCACAGGTCAAATGTAGAAGCATTCCATTTCTTTGCTACTATTTGTGAGTTTTAAATTTGTAAATGCACTAAAAATTATTGTATGTAGAATTGACAACTAGTATGTTCATTTTTTGACGACCGTTATTGATTTACTGTTTGGTAATAGTGGTTAATACATTTTTTTATTATATTTTACCACAGATTCAACTGCAGGTCATTTCAAAACTACAATATGCCATCCAAAGAAAGAACCAGAAAGGCTACAAAACTTCAAAGATAGCAGCTTAGTACATGCTTGCAGCAGTCCTCTACAATAAAAACTCGTCAAGTCACCAAGAAAGCTCCGGGTAAGAGAACGAAATCATTCCTAAGAAATATTTTCAGAAAAAAAAATATTACTACAGAACATGTTTTAGTCCAGAAAAAGAGAGCCAATTTAAACGGAAAGGAAAGGCCAATCAAAAATGTTACTGCTAGAGCAGGAGATAACTCTGTGCATGGTAGTAGAAGGAAAAATCAGCTTAGGGACATTCGTAGACGAATGTTCCGCAACAGGATAATTGGCAATTTGTTAAAAAATACTAAGAGGTCAACAGAAAGTGGCTTTTTATAAAAGAATGAAAAATATTGAGAAAATTATTGATGAGGCATTCGAAATTAAGCGAAAGTTATTTATTTTGATAATCAATAGAATTAGGAAACTAAACAAGGCAATTTATGATTTCAAATCAAATAGTAGATGGAAGAGAACAGTTAATCGTAGTAATTTTTGTGAAGTATTTTCAGGAGAATGGATGCATAGTTCAAGTTGTGAGGCATTTTTTAATGAGGAGAGTTATTTCCAGGATAATGATTTGGTGCATGCAGTTGACACCAGTGGTCGAGCTTATGAGGTGAAAGATGGTTGTCCGGTTGAAAAAGAAAAACTTATGACAACAGAGGCAGAAGAGATGTTAGGTAATGAGGTTTTAGGAAAACGTCCTAAGGGACCAGTGTATACCTGGAAGTGTAGTAGTATTTGCAGTGTCCAACAGGATTCCATCAATTTGCTTTGTGATTTTGTACGGACATTTAATAGGAAAAGTTTGAAACAGAAAATGAAGTTGTTGCAAGAATTAGATCCTTGCAGAGTGAGAGAAGTGACAGGTTTGCATGGTCATTCATTGGCTTGTCTTTCCAGGAGAGTATGCCAAAGTGTTTTTCATCATTTCAGGATGCTAGCAGTGCATCATAATAAAGTGAGGAAATTAGTTAGAATGTTGTATTATGCTAAGAGTCCAGCAATTATGCTTAAACAATTATGCACTGCTCTTTTGCATGGTTCAGAAGTAGATGTGAAGAATATTTGTGCAGAAATTGAGTTTTGCTACTTTACAAGTAAAGAGGAGAATGTTGATATTAACCCAGAAGAAGAAGGTAATGTGGAAGAGAGTGTACTGGTTTCCAGTACAGATAATTTTCAGAAGGAAATTGCCACGTTTGAGGTGAAATCAAATGAGAGGCCTAATTTCACTTGTGTGTGTTGTCGACGCACTTATTATAAGAATCAGACTAAGTTAGTGGATTTATATGCAAAAAGTGAAAGGGAAAATAATAGTGAATAGAAGGATTTCGCAACATACTTGATGGTAGAAAATTGTTTTGATTTGGGATCGGATCAACGTGTGTGTACTTATTGTTGTAACAAATTAAATCAAAACCAGATGCCTGCTAGAGCGGTTCATAATAATCTGGAATTGGTTGACATTCCTTCTGAATTGAAGGATTTAAATACTTATGAATCTATTTTGATTCCATCCCTTTCAGGCTATTGTACGAATGGAGCCAAAGACTGGGAAATTGCCTCCATCAGATTTACAGAGAGGGTTAAAGGGAAGATTTGTTTATTTGCCTCTAGATTTGAAGAAAAACATTAATACAATTGGAGTAGAGAAAGTGGAAGAGGAACCTCTGGTTATCTTAGTTAATGGGGTTCCGACAAAGAGTAAGAAAATCTGGCAAGATTTAGTGGATGTTCGGAAAGTCAAAAAGGCAACATTGTATTTGAAGAAAAACAATAAGTACTACAAGAATGTATATGTTGCAGAAGAGGAAGTAAGTGAAGAAGAGGATAGCGATTTGTGTGCTGGTCAAATTGAGAAAGTAGAAGCCTCTAAAAATGAAGAAATATATGAACATTATAGTGTTCATCCTTTGCATTCCAAGGAAGTCATGGGGAATGCTATTGAGTTGTTTCAAATGAAACAAGCCCAAGGGAGTCCCATTAGTGTTTGGGAGGAAAGTTTGGAAGCTCGGTGTTTCCCACAACTATTTCCAACAGGTCAAGGAGGAAGATATGATGAGCGACCTGATCAAATTCCTGCTTCTGAATACCGGACTTTACGATTGTATGCAGAAGATCCTAGGTTTCGTCAATGCATTCCCTATTTGTTTCATCTACTGTTTGAAGGCGATCTGTCTGGACTGTCATATGCAGTGAACCACATCTTGAAAAGTGGTGTACAGATGCAAAATATCTCGGCAAGGGACTTTATGGATAAAGTCAATGTGCAAGACAGTATTTTGGATTCTCACCTGATTAATCTCATGGCGTGTCAGCGTGGTACTAATGAGTACTGGTACCGTCGTCATGGTGATTTAAAATGTATGCTGAGGAACTCCCACATGGTTCCTCACTCTCAGCTGTGCCGAGTATGGCTGGGAAGACTTACTTGAATTTCTACGAGAGGCAAATGGAAACATTGAAAATATCGAATTCAAGACACCCGGAGAACTGTGCTCTTTGGATCCAGTGAATGTATGCAGGTACTTCAATCATAGATTTGAAGCTATGATGTCTTTCATCATGAACAAGAAAAATCCACCTCTTGGAGAGGTGTTGGATTTCTTCTGGAGAAAGGAGTACCAAGCAAGAGGTGCTCCTCATATACATATGCTGCTATGGATCAAAGATGCACCCAAATTTGGAACAGATCCGGATGACTTAGTGATGAGTTTCATAGAACAGTATTCTACATGTGCTGTTCCAAAGACAAAGGAAGACAAAAGCCTAAGAGAACAAGTTTTACGCTTCCAAAGCCATCGTTGTGGAAAGTACTGTCGTCGTAAATTCAGAAACAAGGACAAGTTCTACACAAAATGTCGTTCCGCCTTTCCACGACCGGTGATTTCCAAAGGAAGAGTGAACAGTTGATGTCTTCGCTGCGACATGATGTGATGAAGAAATCACCCAAAAATACATACAATTTGAAAAGGAACGAAGAGTCCAAGTACATCAACGACTACAACCCAGTGATTTTGTCCATGTGGAATGCTAACATGGATATACAGTTTGTGGCTGATAACTGTATGGCTGTGGCTTGGTATGTGACATCTTACATCACCAAAAAAGAAAAGACAGAATTGAAGGATATGTGGGAGGACATTTCCCATGAAAAGAGCCTCAGTAAGAAGTTGTACAGTTTCAGTCTGAAGATGTTGTCGCATCGAGAAATCGGAGCTTACGAATGTTCTGACCGGTTGTCTTCAGCAAGTCTCTATGCCAAATCTAGGAGTATCATTTGGGCGAGTCTTGGTCTTGCTGCAACGCGTAATCGAGTTCTGAAACCTGTGCGGGAAATTGAGTATTTGGCGGAAAAGGAGCCAAACAGTACCGATATTTTGAAGACCAACATGTTGGATACATATTATCCAAATAGAAGCAGTCACCTCGAGAATGTTTGTCTGTATGAGGTTCTACAAAATTACATATTCAAGAGGAACATCAAAGAAGATATTGATAAAGGAGTGTATGCTGTAATTGGAAGTGAGGGATGTCTGGTCAAGCAAAGAAAATGCCACTTGGTAAACCATCGAAAATTGAGTGGCGAATCTCCTGAAAGAAAAGAGTTTTTCTATTTAGCACTTTTGCAACTTTTCAAGCCTTGGCGTGCAGAAGAGGAACTGCTTGGAGATTTCCTCTGTTACGAAGATTCTTTCAATGCCGCCAAGGAGACCATAGAATGTCCTGTTTTTCTCAAATATCTAGAAATGTTGAATGCGGAAATCGAGCAGGAAGCAACGATTGCAGCCGAGATTGCTAGAGACAGTTCTCAGGACAGTCGGAGTTCTGTTTCATTCAGTGGTCGAAGTGGGGAAAAAAAAGTAGGGGAACTGTGGGTGGAGAACCAGGGGGCGGGACTAACCGAAGATTGAATCAGTGGGCGGAGTCAGGGGTGTGGCTATAAATAGCAAAACATACAAATTTTTAGTACGTTTAGCATTTCACTGACCAGTTACAGCTTATAACGTTATTTAATTAAAACAATGGATAAACATGTTTATTTGAGGTTTAATTCAGGAAAAAGCAAACACTCATAAGGAATACAAGTTTATGTAAAGCGTGTGAAATATAAGCCGGAACAACATGTTACCTCAATGCTTTTAATCTCATTGTTCAGAAATCCATGATTATTTTTTGTCTCAAACATTGAGGTCATGAATACAGGGCTCCTCCTGGACACATGTGTTAAGCAGGGCTCAGAAGAGAAAGGGACTCTTCAGGAGAATCTAGACTCAAGGAAACCCACAAAGGCTCCTTCATATTCATGTCAGCCAGCTAGCTGCTCAATCATAATATAGCAAAAAGAACAACTGAATGCAGAAAAATATCGTACATTCACCCCAGTACAGAGATCGGGGCCTAAATCCATTGTTTCTTTGCTCACCATGCCATTCCAGTTTGGACCCAGCCATATGCAAATCAGTCTTGATCCTGCACCCAATGGGAACAGGGTCCTCCCTGGACTGGAAACAAGCATCCTAGGACCGGTTTCGGGCTTTCAGCCCTCATCAGCCAGGATAGCTTGATTCTAGTGGCAGGGAGAGCACGGGACTCATGTCTGACCATACCTGTCCCACTCGGGGTGACAAATGCAAAAAGAACAATTGATGGACAGAATGCAGAACAATGTCATACATTCACCCCAGTTCAGAGATCTGGGCTTAAATCCATCGTTTTTTGCTCACCATGCCATTCCAGTTTGGACCCAGCCATATGCAAATCAGTCTTGATCCTGCGCCCAATGTGAACAGTCCAGCCCGAACTGCCAGGCCATATGTATTCAAGTGTCCTTTCATTTGGGAAGTGAAAAGAAAGCAGTACCCCCTGAACTATGCACATAACATATTGCTCTTTGATATGCATGGTACATGTTCTTTGCAGGAGGCATATTACCCCTCTGCACTACCTTAGGTGAGGCAAACAGCCACTAGACAAAACATGCTCCCATCTCTCTCCAGCAGGTGCATTGATCACCAAAGTTATCTTGGCACTTGTATTGTTGACCAAAACCTGCTGAATATAGAAAGAAATTTGCAGTGTTTTTAAAACTCCTGCACTTATACAAGACCGGTCCCCCCCAAACTAAACTGGCCCCCTACCCTTCCAGTCGCCCTGGGAAACGCCTGCTCCTGTCCTTACACTGCTCCTGTCCAGTCAGTACTCCTGCTCGATCAACACTGCGGCTGTTCACTGCTCCTGCCCTGTTCACTGCTCCTGCCCTGTTCACTGCTCCTGCCCTGTTCACTGCTCCTGCCCTGTTCACTGCTCCTGCCCTGTTCACTGCTCCTGCCCTGTTCACTGCTCCTGCCCCGTTCACCGCTCCTGCCCGTTCCCCGCTCCTGTCCGTTCCCAGTGCCTAATCACTGCTTCTGCCCCGTCACCTCTCCTGCCCCGTCACCTCTCCTGCCCGTCACGTCACCTGCCTGTCGTGTTGCCTGCCCGTCACTTCTTGTACCCGATCACCTCTCCTGCCCCGTCACTTCTTACTTTTCCTGTCCCGTCACTTCTCCTGTCCCGTCACTTCTCCTGCCCCGTCACCGCTCCTGCCCCGTTCACCGCTCCTGCCCCGTTCACCACTCCTGCCCCGTTCACCGCTCCTGCCCCGTTCACTGCTCCTGCCCCGTTCACTGCTCCTGCCCCGTTCACTGCTCCTGCCCCGTTCACTGCTCCTGCCGGCTCAGAAGAGAAAGGGACCGTTCACCGCTCCTGCCCAGTTCACCGCTCCTGCCCGGTTCACTACTCCTGCCCCGTTCACTGCTCCTGCCCCGTTCACTGCTCCTGCCGTCTCAGAAGAGAAAGGGACCGTTCACTGCTCCTGCCCCGTTCACTGCTCCTGCCCCGTTCACTGCTCCTGCCCCGTTCACTGCTCCTGCCCCGTTCACTGCTCCTGCCGGCTCAGAAGAGAAAGGGACCGTTCACTGCTCCTGCCCGGTTCACTGCTCCTGCCCGGTTCACTGCTCCTGCCCCGTTCACTGCTCCTGCCCCGTTCACTGCTCCTGCCGGCTCAGAAGAGAAAGGGACCGTTCACTGCTCCTGCCCGGTTTCCACTCCTGCTCAAGCCTAATCATTGCTCCTGCACCCATTACTTCTAATGCTTTGTCACTTCTCCTGCCCCGTCACCTCCCCTGCCCCGTCGCCTCCCCTGCCCCGTCGCCTCCCCTGCCCCGTCGCCTCCCCTGCCCAGTCGCCTCCCCTGCCCAGTCGCCTCCCCTGCCCAGTCGCCTCCCCTGCCCAGTCGCCTCCCCTGCCCAGTCGCCTCCCCTGCCCAGTCGCCTCTCCCTTCCTGCAAAGTTCACATATTGCCAAGAAGTAACTCAGTTCTGTGAGACTGCTGTACAGACTGCTCACTCAGAGTTACTAGCATCCACCTCAAGAGCTGTAGCTTTAGGCTCGCTGGCCCAATGCTGTTAAATTTCACACCAGCTGAAATTCGTTTTGGCAAACAGCCTTCTGCCCAGTCCACTACACAGCTCCAGACCCTGCTGTTCATATACAATCCTTGGGACAATTAGGAGCTTAGCAGGGAAGTGTATGTTCTTTTGTGCAGTTTATCATACCCAAATCCCCCTCAACATGCACAGCTACCAAATTAAACATTGATACCATCTCTGGTGGTACGTGCATAACACCCCAAATTAGTGATACATGCTGAGACGTTTGCCCGAATCTCCCATCCACCCCCACCCCTACCCCAGCCCTCCACACGCCCCCCTTGGCCCACGAGGCCTGCATGCAACATTTAGTAGCCCGATTGGCTCCTGTAAGACACAGCCCTCTACTGACTTCAGACAGAAACACTTTTACTCAGCCATCAACAAAAATCAGGAATTTGAGCGCAGCTGTAGTTAAAATGACTAACAAACAGCATCAGTAATCTATGCGTGTGAGTGATGCAACCTACTTTCTATTGGTGTCTATTCAAGGCAATAGGTTTCATATTGCGTGGTAAAAAACATAATGTATATTTTGCAGTGAAATACTCCTTACGAATGTGCTGCAGCTTCTGCCTCAGAGTTCAAACAGCCTTTCACACTGATGCATTCGTTGGCATCTCAGCACGCCCGGGCTGATGAGAAGTGAAATTTGAGCTAAAAGTTTACTCAAGACTTTGACTTAGAGGGCGTACATAATTAATAATCATAGCATCTGTTCGCGACACCCCTGTTTAGTTTTAAAGGCACACCAGTGGCGTCACTACGGTTGGTGTCACCCGTGCGGGTAACTCAGGGTGTCACCCCCTCACGACTTACCGCATGGACCTCCTCCGCTCCGAATCCGCCAGTGGACACAGATGGGGAAATATAAGGACTAATATAAATGAGAAAAATTGGTCTCTCAAAAGGATGCTTAAATATTAGAATCAAATGCCCTGCCATTTATAAGGGAAAATGAAGTATTATTGGCAGGCCCCAAACTGGTTGTCAATTTCTTTTCCCAAACTTCCCATTTTGAGGTTCACTTTACCTTATAGAAACACAGACTTTATAATTCCAATTGTTTGTATATTCTAAAGCATCTCTTCAAGCACATCACACACTGATAAGCCCACCCAACTACGACTTAGTTATTTCGACCAACAGTGCAACACTTTTTTGAGAAATCAATTTTTTCTCTTTCCTAACCCTATTCAGTCCAAAGTTAATGCTCCTAAACATTTCCAAATTACGTTAAGCGTCACAGTGGAGCTGAAAGTGGAGAAAATGTATTGTGCACCAATTTAGGTATTTTTGCAAATCTGGAAATAGAGCAAGCAGGATTTACACCAGGAGAAAATGTATTGTCCGTTACTTGTTTGTATATTATGAAATTAAGCGAACACAATGTTATACACTTTCTAATATGACAGAATGCTCTAAAATGAAGGAAAAATCTGTTTCATACGATTTTAATTGATTCACTTTTTTATAAATTTAAGCAGCAAAATAAACTGCGAAATCTATTGGATAGCTCATTTTTAACATATCTTTTTAATAAAGCATGAATTTTACCTTTATCTCTTCTGCAGAAAGAAATTATTTGAAAGGAAAATATGCATTCTATTTATTTTGTAATAAAAAATTGGGTTCATTCATTTCCCCCTTTGCAAAACTGTTTATGCTGTAATGGCTGGAGCGAAATATATTTGTTACATTGCCCATCCTGCTTGAGACAAAAATGAAGCCAAAATGGATTCATGCCTTGATTAGAAGTTCAACGTATCGTAGGTTCAGATTCACTTTTGAGAGTCTTAAAATGTGAATTTACACGTGCAAATCAGTTTACTCAAACATAGTTACACCGGATGGTGTACTACTCTGTGGAAGTAAATCTACCCAGAGAGGTGGCAGTGGACGTTCCAGGACAGGATTGCCTTGCCGAATCGGTGATCACCTACATATCTATGAGTCTGTAACTAACTGCATCTCTGGAAGGCGGAGGCCTGTTACCATCCTGGATATGATGTGAGTTGTACAACTTTCAAAGGCGGCACCAACGTTTTGTCTTGGGATAGCATGGTGAAGAACAGCGTATGGTGGGGGGGTTTTGCTTGCTGAAGTGATCTAAGAGGCACAACATGTGCACTACAGCAATCATGATTACGCACCGGTGCCTATCATACGCAATGCTGCTGGGAGCTCTAACACCCGTTCTGCCCCGGGGCACTGGTGTGATATGGTACCAGGACTATTTTGGGAATTAAAAAAAGCTTAAACTTACTACAGTGATAGGTGAAGCTTAGGGTGCGTGCCCCCCCAGCCACACTGTGACTGTCTTCTTGGGCCGGCCTTGGTGGGGACTGTCTGGGAGTAATGCGATTGTGATCTGATTGTGTGCCACTGCACTGCCACATTTCTAAGTAACTTCATTCCTATTTGTAAATGATATTTCTCTCTCTCACCTCGGCCTCCGGACCCAAGTCAGTCCCAAATTTGAAGGGGATACGACGGACGGTGCTCGCGATATCAAAGAAGGATTGTGACAACCATTAATTCTTATTCTAGCAGCGCACCATCGCACGCACTCCCCTGCGCTGCCGGGTCTATTCCCACAGACATGGTGCTGGCGCGCGACCGCCACGACGCGTCAGAGGAACACAGCGAGGCGCGGGGGCTGTCCCAGGGCCGCCATTGGTAGCGCTAAAGATTGACGGCCCTGGGACCCACAAACTGGGTACGCCGTTGCTGCGCATCCGCATCGCCCCACCATCATCACATCACATCACCACTATAGGTGGTGCGTGCGTGTGTGGCGACGTGCTGCACTCACTGCACTGACTGGCTGCAGTATTCTAATTTGTAAGCAGGTGCAGCCTGCAAGTGCACACCAGTGTGGGATCTCTAGCACTCTCAACATAGTGTACTTCACTTTAGCACACTGTACACAAAGGCAGTTTCCTACAGCCACCGTGTGGCAAGAATACACACTGAGGCCAGGTTGGGTGGTCATGGGTAAAGAGTGTACCAAGATGCCAGTGTGGCCTCTGTCTCCACACCCTAGAATCCAGGCACAGTTACAGGAAAATGCTGCTGTATTGTTAAGCAGTTGTTTTTAAACAGCCTAATGTTTCTCACTCGTTTTAAATTAGAAGAATTATGAACTTAAAGAAAAGGAGAAATAAATAAACCTTGTTTCTACATTTTTGCAACACAAACATGCGCTGTGCTCATTTATTTAAAGTCAGAGAGGTTTGATTGTTTTACTGGCCAGAAGAAATATGGACATGTCATTTACTAGCCACCATTTCCATTCCAAAACAAGCACCCTTGCGCTACAATGAAGACAAATCTCATATTTTCACCTCTCTAGCTGGGCCTCGCTGCAGTAAACAGCCATGTTTTCTTTCATGTCTACATGTGCTCTGGGCCTCCTTCCATCAGCCGCTCATAAACTAGGGATGTGCACCAGAGCCTGTACGCCTCATGTCCCACGAGCAACAAAGACAGACATAAACACACTCACAGCATACGACTTCACGATTCTTAATGAGGTAAAAAGCAATGGAAAGGATGTATGAATGCAGCCTTGTGCTGATGAGCCTGGAGGCATAGCCTGGGAAAACTAAAAAGTTTACTAATATTCTATATTGGTTTTACAGGTGACAAAACGTAATTAATAGTACCATTTTTAAAGCAGACACATGCAAACACACAAATTATATTGCCGTTTTCCAATTCAAACTCTGCTACCAGTGCCTAACCCACTGAGCTATCCTCACAGATGTCAGCTTCACGCTGATGAACTGAGCTAAAAGTTCATGCTTTGCAGATTGCATCACTGTGGGTTTTTAATGTAATGTACTTTGTTTTTATGAAGTGCTGTATCCAAGGCTGTGGCTTTACAGCACGTAGGCAAAGGGCAGGCGCATTGTCATTCGAAAGGGGCTAATTGGCCTCAATCGGAATGACAATGGGCCTGCCCTCAGGCTGAGAGCGCTCAGGGAGGGGCTGCTGCAGCCTCTGGAGTCACAGAGAAGTGCGAGCAGCCCCTGGAATCGGGATGAAAAAAAAAAGTTCTCTTTTTATTTAGGAGTATTCTTGCCGTCCCGGGATGCTTTGTGGGAAGTAAGAAGTAGGGGAACGGACTGAAAGAATTTTTAGAAGTAGGGGCACGCCGTGCCCTTCCGTCCCCGCCCACTTCTATCACTGGTTTCATTGAGTCAGGATCCACTAGGAGGACCAATTATCGAAAATGAAGCTGCCACTGCCATGATTGAAGTGGAAAGAGCCATGGCACATGCTCAAGAGGATGCGGTTAACTTAGAAGACTTGGAAAGACAACTCAATGTTGAGCAGAGGAAAATATATGACGAAGTTACCAACCAAATTGATCATGGATTAAGTCATGAGAAGAAAGAGTGCTCATGTACGTCGTTGAAGCCTGTCCGACTGTACGTGAGTGGAGAAGCGGGAACTGGAAAAAGTTTCCTTATTAAAGCAGTTTCATGTTATTTGCAGAAAAGGACTGAGTCATCGCTGTCTTGTGTTGTCACCGCTCCAACTGGACTGGCAGCACATAACATTAAAGGTATTACTTTGCATCGTCTACTGATACTGCCAGTGGAGCATGATAATAAATTACAATACCACAAGTTATCTGGAGATGCTTGTTGTAAAGTTTCCAGAGTCCTGAAGAAGATGAAACTTCTTATCATTGATGAAGTAAGCATGGTTTCCAATGTCATGCTTGCCTTTGTGCATTTGAGAATGCAAGAAGTTCTCAAAACAGAGTATGATGTGTTATTTGGTGGCAAACACATCATTGTTTTCGGTGATCTTCTGCAGCTGACACCAGTGAAAGGACATGAAGATACCAGGAAGTGCCTAGGGAGCATTGGCAACGTTAATATATGGTTAAACTTCAATTATGCTGAACTGCGTGAAAATATGCGTCAAGCGAAGGATGAAGATTATAAGAATATTCTACAAGATGTTAGAATCGGAAAAGTGACCGAGCATGGGAAAGAAGCTTTACAATATTAACAACAAGGAGGGACAAGGGGAGGACAATATTTACCGGGGTCCAATGTACGTGTCCTACGAGACTGCAAACAACAAGATTGTACAAAGTTCCCCAAGGGCAGGGAAGGGTTGGAAGAATAGTAATAATAATAATAACTCTCTCACTGGGAATGGTGTAAATGGTGTAGAACCATGACAGGGAGAAACGTAATCCCTTATCGGAACTTAGGATGCCTCACACAACTAAAAAGCTGGACGACCGTTGTCATCCTACCTGATGGTTGTCTTGTGTCATCATTGGCCTCCTGCTCCAACGACAGGCTGGCGGTGCAATGCCTGACGGGTAGCACAAATATGCTACTCTTTTGGTGGAGTTCTTTTGTTCCTGGCCAATGGGTGCATGTGTGTGAGGGACCTGGGAGGTGAAGAAGTGAGCGTGAAAAAAGGGTTAAAAAAGGTCAGGGAAGTCCACTTCAATTGCTTTATTCATGTGGCTTACTGCCTTATTAAAATGATGAAGGGAGGGGTACCGATGCCGGAAAATTAGGTGGTTCGGCTCCGTTCAACCCTCACTTGTGATGTGGTCAACATGTTTCATGCCTCAACGGCAATTCATCAGGACCTAAGAGTGCTCATCGACTTATGAAAGAAGTTTTCAAATACAACCTGCGTGGTAGAAGTACCAGTGCAGTGGGGTGTCTGTGTCCTACGGGGGTTCACGCCCTGTGTGAGAGGGAGAGAAAAGGAGGGACTCTGTATCACCTTGCAACCCAAAAGTGATTATAGGTCAAAATGCATGACAGCAATTGGAGCAGCATGTATCCAATAATTCATGTAAACAGCCCACATTAAGGCACAGTGAGAGAGAATAAATAAAGGAAACAGGTGAAAAGTCACCGCAAAGGTCACGGAGGGGCATATAAAAATTAATAAAACCAGATTGATGCTTGTCACACATTGTGTGCCACAGCTAGCCGGAAAAGGAGCCAACAGCACTTCACAGGGGGGTGGAAAAGTGAAACAAACAAGGGGTGTCAAAATACACAGTGTTAATTTCTTACCCCTTGGTCTGGGTGAGTGGTCCCCACGGACTGTCCTCGTGGGGCCTGAGCTGTAAGGTGAATACCTGTAAGGGAAAGGTGGGATGGAGGAATAGGGAGGGAGAGGGAAATGGGCAATATACCCATGATTAATACGTCCTCTAGGTGGGAGGACCACAATTGATATCACCGTGGTGAGTCAGATTGGCCGGCCAGACTCATGGGGTCCGGCCAGGGGTCCCCGGCGTCTCAAGGGACGTAATCTGGGCCGGACCAGCTGCGGATGCAGTCGCCCCACAAGTCCTCATCAGGTAGCGGACAGCCCCGCCTCCCGGGGCCGATCACGGTCAGTCTGCCCAGGGGGAGAGGTTCCCCAGAGGAGATCGCCGTAAGTATCCCAACGGAAGGGGCGGGCCTCACCCCAGTTCCGAGGGAGCCTGCAGGAGCGGCACCCCTGCAGCGGCCAGGACCAGACCAGTCCGTGTGGGTGTTTACCGGGGCACCGGGACCGGACGGCAACGAGCAGCGTCGGGAATCAGGCCATCGCGGGTGTCTCCGGGATCCCCATGAAACTGAGCCCCACCTCTTACCTGGGAAGCTCGAGGCAACTGCCGGTAGCACCTACCCCTCCCACGTCGGCGAGTTTGAGTCGCAGGACAGCCGCTCGTCAGGTGGGGGTCTCTGTGGTGTCTATGTACACGGCAGCGAGGGCGCCATGTATGGGCGTGGCCAAGGGGCGTCACTGGAGATCCAGCCCGGAGCGTAGTGAAGGGCGAGATAGGACTACGGCAGGGCGTCCATAGGGAGCGCCATAGTGGAGTGGGAAGGGGAAGTCTCCCACTGGGGAGAAAGTCTGGCTCCAGTCAGGAGTGTGGTACAGGGCGAGATAGGACTAGAACATAGCGTCCAGCGGGAGCGCCATATTGGAGAGGAAGATTACCCATGGGGAGAAGGGTGTGATGGAGTAGGGGGGGACGGAGATATCAACCCCCGGGGGCCTTCGTGATGCTAATGGCCAATGTTACAAGTACTAATCTAATTAGTTCAAAGAGGGATGGGGGAGCCACATAGCAAGGAGCCACATTGATTACATGGGCGTTTGTTGGGAGAGGCACTGCAAAGGAGCGTCCGATCGGAGCGCCAAATTGAAGAGGGGGAGCTTCCAATGAGGAAAGCGTCGCATGAGTAAGTCATGAGGGACGCAGAGGACCGTTCACTGAGGGTCATTATGATACTGCTGTCCAAATTGCAAAGGCTAATCTGACCGGGTAGGGTTGGATGGGGGTGTTCCTGAATGGAAGGCAACCAGAGGATTAATGGACAGTTAATGTGCAGTTTCAAGTAGTGCTGCCGGAGTCTGTGTGGAGTTGGTTTTACCAGGGGATAAGGAGAATGAGGCGAGGATGCAAAGGCGCAAGACCCATATTGGAGGTCAGTGAGGGAGAACCATTCTGTTACTGGGCACCCGAGGGGGACTAAGGGGAAGGTTACAGTTTGTTCAGTACGGAGAAAACTCCATAATTGTAATTACAGTGAGGATATGAGTATGTAATTACAATTTGCCCCAAAGACAAGAGGGCACCTCTGTCCCACCTATTGATCATGGAGGAATATCATGTAGCATAGGTGGCTGCAATGGCAATCTGAGCCTGATCTATCTGGCCAGCATATTCCATGGTACGGAATCATTGAGTCCTTGTGTGTCTGTCTGTAGACGATGTACCCACCGTTGTTCCATTCTAAACAGTGCTGGTTGAGTGATGGACGGATGACATTCAAGGACAGTCCATTGTATGCTCTCAGCCGGGTGACAGAGGTCTCTGCAATGTTCATATAGCCGGGTGTGTGACTTCTTGCAGCGAATGTTACTGTTGTGTTCCATAATGCGTAATTTTACAACGCGCATCGTCATGCCAATGTAGTGTAGCTTGCATGGGCAAGTGATCATGTAAACGCATTTGGAGCTGTTACAGTTCGTGTGTTTATTCAGATGCCAGGTGAAGTCTTTGGACAGCATTATTGATTTCCCTTGGGTAGTCTGAGGGCATATCACACATGATCCACACCGGTAGTGGCCCGTGACTGGAGGCAGGCCCCAGAGAGTGTTCGGTGGGCGGATGTTAGTTTTCTTCGGTCGGGTATGGATCAAAGTATCCTTAAGATTAGAAGTTCTTTTAAAGGCAAAGAGGGGCCGAGGAAAGTCCAAGCCTGCCGAGTTCAAAATCCCCCAGTGGGAGCTCACAGTTTTTTTAATGAACGCAGAGTTTCTTGTGTAAGAAGTCACACAGGTAATGGTGTCCTCTTTGTCTTTGGTGTGGATCTCTAGGAGGGAGTCTCTGTTGTTGTTGAGTGCCCTCTTTGCTGATTGCGCGAGGAGTCTTGTCGGGTAACCCCTATCCTGGAGTTTGTGTTGTAGGATGGTGGCTTCTTGTTTATAGTCTGTTGTCGTGGTGCAGTTTCTACGTAACCTCAAAAATTGTCCGAACGGGAGATTGTCCCTCAGGGCCTTGGTGTGATGACTTTTATACAGGAGAAGGCTGTTTCTATCAGTTGCTTTTTTGTAGAGGGTGGTTGTAATCTCTGTCGGCTTTAGTTGAATCGTGAGGTCCAAAAAGGGTACAGATTGTTCAGAGATGGTCCCCGTGAATTTCAAGAAAGGATCTTGGAGGTTGAGCCATGTGCAGAATGCCTCGCAACTGGTGCGGTCACCTTTCCAGAAGACCAGAATGTCGTCGATGTAGCGACGCCAGAGGGTGAGATTTTCACGGAACGGGTTGTGATCTGATGGGTAGATGTGGAGCTTCTCAAAGGTGGCCATGTAGATACATGCCAGACTTGGAGCGAAGGTAGAACCCATCGAGGTACCGCGGATCTGGTGGTAGAGTTGTGATTCGTATTTGAAAAAGTTTTCTGTTAAGGCTATGTGGGCAAGTTCCATGATGAAGGAAATCGGGGTGGGAGACGACCATTCTTCCAACCTTAATGTTGACTCGACGGCCTCAAGGGTCGCTTGTTGAGGGATGTTGGTATATAATGCCTCCACGTCTAAGGTTAGGAGGAGGTCAACATCTTCTCTTCCATCCACGTCGTTAATCAGGCGGAGGACGTCCCTGGTGTCTTGAAGGTATGATGGAATTTGTGTCACCAGAGGTTGTAGAAAAGAGTCGGTAAATTGGGACAATGGCTCCAAGAGTGACCCTATACCTGACACGATTGGTCTACCAGGGACAGGGGTAGTACCCTTATGAATCTTCGGAAGGGTATAGAAATAAGGTATGATGGGTTCAGTGGTGACGAGGAAGTCTGCCTCCTTTTTCGTAATCCATTCATTTGTTTCTCCCTCAATTACTAGGCTCATAATGGTGGTACTCAGCCGTCTGGTTGGATCCTCAGTAAGGGGTCTATAGTGGGTGTTGTTAGCCAGTTGGCGTCTGCATTCGCGATCATAATCTGCATGGTCTTGGATGACTGTGGCTCCACCCTTATCAGCTTGTTTGATGACAATCGTTTCGTCCCTACCCAAAGTGATGGAAGCTTGTCTCTCTGCATTCGTCAGGTTATGAAATTGCTTGACCTGTGGCTTATGCTTCAAGCTGGCAAGGACCGCTCGTTCGAATGTCAAGACTTCCGGGGGGACCATCCCGTCAGTGGGAGTGAAAGTGGAAGGTTTTCTGAGTCCAGTGTCCTGAGTAGAAGGCTCTGGTTTGTCATCAAAGAAGGCACGGAGGCGGACCTTTCTGAAAAGTTGTTTGATTTCTATCATCTCTTGGAAGGTGTCTGGGGTGGGTGTCGGAACAAATCCAAGGCCCTTCTCCAGGACGTTTTCCTCCGTAGGCGTCAAAGCTCTCTTGGACAGATTTACAATCAGGCTCTTCTCCCCCTGGAGGTGACACTCCTGGTTTCCATCGCAGGCTGCGGTGCTGATTGGTCCTGCCATTGGACACCTTTCTGTCCGCCTCGCCTTCGCCCTCTTCCTCTGCCCCAACCTCTGCCTTGAAAAGGTGGCGGGTTCAGAGGGTAAAATTGCGGCGGGCCTTGTTGGAAGAAGGGGTACTGCCAGGGAGGTATCATGTTGGGCGGTCCATGAAAAGGTGGACCTTATTTCTATACCCTTCCGAAGATTCATAAGGGTACTACCCCTGTCCCTGGTAGACCAATCGTCTCAGGTATAGGGTCACTCTTGGAGCCATTGTCCCAATTTACCGACTCTTTTCTACAACCTCTGGTGAAACAAATTCCATCATACCTTCAAGACACCAGGGACGTCCTCCGCCTGATTAACGACGTGGATGGAAGAGAAGATGTTGACCTCCTCCTAACCTTAGACGTGGAGGCATTATATACCAACATCCCTCAACAAGCGACCCTTGATGCCGTCGAGTCAACATTAAGGTTGGAAGAATGGTCGTCTCCCACCCCGATTTCCTTCATCATGGAACTTGCCCACATAGCCTTAACAGAAAACTTTTTCAAATACGAATCACAACTCTACCACCAGATCCGCGGTACCTCGATGGGTTCTACCTTCGCTCCAAGTCTGGCATGTATCTACATGGCCACCTTTGAGAAGCTCCACATCTACCCATCAGATCACAACCCGTTCCGTGAAAATCTCACCCTCTGGCGTCGCTACATCGACGACATTCTGGTCTTCTGGAAAGGTGACCGCACCAGTTGCGAGGCATTCTGCACATGGCTCAACCTCCAAGATCCTTTCTTGAAATTCACGGGGACCATCTCTGAACAATCTGTACCCTTTTTGGACCTCACGATTCAACTAAAGCCGACAGAGATTACAACCACCCTCTACAAAAAAGCAACTGATAGAAACAGCCTTCTCCTGTATAAAAGTCATCACACCAAGGCCCTGAGGGACAATCTCCCGTTCGGACAATTTTTGAGGTTACGTAGAAACTGCACCACGACAACAGACTATAAACAAGAAGCCACCATCCTACAACACAAACTCCAGGATAGGGGTTACCCGACAAGACTCCTCGCGCAATCAGCAAAGAGGGCACTCAACAACAACAGAGACTCCCTCCTAGAGATCCACACCAAAGACAAAGAGGACACCATTACCTGTGTGACTTCTTACACAAGAAACTCTGCGTTCATTAAAAAAACTGTGAGCTCCCACTGGGGGATTTTGAACTCGGCAGGCTTGGACTTTCCTCGGCCCCTCTTTGCCTTTAAAAGAACTTCTAATCTTAAGGATACTTTGATCCATACCCGACCGAAGAAAACTAACATCCGCCCACCGAACACTCTCTGGGGCCTGCCTCCAGTCACGGGCCACTACCGGTGTGGATCATGTGTGATATGCCCTCAGACTACCCAAGGGAAATCAATAATGCTGTCCAAAGACTTCACCTGGCATCTGAATAAACACACGAACTGTAACAGCTCCAAATGCGTTTACATGCTCACTTGCCCATGCAAGCTACACTACATTGGCATGACGATGCGCGTTGTAAAATTACGCATTATGGAACACAACAGTAACATTCGCTGCAAGAAGTCACACACCCGGCTATATGAACATTGCAGAGACCTCTGTCACCCGGCTGAGAGCATACAATGGACTGTCCTTGAATGTCATCCGTCCATCACTCAACCAGCACTGTTTAGAATGGAACAACGGTGGGTACATCGTCTACAGACAGACACACAAGGACTCAATGATTCCGTACCATGGAATATGCTGGCCAGATAGATCAGGCTCAGATTGCCATTGCAGCCACCTATGCTACATGATATTCCTCCATGATCAATAGGTGGGACAGAGGTGCCCTCTTGTCTTTGGGGCAAATTGTAATTACATACTCATATCCTCACTGTAATTACAATTATGGAGTTTTCTCCGTACTGAACAAACTGTAACCTTCCCCTTAGTCCCCCTCGGGTGCCCAGTAACAGAATGGTTCTCCCTCACTGACCTCCAATATGGGTCTTGCGCCTTTGCATCCTCGCCTCATTCTCCTTATCCCCTGGTAAAACCAACTCCACACAGACTCCGGCAGCACTACTTGAAACTGCACATTAACTGTCCATTAATCCTCTGGTTGCCTTCCATTCAGGAACACCCCCATCCAACCCTACCCGGTCAGATTAGCCTTTGCAATTTGGACAGCAGTATCATAATGACCCTCAGTGAACGGTCCTCTGCGTCCCTCATGACTTACTCATGCGACGCTTTCCTCATTGGAAGCTCCCCCTCTTCAATTTGGCGCTCCGATCGGACGCTCCTTTGCAGTGCCTCTCCCAACAAACGCCCATGTAATCAATGTGGCTCCTTGCTATGTGGCTCCCCCATCCCTCTTTGAACTAATTAGATTAGTACTTGTAACATTGGCCATTAGCATCACGAAGGCCCCCGGGGGTTGATATCTCCGTCCCCCCCTACTCCATCACACCCTTCTCCCCATGGGTAATCTTCCTCTCCAATATGGCGCTCCCGCTGGACGCTATGTTCTAGTCCTATCTCGCCCTGTACCACACTCCTGACTGGAGCCAGACTTTCTCCCCAGTGGGAGACTTCCCCTTCCCACTCCACTATGGCGCTCCCTATGGACGCCCTGCCGTAGTCCTATCTCGCCCTTCACTACGCTCCGGGCTGGATCTCCAGTGACGCCCCTTGGCCACGCCCATACATGGCGCCCTCGCTGCCGTGTACATAGACACCACAGAGACCCCCACCTGACGAGCGGCTGTCCTGCGACTCGAACTCGCCGACGTGGGAGGAGTAGGTGCTACCGGCAGTTGCCTCGAGCTTCCCAGGTAAGAGGTGGGGCTCACTTTCATGGGGATCCCGGAGACACCCGCGATGGCCTGATTCCCGACGCTGCTCGTTGCCGTCCGGTCCCGGTGCCCCGGTAAACACCCACACGGACTGGTCTGGTCCTGGCCGCTGCAGGGGTGCCGCTCCTGCAGGCTCCCTCGGAACTGGGGTGAGGCCCGCCCCTTCCGTTGGGATACTTACGGCGATCTCCTCTGGGGAACCTCTCCCCCTGGGCAGACTGACCGTGATCGGCCCCGGGAGGCGGGGCTGTCCGCTACCTGATGTGGACTTGTGGGGCGACTGCATCCGCAGCTGGTCCGGCCCAGATTACGTCCCTTGAGACGCCGGGGACCCCTGGCCGGACCCCATGAGTCTGGCCGGCCAATCTGACTCACCACGGTGATATCAATTGTGGTCCTCCCACCTAGAGGACGTATTAATCATGGGTATATTGCCCATTTCCCTCTCCCTCCCTATTCCTCCATCCCACCTTTCCCTTACAGGTATTCACCTTACAGCTCAGGCCCCACGAGGACAGTCCGTGGGGACCACTCACCCAGACCAAGGGGTAAGAAATTAACACTGTGTATTTTGACACCCCTTGTTTGTTTCACTTTTCCACCCCCCTGTGAAGTGCTGTTGGCTCCTTTTCCGGCTAGCTGTGACACACAATGTGTGACAAGCATCAATCTGGTTTTATTAATTTTTATATGCCCCTCCGTGACCTTTGCGGTGACTTTTCACCTGTTTCCTTTATTTATTCTCTCTCACTGTGCCTTAATGTGGGCTGTTTACATGAATTATTGGATACATGCTGCTCCAATTGCTGTCATGCATTTTGACCTATAATCACTTTTGGGTTGCAAGGTGATACTGAGTCCCTCCTTTTCTCTCCCTCTCACACAGGGCGTGAACCCCCGTAGGACACAGACACCCCACTGCACTGGTACTTCTACCACGCAGGTTGTATTTGAAAACTTCTTTCATAAGTCGATGAGCACTCTTAGGTCCTGATGAATTGCCGTTGAGGCATGAAACATGTTGACCACATCACAAGTGAGGGTTGAACGGAGCCGAACCACCTAATTTTTCGGCATCGGTACCCCTCCCTTCATCATTTTAATAAGGCAGTAAGCCACATGAATAAAGCAATTGAAGTGGACTTCCCTGACCTTTTTTAACCCTTTTTTCACGCTCACTTCTTCACCTCCCAGGTCCCTCACACACATGCACCCATTGGCCAGGAACAAAAGAACTCCACCAAAAGAGTAGCATATTTGTGCTACCCGTCAGGCATTGCACCGCCAGCCTGTCGTTGGAGCAGGAGGCCAATGATGACACAAGACAACCATCAGGTAGGATGACAACGGTCGTCCAGCTTTTTAGTTGTGTGAGGCATCCTAAGTTCCGATAAGGGATTACGTTTCTCCCTGTCATGGTTCTACACCATTTACACCATTCCCAGTGAGAGAGGTATTATTATTATTACTATTCTTCCAACCCTTCCCTGCCCTTGGGGAACTTTGTACAATCTTGTTGTTTGCAAAGAAGCTTTACATGCATGATTACTATCAAATTTGTATCCAGAAGAAGACATTGTGCCTGAGAATATTTTTCGGAAAATTACTGAGAAGAAATCTGGAATATGTTTCATGCCAACTCTTGCAGAATGTGCCATCTTCAACAACAAAATGTTGAATTTAGAAAACCAAGAGATTTTGTAACTGGAAGCTATTGACAGAATAGAGCATATGGGAGCAACAATTATTTTGTCTGAGAATTTGAAATCAAAATTGGATTCATTAGAGAAGACTTTATCTAAAACTGCTGGTTTTGAAAAGACTCTGAATGTGTGCTTAAATTGCCGTATAATTTTAAGAAGGAATTTACATGTTGAAAGAGGTCTGGTAAATGGATCAATGGGTAATGTTGTTGATTTTGAGAAATACAGAAATAGAGATGGAATTGAATTTTTAAAAATTAAATTTGATGGCATTGAGGAAGTACAGCTAATTGGTCGTTGCTCTGCTAGGTTTTTGCTTGTAAAAGACTTGTATGTTCGCCGTAAGCAGTTTCCTGTTTGCTTGGCATATGCGGTGATAATCCATAAATCGCAAGGTTTAAGTGTAGACAGTGCATTGGAGAATATTGGCAGTTCTGTGTTCAAGGAGGGTATGGCATATGTGGCATTGTCACGAGTCAGAACTTTATCGGGATTGTACTTGATTGAGTGTGGTGTCACAAACATTTGTGCGGATCTAGATTGTGTTAAGGAATACAATAGGTTAAGAAGAGAGTATGCGCCACATTTGCCTCAATATCCTTTGTTTGAGAAACGTGTGGTAGGCCGGAAACGAAGAAATGTGACCAATAGTAGGGAGGTTGTAGCAAAAAGACGAAAAGTTGATGAACCCAAAATTATAAGCAGAAAAAAAATTGATTCTGTTGAAGATGTTGTTGGTTTTCAATTTGAAAATAGTTCTGGTGTCAACTGCTATGCTAATGTAGTGGTTAATGTTGTCTTTTCTCTAGAAAGTTTAAAAGAAGAGATTGTGGTCAATTCGGATCAAAGATTTTGCAGTTTGTTGAATTCTGTGTTAGAGAAATGTAGCACTGATAGAACAAAAATAGAAAGTGTGTCTGAAGTTCGAAATCTGTTAGACAAATGTTCAGGTCAAACGCAATTCTCTCAAAATATTCAGCAAGATTGTCAGGAGTTTTTAATGTATATGCTTGATGTATTGCAAGATCAAGGTGTAGATGTAGATCATCTGTTTGGCCATTCTTCTCAATGGCAGCATGACTGCGAGAACTGTAGGGTATCAAGTACTACTAGTGTAGACTCAAAGATTTATATATTTAACTTTGCCAGACAGTAAATCAGTGTCCTTTAATAAGCTAGTAAAAGCAGCCGATCACAACATGGAGTGTAGCCAATGTAAGTCTGCAATGTTGTCCACTTTATTTATACGAACATCTGGCCAGTATGTCATTTTTATGTTCCAACGATGTAGGCCTGATGGAACAAAATTGACAACTTTAATTACAAATTTTGTGGCTTCGCAGTTGTCAATATCAGGAAGGACTTTTGTAACTGCAGCAATTATATATCATGACGGTCCTTCAACAACATCAGGACATTACGCAGCTTATTTGAAGTCTAGAAACGGCTGGTCATTCTGCAATGATTCTGTTTTAACTTTTAAAAAAAATTGCCTTTTGACCTTAAAAATTCTTACCTGGTGTTTTTACAACCAAAATTTTAGGGAAAGAATCTCGGGATTTGCTCTGAGGAATTTCAAGAGGTTCTAATGGCTCCTACACTATTTGGCCTTGAGGATAAGTGTAGTACAGAGTAAAAAGTTATTTTTGAGTTTTAAGTATTTCCTGAAAAAATAGAAGGTTTTCTTACAGAAAGTGATGGGCACGGATTAGTTAAAGGACAACAGAGTATTTCCCAAAGCAAACGGTGTTCTTACCATAACACTTGACGTCATGGAAAAATAACTGCACTTTGAATGAGTTCAGAAAAACTGTTTCTTTTAATAAGCTAATTCAAGCAGCCAATCAAAACATGGAGTAGAGGTAATGTAAGTCTGCAATGCTGTCAACATATTTTGAACAAACTTTTGGTTATAATGTCATTTAAAAATTCCAACTATATAAACCTGATGAAAATAAGTTTTCAACTTTAATTACAAATGTTGTGGCTACACAGTCGTTGATTTTAGGAAGAACATTTCTAACTGCAGCTATTATATGACATGATGGTCCTTTTGACAACATCCACTTATTACACAGCTTATTGAAAATGTAAAAAAAGCTGATGTTCCGGAAATTATTCAGATTTGACTATGAAACAATGTTGCCTTTTTATTTAAAAATATTCTTACTTTCTGTTTTTAGAAGAAAGAATTGTGGGTAGGTAACTGGCCTATAATGATTCTAGGAGTTGATATAATTTTATGTACTGTTTTAAATTGCTTTGTGATTAAAAGTGATGTAGAGAATTAAATAATTGTAGTAGTCATAGAGGTAGTGTAAGTCTGCCTCATAGTAAGCAGTATCAGTGTCATAGGAAATGTGGAACATGAGTGAGCAAGAAGGGTAAAATATTACTAGTACAGGATTGTGAAAGTGATCTTGAACGTTTTCTTTCTGAAAGTTGCGGAAAAAGAACATGACGGGATTTGCTTAGAAGAATTCCAAGAGTTATAAATGGCTCTTACACGATTTGGCCTTGAGGAGAAGTGTGGTAGAGAGCGAGAAGTCATTTATTGTATGTAACATATTTGTCAAAACGATGGAGCTTTTCTTTCAGAAAGTGGCGGGCTGAAAATAATAACAGCACAACAGAGTGTAAGCTGTTCATAGGACATCCTTCGACGTCATGGAAAGTAAGTTACTTTTAAGGAGTTCTGATTTCTGATTGGTTATGTTATATGGGTTTTTTAAACACAATCATTTTTATTGTGTTTTTTTTTCCCCTCTGTTATATGATGAATACCTTCAAGTCACTGTTTTTAGTGAAATTTGATATATTCTGAGAACAGCAAAAATAAACCATTTAACATGTATAATTAATTCTGTACTTTTTGTATTTATGATATACATTTAGAACTGTGTAGGAGGCATGGAGAAGCTGAGGCTTCTGTAAGTGTCAAAGTTGTTGCATACAGTGCTCACCTTCTGCGTAGTCTTTCATATGATAGACTACATCTGCACAATGAGATACCTAAGCAAAGGAAACACAGGTGATGTGATTGTGGAATGAGCCAAAAAAATTGCACGTTTTTCAATTACATTACCTGTGTTTCCTAACATTACGAATCACATTGTGTAGATGAGGTTTAGGCCTGTCCCGGGAGACAGAGGAGGTCTGACGTTTGTTCAAGAGTGCAGTGGACATGACTCACTTCGTTGGTAGGCCTGCACATGTATTATCTCCTCTGTACTCTTCAACAACTTAAATTTCACCTGTAACCCTGAGTAGGACTCACCTGAAACAAATCTGTGGATAGGCCACACCTTATCAGCATCTAGAAACAATCATTTAAAATGTTAGGGGCAGATTTATGTTGGCCGTGCGCCTCTTTTGCGCCACTGTTCCGTCACTTTTGTGACACAGCAGCAGTGCAAAAGATGCACCATGTTGCAAGATAAGCCTCACTTCATCTGCAACAAGATACCGTCAGTTTAAAATGTATATATTTAGGACTGTGTAGGGGGCATGGAGAAGCTGAGGCTTCAGTAAGTGTCAAAGTTGTTGCATACAGTGCTGACCTTCTGCGTACTCTTTCATATGCTGGACTACATCTGCACAATGAGATACCTAAGCAAAGGAAACACAGGTAATGTGATTGTGAAATGAGGAAAAAAAATACACGTTTTTCAATTACATCACCTGTGTTTTCTAACATTATGAATCACATTGTGCAGATGAGGTTTAGGCCTGTCCAGGGAGACAGGAGGTTTGGCATTTGTTCAAGAGTGCAGTGGACATGACTCACTTCGTTGGTAGGCCTGCATATGTATTATCTTCTTTGTGCTCTTCAACAAGCCTTAAATTTAATCTGTAACTCTGAGTAGGCCTCACCTCAAACAAATCTCTGGATAGGCCACACCTTATCGGTATCCTGAAACAATCATTTAAAATGTTAGGGGCTGATTTATGATGACCGTGCGCCTCTTTTGCGCCTCTGTTGCGTCACTTTTGTGATGCAGCAGCAGTGCAAAAGATGCACCATGTTGCAAGATAGGCCTCACTTCATCTGCAACAACATACTGTCAGTTTAAAATTAATTTATTTAGGACTGTGTAGGGGGCATGGAGAAGCTGAGGCTTCTGTAAGTGTCAAAGTTGTTGCATACAGTGCTCACCTTCTGCGTACTCTTTCATATGCTAGACTACTTCTGCACAATGAGATACCTAAGCAAAGGAAAAACAGGTGATGTGACTGTGGAATGAGCAAACAAAATTGCACGTTTTTCAATTACATTACCTGTGTTTCCTAACATTACGAATCACATTGTGTAGATGCCTCACTCAGTCTGTATTTGACACTCTTTCCTTCACTTCCTCTGTCTCCTCTCTCCCTCACTCTCTTTTCCTTATTCACCCTTTCCTTATATAGTTTACCTTACTCACTTTCTTTTAGTAGCTAACACAACTTCAATTTAGTTTTCTCTTCTATTCTTCTTTTCTGTCACTGAAAGTATCCTCCTTTTTTTTCTCTTAGTAATTTACTCTATTTCAATTTCTTTTTGTCTCTGACTGTCTATCACCGTTTCTTTCTCTTTTTTCTCTGCATGTTTATCTCTAACTTTATTTCTTTGTAAAATTAGATGATTGTCAATCTTTTCCCTTGTCTTTTATAATTTTTAAATACATGTTTCAATATTTTTCAAATTTTTGTTCTTTCTTTCACAGATTGAAAGTTTAAAAATAACAAGTGACTAAGTTAACGAAAATTATAAGGTAAGTGTTTTGTACTCTTTTCGTTACATTTCTATCACATTTAACTTCTATTAGTTCCACTGCTTCATTTCTTTAACCCTCAGTTTCCTGCCTTTGCTACTTCCCTCATTCCTTTTTCTATTACTTACTCTACTCCTTCCACTCCTTTTCTCAGTCCCTGTGTTCTCATAGTTCCTCACTCCTGTTCACTCACTCCGTCTCTGTTACTCTCACTATCTCTGAATCATCACTCTTTCACTACTTGTTCATTATGCTTTCTCCCTGTAGTTCAAACACACTAAGGGGCATATTATCAACACAGGCGATAAAATTATCGCTGCTTTTATTGCCAGAAAACTGCCGCAAAAGCGGCTTTAGCGGCAGTTTTCTGCCGATAAAAGCAGCGATAATTTTATTGCCTGTGTTGATAATATGCCCCTATGTTATTTACATTTCTTTGCTGTTTCAATCATTCCTTTTCTGTCACTTCTTCTTTTCTGCTTTCTGTTTTTTCTCTCTGTTATTCCACATGTTTTAACCTTAGTCACTATCATACATCTTGTTTTATTCCTATTTACTTTTGCTTACTGTTTTCTTAACACTTTCCCTCAGGATTGTTCTTTTAGTCCTGTTCTATCCCTACCACTCATTCCACATCCTTTACTGTTTTTCTTCTTAATTTGAACATTCACTCACATTCTCTAAGAAACTCTTGTTTATTATTCTTCTACTCTCCTTTTTTTTTCACTTCCTTATCTATTTTGTTTTTCACAATTATACCATCTTCCATCTTTGCTTCGGTAAATAGATCTATTAAACAGTATCTCTGTGTTACTCCCTCTAGCTGTCTTTCTTTTAACATTACTCTCTGTTTCCTTCCCTTATACTTACTCTTCTTTTAATTTTTTTTTCTGGTTCGCTTCCGGTTCGCGTACCGGTGCGCGAACCGGGAAGCGAATGAAAAGAAATAGAGGTTGCCAGAGTGCAAAACATTCTAGCAATTTTTTATAAAGGGGAGGTAGTTCTGAAAAGAACTTTTTTTAAAATTATTTTTGTTGTTTGATATTTTTTTTATTTTTTTTCTGAACATTTTTTTACTTTTTTTGTATTTTTTGAACGGTTTTATATTTTTTTTGTTTTTTTGGGGGGGGGGACGAAAATGATTCATTGTAAAGGGCTCAACAGGAGCAACAAAAAAAATAAGATAATTTATTTTCTGGGGCGTTTTGGACAATCATGATTGTCAATTGCTACGTTGATTAAATTGATGCTACTTTCCCTGTAGCAAATCAACTGACCGCAATACACGCACACTTGTTTGACTCTCCCGAACTTCATCTGTATATTTGGGACTGTCTCCCTCGCCTCTGGTCCCGTCAGTGCCTCTACATTTGATCTACTGGCCACAGGAGGGGGGTTATCCTGCAGGTCACGTCCCTGCGCAGCACTATAATTAATAGGGTGCCACCTCTCCATATGGCGATGCATGGTGTAATTGCCATAACTATATTTCTTGTATGTCCCTCTGGACAGATCTTTTTTACAGATAAGGCAAGTTACATAGCGGGCATTAACTTTTTTTTGGCCCCGGGGATATTTGAAAAATTGCCAAATGAAATGTTCCTTGACATGGGACCTCCTAGGCTCTTCAGGCAAAAACTGCCTCTCTTGCTGCTCTTCCTCTTCTTCCTCTTCTTCCTCCTCTTGCTGAATGATAACCTGAGGAGGTGGTGCTCTCTTCCTAGGAGGTGGTGGTGGTGGTGGGGTGCACCAGCTGCAGCTACAAGACTTGCCATTTCTAAGTAATGAAAAAAGGTCTTCCTCTCACAAAGTTGAAAGTCAGAGTGAGGAAACAAGGAGGGGTTTTCATTCTTTGGGAAAAACAATAGTTCTAAACCAATGAAAAGTGTTATTTTTAGGTCACATGACCTAGCCTTACATCATTAGGAAACCAAAAGTGAAATGAAACAATGAAAAGTTTTATTAAGAAGTCACATGACCTGTTGTGCTTACGTTACGCGCTCCGCGCCGCGTCCCGGATCGCTTCCGGGAAGCTGCACTTCGCGTACCGGAGCACTTCCGGGTGCACTAACGCGGCGCGTCATATGACGCATTACGCGACAACGCGATATGTCGCGCTTACGCGACGCATCACGCGACAGTTGCGCAAACGGAACGTTTACCGGTTCGCGGACCGGATCGCGGCACCAAATTGAGCTAACGGGAAGCTAACCGGTTCGCAGACCGAGAGACGAAACAAAAAAATAATAATAAAAAAAAAATTGTATTAATAAACATATAAAATATATTTTTGGATTTAAAGAAGAATACATTTTAAAGCTTTTGATATTTGCTATTAAAAAACCATTGAAATTCACTGAAAAAACCATAGGTTATAGACCATATATAGTTAGGAATTAGCATTTACAAAACCTTGAAATTCACTGAAATAACCATAGGTTATAGGCCATATATAGTTAGGAATTAGCATTTAAAAAACCTTATTTTACTCACACAAAACCATTGAAATTCGCATATATAGTTAGTTGTACTAACTATATATCGCGCACCCGCAATCCACTGCTGATCATGTCACATATTACATCATTCATGACATGGTCAGTGACATCACTGATGACATCTCAAATGACATCACTGATGACATCACTGAGCTGAGCTCGTCATGAGCACCGAAGGGGTTAAATGCATTTTCCCTGAACACTACAAAGGGATCCGGCCCTTTTCTGCGTAACATAAACCGCTATTTACAAGCCTCTTTATACAAAATTCACTTCACACTCAATTCTCATTCAACCCAACACAATTAGCTCACTCATGAGCCAGAACACCATATGGGCTACCCCCATGCAAATAAATCAAATGATATCTGAGTCTGCTTGCAATTTCTAAAAACCCCCAATATTTTTTCCCCCATTTAAATCAACGTTCGTATCCTGCAACCGACTACGCCAAATTGTAATGACCTACTTCTCTGTATGTTTTGGTGCTTATGTCAGTCACCAGGCCATTACTTACCACATCCTTTCTCATGATCCAGCAAAACACCTCATTTCACAATACTTACCCAAGAAAGGAATAAAGACTGACAACATATATGACCATTGCCGAGGAGCTCGCAAATAACAAATCACAACACCTCCCCATCCGAGAGGGTACACAGCGCATGCTTCTCCTAGCAATGTATTGGATATAATAATTAGAATTTAGACATCCCTGCTGGGAGGCAATTTCCCTTCCGTATCAACAATTACCCATTAGAGGGGAATCGCCCATCCCTCTGTAAGTACTTGGTAAAAAAGGGGCCTGACCTTCCTTCACAAGGAATAAAGACAACTGATATGCTTCTAGGGTTCTTTATTACATGATAATAGGATGAAAAAGAAAGAAATAACTAAACATCACAGTAAACATTAGTAGCAACACATCCATATACATAGAGCCTAAAAATAAAAGCATATTTCACCTAACTCAAATAACACTATGCACATCTTTTGAGAAACTAATGCCACTCATAAATGTAGGGGTAGATTTACAAAAACTGACCCATCTCTGCTATCAGAGATTCGTCAGTATACCTGCGTCAAGCAAAAAAAACCTTGCGCCACCATGGATGCTTCGCATTTGCGATCTGGTGCACCATGGTGCAAGGCCTGAGAGCTGCGTCACGCATCTCTTGGCGCAAAGGTCACGCATTGCTGGTGATGGAGCAGCATTTCGCAAAAGGAAACCTGCTCAGATGAACACCCCCATAATACATACTAACAATAAATAGTAATAGAAAACTAACGTGCACCTTACATGAACACGAGGGAAACTGCTTTGCGCATGCATGCACTAACGTGAGATAATGCATGAGAGAACTAAACCATATTTACATTGTGTTTTGAAAGAAACTTTGAAGAGGAACACCAAATCCACAGAAGCCCACAACAACTTCAGAGCCGCCACCAACGCACGCCACCAACTCATCAGAAAAACAAGGAAAAAAGCGGTTGAAGACAGAATCTCCACACACGCGCAAAATAACAAATAACTCTTCTACATCATCAAGGAGTTCGCCCAACCCACCAGCGAGTCTACTGACATCCCTCCCTCACAAGACCTCTGCGACAAACTCAGCACCTTTTTCCACCACAAAATCAAGAGCATCTACAACAACTTTGACGAAGACAACCAACACACTGAACCCTCACCAACCACCCCCGACACCCTGAAGCCAGCGATTGACAACTGGACAGCCCTCACCACCGAAGACACATTGAAGACAATGAAGTCAATCTGTTCCCGTGCTCCCATGGACCCCTGCCCCTACCACATCTTCAAAAGAGCCGCCGACACCATCGCACCCATGCTCCGCTACACCATCAACCGCTCCCTGGCGACACCTCATTCACCAATGAATGGAAACATGCCGAGGTCAACCCCCTCCTGAAGAAAACCTCTGCAGACTCCACCGACCTCAAAAACTACTGACCCATCTCCATGCTCCTGTTCCCAGCGAAAGTCATTGAGAAAGCCATCAACAGTCAACTCGCATCAACAGTCATCGAAGAGCACAAAATCCTCGACTCCTCCCAATCCGGCTTCAGAAAAAAACACATTACGGAAACCGCCCTTCTCACAGCAACTGACGATATCCGTACCCTACTGCACAAAGGAGAAACAGTCGCCCTCATCCTCCTTGACCTCTCAGCGGCGTTCAACACAGCCCCTTACCGCACCCTAATATGCAGGCTCCACGACGCAGGGATCCAGGACAAGGCCCTACACTGGATCCGCTCCTTCCTCTCCGGCAAAATGCAGCGGGTCAGATTCCCCATTTCCTCTTGACCCTATACCAACCACCTGCGGAGTCCCCCAGGGATCCTCACTCAGCACTACGCTCTTCAACATCTACATGGCTCCGCTGGCCCCCATCATTAGAACCTACGGACTCAACATTGTCATACGCAGACAACACCCAACTCATCCTCTCCCTATCCAACAAACCCAACACCACCAGACACAACTTTCGAGAATGCATGAAAGCCATTGCCAAATGGATGAGAAACAGCTGCCTACAACTAAATACCAACAAAACAAAAGTAGTCATCATGGGCCCAAACCCCAATGCCTGAAACGACACCTGGTGGCCCCCCGCCCTCTGAAGACCCCCACCCCCACGGTCCACGCACACAACTTGGAAATCATCCTGGACTCCGAGCTCAAAATGGACCGCCAGACTATCTCTGTCTCGCCCTCCTGCTTCCACAACCTCTGCTTCCACGTAAGACCTTCAAATGGATCCCCCTCAAACACAAAAACACCATCACTCACGTCCTGATCACCCGCAGACTTGATTACAGCAACGCACTCTGTGCCGGAATAAACAAAAACCTCATCCGCAAGCTACAGCACATCCAGAATGCCGCTGCAAGAATGGTCCTCAACCTACCAAGATACTGCCACATCCCCCAGCACCAGCGCGCACACCAGTGGTTCCCCATCGAGGCTAGAGTCACCTTCAAAATGCTCACCCACGCACACAAGGCCCTTCACAACACCAGACCAGCATACCTGAACAGCCGACTCAAATTCCACGCACCCCAAAGCACCCTACGATCAGGCTGCGGTTCTGTCAATTGGGGGAGTGGGCCTCTGCTATTGGAGGACCCTCCATTTCATCCTGCCTTGGCGTCCAAGCTGCGTCGAACGAAAGCTGGCCCTGCTTGGGATCTGTGCGCCCCATCATGGGATGGGGCAGTGCGCAGTATTGCAGAACGCAGCTGTATTCATAGCAGTTCAAGGAAGCCGAACTTTAGCTTCCTCAGCAGGGGTCTGTTTATTCAAACTGACTGGCTCGCATTGCTGTTTTAAGCAGAGCCAGTCATCATTATTTAGCTTGGTCTTCTGCCTGGAAGCGCTAGTCGCGTGAAAAGCAGGCCAGCTCAGCAGTCACCAATATCCTGCTCCCATAATTTGCCCCTTCTAGCATTCACCACAGCGGTACACGGCACCCCCACCGGGGGCAGGGTATTAAAGGCACACAGTACCCCGTGGCTGCCAGTGCCCACAACAGAGTCGTCTCAGCTCACAACTTCCACTCAAGGCTTTTCCACACCTGCACTGGGCAGTATGCAGCATGCAGCAGGGAGACTACACCCTTTATGGACGCAGGCACTCACCAAAGCAGGCCACTACTGAATCGCCTTGTCTCTTCATTATCTGTGTTTCGCTGCAGCAGCAATGGCCCGGTCCGCTCAGGCCCGGCGACCGTCAGGTACCATGGGACTCTAGCCTTGCAGCACCGCAGCCTCGCACACTCGAAGCCCCACCCTCAGGCTCGCCCGAGACCTCTCTCATCCCGCTGTCTCTGAGGGCTACGTCAGGCCTCGAGCAAAGCAGGTCACAGTGGCTCACCTACTGAGTCCAGCCGGTCCTCAAGCAGCCGAGGCCCACATCACCGCATCAGGGGAATCTACGCCGGCAGCAAGTGCTGCAAAGAGGCCAGTGGAGCGCTGGAAGGCTGCAAGTATATCGTGACAGCTCCGGAGCTACACAGTCGAGCAGCCATCTTGGTCGTCAGCCTGGCCACGCCCACCTCACACTATCTTTAAGCATACGATTTAACCTCTTGACCAAACTGTTAACAGAAGGACTGTACAGTGGCACTCTAAAATGTCTTATGTCCCGTGTACTAAGAAAAAAAAGCCATCTCCTCACTCAGACACAATGAATGCCATATCTGAAAGAACCTCCCTTACAGTACCCTCCAGCAAAAATAAACATTCAGAAAAATGATTCACAGCCACAATAAGGTTCTGTAGTAGGGGATCTCTGTGTATAGTCATAATCTAGTGAATAGTCCCGCCCATGTGCGTGGACCCCGGCAATCAAAAATAATCTCTTAAGTTGTCAAAAAATTGCAGAACTGCAAAGACACTTAAGAGAAAATTTTAAGACAAATAATGCAGCCTATATCCACAGGCTACACTGTCCAGTACTTCAACTAGAAATTCCACCAAAAATCCACAAACAGCAAAGCCTGTCCAGATTTCCCATGCTTTTACTGCAAAAAAACCCCTCAGAATGATAGAGAGGAAGGCCTGGACAGACAAGCCCCATAGGCTGCCATTATGTGGTTTAAACAGGATACTGTGCCTTTAAGGAAACCTTCTAGAACCTTCTCCCAGTATCCCAGAATGCATAGCAGGTCCCACTGACTTCAGTTCTTTTTTCCGGCTCCTGCTTACAGGACCCTGGCATTGAGCTCTCCCTTGTTTCAAGGGTTTATTGCATGTTTTGGCACTTTTGTATTCTAAAAGTGTTGCAGTTTACTCTCTTGGTTTTCTCTTCTCTTCTGTGTGCTGCTTCAGGTGTTTTAGGGCTCTAAAATGCCTGGACTCTTTGTGAAGTGTCCAGCATGTGAGAGGAAGAAGGCCAGAGGTGATCCCCATGAGATCTGCATCATCTGCCTCCCTGAAGATCATGTCCCTGAGGAGTGTGTCATCTGCCAGCAGTTTACAACTCGCACTCTGAAGGAAAGGGCGAAGATCAGGCTGTCTGGCCTTGAGGAGAGGCGCCTGCAGGCTGCAGGTGGGTCTGGGCAGTCAGGGAGGGTTCCCTCTGCCTCTGCTGAGGCCTCTGGGGGGCTCCCCAGAGGCAGGAAGCCCAGCAAGCGATTCAGGTCTCCGTCGACGTCGGTGACGTCGACGTCGAGAGGGATGACGGCGGTGTGCTCCCCTTCTCCCCGGGGCTCCGGGTCGAGACATCGGGACGACTCGACGTCGAAGCCACCGCTGACGAAGCCGCCGGCGACGTCGTCTTCGTCGTCGACGTCGAGGGCTGCATCCCGACGTCATGGACGGAGCAGGCATCGGCGCTCGCCGTCGAGGCGACACCGCCGGTCGACGTCGAGGGGATCCTCGACGTCGAGAGCATCCAGACGACGGCGGCGACGCTCGTCGTCGAGGGAGGACCGCTCGACGTCGCGGAGGCATGCGACGTCGCGAAGGAAGAGGTCGGCGTCGAGGAGTCGGCGTTCGGCATCGAGGGGTCGGCGTTCGACGCCGAGGAAGAAGAGGTCGACGTCGCGGAGGCGGCGTTCGACGCCGGAGTCAAGGAAACGTCCTTCGACGCCGGAAAAGCGACGCTCGACGTCGAGCAGACGGAGGTCGACGTCTGGGAGTCGGTCAGGATCTCCAAAGCGTCGCAAGAGGGATTCTAGTCCCAGGAGTCACACTGCTTCCAGTGGGGGACGCAAGAGGAAGCGGTCTCCGGCTGAAGGGGCGGGCTCTCAGCCCCCTTCGCCTAAATGATCACAGGGCACGGTGTACTCTGCGGTGTACACTCCTTCTCGGCCTCGGTCGACGCATACACCTGTTCCTAAGGCGGTCACTCCTCCTCATCTGCCGGAAGAGGATCCTCCGACACTGCCTCCACTTCCAGCGGACGACCCGCCGCCACCGGTCCCTCCGCGTGGGCCGGCACCGCAGCCGAAGGTTCCTCCGCAGAGGTCCACTTCGCTGCCGTTTTTGCCTGTACCTCCCAAGGGGACCCCTAAACCTGCACCCAAGGAGGCTCCGAGGGGGACCCCACCACGGAAACCGGTGGGGAGGCCACGGACTGGCAGGTCTCGCTCTCGCTCTGGGAGGCGGGACAGGTCGCGACACAGATCATCCACGCGGTCGAGACGCCGCCATAGGAGGCGCGAGTCTCGCTCCCGCACGGGATCCTCTGGTTCCAGGGAGCGTTCCCCTACCCTGTCAGGATCACCGGATACGAGGGTGTCCCCAATTGATGACCTGGTGGCGTTCCAGGATGTCCTCTTGAGGGGCGCTGCGAAGCTGGGCATACCCCTGACGGTGCCCACGCCGAAGACGTCAGTGATCTTTGAGACATTGCACCAAAAACACTCGTCTCGCCCTCTCCTGCCTCTGGTACCGGGCCTGTAGGAACCAGCTATGGATCTTTTCCTCACCCCAGCGGTGGCAAAGGCGGCGCCATCTAGGTTGCTGAGAAAGTACCGGGCCCCGGATTCGGATCCGGCGTTTCTGAGAGCGGAACCCCCTCCGGACTCCGTCATTGTGACGGCGGCACGCAAACAACATGCCTCCGCTCCGTCATCCACGGTCCCCCCGGATAAGGAGTCCAGGTGGATGGATTCGGCAGGGAGGAAGGTCTGTGGAACAGCCGCCACCTCCATGAAGGCTGCGAGTGCCACGGCGCTGTTGGGTCGGTACGCCCGCGCCCTCTGGGACTCCCTTGAGCGTTTTGCGGAGCACTTGCCTCGTGAACAGCGTGAGGATTTTCAGGAAGTGCTGAGTGAAGGGATGCTGGTGGCCAACCAGATCATCAGTGCGGCAGCGGACTCTTCCCTGTTGGCTGCTCATGGGTTTTGCCATGGGGTCAACCAGAGACGTCACGCCTGGCTCCGTCTTACGTCCCTGAAACCGGACGCACAGCAGAGGGTGGCCAACCTGCCGTTCTCCGGCAAGTCTCTTTTTGGGCAGCATGCGGACGACGAGATGGCCCGCATGAAAGCGGAGGCCGAGACGCTCACGGCGGTGGGCCTCGAGAAGCCTAAGGAGACGAAGAAGCCGTACCGCCCTTTCCAACGGCGGTCCGGTGGACAAGGCCGTGGACGTGGCCAGGCTTCGGGACATTCGCAACAGCAACAGCAGTTCCGTAAGCCGTTCCAGAAGCGCCAGAGGGGCAGGGGAGGCCAGCAGTCGGCTCCGGCGCCCAAGGGCCAGGCCGGGTCTAGGCCCTAGGAACTTACTTCCCCCAGATCCGTTACCCACTCCGGTAGGGGGAAGCATCCAATTTTTTCTGGCAGAGTGGAGAAAAATTACTCAGGACAAGTGGGTGCTGAATATTGTTTGCAATGGATACAGTCTTCGGTTCACCAGCCCGCCTCCATCGATTCCTCAGGTCAGCTCGCGGTTTCAGCTGCTAGAGCTCCAGGTGGAGGCCGATACCCTGTTAAGGAAAAGGGCGATAGAAGACGTGCCTCTGTCCCAGAGAGGAAGAGGCCTGTACTCCCGGTTCTTCCTGGTTCGCAAGAAGGACAAGAACGACTTCAGGCCCATTCTGGACTTGCGACAGGCAAACAAGTGGATTCGCAGGGAAAAGTTTCGCATGCTGTCGTTGCATCAGATTTATCCTCAGTTGCAACAGGGGGATTGGCTCTGTGCCATAGACCTACAGGATGCATACTTCCATGTGCCCATTGCACGCAAACACAGGAAGTTCCTGCGGTTCCAAGTCGGCACCAATCACTATCAATACACAGTACTCCCATTCGGACTGAAGTCTGCGCCGAGAACGTTCTCGAAGTGCATGGCGGTGGTGGCAGCGCACCTGCGGAAGAACAAGGTGTTTGTCTACCCGTACCTGGACGATTGGTTGATCAAGGCATCCTCCTTCTCGGAAGCGCGAGCACACTTCCAGAAGACGTGTGTTCTCTTGGACAAGCTGGGGTTGCACATCAACATGGCCAAGTCGGTCCCGACTCCGGTCCAATGCATACAGTACTTGGGAGCCTCCATCGATACGCTGTCAGCAAGCGTGTCTCCTTCGGAAGAGCGACGATTATCTCTCCTTCGGAAGGCTCAGGCTCTTATGTCGACTCCATCTACGACAGTGAGGACGGTGTCTTCTCTACTGGGTTCGATGGCCTCTTGTATCTTCCTGACGCCGCACGCACGTCTGCACATGAGACCGCTGCAGGAGTGCTTGGAGGACCAGTGGGATCAGAGGAAAGGATCCTGGGACGACAGGATACGACTGTCTCTGCATGCTCTTCAGTCTCTGAAGTGGTGGTGTTCGGCGGAGAATCTCCTCAGAGGGGTTCCTTTTCACAAGGACATTCCCACGCAGACTGTCGTGACGGATGCTTCTCTCCTGGGATGGGGAGCGCACTCCGGGACTCTGCAGATTCAGGGAACGTGGTCTCCGGTGGAGGCCACTTATCACATCAACTTCCTGGAACTCAGAGCTGTTCACTTGGCACTGAAGGCCTTTCTTCCGTCCTTCCAGACCAGCTCCCTGCTTGTGCAAACGGACAACACTACCACGATGTACTACCTCAACAAGCAGGGGGGCTCGAGATCTCGCACTCTGTCACAGGAGGCGCAGGCGATCTGGCACTGGCTCCTGGCCAGAGGACTGACGATAACGGCTGCCCATCTGCCAGGTGTGCAGAATTTTCAGGCGGACGAACTCAGCAGACTCATTCAGGAAAACCACGAATGGGTCATAAACGACGAAGTACTGGGAGAAGTCTTCGCAAGGTGGGGAACTCCAGACGTAGATCTGTTCGCCACCGCCGAAAACAGCAAATGCCGAGACTTCGCCTCCAGGTACTACCAGCCGGGGTCGCTGGGGAATGCGCTATGGATCAGCTGGTCGAACAGCTTTCTGTACGCTTTTCCACCCATTCCCCTGATTCCGGCGGTACTCATCAAGCTGGCCCGGTCCAGGGCTCGGATGATTCTCATTGCCCCGGAGTGGCCCAGGCAGTGGTGGTTCACGGACCTGCTTCACCGATCTCTCCTTCCTCACATTCGGTTGCCGTGCAGGCCGGACCTTCTCACGAAGTTCGGGGGGCGGATGTTACACCCCAGCCTCTCGTCTTTGAGTTTGGCGGCATGGCTCCTGAGAGAGTGCAGTATGGACATCTGAATCTGCCCGAAGATTGCATGGACATACTGAAGGAGTCTAAGAGACCTTCCACTAGGACTTCATATGCTTACAAGTGGAAGAGGTTTTGTATCTGGTGCCAGTCTAGGAACCATGACCCTACAACCTGCAAGGAAGATGTCATTCTTCCTTACCTTTTACATTTGGCGCAGTCTGGCCTTAATGTTCATTCCATTAGGGTTCATCTTGCTGCGTTGACTGCCTACAGGAAATGCCCTTCACAGACTTCTATTTTCCAGATCCCTGTGATCAAAGACTTTCTGGAAGGATTGAAGAAGGTGTTCCCTCCTGTCCGGCTTCCCTCGCCTTCATGGGAATTGAATGTGGTGCTGTCCAGATTGATGAAGGAGCCTTTTGAACCCATTCACAAGGCTTCGTTGCAGCACCTGTCCTGGAAGGCGGCGTTCCTCGTGGCCATTACATCGGCCCGCAGGGTGAGTGAAATTCAGGCGTTGTGTTGTACTGAACCTTGTACTGTGTTTCATGCTGCTAAGGTTGTGATGCGTACTCACCCTAAATTTCTTCCCAAGGTTATTTCTGATTTTCATGTCAACTAGACCATAACTTTACCTACGTTTTTTCAGAATCCTTCCTCTCCGGCGGAACGATCTTTGCATTCCCTGGATGTTAGGAGGGTGTTGAAATTTTATCTGGATAAGACCAAAGATATTCGTAGGTCAGACCAATTGTTTGTCAATTATGGATCAGTCAGGACGGGTCTTGCTACCTCTAAGCAGTCCATTTCTAGGTGGATTGTGTCCTGCATTCAATTGTGTTACCAAAAAGCTAATAAGACCTTAGGAGGTAAGCCTAAGGCTCATTCCACCAGGGGCAAAGCTGCCACGACAGCCTTGCTCCGTAATGTGCCGATTGCAGAAATCTGCAAGGCCGCCACTTGGAAGTCGGTTCATACCTTTGCTAAGCATTACTGCCTGGACTCTGATGCCAGGGCAGACGCTCAGGTTGGGCAGGCTTCGCTGCGGAATTTGTTCGCACAGTAGTGGCGTTATGTTCTTTCTCCACCGCCGCTTTGGTGTGGGGATGGGCTTGCCATTCTATTCACTAGATTATGACTATACACAGAGATCCCCTACTACAGAAGGAGTAGTTTCTGTTCTGTAACTCCAGTTCTGTAGTAGGGGTATCTCTGTTATAGTCATAAGCGCCCGCCCTCCTCCCCGGTGGAGAATTGTTCATGTAAGTAATGCTACAGGTCTGGTGTTTTTACGCCTTCAAAAAGAACTGAAGTCGGTGGGACCTGCTATGCATTCTGGGATACTGGGAGAAGGTTCTACAAGGTTTCCTTAAAGGCACAGTATCCTGTTTAAACCACATAATGGCAGCCTATGGGGCTTGTCTGTCCAGGCCTTCCTCTCTATCATTCTGAGGGTTTTTTTTGCAGTAAAAGCATGGGAAATCTGGACAGGCTTTGCTGTTTGTGGATTTTTGGTGGAATTTCTAGTTGAAGTACTGGACAGTGTAGCCTGTGGATATAGGCTGCATTATCTGTCTTTAAATTTTCTCTTAAGTGTCTTTGCAGTTCTGCAATTTTTTGACAACTTAAGAGATTATTTTTGATTGCCGGGGTCCACGCACATGGGCGGGACTATTCACTAGATTATGACTATAACAGAGATACCCCTACTACAGAACTGGAGTTACAGAACAGAAACTACTCCTTCTTTTTTCATTACCCAGCAAATTGTAAGGACCAGCATAATCAAGACCGATTTTTTACCCAAGGACTCTTTAGGGCACACAACGAGGATGTTGTGGTTTTCCACTGCTTGTCAGAACACAGACATTCACCAAATCACATAGGGGCAGGTTTACAAGAAATTAACACAGCGCGGTGCCGCAAGTCATTTTGCTGCGCTGCGTTCGTTTCAAAGCACAGAAATGCAACATATTTACAACAATATGTTGCATCTCTGTGCTTCCCCCTGTGCTGGCACACACACTGCTGCCATGTGCAGGCACAGGCATCCTTGGTGCCTGCCTTGTGGGGAGATTGTTTTTGTGCAATAAGGGGCCCCATCCTGCACAAAAACAATCAATTGAGGAGATTTCCTCTTCCAATGCAGAATGCAGCACGCGTTGAAAGAGGAAATAAACGGGGAGAAATTAAAACATTTCTCCTCGTTGCACCTCGCTACGCCACCCCTAGGATGGCATAGCATTCTGACGCATTCTCTGATTTACGATTGCTCGTAAATCTGGAAATGCATTCAGGACATGGGTGTTGTGAGGGGATACCCACAGCAACACCCATGTCACGCCCCTAACACGCAAAAGTGTTGCGTGAAAAGGGTTATATTTACAAACACAGGTAAAGCCACGCAGGGTGGCTTTACGTGTGCTTGTAAATATCACACAGCAAGTTGCACTGCCTGTGTGTCGCACAACATGATGCACCAGTGGCGCAAGGGGCTTTCAAATCTGCCCCTCAATGTATTTCCTAACCTGTCCATTGATAGTGATACCAGGCCACCAGTAACACTGCTTAATTTTTTTGTATGGTTGCGGAAATTCCTAAATGTCCAACATACGGTAAAGTAATTATTTTGTCACGTAACCCAACAGGTGGAACAAACGCATCCTGCCTCACAACAATACCATTAACGGCTGACAACTCCGATGCAGCCTGAGAAAAAGCTCTCATCTCAATCCTCAAACTCCTGACACATGGCTATCCTTTCACTAGATAAATCTTCATTAAACTCAAATCCCCATCCCTACACAGCATTCATCCCATTCAACCTCAGAAATCCTGAAAGGCTCTGTGGCATCAGTCAGTCACGAGACTCATCCTGATCTGCATAACTATCCCTGTATCCTCATCCTTAACAGGGAGTTGTGACAAACTGTCGGCCCTAAAATTCTTTCCTCTGGGAACATATTTAATATCAAAGTTGAGCTTTTGCAATCTTAATGATAGCCTAATCAAAAACGAAGAGGCCTTATTGGAAAAGCTATCGCCCAACATATAAATGAACAGCTTGTGGTCAGTAACTAAGTCGAACTTTGTCCCCCAGGTATACGTCTTGAATTTTTCTGCCGCCTGTGAGTATGCAAGAGCTTCCCTTTCGATAGTCCTGTATTTCACTTCTGTCAAATTAAGGGCCTGATTATGATGATGAAACCAATGCGGAAGCAGGACCACCTGATTAGGAGTCGGAGGTCCCGCTGGCCGCTTTATGATGCTACCGCCTTCACATCGGTCGCATTGACCATCATTTGTATTGTGGGCGCAGCATGTGCACACGCTGCAATACACAAATCACATTTAAAGAATCCCTTCATTATGTGCAGACACCACATGGTGCCTGCCACATAGTGCAGGGATGTTTAGGGGGCACCATACGTCCCCCCCTTCCCCCCCAGGGCCCATGGTGGAGGACCAGGAGGCAAGAGGGGCCTGCTACAATCCCCCAAAGTCACCTTCTGCCAGCCTTTTCATGGTGGGTTAACGGTCAGTGAAAAGGGACATTGTAATCCCTACGATGGTGCCTGAGCAGGCACAGCCACCAATGTAAGTATTTCAGACGGTCCAGCGAACTCCTTGAGCCCGTTGGATGCTTGGCGGTCAGTCTCTCCGTCCGCACTACATCTTCTCGCCATCATAATGTGGCGGGCAGTCCTGAATGGACTGATGGTAGTGGAACTGCCACCTACGGCCTGGCGATAGCGGTCCCACCACCATCGTAATGAGGCCCTTGATATTCTAGAGGCAAATGCTATTGTCCTTTCCTCATCTCTTATAACTTGGCTCAGCACTTCAAATGTTCCATATGGTAATCAATATCATCTGTGTGAATCGGGATATCATCCTGAAATGCCTTGCCCCTCAAAACTTTTATCCATTGATCTATGTAAAAGACTTGCAGCAGATGCAAGCCCAAAAGGCATTCGCCTGTACATACATGCCTCAAAAGGGGTAATGAACATAGTAAAAGTTTGAGGTTTATTTTGTCAGAGGGATATGATGAGAAGCTGATTGCAGATCGATGGTGGAAAATATTTTACTAGAACCTATGTTGGCGAGCATCTCATGAATACTGGGGTGAGGATAACATTCCACCAGAATAATACAGTATAAAATTCTTAAAACTGCACCTAAACGGATGTCCCCACACTTCATCCAGGCAATAACTGCAGTAGACACCCAGAGGACTCCACTGGAGTAATAATGTCTTTACCACATATACTATCCAGCAATATTTTAACCTTTTGAACAACAGGTGAAGCATTGGGTTTAAACTCAATGGTGTGTTCAAAACCTCTTATGAGATGCACCTTCTCACTAAGCACATGTGAATTATTCTGAAGTAAAGAATTCAGAGCGCTTGCACCTGCATTGTGAACTGACTGTTGTACTGATAACACAGGTAAATTTCCTAACTCCATGGTTTACTTGTGGCCATGTCTGAGAATGATACCCAGGTCTCCTTGATCCTGCCGTCCTACAATATCCTGTCCATTCTCAGCCATATAAACTTAGGTAAATATTTTTCATCCTTTGAAACAGATCACATCTGTGAAGTAACCACTCATTAGTCTATCATAATCTTCAAAAACCTTTGGCGTAACATCAGGAAGTGATAACTTTTTTTACCATAACTTTTTAAAAGACTTTTCTTTCAGTAAGAATGGTGATTGGAGAGCTAGAACCGGCCATCACATCCAAATTGGCAGTACCAATCTCCGCCTCGCAAATGGGACCTCAGCATCTTTTCTGTAGATCACCTGAAGTATTGAATTCCAGGATCAACAAAACATTCTCCAAATTCTCACACAGATTTTCTTCTTCCATACATATTTGGCTAACTTTTGTTTTGGCCTTGACGGATTTACAATAGTAAAAAAATGCCCAATTTATTATAATTATTGCACCTCTTGCCTTGTGCCGGGCAAAAAGCCCGGCACAATGCTTTGTTGATAGAGAGTCTTATGACGTAGGCGAACCGCCTCAAATTCCCTCGTGTTAGACTTACCCAAATATTAGGTTTAATAAGGCCCCAGTTGTACAGCCCTGAACGGACGCCCACATGCGTTCCATTAATTTTTTGTGGAGCGACCGGAAAGGAGAGCAGGGTTAACAAGACATGAATCCAATGATGCGAGATTGTAGAAAGCCTTCATTAAGAGGTAAAGGGGGGGCATAGAGTACTAACATTTATCTGTGATCGTGTCTGGCGGCCAACCTACCCTGTGTCTGCCATTGCAAGAGTGTTGTCACAGCGGCATGCATGTATTTCAATGGAACCGCGTGTGTAAGGATTTCCAGGTTCACAGGTTAACTCGCTGTGTGACAACCACAGCGTGTGCGTTCAGCCAAAGTATCTCATTATGGATGCCATATTGGTGGTGGTGCAATGTCTGGAGTGCCTGGGGTACATATGGAAACGTCCATACTGTAGAGTATTTTGTATGAATGCATTTACATATTTGGTATTAAGTCTTCACGATTAGAAGGCTGCAACAGGAGTGTTGCCTAGAGGCTAGCCACTCTAGGGTGGGAGTTGGTGTCACTGTAAATGGTGTAGGGCGGGCGGTCACTAAAGATAATAGAAGCCACTTCTGGCATACAATGGTGCCTGGTTGATATATCAACGCCTACGCACCTAGGTTATTTAGAAGATGATGGGTGGTGTCCAGGGGCTCGTGGATAAGTGGGTGAAGGAGTACAGTACGTGGCTAGCGTTAACTGCCATAGATGTACTGCTTTAGGGCATGGATGAAGATGGAGTCTCTGTCAATGTGACTTCAGGATTGGAATACTCGATAGTGTTCGGGCGATAAGAGGAGGGTAACTGGTGGAGGTGTTAGTCGTGCACTGAAAGTCATTATCACACTTCATGGATTGATGTACATAGACTTCTAGCAAAAGGTGTCCCCAAAACAGAGACACGGAAACAGGAATGTGTCTCGTCCGGTAAATCTACTATGGGTTTATGTTGTTGTGGTGTCCTGTTGTCAACGGGAGGGGAGGAAGAACAAAAGGGGTGAACTCTTGCTGCGGTTAGGAAAACAGAGTAACCTTCAAAGGAGTTTTATAGTAATGGATCTAGATTCCTAGACCAATATCAGGGAGCTTACTCTACTAGGTTGTTGAAAGGCATAAGTGTTGGTGGAAGAGTGTTCCGGCTTGTTAGTTCATGACCCACACTGGTAATGGCCCATCACAGGAGGAAGGCCCCAGAGTGACTGTTGGCTGTCATTCTAATGATTTTGGGCCTAGTATGTACTAAAGTGTCTTTCAAGTTGGTCAGCTTGAAGGCGAAGTGAGGTTTCCCTGGTGACAAAGTTCCGGTATGCAGTATAGGCGAAAGTTTTTTAATGATTCTCTATCTCTGGTTAAAGTTGGGAGTGAACAATGTGGCACGTTAGGACTTTGTTTTCGTGTTGTGTGCATGTTTCTAGTAGACCTGCTCTGTTGTTTTTTCTAGCCCTCTTGCAAGCTACCTGCACTACTTGGTGAGGGTACTTGTGGGTTACCAAATTGGTGGTCAAGGTCACTGTTTGATCTTTGTAATCTTCTATGGAGCTGCAGGTGCGACACACTCGCAAGAATTGTCCAAACAGTAGGTTATCTCTGAGGTGTTTCGGATGGTGACTATCATACTTCAGTAGACTATTACAGTCTCTTAGGGATAATAACAGGTCTACGAATGGTAGTTGTTGTATGGCTGAGATGTTGTTTGTAAACTTCAGATATGGGTCACAAACACACCAGACTCAGGGCAAAAATGCTGCTCATCGAAGTGCCTTGTTTTTGATAGTATAACTGGTCCTAGAATGTCACAGAGAACCAGCAGGCTGAAACCGGTGAGATTGCAGCATTTAAGCAATGGTTCCTACTCAATGTGTGCCCATCACAGAGCATAGACAGGCAAATGAGATGACCCTGTCACCGAAACCGAGCAGGAAACAAACTGTGTTATGAAGGGAGCACACAATGTCATGCATATCAGTAACCTCAATTGCAAATACCCCAATGTTTTAAAATGGCCACTGAGGATGAGTTCTATGTGCTTTCCACGAGAAGTAGAGCTTGTTTTGCTTGAAGAAGATGTCAGAGCAGCAAACGTCAGAGTCTAAGCATGAATCTGTCACTTGGTACCAAAGGAACTCCTCGGTGGGCGTCTTGGGACGACACAAGGTGAGAATCCAAAAATGCTGTTACCTCAACGTTGGAACAGAACGGTTCAGCCTGGCCAAGGCAAATGAAGGCGGGAGTGTCACAAAACAAGCTGCAAACAGGCTGCCTTAAATACAGTGAAAGCACTCTGGGGCAAATATACAAGCCCCGTACGCCACTTTTGCTCCGCTGTTGCGTCACTTCTGTGATGCAACAGCGGCGTAAAGCCCCCGCCATGCTGTGGGGTATTTACAACGTGATGCATCTAGGGAGATGCATCACGTTATAAATCCCTGTGCCACATGAAACCTGCGTCAGGTTTCATGTGGGCGTTTCGGAGCGGGGGGCGTTCTGGCGTAGGAACGCCTCGCAAAAGTGACAGAGTGAAATCTACAAGATTTCATTGAGTCACTTTTCCGACCCCGCTGAATCAAAACCTTGCGCCTGCTTGAAGTAGGCGTAAGGCTTAAAGCACCATGTTGGACATAGGCAGGGTTGGAACAGTGCTGGAGTTGCGTTCCGCCCGCAGCGCAACTCCAGCACTACGCCAACACTTCCCCAACCTTACGCCAGCAGATGCAACACGCATCTGTTTATCCTTTCGCATCTGTGTTGGCGCAAGGGTAAACTTGCGTGACGCATTTTTCTTTTCGCATCCCTGCTGATTTGCAGGGATGCGCCAGGAAACGTAAATCTGCCCCTCTCCGTCCAACTGTATGATCCACACAGTCCAATGTACACAGCTAACAGGGTGTTGGTGGGCTCATACACTCCTCAATCGCTCGTTATCAATAAAATGTAGTAAAGTGGTCTCAGAGAAAACACCAATCCATAATCTAAGCAGATTTCAACAGAAATTTAATTACAGGAATGAACCCACAACACAAGTGAATGCAGGATGCTTACATTTTAGAAGATCTCCTCAACGCATCATTACATTCCCGCAAATACCAACTTTTTTTTCCTTGTCAGAACTTCGTGTTTGGTTCACATACATCAATCTTCACTTTCACAAAGCCCTATTATTCATCACTTGTTAATAACAATCCTGACAATAAGTACACAAACTAGCCTATTTATCTTTTACCAGATAAGGTCAAAGGTCATGTTAGTCAAATATATATTACAGTATATCACTTTACATTTACTACACCTGGCTTCATCCACATCCTCCTCTCCCCTGCGCCATCCGGTTGCTAGGTTAAAGAGAAAAAGGACAAAGAGGTTAGTGGTCCCTCCAGGCACTCCCCCCAGTTAATGTCAGGGGGACTTCTTTATGTCCTCATGTATCGTCTTCATCGTCATTGCCAGACCCTTGTACCCTCTGTGTGAGGGTACAAGGGGACCCCTTGGGTCCTCAGGTTTCAACTTCAACATACTCATCTGATTTGTCCAGTGTAGCGTAGTCACGCAGGAGAAGGTAGATCATCTTCTGGTAGGCCTGGGTCGATGTCTCCATCTTCCCTACTACCAGGCGTTTTCTGGAAAACAGAAGAACATCTTTAAAGCTGTGCCTCCAGCAGTCCTGGTGGTCCCCGAGAGCATATGTCCCTGGAAACAGACCGTACATCACCAAGTTCGTGGTAATGCATGATGATGGAGACCCTGAGCTCCAGGCCTAGGGCCTTCAGCAGGTCCTGCCCGTACGTGTTCTCCCAAAAGAGATGGTAGGTCATCTCGTCTGCTGTGCACCTCTCGAGTAGGACTTGTGTTGGTTAAGCACTCTTACATGTATGAATGCTCTCACTGGCAGACCTCTTTGGATGGCCATCCAGGCGATGTCTTTGCGGTGGTTGGTCAGGTGCTTGGAGGTGATGTTCTCCAACACACTGTACGCTGTGGCAGAGGGGAGGGTGCTGAGCAGTTGGCTGATGTCCCTCACATGTATCTGGCATTGAAAGATCATTGAATCCACTTGGCTGTGGCAGCAGCCTCCAGACCAAACTTCTTGATGAACTTTTCTATTTCCTTGCAGAATCACGGGGTGTCCCAGTCATAGGGGAACAACACTCACCCATTCTGCACAACCTAGATGCCTCCTTGTTGGCAACAGAAAGAAGCATGCCATCAGAAACCCGGCATGGCTTTAATCTTCGGTCCTAAGAGTGTTACTCATACAGTGAAACAAGAAAATTCCGCTCAGGATGGTGGCCATGTCTGGCACTCCCTTGCTTCCCTTGTTGTGGGTTTTTGAACATCACCACCCTCTGCACTCTGTCCATCTTGGAGTTCCAGATGAGGTGGAAAATCATTCTTGTGATGGCATTGGCTATTCAAGGCAGCAATGGCCACACTAGAGCGACATACTGGAGCACTGGCAGGGTCTCGTTCCGTAGGACCAAAGACTTCCCTTTGATCGTCAGCTTCCAGAGGCTCTAGAGTCCCAGCTTCTGCTTCACCTTTGCCAGTTTCTCATCCCAGGTCTTCTCTGCCGCACCTTCTCCTCCGAACCAGACTCTTAGGATCTTCAGGAAATCCTGCTTGATCTGGAATAGCAGTGGGTCTTAGGAGGGGATCCAGTGGCTGAAGATTAGGGTTTCTGACTTGAAGCTGTTTCTCTTTGCCTCAAACACGATACAAATTTTTCTGAGCTCTTTCACTGCCTGCCCATCCGCGCTGAAGACCGAGACGTTATCCATGTAGAGGGAGCACTTCACTTCACCTTTTTCCTTGCTTCTTGATATTATCACCCCTCTGATGTTCAGGTCCTGTCTGATGGGTTCGGCGAGGAGCTCTATCACGCTTATGAACAGAAGAGTTGACAGCCCTACTAACGCCTGACAGGACGGGGAAGGGGGTCAGTATTCCATCCACTAACCAACGCTGAGCTAGAGATATCTCTTTTCATTGTGATCACCATGTCACAAAAGAAGTCTCCCAGTCCCCGTACTCTGAGTGTTTGGCGCATGAACTCATAGGAAAACGTGGTTGAACTTGTTTTCCTGGTCCAGTCTGACTAAGACCATTGAAACCTTGCGGCTCCTGATGTACTCCATTGTGTCCCGGACCAGGGCAGACTGTCTTCGATTTGCCAACCCAGTAACCTACAGGTCTGGGCATGGTGAACTATGTTTGCTATAACTTTCTTTAGGCAGTTAGCCAATACCTTCGCAAGGATTTTGTAGTCCACACTGAGGAGCGAGATGGGCCTCCAGTTCTTGAGGTCCTCTCTCTCGCCTTTCTTGTTCAAAAGTGTTATCATGCCCAGCCCTGACAAGTACCGGCATCAGACTTTAGACTAATGCATTTCAGCGTGGTGGTCCGCATCACCGCATTGAAATGCATTATCACGCATGATAACGCCTGCTCAGCTTTCTAGCCCGAGCGCTGCTTAAGATAAGAACCACTCGCTGGTAATTTGGTTTTACTTTTAGCTGACATAGCGCATTGCTGCAGCTGGCTAAGCAGTTTGGTGGTTATCTCAGGCAACTCGCTCTGGCCAGGGCTGGGCTGGCTACAATGTGTTTCAGAAACTCTGGGGCTAAAGTCACTGACATGACATCAAGAGTAGCCCCTGAGTCTTGGAAAAATGCAAATATTATAGTTTTTCCTAAAAAATGCAAATCCATAAAGGAACTGGGCTCGAACCGGCCAATCACGCTGGTTAATAGCGATGAAAAAATCTATTTTAAGATTTTGGCGAATAGATGATCTGGAGTTATCAAAAAGTTAGTCTCTCCTTTTTAACATGGGTTCTTCCCGGGAAGGGGCACAACGGATCATATCCGCCGTATAATTTCGCTGTTTGATTATACAAAGGCCCTTTTTATGGGAAATGATGGAAAAAAACGGTCTGGTTAATGGGTTTATTGGAGCAACCAGATGCATTTACCAGGATCCCACGGCAAGAATAGCTTCGATGGGTCTTATATCCGATTTAATCAAAATTACTCGCGGAACACGCCAAGGTTGCCCTGTCCCCCGATATTATTTGCTTTATATATTGATTCTTTAATTAGGAAAATAGTGGAGAATAATAAAATACAGGCCATTCAATCTATTGGAGGAGACAACAAGATTCTAGCATATGCTGATGATCTTGCTATAATTACGGCTAACCCATTGGAGGCGATTATTGAGGTAGAAAAGGAGTCTAAAGATTTTGGCAAAATCTCAGGATATTATCTTAATAAAAATAAAACGATGATTGTTAAAAATTCTAGAATAGTCTTGAATGGTGTACGAGTAGTGGAGAACGCTAGGTATCTTGGAGTGCAAATCAACTTGGAGCCTCTACTACAAAAAACGAAAGCAGATTTTAATAGAATGAACTGTTTACATGTTGCCAGGCCGTTATTTTCTGGCTGGCAGGTTCATCTCCAATCCTGACTTGTCGGGGCCTCAAATTTATGATGGAAATTAGAAAGCAGTTACAGGCCTCCTCATGATCATTTTATATCGTCTTGTCCCCATCCTCTTTACTAGTGTCCCTTAGCCCACTTTAAATCCCTATGATGTAAGAGGGGGCGGGATTCGAGTAGAGTTCTAGTTTTAACTCTTTCTTTTATTTTTTTCTCTAAATTGCTACCTTCTCGTTTTTATATTGTAACCTGCGCTGCAAAGACTGGTTCATCTTACCGTTCTCATTGTAAGTATTTCTATTAATTCAACAATAAAAAACATATTGTATTGAGTAGTGGAGAACGCTAGGTATCTTGGAGTGCAAATCAACTTGGAGCCTCTATTACAAAAAACTAAAGCAGATTTTAATAGAATGAACTGTTTACATTTTACACATTTAGGAAGGTGCAATGCTATCAAGATGTTATTTTTGCCCAAACTTTTTTATTTTTTTTTAGATCCATTCCAGTTGAGATAAACAAGGTGTGGTTCTCGGCTTTTAACCAAATAATCTCAAGATTTTTGTGGGCTGGGAACCATCCCCGTAGAGTGCTAAAATACATGATCCTATCTAGTAACCGTGGGGAGTGGTCGGTACCCAATCTCCAGATTTACTCCTGGACATCGGCCCTACAACAGATGGCTGAGTTACTGGAAAAAGAGATGGCTGAAACAGAAGAAGCATCATACAATTCTATATATAGGTTAGTACTAGGGGCAGAGGCCTGTGGCTGCCTCATGCGTCACATTGATTTTGTGTATTTTAAAAGAGTGAAGTTTAAAACTATACTGGACGGCAGTCAGGAAGAAATTTAAAATGGGTAGGATACACAGATATACTCCTTTGGCAGATGATTACTTATTGCCGGAGATCTTTCGAGATGGATATATGAAAATCTGGCAGGACAAAGGAGTAAGGTATATTGGTGATCTGATGGAGTATAATTTGATAAACCCTTTTGATATAATTAAGAAGAAATTTGGGATTTGGCCATATGCATTTTTAATTTTTTTTACAATTGAGTGATTAATTATCTAAAAAGGTAATTAATGGGCTTAGAATTCCCTTACTAGATATGATATTAAGGGCCCACTCACCTATAGCTAAACTATGCAAAATACTTAATGATATATTGGAGGACGATCTTACTAAAAACACTAACCGCTGGCAGGATCTGGTACAAGCAGAGTTAGGGGATTGTGATGACGCTCTATTGTTGAGCCAGACTGCATTTTTCTTGGCTAATTTACCAGTACAATGTTTTAAGACCTGGTTTAATTTGTATATTACCCCAGCGCTGATCTCCAAATGAGGAGGCTCTGCAGGCACACATTGTTCTTGCTGTGGATGCTTTGCAACAGATAGTAAACACATGTTTGCACCTTGCCCCCGATTATCAGCTCTGATCAACAAGGTGGGAATCTACATTAAGCTTATGTTGGGGTTTGAGGTTGATCTTACACCCCAAGTAATCATGCTGGGTATAAGTAACCAAGAAATGAGATTTTCAAATTGAGTTTTGCTTTTCACCACTATGGCAGTGTTTAGGCTATGCCTGGCTACTGTATGGTTAGATAAGGAGCCATGTGCAGTACCCTGCTGGTTGGGGAAACTGCTAGATACCTACTGATAGGATATGGCAATATAATCAAGGAGGGGGGCCAAGGTTGAAAAAAAGGTCTGAAAATTTGGTCTCCAATAACCAATTGGACTAATGAGGCTATGCTTTATTATGAGCTATTGGATTTATTTAATTGGAAACGGGGATATAGAAGACAAGCCAGATTAAACTATCTAATAAATCAAACTCAATGGGTTAGTGTAAATAAGGTTTAATTTAAATAAGTTTCCTTTGGTTTCGAGGGGTGGACGGGGGTATGTTAACCCCTTCTGCGCTCATGACGAGCTTTTTGAAAAAATCAGCGCAGTGCAAAAATAGCGGCCGCACGCATGCGGTTAAGGGGGTTGGGGCTGTAGCTAGAGGGGTGGGAGGGTGTAAAGACAAATATTTGACATCTTGTACTTACATATTGAAATGTAAACTGTATAAATGTACTTATTACAAGTTTAATGTATGTGTTGGATGTCTAAAATAAAGATTTATAAAAAATAAAAAAAAAGGAAATGTTGAAATTGTGAGTCTGTGAATTAAATAGTATTGAGTCATGTGGAAGGAGGTTTGGCCTTCAGCCTTCAGTTATGTGCACTTTATGTTAGATATGTATGCCTTTTCTCCACATACGTAACAGCGATTCAACACTTGAACCGTATTCCAAAGACCACCCAATACAGACCAATCACCAACTGGAAGCAGAGCTGCGGAAATACAGATGAAAGCAGAAACAGAGCAAGGCCATGCGCACCTAATATTGCACTCTCCCACGACAGGGTAAAATGAACTTACGTATGGACAGTACAATGCATTAGTAATTTGACATCCATCCTCAGAGGGCCCCAGCAGTACAACTGGCTGGGATACCCAGATCCCCACATCATTCTCATAGGTCATCACATTCCTCACCTTATATGAGCATCCTGGGCAGGATGTCGCGTACCCCAGGGTCATTCGGAATATGGGTGCAATCTCTGACAAGGCATAGAGAGTTCCAGCAAGCAGACTCTAGTTTGCCTCAGCCTTGTAGAATGAAAGGGATAAAGAAAGAAATGCAGCCAATTGTGTTTCTGTTCATCAGTGGAAAGAACACGTCATGCAAAAGAAATAACAATGTTTCTCAAGAAACTCTGGAAAGGCAATGGTAAATAAATGAAATGGCACTGCTCAGCACCAGATGAAATGTTGTACACTACTGCATGTCCATGCTGGATGTGACTGCAGAGCGGTAAAAAAGGGGGTGGTGATGTACCGCTTTGTTTGCCATAAGTTGGCAGGGTATGCTCTGACGTGAGTCCCTTGCTCACTTTGCCTCTGGATTCAAGCAAGCCTGGCTGAAGACGGCTGACATGCCGGAAACCGGACCTAGGAAGCTTGTTTCCGGTCCAGGCAATGCTTGGCTTGGCAGTTCGGGCTGGGCAGTTCCCATGAGGCACAGGGTCAGACTAATTTGCATATGGCCATTTCTGAACTGGAGTGGCAGAGTGGGCTAAAGAACGGTGATGGATTAAACCCAGATCTTTTGACTGGGTGTGAGCGTTTGATTGGTTCAGATGCTCCGTCCATCACCACCTCCTTTTGTACTGCTTTGTTTGCCATAAGTTAGCAGGGTATGCTCAGGCGTGAGTCCCTTGCTCACTTTGCCACTGGATTCAAGCAAGCCTGGCTGAAGATGGCTGAAATGCCAGAAGCCGGTCCTAGGAAGCTTGTTTCTGGTCCAGGGAAGGCATGGCTTGGCAGTTCGGGCTGGACTGTTCCCGTGAGGCACAGGGTCAGACTGATTTGCATATGGCCATGTCTGAACTGGGGTGGCAGAGTGGGCTAAAGAACGGTGATGGATTAAACCCAGAACTTTTGACTGGGTGTGAGTGTTTGATTGGTTCAGATGCTCCGTCCATCACCACCCCCTTAAGTACCGCTTTGTTCGCCATAAGTTGGCAGGGTATGCTCAACATGAGTCCTTTGCGCACTTTGCCACTGGATTCAAGCAAACCTGGCTGAAGACGGCTGAAATGCCAGAAACCGGTCCTAGGAAGCTTGCATCCGGTCCAGGGAAGGCATGGCTTGTCAGTTCGGGCTGGACTGCACCCATGATGCACAGGGTCAGACTGATTTGCATATGGCCATGTCTGAACTGGGGTGGCAGAGTGGGCTAAAGAACGGTGATGGATTAAACCCAGATCTTTTGACTGGGTGTGAGTATTTGATTGGTTCAGATGCTCCGTCCATCACCACCCCCTTTTTACCGGAGGTGACTGCAGAGACACATATAAAGAGATAGATCAGAGCCTGCGCTACACATCACCAAGAACAAAGGTGACACTCCGAGGTAGATTTATCAAGACTGCATCGCCACAAAGTCATGCAAAGCGACACAAAGCCTTTATAAGTATTTAACTTCTAGCGGAAAAGTTCAATGGGTGGTACTTAGCCATTCTGAAGCTACCACCCATTCTTTCTGGCACAATGCCAGATCTACAAAGATTATCAGGCCTTGTTTCTATCAGAAAATAAATAGGGATGGTATAACATACATAATTCTGTGTAGCTAACTCACGCAGAATTACCAAAACTTCAGCAAGATTTCCCAGAATTATGCGAAAAGGGTAAACCTTTGTTCAGCGATACTTTTTAATTAAAAAATGTCGAGGTCGGCGGAGCGGAGGTTCCTTTTGGGTAGGTGGAAGGAGACTCTTTCGTTGAGGTATTTGGGTCTGATGTTGTGGAGGGATTTGTAGGCATGGGTGAGTAGCTTGAAGGTTACTTTCTTCTCGGTTGGGAGCCGGTGGAGATCTTGTAGGTGCTTGGTCGCGTGCTCATGTTGTGGGGTTTCGAGGACCAATCTGGCTGCGGTGTTCTCGAAGGTTTGGAGCATGTGTAACAGGGATTTGTTGATTCCGGTATGGAGGGTGTTACTGTAGTCCAGTCTGCTGGTTATGAGTGCGTGGGTGATTGTCTTTCTGCATTTGGGGGGGATCCACTTGAAGGTCTTGCCGAGGATGAGGAGGGAGCTGAAGCAGGTGGAGGCGACAGCATTGATCTGTTGGGTCATGGTGAGGGAGGAGTCTAAAATGATGCCGAGGTTTTGGGTGTGGCCTGATGGAGTGGGTGGGTTTCCTAGGGCAGAGGGCGACAAGGTATTTCCCCAGGTGGTGGAGGAGGGTCCAAGGATGAGGACTACTGTCTTCTCCGAGTCGAGCTTAAGGCAGCTGTTGTTCATCCAGGCTGCGACATCTTTCATTCATTCCTGGAAGCTGAGTCTGGTGTATTCGGGGTTCTTCGTGAGGGAGAGGATGAGCTGGGTGTCGTCAGTGTAGGATAGTATCCTGAGCCCGTACTGTCTGACGAAGGCGGCGAGGGGGGCCATGTAGATGTTGAAGAGCGTGGAGCTAAGCACGGATCCTTGGGGAACTCCACAGTTGATCTCTGTGGGTTTGGAGAGGAAAGGTAGGAGTCTGATCCTTTGGGTTCTGCCGGTGAGAAAGGAGCGAATCCAGTCGAGGGCAGTTCCCCTTATGCCAGCTTTGTGGAGTCTGGCGGTGGGTGACGGTGTCATAGGCTGTGGAGAGGTCTAGTAGGATGAGGGCCGCTGTGTGGTCCTGGACGAGTTGCATGCGCATATCATCGGTGGCGGTGAGAAGGGCGATCTCGGTGCTGTGGTTGCTGCGGAGTCCAGAGTGGGAGGAGTCAAGGCTAGCGTTCTCTTCAATGAAGGTGGTCAGCTGGGCATTGACGAATCCCAGTGTGGTCCCTGACCCTGAATTCAGGGGGTATCTTGGCTGATGGAAGCCAGTCCCCCTGCCACAGGTGGGTCTCAAGCATGAGACGTTTACACCAAAGAATGCAAAAGCAAAATAGGGTCTTGGGCTGGTATAGGAGGTGTGAGGCTTAGTGTAAAGAAATATTCCAGTTCCCACTAGGGTGACCAACTGGCATTGGTGCAAATTCAGGACGGTGAGTGTAAAAATTCAGGACAAAGGGTCAACATTCAGGACACAAATTCAGGACAGGAGGTCATAATTCAGGACAAAACTTCAGGACAATTGGATAAGTTTTACAGACACATCAGAGGTCGCGCAATTGTATATAAGCCCAGCCATATCTAGACAAATTCAGCCATTTGCAAACCTATCCATGTATCCTTCAATCTATCATTTCACTCATCCATCCCTTCATCCATCCTTTCACTCATCTATCCATCCACCTTTTCGCCCTATCCATCTATACACTCATCCATCCACTCTTCTACCCACCCAGCCATCCGTCCACTCACCCATCCAGCCATTTACCCTTTCACCCATCCAGCCATCCGTTCACTTACTCATCCATCCACCCAGTCACTCATCCTTCCACCCATCCATTCTTTCAGTCATCCATCATCCTCCCTTTCTCTCTCCATCGACTCTTTTACTTGGCAATCCTTCCTTCCATCCATCCACCCACCCATCCATCCATCCATCTACTTATCCGCTCATGAATCCATTCATTGACCCTATCACTCATCCATCCTTTCTCTCATCCATTTATCATTTCACTCCTTCACTCATCTATTCATCATTTTGTCCATCTACCTTCCCTTTCACTCACTCATCCATCCTTACATCCACCCTTTCACACATCCGTCCTTTAACACATCCGTCCATCCACTCGCCCTTGCACTTATCAATTCATCAATCCATCCATCATTTCACTCATCCATCCACCCACCCACTCACTCATCATCCACCTTTTCACTCATCCATCCTTCCTTTTACCCATCCAGCTACCCTTCCACCCATACATCCAGCTATTTCCCTTTTCTCTTTCATCCTTCCACTCACTCATCAATCCATCCATCCTTTCCCATTATCCATCTATTCAATCTTTTATTCATCCATTCACCCTTTCACTAATTCATCCAGCCATCCCTTCACTTACTCACTCGCCCACCTTTTCATATTAATTTTGAGCTGAGCCTTTTTGAGAAGAGGCCCATCAAGAACTTCACCCTCGCTGCAGGAGCCATTCCAGGACTGGGACAGAAGCCACCCAGGGCAGAGACAGGATCCACCACAGGGGGAGACAGGAGCCATCACAGGCGGGGGGGGGTGCAGGAGCCACCACAGGGGGGGACAGGAGCCACCAGGGTGGGCACAGGGGTGGGTATGCAGTATTCTAGTATCATCTTCCAGGGTGGGGGAGGGCTCCTCACCCTCTCCTGGACAAGACAGCGAGCAGGCAGGCTCTGTTTCCAAAATGTTAGTTTTGCCCCCCTCCCCCAACACTGATGTACAGTACTGAAAGGAGATACTCCAAGAGAACTGATTTAACTGATTGTCCTCCATACTTTGTTAATCAGTGTGGGTGCTACTGTGCCATTTCTTTATTTTATTACAATATAGAATGCATGAGGAATCGAGGTTTGTTTACAATTTAGTGACAGTAATTAAGCTCTGTGAAGACAACCACGTGCTGCCTTGTGTAATCAAGGCCGGTTCTAGGATGTTTGGGGCCCTGGGCAGAAAGGGAATGTCTCATACCAATTGCAGATACAAGACACATTCGGGGCTGTTTGCATCTGAATAGATTCCCCTGCTCCTGAAGCTGCAATCCCTCCCTCTCAGTCACCTTCAAGCACCTCTTAACAGCTCATCAAGGGCTGAAGGTGTGAGGGTTGCCATCCCGCTGTGCCTCTCCAATGCTGCTGGGTATCTGAGCTTTCGTACAGCATCGGAGTCTCTTACACCCGACCTCAACAGCATTGGAGTCAAGAAAGGAGGTGGGGGCCAGCTGTGCCAGTTGTGCGACCAGTTAAAATTACGGACAAATGGCGTCCGTTGAAGAATCCTTCACGGACAACCGACAGACGGCCGAAATTACGGACTGTCCGTGAAATTTACGGACGGTTGGTCACCCTAGTTCCCACAAGTAGGCAGGATTATCTCTGTCTCCAAAGCTCCAATCGTTTATGATTGTGAGGTGGATGTCGCAGTAGTGAATTTGGATATCCACCATGCCCAGTTCGCCTTCATAGATAGCTTGTGTACATTTGATCCAAAATACCCTCTGTTGTTTGCCCAATAATAAGTATTATCACCTGTTGGCTTTCAGTTTGTTAAAGAAGGATAGTGCTATAATCTGTGGAAATTACATATAAGAATATCGGAAGGGTGATCTTTTTGAATAGTGCTATCTTACCCGTTATAGAAGAGGAAGGATTGGGAAGGCGGGGAGTAAGGCATTGGGTGATGGGCTGGTGCCTCGGATTCACCTGTGGGCCTTTTATTAGGGTCTCTGTTAACCTGCCCACAGAGATTTTGGCCGGATTTAGAGATTGATGGATGGGATACACTGTCACAAATGTGACAGATATTCTTCTGCCGTATTACAAATGTGTTCTATCCTGTGGCACTTTTAATATGGCGGATGGGATGAGTATCTTACCCGCCAAACTAAATCTGGCACTGATTGTCTTTCCCAGTCATGCCAGTATACTGTATTGTGACACCAGTATCATGGGCACTCCCCTGCCATGCTGCCAAACAAAGGCTGGGGGCCAGGTGTTGTTCTGGGCCATAGGGCATTCTTACCCGGCCCCCTACCTCGTGTGCCGACCCGTTCCAGAAGCTGTGTAATTCGCCGGCCTGGCCATCACTTTAAGTTTAAGGGGCATGGTGGGTGACGGGAATATGGGAGTATTCTGTGGCCTCAAAGGGGGGCCATTTTTACCTAAGCACACCTGGAGGAGGAGCAGCAGAAGCCGGGTTCTTTTAATGACCAGGTCATACCCTGAGTAAGAGAAAAGGACTCTCTGTGAGGTCACCTTTCCCAGAGAAAAAACATAGACTGTAGCGTTATGGTCGCAAGGCTGCTGACGTTGAAATTGGGTATGTATATTGAGTTCTGGCATCAGCTCAACATCCATTGATGCTGGGCAAATTACACAAGCTCTGGGTGTGCCAGATATTGCCATTCCTGAGTTTGGCGTGGTCAAGTTAGCAAGGGAGAGGCTATGATGAATTGACAGATATGCCACCGCAACATTCTAGATGACAGCAATAACGCCTTGGCGCAGGGGTGGATGAAATGAAGGATAGCAACCATCACTACTGCCGGCGTAGCAGTATCCTCAAGCTGCATAATTGCCAACTACCACCCATTGGCGTGGGGAAGCAAGGTAATAATGTTCGTAATTTTTGTGTTGTTAGCTCACCTTGGTCTACAGGTAAATATAATTTTGTCAATGCCACTCTGCAGCACTATGTTCTCAAGATGAATTATTGAAGCACCTTCTCCAGATCCCTGAAGAAGGGGGGGGTGATATATAATAGGGGAGGGGTGGTTTAGCCATCATTTACAAGTCCTTTCTTATGTTGCAGGTCGCGCCCGAAAGACTTGAGGGTGCGGAAGCTATGAGTTACACATTGAAACTTGACAATACTGCTTCGTTCTCCGGCCTACTTATTTACAGAAACCCGGGCCTAAGAACTCAGTTCTTAGCAGCAATCCAAACATATCTTGAAAATTCTTTTGAGCATGATCACTATACCATCTTGGGTGATCTGAATTTTCATATGGAGGACACAAATAACTTCGATACGATCAAGGTTCTTGACATACTCTCCTGCCACAATATGGAACAGATTGTCAATGAACCCACCCATAAGGTAGGTCACACCCTAGATGCCACCTGTACCAGCATGCCTCATGTTGCTAAAAACAAGATAATTCCTATGGCATGGTCCGACCACTATGCGATCTTCTTTACTGCCCTGCTTCAAAATGCCCCCAATAGAAGACGACTTAGGTCTCCCACTAGGAAATACCTAGCCTGGAAGTCAGTCACAAGGTCTGACCTACCAGGTGCCCTCAGGGAAAGAGTAGGAGCTTGCCCAGATGTTAATGAGGCGGCTCTGGCTCTTCATGCCAGCCTTCTTAAAACCGCCAACCTGGTAGCACCGGAGAAATCACTTAAAGTGCGGCAAAAACGGGGTGTCCGCGCCTTGGTACTCACCAGAGTTAAAATCCGCTAAAATTATCTGCAGGCAGAAAGAGTGGACCTGGAGATTGAACTATGATCCAGGTCATAGAAAAAATTATTGCGCCACACTTGAGGATTATAAGAGCCTAATTATACAGGCAAAATCCTCCTACTATTTCAGGAAGATACAGGACGCCGCCCATTCAAGTAGAGAGTTATTCTCCACAGTCAATACTTTATTGAGTTGCCCCCGAAGTGAGTTTTTAACCTGACAAGGCATTCATTGACAAAATGGCGACCTACTTTCAGAATAAGGTGCTAGCTGTTTATAATGATCTGTCCACATCAGCAGATAAAATACTGCCAGAGCAAAGCAGGGGCAACGGTGTATGTAAAGCAGAAGGTGCTCTCTCAGCGTTTTCCCCGTTGGATGCCAACATGGTGGCCGACTCACTGATGAACACCAAGTCAGGCTCTCCAATGGATCCCTGTCCACCTTTTGTGCTCCACTTGGCACCGGCAGAATCAATTGCTCTACTACTGCCGGTTCTGAATCAGGTCCTGAGCTCGGGAGTTTTTCCACTAACCTGGAAAAAGGCCTGTATTCGGCCTTTGTTGAAGAAGCCCAAGCCAGACCCCTCAGATGAGAAGAGCTACCATCCCATTTCCTGCCTGCCACTGCCAGCCAAGCTAGTGGAAAAAGCCATGAACATTGAATTATCCTCATTTCTAGAGACATGGCATATTCTTGATAGCACCCAACATGGCTTCAGGGCAAATCATTCCACGGAAACCGCCCTGCTGAGGGCAGCGGAATAAATCCGGATGGGAATGGATGAGGGAGGCAGGGCCAGGTTGATTCTATTGGATATAACGGCGGCATTTGACACCGTAAACCATGATGTACTATCCAACGGGTGCAGGATATCGGTGTCAAAGGACTAGCGTTGGATCTCCTCTCCTCTTTTCTGTCGGACAGGGAGCAAGTTGTTTCCTGGAATGGCCAGCAGTCAGACATCTTTACTCTACCGGGAGGAGTTCCTCAGGGCTCTGCGTTATCTCCTACCTTGTTTAATATTTATGTCTCCCCTTCGGCCAAGATAATAAAGAACCTGGGCTTTAAGCTGGTGTCATACGCTGATGACACTCAGCTGATTGTCTCCATGTCCCACTCTGTAGACAACAAGCCCGCTGATTTCGCCGGCTGTATGTCTGCTGTCATGCAGTGGATGAACTCTAATTTTTTGAAACTGAATACAGAGAAGACAGAAGTCCTAGAATTTGGACAGAAAGCCTCCATCTGGAACCACAACTGGTGGCCTACGACGGCCGGAGCCTGTCCGGTACCAGTGGTGAAAGCAAGGAACCTTGGGTTCATTTTTGACAAAGATCTGGCTTGGAAGTCCCAGGTGAACCAGGTAGTGTCTGCATGTTTCTTTGTGCTTAAAGGGCTGAGAAAGATCTTGCCGTTTATCCCTTACCATCTTACGAAAACGGTTTTAATCGCCACTATCTTCTCAAGAATAGAATATGGCAATGCCCTTTATCTGGGAGCAGGGTGTGCACAACTGGCCAAACTCCAGTCTATTCAGAATGCCTCTACCAGATTGCTACTCAGTCTGCCCAAATACCATTTTACTTCACAGGCCATCAGGCAGCTACACTGGCTTCCAGTCCAGAGTAGGATTGACTTCAAAGCACTGTGTTTAGTGCACAAAGCATTGGCGGGAGTGGGGGCTTCCGATCTCCAACATCGGTTTTCAAGGTACACGCCGACCCGTCCGCTGAGGTCTGCCTCTCGCGGGCTGGTTGTGGTGTCTAAGATTAACTGACAACGTTGGGGAGGGAAGAGCTTCTCACATCTGGCCTCGAAGCTTTGGAATGCATTACCTCAACAGCTAAGGCTAATCCCCAATCATTTGCGGTTCAGGAAAGAAATTAAAACATGGCTCTTTACTAAATAGGATGGTGGCAAGTTCTTCAGCATGTTTCCCTACACAGCGCCAAGACGCCTCTGCATTAGTGCGCTTTGCAAATACCAGCACTCACTCACTCACTCACTCCGAAAGTAAAAAATGAGACAAGGAAGCGCCACCATCTTCAAGTGCGCTTTGCAGCCAGCTTTCGACAGTGGCAGTGTAGCCCAGAATAGAAGGCCATCTGTGACCTCAGGGATGTGGTCACCCGGATGAGGATCCCGTCAAGCAGGTTCAATTCAGAATGGTAGATCCTAATACTTAGGCATCTGAGTACCGCTGGTTCACAGGAAATCACAAATCCAATGATAGTTAATGTAGGGCCTAAGATTGTGGGCTCAAAAGGAAAAAGGTAGGATTTTGGCCAATTAACCAGGAGGCCAGATAAGTGGGAAAAGTTGTTAAATGTGAGCACTATTGATTGTGGGACAGAGTGAAAATCTCTGATATAGAGAAGCAAATTCTCTGCATATAAAGAGATTGGATTAAGACCATCACCTAGTGGTGTGCCCCAGTCCCTGGCTTCACCTGTATGACTGGTGTCAACAGCTCAATAGCCAAGGAAAAGAAGAGAGGGGAAAGTGGACATCCCTGCCTAGTGCACCTGTGTATATGTACCTGGTGGGAGATTAGGGTTCCTGTGCCGACCCTCACCAGTGGCGATGTGTGAAGCAGGAGCACCATACCAAGGAAGCGGGTCCCTATGCCGTATTGTGGCAGTATTGCAAAGAGAAAGGACCACTCCAGCGAATCAAAGGCCTACTCAAGTTCCAGAACCAAGCACCCAGAACAAGGGTAGGCACCCGGGGCGTAAGCAAGGACCTAGAAAAGGCGCCTCCGATTAAATGATATATTGCAGGCTAGCACCAACCAGTTTTGATCCAGGTGTATTAGCACAGGGACAAGGGGGCACCAGATGATCTGCCAAAAGTTTGGCCAATATTTTATAGTCTTTGTTGAGCAACTCTAGCGGCCTGTAGGAGCCAAGTAGAGCAGGGTCATTGCCTGGTTTGGGATGGGACACCAGCAGGGCCTCACAAAAAGACATCAGAAGGCAAGAAGGCAAACGGGCTTCATTGAACATGGTCAGCAAGTGGGAAGCCAACTGGTCGGCACATGCTTTGTAAAATTTAGCCGGCAGTTCATGAGGACCCGGTGACTTGGCGGTGGCCAGTGCGCAGATGTCTTCCTTTACTTCAAATGGAGTGATGGGAGCATCGAGCTCCAAGCATTGGTTAGGCCTGCTCCTATCAGATCAGCCATGCCAGGAGGGAGCCCAATTTGGTGGCCGGTGCATGAGCTTTGGCAGAATGAGCCGCTCACTACGATGGGGAGATGTGCCATGGTGTTAGGTGTGCCCACGTAACACCCATGGCATTTGACACATTCCCCGATTTACAACAAGCTGTTAATCTCTGAATGCATCAAAAACCTATGCATCCCCAGAGGAGGCGTAGGGGAGCCACAACGAGGTGAAAAACATTATTTCTCCAAATTCTTTCCTCTTTGTATGTGTGCTGAATTCAGCAGTACACATAGAAAGAGGATATCACCTCCATGGATTGTTTTTGTACAGGAAGGTTTCAATTCTCGCACAAAAGCAATCATCCCTACAATGAGGACAAATTTGTACCGTAGTGCAATGGTGCCTGCGTTGGCGCATGGCAGCCATTGGAGAGCCAGTACAGTACCAGAGCACAGGAATGTACCGTATCTTATTGATACGGCGCATTCCTGCCTTTTTCTTTTGACGTAGGGCAGCTCAGTAGGAAGGCCTGTGGTGCTGCCCTACACCAAAAGTTTGTAAACTAGGCAACTGGTAACTACCATTTCTGCCCATGTATCGATCCCATCGCTACATCAATCCAAAACAAAAAGTGACATCTTCAAGGAGAATAGCAGCTTACTTATCCCACTTAAAAGACAACCATAACAAGGCACATTGGCTAGTTTCCGGTGACTTCAATCTTAACCTCTTTCACCACCCTACAGAGGAACATATGGAAGCAGCGGGCCTCATACCATAGCAAGTAATATCAATCTTATGGAAGGACAACTCCGGAGCAGAATTCATAAAAGCCTGTGAACTACTGGGCTTGCTGGCTCTACATGGCCGAAAACCATCTGACATTCCACCCATCTGGTCAAGGTTCTGTCGTAACATAGTTTCAATTATAGATTATACCCTTGTTGCAATCCCACTTTACAATCGGGTTTATGACTATAGTATATGTTATCATGTGGAAAGTGATCACAACCCTCAGTTCATCAGGGTGAACGCATCCCTGCGCAAACTTGAGATATTTCGGACACTGTCGGGAGAAACACATTCAGAAAACCTGAAGTGGAGCTCCGGTTCCATAAACTCATTAGCAGAGGATGTAGTCTACAGGACTTAGCGCTATCAGATCTCAGCCCCAATATTGTTATGGGAGACTCTTGCAAATATGACCAAAATCCGTAGTGAGAGGAGCCTCAAAAAGGGAACTCGAGTTGATCAATGTAAATCATCAAGTCTCCAACCTTTTCTGCGGTGAGAGCTACTTCTGATCCATGAAAATCATTGCGAGCTACTAAAAGCCGAGCAGCTTGTACATTATTCCCAAAGTCTCTCCACTCCAGCTTCATTGACGAGGGATAAACAGACACCCATTTAGTGTCTGCAATGCACAAGATGAAACCAGTGAGCCTGGTATTAGTCCTGGCTTTCCTCTTCAACAAACTGTGTACTCCTGACCTCTGCCATAACCAGCTAAGAAACTACAATCATAAGAAATCATATGACCGTGTAGTGCTGTTCAAAGCTGCAATCATACTAAAAACCATAGCCTGCACAACTGTCTATCACACCTTTTCATCCAACACACTACTACATTTCATAACTCGGTAAAAGAACATCGATGGTCATCACGCACAACATGGAACACTTCCCACATAGGCTCAAAAAATAAAGACAGCACCTTTCCCACCACAAACCCTACATGGATTGGCTTGCAGGCTAGTAGGCATTATAAACAAATGCTGCAATACAATTAGTTTATTACAGCATACCTCCTTTTTCTACATCATCACATGACCAGACCTTGAAATGCCAGAGTTCAGGGAGAGCACTGCACAAATTCTTTAATAACAGACTTTAAATTTGTTCCATGTAATTATAACCTATTCCACATATATGGTGCACATGACTTGCCACTCAGTTCAGTATTATAGAATTATCATCAGGGGTGGTGGGAGTCAATGATTGGCTCATGTTCAATTATTACTTCTGAAAATGCCTCTCAATGTAAGTACTGTAATATGCTGTTCATCTGAAATGCTTATGTATGTAAAAGAAATAAACGTTGTGATTTTCTAAAACATTCCAATATATATTTAGATGCCTTTTGTGCCACTAATTGCATTATTTTCAATTCTTTGCTCACACAAGGAAGAGGCCACAGACCTTAGCTTGGCCCATGCTCAGTGCTCCTAGTTAATTTATTGGCCTCGTTTACAACAGAAACATATGGCCACTGCAAGGGTGAGGAACTTTTTTTAAATGGGATACATTAGAAGTGAATTGTGAAGCCTTCTGGGGCATATTATCAAGGGGGTTTATCTCTGCTTTTTTGGCTTTAAAAGCGAAGAAAGCGGAGATAAAATTATCTCCCTATTACCTAGCTGTCGCTAACACCAGTTAGCGACAGCTAGTAGGAGATAGCGACCATCTTGGGCCCCGCTTTGCATGTCAGTGAAATTTATCACTAATGACATGCAAAGTGGGCGTGCCAAGATGTTAGCGACTGGAAACAGTCGCTAACATCGCTATCTCCTATTACCAACTTTTGGAGATATTCGCGCTAAGCGCGAATATTTCCAAAAGCTAACACCTGCCCCTGAGCAGTTCTTAGCCATGTTATCCAATGGTAGGTGGATAACATGGCTAAGAGCATTAGCTCGATAATGCATGAATATCGCTGACTTTTCAGCGATATTCATGCATTTCGGCCGTTTTTTATCACTTGGGAGATAAACCTTGATAATAGCAAGGTTCCTAAGCGATAAAAATCACCGCAGCTCGGCGATAAAAATATTGCCGCTAAGCCAACATATCGATAATTATCGCTAGTTGTTGGTAATATGCCCCTCTATTCCTTGTGCTTCAAATCAACACTCCATTTAAAATGACTCGCATGATATCATGACACTACTAAAGGCATTGTTTTACACGTATTTTGTGTTGTTAAAAAAAGCACCTCTTGGAAGTTCTCCCTGGGCACAAACCGGAGCCAATAACTTAATTTTACATTACATTTCTTCCATTATTTAATTAAAATGTAATGAAAAGTCATGTAAAATTATGTTTTCGGTTCCGCTTTGAGGCCAAGAACAACGTGCAAAGTACACTATTTATTTCAAAATAAAGGATGCTTGTGAAACGCTGCTTTACTCTAATGATTAAATTAAAGCAGAGTTTCAGATTGATTTTTTTCTTGTTCGAACTACTGCTCATGTTTCAGATGCCTCGAGTAACGGCATGCACAGGCATCTATTTAAAAAAAAGTTATGTTTCTCTAGGCCACACACCTGATGGTTGTCCAATTCTGCTTCAGGTGGCTGGCACTGCATCTCCAGTATTTCAGCAAGAAACCCAATTATGCATTCTAGGCTGCGCTCCGGCTGCAAAATGCAGGGGATCAGAGCAGGAAGGCATGCATACAAAAGGCACGCATAGTGGTTCTCCGTGGGCAGCCAACACTGCCCATGCGCTGGTCGATGTCAACAACTTCACCCCGCCCTAGATGGGCTCAAATTGCATTTGGTTCCTGCCCCGGCAGAGAAGCTCCTGGAAAAAGGTCTAAAAATTAAACAAAACGACAACAACAGGCTACTAAAGTGGAAGTCAGCCCGCGAGCTACTGCCAGGCCATCTGCGAGCTACCGGTAGCTCGCGGTCGACTGGTTGGCGACCCCTGTGCTACATCATGTGATATCGTATTCATCTTAAAACTTTGCAATCTCCAATTTAATTCAAATTTTTGTAAAAACATGCGACAGTTTAGTATGGATTTACTGATATTCCCAACAGATTTTCTGAATTAGTTTCTGGCTAAGTGCCTGCTCAACTTGCATGCAGAAGAGATGTGTTCTTATGACTGCCATCAAGATTACACGAGCACCAAAGTCTGCAGTTCCACTGATGGCCAAAAGGGGTCTCTGTGTGATTTCACTTCCACCCTAGTTTCATGTCCTCTAGTTCTTTATTGATACTTACACTTCTTTTTTTGTGCAGAGTATGATGCTTTTAGCTTGGACCAGCACTAGGGGTAACACTCAGGCCCAGATTCATAGGGCTTTGCATTATCCTTGCGTCGTGCAAGGTAACACATTGAAAATGCAAAGGCTTCAGTGATATTTAAAAACTCACACAAGGGGCAATTTGCACCACCTTGTGTAGCTATGTAAAGAAATGTAAAGCAACGCAGCTGCTTGCCCTCCGTTACGTTACATTTAAAGCTGGGCAGCGTTCCATGGGTGGGCATGGTGTGGTGATGCTTCCCTGAGAGCTCTGCTATGTCATGGAATCTGCCCCGCCAGATTCCATGACAGGCAGTTGCTCTCTGGCCCCTATTAGTTAAGACAAGTGTCTCTGTGCTCAATAAACTTGTTCTCTATCAAGAAGAGGCTCCAGAAGTCATTCTTATAATCTGGCGACGAGGATGGGACACTTATGTCACGGCACTAAAGATGTTAGCATCCAAATGTGATTTTGACAATTTTACTGGAGAATTGATACGCGACCAACTAGTAGCTAGATGCCACTTTAAAAATATCCAACAAAGACTACTAGCTTGCAAAAATCCCACTTTGGATAAAGCCATAGATTTAGAAAAAGCCTCGAAGGTTCTTCTATTGACGCTAAAGTATTGGAAGATTCCCTAACCAAAACATCAATTTCTGGAGCAGTTGTTAATAAACCGAATTTGACAAAAAATCTTTAACACAATTTTAAAAGTAAACCCTTTGTCAAGCCTAACTCCAGTAATCTGCAATTTCAAAGAACATTTTGTTTCACATGTGGTTCACCTTCTCATGTCTCTTCATTTAAATTCTGTCCAGCTATTGGATAACAATGTAAAAAGTGTGGAAAATTTGGTCATTTTATGAAAATGTGTAGAACTGGCAAACCCTTTAATGTTCGATGTGTTTTAAATGATTTTGGAAATAATTTTGATGAGGAAAATCTTGAAAGTAATCAAGAATTACTTTAGGTGTAAGATGTGTCAATTCTAGTGATGAAGAGCTTGTGATTGATCCAAATCTTAATGTTTCAATTGAAGGTCATGCTATACAATTATTGGTTGACACTGGCGCACGCATAACCATTATTTCAAAGGATATCTTTGATAAGAGTTGGCATTACAAAATGTTACTATCTCCAGATATTTCCACTGCAGCGTTTGAGGAAAGCAAAGTGGATCTGATTGTTTTTTTTGTGGTCTACCATGCAAATTTTGAATGAATCAATATATGGTAAAGTTTATGTTGCAAGAAAAGGGATAAATGTATTAGGTCTCATTCACCAAGCTGAATTCGGCATCACAACTAGACCAGGTTTTGAACAACCCATCTCGTTTGGAAAAAAGAGTAGGTTTGATAACCAATGAAGACAAGTTTTGGGAGAGGACATTTTCAAAGGTTTTTAATGACAAACTGGGTAAAATTTCAGATTTCAGTTATCGTATTAAAGTCAAAAGTGATGTTATTCCGGTGAAGCATAAATTACGGAACATACCTTTAAGTGTGAGGAGTGACCTTTCTACCATGCTTAATGATATGTGCTCACAGGGCATTATTGAAGAAACTGATGGAACCTTGTGGTTATGCCCGATTGTTTTGGCAAAGAAAAAGAATGGGGAATTACGCATGTGTGTTGATATGAGAAGCGTAAATGAGGCCAATTGGGTAGACAGTTATCCTATGCCCAGAATAGAAGATTTAGTAACTAAAGTAGGACCGGCTAAATGGTTTAGCAAGCTGGATCTAAGAGCAGCTTACCACCAAGTTGAGTTACAAGAAAGTTCTAGACATCTGACTGCATTTTTAACTCCAGATGGAGTTTTTCAATTTTGCCGCATGCCTTTCGGCATTGCATCTGCTGCGGCAGTTTTCCAAAGACTTATGTCAGATATGTTCATTGGCAATAATCATGTCTTAGGAACTCTAGAAAAAAGAGGTGTAACTTTAAGAACAGATAAATGCATCTTTAAAACAAAAGACATTGAATATCTTGTACATGTGTTTACTGAAGAAGGGATCAAACCTAGACCAAGACTAGTGAAGAGTATTGTATATGCTCCTGCACCACAGAATAGAGACAAGCTATTGTCCTTTCTAGGATTGTGCGAATTCTATGCTAAATTTCTGTGTAATTTTGCAAGCATCACTGAGTGTTTTAAAGTTTTACTCAAGAAGGGAGAGAGATTTGTTTGGTCTGAAATTTGTCAATAGACATTTGAACAGATCAAAACACAACAACCATTTGTAGAAGGAAGAAAAACGTGTGTGACTGTTGATGCTCCCGAATATGGTTTAGGTGCAGTTTTAACTCAGTTTAATAATAAACATGAAACTACTGTGGATTTTGCATCTAGGACTTTGCGTCCTCCCGAACGTAAATATTCCGTTATAGAAAAGGAATTATTGGCGTGTGTGTGGAGTGTAGAGAAATTCAGAGCTTATTTGTGGGGAAGACCATTTGTATTAAGGACAGACCATCGTCCTTTAGTAGAAATTTTATCAGAGAAAAAGTTAAAACACACTACTGCACGTATAGCCAGACTTTCAGCAAGGCTACTAGAATTTTGTTTCTCTGTGGAATGCATCCCAGGAGGGAAAAGTTCTGGAGCAGATTGTCTCTCGAGACTTCCTATTGGTGATTGTGATGAGTATGATTGGGAGACAGAGATAGAGAAGTGCTTTACCGCCTTTATTGGTGATTCTAGCATTTGTAAAGATGAAAATGAGTGGTTCCAAGAGTTGCAAAATGATACCATTTTAAAACAAGTTTTAAGAATGGTGATTTCAGGTTGGTCAAAAGAAAAAAGTTTGGATGAAAATCTCCAAAGTTTTTGGAAGATATCTGATGAATTATCATTGGAATGCAATAAGTTAATGCGAGGTGATAAGCTTATCCCTCCTACATGTTTTCATGAACGTATCATTAATTTAGCACATTCTGGTAATTTCGGTGCTACCTCAACAAAGAGGAAAATAAGAGAACATTTTTGGTGACCAAAAATGGACCATGAAATTGATTTGTATATACGTGATTGTACAAAATTAGCGACAAAGTTTTAAAAACAGAAAAGGAAGTCAATTGTCCAACCATTTGTCCCCATTTGTCCAGAAAGAGCTTGGCAGCGAGTTGGGGTAGATTTTTTAGGGACATACCATATTTTACCCAACCGCATGAGATATTTTATTGTCTTAATTGATCATCTTTCAAGGTGGGTTGAGGTTAGAGGTGTGATGGAACCAACAACAACAAATGTTATCAATTTTTTCAAAGACGTGTTTGCAAGAGAGGGTATCCTAAATGAAATACTTACTGATAATGGTGTGCAATTCATTTCTAGTGAGATGCAACTATTTTTAGGAAAATGTAACATCAAACATATTAAAACACCGTTGTATAGTCCACAAAGCACTGGCAAAGTGGAACGATTCAATAGAGTTTGAGTTTTAGTTGAATGTATTCAGTCTACCTTAAAATGCAACATGAATGTGGAAATAGCCTTGAAGGAATTGATCTGGAGTTACAGGACAACACCTCACAGTGTCACAACTAAAACTCCGTTTGAATTAATGCGAGGAAGAAAAGCTACTTCTGAATTATGTCCTTTTTGGATGTCTTCTGGTCTTAACAAAAATGTAGATATTAGCAATGCATGGGAGGTAGCTAAACGTAATTCACATGTTTCTAGCACCAAGAGAATTGTTAAGGACACTGTAAAAACAAAATTGGAATTAGAAATTGGGTGTGAGTCAAAAACCCTTGTCTTGTTGGAAAAGGATGTTCTAAATTTAAAGCTCCATTACAAATTATAGATTTGAGAAGGAATGCTGCAAACCTATCTGATGGGAATTGGTGGAATGTTTCTCTCTTAGTGATTGACCCAAGTGCTGGTTCCGTTAATTCCAAGTCTTCTGATAATCATTCTAATGTAAATAATGGAAAGATTGAAGAAGAAAATGTGAGAAAGAGTTTTCGCACAAAATTTACTTTTGGTTTTGTAAATAGAATTCAAAAAAAAAATTCCCAGCTCCACTGCAACAGCAGGCGTCGTAGCACGCAGGAGGGGATAGTCGGTCCCTCCTGCGAGAACCCTATGATGAAGCATGTCACCTCTAGGGTGAGTGAGGGTTCGTTTTAGAAAAAAGTATTATTTTTTCTGGTGTTATCTCTTGGTTATTCTTATTCCTTTCTGCATTGTACTTAGTTTATTACACTTTATTAGAGCATAGTTAAATAGGGATATGGTCACTTGTACACCTTATGTATTCCATTAAGCACTCTCGTGTTGTTGAAATATGCACAAAATTTACTCCCAGAAAATTAGAAGATTTTGTCTGTGATTAATTTCAATTTCTTTTAGAAGGGAGGAAAAGCCAGTATTTGGTTTCTTGTTGAATTATAACTGTAAGTGCATATTATTATCTACTTGCTGTAATATTGTTTATTTGTCTTTTGTTTGAAAAAGGGGAGATGTGTGGTGACGCGTCCCTGAGAGCTCTGCTATGTCATGGAATCTGCCCCGCCAGATTCCATGACAGACAGTTGCTCTCTGGCCCCTATTAGTTAAGACACGTATCCGTGTCTCTTTGCTTAATAAACTTGGTCTCTATCAAGAAGAGGCTCCAGAAGTCATTCTTACACATGGGCGTTCCCATGCATCCACTCATGGATTTTGGCGCAGTAGTGGAGGGGGGCAATGTGGAGGTCATTAACATCGCAGACTCTCTGTCCCATTCCGAAGTAGATGCTCAACATCAAACCCCTAAAACTCCATCAATTCCTGTCTCGGCTGAGCTCCAGGTAGTGGAGGAGAAGAGAAAAAATGGTGTCGGGGGGAGTGGTACTGGGGGGAAGGAAGTGAAAGACTTTCCACTTTTTGCGAAAAAAATAACTCCAAAAACACTTCCCCCTCTTTCGGTACAATCTCCTCTAGTCTCCACTCTGGCATCATCCTTGAGAATATCAAGTACGGATCCCGGCACGCTTGAAACACTATCACAAACTTCGCCTCCCGTTGTAGATGCGATAATAAATGAGGGGGATTCCTTGCAAGATATAATTTCCGGACCTGAAGGAGCAGCGGGGTACGATGCTAGCCCATCTGGTTCTGAAAAGGGAACTGAAGCGAGATATCAGCTAGATATTCGCGAAATGCTCAACTTAATTCTCGACGAGATCCGCGAAATTAAAAACAACCAGCAAGTGGAGCTAGCTGCTCTTCATGCCAGAATGGATAAGCTCGAGGAGTTAACAGTATCGCTATTAGAGTAGTGGAGGGAGAGTCCAGGATCTCAGCTCTGGAAGATCAAATGGGTCTGGTTTCAGGAGCAACTAAAGAGGCCACTAAGAAGCGGATCTCTATGGAAAATAAACTCGAGGAGTTAGAAAATCACTCACGTAGATCGAATCTGAGAATCGTGGGGGTCCCGGAAGGGACAGAAGGCTCTGACACAGTGCAATGGGCTAACTCCTTTATCCAAAAAGTAGTCCTTCCAGAATTTGAAGGGGACTTGACGATCACAAGGGCCCATAGAGTACCAGCACAGCGTTTTACAAACTCTCCATTCCCAAGAACCATCTTATTAAATTTTGCTGACTTTAGGATAAAAGAACGAATCCTCTCTAGAGCATATCAACAACGTCAGTTCAATGTCTCCGAGACGGCGAAATGCAGAATATTTACAGATATGACAGCGGTAGCTGCCAGAAGAAGAAAAGAATTTGTAAAACTGTTGCAGCTATTCAAAGCTAATGGTGCCCAGGCTTCGATTGCACAGCAATCAAAATTGAAGGTTCTTGTCAAAGGGAAATTCTTTCTGTTTACTGGTTTGGATGAGGCGCAAACTCTTCTTAATGAGATATCTGCAAAGGCTTAGCTTTGAAGGTGGGGAGGGAAAGAAGAAAATAGAAAGAGTTTGGATTTATAACATGTAGTAGTTGTGATAGATATGAATTATTTTTATTTCCCTTTCTTCAAGAGTTAAAAAGAATTGCAGAGGTGGGTGTTCCGGGTCACTGAGCCACATCAGGGTGTAACAAGAAGACACCCGAAGAAGAAGTTGAGGGAGGGATGTGGGCTGCGTGGACTGGGAGGGGGCTCCCGCATCCCTGGGGGTGGTTAGGGTGGGGGGGGGCAAAAGCAGCAAAAAGTTACAAGTACAGCAGGATTGTTATTTGGATTTTTTCTTTTGATTGGTACAGGTTAGATATAAATGTTTTTAGGCATAGAGATGAGATTTGATTCATGTAATATCCTCTCTATTAATGCAAATGGGTTGCTCAATAAACAGAAGTATGGCTCGCTTTTGAAATGGGTAATTACCCTAAAACCCCAGGTGGTCTTTCTACAGGAGACACATCTGAAGACTAACTCTCCAAAGTTGTTTATGCCAAGATACTTCTCGTATGGGTTTTTTTCCTCAGCTGGGGTTGCCCAGAGGGGGGTGGCTATTTATTTAGCTAAGAATCTTCCTTGGGAAGTCATGCAGATACGAAGAGATTCTAAAGGCAGATGGCTCTGGTTGCTAGTAAAACTATTTGGGAAGGTATTAAATTTTGTAAATTATTATGGCCCAATATTTGATGACATCTTGGCCTTGATAGAAATTAGTGAAATTTTGAGAGGCACGCCAGGACAAATCATAATAGGTGGTGATTTTAACTATATTCAAGATTTAAGATGGGATACCACTAATAAGAATAAGAAACAATTAAAACCAAAGACGAAAGGGGTGTTAGAAGCTCTTACGACCGAATTCCAACTGCGGGACTCTTGGCGCTCCCTATATCCTAATACAGAGTCCTTTACTTGTTATTCAAACAGATTTCACACCGCCTCCAGAATAGACTTTTTTTTAACTTCCAAGTCACTTCAAATATTAAGCGCTTTGATAGGCTGTAACCCCTTTTCAGATCATGGGAGGATTGAAGTTGAATTGATGTTGGAAGGTACAAAAGGAGAACGTCCCAGGTGGCAGATGGATCGTACCCTTTTACAGAATACTGAATGGGTGGAGGGACTCAAAGTTTGGATGAAAGAATTTTTTTTAGTAAATAAAGATTCAGCAGAGCCTTTTTCTATATGGGGAGCATTTAAAGCAGCAGCTCGGGGGCAAATCATAGCATTTTCCTGTAATAAGGCAAATGTTCGAAAGGAACAAATTGCTGCCCTCCAGTGTGCAGCTGAGAAAGAGTATGCGCTAAAACTTAATCGTCTACCGAATAAGTGGGATCAAGGGAAAGTATCGCTCAGGGATTTCTTCACTCTCGAAGAGATAAATAGCTCGAAGGCCTACCAGCAAAGGCTTTATGAGGATAGTCAATTGATGGGGAAACTTTTGGCTAATTCAATTAGAAAAAGACAAGAATCTTCCATCATTTTGAAAATTATAGATCCTCTGGGTGGCACAGAGACTCGGAATGAGGGAATTACGAAAGTGTTCCTTGATCACTACGAGAAAATTTACTCCACAGATATACAGGTGGAGGAAATATTGATTAAGGAATACTTCGATAATTTGGAAATTCCTAAAATTTCTGATTCTAGGAGAAAACAATTAAGCTGCGAAATTAGCACACTGGAAATCCAAAATAGTATAAAAGCAACACCAGGAGCAAAAGCATCAGGTATCGACGGATTCCCGATTAAATTTTACAAGGTATTTTTAAAGGAATTGGAGGATCCCTTGAAAAATTTATTTAACTATATCAGAAGTGGTGGAAAGGTTCCCTCCGAGTTTAAAGAATCTACAATCATCAGCTTTGTAAAGAAAGATAAGAATCCAGAAGAGGTAAATTCATATAGACCAATCAGTCTATTGAATTCGGATTACAAGGTTTTTATGAAAATCTGGGCCCAAAGATTTGTATATGCAGCACAGGCAGTAATACATCAAGACCAGACTGGTTTTATAGCTGGTAGATTTATGGCGGCAAACACAGAATATTTGATTCACGCCTTAGATTTTTTTAACACTAATTCAACTTCTGCATGCATCTTAATGATTGATGCAGAAAAAGCATTTGATTTAGTTAATTGGACAGCGTTATTTTTCTCCTTGGATTATTTTGGATTTCCGGCCCCGATTATTAGTATGCTACAGAACATCTATGAAGGGGCATCAGCTCAGGTCATAGTTAATTCCAGACAAGCAGGGAAGATTAAAATAAATCGAGGGACTAGGCAAGGCTGCCCTTTATCCCCCCTGCTTTTTACTTTTTTTATTGAGCCGTTGGTCATAAAAATAAGGAACAATGATATAATAATACCCCCAATTGTCGGAATGTCAAAGTTAAAATTGTTCGCCGACGATATTGTTTTGTACTTAGCCCCCGAAAAAGAAAATATTTTACATCTCATGAAAGAGCTTAAAGATTACGAAAAGATTGGGGGGTACAAGATCAATGAGAAAAAAAACGAAGTTCTTATTTTAAATTCTAATTTAGATTTTCTTCCACCACATCTTCAGTTACAAGCTGAAAAACGGGATCCAGTAAGATATCTAGGGATTTACGTGACTAAAGAATATCAAGAACTGTTTCGGCTGAATTATATCAAGATGAAGAACAAAATTAAGAGCATGCTGGAACAATGGGATTTATTGCCCCTGACCTTGATCGGTAGAGTCGCATTGATAAAGATGAACATACTCCCTTTGATTTTATTTGTATTTAGTAATATCCCAATTAAAGTTAATATGGTGTATTTTAATGAACTCGAATCTATGATGAGAAGATTTATCTGGAATAAAAAGGCCCCAAGAGTCAAGCTCCCGGTCGTACAACTTTCTGTCATCCAAGGAGGGCTGGCTCTCCCTCATTTTAAAACATATTATGAAGCAGCTCTTTTCGATATAGTGGCAGGATTATTAAGAATCAGACAATCTAGAGACAATTTCTTTCTAGATAAAATGCGAGAGGAAGCAGGCTCCCAAATTTTTTTCTTTTTAAAAACTGCAAAGCTGCCAAAAAAACAAGATATAAGACATTGCTTGTATACTCATCAAGATTACGGCTTTTATATAAAAAATGCGGTTCAGATGGCTCTAGGTTTTTGAAATTATTAGAATGTGGTAGAATGGGACTTAAGATATCCCGTAGTCACCTGCAACAATGGGAATCAGCTGGATTTGTGGAAATAAGACACTTATTTACTCAACATGAGATAATTAGCTGGCAAACGGTGGTAGATAGAGCATATCCCAGGCGGCTTATGTTTTTTGATTATTTACAATTAGTTTATCTCATAAGAAAAGAGATAGGGGGTTCTGATACTTCATCTAATGCCTTGCTATCAGCCTTATACGGGGAAAAACATAAGGGTATGGGATTTTGGTATAAAAGGATACTTTCTTCAGGACCTTCGCAGGTTATTGCTAATCATCTAAACAAAATAAGCCACAAGACACAGTGCGTCTTCTCAGAAAAAGACTGGGAAGTGATATGTCAGCTAGGAAATAAAGCACTCCGGGCAGCTAATTATAAACGAATGTCCTTTCTCTCCCGCTGAATGGTGTATTATACCCCGGAGGTCTTGCAGAGAATATTCCCTGAATATGAAAATAAATGCTTTAGATGTAAAATCAGTGGTCAGGGTGGTTGGCATCATATTTTTTTCTCCTGTCCAAAGCTAGAATCCTTTTGGAAGGAGATTTTTGCTGACATGGAATTGTCAACCGGGAAAATACTACCACCTGAAGCAGAAGTGGCTCTTTTTGGTATTTGCAAAGATAGGAATAGGTTCAATAACTCAGAAGAAGCATTTATTTTTATTTCCACTGTTGTTGCACGATCTATGATTTTACAAAATTGGAAATCTGAGGAAATCCCATGTCAATTAAAATGGGTCAATAAAATGAAAAGAACATATAATTTTGAGAGAGCTTATGCAGGCAGGGTGGGTGCGATTACAAGATTTGAAAGGACTTGGAAATATTTAGAGAAGTTGGAATTTATTAAAGGAAATTGATATTTTATTGTTGTTTTATTCCAGCTGCTATTGTACTTTTCTTGCACTTTATTCTGCTATTTTGCACTACTCCTCACTGCACTTTAAAGCAGCAGCACTTTAACAATTGTAATAATAATTGTTCATGATTCAAGTGGCAGATCTTGTATATTTCTAAATCAGTATTTGACGAACCATTTCGCTTTATCGACGTATGTTGGTTGCACTGGCACTTTAGAATAGTATTTTTATTATATTTGATGCTGATGTATTTTAATCTACTAGGGCCATAGGAATTATAATAGAAATCTGATTGTTCTATCTTAGCCTTTTTTGCAGATAGCCAATTTTGCACGATTTCGCACTAGCACTTTAGTATGGTTAAAGTATTTCTCAGTTCTAAATTAGTAGCATATTGCACTTCACTGAACTTGTATTTGAAGTATTATATAGCAATTTCGTTGCTGTTTATCAATTTCCTATCATTGGTTGTTATACTGGTTAACCTTTTATGTCTTTGCATCTGCACTTTAAAGAAGGGTAAAGATATCAACCTTTCACGTCTTTGCATTAGCACTTTAAAGAAGGATAAAGATATATTTTGTTGTGTTGATCTGCTTTGCTGTAAGCTTAAAACATAATAGGAATTTTGATGTATTGGATTAACTGCCCTCCTGTTTTTTTTTTTGTGTTTTTTTTTTTTTCTTTGCACTATTGTGCACTAGCATTAGCACTTTAAGCTCGGCTTACCATGCCACAGTAATGTATACTCTTAGATTGTCTCTGGCATATTGTATGAAATCTTGTCTAATGTTGAAGAATTAATGTACCAATGTCTTCCTGCTGTCTTGTTCAATAAAAAAAAAAAAAAAGGATTTTGGCGCATTCACAGATTTACTAAAGCTAGTAAACCCGGGAATGCATCAAACTGCTACACCCCTCCCTGAGAGGTGTAACACGAGGAAATATCTTTAAATATCTGTCTGTAGGGCACAGTGGAACATAGAAAAATAACTAAGAATTATTACTGATCAGAAAGGTGTCAAGTCCTGCTCAAAAACAACCTTGTCAATAACTCAGGCACACTTGCACTATGATGCAAGGGAGACTGTGCTGGCGCTAGGCTGCACACAGTGAGCCAGCGCAAGGAGAGAGCAGAAGTGCTCTATATCGTTGTAAATGTGGAGCATTTCTGCTCTCTCTGTTTTATGCAACGCAGATCATTCAGCAGCTTTGCTTGCTGTCCTGCATTGCGTGAAAGATTAGTCAATGGGACCCCTTAGTTCTGGGCATTGATACAATCCACAGACATAGACTGAGGTCTGTATGTCACTGGCCTGCCTGTTTAGGAGTTATTTTTTCATTAAAGCAAAAAGAACGTTCACAATTATTGTAGCTTCACATGCAGGCCCTGATTGCGAGCGGTTTGGCTATTTCTGACGCCTGGGTATGGCCCTGCGTGCACAGGGGTCCGAATTAGTTGGTATTTACAGCATCCACTAATTACTGAGAGGGATATTTACTAACTTTTCACAGAATGCTGGGCAGCGAGGAAAGTTGCTACGCTGCGTTCCATGAAAGGGCAACAGCAGAAAAGCACCTATTAAAATATGGTCCGTTTCTGCTATCTCCAAATGCCAACGCAGGTACCCTTGTGCTGCAACCCCGCTCTGACGCAAAGTAACACAAGGCAGCGCTACATGCTTCTTTGTTTTACTTTTGGGAAAAATCCCATGCAAAGCCACGCAAATCTGATTTACCCAGCTTTGTAAATCAAACATAACATTTAGCGTTGTGGCTGCACCAAAAAAAGAGGTACATCCATGGCGAAAATGTTACTACATATGGGCCGAGTGCTTTGCATATCTCATCCTTTGGTATTTCTGGCAGGTCAAGCCTGCCAGAATTAAACAGGGAATTATTTTTTTTTGCGTACCCTGCATATTTTGGTTCAGTAAGAGCCAAAATCCATGTCACTGTCCGATAACTTGTAATAGGTGATATTTATCAGACCTGATAAATAACGTACCCGGGATATTGTTTTCTCTGGTGCCACAAAGAGCACCTGGCATAGACGTAATCAGGGCCACTTGTCTATTGGCATTTAAATATTAAGGGACACACTATTATATCATAAAATACAGCATGGGAGCGTGCTGCGCTGCGTTGCATAAAAAGGAGTGGGCAGAAATGCTCCAAATTTACAAAGATATAGAGCCTTTCTGCTCTTTCCTTGCCCTGCCTAGTGTCAGAGCTGGCACCCTTGCACCGTGACGCAGACAGGATGAAGAGGTTTTTTCTTCTTTTTTTGTGTGCTGCAGAATGCATCACGCATATGGGGAAATAAAGAGGAGAAAAAGATTATTTTCTGCTCTTTACTACCGCCTCTGGGAGGTGCACTGATTTGCCGCAATCCCCAGGTTTACACACGTTTATAAATTTGTCCTTGCGTGAAATCCATTGGTGGATGCACAGGAACACTCATGCTTCACCCATGGGACATCTCCCAGCTTGAAATAGAATGTAGCTCAGTGCAAGCGACTGCCTAGCATTACATTTCTTTACAAATTGCCTCTTGCGTTGCTTTGTAAATCTGACTTAAGGAAAGGAGATGCAAGCACATCACAAATCCATAATCCCCGGAGCCTTATGGTGAAACAACTGCAGTCTAGTTATATTATTTATTTGACGCTTTTGAGCTGGGTTTTAAAGTGCTTCTTGCAGCTTCAAAGCACTAGGTTAAGGAGGAGGTAGCAAAGCTACATGTGGTATTTCATGCGGTGACTCTAGGCTCTTTCTCTCACTTCAAAGATGAAAGGCAGGTTTGATGGTGCTGAAATTCTCTTCCCCACAAGCATTGCAACAGATGCGACACCTAGTGAGCTATGAAAGCCCTTGCAGCACCGTCCAGTCAGACGAAATAGAATCTTCTACCACAACCTGTTTGTAAGGGGAAACATCATTTTCAACGAAGGCTTTTCTACGCGTGACGTTTACTACGAGGCACTTACCTCGCAAACGTCTTTTCCACGCGTATGCCTTCAACGACAGTCTTTACCACGCATATACGTTCTGGCTAGGGGGAGGCGTGGAATTCCTTCCAGTCGTTCAGCGTGGGATTGGGGGGTTGGCGGGGGTCGGCTGGGGGAGGGGCTGGGGGGGCCTGGGGGGGTCTCCCCCCCAAAAATAAACAAAGGAGCGGGTTAAATAAATTTAAAAAAAACGCACTTCAGTACCACCGAGGTAAAAGGAAAGTGCCTCCCCCAAAGACGTGCCGTTACGTCAAAATAGTAGTCCTTTTTTAATTTTGGCAGACGTGTTTTGACGCTTGTTTCGATGGTGGATGGAAGTACGGGCTGCTCGTGAAAGACGGGAAGGTGTCAGGTAAGAAAATATTCTTTATTATTTGTGTTTAAACGAAGGTTAAAATGCGTGGTATAATCCTTCGTTGCAAATTCCAGCGTGGTAAAGCCACTTGCGAACTAAAATTCGCGTGGTATTGCCATGCGTGGAACTTGTATTCGTGGTAACATCATATATTCTTTGTAAGAAAGTCTTTGATGTTTAAAGTGCGCCTACGATAACCTGATTGTAAGAAAGTCATTGATGGTTAAAGTGCGTCTACCACACCCTAATTGTAAGAAAATCTTTGATGGTTAAAGTCAGTGGTCGAAGTGGGCGGGATGGGCAGGGCACGGCATGCCCCTACTTCTTTAATTTATTAGGTTCTGTTCCTCTACTTTTTAAATGTTAAACATGCGTCCCATGACACCAGAAATCGTCAAGGCCTACAGATAAGGCTCGGCGTCCATGGACGGGCAGGGTGGTCAGAGAAGGTAAAGGACTCTGGTGCAGATTTACAAGCCCCTTGCGCTTATTTGCGCTGCCATTGCATCACTTTTTGTGACGCAACGGCGGCACAAACCATGCGCCCTATTTGCAATGTGACGCATCTAGGGGGTGCATCACGTTGTAAAGCCCTCCTCACATTATACCTGTGTCAGGAATAATGTATGCAGGCGGGCGTTCCTACACAGTAATGCCTCGTAAAAGTGACACAGTGAAATCTACAAGATTTCACTGCGTCACTTTTAGGACGCCAGTGAGTCAAAAATTTACGCCTGCTTGAAGCAGGTGTAAGGAGTGATGCAGTGTAGTGGGAATAGGTCACAAAATGCATTGCTGGAGTTGCATCGTGCTTGCGACACAACTCCAGCAATGCGTGACTTTTGCCCCAAAAGATGCATCAGAATTTCTGACGCGTTGTCAATCCTTCCGCCATGGTGCGTCGTATTGTAAATACGGCGCATCCATGATGGCGCAAGCCATTTTTATGGTGGCGCAAGGAAAGTTTTGCATCTCTATAGATCCGTCACTTTCTAGATGCGTCACTTTCTTGTAAATCTGCCCCCTAGTCTTTTTATTCTTGCCCAGAGATGACTTGGACAGAGTCCACTCCTGCTCTGCCGCTCCCCCTTTCTTCTCTTTTTCCCTCTCTTTCTGTCTTGCACCTCCTCACTCACTGAAAACCGAGACTCCAAGAAACTAGTATTACCTTTTTTTAGTTTATTTGTTCCCCTGTGAAATGGATCTAAAAAGAAACATTTTTGCTGGAAATATCGTCTTTTTCTGATATAATTCAATTTCAAAGTGCAGCCTCAGGATGGAGAGAAATAAATCATTAAAAATATGAAAAATAAATAAATAACTTAAGCAAGACAGAGTGGTCACAAAGTGGCCAGATTGGTTTTATTCACACCCAAACACTTTACAGCCACTTTACAGCCACTTTACAGCGTTTTCCAGTGAAGCCCATGTTCACACCAGAACATGGGCTTCTATGAGAATTCACAAGGGCATATTACCAACCCCTTTATCGCCGCTTCAGCTGCAGTTTCCTGCCACTAAAGCAGCGATAATTTTAACGCGGTTCTTGATAATTTGCCCCAGAGTCATGTCCAGGTGTTAATATCAGGGCACAATTGGGTTGTAGTTGAAGGTAGTGCGAGTTTCTCTCAGTGGGGCAGTATGGTGTTCAGTGGGGAAGAGGATATGGCACCATGGTTAGAACTGCTGAATTTAGAACTGGGGAACCAGGTTCAGCCTTCTTGACCAGTCCCCAGACCACTTTGCTGAATAAGCGTATTCCCATGCTAGACCTTAGAAGGCCCCTCAAGACCTTACAAGCCATGTGTCTTAGCACAAGCAGGTGGACCCAAGCAGTGGCAAGTGTGGGTTAACCTTGAAGGCCTGTCCACCACAATCCATACTGAAGTTCACCTTCAGTCTTGCAGGCAGGCCTGTGAAGCAGCACACCATAGAGTGACAGTGACTGTCACTGAAGTCACAGGACCCTTGAGCCAGGTGGTCCTAGGGCAGTGTGACCGCACCATGCGCTGACTTCGGGTGGAGACGTCATGTTTGCAAGTATAATATGGTTTTAAAAGCACTTGCTGCCTTCTTCCTGGCCCCCAACAATTTTCGGCAAGAATAAAAATACCATGATAACTCCGGTGATTAATGTTCTTAGTAGAGAGAGATGGGGCAGATTTAAAATAACTGGCGCATCCCTCCATGTCAGCAGGGATGCGCCAGTTATTGTGCGTGACGGCTCCGCCACCATAGATGCGCCGCAATTCATTGCTGGAGTTGCGGCACAAGCGCGACCCAGCTCCAGCAAGGCTCTGGGGTGCCCCACCATTTAAATGCTGCGTCAATCCTTACGCCTTTTTCATGGAGGCGGTGTAAAAGAGGCGCAAGGGGCTTGTAAATCTGCCCCATGGTGTTTTGTCTAGGGGAACTTTTGACTCATGGAAAGAAAGCACAGAGGGTTAGTATGCCTGCTGCTAAGAACATGTACCATGCAGCTCACAAAGTGCAAATAATGTAAATAGGTCAGTGGGTTACTGCCTTTGTCAGAGATAGGTTATAAGACAAAATCCTAACATTGAACAGTGAGCTATTAACTGTCATATAAGAGCTGAATGCAAAATGCAAGGTATAAATTAGAGCATTATGTTTTTCCCCCAAGTCTTTGATTATCCTATTGTTGCAAAAAAGGATCATTTGGATATAAATCAATATGTGTGATGTAAAGTGCTCTGACACTCTGTACTGGTATTAGCGGCACTGTAAATGTTCCCTTATTTTATTATTAGGACATTTTTACACATGATAACAGTCTCTGCAAAGATTTTTCCTTATTAGTACCAGTGTAACATACAAATGCAGCAGCGAGAAAGGTGACCAATTAACCTTTGCAAATGGCCCTTCACTTCACAGAAGCGCAAGTGACATTTTTTAGTAATTTGAGCTATAAACAATTTATTATTTAAATTCGTCAGATTATGCAGCATATGATGTATTATGTAGCAAATATGGCAGAGCCATAATTACATGGAAAACATTTGCAAACTAGGATATTTTGCCATTAATGTTTGAACTGCCCTTATTCAAAAAGGGACAACAAATTGCTTGTGATTCCACTTTTATTGGTTGAATTAAGTAACCCTGGGAGTAGAAGTATGCATAGATTGTAATAATTCACACTCACACATTGTGTGCTTAATCATGTAATATAGCAGTTAAACCAACAACATCCACAAATGCTAAAAAGCATATAACTAATTCATAAAAGCAAACTTTTTTAACATAAATATTAAGCTATGAGAGAGGTGATGATTTTGGGGTCCCCCCTAACCCTTGGGGAGGACCAAGCAGATGTCTTAACTCCTTCCATGCTCATGACGAGCTCAGCTCGTCATGCAGTACACTGCTTGTGTGCTCATGACGAACAATGGGATTCATAAATCATCAGCATGGAGGATGAATCTCTGTAGCATTGATGGTGTTAAACACAAAGAGCATAAACAAAAAGCACATCTTGATGAACGATTCAGTGGTGGTTCCGTCCTCTTAGGACCACCCCAAGCACAGTTATTGGCAAAAATAAATCCCAACCAAAGGCCATGCAAAGCATTATGGGACGAGATTAGCAGTGGGCAGTGAATATTATAGTATCCAATATCAAAATAATTCTAAAAAGAGCTGCAGTTTCACTAGTCGTTACTAGATGTCCCTCACGAGTCAAATACAAAAGCATTGAAACCCTTTCATGAAGCTTATGCATTTCACTCGTGAGGGACATCTAGTAAGGACTAGTTGAGCTGCAGCTCTTTGTAGAATTATTTTGATATTGGATACTATAATATTCATTGCCCACTACTAATCTCGTCCCGTAATGCTTTGCAGGACCTTTGGTTGGGATTGTTATTTTGCCAAAAACTGTGCTTGGGGTGGTCCTAAGAGGATGGGACCACCACCGAATCGTTCAATAAGATGTGCTTTTTGTTTTCAAGGCATCTGCCTGGTTCTCTTCCTAGGTTCGGGAGGATCCCAAAATCATCACCTCTCTCACTGCTTGTTCTTTTATCTTTCACTTTTGTGTAATGGTCTTTGAAATATACAGGTAAAGATATTTCTTTTAATTGGTTTGTGTAAAATGCCATTTGCAGGTATTGCACAGTGCAAGAAAGTATACAGTGCCACCAGCTATGTAGATTAGTAAAATGGAAAACAAATTCTAAAAATTGGTAAATATTTACTTTCTTTTTTTCTTTGACCACATTTTGCCGACACTTGTTCGGAAAGGGAGGTAAAGGGGTAAACTTGACTGGTGACCATTGAGGTGATCTTCGATAGTGACCCACAAGCATTCCGCTGTATCTCTTTCTCTTTCCTGCGCCGACCGGTACCACCCATAGGAGATTATGGTAGCCCGCAGCAGGATGGCTTTAATCATAGGACTCATGCTTCCTTTTCTCTCCACCTCACCAACGGAGCCCAAACTTTCCTCTCGCTCAAGGGGTCACATGCCATATCCGACTCACTAGTGTAAATTTATTTCGGTGGCACTTTATAAATATAGGTTGGTTTCCTGACTTCCATAGCCTGCACATCTCCCGCCTGGGCAAGAGAATCACATAAAACCGAAATGTTTGTTACATATTGAAGGCTGTGCATCTTTCTCCAAACTTAATCCAAAATAAATTAGACGAGTAGAAACATTAATATGCATTATAGTTGTTTCCCTAATAAAGTCACAAAATGCGTTCCAATAGGAAGATATTTTTGGGCATGACATTAATAAATGGATATCATCTGCCGCTGGCAGCATACATCTAGGGCAGTTATATGGGTTACATGTAATCTTAGTCAATTTTGCAGGTGGCCAATACACTCTGTAGGTGGTAAACAGGTGATTCCTTCTAAGTGTTGCAGTTTTAACTACTGTTCGCAATATGCCATAGGAGTCCCGACACATTTTTATCAGATCTTCTTCTCCGAGCTCAAACCCCCACATTTTGTTAGATCATTTTCCAATTCATTATCAGTTTCTAAGAAGGCCCAATACCAAAATGACATCTCACCTTTTAAAGTAGTCCATTCTCATCACCTCACTGAAACCAGGCGGCATATTACCAACGATTAGCGATATTTATCGCTAACGAGGCTTAGCAACGAATTTTTTAACGCTAAGCATCGCCGGAAATTATCGTAGAGATAACTTGCTATTAGCAAGGTTTATCTCAGAAGTGATAAAAATCCTCTCACTAACTGCCAAATGAGAGATTATCGCTGGAAAACCAACGATAATCTCTCGAAGTTTGGCGTTAGCTTGATGATAGGGGCTCACAAACTTAGCCATGATATCCACCTTCTATAGGATATCATGGCTAAGTTAGGAAAATACCAGGTGTAAAAAAATCAGCGCTAACCGCAGTTAGCGCTGCTTTTTTAATTGTATTTGTATTGTATTGTAATTGCATTTATATAGCGCTTACTACCCCTGACGAGGCGTCGAAGCGCTTTTTCGGCAGGTAGCACGCTACTCCGGGGCCCACAGAGGATTCGTGTTGAATTAGTATAGTGAAACATGCAAGTACATTTTAAGTGGTGGATAGGTTAGTCAGTTATTTGGATTTGGAATGATAGCAGAAGGATAGAGGAGGACAAAGGTTTGTATTTATTTATCGCTCGCTTGTTGACGCATGCTGTTCAGGGAGCCTAGAAAGGATTAGTGGTGAAGTAATATGGTGAAATATGAGGTAATTTCAGCGGTGGATATTAGTCTATTACTTGGAGTGAGAAGGATAGCAGATGGATAAAAGGGGAAGAAAGATTTGCATTCATATAGCACTTGTTACCCCTGATGGGTGTTGAAGGGCTTTTTTGGCGAGTAGCACGCCACTCCGGAACCCATAAAGGATTAGTGTTGAAAATTAGTATAGTATAAATATGGAGTAATTTGAGTAGTGAGATATGGTATTCAGTTATTTGGGCAGTATATTAATATAGTTGAATATGGAATATGGAATTTGAGAAGTGAATATGTTAGTCTGTTAATTTTGATAGAAAAAGGATAGGGGAGGGATAAAAGAGTGAAGGTTTTTTTTTTAAGTCAACTGATTGAAGGATCATTATATATTTGTTAGTGATAAAAGGTGGACTGTTAGGTGTAATTACAGCAGGGAGAGTGTGTCTGAATGGGATGTAGTTATTTATGGTGTTGATTGGTGTTGTGTATGTGATGAGTGTATTGGTTAGTGGTATAGAATAGAGTTGTGTACTGTTTGTGGGTGATGGTGGATATGATAGTAAGGTGTCTAGATATGGTTTGGTTGGGTTGGTGGTGCATGCTGGTACATTAATCTGTGCATAGTGTTGTGCGTGGTGTATATTTGGTGTGAGTGTTGCTCTGTTTGTGGATGGTGTGGGCTGGGTATTGCTAAATGAGAAAAAGGACAGCATTTCTGGCCCTAGCATCGAACAGGCCCAAACAGGCAACTACCCTTGTCCTCTCCGCCCTTAGCCTCGACGCCCAGGCTGAGACACCCTAAGCCTGGCCTTTTTTGTAGCCCTAGTAATCAGGTGAACCCTTCAGCCAATGGGAACCCTAGCCCTAACACTATCCAATCACAACACTAGCCCCAACATCTAGAACCAATAGGAGACCAGGACCTTGCAGCCCATCTTAGCCCTAGTCCAAGCACCCAATCAGTTTAAAAACCCTGATCTCTACGTCCAATAAAGGCCTTAGCCCAACCATTATTCCAAACCCAACTCCAAGCAGCCAATGGTACAGGTAGCCCTAGTCCTTACTTCCAATAGGAAGCCTAATCCTAGCCCTAGTCCCAACCCTGCAATGATTGAATCACAGACCGAGAAACCAATCAGAACCCTCAAATACCCAACCAATGAGGACATTAACCCTAATCCAATAGAAACACCAGATACAACCACCAATCAGTTTACACATGTGCCAACCACTACCACACCATATAAGGTCCCAGCAACCTCAGGCAAGGTTTTCTGGCCAGGGAGTTGGAAGCTGCTTGCTGCTGTTCAGAATTTCCTAGGAGACAGACGGGATCAATCCACAACTTTGGACTTCAGCAGATAAAGGCTTCACTAACTCGAAATCTAACAATACTGTTTGAATAAAGTTTTACTCCCCCTGCTGGCCAGAAAACGAAGTGCGCAGGCCCCAGTAAATACAGTTTAAACAGCTCTCAGAAGCACCCTCTGATGTAGAAAATCCCTGTTGCTAGGGGGAGGGGCTGGGGGGCTGGCCTCACTGGCTTGTGAACACAAAATGGTGGCTGGGGGTGCACTGTGTGAGCGCACAGGCATAAGCACAGAGCAAAGGAGAAATTTGGAGGGAAAACAGATTTGTCACCAAGGAATGAGAGGGACAAAATACAGAGTTTGGACTGCAAATCCCACAATACAACACACTATATGAAGGCAATCATGGGCAGGGAAAACCACGCATTTAAAACACAACACAGGTGATAAAATATGCAATTACAGGCAGGCTAAAACTACAAATTTTAACTGTAACAACCACAGGCATAGACAGTAAACACAGAAAGTGAAAATCGTTTTTAAACAACTTTTTGTCTTGGGAAGAGACAGCACTAGTCTGTCTCCTTACCACTTCCTGGACTCTGCTCACTGCAATCTGGGGCACATGTGGGCTGCAACTCACAAGATGGAGGAGAATGATTTAGGGTGCACCCAGCACGGCCTTAAGGGGCCTGGGCAGGTGTGAGAGGAGGGCTCAGATTTGCCTGGTAGCTGAATAGCCAATGGTCTGCTGGCCTGGGGGTGGGGTCTGAGCAGCTGCTTGCTCCTGTTCAGAATCTCCTTGGAGACAGACAGGCTCAATCCACAACTTTGGACTTCAGCAGGTAAAGGCTTCACTTGTAGTGTGTTTATCTAGGTACCTATATTGATACTCCTATTTCTGACCCTTGTCCGGTTACTAAATCATTAATGGCCATACAACGGCACAGAAACCCGTTTTCAGATTAAGTCATAGCGCATGCTGTCACATTAAGCAAGCCCTATTCCTCCAGCCCCCTAGAAAGCACACCGAGTTCTCAAAACAAACTAAACCTCCAGCAGACCTGGGAAATCCCCCGTAGCTATTGTTTTGAATACGTTCGAGAACTCCTGAAAAGAATGTAAGAACGACCAGTCCTTATGACATTCTTACTGACGTCTTATGTCCATCCTTACGTCAAACTCGGCACCTTTCAGGTATAAATATAACGACGCTGCCCTAAGCAAGACACGGTGGTGATGAGCTTGGAGCAGCGCTACTTGACGGAGAGCCCAGCTGATGCAGGAAGCCCACGGACGCTGCCCCTCCCTTTTGATGCGCTGAGAGAGACGCTGCCTTTTCTCCTGCCGAGAAATCCAGCCTCCGGCGTTCCCGGCTTGCCCTCGTGGGTAACTGGGATACCGAGTCCTGAGAGAGAGATACCAGCCCTCCAGCCTTCTAATTCCCAGGTATTGCACTGACTAACCCCTTACAGAGAATTCTTGAGTCAGATTCTTGGCAAAACAAATGTAACTAAAACTGCTACTTATTTACTTCCGCCCTCGTATTAGGCTTAGGTCAGGTACACCGGGGTAGGCGTAGTTAGAAGCACCAGTTGAGTATGATTAGTCAATGTATATATGTATGTATAACTTTTATCCATTTTAAGTATCATATGGCTAAGAAACCATATCAATGCTTTTACAGTATTATTTTATAATCCTGCTTTTACTGTATGCACTTTACTTAACTATAAGTATTGCAATAATAGCGATTCATTTCTCTTGTATGAGAAAAGAGACTGATCAATAAATAACTCCTTTTATTGAACACGCCCGTCTCTTCTTTTCTCTACAATCTGGTGGAACTAAGAATGCACGTACTGACTGAGTAAAATGATTGTCTTTTGTTTTCACACGACTCTAGAGATATACTCTTGATTAGGGAGAGCAAAGTTGTCATGTTCTATGGTTGTCAGAAACTAAATCCCTTCTTGTCTATCCAGGGAGGTTAAACTCATCCTTGCCTATTCGAGAAAGTTTCTAGTGAACTCTGAGCTAGCTGGCACACAAAACTTGAAGTCTAATATCGTCAGTAGAAGACCTAGTTAACCTCTGTCCTACGTCTATACTATAGAAGATATTATTCCAATGCGCAGAGCCTATTGGGAATATAGGAACTACACTACATGGCGCCCAACGGTTTGGTAAGGCGATAAATCTAACGCAAGGCATTAGAGTAACTCAGTCGTGCTTTTCCACACAGACCCTTTCTCCCATAAATACTCCAAAGACGTCTGGAGTGGGTAAAAGGTTAAATCCGCCAAACTTAGTAGGAGGAGACTCCTATGTACGGTTTTTGGTTTAGTCAACGTTGATACACTGTTCCAAAATATTGTGCACCTAATCTTTGTTTCCGTGGAAACCTGATCTACAACAAAAACTAAAAACCTTGCTGTCAGTAAAATGTCAGACACTGAAGGAGAAAGGGAGACAGCTAGAATAGCAGCTCAACTCCTAGCAGACGACACAAGTCTCCTGCAAACTGACCCGGACGTAATACTCATCACGGTCAGCATAAGAAAAACTAACCTTAAAACTTATAGAAAATGGACTAACACCAAGAGGTGGTACAGTCATATTCGTAATTGAGGCACATGAATATCGGCAGACAGAGGTATTCTATTCATGGATAAACTTTCCAGCAGCAAACGCTGTAACAAAGGAATTCCACTATTACAAGATAGAGGAACCTCCGGATGAGTACACTCCTTTCGAGGAGGTGGAAATACCATTAAAATACCAAGAGCACTTGCTCTGGTTTAAAGGCGCCCTAAAACATAATGATCACATCCCCAGGCTCGGTCCACTAGGTAGACCAGGAGCAACATGGCCAGTTCTAGCTGGCTACACACCACATCCAGACATTGAAAAAATGTCAATACCAGAACTTTTAGCACAGCTAAAACAACTGATTAAAATACACAGACAATTAGTCCAATATGTAATGCGGACCTCAACAGTCCAACCAGCTATTAAGATTCCACAGCTGACCCCTCATCAGGGGAACACAAATAAAATCACACCACAGAACATACAGTCCTGTCTAGGTAAAGTACCCATTAAAAGGGAACAAATTCCATTCTGGTTAGCACAAAAAATTACTCAAATAGAGGCGGTATTTCCGGATACCACCTCTGTTGAGAAACACAGAATTCTGACTATCTGTCTTCCAATGGGGATCGCACCACATGTGGAAGACTGTGACACTTGGGGCACAGTTTTTGCTTCCATTTACACAAAAACACATGGTGTTCCGTCCATGTCGGTAATACCAGAGGTGCTAAAACAGATTCAAAGTGAATACGGTCCAGAACCTGCTTTAACTCTGGGTATGAAATTACTGAAAGACTTCAAGCAGGTCTCGGCAATATTACTAGTCAACATAAAGGGGGAAGCAGCAAATGTGGCAATCCGCCAAAGGTTGAAAGAAACAGATATAGCAGACCAACCATTTGAACTTGCCAGAATCATAGAAAAATCCTATGAAGAACTAGGAAGAGATAGTTTGGGTGGGAAACCAGTGAAACCCCAACTAATTGAAAATCCTGAAAAGGTATTTATTAAAAATAATCTAAACACTTCAAAAAAGAGCTGGGATGAAAATAAACAATCCACTCCCAAAGAAAAAAGATTCCAGTCCAGAAGAAGGTCTCCTCGGCGGAGAGAAAGATCTCCGGACCAAGGACACAAGTCTCCCCAGAGGGAGCCCTCTGAGAAAAAATACAACCTTAGAAATAGGGATAATTTGAAGAAACCTGATAGATATCAAGATATTGATACACGTCCCTCTCGATCTTTTCAGAGTTCCTCGCAGAAATCGGAAAGTAGAGGACGGTCAGAACACAGGGAAGAGCACGTCAAGTCCAAAGACAAAGAACCTGCTCATCAAAGTAAAAAGTTACAATTTCCAAAGAAGAAGGTAGCCAGCATTAAAATAATCAAACATGCCGAGGATCCTGAGGACTCAGCTGAAAAACGGAGAGTGGGCTCAGACAATGCTAGACAGCGCAGCAGAAGTGAGCATAGCTCGCAAGATCCTGATGAATCATCTGGAGACAGTGGACACGAATGAATACATTCAAGTGGAAACTGCAGATACCAGAGTTAGCAAACCTCATAAAATAAATGAAATAGCATTGCGTATAGAGGGGGATAAGACTAGGAAAATAAGGGGTCTATTTTGGGATAATCTCTCCAAAGGTTATGACATCCTTCTAGCTGAAAAAGACTGGCCACCAGAGTTTGTCAGGGAGTGCCCTCATGGCGAAGAAATGATTATGCCTGCCTTCTCGAATCATATTCCAATTCATAAAAAATATACACTTGCAAGAAAGTGGGCAGTAGCCCAGGCTCCTGCACTATATAAAAATCATGTGGGATGGGATGAGGACTCTCCTCCTCACAAAATCCAGTTAAAATCTCAACCGACTGCACAGAGGCAGTACCCAATTAAGCAAGAAGCTAAAAAACAGGTCAGGGAGATCTTAGATCAACTTGAATACCAAGGGGTGATTGAAACTTGCACCTCACAAATGAACAATCCTTTGTTTCCTGTCTCCAAGCCAGACGATTCATATCGTCTAGTTTTGGACTAGAGACACCTTAACTCATGTTGCAAAACTTTTGCAGTACAAAACTCACACAGTGCAGCACTAATGAATAGCATGGTGCGCAAAAAATACAAAACAACATTGGACATTTCTAATGGATTCTTTTCTCAAAATATAGCACCAGAAAGCAGATATTTGACCGCTTTCTCAATAAATGGCTCGCAGTAAATTTCTGTCGTTTGCCACAGGGGTTCAAGAACAGCCCAGGATTATTCTCAGCGACAAATATATGATGATGAGGCATTATCTTATGTCGATGACATCTATCTAACAGATGATGACTTGGATACTCACTTGAAGAGAGTGAACACCATAATACTTGATTTCGCAGCAGAGGGTTACAAATTCAACTTCAAAAAGTAAAGAATTGCCCATCTAACTGTCCTATTTTTAGGATATGAATTATCAAGTGAAGGCAAAAGCCTGGCTGACAATTTCCTAGAGAAATGTGCTGTAATCCAAGCTCCAAGAACGCTGAAAAACTTACAATCAATTCTAGGTTTCCTGAATTTCGGAAGAACTTACATTATAAATTACGCAGAGAGGGTTAAACCTCTCTATGACCTAATAAAACCAAATTTTAAAAGAATCAATTGGACTAAAAAACACACAGAAATTTTTAGATCTTTACAAACAGACATGTTAGTTAAAACAAAGTTGCAAACACGTGATAACACATGCAACCTTGTGATTCGAGTCATCCCAGGAAGATGCGGATTCACATACCTAACCTCTAATGAGGGAGAAACTGTACCAATAGCATACAAATCTCATTTATACACAGAAGCTGAAAAAACATTCAGCATTAAGAAAAACATTGTTCATGCGGTTCAAACAGCTATAGCAAGAGAAAGAGACCAAGCTGACGACAGACGGATTACAGTCAGAACAGCAGAATCAGCCTTTGAGGCATTAACAAGCCCATGTAATTTACCTACTATGGCATTAAATCCAAAATGGATACAATGGGAAACTTCTCTTGCTACAGACAAAGTGAAATACTATTTTGACCCACAAATGAAAAAATTAAAATATCTAGAATATGAAAGAGAATATCCTCTGCCAATCGACATTCTGCCCATACGACAATACGCCTGTGTAATATATACAGACGGACATGCTCAACCCTCAGTTTGGGGAGAGCAAGCCTACAACGCCACATGCGAGATTGTACAAAACGTGTGGCGCGGAGGACAGTTAAAACCTCTGTTTACAAAAACACACTCAGTGGAAAATAATTCAGAACAACAGACTGAAATAATAGCGTTAAAAATGGCGCTAGATAATGCCGATCGCGTATTCCTGACACTAATAGTGTGCGATTCGTATTACTGCATCAAAACATACAATAACGATTTACAGAAATGGATTCAAAACGATTACAAAGATGACACAGGTGCCACAATCAAGCAAAAATCGCTTTGGGAACAAGTAGTTCTTTTACAGAAAGAACTACCAAAGACTCACGTGATACACTCACTGAGTCATCAACGTGATGGCGTTCACGTTGCAGGGAATTCATTGGCTGAGACAGCCCCAGCGGAAGCAACTAAATCGGCTTCCGTAGCTACAAAAAAGCGTTTGTAAAAATACATTGACGGGGAAACAATGCTGGCGATGAAAACGTCATCAAAAGGCGACCGCTCAGCGCTACCCATCGTGTATCCACTCAATTATACATACATAATCGATGCAAACTCCGTTCCTTTTGCTCAAATCCCTGGAGTGGGGGAGAGTAATTCCAAACACGAACAGGAGAGGCTTGTTAATAGCAAACGCACATATGTGTGAGGGTCTTGGACACCTTAAACTTAAGGAATCTCTGGAAGAATTACAATCCAAATACTGGTGGCCAGGAATGAGCCTGCAACATCATATATTCGCAAAAAATTTTCCAAACTGCAACAGAGATCGCAGTGGTGACCGAGATGGTGTATTGCCATGGCGTTTTGCTCAATAAAGGATTGTGATGTATTTCCTATGGGTACTGTATCGATCCCCCTATTTCTGACCCTTGTCTGGTTAATAATTAACTAGCAGCCATTCAACGACGCAAAAGCCCGTTATCTGATTAGCCACACCACGGCTCAGAAGCACGTTATCTGATTAGGTCATAGCGCATGCCATCTCATTAGGCAAGCACTGTTTCTCCAACCCCCTAATAGGCATACGGAGTTCTCAAAACAAATCAAACCTATGACAACCTGGGAAAATCCCTGCAGCCATTGTTTTGATTTCACCGAGAACTTCAGTAAAGAATGTGCGAACGACCGTTCGTATGACATCCTTATTGACGTATTTATGTCCATCCTTACGTCAATCTCGGCACCTTTCAGGTATAAATATTACCGACATTGCCTTAAGCAAACACACGCGGTGGTGATGAGATTGGAGCAGCGAGACTTGCCGAGAAGCCCACAGACGCTGCCCCTCCTTCCTGACGCGCTGAGAAGGAAACGCTGCCTTTTCTCCTGCTGAGAAATCCAGCCCGGCGCTTCCGAGCCGCCCTCGCAGGCAGCTGGAATATCAAGACCTGGGATAAGAGATACCAGCCCTCCAGCCTTCTAGATCCCAGGTACAGAACTGAATAACCCCTTGCAGAGAATTCTTGAAGCAGACCCTTGGCAAAACAAACTTAACTTAAACTGCTACTTATCTACTCCCGCCCACGTATTAGGCTTAGGTCAGGTACACCGGGGTAGGCGTAGTTAGAAGCACCAGTTGAGTACGATTAGTCAAATGTATATATGTATGTATATATTTTATCCATTTTAAGTATCATATGGCTCAGAAACCATATCAATGCTTTTACAGTATTATTTTATAATTCTGTCTTCACTGTATGCACTTTACTTAACTATAGGTATTGCAATAATAGCGATTCATTTCTCTTGTACGAGAAAAGAGACTGATCAATAAATAACATCTTTTATTGAACACGCCCGTCTCTTCCTTTTCTCTACAATCTGGTGAAACTAAGAATGCACTGAACTGACTGAGTAAAATAAGTTGTCTTTTGTTTTCACACAACTCTAGAGATACACTCTTGATTAGGGGAGAGCAAAGTTGTCATGTTCTATGGTTGTCAGAAACTAAATCCCTTCTTGTCTATCCAGGGAGGTTAAACTCCTCCTTGCCTATTCGAGAAAGTTTCTAGTGAACTCTGAGCTAGCTGGCAAACACAAAACTTTAAGTCTAATATCGTCAGTAGAAGACCTAGTGAACCTCTGCCCTAGGTCTACACTATTGAAGGTATTATTCCAATGCGCAGAGCCTATTGGGATAATAGGAACTACACTACATGGCGCCCAACCGCTTGGATAGGCGATAAAACTAACGCAAGACATTAGAGTAACTCAGTCGTGCTTTTTCACACAGAGCCCTTTTTTCCCATAATACTCCAAAGACGTCTGGAGTGGGTGAAAGGTTATATCCGCCAAACTTCATAGAGAGGAGACTCCTATGTATGGTTCTTGGTTTATTCAACGTTGAAGGATACACTGTTCCAAAATATTGTGCATCTAATCTTTGTTTCCATAAGAAACCTGATCTGCAAACAAACAAAATAACTTTCTAGACAGTAGAATGTCAGAAAGTGAAGAAGAAATGGAGACAGCTAGAGTAGCAGCTGAACTCATAGCAGCTGATAATACTCTGCAGGAAAATGACCCGGATATAATACTCATCCCGGTCAACATAAGAAAATCGATAACCTTAAAACTTATAGAAAATGGACTGACACCGAGAGGTGGTACAGTCATATTCGTAATTGAGGCACACGAATATCGGCAGACAGAGGTATTCTATTCATGGATAAACTTTCCAGCAGCAAACGCTGTAACAAAGGACTTCCACTATTACAAAATAGAGGAACCTCCTAATGAGTATACTCCTTTCGAGGAGGTGGAAATACCACTCAAATTCCAAGAGCACCTGCTCTTGTTTAATGGCGCCCTAAAACATAATAATCACATCACCAGGCTCGGTCCACTAGGTAGACCAGGAGCAACGTGGCCGGTCCTAGCCGGATACACACCACATCCAGACATTGAAGGAATGCCTGCACCAGAGCTTTTAGCACAGCTAAAACAATTAATTAAAATACATAGACAATTAGTCCAATATGTAATGCAGACTTCAACAGTCCAACCAGTAATTAAAATTCCACAGCTGACCCCTCATCAGGGGAACACAAATAAAATTACACCACAGAACATACAGTCCTGTCTAGGTAAAGTACCAGCTAAACGGGAACAAATTCCATTCTGGTTAGCACAAAAAATCACCCAAATAGAGGCGGTATTTCCAGATACCACCCCTCTTGAGAAACACAGGATTCTGACTATCTGTCTTCCAATGGGAATCGCACCACACGTGGAGGACTGTGACACTTGGGGTACAGTCTTTGCTTCCATTTACACAAAAACACATGGTGTTCCATCCATGTCAGTAATACCAGATGTGCTAAAACAAATTCAAGATGAATACGGTCCAGAACCCGCTTTAACTCTCGGTATGAAATTACTGAAAGACTTCAAGCAGGTCTCGGCAATATTACTAGCCAACATAAAAGGAGAAGCAGCAAATGTGGCGATCCGCCAGAGGTTAAAAGAGACAAATATAGCAGACCAACCATCTGAAATTGCCAGAATTATAGAAAAATCGTATGAAGAACTAGGTAGAGATAGTTTGGGTGGAATACCGGTGAAACCCCAACTAATTGAAAGTCCTGAAAAGTTATTTATTAAAAATAATCTAAACAGTCAAAAGAAGAGCTGGGATGGAAATAAACAATCCACTCCCAAAGAAAAAAGATTCCAGTCCAGAGGAAGGTCTCCTCGGCGGAGAGAAAGATCTCCGGACCAAGGACGCAAGTCTCCCCAAAGGGAGCCCTTAGAAATAGGGATAATATAAAGAAACCTGATAGATATCAAGATATTGATACACGTCCCTCTCAATCTTTTCAGACTTCCTCGCAGAAATCGGAAAGAAGAGGACGATCAGAACACAGGGAAGAGCACGTCAAGTCCAAAGACAAGGAACCTGCTCATCCAAATAAAAAATTACAGTTTCCAAAGAAGAAGGTAGCCAGTATTAAAGTAATCAACCATGCCGAGAATACTGAGGACACAGCTGAAAAACGGAGAATGGGCTCAGACAATGCTAGACAGCGCACCAGAAGTGAGCATAGCTCGCAAGATCCTTATGAATCATCTGGAGACAGTGGACACGAATGAATACATTCAGGTGGAAACTGCAGATACCAGAGTTAGCAAACCTCACAAAATATATGAAATAACATTGCGTATAGAGGGGGATAAGACTAGAAAAATAAGGGGTCTCTTTTGGGATAATCTCTCCAAGGGCTATGACATCCTTCTAGCTGAAAGAGACTGGCCACCAGAGTTTGTCAGGGAGTGCCCTCATGGCGAAGAAATAATTATGCCTGCCTTCTCTAATCATATTCCAATTCATAAAAAATATACACTTGCAAGAAAGTGGGCAGTAGCCCAAGCTCCTGCTTTATATAAAAATCATGTGGGATGGGGTGAGGACTCTCCTCCTCACAAAATCCAGCTAAAATCACAACCTACTGCACAGAGGCAGTACCCAATTAAGCAAGAAGCTAAAAAACAGGTAAAAGAGATCCTAGATCAACTTGAATACCAGGGGGTGATTGAAACTTGCACCTCGCAAATGAACAATCCTTTGTTTCCTGTCTCCAAGCCAGACAATTCATATCGTCTTGTTTTGGACTACAGACACCTTAACTCATGTTGCAAAACTTTTGCAGTACAAAACTCGCATAGTGCTGCACTAATGAATAACATAGTGCGCAAAAAATACAAAATAACATTAGACATTTCTAATGGATTCTTTTGTCAAAATATAGCACCAGAGAGCAGATATTTGCCCGCGTTCTCAATAAATGGCGCGCAAAAAAATTTCTGTCGTTTGCCCCAGGGGTTCAAGAACAGCCCAGGATTATTCTCAGCGAGAGTAACAGAGTAACTACAAACATATGATGACGAGGCATTATCTTATGTCGACGACATCTATCTAACAGATGATGACTTGGATACTCACTTGAAGAGAGTGAACACCATAATACTTGGGTTCGCAGCAGAGGGTTACAAATTCAACTTTAAAAAGTCAAGAATTGCCCATCTAACAGTCCTGTTTTTAGGATATGAACTATCAAGTGAAGTCAAAAGCCTGGCTGACAATTTCCTAGAGAAATGTGCTGTAATCCAAGCACCTAGAACACTAAAAAACTTGCAATCAATTCTAGGCTTCCTAAATTTCGGAAGAACTTACATTATAAATTACGCAGAAAGGGTCAAACCCCTTTATGATCTAATAAAACCAGATTTTAAAAGAATCAATTGGACTCAAAAACACACAGAAATTTTGAGATCCTTACAAACAGACATGTTAATTAAAACAAAATTACAAACACGTGATAACACACGCAACCTTGTGATTCGAGTCATCCCAGGAAGATGCAGATTCACATACCTGACCTCTAATGAGGGGGAAAAGGTACCAATTGCATACAAATCACACTTGTACACAGAAGCTGAAAAGAAGTTCAGTATTAAAGAAAACATTGTTCATTCAGTTCAAACGGCTATAGCAAGAGAAAAAGACAAAGCTGATGGTAGACGTATCACAGTCAGAACAGCAGAATCAGCCTTTGAGGCATTAACAACCCCATGTAATTTACCAACAACAGCATTGAATCCAGAATGGATACAATGGGTAAATTCTATTACAACGGACAAAGTAAAATACTTCTTTGATCCAGAATTAAAGGATCTAAATTATCTAGAATATGAAAGAACATACCCTCTGCCAATCGACATTCTGCCCTTACGACAGTACGCCTGTGTAATTTATACAGACGGCTATGCTCAACCCTCAGTTTGGGGAGAACAAGCATACAACGCCACATGTGAAATTACAAAAGAGGTGTGGCGTGGAGGTAAACTGAGACCTCTATTGACAAAAACGCACTCAGTGGAGAATAATTCAGAACAACAAACTGAAATCATAGCGTTAAAAATGGCGCTAGAGAATGCCGATCGCGAATTCCCGACACTTATAGTGTGCGATTCGTATTACTGCGTCAAATCATACAATAACGATTTACAGAAATGGACTCAAAACGGTTACAAAGATGACACAGGTGCAACAATAAAGCAAAAAGTGCTTTGGGAACAAATAGTTCTTTTAAAGAAAGAACTACCAAAGACTCACGTGATACACTCACTGAGTCATCAGCGTGATGGCGTTCACGTTGCAGGGAATTCATTGGCTGAGACAGCCACAGCGGTAGCAACTAAATCGGCTTCCGTAGCTAAAAAAAAGCGTGCAGTAAAATACATTGACGGTGAAACAGTGCTGGCGGTGAGAACGTCATCAAAAGACGACTGCTCAGAGCTACCGATCAATTATCCACTCAATTATACATACATAATCGATGCAAACTCCGTTCCTTTTGCTCGAATCCCTGGAGTGGGGGATAGAGTAATTCCAAACACGGACAGGAGAGGCTTGTTAATAGCAGACGCACATATGGGTGAGGGTCTCACACACCTCAAGCTAAAAGATTCTCTGGAAGAATTACAAACCGTGTACTGGTGGCCAGGCATGAGCCTGCATCATCACATTTTTGTAAAAAACTGCCCAGACTGCAACAGAGATCGCAGTGGCGAGAGAAACGGTATATTATCATGGCGTATCACTCCAGAATGGATCAACAATAAGAAATAAAAATAGTATGAATAATGCGTCAAATTAACATATAAAGACTAGTTTTACTTATAATGTAGACCCCAACTCTCGGCTGACGTCTGAACTGTTATAAAAAGATTTGCAAGTCTATAATGGCATATACGCTCGGAGCATGCTACGTTCTGACCAATTTTTTTCCTTTAAGCTCTCGAGCTTGTGGGGAATGAAGGCCAAATGAGCATTGCATAGCAGAACTCGTGTCACTTCCTTCCTGAGGGAAACGGGATGGTGTAAAGAAAAAACCAAGGCATAGAGCAATCTATAACAGCAAAGGTATTAGGTTCGGGAGCTGGGTGGGTCAAACATTTAATAAGTGTCCAACGTAGTCTAAATAACCTGCCAAGAAATTCTCTGAAAGGACTCAGTCCGTACGAACTATTGTTCGGGACTAGAATGATGATCCAAGATCTTGATAGTCAGACTTCAGTGGTTAAAGATAAATGCTTTGATATCAAAGATCGTTTGGCTATTTTACAGGACTTAAATGAAACAAGAAAAGACCTGAGCAACATAAAGTTGAAACAACAGCTAACAACCACTGAAGAGAAACCACCTGTACCAGCAAGGCCTGTCTGGATTCTAAAAGTCGGGGATCTAGTCAGAGAGAAGATCGCGGTAAAGAAGGAATTTGGGCCTTCTTACAGAAAAGCAGTTCCTGTCTTGTCTATCAACGGGACAAGATCAGTAATACTACCGCCCCTTGCTGGTAAAAAGGAGAACAGAGTTGGATCCATCGACCTGGTAAAACCACAATCATGTGGCCGATAACAAACAGTAGGCCAAGTGGACTCCCAAGAAGTAGTAGAACACCAAGGTTTGCTACAAATACAGAGGTTCAAACTAAGAGACTAATCACATTCGAAATGCCTACAGAACATCAACAAGGACTATGCAACAAAGCAATGGAACTTAAACCTCTAAATACCCAAATAAAACCATTTAGTCGAGACACACCGACCTACAATGAAGTAACATATCACTATTCTGATGAAACAAATGAAACTTCTAGAACAAAAAGTAATCCAGAAGCAATTGGAACAATAGACAGAACAGCATCCGGCTACTTCATCAACTTCGATGATTCATCTGAAGATCTGAGTGAATCTAAGAAACAGCCATCAACAAAAACTTTTAAAGAAAAAGCAAAGGAACTTTTTCAACAATTGAAAGCAATTTATCTGATTTCTCCATGGATTGAAATTTGGGTGGCACTAGGTGCATTTGTCCTCATACTCTGGCTTATCATGGTATTAAGCTTGGGACATTTTATTGAGGGAAAATATGCTAAAATGGACACAGCAAGCCAGAAAATCAACTTGGTCCTTAAACCACACACATCACACATCGAGAAAAGAGAACTTTCTTCAGTCAACTTCACAGCCAATCCTATACCCGGCGGGGTAGCATGGGACAATACTGATTATGAAATCTATGGCCCGGTTGAAATCCTGAAGTATCTACATCAATTCAAGATTTCGTTAAGTGACTTTGTAAAACCAAGCACATTTGCTGATGATTGGGACTTTGAAAGTATTAATGATATGATGTCTGACCTAGTGATGCCTGCTAAATTTACAGAACATGATTATTTGCAGGGTTCGTCTAATTATGATCAAATGTTCTGCTACAACCACTATGGTAACCATTACCTACATAAATCTGCACAACCTAGAAATGTTTTAAATTATAACCAATGGGAACATTGTGCTACTCCTCCAAAAGGTAGCTCGAAAACATTTTATGATAAATATGCATACTTTTCGGGGTTTAACACAAGTAATGCAGAAACATTTTATTTCAAATTGTCAAATAAGACAGGTATGAAGACCATGCTTACAAACACAAAATTGATATATTCAGATTCATTTTTTGAGCAAATGAATACATTTGGTTTTGATTTCTGGAAAAATAACATTGAAGCAAAAACGGTTTGGGGTACAAAAGATTGGCAAGTACAAGGTATAGAATCATTGTTTAGAGCCTGCATGATCCCAGAACAAATTATATTTTTGAATGACACTATTCAACAAACTACCTGTCTTGGCCTAGCCAAAATCAAAGATTTAAACAAACCGACTATTCCTAAGCCAACAACGAACAGCAATAGCTCTATAGATGTTGAGATAGACGTAAACCATATATTAAACCAAAACAGAACACATCCTGATTGGAAACAATGGTTGATCTGGCCCACAGATACAAATAACTGTCGAGACAGATTCCTGAACAAAATACAGGGGTTCACATTGACCAGGCCAGACCCTAGATATTCCCAAAGACAACATCCAGGGATAATAACCACTTACAGTGTGGGCAAGCTCTGCCTTCAATGGCTACAAACATCCACACTGGCAGAAATTAAGCAACACCTAACTTTACTTCAAGAAGGTGCTGACTTGCGTGATTTCATCATGGGACCACGCAAACAGCGTCAAAAACGTTTCATAGCGGCCTCTATATATGCAGCTTATAACGAAGCCTGGAAAGTAACTCAAATTGAGACAGCAGAGAAAATACGGGAAATTGACCGTATTCATTTGGAAAAATCACTTTCTGTGGTGGACAATGGGTTAATGACTCTGTCCTCCAGAATATATTCTCTGGACAGCATTGTGTCTTCAGCAATCGACATAATATCGCAAGACTTACTGTTGTTACAACACGGTCAGTCCCAATTGCGTTCTATTGTACAGCTTGGCTGGACGTTACAAAATCTGCGTTCAGGCTATGTGCCTTGGCGTTTAATCAACACAACGTCACTGTTTAATATCTTTAACCTTACTGATAAACAAATCAGTATGGCACAGAAGGGTGCTGATTATACAATTCTGAGCATTGAGAAACTCGAAAGATTACCATTGACAATGTCAGAACGACCTGTCATTGAATGGATAATACATGGGATAATTAATATTCCGATATCTACTTTCAGGTTTCAATACTGCCAAAAATATATACAGGCAGGCCAGTATGAAAGGTTGGGTAAAGGGTACATTAAGTCAACATGGAACTTACCCTATACACACGCATGTGTCAGTAATAAAGGCCAGAACGTGTTTCTTAGTGGCAATAATTGTGCGAGGTCACTAAGCGGTACACTTCTGTGTCAGGGTATTAGTTTGCATGGAGCCTGTGAAGGGACTTCAAATAACCTTTCATGTCACCAGCTAGGCACACCTGCAACACAAATAGAACCATTCTTTAGGAGACTCTCGAATGGGAGTTACATTCTAATAGTAGATCGCAGATGTTGTAGTTTGCTGCCCGGAAAACCTTATCTCATAACTGTGACTACGAAGGTCATGTGCTGTGAACAAGTATTGTTCCCTAACGATTCTCGAGACAGGGAGGCAAGGTTATGGCCCAGCTTGAAAATTGCTTCTATTCGAATTGATACTTTAAGCAGAATGAAGACAGTGCTCCTATAGACGCCGACCAGGCTAACGTCATCAAAAGAAACGTATGATCTCCAAGTTGCAAGGACAACGGCAGAGATTCATTCACTGTTATCAACTAATTCCCCCATACATTTAGCAGAAATACTGAACGAAATCTTAAATATTTCTGATACCACTGGTGTCTCCAGTGTATTTAAGACAGTGTTTTCGGGAGTTTTAACTCCATTCAAAGCCATCTTGGGTATTTTTCCTGACTTTGTCCATTCCATTTTTGGCGGACTTCCTCTCCTTTTGGGACTAGTGGCAGGCATCCTATTTTTGATCCTGTTACTTCGCTATGGCAAACCATGTCACAGACAAAACACCTGCGACAAGGGAAGAAACAATCCTAGCCATTGGCTACCGGGACCGCATAACTAAAGTCCTTGGACTAGCACGGCTACGAGACTTGAACATGACTTGGTTTCTTTCATTTAGACCGATGTGGCAACGTTGTGTTATGCCTGTATTAAGGTGCTTGCTATGCGCCGAAGAATGCGTGTTGGACACCTGTCTGACACTACAATCGGATGTGCCAATGGACGCAGAAACCTTGTTGGGTCAATGGCTCATGCATTGTGCTGTCCCCAGCGGCTACCAATCCTGATGACGGCATTCGTTGAGACTTCACCACTACGATTGAGGGGTAGTGAAGTACGAGATGAAAGCAGCATCGATCAGGTACGACCTTCTGTCAGCTATGCTGATCAAAACATCAATGAAGGCAATCATGCTCATGAATGCATGGTAACAAGTTTTTCCGAGTTAGTGGAACTTTCACAGGAAGCTGTTGACAGCTTTTTCGACAGTCTAAATGATATGATGTTCTCACCAGAGCAGAAATAATGACTTTGAGCAAGCTAGCACACGGCGTTCCCAACACCCTGAATTTGGCCTTCAACTTTGATAATAAAGTAATATGAACAATTTTTTCTCCAGTTTTACAGACAGCGGGACATATTTTTTTTCACCAGCCCCAAAATATTTGCAATTTTTCGGGACACTTATCTTCTGCTTAAAGTAGAAACTATTCTTAGAGAACTAAATTTCTATTTTAGGTACTTTAGAGACATTAGCTGCCCTCTGGCATGTTCATAAGTATTTTATTTTGTGATGAAATGGTCTCGCACTTTTCTTCTGTATTAAGAGCCATTTCATGTGTTATTTTCGTGTTTTATTCATGCTGATTTAAAAAATATGCGTAATAGATTTAGCATTATTATACTGCTTGAGTGCATATAGTGCATATACTTATCTTTCGTATATTTCATGTTTCCAGTTTTCAAAATGCATATGAATGTATTTTGGGGTGGTACGGTATACACATGCACTACTAGTTTTGTTTACTATGCCTAGATTTGTAAATATGGACATAGTCTACGTGGAGTGGGTGTGATGTATTTCCTATGGGTACTGTATCGATCCCCCTATTTCTGACCCTTGTCTGGTTAATAATTAACTAGCAGCCATTCAACGACGCAAAAGCCCGTTATCTGATTAGCCACACCACGGCTCAGAAGCACGTTATCTAATTAGGTCATAGCGCATGCCATCTCATTAGGCAAGCACTATTTCTCCAGCCCCCTAATAGGCATACGGAGTTCTGAAAACAAATCAAACCTATGACAACCTGGGAAAATCCCTGCAGCCATTGTTTTGATTTCACCGAGAACTTCAGTAAAGAATGTGCGAACGACCGTTCGTATGACATCCTTATTGACGTATTTATGTCCATCCTTACGTCAATCTCGGCACCTTTCAGGTATAAATATTACCGACATTGCCTTAAGCAAACACACGCGGTGGTGATGAGATTGGAGCAGCGAGACTTGCCGAGAAGCCCACAGACGCTGCCCCTCCTTCCTGACGCGCTGAGAAGGAAACGCTGCCTTTTCTCCTGCCGAGAAACCCAGCCCGGCGCTTCCAAGCCGCCCTCGCAGGCAGCTGGAATATCAAGACCTGGGATAAGAGATACCAGCCCTCCAGCCTTCTAGATCCCAGGTACAGAACTGAATAACCCCTTGCAGAGAATTCTTGAAGCAGACCCTTGGAAAAACAAACTTAACTTAAACTGCTACTTATCTACTCCCGCCCACGTATTAGGCTTAGGTCAGGTACACCGGGGTAGGCGTAGTTAGAAGCACCAGTTGAGTACGATTAGTCAAATGTATATATGTATGTATATATTTTATCCATTTTAAGTATCATATGGCTCAGAAACCATATCAATGCTTTTACAGTATTATTTTATAATTCTGTCTTCACTGTATGCACTTTACTTAACTATAGGTATTGCAATAATAGCGATTCATTTCTCTTGTACGAGAAAAGAGACTGATCAATAAATAACATCTTTTATTGAACACGCCCGTCTCTTCCTTTTCTCTACAGTCTGGTGAAACTAAGAATGCACTGAACTGACTGAGTAAAATAAGTTGTCTTTTGTTTTCACACGACTCGAGATACACTCTTGATTAGGGGAGAGCAAAGTTGTCATGTTCTATGGTTGTCAGAAACTAAATCCCTTCTTGTCTATCCAGGGAGGTTAAACTCCTCCTTGCCTATTCGAGAAAGTTTCTAGTGAACTCTGAGCTAGCTGGCAAACACAAAACTTTAAGTCTAATATCGTCAGTAGAAGACCTAGTTAACCTCTGCCCTAGGTCTACACTATTGAAGGTATTATTCCAATGCGCAGAGCCTATTGGGAATATAGGAACTACACTACACACTAACTCGAAATCTAACAATACTGTTTGAATAAAGCTTTACTCCACATGTTGGCCAAAAAACGAAGTGCACAGGCCCCAGTAAATACAGTTTAAACAGCTCACAGAAGCACCCTCTGAAGTAATAAATCCCAGTTGCTGGGGGTGGGGGGCAGGGGGGCTTAGAGATGCCCTCCAAAAACCCGAACTTACAATCCACGTCTGGGCTGAGTGGCTGCAGAGGCTGCCATCCAGCATACATGTTGCTGGACCCCTGGGTGATGAGCTCTCCGCTCTCCTGGGTCTGCAACAAAGCACATCCTGAGCGAGGTGCTATGTCTCCTCCCCAGGATGGACAGGGGGAAGCTTCAAAGGCATACCGCCTCTGGGAGCTTCCCCAGACCATTTGCTGTACCCAGCAACCAGCCCCCCACAAGTCCTACCCCCACTCTGGCGGGAAGACTGGCGGGAAAAGCTATGTCATGAAGGGGGGGTGCCAACCTGTGCCAACTTCACCCCTCAGGTGGAGGAGGAGAGGTGAAGCACGACCCCGGGATCCAGCCATCTTGTAGATGGGGAGTCCTGCCCAATCCCAGCTGGGCTCCTGCCACTCCTCCCATAGGAGTGGAGCAGGCTACGGAGTGTACTCACCCCTGGACAGGGACCCATTGGTCTCTGTCTTCGTCCTACCTGTAACGCTCCTAAATTTAGTATTTAGGGGCTCCCTAAACCTTCCTTCCGCAGATCCCGATATCAAAAAGAAGAAAGAAGATCAAGAAGAAGAAGACCCGCGTGCAGCTGCTAACAACAGGACAACAACAACTGACTTGGCCCCAGCCCTACCCTGTTGATCCTGGAACCTGCTCCTGCCTAAACCCTGCGACCTCCCTGAACAGCAACCTTGGGACACCTAGAGGACCTGCCTGCCTTGACCCTCTTGACGATTGGGACTCCCATCAGCAGAGGCTCTGCTGCAACAACCCGCCTGGTGCCCACCAGGAAGCTCCGGACCAGCCCACTCTGCACCAGCCGAGCCCGGGCCAACCCGAACCAAGACCACGAGGACGTCCCCCCGGCGACTGGGACCCAAAGTCCAGTGCCCAAAGACCCTCCTCGACGAACCAGCTGACGCCTGCAGACTCAGAACCAGGGGCCAACCCAACCGCGACCAGCCGAGGGTAAGCTTTTCCGACACCCAAAGACACCCCTGCACCCGGCGCCCTACAGCCCCCTGTGCCTCCCTTTGGGGTACCTACCTGTACTCCAACATCCCAACTTACCTCTTGAAGTGCTGGTCGCCCCTGGAGAGTCACCGTCCCCTAGCCTGCAGCCTTTGTTCCTTTTTCAAGATCCTCATTGGATAACATTGAGCGCCCGATGGCTCAAAAGCACCCTGCACCCAGACGCCCCAGTGCCGCTGGCTGTGACCTCTTTGCCCTATCCTACTTCCCCCCCTTGCCCAGAGCAAGTGACCAGGAGCCCAGATCCCAGAGTCACGTGGCCTGCTAGCCAGCAGCCACCAACCGAAGGCCCCCTTTCCCTCATTGAATAACATTGGGCCTACCTACCTCTGCACCCGGCCGCCCCTGCGCCACTGGGACTGAACCAACTGTACTCACCTGACCCTGGGGGACCCCTGAGTCTATGCCCAGAACCCTAACTTCACCAACCAAGTACTCACCTGGAAACCGGTAATCCACTTACCTGCCATTGGATAACATTGACCCATGTTTTGACTCAAATATTTTTTAAGTGTGAAGTTTTGAAAACTGAAAATATTCCTATAAAATCAGCCAAAGTCCGAATTCGAAAACACTCACCTGTGATCAGGAGAGAAGCCAGTACTGTACCTTTCAGCCCAGTACTGAACCGCAAAAGTAATCCCTAGCGGGTTTACTAGTAACCTGTATTTTCTCCATAGGAACCCATTGTCTGCTTTTCTATGAACATTCTTCTAAGTGTCTACTTTTGAAAACTGCAAATATTCTTTAAAAATCGTACGAAATACTGAAACGCCATTACCTACCTGTTTTGAGTTAATCCCCCAGTGCTGGCCCTAGGAGATTAGTGCTGGGTTACAAAAGTAACGCGATCGTACTTTGCCTGTAACCTGAATTTCCTCCCATTGAATAACATTGTGAGAACGACCTCGAAAGGTTTCTAAGTGTGAACTTTTAAAACAGCTTTATATTCAGGAAAAATCATCACTGTAACTAAAACGTTTTTGCTAATCTGGTTTCAGCTTAGACCCTAGGACTGAATCCAAGATCTAGTCCTGGTACTACCAAAGTAATCCATAAAGTAATCAACTGTGCTTTCCTATGAAAACCCATTGAGCTCAATGCTATAGTGTGTTTCAGAACTGTATTGCTTATTAGCTAACCTGTGATTAATGTGTATACAAACTTATTGCTCCTCTGCAAAGTATTTACATGAGAGTACTCGTAATGTGAAAAGTATATTTTTATAACTGTTGGTTCTAAAAATAAATACCATATCTCTGGATATACAAACAATTGGCCTGGAGTTCAGTCCTTGAGTGTGTGAAACCTTTTGCTGACTGAGTGCGTACATCAAATGCTTTACACTGTCCTCTGGTACTGCCCTACTACGACTAAGCTACCACTTTGAAGTGTAAGGTCAGTTCTGACTTTAACCTCTGTTATACCTCTGGGGTTGGTGGACTCTATACACCCTGTACTTCCTTCTAGTACAGTGTATATATAGAGCCACTTTTTCACTGTACCCATTTGAGTTGTTCTACTCCTGGGTTACGTTTCCTGCTGTGTCTGCTGTTTCGGGTGTGTTTCATTCTTACACCCCTGCTGATACTCCTGCTGCGTACGCTCCATATCAGAAAGTGGAAATTTCGATTTCTGCTTGGCAGCATGCCGTTTGGTTTAATGGCGCCCTCCCACATGTTATAACAGCGGTCAGACAAGGGCCGTTGCCGATTCCAGGCGCGACTTGGCCTGTTTTAGCTGCATACACCCCGCATCCTCGGGCGGGTGTATTAACAGCTATTCAACTGAGACCCCTATATGACTCCGCAGTATCTGTTAGTAGGGGTCTTGTTCATTACATTTCCAGCAACCTCCCAGGAGGGACCCCGGGTGGTGCGGCGCATCCAGTTGGGGGTGGCAGGCTGAAGCTTAGTCCCGTCATGGTAAATGCGGTCATGGGCAAGCGTCCCCAGGATAAGGAAGAAATGCCTTTTTGGCTTGCGAGAAATTTGACCAACTGGAAGCAGTTATCCCGAATACTAGCCCTGTAGAGAAACACAGGATCCTCACCGTTAGTTTGCAAAAAGACTTAGTGCCAGACGTAAATGAATGTTCCGCTTGGGGTGTAATTTTTGCAGCAGTCTATACTAGGTGCTTTGGTACTCCATCAATGACTGTCCTGCCATCTGTGATCAAGCTTGTTGAGGATGAACACGGACCAGAGGCAGCTGTGGAGTTGGGAATGTGGCTTTTGGGAGCGTTTGACATGGTACGCGATCTCGTCCTTGCTAATGCAAGGGGGATGCGGTAAGTTTCCAGGTCTCTAATGCTCTGCGCGATGTCCCAGACACCGACAAACCCCTTTCAGTTACCGAAAAATTATTACAGAGACTTATAAGACCGTTGGCCGTAATAGTATGGGTGTTAAGCCTTTCGCTAAAAAAGAAAAACAGCAGCAAACTCAACAAGCGTCATCTGATAAAGATGACCGCCCAAAAGTTCAGAAACAATATTGGAGTAAGAACAAAAAACATGGTAAACAGCAACAGAAACGGGGTCCGGGCCTGCTTCACCTACACCTGCCCCTGCTGAGCGTACTTATGAGTTGCACATCCGCAGTACTATTAAGTCACCTGATAGGTTTCAGGTTCCTGAACAACGTTCTCCTCACTCTTTGCAGGAATCATCGGTAACTACCACCGGTGGAGGAGGCGGCGGCAGAGGTCGAGATGCCCAACATAGCCATGAGCAGCCTCGTAAGGCTGACGGGGAAAAGCAAGCAGGACGAGACACCGCGTCAAAGACCCCTGTTTCAAAAGAAGAAAGTTGCTGCAGTAACAGCGAGATGTGCCACAGATAGTGAGAACGCAGCTTCCGAATCTGACATGGGCGCTGACGCTGCTGGACAGCGCGGCGGAGATTACCATCTTTTGAGAGGCATTGCATCCACTACTGAAGGTGACAGCGACTGACATTTTTGTTGTAGTCGAGACAGCTGACACCAGAGTGGCTCCCCCTGATAGATTTTATGAAATAGTCCTAATGATTGAAGGTGACATTGAGCGAACCACAAAAGTTTTTTTTGGGGGAAAATCTTACAACTACCTATGATATTTTGTTGGCGGAGGTCGATTTGCCCCCACCCTTTGTCTTAGCTGCTCCTCAGGGGGAGGAGGTGATCATACCGCTTTCGCGCACACAGTGCCAAAGGAGCAAACTCTGCAGTATGCAGAAGATTGGGCTAAGGCGCTTGCACTGGCGTTGTACCATACTCACTGGGAATGGGACAAACTTTCCCCTTGACATGACATTTCCTTGCGGTCGATGCCACAGCCTCAACCCCAATACCCCATGCGTCGTAAGGTGAAAGCCTCCGTTGCAGAAATCCTTGAACAATTAGAATATCGTCTGTGTCTCCGATGAATAACCCACTTTTTACTGTGACCAAGCCGAATGGCTCGTACCGTTCGGTATTGGATTACCGCCACTTAAACTCATATTGTCGTTCGTGTGCGGTGCAGAATACTCACAGTTCTGCTCTAGTGGATAGTCTCATGTGTAAACAGTTTAAAACCACACTTGACATATCCAATGTTTTTTTTGCCCACAATCTGTCCTCTCTTAGTAGTCAATGGACAACTTTTACTAGCGGTGGCAAACAGGGCCATTTCCTTCGTTTGGCTATGGGATACAAGAATAGTCCAGGCGTTTTGGCCGCCCGCATTGTTTCTCTCTTGGAGAGACTCGTGGCAGATGCATGTTTGTATGTGGATGATATTTATCTCACAGACGACGAGTTATGGCCGCATCTGTGCCGTGTAGACCGTATAATTTGCTGTTTTGGGGACATAGGCTATAAATTTAACTTTGCGAAGAGTCACATTGCAGAGTATACAGTGTTGTTTCTGGGCTACGAGCTTAACAACGAAGGTCAAGGTTTGGCTCCTCATTTCCTAGAGAAAGGTGCACTTTTGTGGGCTCTGACGACACTGAACAAGTTGCAATCTTTACTGGGCTTTTTGTATTTTGGCCGTACATACATTCCAGAATATGCCCAGCGTATCAAGCCACTTTATGCGTTGATACATCCTACTTTTTCCAAATCGTGCCTACTGCCAAAACATTCAACCATCTTGTAATATTTGCAGGCTGACCTACTTGAATCTAAATTCTTGTCGACTTGTGACAACCACACTAACCTGGTGATAAGAATCGTACCAGGGGCGTTGGGTTTCAAGTACCTCACTTTCAATGAAGGTGGCACAGTCCCTAACCCTTACAAGTCACACTTGTACATTTCTTCTGAGTTGCGGTTTTCCACTGTGGAAAAAGTTTTGACAGCAGTGCAAATGGTGATTCTTAACGAACGTGCACTGTCGCAGGGAAAATGCATTTTGGTTGTTACTCCGTATCCTGCCTTGGAGGCACTGACAAAAGCCAGTGTACCGAATTCCAAAGCTTTGAACCCTCGGTGGATACAATGGGCTACATCCTTGACTTCCCCGGATGTAACATTCATTTTTGACTCCTTATTGAAGACTCTAGAGTTTTTGCAGTATGAATTTGTTCATCCTGCCCCTCTGACGATGTGCCCACTTGAGGATTTCCATTGTATCATTTACACTGACGGAAGCGCGCAAGCTGCTACGGGTTCAAGGCACGCATATTCTTCGGCCTGCGCAAAAGTGGTTGGTACAATAGTGGATGGTGAATCAAATCCAATGTCGTGCACACGCAGACATTAGGGGACTGTACCGCCCAGTTGGCAGAACTCTGTGCTCTGATGCTTGCATTGGAGTACGTTGATCCCAGTGTGACTACTCTTATTGTGAGTGACTCTTATTACTGTGTTCAGTCTTACAATGACAATCTACCCTTTTGGACTCAAAATGATTATCGTGACTCCAAGGGTCGCACAATAAAACATACAATTATCTGGGTTCGAGTGGCTGAGCTTAAAGAACGACTCCCACTCGTCTTTGTAATTCATACTCTGGGTCACCAGCGTGCTGGAGTTCACGCTGTTGGCAACTGTCTCGCTGATGAGGCCGCGAAGACAGCAGTTGCAACATATGCAGTGGCAGTGGATACACGTTCTAAAAGTAAGATTGATGATGACATCTTGCCAGCTATTGCCGCAACAGAGAAGGGAGGTAATTACCCTAAGGGTTTCCCTTCTAAATACTCTTATCATTTAAGTACTGATAAAGTTCCTTATATGAGAATTAACGACGTTGGAGACAGGTTGATTCCCAACGTGGACCGCAGACAGGCTTTGATTACAGCAGCCCACGCCCGGATGGCTTCGGCGCATGCCGGCGTGTCAGCTACTGTATCTTTTCTCCAGCAACGATATTGGTAGCGGGGTTTGTACAACCAGACACGTGAGTTTGTCCTTCAATGTGGCATATGTCAGCAAATTAAACCTTCCTCTGCTGCACGCCCATTCCAAACTCAGTTGTACATATCTAATAAACCACTTGCATGTGTTTATTTGGATCACTGCGGTCCTTTCTCCTCTGATACTGCGTATAAGTACATCTTAGTAGCAGTAGACTTTTGCACGCGCTTTGTCTGGGTGTGACCTCAAAGGAGCGCTGATTCTAGAACTGTCATAAGGGATTTGCGTGTCTTTGTGAGAATTTTTGCGCAGGGTACCTTCCATTCGGACCAGGGTCCAGCGTTTGCCTCTAAGGCGTACAAGGACGCCATGGCTTCATTGGGGGTCCAGGTCAAATTTTCGTATCCATACCGGCCTGAGGGTAATAGTGTTGTGGAGCAAATGAACCGTGACTTAAAGCAATCCTTGATAACAAAGGTTTTAGGTGCTGGCAGAGACTGGCTATCCCAACTCAATTGCGTTCAACCTGCACTAAATAATCTCCCTAGAAGGTCTCTGGGTGGATGACCCCCTTATGAAATGCTCTTTGGCATCAAGGTGTTTGTTCCGGACCTTGATGTTCTAGACATGGCGGCCGGAGCCGCATCATTTGACGTAGATCAACATTCTAATGTTTTGCAGAACCTACAAAAGACCAGAGACAGTCTTGCAAAGGAAACTTTGCACTCCACTTCTGAAGTTGCGTTGAAGATTCGGGTAGTCTGCTAGCTACCCCAAGTTGGCGACCTGGTCCGAGAGAAGATCGACAACAAGAAAGAATTTGGTCCTTCCTATCGAGTTCCAGCTGCCGTGCTTGGTGTGCAGGGTACAGGGCGAAAGGGGAACAGGTACATTTCCATTGACAATGTCAAACCACACAGGGTGGCCGATTCTCTATAGTATGACGCCGGCGGTTTCGTGTCCAACGATGATGCAACACTCTGTTTTGGCCCCGGATCCTGCCATCGGGCCTGATGTTGTCATTGAAATTAGTCCACTTACGAATCCTTTACTGAATGTACCTGCTGGTGATCCTCTTAATGACACTGAATATACTTACCCCACTGACTTGTCTATGCCTAATTTGGAGACCCGTGTGGCTAATCAATCCTGTTTTTCATTTGACACTGGCTCTTCCACATCTAAGTCCTCTTCAAAAGTTTCTTATTTTTTGCTACCTGGTTTAAAAAACATTTTTTGATTCCTCCTTGGACTTACATTTGGCTGGCGCTTATTGCAATTTTATTGTTCAGTCCAGAGGATTTGTGGTGTATTTTTTCAGTTTTATCAATGGCCACTACGTTCAAGAAAGAACTTCAATTAGAAGGATTGATGGAACTTTAGCTCCCCACTCCTCTTCGCACATCATGAAGAGGGACCAGACTTTTGTGAATATAACTGCTTGGCCCGTTTTAGATGGGATTGTATGGGATGCTGTAAAGTTCCAGATTCATGGTCCCACAGAGGTTATTAATGTTGCCAAAGTACTCTGTGTTTCTATGGGTGATGTGGTTAAGCAAAATATTCGCTCTGATGACGTTAAAGCCGTAGAGGCTTTATTTTCTGATTTGAAATACAATGCTGCTTTCGATGCTGAAGATTTGTATTTGGAGTCTGGGAATTATGGTGATTTGTACTGTTACCAGCATTTTGGCAATCACTTTCTGCATAAGACTAATTAATTTAGAAATATGGTTAATTTCACACAGTGGGAGCAATATCCCGCCCCAGTGGAAGGCAGCTCAAACACTTTTGAAAAAGATTTTCTATTTTACTGATTTTGATCAATCACACCCGGATGCATTTTATTTTAGGATAACTGAGAAGTCCTCTTCCAAGGTTAGACTTACCCACACTAAATTACTGTATTCAAAGTCCTTTATTGACCAGTTGGCTGTTGGGCGCTATGAACTATGGACAGATACTATTGATCTTAAATCTGTTTGGGGTTCTAAAAGTTGGCAAGTGCAAGGCACTGAGGCTTTGCATCGTGCAGGTCTCATCCCAAACCATATGTTGTTTCTGAATGACACTATTTCTCAAACCACTTGCTTTGGATTGGCTACTTCTAAACAATTAAATGCTTCTTCATTTCCTGATTTGGGTGAATACCCCCATTTGGGATAATTATACCAATACTTCCCTGAGTGACTTACAAGCCCTGTTAATTCCTCTTTTAATGTTTCCAGCATTAATCCTGAAGGCTGGTTGCTATGGCAGAAAAGTCCAGACCCCTGGCTATACAGAGGTCAGAGTTGATCCCCGTTTTCAGACTCATCATTCAGTCACCACCTATTCTGTAGGCAAATTATGCCAGAGTTGGCTCAGACATTCATCCTTGGCATTTGTTAAGCTACATTTATCCAAATTCACTGACACTGTCGACTTGAATGATTTTGTGAAAGGTCCAGCAGCTGGCAGATCTAAAAGATGGATATATACTGCTTACAATGAGATTTGGAAACTGTCACAAATTGAAGCTGCTTCTAGACTTAGAGCTATTGATCAGGCCAACTTAGAAATAGTGCTTGCCGTTGTAGATAATAGCATTAACACCCTTTCTTCCCGAATTTACACTTTGGATAATATTGTATCATCTGTGGTTGATATTGTGCAGGAAGATGTTGCCGTATTGTATCATGGGCAAAGTCAATTGCGTTCTGTTATGCAGTTTGCATGGACTTTGCAAACGTTAAAAAAAGGCCGAGTTATCCAGTGTTGGGGTATCTTTCATAGATTCACATGCATGAATCATTCCCCGTCGCCGAGGCGGTAGTCCCACGGTATATAAAAAAGCAGTACCAAAAGTAAACTATAGTAGTAGGCCTAAGAAAAATGCCTGAGGCCTAAACTGCAGTAGCCTATCTACCTCCTTATGCTAAAAGGACCAAGAACTTTGTCCCAGCCAATCATCTTACAGCACCCTCTAGAGCCCTCTCTGCAGAGCCAGTTCTCCTCAGATTTTCACCGCACCTCGTGTGGAAGGGAGTCTCCCTGAGTCTCTACTCCGTTTTTTCTCTACTTCAGGATGTCTCACAAGAAGGCCTTGTTTAGTCCTTGCAGAACATGCGACAGGAAAAGAGTCCATGTTGTTGATCAACATAAGGACTGTATTTATTGCCTCTATCCAAAGCATGAGGCAAAAAATTGAAAGATCTGCCGCACCTTCCCTTCTAAGACCTTAAGGGATAGGGAGGTCAGAGTCCTATTATGGCTTAAATCTTCTTCTGCTGATGATGATGATGACAGAGCTTCAACCTCCAGTAAAAGAGAAAGATAACAAGATGGTTCTTCAAGTGAGGGGAGAAAACATGTCAAAACCTCCCACTCCACTTCTGGCTCTTAGCAGAGATCTCCATCATCTTTCTCTGAAGCTTCAGTACTCAAGGACTCTAAAAAGCATAAAATGTGAGTAAAAGCTGCTCTGTCTCCTCAACTTTTCCTATGACTACCATCTCTATTACGCTTCAGCTCCTTCGTCAACTGCGACAATTTCTACTACAGCTATCACCTAGGATTTCTATTGTGGCGAAGAAAATCATCGTCGATGATCCGATGACGACAGACTCGTCGTCGAGGTCAAAGCACTCGTCAACAAAGGTACCGTCGACGAAGCCTCCATCATTGACGTTGACGAAGACATCTACGGTGCCGCCGATGACCGTCTCGTTGCCGAAGAAGCCAAGTCCGTCAATGACGAATCCATCGACGACGAGTCCGACGACGATCCCGTCGACGGTAGTCCTGTCGACGTCGAGTCTGTCGATGAGAGTTCTGTCGACGTCCAATCCGCCGACGATAATTCTGACGACTTTGAATCCGTCGACGATGGCCCCGTCGACGAAGCCAGGAACAACGTCTGCCATCAAGAGTCCTATGGCAGCAATTCAATCTCCAATGTCTCCATTGTCTACGGTGCCACCGATATCAATAGGCACTGCTTCTACGCCTCTTTCATCAAAGACTTTCCAGCCAACATCTTTCCACGGGCAAGGATGTTCTTATATCTCACTGCTTATGCCATCTCACCTCCTCGAGACTTATGCTCATCAAGAGGAGGATGGCTATGATGATCATGACAATGAAGGAGCATTTAGAATAGCTCACCATCCTTTGGAATTGAACATTAAGTTCCCTTACCTTCCCTATAAGTAGTTACTATCCCTGGATGTTGTCTCTGGGAGTATCTTGGATCTGGCCTTTTCATTTTGAAACCCTGTGTTTTGTTCAGGAATCTATCTCGACAGTTATTAGTGTCTATGGGCCAGATTAACCACTTTTTCCAGTCAGGATCAGTTTTGTTTTGTTTTAAAATGTGGGATACGTCTAAGTCCTCATCAGTATTGTTATTACTGTCAGGTATGGGATTAGGTATAGACAGTTTGTTTAAATCTTTTATCTTAGCAATTCCAAGACAAGATGTTTGTTGAACAGTGTCATTTAAAAACATTATTTGTTTTGGTATTACGCAGGCTCTGAATAATGCTTCTAAACCTTGCACCTGCCAATCTTTTGTACCCCGGCGGTCTTTGTCTCAATGTTGTCATTCCAAAAGTCAAAACCCAATGTAGACATTTGAGCATAAAAGTTTGCAGAATAAATGTGTTTAGTGTTGGTCAACATTGTTTTCATTCCTGTCTTATTTTCATTTTTAAAATAAAACGTTTCTGGATTGGTAACATTATACCCTGAGAAGTATTGAAATTTCTCATAAAATGTTTTCGAGCTGCCTTTTGGTGGCGTTGGACAATGTTCCCATTGATTATAAGTAAAAACATTTCTAGGGCTAGCAGATTTATGCAAATAATGATGACCATAGTGATTAAAACAATACATTTGTTCATAATCTGATGAACCTTGTAAGTATTCATGTTCTGTGAATTTTGCTGACATTTTTAAATCAGACATCATGTTATTAACAGCTTCAAAGTCCCAATCATCAATGAACGTGCTGGGTGATGCAAAGTCACTTAAAGAAACCTTGAATTGGTGTGGAATCTTCAGCAGTTCCACCGGGCCATAAATCTCATAGTCAGTAGTGTCCCATGCTATACCACCAGGTATAGGTACGGCTGTGATTTTTACTGATGACAGGTCTCTTTTTTCACGATGAGATGATTTGTGAGGTGTCAGGACCAAGTTGATTTTCTGACTTGCTGTGTCCATAGAGCTATATTTTCCATCTATCATCCTTCCCAAGCTTAACACAAGTATCATCCAGAGCAGGAGAAGAAATTCACCTAACCCAATCCAAAGTTCAACCCATGGTGAAACCAGATATGTTTTTCCAAGTTGATGAAAGAGCTCTGTTAACTTTTCTTTGAATGTTTTTATTTTTCGTGGCGTTTCTTCAGTTTCACTGGGATCCTCTGAAAAAGTATCAAAGTTTATGAAATAGCCAGAAGCAGTTCTGTCAATTGTTGGTATAGCTTCAGGATTATTTGAAGTCACTGGAGCCTTTTCTCTTTTCTCTTTTCACCATATCAATGTAGTCGGATGTCACATCATTGTAGATTGGTGTGTCTTGACGAACTGTTATTTGGGTATCCAGAGGCATAAGTTCCATTGCTTTGTTGCATAGTCCTTCTTTTCTTACTGCAGGTTTATCAAAGGTGATAAGTCTTTCAGTTTGAACCTCTTGGATTGTAGCAAGATTTGGACGCCTGCTACTTCTCGGGAGTCCACTGGGCCTACTACTTATTATTGCCACATGATTGTGGTTTGACCAGGTCGATTGAAACAACTCTGTGCTCCCTTTTACCAGCAAGTGGTGGTAATACTACTGATCTTGTTCCGTGGATTGCCAAGACAGGTACGGCTTTTCTGTGGAAGGCCCAAATTCCTTCTTTACCGCAATTTTCTCTCTGACTAGATCCCCAATCTTTGGAATCCAGACAGGTCTTGCTGGGTCAGGTGGTTTTCCTTCAGTGGTCATTTGTTTCTGTATTATATTACTCAGACTTCTTCTTGTTTCATTTAAGTCCTGTAAAACAGCCAAACGATCTTTGATATCAAAGAGTTTTTGTTCTACCACTGAAGTCTAACTATCGAGGTCCCCGATAAACATTCTAGTACCAAACATTAGTTCATACGGAGTGACTCCACCCAGAGAATTTCTTGGCAGATTATTAGGACTATGTTGGACACTTATTAGATGTTTGACCCACCCGTCACCCGAACCTAATACCTTGGCTGTTATGGATTGCTTTATGTCACGTTTTTTTCTTTCCACTCGGGATGGAAGGGACTAGAATACTGCAATGCAACGCCCAAGCTGACCATGGCCTCCTTGTAAGCCCTAGCGCTAAACGCAGGATCCTGGTCAGAATGTGGTGTGCCAATTGCGTATGTGCCGATAAAGACTCGCAAATCCTTTATAACAGTTCTGGCGTCAGCCGAGGGCTGGGGTCATAACCAAATAAATCTTGTGCAGGAATCCACTGCGACCATGAAATATTTGTAGTTACCATTCCTTTGTAAGGGACCAGATAAACACACGCTAGTGGTTTATCTGATATCAGAAGGGGTGTCTGCGCAGGACGTTCCACTGTGGAAACTTGTATTTTCTGACAGATTTCACATTCTAGTACATCATTTCTAGTTTGTTTCCTCATGCGCGGCCACCAGTATCTCCGTTTTAATAATAATACCGTGGTGGAAATTCCCGCATGTGTAGATGCTAGCCCTTCATGTGCTGCTACAATTAGTCCTAACCTATGCTCCATGTTTGGGATTGCCCTATCCCCCAGTCCAGGGATTCGAGCAAAAGGAACAGAGTTTGAATCAGTTATATATGAGTATTTTACTGGAAAGCCTTTCGGGAGTGTCTTACTACTGTCTTTGACTGTGGCAGTGACAGCTTGCATTATTTCGCTGTCTATTTTTGTTTTTGACCGGGTGATTGCAGCTACGGAAGCCATTTGCACAGCTGCCTTTGCGGCTTTATCAGCCAATGAATTCCCTGCAACGTGAACGCCATCACGCTGATGACTCAGTGTATGAATCACAGGAGTCTTTTGTAGTTCTTTCTTGAAAATAACTACTTCTTCCCAAAGCGTTTTATGCTTAATTGTGCCACCTTTTGCGTCTTTGAAACCGTTTTGAACCGAGTTCTGCAGATACTCATTGTAAGATTGTATGCAGTAATACGAATTGCACACTATTAGTGTGGGGAATACGCAATCGGTATTTTCAAGCGCCATCTTGAAAGCCTGTAGTTCAGCTCGCTGAGCTGTACAGTCTCCGAGTGATTGAGTTTTAGTGACCATCGGTCTGAATTTTCCTTCGCGCCAGCGATCTTTAACAATCACGCACGCACGCAGCACTATAGGCTTGTTTACCCCAATAGCGGGCTGTGCTGATCCGTCTGTATAGATTATACATCCGTAATGTTCTAGAGGCAGAATTTCAGTCGGCAGAGGACATTCATATTCGTATTGAAGAAATTCTTGTGTCTTTAAATTAGCGTCAAAATGGTATTCAACGTCTGTTGCAGCAAGAGAGTTAACCCATTGAATCCATCTCGGATGTAAAGCTTTTGTATTGGGAATGCTAGCTCTTGTCACTGTCTCTAAGGCAGGTACAGGTGCAACGATCATTATACGTTTACCCTGTGCGAGAGCTCTCTCTTTTGCTACTGCAGTTTGAACCGCTGTCAGAATTTTTTCTGTTGATGAGAATTTCATTTCAGCTTGTGTGTACAAGTGTGATTTGTAAGCGATTGGTACCTTTTCTCATTCATTAAAGGTCAGGTATGTGAATCCGCATTTCCCTGGGATGACACGGATCACTAGATTGTGAACGTTTTCGCGTGTCTGTAACTGTTTTTTAGCTATCATGTCTGTTTGGACTGATCAGAATTTCTGTGTGTGCTTGAGTCCAATTAGTTTGTTTGAAATCAGGTTTGATTACTTCGTATAGAGGTGTAACCCTTTCTGCGTAATTTAGAACATAAGTTCTACCGAAATTCAGGAAACCTAGAATTGACTGTAGGTTTTTCAGTGTTTTTGGAGGTTGAAGCAGCGCACACTTCTCAAGAAAGTTTGCTGCCAGGCTTTTGCCTTCACTTGATAACTCGTACCCTAAAAATAGGACATTGAGGTGGGCAATTCGTGATTTCTTAAAATTGAATTTATAGTATACCCTTCAGAAGCAAACCCAAGTATTATCGTGTTCATTCTTTTCAAGTGTACATCCAAGTTGGAATAATATATACTGTAGTTTAGACATAGGACTAAGGTCTACTAGGTCTCTACTGAATATATTAGACTTAATTATGTGTGTGCCAGCTAGCTCAGAGGTCACTAGAAACTTTCTTGAAAGTACAAGAAGGGATTAGTTTCTGACAACCATATAACATGACAACTTTGTTTCCCGAGAATAAGAAATCAATCTTCAGAGTCGCGGAAACAATAGATAACTATTTTACTCAGTCAATCGTGCATGCTTAGTTTCACCAGAGTTGCTGAGAAATTAGATAGATGGGCGTTTTCAATAAAAGGTATTTATTCAACAGTCTTCTATCTCAAGCATGAGAAATATACTGCTACAATAGTAATGCTGGTTATAAAGTACAAGGCATATAATACGAACAGTATTATAAAGTAGTACTGTAAAAGCATGATATGGTTTCTAAGCCATAAGTTGCCTTAAATAGATAAAATGCATAAAATACATACAATGATAAAAGAGATGGCTAAAAGTACTCAACTGGTGCTTCTAAAATATGCCTACCCTGGTGTACCTGACCTAAGCCTAGCACAAAGGAAGAAATGAGTTTTAGGAGTAGTTTTAAGTTTAGTAGTCTTTGCCTAGAATCTGCCAAGAGTCTAATCAAGAATTCTCTAAGGGTCTAATCATCTCTGTACCTTGGTTTAGAATGAAGGAGGTCTTGTATCTCTCTCTCAGGACTCGATCTCCCAGATACCCGCAAGGGTAAGCTGGAAACACTGGAGCTGGATTTCTCGGCAAGAGAAGAAACAGCGTCTCTCAGTGCGTCTGCTGGAGGGTCGGTTTCCTTCGGCACTTGCTGCTGCAGGGCATCGGGCAAGTAGTTAGTCGATCGGCTCCAAGAACCACTGTGTGTTAGTTTGGGCAAATGTGGGCATATTTATACCATGAAGGTGCCGAGTTTGATGCATGATTGGACTTAACGTCACTCAAAGGTTCATTTCCTAGAAAACTCCAGGATTTCTTGGATAACTTAATATTCAAGCAGGGGGAAGATCCTAGCTGCTGAAGGCGGATTTCTCCAAGAAATCGTTGTGAATTCTCTGAACTTAGTGGAAGTAGCCTTGCCGTATTTGGGCTGTTAGGCTCAGGCCAAATATGGTAATGATTTCTATGCCTATATAAGGATAGGGTAAAGTATACCTATATAAGGGCATGAATCGGGAAAAGTTACACTAGGGTCCTAGATTCGTTTACAACACCCACTCCAAGATCTTAAGTTCAATAAGACTAGACCTATAAGCACTGAGCAATTCTAAAGTAAGTGTTCACAAAAGTGTACAAATTTGCATTTGAAAAGGCTTGTTTATATTAAAAAACGAAAGTGAAAGTACACTGTATGAGCCAATAAGAAAGCGTACCTTCAAATATTTACAAAGCAAATGAAAATATACATTCATGAAATGTCTCAAGTCTGTACAGAAAAGAAAAATTAAATCGAGACCATTTCATAGCATAATATTTGAAACTATTGTATTATGATGGCTAGGTCAGTAGAAAGTCCTAAAAAGAAATCTTGTTCTCTATGAATGGTTCTACTTTAAGCAGATTACTCTGTGCCAAAAAAGTTCTAATTTTGGAAAAAGTTCAAAAGTTGCATTTGTAGAAAAGTTTGTAAGCCGGAGGGTTTGTTTTGAAAAATGAAGGACGAATTTCAAAGTTCAGGGAACGCTGTGTCAATATTATCAAAAGTTATTCTCAGAGTCAGGAGAAAACATCAGATCATCGAGGCTGGCAAAAAAGCCGTCTACTGTAGTAGGCGAAAGTGGAACTACTTGATCAAGCAGATCAAATGTGCATAGGTGCGGATCATTGCCGTCAGCATAGGAAGCATTAGCAACGTCAGCAGTCGATATAACCTGTAGGCCTGAAGTTTCTCGTACCTCACCCATAGTTAAACTTGCCGGTGAGATCTCAATGAATGCCGTCCTCAGAATTGGCAGCCGTTGGGGGCAACACGTTGCATGAGCCGTTACAGGACCTAGCAAAGCTTCAACATTTGATGGCAGTACTGATCGAAGTGTGAAACAGATGTCTAACACGCATTCTTCTCCTTAAAGCAGGCATCGCAGAACAGGTAAGATGCCATCTTGCCAGATTGGTCTGAACGAAAGAAACCATGTGGTGTTCAGGTCCCTTAAACGTGCCAAGCAGAGAATCTGTGTAATCCGCTCACGATACCTCATTGCACGGAGGGCTTCTTCCATGGACATCTGGGCATCGTTGTTCTCCGGACTTGCCATATCGAAGCAGGAGAAATAAAAAGAGTATCCCAGCTACGAGTCCCAAGATGAGAGGTAGTCCGACGAACACAGAGTGTACGAAATTTGGAAAAATTCCTAGGACTGCTTCAAAAGGTGCTAACAGTCCCGAAAAAATTGTCTTAAATACATGTGCGATTCCGCAGGTATCGGACATGTTTAAGATTTGGCTCAACATTTCCACAAAATGCGTAGGACAATTTGTTGATAAAAGGGCATGTCTCAGTATTATATTACTCAGACTTCTTCTTGTTTCATTTAAGTCCTGTAAAACAGCCAAACGATCTTTGATATCAAAGGGTTTTTGTTCTACCACTGAAGTCTGACTATCGAGGTCCCCGATAAACATTCTAGTACCAAACATTAGTTCATACGGAGTGACTCCACCCAGAGAATTTCTTGGCAGATTATTAAGACTATGTTGGACACTTATTAGATGTTTGACCCACCCGTCACCCGAACCTAATACCTTGGCTGTTATGGATTGCTTTATGTCACGTTTTTTTCTTTCCACTCGGGATGGAAGGGACTAGAATACTGCAATGCAACGCTCAAGCTGACCATGGCCTCCTTGTAAGCCCTAGAGCTAAACGCAGGATCCTGGTCAGAATGTGGTGTGCCAATTGCGTATGTGCCGATAAAGACTCGCAAATCCTTTATAACAGTTCTGGCGTCAGCCGAGGGCTGGGGTCATAACCAAATAAATCTTGTGCAGGAATCCACTGTGACCATGATATATTTATAGTTACCATTCCTTTGTAAGGGACCAGATAAACACACGCTAGTGGTTTATCTGAAATCAGAAGGGGTGTCTGCGCAGGACGTTCCACTGTGGAAACTTTTATTTTCTGACAGATTTCACATTCTAGTACATCATTTCTAGTTTGTTTCCTCATGCGCGGCCACCAGTATCTCCGTTTTAATAATAACACCGTGGCGGAAATTCCCGCATGTGTAGATGCTAACCCTTCATGTGCTGCTACAATTAGTCCTAACCTATGTTCCATGTTTGGGATTGCCCTATCCCCCACTCCAGGGATTCGAGCAAAAGGAACAGAGTTTGCATCAGTTATATATGAGTATTTTATTGGAAAGCCTTTCAGGAGTGTCTTACTACTGTCTTGGCATGTGGCAGTGACAGCTTGCATTATTTCGCTGTCTATTTTTGTTTTTGACCGGGTGATTGCAGCTACGGAAGCCATTTGCACAGCTGCCTTCGCGGTTTCATCAGCCAAGGAATTCCCTGCAACGTGAACGCCATCACGCTGATGACTCAGTGTATGAATCACGTGAGTCTTTTGTAGTTCTTTCTGGAAAAGAACTACTTCTTCCCAAAGCGTTTTATGCTTAATTGCGCCACCTTTTGCGTCTTTGAAACCGTTTTGAACCGAGTTCTGCAGATACTCATTGTAAGATTGTATGCAGTAATACGAATTGCACACTATTACTGTGGGGAATTTGCAATCGGTATTTTGAAGCGCCATCTTGAAAGCCTGTAGTTCAGCTCGCTGAGCTGTACAGTCTCCGAGTGATTGAGTTTTAGTGACCATCGGTCTGAATTTTCCTTCGCGCCAGCGACCTTTAACAATCACGCACGCAGCACTATAGGCTTGTTTACCCCAATAGCGGGCTGTGCTGATCCGTCTGTATAGATTATACATTCGTAATGTTCTAGAGGCAGAATTTCAGTCGGCAGAGGACATTCATATTCGTATTGAAGAAATTCTTGTGTCTTTAAATTAGCGTCAAAATGGTATTCAACGTCTGTTGCATCAAGAGAGTTAACCCATTGAATCCATCTCGGATGTAAAGCTTTTGTATTGGGAATGATAGCTCTTGTCACTGTCTCTAAGGCAGGTACAGGTGTAACGATCATTATACGTTTACCCTGTGCGAGAGCTCTCTTTTGCTACTGCAGTTTGAACCGCTGTCAGAATTTTTCCTGATGAGAATTTCATTTCAGCTTGTGTGTACAAGTGTGATTTGTAAGCGATTGGTACCTTTTCTCCTTCATTAAAGGTCAGGTATGTGAATCCGCATTTCCCTTGGATGACACGGATCACTAGATTGTGAACGTTTTCGCGTGTCTGTAACTGTTTTTTAGCTATCGTGTCTGTTTGGACTTATCAGAATTTCTGTGTGTGCCTGAGTCCAATTAGTTTGTTTGAAATCAGGTTTGATTATTTCGTATAGAGGTTTAACCCTTTCTGCGTAATTTAGAACATAAGTTCTACCAAAATTCAGGAAAGCTAGAATTGACTGTAGGTTTTTCAGTGTTTTTGGAGGTTGAAGCAGCGCACACTTCTCAAGAAAGTTTGCTGCCACGCTTTTGCCTTCACTTGATAACTCGTACCCTAAAAATAGGACATTGAGGTGGGCAATTCGTGATTTCTTAAAATTTAATTTATAGTATACCTTTCAGAAGCAAACCCAAGTATTATCGTGTTCATTCTTTTCAAGTGTACATCCAAGTTGGAATAATATATACTGTAGTTTAGACATAGGACTAAGGTCTACTAGGTCTCTACCGAATATATTAGACTTAATTATGTGTGTGCCAGCTAGCTCAGAGGTCACTAGAAACTTTCTTGAAAGTACAAGAAGGGATTCGTTTCTGACAACCATATAACATGACAACTTTGTTTCCCAAGAATAAGAAATCAATCTTCAGAGTCGCGGAAACAATAGATAACTATTTTACTCAGTCAATCGTGCATGCTTAGTTTCACCAGAGTTGCTGAGAAATTAGATAGATGGGCGTTTTCAATAAAAGGTATTTATTCAACAGTCTTCTTTCTCAAGCATGAGAAATGTACTGCTACAATAGTAATGCTGGTTATAAAGTACAAGGCATATAATACGAACAGTATTATAAAGTAGTACTGTAAAAGCATGATATGGTTTCTAAGCCATAAGTTGCCTTAAATAGATAAAATGCATAAAATACATACAATGATAAAAGAGATGGCTAAAAGTACTCAACTGGTGCTTCTAAAATACGCCTACCCTGGTGTACCTGACCTAAGCCTAGCACAAGGGAAGAAATAAGTTTTAGGAGTTAGGAGTAGTTTTAAGTTTAGTATTCTTTGCCTAGAATCTGCCAAGAGTCTAATCAAGAATTCTCTAAGGGTCTAATCATCTCCGTACCTTGGTTTAGAATGAAGGAGGTCTTGTAGCTCTGTCTCAGGACTCGATCTCCCAGATACCCGCAAGGGTACGCTGGAAACACTGGAGCTGGATTTCTCGGCAAGAGAAGAAACAGCGTCTCTCAGTGGGTCTGCTGGAGGGTCGGCTTCCTTCGGCACTTGCTGCTGCAGGGCGTCGGGCAAGTAGTTAGTCGATCGGCTCCAAGAACCACTGTGTGTTAGTTTGGGCAAATGTGGGCATATTTATACCATGAAGGTGCCGAGTTTGATGCATGATTGGACTTAATAACGTCACTCAAAGGTTCATTTCCTAGAAAACTCCATGATTTCTTGGATAACTTAATATTCAAGCAGGGGGAAGATCCTAGCTGCTGAAGGCGGGTTTCTCAATTAAAAAAAAAAAAAATGACGAAGGCGGGTTTCTCCAAGAAATCGTTGTGAATTCTCTGAACTTAGTGTAAGTAGCCTTGCCGTATTTGGGCTGTTAGGCTCAGGCCAAATATGGTAATGATTTCTATGCCTATAGAAGGATAGGGTAAAGTATACCTATATAAGGGCATGAATCGGGAAAAGTTACACTAGGGTCCTAGATTAGTTTACAACACCCACTCCAAGATCTTAAGTTCAATAAGACTAGACCTATAAGCACTGAGCAATTCTAAAGTAAGTGTTCACAATCCCACCCAAAATACAAATTTGCATTTGAAAAGGCTTGTTTATATTAAAAACGAAAGTGAAAGTACACTGTATGAGCCAATAAGAAAGCATACCTTCAAATATTTACAAAGCAAATGAAAATATACATTCATGAAATGTCTCTCAAGTCTGTACAGAAAAGAAAAATTAAATCGAGACCATTTCATAGCATAATATTTGAAACTATTATATTATGATGGCTAGGTCGGTAGAAAGTCCTAAAAAGAAATCTTGTTCTCTATGAATGGTTCTACTTTAAGCAGATTACTCTGTGCCAAAAAAGTTCTAATTTTGGAAAAAGTTCAAAAGTTGCATTTGTAGAAAAGTTTGTAAGCCGGAGGGTTTGTTTTGAAAAATGAAGGACGAATTTCAAAGTTCAGGGAACGCTGTGTCAATATTATCAAAAGTTATTCTCAGAGTCAGGAGAAAACATCAGATCGAGGCTGGCAAAAAAGCCGTCTACTGTAGTAGGCGAAAGTGGAACTACTTGATCAAGCAGATCAAATGTGCATAGGTGCGGATCATTGCCGTCAGCATAGGAAGCATTAGCAACGTCAGCAGTCGATAAAACCTGTACGCCTGAAGTTTCTCGTACCTCACCCGTAGTTAAACTTGCCGGTGAGATCTCAATGAATGCCGTCCTCAGAATTGGCAGCCGTTGGGGGCAGCACGTTGCATGAGCCGTTACAGGACCTAGCAAAGCTTCAACATTTGATGGCAGTACTGATCGAAGTGTGAAACAGATGTCTAACACGCATTCTTCTCCTTAAAGCAGGCATCGCAGAACAGGTAAGATGCCATCTTGCCAGATTGGTTTGAACGAAAGAAACCATGTGTTCAGGTCCCTTAAACGTGCCAAGCCGAGAATCTGTTTAATCCGTTCACGATACCTCATTGCACGGAGGGCTTCTTCCATGGACATCTGGGTATCGTTGTTCTCCGGACTTGCCATATCGAAGCAGGAGAAATAAAAAGAGTATCCCAGCTACGAGTCCCAAGATGAGAGGTAGTCCGACGAACACAGAGTGTACGAAATTTGGAAAAATTTCTAGGACTGCTTCAAAAGGTGCTAACAGTCCCGAAAAAATTGTCTTAAATACATGTGCGATTCCGCAGGTATCGGACATGTTTAAGATTTGGCTCAACATTTCCACAAAATGCGTAGGACAATTTGTTGATAAAAGGGCATGTCTCAGTATTATATTACTCAGACTTCTTCTTGTTTCATTTAAGTCCTGTAAAACAGCCAAACGATCTTTGATATCAAAGGGTTTTTGTTCTACCACTGAAGTCTGACTATCGAGGTCCCCGATAAACATTCTAGTACCAAACATTAGTTCATACGGAGTGACTCCACCCAGAGAATTTCTTGGCAGATTATTAAGACTATGTTGGACACTTATTAGATGTTTGACCCACCCGTCACCCGAACCTAATACCTTGGCTGTTATGGATTGCTTTATGTCACGTTTTTTTCTTTCCACTCGGGATGGAAGGGACTAGAATACTGCAATGCAACGCTCAAGCTGACCATGGCCTCCTTGTAAGCCCTAGAGCTAAACGCAGGATCCTGGTCAGAATGTGGTGTGCCAATTGCGTATGTGCCGATAAAGACTCGCAAATCCTTTATAACAGTTCTGGCGTCAGCCGAGGGCTGGGGTCATAACCAAATAAATCTTGTGCAGGAATCCACTGTGACCATGATATATTTATAGTTACCATTCCTTTGTAAGGGACCAGATAAACACACGCTAGTGGTTTATCTGAAATCAGAAGGGGTGTCTGCGCAGGACGTTCCACTGTGGAAACTTTTATTTTCTGACAGATTTCACATTCTAGTACATCATTTCTAGTTTGTTTCCTCATGCGCGGCCACCAGTATCTCCGTTTTAATAATAACACCGTGGCGGAAATTCCCGCATGTGTAGATGCTAACCCTTCATGTGCTGCTACAATTAGTCCTAACCTATGTTCCATGTTTGGGATTGCCCTATCCCCCACTCCAGGGATTCGAGCAAAAGGAACAGAGTTTGCATCAGTTATATATGAGTATTTTATTGGAAAGCCTTTCAGGAGTGTCTTACTACTGTCTTGGCATGTGGCAGTGACAGCTTGCATTATTTCGCTGTCTATTTTTGTTTTTGACCGGGTGATTGCAGCTACGGAAGCCATTTGCACAGCTGCCTTCGCGGTTTCATCAGCCAAGGAATTCCCTGCAACGTGAACGCCATCACGCTGATGACTCAGTGTATGAATCACGTGAGTCTTTTGTAGTTCTTTCTGGAAAAGAACTACTTCTTCCCAAAGCGTTTTATGCTTAATTGCGCCACCTTTTGCGTCTTTGAAACCGTTTTGAACCGAGTTCTGCAGATACTCATTGTAAGATTGTATGCAGTAATACGAATTGCACACTATTACTGTGGGGAATTTGCAATCGGTATTTTGAAGCGCCATCTTGAAAGCCTGTAGTTCAGCTCGCTGAGCTGTACAGTCTCCGAGTGATTGAGTTTTAGTGACCATCGGTCTGAATTTTCCTTCGCGCCAGCGACCTTTAACAATCACGCACGCAGCACTATAGGCTTGTTTACCCCAATAGCGGGCTGTGCTGATCCGTCTGTATAGATTATACATTCGTAATGTTCTAGAGGCAGAATTTCAGTCGGCAGAGGACATTCATATTCGTATTGAAGAAATTCTTGTGTCTTTAAATTAGCGTCAAAATGGTATTCAACGTCTGTTGCATCAAGAGAGTTAACCCATTGAATCCATCTCGGATGTAAAGCTTTTGTATTGGGAATGATAGCTCTTGTCACTGTCTCTAAGGCAGGTACAGGTGTAACGATCATTATACGTTTACCCTGTGCGAGAGCTCTCTTTTGCTACTGCAGTTTGAACCGCTGTCAGAATTTTTCCTGATGAGAATTTCATTTCAGCTTGTGTGTACAAGTGTGATTTGTAAGCGATTGGTACCTTTTCTCCTTCATTAAAGGTCAGGTATGTGAATCCGCATTTCCCTTGGATGACACGGATCACTAGATTGTGAACGTTTTCGCGTGTCTGTAACTGTTTTTTAGCTATCGTGTCTGTTTGGACTTATCAGAATTTCTGTGTGTGCCTGAGTCCAATTAGTTTGTTTGAAATCAGGTTTGATTATTTCGTATAGAGGTTTAACCCTTTCTGCGTAATTTAGAACATAAGTTCTACCAAAATTCAGGAAAGCTAGAATTGACTGTAGGTTTTTCAGTGTTTTTGGAGGTTGAAGCAGCGCACACTTCTCAAGAAAGTTTGCTGCCACGCTTTTGCCTTCACTTGATAACTCGTACCCTAAAAATAGGACATTGAGGTGGGCAATTCGTGATTTCTTAAAATTTAATTTATAGTATACCTTTCAGAAGCAAACCCAAGTATTATCGTGTTCATTCTTTTCAAGTGTACATCCAAGTTGGAATAATATATACTGTAGTTTAGACATAGGACTAAGGTCTACTAGGTCTCTACCGAATATATTAGACTTAATTATGTGTGTGCCAGCTAGCTCAGAGGTCACTAGAAACTTTCTTGAAAGTACAAGAAGGGATTCGTTTCTGACAACCATATAACATGACAACTTTGTTTCCCAAGAATAAGAAATCAATCTTCAGAGTCGCGGAAACAATAGATAACTATTTTACTCAGTCAATCGTGCATGCTTAGTTTCACCAGAGTTGCTGAGAAATTAGATAGATGGGCGTTTTCAATAAAAGGTATTTATTCAACAGTCTTCTTTCTCAAGCATGAGAAATGTACTGCTACAATAGTAATGCTGGTTATAAAGTACAAGGCATATAATACGAACAGTATTATAAAGTAGTACTGTAAAAGCATGATATGGTTTCTAAGCCATAAGTTGCCTTAAATAGATAAAATGCATAAAATACATACAATGATAAAAGAGATGGCTAAAAGTACTCAACTGGTGCTTCTAAAATACGCCTACCCTGGTGTACCTGACCTAAGCCTAGCACAAGGGAAGAAATAAGTTTTAGGAGTTAGGAGTAGTTTTAAGTTTAGTATTCTTTGCCTAGAATCTGCCAAGAGTCTAATCAAGAATTCTCTAAGGGTCTAATCATCTCCGTACCTTGGTTTAGAATGAAGGAGGTCTTGTAGCTCTGTCTCAGGACTCGATCTCCCAGATACCCGCAAGGGTACGCTGGAAACACTGGAGCTGGATTTCTCGGCAAGAGAAGAAACAGCGTCTCTCAGTGGGTCTGCTGGAGGGTCGGCTTCCTTCGGCACTTGCTGCTGCAGGGCGTCGGGCAAGTAGTTAGTCGATCGGCTCCAAGAACCACTGTGTGTTAGTTTGGGCAAATGTGGGCATATTTATACCATGAAGGTGCCGAGTTTGATGCATGATTGGACTTAATAACGTCACTCAAAGGTTCATTTCCTAGAAAACTCCATGATTTCTTGGATAACTTAATATTCAAGCAGGGGGAAGATCCTAGCTGCTGAAGGCGGGTTTCTCAATTAAAAAAAAAAAAAATGACGAAGGCGGGTTTCTCCAAGAAATCGTTGTGAATTCTCTGAACTTAGTGTAAGTAGCCTTGCCGTATTTGGGCTGTTAGGCTCAGGCCAAATATGGTAATGATTTCTATGCCTATAGAAGGATAGGGTAAAGTATACCTATATAAGGGCATGAATCGGGAAAAGTTACACTAGGGTCCTAGATTAGTTTACAACACCCACTCCAAGATCTTAAGTTCAATAAGACTAGACCTATAAGCACTGAGCAATTCTAAAGTAAGTGTTCACAATCCCACCCAAAATACAAATTTGCATTTGAAAAGGCTTGTTTATATTAAAAACGAAAGTGAAAGTACACTGTATGAGCCAATAAGAAAGCATACCTTCAAATATTTACAAAGCAAATGAAAATATACATTCATGAAATGTCTCTCAAGTCTGTACAGAAAAGAAAAATTAAATCGAGACCATTTCATAGCATAATATTTGAAACTATTATATTATGATGGCTAGGTCGGTAGAAAGTCCTAAAAAGAAATCTTGTTCTCTATGAATGGTTCTACTTTAAGCAGATTACTCTGTGCCAAAAAAGTTCTAATTTTGGAAAAAGTTCAAAAGTTGCATTTGTAGAAAAGTTTGTAAGCCGGAGGGTTTGTTTTGAAAAATGAAGGACGAATTTCAAAGTTCAGGGAACGCTGTGTCAATATTATCAAAAGTTATTCTCAGAGTCAGGAGAAAACATCAGATCGAGGCTGGCAAAAAAGCCGTCTACTGTAGTAGGCGAAAGTGGAACTACTTGATCAAGCAGATCAAATGTGCATAGGTGCGGATCATTGCCGTCAGCATAGGAAGCATTAGCAACGTCAGCAGTCGATAAAACCTGTACGCCTGAAGTTTCTCGTACCTCACCCGTAGTTAAACTTGCCGGTGAGATCTCAATGAATGCCGTCCTCAGAATTGGCAGCCGTTGGGGGCAGCACGTTGCATGAGCCGTTACAGGACCTAGCAAAGCTTCAACATTTGATGGCAGTACTGATCGAAGTGTGAAACAGATGTCTAACACGCATTCTTCTCCTTAAAGCAGGCATCGCAGAACAGGTAAGATGCCATCTTGCCAGATTGGTTTGAACGAAAGAAACCATGTGTTCAGGTCCCTTAAACGTGCCAAGCCGAGAATCTGTTTAATCCGTTCACGATACCTCATTGCACGGAGGGCTTCTTCCATGGACATCTGGGTATCGTTGTTCTCCGGACTTGCCATATCGAAGCAGGAGAAATAAAAAGAGTATCCCAGCTACGAGTCCCAAGATGAGAGGTAGTCCGACGAACACAGAGTGTACGAAATTTGGAAAAATTTCTAGGACTGCTTCAAAAGGTGCTAACAGTCCCGAAAAAATTGTCTTAAATACATGTGCGATTCCGCTGGTATCGGACATGTTTAAGATTTGGCTCAACATTTCCACAAAATGCGTAGGACAATTTGTTGATAAAAGGGCATGTCTCAGTATTATATTACTCAGACTTCTTCTTGTTTCATTTAAGTCCTGTAAAACAGCCAAACGATCTTTGATATCAAAGGGTTTTTGTTCTACCACTGAAGTCTGACTATCGAGGTCTCCGATAAACATTCTAGTAGCAAACATTAGTTCATACGGAGTGACTCCACCCAGAGAATTTCTTGGCAGATTATTAAGACTATGTTGGACACTTATTATATGTTTGACCCACCCGTCACCCGAACCTAATACCTTGGCTGTTATGGATTGCTTTATGTCACGTTTTTTTCTTTCCACTCGGGATGGAAGGGACTAGAGTACTGCAATGCAACGCTCAAGCTGACCATGGCCTCCTTGTAAGCCCTAGAGCTAAACGCAGGATCCTGGTCAGAATGTGGTGTGCCAATTGCGTATGTGCCGATAAAGACTCGCAAATCCTTTATAACAGTTCTGGCGTCAGCCGAGGGCTGGGGTCATAACCAAATAAATCTTGTGCAGGAATCCACTGCGACCATGATATATTTATAGTTACCATTCCTTTGTAAGGGACCAGATAAACACACGCTAGTGGTTTATCTGATATCAGAAGGGGTGTCTGCGCAGGACGTTCCACTGTGGAAACTTGTATTTTCTGACAGATTTCACATTCTAGTACATCATTTCTAGTTTGTTTCCTCATGCGCGGCCACCAGTATCTCCGTTTTAATAATTACACCGTGGCGGAAATTCCCGCATGTGTAGATGCTAGCCCTTCATGTGCTGCTACAATTAGTCCTAACCTATGTTTCATGTTTGGGATTGCCCTATCCCCTACTCCAGGGATTCGAGCAAAAGGAACAGAGTTTGCATCAGTTATATATGAGTATTTTACTGGAAAGCCTTTCGGGAGTGTCTTACTACTGTCTTTGACTGTGGCAGTGACAGCTTGCATTATTTTGCTGTCTATTTTTGTGTTTGACCGGGTGATTGCAGCTACGGAAGCCATTTGCACAGCTGCCTTTGCGGCTTCATCAGCCAATGAATTCCCTGCACCGTGAACGCCATCACGCTGATGACTCAGTGTATGAATCACGTGAGTCTTTTGTAGTTCTTTCTGGAAAAGAACTACTTCTTCCCAAAGCATTTTATGCTTAATTGCGCCACCTTTTGCGTCTTTGAAACCGTTTTGAACCGAGTTCTGCAGATACTCATTGTAAGATTGTATGCAGTAATACGAATTGCACACTATTAGTGTGGGGAATTCGCAATCGGTATTTTGAAGCGGCATCTTGAAAGTCTGTAGTTCAGCTCGCTGAGCTGTACAGTCTCCGAGTGATTGAGTTTTAGTGACCATCGGTCTGAATTTTCCTTCGCGCCAGCGACCTTTAACAATCACGCACGCAGCACTATAGGCTTGTTTACCCTACTAGCGGGCTGTGCTGATCCGTCTGTATAGATTATACATCATTAATGTTCTAGAGGCAGAATTTCAGTCGGCAGAGGACATTCATATTCGTATTGAAGAAATTCTTGTGTCTTTAAATTAGCATCAAAATGGTATTCAACGTCTGTTGCAGCAAGAGAGTTAACCCATTGAATCCATCTCGGATGTTAAGCTTTTGTTTTGGGAATGCTAGCTCTTGTCACTGTCTCTAAGGCAGGTACAGGTGTAACGATCATTATACGTTTACCCTGTGCGAGAGCTCTCTCTTTTGCTACTGCAGTTTGAACCGCTGTCAGAATTTTTTCTGTTGATGAGAATTTCATTTCAGCTTGTGTGTACAAGTGTGATTTGTAAGCGATTGGTACCTTTTCTCCTTCATTAAAGGTCAGGTATGTGAATCCGCATTTCCCTGGGATGACACGGTTCACTAGATTGTGAACGTTTTCGCGTGTCTGTAACTGTTTTTCAGCTATCATGTCTGTTTGGACTGATCAGAATTTCTGTGTGTGCTTGAGTCCAATTAGTTTGTTTGAAATCAGGTTTGATTACTTCGTATAGAGGTTTAACCCTTTCTGCGTAATTTAGAACATAAGTTCTACCGAAATTCAGGAAACCTAGAATTGGCTGTAGATTTTTCAGTGTTTTTGGAGGTTGAAGCAGCGCACACTTCTCAAGAAAGTTTGCTGCCAGGCTTTTGCCTTCACTTGATAACTCGTACCCTAAAAATAGGACATTGAGGTGGGCAATTCGTGATTTCTTAAAATTGAATTTATAGTATACCCTTCAGAAGCAAACCCAAGTATTATCGTGTTCATTCTTTTCAAGTGTACATCCAAGTCGTCATCTGTAAGATAGATGTCATCGACATATGATAATGCCGCATCGTCGTACTTTTGTAGTAACTCTGTTACTCTAGCTGAAAATAACCCTGGGCTATTCTTGAATCCCTGGGGGAGACGGCAAAATTGTCCCTGCGTCCCCAAGATTGAGAAAGCTGTCATGTGTCTGCTTTCTGGTGCAATGTTTTGATAGAAAAACCCATTTGAAATGTCTAATGTGGTTTTATATTTTTGCGCACAATGTTATTCATCAGTGCAGCACTATGTGCACTTTGTACTGCAAATGTTTTACAACAGGAGTTTAGGTGTCTGTAATCCAAAAATAGGCAATATGAATTGTCTGGTTTGGAGACAGGAAACAAAGGATTGTTCATAGATGAGGTGCATGTTTCAATCACCCCTTGATATTCAAGTTGATTTAGAATTTCCCTGACTTGTTTTTTAGCTTTCTGATTAACAGGGTACTGTCTCTGAGCAGTAGGTTGGTTTTTTAACTGTATTTTGTGGTGAGGAGCATCCTCATCCCATCCTACGTGATTTTTATATAATGCTGGGGCTTGAGCTACAGCCCATTTCCTTGCATTTGTATATTTTTTATGAATTGGAATGTGATTTGAGAAGGCTGGCATAATCATTTCTTAGCCGTGTGGGCACTCCCTAACAACAACAGGTGGCCAGTCTTTTTCAGCTAGAAGTATGTCATAACCCTTGGAAAGCTTGTCCCAAAAGAGAGCTTTTATTTTTCTAGTTATGTCCCCCTCCATCCGTAGTGTTATTTCGTATAATTTGTGGGGTACACTAACCCTGGTGTCGGCAGTTTCAACTTGAATGCATTCATTCAAGTCTACTGTCTCCAGATGAACCATCAGGATCTTGCGAGCTATGGTCACTTCTGCTGCGCTGTCTAGCATTGTCTGAGCCCATTCCCCGTTCTTGAGTTGTGTCCTCCGAATCCTCGGCATGTTTAATTTTTATGCTTGCTACCTTCTTCTTTGAAAATTTAGTTTTTTTACTTTGGTGAACGGGTTCTTTGTCTTTGGACTTGACGCGTTCTTCTTTGTGTTCTGACCGTCCTCTTCTTTCTGATTTCTGCGAAGAAGTCTGAAAAGATCGAGAGGGACGTGTGTCATTATCTTGATATGGATCATATTTTCTTAAGGTATCCCTATTTCTAAGGTTATATATTTTTTCAGATACTGCCTCTATTTGAATAATTTTTTGTGCTAACCAAAACGGAATTTGTTCCCTTTTGGCAGGCAACTTTCTAATGACCAATTGTATAGTCTGTGGTGTTATTCTATTTGTATTTTCCTGGTGAGGGGTGTGCTGTGGAATTTTTACAGCTGGTTGGACTGTTATATTCCGCATGACATATTGGACCAATTGTCTGTGGGCCCGATTCACAGAACAAACTTAAGACAAAATCCTAAACTTACTACCATTTTCGCATTCACAGAAGACACTTACTCATTTTGGTATTCACAGAAGACACTTACTCATTTCGGTATTCACAGAAGTTAGGAGTCCTAACTTTAGGACTCCTAACTTCCGAATCGAAGGGTCTTCAGCATGTTTTATGTAAACAAGCAGGGAGGAACAAGATCAGCAACACTATCAAAGGAAGCTCAGGAGTTATGGGAATGGCTAACACTTCACAACATAACTCTCAAAGCAGAACATGTCAGAGGCCTCCACAATACCCTAGCAGACAAGCTCAGCAGATCCTTGTCAGATTGCCACGAGTGGGAACTGGACAACACTCAATTGGATAGAGTGTTCCAGGCATGGGGCAAGCCAATGTTGGACTTATTTGCAACACAGCAGAACAAGAAATGTCGGTGTTATGCCAGCAGATACCCTCAACAGGGATCAAGAACGAATGCCCTGTCCATGCGATGGTCAGGGATTTATGCTTACGCCTTTCCTCCAATCCCGTTGATTCCAAAATGAAGCTGGAGAGCTACCGTCTCATCCTAATTGCTCCCAGGTGGCCCGCCAGTATTGGTTTCAGGAACTCATGTTGCTATCCCAAGAGCCTCCAATCAAACTTCTCCCAGCTCCAACACTGCTGTCACGCAACGAGGGTCAGATACTTCACCCAGACCCTCAATCTCTGAAATTACACGCATGGCTCATGACTTCACCTCCAAATACATCAGGATCGCCGTGACATCTTGAAAAGGGCGCGAGCCCAAAGCACATTGAAGACTTATCGTCTTAAATGGAAGCAATTCTGCTCTTGGTGTATCTCAAACACTTTACACCCGATCGAAGCTCCTGCAGAAAAAATTATTCCTTACCTTTCACATTTGGCTCGCTCTGGTCTTTCTTTTTCTTCAATAAAGGTCCATCTAGCGGCTCTATCCAGGTTCAGGAAGGTAACTAACATTCCCTCACTATTTTCTTCATCGTTAATAAAACAGTTCATGAGAGGTCTTTTCTGAGCTTATCCTCCGGTTAAGCCTTCCCCACCGGAATGGGAACTCAACACGGTCCTCTCACAACTGATGAAGCACCCATTCAAACCTATTCACAAAACCGACCCCAAGTATCTAACATGGAAGGTCGCCTTACTTCTAGCTCTGACATCTGCAAGAAGAGTAGGAGAAATTCAGGCTTTCACTATAAAAGAACCCTTCTTGCATTTCTCTCAGGATTATGTCACTCTTTGAGTGAATCCAACTTTTATACCCAAAGTGCCGTCTCATTTCCATTTAAACAAGCCAGTGAAATTACGAGTTTTCTTCCCAAATCCTACTACTCCAGCGGAAAGAACACTGCATTCTTTGGACATCAAGCGATGCTTGAAGTTTTATCTTCAAAGAACAAGAAACTTCAGAAAATCAGATCAGTTATTCGTGGCTTATTGCCAAACTACGCTGGGGAAAGCGGTCACTAAAGCCACAATTTCCAGGTGGATAGCCTCCGCGATCCATTTTTGTCATGTCAAATCCAACAGGCCATTACAAAGGAATGTCAGGACTCACTCTACAAGAACTGTAGCGGCGTCTAAGCATTGTTTGCAGGAGTGACATTAGAAAATATTTGCGTGCTGTGACATGGAAGAATGTCCACACGTTTACAAGACATTACTGCTTGCAATGGGCAAGTCAAGAAGATGCGGCAGTTGGTCAAGCGGTCTTACGTCATCTGTTTCCTTAAGAGCAGCTTCAGGTAACCAAAGTTCCTTCATTTTGTGGTTAAAATATGCTTTTCAAAATATCTGTATATATAAAGATGTAAACGTATTACGGATTGCCTACTTATTATGTGTGATGTTACTCTTCCTGATTAATATTATATGACTACTCTTTGGAATTTAGTCATGTTTTATCATTAGCAATGTACTTACTTCACACTTGTTGGTTGGTAAATATGATGTTTATGGGAGTGTATCACTATAAGTCTCCCACCATCCGCAACCGACTTTTACCTGGCATACTGCTTGCTACTCTGAATCAGGCATATGAATCTATGAAAGATACCCCAATACTGGATAAGAAAACAAGTTACTTACCTGTAACTTCAGTTATCCAGTATTGGTATCTTTCATAGATTCCCATGCACCCACCCTCCTCCCCGGAGAATCAGCTGTCTAATTTTGGGATACTCATTTCCCACTTGTGCTAACGAAAATCTGAGGAGAACTGGCTCTGCAGAGAGGGTTCTAGAGGGTGCTGTAAGCTGATTGGCTGGGACAAAGTTCTTGGTCCTTTTAGCATAAGGAGGTAGATAGGCTACTGCAGTTTAAGCCTCAGGCCTTTTTCTTAGGCCTACTACTATAGTTTACTTTTGGCACTGCTTTTTTATATACTGTGGAACTCCCACCTCGGCGACGGGGAATGATTCAGGCATGTGAATCTATGAAACTGGTAAACAGCACTTTATGTCAATGAAGGATGCCACGTTTTCACTGTTGCATATTGAAAAGTTAGAACCTTTACCCTTTTCAGTAGCAGAATCCAATTCGGCAGTTTGGCTCATCCATGGGTTAATAACTCTACCTTTTCCCCTTTTCAAGTTTGAGGCCTGCATGAAACACTATGCAATAAGCAAGTTTGAGCCCGTGGGTGGTGCTTATCTTCATGAAGTCTGGAATCTCCCGTTCACATACAGGTGTTTGAGGGAAAGAAAGGAAGTTTATTTAAATGGAGAGGACTGCACCACAACACCAGATCATTCGTTAGTGTGCCGCAATCTTCAATTGCACGGTTCTTGTAATGTCCTTGCACTAACCTTGTCTGTGTTTTAAAGGCACTTCAGTCCCGGCTATTACACCGACATTTACATTGCTTGATAATGGTAGTTATTTGTTATTAAATATTGGAGATTGTTGTGGTATGTTAGCCGGTATTCCTTATATCGTTACGGTTTCCCAGCGCGTAATTGGCTGTAAGAATGTCTTGTTTCCTCCTCCACATGGGAGGCTCGATGTTTCCATCTGCCCTTCTATTCCGACCTTGAAAGCAGAGTTCAACAAGATGAGTCGAATAAGAGCTCTATTGTCCCAGAAGAAAGTCCCCCTTACATCTGCGCGTGAGACATTCGTCCTTCACGTTGCAAATACTCTCACTGAGGTAAATGCCTTATTAAACACAAACCTACCCCTGCATTTCGGTGCTTTGAATCACACACTCTTGAATGCCTCGTCGACCACTGGCCTGGCACATTTTTTTAAAGTAGTATGTTCTGGCCTTGTGACCTCATTTCAAACAATATTTGGTGTGATACCTGCGTTTTTTCATTCGATTTTTTCGAGTGTCTTTTGGGGTTTCCCGTTGCTCCTGGCTTTAGGCGCGGGCATACTACTGTTAATTTGTATGTTACCGAATGGATGCACAGTCTGTGCTCCTCGACGATCTGCCCCGGCTGCTCCACCTTCGTAACCGGATGCTAGAATACTATGGATCGCTGCCTCTGGCGACTCGGAGTGTGGCGTAAGGTTTATCTTTCCGGTTCTTATCCTTCACTTGCATGCAGCCTGTATTCCATTGCCTGGATTGGGGATTTAAATGGGCCCTGGATTTGTGCCTCTGCAACACGGTGTCTCCTGACCTGAATTTTAATCTACTAATGAGTCCCTTAGTTGCTCATGAACAAGATTGTTCTAGTGCCGGGATTATGGCCTGCGCAGCAGCTCATGGGGTTCTAGGCAATTGGAACATTTGGACTGCGGCCAATGACTTTCTGGCGCGCAGTTATCTTGAAGTAAGTCCGAGTTGTCCTCTGATGGTACTAGAGGCTCCGGCAATCGAGGAACATGTCTGTTCATTCCCTTTACTTAATTGGATGGCTGAAATGTTCATGGATGATAACAACGACTACCTATTGGAGGCAGTTGCAATATATAGTGCTTATACGTTGTTGGATTGAAGTGCGGATTCTTTTTTTCTGCCTCATAGACGGAGGCCAGCCATTGGAGGAGAGGGGAGTCACTCCAATAAAGCCCCGTTTCTTTCGGATTCGGGGACGTGTTTTTTTGCGTTCTTTCGACTGTGACATCATCCGTCACTCAGAACACCAAAAACACGCCCCTGATTCCGAACGTTTGCGGGCGCCATTTTTTTTGTGCTTTTTTTTTTTCACTCGTCTACACTTTAGTTTCAATGATAGTATCTTTACTTTTCATTTTCTTGTTAAGTAGTCTGTCTTCTTTTTCAATGTTTCTGTGGCACTTAGTCTTCCCTCCCTGTAGCCTGTCCTTTCTCTATGTTTACTACTCTCCACCAGGTCCATTGTCTTCATTTCCGCTTCCTGTTCTTCGCAAGTTAACCATGGGGAAATGCAGGGTGAAGATTGCAGCCCGTAGGGAGCTCACGTTCGACGAGGAGAAGCGACGGTGAGTGGGCAGAGAAGACTATAGGTGGCTCATTGCCATTCTCATTTGACGGATAGTAGGAAAGGAGGGAAGGGTAGGATGAGCGGGAGTGAAGATCTTTGCCCAAAAGCACGAGAAAGGGGGTGGCTCGACACTCTGCTTTCTCTTGACTTATCCTAATGTTGTCTTCCTTGGCGCACTTCTGCAGAGAGACGGCCTCATCCAAAAACGCCACAAGCCAAACTATTAACCTTATTTGTGAAGCACTCACACCTTCGGGTAAAGTCTGCGCTATATAAAACGCGCCAATTACATAAATAAAATTGCGCGTCCCTTCACCCTGAAACTCTGCCCCTCCCTCTTTTTTTTTTTTACACACCTAGTGCTCCTGACCCCCCCAACCCCTTTTGCCTCCAGTGAGCCTCCCGCGGTCTTGGAAAAGTCCCCTTTAACGGCCTCCCCTTGAGCTTAACCCTCCGGCAACCTTTGAACTTGTGTTTGAGTGTCTGCCTTTTATTGCGATATTATACCTCTACTTGTACTTTTCTGCACCTTTGTAACCTGCACACATGCCACCTTTCCTACCGTAATGTAGAGTTCCCTTCCTCTTGTATTTTGTTCGTTCCCCATTGACACTTTTGTCTCATGTAATCTAACGTTTATTCGAGAAATGTATTCCACCTTCCACCTTTCCGCCTTGACCCCTACCCCACCCGCTCGCGGTGCCGCCAAATGTCTGTCCAGTGGTACCCATGCCCCCTTTCACCTCCACCGCCCATGCCAACCCCAACGTCCCGGCACTCTAAAGTCAAACCTCTCCCTCCATCGCACCAACTGCACACACCTGTATATTAGGGCCTAGCTGTCGCCGCCACCCCCCTCCGCGTTGTCCCCGTGTCCAACCCCCGTCACCCGCCACGGGCTCACACTCCACACTACGAGCATGCCTAAGCCCCTAACCATGGACTCAGTCGCCACCTCTGTGCCAAGTGGTGCTTACCCGCGCACCATGATACAACTGGAACCAATAATCACTCGAACAACCTGAACGGGAAAAGGTGGACCATAATTCACCTGTCAGAAGCACCCTGCCCTCAGCCATGTAAAACTCACCTAAGTGCTACTGCCCACCGCTGCCTCTAAGCACCTGTGAGCAAATTAATCCCGCCATTATAATCACTGCCGCCACTTTGTCCTGAAAACAGGCATATCCCTGCTCAGTCGACTGTTGCCCTTTACTCTCCGCGCGGGTGTAGTCTAACTCCCTGCCAATCCTTCCTGCTCTCCAGTCCTTTGTCCGACCGGGCGTCACTCGCTCCGGCCGCGCCCCACTGTGCCCCCCTGCCTAGCTACTCCTGTCACCCTGCCCCCCACCCCTCTTCAGATCTGGCTATTACCGAATGGCACCGATGAGAGGGATTTAAATAATTTTATCACAGGGCGGGCTTACTTCTCGTGTCCTGTGGCCTTTGTTCTGCAGACCCAAGTGTTCCTTTCAGAATCTAAATCTCCTAACACCGGCGCCGACCAGTTGTGGGCTGAATCCAGGAGGTACTGTGGACTCGAAACTCAGAACCCAGTAACCCTCAATTAGATTCAATAATTCAATGTCCAACTGCTACATGTATATTAAGGTCTAATGCGCCCACAAATAAATACTACAAACGGCATTGAAAGTATGTACTCAAAGGGGGTAAATCAATCTGGATCTCCCCGAAAGGGCTTCACAAGAATTACCAGGGTGCCATCAGCTGCCAGAAAGGTGACTAAACTCAATAAACCGGTCAGTTTCAGTAATCTGCATGTTTCCGTGACACAAAATACCTGCATACCTGCCCCCTCGCTGTGCTTGCTTCCCTGCCCCTTGGCTGTGTTTGTTCTCCTGCCCCCTGGCTGTGCTTGCTTCCCTGCCCCCTGGCTGTGCTTGCTCCCCTGGCTGTACTTGCTCCCTTGCCCCCTGGCTGTGCTTGCTCCCCTGCCCCCTGGCTGTGCTTGCTCCCCTGCCACCTGGCTGTGCTTGCTCCCCTTCCCCCTCGCTGTGCTTGCTCCCCTGCCCCCTCGCTGTGCTTGCTTCCCTGCCCCCTCGCTGTGCTTGCTTCCCTGCCCCCTCGCTGTGCTTGCTTCCCTGCCCCCTCGCTGTGCTTGCTTCCCTGCCCCCTCGCTGTGCTTGCTTCCCTGCCCCCTCGCTGTGCTTGCTTCACTGCCCCCTGGCTGTGCTTGCTTTCCTGCCCCCTGGCTGTAATTTCTCCCCTGCCCCCCGGCTGTGCTTGCTCCCCTGCCCCCTGGTTCCCATGCCCCCTGGCTGTGCTTGCTTCCCTGCCCCCTGGCTGTGCTTGCTTCCCTGCCCCCTGGCTGTGCTTGCTTCCCTGCCCCCTGGCTGTGCTTGCTTCCCTGCCCCCTGGCTGTGCTTGCTTCCCTACCCCCTGGCTGTGCTTGCTTCCTTGCCCCCTGGCTGTGCTTGCTTCCCTGGCTGTGCTTGCTTCCCTGCCCCCTGGCTGTGCTTGCTCTCCTGTGTGTGGCTCTGGGTGTGTGTGTGTGGCTCTGGGTGTGTGTGTGGCTCTGGGTGTGTGTGTGGCTCTGGGTGTGTGTGTGGCTCTGTGTGTGTGGGTGGCTTTGTGTTTGTGGCTTTGTGTGGGTGGAAATGCAATAGGTCAAGCATTTGCGAGCTATTAAGCTATCGGCACTGTAAATGACAATGCCATTTATTTAACGATTAAGCTTTTGGCAATATAAATGACAATGCCATTTATTTATGATTTTTAAAAAAAAGAAAAAAAGTCATGAGCAATGTCAATAGCTCTACGTTCAATAATGCAGAGACCATTGCATTGTAAATGTTTGTTTACTCCTGTTGTGGTCTGGTATGAGAGTATGACAAAAGAGTGTTCTCACTTCCCACCATTCGTGAGATGGTCCTAAGTCGCATGTTCTAGGTTGTTTAATCATGGGTTACTTTGCTATAGGACGAAAAGCTAATGTGACACAGATGCTAGCTGGTTGGGGTTTTCTAGGTACTGAGGTGAGTTTCTGGTACACCACAATTCACTAATGTCCTAGGTCTCTGTGCACAGTTCTGTGTATGAGCAGGAATCCTTGCAACAGTATCCCAACTTATCATATTTGATCCCTGTCTTAGATCAGCCCAATAATATAAACCCCTGATTTCAAAGGCAGACTAAGTTGATCCCTCAGACAATCGGGGGTTCCAGGAGAATCCTATTTTTGGGGCATAACTTGAATTAAAAATGTGCACTTTCTGACAAACCTCTAACTCTGCCCACTGATCCAATCCTCTGGTTATTCCTGCCCTCTGATTGCCAGCGCACAGTTCCCCTATGTTTTCCCCCCACTTCGACCACTGTTAAAGTGCATTTTACCAGATTTTATGTAGCCTACACTCTCACACAAGTGCGGACAGCACCCGATAATCATCCGGTGTTGACACTGAAAGTTGGAGGGGAAAGCACGTATATATTGTGCATAAAACTACTAGAATAAATTCTGATTAACAAGAAGTGAATTTTGCTTTGGGTTTGGGTCAGGTATATATTTGCAATGTATTGTGGGCAGGCGGATGTTGGTTCAGATTCTTTCACCCTGATTTCTGGTAAATCCTGTCTGAAGAGTGTTGCTTAAGGTAAAACAATAAATAAATAACTAGTTTGTTACTAGGTGATGGATGCACTGCTTAAGTGAAAAAACTGAAGGTGTTTTAAAAAAATAACTGCCACTATCAAGTTAGAGGGTACTGACCAACCCTCTAACTTGATAGTGGCAGTTATTTTTTAAAACTGCGCAAGCACTGTTTTTAACTCTGACACCACGAGATATACATTAACCTCTTATTTCTCCTGGCAGTTAGTTTTAGCACACCTTCACTTTTTTCACTTAAACACTGCACCCATCACCTAGTAACAAACTGTAGCTCTTCATTTGATGGATCTTAGTATATCTGGTTGAACTTTGAAAACATCCGTGAGCTCCTCCCTCATAGTGAGGGGGTTGTAGCCCTCCGCTGTACTAGGATTTACAGCCGGCAGGAGTGCCCAGATGATGAAGCATGTCACCTTTGGTGAGTGATCGGATTCTGTCCTTTAAATAAGGCTTGCCAGCAAGAGGTTCAATATATTTTTACTTGTGTATAGGACGCCCTAGGGCGCCAAGGGACTGTTTAGACCCCAAGATATTTCAGTGTGTTTTACAGCCCCATTGTCTTTTTCCTGTACGTTGACGTACAATGGTGGCCAGGCAGCAACGTAGGCACCCTTGCGCCATGGTGCACGGGTGACTATGTTGCGGAGTTGATTGATGTTGTGGCTCCATCTCTTCTCGAGACGTCTGCAGGTGCATCTTGACTAGTGGGGTGTGGGAGTGAGCCAGTTGGTTTTCTTGGAGTGTTGTTTGTCTGGATACTCTTGAGGGGTGCCAGGGTGTCGGCGCAGTTAGAGATCCATCGGTGGAGGTTGTGCGTTGTGGCGTTGGTGTCTGTAAGCATGGGCGGGGTGGTGGTGCTGAGGGAATTGACGAGAACTTCTTCTGTGGCTTTGATCCAGCTGCTACGGGGATAGGGCAATGATGGCGGTGGTGTATGGTGTGCGTGGTGAAGGCATGATGTATACAATGATGGACGGTCCAGGAGAGTTTGGTAGTGTGGCTGTAGTTGATTGTTCCTGCTGGCAGAGAAGACGGGGTCGAGCGTGTTTCTGGATATGTGGGTTGGTGCGGTGACTATCTGCTTGAGTCCGATGTTGTGAGGATTTCCAGGAGGGTGGTGGTGTTTGAGTCACTGGGGTTGTCCAAGTGGAAGTTGAGGTCTCCGAGCGGGATATAGTTGGTGGATGCGAGAGCCAACAATAGCATCTGTGAATAGGGGGTCATGGGCCGGGGGGCCTGTAGATGAGGGTGCCTGCTAAGGGTGGTGTTGGGACGGAACACCAGCAGGGCCTCACAAATAGACATCGGAAGGCGAGAAGGCAAAAGTGCCTCATTGAACATGGTCAGCAAGTGGGGAGCCAACTGGTCGGCACATGCTTTGTAAAATTCACCAGCAGTGACTCGCCTGTGGCCCGTGTGCAGATGGATTCCTTTACTTCAAATGGAGCGATGGGGCATCAAGCTCCAAGCATTGGTCAGGGTCTGTACTTAAGAAGGGGAGAGTGAAAAAGAATGCATCTACTTTGGCACCATCAGCAGTAAGTGCCTATTGATATAGCTTGCAGTAGTGCTCAGTGAGCTCATCATGGTTCTCCCGTTGTGTGTAGAGCATGCAATCGCTAATTGGGAAAAAATTGGGAGGTTTGGCTGCTCTTATCCGATCAACCAGTCATGGAGGGAGCCCAATTTGTCGGCTGGTGCATGAGCTTTGCCAGAATGAGATGAACACTACGATAGGGAAATGTGCCATGGGCGTAACGTTAGGCTAGGTGTGCCCACGTAACACCCATGACATTTAACACATTCCTTGATTTACAACAAGCTGTAAATCTGTGAATGCATCAATAGCCAACGCATCCCTAGAGGAGGTGTTGGAGAGCCACAACGAGGTGAAAAAACATTATTTCTCCTAATATTTTCCTTTTTGTATGTGTGCTGAATTCAGCAGCACGCATAGGAAGAGGATATCACCTCCATGCATTGTTTTTGTGCAGGAAGGTTTCTCTTCTCGCACAAAAACAATCACCCCTACAAAGCGGACAACTTTGCACCATGGCGCAATGGTGCATTCGTTGGCGCATGGCAGCCATTTGAGCGCCAGTGCAGTAGTAGAGCACAGAAATGCGCCATATCTTATTGATACAACTCATTCCTGCCTCTTTCTTTTGATGTAGGGCAGCACAGTAGGAAGGCCTTTGGTGCTGCCATACACCAAAAGTTTGTAAATTAGCCAGCACATGCATACCCAAGTAGTCGGCATGATTTGTGTAGCAGCATTGCCCCCTCCTTGAACCGAGGTGAAGCCTACATGGTAAACTCTGTTGTAAGAGTATCGGCCTAGGAATTTATAGTTAGTATCCATCAAGTGGGCCTCTTTTAGGAATGCGACATTTACGATGCTTCGCCTAAAAAATTCCGTAACTGCGCCCCTCTTGACTTTGTTATTGGACCCATTGACATTCTGCAACAGAATTGTATGCTTAATAGGATATGGTGTCCTATCTTGTCTAGCCATTGGGCAGGGGTATTAGGGTAGCAAACACCTGTCTTGCCTACCTTAAACTTAAACAACATCCAACATTACCAGAAAACAGCTTGTCACTCCCAACTCTAACTGTACAGTTCTACCCCAGAAGCATCTGTTACCCGTGGTCAACCGGAACACAAAAAATCAAAAACAAGGCTAATATGGGACTACATGTAATAACCCAAAGTTCCAGCTAGAGCCCAATGCAGCAAGGGTGCATGTAGTTTAATTCAGCATGTGTACGAAATACAGGAACCCTATGTCAAGGGTCCAGAGACCTGGTAGGTGTTTGTATGGTCACTGCTTACTAAGTCAGTGTGTACCAAAAATGTGTAAGAAAGAAAAATTTCTTTCTAGAGTCCCCTCACTCACCGGGGTTGCCCCACGGTGACATGCTTCATCATTGGGGCCATCCCAGTTCTCTACGAAAAGGGGCGTGCTGCGACAAGGCGACTACGCTGGAGCACTGGTTTTGTGAGATGACTATGTGTGGTGCAAGTGTGGTGATGGTGGAGTGGGTGTGGAATTAAAAATACCGTGCTAGTGGGCCTCAACAATTTATTTCGCTCCTAGTGTGGTATAAAAAATTAAAAAGGGGTAACATTGTATTCCAACTTTTACTGAGCTAGATCAGTGTCAAGGTCAACATGTTTCAAGCTCCCCCAAGCTTTTCTTCAGGACCATACAGGGTCCAGCCCTGTATTGCCACTCCTGTTTCCAAATGAAAAAGTGTTGCTAAAAACTACTTATTTACAATGAACGCTGTTGTTAATAAAACATGCGTGTTGTTGTACATACGTTTTGTATTTCACTTCGATTTCTGTAAAATAGAATAACAGTTGTTAAATGATGGACAACCCCTTCCAAGAAGGGGAACAACTCACATGCATCCCTATTCACTCCCAGGTGCTATCTCCTCCCACCACTCTAGTTGCAGATGCAGTCATTCAACCAAGGGCTGACTCAGACAACCTCCTGGGGGCTCCCCAGCCCCTGTCACCCTCAAACCAGACAGTCAATCCACAAGCAGGCCCAGGCACACTCCTGGAGCCAGGCGCCAGCCAATCACGTGCCAGCAGACTTACTACACACGCACACCCATGTCCAGAAGTGGCACCTCCACACTAAACCCATCCATGCCACATACATCATTACGCAGCATTCGATCTCACGAATTTGCACATACCAAACTCGACCCTGCACTCCCCACACATCAGGAACTACCATGGGCATACATATTCCCCATTCATTCCTATGGGAGGGCAGGTCACTCACCACACATACAGAGAGCTCACGCACTTTACACTGTACCACAGTGAAAAAGTGCGCAAAGGCCTAGAATCACCAACACCAGGTTCCAGAAACAGGCTAGGAAAAAGCAAAAAGTTTCGGGGTGAACCTGCCAAAAAGGGCCAGGTCTAACACTGCGTAAGCCCCTGGATCAGGAAGTGCGTAGTTGCCTTCGTGCAGAGTGCCCGCGTCCTACCCTAGAGGGTAAGGTCGCAGTTACACAGGAAATAGATCCCAAGATGTCCACCTTTTTGACAAAATTTGTAAAGGATCCTAAGAAAGGCATTGATCTCTCCTGGAGAGCATGCCAAGATAAACTCCTGGACACAGCGGGCCTTTGGGAAAAATTCTAGAGATGGCGGAGGACGCCAAGGCCTCGGGCACTCTGAATTCGCCGGACACACTCTCAAGTTGGGCCCAGAGAGCGATTATTTTTCTGGGAAATGCTAATGTAGCAATTTTGACTGAGAGACGCAGGTCCATACTCATTAAAACAGACCCTAAGTTAGGTGAGCTAGACACTTCTGAAGCAGGCCCAACCGCGGAGGGTGATCTCTTTGGGGATCCCTTTGTCAAAGAACTTGGCAAGTCTGTCAATACATTTAACTCCTTAGACAAGGCCCAAACGTCAATAAAACGCATCTTCACCCCGCGTGTTTTTGGCGCGGCCGGTCGTGGCAGGGGGTGCTCGACCGGCAGACCCTACAGTAGAGCCTCCTATAAACAAGGCGAGTCCCACAGAGGACAATACCAGGACTCTGACAAATTCAGGAACTTCTACCCGACCAGGGGTTTTCTCCGCCGACGCAGTGGCAGAGGCGGAGGACATGGTGGATACAACAATCACAGAGGTGAGAGTTCAGAATGCGACGGGCGTGCGGTTGGGGGGCAGACCAGTATTTTCTTCACAATTACACCTGTCTTGCCTACCTTAAACTTAAACAACATCCAACATTAACAGAAAACAGCTTGTCCCTCCCAACTCTAACTGTACAGTTCTACCCCAGAAGCATCTGTTACCTGTGGTCAACCGAAACACAAAAAATCAAAAACAAGGCTAATATGGGACTACATGTAATAACCCAAAGTTCCAGCTAGAGCCCAATGCAGCAAGGGTGCATGTAGTTTAATTCAGCATACCATGCCAATCACTGTGTCCTGGCTTTTAAAATATAGCGCCCTCTGTCCTGCAGCCAACTGTGCTAGCATTTGTACAGTGGCCTCTGGGAAGGAAAGTTCTCACAGGGTGTGAGATATGGCTTACATTATCACTTCATCTGAAGTTTGAGGATTTGGGTTATGAGTGCTTTCCCGTATGATGATTGGACCAAACATCTAAATGTATGGTAGTGGCCATATCTGGGCTCCTCCACCATTTTGTTGGATTTGGACAGAAAGTCTTCCTCAGCCCGATTCCTTAGTCCCATTCCACACTCTCCATGGCAGGAGCCCATTCTTGCACATTTTCCTTCACACCATGGTGGGAGAAACAGACGGGCCCTACCCTGACAATTGAGGGTGTTTATTTTCAGCCAGTCCCAAACACTCTCAGGAGTGTGAAAGAAATTAGATTTACCATTGTGGAGAACTTTCGGACGGACCGGGAAGACCAGCATATATGTCAAGTTCATAGTTTTATGTTTGGCCCTCAGAAAGATCAGAATTTCTTTGTATTTTTATAATGTAGTCAGTAAAGGTCATGTTAGACCCTGGGTGGGGAGTCTTGCTGTCTTTGATTGTGGACTCTCTCCACTACAAAGCACTAAGGGGCAGATTTACAATAACTGGCGCATCCCCAGGGATGCGACAGTTATTGTGCGCCGCAGCTCCGCCACCCATGGTGCGCCGCATTTACAATGCGGCGCACCATGGGGCAAAAACGGCACAGATGCGTGACGCATCTGTGCCATAAAGGCGGCGCATTGCTGGAGTTGCGCTGCAAGCGCGATGCAGCTCCAGCAATGCTCTCGGTGGGTCCTATCTGTCCAATGCTGCGTCAAGCCTTACGCCTGCTTCAAGCAGGCACAGGGTTTTGACGCAGCATTGGCCTAAAAGTGCCTGCGTGAAATCTAGTAGATTTCACGCAGGCACTTTTCCAGGCGCACCTGCCCCGGAACGCCCACCCTGCGCCGGAACGCCCACATGTGGTGCAGGGCTTTACAACGTGACGCATTTGCTTAGATGCGTCACGTTGTAAATGGGTCGCAGGGATGCGCCACGTTTACGCCGCCGTTGCGTGGCGCAATGGCGGCATAAACGTGGAGCAAGTCTGACATAAATCTGCCCCTCAGACACATACTCCTTCAGCTCCCTGGACAGGACACATGTTGTGATATAATGGGTTGGTTGCAACCCCTCTCTCCATTTTGGTATTCCACCTTTCTCCGGTATTGGAGTGTCTTTCATAGATTCACATGCCTGAATCATTCCCCGTCGTCGGAGTAGGAGTCCCACGGTACATGAAAAAGCAATAATATGCCTATAAGAAACCAAAAACCTTGGTAATAACCAACCAGGAGGTAAGGTAGCCATAAGCTACAGTGTAAAAAACTTCCACACTCATGACTATCCTAGTCATTTTGTAAAGACCAAGCTACAGCACCCACTTAGAATGTTCTCCTCAGAGGCTCAGGCTCTCAGATTTTCTACCGCACGTCGTGTGAAGGGAGTCTCCCTGAGCTCTGCTCAGTACTTCTCTACTTTCTACTGGAATCTGGTTTTCAAGATGTCTTCATCTAAGAAATCCTTCTTCAGGCCTTGTGACTCTTGTGGTAAGCTCCGGCTTTTTAAAGAAGATCCTCACAAGAAGTGCATTTATTGCCTGTATCCTGAACATCAAGTGAAGGACTGCAAGATTTGTAGAACCTTCTCTCAGAGGACCCTCAGGGACAGAGAGGGTCGCTTGCTTTTGTGTGCTACAAAAGCTCAAGGACCAAGACTATTCTATTTCTGAGGTAGGCAGTATTGCCTCTGGATCTACATCAGCTTCTAGGAAGAGAGCTGCTGAGGAGGTTTTGTCTTCTCCTGGGGCCAAGATTGTAAAAAGGCAATAATCTTCTAAGGGGTCTGAGAGGCCTTCCACTTCTAAGGCTACTCCCCCTACTAAGGCCAGTCTTGGGCCATCCACACCCCCCGAGAAAAACAACCAAGAAATTACCTCTAAAGATGACTTCTGAGAAGACTTTACCTCAGAAACTGGTCCTGTCGTCGACGAAGATCCCCATCGGCGCATCATCTACGTCTATGGTAACTTTCTCATCTCCTAAACCTGAAATGTTAATGTCGACGGCGTCTTCACCGTCGACAATGGTCTATGTCTCTGTTAGACCTATCTCGTCGACGAAGGAATCTTCATCTGCCATTGTCAGCGCATCGTCGACAGCTAAGCTAAAGAAAATTCGGTCGACGATAGCTTAGTCTACGCCGCCGTCGGGCCCTACCCTGACAATTGAGGGTGTTTATTTTCAGCCAGTCCCAAACACTCTCAGGAGTGTGAAAGAAATTAGATGTACCATTGTGGAGAACTTTCGGACGGACCGGGAAGACCAGCATATATGTCAAGTTCATAGTTTTATGTTTGGCCCTCGGAAAGATCAGAATTTCTTTGTATTTTTATAATGTAGTCAGTAAAGGTCATGTTAGACCCTGGGTGGGGAGTCTTGCTGTCTGTGATTGTGGACTCTCTCCACTACAAAGCACTAAGGGGCAGATTTACAATAACGGGCGCATCCCCAGGGATGCGCCAGTTATTGTGCACCACAGCTCCGCCACCCATGGTGCGCCGCATTTACAATGCGGCGCACCATGGGGCAAAAACGGCACAGATGCGTGACGCATCTGAGCCATAAAGGCGGCGCATTGCTGGAGTTGCGTTGCAAGCGCGATGCAGCTCCAGTAATGCTCTGGGTGGGTCCTATCTGTCCAATGCTGCGTCAAGCCTTACGCCTGCTTCAAGCAGGCGCAGGGTTTTGACGCAGCATTGGCCTAAAAGTGCCTGCGTGAAATCTTGTAGATTTCACGCAGGCACTTTTCCAGGCGCATCTGCCCTGGAACGCCCACCCTGCGCCGGAACGCCCACATGTGGCGCAGGGCTTTACAACGTGACGCATCTGCTTAAATGCGTCACGTTGTAAATGGGTCGCAGGGATGCGCCTCGTTTACGCCGCCGTTGTGTGTCGCAATGGCGGCATAAACGTGGAGCAAGTCTGACATAAATCTGCCCCTCAGACACATACTCCTTCAGCTCCCTGGACAGGACACATGTTGTGATATAATGGGTTGGTTGCAACCCCTCTCTCCATTTTGGTATTCCACCTTTCTCCAGTATTGGAGTGTCTTTCATAGATTCACATGCCTGAATCATTCCCCGTCGTCGGAGTAGGAGTCCCACGGTACATGAAAAAGCAATAATATGCCTATAAGAAACCAAAAACCTTGGTAATAACCAACCAGGAGGTACGGTAGCCATAAGCTACAGTGTTCCACTTCTAAGGCTACTCCCTGTACTAATGCCAGTCTTGGGCCATCCACACCCCCGAGAAAAACAACCAAGAAATTACCTCTAAAGATGACTTCTGAGAAGACTTTACCTCAGAAACTGGTCCTGTCGTCGACGAAGATCCCCATCGGCGCATCATCTACGTCTATGGTAACTTTCTCATCTCCTAAACCTGAAATGTTAATGTCGACGGCATCTTCACCGTCGACAATGGTCTATGTCTCTGTTAGACCTATCTCGTCGACGAAGGAATCTTCATCTGCCATTGTCAGCGCATCGTCGAAAGCTAAGCTAAAGAAAATTCGGTCGACGATAGCTTTGTCTACGCCGCCGTCGACGGCTGCTCCATCACCGTCGACGAACATCCCATCATCGACAAACTCGTCTACGAATACTACACCGTCGTCGACGAAGACACCGTCATCGATAACGACACCGTCGACGACGAGGAGACCATAGTCGACGATGGCCTCTTCATCGTCTGGAGTAAAACCTCCATCGGTGAGCCCGTCGATGGGGCCTCCGTCGACGCCACAACTGTCTACATGTACCACCATGCAGGTCTAGTCACCGTCTACGGCTTTTTTATCCACGCCAAAGCCATCCTTGCTTCAGAGACGCGGTTCTGGTCTAGAACCTTTATCTCCTATACGCCTGTCACCTCAATCAGTACCCCTTAAGGTCCCTGACAAGTTACTGGACTCTGAAGAAAGTGAGGAGGAATCTGATATAGATGAAAGGTTTGGGACAGCTACAAGTCCTTCTGAATTGAACATTAAATACCAAGAAGACGATCAGGATGATCATCATTCGCCTGAGCTTGTGACATCACCTGTGACAGAGGTCCCCTCAGCTCAGATGCCAGTTGCATTGCTAACAAATCTTCATCAGATGCTAAATGATTATTACAGGCATTTTCTGCCGTCGGAGTCAGCGGACTCTGTGCCTCCTACACGTGTGGTGCAAACGCCGATATCTGATTTAAGACCTCCAAAGTCACCCCCACCTATAGTGTCCCATTAGCCTGAAGAAGCACATTCTTCTGAAGAGGAAGAGAGAGCAGAAGGGGAAGTCGATGACAGATCCATAATGTCGGAATCGGACGATTATCAAGTCCAAACACCTTCTCCTACGCCTCCGGCCACTGCTGAATTCCCTCCGGTTGATGTAGGAGGATTTCATCTTCTAATGGAGAGAGCTACGAAACGCTTTCATATTGACCTGGAGACTACAGAATAAGAATGCTTCCTTTATGATTTCAATGATCAGCCAAGGAGACAGGTTAAGTCGATACCTATTATCGATTTCATTTGGAAAGAAGGTATTAAAGTCATGTCTACTCCTTCATCTATTCCTCCAGTGCTTCAGAGGATAGATACAAAATATAAGGCTCTGGAAAAGTCCCCAGCTTTACTTATAGGACACCCGAAATTGGATTCGGTTATCATACAGACTGCACAGAAGCGGTCTAGAAACCCCTGATCTCCAATCGCAGCCCCACCGGATAGAGACGGCAGGCGTCTGGATGCAATCGGTAAACATGTGTCAACAATGGCAGCAACCACAGTCTGGGCTGCCAACTCTTTGGCCATACTGGGCAGATATGACCGGCAAATGTGGTCTGACATCTCCCCATACGTCGACATGCTTCCAGAGCCCTCAAAATCAAAAGCTTTAAAAATCCTGCAGGAAGGTGAAAGGATCTTGGTGGAAATGATTGACTGCAGTTGATGTAGCTTCAACTGGATTCAGGCAGTTGGCAGGAGCTGCGGTCTTGCGCATGCAAGGCTGGCTAAGAGCGACTTCATTCCGCCAGGAGGTTCAAACTAAGGTTTTGGACATGCCTTACGATGGAGAGTTTTTGTTTGGCTCGCATATTGAGGAAGCCCTGCAGACAATCAAAAAGGACACGGAGACAGCTAGGTCCCTTGGCACCTTACATTTTCAAAAGCCGCCCTTTCAAGGTGCGAGAGGATGGGGATCGTCCTCTTCTAGAGGAGGTTATGGTCAGCAGTCCTCCTACAGGCAAGGGAATGCACGCAATCAAAGCCAGCATTACCAGTCCTACGGCCAGCGCAACACTAATTATTCCCAAAACAAAAGAAAACCTGCCTACCGCGGAAAAGATAAAAGACAATGAGTGTCATCACCTGCCACCGCTACTACCGCAGTCTCATATAAAGATTGGAGGAAAAATCTCAAACTTCTACTCAAAATGGTGCTCAATAACATCGGACAGGTGGGTCCTGGACATTGTGGCCAAGGGCCATGCCCTCAAATTCGAAATGTTTCCTCCAAATGTTCCCCCGAGGGGCCCACCTCCAGCTCATCTTAAAGAGTTGTTTTCCCAAATCGATTTGATGTTAAAGAAAGGAGCAATAGAAAAGGTTCCTCATGCTCAAAGAGGAGCAGGTTTCTATTCCAGATTCTTTCTGATAAAAAAAAAGAACGGAGAATGGCGACCAATACTGGATCTCCGTGCTTTAAACAAGTATTTGAAGAAGCTGTTGTTCCGGATGCTGTCACTCCAAGAGTTATTGCATCTTCTTTCAGAAGGAGAACACATGGCCACCTTGGATCTCCAAGATGCATATTTCCACATCCCCATTTTGCCTCGGCACAGAAAATTCCTGCGATTCAGAGTGGCTGGCAGGGATTATCAGTTCAAAGTCCTTCCTTTTGGGCTACGCTCGGCACCCAGGGTGTTCACGAAGGTACTGGCTCCAGTAGCAGCACACCTCTGGCTGAAGGGAATACAAATATTTCCATACTTAGACGACTGCCTTATCAAGGCGAGTTCTTACACAAACGCAGACAACCATATCCAGCAGTGTCTGTGTCTCTTCCAGTCGCTGGGTCTCTCTGTCAATTTCAATAAAAACATACAGACTTAAATGGAAGAGATTCTGTATCTGGTGCCACTCAGCTGGGATTCATCCTTTTCTGGCCAAGCCAGAACAGATATTACCTTTTTTCTTGCATCTGGCAAAAGCGGGATTATCTCACGCAACTCTAAAAGATTTCCTAGAAGCCATTTCAAGGTACCGCCAGGATGGGTCCACTTCACTCTATTCTTCAAGAATAATACAACAGTTCTTCAAGGGACGGTTCAGAATGTTCCCTCCTGTTCGTCGTCCACCACCATCGTGGCATCTCAATATAGTGTTAGCGCAGCTCATGCGCCATCCTTTTCAACCAATTCACAGAGTGGATTTGAAATTTCTTACATGGAAGATGTCACTGTTGTTGGCTTTAACTTCATCTAGAAGAGTCAGTGATGTCCAGGCTTTCACAGTCCATCCACCTTTCCTGCAGTTCACGTCCGACTCAGTAGTGCTCCGCAAAACCCGAAATTCATGCCTAAAGTGCCCTCGGACTTTCACCTGAATGAGCCAGTCATCTTAAACACATACATGGCCACCTTGGATCTCCAAGATGCATATTTCCACATCCCCATTTTGCCTCGGCACAGAAAATTCCTGCGATTCAGAGTGGCTGGCAGGGATTATCAGTTCAAAGTCCTTCCTTTTGGGCTACGCTCGGCACCCAGGGTGTTCACGAAGGTACTGGCCCCAGTAGCAGCACACCTCTGGCTGAAGGGAATACAAATATTTCCATACTTAGACGACTGCCTTATCAAGGCGAGTTCTTACACAAACGCAGACAACCATATCCAGCAGTGTCTGTGTCTCTTCCAGTCGCTGGGTCTCTCTGTCAATTTCAATAAAAACATACAGACTTAAATGGAAGAGATTCTGTATCTGGTGCCACTCAGCTGGGATTCATCCTTTTCTGGCCAAGCCAGAACAGATATTACCTTTTTTCTTGCATCTGGCAAAATCGGGATTATCTCACGCAACTCTAAAAGATTTCCTAGAAGCCATTTCAAGGTACCGCCAGGATGGGTCCACTTCACTCTATTCTTCAAGAATAATACAACAGTTCTTCAAGGGACGGTTCCGAATGTTCCCTCCTGTTCGTCGTCCACCACCATCGTGGCATCTCAATATAGTGTTAGCGCAGCTCATGCGCCATCCTTTTCAACCAATTCACAGAGTGGATTTGAAATTTCTTACATGGAAGATGTCACTGTTGTTGGCTTTAACTTCATCTAGAAGAGTCAGTGATGTCCAGGCTTTCACAGTCCATCCACCTTTCCTGCAGTTCACGTCCGACTCAGTAGTGCTCCGCAAAACCCGAAATTCATGCCTAAAGTGCCCTCGGACTTTCACCTGAATGAGCCAGTCATCTTAAACACATTCTTTCCTAACCTGCAATCCCCTGCAGAAAGGGCATTGAACACACTAGACATCAAGAGGTGTTTAAAGTTTTACTTACAAAGGACTTCTACAATTCGCAAATCGGATCAATTGTTTGTTTCTTATGGAACAATTCGTCAAGGTCATGCAGTGTCTAAACAAACAATAGCAAGATGAATCTCTGCAACTATTGACTTTTGTCATACGCAAGCAGGTAAACCTTTGCAAACACTCCAAAGGCTCACTCTACGAGAGCCATGTCTTCCTCGACTGCTCTTTTAGCTGGAGTTCCTCTTCAGCACATCTGCAGAGCGGCAACCTGGGCCAGCAGGCATACTTTCAACAAACACTATTGTTTGGATGCAGCCATCAAGACTGAGTGTCTCGCTGGCTAATCAGCTGCCGCTCTAATCAGTGTGGCTCACTGATTAGAGCGGCAGACCCTGATGCAGAGGTCTGGCCCGGGACCAGGGTTCGATTCCCGACGCGACAGGGTCCTGAGCCCAAAATGTCCACGGACTCGATAATTCTCGCCTCAGTGCCTATTCTAATCATGGGGTCCATGCTGCCACTCTGGGCAATAGTTGCTTAATCTCCACTATGGCGGCCCACCCGCTGCGGGATGCCTGGCTTTCACCCTGGGGATACCCAGTAGGGGTTATCTCACAGGGAAAAAAGCCAGGACGGGTTCCCAAGGCAAGCACCTTGATGCCTTCGGGTGATACGTGCGCTATATAAGTCGCAATACATTTACAGTGGGTCAAGCAGTTCTGTGTAATCTTTTTAGATAAGGTGAGCCTCTGTTTCCCTCCTCCTCTTTACTGCTTTTCAAACGCGTATTCATGCTTATTATGTTATATGCATGCTTACATAAATGTATTTCTTCTTGCTTTTAGAAATGTGATATTTCAATTATATGATTATATATTTTCATATATATAAATATATATACAAGCTTATGGTACAAGCAGCGTCTTCCAAGCATGAACATATACTACTCTGATTCAGGCATGTGAATCTAGGAAAGACACCCCAATACTGGAGAAGAACAATAGTTACTTACCTGTAATCTGTGGTTCTCCAGGATTGGTGTCTTTCATAGATTCACATGCACCCACCCACCTCCCCTCAGAGGCTCCTCAGGCGATTATGTTGGTTTCACTCCTGTGCGAGAAAATCTGAGAGCCTGAGCCTCTGAGGAGAACATTCTAAGTGGGTGCTGACGCCTGATTGGCTGTAGTTTGGTCTATACAAAATGACTAGGATAGTCATGAGTGTGGACGTTTTTTACACTGTAGCTTATGGCTACTTTACTTCCTGGTTGGTTATTACCAAGGTTTTTGGTTTCATATAGGCATATTATTGCTTTTTCATGTACCGTAGGCCTCCCACTCCGATGACGGGGAATGATTCAGGCATGTGAATCTATGAAAGACACCAATACTGGAGAACCACAGATTACAGGTAAGTAACTATTGTTCATCTGCACATTATTCCACCTGGAGGCACAACGAGGAGGCAGCATACATAGAAATATGAAAACACCTCTTGTGATTGTTTTTGTGTAGGAATGTGCCACTGGCATATTTATAAGGCAACGTAAAGCAATGTTAAGTGACTTTTCATGGCCTTAACACTATCAATGCTACAGCAATTCTCGTCCAGCGCTGGAACTCATTGATTCCCATTGTTCATGACGAGCTCAGCTCGTCATGAGCACACGAGCAGTATACTGCATGACGAGCTCAGCTCGTCTTGAGCATGGAAGGGGTTAAATATATGTGCCTCTTCCATGCAGCAAACTGCGTGAAAGGGGCATTCCATAGGTGTTGCTGGGGGCGTTCTCAACAACATCCATGACTTTTTGACACTTCCCCTTACGAGAAATCTTAAGTCTGAGGCAGTCCCAAAAATGTACGCCTCCCCAGGGGAGGCATAAGGGAAACACAACCGCAACATCCATTGATTTTGACACTGCCTCATATTTACAAGGGTGGCATAAATATGATGCAGCACAAAAATTAAGACCAGGAAAACCTTGTCTTACCCTGGCACAACGAACAGAGAAATGTTTAATTTCTCCTCGATTTTGCTGTTTCCATTTGTGCTGCGTTCTGCAGCAGACATGGAAACAGCAAAAAGCTTTTGACTCTTTATGTGCAGGAAGGAAAACCTTCCTGCACATAAACAATCATTTAAAAAAAAAATGTTTTGCTGCTTCTATGTGTACTGCATTAAGCAGCACATATAGAAATTACAAAACGCCAAGTTTATGTGCAAGAAAAGACACCTTCCGGCACATAACGTGCCTTATTTATGAGGCATATTGACACTTTTGTGCCGCCGTTGTGACAATTTTTGTGAGGCACTGGGGATGTAAAAAATGGCATGTTGCACCCTATTTAAAAAGCGATGCATCTAATCAGATGTGCCACCTTATAAAGCCCTGCACCAGGTATAATGTATGCAGAATTGGTTTTCCCCTGTAAAAAGCTGTGTAGAAGTGATGCCACTGCATCAAAATCTTACGCCTCCCACACAGCAAGCGTAATACTGATGCAGGCACATTTAACATGGAACTTGGCCATGTGTAATGACACATTGCTGGAGTTGCGTCACTTTTGTGACACACTCCAGCAATGGGTCATTACGGCGCCTACAAATACCTCAGGAATACTGACATATCTGTAACTCCTTGCGACATGGAGCGCCATACATTAAATACGGCGCATCCTTCGGGTCGCAAGGAGGGCGCAGTAAAAACTGTTGCATCGCTGTTTTCATGCAGCAATGCAAGCAGCAGTTTTCATAAATGAGGCCCAAATAATCTTCCCCTGCAACGCAGACACCCTTGCAATATGGTGCAAGCGTGCCTGTGCTGCCGAGAAGAAGCTAAATTAAGTGCCAGCGCAGTCGGAAATGCAGGGCTACACCATATTGTTGTGTTTCAGAAGTGGCGGAGGATGGAGTTAAGCCAAGAAGTCTAACACTGAGCACCATCACTTCTTTGTAAATATGCCTCCATATGCACTGTGAGAGCAATTACGAGGTGACGCTCCATCATGTGATATCATTCATATTCATCTTAAAATGTCACAATCTCCAATTTAATTCAATTGTTTTGTAAAAACCTGTGACAGTTTCGTACTGATATACAGATTTTCCCAACTGATTTTCGGAATTAGTTTCAGGCTAAGTACCTATTCAACTTGCATGAAGAAGAGATGTGTTCCAATGACTGCCATCAAGATTACACGAGCACCAAAGGCTACAGTTCCACTGATGGCCAAAAGGGGTCTTTGTGTGTGCTTTCACTTCCAACCTAGCTTCATGTCCTCTAGTTCTTTATTGATGCTTACACTTCTTTTTTTGTGCCTTGAGTATGATGATATTAGCTTGGACCAGCACTAGGGTTGACACTTAGGCCCAGGTTCATACGGTCTTTGCATTATCCTTGGGTCGGGCAAGGTAACACATTGAAAATGCAGCTGAAGATTGTGATTCTCTGCTACAAGTTCTGCAACATATTCGTTGAACTGGGCGCATGTGAGTTTTTCAAGCAGTCAAAAATGAGGCAGCACTTTTGAAACTCCAGAGAAAATTTCCCTTGACGGAAGGGATCTATAACTTGTACAGAGTACCACAGTGAGGCTTCATTGACTTCAAATACCATAGTTGGTGAATGGCTATTTCTCATACATAGTAAAATAAAAGTTCCCGAATTGCTCCTCAACATTTCTTTGTTTACCAAGTGGCAAGCTCTCTAACATGGAGCATATTACAGTGCCAAAGTCACTAAAAGTATCGCCCAGCCTACTCTCAAGGAGATGTTTTACATCTACACCAATTATGCAGAACACTTGTAAGACAAGGGTGTTTTTATTATGCCCACTACAGAAGTCAGGCTTTCCTGTAACAATCTAAGAATGCAGTAAAGTGTACTTATTTTCAAATCACTATCAATATGTGACCAAAGATCCTCACATTTCTTGCCTTTGGCATCATCACTCAGCAAAAGTTCTGTAAACGGTTGCCACATGGATAATATAGCATTCATGGTGTCTAGGACTAAGAACCACTAGCTAAGTGACACAGTTGGGATGACTCTTTGTTTGATGCCACACAAAGCACAAAATGAGAAATATTTGCATTTTAGTTTATGTGCATAACAAAATAGTGCCAGTATGTAAGACTATCTCTATGCTCATTCTCATATAGTTCATAATTGAATGTAAGAGCAAAGACGATAAATATGATAACTTTTCAAGCATGCCATGTGGCAGATTGAGTATGGAGTTGAACCTTAGGGATATATACTGTGAACAATAATGGCAAGATCAGCTAATATATTTGATTAAATATATAACAATGTTAGAATTTTTATCTTAACAATGTTAGAATTTTCATCATAGTATCTTAGGTGATGATTAAGTGGCACATGTCATAATGTATATTTGAGTATAACTGTGGTATACAATAACAGTAATTCTCACATAAATGGCATGTTATTCACGAGACTGATTCCCTCTCGGGGGGGTTTTAACATGGAAGTTTATTGAGCATGCCACAGAGGACTATATCCCTTGTGTTTATCTACCAGGTAATACTATGTATAGAGGACAGATGGTTACTTTATTTATCTGTTCTTTAGGTTTTTTCCTCCTGAAGAAGGGAACGTCGGTTCCCGAAATACATTGGGCGGCGCTTCTCCAAAATCTGATTTGTTGTACATATATGAGATAAAATGTGATGTACAGTATGTTATGTACTATATATAGGATTAATACCAATGTCTACAGTATCATGTCATGAGGTTGAATGTACAGTGATACTAGTATAGATTTGTTAATTATATATTCAATGATCGTGTCAATGAACACAACTGAATTGTGATATAATACAAGTAAGGTTTTTCTATCACTATATAAAAAAAGAAATTGAAAGCACTTAGGGGCATATTTACATCTTCTGGCGCATCTCTGCAAATCAGCAGGGATGCGCCAGAACAGATGCGTCACATAATCCCCCCCTTGTGCGACCACAAATGCGTCGCATTTATAATGCGGCGCACCATGGTGCAAGGAGGGGCCCACCCTGCGACAGAACACCGACATGAAACCTGACACAGTTTTCATGTGGCGCCAGGCTTTACAACGTGACGCATCTGCTTAGATGCGTCACGTTGTAAGTAAGTCGGAACGTGGTGAATGGTTTACGCCGCCGCTGCGTCACAAATGTGACGCAATGGTGGCGTAAAAGTGTTGCAAGGGGCTTGTAAATCTGCCCGTAGTTTTGTTTGTTTGTTACTTATTCTGACCTAAAGAGTATGGCTCATTTATTGAGAATGTTATTCTCCAGGAACAGTGCACACTGCATGTAGGCCTCTGTCTACATTTTCGCTTAGTAACAAAACAGTGCTCCAGAATGGACTAAAAAGTCAATAGCATTCTTCAACTCTGAATGTCCGTACAAGTGGCAAGGATCTCTTACAGGGAAGCATTTCACCTCAGGTATCGATTTTGACAGCTCATCATACAACCTTTTTATATATGTAGCTGAATCACTGTGAATACAAACAATATTACTCCAATCTTTGTAGAACTTGGTTAGAACTTTTTGCAGCAGCATTCCAAGTGACACACCGTTCCATGTTTTCCAAAAGACTGGTGTCATATTTTACTAGTATCTTAGCAGCTTTGTGACTGCACTCTTTTCACATGTACCTGTCACTATACCTTGCATTGAATGTTTAAAGCCTGGGGTGTTTGGCAATTCACCTACTATCAATACCGACTCACTATAAAAGGTGGCTGATGTATCAATGGTTTTTACCTGTTCTCTGTGGGTAAATGTGATGGTACATATTGGGAAAGATTCTTATGAAATCTACAGTTTTTCTATCAGGGAAAGACTCGAACATAGCCAAAAAATCGAACATGATTTTGATATTTCCTGATTCTCTACAAATAAATAAACAACACCTAAAACATGCTTCTAACCCCTGTATCTTTAGACCAAAGACCACAAAACTGAAAACAGAAACAATATTTATCCAGTATTATGGGTATCTTTCATGGATTCACATGCCTGAATCATTCCCCGTCGTCGGGGTGGGAGTCACCGGTATATAAAAACAGTAATGTCATATAGCCACATACATACTAATAGGCCAGAGGCCTCACATTAGTAACCTATCCAAGTCCTTTTGTAAAAAGGACCAAACTTTGGCCAGGAGCCAATCAGCTACTACCACCCTCTAGAACCTTCGTGGAAGGAGCCCTAGTCCCTCAGATTTTCTACCGCACGTCGTGCTAAGGGAGTCTCCACTGAGCTCTGCTCAGTTTTCTGGTATTTTTGGATTATTTCCATATTTTTCTCTTCAAAATTATTCTTGTGGAGGAGTGCTAGAGCAGCTATGTCTACCACTCCTAAAAAAGGGCTCTTTAGACCCTGTGCCTCGTGTAGTAAGCTGAGACTGCACGTGGATGACAAACATGAAGACTGCCTCTACTGTCTCTATCCTGAACGTTCTGCCAAGGATTGTAAGGTCTGCCACACTTTCTCTGTCAAGACTTTAAAAGACAGAGAAGGTCGCCTGCTCCTGTGGCTTCAGAGACTAAAGGATAAGGATCAAACACTCTCCTCAGGTGAGAGCGAGTGTTCCTTCAGGAGCTCACACTCCTCTGCCAAAAGGCCAAGACAGACATCTCCAGGTCCGTCTGATGTGCCACCTCAAAAGAAGACGCCAAAGTCTTCAGAGGGTCCTTCGCGGGCAATGACAGTTAAGACTTCTCTTCAGGAAACGACCTTTAAGAAGCCTGTGCTAGTGTCTTCTGCCTTGCCTGTGACGTCGACAGTAACCATCTCTACGACGACAGCTTCAACCTTCACCACCTTGTCGACAACTACCTCAGCATCGTCGTCGACAGGTAGGTCGATTTCCTCAATAATTCCTGTCAAAAAAGTGTTGAAGACGCTTCGGTCGACGACAGTTTCAGCGTCGACGAAGCCGAAACCATCGTCGTCGACGAAGGTCCCATCGACGTCGACGAAGGTCCCGTCGACGACAACCTCGTCGATGATGTCATCGTCGACGAAGCCATCGTTGAAGACGTCGACGAAGCCGTCGACGGCAGCACCAGCGTCGACGAAGCCGTCGACGAAGAAGCCATCGTCGACGACGCTACCGTCGTCGACGAAGACTACAATGATGTCTGCTGTGGCTGACAGCATCCCACCGCTGATGACCACCCCGTCGACGGAAGGATCTCCTAAGCTGAAGTGTATTTATACACACTTCAAGATGTCAACGCGTACGCTGACGCCAGAGACTACATCTCCTAGCAAGGTCCAGCCACTGCTGCCGGTCCACTTTCTGGAGACTGAGGATTCTGATGATGGTGCCTTGTTCCACACTGCAACAAGTCCTTCACAACTCAATGTAAAGGTCCAAGATATTTCGGACTATGAAGACCTTGGTCAGGCAGAAGTGCCATGCCAAGAGGAATATCAACCGCCTCCACAGCCTATGGTGTGCCTCCCGGCATCAATAGTCACGGACCTTCAATTCCTCATAACGGACTATAAGCAGCGGCTTCCGCCTACTCCGCCTCCTTCAGTGGTGCCTCAAACTCTTGTGACACCAGCTCCTCTTCCTCGCCCTAGACCACCACCACTGGTCATTCGCCAGGACCCTGTGACTTTGCCTCCTCTACCGTCTTCTGATGAAGAGGAGGAGGAAGCAGTAGGAGATGAAGAAGGTCAACAGGAGGAGGGTGGAATACAGGATGACGAGTGGGACGAATATGTCATTGAACGCCCGGCTTCCCCAGACCAGGCTCAGGCGGATTCACCCCCAGAAGATATCGGGGGATTTCATAATGTCGTAGAGAGAGCAGCAGCGAGGTTCAAAGTAGAGATGACCACGCAACCTCAGGATTGCTTCCTATATGACTTCAAAGAGCCATTCAAGAAGACGGTTCGGTCAATCCCTATTATCGATTACATCTGGGATCAGGGAGTAAAGATAATGAAAAACCCCTCATCTTTGCAACCAGTGCCGATTACGCTTGATAAAAAGTATAAGGCCCTAGATTCAGCTCAGGCATGCCTTACAGGCCATACCAAACCGGACTCTGTTATCACCCAAGCCGCGCAGCGGAAATCCAACAACCCAGCTGCTACGCTGACTGCGCCTCCGGACAAGGAAGGCTGTAAACTGGATAACATCGGGAAGAATTTCTCGTCGATGTCGGCCCTTACGGTCAGGGCGGCAAACTCGCTAGCGCTTCTAGGGCGTTACAATCGCCAGATGTGGGCGGATGTTGCCCCATATCTAGGCACACTGCCAGAAGAGCAGAAGGAAGAGGTAAAGAAGATCCTCCTTGAGGGAGAGCGGTCCGACTCGGAAATGATTGATGTGGCGATGGATATCGCCTCAACAGGATTTCGGCAGCTAGCGGGGGCAGCGGTCCTTAGATGCCAGGGATGGCTTAAGTCTACATCCTTCCGGCCTGAGGTACAGTCCAAAGTACTGGACATGCCGTCTAACGGAGACCTGCTCTTTGGGGAGCATATTGATGAGATGCTACAGGGTATCAAGAAAGATACGGAGACCGCTAAAGCCTTGGGTACCCTCCAGTACAAAAATACCTCCTTTCGGGGCTCCAGAGGAAGAGGCCAGCAGACAAGAGGGGGCTATCAGGGATACAAATCCTACTACGGCTCGTCCCAGCAATACAAGCCTCAATACCAACAGAGGCAGCAACAAGGCCAGTCCTCGCACAATAAGTCTTCCTTTCGAGGGAGAGGAGGAAAGAAGGATACCAGAAGACAATGACTTCTTTCTCCTACAGGCCTCCACTTCTTCTCCACATTACGTAGTTGGAGGAAAGGTTTCCAACTTCCTGCACAATTGGCAAAAAATAACGACGGATCGTTGGTTCCTGCAACTTGTTCGGTTCGGCCATACTTTGGAGTTCGTGAAAACTCCTCCTTCGAACCCCCCAGGTCCCATGCAGCACAAGAATCTGCATCTCCTTCAAGTGGAACTCTCACTAATGCTCCAGAAAAGAGCCGTAGAATGAGTTCCCAGAGGTCAGAGGGGGAAAGGATTCTATTCCCGATTCTTCCTAATAATGAAAAAGGAGAAGAAATGGAGACCTATATTGGATCTAAGAAACCTCAACGGATATCTCAAGAAACAATCGTTCCGTATGATATCCATTCAGGAGGTGTTACAGCTACTCAATTCCAAAGATTTCATGGTGTCCTTGGACCTCCAGGACGCCTATTTTCACATTCTCATCCACAAAAGTCACCGCCAATACCTAAGGTTTGTAGTGGCAGGCAGACACTACCAATTCAGAGTGTTACCATTTGGCCTAAAGTCGGCCCCACGCATCTTTACAAAATGCCTGTCTCCAGTGGCTGCGTACCTTCGACTGCACCATCACCAGGTATTCCCTTACCTAGGCAATTGGCTCATCAAGTCTCCTCCTCTAAGAGGATCTTCCAACGCTTGTCTTCAGCTCTTCGAGAGCCTGGGGCTTACGCTCAACCAGGAAAAGTCAGTGTTGCAGCCCTCTCAACGTCTCACTTTTCTGGGAGCAACTCTAGACACGTATGAGGAGAAGGCCTTCCTGTCAGAAGAGCGTCAGGTCAAACTGAGGTCTCTTGCAGCCCACATTCAGGTCAAGAAGACCATCAAGGTGCAACTCTTCAAGTCATTACTAGGAATGATGTCCTCCAATATCCTCCTAATATCACACTGCCGCCTCCGTATGCGTCCCTTACAGGAGGCGTTATCCTCTCAGTGGATCCAGTGTACGGGATCCTTCGACGATCTGATCAGGATCACTCCGTTCATGGTGAAGGCCATGCACTGGTGGCTTCAAGCAAAAAACCTAAACCAGGGCCTTCCATTCTTACTTCCAATCTCCCCACACGTGATAACAACGGATGCATCATTGGAAGGATGGGGTGCGTTCCTGCAGGAACTTTAAATTCATGGTCAGTGGTCGCTGGCAGAAAAACAGCTCCACATCAACCTGCTAGAGCTGAGGGCAGTATACCTGGCACTTCGAGCATTCCTGCCTCGGATCTGGAACTCCCCAGTGCTTGTGAGGACGGACAACACCACCACAATGCACTATTTAAACAAGCAAGGGGGAACTCGATCCATGACATTATCTCAAGAATCACAGCGAATTTGGGAGTGGCTACTCCAACACAACATTTCGCTGAGAGCGGAGTATGTCCCAGGAGCGGACAACACCCTGGCGGACTCACTAAGCAGGCAACGCTCCATTTGTCACGAGTGGGAGCTCGACCAACATGCTCTCGACACAGTGTTCTCCCGATGGGGCAGACCTCAACTGGATCTATTTGCGACGAAGATCAACGCAAAATGCCAACATTATGCAAGTTGGCATCCCCAGAAAGGATCTCTCTGGGATGCATTTTCGATGGCATGGTGCAACGTCTTTGCTTACACTTTTCCTCCATTTCCCCTGATCCCCAGGATCATCCGGAAACTGAAAGCGGAGCATTGCACCCTGATCCTGGTAGCCCCAGCGTGGCCGCACCAGCACTGGTTTACAGAACTACACATTCTGTCACTGGAGCCTCCGATTCCATTCAGGCCGTACCTGCATCTCCTCACTATGAACCAGGGGCAAGTCCAACATCCAGATCCGACATCTCTCAGATTATCGGCTTGGCTCCTGAGTTCAGAGAGTTCCAGGACTTAGATATTCCTCAGGACTGCAGAGTTGTCTTAGCCCGGGCCCGGGCTGACAGTACCATCAAAACGTATTCCCTTAAGTGGAAGAGATTCTGTTTGTGGTGTAAAGCTAACAACCTGCACCCATTCTCGTCATCTCCGGCTCAACTTCTGCCTTACCTGCTTCACCTGGCCAACTCGGGATTGGCCCATGCCTCAATCAAAGTCCACCTGTCAGCCATATCTCGGTTCAGGCGCTCTTCATCTGGAATTTCCCTATGGTCCAATAAACTGGTCAAGCAGTTTCTGAAAGGCTTATTCAGGACTTACCCTCCAATAAAACCTTTACCACCTACATGGCAACTCAATGTGGTCTTGGCTAAATTGATGAAACACCCCTTTGAGCCAATGCATAAAGCAGATCTCAAATACTTGTCATGGAAAACAGCTCTTTTGCTGGCTCTCACGTCGGCAAGGAGAGTGAGTGAATTGCAGGCGTTCTCTATTCAAGACCCGTTTCTTCAGTTCAAACAGGACTGGGTCATTCTACGGACTAACCCCAAATTCATACCTAAGGTTCCGTCTACTTTTCATCTAAACGAACCTATTGTCCTGAGATCCTTCTTCCCGAATCCATCTTCAGCAGCGGAGAGATCTCTACGGGGCATATTACCAAGCAATAGCGATAATTATCGCTATTGCTTGGTTAGAGAGAATATTTTACCGCTAAGCTGCGGCGATTTTTACCGCAGATAAACCTTGGTATTACCAAGGTTTATCGCAAATGCGATAAAAAACAGCCGCAATGCATGAATATCGCTGAAAAGTCAGCGATATTCATGCATTATCGAGCTAATGCTCTTAGCCATGTTATCCACCTCCCATTGGATAACATGGCTAAGAACTGCTCTGGGGCAGGTGTTAGCTTTTGGAGATATTCGTACTTAGCGCGAATATCTCCAAAAGTTGGTAATAGGAGATAGCGATGTTAGCGACTGTTTCCAGCCGCTAACATCTTGGCACGCCCACTTTGCATGTCATTAGTGATAAATATCACTGACATGCAAAGTGGGGCCCAAGATGGTCGCTAGCTCCTACTGGCTGTCGCTAACTGGTGTTAGCGACAGCTAGGTAATAGGGAGATAATTTTATCTCCGCTTTCTTGGCTTTTAAAGCCAAAAAAGCGGAGATAAACCCCCTTGATAATATGCCCCTACGTTCCTTAGATCTGAAAAGATGTCTAAAATTTGACATTCATAGAACGGAACAATTTCGCAAGTCCAACCAATTGTTTATTGCCTTCAGCAGGCCCAGGAAGGGCCTACCACTGTCAAAGCAGAGCATTTCAAGATGGATCTCTGCGGCCATTGCCTTCTGCCATCAGCAGGCGGGACATCCTCTGCCCTCCAAGGTTCGGGCTCATTCCACTAGAGCGGTTTCCACCTCCATGGTGCTCTTTTCTGGGGTGCCCATTGTCGACATTTGCAGAGCGGCCACATGGAAGACACCACATACGTTCACCAAGCACTACTGCTTGGATTCAGAACTTTTGAGGGATGCAGCAGTGGGTCAGGCAGTGCTCCGTCATCTATTTCATTAGAGTTGAGCCTTCTTCCTTTCATCCCACCTTTCCTATTACCTAATTGCACATTTCTTATCCTGCTACTGTTTGCAGTTTATTGCTTTGCACTATTGATAAGTTGTTATCAAGTGTCTTACAGGCTATATTATGCGAAATGTGCTGCCTATTACTTGCTACTCTGATTCAAGCATGTGAATCTATGAAAGATACCCATAATACTGGAAAAGAAATGCGTTACTTACCTGTAACTGCAGTTATCCAGTATTGGTATCTTTCAGAGATTCACATGCAACCCACCCGCCTCCCCTGGAAGGGCTCACCTTAGTTCTCTCAGTAGGTACTACTTAGCACTGTGCTTACGAAAATCTGAGGGACTAGGACTCCTTCCAGGAAGGTTCTCGAGGGTGGTAGTAGCTGATTGGCTCCTGGCCAAAGTTTGGTCCTTTTTACAAAAGGACTTGGAAAGGTTACTAAGGTGAGGCCTCTGGCCTATTAGTATGTATATGTCTATATGACATTACTGTTTTTATATACCGGTGACTCCCACCCCGACGACGGGGAATGATTCAGGCATGTGAATCTATGAAAATACCAATACTGGATAACTGCAGTTACAATCAAGTAACGCATTTCTTTAGTGACATCCCTAAACAACAACAAAACTCAAGCAGAATGTTAGCCCAGTCTTTGACTACTAGCTTATATAACAAGGTTACATTGTATTGGCCCCTTCAGGAAGAAATAAAAATTACTCTTTCACTCTCATTTTACTTCCTTTGAATGGCATTTAGTTTCTGGTTTTGCAGGTCTTTTTTCAGTGTTTATATGTTTACACTGGTGAGGACTATTTCCCTTCCATTGGGGTTTTACCAGTTATTATAGGTTTAAACCTAAAACCAGACAGCCTAATTATATTTCTTTACAAATTGTCTCTTGCTTGGCTTTGTAAATCTGACTTAAGGAAAGGAGACGTAAGGACATCACTAATCCGTAATCAATCAGCCCCGAGTCTTATGATGAAACAACTGCAGTCTAGTTATATTATTTATTTGGCGCTTTTGAGTCGGGTTTTCTAGTGCTTCCTGCAGCTTCAAAGCATTAGGTTAAGAAGGAGGTAGCAATCAATCAACCAATCAATCAATCACTTATTTGTAGAGCGCACTAATCACCCGTGAGTGTCTCAAGGCGCTGATAGGGGGTGTGGATGCAGCTACTGCAGGTCCTGGATCTCTCGCAGCTGTGTGGGAAGGGTGTTCCATGTCTTGACAGTGAGGTAGGAGAAGGATCTGCTGCCGGTGGAGGTCCTGTGGATGCGTGGGACGGTGGCGAGGTCGGCGGAGCGAAGCTGGTGAGACGCTTGTTGAAGTATGCTTTTCCTGAGTTGTGTAGTGCTTTGTGGGCGTGGGTGAGGAGCTTGAAGGTGATCCTCTTCTTGAGTGGGAACCAGTGCAAGTCTTTCGGGTGGGCAGTGATGTGGGTGTGGCGAGGGATGTAACGTTGTGTTTCATGCAGTGACTCTTGGCTCTTTCACTCACTTCAAAGATGAAAGGCAGGTTTGATGGTGCTGAAATTCTCTCCCCCACAAGCACTGCAACAGATGTGACACCTAGTGAGTAATGAAAGCCCTTGCAGCACCGTCCGATCAGATGAAACAGAGTGCCATATGTATCAAGCCTTTTTCCCGTTTGCAAATGGGCCGATTCTCAGAATCGGCCCGTTTGCGAATTGGAAAAAACCTTTTGGGATGTTTCATCCCAAAAGGCAATCGCAAAATAGAGAATTATAAAATTTGCGATTCTCTATTTTGCGAATGCAATTAAGGAATTGCAAATTGAGATTCCTTAAATGCAGTTCTGGAAGCACATGACATTTTCTATTTGGCCTTAAGGAATTGCAAATTACCACCAACTTCAAGTTGGTGATAATTTGCGAATTTCTTTAAAAAAGCACTTTTTTGATTTTTTAAAAGTGCCAAATGTCGCACATACATACCCTAACGTGTATGTGCGCAAAATGTGCACACATGCATATTTCAGTGGTGCAACAGGGTGTCCTTTTGGCACCCTTGCACTCTTGAAATTGCATTCTCAATTTGCAATTCTCTAATTGGTAATCGCAAATTGAGAATGTCTGCCCATTCATTCCTATTGGCCTCCTAGCCCATAGGAATGAATGGGAAGGTATTCCTTCATTGCGAATCTCAATTTGCGATTCACAAATAAGGAGTTTTTTGCAAATCCTACATACATTGCATTTTGCGATTCTCTAATTGCAATTCACTAAATATCGCAATATGAGAATCGGCAAACTTTTTTGATACATATGGGCCAAAACCTTCTACAACAACCTTCTTGTAAGAACGTTTTAATAGGACAATCTGATTGTAGTATAGACATAATCCTGTCGGATGGAAGAGAAACAGGTGAAATAAAAATTTCTATTTTTAAGTACTACTTAACTAGATCTTCGCATAGGCAAAGATCTTCCAAAAATTCCTTTTCTTTGTCATCAGCCACCACACGAAGTGCGGCTGACTTCAAGAAAGGTAAGACAACGAAATCATTCGCGTTTCAATGGTGGTCCTTGACTGTGCTATAAATAAGACGTCTATATATGTTAGAGCGGCGAACTGTCCGGTGTGTAAACTGGAAGTTGGAGAGAAAAAGCACAAATAAGTTGTGCAAAAAACGACTAGAATAAAGTCTAGTTAACAAGAAATGCATTCTGTTTTGGGTCGTTATATATTTGCAATGCATTGTGGGCAGGCGGATGTTCCTTCAGATTCTTCACCCTGATTGCTGGTAAACCCTGTCTGAAGAGCGTCGCTTAAGACAAAAAAATAAATAAAACAGGCAGACCCATTTTACTAATCTTTATCCTGCTTCAGTCATACGCTTTCCACATACAGCGTGGAGTCTATCTGGACCAGGACCTGTAGTAGCCTCGACCCTGCACCCCCCGCCCATGTATGTAACAGCGTGGTGCCTGGATGACGTGTTTATAGACCCCTAGTGACAGCCCGCGGTACTGCACCCCTGGTGTCTATCGCTGAGCCAGGATGATGTGATACTGGACCCCTAGTGACGGCCCGCGGTACGGCACCCCTTGTGTCTGTTCAATGAGGTGCCTGGCTGTCCTGATTAGGGACCTCTAGTGACCACCCGTGGTACTGCACCCTGGTATATTGTAAGGATGATATCCAACCCTACTTTCCTGGACATTTAGTCATGCACTGAGGGACTGCACTGGAGGAAGTATCGCAACATCTGCCTGGTCTGTACTTTCTTCCTGAATGAATAGCGTTTGCAAAGTGCAGCAGTGAGTGTTGAGTTATTTGTGCTGGGCTGCTGCCGGTCAGATTTCATCCCGTATTTTTGATTTACTGGTCGGTACAAAAATAAGGACTTTTACAGCAGCTTTGTTTTTATCGCCTTATTTACAAAGTGCTGCTAGCTGCAGTTAGCGGCACTTTTCAAGGGTAAACAATAATTTTCAAGATGGCCCCTTCTGTTTGTGGGAGTTAACGAAAATGAGATGCAAGGTAGGTGCACTTGTGCAAAAACTGACACTAACCCCACATCGTGATATTTACAATGAAGTTTCCGTCCGGCGATAACCCCCAATACTGCAGCTAAGTTCAGTTAGAGGCAGTTTTTTAAGACCAGGAAATAGCTGGTCTTAAAATTGGTGCAAACACCGTGGGCCTCTTTCATGAAAAGTGACGCATCGCTGCGTGAAAACAGCGATGAGTCACTTTTCATTGCGCCCTCCTTGCGAGACCAATGATGCGTCATATTTACAGTATGACGCATCATGGCGCAAGGAGTTACAGATACGTCAGTATTTCTGACGTATCTGTAAGCGCAAAAGTCACGCATTGCTGGAGTGTGTCACAAAAGTGACGCAACTCCAGCAATGCGTCCTTTCACATGGGGAAAGCCCCATGTGAAAGGGCTTGCGCCAGTCTTACGCCTGCTGTGAGGCAGGCGCAAGATTTTGACGCAACAGCGTCCTAAAAGTGACGCAATGAAATCGCATAGATTTCCCTGCGTCACTATTACGAGGCTTTTTGCGGGGGAACGCCCCCTCTGCATACATTATACCTGACGCAGGTATAATGTAGCGCAGGGGTTTACAAAGTGACGCATCTGCTTAGATGCGTCACTTTGTAAATAGTGCGCAACAGGAGGCATGTTTTACGCCGCCGATGCGTCACAAAAAGTGACGCATTGGAAGCGCAAAACTGACGCACAGCCTCATAAATAAGGCCCCTTGGGTCTCATTTCAGCAGGTTTTGGTGCTGGATACCGCTGCAAGGAATGTTGCTGCGCTGCCCTGCGTCATAACAAAAGGGCAAGACTGTGTACTATCAATGTGTACATTCCTGGGTCTCATTCATGAAAAGCGTTGCATCGCTGCGACAAAACAGCGTTGCAACACTTTTCACTGTGCCCTTCTTGCAACACCATGGATGAGCCGTATTCGCTGTATGGCGCTCCATGTTGCAATTAATGACATATACGTCTGGAATCCTGACGTATCTGTTAGAGCTAAAGTCACGCATTGCTTGAGTTGTGTTACAAGCATTCTGCTAATCCAGCAATGCATAGGACCAGCCTATCCCTATAGCACTGTCACCCTTACGCCTGCACTTGAGCAACTGTAAGGTTCTGACGCAGTGGCATCCTCGAATTCTATGTCAGGAGCGTAGGCTTCTGATTAGGCTGTATCTTTCTTCATTTATTGTACTTCAGCAGCCTTTCAAAGGATCATAATTTACATTTAGAACCACATTTCCCATGAACACAGGGAAATGAGAACAGAAAATGTCCTCAAACAGTATCAGCCAATACCATGCCTGGACGCCTCATATCTTCCTCTGTGGGCGCTCTAGCTTCCTCTTTCTTCTCTGCTCCAGCCGCATACAGATGAGTGTTTTTTGTTTCTTACTTATTCTGACTGATTTGTGAAGTGATAATTGCTTTGTTACGGCTTATGCGGCAATATTTTTCATAGCGCTTTGCTTAGCGATTGTATTTGGGGTAAAATTGCCAGCTTTGCTTTTGTTTACCGCGTTTCTGCCTGAGGCTCTGGGCACGGCGCGGCCTCCCGCCAGTAGGGGACCGCGTACGCTTTTGCTTCTGCTCTTCAGAGAGCTTTACCCCCTGGGCAGTCGCGAGCCATCTGGTTCTGCTTTAACGGTTCAAACGTGCTCGCGCGACCACGGGGGAAGAGCGTTTTGCACTAATTAAAAGCGTTTGGGCTAATATTAGTAAACAGAGCCCCATGCCTGGAGCCGGAACACCCACGCTGCGGGTAAGACATTAGTTACAATAAAGGGACCAGCCCAGGCAGGGTACTGTCATTAACCTCGGAATCTAAAGGATCCCAGAGTGGTATTATTGATCACATTTCAGTGTGTGCTAATCTTCAAGGGTTTTGCCCTTTATTGATCCTCTTTATCTTGCATATTCAGGTCGCTGAGCTTAAGACATCATGAAGTATGATGATTACTATGAGGAGGAAGAGGAGCAGGTCATGTACCTACTCGCTGATGACCATTTCTGTCAGGTTATGGACTCCTCTATATTGAAGACGGTGTCCCGGGTGGCTGCGCCACTGGAGAAGAAAATAGACTTGCTTCAAGCACAGTCTCAAACCCTCAGTCAGAGGGAAGATCTCTCAGGGCATGCAACTCCCCTACCTCCAGGCCAACCTTGCACTAGTGCGGCGGACCCTAAACGGAAGCGTCCTGAGGATGCAGTTGAAGACTCTGATGCTTTTTCGTGCCTATAAAAGACGTTCTTGGATGCCAAGGCTTTCGAACCCCCTAGTGAACCGGAGGAGAGTCCTGCTGGACCCTCCGTAGTTCCTGATGATGTAGATACACTGACGAATCACCTCAGACTTCCGATGTGGAGTCGGAGCGTCCAAGGCACCCATCTCACCTCATCACATCAGCATCTTCAGACCTTAGTGCAGACATGCTCAAACCTGATGCACTGCTGCATCCACGCTCGTCGCAATGGGTTCCGGCCCCTAAGGTGGCAGCTTATATGGCGCAGAGACGGCTTGTTAGAACTGGCTATTTCTGGTAGGCTAAGGCTGACGCCAAAGCCAGGCAGAAACCACCATTCTAGTCAGGGCAAGGGAGTCACACGCCAAGATAACCCCTGCTCACCCCCTTGGTAGCTTGGCACGAGCAGACAGGCTTATCCCGGAGGCAATGTGTAAAGCATTTGCGCAAGCACACAACAGCAACAACATCCTAGGCACACCACAAAAGGAACTCCACACAAGGTTATATAAAAATAACTTCTGTATTGTCAAAACACATCAGATAGAAATCACACATGTACATTGTGCCAACTGGCACGGGCAATATTCACAAGGGATTATGTACAAGACAGGGCCACATGGGCCACTGTCAGAATCAGCACTTTTAGAACTTAGAATATAGGATATAAAATCACTGTAGCACAAATTAGCAAGTATAGCACACAACCAGTAACTGGTAACAGGTAAGTACCACCTACGCAACCCTAACCACCTTAGGAGAATGTCACGCAGGGAAACAGGACCTCACTAGGACCACCTGTACTGGAAAGAACAACCACCTAAGAATAAAAAACATTTAGGAGTTTAAGCAAGAACACATTACACATGATGCATCACAACATTCAGCGGTGTAGGGAAAGAAAACACATGATGCATAAAAACATTCAGAGGTGTAAGAACAAGGAAGACACATGATGCATAAAAACATTCAGAGGTGCCAGAACACAACTCAATAGCGCAAAAACACATGATGCCTAAAAACATTCAGAGGTGTAAGATCAAGGTGCATAATCATATTAAATGCATTACATTTCCTAGCACCACATCACATTGCGCAAAACTGACATTAGGCAATTACCATCATAAGCATAGCAGGTAACCACATTGCGCAAACATCACCTTAGCAAGTACTATCAAAAACATAGAAATCACAATGCGCAGAAATCACATACCAGCCCCCTGGCCAACTGGCCATCCAACAAGGGGACTCAAAAACCCTGTGTCCAGAATGTCAGGGCCCGCTACCAATGCAGCGCCAGTCAGGAGTGCGCCACCGGCGCAAAACCTAAACGTTGCAGGTGCCCACTACTTGCTGGGCACCTGGGAACACCAACAGGGCCTAAACATTGCAGCTGGCACTAAGTGCTGCGCAGCTGTAGAAGGCCTGGCACCACTGTGCCATCTCTGTCCCACACAGGGACTCTCTCTCCCAAATTGCGCCTAAACGGTGCAGCTGCCCACTAATTGCTGGGCAGCTGAGACATCATAACTGCGACAGGGCCCTCACTGGCCCTCAGAGACAAAACTGCGCCAACCTGAGGCCTCTGGCTCTGGAAACAAATATGCGCAGGCTGGAGCCACACAGGCTCTGACAAATCTGCGCCCAAACGCTGGAGCCCTCTTGCTCTGGAATCACCTGTGCCCCCTGGGCACCCTGGCTCTTTGAGTAATCAAATATGGCCCCCAACGTTGGAGCACGATGCTCAGAACCAATAACCATGCCCCCAATAGCGTGTGGAGCGCACTGGCGCTAAAACAACCAAGGTGCATTTTGGCGCGAGCCATCTAGGCTCTTAAATCAATAATGTGCCCTACTGAGCCACACATGGGCTCGGGAAACTAATGGGGCATCGGGGGGAGCCCGCAGGCTCCTTAAACAACTTGACGTGCCCCCTATAAACAAAATGCCCCTAACGCAGGACAACCACAGGCCTACTAGCCCCGGGAACAACTCTCGCCATGTTGGAGCGGCCCACTGAGCACACGGGGCCGCTCTGACTCCATCTCCCCCCGGCACCACTACCACGGAGAACCCCACACTTATCAGGCTCTCCAGGTGCAGGGAGCAGTCTCCGCTCGGTAGGGCAGCAGCGTCGCGCTGCCGTCTCTGGAGCCGGTCTCTTCCTCCTGTGCTGCGGGACCGGCAGCACTTTACATCTGCAGGGATCTCACCGGGACACGGGAGCCCTGCCTGGCAGACGCCGACATCCTCTCTCTCGCGGCCAGCATCCTCTCAATCCCGCCTCACAAGCAGGCGGTCCGGGGCTTTCCCACGTCCTCTGGAGCCCCGTCCAGGATCCGGCAAACCTCTTCCAGCTACAGGAGCGCGGGGTGGGCTCCCGTCCGCTTCCTGTTTGTTACAGACCTGGCCATGTCCCGCCGCAGCCTGCCTGACTTCCGGGGTCGCGGCTGCGGCCAATAGCAGCGCGGCCCTGGGGTGGGGAGGCGGGACAGCGCCTCACGAAGGACCGGGCTGGCGGCGGTGATGCGGGGCTGAAGAGGGATGGGCTCCCTCGAATTTAAATATAACGTTAGCACAATTGAAGCGCTCCCAAGCGCTAAAGGAAATTTAAAGTGCTCCCTGCGCTAAAATAGCAATTAAAGCGCTTCCAGGCATTTAGAGGAGAATTCAGGGCTCCCAGCGCTAGAGGATCCAAAGTAAAGCGCTATTAAGCGCTGGGGGCCAAAACCAAGCGCTCCCAGGCGCTAGAGCACAAGTAAAGGTCCATAAGTCCAGCAAAGTCCTTCAGGAGTCATGGGGCTGGGCAGGGCCCAGGGAGGCAAGCCTTCCCCTGGGCCCAAGCGGCAGCACGCACCTGGCAGGATTCAAGTCAGAAACAAGAACATTTTGTAAGGGGACACAGCCCCTTTTTATACTACAAAATCCTTTGTCTAGCAGGGTGCAGGCAGTGTGAGAACCAGCTACAACTGGTTATAGGGAACTCCTTCAGTGTGAGGGGCAGAGGCGACAGCTGCCCAGCAGGAGGTGGAGCCAGCATTGTGGTAGGCAGGCACAGCCCTATTCACTCCCAGGTGCTATCTCCTCCCACCACTCTAGTTGCAGATGCCGTCATTCAACCAAGGGCTGACTCAGACAACCTCCTGGAGGCTCCCCAGCCCCTGTCAACCTCAAACCAGACAGTCAATCCACAAGCAGGCCCAGGCACACTCCTGGAGCCAGGCGCCAGCCAATCACGTGCTAGCAGACTTACTACACACGCACACCCATGTCCAGAAGTGGCACTTCCACACTAGACACATCCATGCTACATACATAATTACGCAGCATTCGATCTCACGAGTTCGCACATACCAAACTCGACCCTGCACTCCCCACACATCAGGAACTACCATGGGCATACATATTCCCCATTCATTCCTATGGGAGGGCAGGTCACTCACCACACATACACAGAGAGCTCACGCACTTTACACTGTACCACAGTGAAAAAGTGCTCAAAGGCCTAAAATCACCAACACCAGGTTCCAGAAACAGGCTAGGAAAAAGCAAAAAGTTTCAGGGTGAACCTGCCAAAAAGGGCCAGGTCCAACACAACCCCCTTCCAGCCAAAACGCAGGGTAGACCAATCACTCCACTGATGGGCTTCCCTGCTTTGGGTGACAAAACACGGACACGGGCCCGCACGGCAGGGACACCCTCCGGTTTTCCCCCACTCTGAACCCACATGTATTTCTCTCAACAAGAGCTCTCTGGCACAACTAGGATACCCTACTGGTACTCTCTAGTCCTCCACGGTCAGGACCAGGCCCTAGGCCATCCAAATGTCAGTGGTCCTGACCAATCCACAGAGTGGGGGGCAGTAACCCCTGGCACACAATAGCCATTCTCCACTCTCCCTCTCAGTGTAGCTATAACTACCACTGATCCTTCAACCTAGGGACCATACCCTCAGGCTGACCAGAGGTCACGGCAAGAATGCCCCACCCTACCTCTACTTCTGGAGTTCCGCACCCTCCCAGGGAAGCACCCACCAGAACACATCTCTCCACCAGATCAGGACCTTCCTCCATCAACTGGTCTACCACCTGGGATCTGGAAACTATTTCACTTCGGAGGTACAAAGCACACAGCACAGTCCCTCTTCAAGCAGGTGGGGGGACACAGCACACAGCAAAGTCCCCTTTCCTCTACCTTAGTGGAAACAACAAACTGCAGGTGGGCCCCAGATCACACAGCAAGGGCAGCCCCCTCAGTCTCTTCAGCTGATCTACTTTGGCAGAGATTCCTTCTTGACCTGGAAGTTTCCTAATCTCCCAACCTAGGATCTAAACCCTCAGGTTGCACGGGGTCAGAGGTAAGGACACCATCCCTCTGCACCCCCTTCCAGAGTTCTGCACCCTCTCACCTTGGAGCGGTACCCCTGGAAGCCAAAACCGGTCAGGACACTGATTACAGATGCCCTTCTCTCCAGGTCAGGCTGAACCTGAACCTGGCCTCCCCCCTCCTCGGGGAATGACCTCCAGAGGCCCCACAAATGGTCAAGCACTCTAGACGGTCAAATGCCCAGCGAACCAGGACTTCTGCACCCTCCACTTGGGAGCGGTACTACCCAACACCAGGACCGCCGGAGTTCTTGTTACAGAAACTCCTCATCCTCTAGATACAGGAAGATCCTCCTCAAATGACCTGTAAGTACAGCGTAGGCCCCTGACCCTGGCACTCCCTTAGGGAACCCTCCAGGCCCTGAGACAGGGTTTCGGGCCAACATGGGACACACCATCCCACACTCACTCCGCCTCCACTGAGACAGGACATGAGCCCCTACACCCCTACCATCCTACTGTGACATAGCTGGGCTACACATTAACCTCTTCCGCTACACAGGATCATCAGATACTCAAGCCACTACTTTTAGAATCACTCCCTAATGCCTCTGCAAGACATCTAGCACACCGCCAGACATCCACCTTCTTGTCCAGTGCCTCTGCAGGACCTCCTGCACACCACCAGAGGTACACCTCCTGTGCAAGCTCCTTTAAAAAAACCTCACACCAACTCCCCCAGTTCAACACACCACTCATCCACACACTCCCCCTCCAGACTGGTGAGACAGTTCCTCACTGCCCCTGACTCTCAACCTGTACTCCTCTTACTGAGCACCAGGCACCATACTCTGGGAACTGGGAATGGGACTACATGCACTGGACACATTTTAGCTGCCACCACTGGATCCTACCATACTGGGTATCCAGACACACACACTACACTCAGGGGATAATCACCCTCCCGAACAAGCCATTCCTCCTCCACACTCCCTCTCTTCCATCTACCCACACAGGGACAGGAACAGGGATAGGGCACTGGAACCAGCAAGGGATTCCTTATCTATGGGAACCTCCCCCTCTACTGGCGTCCCGCCCTGTCATTTTCTCCCATCTGCCACTAAACATAATTGCATAAATGCAGCTACTTTTGGGAATGGAATGACGTGCGGAGGCACATAACTGGAAAATGGTGTAATTAATTGTTCCACAGAAAGCAGTTGACACCGAGGAATGCTTTTTTCAGTTTAAAACCAAATAAACACGTCACGGTGTCAATTCCTTCTTTTACAACATCCCAATGTATAATGCCATCTGGACCATATATTCGTCTTCTCTTTTTTGTCGCCTCAACACCCTCCTTCCATGTATGAGTCTTTGGTTATCCAGACGGATTACCATGATATGCCAGCAAAAGAGCCAAGATATCTAATGTTTTTATTTTTTATTTTATTTTTTATTTTATTTCTATTATCTCTCATTGTCTTTAGTCACATATATATAGTGACCGATTAACCTTCAAAATTATCAGGTTACATGAATGCAATATTGACTTGACTTTCCGGTCTCTCTGGAAAAGCGCCGGGACGCCCCGTTGCTGGGGCAGCTGCGCGCTATACAAGTAAATATAACATAACATAACATAAAGCGCAGGAACACCATTTGAAAATGACACTCTTGAGGAAAACAAAATCATCAACAATAATCTCAAACATGTGACTATCTAGAAAATGCAGAGTTTTGTAATGTAGCCAGCTGTCGCTATGGCACTGCGCAAACACAAGTCCTAATCCGCACCGCTGACCAACAATGTTAGAACTGGCTATTTCTGGTAGGCTAAGGCTGATGCCAAAGCCAGGCAGAAACCACCATTCTAGTCCGGGCAAGGGAGTCACACGCCAAGATAACCCCTGCTCACCCCCTTGGTAGCTTGGCACGAGCAGACAGGCTTATCCCGGAGGCAATGTGTAAAGCATTTGCGCAAGCACACAACAGCACCAACATCCTAGGCACACCACAAAAGGAACTCCACACAAGGTTATATAAAAATAACTTCTGTATTGTCAAAACACATCAGATAGAAATCACACATGTACATTGTGCCAACTGGCACGGGCAATATTCACAAGGGATTATGTACAAGACAGGGCCACATGGGCCACTGTCAGAATCAGCATTTTTAGAACTTAGAATATAGGATATAAAATCACGATAGCACAAATTAGCAAGTATAGCACACAACCAGTAACTACTGGTAACAGGTAAGTACCACCTACGCAACCCTAACCACCTTAGGAGAATATCACGCAGGGAACCAGGACCTCACTAGGACCACCTGTACTGGAAAGAACAACCACCTAAGAATAAAATACATTTAGGAGTATAAGCAAGAACACATTACACATGATGCATCACAACATTCAGCGGTGTAGGGAAAGCAAACACATGATGCATAAAAACATTCAGAGGTGTAAGAACAAGGAAGACACATGATGCATAAAAACATTCAGAGGTGCCAGAACACAACTCAATAGCGCAAAAACACATGATGCCTAAAAACATTCAGAGGTGTAAGACCAAGGTGCGTAATCATATTAAATGCATTACATTTCCTAGCACCACATCACATTGCGCAAAACTCACAGTAGGCAATTACCATCATAAGCATAGCAGGTAACCACATTGCGCAAACATCACCTTAGCAATTACTATCAAAAACAGAAATCACAATGCGCAGAAATCACATACCAGCCCCCTGGCCAACTGGCCATCCAACAAGGGCACTCAAAAACCCTGTGTCCAGAATGTCAGGGCGCGCTACCAATGCAGCGCCAGTCAGGAGTGCGCCACCGGCGCAAAACCTAAACGTTGCAGGTGCCCACTACTTGCTGAGCACCTGGGAACGCCAACAGGACCTAAACGTTGCAGCAGGCACTAAGTGCTGCGCAGCTGTAGAAGGCCTGGCACCACTGTGCCATCTCTGTCCCACACAGGGACTCTCTCTCCCAAATTGCGCCTAAACGGTGCAGCTGCCCACTAATTGCTGGGCAGCTGAGACATCATAACTGCGACAGGGCCCTCACTGGCCCTCAGAGACAAAACTGTGCCAACCTGAGCCCTCTGGCTCTGGAAACAAATATGCGCAGGCTGGAGCCACACAGGCTCTGACAAATCTGCGCCCAACCGCTGGAGCCCTCTGGCTCTGGAATCACCTGTGCCCCCGGGGCACCCTGGCTCCTTGAGTAATCAAATATGGCCCCCAACATTGGAGCCACGAGGCTCAGAACCAATAACCATGCCCCCAATAGCGTGTGGAGCGCACTGGCGCTAAAACAACCAAGGTGCAATTTGGTGGGAGCCATCTAGGCTCTTAAATCAATAATGTGCTCCACTGAGCCATACATGGGCTCGGGAAACTAATGGGGCATCGGGGGGAGCCCGCAGGCTCCTTAAACAACTTGACGTGCCCCCTATAACCAAAATGCCCCTAACGCGGGACAATCACGGGCCTACTAGCCCCGGGAACAACTCTCGCCTTGTTGGAGCGGCCCACTGAGCACACGGGGCCGCTCTGACTCCATCTCCCCCTGGCACCACTACCACGGAGAGCCCCACACTTACCGGGCTCTCCAGGTGCAGGGAGCAGTCTCCACTCGGCAGGGCAGCAGCGTCGCGCTGCCGTCTCTGGAGCCGGTCTCTTCCTCCTGTGCTGCGGGACTGGCAGCACTTCACATCCGCAGGACTCTCACTGGGACACGGGAGCCCTGCCTGGCAGACGCCGACATCCTCTCTCTCGCGGCCAGCATCCTCTCAATCCCGCCTCACAAGCAGGCGGTCCGGGGCTCTCCCTCGTCCTCGGGAGCCCCGGCCAGGAACCGGCAAACCTCTTCCAGCTACAGGAGCGTGGGGTGGGCTCCCGTTTGCTTCCTGTTTGTAGCAGGCCTGGCCATGTCCCGCCGCAGCCTGCATGACCTCCGGGGTCGCGGCTGCGGCCAATAGCAGCGCTGCCCTGGGGTGGGGAGGCGGGACAGCGCCTCACGAAGGATCGGGCCGGCGGCGGTGATGCGGGGCTGAAGAGGGGTGGGCTCCCTCGAATTTAAATATAACGCTAGCACAATTGAAGCGCTCCCAAGCGCTAAAGGAAATTTAAAGCGGTCCCTGTGCTAAAATTTCAATTAAAGCGCTTCCATGCATTTAGAGGAGAATTCAGCGCTCCCAGCGCTAGTGGAACCAAAGTAAAGAGCTTTTAAGAGCTGGGGGCCAAAATCAAGCACTCCCAGGCGCTAGAGCACAAGTAAAGGTCCATAAGTCCAGCAAAGTCCTTCAGGAGTTCAGGGGCTGGGCAGGGCCCAGGGAGGCAAGCCTTCCCCTGGGCCCAAGCGGCAGCATGCCCCTGGCAGGATTCAAGTCAGAAACAAGAACATTTTGTAAGGGGACACAGCCCCTTTTTATACTATAAAATCCTTTGTCTAGCAGGGTGCAGGCAGTGTGAGAACCAGCTACAACTGGTTATAGGGAACTCCTTCAGTGTGAGGGGCAGAGGCGACAGCCGCCCAGCAGGAGGTGGAGCCAGCATTGTGGCAGGCAGGCACATCCCTATTCACTCCCAGGTGCTATCTCCTCCCACCACTCTAGTTGCAGATGCAGTCATTCAACCAAGGGCTGACTCAGACAACCTCCTGGGGGCTCCCCAGCCCCTGTCACCCTCAAACCAGACAGTCAATCCACAAGCAGGCCCAGGCACACTCCTGGAGCCAGGCGCCAGCCAATCACGTGCCAGCAGACTTACTACACACGCACACCCATGTCCAGAAGTGGCACCTCCACACTAAACCCATCCATGCCACATACATCATTAAGCAGCATTCGATCTCACGAATTTGCACATACCAAACTCGACCCTGCACTCCCCACACATCAGGAACTACCATGGGCATACATATTCCCCATTCATTCCTATGGGAGGGCAGGTCACTCACCACACATACAGAGAGCTCACGCACTTTACACTGTACCACAGTGAAAAAGTGCGCAAAGGCCTAGAATCACCAACACCAGGTTCCAGAAACAGGCTAGGAAAAAGCAAAAAGTTTCGGGGTGAACCTGCCAAAAAGGGCCAGGTCTAACACTGCGTAAGCCCCTGGATCAGGAAGTGCGTAGTTGCCTTCGTGCAGAGTGCCCTAGAGGGTAAGGTCGCAGTTAAACTCCTGGACACAGCGGGCCTTTGGGAAAAATTCTAGAGATGGCCGAGGACGCCAAGGCCTCGGGCACTCTGAATTCGCCGGACACACTCTCAAGTTGGGCCCAGAGAGCGATTATTTTTCTGGGAAATGCTAATGTAGCAATTTTGACTGAGAGACGCAGGTCCATACTCATTAAAACAGACCCTAAGTTAGGTGAGCTAGACACTTCTGAAGCAGGCCCAACCGCGGAGGGTGATCTCTTTGGGGATCCCTTTGTCAAAGAACTTGGCAAGTCTGTCAATACATTTAACTCCTTAGACAAGGCCCAAACGTCAATAAAACGCATCTTCACCCCGCGTGTTTTTGGCGCGGCCGGTCGTGGCAGGGGGTGCTCGACCGGCAGACCCTACAGTAGAGCCTCCTATAAACAAGGCGAGTCCCACAGAGGACAATACCAGGACTCTGACAAATTCAGGAACTTCTACCCGACCAGGGGTTTTCTCCGCCGACGCAGTGGCAGAGGCGGAGGACATGGTGGATACAACAATCACAGAGGTGAGAGTTCAGAATGCGACGGGCGTGCGGTTGGGGGGCAGACCAGTATTTTCTTCACAATTACACCTGTCTTGCCTACCTTAAACTTAAACAACATCCAACATTAACAGAAAACAGCTTGTCCCTCCCAACTCTAACTGTACAGTTCTACCCCAGAAGCATCTGTTACCTGTGGTCAACCGAAACACAAAAAATCAAAAACAAGGCTAATATGGGACTACATGTAATAACCCCAAAGTTCCAGCTAGAGCCCAATGCAGCAAGGGTGCATGTAGTTTAATTCAGCATACCATGCCAATCACTGTGTCCTGGCTTTTAAAATATAGCGCCCTCTGTCCTGCAGCCAACTGTGCTAGCATTTGTACAGTGGCCTCTGGGAAGGAAAGTTCTCACAGGGTGTGAGATATGGCTTACATTATCACTTCATCTGAAGTTTGAGGATTTGGGTTATGAGTGCTTTCCCGTATGATGATTGGACCAAACATCTAAATGTATGGTAGTGGCCATATCTGGGCTCCTCCACCATTTTGTTGGATTTGGACAGAAAGTCTTCCTCAGCCCGATTCCTTAGTCCCATTCCACACTCTCCATGGCAGCAGCCCATTCTTGCACATTTTCCTTCACACCATGGTGGGAGAAACAGACGGGCCCTACCCTGACAATTGAGGGTGTTTATTTTCAGCCAGTCCCAAACACTCTCAGGAGTGTGAAAGAAATTAGATTTACCATAGTGGAGAACTTTCGGACGGACCGGGAAGACCAGCATATATGTCAAGTTCATAGTTTTATGTTTGGCCCTCAGAAAGATCAGAATTTCTTTGTATTTTTATAATGTAGTCAGTAAAGGTCATGTTAGACCCTGGGTGGGGAGTCTTGCTGTCTTTGATTGTGGACTCTCTCCACTACAAAGCACGAAGGGGCAGATTTACAATAACTGGCGCATCCCCAGGGATGCGGCAGTTATTGTGCGCCGCAGCTCCGCCACCCATGGTGCGCCGCATTTACAATGCGGCGCACCATGGGGCAAAAACGGCACAGATGCGTGACGCATCTGTGCCATAAAGGCGGCGCATTGCTGGAGTTGCGTTGCAAGCGCGATGCAGCTCCAGCAATGCTCTCGTGGGTCCTATCTGTCCAATGCTGCGTCAAGCCTTACGCCTGCTTCAAGCAGGCGCAGGGTTTTGACGCAGCATTGGCCTAAAAGTGCCTGCGTGAAATCTAGTAGATTTCACGCAGGCACTTTTCCAGGCGCACCTGCCCCGGAACGCCCACCCTGCGCCGGAACGCCCACATGTGGTGCAGGGCTTTACAACGTGACGTATCTGCTTAGATGCGTCACGTTGTAAATGGGTCGCAGGGATGCGCCACGTTTACGCCGCCGTTGCGTGGCGCAATGGCGGCATAAACGTGGAGCAAGTCTGACATAAATCTGCCCCTCAGACACATACTCCTTCAGCTCCCTGGACAGGACACATGTTGTGATATAATGGGTTGGTTGCAACCCCTCTCTCCATTTTGGTATTCCACCTTTCTCCAGTATTGGAGTGTCTTTCATAGATTCACATGCCTGAATCATTCCCCGTCGTCGGAGTAGGAGTCCCACGGTACATGAAAAAGCAATAATATGCCTATAAGAAACCAAAAACCTTGGTAATAACCAACCAGGAGGTACGGTAGCCATAAGCTACAGTGTAAAAAACTTCCACACTCATGACTATCCTAGTCATTTTGTAAAGACCAAGCTACAGCACCCACTTAGAATGTTCTCCTCAGAGGCTCAGGCTCTCAGATTTTCTACCGCACGTCGTGTGAAGGGAGTCTCCCTGAGCTCTGCTCAGTACTTCTCTACTTTCTACTGGAATCTGGTTTTTAAGAAATCCTTCTTCAGGCCTTGTGACTCTTGTGGTAAGCTCCGGCTTTTTAAAGAAGATCCTCACAAGAAGTGCATTTATTGCCTGTATCCTGAACATCAAGTGAAGGACTGCAAGATTTGTAGAACCTTCTCCCAGAAGACCCTCAGGGACAGAGAGGGCCGCTTGCTTTTGTGTGCTACAAAAGCTCAAGGACCAAGACTATTCTGTTTCTGAGGTAGGCAGTATTGCCTCTGGATCTACATCAGCTTCTAGGAAGAGAGCTGCTGAGGAGGTTTTGTCTTCTCCTGGGGCCAAGATTGTAAAAAGGCAACAATCTTCTAAGGGGTCTGAGAGGCCTTCCACTTCTAAGGCTACTCCCTCTACTAAGGCCAGTCTTGGGCCATCCACACCCCGAGAAAAACAACCAAGAAATTACCTCTAAAGATGACTTCTGAGAAGACTTTACCTCAGAAACTGGTCCTGTCGTCGACGAAGATCCCCATCGGCGCATCATCTACGTCTATCGTAACTTTCTCATCTCCTAAACCTGAAATGTTAATGTCGACGGCGTCTTCACCGTCGACAATGGTCTATGTCTCTGTTAGACCTATCTCGTCGACGAAGGAATCTTCATCTGCCATTGTCAGCGCATCGTCGACAGCTAAGCTAAAGAAAATTCGGTCGACGATAGCTTCGTCTACGCCGCCGTCGACGGCTGCTCCATCACCGTCGACGAACATCCCATCATCGACAAACTCGTCTACGAATACTACACCGTCGTCGACGAAGACACCGTCATCGATAACGACACCGTCGACGACGAGGAGACCGTAGTCGACGATGGCCTCTTCATCGTCTGGAGTAAAACCTCCATCGGTGAGCCCGTCGATGGGGCCTCCGTCGACGCCACAACTGTCTACATGTACCACCATGCAGGTCTAGTCACCGTCTACGGCTTTTTTTATCCACGCCAAAGCCATCCTTGCTTCAGAGACGCGGTTCTGGTCTAGAACCTTTATCTCCTATACGCCTGTCACCTCAATCAGTACCCCTTAAGGTCCCTGACAAGTTACTGGACTCTGAAGAAAGTGAGGAGGAATCTGATATAGATGAAAGGTTTGGGACAGCTACAAGTCCTTCTGAATTGAACATTAAATACCAAGAAGACGATCAGGATGATCATCATTCGCCTGAGCTTGTGACATCACCTGTGACAGAGGTCCCCTCAGCTCAGATGCCAGTTGCATTGCTAACAAATCTTCATCAGATGCTAAATGATTATTACAGGCATTTTCTGCCGTCGGAGTCAGCAGACTCTGTGCCTCGTACACGTGTGGTGCAAACGCCGATATCTGATTTAAGACCTCCAAAGTCACCCCCACCTATAGTGTCCCATTAGCCTGAAGAAGCACATTCTTCTGAAGAGGAAGAGAGAGCAGATGGGGAAGTCGATGACAGATCCATAATGTCGGAATCGGACGATTATGAAGTCCAAACACCTTCTCCTACGCCTCCGGCCACTGCTGAATTCCCTCCGGTTGATGTAGGAGGATTTCATCTTCTAATGGAGAGAGCTACGAAACGCTTTCATATTGACCTGGAGACTACAGAGCAAGAATGCTTCCTTTATGATTTCAATGATCAGCCAAGGAGACAGGTTAAGTCGATACCTATTATCGATTTTATTTGGAAAGAAGGTATTAAAGTCATGTCTACTCCTTCATCTATTCCTCCAGTGCTTCAGAGGATAGATACAAAATATAAGGCTCTGGAAAACTCCCCAGCTTTACTTATAGGACACCCGAAATTGGATTCGGTTATCATACAGACTGCACAGAAGCGGTCTAGAAACCCCTCATCTCCAATCGCAGCCCCACCGGATAGAGACGGCAGGCGTCTGGATGCAATCGGTAAACGTGTGTCAACAATGGCAGCAACCACAGTCTGGGCTGCCAACTCTTTGGCCATACTGGGCAGATATGACCGGCAAATGTGGTCTGACATCTCCCCATATGTCGACATGCTTCCAGAGCCCTCAAAATCAGAGGCTTTAAAAATCCTGCAGGAAGGTGAAAGGATCTTGGTGGAAATGATTGACTGCAGTTGATGTAGCTTCAACTGGATTCAGGCAGTTGGCAGGAGCTGCGGTCTTGCGCATGCAAGGCTGGCTAAGAGCGACTTCATTCCGCCAGGAGGTTCAAACTAAGGTTTTGGACATGCCTTACGATGGAGAGTTTTTGTTTGGCTCGCATATTGAGGAAGCCCTGCAGACAATCAAAAAGGACACGGAGACAGCTAGGTCCCTTGGCACCTTACATTTTTAAAAGCCGCCCTTTCGAGGTGCGAGAGGATGGGGATCGTCCTCTTCTAGAGGAGGTTATGGTCAGCAGTCCTCCTACAGGCAAGGGAATGCATGCAATCAAAGCCAGCATTACCATTCCTACGGCCAGCGCAACACTAATTATTCCCAAAACAAAAGAAAACCTGCCTACCGCGGAAAAGATAAAAGACAATGAGTGTCATCACCTGCCACCGCTACTACCGCAGTCTCATATAAAGATTGGAGGAAAAATCTCAAACTTCTACTCAAAATGGTGCTCAATAACATCGGACAGGTGGGTCCTGGACATTGTGGCCAAGGGCCATGCCCTCGATTCGAAATGTTTCCTCCAAATGTTCCCTCGAGGGGCCCACCTCCAGCTCATCTCAAAGAGTTGTTTTCCCAAATCGATTTGATGTTAAAGAAAGGAGCAATAGAAAAGGTTCCTCATGCTCAAAGAGGAGCAGGTTTCTATTCCAGATTCTTTCTGATAAAAAAAAAAGAACGGAGAATGGCGTCCAATACTGGATCTCCGTGCTTTAAACAAGTATTTGAAGAAGCTGTTGTTCCGGATGCTGTCACTCCAAGAGTTATTGCATCTTCTTTCAGAAGGAGAATACATGGCCACCTTGGATCTCCAAGATGCATATTTCCACATCCCCATTTTGCCTCGGCACAGAAAATTCCTGCGATTCAGAGTGGCTGGCAGGGATTATCAGTTCAAAGTCCTTCCTTTTGGGCTACGCTCGGCACCCAGGGTGTTCACGAAGGTACTGGCCCCAGTAGCAGCACACCTCTGGCTGAAGGGAATACAAATATTTCCATACTTAGACGACTGCCTTATCAAGGCGAGTTCTTACACAAACGCAGACAACCATATCCAGCAGTGTCTGTGTCTCTTCCAGTCGCTGGGTCTCTCTGTCAATTTCAATAAAAACATACAGACTTAAATGGAAGAGATTCTGTATCTGGTGCCACTCAGCTGGGATTCATCCTTTTCTGGCCAAGCCAGAACAGATATTACCTTTTTTCTTGCATCTGGCAAAAGCGGGATTATCTCACGCAACTCTAAAAGATTTCCTAGAAGCCATTTCAAGGTACCGCCAGGATGGGTCCACTTCACTCTATTCTTCAAGAATAATACAACAGTTCTTCAAGGGACGGTTCAGAATGTTCCCTCCTGTTCGTCGTCCACCACCATCGTGGCATCTCAATATAGTGTTAGCGCAGCTCATGCGCCATCCTTTTCAACCAATTCACAGAGTGGATTTGAAATTTCTTACATGGAAGATGTCACTGTTGTTCGCTTTAACTTCATCTAGAAGAGTCAGTGATGTCCAGGCTTTCACAGTCCATCCACCTTTCCTGCAGTTCACGCCCGACTCAGTAGTGCTCCGCAAAACCCGAAATTCATGCCTAAAGTGCCCTCGGACTTTCACCTGAATGAGCCAGTCATCTTAAACACATTCTTTCCTAACCTGCAATCCCCTGCAGAAAGGGCATTGAACACACTAGACATCAAGAGGTGTTTAAAGTTTTACTTACAAAGGACTTCTACAATTCGCAAATCGGATCAATTGTTTGTTTCTTATGGAACAATTCGTCAAGGTCATGCAGTGTCTAAACAAACAATAGCAAGATGAATCTCTGCAACTATTGACTTTTGTCATACGCAAGCAGGTAAACCTTTGCAAACACTCCAAAGGCTCACTCTACGAGAGCCATGTCTTCCTCGACTGCTCTTTTAGCTGGAGTTCCTCTTCAGCACATCTGCAGAGCGGCAACCTGGGCCAGCAGGCATACTTTCACCAAACACTATTGTTTGGATGCAGCCAGCGAGACTGAGTGTCTCGCTGGCTAATCAGCTGCCGCTCTAATCAGTGTGGCTCACTGATTAGAGCGGCAGACCCTGATGCAGAGGTCTGGCCCGGGACCAGGGTTCAATTCCCGACGCGACAGGGTCCTGAGCCCAAAATGTCCACGGACTCGATAATTCTCGCCTCGGTGCCTATTCTAATCATGGGGTCCATGCTGCAACTCTGGGCAATAGTTGCTTAATCTCCACTATGGCGGCCCACCCGCTGCGGGATGCCTGGCTTTCACCCTGGGGATACCCAGTAGGGGTTATCTCACAGGGAAAAAAGCCAGGACGGGTTCCCAAGGCAAGCGCCTTGATGCCTTCGGGTGATACGTGCGCTATATAAGTCGCAATACATTTACAGTGGGTCAAGCAGTTCTGTGTAATCTTTTTAGATAAGGTGAGCCTCTGTTTCCCTCCTCCTCTTTACTGCTTTTCAAACGCTTATTCATGCTTATTATTTTATATGCATGCTTACATAAATGTATTTTTTCTTGCTTTTAGAAATGTGTTATTTCAATTATATGATTATATATTTTCATATATATAAATATATATACAAGCTTATGGTACAAGCAGCGTCTTCCAAGCATGAACATATACTACTCTGATTCAGGCATGTGAATCTAGGAAAGACACCCCAATACTGGAGAAGAACAATAGTTACTTACCTGTAATCAGTGGTTCTCCAGGATTGGTGTCTTTCATAGATTCACATGCACCCACCCACCTCCCCTCAGAGGCTCCTCAGGCGATTATGTTGGTTTCACTCCTGTGCGAGAAAATCTGAGAGCCTCAGCCTCTGAGGAGAACATTCTAAGTGGGTGCTGACGCCTGATTGGCTGTAGTTTGGTCTATACAAAATGACTAGGATAGTCATGAGTGTGGACGTTTTTTACACTGTAGCTTATGGCTACTTTACTTCCTGTAATCTGTGGTTCTCCAGGATTGGTGTCTTTCATAGATTCACATGCACCCACCCACCTCCCCTCAGAGGCTCCTCAGGCGATTATGTCGGTTTCACTCCTGTGCGAGAAAATCTGAGAGCCTGAGCCTCTGAGGAGAACATTCTAAGTGGGTGCTGACGCCTGATTGGCTGTAGTTTGGTCTATACAAAATGACTAGGATAGTCATGAGTGTGGACGTTTTTTACACTGTAGCTTATGGCTACTTTACTTCCTGGTTGGTTATTACCAAGGTTTTTGGTTTCTTATAGGCATTTTATTGCTTTTTCATGTACCGTAGGCCTCCCACTCCGACGACGGGGAATGATTCAGGCATGTGAATCTATGAAAGACACCAATATTGGAGAACCACAGATTACAGGTAAGTAACTATTGTTCATCTGCACATTATTCCACCTGGAGGCACAACGAGGAGGCAGCATACATAGAAATATGAAAACACCTCTTGTGATTGTTTTTGTGTAGGAATGTGCCACTGGCATATTTATAAGGCAACCTAAAGCAATGTTAAGTGACTTTTCATGGCCTTAACACTAACAATGCTACAGCAATTTTCGTCCAGCGCTGGAACTCATTGATTCCCATTGTTCATGACGAGCTCAGCTCGTCATGAGCACACGAGCAGTATACTGCATGACGAGCTCAGCGCGTCATGAGCATGGAAGGGGTTAAATATATGTGCCTCTTCCATGCAGCAAACTGCGTGAAAGGGGCATTCCATAGGTGTTGCTGGGGGCGTTCTCAACAACATCCATGACTTTTTGACACTTCCCCTTACGAGAAATCTTAAGTCTGAGGCAGTCCCAAAAATGTACGCCTCCCCAGGGGAGGCATAAGGGAAACACAACCGCAACATCCATTGATTTTGACCTGCCTCATATTTACAAGGGTGGCATAAATATGATGCAGCACAAAAATTAAGACCAGGAAAACCTTGTCTTACCCTGGCACAACGAACAGAGAAATGTTTAATTTCTCCTCGATTTTGCTGTTTCCATTTGTGCTGCGTTCTGCAGCAGACATGGAAACAGCAAAAAGCTTTTGACTCTTTATGTGCAGGAAGGAAAACCTTCCTGCACATAAACAATCATTTAAAAAATAAAATGTTTTGCTGCTTCTATGTGTACTGCATTAAGCAGCACATATAGAAATTACAAAACGCCAAGTTTATGTGCAAGAAAAGACACCTTCCGGCACATAACGTGCCTTATTTATGAGGCATATTGACACTTTTGTGCCGCCGTTGTGACAATTTTTGTGAGGCACCGGGGATGTAAAAAATGGCATGTTGCACCCTATTTAAAAAGCGATGCATCTAATCAGATGTGTCACCTTGTAAAGCCCTGCACCAGGTATAATGTATGCAGAATTGGTTTTCCCCTGTAAAAAGCTGTGTAGAAGTGATGCCACAGCATCAAAATCTTACGCCTCCCACACAGCAAGCGTAATACTGATGCAGGCACATTTAACATGGAACTTGTCCATGTGTAATGACACATTGCTGGAGTTGCGTCACTTTTGTGACACACTCCAGCAATGGGTCATTACGGCGCCTACAAATACCTCAGGAATACTGACATATCTGTAACTCCTTGCGACATGGAGCGCCATACATTAAATACGGCGCATCCTTCGGGTCGCAAGGAGGGCGCAGTAAAAACTGTTGCATCGCTGTTTTCATGCAGCAATGCAAGCAGCAGTTTTCATAAATGAGGCCCAAATAATCTTCCCCTGCAACGCAGACACCCTTGCAATATGGTGCAAGCGTGCCTGTGCTGCCGAGAAGAAGCTAAATTAAGTGCCAGCGCAGTGGGAAATGCAGGGCTACACCATATTGTTGTGTTTCAGAAGTGGCGGAGGATGGAGTTAAGCCAAGAAGACTAACACTGAGCACCATCACTTCTTTGTAAATATGCCCCCATATGCACTGTGAGAGCAATTACGAGGTGACGCTCCATCATGTGATATCATTCATATTCATCTTAAAATGTCACAATCTCCAATTTAATTCAATTGTTTTGTAAAAACCTGTGACAGTTTCGTACTGATATACAGATTTTCCCAACTGATTTTCGGAATTAGTTTCAGGCTAAGTACCTATTCAACTTGCATGAAGAAGAGATGTGTTCCAATGACTGCCATCAAGATTACACGAGCACCAAAGGCTGCAGTTCCACTGATGGCCAAAAGGGGTCTTTGTGTGTGCTTTCACTTCCAACCTAGCTTCATGTCCTCTAGTTCTTTATTGATGCTTACACTTCTTTTTTTGTGCCTTGAGTATGATGATATTAGCTTGGACCAGCACTAGGGTTGACACTTAGGCCCAGGTTCATACGGGCTTTGCATTATCCTTGGGTCGGGCAAGGTAACACATTGAAAATGCAGCTGAAGATTGTGATTCTCTGCTACAAGTTCTGCAACATATTCGTTGAACTGGGCGCATGTGAGTTTTTCAAGCAGTCAAAAATGAGGCAGCACTTTTGAAACTCCGGAGAAAATTTCCCTTGACGGAAGGGATCTATAACTTGTACAGAGTACCACAGTGAGGCTTCATTGACTTCAAATACCATAGTTGGTGAATGGCTATTTCTCATACATAGTAAAATAAAAGTTCCCGAATTGCTCCTCAACATTTCTTTGTTTACCAAGTGGCAAGCTCTCTAACATGGAGCATATTACAGTGCCAAAGTCACTAAAAGTATCGCCCAGCCTACTCTCAAGGAGATGTTTTACATCTACACCAATTATGCAGAACACTTGTAAGACAAGGGTGTTTTTATTATGCCCACTACAGAAGTCAGGCTTTCCTGTAACAATCTAAGAATGCAGTAAAGTGTACTTATTTTCAAATCACTATCAATATGTGACCAAAGATCCTCACATTTCTTGCCTTTGGCATCATCACTCAGCAAAAGTTCTGTAAACGGTTGCCACATGGATAATATAGCATTCATGGTGTCTAGGACTAAGAACCACTAGCTAAGTGACACAGTTGGGATGACTCTTTGTTTGATGCCACACAAAGCACAAAATGAGAAATATTTGCATTTTAGTTTATGTGCATAACAAAATAGTGCCAGTATGTAAGACTATCTCTATGCTCATTCTCATATAGTTCATAATTGAATGTAAGAGCAAAGACGATAAATATGATAACTTTTCAAGCATGCCATGTGGCAGATTGAGTATGGAGTTGAACCTTAGGGATATATACTGTGAACAATAATGGCAAGATCAGCTAATATATTTGATTAAATATATAACAATGTTAGAATTTTTATCTTAACAATGTTAGAATTTTCATCATAGTATCTTAGGTGATGATTAAGTGGCACATGTCATAATGTATATTTGAGTATAACTGTGGTATACAATAACAGTAATTCTCACATAAATGGCATGTTATTCACGAGACTGATTCCCTCTCGGGGGGTTTTAACATGGAAGTTTATTGAGCATGCCACAGAGGACTATATCCCTTGTGTTTATCTACCAGGTAATACTATGTATAGAGGACAGATGGTTACTTTATTTATCTGTTCTTTAGGTTTTTTGCTCCTGAAGAAGGGAACGTCGGTTCCCGAAATACATTGGGCGGCGCTTCTCCAAAATCTGATTTGTTGTACATATATGAGATAAAATGTGATGTACAGTATGTTATGTACTATATATAGGATTAATACCAATGTCTACAGTATCATGTCATGAGGTTGAATGTACAGTGATACTAGTATAGATTTGTTAATTTTATATTCAATGATCGTGTCAATGAACACAACTGAATTGTGATATAATACAAGTAAGGTTTTTCTATCACTATATAAAAAAAGAAATTGAAAGCACTTAGGGGCATATTTACATCTTCTGGCGCATCTCTGCAAATCAGCAGGGATGCGCCAGAACAGATGCGTCACATAATCCCCCCCTTGTGCGACCACAAATGCGTCGCATTTATAATGCGGCGCACCATGGTGCAAGGAGGGGCCCACCCTGCGACAGAACACCGACATGAAACCTGACACAGTTTTCATGTGGCGCCAGGCTTTACAACGTGACGCATCTGCTTAGATGCGTCACATTGTAAGTAAGTCGGAACGTGGTGCATGGTTTACGCCGCCGCTGCGTCACAAATGTGACGCAACGGTGGCGTAAAAGTGTTGCAAGGGGCTTGTAAATCTGCCCGTAGTTTTGTTTGTTTGTTACTTATTCTGACCTAAAGAGTATGGCTCATTTATTGAGAATGTTATTCTCCAGGAACAGTGCACACTGCATGTAGGCCTCTGTCTACATTTTCGCTTAGTAACAAAACAGTGCTCCAGAATGGACTAAAAAGTCAATAGCATTCTTCAACTCTGAATGTCCGTACAAGTGGCAAGAATCTCTTACAGGGAAGCATTTCACCTCAGGTATCGATTTTGACAGCTCATCATACAACCTTTTTATATACGTAGCTGAATCACTGTGAATACAAACAATATTACTCCAATCTTTGTAGAACTTGGTTAGAACTTTTTGCAGCAGCATTCCAAGTGACACACCGTTCCATGTTTTCCAAAAGACTGGTGTCATATTTTACTAGTATCTTAGCAGCTTTGTGACTGCACTCTTTTCACATATACCTGTCACTATACCTTGCATTGAATGTTTAAAGCCTGGGGTGTTTGGCAATTCACCTACTATCCATACCGATTCACTATAAAAGGTGGCTGATGTATCAATGGTTTTTACCTGTTCTCTGTGGGTAAATGTGATGGTACATATTGGGAAAGATTCTTATGAAATCTACAGTTTTTCTATCAGGGAAAGACTCGAACATAGCCAAAAAATCGAACATGATTTTGATATTTCCTGATTCTCTACAAATAAATAAACAACACCTAAAACATGCTTCTAACCCCTGTATCTTTAGACCAAAGACCACAAAACTGAAAACAGAAACAATATTTATCCAGTATTATGGGTATCTTTCATGGATTCACATGCCTGAATCATTCCCCGTCGTCGGGGTGGGTGTCACCGGTATATAAAAACAGTAATGTCATATAGCCACATACATACTAATAGGCCAGAGGCCTCACATTAGTAACCTATCCAAGTCCTTTTGTAAAAAGGACCAAACTTTGGCCAGGAGCCAATCAGCTACTACCACCCTCTAGAACCTTCGTGGAAGGAGCCCTAGTCCCTCAGATTTTCTACCGCACGTCGTGCTAAGGGAGTCTCCACTGAGCTCTGCTCAGTTTTCTGGTATTTTTGGATTATTTCCATATTTTTCTCTTCAAAATTATTCTTGTGGAGGAGTGCTAGAGCAGCTATGTCTACCACTCCTAAAAAAGGGCTCTTTAGACCCTGTGCCTCGTGTAGTAAGCTGAGACTGCACGTGGATGACAAACATGAAGACTGCCTCTACTGTCTCTATCCTGAACGTTCTGCCAAGGATTGTAAGGTCTGCCACACTTTCTCTGTCAAGACTTTAAAAGACAGAGAAGGTCGCCTGCTCCTGTGGCTTCAGAGACTAAAGGATAAGGATCAAACACTCTCCTCAGGTGAGAGCGAGTGTTCCTTCAGGAGCTCACTCTCCTCTGCCAAAAGGCCAAGACAGACATCTCCAGGTCCGTCTGATGTGCCACCTCAAAAGAAGACGCCAAAGTCTTCAGAGGGTCCTTCGCGGGCAATGACAGTTAAGACTTCTCTTCAGGAAACGACCTTTAAGAAGCCTGTGCTAGTGTCTTCTGCCTTGCCTGGGACGTCGACAGTAACCATCTCTACGACGACAGCTTCAACCTTCACCACCTTGTCGACAACTACCTCAGCATCGTCGTCGACAGGTAGGTCGATTTCCTCAATAATTCCTGTCAAAAAAGTGTTGACGACGCTTCGGTCGACGACAGTTTCAGCGTCGACGAAGCCGAAACCATCGTCGTCGACGAAGGTCCCATCGACGTCGACGAAGGTCCCGTCGACGACAACCTCGTCGATGATGTCATCGTCGACGAAGCCATCGTTGAAGACGTCGACGAAGCCGTCGACGAAGCCGTCGACGGCAGCACCAGCGTCGACGAAGAAGCCATCGTCGACGACGCTACCGTCGTCGACGAAGACTACAATGATGTCTGCTGTGGCTGACAGCATCCCACCGCTGATGACCACCCCGTCGACGGAAGGATCTCCTAAGCTGAAGTGTATTTATACACACTTCAAGATGTCAACGCGTACGCTGACGCCAGAGACTACATCTCCTAGCAAGGTCCAGCCACTGCTGCCGGTCCACTTTCTGGAGACTGAGGATTCTGATGATGGTGCCTTGTTCCACACTGCAACAAGTCCTTCACAACTCAATGTAAAGGTCCAAGATATTTCGGACTATGAAGACCTTGGTCAGGCAGAAGTGCCATGCCAGGAGGAATATCAACCGCCTCCACAGCCTATGGTGTGCCTCCCGGCGTCAATAGTCACGGACCTTCAATTCCTCATAACGGACTATAAGCAGCGGCTTCCGCCTACTCCGCCTCCTTCAGTGGTGCCTCAAACTCTTGTGACACCAGCTCCTCTTCCTCGCCCTAGACCACCACCACTGGTCATTCGCCAGGACCCTGTGACTTTGCCTCCTCTACCGTCTTCTGATGAAGAGGAGGAGGAAGCAGTAGGAGAAGATGAAGGTCAACAGGAGGAGGGTGGAATACAGGATGACGAGTGGGACGAATATGTCATTGAACGCCTGGCTTCCCCAGACCAGGCTCAGGCGGATTCACCCCCAGAAGATATCGGGGGATTTCATAATGTCGTAGAGAGAGCAGCAGCGAGGTTCAAAGTAGAGATGACCACGCAACCTCAGGATTGCTTCCTATATGACTTCAAAGAGCCATTCAAGAAGACGGTTCGGTCAATCCCTATTATCGATTACATCTGTGATCAGGGAGTAAAGATAATGAAAAACCCCTCATCTTTGCAACCAGTGCCGATTACGCTTGATAAAAAGTATAAGGCCCTAGATTCAGCTCAGGCATGCCTTACAGGCCATACCAAACCGGACTCTGTTATCACCCAAGCCGCGCAGCGGAAATCCAACAACCCAGCTGCTACGCTGGCTGCGCCTCCGGACAAGGAAGGCTGTAAACTGGATAACATCGGGAAGAATTTCTCGTCGATGTCGGCCCTTACGGTCAGGGCGGCAAACTCGCTAGCGCTTCTAGGGCGTTAAAATCGCCAGATGTGGGCGGATGTTGCCCCATATCTAGGCACACTGCCAGAAGAGCAGAAGGAAGAGGTAAAGAAGATCCTCCTTGAGGGAGAGCGGTCCGCCTCGGAAATGATTGACGTGGCGATGGATATCGCCTCAACAGGATTTCGGCAGCTAGCGGGGGCAGCGGTCCTTAGATGCCAGGGATGGCTTAAGTCTACATCCTTCCGGCCTGAGGTACAGTCCAAAGTACTGGACATGCCGTCTAACGGAGATCTGCTCTTTGGGGAGCATATTGATGAGATGCTACAGGGTATCAAGAAAGATACGGAGACCGCTAAAGCCTTGGGTACCCTCCAGTACAGAAATACCTCCTTTCGGGGCTCCAGAGGAAGAGGCCAGCAGACAAGAGGGGGCTATCAGGGATACAAATCCTACTACGACTCGTCCCAGCAATACAAGCCTCAATACCAACAGAGGCAGCAACAAGGCCAGTCCTCGCACAATAAGTCTTCCTTTCGAGGGAGAGGAGGAAAGAAGGATACCAGAAGACAATGACTTCTTTCTCCTACAGGCCTCCACTTCTTCTCCACATTACATTTCCAACTTCCTGCACAATTGGCAAAAAATAACGACGGATCGTTGGGTCCTGCAACTTGTTCGGTTCGGCCATACTTTGGAGTTCGTGAAAACTCCTCCTTCGAACCCCCCAGGTCCCATGCAGCACAAGAATCTGCATCTCCTTCAAGTGGAACTCTCACTAATGCTCCAGAAAAGAGCCGTAGAAAGAGTTCCCAGAGGTCAGAGGGGGAAAGGATTCTATTCCCGATTCTTCCTAATAATGAAAAAGGAGAAGAAATGGAGACCTATATTGGATCTAAGAAACCTCAACGGATATCTCAAGAAACAATCGTTCCGTATGATATCCATTCAGGAGGTGTTACAGCTACTCAATTCCAAAGATTTCATGGTGTCCTTGGACCTCCAGGACGCCTATTTTCACATTCTCATCCACAAAAGTCACCGCCAATACCTAAGGTTTGTAGTGGCGGGCAGACACTACCAATTCAGAGTGTTACCATTTGGCCTAAAGTCGGCGCCACGCATCTTTACAAAATGCCTGTCTCCAGTGGCAGCGTACCTTCGACAGCACCATCACCAGGTATTCCCTTACCTAGGCAATTGGCTCATCAAGTCTCCTCCTCTAAGAGGATCTTCCAACGCTTGTCTTCAGCTCTTCGAGAGCCTGGGGCTTACGCTCAACCAGGAAAAGTCAGTGTTGCAGCCCTCTCAACGTCTCACTTTTCTGGTAGCAACTCTAGACACGTATGAGGAGAAGGCCTTCCTGTCAGAAGAGCGTCAGGTCAAACTGAGGTCTCTTGCAGCCCACATTCAGGTCAAGAAGACCATCAAGGTGCGACTCTTCAAGTCATTACTAGGAATGATGTCCTCCAATATCCTCCTAATATCACACTGCCGCCTCCGTATGCGTCCCTTACAGGAGGCGTTATCCTCTCAGTGGATCCAGTGTACGGGATCCTTCGACGATCTGATCAGGATCACTCCGTTCATGGTGAAGGCCATGCACTGGTGGCTTCAAGCAAAAAACCTAAACCAGGGCCTTCCATTCTTACTTCCAATCTCCCCACACGTGATAACAACGGATGCATCATTGGAAGGATGGGGTGCGTTCCTGCAGGAACTTTAAATTCATGGTCAGTGGTCGCTGGCAGAAAAACAGCTCCACATCAACCTGCTAGAGCTGAGGGCAGTATACCTGGCACTTCGAGCATTCCTGCCTCGGATCTGGAGCTCCCCAGTGCTTGTGAGGACGGACAACACCACCACAATGCACTATTTAAACAAGCAAGGGGGAACTCGATCCATGGCATTATCTCAAGAATCACAGCGAATTTGGGAGTGGCTACTCCAACACAACATTTCGCTGAGAGCGGAGTATGTCCCAGGAGCGGACAACACCCTGGCGGACTCACTAAGCAGGTAACGCTCCATTTGTCACGAGTGGGAGCTCGACCAACATGCTCTCGACACGGTGTTCTCCCGATGGGGCAGACCTCAACTGGATCTATTTGCGACGAAGATCAACGCAAAATGCCAACATTATGCAAGTTGGCATCCCCAGAAAGGATCTCTCGGGGATGCATTTTCGATGGCATGGTGCAACGTCTTTGCTTACACTTTTCCTCCATTTCCCCTGATCCCCAGGATCATCCGGAAACTGAAAGCGGAGCGTTGCACCCTGATCCTGGTAGCCCCAGCGTGGCCGCACCAGCACTGGTTTACAGAACTGCACATTCTGTCACTGGAGCCTCCGATTCCATTCAGGCCTTACCTGCATCTCCTCACTATGAACCAGGGGCAAGTCCAACATCCAGATCCGACATCTCTCAGATTATCGGATTGGCTCCTGAGTTCAGAGAGTTCCAGGACTTAGATATTCCTCAGGACTGCAGAGTTGTCTTAGCCCGGGCCCGGGCTGACAGTACCATCAAAACGTATTCCCTTAAGTGGAAGAGATTCTGTTTGTGGTGTAAAGCTAACAACCTGCACCCATTCTCGTCATCTCCGGCTCAACTTCTGCCTTACCTGCTTCACCTGGCCAACTCGGGATTGGCCCATGCCTCAATCAAAGTCCACCTGTCAGCCATATCTCGGTTCAGGCGCTCTTCGTCTGGAATTTCCCTATGGTCCAATAGACTGGTCAAGCAGTTTCTGAAAGGCTTATTCAGGACTTACCCTCCAATAAAACCTTTACCACCTACATGGCAACTCAATGTGGTCTTGGCTAAATTGATGAAACACCCCTTTGAGCCAATGCATAAAGCAGATCTCAAATACTTGTCATGGAAAACAGCTCTTTTGCTGGCTCTCACGTCGGCAAGGAGAGTGAGTGAATTGCAGGCGTTCTCTATTCAAGACCCGTTTCTTCAGTTCAAACAGGACAGGGTCATTCTACGGACTAACCCCAAATTCATACCTAAGGTTCCGTCTACTTTTCATCTAAACGAACCTATTGTCCTGAGATCCTTCTTCCCGAATCCATCTTCAGCAGCGGAGAGATCTCTACGGGGCATATTACCAAGCAATAGCGATAATTATTGCTATTGCTTGGTTAGAGAGAATATTTTACCGCTAAGCTGCGGCGATTTTTACCGCAGATAAACCTTGGTATTACCAAGGTTTATCGCAAATGCGATAAAAAACGGCCGCAATGCATGAATATCGCTGAAAAGTCAGCGATATTCATGCATTATCGAGCTAATGCTCTTAGCCATGTTATCCACCTCCCATTGGATAACATGGCTAAGAACTGCTCAGGGGCAGGTGTTAGCTTTTGGAGATATTCGTACTTAGCGCGAATATCTCCAAAAGTTGGTAATAGGAGATAGCGATGTTAGCGACTGTTTCCAGTCGCTAACATCTTGGCACGCCCACTTTGCATGTCATTAGTGATAAATATCACTGACATGCAAAGTGGGGCCCAAGATGGTCGCTAGCTCCTACTAGCTGTCGGTAACTGGTGTTAGCGACAGCTAGGTAATAGGGAGATAATTTTATCTCCGCTTTCTTGGCTTTTAAAGCCAAAAAAGCGGAGATAAACCCCCTTGATAATATGCCCCTACGTTCCTTAGATCTGAAAAGATGTCTAAAATTTGACATTCATAGAACGGAACAATTTCGCAAGTCCAACCAATTGTTTATTGCCTTCAGCAGGCCCAGGAAGGGCCTACCACTGTCAAAGCAGAGCATTTCAAGATGGATCTCTGCGGCCATTGCCTTCTGCCATCAGCAGGCGGGACATCCTCTGCCCTCCAAGGTTCGGGCTCATTCCACTAGAGCGGTTTCCACCTCCATGGTGCTCTTTTCTGGGGTGCCCATTGCCGACAGTTGCAGAGCGGCCACATGGAAGACACCACATCCGTTCACCAAGCACTACTGCTTGGATTCAGAACTTTTGAGGGATGCAGCAGTGGGTCAGGCAGTGCTCCGTCATCTATTTCATTAGAGGTGAGCCTTCTTCCTTTCATCCCACCTTTCCTATTACCTAATTGCACATTTCTTATCCTGCTACTGTTTGCAGTTTATTGCTTTGCACTATTGATAAGTTGTTATCAAGTGTCTTACAGGCTATATTATGCGAAATGTGCTGCCTATTACTTGCTACTCTGATTCAAGCATGTGAATCTATGAAAGATACCCATAATACTGGATAAGAAATGCGTTACTTACCTGTAACTGCAGTTATCCAGTATTGGTATCTTTCATAGATTCACATGCAACCCACCCGCCTCCCCTGGAAGGGCTCACCTTAGTTCTCTCAGTAGGTACTACTTAGCACTGTGCTTACGAAAATCTGAGGGACTAGGGCTCCTTACAGGAAGGTTCTCGAGGGTGGTAGTAGCTGATTGGCTCCTGGCCAAAGTTTGGTCCTTTTTACGAAAGGACTTGGATAGGTTACTAAGGTGAGGCCTCTGGCCTATTAGTATGTATATGTCTATATGACATTACTGTTTTTATATACCGGTGACTCCCACCCCGACGACGGGGAATGATTCAGGCATGTGAATCTATGAAAATACCAATACTGGATAACTGCAGTTACAATCAAGTAACGCATTTCTTTAGTGACATCCCTAAACAACAACAAAACTCAAGCAGAATGTTAGCCCAGTCTTTGACTACTAGCTTATATAACAAGGTTACATTGTATTGGCCCCTTCAGGAAGAAATACAAATTACTCTTTCACTCTCATTTTACTTCCTTTGAATGGCATTTAGTTTCTGGTTTTGCAGGTCTTTTTTCAGTGTTTATATGTTTACACTGGTGAGGACTATTTCCCTTCCATTGGGGTTTTACCAGTTATTATAGGTTTAAACCTAAAACCAGACAGCCTAATTATATTTCTTTACAAATTGTCTCTTGCGTGGCTTTGTAAATCTGACTTAAGGAAAGGAGACGTAAGGACATCACTAATCCGTAATCAATCAGCCCCGAGTCTTATGATGAAACAACTGCAGTCTAGTTATATTATTTATTTGGCGCTTTTGAGTCGGGTTTTCTAGTGCTTCCTGCAGCTTCAAAGCATTAGGTTAAGAAGGAGGTAGCAATCAATCAACCAATCAATCAATCACTTATTTGTAGAGCGCACTAATCACCCGTGAGTGTCTCAAGGCGCTGATAGGGGGTGGGGATGCAGCTACTGCAGGTCCTGGATCTCTCGCAGCTGTGTGGGAAGGGTGTTCCATGTCTTGACAGTGAGGTAGGAGAAGGATCTGCTGCCGGTGGAGGTCCTGTGGATGCGTGGGACGGTGGCGAGGTCGGCGGAGCGAAGCTGGTGAGACGCTTGTTGAAGTATGCTTTTCCTGAGTTGTGTAGTGCTTTGTGGGCGTGGGTGAGGAGCTTGAAGGTGATCCTCTTCTTGAGTGGGAACCAGTGCAAGTCTTTCGGGTGGGCAGTGATGTGGGTGTGGCGAGGGATGTAACGTTGTGTTTCATGCAGTGACTCTTGGCTCTTTCACTCACTTCAAAGATGAAAGGCAGGTTTGATGGTGCTGAAATTATCTCCCCCACAAGCACTGCAACAGATGTGACACCTAGTGAGTAATGAAAGCCCTTGCAGCACCGTCCGATCAGATGAAACAGAGTGCCATATGTATCAAGCCTTTTTCCCGTTTGCAAATGGGCCGATTCTCAGAATCGGCCCGTTTGCGAATTGGAAAAAACCTTTTGGGATGTTTCATCCCAAAAGGCAATCGCAAAATAGAGAATTGTAAAATTTGCGATTCTCTATTTTGCGAATGCAATTAAGGAATTGCAAATTGAGATTCCTTAAATGCAGTTCTGTGATTTTTTTAAAAGTGCCAAATGTCGCACATACATGCCCTAACGTGTATGTGCGAAAAATGTGCACACATGCATATTTCAGTGGTGCAACAGGGTGTCCTTTTGGCACCCTTGCACTCTTGAAATTGCATTCTCAATTTGCGATTCTCTAATTGGTAATCGCAAATTGAGAATGTCTGCCCATTCATTCCTATTGGCCTCCTAGCCCATAGGAATGAATGGGAAGGTATTCCTTCATTGCGAATCTCAATTTGCGATTCACAAATAAGGAGTTTTTTGCAAATCCTACATACATTGCATTTTGCGATTCTCTAATTGCAATTCACTAAATATCGCAATATGAGAATCGGCAAACTTTTTTGATACATATGGGCCAAAACCTTCTACAACAACCTTCTTGTAAGAACGTTTTTGATGTTTAAATTGCGTATAGGACAATCTGATTGTAGTATAACGGATGTTCCTGTCGGATGGAAGAGAAACAGGTGAAATAAAAATGTAGATTTTCCTAGTTATTATGACGGAAAGTCTTAATTTTATTAAAGACACGGAGGCGAGTATTATGCTTTCTTATCTTGCATTTTATTCAATAGCAGCCAAGATAAGTGCAAGAAACTACAGTTCCCAGAGGTCCAGGCAACAACTGGGCCATGGGAATGAGAAAAAACGAGAGTACAGTAACCAATCAGCAGTCACATAATAGATAAGAGTACACACTGACTGCGCAGCTTCCTCTTTTCGCTGAGAGATAGTCAGATAACAATGGAAAATAAAGGAAAAATAGTCATAACCAGAAAGAACGCCAAAGTCCAGGAGCAGAAATCCTTGATCACTGGAATCCAGAGCCCAAGTCCAAGGAAAGGATCCGAAGAAGGAGCTGGAAGGACCGGAGGGGAAACCCAAGCAGGAGATGAACGGAGCCGTTGGAGAGTAGATCTTCTATGATGAGGCCGGCGGTAAGGCCGGATTCGCTGTAGGGAGGGAGCACACATGTTAATAGTGTAGCGGCGGGATAATACTCGCCTCCGTGTCTTTAATAAAATTAAGACTTTCCGTCATAATAACTAGGAAAATCTACATTTTATGGCAAGACCGGAGGCTCCTATTATGCTTGTTCAAAGCAAGTCAATAACATCAGAAGCAACAGAATGAATAGGTTTACAGTAGAACATGCGGAAAATACTGTCATTGGACCAATCTGCTGATCTCAGTATGTCCTCCAAACGAGAGCCAGACCAAAAGGCCTTAGAAGCCATAGCTCCTCTAGCCGAATGTGCTCCGAAAACGGAGACATCGATACCGGCAAGGGACATAACCCACCGAACCCACCTGGCGAGTGTCGGGGAGGAAACAGGAAGATAGGGTTTGCGAAAGGAAATGAGGAGTTGGGAACAAGAGGGCGTTCTGAGATCAGCAGTTCTTTGTTCGTACATCTTCAAACATTGGCACACACAAAGTTGGGGGTGATCAGGAAAATAAGGATAAAAAACAGAGTCTAAATTAGTCTTCGTGCGTCTGCGAATCTGGAACAGCACACCTGTAGGGGAAAATTGACGAGAAGAAACATCCAAAGCTCTAACATCAGAAACTCTTTTGATAGAAACTAAACAAAGTAACATGGTAAGCTTGGCCGATAACATTTTGAGAGACAAAGCAGAATTAGAGGGCCAATTTAAAAACAATTTAAGAACAACAGAAACATCCCACAAAGAGGTATACTTAGCCAACGGTGGTTTAGAGCATCGAACACCTTTGAGGAGGCGACAAATTAGAGGATGTGCGCCTACAGGTTTACCGTCAATTTGGTCGTGGTTGAGAGAAATGGCAGAGCGGTAGAGGTTGACAGTGCGATAGGCCTTCCCAGCACTGGCCTGAGAGGCTAGGAAATTGATAACGAAACTCAGAGGGGCTGAAAAGGGATCGAGAGACCTTTCCAGACACCAGCCTGCCCAAAGAGACCAGGCGGATTTGTATGCTTTGGAAGTGCCTGGAGCCCAGGCCTGGTCGATAAAGTGAGCAGCCTCTTGTGAAATGAGGACGTTAGAAGGGGAAGGCCGGAAACTTTCCAGGCCGACAGAGTGAGGGAGGAGTCCAAAATCAGACTGTGACGTTCGCCTCGAGGATTGAGCAGAAGATCGTCGAAGGACGGCAGAAGTACAGGAAAATCCATCGCCATTTCCAGAAGAACAGGAAACCAGATTTGAGCTTTCCAGAAGGGGACTATCCGCACTAGAGAAGATTCCTGGCGACGGACTTGCGCCAGCACGCGGTTGATCATAATGAACGGAGGAAAGGCATAATGGAGTTGAAGAGACCAATCCTGGAGAAAGGCATCTGTGGCCAGAGCTAGGGGGTCTGGGCGCCAGCTGAAAAACTGGGGCAAATGGGAATTGAGGCGAGAAGCAAAGAGATCGATGGAAAAGGGACCCCACAAAAGAGAAAGAGAATGGAAGACGGAGGGACAAAGCCTCCAATCGCTGGAATCGCGCAGGAACCTTGAGTGCCAATCCGCCACAGAATTGAGGTCGCCTGGAAGGTATTCCGCTGTCACTGAGAGGTGATGGGCTAGACAGTATTCCCAAAGACTTTTCGCTAAATCTGCTAGAGGCTTGGACCTGGTGCCGCCGAGATGATTGATGTAGCGGACCGCAGAAACATTGTCCATGCGTAGGAGTATGGAACAACGGATCCTGTCTTTGGAAAGACTTTTGATCGCAAAGGAGCCAGCAAGCATCTCTAAACAATTTATGTGCAGTCTGGACTCTTCTTTGGACCAAGCTCCTCCAGTTGAGATTGGACCACAGCGGGCGCCCCAACCCGAGAGACTGGCGTCGGATTCTAAGACCAGATCTGGAGCGGTGGCGAAGATAGTGCGTCCGTTCCACGCATCTAAATGGTCTATCCACCATTGCAGTTCTGTGCGGGACTCTTGGTCTAGAGCGAGAACGTCTGAATAAGCTAAACCCTGACGAAGGTGTCTGATCTTTAGGCGCTGGAGGGCCCGATAGTGCAGGGGGCCCGGAAAAATGGCTTGGATAGAGGAGGAAAGAAGACCAACAATCCTGGCCAGAGATCTGAGGGAGATGACCGAAAGATGGAGCACAGAGGCAATCTCCGCTTTGATTTTGGAGATTTTGGAAAGGGGAAGGCGTAAAGACGCCGCCACCGAGTCCACAAGGAAGCCCAGAAATTCCGTGTTCTGAGAAGGGATCAGCGAAGACTTTTCGAGATTGATAAGGAAACCCAAATCCAGAAGGAGAGACTGAGTGGTGTGGAGATCTGCAAGAAGACCCTGTCTGTCCAAGTTCAGAATAAGAATATCGTCTAAGTATATTATGAGTCTGATCCCAAGAGAGCGTAGAAAAGCGACCACCGGCTTCAGAAGTTTTGTGAAGCACCATGGAGCAGAAGAGAGACCAAAGGGAAGAGAGGTGAAACAGTAGGACACTCCTGACCACTGGAACTGAAGGAACTTCCAGTGAGACTGGTGGATAGGAACTGTAAGATAGGCATCTTGAAGGTCCAAGCGAACCATCCAATCGTTTGGCCGAAGGGTATCCCTCAGATGAAGGATCGTCTCCATTTTGAAATGACGATACACTACAAAGTGGTTGAACCATTTCAGGTTTATGACAGTGCGTAACTTCTTGTTTTTCTTTTGGACTAGAAAAATGGAACTTAAAAAGCCTGTAGAGTCGTAGGGAAAAATCCTGATGGCGTTTTTCTGTAACAAGGACTGTATCTCGGTGGAGATGAGATTTGCCAGGTGGGAAGAGAACACCAGAGGAGGAGGGAAAGAGGTCTGGACAGGAGGAGAGTAAAATTCGATAAGATAGCCTCGAATTGTGTTGAGGACCCACGGATCCACACTTATGGAATGCCATTTTGGAAGAAACAGTTTTAAACGACCTCCTACAGGAGGGGAAAAAGAAAGGCTTACCTTGTTGATTGGGGTTGGAGTTGCGATAACCTTTGTGACCTCTGCCGCGGAAACCACGTCCACGTTGTGGATAGAACTGCGGCTTGTAGTCCTTGGAGGTGTCGTAGGAACCTCTGGAGCCTTGATTGTAGGGACGGCCCGATGAGCGACCCCTGCCTCGTCCGGCCCGTCCAAAAACCCGAGGGGCGAAAGTCTTTTTTATGGATTGCTGGGCCTTGTCAAGAGAGGCAAAGGTAGAGACAAAACGACTGATGTCGCGAACCAAATTCTCCCCAAAGAGGAGGCCATTTGCCTTAGAGCCGGGGTCCATAGGAGCAAGGTTAGCCAGCTTGGGGTCCAACTTGATCAAAAGACCTTTACGTCTTTCATGGGTAATTGCTGCGTTAGCATTGCCCAAAAGGCAGAAGGCTCTCTGGACCCACATGGAAATGTCATCGGCTGAAAGATCAGTACCTTCAAGACGGGCAGACTCTGCCATGTCGAAGATACGGGCCAAAGGACCAACGACGTCCAGCAGTTTGTCTTGGCATGTGGACCATGCCTTGTCAACCCCGCGACGAGGGTCTTTACCAAACTTAGAAAAGAAGGTAAGGAGAGGTTGGTCGATGGAAGGGACAAGGGTGATTTTATCAGGGAGGGCAGGTTTGGGGCATTCAGACTTTAATCTGGACCGCACCGCTGTCTCCAGAGGAAGACGAAGACGGGCAGAAATGTATTCGCCAACGTGATGAGATGGAAGCCATTCAGTGGAGTTGGGATGACGGATGGAGGACGGGTCAAACATAGGTAGACCCTCCGAGTCATAAACTGGATCAAAAGTAAAGGAATCATTTTTGGGGAGTTTGGGGGGGGGGGGGTGTGGTAAATAAATAAATAATACCCTATTTTTGACTAGACTTATAGCATAACAGATAGCTCAATAAATAAGAGTCAAGATTCGAGGTAGTAGGAGTTTCTGCAGGTTTATTACAGCATAAGGACAGGATCAGGACAACCTGCATGGGAATAGGACAATAAGGCCCAGCAGGACAACTGGGGCCCAGCAGCTGCCGGGGCTTGATCTGGGATGAGCGCGCTAACATTCAATAACAAAACATTGACTTATATACATAGCGCAAACACATAGCATTACATTGCAGTAGGCGTAACAGTAGGTGGAGTAGAAGGCGTGACGCGTAGCAGTCGCGAGAGATAACAGAAATAAGAGGTGTAACTGGGAGTTTACTTAGACATGTGATGCAAAACGTAACAGAATATGTCATGAATGGGCGGAAACATTGGAGGGGGCTACCTAAGGAGCCGGGACCTCTAACCTAATGGTGCGCGAAAACTAGCAATGACGTGTTACTAGGAGAAGCTGGGGGCTACGAACTCTGTGCTAAGAGCAGAGACTAGAGTCTGGAGGGTCGGAGCGACATGTACCTAAACCCTATCTGGTATCTAATGTTTAGGGAACATGTTGATATAAACTAGAAGTCATGAGGGGAAAGCTAACCTGATTTCTAAGACTGGACCATGCATTATTCTATATGTAGTGCGTGAAGAATATTAAATGACCATTAAATACAGTATTTCTCTAACGTGGAGACGAGAAGGCTAGACAATGACGGAAACTATTGATGCAGTTCAGTAGCTTAGGAATGCAGAGGAGGAGGACTGAACTGATAGCAGGAACTATAACATACTTTTGGCAGACTCAGAGGCAGAGCCGGGGTGCACCGGGCACTGCAAGGCAGGAAGTAAGTGAAGGGTCGAGGATACAGGTGGGGGCTGTATCGCTCCTCAGCGAGGCTTTCAGGAGACAGGAGCTGAATCTGTGGTCCGGGCCCTTTTGAGGCCTGGAAACGGAGACTTTATAATGGAATAACGTGCACACTGAGAAACGTGGCAACATTACTTACATAGGCCTGATATTCGTAGTATTCACGAGGACTGGAAACTAACATACTAGAGGTGGACACAACTGTAATTGCGTCTTTAATCAGAAATGGGGAATAACATATGCATATTGATCATGCACGCATAACATATGATGGATGAGGCGTAGGGACACAGAACATGGCAAAATTTACTTTTCCACATTCCCTCCTTGTCACTACGTTTCCATCAGGAAACATCAATATTCATGATACCGTCTATCATTTCATACAGTACCATTTGCTCGTCTCGAATTGTCTTGGAACGGGATTTAGAACAGGGCTTGGGACGGGGAATACAAGAGGTAGCACACATGCTGCAAATCGCAGGGCCACATTGTATACAGAGGCAGCAGCTAAATATGATCGCTACTGCAATACCTAGAAAGGACAGGACTTTCCAACCCCATGCGGAAATTATATTCCAGAACCAACCGGACCATGTCCAGGTGCCTGGATCTTGGTGTAACAGATGGGCAATTTTATGGAGCCTGGTTATAGCTGAATAAACAGACGGCGCGTTATTTGGAATGAAAATACAACAACTGGATCCGAGAACTCTACAGGCCCCGCCCCTATCGGCCAGTATGACGTCAAGGACGAGACGATTCTGTAAAACGACAATTCTCATAAAGGATTGCTCTTCAGTTAAGTTACCTAGAGCGGAGGCAGTCTCATCTACTACTGCTTCAAGGGTTCTTGTTAACCTACGAATGAGCTTACTATTTACAACTGTACCTAAATAAGGGAACACACCTTTATCTATATCAATGAATTGCTCTGCGGCGGTTTCAGTATAATCGACAATCGGGAGATTTCTCTTGTGTCTAGTGTGTACTAAGAAAGAATTCCTATGATAGTCAGGTGGGGCTAGAAAAACAGGTGGCAGTAGGAAAGCAATGTAACAGGTTCCCTCCCAATCGAGGGGCAGACGGACATATGCAGTTTGACCACAAATAAAATAAGAATGACGTGAAGCTTTGAAAATAGATTTCCCACCGTCACTATACTTGATAACAGTAGTACATTCACTATGACCTATATGTACAGAACCATAACTACGGACACATAATTCGCCTTTGACTGGTAGTACTGAAATAGCGGGTGAGTCTGGAGTAGTATCAGACTGAACATTCAGAACCATGAAATTCGACGAATAATTTCCTAAATTATATACTTCATTTTCTAAATCTAAACCTGTTCTGTGGGGGAGACCTTGCTTGTCTGGGAAACATGTACTGTTAAGAAAAGACATATCTGTTGAGGATGACGTTAACGTGGACCATGCTCCACACGAACCATTGTGTGAGAATGGATAAGGAAAGAGTGGCAGAACTCCCTTCGGTGTCTGGAAAGGGGGGAGTCGACCACACACCCAACAATTAGTGGCATTGCTGGTCTGGTGTGAATAATGTAACATACGGATAAATGTGTTATTACGCATAGCGAGGCGGTATGAATATTCGTGAGGAGGCAGATCACTAAACGTGTGCTCTACTGTAGCATGAGCAGACATATTTACATGAGGAACTGGAAAACACAGGAAAAGTGCGTAGCTGGTGCAGGAAATCATTATGCTGAGAAACAATGTGAAACTCAGAAAAACGATACATTTGATTGAGCTTTGACTGACTCTCTCACTATGGGGGTCTATTTTATACATGTCAGAAACAGTCTAACCGTTTCACCTAGGGGAGGACTTATACAATCAAACTGGCTGACTTATTAGACCTGAGCTTTAACTTATACTCCTGTTGCGGAGTTTTCTCTAACAAGGGAGGGGTTGTAATAATGTCTTGTGCGGGACAGTCCTTTAAAACAATGTTCTGGCAATCCTTCGAATCCTGGGAATCCTTGGAAATGTTTTTGGAGACTGATTTCAATGGATTGAAAAGTTTTACATGAGAAAGGTGGACCCACCCCTTCCTGCCTTCCAACTTGACGACAGTTCGGGTGGTCAAGAGGACCTGGCGTGGCTCTTTCCAACGTGGTTCCAGCGGACTTGATCTGTCGAAATTTCTGATCATCACAAGGGAGCCTGGAACGATCTCGTGCGGTGCCACCTCGGTATTGTCTGGAAATGCGGCGGCAACCTGTGAACGACATGAGTTGAGGGCAGACATCAAGGAAGCTAGGTAATCTGTCAGCATATTACATGAAACATCGGTAATACTTCGGGGTCTAGGAGTACCCCACATATTAGGGGGGCGGCCGAAAACGACCTCATACGGGGACAGACCTGATCTGGAATGTGCGACCATACGCATGTAAAACAGAGCGACTGGCAAAGCTACTAACCAGTCCACACCCTTGTCTTTACAGATTTTTGCAATACGGATTTTCAGAGTCTGATTATGCCTTTCGACTAGTCCAGCTGCTTCTGGATGGCGTACACAATGGAACTTCCACTGGTACCCTAACAAAAGGGAAACATGTTTCATGAGTTCAGATGAGAATGGCTGGCCGTTATCAGAATATACGACTCTAGGGAGTCCATATCTAGGGAAGAATTCACGAACCAACTGCTTGGCAGTGGTCGCGGCTGTGTAATCTGGGACTGGATATGCTTCTGTCCATCTGGACAAAGCGCATACAACTACAAGGACATACTTGAAACCTCGACATCGCTCCATTTGAATATAATCCATCTGGAGGACCTCAAAAGGGTGGTCAGGGGGCTGGAAACCACCTTGTTCCACCGGGACACTTTTACCTGGATTAAACTGACAACATATCATACAGGTACGGACTTTCTGCTTGGCTGCAGCTCGTAAATGCTTGTTGAACCAAATGTTCTGGATACTGTCTAACATAGCTTTTTCTCCTAAATGTGCTGGACTATGTGCGGTATTGATAATGACTTGAACCATAGAATCGGGGAGAAACCATGTGGCTCTACCCTTCGTTAACCATCCTTGATCTGTCTGGACCCCTCCTTGTACAGACCATTTCTTGATTTCATCGGGAGTAGCATGTGACTGGATATCTATGACATCTTGAGTAGGGTCCTTAACTGTCATGCATGTAGTCAGATCTGGAATATGTGTCTGATTAACTGGAATGTCTGGAGTCTGTGCTGTAAGCTTGGCTGTGCGGTCTGCTAAATCATTACCTTGGGAAATAATGTCTGTAACTTTCGTATGTGCTTTGCACTTCATGATAGCAATAGATGTCGGTAAATGTATGGCATCTAACAGGGCTTGAATAAGGAGACCATGCTGAATCTTGGTTCCATGAGAAGTCATAAAACCTCTCTCCTGCCAGAGCACTCCGAAGTCGTGTACAACTCCGAATGCGTAACGTGAATCTGTGTAAACATTAACCTTCAGGTTCTTGGCATGTATACAGGCTTGTGTCAGAGCGACTAGCTCTGCTGCTTGAGCGGACAGAGTATCAATACGGTGTGTTTCAATAACTTCAGTGTCAGTAGTCACTGCATACGCGGCGACTAGTTCTCCTGTACTAGTTCTCATACATGAACCATCCACATAAAGTGTCAGGTCAGGATCTGGTAACGGAATATCTGTCAGGTCTTGTCTTGGCTTTGTCGTAATGTTAACTACTTCCACACAATCATGTGTGTCTGGATTTGAACTAACTGATGGTAACAGTGTAGCAGGATTCAGGACGTTGCAGCGTCTAATTTCTATGTGTGGCTGGAACAGTGTCAATTCATAACCTGTTAAACGTGCAATTGTCAAGTGCTGGGTTTGTGTTCGGTTTAAAAGAACTTCTACTGAATGTGGGACCTGTACTGTCAGGGAATGTCCTAAAACTATAGAATCACTTTGTCTGATAGCTAGTGCTGTGGCTGCAACTGACTTGAGGCACGCAGGCAACGCCTGGGCGACTGGATTTAATGTGCTCGAAAAATAAGCACAGGGCTTGTATTGACCTGCTTGATCTTGTGTAAGAACAGATAATGCTGTACCTTTCCGTTCAGTAACGAAAAGTGTAAAAGGCTTACTGTAGTTCGGTGTAGCTAGAACTGGAGCTTGACATAGGGCTTTCTTTAACTCGTTGAAACTAAGTGTATGGTCAGATGTCCAAGGGAGGACAGTCGATACGGCTGCCTCCTGTGTCGTTAACTGTATCAGTGGCTTGGCTAGGAATGCATACTGGGGAATCCATTGTCTACAATAAGAAGTAAGGCCGATAAAGGCACGTACCTCCTTCTGGGTTCTGGGCTGGGGAAGACTCGCTATTAACTGGATACGGTCGGGTGTCAACTGCCTACCCCTCTTGGACAGCAAGTGTCCTAAGTATACCACTTGCTGGACACAGAATTGAAGCTTCGAAGGTGACACCTTGTGCCCCATCTCGGCTAGGAAATACAAAACTGTAAGTGATGCACGCTCGCAGTCACGTTCAGAACGGGCTGTGATCAGTAGATCATCGACATACTGGAGCAGGGCAGTGTCAGTTGGCATGTGAATGTTGTCTAGTTGTCTCTTGAGTGCTTGACTGTAAATACTAGGGCTTTCTGTGAAACCTTGAGGAGCGCGTGTAAACATATAGCTCCTTCCATTTAAACAAAATCCGAAAAGAAACTGGCTGTCTGGATGAATTGGAACACTAAAAAATGCATTCTTGAGGTCAATAACAGTGAAAAACATGGCTTCGGAATCAATGGCTGTTAACAGGGAAGAAATGTCTGGGACAACTGGGTACTGAGGAATAATACATTTATTAAGCTCTCGTAAATCAATCACTAATCGATATACTGGGGGTGCATTTGGATCAGTACGTTTCATGACTGGAATGATCGGAGAATTACACACATTGGAGTCAGTTTCTACAACTACTCCTTGAGCCATGAGCTCGTCAATAATTTTGGATAAGGCTGCTACAGCCTCAGGTGGCAATCTGTACTGCCTGATTCGTGGTAACACTACACCTGGTTTGAGAGTCACACGATAGGGTGTGATTTGCATGTAACCTACATCAGTTGGACCTTGCGCCCATAAATGCTGCGGAACATTAGACAATCTTGAATCAAAATCTCGTAATACATAGTGACCCTTAAAGTCACGTAGGAACAGACGTATTCCCTCTGGGGAACAGCAAATAACTGCACCTAATTCTTTCAATGTCTTAATGCCTAATAGATTTTCTGGACATGACTTAGTAAGTAACAGATCAGTAGTACGGGACAATGGACCTACTTCTAGAGTAACTGGCTTTGATATCTCATTAACTATGGGTTTTCCTGAAAATCCAAGGGAAACATTTCTTGAGCCTGAGAGCGGAGCCCCTGGAACTTCGGCGTGACTAATTGTGGTCCTACTTGCCCCTGTATCGATCAAAAACTTTCTGTCTTTCCCTAATACTTGACTATGAACATAGGGACCTTCTTGGTCTACAGGTATCTCGATGAGAGGCAAGCCTACCTCCCTCTCTAGGCTGTTTCATGAATATGACTGGTACTCTGGATACTCGGACTGTGCATACTGGTACATCTGCGATGTAACGTGCTGTGTTGCAGCAATAGGCTGCGGTACTGTAACTGTCTGTGGTGCATTCTGTGACTGAGGAGTCTGTGAAACTTGTTCTTGTCTCGGCGGACGTGGTCTTTCTTTAGTCTTACCAGTAGCTATGTTGTGTTTCAGAACTGCACACTCGTTTATAAAATGACCTGGCTGTTTACAATAATTGCAGTTCCCTTTAACGGGAGCCGCAGGATGACTGGCTTGATTCGGACCCCTCTTCTGACTGTCCTGAGGAATAGATTGTGCAACTAGCACTTTCATTTTCGTGTCTTTCATACGTTTTCTTTCGTGTTCTTGCTCTTCTCTGATTCTATTCTGGTGATACTGGAGCATCTGGAGCATCTGGGACGGAGTATTTGCTTGCCAGGTGCTTTCGACTTTCAAAACTCGGTTTTTAATTTGTGGACTTGAATTCTCGACTAATTTGGTAACGAAAAGATGAGGGTATGACTCACTACTTGTCTTGAGACCACTGTTAATACTGAAACATTTCTCAAATCTAGAATAAAAATCACTAATATCCTCATCTTGTTTCTGTTTACAGGCTGAGATTGCATCCCAGTCTTCTTTCCTAGTTGTCAATAATCTGGGTAAAACTTGAATCAATAATTCTGGTAATTCTTTACATTTATCTCCAAGACCGGTACCTGGTACTCGTGCCTTGTCTTCAGCTTCTAGAGCTGTCCAATCGATCTTTTTCTCTCCCACCTCCCATTCTTTTTCCTTTAACTTTTCATACACCCCTGCGGGTAGCAGGACCTTTAACATTTTAATGATATCTGGGTAAGTGTATTCTCCCATACGGAGCATGTCTTTTAATTCTCTATGGAACCCCGCTGGATCTTTGTCATGACAGGGGATTAATTTCTTCATTTCAAGAAGTTCCATCTTTGATATCGGAGTGTATACAAACACTCGTTGCATTACGCCACCCGCCCCTTGGACTGGGTGGACTTCTCGTAGCGGATTCTGTCTGTCTATGTAGAATGGTTTACTTTCTGGGGGTGAGACATGAACAAAATGCGGGTTCAGGAACGTTCTATACTTGTGACGCTGTTCTAGAATGACACTAATTAAATCGGTACCTAGACCTCTCCATCTGTACTGGAGTAACTCGTTCAGGATATCATGTAACGGGCCTGGATCAGAATGTTGACCCTCATACAGGGTAATGAGGTGCTGGATCATATACATACCCACCAGTCGTTGCTCGGCTGGGGGCAGTTTCAGAAACATTTGTGCCACTATTTCGTCTGGAAAAGTGGTAGAATCAGTAATCCATCGGACTGCTGATCGGGCTAGTTCTTGTTCGTGCATGGTACTTAATTCGCTATAACCGACTCGTGATTTCAGAATGTGATCGGTAGCTTGAAATACTTGTTCTAGAGAGCCTCGTTCTGGTGCTGGATGATGAAAAATAGACTTAGGTTCTGGACGTAAATGGCGATCTGGAAATCTGGATTTTCCTACATACGCTATTCTGGCGGGATTCTCGTCTTCCTCTTCAGGATCAGAGATACTTTCTTTCTCGCTTACTTGTGCTGCTTTACGCTGTTCGTGTAACCTTATTATTTCTTTACGAATCTTCTTGTACATACTTTCCATGGCACTAATGGTCTTGTGCTTACCCTCGGCTATATTATCACTCCACCTTGTTAGGATTCTCATTTCGGCGGGATCTTTAGACGGGTAATCTTGTTCTCTTATTAGACAATTGATCAGGAACTTTAATATCATGAGCTGAATCTCGGCTTTCCTTTGAGACATAATCTCGCCAATACTTTCTGGATCATCCCCTGTACGGATGAAACGATATATTCTGTCTAGATCTTCTTTCATATTTGGTAAGGTGACTAGATACTCGGTCACCCTTCTTACGCGTACGGAATATAAAACCATATTATACTCGCCTGGGACTGTGTCATAGACACATTCGGCAAGGGCTTGTCTGATTTCTGTAACAGACTTATTACTTTTAGGAGTACGCTGTGATGCTTGAGCATGTAATTCGAGTGCTGATAAGCGCTTGTGTGGCGGCGGGGTTTGAGGAGGACCTCCTCCTGCGGCCCCTATACTAGAATCGTCGACTGACATTCTTCGTGCTTGCAGGGTCGGTAATTGTAACGTGGGCTGAACTTGTATGGCAGGCTGACCCGGGGGTACCGTAACAGGTACTCCGGTGTCTGGAGGAACGGGAAGTGCCTGATTTACAGGGACAGGTGGAGCGCGAACTGGATTTGCATATTCTGGAACTGTGTCGTCCAAATAGGACGAAATAAAAATATCAGCTGCGGTCGGTTTGTGACGTAGCTTGGTCGGAATTAATGGTGGCGGGAAATTACTGGATGCCTCTGGGGTCGCTTTTGGCAAGCCTTCGGCAAGGAGAGGATACATACCCTTAATAAGGGCATGCCTCTGTCTGTCTGACTGTTCGGCTTTGACTTGTTCACCTATCTCGATTAATTCTCTTTCTTGGGCTCGTTCTTGGGATTCTCTACTTAACTCTGACTTTCTGACTTCCTTTTCCGTTCTTTTATGAGCTTCCTTACGCCATAACTCGATGGCATCTTTCTGTGACTGTCTGGCTTTCTTTTTCCATAATGCTTCTTCTACTCGCATGATGCATTCGGCATCCCATGTACCCGATACGGGCCATCTATACTTTTCTTCTAACTGTTTGGTATACTCTACCCATAAATCTAGATACAATATGGCGCTTATGCCATGTTTCTGATACATAAAGTGACCTGGACTGTCCCTAGGCGGAACAGGAACTGCTGCTTCCAGCAGACCCTTTCTAGTTTTTAACTGGCGTAACTTGGAAAAGAGCGGCATTCTAAACTTGAATCGGAACACAATACAATACACGAAAAACAATAACAATTGGGAAAACAATTCAGGCATACCACGACATTGGAAATACATTAAACAATATCATAACATAACAGCTCGAACAGAATACTACCTGAAAATACTGAAAACAGAAACAGAACAGAATTCTCGAGAACGGAACAGACTAGAGTTACTGGATGCACTGCTGTAACAGTACGGAACATACCGGTCCCATAAAGGAACGCATCAAGACCCGTATCCACCTAGGTGAACACTTCGTTTGTGGGCTTGGGTACCACCAACCCACGGACCAGGAGTCAATTTAGACTGACCCTGTCTAGACACTACCCCAGCAATGGTACTCACCGGGCAGCACGGAACGGAAGGCCTCGGACGGGACTGGACTACGACGACGAACTTCGGACTTCGGACTTCAGTTACGGGTGGGCCTCCGGATACCTCGGACCTTGGACTCTCGGCTTGGGCTCTGGTCGGGACTCGCCGCGTTCCTCCACCGTCTCGTTCGGATGCTGGACCGCCTCCTCCGTCTCCTCCGTGGGCCTGAGGGATACTTGAAGCAGAAATATCTGCCGGTGCGCAGAAGAGTTCCGTCACGACTGCAGAGGGTCAGGGGGTCGGCGTGGCTTCACCGACGCGTGGGGAAAGGGCAAGTCCCTGTTCGGGCGCCATTATGTGGTAAATAAATAAATAATACCCTATTTTTGACTAGACTTATAGCATAACAGATAGCTCAATAAATAAGAGTCAAGATTCGAGGTAGTAGGAGTTTCTGCAGGTTTATTACAGCATAAGGACAGGATCAGGACAACCTGCATGGGAATAGGACAATAAGGCCCAGCAGGACAACTGGGGCCCAGCAGCTGCCGGGGCTTGATCTGGGATGAGCGCGCTAACATTCAATAACAAAACATTGACTTATATACATAGCGCAAACACATAGCATTACATTGCAGTAGGCGTAACAGTAGGTGGAGTAGAAGGCGTGACGCGTAGCAGTCGCGAGAGATAACAGAAATAAGAGGTGTAACTGGGAGTTTACTTAGACATGTGATGCAAAACGTAACAGAATATGTCATGAATGGGCGGAAACATTGGAGGGGGCTACCTAAGGAGCCGGGACCTCTAACCTAATGGTGCGCGAAAACTAGCAATGACGTGTTACTAGGAGAAGCTGGGGGCTACGAACTCTGTGCTAAGAGCAGAGACTAGAGTCTGGAGGGTCGGAGCGACATGTACCTAAACCCTATCTGGTATCTAATGTTTAGGGAACATGTTGATATAAACTAGAAGTCATGAGGGGAAAGCTAACCTGATTTCTAAGACTGGACCATGCATTATTCTATATGTAGTGCGTGAAGAATATTAAATGACCATTAAATACAGTATTTCTCTAACGTGGAGACGAGAAGGCTAGACAATGACGGAAACTATTGATGCAGTTCAGTAGCTTAGGAATGCAGAGGAGGAGGACTGAACTGATAGCAGGAACTATAACATACTTTTGGCAGACTCAGAGGCAGAGCCGGGGTGCACCGGGCACTGCAAGGCAGGAAGTAAGTGAAGGGTCGAGGATACAGGTGGGGGCTGTATCGCTCCTCAGCGAGGCTTTCAGGAGACAGGAGCTGAATCTGTGGTCCGGGCCCTTTTGAGGCCTGGAAACGGAGACTTTATAATGGAATAACGTGCACACTGAGAAACGTGGCAACATTACTTACATAGGCCTGATATTCGTAGTATTCACGAGGACTGGAAACTAACATACTAGAGGTGGACACAACTGTAATTGCGTCTTTAATCAGAAATGGGGAATAACATATGCATATTGATCATGCACGCATAACATATGATGGATGAGGCGTAGGGACACAGAACATGGCAAAATTTACTTTTCCACAGGGGGGTCAGTGACGTCAAAGATATCGCACAAGTCGTCAGCATCAGGCATATCATCATCAGTGTCCAGGATGGTGGAAATTACTAATTTCTTAGTAGGAGACTCTGCATGCTTGGATTTTTGCTTTCTTTTGCCCTCTGAACCGACAAACCCCTCCTTAGCAGGAGGCCTGGGAGGCACGTCGTCCTCATCCATAGGCGAGCAAGACTCGCGAACCAACAATGACGTCTTTTGAGACTTTTGCACAGAAGCAGAGTGATCCACCTTGCGTTTTCTGCTATCCCCCGCAGATTGGGCCAAAACCTTGGACAACATGCTGACCATAGAATTCTCCATGTTCTTTGACATCCTTTTCATGGAGACTTCAACTGCCTGCCCGACAGAAGTATTAATAAATCTGTGAAGGTCCTTTTTTAGAGACCCATCGTCCATGTTTGAGGGATTCTCCTCAGAAGAACTGTCATGTTCCATGTTCTTGAAGCGTGGCAGGTAAGGGTTAATTTCTGAGAGGAAAGAAGGTAGGCGTGTGAAGGGGGGGCGTGTAACTGAGGGCGTGTACAAAGGCGGGCCGAACCCAGGACACGGAGCAGGGAGAGCGGGAGAAGGAGCCCAAGAGGACACGGAAGCAACCGCTGAGGAGAGCGGGGAGAGACGCGGTAAGATTAGGCGCCCGTCAGAAAGCTCCAGAAGCGGTAAAAGCCTGCGCGAGCAGCGCGAGGACCGCGGAGCAGGGAGAAACCAAGAGGGCGGGGGGGGGGGAAGAGGAGCCGGTAACAGAACCGGACGAGAAATGAAACGCGCAACTAGCGCGAACCCAGAGGCGCAAAAGCGCTAGGCGAGCCCACAGAAGTATAAAACCACAATATTCAAGTAAAATATAACAGATAATAGTCAAATAACCACATTAAAACTGAGAGCATAGATAAGAGAACACTTATCTGACTGCGAGAAGCTGCGCAGTCAGTGTGTACTCTTATCTATTATGTGACTGCTGATTGGTTACTGTACTCTCATTTTTTCTCATTCCCATGGCCCAGTTGTTGCCTGGCCCTCTGGGAACTGTAGTTTCTTGCACTTATCTTGGCTGCTATTGAATAAAATGCAAGATAAGAAAGCATAATAGGAGCCTACGGTCTTGCCTTAAAATTTCTATTTTTAAGTACTACTCAACTAGATCTTCGCATAGGCAAAGATCTTCCATAAATTCCTTTTCTTTGTCATCAGCCACCACACGAAGTGGGCTGACTTCAAGAAAGGTAAGACAACGAAATCATTCGCGTCCCAGTGGTGGTCCTTGAATGTGCTATAAATAAGACGTCTATATATATTAGAGCGGCGAACTGTCCGGTGTGTAAACTGGAAGTTGGAGAGAAAAAGCACAAATAAGTTGTGCACAAAACGACTAGAATAAAGTCTAGTTAACAAGAAATGCATTCTGTTTTGGGTCGTTATATATTTGCAATGCATTGTGGGCAGGCGGATGTTCCTTCAGATTCTTCACCCTGATTGCTGGTAAACCCTGTATGAAGAGCGTCGCTTAAGACAAAAAAATAAATAAAACAGGCAGACCCATTTTACTAATCTTTATCTTGCTTCAGTCATACGCTTTCCACAGTCTATCTGGACCAGGACCTGTAGTAGCCTCGACCCTGCACCCCCCGCCCATGTATGTAACAGCGTGGTGCCTGGATGACGTGTTTATAGACCCCTAGTGACAGCCCGCGGTACTGCACCCCTGGTGTCTATCGCTGAGCCAGGATGATGTGATACTGGACCCCTAGTGACGGCCCGCGGTACTGCTGCACCCCTGGTGTCTGTTCAATGAGGTGCCTGGCTGTCCTGATTAGGGACCTCTAGTGACCACCCGTGGTACTGCACCCTGGTATATTGTAAGGATGATATCCAACCCTACTTTCCTGGACATTTAGTCATGCACTGAGGGACTGCACTGGAGGAAGTATCGCAACATCTGCCTGGTCTGTACTTTCTTCCTGAATGAATAGCGTTTGCAAAGTGCAGCAGTGAGTGTTGAGTTATTTGTGCTGGGCTGCTGCCGGTCAGATTTCATCCCGTATTTTTGATTTACTGGTCGGTACAAAAATAAGGACTTTTACAGCAGCTTTGTTTTTATCGCCTTATTTACAAAGTGCTGCTAGCTGCAGTTAGCGGCACTTTTCAAGGGTAAACAATAATTTTCAAGATGGCCCCTTCTGTTTGTGGGAGTTAACGAAAATGAGATGCAAGGTAGGTGCACTTGTGCAAAAACTGACACTAACCCCACATCGTGATATTTACAATGAAGTTTCCGTCCGGCGATAACCCCCAAAACTGCAGCTAAGTTCAGTTAGAGGCAGTTTTTTAAGACCAGGAAATAGCTGGTCTTAAAATTGGTGCAAACACCGTGGGCCTCATTTATGAAAAGTGACGCATCGCTGCGTGAAAACAGCGATGAGTCACTTTTCATTGCGCCCTCCTTGCGAGACCAATGATGCGTCATATTTACAGTATGACGCATCATGGCGCAAGGAGTTACAGATACGTCAGTATTTCTGACGTATCTGTAAGCGCAAAAGTCACGCATTGCTGGAGTGTGTCACAAAAGTGACGCAACTCCAGCAATGCGTCCTTTCACATGGGGAAAGCCCCATGTGAAAGGGCTTGCGCCAGTCTTACGCCTGCTGTGAGGCAGGCGCAAGATTTTGACGCAACAGCGTCCTAAAAGTGACGCAATGAAATCGCATAGATTTCCCTGCGTCACTATTACGAGGCTTTTTGCGGGGGAACGCCCCCTCTGCATACATTATACCTGACGCAGGTATAATGTAGCGCAGGGGTTTACAAAGTGACGCATCTGCTTAGATGCGTCACTTTGTAAATAGTGCGCAACAGGAGGCATGTTTTACGCCGCCGATGCGTCACAAAAAGTGACGCATCGGAAGCGCAAAACTGACGCACGGCCTCATAAATAAGGCCCCTTGGGTCTCATTTCAGCAGGTTTTGGTGCTGGATAGCGCTGCAAGGAATGTTGCTGCGCTGCCCTGCGTCATAACAAAAGGGCAAGACTGTGTACTATCAATGTGTACATTCCTGGGTCTCATTCATGAAAAGCGTTGCATCGCTGCGACAAAACAGCGTTGCAACACTTTTCACCGTGCCCTTCTTGCAACACCATGGATGAGCCGTATTCGCTGTATGGCGCTCCATGTTGCAATTAATGACATATACGTCTGGAATCCTGACGTATCTGTTAGAGCTAAAGTCACGCATTGCTTGAGTTGTGTTACAAGCATTCTGCAACTCCAGCAATGCATAGGACCAGCCTATCCCTATAGCACTGTGTCACCCTTACGCCTGCACTTGAGCAACTGTAAGGTTCTGACGCAGTGGCATCCTCGAATTCTATGTCAGGAGTGTAGGCTTCTGATTAGGCTGTATCTTTCTTCATTTATTGTACTTCAGCAGCCTTTCAAAGGATCATAATTTACATTTAGAACCACATTTCCCATGAACACAGGGAAATGAGAACAGAAAATGTCCTCAAACAGTATCAGCCAATACCATGCCAGGACGCCTCATATCTTCCTCTGTGGGCGCTCTAGCTTCCTCTTTCTTCTCTGCTCCAGCCGCATACAGATGAGTGTTTTTTGTTTCTTACTTATTCTGACTGATTTGTGAAGTGATAATTGCTTTGTTACGGCTTATGCGGCAATATTTTTCATAGCGCTTTGCTTAGCGATTGTATTTGGGGTAAAATTGCCAGCTTTGCTTTTAAGTTTACCCCGTTTCTGCCTGAGGCTCTGGGCACGGCGCGGCCTCCCGCCAGTAGGGGACCGCGTACGCTTTCACTTCTGCTCTTCAGAGAGCTTTACCCCCTGGGCGGTCGCGAGCCATCTGGTTCTGCTTTAACGGTTCAAACGTGCTCGCGCGACCACGGGGGAAGAGCGTTTTGCACTAATTAAAAGCGTTTGGGCTAATATTAGTATACAGAGCCCCATGCCTGGAGCCGGAACACCCACGCTGCGGGTAAGACATTAGTTACAATAAAGGGACCAGCCCAGGCAGGGTACTGTCATTAACCTCGGAATCTAAAGGATCCCAGAGTGGTATTATTGATCACATTTCAGTGTGTGCTAATCTTCAAGGGTTTTGCCCTTTATTGATCCTATTTATCTTGCATATTCAGGTCGCTGAGCTTAAGACATCATGAAGTATGATGATTACTATGAGGAGGAAGAGGAGCAGGTCATGTACCTACTCGCTGATGACCATTTCTGTCAGGTTATGGACTCCTCTATATTGAAGACGGTGTCCCGGGTGGCTGCGCCACTGGAGAAGAAAATAGACTTGCTTCAAGCACAGTCTCAAACCCTCAGTCAGAGGGAAGATCTCTCAGGGCATGCAACTCCCCTGCCTCCAGGCCAACCTTGCACTAGTGCTGCGGACCCTAAACGGAAGCGTCCTGAGGTTGCAGTTGAAGACTCAGATGCTTTTTCGTGCCTATAAAAGACGTTCTTGGATGCCAAGGCTTTCGAACCCCCTAGTGAACCGGAGGAGAGTCCTGCTGGACCCTCCGTAGTTCCTGATGATGTAGATACACTGGACACTGACGAATCACCTCAGACTTCCGATGGGGAGTCGGAGCGTCCAAGGCACCCATCTCACCTCATCACATCAGCATCTTCAGACCTTAGTGCAGACATGCTCAAACCTGATGTTCTGCTGCATCCACGCTCGTCGCAATGGGTTCCGGCCCCTAAGGTGGCAGCTTATATGGTGCAGAGACTGCGTGTTAGAACTGGCTATTTCTGGTAGGCTAAGGCTGACGCCAAAGCCAGGCAGAAACCACCATTCTAGTCAGGGCAAGGGAGTCACACTCCAAGATAACCCCTGCTCACCCCCTTGGTAGCTTGGCACGAGCAGACAGGCTTATCCCGGAGGCAATGTGTAAAGCATTTGCGCAAGCACACAACAGCAACAACATCCTAGGCACACCACAAAAGGAACTCCACACAAGGTTATATAAAAATAACTTCTGTATTGTCAAAACACATCAGATAGAAATCACACATGTACATTGTGCCAACTGGCACGGGCAATATTCACAAGGGATTATGTACAAGACAGGGCCACATGGGCCACTGTCAGAATCAGCACTTTTAGAACTTAGAATATAGGATATAAAATCACTGTAGCACAAATTAGCAAGTATAGCACACAACCAGTAACTACTGGTAACAGGTAAGTACCACCTACGCAACCCTAACCACCTTAGGAGAATGTCACGCAGGGAAACAGGACCTCACTAGGACCACCTGTACTGGAAAGAACAACCACCTAAGAATAAAAAACATTTAGGAGTTTAAGCAAGAACACATTACACATGATGCATCACAACATTCAGCGGTGTAGGGAAAGAAAACACATGATGCATAAAAACATTCAGAGGTGTAAGAACAAGGAAGACACATGATGCATAAAAACATTCAGAGGTGCCAGAACACAACTCAATAGCGCAAAAACACATGATGCCTAAAAACATTCAGAGGTGTAAGATCAAGGTGCATAATCATATTAAATGCATTACATTTCCTAGCACCACATCACATTGCGCAAAACTGACATTAGGCAATTACCATCATAAGCATAGCAGGTAACCACATTGCGCAAACATCACCTTAGCAATTACTATCAAAAACATAGAAATCACAATGCGCAGAAATCACATACCAGCCCCCTGGCCAACTGGCCATCCAACAAGGGGACTCAAAAACCCTGTGTCCAGAATGTCAGGGCCCGCTACCAATGCAGCGCCAGTCAGGAGTGCGCCACCGGCGCAAAACCTAAATGTTGCAGGTGCCCACTACTTGCTGGGCACCTGGGAACGCCAACAGGGCCTAAACATTGCAGCTGGCACTAAGTGCTGCGCAGCTGTAGAAGGCCTGGCACCACTGTGCCATCTCTGTCCCACACAGGGACTCTCTCTCCCAAATTGCGCCTAAACGGTGCAGCTGCCCACTAATTGCTGGGCAGCTGAGACATCATAACTGCGACAGGGCCCTCACTGGCCCTCAGAGACAAAACTGCGCCAACCTGAGGCCTCTGGCTCTGGAAACAAATATGCGCAGGCTGGAGCCACACAGGCTCTGACAAATATGCGCCCAAACGCTGGAGCCCTCTTGCTCTGGAATCACCTGTGCCCCCGGGGCACCCTGGCTCCTTGAGTAATCAAATATGGCCCCCAACGTTGGAGCACGAGGCTCAGAACCAATAACCATGCCCCCAATAGCGTGTGGAGCGCACTGGCGCTAAAACAACCAAGGTGCATTTTGGCGCGAGCCATCTAGGCTCTTAAATCAATAATGTGCCCTACTGAGCCACACATGGGCTCGGGAAACTAATGGGGCATCGGGGGGAGCCCGCAGGCTCCTTAAACAACTTGACGTGCCCCCTATAAACAAAATGCCCCTAACGCAGGACAATCACAGGCCTACTAGCCCCGGGAACAACTCTCGCCATGTTGGAGCGGCCCACTGAGCACACGGGGCCGCTCTGACTCCATCTCCCCCCTGCACCACTACCACGGAGAACCCCACACTTATCGGGCTCTCCGGGTGCAGGGAGCAGTCTCCGCTCGGTAGGGCAGCAGCGTCGCGCTGCCGTCTCTGGAGCCGGTCTCTTCCTCCTGTGCTGCGGGACCGGCAGCACTTTACATCTGCAGGGATCTCACCGGGACACGGGAGCCCTGCCTGGCAGACGCCGACATCCTCTCTCTCGCGGCCAGCATCCTCTCAATCCCGCCTCACAAGCAGGCGGTCCGGGGCTTTCCCACGTCCTCGGGAGCCCCGTCCAGGATCCGGCAAACCTCTTCCAGCTACAGGAGCGCGGGGTGGGCTCCCGTCCGCTTCCTGTTTGTTACAGGCCTGGCCATGTCCCGCCGCAGCCTGCCTGACTTCCGGGGTCGCGGCTGCGGCCAATAGCAGCGCGGCCCTGGGGTGGGGAGGCGGGACAGCGCCTCACGAAGGATCGGCCCGGCGGCGGTGATGCGGGGCTGAAGAGGGGTGGGCTCCCTCGAATTTAAATATAACGTTAGCACAATTGAAGCGCTCCCAAGCGCTAAAGGAAATTTAAAGCGCTCCCTGCGCTAAAATAGCAATTAAAGCGCTTCCAGGCATTTAGAGGAGAATTCAGGGCTCCCAGCGCTAGAGGAACCAAAGTAAAGCGCTATTAAGCGCTGGGGGCCAAAACCAAGCGCTCCCAGGCGCTAGAGCACAAGTAAAGGTCCATAAGTCCAGCAAAGTCCTTCAGGAGTCATGGGGCTGGGCAGGGCCCAGGGAGGCAAGCCTTCCCCTGGGCCCAAGCGGCAGCACGCACCTGGCAGGATTCAAGTCAGAAACAAGAACATTTTGTAAGGGGACACAGCCCCTTTTTATACTACAAAATCCTTTGTCTAGCAGGGTGCAGGCAGTGTGAGAACCAGCTACAACTGGTTATAGGGAACTCCTTCAGTGTGAGGGGCAGAGGCGACAGCTGCCCAGCAGTAGGTGGAGCCAGCATTGTGGTAGGCAGGCACAGCCCTATTCACTCCCAGGTGCTATCTCCTCCCACCACTCTAGTTGCAGATGCCGTCATTCAACCAAGGGCTGACTCAGACAACCTCCTGGAGGCTCCCCAGCCCCTGTCACCCTCAAACCAGACAGTCAATCCACAAGCAGGCCCAGGCACACTCCTGGAGCCAGGCGCCAGCCAATCACGTGCTAGCAGACTTACTACACACGCACACCCATGTCCAGAAGTGGCACTTCCACACTAGACACATCCATGCTACATACATAATTACGCAGCATTCGATCTCACGAGTTCGCACATACCAAACTCGACCCTGCACTCCCCACACATCAGGAACTACCATGGGCATACATATTCCCCATTCATTCCTATGGGAGGGCAGGTCACTCACCACACATACACAGAGAGCTCACGCACTTTACACTGTACCACAGTGAAAAAGTGCTCAAAGGCCTAAAATCACCAACACCAGGTTCCAGAAACAGGCTAGGAAAAAGCAAAAAGTTTCAGGGTGAACCTGCCAAAAAGGGCCAGGTCCAACACAACCCCCTTCCAGCCAAAACGCAGGGTAGACCAATCACTCCACTGATGGGCTTCCCTGCTTTGGGTGACAAAACATGGACACGGGCCCGCACGGCAGGGACACCCTCCGGTTTTCCCCCACTCTGAACCCACATGTATTTCTCTCAACAAGAGCTCTCTGGCACAACTAGGATACCCTACTGGTACTCTCTAGTCCTCCACGGTCAGGACCAGGCCCTAGGCCATCCAAATGTCAGTGGTCCTGACCAATCTACAGAGTGGGGGGCAGTAACCCCTGGCACACAATAGCCATTCTCCACTCTCCCTCTCAGTGTAGCTACAACTACCACTGATCCTTCAACCTAGGGACCATACCCTCAGGCTGACCAGAGGTCACGGGCAAGAATGCCCCACCCTACCTCTACTTCTGGAGTTCCGCACCCTCCCAGGGAAGCACCCACCAGAACACATCTCTCCACCAGATCAGGACCTTCCTCCATCAACTGGTCTACCACCTGGGATCTGGAAACTATTTCACTTCGGAGGTACAAAGCACACAGCACAGCCCTTCTTCAAGCAGGTGGGGGGACACAGCACACAGCAAAGTCCCCTTTCCTCTACCTTAGTGGAAACAACAAACTGCAGGTGGGCCCCAGATCACACAGCAAGGGCAGCCCCCTCAGTCTCTTCAGCTGATCTACTTTGGCAGAGATTCCTTCTTGACCTGGAAGTTTCCTAATCTCCCAACCTAGGATCTAAACCCTCAGGTTGCATCGGGGTCAGAGGTAAGGACACCATCCCTCTGCACCCCCTTCCAGAGTTCTGCACCCTCTCACCTTGGAGCGGTACCCCTGGAAGCCAAAACCGGTCAGGACACTGATTACAGATGCCCTTCTCTCCAGGTCAGGCTGAACCTGAACCTGGCCTCCCCCCTCCTCGGGGAATGACCTCCAGAGGCCCCACAAATGGTCAAGCACTCTAGACGGTCAAATGCCCAGCGAACCAGGACTTCTGCACCCTCCACTTGGGAGCGGTACTACCCAACACCAGGACCGCCGGAGTTCTTGTTACAGAAACTCCTCATCCTCTAGATACAGGAAGATCCTCCTCAAATGACCTGTAAGTACAGCGTAGGCCCCTGACCCTGGCACTTCCTTAGGGAACCCTCCAGGCCCTGAGACAGGGTTTCGGGCCAACATGGGACACACCATCCCACACTCACTCCGCCTCCACTGAGACAGGACATGAGCCCCTACCATCCTACTGTGACATAGCTGGGCTACACATGAACCTCTTCCGCTACACAGGATCATCAGATACACAAGCCACTACTTTTAGAATCACTCCCTAATGCCTCTGCAAGACATCTAGCACACCGCCAGACATCCACCTTCTTGTCCAGTGCCTCTGCAGGACCTCCTGCACACCACCAGAGGTACACCTCCTGTGCAAGCTCCTTTAAAAAAAACTCACACCAACTCCCCCAGTTCAACACACCACTCATCCACACACTCCCCCTCCAGACTGGTGAGACAGTTCCTCACTGCCCCTGACTCTCAACCTGTACTCCTCTTACTGAGCACCAGGCACCATACTCTGGGAACTGGGAATGGGACTACATGCACTGGACACATTTTAGCTGCCACCACTGGATCCTACCATACTGGGGATCCAGACACACACACTACACTCAGGGGATAATCACCCTCCCGAGCAAGCCATTCCTCCTCCACACTCCCTCTCTTCCATCTACCCACACAGGGACAGGAACAGGGATAGGGCACTGGAACCAGCAAGGGATTCCTTATCTATGGGAACCTCCCCCTCTACTGGCGTCCCGCCCTGTCATTTTCTCCCATCTGCCACTAAACATAATTGCATAAATGCAGCTACTTTTGGGAATGGAATGACGTGCGGAGGCACATAACCGGAAAATGGTGTAATTAATTGTTCCACAGAAAGCAGTTGACACCGAGGAATGCTTTTTTCAGTTTAAAACCAAATAAACACGTCACGGTGTCAATTCCTTCTTTTACAACATCCCAATGTATAATGCCATCTGGACCATATATTCGTCTTCTCTTTTTTGTCGCCTCAACACCCTCCTTCCATGTATGAGTCTTTGGTTATCCAGACGGATTGCCATGATATGCCAGCAAAAGAGCCAAGATATCTAATGTTTTTATTTTTTATTTTATTTTTTATTTTATTTCTATTGTCTCTCATTGTCTTTAGTCACTTATATATAGTGACCGATTAACCTTCAAAATTATCAGGTTACATGAATGCAATATTGACTTGACTTTCCGGTCTCTCTGGAAAAGCGCCGGGACGCCCCGTTGCTGGGGCAGCTGCGCGCTATACAAGTAAATATAACATAACATAACATAACATAAAGCGCAGGAACACCATTTGAAAATGACACTCTTGAGGAAAACAAAATCATCAACAATAATCCCAAACATGTGACTATCTAGAAAATGCAGAGTTTTGTAATGTAGCCAGCTGTCGCTATGGCACTGCGCAAACACAAGTCCTAATCCGCACCGCTGACCAACAATGTTAGAACTGGCTATTTCTGGTAGGCTAAGGCTGACGCCAAAGCCAGGCAGAAACCACCATTCTAGTCAGGGCAAGGGAGTCACACGCCAAGATAACCCCTGCTCACCCCCTTGGTAGCTTGGCACGAGCAGACAGGCTTATCCCGGAGGCAATGTGTAAAGCATTTGCGCAAGCACACAACAGCACCAACATCCTAGGCACACCACAAAAGGAACTCCACACAAGGTTATATAAAAATAACTTCTGTATTGTCAAAACACATCAGATAGAAATCACACATGTACATTGTGCCAACTGGCACGGGCAATATTCACAAGGGATTATGTACAAGACAGGGCCACATGGGCCACTGTCAGAATCAGCACTTTTAGAACTTAGAATATAGGATATAAAATCACTGTAGCACAAATTAGCAAGTATAGCACACAACCAGTAACTACTGGTAACAGGTAAGTACCACCTACGCAACCCTAACCACCTTAGGAGAATGTCACGCAGGGAAACAGGACCTCACTAGGACCACCTGTACTGGAAAGAACAACCACCTAAGAATAAAAAACATTTAGGAGTTTAAGCAAGAACACATTACACATGATGCATCACAACATTCAGCGGTGTAGGGAAAGAAAACACATGATGCATAAAAACATTCAGAGGTGTAAGAACAAGGAAGACACATGATGCATAAAAACATTCAGAGGTGCCAGAACACAACTCAATAGCGCAAAAACACATGATGCCTAAAAACATTCAGAGGTGTAAGATCAAGGTGCATAATCATATTAAATGCATTACATTTCCTAGCACCACATCACATTGCGCAAAACTGACATTAGGCAATTACCATCATAAGCATAGCAGGTAACCACATTGCGCAAACATCACCTTAGCAATTACTATCAAAAACATAGAAATCACAATGCGCAGAAATCGCATACCAGCCCCCTGGCCATCCAACAAGGGGACTCAAAAACCCTGTGTCCAGAATGTCAGGGCCCGCTACCAATGCAGCGCCAGTCAGGAGTGCGCCACCGGCGCAAAACCTAAACGTTGCAGGTGCCCACTACTTGCTGGGCACCTGGGAACGCCAACAGGGCCTAAACATTGCAGCTGGCACTAAGTGCTGAGCAGCTGTAGAAGGCCTGGCACCACTGTGCCATCTCTGTCCCACACAGGGACTCTCTCTCCCAAATTGCGCCTAAACGGTGCAGCTGCCCACTAATTGCTGGGCAGCTGAGACATCATAACTGCGACAGGGCCCTCACTGGCCCTCAGAGACAAAACTGCGCCAACCTGAGGCCTCTGGCTCTGGAAACAAATATGCGCAGGCTGGAGCCACACAGGCTCTGACAAATCTGCGCCCAAACGCTGGAGCCCTCTTGCTCTGGAATCACCTGTGCCCCCGGGGCACCCTGGCTCCTTGAGTAATCAAATATGGCCCCCAACGTTGGAGCACGAGGCTCAGAACCAATAACCATACCCCCAATAGCGTGTGGAGCGCACTGGCGCTAAAACAACCAAGGTGCATTTTGGCGCGAGCCATCTAGGCTCTTAAATCAATAATGTGCCCTACTGAGCCACACATGGGCTCGGGAAACTAATGGGGCATCGGGGGGAGCCCGCAGGCTCCTTAAACAACTTGACGTGCCCCCTATAAACAAAATGCCCCTAACGCAGGACAATCACAGGCCTACTAGCCCCGGGAACAACTCTCACCATGTTGGAGCGGCCCACTGAGCACACGGGGCCGCTCTGACTCCATCTCCCCCCGGCACCACTACCACGGAGAACCCCACACTTATCGGGCTCTCCGGGTGCAGGGAGCAGTCTCCGCTCGGTAGGGCAGCAGCGTCGCGCTGCCGTCTCTGGAGCCGGTCTCTTCCTCCTGTGCTGCGGGACCGGCAGCACTTTACATCTGCAGGGATCTCACCGGGACACGGGAGCCCTGCCTGGCAGACGCCGACATCCTCTCTCTCGCGGCCAGCATCCTCTCAATCCCGCCTCACAAGCAGGCGGTCCGGGGCTTTCCCACGTCCTCGGGAGCCCCGTCCAGGATCCGGCAAACCTCTTCCAGCTACAGGAGCGCGGGGTGGGCTCCCGTCCGCTTCCTGTTTGTTACAGGCCTGGCCATGTCCCGCCGCAGCCTGCCTGACTTCCGGGGTCGCGGCTGCGGCCAATAGCAGCGCGGCCCTGGGGTGGGGAGGCGGGACAGCGCCTCACGAAGGATCGGGCCGGCGGCGGTGATGCGGGGCTGAAGAGGGGTGGGCTCCCTCGAATTTAAATATAACGTTAGCACAATTGAAGCGGTCCCAAGCGCTAAAGGAAATTTAAAGCGCTCCCTGCGCTAAAATAGCAATTAAAGCGCTTCCAGGCATTTAGAGGAGAATTCAGGGCTCCCAGCGCTAGAGGAACCAAAGTAAAGCGCTATTAAGCGCTGGGGGCCAAAACCAAGCGCTCCCAGGCGCTAGAGCACAAGTAAAGGTCCATAAGTCCAGCAAAGTCCTTCAGGAGTCATGGGGCTGGGCAGGGCCCAGGGAGGCAAGCCTTCCCCTGGGCCCAAGCGGCAGCACGCACCTGGCAGGATTCAAGTCAGAAACAAGAACATTTTGTAAGGGGACACGGCCCCTTTTTATACTACAAAATCCTTTGTCTAGCAGGGTGCAGGCAGTGTGAGAACCAGCTACAACTGGTTATAGGGAACTCCTTCAGTGTGAGGGGCAGAGGCGACAGCTGCCCAGCAGTAGGTGGAGCCAGCATTGTGGTAGGCAGGCACAGCCCTATTCACTCCCAGGTGCTATCTCCTCCCACCACTCTAGTTGCAGATGCCGTCATTCAACCAAGGGCTGACTCAGACAACCTCCTGGAGGCTCCCCAGCCCCTGTCACCCTCAAACCAGACAGTCAATCCACAAGCAGGCCCAGGCACACTCCTGGAGCCAGGCGCCAGCCAATCACGTGCTAGCAGACTTACTACACACGCACACCCATGTCCAGAAGTGGCACTTCCACACTAGACACATCCATGCTACATACATAATTACGCAGCATTCGATCTCACGAGTTCGCACATACCAAACTCGACCCTGCACTCCCCACACATCAGGAACTACCATGGGCATACATATTCCCCATTCATTCCTATGGGAGGGCAGGTCACTCACCACACATACACAGAGAGCTCACGCACTTTACACTGTACCACAGTGAAAAAGTGCTCAAAGGCCTAAAATCACCAACACCAGGTTCCAGAAACAGGCTAGGAAAAAGCAAAAAGTTTCAGGGTGAACCTGCCAAAAAGGGCCAGGTCCAACACAACCCCCTTCCAGCCAAAACGCAGGGTAGACCAATCACTCCATTGATGGGCTTCCCTGCTTTGGGTGACAAAACATGGACACGGGCCCGCACGGCAGGGACACCCTCCGGTTTTCCCACACTCTGAACCCACATGTATTTCTCTCAACAAGAGCTCTCTGGCACAACTAGGATACCCTACTGGTACTCTCTAGTCCTCCACGGTCAGGACCAGGCCCTAGGCCATCCAAATGTCAGTGGTCCTGACCAATCTACAGAGTGGGGGGCAGTAACCCCTGGCACACAATAGCCATTCTCCACTCTCCCTCTCAGTGTAGCTACAACTACCACTGATCCTTCAACCTAGGGACCATACCCTCAGGCTGACCAGAGGTCACGGGCAAGAATGCCCCACCCTACCTCTACTTCTGGAGTTCCTCACCCTCCCAGGGAAGCACCCACCAGAACACATCTCTCCACCAGATCAGGACCTTCCTCCATCAACTGGTCTACCACCTGGGATCTGGAAACTATTTCACTTCGGAGGTACAAAGCACACAGCACAGCCCCTCTTCAAGCAGGTGGGGGGACACAGCACACAGCAAAGTCCCCTTTCCTCTACCTTAGTGGAAACAACAAACTGCAGGTGGGCCCCAGATCACACAGCAAGGGTAGCCCCCTCAGTCTCTTCAGCTGATCTACTTTGGCAGAGATTCCTTCTTGACCTGGAAGTTTCCTAATCTCCCAACCTAGGATCTAAACCCTCAGGTTGCACCGGGGTCAGAGGTAAGGACACCATCCCTCTGCACTCCCTTCCAGAGTTCTGCACCCTCTCACCTTGGAGCGGTACCCCTGGAAGCCAAAACCGGTCAGGACACTGATTACAGATGCCCTTCTCTCCAGGTCAGGCTGAACCTGAACCTGGCCTCCCCCCTCCTCGGGGAATGACCTCCAGAGGCCCCACAAATGGTCAAGCACTCTAGACGGTCAAATGCCCAGCGAACCAGGACTTCTGCACCCTCCACTTGGGAGCGGTACTACCCAACACCAGGACCGCCGGAGTTCTTGTTACAGAAACTCCTCATCCTCTAGATACAGGAAGATCCTCCTCAAATGACCTGTAAGTACAGCGTAGGCCCCTGACCCTGGCACTCCCTTAGGGAACCCTCCAGGCCCTGAGACAGGGTTTCGGGCCAACATGGGACACACCATCCCACACTCACTCCGCCTCCACTGAGACAGGACATGAGCCCCTACCATCCTACTGTGACATAGCTGGGCTACACATGAACCTCTTCCGCTACACAGGATCATCAGATACACAAGCCACTACTTTTAGAATCACTCCCTAATGCCTCTGCAAGACATCTAGCACACCGCCAGACATCCACCTTCTTGTCCAGTGCCTCTGCAGGACCTCCTGCACACCACCAGAGGTACACCTCCTGTGCAAGCTCCTTTAAAAAAAACTCACACCAACTCCCCCAGTTCAACACACCACTCATCCACACACTCCCCCTCCAGACTGGTGAGACAGTTCCTCACTGCCCCTGACTCTCAACCTGTACTCCTCTTACTGAGCACCAGGCACCATACTCTGGGAACTGGGAATGGGACTACATGCACTGGACACATTTTAGCTGCCACCACTGGATCCTACCATACTGGGGATCCAGACACACACACTACACTCAGGGGATAATCACCCTCCCGAGCAAGCCATTCCTCCTCCACACTCCCTCTCTTCCATCTACCCACACAGGGACAGGAACAGGGATAGGGCACTGGAACCAGCAAGGGATTCCTTATCTATGGGAACCTCCCCCTCTACTGGCGTCCCGCCCTGTCATTTTCTCCCATCTGCCACTAAACATAATTGCATAAATGCAGCTACTTTTGGGAATGGAATGACGTGCGGAGGCACATAACCGGAAAATGGTGTAATTAATTGTTCCACAGAAAGCAGTTGACACCGAGGAATGCTTTTTTCAGTTTAAAACCAAATAAACACGTCACGGTGTCAATTCCTTCTTTTACAACATCCCAATGTATAATGCCATCTGGACCATATATTCGTCTTCTCTTTTTTGTCGCCTCAACACCCTCCTTCCATGTATGAGTCTTTGGTTATCCAGACGGATTGCCATGATATGCCAGCAAAAGAGCCAAGATATCTAATGTTTTTATTTTTTATTTTATTTTTTATTTTATTTCTATTATCTCTCATTGTCTTTAGTCACATATATATAGTGACCGATTAACCTTCAAAATTATCAGGTTACATGAATGCAATATTGACTTGACTTTCCGGTCTCTCTGGAAAAGCGCAGGGACGCCCGTTGCTGGGGCAGCTGCGCGCTATACAAGTAAATATAACATAACATAACATAACATAAAGCGCAGGAACACCATTTGAAAATGACACTCTTGAGGAAAACAAAATCATCAACAATAATCCCAAACATGTGTCTATCTAGAAAATGCAGAGTTTTGTAATGTAGCCAGCTGTCGCTATGGCACTGCGCAAACACAAGTCCTAATCCGCACCGCTGACCAACAATGTTGGAACTGGCTATTTCTGGTAGGCTAAGGCTGACGCCAAAGCCAGGCAGAAACCACCATTCTAGTCAGGGCAAGGGAGTCACACGCCAAGATAACCCCTGCTCACCCCCTTGGTAGCTTGGCACGAGCAGACAGGCTTATCCCGGAGGCAATGTGTAAAGCATTTGCGCAAGCACACAACAGCACCAACATCCTAGGCACACCACAAAAGGAACTCCACACAAGGTTATATAAAAATAACTTCTGTATTGTCAAAACACATCAGATAGAAATCACACATGTACATTGTGCCAACTGGCACGGGCAATATTTACAAGGGATTATGTACAAGACAGGGCCACATGGGCCACTGTCAGAATCAGCATTTTTAGAACTTAGAATATAGGATATAAAATCACTATAGCACAAATTAGCAAGTATAGCACACAACCAGTAACTACTGGTAACAGGTAAGTACCACCTACGCAACCCTAACCACCTTAAGAGAATATCACGCAGGGAACCAGGACCTCACTAGGACCACCTGTACTGGAAAGAACAACCACCTAAGAATAAAATACATTTAGGAGTATAAGCAAGAACACATTACACACGATGCATCACAACATTCAGCGGTGTAGGGAAAGCAAACACATGATGCATAAAAACATTCAGAGGTGTAAGAACAAGGAAGACACATGATGCATAAAAACATTCAGAGGTGCCAGAACACAACTCAATAGCGCAAAAACACATGATGCATAAAAACATTCAGAGGTGTAAGATCAAGGTGCGTAATCATATTAAATGCATTACATTTCCTAGCACCACATCACATTGCGCAAAACTCACAGTAGGCAATTACCATCATAAGCATAGCAGGTAACCACATTGCGCAAACATCACCTTAGCAATTACTATTAAAAACAGAAATCACAATGCGCAGAAATCACATACCAGCCCCCTGGCCAACTGGCCATCCAACAAGGGCACTCAAAAACCCTGTGTCCAGAATGTCAGGGCGCGCTACCAATGCAGCGCCAGTCAGGAGTGCGCCACCGGCGCAAAACCTAAACGTTGCAGGTGCCCACTACTTGCTGAGCACCTGGGAACGCCAACAGGGCCTAAACGTTGCAGCAGGCACTAAGTGCTGCGCAGCTGTAGAAGGCCTGGCACCACTGTGCCATCTCTGTCCCACACAGGGACTCTCTCTCCCAAATTGCGCCTAAACGGTGCAGCTGCCCACTAATTGCTGGGCAGCTGAGACATCATAACTGCGACAGGGCCCTCACTGGCCCTCAGAGACAAAACTGCGCCAACCTGAGCCCTCTGGCTCTGGAAACAAATATGCGCAGGCTGGAGCCACACAGGCTCTGACAATTCTGCGCCCAAACGCTGGAGCCCTCTGGCTCTGGAATCACCTGTGCCCCCGGGGCACCCTGGCTCCTTGAGTAATCAAATATGGCCCCCAACATTGGAGCCACGAGGCTCAGAACCAATAACCATGCCCCTAATAGCGTGTGGAGCGCACTGGCGCTAAAACAACCAAGGTGCAATTTGGTGGGAGCCATCTAGGCTCTTAAATCAATAATGTGCCCCACTGAGCCATACATGGGCTCGGGAAACTAATGGGGCATCGGGGGGAGCCCGCAGGCTCCTTAAACAACTTGACGTGCCCCCTATAACCAAAATGCCCCTAACGCGGGACAATCACGGGCCTACTAGCCCCGGGAACAACTCTCGCCTTGTTGGAGCGGCCCACTGAGCACACGGGGCCGCTCTGACTCCATCTCCCTCCGGCACCACTACCACGGAGAGACCCACACTTACCGGGCTCTCCAGGTGCAGGGAGCAGTCTCCACTCGGCAGGGCAGCAGCGTCGCGCTGCCGTCTCTGGAGCCGGTCTCTTCCACCTGTGCTGCGGGACCGGCAGCACTTCACATCCGCAGGACTCTCACTGGGACACGGGAGCCCTGCCTGGCAGACGCCGACATCCTCTCTCTCGCGGCCAGCATCCTCTCAATCCCGCCTCACAAGCAGGCGGTCCGGGGCTCTCCCTCGTCCTCGGGAGCCCCGGCCAGGAACCGGCAAACCTCTTCCAGCTACAGGAGCGTGGGGTGGGCTCCCGTTTGCTTCCTGTTTATAGCAGGCCTGGCCATGTCCCGCCGCAGCCTGCCTGACCTCCGGGGTCGCGGCTGCGGCCAATAGCAGCGCTGCCCTGGGGTGGGGAGGCGGGACAGCGCCTCACGAAGGATCGGGCCGGCGGCGGTGATGCGGGGCTGAAGAGGGGTGGGCTCCCTCGAATTTAAATATAACGCTAGCACAATTGAAGCGCTCCCAAGCGCTAAAGGAAATTTAAAGCGGTCCCTGTGCTAAAATTTCAATTAAAGCGCTTCCAGGCATTTAGAGGAGAATTCAGCGCTCCCAGCGCTAGTGGAACCAAAGTAAAGCGCTTTTAAGAGCTGGGGGCCAAAATCAAGCACTCCCAGGCGCTAGAGCACAAGTAAAGGTCCATAAGTCCAGCAAAGTCCTTCAGGAGTTCAGGGGCTGGGCAGGGCCCAGGGAGGCAAGCCTTCCCCTGGGCCCAAGCGGCAGCACGCCCCTGGCAGGATTCAAGTCAGAAACAAGAACATTTTGTAAGGGGACACAGCCCCTTTTTATACTATAAAATCCTTTGTCTAGCAGGGTGCAGGCAGTGTGAGAACCAGCTACAACTGGTTATAGGGAACTCCTTCAGTGTGAGGGGCAGAGGCGACAGCCGCCCAGCAGGAGGTGGAGCCAGCATTGTGGCAGGCAGGCACATCCCTATTCACTCCCAGGTGCTATCTCCTCCCACCACTCTAGTTGCAGATTCAGTCATTCAACCAAGGGCTGACTCAGACAACCTCCTGGGGGCTCCCCAGCCCCTATCACCCTCAAACCAGACAGTCAATCCACAAGCAGGCCCAGGCACACTCCTGGAGCCAGGCGCCAGCCAATCACGTGCCAGCAGACTTACTACACACGCACACCCATGTCCAGAAGTGGCACCTCCACACTAGACCCATCCATGCCACATACATCATTACGCAGCATTCGATCTCACGAATTTGCACATACCAAACTCGACCCTGCACTCCCCACACATCAGGAACTACCATGGGCATACATATTCCCCATTCATTCCTATGGGAGGGCAGGTCACTCACCACACATACAGAGAGCTCACGCACTTTACACTGTACCACAGTGAAAAATTGCGCAAAGGCCTAGAATCACCAACACCAGGTTCCAGAAACAGGCTAGGAAAAAGCAAAAAGTTTCGGGGTGAACCTGCCAAAAAGGGCCAGGTCCAACACTGCGTAAGCCCCTGGATCAGGAAGTGCGTAGTTGCCTTCGTGCAGAGTGCCCGCGTCCTACCCTAGAGGGTAAGGTCGCAGTTACACAGGAAATAGATCCCAAGATGTCCACCTTTTTGACAAAATTTGTAAAGGATCCTAAGAAAGGCATTGATCTCTCCTGGAGAGCATGCCAAGATAAACTCCTGGACACAGCGGGCCTTTGGGAAAAATTCTAGATATGGCCGAGGACGCCAAGGCCTCGGGCACTCTGAATTCGCCGGACACACTCTCAAGTTGGGCCCAGAGAGCGATTATTTTTCTGGGAAATGCTAATGTAGCAATTTTGACTGAGAGACGCAGGTCCATACTCATTAAAACAGACCCTAAGTTAGGTGAGCTAGACACTTTCGAAGCAGGCCCAATCGCGGAGGGTGATCTCTTTGGGGATCCCTTTGTCAAAGAACTTGGCAAGTCTGTCAATACATTTAACTCCTTAGACAAGGCCCAAACGTCAATAAAACGCATCTTCACCCCGCGTGTTTTTGGCGCGGCCGGTCGTGGCAGGGGGTGCTCGACCGGCAGACCCTACAGTAGAGCCTCCTATAAACAAGGCGAGTCCCACAGAGGACAATACCAGGACTCTGACAAATTCAGGAACTTCTACCCGACCAGGGGTTTTCTCCGCCGACGCAGTGGCAGAGGCGGAGGACATGGTGGATACAACAATCACAGAGGTGAGAGTTCATAATGCGACGGGCGTGCGGTTGGGGGGCAGACCAGTATTTTCTTCACAATTGATCTTTGCTTACCTCCGACGCTTGGGTTTAACAAACCGTCAGTGGGTTTCAAATAGAGTACTCAGGCCTACCCGAGCAACCCCTTCGACCCAAGCCTATAGCCTTTACTGAGGCTCAGAAGGTGCTAATCGACGACGAAATCTCAGACTAACTGCAGAAAGGGGCCATTACTCACTCCACTCTACATCCTTGGGGGTTCCTCAGCAACATTTTCTTAGTGGAAAAGCAGGATGGGGCCTATCGCCCTGTAATAAATCTCAAGGAGTTCAACGGGTGGCTCACTTACCACCATTTCAAAATGGAAGGTATTCACCTCCTACGGGATCTTCTTCAGGAAGGGTACTGGATGGTCCGCCTGGACCTGAAGGACGCCTACCTTATGATCCTGATTTTTGCACCGCACAGACGTTTTCTTCAGTTTCAGTAGAGCTCGCAGACTTACGAGTACACCTCCCTTCCTTTGGGCTGTCCTCCGCCCCGTGGTGCTTAACCAAGGTGATGAAGCCGTTGGTGGAGCGCCTCCGATCAGAAGGCATCCGGTTGATATTTTATCTGGACGACATGCTCATCATAAGCAAATTTCCGCGGATGCTGGTGACCCACCTACAAAAGGCGGTGTTCCTCTTGGAGTCGCTAGGGTTTGTTATCAACGAGACCAAATCGGACTTCCTCCCTTTGTAGAGAATGCAGTTTCTGGGCTTTATGATTGACTCGGTGGCGGACACATTGTCTCTGCCCTCTTGGAAGCTATCCAAAATACGAGCTGAAGCGCACTCTGGCAAGGCCTACAATTTTGCTACGACACTTAGCCAGGGCGGTAGGCCTTCTGTCGTCATCAATTCAAGCAATATTCCCGGGTCCCCTGCTCTACAGGGCCCTGCAACGTCTCAAAACTTTTCACTTGCGCAAAGGTCTTACCTACTCTCAAGTTGTTCCCCTCACAGAGGAGGCCAGAACAGAGTTGCAATGGTGGATAGATCATATGTAGGCCTGGAATGGCCGAGCAATATTCGGTTCCAAGCCTGATCTGGTAATAGAGTCCGATGCCAGTAGCATGTGCCTCCACATCAACTGCTTGGAGTTGATGGCGGGTTCATTTGCAGTGACGTGTTGGACAAAGGACAAGGTCCAAAGCTGTGTTCTTCTCAAGATGGACAATGTGGCAGTAGTACGCTACATCAACCATCTCGGCGGGACCCGATCCAAAGCGTTATCCAATCTAGCCCGCGATCTTTGGGAATATTGTCTGTCCAATCAGATATCCCTGTCAGCGGAGCACCTTCCAGGGTCGTCCAACCAGGTGGCAGATTGGTGCTCTAGTCACTGGAAGGTCACCAGCCTATGGCAATTACAACCCAGTATTTTCAGGGAAATCCATGCCCGATGGGGTCCGTTCTCAGTGGACCTCTTTGCCTCTCGGCTGAACACCCAACTGAAACGTTACTACAGCTGGCGACTAGATCCGGAGGCATTGGGAGTGGATGCTTTCCTTCAGGATTGGAGCAAGGAACAGGGTTATGCGTTTCTCCCCTTTGCGATGATCATGAGGTTATCAACCCAGGTAAATGTAAATGTAAATGTAAAAAATTTAAATTGATACTTGTATAGCGCACTACTCACCCGCAAGGGTCTCAAGGCGCTTGTACGAATACCGCTGTGGAACCCATCCTGGCTTTCCCTGTGAGGTGTTCACTCCTGGGCACCGCCAAGGTGGAGGCCAGGCATCCTTAGCGTTGTGGGGGCCATTGTGGAGATTAAGCAAGCTATTGCCCAGAGTTGCAGAGTGGGACTCCATGATTGGAATAGGCACCGAGGCGAGAATTATCAGGTCTGTAGAATTTTGAGCCCAAGACCCGCCGAGGCGGGGAATTGAACCCAGGTCCCGGGCCAGATCTCTGCATCAGGGTCTGCCGCTCTAACCATTGAGCCACACTTCAGGTGGATCTGGTGGTGATTACCCCAGTCTGGAGGTCGCAAGCCTGGTATCCGGTTCTGATGGAACTTTCCTGGGATTTTCCAATCCCTCTACCCCTCAGTCCCGATCTCCTCAAGGATCCTCATGGGAATTCTCACCGCCTTCTGGCCACAGGCAGTGTGCGGATCTGATGGGGGCGGACATTGTCCACATCCTAAACTTCTTAGCCTCACTGGCGAAAGAAGGGTTGGCTTATAGGTCAATTAATACCTTTCGTTCAGCGATCTCGGCAGGCCACGTTCCACTGGATAATCGCCCTATTGGGAAGCATCCTTTGGTCTGTAAACTATTGAGAGGTATCAGGTTATTGGTCCCTCCGGAGCTACGTTACTCAGTTTTGTGGGATGTGAAAAAAGTTTTGAACCTGTTTCGATCGTAGCCATCTAACAAATATTTATTGAGGAAACAAATGTTAACTAAACTCGCAATCTTGCTGTGTTTAATTTCTTGTCGAAGGGTTTCGGACGTGCGGGCCTTAGATCTCACAGGCCGGGTTTTCACTCAGGATGGAGTTACCTTTCACATTTCTAGGCGTACTAAGTGCAGTTAACGTATTGTATCCTATCCTGCATTTCTGGACGTCCCTAAATTGTGTGTGTTTAGAGCGCTCAAAGCCTATGAGGTTGCAACAAAAGATATATGCCCACAGGGCGTCAAACAGTTGTTTATTGCTCTTAAAAAACCACACGGGCGGTTTCGTCCCCTACTATTGCGAGATGGGTCCGCTGGGTTATGCAGGAGGCTTGCAAAGATATCTCCCGCTTTGGAGCTCATTCTGTAAGGGGTGCAATGGCGTCCAAGGCTTTTTCCCTAGGGGCGCGACTCGAGGACATTCTGAATGCTGCGGACTGGTCCTTGGATTCTACCTTCAAAAGATTTTTACTTTAAACCAGTGGTGTCACTAGCTTCTTTGGTGGTGGACAAGCTTTAATCTAGCCTAATCAAAAGCCTCCGCTCCTGACATAGAATGCAAAATTTCCTAGCAAACGTGCTGGAAAGTTTAAATTCTACTAAGGACGCAAAGGTGAGGATTAGCCCATCTGGTCTTCATTCGAACCCTCCCAGAATTCTGTGTTTGTATGTTGAGTAAAATCTTTGCGATGAAAGTCCTCTACTATGACCTGTTGTTGATGATATTGATACTCTTGCCAGTTAAGTGATGTTAAAGTAGTTTCATAGGAGTTACTCCCCAGAGTTTACTTAATGTCCTTATCTCTTAGGTTCGGATACTGGCAAGCAGGAATAATTTGAAGACTACCATGAAGGGGTCGCAGGAAGAAAGAGGAAGATAGAGCGCCCACAGAGGAAGATGTGAGGCGTCCTGTCATGGGATTGGCTGATACTGTGTGAGGACATTTCTGTTTCCATTTCCCTGTGTTCATGGGAAATGTGGTTCTAAATGTAAATTATGATCCTTTGAAAGGCTGCTTGCTGGAGTACAATAAATGAAGAAAGATACAGCCTAACCCTCGCCTCCACGTCCTTAATAGAATTGAAACTTTCCTGCACGTTAGCTAGGACATTTTGCATTGTCCCATTGAAATCTGATAGATTTCACTGCACCACTCCCATGAGGCTTTCTTAGGTGGGGATGCCCACCCTACATGCATCAAAAGGCATGTGTAAGCAATAGAATTGCATCGGAGCCCGAAATGCATCGGAGCATTTTGGATTACAATTGATATACATCATATAGATATGAGTTCAATATCTATACATTTGTGAAACACTGAAATCTTCCATAAAATAATACAAATGTGAAAATAAAGCCGAACTTTGAAAAACCACAGAGTCATTGCTTATGAACATCCAGGTGTGCCTCTATGAGGGGATGTAATTGCAATTCTATTGCTTACACATGCCTTTTGATATTTCAAAGTGTGAGACGGTCACACTACCCTCGAGAGCACCCTCTCCAACGTAACTTCTAATTAATCCTTACAACCAACCAGTGCAGTGCACCTACCACCCTTTTTTACTGTGTCACCCTACATGCATCACACCTGACGCAAGTATAATGTGGCATAGAGCTTTGAAATGACATGCATATGCCTAGATGTGTTACTTTGTAAATATGGAGCAACGTGGTACAAGATTAACGCTGCAAGTACATCAAGAAAATGACACACCATCGGTGTTAAACTTTGAGAAGGGGCTCATGAATAAGCCCCTTTGTCTTTTTCCTGTACGTTGGCGCACAATGGCTGCCAGACGCCAATGCCGGCACCCTTGCGCCATGGTGACTGTGTTGCGGAGTTGATTCATTGATTCATGCTGTGACTCCATCTCTTCTCGAGACGTCTGCAGGAGTGAACCAGTTGGCCTTCTTGGAGTGTTTTTTGCCTGGATGTTCTTGAGGAGTGCCAGAGTGTCAGCACAGTTCGAGATCCATCAGTGCTGGCATGATATATACAATGATGGATGATTCCTCCCAGATACGATAAAATAAGTATATCTATCTTTATATGCTACAGTACATATAGTACTTTCACAATGGTGAAACTGAAAATAAGCAAGCAGTGGGAGATGTGATGATTTTGGGATCCTCCCTAACCTAGGGGGAGTACCAAACTTAAGCTTTGAAAACAAAAAAAGCACATCTTATTGAACGATTTAGTTGTGGTCTCATCCTCTTAGGACAAACCCAAACATAGTTATTGGCAAAAAAACATTCCCAACCAAAGGCCCTTTCAAAGCATTATGGGATGAGATTAGTAGTGGGCAGTGAATATTATATAGTATACTAGCAGCCCTTCACGACATTGTCCGGGTATGAATTGCTGCCGGCCAGTAGTATATTGTTTTGTAGGATTTCGTTTTGATAGCATTTCTTCACTGTGACAGGCCTGTGAAACGCTCCGATTCACTGTGCACTGCTGATGCACTTAAGAGTGCGCATTCAGTAGTGTGTGAACTCGAGTTTCCCTACTTTATTTTTCCTTGCAATATTATATAGCGCGAACTCGACAACATGGCATGAGCACAATTTACATTACAGAAGAACACATTAATTTGTGGTAGGCACGGGGAGACAAAGCGATTTGCCTGGAATCACAGGATGTTGAGCTGATGCCGAGATTCGAATGTAGCTCCCCAGCTCTAAAGTTCGCAATTCTAGAACTTGTGGTGGGAGGTGTGTTTAAAAGTGTATGTCGGTGCAGGCCATCAATGAGAGAGACCTGTACATTTTTCAAATCGGCGGTGAAAAAATATGAGTATTTTGCTGGAGATGTGGGCCGCCGTACCACCAATGTACTTACCGGGGGAGGGTAAACACCCATTATTACGCAACTTTCATTCGGCATACCATCACTCCGCATACTTTCATTATGAAAGTACCATGACTCCGCAATGCCATTATATTGCATGGCATTACATTTTATATGCTTACATTTACAATGAAATTCGTTGTAAATGCATGAATGGTAAAAGCATGATTTTTTTAATGTTTGGATAAGGTAAGTATGGGTATATGGGTATATGTTTTGGGGTGTTAGGGTATTTTAAGGGTTCAGATATAGTTTTGGGTTATGGGGTACAGGGGTAGTTTTAGGGATAGGTATGGGTTTTGGGCTAAAGGGGTATTTTTAGGGTTCAGGGCTAGGTTTGGGTTTTGGGGTATAGGGGTATTTTTAGGGTTCAGGGGTAGGTTTGGGTTTTGGGGTACAGGGGTATTTTTAGGGTTTAGGAATAGGTTTGGGTTTTGGACTACAAGGTATATTTATAGGGTTAAGATGGGTTAGAGTTTAAGGGTGTTGGGGTATTTTAAGGAGTTAGGGTGGGTTTTGATTATGGGGTGCAGGGGTATTTAAAGGGAGCAGGGTAGACACCCGAAGCTGGAATGAACAGAACCTGGGAAGAAAAAACAAATAAATATTTGGCACAACGCTCGCTTTTTTTCCCCCGTAATCCCGCGCCCGCACACAGCACACAATATAAGACATGGCATGAAGGGCGGAATGTGAAAACAGCAGTTGATGGACAGAATGCATAACAATGTCATATATTCACCCCAGTAGAGAAATCTGGCCCTATGCCCATCATCTTTTTGCACTCCGCATCACCCCAGTTCAGATATGGCCATATGCAAATCAGCCTTGACTTTATGCCTCATGGGAACAGTCCAGCCCTAACTGGCAGGCAATGACTTTCCTGCACCAGAATCAAGTATCCTAGGACCAGTTTCTGGCTATCAGCCGTTTTCAGCCAGAACAGCTTAACTCCAGTGGTCTGGAGAGCATGTGACTCACGTCCGAGCATACCCATCCCACTCGGGGTGACAAATGCAAAAAACAACAGCTGATGGACAGAATGCAGAACATTGTCATACATTCACCCCAGTACAGAGATCTCGGCCTAAATCCATTGTTTTTTTGCACTCCACACCACCCCAGTTCAGACATGGCCATATGCAAATCAGCCTTGACCCTTTGCCTCATGGGAACAGTCCAGCCCGAAGGGCGGAAAGTACCACACGCCCCCAGCATTTGTCACGCCCCCCAGCACAAGCCCACAGCACAACGCAGACACGCCCACAAGGGACTACTTTGCTGGCACGGTTCTTTTACCTTTTAAATGTATATGGGGGCGTCTGCATAGCCTATGTCCTTCTGCTACAACTGCCCTTTCCAATGCTGTTTTGGGTGTTGTGATTGGTGCTGTGGTTCCTGAGATTACCCGCCTCAAAGGTTTGGGCTCTATCTTTATTATATTAGTATGGACAATATCAAAAGAATTCTACAAAGAGCTGCAGTTCAACTGGTGGTTACTAGATGTCCCTCACGAGTCAAATGCAAATGCTTGATGAGAGGATTTCAATGGTTTTGCATTTGACTCGTGAGGGACATCTAGGGACGACCAGTGGAACTGCAGCTTGATGTAGAAATAATTTCAATGCTTTGCATTTGACTCGTAAGGGACATCTAGGGACGACCAGTGGAACTGCAGCTTGATGTAAGAATAATTTCAAAGCTTTGCATTTGACTCCTGAGGGACATCTAGTAACAACTAGGTGAACTGCAGCTCTTTGTAGAATTATTTTGATATTGGATACTATAATATTCACTGCCACTGCTAATCTCGTCCCATAATGCTTTGCAGGGCCTTTGGTTGGGATTGTTTTTTTGCCAATAACTGTGCTTGGGGTGGTCCTAAAAAGATGGGATCACCACTGAAGTTCAACAAAATTTGCTTTTTGTTTATGCTCTTTGGGTTCAAGGCATCTGCTTGGTGCTCCCCCTAGGTTAGGGGGACCCCAAAATCATTAGCTCTCTCATTACCTAATGGCATCTTTGTAAAAGTTCATTTTTGTGAATTGTTTATATGCTGTTAACCAAGTATAATTGCTAATTTAAATGGTTTGAGAATATTGTTGAGTTAGATGCTACACTACATGATTAAGTACAGTTCTGGTACTGTTCTATGTACAAAGTGTAATTAGTACAAACTTTGCATAGTATTAAGCCCAGGGTTATTCTGGATATGTGGGTTGGTGCAGTGACTGTCTGCTTGAGTCCAATGTTGTGAGGATCTCCAGGAGGGTGGAGGTGTTCTAGTCAATTGGATTGTCCAGGTGGAAGCTGAGGTCTCTGAGCAGGATTAAGTCGGTGGATTTGAGAGCCTGGGGTGCGATGACATCTACAATATCATCTGTGAATAGGGTGACATGGGCCGGGGGGGGGCGGCTGTAGATGAGGGTGCTTGCTGAGTGTGGTGTTGGGCTTGGTCGGATCTAGAAGTGGAGGTGTTCCATGGTCGCCGTAGGGTCAAGAGAGTGCATGGTCACTCAGAGTGTGTTCTTGTAGATGATGGTAATGCCTCCTCCCTGGCCGTCGGGGGTGGTCCTTGCGGTTGATGTTGTAGCCGTCAGTGGTGGCGATGTCTGGTCTGGAGCAGAGGTTGGTCCAGGTTTACGTGAAGAAGGTGATGTCTGAATAGTTGACGTTGAGGAGGTCCCAGATTTCTGAGGCGTGTTGGTGGAGGTACCACACGTTGAAGTGGATGCAGTTGAGCCGATCAGTTGCGCTGTTGTTCTGCTGGGCAGTGACTGGCGCAGGTGTATTCTCAGTTTTGGCAGGTGAAGGGTTCAAGGGTATTCTTTGGTGATGCTAGATGGCAGGCAGCTTGGCGTACAGGGTTGAGTGTGAGGAGGGGCTAGCGTCATAGCAGTGGAGTGTCCAGGAGGCAGGCTCCCCGGCATTGGACGCGGTCCATGCGTGGGTGGCGCAGAATGACTTGCCTTTGGTACCCATTTGGCGCACCAGTGGCACAACCGCTGCGCATGGCCGCAGAGCAGCTGCCATTAAGTAGTACTGCGGGGGGCTGGTCATCTGGGAGGCAGGAAACCTCTGGGAGGGGACGGGCTGAGGGCGATTGCAGCATCAGTGAGGGAGAGGAAAGGGGGAAAGGAACTGTACAAAAGCACATGAAAGACAAAGCCAAACAAAGCAAAAAAAAAGAAGAACAAAGCCATAGGTAGAAAGCAACGGGGAAGAGCAGAAAGATGGACGGGAACAGCAGCAAAGAGAGTCACGAGGGAAGACAAGCAGCAAAGCAGTGACTCTCTACCACTGGACCAGCGACTTTGAGGGGCATGCAAGACCATGCGGGTAAAGGAGGGCTTCAAACACCTGACCTCAGGGTCAGAGGATCCAGCAGCAGCAGATAGCAGATGGGGACAGAATCAGCAGGTACCAGATGGCACTGCACTGTGGGAAGAGCAAGTTCACTAAGGGATAATCCCCTGTACACCCAAAAGCTCACTACCAGGGGGCAAGGAAAGGCAGCACCATCTGGTTACCTCTTCCAGTCTAACAGTGGTGACCTGATTCCATGTTCCCCAGTTCCCAAGCTTCATACCCAAGGGCCGGCCTCTGTGACACTGGCACCCGCTGCCAACAATGGCCGATCTCAGCAACTTGAGCCAGTTAGTAGAGTCCCCCACCAATCTTGAGCGGTGTCCTCGACGATGCACGTCCTCCGCAGCACAGAGATAGCTCAGGAGACAGTGTGCACCACCCACAGAATCTAGGCCTGGACTTCCAGGCCTCCTCCGCTCCCTGTCCCACCTTCTCTTCACCTGGACATCGACACCAGGGCTCAATGTATCGCGCACTCTTTGAATCTGTAAATCAGCCAGCAGGTGCCTCATCTGGGTGAAATTTCTCAAGCTTGGGTATGGCAGTCACCATCAGGTCCGCCGGGGAACCTCCCGATGCAAGTGCTGTATCAGGGCACCCTTAGGCGCACAGTTGCAGTGCCCCCACCACAAAAGTCTGGCACAGTTCAGATCCCTCACCCTCCACAGCATTCGGCCAGCGACACATCCTCCTGCCTGTGGTGCAAAGAGGCGCAGCTCACCATTGGCAATCTCCTGCTTGTACCCCGGTGTAGTGGTGGGATGTGTTATGCAAAGCAGACCTTCCTACGTCGGTGCGCAGGAGCACCTCTACCGATCACAGCATCAAGGGGTGCCAGACGGTCTTCTCACACAGGTCAGCAACGTGTCTCCATGCAATCTGCCAGACTTCACCACCAGGTAAGGGCGATCGCTGAAGCCTCAATTTCCTGACACGGCCCGCCTCCACAATCAGGCTACTGCAACTTCGGAGCACCTCCAACTCCGGGTCTTAGACAAAGGCCAAGCAAGAGCTACGGGCCCTGGGAACTGTCCACCCTTCAAGGCTTCGGCTGCCATGGAGTCGCAAGCCAAGCACAACAAAAAGTGATGCATTGTCCACGATTTTGCATTTCCTCTTTTGTTTAAGTGCAGGATGGGGGACCGTCCTGCACATAAACAATCATAGGCAATTTGCTGTTTCTATGTGAAAAACAAGGAGAATTAAAGCATTTCTCCTCAGTCCGCTTTTTTTTAAGACCAGGTTTTCCCTGATTTTAATTTTGGCACTGCCTCCTATTTAAGTTGCTCTTGTAAATAGGGGGCAGTGTCAAAATCTATGGGTGTTGCCGTGGAATGCCCACCACAGCACCCATTGCCCGCCTCTTTCACGCTAAGTTTAGCATTAAAGTTGGCATTATTTATAGGCAGCATTATGCCACAAGGCATATTTACAAGAACTTAATGCCGCAGTAGCGTACATTTTTAGACATTATGGCATTTTTTATTGCCTTATGTTATAAACGGGGTAGCTTGGCGCCGAGCGGGTAGGTTAAACTCTGGAGCAATGTGTAAAGCATCTGCGCAGCCCACACTCAAGGCGACACCCTTGGCACACTACAGAAGAGACTCCTAACCAGGTTGTATAAAAATAACTTGTGTATTCGGTAAAACACATTGTAGAACCATCACAGGTACATATACATTGTGCCAATCAGCACCAGGTAGCAATTTACAGTGGATTATGTACAGGGCAGCACCAATCGGGTTGCTGCCGGAACCATTTCAAAGTATAAATCGTAAATGCAACCATCAGTAGTATAGGTATAACAGCCAGTACGTGCTGGCCAGACCATGCACTTAGCGACATTGCCATAAGCATTAGGCCTAAACATAAGGCATCTTCACATTAGTCATAAGTTATAAAATATAATCAGGCATGAACCTGGAACATCCTAGGAAAACACTAGGTCAGAAATGCATTATGCCTAACGCTATTTGCATCTTATGGGCCCAAAACAACACATCATGCATAACTTTAGGCATCAACCTGTGGGCATAACCTCATTAGCATGAATCACATTATACATAAACATGTGAGCATCAAGGCATTATCAGCATAAAAGTATTAGGCATTCTGATAGATACATCTGCCGTGTGGATTCCTCACCTAGTGAATATCCCCCTTGCGTGAATTTGAATTTGAATTTAAAAGCATTTATTTAGCGCGCTTATACCCAGCGGTTTCATGGCGCTATAGGAGCTACTACTAGCAACAGCAGCAAGAGGGGCAGGTTAGGCAGCAAAAGCTCTGGAAAAAAGGAAGGTTTTCAGATTCTTCCGGAACTCCAAATAGGAGGTTGCGGATCTGAGTGTCATGGGGAGGGAGTTCCAGAAGACAGGTGCAAGGACCGCAAATTTCGCCCCACCTGCTCTCTTTTTCTTAAAGCGAGGTGTAACCAGGAGTGCCATGTGGGTAGAGCGGAGTTCTCTGCCCGGCAGGTAGGGTTTGATGGCTGAGCATATAAACTCGGGGGCGGTGCCCATCCTAGCCTGGAAGGTGAGGCAACCTAGTTTAAATAAGGCCCGCTCCCTCACAGGTAGTCAGTGCAATGATTTCAGCAGTGGGGTTGCTCGATGGAATTTGGGCAGCCCATGGATCAGGCGGGCAGCCTGAATTTTGCACTAGCTGCAATCAGTGTATGGCATAGGCCGGTGCGCCGTTATAGATTATGTTCCCATAATCAAGGCGCGAGAGCACCATTGCCATCACAATTATTTTCAGTGCCGGGAGGGAGAAGAAGCGCGAGATATCTTCCTAATTATCCGGAGGGAAAAAAAGCAAGAGGAAACCACCGAACTGACCTGGGGGTTTACAGATAGTTGGGAATTGAGAAATATCCCAAGAGTTTTAACTTTAGGAACCGGGAGGGGGGGGACACCAAGTGAAGGGGGCCAAAACGAGGGGGACCAGGGGCTGCAACCACCTCCTGTCAAGACCAGCTCTGTCTTGTCAGGGTTGAGTTTAAGGTGGTTGCAGTTCATCCAATCTTGGATGAATAACATAACGGTTTGAAAATTCTAAACAGAGGAGGGGGAGTGAGAGAGATTAAAGATAAGCTGGAGGTCATCGGCGTAATTAAACACCGTGACCGCGAGCTGCTGCAATGAAAAAATAAGGGGATAGATGTATAAATTAAACAAAAGAGGGGATAAGGAAGAGCCCTGAGGGACGCCGCACTCCACCTTTCATGAGGAGGCAGTAAAACCAGCGAGATGAACAGCCTGTGCCCTGTCACACAGGAAGGAATTGAGCCAGCCCTGACACGAGTGAGAAGAATGGAATGATCCACCGTGTCAAAAGCGGCGGAAAGGTCCAAGAGAACAAGGGCTTGCGGGAGGTTGATGTCAATACCCTCGCGGAGTCCGTCCATCACTGAGATCACTACCTTCTCTGTGGAGTGTAGAGGTCGGAAGTCCGCCTGGCAAGGGGAGAGGCAATGATTTGCCTCCACATAAGTGCTCAGGGTACTCGTGACGTGGGTTTCTAAGACCTTTCCCAAATAGGGCAGGAGGGAGATGGGGCGGTAATTAGCTGGGGACAAGGGGTCAGCGCCGTTTTTTTTTTAAGATCGGGATGATGACTGCTGATTTGTGAGAGGAAGGAACCACACCATTGCTTAGTGAGTCGTTAAGAAACGTGAGGGGAGGGGTAGGACAGGCCGAGAAGATCTCTCTTAAAACATGGGCGGGACCAAAATCCAAGGGGGAACCCGACTTCACCCGTCGAAGCAGAGGGAGGAGTGAGTCCTTGGTCAGCAGAGGAATGCTAGCCAGTTTGGAAGTAGAGGGGGCGGGTTAACAAAGGTTAGCGAAGGAGGTGGTATATTAATTTTTATCTGTGCGACCTTCTCGATGAAAAATTCGTTTAGCGAATCGCAGAGATGTTGAGAGGGAGGGACTGTTGTCGTAACTCTATCGGATGCTGCCAGTTCATGGACGGTAGCAAAGATCTCTTTGGATTGAGACTCTGCCGCTAAAATCCTTCCTGAGTAGTATTCTGTCTTAGCCTCAAGAATGCCTTTTTTGTAAGTCTGTAAGGCAGAATGGTATGCGGATTTCAGTAAAGGGCTATAGGCTCTCCTCCAAGCTCTCTCAGCTCTCCGTGCAGCTAGTTTTTTCACCTTACGGTCAGAGTGGAACCACCTATTAGCTGCATGGGCTCGCTTAACCGTAATCCGCCTCAGGGGAGCGAATTCGTCGCCCGATTGAATCAGCCAATTATTGATGGATTCCAATTGGTCTGAGGCTGCAAGGCCTGAGAGGTCAGGGCTGGACTCGGACAAGGACGAGCAGAAGGACGGCATATCGGCTTTGCCCCATTTCCTAATCCAGGTGTTCTTGGGGAGCGGGGGCTTAACCTCAGGGGATAGTGCAAGGAAAAAGGAAATGAGAGAATGGTCCGACCAAGGGCAGGGAGAGATGGTGGGGGGCGTTGTAGGGACATTTAGGGCCCAGATTTAGTCCAGTGCATGACCATGAATATGAGTGGGGCTATGAATGTGAGGTACAAAGTTAAGGCTAATCATGAGGTCAGTGAAATCCTTGGAGTAAGAGGTTTCGGCGGGGTCGTTAGGCCAATAATTAAAGTCCCCTAGGACTAAGACTGACGAATTATTTATCGCCAGAGTAGCCAGGAGATCTTGAAAACTAGGAATGAAAGATGAAATGAGTTGAGGGGGGCGGTAGACAAGGACGCAGGTCAAAGGGGTTTGGTATGAGGTCGAGCGCGCTACCAATAGTCAACTTCAGGGATTATAGGAGAGGGGAGGATCTGAAAGTGCAAGTCAGCACGAGCTATCAAGGCTACTCCTCCGCCCGTCTTGCCCTCAGGCCGATCCGCTCGGATGGCAGAATGTGAAGGGGGCAATGCAGCTAGAACATTGGGCAGGGAGTCCGCTCTGAACCAGGTCTCGGTTAAAAACAAGAGATCAGGTTCATGCGTGTCAATATAATCAAATAGCTCGTACTGATGTTGAACAGCTGACCGGGTGTTAAGTAGGGCAGCCGAGATGTTAAATACCGGTATTTGAGGATTGAAGGGAGGGGGTGGGGTGGGGGGTAGGGTAGAAGGCAAAAGTGTCAACTGGGTAACAATCTCCGGAGGAGAACAAAGAGACGGAGTAAACAAACCAAGGGAGGTCACACGATTGAATACAGTGAGAGGAATGGTACCAGGGGTCCAGTAGGAGCAAAGCTGTGATGGAGTGTATCTAATCAGCTGAGCAGAGTGGGGTGCCCCTAGCCCCGGTCGGCCGCGGACGGGCGCAGACGGGCTTGCCTAAGGCGCGCGCAATCGTCGCGCCCGCTGCGCTCGTCCGCTGCGCTTCCGGTGGGGGCACATGCTTTAAAGCAGAGAGGAGAGGGGTCTAGAGGGGGCGTGGCTACGGAGGTGGGCGTGTCCTAGCGACCAGGCAATCCCGTCGTTTCAGCAGGGAATTCTAGCCTACGTCAGCAAGCAATCTGCTGAGTAGGTGAGGTGGTGCAGATACGGCGCAAAGTAAAAGAAATCAATACAGTTTTTAACCAAATAGTTTAAAAATGAGCTGTCTGTGCCCTGCTCCCGGCTGTGCCTCAAGAGCTGTGAGTAATGCAAACAAACGCGGCGCTCGTGATCAGCGCGCGTTTATGTCAAAGGGGGCGTGGCTACGGAGGTGGGCGTGTCCTAGCGACCGGCCAATCCCGTCGTTTCAGCAGGGAATTCTAGCCTACGTCAGCAAGCAATCTGCTGAGTAGGTGAGGTGGTGCAGATACGGCGCAAAGTAAAAGAAATCAATACAGTTTTTAACCAAATAGTTTAAAAATGAGCTGTCTGTGCCCTGCTCCCGGCTGTGCCTCAAGAGCTGTGAGTAATGCAAACAAACACGGCGCTCGTGATCAGCGCGCGTTTATGTAAAAGGGGGCGTGGCTACGGAGGTGGGCGTGTCCTAGCGACCGGCCAATCCCGTCGTTTCAGCAGGGAATTCTAGCCTACGTCAGCAAGCAATCTGCTGAGTAGGTGAGGTGGTGCAGATACGGCGCAAAGTAAAAGAAATCAATACAGTTTTTAACCAAATAGTTTAAAAATGAGCTGTCTGTGCCCTGCTCCCGGCTGTGCCTCAAGAGCTGTGAGTAATGCAAACAAACGCGGCGCTCGTGATCAGCGCGCGTTTATGTCAAAGCGGGCGTGGCTACGGAGGTGGGCGTGTCCTAGCAACCGGCCAATCCCGTAGTTTCAGCAGGGAATTCTAGCCTACGTCAGCAAGCAATCTGCTGAGTAGGTGAGGTGGTGCAGATACGGCGCAAAGTAAAAGAAATCAATACAGTTTTTAACCAAATAGTTTAAAAATGAGCTGTCTGTGCCCTGCTCCCGGCTGTGCCTCAAGAGCTGTGAGTAATGCAGGAGCACGGCATCGCGCGCGACTCCGTCTGACGTCACCGACTCCTTATTAGACCCACGTTGGCGTGATGACGTCAGTTCCCTTTTTTCCGCGTCGTCGACGCTAACGGTTTCTGGGATCTTCTGCGACACATAGTATCTTTTTTGTGTTACTGTTTCGATATTGAGTAATTCTTCTTCGTCGAGAATGTCGTCGAGGAAGACAGGATTCAAGTAGTGCGGGTCTTGTGCTCGTATGATGTCTATTAACGATCCGCATAACGATTGTTTATGGTGTCTTGGATCGGATCACGATGTTAAAAACTGTCGATCCTGCTTCAAGATGAATCCTAAGGCATTACGAGAACGTGAAGCTAAACTTCTTCTTGCGAAGGTAAAGGGGAGAGAGACTGGGAGATCTTCGAGGTCGACGTCCAGACGCTCGAAGTCGAGACAGAAGTCGCGTTCGAAGTCGAGGTCGGCTTCGAGGTCGAGGTCCAGGGCGAGGTCGAGATCCAGAGAGAGGTCGAGGTCCGGATCCAAGTCGGCTTCGGGTCATGCTTCGAGCTCCTCGAAGAGAGGAAGCACAAAAGGAGAAAACATAGCTCAAGACATCATTCTGGAAGAGTCTTCGGATTCGAAGAAGAAGTCTCGTAAGCATCATAAGGACTTCGTATCTCCTTCTCCTTTGCAGTCTCTTGGAGGTTCCCCGATTCCGGAACAAGAACCGGATCCGGAGTCACACCATTCTTCGGAGCATGAAGAAGAAGTGGAAGTTCCTCGAGCTCCAACTCCAGTAGTAGTCCCTGTAAATCAAGAGGGTCAGAATGAACCGATGTCGGAGCAACCTCCTTCAGGACAACCAGTAGGTTCGTACCCTCCTTTTCCTGGTCCTGGACAGGACCCCTTGCATTTCCTTAATGCGATGTTTGGAGTTTATTCGAGAGCAATGTACCCCACTGGTGCACCGGCTGGTCCCATGGGTCCAATATCTTACAACTTGGGCATTCCTCAAACTTACGCCCCAGCTCCTTTTATGCCGTTTATGCCGGCGCCTTATACACCTTGGCTCGGTACGGCTCCACCGAGGTCATCGACTCTGCATACGGCTTTGCAGGCTGCGGATCGACCTCGTGATTTGGATCGAGGTGCCACGCCAGTTCGTGAGTCTCGTCCTCCAGCTGCCCTGGCTCCTCGTTCGACGTCGGATCCGGCTCCGTCGGAGTCGTTACCGGATCCATCGACTTCGGTTCATATGGAATGGTCGAGACGCAGGGCTCAGCGTCTCTTGGAGGAAAAGAGGTATGAAGATTCTGATGTCGAGGAAGGTGAACTTCTAGATCAAGGGGACTGTTTTGAAGACATACATAGTGCTAGTGGTCTGGAACTCTCTCCTGAGTGGGGTTTACCATCAGTTTCTGATGCACCATCTAAGGACGTGGCACCCTACCATGTTGTTATTAGGAAAGCTGCAGATCTACTCAATCTGACCTTACCTACTGTTGAGTACAAACCTAACATCCTCACAGAGGTTTTACACTCTCCTTCATCTATTATAGAGCCTACACTTCCATTTACTGAGGCTTTAACTGAACCAATAATGGAGGTCTGGAAGAGACCGTTGACTGCTCCTGCGGGTTCCAGGTCTGTAGGAAGACGCTACAGGGTGGCACCTGGTGACCCCGAGTTTCTCTCTTCACATCCTTCACCGGAGAGTCTGGTAGTACAGGCCGCTTGTTCCAACAGGTCTGCAGGTTCTTTTCCTCAGGTGCCAGCAGACAAGGACTCTAAAAAGTTGGATCAATCTGCAAAGAAGATTTTCTCCTCGGGTAGCATGGCTCTAAAATCTACTAATGCTACTTGCCTTTTGGGGAGATATGTTCATGCATTGATGGACTCTGTGAAACAATTGTCATCTAAGCTTCCAGAGGATGATAGAAAAAACTTTAATGAAGTGGTCTCTGATACTCAAGCTGCAGCCCGCCTGGTAATTCAGAGTGGCATAGACACAGCGGACTCTGTTGCCAGGATTATGGGCTCTACTGTTGCCACCAGAAGGGCAGCATGGCTGAAATCCTCCAATTTCTCTACAGATGTACAATCCACGTTGATGGACTTGCCTTTTGACGGGACAGGCCTTTTTGGGAAGAAGGTGGATGTGGCTTTGGAAAGATTCAAAGATAGCTGGGCTACTGCAAGAACTTTGGGTCTCCAGACAAGAGGTTCTACCACTAGAAAGTTTAGAGTGTTTGGTAGATCCTCCTTTCGTCCCTTCAGACAAGGCCAGCAACAACAGCAGCAGCAGCAAAACCCTCTGTACAAATCTTATAGAGGTAGACAGAAGGGTCGTGGACATGGTCATCAAGTCTCCTCTTCCTCTACTTCCTCCAATAATACCCAACCCCCACCTACATCAGCAAAGCAGCCCTAGATCCACCACTCTGGATCATGTGGGTCCGGTAGGGGGTTGGCTTACTCATTTTCTACGGGATTGGGAATCGGTTACATCAGATCTTTGGGTTCTCAATCTCGTAGAGAAGGGGTATGCACTTCCTTTTCAGGAGTTCCCTCCCAATTACCCTCCTTGCCAAGGTTATTGTTCGGAGGACCATCTTCTTCTCCTGCAGGAAGAAGTCCTGGCACTGTTCCGAAAAGGTGCGATAGAGGTGGTTCCAGAGCAGGAAAGAGGTCAGGGGTGCTACTCCCGGTATTTCCTATTACCCAAGAAGGATGGCAGGCTTCTGCCAATCCTGGATCTCAGGATTTTGAACCTCTATCTCAAACAGGAGAAGTTCAAAATGCTCACACTTGCACAGGTTCTTCAGGCGCTGATGGAAGAAGACTGGATGGTGTCGATCGACTTGCAGGATGCGTATTTTCACATCCCCATTCTGAAGTCGCACAGGAAGTATCTCCGTTTTACGGTGGGATCGCAGCACTACCAGTTTGCGGTCCTTCCTTTTGGACTTACTACTGCACCTCGAGTTTTCACCAAGGTGATGGCGGTGGTGGCTGCGCATCTCAGAAGATCGGGGATTCCTGTGTTCCCCTATCTAGACGACTGGCTGATCAAGGCGGAGTCGCCAGAGAATGTGCTTCATCATCTGCAAGAGACAACTCAGTTGTTGCACAGGTTGGGTTTTTCGATAAATGTACCCAAGTCTCACCTGGTGCCCTCCCAGTGCAACCTGTTCATAGGTGCGGTACTGGACACTACTGTATGTCGTGCATTCCCTCCACCTCAAAGGATTCACGACATACAGGAAATGATTCCTTTATTCTACAATGGAGCGGTTGTTCCAGTCCTGAAGGTCCTTTGTCTGCTCGGTCTGATGGCTTCTTGCATTCTGTTGGTCAATCATGCACGCTGGCACATGAGGGCACTGCAGTGGTGCCTCCGCAGGCAGTGGTTTCAACACAACGGAGATCTCAGGGAGTCAGTGAGGATCTCCAGAGAAACTGCAGCGGATCTGTCTTGGTGGAGTGTGAAAGGCAATCTGTCACAAGGAAAGCCTTTTCAACTTCCTCCATCAGTGACCACAGTGATAACGGATGCATCCACTCTCGGGTGGGGTGCTCATCTGGGGGACCTGGAGGTCAAGGGGCTTTGGTCTCCAGAGGAAAGGTTGTTTCATATCAACCTTCTAGAATTGCGGGCGATACGTTTGGCGCTCAAGGCCTTCCTCCCTTCCCTTCGCTGTCAGTCGGTTCAGGTCCTGACGGACAACACGACCGCGATGTGGTACGTCAACAAACAGGGAGGAGTAGGGTCACAGTGTCTCTGCAGAGAGGCTCTGCGTCTCTGGTCATGGGTTCAGGACCACCAGATTTGTCTGATGGCAAATCATCTGGCCGGAGTTCTGAACGTTCGTGCAGACAGTCTCAGTCGGCAGTTTTCTGCCGACCACGAGTGGAGGCTTCACCCGGAGGTGGTTCAGGACATCTTTCAGATGTGGGGGACTCCTCGGGTGGACCTGTTCGCCACTCGCGAGAATGCTCACTGCCTGTAATTCTGCAGTCTCCAGTTTCCGATGCAAGTAGCTTTGGGGGACGCGTTTCAGTTGAGTTGGAAAAATCAACTCCTTTACGCGTTTCCTCCCATACCCATGATTCCTTGGGTTCTGAGGAAGATTTGCCAGGACCGGGCCCAAGTCATATTGGTCGCCCCGGATTGGCCAAGAAGGGTGTGGTACACAGACCTTCTCCACCTCTCCTCTCACCCGCCGCTCCGTCTCCCTCACAGGTCAGACCTCCTGTCTCAGATGGAGGGGCAGGTTCTACACCCCCACCTCCAGACATTACACCTTCATGCCTGGAGATTGAACGGGGCAACTTGAAATCTTTTTCTCTCCCTCACGATGTGGTGGATGTCATTCTTTCTGCCAGGCGTGACTCCACTAAGTCCATTTATTCGTATAGGTGGTCTAAATTTGTCTCTTGGTGTAGGGAGAGGGATGTTGACGCTTTGAAGGCTCTTTTGTCTGACATTTTGCAGTTTGCTCTTTCTTTGGCGCAGCAAGGTTTTGCTGTTGCCACGGTCAAGGGGTATCTTTCGGCTTTGTCGGCATTTCTCTGTTTGCCGGATCAGCCTTCTCTTTTTAAGTCTCCTGTGGTTTTAAGATTTTTGAAGGGACTCACTAATAGATTCCCTCCTACTCCTTTTGTTATTCCTCATTGGGATTTGAATCTTGTGCTGACCTATTTGATGGGTTCTCCCTTCGAGCCCTTGCACAAGTGTCCCATGAGACTTCTTTCTCTTAAGACGGTCTTCTTGGTTGCAATCACCTCGGCAAGGAGGGTGAGTGAGCTTCAGGCTCTTAGTTCTAAGCCCCCATTCCTGACCATTCATGCTGAAAGACTGGTTCTTAGGACCAGGGCTGCTTTTCTGCCTAAGGTGGTAACTCCCTTCCATCTAGGACAGTCCATTACCCTTCCTACCTTCTATCCTCCCCCTCACCCGTCTAAGGAGGAAGAGAGACTACACCGTCTGGACCCTAAGAGGGCGGTGTCTTTTTATCTGGACAGAACTAAAGACTTCCGGATGGATAACCAGCTGTTTATTGGTTTTGCTGGCTGCAAGAAGGGCAGAGCGGTGTACAAGCGCACTCTTTCAAGGTGGATAATCCTGTGCATCAAGATTTGCTACTCCCTGGCGGGTAAGGACCCTCCTGAGGGTATTAGAGCACATTCAACTAGAGCAAAGTCTGCAACATCTGCTTTGTCTAGAGGTAGTCCTGTTGAGGACATTTGCAGGGCCGCGACTTGGGCCTCCCTCCACACTTTCGCGAACCATTACTGCTTGGATTCCGAGGTGAGGAGGGACGGCCACTTCGCGCGCTCAGTTCTCCAAGATATCCTGGTATAGCAGAGTGGACACCCTCCTCCGGGAGTAGGGACTGCTGTGGGACTCTATTCACTAGGTGAGGAATCCACACGGCAGATGTATCTATCAGAAGAACAAGTTACTTACCTTCGGTAACGCTTTTTCTGGTAGATACAATATCTGCCTGTGGATTCCTCACATGCCCACCCGCCTCCCCGTTGTCCACTCTGCTATACCTGGTTTTTATGTGTGTATATTGTCTACTATTTTGCTAATTTTGCTGCGCACTTTGTGTGCGATTTTGATTTGTATGTACTGTGTACATTGTATATTTGCATATTTGCTGTCGTTGGTCCGTCCGGGTGCCTCGAAGGCACGGAAAAAAGGGCGGAACTGACGTCATCACGCCGACGTGAGTCTAATAAGGAGTCGGTGATGTCAGACGGAGTCGCGAGCGATGCCGTGCTCCTGTGACGTCGTCCACGCCAGCGTGCTAAGAAGAAAAAATTCAGAATGCTGCTGACGCAAGGGGGATATTCACTAGGTGAGGAATCCACAGGCAGATATTGTATCTACCAGAATCGTTACCGAATGTAAGTAACTTGTTCTACCCACATTAGCTCAGGCATGGAATGAAAACATCATTGTATGACATTAAGCCTCACCTTAGGCATAACTACAACACAATCAGAATGGGGCATAACACATGAGACATTGCAATAGGCACATGAGCATGAAGTGTAAAACATATTATGCATAACATCAGCACCTTATTGGCATCAACAACATTAGCAGGGCGCCCCCTAGAACAATGTCCTCACCATAGGGCAGAGGCACGACCTGGCATTCCGAATAACATGCCCACTGCTGCCGATTAGTCTCTTGCGCCACTGCACCTGGGAGCCCCTACTCTGGGACTCTCAAAGCCATAATGTGCCACGTTGCAGCTGGCCGCTTCAGCGGTGCAGCTGTGGAAAATGAGGCCACCAAGTCACTGGCACTTACTGGGCGATGGGGGAGCCTCGCTCTGGGACTCTACAAACTAAGCAATCAAAAATGCCCCAGAACGTTGATACTGCCCACTGTCCAGCGGGGTAGTTGTATAAAGTAAAGTCAGTCCTGGTCCGTTGGAGCCCCCTCCGGGACTCTGAAATTGAAGTTTTGCCCCAAAACGTCACAGCAGCCCGCAACTGTGGTGCCGCTGTGGGTCCCAACAGAGTACTGGCACGTTGGAGTCCCTCTATTGGGACTCTAAAGTTCAATAATGCCCCCAAAAGAACACAGGCACCACTGAGCAATTGGGAGCACCGCTCCGAGACTCCTGGTGACCAGATTGTCACTACATTGCAGCTGCCCACCGCCGCGGTGCAGCTGTACAGGGAGACCAGCATGGGCACTTCTGGGACCACCCCCGGTCCCCTCAGTACTCCCCAGAGCCCCCACACACTCACCGGGACTCTTCTTCATCCGGCTGCAGGCTCAGTGGTGTCTCCGGCTCGCGCAGGGCTCTCCTACCACACGGGAGCCCTGCTCAAGAAGACGCCGATTCCTGGACTCCTCCTGCACAGGTCCCAGGCACCGATAGTGTGCCTCGGTTGGACCCGCTCCCACGTTCTCCTGCTGCAGGCTTGGCACACGCAAGCGGGGTGGGCTCCCGCCGGGCCCAGGCTCTTCTTACTGGCACACGCGGGGTTCTCACTGACCTTCGGGAGCCCTGCTTGCCATCAGCAGCGCCGCACCTCACTTGGCTTCCCCTTCTGGGACCCGGGACATCCTCCAGGCGGTTTCTGGGCATGCCCACAACCAGGCAGACGTGCCTTTCTTCCATGTCACGCCTGGGCAGCTGCTGTGATTTATTTTCTGTTAGCGGAAATATGCGGGGTAGGCTCCCGCTAAATAATAAAGCGAAAAACACAGGGTGGGCACCTGCGAAAAAGGTGAAAAACACAGGGTGGGCACCCGCTGTTCTGCAGGCAGCCCAGGGGGGAAGTCCCACATGCCGGGATTCCCTTGTATCACGCTGGCGCTGCAGACACTAGCTCCTTTCTTCCTTGAGGTTTAAAGCATGGCGCACACGGGGTGCTGACAAGCAGGCACAGGCTGGAATAAAGTTTTAGCACTCACAAGGCGCTAAGGTCCAGGAACGCAGAAAAGCACAGTCAATGCTGGGCAAGATCAGCAGGAAGTGGGTAGCTCATCAGATCTGAAACAGGTTAGTGTTAGATTCCTTTCCTTAGAATATCCCCAGGCGTCAGACTAGATCCGGAAAGTTTTGCGTAGCAGCACCCCTGCGCGTCAGTAGACGTCGTCTGCGACTCTGCGTCCGTCTTCGGCGTCGTGGTCTCCGGGATGATGTCGTTGGAGCACTTAGATGCTGCCATCGCGCGCTGACGTTAGTTCTTCTTTTTTCTGCGCCAGTAATGCAGTCCCGGAAAGAGTAGTACTCCTTAGTCACTTTTTGGCAAACTTTTTTCGATCTATTTTAGATCTTCTCGAGTTATTATCGACTCCAGTGCCAGTAGAGAAGGCCGGGTTCAAGCCCTGTGACGACTGTAACCGACTGATGTCGGTTACCGACCCCCACCGTCGGTGCCTTTATTGCCTCGGGCCGACCATGATGACAAGTTGTGCTCCGACTGCCGGGCCTTGACGTCGAAAGCTAGGCGGGAGCGGTCCCGTAAGTGACTCGAGATCCGGCAGTCGGCCCGCGCCGCTCTAGGTCCCGGTCCAGGAGGAGGTCGAGGGACCGGTCGCGGGGCCACGGTCATCATAGCTCGGCGAGTCGACACCAGTCGTTGGGTTTGAAGTCCTCAGGTAAGTCGAGGCACAAGAAGTCGAAGAGGCGACATCGCACTCCTCCTGGCACAGCAGACTTCACTCCAGCAAAGGTCTCTCACTGGCCCTGTTGACAGCAGAGGGGTAGAGATGGGCACAGGGGCCAGCACGCAGGCCATTTTGGCGGTACCTCCTGGCAGAGTGTCCCCTCCAAATCAAAGTCCAAGCACGCACAGCCCCCCTCCCCCCCCATTGAGTCTCAGCTCCTCTACATATACACCCCTCACCCTACCTACCAGAAAGGGCCAGAAGGTTCTGGAAGGGTCTCTTGGGAAACCAGTCCCAACTGGTTTTGGGGGAGTTGTAGAGCACCCTGTCTGCCAGACTTTCCTCCTCCCTTCATGAGCTGGGGTCTGGGAAACAGACACACCCCAGCGAGCGAAGCTAGCATTCCATACAGCAGGCACACAGCACACCGAAATGCCAAGGTTTAAAAGTGGCATTTCCACAATTGTGAAAATAAATCTGTGCATACCATTGCGCAGCATTTAATATTTCCATCTCCCACATACCAAACATGGCCTACAGATTTTCTACCATGGGGAGATATCCCATAAGGGGGGGTGGGTTCCTAGTGTAAGCCTATGGAAGGCAGAAAGGACACGCACTTTGCACTGCCAACCAACTACCAACCTTATGTCAGGAAAAAACTAGGGGGAAAGAAAAAAAGTTTTGGGATGACCCTGCAAGCAGGGCCAAGTCCAACACCCTATTTACAAGTTGCCGCTAACTGCAGTTAACAGCACTTGCCCCAGTATTGGAACTATCATAGATTACCATAGCTTGTATCATTCCCCATCGTCGGAATGGAAGTCTCGGTAACAAAAATAACATAGCAGTAGGTACAAAGAGAAAGAAAAAGGCCTAGGCCTCATTCCCTTTTGTAGCATATCCACCTCTATTTGTAAAAGAGACCAAACTAAGCATCAGCCAATCAGAAGAGCCTCATCCCATAGAACCCTCCTGAAGGAACCTCAGAGCCTCAGATTTTCTACTGCACGTTGTGCTTAGGGAGTCTCCTTTGAGCTCTGCTCATTTCTAGTCTTTTTGAGGATTTTTTCAACTTTTTTCTTCAGGAGTGTTAGGTATTTCTTCTGAGATGTCTGACAGGGAGAGGAAAGCCCTTTTCAAGTCATGTTTCACCTGTGGCAAAAAAAGGCTGTATGTGGAAGACGGGCATAAGGACTGTACATATATTGCCTGTATCGAGATCATAAGGCTGCGGACTGCAAGATCTGCTGCACCTTCTCTGCAAAGACCCTCCGGGACCGTGAGGTTCGCCTCCTCACTTGGATCTAGAAACTGAAGTCCAGGCAAGAAACTGTGTCAAGCGACAGTGAGGATTCTTCTTCTGAAACAGCATCTTGAAGGTCAGTCAAAAGGGGTAGGGTTTCCCCGTTACCTTCTGTGGAGCGTCCAGCTAAGGCCTCAAAAAAGACCCCACGTGAGTCTGAGAGCCAAAGTCCTGTTAAATCTCCTCACCACGGTGAAAAGGAGAAGGAAGAACCATCTACACCTTCAGCAGTGGTGGAGACTGCTTCATCTTTTAAGAAACCATTGTCTTTGTCATCTGAGAAGTCAGAGAAAAGCTCCAAGCCGTCGACGACGCAGCAGAAGACTCCGTAGACTAAGGCGTCTAAATCTAAGGTGACGAAAGCTATAGTCGGTGTCGGTCGACGAGATCGTCGACGGGCGTATCGATGGCAAAGATTTCGTCGACGATGGTGATGGCGACGGTCTTGTCGACGAGTGCCTCGGCGATGACGACGACAACGGCGGGAGCGTCGATGGTCTCGTCTACAGCAGTATCGACTACACCCATCTCATCGTCAACACTCCACCCGTCGACGGCGACTCTTCCGTTGACAACATCGACGACGAGTTTACCTCTACCTTCTCCATCGACCACGGTACTGTCGACGATGCAGTCGTCAACGGAGAAAATTACTATTTCCTCAAACAGGATTACTCAGTTCATGACGTCTCCAAGGAGGGTTGCCCCCTTGCCTCCTGCTTTGTTACTAGAAGAGGAAGAAGAGGATTCTGATGAGGATGATCAGGACTCTTTTGGGTATGCTCACAGTCCCTCTCAACTGTTGGTTAAATGTCAGGAAACGGATTCTGAGGGCGAGTTTCTGCATGAATGTTCTTACCAACACTCTTATCAACATCAGGAGACCACAGGCAAGGAGATGGTGCCTGTTCCTTCCTCACACTTGGCGGATCTCCATAGCATGCTGCAGGATTATAAAACCAGGTTCTCTCAGGCTACAACTCAGGTTACCTCTGTCTCGGCAGTTCAAACTATACCTGCCCCCATGACTCCGGAGTTGCCAACCCAGGTGTTCTCTCAGCCACGAACACCTGCTCCAAATATACCTCCAGTGCTACCGGACAGTCAGGATGATTCCTCGGATGAGGATCAGAGTGTTGATAACAGGCCCGATCGGGCTTAGAATGAGATGAGTATGTGATCCCAGATCCAGCGTCACCTAGTCCGGACCCAGTGGATTCTTCCCCAGCAGATGTCGGAGGTTTTCATAAATTGATGGAGGGCATCTAGTAGATTCAAGCTGCCTATGCCTACCGTACAGACGGAGTGTCTCCTCTATGACTTTAAGAGCCCTATAGGGAGGTGACCGGATCTATTTCCATTGTAGACCATGTGTGGGCAGAGGGTCTAAAGGCGATGAAAAACCCAGCGACGGTTATTCGGTCTTACCAAGCCTGGAAAAGAAATATAAGGCCGCTGAAGATGGTCCAGCGTCCTTGACTGGGCAGCCGAAACCGGACTCTGTGATATCGCAGGCGGCACAGAGGAAGTCCCCCAACCCTTCGGCACCCCTTGCAACTCCTCCTAATAAGGAGGGCAGGCGACTTGATAACGCAGGGAAGAGGTTCTCTTCAATGGCTAGTCTCCTGGTGCGAGCTGCAAATGCTTTGGCGATACTGGACAGTTATGATCGTCAATTATGATACCTTATTTGGAACAACTTCCCCATGAATCAAGAGGAGAAGCCAAGAAGATACTGCAAGAAGGGGAAGCAACATTGGCTGAGGTGATAGATTGTGCCATGGACATTGCCACTACGACTTTTCGTTCATTGGCTGGTGCAGCGGTTCTTCGTCACCAAGGATGGCTCAGAGCGGCGTGGTTCAGGCCGGAGGTCCAGAACAAGATCTTGGACCTCCCCTTTTGATGGTGAGGCATTATTCGGAAAACACATTGATGATGCCCCCCAAGAGATAAAGAAGGATACAGAGACGGCTAGGTCTCTGGGTACACTTCAATACCGGAAAGCTCCTTTCAGGGACAACCCTATCACCAAAGGCAAGGTCAAGCCTTGTCTTTCTCTAGGTCGAATGCAAGAGGGAAGCAGAACCGCCAGGGACATGATACGTCCAAAAGGCAATAACGGCATTCTGGCTCTGCCTGCTGTACCCACCTCCACAACAACATCTGTAGGAGGCAGGGTATCTCAATACCTCCACAACTGGACACGAATAACATCAGACCGTTGTGTGATCAACATCATTCGAAAGGGCCATAGAGAAATGGCGCCCTATTTTAGATCTCAGGGAGCTAAACACCTATCTCATTTCCCAATGCTTTCGGATGGTTTCACTCCAGGATATCATACGTCTCATCAATCCAGGGGATTTCATGGCCACTCTCGATCTCGAAGATGCGTATTTTCACATACCCATTCACCCAGCGCACAGGAGGTTTCTTCGATTTACAGTAGCCAAGAGCCACCTTCAATTCAGGTTTTACCCTTCAGACTTCGCTCTGCCCCAAGGATCTTTACCAAGGTGCTGGTACTGGTGGCTGCTTTTCTACGAAGACATAATTTTCAGGTCTTCCCATACCTGGACGACTGGTTGCTGAAGGCCCCATCCAGGGAGGCTGCTGGAGAAGCAGTCAACGCATGTACAAACTTATTCCAGAATTTGGGTCTTTCTCTCAACAGAGAGAAGTCATCTCTAATCCCGTCCAGGACGGCGCATTTCCTGGGAGCCATTTTGGACACAACTCTCAACAAGGACTTTCCAACCCAAAAAAGGTAGGAAAAACTGCAATCCATGGCGCTGCTATTGAGAAAAAGAAAGTGTCTTTCGGGTACGCCGTTACAAATCCCTTCTGAGAGTGATCTCTTCATGCATTCCTCTGATACCTCACTGCAGACTGCAGATGCAATCTCTTCAGGAACAGCTAGACAAATAATGGAGGCATGTTCACGGCTCAATCGACGACAAGGTGATAATTACTGTGGCGATGAAAAGAGCAGCTTTGTGATGGACGAAGCAAGAAAGCCTTTCCCGAGGTCTATCCTTCGTAAGCAATCCGGCTCCTCAGGTGGTAATAACGGCTGCTTCACTGGAGGGCTGGGGTGCGGTGCTTCAGGATCTTCATGTCAGCGGGCATTGGTTGCCCCAGCACCGTCATTTTCACATCAACCTCCTGGAACTCATGGCAATCAGGCTGGGACTACAGGCGTTTCTCCCACGACTGCAGGGATCGGCGGTTCTCGTCCGCACGGACGACACCATGGCCATGCACTACATAAACAAGGAAGGGATTAGCAGATCTCTTCCGCTATCTCAAGAGGCCCAGAAGATTTTGGAGTGGGCTATTCATGAAATATCACTACAGGCAGAACATCTACCAGGAGTTCTACACGAAAAGGCGGACAGACTCAGCAGGCTGTCGTCAGTCAGCCACGAATTAGAACTGAACCAGTCGATACTGGACGACATTTTTCATCGGTGGGGCAAACCCTCAATAGATCTATTTGCCACCCTGATCAACAAGAAATGCCAGTTTTACGCAAGCAGGCTTCACCATCGAGGATCATTAGGGAATGCGCTTTCGATAGCTTGGTCAAGAGCATTTGTGTAAGCATTTCCCCCCATTCCGGTGATTCCGAGGCTGCTCAGGAAGGTCAAGGCGGAACCGTGCAAGATGATCTTAATAGCTTCTGCTTGGCCGAATCACTTCTGGTTCACGGAGCTACACCTTCTGTCTCTGGTTCCTCCACTTCCTTTACGGGCGCATCCGGATCTTCTCAGAATGTCCCAAGGGCAGATTTGGCATCCGGATCCAGGTTCTCTACACCTGACTGCATGGCTCCTGAGCAGCGAGAATTCATAAACCTTCCCATCTCGAATGAAGTAAGAGAAGTTCTGGCTCAAGCTAGAGCCCCTTCCACTAACAAGACTTACCGTTTGAAATGGAAAAGATTTTGCATTTGGTGCCGGAAAGAAAGTGTTGACCCTTTCTATTCTCAGCCTCATCAACTACTACCTTATCTCTTGTCCATGGCTAAGGCAGGATTGGCTCATTGATCCATAAAAGTTCACTTGGCAGCAATCTCCCGCTACAGACGCACTGCATCTGGACCTTCTCTCTGGTCGTCCAAAATTATTAAACAGTTTCTCAAGGGCTTATTCTGAGTCTTTCCCCCGGTGAGGCCTCCCCCTCCCACATGGCTTTTGAATTTGGTTCTCGCACAGCTCATGAAAAATCCCTTCGAACCGATTCATCGGGTGGACATGAAATTTCTTTCTTGGAAATTGGCTCTTCTTCTTGCCCTCACATCGTCAAGATGCATTGGGGAATTGTAGGCTCTCCCAATACAGGAACCTTTTCTCCAGTTCAAAAGAAATACTGTGATTTTAAGAACTAATCTGAGGTTCATACCAAAAGTGCCTTCAGACTTTCACCTCAATGAACCTGTGATTCTCAAGTCTTTCTTTCCTCATCCTTCCACACCAGCGGAGAGGTCACTCTATTCTCGGGATGTGCAGCGGTGCTTAAAATTTTATTTGGATCGCACCAAAGGGTTTCGTAAATCTTCTCAATTATTCATCGCTTTTGGTGGTCCTCGTAAGGGCCTTACACTGTCAAAGCAGAGTATTGCGAGATGGATCTCCAGTGCCATTCTATACTGCCACTCTACAGCGGGTAAGCCGCTGGACAGCAGGATCAGAGCACACTCCATAAGATCCTTGGCTTCATCTACAGCTCTCTTTGCCGGAGTACACATCAGAGACATTTGCAGAGCTGCGACTTGGAGCAGCGTGCACACCTTTACGCATTACTGCTTGGAAGCCTTGACGCAGGTGGAGACAGCTGTGGGCCAGGCAGTCCTGAGGAACCTCTTCCACTGATTGGTGAGCTTTCCCTACTTTCCCTCCTTCCTGTTTCTGCACATTTTATATTTACTGGTAGTACAGATGGTTATTTCGATATGTAGTTTACTTCTTCTCTTATGAAAGTACGGACACTAACATGTCTCTTTATTTATGTCACAAAATGTGCTTTATTGCTTACTGCTAGCTACTCTGATACAAGCTATGGGAATCTATGAAAGTTCCAATACTGGGGCAAGAAAACAAGTTACTTACCTGTAACTTTGGTTCCCCTGTATTGGTAACTTTCATAGATTCCCATGTGCCCACCCTCCTCCCCATGGAAAGCTCAGCCTTCAGCAGTTGTGGTTACTGTTACACAACGGCTACGAAAATCTGAGGCTCTGAGGTTCCTTCAGAAGGGTTCTATGGGGTGAGGCTCTTCTGATTGGCTGATATTTAGTTTGGTCTCTTTTACAAAAAGAGGCGGCTAAACTACAAAAGGGAATGAGGCCTGGACCTTTTTCTTTCTCTTTTGTACCTACTGCTATGTTATTTTTGTTATCGAGACTCCCATTCCGACGACGGGGAATGATACAAGCTATGGGAATCTATGAAAGTTACCAATACTGGGGAACCAAAGTTACAGGTAAGTAACTTGTTTTCTTTTCCAGCGTAAACGTGAATTTTCAAGATTGCCACTTCTGTTAGCGGAACATAACGAAAATGAGATGCAAGGTTGCCGTTCCAGTGAAAAAACAGCTGCTTAACACACTTAGCGACATTTACGAGGAAATTCCAGTACGTCGATAATCTCCCAAAACTGCTGCTAACTCAAATTAGAAGTAGTTTTTTAAGACCTGAAAATAGCTGGTCTTAAAATTGGTGCAAACACTTGAGCCCGCATATAAGATGACTTGGTGCTGGACAGCGCTGCAAGGAATATTGCTTTGCTGCCCTGCGCCAATACAAAAGGTCAGGAATGCGCCCTATCAATAGGATAGGACTCATTTCTTGGTCCAATTCATGAAAAGTGTTGCATCACTGTGATAAAACAGCTATTGGACACTTTTCAGTGCGCCCTCCTTGCGCCCTCCTTGCGGCACCATGGGTGCACCATATTTCCTGTTCAGGGCTCCATGTCACAATCAATGACATACGTCTGGAATCCTGACGCATCTGTCAGCGCTAAAGTCATGCATTGCTGCAGTTGTGTCGCAAGCATGACACAACACCAGCAATAAATGGGGCAAGCCTATCCCTATGGCATTACATCACCCTTACGTCTGCCATGTGACAGGCGTAGGTTTTTGACACAGTGGCTTTCAAGAATTATCGCAGTGAAATCTGATAGATTTCACAGCCCTACTCCTACGAGGCCTTGTTGCGTGGGAATAAACACCCTGCATACATCATACCTGACACAGGGCTTTACAAGGTCACGCATATACCTAGATGTGTCACTTTGCAAAACGGCGCAACGTGGCGCAAAATTCATGCTGCAAGTATGTCAAGAAAATGACGTACCGGCTGTGTTAAACTATCAAAAGGGGCTCATGAATAAGCCCCCCTGTATTTTTCCCCTATGTTGATGCACAGTGGCTGCCATGCGCCAACGCAGGCACCCTTTCCCAATGGTTCATGGGTGACTTTGTTGCGGAGTTAGTTGATGTTGTTCAGGAAGGGACATCTACCTGCACAAACCTATCAATCCAGGGTATTTCCTCTTTCACTGTCTGCTGCAGAATGCTGCACACATAGAAAAAGTGAAAGAAGAGTCAAAATGAAAACATTTATACTTGTAGTGCCTGCCAAACGTCACCCTTAGGGTGGTATTAGATTGCCCCAGTATTGGAACTTTCATAGATTCCCATGCTTTGTATCATTCCCCGTCGTCGGAATGGGAGCCTCGGTAGTATAAAAACCATAGAAACAAAAGAGAAACCTAGGCCTAGGCCTCATCTCATTTTGTATTCTATCCACCTCCTTTTGTAAAAAGAGACCAAACTTTTGCCAGGACCAATCAGAGCAGCCTCACCCTCTAGAACCTTCCTGAGAGAGCTCAGAGCCTCAGATTTTTCTACCGCACGTTGTGCTAGGGAGTCTCCACTGAGCTCTGCTCAGTTTTCACTGTTTTTCTACTTATTTCTTCAAGTTTCTGCTTCAATTCGTCATGTCTGACAAGGAGAAGAAGGCCTTATTCAGGTCCTGTGCCTCTTGTGGCAAAAAACGTCTTTTTGTGGAGGACAAGCATGATAATTGCATTTATTGCTTATATCCTGACCACAAGGCCACAGACTGCAAGATCTGCAGGACTTTCTCGAACAAGACTCTTCGGGACAGAGAAGGCCGGCTACTTACCTGGCTTCAGAAGATGAAGACACGCAAGGAGGTGCTCTCTTCGGATGAGGAGGATTCCGTGTCTGCTGCTTCCTCGCAAAGATCAAAGAAGAGGGGTAGGTCTCCCCCTGGTTCTTCGACATCTGAGCCCCCTCTTAAAGCCCCTCACAAGATCTCTGACAGGTCTGAGAGGGCTGGTCCCCTTCAATCTCCTCACAAAAGTGTAAAGGAGAGGCAGGGACAGGCTACAGCAGTGGTGCCAGCCTTAAAGGACAAAAAGGAGGTGGTGGTCCTTTCTCCTCCGTCCAAAAAGATCAAGCCCAGTGATAAACACTCTACTGGCACTTCAGGATCTGGGCCGGAGAAAAAACAGCGTCCGTCGACGACGAGAACACCAGGTACGTCGACGACTGTGACTTTTTATCTAAAGTTCCCGCTGTTTCTGTGGCTCCGTCGACGGGCTCGTCGACGGTAGCGGTGTCCACGACGGCGACTTCGTCGACGTTCAAGGTTCCGAGCTCGTCGACGATGATGACTTCCACGTCGACGACGACTAGCAGGCCGCTGTCGACGGCCGCAACGACGACGAAGACTACGTCGACGACGTCGACGACGACGGCTTCCACGTCGACGACGATGATAATGACGACGAGTTCGTCGACGAGACCGTCGACGGTGGTCCCATCGACGACGAAGATTGTGTCGACGAAGGCTGTGGAGCCGTCGACGGTTACATTAACTGATGCTCCGACGACGACGGCGTCGTCGACGAGACCGTCGACGGTACAAAAAGTGCATTTTCCAGTTCGGAGAATGAAAATCACGCCGGAGATGACGTCTCCGCGACGAGTCTCTTCCCATCTACCGACAATGCTGTTAGATGATGAGTCTGACGAGGATGAGTTTCAGGACAATTATGGACCTGCCTATAGTCCCTCGGACTTGAACGTAAAGTTGCAGGAGACGGACACGGAGGAGTATTTCGACCAGGCAGGTGGCCAACAACTACATCCTTATGTTGTGGAAGACCGACATCCGCCGAGTTTGGGCCAAGGCATGGTAGCCATGCCCTCCTCTCTCATTTCGGATCTTCAGGACATGCTTCAGGATTATCGAAAAAGGTTTCCGTCAGACCCTTCTGGACAGACTACGTTTTTTCCACTTCCACCACAGCCGCAAGTGCAGCCGGCTACTAGTGTTCCGGTGGTACCCTCCACACCACCGCCAGTGACACCTTTGGCCCGGGTTCCCACACCAGATCCCGTACCACTGCCCGATGCCCATCAGGATACCTCTTCGGATGAGGAGGTTGTTCCAGTGGATCCCTTGATGGATCCTTTACAGGACCCTGACCCGGATCAGGGGGACAATGACCCGCAAGACCCAAATGCTGCTGGTCGTGACACTTCCATCTCCCCTCCGGTGGATATAGGGGGTTTTCATCATCTGATGGAACGGGCTGCTAAGAGGTTTGGCCTACCTATTTCAAGAGAGGAATCGGAATGTTTCCTTTATGACTTTAAGGAACAACACCAACGCTCTGTCAAATCTATTCCCATTATAGAGCATGTATGGGAGGAGGGCATGAAGATCATGCAGAGTCCTGCCACGGTGATTCCAGTCCTCCCCAGGCTGGAGAAGAAATATAAAGCTCCTGAAGGCAGTCCAGCTTGCCTTATTGGTCAGCCAAAGCCTGACTCGGTGATTTCTCAGGCGGCACAAAGCAAGTCAAAGAATCCGTCCACACCGTTGACCACTCCTCCGGACAAAGACGGCAGACGTCTGGATAATGTTGGAAAGCGGTTTTCCTCTATGGCCAGCTTACTGGTTCGAGCGGCGAATGCCCTTGCCATCTTAGGCCGTTACGACCGCCAGATGTGGTGCGACATGGAACCCTTCGTGGACCTATTACCTGAGCCCACTAAGGAGGACGCCAAGAAGGTGCTGGCGGAAGGAGAGAAATCGTCAGCAGAAGTGATTGACTGCGCAATGGACATTGCTTCCACGGCCTTCCGGGCCTTGGCCGGCTCCGCCGTCTTACGGCGTCAGGGTTGGCTGAAGGCCACCTGGTTTCGTCAGGAGGTCCAGAACAGAGTCCTAGACCTCCCTTTTGATGGGGAGATGCTGTTCGGGAAGCATGTGGATGATACCCTACAGAATATCAAGAAGGACACAGACACAGCAAAGTCCTTGGGCTCTCTCACCTATCGCAAGGTCCCCTTTAGGGGCGCACGAGGGAGAGGATTTACATCTTACAGAGGAAACCAACAACGTTTTTCCTCGCAGTCTTCCCAGTCATATAAACCCCATTACTCGAATCAGCGACAAGGGCAATCAGCATCTTTCTCTCGCAACCCTCCGCGAGGCCGTCAACAGCGACAAGGCCGTGACAACACCAAACGACAATAGCGGCCTCCCGGCTCTACCTGCTGTTCCTCCCCTCCCGATCACCTCGGGGGGGGGGCAGGATATCCCTTTGTCTGGACAGTTGGATGTCAATAACATCGGACCAATGGGTCCTCAACATCGTGAAGAGTGGCCATACGTTGGAGTTTCACAACTTTCCTCCAACACGAGCTCCGGGCGCCATCCGCTCAGGACATCTAGGATTACTACATCTAGAAGCCCACCAGTTGTTCCTCAAAGGAGCAATAGAACCGGTCCCGCTCTCTCAGAGGGGCCGGGGGTTCTATTCAAGATTCTTCCTAGTGCGGAAGACGAAAGACACTTGGCGTCCCATCCTCGATCTTCGGGAGCTCAACACCTATCTCGTAAAGCTCTCCTTCAGGATGGTCACTCTCCAGGAAATTCTTCCTCTCTTAAATCCAGGCGACTACTTGGCGTCGCTGGATTTAGAAGACGCATATTTCCATATTCCAATACACCCAGCTCACAGACAATACCTTCGCTTTACAGTGGGAAAGAGCCATTTCCAGTTCAAAGTGCTTCCATTCGGCCTTCGATCGGCACCGAGAGTGTTCACCAAAGTATTGGCACCGGTGGCAGCTTTCCTTCGACGACAATCTCTCGAAGTTTTCCCTTACTTGGACGACTGGCTCGTCAAGGCACCATCTTTCCAGGACGCTTCGCAAGCCGTGTCTACTTGCCTCCATTTGTTCCGCTGCCTGGGCCTTCAGTTGAACGAACACAAGTCAGTCCTCCTGCCTTCCAAAACTGCCAGATTCCTGGGGTCCGTGCTGGATACCACGCATTGTACGGCTCGTCCCTCGGAAGAGCGACAACAAAAATTGATGGTTTCGGCTCAACTACTCTGCCGCAGCAAGGTCCTATCGGTCCGCCAATACAAATCCCTTCTCGGATCGATGTCCTCCTGCATACCATTAGTACCGCATTGCAGGCTAAGGATGCGTCCTCTACAGGAGGAGCTGGACAAGCAATGGCGCCAAGCAGAGGGGTCGTTCAACGACAGGGTTGTCGTAACATCAGCAATGAGAGCAGCGAGCGAATGGTGGCTTCAGAAAAGCAATCTCGCCCAAGGCCTCACGTTCAGGATTTCTCCTTCACCCATGGTGATGACCACGGACGCCTCGTTGGAAGGCTGGGGTGCAGTGCTCCGAGAGCTTCAAGTCAGTGGCCATTGGAGTCCAGGACAGCGGCAGTGCCATATCAATTTCCTGGAGCTGACAGCCATTCGGTTGGACTTGCAAGCTTTTCTGCCCAGAGTGGGCAATCGCTCAGTGCTGGTCCGGACGGACAATACGACGGCCATGCACTATGTAAACAAACAAGGAGGCACCAAATTGCAGACTCTGTCCGCAGAAGCTCAACGGATTTGGGATTTCGCAATTCACAACAACATCACTCTGAGAGCCGAGCACTTGGCGGGAACTCTCAATGTCAAGGCGGACGCCTTGAGTCGCCAGACGGAAGTGACTCACGAGTGGGAGTTGAATCAATCCATTCTCGACGGAGTGTTCTCAGTTTGGGGGACGCCGACCATCGACCTCTTTGCTTCGCCGGAGAACGCCAAATGCCGGTTCTACGCAAGCAAGGTTCACCATCGGGGGTCCCTAGGGAACGCTCTTTCGATGGCCTGGTACAGCGCGTTCTTTTACGCTTTTCCTCCCATTCCCCTCATTCCTCGAGTTCTCAAGAAAATGAAGGCGGAACCCTGCAGGATGATTCTAATTGCTCCAGCGTGGCCCAGACAATTCTGGTACACAGAACTGCTGCGGCTCTCCCAAGCTCCTCCAATTCACTTGAGGCCCATTCCGTCCCTCTTGTCCAGGAGTCAGGGACAGGTTTTCCACCCGGATCCGAGATCCCTCCACTTGACGGCGTGGCTCCTGAACACAGAGAATTCAGTCATCTAGCTTTGTCTCAAGAATGCAGAGAGGTCTTGGCTCATGCCAGAGCACCAAGTACCAACAAGACGTACACGGCAAAATGGAAGAGATTCTGCTTGTGGTGTCAACGGGAAGGTCTCCATCCTTACACTTCCCAACCTCATCAGTTGCTGCCGTATTTGCTATCTCTGGCTAAGTCTGGTTTGGCACATTCATCAGTAAAGGTGCATCTAGCGGCCATATCAAGGTTTCGACGCAGTTCGGCAGGTCCTTCCTTATGGTCCTCTAGGGTGGTTAAACAATTCTTGAAGGGCCTATTCCGGATGTATCCGCCAGTTCGTCCTCCTCCACCAGTGTGGCAGCTCAACCTTGTCTTGGCTCAACTCATGAAAGCTCCGTTCGAGCCGGTTCACAAGGCAGACTTAAAGTTCCTCTCCTGGAAACTAGCCCTCCTCTTAGCTCTAACATCGGCTAGACGAGTGAGTGAGCTTCAGGCACTCTCCATAGTGCATCCATTCCTGCAATTTACAAAACAAGGTCTGGTTCTTCGGACTAATCCCAAATTCATCCCGAAAGTGCCATCTGAGTTCCACTTGAATGAACCGGTGATTCTGAAAACCTTCTTTCCACATCCTTCTACACCTGCGGAGCGTACGCTCCATTCTTTGGACATTCAACGGTGCTTAAAGTTTTACTTGGAGCGCACACGTCCCTTTCGGAAGTCTACTCAGTTGTTTGTGTCCTACAGTGCACCTCGTAAGGGGTTGCCTTTGGCAAAGACTGGCATTTCCCGCTGGATCTCCAGTGCGATTCAATTCTGTCATCAGGAAGCGGGCAAGCCGCTGGACGGCAGAGTCCGTGCACATTCCACGAGGTCGGTGGCTTCATCTGTGGCTCTCTTTTCGGGAGTTGCCATTAAGGACATCTGCAGGGCAGCAACGTGGAGCAGTACTCATACCTTCACGAAACACTACTGCCTGGAATCTGCAGGACGAGATGATGCGGCTGTTGGTCAGGCAGTCCTGCGTAATCTGTTTCATTGAGAGGTGAGCTTTCCCTACGATCCCTCCATCCTGGTGAGCACATTTTGTTTGTTTTTACTGTACTTTATGTATTTTTCTATGGTTATGTGATGCCATGTATTTACAAAATGTGTTCATGGTGCTGTACTGCTAGCTATTCTGATACAAAGCATGGGAATCTATGAAAGTTCCAATACTGGGGCAAGAAAACAAGTTACTTACCTGTAACTTTGGTTCCCCAGTATTGGTAACTTTCATAGATTCCCATGCGCCCGCCCGCCTCCCCTGGGAAAGCTCAGTCTTTTTACAGAGTTTGTGGCGGTTTGCACAACGGCTACGAAAATCTGAGGCTCTGAGCTCTCTCAGGAAGGTTCTAGAGGGTGAGGCTGCTCTGATTGGTCCTGGCAAAAGTTTGGTCTCTTTTTACAAAAGGAGGTGGATAGAATACAAAATGAGATGAGGCCTAGGCCTAGGTTTCTCTTTTGTTTCTATGGTTTTTATACTACCGAGGCTCCCATTCCGACGACGGGGAATGATACAAAGCATGGGAATCTATGAAAGTTACCAATACTGGGGAACCAAAGTTACAGGTAAGTAACTTGTTTTCTTCTGATGCATTCTGAAGGTGTACAGTTTTTCGTAAACCTGCGAATGCTTCAGATTCCATTGATTTGGCGTGGGAACGCCCACAACAATATCCATTGAACCAGTGACAGTATGGCGGAGGAGCGTCGCCCCCTGCTTTCAATCAGTGCGAGAGAAGAAACATGAAAGTATAATATCTTTTTTTTATGTTTGTGCTGCTTTGCAGGCGGGCGTGGCCGCTCTGCTCTCAGAGCAGGACAAGGCAGGAGTGGTTTGCCCACTCCTACATACGCAATGACTATTTTATCGGCCCTCTTGAGCCGCCAAAACCAATCATGTGCACTTTATCCGTTCTCCATGTAGGCTGCATTCCAGTCTGCATGGAGAACATGCTCTGGCCCCCATTCCCTGATTGAGCATCAAACCAGGATGCTCAAACCCAATCACAACACTGCATTGCAGGAACTGGCGGCAAGCTAAGTTATATATTTACATTTTTTAATTTATAATGCACAACCTCCCGCAATCGAGCCCCCACAAACTCCCGGAAACCCCCCATGCACCCTCCCTCCATGCTTGCTGGCCCTGCATGGAACGCCCCTCACACACGGTTTAATGCATGAAAGGGGCACCTATTTCTAAGTCCATGAAAAGCCCTGTAAAGTGGCTTTGCGTGGCCTTGTAAAGATGCTGTGGCACATTGCACAATCAGAACGTCATACACATGACATCACAGCACTGCAAGAGTGCCACTAGGATAATCGAGGAACTCCCGCAATTCATCCTTGGCAAGGTCAACAACGCCTTGGAGCCTTGGACTTCATGCCATTGCAGCTCGGAGCACCAAGGAGACCACCACCACCACCCCTGACATGCATCGCTCACCCGGACAACTGCTCCGTTCCCTTTGAGTGGCGACTGGACCTGATCTTCTCTTAGTGCTGACCTCAGTTTGCCAGAACTTCAGCGACAGCAAGCTGGAGACCAGGAACAGCTGAAAGCAAGAGACTATCCGGAGCAGTCTGTAACTGTGGAAGAAGGGGAGACGCACAACCGGGAAACATTTAATTAGGATATATGCCATGCAGCTCCTTCTGCCTCTGTTGTACAACCTGCTGCGGATTGGGGGTGACTTGTAGTTGTGGCAGGGATGCCTGCTCCTCCTACGCCTCCCAGTACAACTGGCTCCATGAATGACAGCTTGTTGCGCAGACCCTTCACTCCCAGTCCGCAGCACCTGGCGACCAGTAGATTGCAGCCAGGTCCAGAACTGTTCAGCGGCATCCATTTTTTTGTGTGTCAACACAACTGAGGTCACTCGCAGCCTTTACGGGTAGAGGAGGGAGTATTTGATGCCCAACTCTCGGAGGCATCACTTAACCACTAGAGACAAGCCCACTGCCTCTGCACTCCTGTGGCATAGTCAGAGAAGAAACTAACTGTGGCGTTATCCACATTCACCTCCCCCAGCATGCATACCTCCCTTTGGCTAGCATAATGATCACTGTAGGAGGCGGAAGAGAAAGGGTCTAGGACCTATCCCCGAAAGCATGCAGCACGCTGGCACTCGATGGGCCTGCTCCACATCAAGGAATTGGGAGAGTGCACCTGCTGGCAGTAGATCGCTCAACCGTGTCTCAGTATATACCACTGCGCCAGCCCCTTCTGCTCCCTCAGGCAGACCAAGCACCCTCACGTTGTCATGCTGGGAGCGTCCATCTGCATTCTCCCCTGTGCAGTCCTGTGTCTTCACATGTGCCATTAGCTACTACACATCCAAAGGTGCGCTCATGGTAACTGGAGGGACTTTGGCCAGTTCTTGCTCAATGTCATGTACTTTGTTAGTCAGCTTGTGATGATCTGCGCAGTCAAGGGTGAAGTCGATTGTGATTTTGTCTATGGGGCCTTCAAAGGAAGTGCACATTGGTTCAAGGGAGGTACCCGCTTAGAGTACAGAGTCTAGTTTGCAGTCCAGGCTGCCCATTGTCACCTACCCTGGTGGCCAGCGATCCCCAGCCGCTCAGTTCACCAACACAAAGGATCGGCAAAATGTCAATGAGGTCCCCATCTGTAGGCGGGCCATCGTTGCGCCAGACTCACAGGCAGTATATATGACATGTGGTACAGTTCAGTTTGGCCAGCCGGGCCCTCTCCTTCAGTCAGGTGTATGTAATCTAGGAATCTTCGTTCAGACGGCACTGATGGAAATCCCCCATACACCCAAGAGCTCACTGCCAGGGGGCAACAAAAGGCAGCACTACCCGGTCGCCTACTGTGATCTAACTGTGGTAACTAGATTCCGTGTTCCTCAGTGAGTGACGACCGAGAGGCGCACCCAAGGTCCTGAAACAACCCCCATACTGGCACCCGCTGTAACAAACGCCCGAATCAGCAACTAGAGCCAGTTAGTGGAGTCCCCCCACCAGTCTTTTGCAGTGCCCTTGGTGATGTTGGTCAGCCGCAGTGCAGGGATGGCTCAGGGCACGATGTGCGCCACAGTTGGCGCATCATTGGCAATCTCCTCAGTGCACCCCGGTGTAGTGGTGGCTCGGGTTATGCAATGCAGACCTCCCTACGTCGGTGCGCAGGAGCGCCTCTACTGATCACAGCTCCAAGGGGCACCAGGTGGTCTTCTCACACAGGTCAGCAAGGTGTCTCCAGGCGACCTGCCAAACTTCATCATCAGGTAAGGACGATCGCCAACACCTCAATGCGTAGTGCCACAGCCCACAGCCTTGGGCTCGACGCGGCCCGTCTCCACCGTCAGTGACTCCCAGCCCCACCGCTTCCCACTCTGGCTCTCAGATGCAAGCCCAGTGAGGCCTCCGGGCCCCGCACACTGTCCGCGCTTCTAGGCATTAACTGCTATAATGTCGCAAGAATAGCGCTAAGAAAAGTGCTGCACCACTTTCATAAATGAGGCCCGGATTCTGTATTTCCTCTCCCCCTGGGACTCTGGCTAGTCATCCTGGCTGTTTGAGGTTTTGAGGAGGGGGGGTTGTAGACCTGTGCTGAACTTGACCCTGGCTGCTCCATTCTGCATTCCATTGTTTTTCTTTTCTTTTTTTCATTAGAGGCTATTTTGCCTCTTGAGACTGAAAAGTGACGTTGGGCTGACTAAAATTATTTTGTTTTGTAGCTAATTGGCATTTCGTCACATTTCTCTTGCTAGCACAATTTTTTTTATCACCTTGAGCCTAGTGGTAGCTGCAGTTTTCGCAGTGGCTAGCTATTAATATAGCGTTGTAGCGACGTATTGTAAATATGTTGCTAACAAGGCAATGGTTTCAGCGATAGACCGCGTTAAATAAATTGCAGCTAGCTACCACAAAAGCTGGTTAGCACCAATTCTTGTAAATATATCCCTAAGTGGCTTAAGTCAAAGCTCCTATCGCCATCAAAACGTTACTGAAAGTGACGATAGGGGCTTGTAAATATACCTTCAAATCTGGTATTTATATCCTTTATCTTTACATACTTCTAACAGTAAATATAAATTGAAAGTCATTTTAAATGGTTTCTAAGATTCCGTTAATGAACAGACCCATGGCTAATGAGTACAGTAATAAACAAAGAAAAGTCATGTTACAAATAAATACGAAGGACTTTATTTACAAGGAAGGACCGCAGCGTGGCACGGCAAGCCCTTAGGCGGCCCGTGCCACTTTCAAAGCACAGGGATGTGTCATATTTACAACAATATGATTCATCCTTGTGCTTTACCCCGTGCTGACGCACAACTGACTGCCATGCACCGACGCATGCATCCTTGTGCCATGGTGCACAAAAACAATCATGAGAGACGATTTCCTCTTTCTATGTGTGCTGCAGAATGCACCACATGTGAAAACATTTCTCCTCATTGAAATGAAGAAAAAAAATCCTTGTTGCCCCCCCTATGCCTATGTAGGATTCTGTAACATTTCCAGGTTTACGATTTCTCATGAATCTGGAAATGCAGCAGAAGCTGGGTGTTGAATGGGAACACCCATTGCAACACCCATGGCAAGTCCCTATCACGCAAAGTGCTGTTTGGAAAGGGGCCGGTATTTACACTGACACAAAAGCTATGCAGCATGGCTTTACCTATCCTTGTAAATATGGGGCAGCAAGAGGCACTGCTGGTGCATCACTAAAAAGTGAAGGACCGGAGGCACAAGGGGCTTGTAAATATGCCACACAGATTTTGTTTATAGTCCTATTTAGGATCGCGACTCGGACTTTGCTGACTTAATATAACAACAAATGGGCATATTTACGAGAAAATGACGGAGCAGTGCTAAATTTGGTAGTGCCATGTTCTGACATTTTCAAAACGCTGGGTTGCATCGTATTCACTAGAATAGGGAGCACCCCTGTTTTACTGAGCTCTGGTGCTAAATTTAGATGACTAGCGCCAACACAGGCACCCTTGCACCATACTGCAAGGGTGGCTGCATTACAGGAAATGATTATTTGGCCCTTATTTACGAGAAAGTAACCAAGTCCGATGCCTCAAGCCTTTGGGCTGCACCATGCTGCGTTACTTTCAGAGCACAGAGATGCGTCATATTTACAACAATATGATGGATCGCTGTGCTCTCCTCTGTGCTGGCGCACAATTGGCTGCCATGTGCCAACGCAGATGACCTTGCACCATGGTGCAAGGGTGGCTGCATTGTTGGGTTGATTGTTTTAGTGCAGGAAGAGACTCAAGACATGTTTTCTTCTTTCCATACATGCTGTAGAATGCAGTATGCCTAGGAAGAGGAAAAAACAAGAAGAAATAAAAGCATTTCTCCTCATTGAGCCTCCTTATGCCTCCCCTGGGGAGGCATAGGATTCGGACGCATTCCCAGGTTTACGAAACCTTGTAAAACTTGGAAAGCAGTAGAATCCATCGGTGTTGCGTAGGCACACCCACATCAGCACCCATGGAACTCCCCTTTCACGCAAAATGCTGCGTGAATAGGGGATGTATTTAGAAGAACACCAAAAAGCCACGCAGGGTGACTTTACACGTCCTTCTAAATATGGAGCATCAAGCTGTGCTGCCGGTGCATCACAAAAAGTGATGCACCAGTGGCGCAAGGGGCTTGTAAATATGCCCCTTATGTGCAGGAAGGTATGCAAGGTGTCCCTTCCTGCAGATAAACAATCAATAATGGTGATTAGTTACTTCTGGTTGTATGATAGAGGCCCAACTGGATAAACCTGCTGCCTCTATCACGCAGTCTAAATCACGAATGCATCTTAACCACGCATTCCTTTACCACGCATGCCTGTACTACATAATTTCATCGTAAAGGCATGAATGGTAAAGGGGTATGTGTGACTAAGGTCGCGACCCCCTCACCCTCTTCCCTTCCTGCCCTGAGGTCCAAATACCCCTACCCTGTCGCAACCCCCATGCTGTCCCTAACCCTTAAACACTACCTCAACCCTCTCCCAGCCCTTTGCGCTGTCCCTACAGCTACCCCAACCACTGCCTCTGCCCTTAGGCAAACCCTATTTAAAAAAATGATCCAACCCCCCAACCTTAAAAACTTCCCAGCCCTCGCCTAAACCAGGCCCCTTAACCCTGTTCCATAACCTGACCCAACACAAGCCTGACCCAGCTCTAAAATCTACCCCACCCTCCGTGTAGCCTTAGAAACTACCCGACTACCCATTCCTCTCCTCCTGAGGTTTAATATCCTAACCCCTAATTAAAAAACTACTGACCCTCCACCAGCCCTGAAAACTAACCCTAATGCCCCAGCCCTAAAATGACCCCGATCCCACCAGCCCTGAAAACTAGCCCAAGCCCATTCCAGCCCTGAAAACTACCTCCACTCCAGCCCTGAAAACTAGCCCAAACCCCCCAGTCCAGAAAACTACCCCGAGCCCCTCAGCCCTGAAAACTACCCATGACCACCAGCCCAGAAAACGTTCCTGACTCAACCCCAGCCGACAAAACAACCCCGACCCACCCCTAGGCCACAAAACTACCACCGACGCCAACCCAGAACACTATCCTGACCGACCCCCAACTCACAAAACTATCCCCAGCCCAGAACACATCCCGACCCACGCCAGCACAGAAAATTATCCGACCCCCAGCCCATAAAACTACCCCAAATCCTCAGCCTAGAAAACTACCCCTGACCACCTAGCCCACAAAACTACCCCTGACCCACCCCAGCCCACAAAACTACAGTGACCCCCCAGCCGAGAAAACTACCCGCAGCCCAGCAAACTACAAACCAGCCCCACTTACCTCACTGCGAATCTCTTCCTGCTTCCGTCCCCAGCAGTCAGCAGCTAGACCGAGCATTGCCTTAAGATCCCAGTGTTCCGATTGTTTCCCGTTACTTCTATAGCCAGCCCACATAGAAGTAGCAAATCACCATTATTTAATGATTGTTTATGTGCAGGAAGCGAGACCTTCCTGCACATAAAGAATAATTAATGGAATTTTACTCTTTCTATGTGTGTCGTACAATGCAGGAACCATAGAAAAAGCAAAAAACAAGAAGAAATAAAAGTATTTCTCCTTGTTACACCATTCTAAAGCCTGCTATTGCAGGGTGGTAATTTGTAGTGCTGCCTCAGATTTACGCCTCCTTGAAAATCTGAGGCAGCGTCAAAAGCAGTGGGTGAACGCCCACAGCAAAACCCATTGCACAACCCTTTCACGCTAAGTGATGTGTGTAAAGGACACGTATTTACAAGGTAGAATAATCCACAAAAAGTGGCTTAACATCGCTTTGTAAATATGGAGAAGGGATCTCTACCAGAACGTTGCTAAAAGTGACGTTCTGCTGGCGATATCCGTTTGTAAATGTGCCCGAAGTGCACCAGCTCAAGATGAGAGCAGAAATGCTCCATATCTTTGTAAATATGGAGCATTTCTGCCTTCTCCCACTCACGCAATGCAGTGCAGAAACTTCCTTTGCTGCGCGGTATATAGTCCTGCTATGAAATAAGGGGTCCCTACGGGAAAGAGGAGCACTCTTTTCTATGTCTTTAACTAATTTTATACTGCTTGTACAAGGGTGCTGCACAAGATAAATCAAAATACTAACTGAGGAGTTACCCTGAGGGTAGTGTGCACTGTACCTAATGAATCATAAAGTTCAATACATTTTCTCATATGATAACAATCAAATCATACAAAACCACATATCAGATACTTGTAGACATAATAAAACTAACAATCTAGTTTTTTCAAACAAAGTATATTTTGTATATGACCTATTGCCCCAGTATTGGAACTTTCATAGATTCCCATGCTTTTGTATCATTCCCCGTCGTCGGAATGGGAGTCTCGGTAATAACAAAATACCATAGTAGTAGGTACAAAAGAGAGAGGAAAGGCCTAGGCCTCATTCCCTTTTGTAGCATATCAGCCTCTTTGTGTAAAAGAGACCAAATATTAGGCATCAGCCAATCAGAAGAGCCTCACCCCTGGAACCTTCCTGAAGGAATCTCAGAGCCTCAGATTTTGTGCTAGGGAGTCTCCATTGAGCTCTGCTCTATTTTCAACTCTTTCAAGTAGATTTCTGCAGTTTTTTCTTCAGGATTTCTTCAGTTCTACTTCAGTAATCTCTCCTTTTCATCAGGATGTCTGAAGTTGAGAAAAAGAAAGCTCTTTTCAAGCCCTGTTCCACCTGTGGGAAGAAGAGGCTGTTTGTGGAGGACAAACACAAGGACTGCATTTACTGCCTTTATCCGGATCACAAGGCAGAAGACTGCAAATTTGCCGCACTCTCTCCACCAAGACCTTGAGAGATCGTGCTGGAAGACTGCTTACATGGCTACAGAGGCAAAAGGAGAGGAAACATGGAGTTTCCAGTGATGAGGAGGAATCGTCGTCATTTACTTCCTCAAAAAGGTCAGTGAAAAGGGGTAGAGGTTCCCCATCTTCCTCTGTTGGGCGCCCCTCAAAGGCTCCAAAAAAGACCCCCAGGGAGCCTGATAGCCGGGGTTCAGAAAGCTCCCCCCACCGCAGTGGGAAGGATAAGGCAGAACTGGTTTCGCCTCCTAAGGGTGAGAAGACAAACCCAGCCTTCAAGAAACCCTCCTCACATTCTTCAGAGAGGAGTTCTAAGTCCTCTACGACAAAGACATCGTCGACGGTGGGTCCGTCGACGAAGAAAACGAAACCCAAAATTCAATTGGTCCCGTCGACGGGCTCGTCGGCGGGAGAATCGTCGACGAAAGCTTCGTCGTCATCGTCGATGAAGGTAGCGCCGACGAGAGGTACGACGACGACATCGTCGACGAAGACGTCGTCGATGGCTTCATTAACATCGTCGACAAAGAAACCATCATCGTCGATGGCAGTGACGATGACGGCGGTGGTGTCGTCGACGAGTGCATCGACGACGACAACAATATCTACAACGTCGGCGGGCTCGTCGACGGTGGTGTCGACGACGACATCTGTGATTCCAATATCGTCGACGAGAATATCTCCAGCGTCGACGAAACCATCGACGATACTGGCTACGGAGAGACGAGTGATGATTTCTTTAACGAGGATCACTCCGGAAATGACATCCCCGGGAAAGGTGACCACTTTACTGCCAACTTTGTTGTTGGACCAAAAAGAATCTGAGGAAGACGGACAGGATGCTTATGACTATGCCAGTAGCCTGTCTCAGCTACTAATCAAGAGTCAAGAGACAGATTCGGATGGGGCATATGACCAAGGAGAAGGAGAATATCATCAAGTGGCCCACTCTAAGGGCTATGTGCCACAGGACATGGTTTCGGTACCTACAACATTCCTGCATGACCTCCACAAGATGCTGCAGGACTATAAGTCGAAAGCGGAAAGACCAACACGACGTAGGTCTGCTCCTTCGACACCAGTCAGAAGCCCCTCATCTGTAGTACCTTTGGTACTTCCGGCACGGACGCCACCTCAGCCTCAGCGGCCAACACCTCAGGCTCCGTCAGAGCCAGCCGATGACCCGGAGGGGGATGATGATGATGCATCATCTGATGGTAACCAAGACTCAGATCATGATAGGGATGAATATGATGACTACATCATCCCAGACCAAGCTTCGCCTCATCAGGACTTGGTAGATTCACCTCCTGCTGACATCGGCAGTTTTCACCAGCTGATGGAACGTGCAGCGGGAAGATTTAAGCTGGCAATGCCCGCGGAAACTACGGAATGTTTCTTATATGACTTCAAAGAAACACACCGCAAGACAACAAGATCGATTCCAATTGTGGATCATTTGTGGGATGAAGGTTTGAAAGCTATGAAAAACCCAGCGACGGTGGTCTCTGTGCTACCGCGTCTGGATAAAAAGTATAAAGCACCAGATGATGGACCGGCAGCGCTAACGGGCCATCCAAAACCTGACTCTGTCATCTCACAGGCAGCACAGAGGAAGTCACGGAACCCCTCTGCTCCATTAACGGCCCCTCCTAATAAGGATGGGCGACGACTTGATAAAACGGGCAAACGGTTTTCATCGATGGCTAGCCTACTAATACGTGCCTCCAATGCTTTGGCGATATTAGGACGATATGATCGCCAATTATGGTGCGATGTAGCCCCATATCTGGAACTCCTTCCACCGGAGTCACTGGCGGAAGCGAAGAAGACTTTACAGGAGGGTGAGGCGGTCTCCATGGAAATTATAGACTGTGCAATGGACATCGCGACAACGCCCTTTCGGGCGTTAGCAGGAGCGGCAGTGTTAAGACGCCAAGGGTGGCTGAAGGCGACTTGGTTTAGATCGGAAATTCAGAACAAGGTCCTTGATCTGCCCTTCGATGGCGAAGTCCTATTCGGGAAATTAATAGATGATACTCTTCAAGAGATCAAAAAAGACACAGAAACAGCCAGGTCTCTAGGTACCCTCCAGTATCGCAAATCTCCCTTCAGAGGTTCGAGAGGCAGAGGAGGTGGTTATAGAGGTTCATACCAACAACAGCAACAACACTATTCTTCGAACAGCTCAGGATACCAGCAAAATCGCCAGTCATACCAGCAAAGGCGAGGCCAATCTTCGGGTTATTCGAGGCCTTACAATAAGGGCAAGCAGGCTGCCCGTGGACGGGACACATCCAAGCGCCAATAGCGGCCTCCTGGCTCTGCCTACTGTTCCCTCCTCCAAGAAATCACCAGTTGGAGGCAGGGTGTAAAAATTCCTTCAAAATTGGTCCAAAATAACATCGGACCGTTGGGTGATCAACATCATAAGGCGAGGACATACTTTGGAAGTTATGGAAGTCCCTCCACCCAGGCCCCCGGCAGCCATTCCATCAAAACATCTGCGTCTCCTAAGGCTCGAAGTACTACACATGCTCCACAAAGGGGCGATAGAGCCGGTCCCCTCCAAACAACAGGGCCAAGGTTTCTATTCCAGGTTCTTCCTGGTGAGAAAGACGCTGGAGAAATGGCGCCCCATCTTAGACCTCAGAGAGCTAAATACCTATCTCGTCTCCCTATCCTTCCGGATGGTATCCCTACAGGATATATTGAAGATGATCAGCCCGGGGGATTTCATGGCCACGCTCGATCTGGAGGACGCGTACTTCTATGTCCCGATTCACCCAGCACACAGAAGGTTCCTACGCTTCACAGTAGCCAAGAGCCATTTTCAGTTCAGGGTTCTGCCGTTCGGACTTCGCTCTGCCCCAAGGATTTTCACGAAGGTGCTGGCACCGGTGGCGGCATTTCTGCGAAGGAGCCACTTCCAGGTCTTCCCTTATCTGGACGACTGGTTACTGAAGGCCCCGTCCAGAAGGTTAGCGCAGGACGCTGTGCAGGCTTGCACCAATCTATTCCAGAATCTGGGGCTCACTTTGAACAGAGAAAAATCCACGCTCATGCCCTCAAGAAGAGCACGGTTCCTAGGAGCAGTGTTAGATTCAAAGCTCTCGAGAGCGTTTCCTACTCAAGAGAGGATAGAGAAACTGCAACGTTTGGCACGAAACCTTTGGGTAAAAAGGTGTCTTTCTGTACGCAGTTACAAGTCGCTTCTAGGGGTGATGTCATCATGTATCCCCTTAATTCCGCACTGCAGACTTCGGATGCGTCCCCTGCAGGAACAACTGGACCTCCAATGGAAACAAGTGCACGGATCGTTCGAGGACAAGGTGGTTGTCACTCGGGAGATGAAGGAGGCAGTGATTTGGTGGTCACATCAAGACAATTTGTGCCAAGGTCTATCCTACGCAAGCGTACCATCGCCTCAAATACTAATGACGGATGCGTCATTGGAGGGATGGGGAGAAGTGATGCAGGATCTGCAGGTCAGCGGCCATTGGTCTCCTCGCGAGCAAAAACTGCATATCAATCTGTTGGAGCTGAGAGCGATCAGGCTAGCTCTTCAAGCTTTTCTTCCGCGACTCCAGGGTTCACAAGTGCTCATCAGAACGGACAACACCACAGCTATGCATTATGTGAACAAGGAGGGAGGAACGAGATCACTCCTCTTGTCGCGGGAAGCTCAACAGATATGGGAATGGTCAATTCTTCAGAGAATTTCACTAAAGGCGGAGCACTTACCAGGAGTGCTGAACGAAGGCACCGACAGACTGAGCAGGTTATCCTCAGTCAGTCACGAGTGGGAACTAAAACAGCAGGTTCTGGATCTACTATTTCAGACATGGGGCACACCGGAGGTGGACCTTTTTGCAACGCCAACCAACAAGAAATGCTGGTCATACGCCAGCAGGTTCCACCATCAAGGCTCATTGGGCAATGCCGTGTCGTTAGCCTGGACAGGGAGGTTTCTCTATGCGTTTCCGCCAATTCCCCTGATTCCACGCCTCATCAGGAAAATGAAAACGGAACCATGCAAAATATTCCTGATAGCTCCAGCATGGCCGCAACAATTTTGGTACACAGAACTACATCTGCTGTCGCTAGTCCCTCCATTGCGGCTGGAGGAGGTTCCGGATCTTCTGACCATGTCCGAAGGACAGGTTTGGCATCCACACCCAAGATCATTACACCTGACTGCATGGCTCCTGACCAGCGAGAATTCATGGATGTCCCTCTTTCCAAGGAGATCAAGGACATCCTTTCCCAGGCAAGAGCACCTTAAACAAACAAGATTAAAATGGAAAAGGTTTTGTATTTGGTGTAAGAAGGAAAAGGTTGATCCTTTTACGTCAAACCTCATCAGATCTTGCCTTACCTACTCTCGCAAGCAAAGTCTAATCTGACCCATTCTACGATCAAGGTCCATTTGGCGGCAATTTCCAGATTCAGGAGAGCTGACTCTGGTCCTTCATTGTGGTCTTCAAGAATTGTCAAGCAATTCCTCAAAGGCCTGTTCAGGGTCTATCCACCAGTGAGACCTCCTCCTCCAACTTGGCGTTTGAACTTAGTCCTGGCTCAACTGATGAAGGAACCATTTGAGCCAATTCACCGCTCAGACCTGAAATATTTGTCATGGAAATTGGCCCTACTCTTAGCCCTGACATCGGCTAGGCGAGTGGGAGAGTTGCAGGCCCTTACTATCCAGGAGCCGTTTTTACAGTTCAAGAAGAACACGGTCATCTTGCGGACGAACCCAAGATTCATTCCTAAAGTTCCTACAGACTTTCACTTGAACGAACCAGTAATTCTAAAGACATTTTTTCCAAACCCAGTCACTCCAGCGGAGAAGTCATTGCACACTCTGGATTTACAATGATGTCTTAAATTCTACTTGGACCGTACCAAGAAATTTAGAAAGACTTTGCAATTGTTCATCGCCTTTGGTGGTCCAAGCAAGGGTCTCCCTCTGTCCAAACAGGGGATCTCCAGATGGATTTCAAGTGCTATTCTGCATTGCCACAACATAGCAGGAAAACCTCTGGTGGGCAGGATACGTGCTCACTCAACGAGATCAGTGGCATCCTCAACGGCCCTCTTTGCGGGGGTGCCTATAAAAGACATTTGCAGGGCTGCTACCTGGAGCAGCGTGCACACTTTCACTAAACATTACTGCTTAGAGTCATTGCAGCAGGATGATGCAGCAGTGGGCCAGGCTGTCCTGAGGAACCTCTTCAAGGGATTGGTGAGCTTTCCTTTCTATCCCACCTTCCAGTGGTAACACATTTTGTGATTTCATTTGTGATGATATACAGTACTTATTTACAAAATGTGTTTATGATGGTTTACTGCTTGCTATTCTGATACAAAAGCATGGGAATCTATGAAAGTTCCAATACTGGGGCAAGAAAACAAGTTACTTACCTGTAACTTTGGTTCCCCAGTATTGGTAACTTTCATAGATTCCCATGCGCCCACCCACCTCCCCGGGGAAAGCTCAGCCTTTAGCAAGTAGGGTGTCTAGCACACAACGGCTACGAAAATCTGAGGCTCTGAGATTCCTTCAGGAAGGTTCCAGGGGTGAGGCTCTTCTGATTGGCTGATGCCTAATATTTGGTCTCTTTTACAAAAAGAGGCTGATATGCTACAAAAGGGAATGAGGCCTAGGCCTTTCCTCACTCTTTTGTACCTACTACTATGGTATTTTGTTATTACCGAGACTCCCATTCCGACGACGGGGAATGATACAAAAGCATGGGAATCTATGAAAGTTACCAATACTGGGGAACCAAAGTTACAGGTAAGTAACTTGTTTTCTTCTTAATCTTAGTCATATATTGCATTAATTTGTTGAAAAATCACATATTAATGTTTGATGCAATCAATGTAAACATGATTATTGTACTAATCCATATTCAATAAACCATTTAATTTAATACAGCAATTCTTGAACTAGAAACATATGTTGACGCTGGCCCAATGCATTTCGGAACGCGTCGGTTCCTTCTTCAGGGGCAGTGGTCTGTGAACAAAAATCTATATTATAATAATATATACACTCGGATCTTTCTAACTTACTAAACTTTTAGGGGGTCACCTTGGAAAAAACGAAAGATTGAAGGTGTCACCAGTTATAAAAAAGAGAGGAGAGAGACTAGAACATATAGTGTGGTCTTAATATTAGCTGTTGAGTGATGTAGGTCACCTTTTTGTTACCTTATATCCCTTCATGGGTATAGTGTGTTAAATGGTGCTCATTTAACTACGACGATGTTGTGTATTTGGTGGACTTGAACAGATACCTAATATGTCTTCTAATAGGTCTTGAGTTTGTATCTGATGCCAATCACTGCAGTGTCCTGTAAATACATAGCCGACATTTACTCATAGTCTTAAGTTTAATGGTAATCATAGGAACCTGACTCTTTATACACTCACCACTCAACAATGCAATTGGCCTGTATTAAAGTCCTTCACTGAAGGAGATATGCTGTAGAGTTTCTGCAAAACAGATAACGAATCATCAGTAGCCGCTAACTAGAATAGATACCCGTATAATGAGAACCGACTCGAGCACTCACCTATCGTACCGGTATCTAAGCGTACCCTTTACTCGACGTTCACCAAAAAGCCTTCTTGTACAAGTGGTATCTGCAAAATGACAACGCGCGAATATAACTAGTGGCACTAATTATTTCTAACCTTGGACAAAACCTTAAAGTAAGTTAAAAGCTATCCTTACCGTTCAGTTGTCTTAAACTTCTCCCTCTCAAGTCTCTCAGCCAAAACGCCGCTAGCGTCCTGCCGTAAGTGCTTGCCGTGCTTTACGTGCCGGTTAATTATCAAAAATCCTGTGATGCATGAACTCTGGGATATGTAGTTCTTTAATGTCCGTGTCACTAATGCAGAGTCTTTATTTGGTTTATAGCCTGCCTAATCTCTATATATCAAAATCTACAAACAAAAGTGTACCAGTAAAATAAAGTCCTACACGCCAATCACTATAGACGTAAGCATTTCTATGAAGGTGGAAAACGTACCGCATATAATTATACTAACTCTGTAGAGTGGTAGTTTATAGCGAGTGTTGCTATCTGCCCTGCAATATGCCTCTCGTTCAGCAATCGATACCTGTTCATGTAATCTAAATAGATGATAAGAACACCTGTCATATATCGGACCCTTATGGGGATCAGTAATTTAACGAGGAGAGACCCCTCAATCATCTAAAATCGTTATCACCAAAATATAGAGGTTACTAAGTTACCACCTGGGATAATCTAATATAAGGTAATGGTGGAAGGATCATATTCTTGCAAGGTGGATAATCCCTTTAACATCCAAACAGCTTATAATTTAAGTTGTAGACAAGAAGGTACCTTATAAAAGTATGTGAAGGGCATCTCTTATGATGTAGTCAGACAAAGCTGTTAATACACTCCATGCATTCATGTTGATTAGGTGTTAGTACGTGCTCACTCATCATCCTACGTGGGGCAAATAAACAGATAGCTATGCTATATTCTTAGTGCATCAATACTCTTCGATTACCTGTTACATATATCCCTGCTGCATCTATCACAACTTTCTAACTATATCGGCTCGATCTCGATTTAGTCAAATCATTAAATGTCATTTTAAGATAGACATGACATATATGTACTGCCTTGTGCCAAGGATTCATGGTTAATGTCAGTATGCATCCATATTCACTATATTCTACAGTTAGAAAACATTCAGCCTATGTAGTAGTTATATTAGACCAATAACTATATGCCATTACAGTACTTGAGTCATAAGTTATACACAATATCTACAGTAAATCACTCTCTCTCATATATTGTACCATGTGATGTTAAATCCTTATCATTGTGTGCATCTAGATGCACATGTGTATAGTATACTAAAGCTACAACCCCAATGATTCTGGTTACTTACAAGAAGCAGCTCATGTCTATCTTATCATTGAGACCTTTGGGTTGCAATGTCTGTAAAGACTCAATCCAGAATATCTCCCTTTGCAGGAGCTTACTGCTGTTGTCTATACCTTCATATTTGGGAACAACTTCCACTATCTGTGCTCTTAACTGTGGAATGGTGTGATTTGCATCTAGCCAATACATGGCTACACTTGATGCTCTATTCTTCAATCTAATAGTACTTTTATGCTCTGATAACCTGTTTAAACTTCCGCTCTGTCTTGCCTATGTAGGCTTTCCCACATGAACATTTCAAACAGTAAATTATATTGGCTGTGTTACAGTCGGAGGTATGCCGCAATTTAATGTATGATCCTGAAACTGGATGTGTAAGAATTGTTCCAGTTATGATATTATTACAGTGTGTACAGTTGTGACATCGAGTGGTCCCTTTGTCAATGTTTTTTTTACTTTGGTTTGCTGAAGCTTGTAGTAGTTCTTGCAGATTTTTTGATCTGGTATATGCAAAGGTCGGTTGTTCACTGAATATACCATTTAAATCTGGTTCATTGGCCAACAGGTCCCATCTTTTTCTGATAATCTTTTTGATACGCATAGACTGGTTGGAAAATTTAGAAACAAATGTTGGAGTTGTAGATTGCTCCCTTTTTATTTTAACAAAAAGTTCATCACGTTGTTTGGTTCCAATTCTTTGTATACTCTTCTGTAGTATCTCTGCTGGATAACCTCTTTTTTCAAACCTTCCTTAAATTCTAGGATTTTCTTGTCTGCTACTGTAGATTCTGAACATATTATTTTAATGCGAATGAACTGAGAGTACGGGAGGTTCTGAATAAGGCTACTTGGATGGAAACTTGTATGTAGCAAAGTACTGTTTCTATCAGTAGGTTTTATGAAAATTTCTGTGCTGAGTTTGTTTTGGGTTTTCTTTATTAGAACATCCAAATAGTTAACTTGCTCTCGGGTAATGCAGTATGTAAACTTAATCCTCGGATTCCTCTCATTAAGCTCCATGATCAATTTCTCGAGAGTTTTCTGTGATTGTGTCCAAATTAGAAAAATATCATCGATGTATCGACAATATTGTGCGATACCTTCAATCCAATCTTGGTGTGTTAGAATATAATCATTCTCAAATTTGGACATAAAAATTTTGGCGTATGAAGGTGCGCCTGAAAAACCCATCGACGTACCGGTCAATTGTCCATAGAATTCACTTTTCCACTGAAAATAACTGTTGTGTAAACAGAAAAATAATAACTGTAACAAAAAAATGCTCTGTTCAGATAGTAATTCCATCTTCAAGAGTGCCTATTCCACTGACTCAATTCCCTCTGTATGAGCTATTGAAGTGTACAGCGCTGTGACATCTATTGTACACACTAGCCAATGTTCTTTAATCTGAGATTCCATCGTCTGTAGTTTAGTTAAAAAATCTGTGGTGTCTTTGATATATGTGCACCAGTTCTGGACGAACTGTTGCAAGAAATGGTCCAGATACCGACCAAGAGGGTTAAAAATAGAATTACATGCAGAAACAATTGGCCGAAAGGGTGGATCTGTGGGATGCTTGTGGATTTTCGGTGTCATGTAAATTCTTGGTCTCCTAGGGTTGACTGTAATGAGACTGGATTTTAATGCCAAACTGATGGTACCATCCTTTTCGGTTTGGTCAAGTATAGCTCGTAGAATAGACTGCAGCTGTTGTGTTGGGTCAGTGTCAAGTTTAAGATATGTAGTGTTGTCGAGTACATGCTCATTAACCTTTTTCTCATAATATTCAGTGTCCATAGCGACCCATGCTCCACCTTTGTCACCTGGTTTTAGAGTCAAGGTGTTGTTATTCAAGATTCCTCGTATTATTCATTTTTCATATTCCGTCAGGTTCGATGTTTTTCGTGTCTTATAATCAAGTTTCGCACAATCATGTTTTACCATGTTCTCAAAAATATCCAACGACTTGTATGATATGGGTGCTTGAAATTTGCTTTTGGGCTTTAATCTTTCTAGCAATGCATCCCGATCTTCATGTACGTCTTGAACAATGTTGGTAAAATAGTGTTTCAGGCGAAGTTTTCGCATAAACCGAAATAGAGCCACGTTTGTGTCTAATTTCGTCGTGCTTGCGGTGGGTACAAACATCCTGCCTTTATTTAAGATGGCCATTTCGTGATTTGATAGCCTCGTGGAAGAAATGTTGATTATGAGACTAGATTCTTCCTGCTTCTCAATTGTCTTGCGGCCTTGTCCTCTCCTGGTTTTGACAATATAGGCCCTGTTGTTTTTGGGGGACTCGAAGGAGGTTGCCCTTGGTCTGGAACCTGTGATAAAAAAGGTGTTGTAGCTGTTGATGTATTCGGAACATGTGCGACTGTACCCTCCGTTGTTATCGTTGATCCTGAGGTACGTATTGAAGGTCTAATGGCTGGAGGTCTATTTATTGATGTATCTTGGTCTGTTGCAAATGCTCTCTTCTGAAGAAGAAGTGCCCTTCCTGTTCTGGAAAAAACGTTTCTTAGCATAAATTTCAGCCCACGTGTAGACCTCATTTAACTTATAATCTACAGTATCTCTCCGATACTTCCTGATCTTCCCTTCTTGAAGCTCCTTACTGTATTTGTCAAGTTTGAGATTGAGAGCTTCCAGTGTTGCACCCCATGTTGAGCTTTCCAGTTGTCGTTCTAAATCAGTTTTGATGTTAAATATTTCTTCTTCCAATTCACGAATAGTTCTGGACAGTTCCTCTATAATTAACAAGATTAGGTACAGCGAACATTTATTTAAAATGGCGAACCATTTATCCATGAACTTAGCGTTTAAATGAAACCTGAACAACATTGGGCGTATTGCTAATCTTAAACCTCGCGGTATTCTCTGAGCCCTATGATATTGCACTAGGGTGGATGCGTGTAGTCTCTGGTTGAGTTGTCTCCTAGTGAGATACTCTAATTGTTTAAGCTGTTGCATGGTGGACCCCCCGTGTGAATCCACTAGTTTAATTTCATCTATTAATGCATAGATATCTGTTGCCTGTTCACTGATATATACATGTGTTGCAGCCCTATTGTCGGTGATATTTGTAATAGATTCAAATGTCGCCATGGTGCTAAATCTTGCTGTGCTGCGGTGCTTCCTCCTGTTGCCAAACAGTTACTATAAAATAAGGGGTCCCTATGAGAAAGAGGAGCACTCTTTTCTATGTCTTTAACTAATTTTATACTGCTTGTACAAGGGTGCTGCTCTACTACTGTGTGTTGGCTACACACAAGATAAATCAAAATACTAACTGAGGAGTTACCCTGAGGGTAGTGTGCACTGTACCTAATGAACCATAAAGTTCAATACATTTTCTCATATGATAACAATCAAATCATACAAAACCATATATCAGATACTTGTAGACACAATAAAACTAACAATCTAGTTTTTTCAAACAAAGTATATTTTGTATATGACCTATTCTTAATCTTAGTCATATATTGCATTAATTTGTTGAAAAATCACATATTACTGTTTGATGCAATCAATGTAAACATGATTATTGTACTAATCCATATTCAATAAACTATTTCATTTAATACAACAATTCTTGAACTAGAAACATATGTTGACGCTGGCCCAATGCATTTCGGAACACGTTGCTTCCTTCTTCAGGGGCAGTGGTCTGTGAACAAAAATCTATATTATAGTAATATATACACTCAGATCTTTCTAAGTTACTAAATTTTTAGGGGGTCACCGTGGAAAAAACGAAAGACTGAAGGTGTCACCAGTTATAAAAAAAGAGAGGAGAGAGACTAGAAAATATTGTGTGATCTTAATATTAGCTGTTGAGTGATGTAGGTCACCTTTTTGTTACCTTAGATCCCTTCATGGGTATAGTGTGTTAAATGGTGCTCATTTAACTACGACGATGTTGTGTATTTGGTGGACTTGAACAGATACCTAATATGTCTTCTAATAGGTCTTGAGTTTGTATCTGATGCCAATCACTGCCGTGTCCTGTAAATACATAGCCGACATGTACTTATAGTCTTAAGTTTAATGGTAATCATAGGAACCTGACTCTTTCTGCACTCACCACTCGACAATGTAATTGGCCTGTATTAAAGTCCTTCACTGAGGGAGATATGCTGAAGAGTTTCTGCAAAACAGATAACGAATCATCAGTAGCCGCTAACTAGAATAGATACTCGTATAATGAGAACCGACTCGTGCTCTCACCTATCGTACCAGTATCTAAGCGTACCCTTTACTCGTCGTTCACCAAAAAGCCTTCTTGTACAAGTGGTATCTGCAAAATGACAACGCGTGAATATAACTAGTGGCACTAATTATTTCTAACCTTGGACTAAACCTTAATGTAAGTTAAAAGCTATCCTTACCGTTCAGTTGTCTTAAACTTCTCCCTCTCAAGTCTGTCAGCCAAAACGCCGCTAGCGTCCTGCCGTGCGTGCTTGCCGTGCTTTACGTGCCGGTTAATTATCAAAAATCCTGTGATGCATGAGCTCTGAGATATGTAGTTCTTTAATGTCCGTGTCACTAATGCAGAGTCTTTATTTGGTTTATAGCCTGCCTAATCTCTATATATCAAAATCTACAAACAAAAGTGTACCAGTAAAATAAAGTCCTACGCGCCAATCACTATAGACGTAAGCATTTCTATGAAGGTGGAAAACGTACCGCATATAATTATACGAACTCTGTAGAGTGGTAGTTTATAGCGAGTGTTGCTATCTGCCCTGCAATATGCCTCTCGTTCAGCAATCTATACCTGTTCATGTAATCTAAATAGATGATAAGAACACCTGTCATATATCGGACCCTTAGGGGGATCTGTAATTTAACGAGGAGAGACGCCTCAACCATCTAAAATCGTTATCACCAAAACATTGAGGTGACTAAGTTACCACCTGGGATAATCTAATATAAGGTAATGGTGGAAGGATCATATTTTTGCAAGGTGGATAATCCCTTTCATATCCAAACAGCTTATAATTTAAGTTGTAGACAAGAAGGTACCATATAAAAGTATGTGAAGGGCATCTCTTATGACATAGTCAGATAAAACTGTTAATACACTCCATGCATTCATGTTGATTAGGTGATAGTACGTGCTCACTCATCATCCTGCGTGGGGCAAATAAACTGATAGCTCTGCTATATTCTTAGTGCATCAATACTCTTCGATTACCTGTTACATATATCCCTGCTGCATCTATCATAACTTTCTAACTATATCGTCTCGATCTCGATTTAGTCAAATCATTAAATGTCATTTAAAGATAGACATGACATATATGTACTGCCTTGTGCCAAGGATTCATGGTTAATGTCAGTATGCATCCATATTCACTATATTCTACAATGAGAAAACATTCAGCCTATGTAGTAGTTATATTAGAACAATAACTATATGCCATTACAGTACTTGAGTCATAAGTTATACACAACATCTACAGTAAATCACTCTCTCTCATATATTGTACCATGTGATGTTAAATCCTTATCATTGTGTGCATCTAGATGCACATGTGTATAGTATACTAGCAGCCCGTACCGACGTTGTCCGGGTATGAATTGCTGCCGGCCAGTAGTATATTGTTTTGTAGGATTTCGTTTTGATAGCATTTCTTATCTGTGACAGGCCTGTGAAACGCTCCGATTCACAGTGCACTGCTGATGCACTTAAGAGTGCGCGTTCAATAGTGTGTGAACTCGAGTTGCCCTACTTTATTTTTCCTTGAAATATTATAAAGCGCGAACTCGACAACTTGGCATGAGCACAATTTACATTACAGAAGAATACATTCATTTGTGGTAGGCACGAGGAGACAAAGCGATTTGCCTGGAATCACAGGATTTTGAGCTGATGCCGAGATTCGAACGTAGCTCCCCAGCTCTAAAGTTCGCAATTCTAGAACTTGTGGCGGGATGTGTGCCTAAAAGTGTATGTCGGTGCTGGCCATCAATGAGAGAGACCGGTGCATTTTTCAAATCGGTGGAGAAAAAATATGAGTATGTTGCTGGAGATGTGGGCCGCCGTGCCACCAATGTACTTACCGGGGGAGGATAAACACCCATTATTCGGCAACTCTCTTTCCGCATACCATCACTCCGCATACTTTCATTACGAAGATACCATGACTCCGAATGCCATTATAACGCATGGCATTATATTTTATATGCTTTTACCACGCATACATTTACAAAGAAATTCGTTGTAAATGCATGAATGGTAAAAGCATTTTTTTTTAATGTTTGGATAAGGTAAGTATGGGTAAAGGGGTATTTGTTTTGGGGTACTAAGGTATATGTCTTGGGGTGTTTGGGTATTTTAAGGGTTCAGGTATAGTTTTGGTTATGGGGTACAGGGGTAGTTTTAGGGTTTACGGATAGGTATGGGTTTTGGGGTACAGAGGTATTTTTAGGGTTCAGGGCTAGGTTTGGGTTTTCGGGTATAGGGGTATTTTTAGGGGTCAGGCGTAGGTTTGGGTTTTGGGGTACAGGGGTATTTTAAGGGTTCAGGGCTAGGTTTGAGTTTTGGGGTACAGGGGTATTTTTAGGGTTCAGGGCTAGGTTTGGGTTTTGGGGTACAGGGGTATTTTATGGTTCAGGGGTAGGTTTGGGTTTTGGGGTACAGGGTTATTTTTATGGTTCAGGGCTAGGTTTGGGTTTTGGGGTACAGGGGTATTTTTAGGGTTCAGGGGTAGGTTTGGGTTTTGAGGTACAGGGGTATTTTTAGGGTTTAGGGATAGGTTTTGGTTTTGGGGTACAGGGTATATTTATAGGGTTAAGATGGGTTAGTGTTTAAGGGTGTTGGGGTATTTTAAGGAGTAAGGGTGGGTTATGATTATGGGGTGCAGGGGTATTTAAAGGGAGCAGGGTGGACACCCGGAGCAGGAATGTACAGAACCTGGGAAGAAAAAACAATGAAATATTTGGCACAACGCTTGCTTTTTTTCCCCCGTAATCCCACGCCCCGCACACGCCCAGGCCCCCAGCACACGAAATGAGACATGGCATGAAGGGCGGAACGTAAAAACAACAGTCGATGGACAGAATGCAGAACAATGTCATACATTCACCCCAGTACAGAGATCTGGGCCTAAATCCATCGTTTTTTTTGCACTCCACACCACCCCAGTTCAGACATGGCCATATGCAAATCAGCCTTGACCCTGTGCATCTTGGGAACAGTCCAGCCCGAACTGCCAAGCCATGTCTTTCCTGGACCGGAATCAAGCATCCTAGGACCTAGGAATCAAGCATCCTAAGACCGGTTTCTTCAGCCAGGATAGCTTGACTCCAGTGGTGTGGAGAGCATGGGATTCACGTCTGAGCATACCCATCCCACTCGGGGTGACAAATGCAAAAACAACAGTTAATGGACAGAATGCAGAACAATGTCATACATTCATCCCAGTACAGAGATCTGGGTCTAAATCCATTTTTTTTTTGCATTGCACACCACCCCAGTTCAGACATGGCCATATGCAAATCAGCCTTGACCCTGGGCCTCATGGGAACAGTCCAGCCCGAACTGCCAAGCCATGTCTTTCCTGGATGGGAATCAAGCATCCTAGGACAGGTTTCTGGCTATCAGCCGTCTTCAGCCAGGATAGCTTGACTCCAGTGGTGTGGAGAGCATGGGACTCAAGTCTGAGCATAGCCATTCAACTCAGGGTGACAAATGCAAAAACAACAGTTGATGGACAGAATGCAGAACAATATCATACATTTGCCCCAGTACAGAAATTTGGGCTTAATTTCATCGTTTTTTGCACTCCACACCACCCCAATTCAGACATGTACATATGCAAATCAGCCTTGACCCTGTGCCTCATGGGAACAGTCCAGCCCGAACTGCCAAGCCATGTTCTTCCTGAACCAGAATCAACCATTCTAGGACCAGTTTCTAGCTATCAGCCGTCTTCAGCCAGGATAGCTTGACTTCAGTGGTGTGGAGAGCATGGGACTCACGTCTGAGCATACCCATCCCACTCGTGGTGACAAATGCAAAAACAACAGTTGATGGACAGAATGCAGAACAATGTCATGCATTCACCCCAGTACAGAGACCTGGGCCTAAATCCATCGTTTTTTTGCACTCCACACCACCCCAGTTCAGACATGGCCATATGCAAATCAGCCTTGACCCTGTGCCTCATGGGAACAGTCCAGCCTGAAGGGCGTAACATACCACGCGCCCCCAGCGTTTGTCACGCCCCCCAGCACACGCCCACAGCACAATGCAGACACGCCCACAAGGGACTACTTTGCTGGCACCGTTCTTTTACCTTTTAAATGTATATGGTGGGCGTCTGCGTAGCCTTTGTCCTTCTGCTGCAACTGCCCTTTCCAACGCTGTATAGGGTGTTGTGATTGGTGCTGTGGTTCCAGAGATTACCCGCCTCAAAGGTTTGGGCTCTCTCTTTATTATATTAGTATGGACTAAAGCTACAACCCCAATGATTCTGCTTACTTACAAGAAGCAGCTCATGTCTATCTTATCATTGAGACCTTTGGGTTGCAATGTCTGTAAAGACTCAATCCAGAATATCTCCCTTTGCAGGAGCTTACTGCTATTGTCTATACCTTCATATTTGGGAACAACTTCCACTATCTGTGCTCTTAACTGTGCAATGGTGTGATTTGCATCTAGCCAATGCATGGCTACACTTGATGCTCTATTCTTCAATCTAATAGTACTTTTATGCTCCGATAACTTCAGTTTAAACTTCCGCTCTGTCTTGCCTATGTAGGCTTTCCCACATGGACATTTCAAACAGTAAATGATATTGGCTGTGTTACAGTCAGATTTATGCCCCAATTTAATGTATGATCCTGAAACTGGATGTGTAAGAATTGTTCCAGTTATGATATTATTACAGTGTGTACAGTTGTGACATCGAGTGGTCCCTTTGTCAATGTTTTTTTTTACTTTGGTTCGCTGAAGCTTGTAGTAGTTCTTGCAGATTTTTTGATCTGGTATATGCAAATGTCGGTTGTTCACTGAATATACCATTTAAATCTGGTTCATTGGCCAACAGGTCCCATCTTTTTCTGATAATCTTTTTGATACGCATAGACTGGTTGGAAAATTTAGATACAAATGCTGGAGTTGTACATTGCTCGCTTTTTATTTTAACAAAAAGTTCTTCACGTTGTTTGGTTCCAATTCTTTGTATACTCTTCTGTAGTATCTCTGCTGGATAACCTCTTTTTTCAAACCTTTCCTTAAATTCTAGGATTTTCTTGTCTGCTACTGTAGATTCTGAACATATTCTTTTAATGCGAATGAACTGAGAGTACGGGAGGTTCTGAATAAGGCTTCTTGTATGGAAACTTGTATGTAGCAAAGTACTGTTTCTATCAGTAGGTTTCATGAAATTTCTGTGCTGAGTTTGTTTTCGCTTTTCTTTATCAGAACATCCAAAGAGTTAACTTGCTCTCGGCTAATGCAGTATGTAAAATTAATCCTCGGATTCCTCTCATTAAACTCCATGATCAATTTCTCGAGAGTTTCCTGTGATTGTGTCCAAATTAGAAAAATATCGTCGATGTATTGACAATATTGTGCGATACCCTCAATCCAATCTTGGTGTGTTAGAATATAATCATTCTCAAATTTGGACATAAAAATGTTGGCGTATGAAGGTGCGCCTGAAAAACCCATCGACGTACCGGTCAATTGTCCATAGAATTCACTTTTCCACTTAAAATAACTGTTGTGTAAATAGAAAAATAATAACTGTAACAAAAAACTGCTCTGTTCGGATGGCAATTCCATCTTCAAGAGTGCCCATTCCACTGCCTCAATTCCCTCTGTATGAGCTATTGAAGTGTACAGCGCTGTGACATCAGATTGTACACAGTAGCCAATGATCTTTAATCTGACATTCCACCGTCTGTAGTTTAGTTAAAAAATCTGTGGTGTCTTTGATACATGTGCACCAGTTCTGGACGAACTGTTGCAAGAAATGGTCCAGATACCGACCAAGTGGGTCAAAAACAGAGTTACATGCAGAAACAATTGGCCGAAAGGGTGGATCTGTGGGATGCTTGTGGATTTTTGGTGTCATGTAAATTCTTGGTCTCCTAGGGTTGACTGTAATGAGACTGGATTGTAATGCTAAACTGATGGTACCATCCTTTTCTGTTTGGTCAAGTATAGCTCGTAGAATAGACTGCAGCTGTTGTGTTGGGTCAGTGTCAAGTTTAAGATATGTAGTGTTGTCGAGTACATGCTCATTAACCTTTTTCTCATAATATTCAGTGTCCATGGCGACCCATGCTCCACCTTTGTCACCTGGTTTTAGAGTCAAGGTGTTGTTATTCGAGATTCTTCGTATTATTCATTTTTCATATTCCGTCAGGTTCGATGTTTTTCTTGTCTTATAATCAGGTTGCGCACAATCATGTTTTACCAAGTTCTCAAAAATATCCAACGACTTGTGTGATATGGGTGCTTGAAATTTGCTTTTGGGCTTTAATCTTTCTAGCAATGCATCCCGATCTTCATGTACGTCTTGAACAATGTTGGTAAAATAGTGTTTCAGGCAAAGTTTTCGCATAAACCGAAATAGAGCCACGTTTGTGTCTAATTTCGTCGTTCTTGCGGTGGGTACAAACATCCTGCCTTTATTTAAGATGGCCATTTCTTGATTTGTTAGCCTCGTGGAAGAGATGTTGATTATGAGACTAGATTCTTCCCGCTACTCAATTGTCTTGCGGACTTGTCCTCTCCTGGTTTTGACAATATAGGCCGTGTTGTTTTTGGGGGACTCGAAGGAGGTTGCCCTTGGTCTGGAGCCTGTGATAAAAAAGGTGTTGTAGCTGTTGATATGTTCGGAACATGTGCGACTGTACCCTCCGTTGTTATTGTTGATCCTGAGGTACGTATTGAAGGTCTAATGGCTGGAGGTCTATTTATTGATGTATCTTGGTCTGTTGCGATGCTCTCTTCTAAAGAAGACGTGCCCTTCTTGTTCTGGAAAAAACGTTTCTTAGCATAAATTTCAGCCCATGTGTAGACCTCATTTAACTTATAATCTACAGTATCTCTCCGATACTTCCTGATCTTCCCTTCTTGAAGCTCCTTACTGTATTTGTCAAGTTTGAGATTGAGATCTTCCAGTGTTGCACTCCACGTTGAGCTTTCCAGTTGTCGTTCTAAATCAGTTTTGATGTTAAATATTTCTTCTTCCAATTCACGAATAGTTCTGGACAGTTCCTCTATAATTAACAAGATTAGGTCCAGCGAACATTTATTTAAAATGGCGAACCATTTATCCATGAACTTAGCGTTTAAATGAAACCTGAACAACATTGGGCGTATTGCCAATCTTAAACCTTGCGGTATTCTCTGAGCCCTATGATATTGCACTAGGGTGGATGCGTGTAGTCTCTGGTTGAGTTGTCTCCTAGTGAGATACTCTAATTGTTTAAGCTGTTGCATGGTGGACCCCCCGTGTGTATCCACTAGTTTAACTTCATCTATTAATGCATAGATATCTGTTGCCTGTTCACTGGTATATACATGTGTTTCAGCCCTATTGTCGGTGATATTTGTAATAGATTCAAATGTCGCCATGGGGCTAAACCTTGCTGTGCTGCGGTGCTTCCTCCTGTTGCCAAACAGTTACTATAAAATAAGGGGTCCCTATGGGAAAGAGGAGCACTCTTTTCTATGTCTTTAACTAATTTTATACTGCTTGTACAAGGGTGCTGCACTACTACTGTGTGTTGGCTACACACAAGATAAATCAAAATACTAACTGAGGAGTTACCCTGAGGGTAGTGTGCACTGTACCTAATGAACCATAAAGTTCAATACATTTTCTCATATGATAACAATCAAATCATACAAAACCATATATCAGATACTTGTAGACACAATAAAACTAACAATCTAGTTTTTTCAAACAAAGTATATTTTGTATATGACCTATTCTTAATCTTAGTCATATATTGCATTAATTTGTTGAAAAATCACATATTACTGTTTGATGCAATCAATGTAAACATGATTATTGTACTAATCCATATTCAATAAACTCTTTCATTTAATACAACAATTCTTGAACTAGAAACATATGTTGACGCTGGCCCAATGCATTTCGGAACACGTTGCTTCCTTCTTCAGGGGCAGTGGTCTGTGAACAAAAATCTATATTATAGTAATATATACACTCAGATCTTTCTAAGTTACTAAATTTTTAGGGGGTCACCGTGGAAAAAACGAAAGACTGAAGGTGTCACCAGTTATAAAAAAAGAGAGGAGAGAGACTAGAAAATATTGTGTGATCTTAATATTAGCTGTTGAGTGATGTCGGTCACCTTTTTGTTACCTTATATCCCTTCATGGGTATAGTGTGTTAAATGGTGCTCATTTAACTACGACGATGTTGTGTATTTGGTGGACTTGAACAGATACCTAATATGTCTTCTAATAGGTCTTGAGTTTGTATCTGATGCCAATCACTGCCGTGTCCTGTAAATACATAGCCGACATGTACTTATAGTCTTAAGTTTAATGGTAATCATAGGAACCTGACTCTTTCTGCACTCACCACTCGACAATGTAATTGGCCTGTATTAAAGTCCTTCACTGAGGGAGATATGCTGAAGAGTTTCTGCAAAACAGATAACGAATCATCAGTAGCCGCTAACTAGAATAGATACTCGTATAATGAGAACCGACTCGTGCACTCACCTATCGTACCAGTATCTAAGCGTACCCTTTACTCGACGTTCACCAAAAAGCCTTCTTGTACAAGTGGTATCTGCAAAATGACAACGCGCGAATATAACTAGTGGCACTAATTATTTCTAACCTTGGACAAAACCTTAATGTAAGTTAAAAGCTATCCTTACCGTTCAGTTGTCTTAAACTTCTCCCTCTCAAGTCTGTCAGCCAAAACGCCGCTAGCGTCCTGCCGTGCGTGCTTGCCGTGCTTTACATGCCGGTTAATTATCAAAAATCCCGTGATGCATGAACTCTGGGATATGTAGTTCTTTAATGTCCGTGTCACTAATGCAGAGTCTTTATTTGTTTTATAACCTGCCTAATCTCTATATATCAAAATCTACAAACAAAAGTGTACCAGTAAAATAAAGTCCTACGCGCCAATCACTATAGACGTAAGCATTTCTATGAAGGTGGAAAACGTACCGCATATAATTATACGAACTCTGTAGAGTGGTAGTTTATAGGGAGTGTTGCTATCTGCCCTGCAATATGCCTCTCGTTCAGCAATCTATACCTGTTCATGTAATCTAAATAGATGATAAGAACACATGTCATATATCGGACCCTTATGGGGATCTGTAATTTAACGAGGAGAGACGCCTCAATCATCTAAAATCGTTATCACCAAAATATAGAGGTGACTAAGTTATCACCTGGGATAATCTAATATAAGGTAGTGGTGGAAGGATCATATTCTTGCAAGGTGGATAATCCCTTTAACATCCAAACAGCTTATAATTTAAGTTGTAGACAAGAAGGTACCATATAAAAGTATGTGAAGGGCATCTCTTATGACGTAGTCAGACAAAGCTGTTAATACACTCCATGCATTCATGTTGATTAGGTGATAGTACGTGCTCACTCATCATCCTGCGTGGGGCAAATAAACTGGTAGTTATGCTATATTCTTAGTGCATCAATACTCTTCGATTACCTGTTACATATATCCCTGCTGCATCTATCATAATGTTCTAACTATATCGGCTCGATCTCGATTTAGTCAAATCAATAAATGTCATTTAAAGATAGACATGACATATATGTACTGCCTTGTGCCAAGGATTCATGGTTAATGTCAGTATGCATCCATATTCACTATATTCTACAATTAGAAAACATTCAGCCTATGTAGTAGTTATATTAGAACAATAACTATATGCCATTACAGTACTTGAGTCATAAGTTATACACAATATCTACAGTAAATCACTCTCTCTCATATATTGTACCATGTGATGTTAAATCCTTATCATTGTGTGCATCTAGATGCACATGTGTATAGTATACTAAAGCTACAACCCCAATGATTCTGGTTACTTACAAGAAGCAGCTCATGTCTATCTTATCATTGAGACCTTTGGGTTGCAATGTCTTTAAAGACTCAATCCAGAATATCTCCCTTTGCAGGAGCTTACTGTTGTTGTCTATACCTTCATATTTGGGAACAACTTCCACTATCTGTGCTCTTAACTGTGCAATGGTGTGATTTGCATCTAGCCAATGCATGGCTACACTTGATGCTCTATTCTTCAATCTAATAGTACTTTTATGCTCTGATAACCTCAGTTTAAACTTCCGCTCTGTCTTGCCTATGTAGGCTTTCCCACATGGACATTTCAAACAGTAAATGATATTGGCTGTGTTACAGTCAGAGGTATGCCGCAATTTAATGTATGATCCTGAAACTGGATGTGTAAGAATTGTTCCAGTTATGAAATTATTACAGTGTGTACAGTTGTGACATCGAGTGGTCCCTTTGTCAATGTTTTTTTTACTTTGGTTCGCTGAAGCTTGTAGTAGTTCTTGCAGATTTTTTGATCTGGTATATGCAAAGTTCGGTTGTTCACTGAATATACCATTTAAATCTGGTTCATTGGCCAACAGGTCCCATCTTTTTCTGATAATCTTTTTGATACGCATAGACTGGTTGGAAAATTTAGAAACAAATGTTGGAGTTGTAGATTGCTCCCTTTTTATTTTAACAAAAAGTTCTTCACGTTGTTTGGTTCCAATTCGTTGTATACTCTCCTGTAGTATCTCTGCTGGATAACCTCTTTTTTCAAACCTTCCTTAAATTCTAGGATTTTCTTGTCTGCTACTGTAGATTCTGAACATATTATTTTAATGCGAATGAACTGAGAGTACGGGAGGTTCTGAATAAGGCTACTTGGATGGAAACTTGTATGTAGCAAAGTACTGTTTCTATCAGTAGGTTTTATGAAAATTTCTGTGCTGAGTTTGTTTTGGCTTTTCTTTATCAGAACATCCAAATAGTTAACTTGCTCTCGGCTAATGCAGTATGTAAACTTAATCCTCGGATTCCTCTCATTAAGCTCCATGATCAATTTCTCGAGAGTTTCCTGTGATTGTGTCCAAATTAGAAAAATATCGTCGATGTATCAACAATATTGTGCGATACCCTCAATCCAATCTTGGTGTGTTAGAATATAATCATTCTCAAATTTGGACATAAAAATGTTGGCGTATGAAGGTGCGCCTGAAAAACCCATCGACGTACCGGTCAATTGTCCATAGAATTCACTTTTCCACTGAAAATAACTGTTGTGTAAACAGAAAAATAATAACTGTAACAAAAAAATGCTCTGTTCAGATGGCAATTCCATCTTCAAGAGTGCCCATTCCACTGACTCAATTCCCTCTGTATGAGCTATTGAAGTGTACAGCGCTGTGACATCTATTGTACACACTAGCCAATGATCTTTAATCTGAGATTCCATCGTCTGTAGTTTAGTTAAAAAATCCGTGGTGTCTTTGATATTTTTGCACCAGTTCTGGACGTACTGTTGCAAGAAATGGTCCAGATACAGACCAAGAGGTTTAAAAATAGAGTTACATGCAGAAACAATTGGCCGAAAGGGTGGATCTGTGGGATGCTTGTGGATTTTCGGTGTCATGTAAATTCTTGGTCTCCTAGGGTTGACTGTAATGAGACTGGATTTTAATGCCAAACTGATGGTACCATCCTTTTCTGTTTGGTCAAGTATAGCTCGTAGAATAGACTGCAGCTGTTGTGTTGGGTCAGTGTCAAGTTTAAGATATGTAGTGTTGTCGAGTTCATGCTCATTAACCTTTTTCTCATAATATTCAGTGTCCATGGCGACCCATGCTCCACCTTTTTTCACCTGGTTTTAGAGTCAAGGTGTTGTTATTCGAGATTCCTCGTATTATTCGTTTTTCATATTCCGTCAGGTTCGATGTTTTTCTTGTCTTATAACCAAGTTGCGCACAATCATGTTTTACCATGTTCTCAAAAATATCCAACGACTTGTGTGATATGGGTGCTTGAAATTTGCTTTTGGGCTTTAATCTTTCTAGCAATGCATCCCGATCTTCATGTACGTCTTGAACAATGTTGGTAAAATAGTGTTTCAGGCAAAGTTTTCGCATAAACCGAAATAGAGCCACGTTTGTGTCTAATTTCGTCGTGCTTGCGGTGGGTACAAACATCCTGCCTTTATTTAAGATGGCCATTTCGTGATTTGATAGCCTCGTGGAAGAAATGTTGATTATGAGACTAGATTCTTCCTGCTTCTCAATTGTCTTGCGGCCTTGTCCTCTCCTGGTTTTGACAATATAGGCCCTGTTGTTTTTGGGGGACTCGAAGGAGGTTGCCCTTGGTCTGGAGCCTGTGATAAAAAAGGTGTTGTAGCTGTTGATGTATTCGGAACATGTGCGACTGTACCCTCCGTTGTTATCGTTGATCCTGAGGTACGTATTGAAGGTCTAATGGCTGGAGGTCTATTTATTGCTGTATCTTGGTCTGTTGCGATGCTCTCTTCTGAAGAAGAAGTGCCCTTCCTGTTCTGGAAAAAACGTTTCTCAGCATAAATTTCAGCCCACGTGTAGACCTCATTTAACTTATAATCTACAGTATCTCTCCGATACTTCCTGATCTTCCCTTCTTGAAGCTCCTTACTGTATTTGTCAAGTTTGAGATTGAGATCTTCCAGTGTTGCACTCCACGTTGAGCTTTCCAGTTGTCGTTCTAAATCAGTTTTGATGTTAAATAATTCTTCTTCCAATTCACGAATAGTTCTGGACAGTTCCTCTATAATTAACAAGATTAGGTACAGCGAACATTTATTTAAAATGGCGAACCATTTATCCATGAACTTAGCGTTTAAATGAAACCTGAACAACATTGGGCGTATTGCCAATCTTAAACCTCGCGGTATTCTCTGAGCCCTATGATATTGCACTAGGGTGGATGCGTGTAGTCTCTGGTTGAGTTGTCTCCTAGTGAGATACTCTAATTGTTTAAGCTGTTGCATGGTGGACCCCCCGTGTGTATCCACTAGTTTAACTTCATCTATTAATGCATAGATATCTGTTGCCTGTTCACTGGTATATACATGTGTTTCAGCCCTATTGTCGGTGATATTTGTAATAGATTCAAATGTCGCCATGGTGCTAAATCTTGCTGTGCTGCGGTGCTTCCTCCTGTTGCCAAACAGTTACTATAAAATAAGGGATCCCTATGGGAAAGAGGAGCACTCTTTTCTATGTCTTTAACTAATTTTATACTGCTTGTACAAGGGTGCTGCACTACTACTGTGTGTTGGCTACACACAAGATAAATCAAAATACTAACTGAGGAGTTACCCTGAGGGTAGTGTGCACTGTACCTAATGAACCATAAAGTTCAATACATTTTCTCATATGATAACAATCAAATCATACAAAACCATATATCAGATACTTGTAGACGCAATAAAACTAACAATCTAGTTTTTTCAAACAAAGTATATTTTGTATATGACCTATTCTTAATCTTAGTCATATATTGCATTAATTTGTTGAAAAATCACATATTACTGTTTGATGCAATCAATGTAAACATGAATATTGTACTAATCCATATTCAATAAACTATTTCATTTAATACAACAATTCTTGAACTAGAAACATATGTTGACGCTGGCCCAATGCATTTCGGAACACGTTGCTTCCTTCTTCAGGGGCAGTGGTCTGTGAACAAAAATCTATATTATAGTAATATATACACTCAGATCTTTCTAAGTTACTAAATTTTTAGGGGGTCACCGTGGAAAAAACGAAAGACTGAAGGTGTCACCAGTTATAAAAAAAGAGAGGAGAGAGACTAGAAAATATTGTGTGATCTTAATATTAGCTGTTGAGTGATGTAGGTCACCTTTTTGTTACCTTATATCCCTTCATGGGTATAGTGTGTTAAATGGTGCTCATTTAACTACGACGATGTTGTGTATTTGGTGGACTTGAACAGATACCTAATATGTCTTCTAATAGGTCTTGAGTTTGTATCTGATGCCAATCACTGCCGTGTCCTGTAAATACATAGCCGACATGTACTCATAGTCTTAAGTTTAATGGTAATCATAGGAACCTGACTCTTTCTGCACTCACCACTCGACAATGTAATTGGCCTGTATTAAAGTCCTTCACTGAGGGAGATATGCTGTAGAGTTTCTGCAAAACAGATAACGAATCATCAGTAGCCGCTAACTAGAATAGATACTCGTATAATGAGAACCGACTCGTGCACTCACCTATCGTACCAGTATCTAAGCGTACCCTTCACTCGACGTTCACCAAAAAACCTTCTTGTACAAGTGGTATCTGCAAAATGACAACGCGTAATTATAACTAGTGGCACTAATTATTTCTAACCTTGGACTAAACCTTAATGTAAGTTAAAAGCTATCCTTACCGTTCAGTTGTCTTAAACGTCTCCCTCTCAAGTCTGTCAGCCAAAACGCCGCTAGCGTCCTGCCGTGCGTGCTTGCCGTGCTTTACATGCCGGTTAATTATCAAAAATCCTGTGATGCATGAACTCTGGGATATGTAGTTCTTTAATGTCCGTGTCACTAATGCAGAGTCTTTATTTGGTTTATAGCCTGCCTAATCTCTATATATCAAAATCTACAAACAAAAGTGTACCAGTAAAATAAAGTCCTACGCGCCAATCACTATAGACGTAAGCATTTCTATGAAGGTGGAAAACGTACCGCATATAATTATACGAACTCTGTAGAGTGGTAGTTTATAGGGAGTGTTGCTATCTGCCCTGCAATATGCCTCTCGTTCAGCAATCTATACCTGTTCATGTAATCTAAATAGATGATAAGAACACATGTCATATATCGGACCCTTAGGGGGATCTGTAATTTAACGAGGAGAGACGCCTCAACCATCTAAAATCGTTATCACCAAAACATTGAGGTGACTAAGTTACCACCTGGGATAATCTAATATAAGGTAATGGTGGAAGGATCATATTTTTGCAAGGTGGATAATCCCTTTAATATCCAAACAGCTTATAATTTAAGTTGTAGACAAGAAGGTACCATATAAAAGTATGTGAAGGGCATCTCTTATGACGTAGTCAGATAAAGCTGTTAATACACTCCATGCATTCATGTTGATTAGGTGATAGTACGTGCTCACTCATCATCCTGCGTGGGGCAAATAAACTGATAGCTCTGCTATATTCTTAGCGCATCAATACTCTTCGATTACCTGTTACTTATATCCCTGCTGCATCTATCATAACTTTCTAACTATATTGTCTCGATCTCGATTTAGTCAAATCATTAAATGTCATTTAAAGATAGACATGACATATATGTACTGCCTTGTGCCAAGGATTCATGGTTAATGTCAGTATGCATCCATATTCACTATATTCTACAATTAGAAAACATTCAGCCTATGTAGTAGTTATATTAGAACAATAACTATATGCCATTACAGTACTTGAGTCATAAGTTATACACAATATCTACAGTAAATCACTCTCTCTCATATATTGTACCATGTGATGTTAAATCCTTATCATTGTGTGCATCTAGATGCACATGTGTATAGTATACTAGCAGCCCGTACCGACGTTGTCCGGGTATGAATTGCTGCCGGCCAGTAGTATATTGTTTTGTAGGATTTCGTTTTGATAGCATTTCTTATCTGTGACAGGCCTGTGAAACGCTCTGATTCACAGTGCACTGCTGATGCACTTAAGAGTGCGCGTTCAATAGTGTGTGAACTCGAGTTGCCCTACTTTATTTTTCCTTGAAATATTATAAAGCGCGAACTCGACAACTTGGCATGAGCACAATTTACATTACAGAAGAATACATTCATTTGTGGTAGGCACGAGGAGACAAAGCGATTTGCCTGGAATCACAGGATTTTGAGCTGATGCCGAGATTCGAACGTAGCTCCCCAGCTCTAAAGTTCGCAATTCTAGAACTTGTGGCGGGATGTGTGCCTAAAAGTGTATGTCGGTGCTGGCCATCAATGAGAGAGACCGGTGCATTTTTCAAATCGGTGGAGAAAAAAATATGAGTATGTTGCTGGAGATGTGGGCCGCCGTGCCACCAATGTACTTACCGTGGGAGGATAAACACCCATTATTCGGCAACTCTCTTTCCGCATACCATCACTCCGCATACTTTCATTACGAAGATACCATGACTCCGAATGCCATTATAACGCATGGCATTATATTTTATATGCTTTTACCACGCATACATTTACAAAGAAATTCGTTGCAAATGCATGAATGGTAAAAGCATTTTTTTTTTATGTTTGGATAAGGTAAGTATGGGTAAAGGGGTATTTGTTTTGGGGTACTAAGGTATATGTCTTGGGGTGTTTGGGTATTTTAAGGGTTCAGGTATAGTTTTGGTTATGGGGTACAGGGGTAGTTTTAGGGTTTACGGATAGGTATGGGTTTTGGGGTACAGGGGTATTTTTAGGGTTCAGGGCTAGGTTTGGGTTTTCGGGTATAGGGGTATTTTTAGGGGTCAGGTGTAGGTTTGGGTTTTGGGGTACAAGGGTATTTTAAGGGTTCAGGGCTAGGTTTGAGTTTTGGGGTACAGGGGTATTTTTAGGGTTCAGGGCTAGGTTTGGGTTTTGGGGTACAGGGGTATTTTATGGTTCAGGGGTAGGTTTGGGTTTTGGGGTACAGGGTTATTTTTATGGTTCAGGGCTAGGTTTGGGTTTTGGGGTACAGGGGTATTTTTAGGGTTCAGGGGTAGGTTTGGGTTTTGAGGTACAGGGGTATTTTTAGGGTTTAGGGATAGGTTTTGGTTTTGGGGTACAGGGTATATTTATAGGGTTAAGATGGGTTAGTGTTTAAGGGTGTTGGGGTATTTTAAGGAGTAAGGGTGGGTTATGATTATGGGGTGCAGGGGTATTTAAAGGGAGCAGGGTGGACACCCGGAGCAGGAATGTACAGAACCTGGGAAGAAAAAACAATGAAATATTTGGCACAACGCTTGCTTTTTCCACCCCGTAATCCCACGCCCCGCACACGCCCAGGCCCCCAGCACACGAAATGAGACATGGCATGAAGGGCGGAACGTAAAAACAACAGTTGATGGACAGAATGCAGAACAATGTCATACATTCACCCCAGTACAGAGATCTGGGCCTAAATCCATCGTTTTTTTTGCACTCCACACCACCCCAGTTCAGACATGACCATATGCAAATCAGCCTTGACCCTGTGCATCTTGGGAACAGTCCAGCCCGAACTGCCAAGCCATGTCTTTCCTGGACCGGAATCAAGCATCCTAGGACCTAGGAATCAAGCATCCTAAGACCGGTTTCTTCAGCCAGGATAGCTTGACTCCAGTGGTGTGGAGAGCATGGGATTCACGTCTGAGCATACCCATCCCACTCGGGGTGACAAATGCAAAAACAACAGTTGATGGACAGAATGCAGAACAATGTCATACATTCATCCCAGTGCAGAGATCTGGGCCTAAATCCATTTTTTTTTTGCATTGCACACCACCCCAGTTCAGACATGGCCATATGCAAATCAGCCTTGACCCTGGGCCTCATGGGAACAGTCCAGCCCGAACTGCCAAGCCATGTCTTTCCTGGACGGGAATCAAGCATCCTAGGACAGGTTTCTGGCTATCAGCCGTCTTCAGCCAGGATAGCTTGACTCCAGTGGTGTGGAGAGCATGGGACTCAAGTCGGAGCATAGCCATTCAACTCAGGGTGACAAATGCAAAAACAACAGTTGATGGACAGAATGCAGAACAATATCATACATTTGCCCCAGTACAGAAATTTGGGCTTGAAACCATCCTTTTTTGCACTCCACACCACCCCAATTCAGACATGTACATATGCAAATCAGCCTTGACCCTGTGCCTCATGGGAACAGTCCAGCCCGAACTGCCAAGCCATGTCCTTCCTGAACCAGAATCAACCATTCTAGGACCAGTTTCTAGCTATCAGCCGTCTTCAGCCAGGATAGCTTGACTTCAGTGGTGTGGAGAGCATGGGACTCACGTCTGAGCATACCCATCCCACTCGTGGTGACCAATGCAAAAACAACAGTTGATGGACAGAATGCAGAACAATGTCATGCATTCACCCCAGTACAGAGATCTGGGCCTAAATCCATCGTTTTTTTGCACTCCACACCACCCCAGTTCAGACATGGCCATATGCAAATCAGCCTTGACCCTGTGCCTCATGGGAACAGTCCGGCCTGAAGGGCGTAACATACCACACGCCCCCAGCGTTTGTCACGCCCCCCAGCACACGCCCACAGCACAATGCAGACACGCCCACAAGGGACTACTTTGCTGGCACCGTTCTTTTACCTTTTAAATGTATATGGTGGGCGTCTGCATAGCCTTTGTCCTTCTGCTGCAACTGCCCTTTCCAACGCTGTATTGGGTGTTGTGATTGGTGCTGTGGTTCCAGAGATTACCCGCCTCAAAGGTTTGGGCTCTCTCTTTATTATATTAGTATGGACTAAAGCTACAACCCCAATGATTCTAGTTACTTACAAGAAGCAGCTCATGTCTATCTTATCATTGAGACCTTTGGGTTGCAATGTCTGTAAAGACTCAATCCAGAATATCTCCCTTTGCAGGAGCTTACTGCTATTGTCTATACCTTCATATTTGGGAACAACTTCCACTATCTGTGCTCTTAACTGTGCAATGGTGTGATTTGCATCTAGCCAATGCATGGCTACACTTGATGCTCTATTCTTCAATCATATGGTACTTTTATGCTCCGATAACCTCAGTTTAAACTTCCGCTCTGTCTTGCCTATGTAGGCTTTCCCACATGGACATTTCAAACAGTAAATGATATTGGCTGTGTTAGTCAGATTTATGCCGCAATTTAATGTATGATCCTGAAACTGGATGTGTAAGAATTGTTCCAGTTATGATATTATTACAGTGTGTACAGTTGTGACACCGAGTGGTCCCTTTGTCAATGTTTTTTTTACTTTGGTTCGCTGAAGCTTGTAGTAGTTCTTGCAGATTTTTTGATCTGGTATATGCAAAGGTCGGTTGTTCACTGAATATACCATTTAAATCTGGTTCATTGGCCAACAGGTCCCATCTTTTTCTGATAATCTTTTTGATACGCATAGACTGGTTGGAAAATTTAGATACAAATGCTGGAGTTGTACATTGCTCGCTTTTTATTTTAACAAAAAGTTCTTCACGTTGTTTGGTTCCAATTCTTTGTATACTCTTCTGTAGTATCTCTGCTGGATAACCTCTTTTTTCAAACCTTTCCTTAAATTCTAGGATTTTCTTGTCTGCTACTGTAGATTCTGAACATATTCTTTTAATGCGAATGAACTGAGAGTACGGGAGGTTCTGAATAAGGCTTCTTGTATGGAAACTTGTATGTAGCAAAGTACTGTTTCTATCAGTAGGTTTCATGAAATTTCTGTGCTGAGTTTGTTTTCGCTTTTCTTTATCAGAACATCCAAATAGTTAACTTGCTCTCGGCTAATGCAGTATGTAAAATGAATCCTCGGATTCCTCTCATTAAGCTCCATGATCAATTTCTCGAGAGTTTCCTGAGATTGTGTCCAAATTAGAAAAATATCGTCAATGTATTGACAATATTGTGCGATACCCTCAATCCAATCTTGGTGTGTTAGAATATAATCATTCTCAAATTTGGACATACAAATGTTGGCGTATGAAGGTGTGCCTGAAAAACCCATCGACGTACCGGTCAATTGTCCATAGAATTCACTTTTCCACTTAAAATAACTGTTGTGTAAACAGAAAAATAATAACTGTAACAAAAAACTGCTCTGTTCGGATGGCAATTCCATCTTCAAGATTGCCCATTCCACTACCTCAATTCCCTCTGTATGAGCTATTGAAGTGTACAGTGCTGTGACATCAGATTGTACACAGTAGCCAATGATCTTTAATCTGACATTCCATCGTCTGTAGTTTAGTTAAAAAATCTGTGGTGTCTTTGATACATGTGCACCAGTTCTGGACGAACTGTTGCAAGAAATGGTCCAGATACCGACCAAGTGGGTCAAAAATAGAGTTAACTGCAGAAACAATTGGCCGAAAGGGTGGATCTGTGGGATGCTTGTGGATTTTCGGTGTCATGTAAATTCTTGGTCTCCTAGGGTTGACTGTAATGAGACTGGATTTTAATGCTAAACTGATGGCACCATCCTTTTCTGTTTGGTCAAGTATAGCTCGTAGAATAGACTGCAGCTGTTGTGTTGGGTCAGTGTCAAGTTTAAGATATGTAGTGTTGTCGAGTACATGCTCATTAACCTTTTTCTCATAATATTCAGTGTCCATGGCGACCCATGCTCCACCTTTGTCACCTGGTTTTAGAGTCAAGGAGTTGTTATTCGAGATTCCTCGAATTATTCATTTTTCATATTCCGTCAGGTTCGATGTTTTTCTTGTCTTATAATCAGGTTGCGCACAATCATGTTTTACCAAGTTCTCAAAAATATCCAACGACTTGAGTGATATGGGTGCTTGAAATTTGCTTTTGGGCTTTAATATTTCTAGCAATGCATCCCGATCTTCATGTACGTCTTGAACAATGTTGGTAAAATAGTGTTTCAGGCGAAGTTTTCGCATAAACCAAAATAGAGCCACGTTTGTGTCTAATTTCGTCGTGCTTGCGGTGGGTACAAACATCCTGCCTTTATTTAAGATGGCCATTTCTTGATTTGATAGCCTCGTGGAAGAGATGTTGATTATGAGACTAGATTCTTCCCGCTTCTCAATTGTCTTGCGGCCTTGACCTCTCCTGGTTTTGACAATATAGGCCCTGTTGTTTTTGGGGGACTCGAAGGAGGTTGCCCTTGGTCTGGAGCCTGTGATAAAAAAGGTGTTGTAGCTGTTGATATGTTCGGAACATGTGCGACTGTACCCTCCGTTGTTATTGTTGATCCTGAGGTACGTATTGAAGGTCTAATGGCTGGAGGTCTATTTATTGATGTATCTTGGTCTGTTGCGATGCTCTCTTCTAAAGAAGAAGTGCCCTTCTTGTTCTGGAAAAAACGTTTCTTAGCATAAATTTCAGCCCACGTGTAGACCTCATTTAACTTATAATCTACAGTATCTCTCCGATACTTCCTGATCTTCCCTTCTTGAAGCTCCTTACTGTATTTGTCAAGTTTGAGATTGAGATCTTCCAGTGTTGCACTCCACGTTGAGCTTTCCAGTTGTCGTTCTAAATCAGTTTTGATGTTAAATATTTCTTCTTCCAATTCACGAATAGTTCTGGACAGTTCCTCTATAATTAACAAGATTAGGTCCAGCGAACATTTATTTAAAATGGCGAACCATTTATCCATGAACTTAGCGTTTAAATGAAACCTGAACAACATTGGGCGTATTGCCAATCTTAAACCTTGCGGTATTCTCTGAGCCCCATGATATTGAACTAGGGTGGATGCGTGTAGTCTCTGGTTGAGTTGTCTCCTAGTGAGATACTCTAATTGTTTAAGCAGTTGCATGGTGGACCCCCGTGTGTATCCACTAGTTTAACTTCATCTATTAATGCATAGATATCTGTTGCCTGTTCACTGGTATATACATGTGTTTCAGCCCTATTGTCGGTGATATTTGTAATAGATTCAAATGTTGCCATGGTGCTAAATCTTTCTGTGCTGCGGTGCTTCCTCCTGTTGCCAAACAGTTACTATAAAATAAGGGGTCCCTACGGGAAAGAGGAGCACTCTTTTCTATGTCTTTAACTAATTTTATACTGCTTGTACAAGGGTGCTGCACGACTACTGTGTGTTGGCTACACACAAGATAAATCAAAATACTAACTGAGGAGTTACCCTGAGTGTAGTGTGCACTGTACCTAATGAACCATAAAGTTCAATACATTTTCTCATATGATAACAATCAAATCATGCAAAACCATATATCAGATACTTGTAGACACAATAAAACTAACAATCTAGTTTTTTCAAACAAAGTATATTTTGTATATGACCTATTCTTAATCTTAGTCATATATTGAATTAATTTGTTGAAAAATCATATATTAATGTTTGATGCAATCAATGTAAACATGATTATTGTACTAATCCATATTCAATAAACCATTTAATTTAATACAACAATTCTTGAACTAGAAACATATGTTGACTCTGGACCAATGCATTTCGGAACGCGTCGGTTCCTTCTTCAGGGGAAGTGGTCTGTGAACAAAAATCTATATTATAGTAATATATACACTCAGATCTTTCTAACTTACTAAATTTTTAGGGAGTCACCGTGGAAAAAACGAAAGACTGAAGGTGTCACCAGTTATAAAAAAAGAGAGGAGAGAGACTAGAAAATATTGTGTGGTCTTAATATTAGCTGTTGAGTGATGTAGGTCACCTTTTTGTTACCTTATATCCCTTCATGGGTATAGTGTGTTAAATGGTGCTCATTTAACTACAACGATGTTGTGTATTTGGTGGACTTGAACAGATACCTAATATGTCTTCTAATAGGTCTTGAGTTTGTATCTGATGCCAATCACTGCAGTGTCCGGTAAATACATAGCCGACATTTACTCATAGTCTTAAGTTTAATGGTAATCATAGGAACCTGACTCTTTCTGCACTCACCACTCGACAATGCAATTGGCCTGTATTAAAGTCCTTCACTGAGGTAGATGTGCTGTAGAGTTTCTGCAAAACAGATAACGAATCATCAGTAGCCGCTAACTAGAATAGATACTCGTATAATGAGAACCGACTCGTGCTCTCACCTATCGTACCAGTATCTAAGCGTGCCCTTCACTCGACGTTCTCCAAAAAGCCTTCTTGTACAAGTGGTATCTGCAAAATGACAACACGCGAATATAACTAGTGGCACTAATTATTTCTAACCTTGGACAAAACCTTAATGTAAGTTAAAAGCTATCCTTACCGTTCAGTTGTCTTAAACTTCTCCCTCTCAAGTCTGTCAGCCAAAACGCCGCTAGCGTCCTGCCGTGCGTGCTTGCCGTGCTTTACATGCCGGTTAATTATCAAAAATCCTGTGATGCATGAACTCTGGGATATGTAGTTCTTTAATGTCCGTGTCACTAATGCAGAGTCTTTATTTGTTTTATAACCTGCCTAATCTCTATATATCAAAATCTACAAACAAAAGTGTACCAGTAAAATAAAGTCCTACGCGCCAATCACTATAGACGTAAGCATTTCTATGAAGGTGGAAAACGTACCGCATATAATTATACTAACTCTGTAGAGTGGTAGTTTATAGCGAGTGTTGCTATCTGCCCTGCAATATGCCTCTCGTTCAGCAATCTATACCTGTTCATGTTATCTAAATAGATGATAAGAACACCTGTCATATATCGGACCCTTATGGGGATCTGTAATTTAACGAGGAGAGACGCCTCAATCATCTAAAATCGTTATCACCAAAATATAGAGGTGACTAAGTTACCACCTGGGATAATCTAATATAAGGTAGTGGTGGAAGGATCATATTCTTGCAAGGTGGATATTCCCTTTAACATCCAAACAGCTTATAATTTAAGTTGTAGACAAGAAGGTACCAGATAAAAGTATGTGAAGGGCATCTCTTATGACGTAGTCAGACAAAGCTGTTAATACACTCCATGCATTCATGTTGATTAGGTGATAGTACGTGCTCACTCATCATCCTGCGTGGGGCAAATAAACTGGTAGTTATGCTATATTCTTAGTGCATCAATACTCTTCGATTACCTGTTACATATATCCCTGCTGCATCTATCATAATGTTCTAAATATATCGGCTCGATCTCGATTTAGTCAAATCATTAAATGTCATTTAAAGATAGACATGACATATATGTACTGCCTTGTGCCAAGGATTCATGGTTAATGTCAGTATGCATCCATATTCACTATATTCTACAATTAGAAAACATTCAGCCTATGTAGTAGTTATATTAGAACAATAACTATATGCCATTACAGTACTTGAGTCATAAGTTATACACAATATCTACAGTAAATCACTCTCTCTCATATATTGTACCATGTGATGTTAAATCCTTATCATTGTGTGCATCTAGATGCACATGTGTATAGTATACTAAAGCTACAACCCCAATGATTCTGGTTACTTACAAGAAGCAGCTCATGTCTATCTTATCATTGAGACCTTTGGGTTGCAATGTCTGTAAAGACTCAATCCAGAATATCTCCCTTTGCAGGAGCTTACTGCTGTTGTCTATACCTTCATATTTGGGAACAACTTCCGCTATCTGTGCTCTTAACTGTGCAATGGTGTGATTTGCATCTAGCCAATGCATGGCTACACTTGATGCTCTATTCTTCAATCTAATAGTACTTTTATGCTCTGATAACCTCAGTTTAAACTTCCGCTCTGTCTTGCCTATGTAGGCTTTCCCACATGGACATTTCAAACAGTAAATGATATTGGCTGTGTTACAGTCAGAGGTATGCCGCAATTTAATGTATGATCCTGAAACTGGATGTGTAAGAATTGTTCCAGTTATGAAATTATTACAGTGTGTACAGTTGTGACATCGAGTGGTCCCTTTGTCAATGGTTTTTTTACTTTGGTTCGCTGAAGCTTGTAGTAGTTCTTGCAGATTTTCTGATCTGGTATATGCAAAGGTCGGTTGTTCACTGAATATACCATTAAAATCTGGTTCATTGGCCAACAGGTCCCATCTTTTTCTGATAATCTTTTTGATACGCATAGACTGGTTGGAAAATTTTGATACAAATGTTGGAGTTGTAGATTGCTCCCTTTTTATTTTAACAAAAAGTTCTTCACGTTGTTTGGTTCCAATTCTTTGTATACCCTTCTGTAGTATCTCTGCTGGATAACCTCTTTTTTCAAACCTTTCCTTAAATTCTAGGGGGCAGATTTATGTTAACTGGCACATCCCCAGGGATGCGCCAGTTAATGTGCGCCACAGTGCGCCACAGCTCCGCCACCCATGGTGCGCCGCATTTACAATGCGGCGCACCATGGGGCAAAAACGGCACAGATGCGTGACACATCTGTGCCGTAAAGGCGGCGCATTGCTGGAGTTGCGTCGCAATCGCGGTGCAGCTCCAGCAAGGTTCGGGGGTGCCCTATCTGACCAATGCTGCATCAAGACATACGCCTGCTTCAAGCAGGCGCAGGCTTTTGACGCAGCATTGGCCTGAAAGTGACTGAGTGAAATCTTATAGATTTCACTCAGCCACTTTTGTGAGGCGCACCTGCCCCGGAACGCCCACCCTGCGCTGGAACGCCCACAAGCGGCGCAGGGCTTTACAACGTGACGCATCTGCCTAGATGCGTCACATTGTAAATCGTTCGTAGGGATGCGCCACGTTTACGCCGCCTTGCGTGACGCAACAGCGGCATAAACGTGGCGCAAGGGCCTCATAAATCTGCCCCTAGGATTTTCTTGTCTGCTACTGTAGATTCTGAACATATTCCTTTAATGCGAATGAACTGAGAGTACGGGAGGTTCTGAATAAGGCTTCTTGGATGGAAACTTGTATGTAGCAAAGTACTGTTTCTATCAGCAGGTTTTATGAAAATTTCTGTGCTGAGTTTGTTTTGGCTTTTCTTTATCAGAACATCCAAATAGTTAACTTGCTCTCGGCTAATGCAGTATGTAAACTTAATCCTCGGATACCTCTCATTAAGCTCCATGATCAATTTCTCGAGAGTTTCCTGTGATTGTGTCCAAAGTAGAAAAATATCGTCGATGTATCGACAATATTGTGCGATATCCTCAATCCAATCTTGGTGTGTTAGAATATAATCATTCTCAAATTTGGACATAAAAATGTTGGCGTATGAAGGTGCGCCTGAAAAACCCTGCTGGCCACGTCATACAGCAGCACCTCTTGTAGGGCAGACGTAACAGCCAGACATGGCTCTAGGGCGGTGCGATCAGTACCACTGCTGACTTGGGTGGGGCATAATTTTTCAAGTATATTATCATTTAAAAAGCACCTACTGCTACATTCCTGGCCTACATCAATTTTCAGGCATCAATTAAAATGCCAGTGTAACCCTGATGATTAATCGTCTTCCTGGAAAGAGGCCGGAGGTTTGTCTACTGGAGGTTTTGACTCATCCTAAGGTAGTACAGAGGGTTGAAATGCCTGCTTCTAAGAACTTATACTATGCGGATGACAAAGTGCATATAATGTAAATAGGTCAGTAGGCTACTGCTTCTGTAAGAGATCTCGTTTTGTACCTTGTCCATTATAAGTCAAAATCTTAACATAGAACATTGAGCTAATAACTGCCATCAAAGAGCTGCATGCAAACTGCATGGAATGTTAGATCTATGTTTTTTTGCCCAGTCTTTCATCCCTAATCTTACAAAGAGGGTTTAATTCATACAAATAATTCTTATTATTAAAGAGAACCCATAATAATGATGTTATGTTTTAAATTCAGAATTTGTGCTTTTCCAGAATAATGACCCTTAAACTAAATTGCCTATTTATACTGGTTGTGTTAGAATACCACCTGTAAGCAGGGACACTGCTCTTAAACAGGAGAAGGAAAGAGATTGCTATCATATTATGGGGCAGACAGAACACTGGCAGAGGATGGACTGCTACTTTAGGCTGTGCAACATGGTTGCACCACCAGAAAGGTGCCCTAGCCTGGACTGCCACCAACAGCCATACTACCAAGCTGCCTGAAGACCATTGCCTCATGTAAAAGGAGATCTGCCACTAGCCCTCCCTCTTGCTCCACAGACCACCTAGAGAGACGTCAACAGCACAAGCAACACTAAACGAAACTACAGCCATGGAAAGTTCACAGAGACACTGCCAAACAGGGGACATCAACATGTTTGTAACACTTACTAGGCACCTGCAGGCAAAATAGAGTGGCAAATCCTGCAGTGCCACTTAGCCAAGGACAGACTACAGCAGCCGGCCCCAGAAACCTCCAGGACAGTCTGACACCACAGAGGGAGAAGCCCAGCATGATGCTGAAGCCAATGCATTGCCAGAGTGCACACAGACATTGTTTGGTTACATGTCATCGTTCTTTAGATCAAACCGGGCATTTTTGTGTGTCAAATTAGGTTTCAAAAAGCTTTTTTTCTTTTTTTCTTTATCTGCTATTGCTGACCATACAGTTCTCTCAAAAGTGATGACTTCCTTGGGGATTTTTCCAGCTGGTGGACAAAATGTGGATTTTTTCCTCAACCTCTCGGGAGATTGGATGGCGAGGTTGGATCTCAAAGACGCTTACTTAGTCATCCCGATCCATCCTCCGCACTGCCGGTTTCCACAGTTCCAATGGAGGCAGCAGGTTTACGAGTTCACCGTCCTTCTGTTTGGGCTGTCCTCCACCCCCAGTGCTTCACAAAGGTCCTCTATCCCGCAGTGGCGTTCCTTCGGAGTCAGGGTGTTCGGATGATTGTCTACTTGGACAACATCCTCCTCATGGCGCAGTGCCCTCAAGACGCTGGCCGCTCAGGTGCAGCTGACGGTTTCCCTCCAGCAGGGCTTGAGATTCATCATCAATGGGGACAAGTCAGTTCTCTCCCCGATGCAGAACATAGTCTTCTTGGGCTTTGTGGTGGATTCGGTCCACGCGTCGCTGAGTCTTCCGTCTCGGAAGATGGCCAAGATTCGGCATCTGTTGTGTCAAACCATCTCAAAAACCCACACCTCCCTCCATCATATTGCCCGAATGGTGGGGCTGCTTTCCTCGTCCATCGAGGCAATCTTTCTGGAGCCCCTGCACTATCGTGCATTGCAGTGCCTGAAGGCGCATCAACACAGTAGAGGCTTGTCGTACGACCAGTCGGTTAGTCTGTCAGACGAGGTCAAGGAGGAGATGTCCTGATGGCTTTCCCATATGGACGCCTGGAATGGCAGAGCCATTTTCGGAACCGCCCCCAACATTGTCATAGAGTCTGACGCCAGCAGGTCCGGGTGGAGAGCCCGTTGCAGCGATTTTTGTACTGGAGGCGCTTGGTCGTTAGACGAACAAGAGCTCCACATCAACTGTCTGGAACTTCTAGCGGACTCGTTCGCGGTTCAATGCTGGACCAGAGACAGGGTTCGCTCATGTGTCCTTCTCTGAATGGACAACGTCTCTGTGGTGCGTTACATCAACCACCTGGGGGGACCTCACTCTCAAGCCCTGGCGAACTTGGCGAAGAAGTTTTGCAGTTTTTGTCTTGCTCACCACATTTCGGTAATGGCAGAGTATCTGCCGGGCCAAGCTAACCAGGTGGCGGACTGTCATTCCTGTCATTTGCGGAACTCCAGCCAGTGGAAGCAAGCTGGATACTCAGCTTTTCAGGTGGTTGGTCGGCCTCTGGGGCCCTTTTCGATAGACCTGTTCGTGTCTCGCCTGGACCATCAACTTCCGAAGTTCTTCAGCTGGAGGCCAGCCCCTCTAGCGCAGGCTACGGACGCTTTCCTTCAGGAGTGGGGTCAGGAAAAGTTATGCGTTCCCTCCGTTCTCCATGATTGTGGTCACTCCGAGGCCTTTCGAAACCAGCTGAGAACCTTTTATCGAAGGCCTGGGTTAACAGCACCTCTAAGCGGTATCGGTCAGCCTGGACGAAGTGGCTACGTTGGTGTCTTAGACGGGATTTGGATCCCGTGGTCGCAGCGATCGTTCCTATTTTGTTTTTTTGGTCAGAGATGGCGTCCGAGGGTCTGGCGTACCGAACTATTAACGCAATGCGTTCTGCTATTTCAGCAGGCCATAGCCTGATTGATGCTGCCCCAGTTGGAGAACATCCTTTTGTTCGTCGACTCTTGCGGGGTATACGTTTATCTCTACCCCCTGAGCCACGTTACTCAGTTTTGTGGGATGTCAATTTAGTCCTTAATCTGTTTTTGTCTTGGCAACCTAACAAATATCTGTCCTTGAAGGAAATCTCGGCCAAGTTGGCCATGCTGTTATGTTTGGTTTCTTGTCCCAGGGTTTCGGATGGCGGGCACTAGACATTTCGGCACAATTTTTTTCCCCAGAAGGGGTGACCTTTATGATTGGCCGGCGAACGAAATCTTCTTCCAGAACAATTTCGTATCCGGCTTTTGTTGATATGCCCAAGCTATGTGTAGTGCAGTGCCTCAAGTCTTATGAAGACTTAACCTCAGAGTTACGCTCTCCGAGCGAAAGACAACTTCTTATTGCATTAAGGAAACCACACAGGGCAGTCTCTTCCCATACCATTGCTAGGTGGGTGAGTTGGGTCATGCAAGAGGCAGGTAAAGATAAAAAGCAATTCGGCGCACATTCAGCCAGGGGTGCAATGGCTTCAAAGGATTTTCCTTAGGTGCTGATGAAAAGCAGCGAGACTCCCAAGACTTTCGATGCCGCTTGGTGCAAACCACCTCTTAATCACCCTAAGATTAGCGATCAAAATAACGAGGCAGGTGCTGGAAAGTGGATGGCGAAGAACAGGTTTATTTCTCTGGAGGAGAACGCATCACATCAGACACCGGGGCTATCGTCAGGAGGTGCTCTAACTGCATCTCTGTGGCATGGCCTTTTATATGCTTTTTCGTCAGTTTATTACATGGTCAAACATTCCTGGCATCAGTTGATTGCATAGTCAAACATCCTTGGAATCCCTGCCTCAAGCTAGTTCCCACACAAACCCAGCAGCAATCTTCCCTCCACCCAGATCTAACAGATGATCGCTATCTCGCAGCTGGACATTCCAACAGGATCTAAAACATGTGGGATTGGTCAGATCTAAGGGGTCGTGTCACTGATTAAATTCCGGCCCCTTTGTTGGTGAAGCAAGTTCTGTCGTATATGGGTAATAAACTATGTCCACAGGGGTCGGTTAGTGCCTGGGACCGGATTGAGTGGCCAGGTGCAGGGAAGGAGGTTATCAAAGGGGGCTTGCCCATGCGTGGAGGATGAAAGGATGAGCGGGTTGGGTGCGGGAAGTGACTCCAGGGCATTGTCATGTTGACAAGGTTTTACTACCCAGATACATGTGTTCAGGCTTAGTCAGAGCGCGGGGGATGATAGCGAGGTCGGGGTGACTCACAGGTGACCAGCAGAGCATGAAATGGCCGCGATTCCTAAAATGGTTGCCGCTTGCGCGCTCGCTGAGGCCTTCGCTAAGCAGGATGGCGCCGGCAATGTTCATATTTGTCGTTTTATTTTCTACCGTCCTCCCTTGAACATAGTCCTGCCAGCTTGCTAGTCTATCTCAATGTCCATGATGTCCTGTATCTCTCTATCGTTTATTACTCTCATCTTCGTGAGCTCAGTGTCCATAGTCTTAGGGTGCAAGTAGTTCAGGCAAATAAAACACAAAAGTGGTATACAATGTATCCCCAAACAACAACCACATATTATTAATATTGGAACCAAGAGGATCATCATTATTTTCCAGCCCCATTCTTTCAAAAAGCCCCAAAACCAGCTTCCAAGTGTCCAAGTCTCTGACTCCTGATGGATTTCTGATGCCAGCCTGTGGAGGTGTTCGATTGCCTTGAAAACAGAGGGTGAGTTGTCAGGGACGTAAGTACAGCAACTGGCTCCGATGATGTGGCATGCTCCTCCACGATTCGCTAGTACCACATCTAGAACAATGCGGTTCTGTAAAGCCACCAGGCGGACCACCTGAAGCTCAGCTGTGTTGTTGGTGAGGATGCCAGCAGTGACGTTCAAGGCTGTTTCAACTGCTTAAGTTAGGTGCCAGATGGCTCGGCTGTTTGCCATCGGACCCCATAGCGGGACGAGTCCTTTTGCTGTGTCGAGGAACTGTGATGTGGCGGAGTCTGCTTGTTCTGTGTCTTTGGAACGCCTTTCTCTGTGGTGGTCTGCAGGTGCTGTGTAGGTTGGAGGCAGAACAAAAGCGATGTAGCACGCGCCCCCCCCCAGCCTTTTGGGAGCTAGGTGTAGGCTTTGGTACCACAGATGAAGTACATGTTGGGTGATGCAACAAATGAAGGAGGGTCGGCAGTGTTCAGAGTCTTCGTTATTTGGCAAGATCTGTGACCCACGATCTTAGTCCCATGGCCTTCGATGCAGACAAGGCCTGAGACGTTCACCACAGATAGGTCCACTGTCAGAGTTGCGGCAGTTCGTTTCTTTAGATAGGAAAAGGTAGATATGGCGGGGTTGTTGTACACTTGCATTTCAAATCGTTCTTTGGCGGGAATGTTCATTGGAAAGGTTGCATTCGAAGTCAGTGGGCAGAAGGGAGCGGATGTTCTTCCCGTTTTGTTCAGCCAGAACTCATTGTCAAATTGTTTGATTGTCCCATCGGATGTGGCGTTGTCTTTGTAGCTCTCTTGCAGGAGCATTAACCAGGCGAGGCAAGATCCATGAACAGAAAAGGGTGAAGGGATGAAAGGAATGGAATGTTCAGTGGCATGAGGTAGCAACCCACAGATCCAACAGTTTGTGGCATTTGCGGCAAGATTGTGTTGGTGCAATAATTGTACGAAAGAATTATTCCAGAGGTGTGGTGACAGTGACACCAGATAGTATTCTTTCTTGGTGGTGGGTTGCATGGTGGGTGACATTGCCCTGTAAGCGGGAGCACTCTCTTCAATGATCCAGACCGTGACCATCAGCAAGAGGTAGGTGAGAGATGCTGCCACGAGGGTTATTGTCTTTGTACTGTGCAATTTGGCAAGTTTGGAGTTGTCGCGGTGGTTCTTCGGTTGTCTGGGTTCTTCCATCACCTTCAAGAGGCTCGATGACTAGCAGGACCACATACTTACGTCTAGCGTTTCTCCTGGTAGCATTTGTAGTGTTAGCTACCGTTCTGAGACCTTTGACTCAGTTAGTGGCTTGCTTGTCTGAGCCCTCTCCTTTCGTCGATCTCACATTGTACCCTTTCTTGGATGGTACCGTGGGGTCGGGAAACTCTACCAGTTCAAGTGTCTCTGTCTGTGGGTAGCAACTCAGGGCTGGTCGGTCTTTTGTCAGGAGCTCTTCTTGGCTGTTCACTTCTTCGGGGTCCGTCAGTGTCGGAGATATCTTCTTTCAGTGGTGCGCATGAAGCCAGTTTCTTTTTTCTTCCACTCGCAGGGCAGTTCGGGTGGTGATCAAGACTTGCCAGGGGCCCGTCCACCTGGGTTCCAGACTCTTCGACCTCTGAAAATTTCGTGTCAGCACGACGTCCCCAGGCTTGATATCGTGTCCTGGGCCCCTGGATACGTCTGGTATGGCTTGCTGCACCTGTTGGTGGATAAGTGTTAGTTTGTTCGTTAATTTGTACAAAGAGTCGGACATTAGTATGTCCGGGACATCATTAATGGAGGTTGGCTTTGGTGCCCCCCAAATGTTCATAGGCCTGCCGAAGACTACTTCGTAAGGGGTCAGTCGGTGTTTGGTTGAGGTGGAGCGCATTGACAGTAATGCCAGTGGGAGGGCATCGGGCCATTTCAACCCAGTCGTGGCGACTATTTTTGCTAGCTTCATTTTTAACGTGGCGTTGTGTCTCTCTACCAGGCCCGCGGATTGGGGGTGGAAAACGGCATGGAACTTTTGCTTTACCCCAACCCTTTCAGTATGTTCTGTATAACTTCTGCTACGAAGTGGGGGCCATTGTTGCTCCATAAAATTCTACAAAGGCCATATCGGAGAAAGAACTCTTTCAGTAATACCTTCGCAGTAGCTAAGGCGGTGTTGTCACGGGTGGGGTAGGCCTCCACCCATTTGCTAAAGGCGCACATGTTCACTAGTACGTATTTTAGACCATGGCACCTCTCTAGCTGGATGCAGTCCATTTGGAGGACTTTGAAGGGGTGATCCGGGACTCCAAACCCTCCCCGTGGTACTACCGTCCCTTTCCCTGGGTTATGTTGCAGGCATACTATGCATTGTTGTACTAGGCGCTTTGCTGATTCTGCTATCTTGCTGTCATGCTATACTCTAGTGATCAGTTCGGTCATGGGGGCAGATCCTATGTGTGCTGGTAAATGTGCCATGGTCAATATGGGGATCAGATAGGCATTAGGTAGCAGCCATTTGTTTCCGTCTTTTATCCTCCAGCAGCCTTCCTCGTCTCTCAGTCCCACCCGAGCCCATTCAGTCAGTTCGTCCTCAGGGCCTGTCGTTTGTATGTCCCTTACCATTGTTCTAGCGTCAGTCCATTGTTCTGCTTGTGACCTGGTCACATACATTCGTGTTGTGGTTCTGTCCTGGGCTGTGGTTCGGGCAGTAATGTCGGCTAATGCGTTTCCCTGTCCAATGATTTCGGCCACTTTCTTATGTGCCTGGCATTTAATCACTGCTAGCTGCTCGGGTAGGAGGACTGCTTCTGTCAATGCGGAGACTAGATCTCCATATAGGATGGGTGTGCCGTGTGAAGTCAGGAACCCCCTTTCTCTCCACAGGTGCCCAAAATGGTGAACCACCCCGAAGGCGTACTGGCTGTCAGTGTATATGTTTACTGTCGTACCAGCTGCTAAAATACATGCTTGTGTAAGGGCAATGAGCTCTGCTGCTTGGGCGGATCGTTGGGCAATGCGGGCTGTCTCTAGGATGGTTCAGCATGAGGTGACAGCATTTGCAGCTGAGGTGGTGCCATCGGGAAGTTTGATGCACGAGCCGTTTCCCCATAGTTCCCCATCTGGCTCTGGAAAGGCCGTGTCTCGGAGATCTACTCTACTCTTTGTCTGTTCGTCAGTGAGGGTTACACAGTCGTGCAGGGGAGTCACACCAGGGTCATTTTCGGGTAGGGGTAACAATGTGGCTGGATTGAGAGTGGTGCATCACTTCAGAGTGATGTGTGGTGCTAGCAGGGTCAACTCGTATCTTGTCAGTCGTGCGCTAGTTAAGTGTTGGGTTTTGGTCTGGTTTAGTAGCGTGTCGACTGCATGGGGCACTAACACAGTGATTGGATTGGAGAGCACTATTCCTTCGCTCTGGCATATGGATACTGCTGCAGCTGCCACAGCGCGCAAGCACGCTGGCAACGCTCTAGCTACTGGGTCGAGGGTGGCAGAGAAATATGCACAAGGGCGATGTTTGTAACCAATTGATTGCGCTAAGACGGACAATACACATCCCTCCCTTTCATGTGTGTAGAGGAAGAATGGTTTGGAGTAGTCCGGGGTTCCTAGAACAGGTGTTGAACAAAGGGCATCTTGCAATTCTTTGAATGCTGACTGGCATTCGGGTGTCCAGGGGAAAGGTGAGGGGGTGTCTTTGGCTAGGAGGGAGAGAAGGGGTTTGACAATGAGGCTAAAGTTCGGTAACCACTGTCGGCAGAAGGAGGTGAGGCCTTTCAGAGAGTGGACATGCTTCTGATTCTTGGGAACGGGAGTGTCTAGAATTGCCTGGATCCTGTCGGGTGTGAGTTTCCTTCCTTCTTTCGATAAGAGGTGACCTAAATATGTTACCTGTGGTTTGCAGAACTGCAATTTCTTTCGAGAAACTTTGTGGCCATTTTCTGCAAGGAAGCGTAGAAGTTGGATGGTGGATGTGACGGATAGTAGAGTGGTATCTGCTGCTAGGAGGATATCGTCTACATACTGTATCAACACCACCCCGTCTGGTAATTGAACAGCATCTAACTGTCTTTTGAGCGCCTGGCTATAGATGCTCGGGCTCTCGGTGTACCCCTGGGGTGCTCGACAAAATCTATATGAGCGGGATCTTAGAGTGAATCCGAAAAGATAGCGACTGTCTTGGTGAATGGGTATGGAGAAGAAGGCATTCTTTAGATCGATAACGGTGAAAGTGTAAGGATCCACAAGCGATTTCCACTGGAGTGCCAGGAGCTGATGATAAGCCCAACCTCTCCCCCTCCCCACCAACACGTCTACATGACCGTAGTCCGTGGAGATGAAAAGAGAGAAAGGAGGGAACAAAACAAGGGAAGGAGGGTGGAAGATACTTCGGACCGGGAGTCTCTTGTATGTCGGAAACTGGCGCTGGAATGAAAAGAAGGACAATGAACAATGCACAACGTAAGGACAAACCCCCACTAATACTATATGCCAGTCATTGCCTCCCAATCACTTTACCTAGAAATAATAAACAAGAATCTTCTCATGTACACTATACGTCCTTGGTTAATTGCCACAGCTACTCTCTCAGAGGTCGTTGCTTGTGTATAACTCTAAGGAGGAGAAGAGAAAAGATCATAAGACACAAAGACATGTACCTAAACTAAAGGAAAACTGTCTCTCTCTCTACAGGACTTACCCTAGATGAAGTGTATGAATCTTAGAGATGATCAAGGCTTAAAAGAGATGGTGGGCTGAGGATGATCCTGTATAACAAAAGAGGATCCCTTGTAATCATAAGTGTACAATAACTATAAAGCAAAACTCAGAAATAGCGCCAGGCGCCTGTACCTGATCTTCTGTGTCTCCTCAGCTGCAACCCCCGCCAACTTCGATACAATGTAGACTGGTCCGTAGATGTCGCGAAACAATAGAAGCTTGGAGGGTGAAAAATAACTGGTAGGAACCTCTGACAAACTACGAGTCCAACAATGCCCCACAATGGATTCCACACCTGTTCTGCCCAAGTCCGGCCGGCCAACGGGAACCAAGTCTGGCTGACGGGCAGAACCGGGAGTAACAAGCGGGACTCAGGTGAGGGAAGCAAAGGAGTGAACTCCAAGAGTGTCGAGGAAACAATAAGCATAGAACTGCTAGCACCACTCTACTTATGCTGAGAGGTGTTGCGCTAGCGGTGTCGGGTCAAGGGCATAAACTGATTAAATAAAAAAGGCTTCCCAGTTAAACTCACTGAAAAGCTTAGAAGGATTTCGTATACCAGGAAAGACGGTGTCTCCGGGAGAACGAGGAGCTCCGACACGGAACACACGAACAACAGGAACACACACCGGAACGGGCCGTGCGCGGAAGTGACGCGACGCTGAGGTGCGCGAACACTAGAGCGCGAAGCGTCGGACTGTAGAGAAGACAGGCTTTTTAACCACTGCCTGACCCCTCGCTCCTGTGTACAGTGACGCGGCCATCTTGACATGTTACGTGAATTGGCAGACGTGACAGAATACCCACCCTAAGATCCCCCCTACGGGTTTGGGTTTACCGGGATGCTGTCTATGGAAGTTCTTCACTAGTCTGGGGGCGTGTACATGACTGGCTGGTTCCCAAGTGCGGTCTTCTACACCATACCCCTTCCAATGAATCAAATACTGTAATCGAAGTCTTACACGCAGGGAGTCTGATAGCCTCCACTTCGTATTCTAACTCATCCTCTATCACCATGGGTGCTGGGGACGTAGGGAGTCTAGTGCCTGGCACAACTGGTTTCAAGAGGGATACGTGAAACACAGGATGTATCTTGAATGAGTCAGGGAGTTCGATCTTCATGGCAACGGGGTTTACTATTTTAACTATCTTGTAGGGGCCTATATACCTGGGTTTAAACTTACAAACCCTCTCATCTTGATGTTTTTTGTGGAAAGCCAAACCTCATCTCCCTGCTTGTATGGTGGTTCTGGACTCCTCCTAGAATCTGCACTTTTCTTGTACCTCAGTTTGGCCAGTTCCAAATTGTCTACTGTTACTTTATGCTCTCTATGTATCTCTTGTATCAGTTCTTCTGCAGCAGGTGGAACATTGTCAGTAGATACCCGAGGGGTAACAGAAGGAGAAGGGAGTTTAGGCAGGAATCTAGGATGGTAACCATAGGAACCAAAAAAAGGTGTGTACCCTGTAGAGGAATGATGACTATTATTGTACGCCATCTCTGCCACCCAAACCATGTCATCCCACTCTATAAGAACATTCAAAGCCTGACTTCTAATGTATTGCTCAAAGCATTGGTTCACCCTCTCGGTTTGCCCATCTGTTTGGGGGTGATGACCTGACGAGAGTCTGACATCGATACCTAACAGAGAACACAGGCCCTGCCAACATTTTGATACAAATTGTGTCCCTCTGTCGGAAACTAGGACGGATGGTAATCCGTGTAGTCTAACGATGTGCTGCAAAAAAAACAGAAGCCAATGTTTTAGCAGTGGGAAGTCCTGACAATGGGATAAAATGGGCCATCTTGGTGAACATGTCTACCACCACTAATAGTGTGTTACGCCCTTTGGTAGTTTGAGGTAATTCAACTATGAAGTCTAATGACACCGTATGCCACGGGAGTGGAGGTGTAGGCAAAGGTTGCAACAATCCTACGGGTCTTTGATGTGAGGTCTTGCTTTGAGCGCACACTGAACAAGTTGGTAGAAAGAACCGGGTGTCAGAACACGTTCCAGGCCACCAAAAATGTCTCTTGAGAGCCTCAATGGTCTTCTTGTACCCAGGATGGCCAGATAGAGGATGGGCATGGTACCATTCCAAGACCTGTTGTTGTAACTCTGGAGATGGAAGAACCAACCCACTCTCGACATAATAATGTCCCTCTACTAAAACAACTTCATGATCCTGTTTCATCCTCTTCATGTTCCCTGATTCTTGTTCAAGAGCCACTTGGGCCAGGAATTCTTTTTCTGTACTGATCCCTCCAATAAAAACCTGGGGAGTCATAATAGGAGGTGGTTCCGTCTTCTCTTCATCTTGCTCATACCCTAGTCGCGACACGGCATCCGCTTTCCCATTCTTTCTTCCTGCCTTATACCTTATAGTGAAGTCGTATTCACTAAAGAACTGTGTCCAGCGGAGCTGTCTCATAGAGTGGGCCCTTGCAAATTTTAAGAACTGGAGTTTGCGATGATCAGTCCATACTGTCACAGTATATCTGGCTCCCAACAGGTATTGTCTCCACTCTTCAAATACCCTCTTTATGGCCAAAAGCTCCTTGTCCCCAGTACTGTAGTTGATTTCGGATGGAGTAAGCTTAGGTGAGTAAAACGCCGCAGGATGTTGTATGCCCGTTTCAGGATCGGCCTGTGACAGTATACCCCCTATAGCCACTTGGGAGGCATCTGCTTCAACAGTAAATGGTAATGCTGGATCAGGGTGGCGTAGTATGGGTGCTTGTGTAAAAGCTAGTTTTAAGGCTCTAAACGCAGAGTCAGCTTCGGGTGTCCATTGAAAAGAAACTCCCTTCTTAAGCAAAGCAGTAATCGGTACTACCAACTTAGAGAACCCATCAATAAAACGACGGTAAAAATTTGCAAAGCCCAACAACCGTTGGACTTCTCTCACCGTCCTAGGGACAGGCCATGAACGGACAGCTTCCACCTTCTATGGATCCATGCGTAATCCTTCAGGGGAAATGACAAAACCAAGGAAGGCCACTTCTTGAATGTGAAAGAAGCATTTCTCTAACTTACAATATAACTGGTTTTCTCTCAATTTCTCCAAAACTTTTCTTACATGTTGGTCATGTTCTGCTACCGTGGGGGAAAAGATGAGCAGATCGTCAATATACGCTACGACGCATTCCTCTTTCAATTCACCCAGTACTTCGTTTATAAAGAATTGAAAGGCCGCAGGGGCATTACAAAGGCCGAATAGCATCACCATATATTCGTACAAACCGTATTTTGTACAGAAAGCCGTCTTCCACTCATCACCCTCCTTGACACGCACTAGATGGTAAGCACCCCTGAGATCTAATTTGGTGAATACTGTCGCGTTTTTCACTCTGTCAAGGAGGGAGGAAATCAGTGGAAGAGGATAACGGTTCTTTATGGTGATTCCATTCAAGGAGCGATAGTCAATGCAACACCTCAAGCCCCCTTCCCGCTTAGGGATGAAAAAAAGCGAAGAGGAAGCAGGGGACCTAGAAGGTCGAATAAACCCTTTCTCGAGCATATCATCGAGGTATTCTCGGAGGTACACATTCTCTTTCTCTGTGAGGGAGTAAACCCTACTACAAGGGATTTTAGCCCCTTCTTGTAAGTCAATTCTGCAATCATAGGGACGATGAGGAGGAAGGCCGGTAGCTTGCTCCCCATCGAATATACACCCATATTCCTGATATTCTGAGGGTAACGAGGGATTGATCGGTGAAGGAGGAGGTGATAAAACCGCCAACGTAGAGGTAGACCCTGATGCTCCCTCTAGATGATCCCCGCATATCTCAGTCTTAAATACGACTGACGCTAGTCTCCAATCAATATCGGGGTTGTGGGTGCATAGCCAAGGTAATCCTAAGAGGATGGGAAATTGCGGTGACTGGATGAGATCAAACGTTAATTCCTCATGATGCCCTTGAGTCAAGTCTAAACGTATTTTTCCTGTTTGAAACTTTATGGGCCCAGATTTTAGTGCACTGCCGTCTATAGTCGTGACTTGTTCCCATATCTCCTTAGGAGTCCATTTCACTTGATGTTGTTGTGCCCAGTCTCTATCCATGAAATTCCCTGTGGCTCCAGAGTCTAACATGATAACAACCTGCAGCGATTCTTCTTCCCAGCTTAGTTGTGCATGGATAAAAAAATGACTGGGTGATTCGCTCTTGGATTCTAAGGATGAGACAGTTAAACCTGAATTACCCGAAATCCCTGTCTCTCTGGACCTCGGGCTTCCTAGTTTTCCGATTTCTTTGACTGAGAGGGTTTGACTGGACATGATCTCAGAAAGTGTCCTGCTTTGCCACAATAAAGACACAGTTTGTTGTCTCTCCTTTTTTGTCTCTCTTCGGGACTCAGGGGACCTCTGATCGAACCTATCTGCATGGGTTCTGAGTCTTCGGGAGTCTTCTCGGTTTCGGTCTTCTTCTCCCTATACCCATAACTCCTAAAGTCTACTTTTCCTCTTTCTCTTTTGCGTTCTTGGATTCTGTGATCCAGTTTTACTACTAAATCTATAAGCTCTGGACATCCCTCAGGAGGTTTAACGACCTGAGACAGAGCGTCCTTCAAGTCATCTCGTAACCCTTTGCAAAACAAAGCACTCCGCTTTTCTTCAGGCCATCCTGCTTCTGCCACTAGTCTTTGGAACGCTGTTATATAAGAGGGCAAGTCTTTGGTACCTTCTTTTAGTGATAGCAATTCCGTATCAGCGGAATGAGTAAAAGTGTGTCTGTCAAACAACTTTTTTAACTCTCTGCGGAACGCTGAATAGTCCTGTAACAACGGATCATTTCTTTCGATCAAAGGGATGGCCCAATTGGCCGCGGAACCCCCTAAATAAGAAATCACAAAAGCTACCTTCGCCTGATCCTTAGGAAAACAACTCGCTTTGCACATAAAGTACAGTTGACAGTGACTAATGAAGGCAGTGAATCTAGCAGTGTCTCCTGAAAAGCGTTCTGGAGGGGCCAAGGAGACAGACTGGGGAGTGGAAATCTGAATGACGGGAGAAGGGACACTAGGGCTTCCACGGCCACTGTCATGGTCTACCCTTCTCTCTCTTTGTAATGCATCTACCCTTGAGTCCAATGATTGGGTTTCCAGCCGCAGATTACCTAACATGTTAGCCAAATCTGCCATCGTAACTTGGGTCAGTTCCATGGCACTTGTGGGCTTCGCGCTCTGTAAGGATCCACAAGCGATTTCCACAGGAGTGCCAGGAGCTGATGATAAGCCCAACCTCTCCCCCTCCCCACCAACACGTCTACAAGACCGTAGTCCATGGAGATGAAAGGAGGGAACAAAACAAGGGAAGGAGGGTGGAAGAAACTTGGACCGGGAGTCTCTTGTATGTCGGAAACTGGCGCTGGAATGAAAAGAAGCACAATGAACAATGCACAACGTGAGGACTAATCCCCACTAATACTATATGCCAGTCCTTGCCTCCCAATCACTTTGCCTAGAAATAATAAACAAGCTACTCTCTCAGAGGTCGTTGCTTGTGTATAACTCTAAGGGGGAGAAGAGAAAAGATCATAAGACACAAAGACATGTACCTAAACTAAAAGAAACCTGTCTCTCTCTCTACAGGACTTACCCTAGGGGAAGTGTATGAATCTAAGAGATGATCAAGGCTTAAAAGAGATGGTGGGCTGAGGATGATCCTGTATAACAAAAGAGGATCCCTTGTAATCATAAGTGTACAATAACTATTAAGCAAAACTCAGAAATAGCGCCAGGCGCCTGTACCTGATCTTCTGTGTCTCCTCAGCTGCAACCCCCGCCAACTTTGATACAATGTAGACTGGTCCGTAGATGTCGCAAAACAATAGAAACTTGGAGGGGGGGAAATAACTGGTAGGAACCTCTGACAAACTACGAGTCCCACAATGCCCCACAATGGATTCCACACATGTTCTGCCCAAGTCCGGCTGGCCAACGGGAACCAAGTCTGGCTGACGGGCGGAACCGGGAGTAACAAGCGGGACTCAGGTGAGGGAAGCAAAAGAGTGAACTCCAAGAGTGTCGAGGAAACAATAAGCATAGAACTGCTAGCACCACTCTACTTATGCTGAGAGGTGGTGCGCTAGCGGTGTCGGGTCAAGGGCATAAACTGATTAAATAAAGAAAGCTTCCTAGTTAAACTCACTGAAAAGCTTAGAAGGATTTCATATACCAGGAAAGACGGTGTCTCCGGGAGAACGAGGAGCTCCGACGCGGAACACACGAACAACAGGAACACACACCGGAACGGGCCGTGAGCGGAAGTGACGCGACGCTGAGGTGCGCGAACACTAGCGTGCGAAGCGTCGGACTGTAGAGAAGACAGGCTTTTTAACCACTGCCTGACCCCTCGCTCCTGTGTACAGTGACGCGGCCATCTTTACATGTTACGTGAAATGGCAGGCTTGACAGAAAGTTGTGGCAGTTGACGGAATTAGGGTCAGGATGGTGGTGATGTCAGAAACTACTGGGTACTGTGGTACTACTATTTTGTTTATCTCCCGCAGGTCGATGATGAAGTGGTAGGCTTTTCCATCTCCCTCTCCCTGTCTCTTTATGATCGGTAAAAAAGGAGTATTACAAACATTGCTCACTACCTCTTCTACCACTCCTGCCTCTACTAGTGACTGTATGATTTCGGTCAAGGCTTTTTCGCCCTCTGGTGATATCTTATACTGGGGTATTTTCGGTAAGGTTGCATCTTGTCGTATTGTCACGTGTACTGGGTCAATCATCATTCGTCCTACGTCTGAATCAGCCCTAGCCCACAGATGCGAGGGTAAAGTGTCTAGTAGGGATATGTCTGTCTCAGAAATGGGATACATGTGTTGGGATGGATTATCTCTCGGGTGTTGGTGATTGTCATATAAGATGACTCGTACTCCGTCTGGCGAACATCTGATAGTCGCACGGAAATGCTTCAGTAGATCGAGACCCATAATGGCATTTGGGGTGTTGGAGGAGAGAAGGAATGTCATGTCGATAACATTGTTTTCAAGTTTGAAGGGGATCGGTCTGGACAAAGGGTTAGTGGAGGGCGTACCATCAAATCCTATTGAGGTTATATATGAGCCAGACAAGGGTGCCCTTGGAATCAGTCGTTTGGATAGCGCACTACGTGTTGCTCCTGTGTCTACCAAAAATGGCGACTCTGTGCCCAGGACCTTTGCGGTAACATAAGGGCCTTGTTGGTCAACATAGAGCTCGACTGGATCCCTCCCTTGCCCCTGGCTGTCGTATGCTAAGTCATACATGTTGTCGTAATCTGTCTGTTGACACTGGTTCTGTCTGGGGCGGTCAAATGCGTTCACTCTTCCTGGCCTTCCTTCGCTAGCTTCACTTGAGGCTAGTGGTTGCTCCTGAGGCGGAAGCCGGGAGCTAGATTTTAGCTGCTCTTTTAAACTTGTGTGATTATTTGCATTTTTTAATAAAACTACTTGTGATTGTACGAACTCTCCTTCTTAAAAAAAACTCGTGGTGTCCCCTCCTGCTGCACTTATTTTAATAGAAGAGCTCAGGCTCACCTTAATTCATCTGTACTTTGCACCACTCCAGGGTCACGTGGGGCAGGCATCAGCCGATTAGGAGCTGATTACACTGTGGGGCTCGAAGGGCTGATTAGTGGGCGGCCATCTTTGGAGGAGCAGGTTGCTGCTCTAGTGTCTACAGAGAGCGACCGACACGACGAGCGAAAGCCCCAAAAGCAGACTGTCCTACGCGCAGCGTACGCGGTAGCGGACGTGCATTTCCGCATCAAAGGAGCGCCTAAGGAAAGCCCGCCTGTGCCCGTCTGTGCCAGGCCCGGCTAGGACGGGGCCAGGGGGCTTTAATGATGGGATTCTACGAGGCTGTCAGAGGAGGTAAGGATTCCTTGCTCGTTCTGTAAAGATACAGGGCCAGGTCCTAGTAAAACTAAATCATACTATTTTGCCCTGTTAAACTGCCGTTCTCTTCCAAGGCATGGGGCTGAAATCCACCTCCTTTTGGAGGAGCAAGATCTCGACGTCTTATTCTTGACGGAGACTTGGCTCACAGAGGCATCCGGTCCGGATATTGTCCAGGCTCTTCCGCTTAGCTATTCCATCTGCAGGCAGGACTGGCAAATAGGACGAGGAGGAGGAGTGGCTATCATTTTCAAAAACTCCTTTGTATCTCGTACCGCTGAGAGCCTCTTGAGATTGTGAGAGTCTAGGCTTCTCCATCTCCTTCTCTCCCACTTGTACCTTCTCTGGTATTCTTGTCTATAGGCCTCCGGGCGACCACCACGGTTTCTGTAATAACCTTTTGGATAAGATTGCTCTTTCCATCAGTAGTGCCTCCAACTTTTCCATCTTGGGCGACCTCAATATCCACCTTGATGAAGCTGAGACACCTGCAACTCAGTGTTTGCTGGATACCTTAGGGATAGTACAACTTGAGAAAATTGTCTCTGGCTCTACGCATACGGGAGGTCATTTATTAGATCATTTTTTTACTAATCTTGGCAATGTCATCTGCAATGCGCCCAGTTTTGTCCCTTGGTCAGACCATGCTTTGCTCTCATTTGTCTGGTCACCCCTGGACGAAACCTCCACAGTGAGCCTTTCAAAGAAATTCACTCGGACCTGGTCTAAGTTATCAGTGGAGGAGTGGGAATTGGCTTTGAGGAGATCCACCCCGCCTCTTCTGGATGATCCCATCCTTGCTAATGAGGCTTTTAATAATTGGTTGGACTCTACATTAGACCCTATGCTTCCTAAGAAAGAGGTCCACCATCGGACGGGCCCTAATAAAAAACCTTGGTATACACGGGAACTTAAGGAAGTAAAACAACAGTGTAAACGGGCGGAGAGGAAATGGAGGAAAGATTTCTCTCTCCTTGCCAAAGAGGAATATAAATCAGTGCTCAGATTATATAAAAATCAACTGAAAAACGCGCAATCTGCGTACTTTCAAGACAAAATCTCAGAAGCATCCAATAAGCCTAGGGAAATATTCAAAATATTTCAGGAATTGATTACCCCTCCCCAGGTTATTGTGACTGCACTCGACCCCCTGAAACGTTGCGAAGACCTGGCCTCCTTCTTTGCAGCTAAGGTAACTAACATCTATGCTGGCTTTGTGCCACCTGCTCAACTCCCCTGCAGCAAGGAGAACGAGCTGACGTCCGAGGAGGTTATTTCTGATGCTCCAGGACGTCTCGTTGCATTCCGGCTGCTGGATCTGGTTACTGTCGATTGACTCCTTAGCAATTTAAAATCAGGATCCCCTTTGGATATTGCGTCGCCTTCTGCCCTTAAACAGGTGTCGGGGACGGTCTGTCCTGCCATAACGCATGTTATCAATGCATCCTTAGAGGCGGGAGTAGTGCCCCCCACCTGGAAGTGGGCGAAAGTTAGGGCCCTCCTAAAAAAACCTAATCTGGACCCTGAAGATTTGGCCAACTATATGCCTATCTCGCTTCTGCCTGGACTCAGTAAAATTGCTGAAAAGCATGTTGATCATGTACTCTCTTCATTTATAGAGACTACCGGAGCTCTTCATTCATCCCAGACGGGATTTAGAGCCAAACAGGGGACAGAGACGGCGTTGGTGGCAGTGGTGGAGGCGACAGAGACGGCGTTGGTGGCAGTGGTGGAGGCGACTAGGAGTATTGTGGATGCCGGAGGCTGCGCGGCGGTGGTCCTTTTGGACCTCAGCGTAGCCTTCGACACGGTTAATCATCCCCTCCTACTTCACCGTCTCCGCCTCGCTGGAGTTGCCGGAAGAGCCCTCAAATGGCTCCAGTCTTTCCTGCCTGAGAGATTTTTTTCTGTTTTTGAGGAGGATGCGTCATCGAGCCAGGTCCAACTGCATCACGGCGTTCCCCAGGGATCCTCACTCAGTTCGACCATGTTTAACATCTACATGAGACCACTGGCTGAGGTGATACTTCCCTGGGGAATTCAGCTTGTCACCTACGATGATGATACTCAGTTCGTTGTGTCCCTAGCAAGGGACGACGCTACCGGCCGAGGGATCAACTACCTGACCCCATGCCTCACTAAAGTGCTGGAGTGGATGACCTCCTCCTTTTGTAAACTAAATGGGTCCAAAACAGACATTATGCTTCTGGGTTATACAGCTCCCATTAACCTGGATCCTTGGTGGCCGAACTGTCTGGGTCCACCCCCCCCCCCCCAAGAATCAGATACAGAGTTTGGGGGTATGGCTGGATGCTTCCTTGGGATTTCAAGTACAAGCAAAGAAAGTGGCGGCAACCTGCTACGGATTGATTAGGGTCCTTAGGAAAGTCCTTATTCTTCTTCCGTTTGAGGCCAGATGCATGCTAGTCCAGTCACTGATCCTTTCGCGGCTGGACTATGCAAATGCTGTTTATTTTGGGGCTCCAGTAGGATCCATTCATACACTGCAAGCGGTGCGGAACTGTGCAGCCCGGCTGCTTATGAATGCTCCCAGACGCAGTTCGGCGAGGGCTGCATTGCTACAATTGCATTGGCTGCCGATTCATGAAAGAATCACATTTAAAATCTTGTGTATGGCCCACAAGTCTATTTGGAACGACGGCCCCAAGATTCTTTTACCCATGTTCCATTTACATCAATCTCTCTGATCCCTTAGGTCTAATCAGCGTAATCTGCTGGTGGTACCTAGGGTGAAGCGAGCCCGAATGGGTGGTCGCCAGCTTTCTTTCTTAGCAGCCAAATGCTGGAACAACCTCCCGGATAACATCAGGCTTGAAAGCAACCATCTCGCCTTCAGGAAGCGATTAAAGACACTTCTGTTCCAGTGAATGTCTCCTTCAGTCTTTTCGTCTAACAGCGCTGGGATGCCCCAGGGTAGCCATGCGCTATAGAAATGAGTATTCATTCATTCATTCATTCACTTGCGTACCCTCTCCCACGTCCTCTTCCTCTCTGTTCATTTGTTATTTCCCTTATCCCTCTGCCCCTCCTAGCTCCTGATAAGGCTGGGCATTGGGATTTCCAGTGTCCGTATTCTTTGCAAAATGCGCATTGATCCTGTCCTAAGTCCTGGCGTCGTGCATATGGTGTCAAGGAGTCATTCCTAGGAGGCTGCACTCTAGGGACATTCTGTTGGTATCCTCCTTTATATTGTTCCCATCCAGTATTCACCCCTTGGAGTGGGGCTATCATTACTCTTTCCTTCAAGTCCTTCTTTTTCTTTTCTATGGCTCTGTTGTTCTCGTTTTTCTGATGTTCAAAATACTGGGCCATTTGGAGAATAGCCGCTGGCTTAGAGGCTACCCAACTACTTCGCTAGTTTGTAATTTCTGTGATACCTCCGGCAGCAGTCCTTTGACGTAATTTTGCACGAATAAGTGGTGTCCGGTCGCGGTGGACATGTCCTGTCCACTGTAATCGGAGAACACTGTTTCGAATCTCGAGAAATACTCGGAGACATCCTCTTGTGGTTTCTGGCGGCACGCTGTTACTATGGACCAGTCTATCTTTTTCTCCGGTATCAGTGTTTTTACCTTCTGCACTATTTTATCAGGGAGGTCCAATATAGCTTTAACTGTTTTTTGGCCAGGATTCCGCTGTTTATCTAATGTGCTGAGTTGTTCCCAGGTATGACCGAGCAATTCCGTGTGGTCTATCCTCCTAATCTGCTTCTGCACATCGGCTGGCAAACATAACCCGAAGAACAAGTCAATGTCGGCAAGTGTCATTATTGTGGACCCCAGAGCAGTACCTAGTTCTGTGTAAAAGGCGGTGGGATTCTTTCGCAAATCTGGAAGAGATTTACGGAACATCAGGATGTCCTGTCTGTCCCATGGCTGATACACCTAATTGTAGACCACTCTTCTTTTCGCATCCTGGTGTTTTATGTCATCATTGTTCCCTTATCCTCTAGGGGGGACCCAATAAGGGGCAGCTTCTTTTATTGGCATCATGGTATCCGGTTTTTCTATCGGGGGCCCTGTCATTGTAGATGTCTTATCCTTAACTACCCGTCCTTGTTCTATGAGATAGCGGAATACCTCTGGTGTACTGAGAAGAGTTCTGCTATATCACAGTTATTTTCATCTCCCGTATCTACCTTTCTATAAAGAGCCATTAGTCGCTCTGGCCCTACCTCTCTGTACTTTTCCTCATAAGCAGTGAGTGTGTGATAACAGAGGCATACAATGAAGTGTCGCTTATGGTTTTCGACATAGGAGTTGCATATGTCGGTTATATACTCTTCGGCCTCTTTCCTATCTAAGAGCGTTTTAACTATTTTATCGATACCTGCTCGTTCGTCTTTACTTAATCGTGGGATCCTCTGCAACCCTTTCTCTTTTGCTTCAGCTTCTACTGACCCGCCTTTTGATGAGACATTAGGCACAAGAGATTCTGTTGGTGCTGAGGCTATGGGAGTCAAGGCAATGGTGCTGCCTTCAACTACGCTTTGGGATTCCTGACATTGTATTACAGGATGGGTGTGGGCATAAGGAGGTGGCATGTAGATGATCGGAGGGCCTAATAACAAATCATCATCTACTTTCTGTTTAGTTGGTAACTCAGGGTAAAGAGTCGAAGGCGTTCTAACAGGGCACTACCCTTATATTTTCGATTCTTGTTCATTTCTATCAGTCTCTCTTACTTTTATATCTTCCTCTAACTTTTTACAAGCTTGGTGAGCTGCTTTTCGCATCTCTTTATCTAGTCTAGCTTTGTTTCTTCTCTTTCGTTGGGTTGCTTCTTTCTGCCACAGACCAAAGTTGTCAAGCATGGCTGGCGTAGCTTTCTTTTTGTGTAGCGCTATTTCTAAGATTTCTATTTTAGCGAGATCAAAAGATTCCGTCAGTGGCCACTGATTTACCCGGTCCTTTCTAGTGTATTTGTGCCATAGTTTGCTATAAGCAATGATGGCTACTCCATATTTAACATACATGTCCTTGTTAGGGGTGCCTTCCGGCGGTGCTGGATGACTGACCTCTAACAAACGGTCCAGTCCAAAACAATCAAACTATTTTGAGAAGACAGGCATGATGTACAAGCGGTCAATATAAATATCTCAATAGGTCGTGGACAAAGGTCCACACTACCTGCCCTTCGCTGCCTGCAAAGAGGGAATATTCCTATTCTACGTTGTTTGCAAGCAGGGAATGTCTCAATTACTACCAAATAACTTCAAGAATGGAATACTAGTATTCGAGCAAACAATTTCAATACAATCAGACATTCAGTTTTGTCGTATATCACGACCTTACCCGGACCATTATGAACAGTTTCTTCGTTGTCCCCTTCCTGCGCCCATTTGTCCTCTCACTCCAAAAATGCGGCGTTCCTGTAAGGTCTCAGTCAGGACCGCAGGTCACTCGAGAGAGGTCTGTTCAGAACCGGTGAAGTTCAGTTGATCGGCCGCCAGACGAGGGTCTCTTTCAGGCAGGTGCACTTCCCGATCATTTAGATGTTCACTCCGTCGTTAGGACCTCTCTCACCGGACCCACGTGTCGCTGATGGGCCCCGACGTTGGTGCGCCAATTGATGAAAAGCAGCGAGACTCCCAAGACTTTCGATGCCGCTTGGTGCATACCACCTCTAATTCACCCTAAGATTAGCGATAAAAATAACGAGGCAGGCGCTGGCAACTGGATTGTAAAGAACAAGTTTATTTCTCCGGAGGAGAACACATCACATCAGACACCGGGGCTATCATCAGGAGGTGCTCTAAATGCATCTCTGTGGCATGGCCTTTTATATGCTTTTTCGTCAGTTTATTACATGGTCCAACATTCCTGGCATCAGTTGATTGCATAGTCAAACATCCTTGGAATCCCTGCCTCAAGCTAGTTCCCACACAAACCCAGCAGCAATCTTCCCTTCACCCAGATCTAACAGATGATCGCTATCTCGCAGTTGGACATTCCGACAGGATCTAAAACATGTGGTATCGGTCAGATCTAAGGGGTCGTGTCACTGATTAAATTCCAGCCCCTTTGTTGGTGAAGCAAGTTCTGTCGTATGTGGGTAATAAACTATGTCCACAGGGGTCGGTTAGTGCCTGGGACCGGATTGAGTGGCCAGGTGCAGGGAAGGAGGTTATCAAAGGGGGCTTCCCCGTGCGTAGAGGATGAAAGGATGAGCGGGTTGGGTGCGGGAAGTGACTCCGGGGCATTGTCATGTTGGCAGGGTTTTACGACCCTGGTACATGTGTTCAGGCTTAGTCAGAGCGCGGGGGATGATAGCGAGGTCAGGGTGACTCACAGGTGACCAGCGGAGCATGAAATGGCCGCGATGCCTAAAATGGTTGCTGCTTACGCGCTTACAGAGGCCTTCGCTAAGCAAGATGGCGCCGGCAATTTTCATATTTGTCGTTTTATTTTCTACAGTGCTCGCCTGGAAGATTTGATGCGAGACGCGGATTGGTCCTCGGATTCCACGTTCATATGGTTCTATTTCAAACCGGTTGCGGGTATTGCACATTTGGTCGTGAGTAAGCTTTAAACTAGGATAATCCGAGCCTCTGGTCCTGACATAGAATCGAAATTTGCCTAGCTTAGTAACAATAAGTTTCAATTCTATTAAGGACACGCCAGATGGTGGCAAAAAACAAACATATGCGCAACATTAAGGAGGCCATATACTGCCTCAACAGCACCGTGGCTGAGGGCATGTGGGACATGTCAGAGGCTGTTAGGCTGTTATGCAGCAAGATGGAAAGCAAACGTGGGGCAAGGCGCAGGGACAGACAGAGGTTGGATGGGTACACCAAGGCAGTGAACCGGCTAGGCAATGCCACCCATGTACTCAGCAGGCGCTCGGTGGCCATGCAGCTGGAGATGGTCATGGGCAGCCGTGACGACATGAGGGGATTGGTCACAGTTACCAGTGCCCTGGAGGTGCTGCAGACCTTGCAAATCGCTGCCACAGGATCAGGGGATGGGGGTGAAAGTGAGGAGGCAACAAGCCGCAGCAGCATCACACCCCCATTACATGAGTCCAGGAGGCGTAGTGGGAGGAACAGACCATCCACGGGACAGACGCTTGGGAGGACAGCGTGCCTAGTGAATGCAGCAGTGCTGCACGTGGGCGCAGAAAATAAACCAGGCATCGCCTGGCATTGGTAGATGGGTGAAGTTCCCATCTAACATAATGATGAGATTGTGAACATTGCATGGGGAGTTCCTATGCCATGTTGTGGTTGTTGAAGCACTGTGAGGCCATCATGGTGTGGTGCTGTGCTATCCCATTGCCTGACTGAAGGTGAATTAAACACCGTCACACTATTGCAGTTACTTGCTTTGTCTCATTAATTACTCAGAAATAGTTGTGTGTGATCTCCCGTCTGTCGCCCATCTGGTGGTGCTGCGACTCCTGCTGCACTGTGCTGTGGCTGTGGACAATCCCCACCCTCTTCCTCTGATTCATTCAGTTCAACAGGTGTCCCTTTCCTTGTAGCCAGGTTATGCAGCATGGCACATGTTGCTATTATTTTGCAGCAGGTCACAGGGCGGTACTGCTGTGCACCTCCACTTTTGTGGAGGCAATGGAACCTGTTTTTGAGGAGTTTGAATGTACGCTCCACCACATTCCTCGTTGATTTATGTGCAACATTGAATCGCCTTTCATCTGGGGTAGATGGGTTGCAGTATGGAGTCAAGATAAATGCTCGCACCACATATGCGCTATCACCTAGGTGTTAAAGGAAGAAAGATTATTCGCAGTCAGCAACAGCTACATCAAAGGTAGACATCAGGGTGTGTCACATTTATTTATCTAGCAGGTATCCTTCTCCAAATTCACCCCCAGCTAGACGGGTATAGATCCCACTGTTCCTGAAGATATAGGAATCATGCGTGCTCCCTGGAAAATTTTGCTACGATGCTGGTAATGATGTGGGACGCATCACATATGACCTGTATATTGATGGAATGTGTTGATTTATTTATTAACAGTTTTCTATAGCGCGGACATGACCCATGGGTATCAGAGCGCTTAACATCAAAGGGTAACAAAAGGTATAGGTTACAAATAGATTTTACATATAGCGTTGAGCTTTAAGATGAGCTTGAGATGAATGTCTAACGATCATGACAAGTATTCAGTAGTGCAAAACAAGGTTATGGGAGGAATTTGCTCATAAAAAAGTTCTTAATTTCTTTCTTGAATGTTGTTGTGTTTCTAATTTTTCTAATGTTTGCAGGAAGGGAGTTCCAAATCTTTCATATGTTTTTTTCTTCTTAAAGATGGGTGGTTTCAGGAGCAGATAATTCACACTCCTGACAAGTATGTTTCTTCCTGCGATTTCTATTTTGTGGGTGAGATATTTAGGTGTGTTATGGTGGATCGCTTTGTGGGTGATACTTGCCATTTTCATTTGAATTCTAGCCTCTTACGGTAACCAGTTTAAGGCCTTCAGGTGAGGTTTGATGTGGTTGAATTTCCTCGATCCTGTAATAAGTCTTGCGGCAGCATTGAGGCATGCTTTTAAAGGTGCAGTTGAGATTTTTGGTAGGCCAGCAAGAGTAGTACAACCATATTCGATCCTAGATATGACCAGTGATTGCACCGCCAATTTCAGGTCTGTCTCTGTTAGAAAAGATTTCATCTTTCTCAAGTCGTTCAAATGGAAACAGGCATTTTTTGCCATGGAGTTAATGTGAGTTTTCATAGCCAGGTTCTCATCCAGTGTGATTCCGAGGGATTTCGCCGAGTCAACTAGAGTTGGGATGCAATTTAATGCTGTAATCCTTTTGGACCATTCTTTTGTTAAGGATTGATTTTTAGGTGAAGAGATGAGTAAGAATTCGGTTTTGTTAGCGTTGAGCTTGAGATGATTGTTGGTTAACCAATTCAGCGATGATTTCAGGGCATCATTCATTGTAGTTATGTCTTCCCGGCTGACGATCTTGATGTAAAGTTGCGTGTCGTCTGCATACATATGATAGGATATTTTTGAATTCCGTAGTATTTCTGTGAGAGGTTCGATGTATAAGTTAAACAGAGAAGGAGATAATGTGGATCCTTGCAGTACTCCGAATGTGTTTGGGCATGAAGGCGATAGTGTTTGGTTTACTAGGAATCTTTGTGTTCTGTTCTTTAGAAATGATTCGAACCATTTCAATACCGGACCAGACATTCCCATCCTTTCTTGAAGTCTGATCAGTAATTTTTCCTGGTTTACTGTGTCAAATGCTGCTGACAAGTCTAGGAGGATGAGTAGACACGATTGATTTCGATCGAGAGCTTGCAGTGCATCATCGACAATGTGAAGGATTGCTGTTTCCGTACTATGATTAGCTCTGAATCCCGATTGGCAGTCATCGAGTAATGAGTAATTGTCGATGTGTTTACTCAGTTGATTCTGTACACATTTCTCTATGAGTTTTGCGAGAAAAGGGATGTTGGTTATTGGGCGGTAGTTGTTTGGATCTGTTGGGTCCACTGTGGGTTTTTTAATGATTGGGATTACTTGTCCCGTCTTCAGGCATTCTGGCAGGCATCCCTGTGAAAGTGAGGCGTTTACAATGTCTGTCCATATTGGAATCATATTATGGCTGATTTCTTTCAGGCATTTCGATGGTATAGGGTCATTAAAATGGTTATTGGCTTTCGTGGATGCAAGTGTTTTAGCAATTTCATTCTGGTCTAATAATTTGAAGGTGTTCCATTGTGCCTTGTTTTTGGTTGTCCTGTTCTCATAGTTTGGAACGGAAGGCGGAGTAGGGGTGATGTCTTTGATGTTATCTGCGGCGGTCTTAAGCTCTTTTTCCAATTTATTGGACTTGTTTATGAAGAATGCAGAAAATTAATCGCAACTTATTTGTGTTTTAGTGACCTCTTGGACAGATTTTGCTAGTTTGTTGGATTGTTGTTTTATGATTTCGAATAGTTTACGTGGTCTGTTTTTGGCGTTATCCAATTCAGTTCTGATAAATTCCTTTATTGTGTTGATGATCTTCTTGTTATAATCATTTCTGATTTTTCTGAGAGATTTCAGTGTAGGGGAGGATGGGTGTTGTCTCCATTTTCTTTCTGCTCGTCTCAAGGTACGTCTTTCTTCATTCAGCATTCCATTGAACCAGGGATTTAATTTGAGTGGAATGGTGTCATTGACTATATTCGTTACTGTGGTATTGTAATGGTTTGTTAGGTCGATCACATTTTTCAAGTTGTCAGGTGGGTTCAGGTCTCTCTTGCAACTTTCAGATAGCAGATCCATATTAGCGTCTCTGGTATCTCGGATCCATTTTATCATTTTGGTAGTTTGAGTCGTTTTAATTTTTTCCTGTGATTGTATTCGGAAGTTTATGGCATGGCAAGTTAAGTTTAAAGCACTCTGCTATATGCATAAAATCATGACTGGTAAGGCCCCTCACTATCTGTCTGCCCTAGTGCAACATTATGTTCCTCCCCGGACACTTAGGTCTTCTACGCAGAATAAGTACATGATTCCTCGCACCAACAGAGCCAAAATGGGTGGACGCTCGTTTGCCCTATTGGCCCCTTCCTTATGGAATGCCCTGCCTCAATTGTTGCGCTCCGAATTTTGCTTCCTTACTTTCCGTAAGGGAATTAAAACCTGGCTTTTTAACTCCTGATCCCTATTGTTTATTATTTTCTTCCACTTTCTCTGATCGCTTAGTCTGCCTTAGCGCCGGGAAACCTTCGGGTAGCTGCGCGCTTGACAAATGTAATTATAAATAAATAAATAAATAAATGGTGGTCTGACCAGTCGCACTGTTCATTGGAGAGAATTGAGACATGCTTGGGATAGTTTCAGATCATTTAAAAATTCTTTGAAGGCGTTGACCTGTTTGTCGTTGTCGTTCCAATGAAGATTGAAGTCACCTAAAAATATATTATTGATGTCTGAGTTGGCATTTGCAGTGATGATTTCCATCATTTGGTCAATGAAAATCATATTGTTTCCTGGTGGATGATATAGGGTATGTAATTTGCAGATGTGTTTGTTTGCTGATCTTATGTTGAGCCCTAGGTATTCGCATGATTCAAGGGGGTCAGATTGAAATTGGTTAACCTCTAAATTTGACCTATAGATACAGGCAATACCTCCCCCTGTCCTTATCTGCCTATCTAGTCTTAATATGTTGTATTGCGGTGGTACCAGAAGGTCCATGACTGGCGATGAGGATTCAGACAGCCAGGTTTCAGTCAGGATTGTTATGTCTATTTCTTGATTGATGATGATGTCTGCTATGTCCGAGGCATGTTTCGCCGCAGATCGACAGTTGAGCAGCAGACATTTTAGAGAATTCTCGGATCTGGTTGTGGTCATGTTTAACGGATCTGAGGATATTTGGATTTGTTGTAAGTTGTTGAGGTTCAATTCCCTTATCTTCCTAGTGGATTTTCTGTTTATGTCTATCTCTACTCTTTTTATTTCTTCTGTTATCATGGGGTTTGGTGATTCATATTCCTGGAGTAGTAATGTTATGTCTTCTTCGGTTAGATGGTTTTGGTTTCTAACTGGCCTGTTTTGTCGGTCTGTCAGTGGTAGAGATTTCTTATTATTTAACGCAATCGATGTAATGACTAACTCTTTGATAAGCACTACTTCATTCTGGGTCTTCTTAGAGATATCACATAGTTTTTCAATCCTTTTCATTGTGTTTTGTAATTCTTCTGCTAGATTGCTGATTTGTGTTTGGGATTCGCAGATTTTTCTCATGACCTTGGGAGTCATCGTGTGACTATTCTTCCGTAGGTTCTTAGTTTCATTGTTTCTGTTCCTGAGTTTCCGTATGGAGCCATGTGTCGTTGCATTCTTGCTCTTTTCCTTCAGTCGATTATTATCTCTCTCATTTTCTGAGTTAGCCAATCTATCATACTTTGTTGAACTGTTGCAATGTTTGTTGTTGTATGTAACTTGTGTTCTCTCTGATTTACTCTGGCTTGATGATTTTTCTATCTAGTCTATGGCTCCCGAATGGTGGTCTTGTTCCCGTAGGTTATTTGATGTGGTATTTGTTTGTATTGGGTCCTGTTGTTCTCTGGTTGGAGTAATAATTATAGTGTCGTCTTCGTCTTTGCTTAGGTTGTCTGTTGGCGTCTTCTGGTGTTGTATTTGTGTAGTTTGTTCCGATTCCAAATGGTTTCTAGTTGTTGCGTTGCTTGTATCGGGATTGACTTGTGGGGGGGTGTTTTCTTCTAAGATGCCCTGGTGGGAGGGTGGGTTCGAGTTCTCTACATTTCTTTTTAGGGTGGAGAAGATGTAGTCGAATTTTTTCAGATCGTCGTTAGAGGCTTGGATCATCACTATACCATTCGTCAAGATAGTTATGCAAATGTCTGGTCTGAGTGTAGCGGATGCTGTGGTCATGAATTTCGTTCCATGAGAGATGTTGGTAGAGGTTTTAACAATAAGCAGGTTTGTGATGGTATTTCGCCATTTAGCCCTTCTTCTAGTGAAGAAAATCATATCTTTTAAAATGATCCCTTTGTCCATACAGAATGACGTGTCAGCGATCAATGTGTCAGGGTTTCTCCTCATGACGTTATGTTTACATTTTATGGCTGCATTTTTGGAGAGGTATGTAGGGTATTGTATGTTGTAAGCGTTTATGCCTATTCGTTCTAGATAATTGTCTTCCATTTTATGATATGTATTGGCATAGTAGGCGATGAATTCCTTCTTCCATGTTATATTGTAGGTGTCTTGTGTTAATTACCGGCAGTAATTATCACAGTAATATTAAGTATTATAACAGTAGGATTAAATAGTTCTATCCCGTATTATAACAGTTATGCTTATCTTAGTAGTTGTGATTACTTGATATATTCTTGTTGTCGATTTCTCTTCTCAGAAGTTTCTTTTGTATTACATTAGAGTATGCTGTCTTCATAACAAATTAGATCAATGTAGTACAATAGGTCTTTAAGGATGTCCGCCGTTTTAGTAGTTTTACTATGGGCTGAGCACTTTCTCTCTTTCTACTCTTTTTAATTTAGTCCTTTTTCTCTTTTCTTCCTCAGTTAGGGATCTGGAGTTGGGTCCTTTCTCTCTGTCCATTAAATTTCAATTAGGCGTCAGTCCTCTTTTTATATCCTCTGAGTGGTGCCATTTTGGTGTACTCTCTTTATGTGCAGTGCTGAAGGAGCTACATATCTTTCTCATAGACTTATATGTCCTGAGCGGCCGCCATTTTAGAGTCAGGCACGCCGCTTCAGGAGTTAATTTGCGGTCACGGTAGATCTACTCGGCAGCAGTGGGGAGCCGATTGGTATGTGGGTCCCGTCAATGCACCCTATTGCATGTGGTAACTGGGCCTTCTGATGAAAGTCCATCTTTGTCTTGTGCAGTTCCGCCTGTGTGCTGGGGAGCTGGATGTAGTGGTTTATCCTTTGCATCAGGGCATCCACGAATTTGTGGAAAAAGCACGACTGACAACTCTGTGAGACACCTCCAGCCACAGCATTAACCCCTGGTAACTGCCGATGCTAGTAGGTGCAGGCAACAGAGAACCTGAACATGTGGAGGTATTGCGTACGCCCTTGGTGTCTGGTGCCCCAGGAGTGAGTACAGGTCATGTATCCGGTCCAGGATGGTGGTTGGGTGAAGCCTGTACCTCTCATGAATTTCTGCCTCTGTGAGTTGAAATAGTGTGATGCGCAGTCTGTATATGCGTTCCTGTCATATCCAGATCCTTTGAGCTGCAGCTTGTATCCATATGCGCCTTGCAAAGACATAGAGGGCCGCCATTGTGTTCACGCAGATGCATTCTGGGGCTGTGTATATGCTGTTCACCTGGTTACCACCTGCTTTGAGTTAGTGGTAATTTGCGACTCTTATTGAGCGATTTTACATGGAATTGGTATTAGCGATTTTAGGTACATTGTTCTGCGACTTTATTTAGTGATTCAATATTTGGCGAATCGCTAAATAGTGAGTCGTGTGGCATAACCGCTAAATAAGGATTCGCTAGGTTAATTCCATTGGTTTTAGCGATTCCTTATTTTGCAATTCAGTGTTTCTGCCCTATGTGGGAAGGGTATGTCCAGACGTGGGTCTCGTGCTCACTACGCCACTGGAGTCAAGCTATCCTGGCTGATGACGGTTGAAACCCAGAAACCGGTCCTAGGATGCTTGATTCCGGTCCAGGGAAGACATGGCTTGGCAGTTCGGGCTGGACTGTTCCCATGAGGCACAGGGTCAAGACTGATTTGCATATGGCCATGTCTGAACTGGGGTGGCGTGGTGAGCAAAATAACGATGGATTAAACCCAGATCTGTGACTGGGGGTGAATGTTTTTCCAATGTGCAACACTCCGTCCATCATCTTGTGTGTTTTGTTGTTCGCCCTATGTGGGAAGGGTATGCCCAGACGTGGGTCCTGTGCTCACTACGCCACTGGAGGCAAGCTATCCTGGTTGATGACGGCTGATAGCCAGAAACCGGCCCTAGGATGCTTGATTCCGGTTCAGGGAAGACATGGCTTGGCAGTTTGGGCTGGACTGTTCCCATGAGGCACAGGGTCAAGACTGATTTGCATATGGCCATGTATGAACTGGAGTGGCTTGGTGAGCAAAATAACAATGGATTAAACCCAGATCTGTGACTGGGGGTGAATGTTTTGCCAATGTGCAACATTCCGTCCATCATCTTGTGTGTTTTAAGTTAAACATCAAGCACAGGTAAGAGAAGAAGTTTGGGGGAAGCATAATTAATAATGGACATATTTTCATTAATTCAATTTCACACACACCTTTGAGTCCAGTTGCACAAAGCATAGACTAGGAGGAGAGACTGACAGTACTAGTAGGACAAGTCACTCATTGAGGGGTACAGCATCTATCTGTGTCTTACAAAGTCAACCAATTATTTAAATCAAACACTGGCTGTGGCCCTGTAACAGCAAGGAACCAGTGTGACATAAAAGAGTAACACCACCCACAAAACATTAACAACATTTTATGTAAAGTATAAATATATAATTTAATCCCCTAACAAAAATAAACCATGTAAAATATCCAACAACACCTGTTCAACCCCTCTCCCTAACCCCAACCAATGTCCTTAACGAAAAAGTCCAACCTATATCAAATGTCCAATTGTCCAAAGAAAGTTAACCCCAACGCCTGATTCCCACCCCCCCCCCAAAAGAAGAAATAAAAAAGGGGCAATTAACAGGGTCTTATAGGCGGGCGCGCTTCTCCAGGAGGACACAAACTTGCTTCTGTAGCCGGGCCATGCGGCACTTCAACGCGCGGCAAATGCATCCACGGGGGGAGGGGAGGGGGGCAGCAGTGATATTAAAAGAGGGGCGGTGGCGGGCAGCTGCCAGATGGTGGTGCCATAACGCTGGAGGGGGGTAGCTGGGGCCCGGGGCATTGGAGGAAGCTGCAGCTGCTGCCACCTCCTTCTCCGCCTCCTCCGCCAGAACCACCAGCCGCTGGTATTCCCTTTGTGTGGCCTCCAGCTTACGGCACCTGGCCTTGGCTGCCGACTCCTTCCTGTTCGTTTAACCTTTGGAAGGAGTAGCTATATCAAGAAGAAAAAACAATACTATTGTAAAATGTACTCTTAGCAAAGCATTAAGACAAATTAATTCTACACATAGTAGCACAGTAGCACTAGCAAGCACAGTTCATAACATTTGCAGTATGTATCTATCCTCCCACTTCCTCGGCCTCTAACATTTGTGGGAGTTTCAGGCATTCAACCAACCATACATCTGATTCCTATCAGCCACCTATCCATGCATGCATCCCACGTATCCTTCTTTGCCAGTCATAAATATTAAATCTCGCCCGTCCTTCTTCCTTCCAACCTTTTTTCCTTTTTTGTTCAAACCATCCATCAAGGTTATCTGATCTGACTTTTAGTCTTCTCCATAAAACTTTCACAGCTGAGTTGAAGTCAGATAGAAGAGGCCATTGGTTACTCAACACTCCAGCCGCTAATGCTTTTATTAATGCTAAGTAAAGGATGTCTTTAACAGTTCACAACAATTTCTTACACAAGAAGTCTCAACAGTACAGTATACAGTACACCCTTGCAGTGAGTGTAATGTGAATAAGTAAGGATTAGGACTATAACTCACCACCGCCCGCCACTGCTGCTGGCAGGCCCCCTGCAGGTCCTCCTGCAACTGCTGCATCTTCTCCCTCAGCAGCAGTGTCACCTACACAGCTGTCCCCATCACTGGTGGTCCGTAGTACGCCTAGAAAAAACATTACACATTTTGTAGATGCCATATACATCCCCCTATTTTTCACTAGCATGATTAAAAAAAAGTTAATACTTACAGATACAACATACATCACTAGTACAAATCAGGTAGTAGAGTAGAGACAAGTAGTGTTATATTGTCCCTAGGGTCATTCTAGTCTTTGCTTAGTTAGCCCAAGCCATGCAACCATTTTACCTTTATGCCTTTTATTTTTGTGCACGTTACCTTGCAGCTTGTTGTGTAAGACGCCTTTGAGCCCACATGAGCTCATACTGCTACTGTCTGAGCGCTAAGTACAAGGTCGGAAAACAAGCCACTTTGTTATGGAGTTCTGGTGTTAGTCCATATTGATTATCCATAAAAATGCTACACTTACACGACTAGTTATTATTTATCAACACTAATCCAGTGTTCCATTCTGATTGCAGACTACTAACTAAGCCTAAGTACCACCTGACCTAGCCCACCTATACCAGGCGGGCCAATTGTTCAGTCACTAAGGGCCATATGTAGGTGGGCCAATACCGGTCGGTAACGGTGAAATTCTGGAAAATTTCACAGTTACCGACCGGTATTTATTATTATTATTAATATTAATGAGTTTTATATCGCGCATGGTTACCCTTGGGCATCCCAGCGCTTATCCAGAGGGGGCGGACCTAGCAGAAGTGACTCGTTAGGCAGGAAACAGGTGAGTCTTTAGAGTTTTGCGAAAACGTGGGGTCCCAGATTCGGCACGTAGAGTAGGCGGAAGAGAGTTCCATAGGACTGCCACATTGACGGAGAATCTTCTACCGCCAGTCCTGGCCTTTCTTACCCTTGCAACTTGCAAGAGATGTTGATGATCTGAGCGAAGGGCACGGGAGGCCTTGTAGGGTTGAACCATACCCCTCAGGATAGGTGGCCCTTTCCCCTGCAGGATTTTGTGGGCCATGCAGAGTGACTTAAATTTCACCCTCTCTCTGACTGGGAGCCAGTGGAGCGCCTTCAGCGCCGGGCGGGCTGATTGCCGCCTGGGGAGGTCTGTCAAAAGCCGGGCAGCGGCATTTTGTATTTGCTGTAGCTTGTTCAGAGTTGATTCTGGTGCCCCCAGAAACAGCGCATTGCTGTAATCCAATCGGGAGATAATGAGCCCCTGGATTAGAAGCCTCCTGGTTGCCGTCGGGAGGAGGGGTAGGATCTTCCGGGCTGACCGGAGCAGGCCAAAGCACACGCCTGCGGTCTTTTTGGCGTGTGTCATAAAAGAAAGGTCCTGCTCCAGCCACACCCCCAAGCTCTTAATCTCCTTTTTAGGGGTAGGTGGCGCTCCCAGACAACAAGGCCAACTGCTTAGGGGCAGGGAAGGAGGAGAGTTCCCCAACATCATCAGTTCGGTTTTAGAACCATTGAGTTTGAGGGCTGAGTTGCACATCCAGGTGAAGATCTTAGCCAGGCATGCATGCAACTGATCGGGGTGGTTCGCCGACTGGGGAAGCCCTACTACCAACTGGGTATCATCAGCGTAGCTGATGATCTTAATTCCCAGTGGAAGTACCACTCTCTCCAGCGGGGCCATATAGATGTTAAACAATGTAGGGCTCAACGATGAGCCCTGTGGCACACCACACTGGAGAGGGAGCGATGTAGACTTCTCGTGGCTTTCCCAGACCTCGAACGAGCGCTCCTCTAAAAAGGACGCAAGCCATTTCAAGGCCGTCCCAGTGACTCCCACCCCCGACAGTCGCTGGAGTAACACCTGATGATTTACGGTGTCAAATGCCGCACTGAGGTCCAGGAGGATCACTGCCACCGATCCCCCTGAATCCAAAATGCTCCTGGCATTCTCCACGACTGCTAGCAGGGCGGTGTCCGTCCCCTGGCCAGGGCAGAAGCCCGTCTGCGAGTCACCCAGCAGGGAGTTGATTTCCAGAAAGCCCGATAAGCACCTATTCACGAGTTTTTCCGCCACCTTGCTAAGGCCGGGAAGTAAAGAAATAGGCCTGAAATTCGCAAGGTCGGCGGGGTCTAGGCTGGGCTTCTTTAGGAGGGCCTTGACTACCGCTCCTTTCCAGCTGGGGGGCACCACACCTTGAGTGAGGGATAGGTTAATGAGATCCGTCACTAGGCCGCCGATGGCAGGGGCTACCTGTTTCAGATATCTCATAGGTGCCGGGTCTCTCGGGGACCCACTCTTCACAGCAGCCAAAGCCCCGAGAACTTCGTCCACAGTGACTGGTCCAAAGGAGACCAGCTCTGCAGTCCTCGCCTCGGGCCAAGACCCTAGGTGCCCCTCCGTAGATGGCTCCTGGGCTAGCCGGGGAAGGGATGACAAGATGTTTTCAATCTTCAGTTTGAAAAAAGAGGCCAGTTCTAGACATTTCTCGCGTGGGTTGTTATGAGAGACCGGAGGTTCAGGAGTTTTCAAGAGTTCTCTGATGACCTTATATGACTCTTTCGATGAGTTGGAAGAGAGAGCTATCCTCTCCTCAAAGTACCCAGATTTGGCTGCCCTGATGGCCGATTTGTAAACCTTAAGGGCCTCCCGATATTCTCTCCGGCTCACTTCGCCCCATTCCTTCCTCCAGGTCCGCTCCCGCCTCTTACAGCCTTTCCTCAAGGTTCTAAGCTCTGACGTATACCAGGGAGCTGATCCCACTCTCCTACCCCTAGTAAGTTGTCTTTTCTTAGGGAGGATGATGTTCAATGAGTTGGTCAGCCAGGCGTTTACATTCTCATCCGCTGCTGACGCATCGGTCCCGAGAACGGGACGGGACGCCTCCAGATGTGCTGCCCAGGTGTCCACTGAGAGCCTAGACCAGGCTCTTTCCATCGTGAATACCCTAGGTGTAAATACTACTGGGGCATCGTACTGCCACCGGGCCGGAATCACGAAGTGGTCCGTCCAGGGCAGAGGCAGCGCGGGCAGAGCTAGAAGACAGTCTGAGTTAGAAAAGATGGGATCGAGCAGGTGTCCCTTTTCATGTGTGGCACCGGAATTGACCAGGTTGATCTCGAATGCTTTGAGATCACGCTGCAGATCGACTCCCAGGGAGTTGTGAGGGTCATCGAAATGGATGTTAAAGTCGCCCAATGCCACAAAGTTGGCGGTGGAAGAGGCGAGAAGCGTGACCGTTTCGAGAAAAGAATTAGGGAATATTTAAGCAGTTGAGATGTAGGGAAGGATTCGGCAATTTTGAATCGGTAAATACTGATTCCTCATTACCGATTTCTAAATTACCGAATCGGAATTACCGATTCCTTATTTACTGAATCGGTAAATAAGAAACGGTAAAAAAGAGAAAAGAGATGTAGGAAAAATCGGTAATACCGAATTTCATGAAATTCGGTATTTAGGAGTCGTAATTAACACTGACTGAAAGCAGGTGGTAATCAGCTGCAGTTTATATAAGCAGTCCCAAAATGCAACAGTGTGATCACTATAGCAGCTTTCTATGTGATAGCAAGGAGGCTATGGCTACAGGCAGCAGGAGTGAGGATCTGGAGACGGGAGGAGCGCATTTACAGACAGCGCATCACACTCTTCCAATTGACTAAGGCTGAGATCCATGAAAGGTGCAGGCTACACCCCCACACCATCCTGGACTTGATAAGGGACGTGCACTTACTCCTGGAGCACCCAACACCAAGGGTGCACGCCATACCATCACATGTGCAGGTGCTCTGTAGCCTACACCTACTTGCATCTGGCAGTTACCAGGGGGTGATAGCTGCGGTAGGCGGGGTGTCTCAGAGTTGCCTGTCCCGTTTCTTCAGAAAATTCCTGGATGCCATGATGCAGAGAATGCATCACTACATTAACTTCCAAACACACAGGCGGAACTGCTGAAGACCAAGACAGAGTTTTACCAAATGGCACAGTTCCCGCATGTCATAGGGTGTATTGATGGCACACACATTCCAATCTGCCCACCTGCAGCCACTGAGTATATCTACAGGAACAGAAAGTCCACCCACTCCATAAATGTGCAGGTAATCTGTAATGCTGGCAACATAATCACCGACATTGTGGCCAAATTTCCTGAGAGCACCCACGACTCATACATCTTCCAGAACAGTGAGATCTACACACACCTGGCTGCGGGATAATTTGGGTAAAGATACCTGCTAGGTAAATCACTGTGACACACCCTGATAGATACTGCAGATGAATGTGCTTTGGTGTATGTAACTAATGGCACTCTCTTTCTCACCTAGGCGATAGCGCATATGCAGTGCGGTCATTTATCCTACTCCCTACCTAAACCCATCAACCCCGAGTGAGAGACAATACAATGTGGCACACAATTCAACACCCAACGTTGTGGAGCGCACCTTTGGACTAATGAAAAGCAGGTTCCGCTGCCTCCACAAAAGCTAAGCGCAAGTCAGTACATACCCATCATCTGCTGCAAAATCATTGCAACTTGTGCTATGCTGCACAACCTTGCCACAAAGAAAGGTACAGAAGTTGAATTAACTGATTTTGAGGACAATGATGATGAATATGCACAGCCAGAGCCCAACGCAGTAGGAGTGGCACCAGCAACAGATGGGAGACAAAGATGTGCAGAGATCACACACAACTATTTTTAAGTAAGTAAGGAGACACAGCCAGTTGTTGTATGTAAATGACGTAGTTTTAATATCTGGGCACTACACCACAAGACAAACGATTAAACTTGCCAGTCGAATTTGTGACATCCATAGAAGGAAGTCATGGGTTACTTCACCCAATTCAGTTCTGAAAGTGTGGGCTGCATCAGCGTCTGCGGCCACGCACAACAGTGCTGGATGCCATCAGCTGACTCTTTTCACTGGCTGTGTATCCAGAGCCAGCCCCATGCCGTCTGCTGCTCCTCCGGGTGTCTGTTGCAGGGGGGGGTAATGCTGCTCCTACTGGTCGTCTCCTCGCTGTCCCCAACTTCCACAGCACCAGTAGTGGCAGACTGAGTCATCAGCAGCACTTCAAGTGCAGTGGTTACCTTTACCAGCCCCCTAGAGACATCACTGCTGCAGTGAGCCAGCCCCTCCTGCATGGCCACGGAGCGCCTGCACACCAGAGAAGTGGCAGTTGCTAGGCGGTTCACTGCCCTAGTATGGTGTTCCATTTTCTGCCTCTCCCTGCGCCGTGTTGCCCTGTCCTCATCCATTTTGCTGCACAGCAGCATCACTGACTGGGACATGTCCCGCATGCCCTCAGCCATCTCCTTCATGCCCTCAGCCATTGAGCTGATGCCCTTCTGTGCATGCTTCTTACCTTGTTTGGTAGCAGCTTTGGCAGAGTTGTCTGCCTCCCCGATTCCACAGACACTTTCTGGCTCTATCGTGGACTCCACAAGCTGCTCAAGTTCAGTCAGGGCAGGTGCCCTGTTCCTTCCTCCTCCTGTCTGGCTGGCTTGTTTTTTTAGATCCGCCATCTTCTTTTTGGTGATGCTCTGATGTCATACCACCGTTTCTTGAGCACTTCAATGTCCCGGGGGGTCAGTCCAATGGAATTCACCTGTGACTGGATTCTCAGCCAGATTTTTCTTTTTTCCGATTCAGCCACTTGCAGGGACTGCTTTCTAAACAACTTTGTATGCTGTTTTACTGCCTCCTCCACAAGGATCTGCAGTTCCTTTTGGCTGAATTTCAGTTTCCTCTTCCTTTCACCTCCTTCTCTTTCTGTGTCCTGGCTAGCCATTGTGCAAATTTTGCTGGAAAAGTTCAGCCAGTGGCTCTGTTGCTCTCCTCTGCACTCCCAGCCTCTCCAGAAAGTTCTGCCTGGGTGTTGCCACTTCCTGGTTGGGAGGGGTGGTGAATGCACAGGATTGGCTGATTTCTCAATTGCTGTTGTTTTGAATTTCCGATTCGGTAATATTTACCAATTCGGTATTTACCGATTCGGATATACCGATCGGTATTGTGGAATCGGTAAAAGTTTTTGGATTTTTACAGATTCGGAAAAACGTACCGATTTTTTTACGTACATCGAAATTTTCGATTTCTAAATACCGAATCGGTAAAATTCAGTATTTAGGAATCGGTATTTCAAAGTTACCTACATATGGCCATAAGTCTGCATTTTCATTTCTTTTAGTCCTCAAAAATGCATAAATGGAGGACACATGCCTACATTTTTGCATACAACAAACTGTTGGTTGGTTGCTGCTGATGTTCTGCTAGTGCTTAGCCGGCTATTTCCACTCACTAAACAAACTACAAAAGGTTCTACTAAGGACTGGGTAAGCAGCACTCAGCAGCACGTAACGTAACAGGGTGTGTCACGCAGACCACTAAAAAATTAACAAGTCATACTAATAAGTAACTTAACCTAAGTATCAATCCACCACTATCTATTAGTGACTGGAGGACAAAGGAAGGACTAGTGTCTCTCTAGCATTACCTAACTTAAGCTCTTTAAAAGAAACTCATATATAATCACACTAAGTGAGCTCAAAGTTGCAAACAAGTAAGATTAGTAGCGCCGAGCAGCTGTGTCTTAACAATCACAGAAGATTTTTAAACGTAATTTACATGCAATGTAAGTAGCAGCATTCTTGCTGGTCGGAAAAAAAATATATTCGCAATATATAACACAGAGCAGAAGATCAGACACAAAGTAGTATTATTAAATAGCTACTCACCAAGCCCCAGGACCTCCACTCCTAACAGGTCCAGCAGGTCCTGCTCCCGGTCCAGGATATCAGACGACCAGTGCGTCAACTGGTTATGGGTGTGCCGGACACCAGAGAAGCAAAACACTGCCCGGCTCACCTTTCCCCAACGCTGTTGCTGCTCCCGGAGCCCGTACCTGGACCCAGGCCTGCTGCCAGGGTTAAGGGGAGGTGGCGCTACACAAAAATAACAGTGTGGCCACCTCCGCCTCACTGAATATGGCCCGTGGCTGCACCCCGTGTTGGCGCCGCCTTCGGCAAGGAAGTTCTGTCACGGCTCTGGCTACGAGCCCGGAGGCCCTCTGCCATGGTTCTGGGTAGGACAGGGGACAGAAAAGAAAAGGTAGGATTGAATATATTAGACTTAATTGTGGGTGCCAGCTAGCTCAGAGGTCACTAGAAACGTTCTCGAATAAACAAGAAGGGATTCGTTTCTGACAACCACATACACATAACAACTTTGTTTCCCAAGATAAAACGTATCTTCAGAGTCGTGGAAACAATAGATAGATATTTCACTCAGTCAATCGTGCATGCTTCGTTTCACAAGAGGTGCAGAGAAATAGAGAGATGGGCGTTTTCAATAAAAGTATTTATTAAACAGTCTTCTTTCTCATGCAAAAGAAATTAACTGCTACAATCGTAATACTGGCTGTAAAGTATAATGCGTACAGCAAGAAGAGTATCATAAAATAATACTGTAAAAGCACGTTCTCTTCCAGGGGATCCTCATCAATAGTCATAAGCACTGAATATTCCCGCCCATGTGCGGGACCCCGGAAACAATTTAAAAATATATATGTAAAAACCACATATATCTCGCTCCAAATATGTGTAAATACATATATCATTTTTCTCACACCAATGCAGCTCTAAAACCAAGGCTAGACAATGTAAACACTTGTATATGTACAGCAATTAGAAAGGAAATAAAAAACACATTAGGTCAAATAGTCCTGGAACTTTTTGTTTTAATGAGTAAAAGCACTCATAAATCGTGAAAATTGCTCATAAAAGACATTGTCAGCCATAGGCTGCATTGAAAAGTGAATAACACAGAAACTGAAAGCATTTTCAGTAAAAAACTGGCACCGTGCCTTTAAGGCAGCCATGACCCCAGGCTTCCCATCATGTCTCAGGGGTGACAGTTAGGTCAGTTGTTCTTTCTGGCTCTTTCAGTCAGGACCCTGGTTAAACAGCTCCCACCTTTTTTTGACTTTCTGTCATAAATATTTGGTGTTTTCCTTCAATTTTTGGATTCACTTGACGTCTTTTAGCCTTAGAGAGCTAGTGCTATCTTTTTTGGTCTCAAAAAAGGTAAATTTTTTGTCCAAAAGGCCTTCGCTTTTTGATCCCTACCCTTCCTGTGGGAAGAAGAAAGCTAAGACTGATGTTACACATCCTGTGCGTATCATCTGTCTTCCTGACTCTCACTCTGCAGAAATCTGTGTTCATTGCAAGTCCTTGTCAAGTAGAACTCTCAAGGACTGAGATAAAATCAGTATTTATGGACTTTCTGAGAGAGGTAGAAAGAGACAGAAAAAGCAGAGGGCGCGGTCGACGTCGAGAGATGTCCCGGTTTGCTCTCCTTCGGCGTCGGGATCGGCGTCGAAGGTTCTACCGACGACGAGTCAACTCCCCTCGACGGTGAAGACTTCAGCATCGAGAGTCAAGGTAACTCCGCTGCCGTCAACCGGGTAATGTGCAGCGTCGAGAGAGAGGTCGTCGTTGGAGCATGGCGGCTCAACGTCGAAACCTCTGCCGTCAAAGCCTCAGGTCCAGTCTTCGACGTAGAAGCTTCCGCCGGCGCCTAGTCTTCGGCGTCGAGGCACCCTCCGTCGGCGTCCCATCATCGACGCTCGATGTCAAGGCATCCTCCGTCGTCGCCAGGCCATCGGCGATCGACGTCGAGGCATTCACCGTCATCGACAGGACATCGGCGTTCATCGTCGAGACATCCATCGCAGTCCAGTTGAGGGCATTCAGCGTCCAAGCATCCTCCGTCGGCGTCCAGTCACAGGCGCTCGGCATCGAGAGGGCCTCCGTTGACGTCACCTCACCGGTGTTCGACGTTGAGACATGGAACTCCAGCGCAGTCTCCTCAGATTCATCAGCCAGTGGACACCGAGACGTCGAGCCGGCCGGCTCTGTCCTCGAGTCATGGGCCTGTATCTCAGAGGTCCTCAAGAACAGCTTCAGCTGTGGAGGGTGACCAGGGCTCTCCAGCGAGCATCAGTCACTCTACCAAGAGGAAGAGAACTCCAGAGCATGGTTGTTCTCATAGTCGCACGGCTTCTCCTGTGAGCCTTTCTTCCGCATCAAGTTCATCTTCTGGCCCTGATGTGATCATATATACGTTGGGCGGCGAAGGATCAAGGCATTCTCCTTCACCTACTCCACATGGGCGAAAGGAGGTAACACCTGCACGCTCTCCAGTGAGGGACGCCGCACAGCAGACTCCTGCCGTCAGACTTTCTCTGCGATGGTACGCACCCCTACATCACTGGGCTACAGACAAGGAGACGGCGGCGCGATTGCAGCAGCCTATATCTAGGCCTAGAGAACGGTCTCGCTCTCCGGTGAGGTCCAAAGGAAGATCACGCTCCCCGGTTTGCCGTAGGGAAAGATCACGCTCCAGGGTTCGATCCTCCAGACGTAGATCAAGATCTAGGAGCAGGAGGAGAGAACAAAGATCCCCTACGACCTCTTCTTCTCCGACACGCTCCCATAGAGACTACTCGCCCACTCTGACTGATTCTCCGCCATCAAGGGTATCTCCGATTGATGATATCTTCTCCTTTCAGGACATACTGGGTATAGGGGCTCTAAAACTGGGAGTTCCGTCGTCAACTCCGCAGGTCAAGACCTCCGTGATTTTTGAAACGCTGCATCACATGTCGGCACCTAAACCCTTTTGCCGTTAGTGCCTGGTATTATAGAGCCGGTGACGGAGGTATTCCTCACTCCAGCAACGGTCAAAGCGGCTCCGGCAAGGATCTTGAAGAAGTACAATCTCCAGAGGAGGATCCTTTGTTTCTAAGAGCTGATCCGCCCCCGGACTCTGTAATCATCGCAGCAGCGAAGAAGTCCAGTGCGGGTTCCTCTTCTGCCACTGTACCTCCGGACAAGGACAGCAAGACGCAAGATTCGTGGGGGAGACGAGTCTGTAGTACTTCAGCGTCTTTTCTTAAGGTTTCTAATGCAGAGGCCCTTTTGGAGCGTTACGATAGGTCCCTGTGGGATTCTCTACAGCGTTTTGTGGACAAGCTCCCTCAAGAAGACCGTAAGGACTTTGAGGAGATCCTTCTGGAAGGCAGTCAAGTCTCCAACCAAATTATAAGTGCAGCAGCGGACAGGGCTACCCTGGTCGCGCATGGATATGCCCATGGAATATTGGCGAGGAGATCATCCTGGTTGCACCTAATGGCTTTAAAACCAGAAGCCGAAGCACGCATTCTGAACTTGCCCTTCTCAGGGACCTCACTGTTTGGAGCGAGCACGGATGAAGAGATGCAGCGCATGAAAGCAGAGATGGACACTCTCAAGGCGGTAGGGGTCAAAAAGAAAAAAGAATTCAAAAAGAAATACCGCTCCTACAACAAGGGCTCTTCAAAACAGCTGGTTCAAACCCCTAACTGGTAGAAGAGTCAAGACCAGCAGGGCCAGCAAAAAACCCAGTATAGAGGAAAGCGTAATTCCAGAGGAGGAGGGAATCAACGCCAGGGCAGCAATGCCGGCAAAGCTCAGTCAAAACAATGAGTCTTTCCTTCCCCCAGCGCCGTGGACCACTCCAGTCAGGGGAAGCCTTGCGGGTCATTGGGAAGAGTGGCGAAACATCACAAATGACAGATGGGTGTTATCTACACTTCAGAATCGATACTGTCTTCGTTTCAGTCATCAACCTCCACCTGTTCCCCCGATGACAACATCGAATCATCAGTTACACCTTCTGCAAAAAGAAGTGGCCACTCTTCTCGAGAAGTCAGCCATCATCGAGAGTGCCAGTGTTTCAAAGGGGAAAAGGAGTGTACTCCCGATATTTTCTGGTCAGAAAAAATGGACAAAAGGCAGAATTCAGACCCATTCTGGACTTGCTAACTTTCAATCTGTGCGTCAAAAAGGAAAAATTTTGCATGTTGGCGCTCCACCAAATATATCCACATCTTAGGAGGGGAGATTGGATGTGCTCGCTGGACCTCCAAGATGCCTACTTTCATGTTCCAATACACCCCAGTTTTCTTCGGTTCTGGGTGGGGACCTCCCACTATCAGTTCAAAGTCCTGCCGTTTGGGTTGAAGTCGGCTCCCCGGGTGTTCACGAAGTGTGTTGCAGTGGTAGCAGCCACTCTACGCCGCAAAGGGGTCTTCGTATACCCAAACCTGGACGATTGGCTGTTGAAAGGTCCTTCCCCAGAAAGTGTAAGAAGTCAGTTCCAGACTTGCATAGAGCTCTGCCAGCGACTAGGGCTACATGTCAACTTCGGAAAATCAGTCTCTCAACCCACTCAGAAGATTCACTTCCTAGGACCTCTGCTAGACTCCGAAGTAGGAAAAGTGTTTCCTTCGGAGGAGAGAGTTTTTGATAACCCAGAAATGTCAGCTGGTACTTCGCAACAAGACTCAGAAAGAGCGCCGGATTGCCTCCCTGCTAGGGTCGATGGCATCATGCATCTTCCTGGTCCCGAATGCCAGACTTCGAATGCGTCCTCTTCAGCAGGATCTGGAGGACAATTGAGTCCAATAGTCTGCTCGCTGGGACGATCACATCACTCTCTCAGACGCAGCTCGAGCTTCCATTCCATGGTGGACCAAAAGACAAAATATGCAGGTGGGAGTTCTGTTCCATCAACCTCCCCCTGTGCAGACACTGATCACATATGCTTCCCTTCTAGGTTGGGGAGAGCACATGGGTCAACTACAGGTGCAAGGTCTGTGGCCGCACAAGGAAAGTACCTATCACATCAACATGCTGGAGCTGAGAGCAGTCCACCTAGCTCTCTAGGCATTCTTTCCCTTGCTTCACGAAGCGTCAGTTCTAGTACAGACGGACAACACCCCCACAATGTACTACTTGAACAAGCAGGGGGAACACGCTCACGAACTCTGTCGCTGGAAGCGCAACGTATCTTGCATTGGCTTCTGGCTCGCAAGTTGTCCATCACAGCAGTCCACCTCCCAGGAGAGCAGAATGTGAGGGTGGACGCTCTAAGCCGTCATTTCGACGACAGAGAGGATTGGGTCCTACACGATGCAGCGGTAGAAGAACTTTTCCAATCCTGGGGTCGTCCCACAATAGACCTGTTCGCGGACGACCAAAGCACAAAATGCCAAGACTTCGCCTCCAGGTTATACCGGCCAGAAACAAGAGGGAATGCTCTTTTGATCAGGTCAGGGGAATTTGTGTACGCTTTTCCACCCCTTCCGTTGATCCCTAAGGTGGTGAGCAAGTTGGCACACTCGTGCACAATGATGATCCTCATCGCCCCAGACTGGCCGAGGAAATGGTGGTACACGGACCTGCTTCACCTGTCAGTGACTCCTCACAAGAGGCTGCCATGCAGGCCGGACCTGTTGTCCAAGATGGACGGGAGGATTCACCATCCCAACCTTCCGTCACTGAGCTTGGCAGCATGGCTCCTGAGGTCATACGGTATGGACATCTAGGGCTATCCGGGGACTGCATGTTCATCCTAAAAGAGGCAAGTTGGCCTTCCACAAGACATTCTTGTGCATGCAAGTGGAAGCGATTCTATATGTGGTGTATACAGAATAATCATAATCCAGTTAAATGTCAGGAAGAAGCAGGTCTTCCTTATTTGTTATATCTGGCTAAAGCAGGTTTAAAGTTTAACTCCATCAAGGTGCACCTAGCTGCTATAACAGCTTATAGGTGGTCACCTTCTCAAACCTCTTTTTTTCCAGTTACCATCGGTCAAGGACTTCCTGTAAGGGTTGAAAAAAGTTTACCCTCCAGTGCGTCCTCCTTCTCCTTCCTGGGAGTTGAACCTGGTGCTATCAAAGATAATGGGTCCCCCTTTCAAACCCATTCATAAAGCTACTTTACAACATTTTTCCTGGAAAGCAGCTTTTTTGGTGGCAATCACTTCAGCTCGCAGGGTGAGCGAGATTCAAGCTCTCTGTTCCTCTGAACCCTATACGGTGTTCCATTTGAATAGAGTGGTGCTACGGACGCACCCATCTTTTCTTCCTAAAGTGGTGTCAGATTTTCATGTAAATCAGACCATTTCTTTGCCCGCTTTCTTTCCCAATCCCTCTACTCCAGCTGAGAGGGCTCTGCATTCTCTAGACCTGAAAAGAGTTTTAAAATTATATCTAGATAGGTCTAAGGGTATTCGTCACTCTGATCATCTCTTTGTTAACTACGGATCGATCAGAACAGTTCATTCTGCCTCGAAACTTTCTATTTCTAGATGGATCGTTTCATGAATTAGACTTGCTTACCAGCTAGCGCAGAAGCCCCTGGGGTTTTCTCCCAAAGCGCATTCCACCAGAGGGAGAGCTGCGACTGTGGCTTTCCTCAATAATGTACCCATGTCTGAGATCTGTAAGGCGGCGACCTGGAGGTCCGTCCATACCTTTACCAGACATTACTGTCTTGATTCTAACACGAGAGCAGATACCCAGGTAGGCCAGGCCTCCTTGCGGAATCTGTTTAACAGCTAAGTTGGGATGTTATGATTGGTCTTTTTAAGTTGGGTCATGTACTTCTCATTTACCTGCAGGTGGTTGATGGGCTTGCTATTCTATTCAGTGCTTATGACTATTGATGAGGATCCCCTCGAAGAGAAGGATAAGTTACTTACCTGTAATCCTAGTTCTCTTCCAGGGGTATCCTCATCAAAGTCATAAGCACACCCACCCGCCCCCCCAGGTAATTGAGAGATGTAGGTCTCTGACTTGTGGTTTAGCCCTGACTTCAGGGTTATGCAAAGAACAACTGACCTAACTGTCACCCCTGAGGCATGATGGGAAGCCTGGAGTCATGGCTGCCTTAAAGGCACGGTGCCAGTTTTTACTGAAAATGCTTTCAGTTTCTGGGCTATTCACTTTTCAATGCAGCCTATGGCTGACAATGTCTTTTATGAGCAATTTTCAAGATTTATAAGTGCTTTTACTCATTAAAACACAAAGTTCAAGGACTATTTGACCTAATGTGTTTTTTATTTCCTTTCTAATTGCTGTACATATACAAGTGTTTACATTGTCTAGCCTTGGTTTTAGAGCTGCATTGGTGTGAGAAAAATGATATATGTATTTACATATATTTGGAGCGAGATATATGTGGTTTTTACATATATATTTTTATATTGTTTCCGGGGTCCCGCACATGGGCGGAAATATTCAGTGCTTATGACTTTGGTGAGGATACCCCTGGAAGAGAACTAGGATTACAGGTAAGTAACTTATCCGTATGGTTTCTAAGCCATAAAATATATAGAATACATACATTAAATAAATAAGGACTAAAAGTACTCAACTGGTGCTTCTAAAATACACCTACCCCGATGTACCTAACCTAGGTCTAGTACGAGGGAAGAAGTAAGTGAGTTGTAGCATAGGTTTAGTATTCTTCATGCCAAGAATCTATCCAAGATTTCTCTTAGGGTCTAATCAGCTCCGTACCTTGGTTTAGAATGAAGGCGGTCTGGTATCTCTCTGTCTCAGGACTCGATTTCCCAACAAGGGTAGCTTGGAAACACTGGAGCTGGATTTCACGGCAAGAGAAAAGACAGTGTCTCTCTCAGTGCGACTGCTGGAGGGTCGGCTTCCTTCGGCACTTGCTGCAGCGAGATGCGTCGGGCAAGTAGATAATCGAACTGCTCCAAACCACCGTGTGTTTGCTAGGGCAAGTGTGGGCATATTTATACCTTGAAGGTGCCGAGTTTGACGTAAGGTTAGACATAATAACGTCATCAAAGAGTCTCAGTTCTTTGAAAACTCCATGAGTTCTTAGACAAATCAATATTCAAGCAAGTGGAAGTCCCTGACCAAGTTTTCCAAGAAATCGTTGTGGAAGTAGCCATGCCGTATTTGTACTGCATGAGCTATGTCTAAATATGGTTATGATTTCTATGCCTATATAAGGGTAGGGTGATTTATACCTATATAAGGGCATGAATCGGGAAAATTACACTGGGGTCCTAAAATCCTATACAACACACACTCCACTTTATTATGTTTGAAATCCCTGTGCATTGTCCACAAATCCCTACAGGGCAAAGGACCCCCTATCTTGAGGAGTCTAGTGCGCCCTTACAAGGCCAACAGGACACTCCGCTCTGACCATGGGCACCTTGCCAATGTTCCAAGAGTGAAGAGGGCTCGAACGGGAGGACGTTGGTTCTCCGTTAACAAAGCGACTCTGTGGAATGCACTTCCTCTCAAGATCCGAATCGAACCTAGCTATTTGAAGTTTCGGAAGCTCCTCAAAACTTTCCTCTTCCCCCAGGACTCCTAAACACTGTATTTCCTTCACAGTAATCTCTGCTCTGCAGCGCTGGGACGCTCCCGGGTAACCATGCGTTTTATAAATTCACTTCCATTCCATTCCATTACTAAATTTAAGCACTAAAACATATCTAAAGCATGTGTTTACAATCCCACCCCAAAATACATTTGAAAAATGGTTTGTACACATAAAATGAGCATTTTTACAGTACGCATTTAAAAGCAATGATTTCATTGTAAGCATGTAGTATGACATTTGAAATGCTAACCGAATAAATCATGAAATTACATTCATAAAATGGCTCCAAGTTACAGAAGAAAAGGTCGAGACCATTCCATAGCAGAATATATAAACTGTTATTGTTTTGAGGACAAGGCTAAATATTGTCTCTAGGAAGGATTGAAAGAATTCTTGTTCTCTAAGAATAGTTCTACTTTAAGCAGATTACTTTGTGCCAAAAAAAAGTACCATTTTGGAAAAAGGTCAAATCAAATCGTAGAAAAATAGAGGGGCATATTACCAAGGAAGAGCGATATTTATCGCAAAATGCGCTTAGTGCATTTTTTATCTTTGTATCGCTGGATATGTTAGCGGAGAAAACATGCTATTAGCAACGTTTTTCTCCATTGTGCTAAAATATCCAGCGATAATGGCGTAATGCGTGAATATCGCTGAGAATACAGCGATTTTCACGCATTAGCGACGAAATGGTCTTAGCCATGTTATCCACCTCCCATTGGATAACATGGCTAAGAACTGGTCTGGGCAGGTGTTAGTATTTGGAGATATTCGCGCTTAGCGCGAATATTTCCATACCTACGCCTGCCTTGCTAATAGGCGATAGCGACGTTAGCGACTGCTTTTAGTCGCTAACTGGTTGGGTACGCCCACTTTGCATGTAATTAGCGATAAACATCGCTGACATGCAAAGTGGGTCCCAAACCGCTCACTATCGCCTAAAAGCTGTCGCTAACATCAGTTAGCGACAGCTTGCTAATAGGGCGATAGAATTATCGCCGCTTAGCGGCCGAAAACGGCCGCTAAAGCGGCGATAATTGCCTATAGCCCTGCTTGATAATATGCCCCAGAGTTCCAAAGTTAAAAGGTTTTTATTTTGAAAAGCGAAGGTCGAATTCAGAGTTCATAGAACGATGTGTACTAATTTCAAAAGTTATTCTCGTTGTCAGGAGAAAACATGGAATCGTCTAAGCTGGCAAAGAAGTAGGTGAAAGTTGAACCACTTCATTAAGTAGATCAATTGTACACAGATGAGAAGCATCGCCGTCAGCGTCATCCTCATTAGCAATGTTCGTAATTGATGGTACCTGTGTGCCTGTGGTCTAAGCAGGGGTGTGGAATTCAATAAAATATCTACTTGTCCATGAGGCAGGTGTCTTCTTAAATCTACTTGTCCTGTAACATAATCCTCTTGCCCACTTGGTGCCATGTACTGCAACGACAAATTATGGCCGCAATCCCATTATATAACAGTTCTGATATAGCCTCCTTGATTATGCCAGGGCTCATACCATAGTAGTGTTTGAATACTTGCAATCCCCTTATGTTGCCACATTTCCACAGATCTACATACTGAGGCTGAAGGTAGTGGTAAGCAATAGTTCCAGATCAGAGTGCCCTTTTGAGTCGTTGCAAACCTACTAACTTGCATGTTTTAACGGTATCAAAAACTCTTTTCTAATATATTCCCATACAGAGAAATGTTGGAAATTTACTCCCGACAATGGTAGATGTAAACCTTCTTTCAGGGTTAGCAAAAAAGTGGTTGGAGGGAAAGTGAACTTGCAAACACTCGCATGAGCAAATCTGCATATTTGCCCATACAAAAATGTAGTTCACAAATATTTTCTAGGAGTACTATTTATTGTCCTACTCCTGTAAATTCTTGGGAATTCACTAAAACTGCATAACTACCCTCAATGCAAGGACATGTACCTTGGGTGCACTTTTGAGACTTTATTTAATAATTGGGCCACTAATGTGGTCTAACGTTAACCGTGACCTTTTATGTTTCTTAAAGTTCTGTTTTGGCTGGCTTCACTGTGAGTTGACGGCATTCTGTTCTTTCACAAGGAGCATATCGGCACACAAAGTATTTTTGTTCATTGCCAGTAACTACTGTGGCAGTGTGTGTTTTGAGACCAAAACACTATTTTTGCTTTTGCCAATGTTTGTTATAATGGTGAGGGCCTTGCAGCTCGCACCCCAATAAGGTTTTACAAAAACCATGCATAAACAAGCCACACATTGACATAACTAAAAAGCTGACCACTCATTTCAGACCCACTGGCTTTGCCAAGGCTTGTTTGTTTTTGTTTCCCATAATCATATTGAAACTGGTTACACTGATTTTCCGTTATGAATTTTTTTGGGAAACGCTAGCATGCATTAACACATGTTACTAAATTATGATGCAAAGAAAGGGTACCTGAAACTTTACAGTAGTTTAGCTAAATGCTTTTTTTTCATGCTTTCATTTTTTTATGATTCATAAAGGGGGTGGTGATGGACAGAGCATCTGAATTAAGCAGAACACTCCTACCCAGTCAAAAGATCAGGGCTTGATCCATCACCGTTTTTTAGCTCACTGCACCATCCCAGTTCAGAACCTGGCTACATGCAAATTAGTCTGTCCCTGGCCCAGTGCATCATGGGAACAGGGCAGACCAAACTACCAAGCCAATTCTTTACTGGAAAGGAAACATTTTTTTATGAACATTTTATTTTGAAAACAAAGAATCATCAATCTTGATTTCAGGCTTTTGCAAATATTTGCATCAAATCAGAGAGCATTCCGGGAGCATTATACATAGCTTCATTTTGCTAACCTTCGAAAACGTGTGCAAACATTTTTATTCTGGAACCACTGTCAGCAGTGTAGTCGGCGCTTACAACATTTAATTAGAGCGCTCACCCTAATAATAAAGGCTTTCAATTATTGAACCATGAATACAAGTTTGAAAAGCAGTAACATATGAGCAAAAATATTACCTTAACTGCAAATAGTCTCCTTCCCTGATCCATAATGTGGTACTGCAAACTGGCAGCCAAAGGGTTTGTGCTGCAGAGGGTTGGGCCTACTTGTCCCAAGGACAAAATAAACATAAAAACTTGTTGCCCTTGACCCCAAACAACATGTCCTGGGCGTCGGGCTATAGGAATTCCACATCCCTGTCTACGTATCTCACCCTCAGCTGGAATTGCCGGTGAGACCACATTGAATGCCGTCATCAGGATTGTTAGCCGTTGGGGACAACACAATGCATGAGCCGTTACCGAACCAAGCAAAGCGTCAACATCCCTTGGCAGTGCTGATGGAAGTGTCAGACAGATATCTAACACGCGTTCCTCTCCACAAAGCAGGCATCGTAATACAGGTAAGATGCAATCTTGCCAGATTGGTCTGAATGATAGGAACCATGTGGTATTCAGATCTCTCAAACGAGCCAAGCCAAGAATCTGTGTTATTCGGTCACGATACTGCATCGCCAGAAGAGCATTTTCCATGGTAATCTGGGTATCGCTGGTGACTGGACATGCCATATTGGAGCGGAAGAAATAAAAATAGTATCCCTGCTATGAGTCCCAAGACAAGAGGCAAGCCGCTGAAGACAGAGTGCACGAAGTTTGGAAAAATGCCTAGGACTGCTTCAAAGGGTGCTAATAGTCCAGAAAAAACTGCCTTAAATACATGTACAGTACCACTGGTATCAGACATGTTTAAGATACAACCTAACGTTTCTGCGAAATGTATGGGACAGTTTGTTGATAAAAGGGCATGTATCTCCGCAGAGGACCTTGCAACTTGCAGATCATACACCTCTTTGGACGAGGTCAGTGGCACAGTTTTTTGTAAAAGAATGGCTTTCATTCTGCTTAAACTATCAATTCGTATAGAAGAGATGTTCAGTGAAGGCCATAACGGTGACTCCCTGTCTGTCTTGCTTTTAGGAAACAATACTTGCATACAACAAGTGACCCTGGCTGACACACTAACTAGATAGGCAATTCCTGGCATCATTCCACAACAGCTGTGATCATTCAACATTATGTAGCTACCATTGGAGAGCTGCCTAAAAATTGGATCTATCACTGCGGCCGGGGAACCCTGCAGGTGGCAAGAAAGGTTATTTGAAGAACCCTCGCAGGCTTTGTGTAAATTAATACCTTGACACAAAAGTGTACCGCTTAGTGAATGTTTGCAAATATTACCACTAAGAAATATTTCCTTTCCCCCACTCCAACATTTGTGTGTGTATGGTAAATCTGAGGTCGACTTTATGTATTCTTTACCCAACCTTTCATACTGGTATGTGTTTCAAGCAATACTGAAACTGGAAAATTGTCACTGGTATCGTGATGGTGCCATATATTATCCATTCTACGGCAGGTTTCTCAGAAACGGTTATTGGTAATCTTTCCAGTTTTTCTATGCTCAGCACCTTACAGTCTGCTCCCCTCTGTGCCAAAGAGATTTGTTTATCTGTAAGGTTAAAGCCAGTAAACAATGACGTGGTGTTGATTAGACGCCATGGCACGTAGCCTGAACGGAGATTTTGTAACGTCCAGCTTAGCAGCATTATAGTTGAGTTGAGACTGTCCATGTTGTAACATGAGCATGCCCTGTTCCATTATGTCTATGGCAGAGGATACAATGCTGTCCAAAGAATAAATTCTGGATGACAGTTGTTAACCCATTGTCACTACAGAGAGTGCTTTCTCTAAATTAATACGATCAATTTCTCGTATTCGTTCTGCAGTTTCCATTTGTGTGACTTTCCATGCTTCATTATAAGCAGCGTATACCGGCGTATATGAAACGTTTTTGATGTGATTTGCAAGGTCCTAGTAAGACTCTCAAATCAACGCCTTCTTTAAGTAGAGTTAAGTGTTTTTTTAATTTCTGGAAGTGTGGATTTCTGTAGCCACTCAAGGCATAGTTTTCCTACACTGTAAGTTGTTATTATCCCTGGATGTTGTCTCTGGATATATCTTGGATCTGGCCTAGTTACTGTAAATCCATGTGTTTTATTCAGAAATCTATCTTGACAGTTATTCGTGTCATGTCTGGGCCAGATTAACCTTTTTTTCCAATCAGGATTAGTTCTGTTCTGTTGTAAAATATAGTTTACGTCTACCTCCTCATCTGTAGTTCCATTACTATCAGGTGTGGGCTTAGGTATGGGCGGTTTGTTTAGATCTTTCATCTTAGCCAGGCCAAGACAAGATGTCTGTTTAACAGTCACAATCAACAAGAGAGAAAGGGTCAGCAAGCCACTCTTGTACCCCTTGGTAAATAGTTACAAATCAACAAAAGAGTGACTACAAAACTAAAACAGTCAGAATAGTAGTATAGTTGCTACCACCAGGAATAGTTTAGAGAGCCATAGGGAGATACAGTGAAAATGCTCAGTGTGAGAAAAAAGGAACCCTCAGGCACCAACTGAAAGTCGGTAGCCAAATGTCTTCATTGGGTCCTTATGTAGAAAAAGAAAATGAAACTGTGATGACAAGGGTGAGTTGAAAAGAGTATGGACTACTCCCCAGACTGAAACTCTCCTTTAATATGAGGGTAGTTCTAACTCCATTAAAACCAGTGAGAGGGTGGACATTTAGATGGTTATGTTAGTTTGAATCATCAAGTCCTTCAATATATTCATAAGAAGTGCATAAAGAAAAAAGAAGAAAAAACGGTCGACATGTTTCTGCTTATGAGCCTACAGTCAGCTCTGCATTCATTAGGACCAAATAGATAGCCTTACACCACCTGTTTGGCGCACGCTAAGGCACCAAAACTTAAGTGGAGTCAACTAAAAATACAAAGGAACTATACAACCTTAATTTTAAGTGTTGCATGGACGTTTGTCTCCTTCGGTCTTTACAAATTGTGAAAGACTGCAAAATCTGTAATGTAAACAGAACAACAAAAAACAAAAAATCTCTTTTTAGGTAGATAACCAATTCTGACAATTATGCACAGTAATGTAGTCATATATGACTGTCCTTATTCACCATTATAAAATCTCCCAACAGTCATTCCTCTTCTTTTAATCAAAGGGAAAAGCGGCTGCTAAACATTATCGCTTGATTATATTTTGAGCAACAAGGAACTGCTTGTAAATAGAACTCTGCAAAAGGACTTGGCCGAGTTCATGGCTTTATAATTAAGCCAAATAGGGCTGTGCCCGATATCTGCCACATATCATATTGTGATTGGGTCCCAACGGCACGCCCTGAGTTAAAAAGTATTTTTCGAAAAGTGCACGTTAAAAGGAAAATTACGGAATATAAAAACACCGTGAAATGGAAGGCTCAGAAAGCGAATGGAAAACAAGCACTCACGATTGATTTTTCATGGGTGCGCCCCTTAGGCTGGTGGCAGGGGGATTCCTTCACGCCCAGACTATCTGAGGGTGCAAAAACAATAAAGTTCGCCGATATTACACCATAGAAATAACCATTTTCGTGTGGTCTAAATAAACAAGCCGTTTGTCCGAGGACATTCAGCTCGTGAGCAAGATGTTCTTACGCTATGTGAACTTACTTCCTTCCGGGCGACTGCCCGCCTTGAGACCTAGCGTGTCCACATCCACCGCCTGAACCAACTAACCGTTGTTATGGGCGTGGATGTTAAATGGAAAGCGTGGTCGACGTAACTCGCGATCACGTGATCACATGACCTGCTATTGCTCTTCAATTCTTAAAGGGACATGATTGTTTTTCTGACTGGTAGCTAATGCCAGTTGATATACTGGCCTTTGAACATGCAGTGTCCCTGGAAGTGGAGTCAATAACAGAGCCTACCCCTTTTAAAAACCTGACAACAAATGAATACAAAGCTATTCGATCACTGCAAAAGAACACTGAGATCGTGATTAAATGTGCAGACAAGAGCGGTGGTATTGTTATACAGGATACCACCGCCTATGACCAGGAGTGTAGACGGCTCTTAAATGATACCACCAGTTACACTATCCTTCAACAAGATCCCTCCCCTTTTTTGAGGGATGAAATTACAGAATTGGTAATGACAGCAGAAAGAGATGGGTATATCAGCAAACAGGAAGCTGATTTTCTAACTGTTAGCGAGGGCAAAATTCCCTATTTCTATACCCTCCCGAAAACACACAAAAATCGTTTCCCCCCTCCGGGGAGACCGATAGTTTCGGGCATTGGCTCTCAGCTGGAGCCACTCTCCAAATACTGTGATTTCTTTTTTAAACCGTTGGCACAATCCACCAGTACCTACATCAAGGATACCAAAAGTCTTCATTCAATGTTACTTACTTTCCAAATGCCAGAGGAACCTTGCTTTTTGGTTTCTCTAGACATCGAAAGTTTATACACTTGCATTCCGCAGGACGCTACATTAACGGTTTTGGCAGATGTCTTGGAACAGACCACCTGGAACTATACTACCTCAAAAACTTTTGTTATCTTTTGCGCAACTCTAGCTCTGAAGCGTAATTTTTTCCAATATAATGAAACCATCTACCTACAAAAGACGGGTACCTCGATGGGCAGTACCTTTGCCCCGAGCATTGCGGGGATATATGTGTACAACTTCGAGAAGACCCACATCCTGGCAGCCACAAATCCCTACACTCTCAATGTTATCCTGTGGCAGAGGTACATTGACGATGTGCTTTTAATTTGGAAAGGCTCCGAGGTTAGTTTATTGGCTTTCTTTGATTGGGTGAACACTTGTGATCCTCACTTAAGATTCACCCACCAGTATGATTCTCATTCCATTGTCTTTTTGGATGTGACCCTGACCAGGGAAGGGGATCATCTAATAAGCAAAACCTTCTACAAACCCACTAGTAAAAACAATCTCCTTCATTTCTCGAGCTTCCATCCGCGACCATTACGGGAACATTTACCCTTTGGTCAGTATCTGCGTATTCGTAGAAATTGTAGTAATCTTGCTGACTTTACCAACCAAGCAGAAGACCTTACGAGCAAGTTACTTACCAGAGGTTACCCAAAGAGAATACTAAATAAGAGTCGCAAGAGAGCAAAAAATAACAACAGGGAGGCCTTACTAGAGGACCACGACAAGGAGAACGTTGCAGAGATTCCTCTGACCTGTGTGACGACTTACAGCAACATATCCAATGCTGTCAGTCGTTGCATTGGCAAGCACTGGCGAATCCTCACAAGCAGTGGACGTAAATGGCAAAAACCACTGTTCTCATACAAACGAGAAAGAAGTCTTCGGGATTCCCTTGTACACACTCGACCAAGAAAGGACCACATACCATCTGTTCACTTTGTTTTGAATGCTTGGGGTTTACCCCCAGTAACAGGCCACTACCCATGTGGCGGCTGTAATGTTTGCCATCTGACCACAGCAACAAAAAGTCTGGTCTTGGAGGAAGGAAAAGTATGGCATCTCAGAGGACAAACAAACTGCAATTCCTGTAATGTGGTTTATTTAATAACCTGTCCCTGCGATCTGAGGTACGTGGGGATGACCACTAGGAAGATAAAAACACGCATTGGAGAACACCGCAGCAATGTGAGATGTGGTCGGAATACTACGAGGTTAACTTCCCACTTCCTAGAAAATGGCCACTGTCCAAATGACCTCAGATGGACAATAATAGAACAGCTGAATGAGACCAATGTGGGTAACATTTTCGAAAAGGAACAGAGATGGGTCTATCGTCTCTCCACGCATATACACGGCCTCAATGATGACATTCCTTGGGGGTCGGTTATGCGTAGATGATTGCCCATCCCGATACTCCTACTATTTTGTTCACCTCAGACAACTGTAAAAAACATTTTTTGTTCTCCCTGCCCAATACATCTCCCCCCTTTTTTTCCCCCGTCCTGAAAGATATGTATATTTATATTACCAAGGCTTCCAGAAGGGTTAATGCCTCCTACATGGTACACTAACGTTAATGAGCGAAGTAAGAAATGATATTTAGAATCATTTTACCATTGTATTTGTTCTATATACATATGGATATGGTAATACCACTGCGATGATTTTGTTATTGGAATGAGGCTTCCTGTCGGTTCATTAAGGTTCTTTGCTAACACATACATCAGGTCGATGGACGTATGGAGAATAGTTAATAAAGTTGCAGTAAAAAACGTAAAGAAAAAACGGGGTCTGCTACCAGTCAGAAAAACAATCATGTCCCTTTAAGAATTGAAGAGCAATAGCAGGTCATGTGATCACGTGATCGCGAGTTACGTCGACCACGCTTTCCATTTAACACCCACGCCCATAACAACGGTTAGTTGGTTCAGGCGGTGGATGTGGACACGCTAGGTCTCAAGGCGGGCAGTCGCCCGGAAGGAAGTAAGTTCACATAGCGTAAGAACATCTTGCTCACGAGCTGAATGTCCTCGGACAAACGGCTTGTTTATTTAGACCACACAAAAATGGTTATTTCTATGGTGTAATATCGGCGAACTTTATTGTTTTTGCACCCTCAGATAGTCTGGGCGTGAAGGAATCCCCCTGCCATCAGCCTAAGGGGCGCACCCATGAAAAATCAATCGTGAGTGCTTGTTTTCCATTCGCTTTCTGAGCCTTCCATTTCACGGTGTTTTTATATTCCGTAATTTTCCTTTTAACGTGCACTTTTCGAAAAATACTTTTTAACTCAGGGCGTGCCGTTGGGACCCAATCACAATATGATATGTGGCAGATATCGGGCACAGCCCTATTTGGCTTAATTATAAAGCCATGAACTTGGCCAAGTCCTTTTGCAGAGTTCTATTTACAAGCAGTTCCTTGTTGCTCAAAATATAATCAAGCGATAATGTTTAGCAGCCGCTTTTCCCTTTGATTAAAAGAAGAGGAATGACTGTTGGGAGATTTTATAATGGTGAATAAGGACAGTCATATATGACTACATTACTGTGCATAATTGTCAGAATTGGTTATCTACCTAAAAAGAGATTTTTTGTTTTTTGTTGTTCTGTTTACATTACAGATTTTGCAGTCTTTCATAATTTGTAAAGACCGAAGGAGACAAACGTCCATGCAACACTTAAAATTAAGGTTGTATAGTTCCTTTGTATTTTTAGTTTACTCCACTTAAGTTTTGGTGCCTTAGCGTGTGCCAAACAGGTGGTGTAAGGCTATCTATTTGGTCCTGATGAATGCAGAGCTGATTGTAGGCTCATAAGCAGAAACATGTCGACCGTTTTTTCTTCTTTTTTCTTTATGCACTTCTTATGAATATATTGAAGGACTTGATGGTTCAAACTAACATAACCATCTAAATGTCCACCCTCTCACTGGTTTTAATGGAGTTAGAACTACCCTCATATTAAAGGAGAGTTTCAGTCTGGGGAGTAGTCCATACTCTTTTTAACTCACCCTTGTCATCACAGTTTCATTTTCTTTTTCTACATAAGGACCCAATGAAGACATTTGGCTACCGACTTTCAGTTGGTGCCTGAGGGTTCCTTTTTTCTCACACTGAGCATTTTTACTGTATCTCCCTATGGCTCTCTAAACTATTCCTGGTGGTAGCAACTATACTACTATTCTGACTGTTTTAGTTTTGTAGTCACTCTTTTGTCGATTTATAACTATGCCTGTTTAACAGTGTCATTTAAAAACATAATTTGTTCCGGGATGATGCAGGCTTCTAAACCTTGCACCTGCCATTCTTTTGTGCCCCAGACAGTTTTTGTCTCAATGTTGTCTTTCCAAAAGTAAAAATCTAATGTGGACAATTGAGCATAAAAGGCTGCCGAATAAATTTGCTTAGTATTAGTCAAAAAACCTTTAATTCCTGTCTTATTTACATTTTTGAAGTAAAACGATTCTGGATTTGTGACATTAAAACCTGAAAAGTATGGTCATTTTTCATTAAAAGTTTTTGAGCTACCCTTTGGTGGCGTTGGACAATGTTCCCATTGATTATAAGTCAAAACATTTCTAGGGTTTGCAGATTTGTGCAAATAAGGATGACCAAAATGATTAAAACAATACATTTCTTCATGATGAACCTTCTAAGTATTCATGTTTTTCAAATTTCGCTGACATTTCTAAGTCTGCCATCATGTTATTAACAGTCTAAAAGTCCCAATCATCAGAAAATGTGCTGGGTGAAACAAAGTCACTCAAAGAAATCTTAAATTGGTGTGGAATCTTCAACAGCTCCACCAGGCCATAAATGTCATAATCAGTGTTGTCCAATGCTATACCACCAGGTATAGGAACGGCTGGGATGTTTACTGATGACAGGTCTCTTTGCCCACGATGAGATGATTTGTGAGGTTTCAGGAGCAAGTTGATGTTCTTACTTGCTGGGTCCATTTTACTGTATTTTCTATCAATCTTCTTTCCCAAACTTAAAACAAGAATGAGCCAAAGAAGGAGATAAAATACACCTAACACAATCCAAAATTCAACCCATGGTGAAACCAGATATGTTTTTTTAAGTTGATGAGAGAGTTCTGTTATTTTTTCTTTGAAAGTTTTATTTGCTGGTGTCGTTTTGGGCTCACTGGGATCCTCTGAAAACGTATCAAAGTTGATAAAATAGCCAGAGGCAGTTCTGTCAATTGTTGGAATTGCATCCGGATTATTTGAAATCGCTGGAGCTTCTTGGTCCCTTGTCATATTAGTATAGTCAGAGGCTATATCATTGTAGACAGGAGTGTCTTGACGAACTGTTATTTGGGTCTCAAGAGGCACAAGTTCCTTGGCTTTGTTACATAGTCTTTCTTTTCTTACTGCAGATTCTTCAAAGGTGATGAGTCTTTCAGTTTGAACTTCTTGGATAGTAGCAAGATTTGGTCATCTGCTACATCTTTGGAGTCCACTGGGCCTACTACTTATTATCGGCCACCTGATGTGGTTTGACCAGGTCGATGGACACGACTCTGTTCTCCTTTCTTCCAGCAAGGGGCGGCAGTAACACTGATCTTGTTCCATGGATTGCTAAGACAGGTACCGGTTTTCTGTAAGAAGGCCCAAATTTCTTCTTGACCGCGATCTTTTCCCTGACTAGATCCCCAATCTTTGGCATCCAGACAGGTCTTGCTGGGACAGGTGGTTTTTCTTCAGTGGTCGTTGGCTTCTGTATTGTGTTACTCAGACTTCTCCTTGTTTCATTTAAGTCCTGCAAAACAGCCAAACGGTCTTTGATATCAAAGGGTTTTTGTTCCACCACTGAAGTGTGACGATCAAGGTCCTGGATAAGCATTCTAGTACCAAAAAGTATTTCATATGGAGTGATTCCACCCAGAGAATTTCTTGGCTGGTTATTAAGACTACGTTGGACACTTATTAGATGTTTGACCCACCTGTCACCCGTGCCTAATACCCTAGCTGATTTATAGATTGCTTTATGTCTCGGTTTTGTCTTTCCACTACCGCATTTCCCTCAGGATGGAATGGACTTGAGTAGCGCAATGCAACGCCCAAGCTGGCCATGGCTTCTTTGTAAGCTCGAGAGCTAAACGCAGGACCCTGGTCAGAATGTAGAGTGTCGATTACATATGTGCCGATAAAGTCTCGCAAATCTTTTATAACAGTTCGGGTGCCAGCCGAGCGCTGAGGCCACATCCAAATGAATCTTGAGCATGAATCCACTGTGACCATGATGTATTTATAGTTGCCATCCCTCTGTAAGGGACCACAGTGGTCCAGGTAAATGCACGCTAGTGGGTTATCTGAAATAAGAAGGGGCGTCTGCGCAGGACGCTTCACTGTTGAAACTTTCATTTTTTGGCAGATTCACATTCCAGAACGTAGTTTCTGGGCTGCTTCCTCATGCGCGGCCACCAGTATCTTTGTTTTAATAACGATACTGTGGCGGAAACACGTGCGTGTGCAGAGGCGAGTCCTTCATTTGCTGCTAAAATTAGTCCTAATCTATGTTCCATGTTTGGAATTACTCTATCCCCGACTCCAGGGATTCGAGCAAAAGGAACATTATTTGCATCAGTTATATATGAGTATTTGAGTGGGAATCCTTTTGGAAGTGTTTTACCACTGTCTTTTACTTTGGCAGTGACAGCTTGCATTATTTCGCTGTCTATTTCTGTTTTTGAACGAGTGATTGCAGCTACGGATGCCGTTTGCACAGCTGCCTTTGCGGCTTCATCAGCCAATTAATTCCCTGCAACGTGAACGCCATCACGGTGATGACTCAGTGTATGGATCACGTGAGTCTTTTGTAGTTCTTTCTGTAATAGAACTATTTGTTTCCAAAGCAACTTATGCTTAATTGTGCCACCTTTTGCGTCTTTGAAACCGTTTTGAACCCAGTTCTGCAAGTATTCATTGTAAGATTGAACGCAGTAATACGAATCGCCCACTATAAGTGTGGGGAATTCGCGATCGGTATTTTCAAGCGCCATCTTGAATGCTTGGAGTTCAGCTCGCTGAGTTGCACAGTCTCCTAGTGATTAAGTTTTGTGACCATCGGTCTGAATTTACCATCACGCCAGCGACCTTTAACAAACGCACACGCAGCACTATAAGCTTGTTTGCCCCCAATAGCGGGCTGTGCTGATCCGTCTGTATATATAATACAGCCGTAATGTTCCAGAGGCAGAATCTCAATGGGCAGAGGACATTCGTGTTTGTATTGTAGAAATTCTTGTGTTTTCAAGTAGGGGTCAAAAACGTATTCAACGTCTGTTTTAGCAAGAGAGTTAACCCATTGTATCCATCTCGGATGTAATGTTTTGCATTTGAAATGCTCGCTTTTGTCACTGCCTCTAAGGCAGGTACAGGCGTAACAACCATTATGCGTTTACTCTGCGCGAGAGCTCTCTCTTTTGCTACTGCAGTTTGAACCGCTGTCAGAATTTTTTCTGTTGAAGTGAATTTCATTTCAGCTTGTGTGTACAAGTGTGATTTATAAGCTATCGGTACCTTTTTACCTTCATTAAAGGTTAGGTATGTGAATCCGCATCTCCCTGGGATGATTCGGTTTACAAGGTTGCGAACGTTGTCGCGTGTCTGTAAATGTGTTGTTGCTAACATGTCTGTTTGCACTGAACTCTAAATTTCTGTGTGTTTTTGAGTCCAATTAGTTGGTTTGAAATCAGGTTTGATTAATTCGTAGAGCGGTTTAACCCTTTCTGTATAATTTAGAATGTAAGTTCTTCCAAAATTCATGAAACCTAAAATTGACTGTAAGTTTTTTCAGCGTCTTTGGAGGTTGGAGAAGCACACATTTCTCTAGAAAGTTGGTTGCTAGGCTTTTGCCTTCACTTGAAAGTTCATATCCTAAGAATAGGACGTTGAGGTGGGCAATTTGTGATTTCTTAAAATTGAATTTGTACCCTTCAGAAGCGAACCCAAGTATTATGGTGTTCACTCTTTTCAAGTGCACATCCAAGTCATCGTCTGTAAGATAGATGTCATCGACATAAGATAATGCCTCATCAGCATACGTTTGTAGTAACTCTGTTACTCTGGCTGAAAATAACCCTGGACTATTCTTGAATCCTTGGGTGAGACGGCAAAAATTACGCTGTGTCACATGATTGAGAAAGCGGTCAAATACCTGCTTACAGGTGCAATGTTTTGACAGAAGAAACCGTTAGAAATATCTAATGTGGTTTTATATTTTTTGTGCACGATGTTATTCATCAGTGCTGCATTGTGTGCATTTTGTACTGCAAAAGTTTTGTAACAAGAGTTTAAATGTCTGTAGTCCAAAACTAGACAATACGTATTGTCTGGTTTGGAGACAGGAAACAAAGGATTGTTCATGGACGAGGTGCATGTTTCAATCACCCCTTGGTATTCAAGTTGATCTAAGATCTCCCTGACCTGTTTTTTAGCTTCCTGCTTAACTGGATACTGCCTCTGAGCAGTTGGTTGATTTTTTAACTGAATTTTATGGTGAGGAGAATCCTCATCCCATCCCACATGATTTTTATATAATGCTGGATCCTGGGCCACAGCCCATTTTCTGGCATAGGTGTATTTTTTATGAATTGGAATATGATTTGAGAAGGAAGGCATAATGATGTCTTCGCCAAGTGGGCACTCCCCGACAAATTCTGGTGGCCAGTCTTTTTCAGCTAGAAGAATGTCATAACCCTTAGAGAGCTTCTCCCAAAAGAGTGCTTTTAATTTCCTAGTTATGTCCCCCTCCAACCAGAGTGTTACTACATATAACTTATGGGGGGACACTAACCCTGGTATCGACAGTTTCAATTTGAATGCATTCATTCAAGTCTACTGTCTCCAGATGATCCTTCAGGATCTTGCGAGCTATGGTAACTTCTGCTGCGCTGTCCAGCATTGTCTGGGCCCACTCCCCGTTCTTGAGTTGTGTCCTGAAGATCCTCTGCATGTCTGATTTTTAGACCTGCTACCTTCCTCTTGGTGAATTGGGTTTTCTTATTTTTTGGAACGTGATGATCGTCTTTGGACTTCACGCGTTCTTCTTTGTGTTCTGATCGTCCTCTTCTTTTGGATTTCTGCGAGGAAATCTGAAAGGTATGAGAGGAACGAGTATCAGTATCTTGATATCTCTCATGTTTTCTCAAATCATCCCTATTTCTGAGATTATATCTCTTTTCAGAGTGCTCCTTTTGAGGATACCTACCTCTGGATTGACAATGCTTCTCTTTAGGAAGTGACTGTCTAGCATTTTCCCACTTCTCTTTATGAGTAGTGAGATTGTTTTTGATAAAAACTTTTTCAGGATTTTTTGTCAGTTCAGGTTTTACCGGTTTCCCACCCAAACTATCTCTTCCTAGTTCTTCATAGGATTTTTCAATAATTCTGGCAAGTTCATATGGTTGTTCAGTAATATCAAGTTCTTTTAATTTTTGGCGGATTGCCACGGATGCTGCTTCACCTTTAATGTTAGCTAATAATATAGCCGAGACCTGTTTGTAATCTTTTAGTAACTTCATACCAAGGTTCAAGGCAGGTTGTGGTCCGTATTCATTTTGAATCTGTTTCAGGACGTCTGGTATTACCGCCATAGACGGAACACCATGTGTTTTGTGTAGATTGAAGCAAAGACTGTACCCCAAGTGTCACAGTCCTCCACGTGTGGTGCTATCCCCATTGTTAAACAGATTGTTAGAATCCTGTGTTTCTCATGAGGTGTACTATCGGGAAATACTGCCTCTATTTGAGTCATTTTTTGAGCTAATCAGAATGGAATGTGTTCCCTTTTTGCGGGCAATTTACCAATGACTGATTATATAATCTGTGGCGTAATTTTGCTTGTGTTCCCCTGGTGAGGGGTGTACTGTGGAATCCTTATAGCAAGTTGGACTTTTAGAGTCCGCATGACATATTCAACCAATTGTCTATGTATTTTAATTAATTGTTTTAGCTGAGCTAATAGTTCTATATCTGTCATTCTTTTAATGTCAGGATGTGGTGTATAGCTGACTAGTACCGGCCATGTTGCTCTTGGTCTACCTAGTGGACTGAGCCTGGTAATGTGATTTTGATGTTGTAGGGCGCCTTTAAACCAGAGCTGATGCTCTTGGTAAGTTAGTGGAATTTCAATGTCCTCGAAAGGAACGTATTCCGCTGGAGGTTCCTCTATTTTGTAGTAGTAGAACTCATGCGTTACTGCATTTGCTGTAGGAAACAGAATCCATGAATAGAATACCTCTGTCTGCCGATATTCATGTGCCTCTATAACAAAGATTACTCTACCACTTCTTGATGATACGCCATTTGTTATGAGCTTTATAGTGATTATTTTCTTTACATTTTCCGGGATGATTATAGCATCCACGTCGTCTTCATTAAACCCTGTGGTGTCAAAACCTGGTCGAGCTGCAGTTGCGGCTCCACTGGCTTCGTTTTCAGTCATTTTTTTGACTGAAAGTTTGCAGAGCAAGTTTCAAGGAAACAAAGATAAGGTGCACAATATTTTGGAACACAGTATCCTTCAGCGTTGAACAAACCAAAAACTAATACATAGGATTTTTCGTCCTACTCAGTTATGGTGGATTTTTTTTATCATGTTACCCACTCCAAACGTCTATTGGAGTATTTTACGGGAAAAAGGGGTCTCTGTGAAAAGCACGACTGAGTTACTCTAGTTTCGAGCGTTAAATTAGTGCCTTACCAAATGTTGGGCACCATGTAGTGTAGTTCCTATATTCCCAATCGGCTCTGCGCATTGGATATAATATATGAAAATAGAATTGGCTTAGGACTTAGGACTTAGGTCGACTAGGTCTCTATCGAATATATTTGACTTAATTGTGAGTGCCAGCTAGCTCAGAGGTCACTAGAAACTTTTTCGAATAAACAAGAAGGGATTAGTTTCTGACCACCGCATAAACTTGACAACTTTGTTTCCCAAGATAAAACTTATCTTCAGAGTTGTGGGAACAATAGATAGATATGTCACTCAGTCAATCGTGCATGCATCATTTCACCAGAGGGACAGAAGAGAAATAGAGAGTCGGGCGTTTTAAATAAAAGTATTTATTGAACAGTCTTCTTTCTCATGCAGAAGAAATTAACTGCTACAGTCGTAATACTGGCTGTAAAGTATAATGCGTACAGCAAGAAGAATATTATAAAAATAATACTGTAAAAGCATGGTATGGTTTCTAAGCCATAAAATACATAGAGTACATACGTTAAATAAATAAGGACTGAAAGTACCCAACTGGTGCTTCTAAAATACGCCTACCCCGATGTACCTAACCTAGGTCTAGTACTAGGGCAGAAGTAAGTGAGGTGTAGCATATGTTTAGTATTCTTTTTGACAAGAATCTATCCAAGATTTCTGTTAGGATCTAATCAGCTTCATACCTTGGTTTAGAATGAAGGAGGTCTGGTATCTCTCTGTCTCAGGACTCGATTTCCCAACAACCCACAAGGGTAGCTTGGAAACACTGGAGCTGGATTTCTCGGCAAGAGAAAAGACAGCGTCTCTCTCAGTGCGTCTGCTGGAGGGTCGGCTTCCTTCGGCACTTGCTGCAGCGAGATGCGTCGGGCAAGTAGATAGTCAAACTGCTCCAAACCACTGTGTGTTTGCTAGGGCAAGTGTGGACATATTTATACCTTGAAGGTGCCGAGTTTGACGTAAGGTTAGACATAATAATGTCATCAAAGAGTCTCAGTTCTTTGAAAACTCCATGAGTTCTTGGACAAATTAATATTCAAGCAAGGGGAAGTCCCTGACTGCTGAAGGCGAGTTTTCCAAGAAATCGTTGTGGATTTTCGGAACTAGTGGAAGTAGCCACGCCGTATTTGGACTCCATAAGCTATGTCTAAATATGGTTATGATTTCTATGCCTATATAAGGATATGGTGATTTATACCTATTTAAGGGCAGGAATCAGGAAAATTACACTAGGGTCCTAAAATCCTAGATACTCCGTGACTCTGATCCGGCTTTCATCCGGACTGATACGCATTTTTCTCTTACTCCTCTCCATGCGTTCACTGATGTGGACTCTGCCATTCATGATTCGTGACTATGTGCTGGATGTGGGACCTACTAGTCTGCAGGGTAGGCCTGAGCCCTCATCCACATGTCGCCAGCTTGCGCTGAGGATTAGTGGCACCGCGGGTCGCTGGCATGCGTTGAGCAGGGTTAGTGGCACCACGTGTCGCAGGCCTGCGATATGGAACTATGCCTCACTGATCGAAGGGAGTCTGGTGCTGTGGCCGCTGCCACAGGTTTGGGGTCACTGCCATTCAGGAGTCAGGCCACAGTTCCACATGTGGGACCTACTGTGCCGAAGGGCAGGCCTGAGCTCTCATCCACATGTCACCGGCTTGCCTTGAACAGGGTTAGTGGCACCACGTGTCGCAGGCCTGCGATATGGAACTATGCTTCACTGATCGAAGGGAGTCTGGTGCTGTGGCCGCTGCCACAGGCTTGGGGTCACTGCCATTCAGGACTCAGGCCACAATTCCAAATGTGGGACCTACTGGGCCGAAGGGCAGGCCTGAGCCCTCATCCACGTGTCACCGGCTTGTGTTGAACAGGGTTAGTGGCACCACATCTCGCCGGCTTGTGTTGAACAGGGTTAGTGGCAATAGCAGAATAATGGGACCCCCTCAAACTTAAAGTAGGTCAGGGAAAGAGGGGAATGAAAAAACACAGAGCAATAAGATTTCCCCCATTGACCATAGTAATTCAACACTGTTATACTTCTATTACTTTATGATCCATTACAGAAGTACATTGGTGACAACCACAAGTAGTACATTTTATTTTTTATTATTTCAACAAGATATTTCCCTTTTTTTTATATATATAAAATTTTGTCATTCTTTTTCTTTTTTTAAAAAGACAACTCATTTAATATTGTATATCTATCAAAAAAAGTTTATAATGCTTTTCATTACTTGTTCGCATCATTTCATAGTTTACACATGTAGATACATCAAAAGACAATTACAATCTTAACACAATAAAAAACACAATTCTATAGAAAAGTGTCAATTCATAAAGAGTATGACCCCCTGGATAAACAGCACTCTCATAACAATCATACTATCACAACCTCACTCTCACTAACTTCACTCAAACAAAATCTGTACAGGGGCGAGATCTTGATGACAAAAAAAAAAAATCTCTGCCAAAGGGTAAATCTCAATTGCCAAGCATGAGATTCCGCACTAGGTTGACGCGCGTTTCGGTGGAAAAACGCCACCTTCCTCAGGACCTTTCCAGATTTAACCTCTCAATTCCCAGGGGACCTATAAATGTATAAAATACATGTCACCAAAATAGCACTTCACCAAAGAAAACCACTAAGTACAACATAGTTAAAACAACCCAGCATAGCCCTACTTATGTGACTGAATAACATATATATCGTCATCACTCATTATATATAAAGAAGATAGACACAAAATGAAAAAGACAAAGAAAGAAAAAACATCACATGATTAGGACAAAGCGCCAAGAACATGCAGGGAACCCTACAAATTTCACTTTATGGTAGACCTACACATAACCTACAAAGACTGCGTCATCTCCCCTTTGATTTCATTTACTTACATTCTACAAGGAGAAGGAAATGCTTTGTACTTGATTGTCTCTAGGAACTGCTGTGGGGCGTGGGTACAGGGTACAGTCAGATCACCCAGAAAACACTATGTAAGCTACCTGAAATGGAAAATTAAATAAATAACTCTAATGCAAGATAGCTGGAACCACAGTTATTGTAGCCCGCCTAAAGTGGAGGAGGTTTCTTACCGAATGCTTAAGCAAGGAGATAGTCACTTCCTTCTAAAAGGTGGAAACCTCCGGTATTGAAGCCTTGAACGTGTATTAAATAAACTAGAGAAAAATATATTTTTTATATATAACGCGGCCCCTGGTTGCCACGATATGCACAACAACCAATCTTGAATACAACCCCAGAGAATTGTTGCCACAAAATGTACATACTCACCTTTTTAATTAGGAGCAGATGTATTAAATCGTCTTCAACTTATTTGTTCCTGGCTTTTTGTCCTTCTTAGTTCGATAGGTGGGTGACACCTTAACCACAACACAAACCCAACCTGTCAAAAAATGCAGGGTATGAGTAAAGAACCAACTGGGTAACCATGGTCGCGTGTAACCGAAAGTTCAAAGAGCGAAGCTCTATATTACAAGGGATACACGCACTCTCTCATGTCATCTACAAAGTGACCTTTTAGAAAGAGGGAGATAAATACAACGTGACTGATCACAAGGGCCCTATGAGATAGCTCACGCCGAACTGTGTCGAGGACTTTATACGTTAAGATAATCTCGTCACAAAAGCAGGGATTAAAAGCATGGGGTTTGTACACTGCAATTTGAATAGAGGTATTGACGCGTGTCGAAAGTTATAACAGAAGTTGCCCGAAGCCCCATCTAACATTGATTAAATACCACCTGCCGACAAGGTGTACAAAACGGTGTTGCTCAATAGTTTATTAATCTGACAACTAAACACTTAGGGGCATATCATCAAGGGGGTTTATCTCCGCTTTTTTGGCTTTAAAAGCCAAGAAAGCGGAGATAAAATTATCTCCCTATTACCAAGCTGTCGCTAACACCAGTTAGTGACAGCTAATAGGAGATAGCGACCATCTTGGGCCCCGCTTTGCATGTCAGTGATATTTATCACTAATGACATGCAAAGTGGGCGTGCCAAGATGTTAGCGACTGGAAACACCTGCCCTGAGCAGTTCTTAGCCATGTTATCCAATGGGAGGTGGATAACATGGCTAAGAGCATTTGCTCGATAATGCATGAATATCGCTGACTTTTCAGCGATATTCATGCATTGCGGCCGTTTTTTATCGCATTTGCGATAAACCTTGCTAATAGCAAGGTTTATCTGTGATAAAAATCGCCGATTTGCAGCGATAATCTTTGTCTCTAAACAAGTTAGAGACAAAAATTATCGCTAGTTGTTGGTAATATGCCCCTTAGTACCTCCCTTGAGTGTATACAGACCTATTACCATGTCTGATACAAATAAAAGGCCCGGCTAATCATTCTAACTATACCTCAACAATGATGAAGTAAGTCAAAACGTGGCGTATATAACACAGCCTATCGTAATCTCACCTTCCTTAAAAGCTGCTCTGTGCCTCTGGGCCCGGTTCACAGAATAAACTTAAGACTAAATCCTAAACTTACTACTATTTGGTATTCACAGAATGCACTTACTACTTTCGGGATTCACAGAGTGAACTTACTACTTTAGGGATTCACAGAATGAACGTACAACTTTCGGTATTCATAGAATAGATTTAAGACTACTAACTCTACGTCCGCACTCGGGCCGGAAATTCCGGCCCGGAGGCGGAGTTTCCGGCTTGGGGGCGCAGCTTGCGGCCCGGAGGCAGGGCTTCCGGCCCGGAGGCTGAGCTTGCAGCTTGGAAGCGGAGCTTCAGGCTCGGAGGTGGGGATTTAGCCATGGCTGAAGTCTCCACCTCTGGGCCGCGAGCTCCACCTCTGGGCCGGAAGCTCCGCCCCCAAGCTGGAAACTCTGCCTCCGGGCCGGAATTTCCGGCCCGAGTGCAGACGTAAAGTTAATAGTCATACAGCCTGATTCATCAAGGTACCGTTTTGCGAGTCTCTAATAGAGATTCATAAGGAATCGCTATTAGAGACTCGCAAAACGGTATTCATGTAGGAATTGCTAAATTAATAGCGATTCCTACACATTCCTTATTTGCGAGTAGCAAATTGCTACTCGCAAATAAGGAATACTCCCCATTCATTCCTATGGGCCAAAAGGCCCATAGGAATGAATGGGGAGTATTCCTTATTTGCGAGTAGCAATTTGCTACTCGCAAATAGGATAGCGATTGAAAGGGTGCCAGGGGTGTCCAAAGGACACCCTGTAGCACCCCTGAAACGCAAATTGAAACAGGTGTTGCGCACACACATGTCCAAGGGACATGTGTGTGTGCAACATGCAACTTAGAAAAATGCTTTTAAAAGCATTTTTCTAAGTTTTTGCTATTTACCGAGAGGTCTGACCTCTCGGTAAATAGCGGGCCAAAATTGCAAATTCGCAATTTTTAAATGTGTCATGAATAGCATTTAAGGAATCTCTAATAGAGATTCCTTAAATGCTAATCCTCGCATATTTGCTAATTCTTTATTAGCGATTTTTGCATTTGGGATGATGAATCCCAAATGCAAAAATTGCACTCGCAAAAAGCCAGATTCTGAGAATCTGGCCCTTTTGCGAGTGCATTTAGCTTCATGAATCAGGCCGGTAATTCTATGCTGTGAATACCGAAAGTAGTAAGTTCATTCTGTGAATCCCGAAAGTAGTAAGTGCATTCTGTGAATACCAAATTGTAGTAAGTTTAGGATTTAGTCTTAAATTCATTCTGTGAATCGGGCCCATAGTGTCGACCATCCTCATGATACATATCGTAGTAAATATCCACAGAAGGAATTAGTTGATAGTTCTACGTCTTTAAATATCCCATAAAACCCCACAGTTATCGCGATATTGACAGCACTCTCTAATCGGCCTATCGTAGACATAGAAATAAAGAATGGACTCATATAGCGGCCATCTTAAGAGTAAAAAAGTTCTCCAGGAAGAGAGAAAGTGCTAAGATCAATTAAAGAACCATACTCTACACTCATGGTTTGTGACTTACGTTCACTATCGGTTCCAAGACCGACTAATCAATCAGAGCGAAATCAACCATATAACATGGAGATCGATACATAGTTCTACATATTAGAGTACCCTGTATGTCAACGCAATTCCAGCGATATTAGTTAATCCCTCAAAACGGTCTGTTATGGCATAGAAATAAAAATAGGACTCTCATAACGGCCATTTATAGAGTACAGAGTCACGCTTAGAGATGGGTAAAAGCAGAAGTGCTAGACATAGTTAAGACCCCCGCTTGTTATCCACACTCTACTTTGTAACTAAGGTTCACTTATTATTCCATGACAAACTAGTCAGCAATGCCTAACAGAATTAAGAAAAGCTAAGGGAATCGAATTAAGACATAAACATAATGCATGTAAGACTCTAAGACTAACAGCTCATATGCCACAAGAAGCATGATATATATATATGTTTCAGAGCGAGATTCTTTTTAATTTATATTGAAGGTCATAAATACACTATGTAAAGACCTCCATACTAAAAGACATTTAAGAAACTTTTAGTTGCGTCTTACTGTACCACCCTGATGCAAAGAATATTCATAAAACACTGGCAATAAATGGTAATCAGGTTACTAGCACCATGAAGTAGATAATACAGGGACCAAAAGCTCATCTGGTCTGCATCACAAAGGATACACTCTACAATTCCAAAGTGACAATCATCGTATATTATCAATACATAATTTCTATTCTATACAAATACATGGGGGATAACCAACCCATTTTACATATCATGAAATCACTCCGTATGATGCTCCAACATCTCGGACAATGATTGTAAGGTTATGAGATCCTTTTTACTTAGTCACATACCAAGCGATCTCTTCATTAAGACCTTTACGGACACACTCCAGATGGAACACCCAAAAGGTTTCCCGTTTCTTACGTATTATCTCACTTGGTTGACCCATCCTGACTTGTACTTTTTCTAAAATGGACCATTTTAATTCAGTTTCACTGTGGTTTAAATCCAGAAAATGTTGTACTAAGGGGGCCGTTACTCTCTTAGTTCTAATTGCTGATTTATGTTCGCTAAATCGCAAACGAAATTCACGGCCTATTTCCCCCACATATGCCAAACCGCACGGGCAGAAAAGAATGTAGACAATGTTACTGCTACGACAGTTGGTAAGATTTCGTAGTCTAATTTCCTTGTTATTGTAGTTAACTACATCTGATACTAAGGCTGCCTCGCAGGGTTAGTGGCACCACCTGTTGCAGGCCTGCGATATGGAACTATGCCTCACTGATCGAAGGGAGTCTGGTGCTGTAGCCGCTGCCACGAACTTGGGGTCACTACCATTCAAGTCTCAGGACACAGTTCCTCATGTGGGACCTACTGGGCCAAAGGGGACGCCAGTGGAGTATGGCAATGAGAAAGGAGTAATGTAGGGCAGCGTTGGGGGGGCCAGCAATGGTCTGCGGAGGCTGCCGAGGTCACGGGACTGGTGCTTGGAGTGTGCACCGGCACGTGGTGGGCCCTCTTTGACAAACACCGGTGTAGGCAGGTGAGCGGAGCCTCGTTGGTGACCTGAGGCAGGCATTACGGGTCTGGGGACCAGCGGCCAGGGGTGCAGCAGGCGCACAGGGATGCAGGCCCCACCACGCACGGCGCAGGACTCGTGGCAGGCTGAGAGGCGCTGCACTGGCAGACATGTTGTCCATTCCAAATGAGAACCACGACCAGTGGAACAGGCTTTTTGTTCACACCCCTATGCAGGCCTGGCATACGCAGGTCCAATCCACTACGCATGTGTATGCTGGGGCGGAGTCAATATGCGATATTTCTGCGTTCTTCCCCACAGCCTGTGGGGACATGGTAGCGTCCACTGGCCACTACCCTCCATGCACCAGCAGTGGATCTCCACATGGCCATTTCCGTGGTTTGCACTCTGTAGGCTGTCCGGCACCTCCACCCCACACCTGGCATTGGGTAGGTTCACATTCCTTAGTCACTTACTGCTCTCGCACATTCCTGCTCCATGCTTCTCCTCACATCCTGCTATTGTGTGTCTGTGGTGCCATGCCATGGCTGGGTTGTGGGCATGGCAAGGCCGGATTCCCAATGGAGTTGTGTTGTCGTGTCTGGTCAGTTGGCATATTGTGTCTCATGTTGAAAATAGTTGTGCTGCGTGCCCATTGGCAGTGTCATGAGTTGTATGACTGTGGGCTGGAGGTGTGTGGTGTGTTTATTTTGGACTTACCATGATTAGATGCAGGACATGTCAACCCAGTACTAGTTAACATCTTTTATGATTCACTTTGGGAAATATCTAAGGAAGCCCAGATGATGACCAGGGCGGTATCGAATGGTGACTGATGGGTATCCTTATTTGTAAAGGGATTTTCTCACTTAGTTACACTCTTAATTTGTTGGTTTATGGATTTCTGAGTTAGATTTGTTTTTGGTAGACCCCTGGACACTCTGTGTATACTATGTTCAGTCTTGGGGGTTGTGTCCAGGCCAGGTCTTCAAATATGCCCTAGGACCCTCTCCTATCGGTTTGTGTTTCGTGTTAAATCTATCTCCACTTTTGTTGCGTCAAGGTGGCGATAAATCGGAGGTAAGTCCTAGTGAATATCCCCTCAGTAAGATATGGCTGAAGTTAAACGAGGCTCTTCAGGTGTATATCTATCTCTCATTAGTCTAAGTAAAACATTAATTTTAAAAGCAAGATTACAGCCCAAAATCGTTCGTTCAGAGCACAGTATGACAAAATACTTTGAAAATAGTTCCAATTCCGTGACCAATTTGAACATGTATATATACGGGGAGATGCCACTATACTGGAATCTATAGATGATATATCAAAAAGGTAAGCAGCTAAGTTTTTTTATAAAGTCAGTTACAAAACTATGAAAACGTAAGTGATATGTCACACCAAGGACATAAACGGTCAACCCTATCATAGGGGCTGTCCATCTTCCCATGTGAACAGCGCATATGAAGGATATGATGGATCAATAAAAAGGTATTTGAAAAGAGCAAGAAAATGTGCTATCGTGGAAACCATGATTTACATGAGGCCTTGGCTAGCTGGGAGCACATATCCGAGTTCTCCTATTCATTAGTAGGTTTTAAGATTGCTATTCCTAAGTGCTCGTTCGGTTTATCTGGCCTAAAAAAAAGGCCATCCATCAATGCAGAAACGCAATTGCATTCCCTGCGACATATATCATTTTATGGGCCTCTGGGGTGTCTTTAGGTCGTGTGCCGTGGCACATTCTTACTGGAAGGAGCAACAATCCCCTCCATAAATAAGAATATTCGGGTATCCACTTTTAATAGCTAAACAAATGACGGTGCAAAATGTAATATTTGGTGCACTTCCGGAGCAGATGTCCTCTAATGTCTTAAATACAAATTATGACGTAATACATTAAACAATTTGCACATGTACACTGTCAAGAGTGTAGCTGTAGAGAGCAATGACCATCCAAGCCCTCTTCCCCCACACACAAAAACAGAAATTTAAGATGCTATTACATACAGCCTTCAGGTATGGTACCCAGATGTCTGGTTGGGACAAGAAGACATCACCCGGTATAACGTCCATCCTAGGTGCCTTTTCTTTTTTCATTTGCTTTACTGATAGATGGGTTTCAGCAATAGTAAAGGTAAGATTGAGTTTTGATGATTTGGATCTACTATGCTCATCATGAACTGCTTTTTCCATTGGGGTACTCATGGCCCCTAGGGGGAGACTTATTGAATTGTTTTGATTCAACTTGCCTTTGTACAGGCCATTAAATTGTGAGACCCATATATCGGGTTTTATAGTTAGCTCCAGGTGGTTAGCACTAGAGGTGTTTAGGGAAATTAATTTCCAGAAGGACTGATGGTCTCCCGTCTCTAGGGTTTCTGCCATAAGTAACCTCTGATCCTCCTCCCACTCTCTTTTGGCCTTTTAATTATTTCTGGCCTCTGCGATTTCAGTTCTTTGTCCTTTTTTAATCGCACATAATAAGAGGGATTTATCTAGACAGCAAGATTTTGAATACCAGGAGGGGTTTTTTTTTGGAAAGACCCTCTTTTTTGGTTCTTAGCAAAGCATGATCTTAATGTGCCCATAAGTTCTGAATTTATAGAGACAAAGCTGATACTGCCTATGTTTGCAAGGTCTACCTGAAAAAAATCTGCACAAAAAGATTATATTAGTATGTTATTTGCTTTGTGCCCATCTCCATGGTTGCCCATTTAATATTTCTTAGGTTAGATGTAGGGACCATGGGTGAGATGGTCATGACTTGATCTAATTTTCTATCAGCAATCGCAATCATGGAGAAGGATGCACTAAGGGCCTGGTGGTCACTATCCAATCTGGGGACCACCTTCATATTATAAAGTCTGCCCATAGCTTGTTATCGAGAAGGATGCAATCTATTTGTGAAATGCTAAAGCCTCTTTTAAAGGTAGGTCAAGGGGGACAATCAAAATTAGTGTTCCCATTAACTACTCTTAGGCCATTGTCTAACATCTGGTCAACAATTTGGGCTCCAACTTTGGTAATTTGGGTTATTTTATTAGAACCAGGTAAGGTTGATATAGAAGTTCTTGTAACCATCCCGTTTGGAATATCTGGAGGATTCTGCCGAACATTTGATGGTATTCAAGTGTTGATATCACCTGCTACAATCACTAGGTCTTTTCATTTGAACAGTCCCATCAGAGCATCTACCTTTTCCACTATAGGGGATTGGACATTGGGGGAACAGAGCTAATATATATGTTGACCAAAGCTATGTATCTTATTTATTTATGTGCTTCTATAGCGCCTGAATAAACCCCCAAAGGGGTATCTCCGCGCTTTGCCATCAAGGAGAAACCTGCTGCTGTGCCCGGACAGTACCAATGGACAGTGGGGGAATAAAATTAAATGCTAGAGAAAAGGTAAGTTTTGAGGGTTTTTCGAAAAGACAGGTGGTCAGAACTGAGCTTTAGTGAAAGGGGAAGGGTATTCCACAGAACAGGCCCTGTGTATGCCAAAGCCCTGTCTCCTTGGCGAGTTTTTTTAATTTTGGGAACCTTAAGGAGCTGGAGATTGCTCGATCGTAGTGAGCGGCCAGGAACATAAGGTATAAAGGCTGTAGTCAGGGATTTCGGGCCTTTCCCCATCAGGCATTTGTGAATTGTACACAAGATTTTAAATTTGGTCCGCAGTCGCACTGGCAACCAGTGCAGTTCCATCAGCAGTGGCTGGGAGGGAGTCCTAGATGGAGCATTCATGACTAACCTCGCAGCCGTATTCTGGACCACCTGTAGTTTGTTGAATTGGCCTTCATTAGATGACAAAAGAAGGCCATTGCAGTAGTCCAATCTACTGACGACCAGAGCCTGGACCAAGGTCTTTCTGTGGTGATCAGGGAGAAAAGGAAACACCCTTCTTAACAAAGAGATAACCCCAAAACAGGTACCAGCAACCTGGTTGACATGATCTTTGAAAGTCAGTGACTGATCGAATAGCACTCCCAGATTTCTTATGGTCTGTTTGGGGATGGGGGCGGGTCCAAGTTCACGAGGCCACCACTCACTGGACCATAGTGTTACTGCTGCCCCATAAAGTACAACCTCTGTTTTAGTCACGTTGCACTGTAAGCAGTTGTTGGCCATCCATTGGGAGACTGCCCTCATTCCTTCTGCAAATGTTCTTTGTAAAGCAGGAGAGAAGATCTTAAAAGGGAACAGAAGTTGGGTGTCATCGGCGTAGGACACCGGTATAAACCCAAAAGATCTCACTAAGTCAGCCAGGGGGGCTACGTATACATTAAACAATGTAGGGCTCAAGCATGAGCCCTGTGGCACACCCCTGGTGAGCTCCCTGGCGATGGATTTGTGGGAGCCCAATCTGACTTCTTGAGAACGATCCGAAAGAAAGCTCTCCATCCAGGACAGAGCTGCACCTCCCAATCCTATCTCTCTCAGACGGCAGAGAAGCAAATCGTGAGACACCGTATCGAAGGCAGCTGTTTGGGCCTGGGCCTTGGGCCTGTTTGGGTCAACAGTTGGATTTCAATCGCTAATAATGATAATTACGCACTTGTATAGCGCACGACTACCCGGAGGCATCTCAGCGCTTGTACGAATACCGCTGAGGAACCCTTCCTGGCCTTCCCCTGTGAGGTGCCCTTCCTGGCCTTTCCCTGTGAGGTGCCCACTCCTGGGCACCCCAAGGTGAAGCCAGGCATCCTAGCGTTGTTGGGGCCGTTGTGGAGATTAGTAAAGAAGGGGGGGTAACCCAATAGACTCTTGCGAGCTTGGGCAGATAATATATCACAAAAAATTGCCAGTAAGGGATTTGTTTCACACTTTTATATGCAGCATTCGGGATTTCTAATGAAAAGATTTTTAAATCCTAACTGTACACATCAGTTGCTGTATTGTATTTAAAAAGTCCAATTATTTAGGACGGCATAAAAATCACCATGTAAGGCTACCACCTAGCCAACCCAAAAGAGAAGAAGAAGAAGCAACACAAAGGAATTATGTATCACAATTGTTATTATTTTTTTGAAACAGTTATAAGGGTTATTCATCAGTTGATAGAATAAAACATGAAAAATTCAAATGTACAAGGAAAACATTCATTGGTCCAACAGTACAAAAGAATACGTCCCAGCTGTTACATATGATGCAATGACTACTGCTAAATTCGCAGTAAGGCACTGAACGCAAGATGTCAATACTAGCAGGAGTGGACGTGAAGGTCGACGTTTCGGTCTCATCAAGATTAATTACAAGACCATCATCAGGACTAATTTATAGGTATGAGCCGATGACCCTTGTAAGACTTATCCCTTCTTCTTCATTCGAGAAGTTTCTAGTGACCTCTGAGTTAGCTGGCACAAACATGTAATTAAGTTTAATGTACTCGATAGAGGCATACTAACTTCAGTCCAATGCCACAACTATAGTGTATATTATTCCAATGCGCAGAGCCTATCTATGATATAGGAACTACACTACATGATGGCTAACGGTTTGGTAAGGCACTAATTTAACGCTAGATACTGAAGTAACCCAGTTGTGCTTTTCTCTGAGACCCCCTACTCATAAAACTCCTTAAGACGTCTGGAGTGTGTAGGGATAATATCCGCTATAGCTGAGTAGGATGAAAATCCTATGTATTAGCTGTTTGGTTTGTTCAACGTTGAAGTATACAGTGTTCCAAAATATTGTCCACCTTATCTTTGTTCCCTTAAAACTTGCTCTGCAATTTTCATTAAACAATTACCAAAAACGGCACAAACACCGGAACCGGTGGAGCTGTACCCGACGAAGTCGCAGCAGCTTTTGATTATACAGGTTTTAATTAAACTGATGAAGATGCAATAATCATCGCTCCAAATTTAAAGAGAGACATCACTTTAAAACTTATAAAACATGGCCTAACACGAAGAGGTAGTAGAGCAGTTTTTGTGATAGAGGCACATGAATCTCACCAGAGAGAGGTATTCTACTCATGGATAGTATTCCCTGAATCACATCCAGTAACTAACATTTTTCACTTCTACAAAGAAGATGATCCACCTGAGGAATGTATTCCTTTTGAGGGTATTGAAATTCCACTCACATACCAGGAGCATGATCTCTTGTTTAAAGGCGCCCTAAAACATGTAAATCACATTACCAGGCTCGGTCCACTAGGTAGACCAGGAGCAACATGGCCGATTTTGGCCGGTTACACACCTCATCCTGACATCGAAGAAATGTCAAATGATGAATTACTTGCTCAACTCAAAGAGTTAATCAACATTTACAGATAATTGGTTCAATATGTCATGCAGACTTTAACAGTCCAACCACCATTAGTTATTCCACAACTAACCTCTCACCAGGGGAATACACTAAAAATCACTCCTCAGACTTTACACTCATTCATGGGTAAACTGCCCACAAAGCATGGACAAATTCCATTCTGGACAGCTCAAAAATTACTCAAATCGAAGCAGTATTTCCTGATACTAGCCCTTATGAGAACCACAGAATCTTAACAATCTTGCCAATGGGGATCACACCACATCTGGAAGACTGTACCTCTTGCGGTACAGACTTTGCTGCCAGCCACACTAAAACACACGGTGCTCTGTCTATGGCGGTAATACCTGATGTCCTGAAACAAATTTAAAACGAATACGGGGCAGAGCCTGCTCTGCATTTAGGTATCAAATTACTGACAAATTTCGACCAGATCTCAACCATAATATTATCTAATATTAAAGGAGAAGCAGCGTCAGTAGCGATCCGCCAGAAAGTAAGGGAATTTGATGTAACAGAACAGCAACAAGCACTACCCAGAATAATTGAAAAATCATATGAAGAATTAGGCAGAGACAGTTTCAGTGGGAAAGCAGTTAAATAACAACTGTCTGGAGGTCCTGAGAAGGACTCTATTAAAAACAATCCTACCTCTTCTAAAAAAGAAGTGGGAAAATAGCAAACAACATTCTAAAGAAAAGCTTTCTCATTCCCGAGGTAGGAAAACCTGATAGGTATCAAGATACTGATACACGTTCCTTTCGTATGTTTCAGATATCGTCACAGACATCCGAAGGAAGAGGACGGCCAGAAGAAAAAGAAGACTGCATGAAGTTCAAAGATGATCAACACGTTCAGAAAATCAAACCAAAAGCTCAATTCACAAAGAAGAAGGTAGCAGGTCTAAAGATCGGGCATGCAGAGAATTCTGAGAACACAGTTCAAGAATGACGAATGGGCTCAGACAATGCTGGACAGTGCAGCAGAAGTAACAATTGCTCGCCAGAACCTGAAGGGACTTCTGGAGACTGTGGACTTGAATGAGGACATTCAAGTTGAGACTGTAGACACCAGGGTTAGCTTTCCACATAGGTTTTATGAAATAACACTGTGGATGGAGGGAGACTGTAGGAGAGTAGGGTCTGCAATCCTATGATCACCCAGATTTTTGCTTTTTGCTGCACTGGTTTACGACTTTCCCTGGCTGTGGGCCTGCTAATCAGACCCACAGCCTAGCTGTTCTCTCTATCCAAATTGTACTCAGGTACTGAATTGGCACTGGGCCCTCTCCAAGTCCCTGTACCCAGGGCTGAGGTGTACCCAGAAGTCTCCCAGGGGCTGAAGCATGTATTATGCTACCCCTGGGCTGACTAACTAAACTGACACAACTGGCTGCACGACAGCTGGGGCAAGGTGGTGTACTCACCCTTTGCTTTAGATATAGTATACCTATATCTAACCCTAAAAATGGACACACAGATCTCCTATCAGTCACTCCTATGGCAGGCCTTAACAATCCTGAAGGCAGAGTGCTTGGAATCGTGTGAGATGGTGCTCTGGCATGAGCTGAGCCTGTCTGCGGCTTTCGGGATCCATCCCTTAGCCGTTTCCATGATATCGCATACCATATACTCTTAAGTGCATTATAATCCTCGCGGTTATATGCCAACTCTGGTAACGCTTTATCAAAACATGTCGAGTAAGGTGTCATACGAATTGGAATACTAACCCCTCGCCAATTCTGGCGACGGGGTTAGCATTCCACCCTTCTAGAGGGACACGACATGTATGTAACCCCTAACCCCGGTTAAAGTCAAACAGAGCCTCAGCTCCACAAAATGGATGCTGCCACCGAGACACAAGTCTGCCCTCCTGCTGCTGGGAGTCCTCCCAGAGCAGGAGATAAGGACAAAGGGTTTCCTGCCAGGGGCGGTGCCAGCACCGTCCCAGACAGGGTTTTGTGTATTGTAGGTAGGCAGGGCTTTAGAGGAAGGTGACTGCACGTGGCACCCCGGTGCTCACTGTGCATAGGCTGGCTGGAACCAGTTCCAGGGTCACTCCAGACCCTGTGCTGGGGAAAAGCCCGCCAAGGAAGTGGGTGTAACCACCCCCCTCCTAGTCCCACCCCTAGGGCAGGACTTAGTCGCGTGCCAGCCCCTTTTTACAGGATAAAGGTAGGAACTGGCCCCCTTCCAAATCAGATCATCTTTGAATCCTGAAACTACTTTCCACGAAAGGAACTCAAGACTTCTTCCTAAGATTTCTCCCTTGTGACTAAGGAGTAGTCACCCTGCATCCGCAGGCACCATCTTAAGAACACTGCGGTCTGCTGCAAGTCTCTCCTCTGGATCAAGACTGCCCAGCTCGACGAGAACCGGCTTCCCTGGCACCTCTGACCTCTACCTGCATCATCAGTCACGCTGAGATTCGTGGGTGTGACGAGACCTCGAGGGACCGGCCATCTTCAGGACTGCACGACTTCTTTCCAGCAAGCCCGCCGAGTAATTTCCTGGTGAGTGCTTTGGGGTCCGAGAAGCCCCGACCCTGAGCAGCTCCAGCACCGAAGTGCAGCCTCCCAGCATCTCCACGATCTGCGTGGGGCCCTTCTGCTTTTTGCTGCTCACCGCGTTGTTTGGCTACTAGCCCGCTGGCTTGTGGCCTTCCCGACGACGCCCGACGACATTTCTGCTGCTGGTCTGGTTGCTCCAGGCTGGCCCTTGCTCCCTTCCAAAAGAGGAGCACCCCGGACCCTCCTGGTCCACTCAAGACGCCATTTTGAGTCCACCGCGTGGGCTTGAATTAGCCAAGGCTTGTTGCCCAATCCTGGGTAACTTCGACGCCGACAGCTTCATCCATCGTGGGACAGCTCGCCTCTCCATCCTGGTCGCCGACAACGCCTCCTGGTCCGTGAGATCTGCAGAGCCAGCGTCGCCCACTCACCTAGTCGAGGTGACTTCGCCCGGTGCCATCCTGGTGCCCACTTAATCACTGGCTAGTGATTCAAGAACTTGGTCCCCTCTGCTTTCAGGTTTCTTCTTCCTCGATCCAGGCTTGGATCCAACGAACTTTCCTTCACTGGTCGCCTGCCAGCAACTTCCTTCTTCCAGGCTCCTGGTCCGGCAACGAGATCCCCGACGTCTTTTCAGACCTATGCAGCTGCAGCCCCTGGGCTAGGTAACTTCGGCACTTCGGTGTCCCAGCATAGCCTCACTATCCTAGGGTCAGGATCCACTGTCGTTTTCTTCCTACCAGGTCGGGTTCGCCCGTGAACACTAACTTTGCCTTTACTAGCCTCCATAGACTTTGTCCCGCATCCCGCGTGAGAGTGCACACTCTGCACCCGAGTCCCCTAGGTCTCCTAGAAGTAATCTAACGATTCTATAGTCAAGTCCTAGCGATTCCAAAGCCTATTAGTACTGTACTTACCTGCTAGTAATTTCGCATTCCACTTTTTAAGTATATGGTTTTTCGTGCCCCTCGGGCATTTGTGTATAACGTGCTAACTTAAGTATTTTTGTAAGAGTTTTGTTGTGTGCCTAGCACCCTGTCCTCATAAAGAGTACAGGGTTGTTGTGATTCTAATAAATACACTGTTTATTTTCATAACACTTGTGTGGTGTCCTTTCACTGGGTGTTCAAGGGGTAATGTGATGGTAAAACAGCTGGCTTAACACGCCCTCTAGAGTCTTAGCCTTAGACTGCTCGTATCCATGCTACTAGGATAGCTGGTCTATAAGGTTGACTTACAACCAATCATCAATAAGGGTTGTTTGGACTGATATATAGTGATCACTAGAATAGTGAACACTGCACATCAGGCCAACTTCTCACATTGGTGGCAGCGGTGGGATTTGAGCTTGCTGTTGTTTTACCACACATGCCCTAAGAATATCTTGTGAAAGATCACATAAGTACTAAAGGTACATATAACTTAGCTTAGAATACTCTGAGTTCTACTGAACCAGCTGTTGTAGCTCCTAGGGCCTAGCACACCCTAAACTACAACTCTAGCAAGGGATCAGTAGGCAAACATATAGTGTAGGTAAGTGCACCACTTACACCTCACTAGAAAAGCATGTCTACCCAGGGAGATTCTACTGAGACTCCCCTGGTCAGTGTTGACCCTCCACAGGTCACTTCAAGATATGCAGCTCTCAGTTTCCAGGAGATGAGACAAATCTGTGTCTCCAGAAAACTGAAGCAGGGGTCTAACCCCACCATTCCCTTTCTGATAGGTCTCTTAGAGACATATGATGCCAGAAAGCTTTCTCAGTTACATGAGAACATGCCAGCCTTAGAGGGAACCTCTGGGGATCCAGATCTCCCCAACATTGCTACTGCAGTTGAGGAGGAGGATCAAGAGGAACTCTCTGGGGATGAGGTAGACAAAGGTCTTGAGGTAGTCAGAAGGCTAACCAGGGCCAACTTAGACTTACTTGGGCTAGGATCTGGGGGACCCCCAGTACTAACCCGAAGTGGGCCTAACCTTGGAGTTAGGAGAGATAGATCTCTTTCTAGGGACTCCAATAGATCTCTGCACTCTAATGCCTCTTCTCAGGGGAGAAGGAATCCTCCACAGAGGAGATTTACTTCCCCTCAGAGAAGAGAGCATGAAGCTAGGATGAGACAAGCTGAACTGAGGGTTGAAAGGGAAGAAATTGCCCTGGCCAAAGAGAAGCTTGCCCTGGCAAGAGAGCAGCAGATGAGTGGGGTAGCTCCCACTGGTGGCAGCAATCTCCCAAGAGATAGAGAGAAGGGTTTAGATACTAAACACCTGACTAAAATAGTGCCCCCCTTTAAGCAAGGGGATGACATCCAGAAATGGATGGCTGCTCTGGAGAGGGCCTGCACTGTGCAGTGCATTCCCCAGAGTCAGTGGGCAGCTATACTGTGGCTCTCCTTTGATGGTAAAGGTAGAGATAAGCTCCTCACTACAAGAGTAGAGGATGCTAACAATTACCAGGTCCTGAAGAATACACTGGTTGATGGGTTTGGTTTAACCACTGAGCAGTACAGGTTGCTGTTCAGAGACACCCAGAAAACTCAGTCTCAGGACTGGTCTGACGTTGTGGATTGTGCCACTAAGGCTTTGGAGGGCTGGTTGCTGGGTAGCAAGGTTACAGATTACACAGGATTGTATAATCTAATGATGAGAGAACAAATTTTAAACAATTGTCAGAACCAGTTGCTGCACCAGCACCTTGTTGATTCAGATCTGACCTCTCCCCAAGAATTGGGAAAGAAGGCAGACAAATGGGTCAGGACAAGGATCAAGCAGAACCAGAACCAGAACCAGGGTGGTCAGAAGAAAGCAGACCAGAAGGGTAATGTTAAGAATGAGCAAAATGACCAGAAGTCTTCACCAGGTCCCCAACAAACCAAAGAGGGTGGGGGTCAGGCTTCCCAGAAGAAGAAGACTCAAGAAGGCCAGTCAAAAAGGTGGTGCCAGTACTGTAAAAGTAAATCTCACTGGTTTAGTGAGTGCACCAAAAGAGGAGGACAAACTCCTGCCACTACAGCCCCTAAGGCAACTGCACCCCCTAGTACAGTCAGTAGTGGTAGTGTACCTCCCAAGGCATTAGTTGGGTTAACCTTGGGTACTGAGGGGTCTGACAACTTAGTTGGCACACTCACTCAGGCTGTCCTTGTCTGTACAGGGGATATGGATATGTCCCCTGAGTTAAGTCCCAATACTTTGGGCAAATACAGGCAGACACCTTTGATAAATGGCAAAATGGCTCAGGCCTATAGGGACACTTGTGCCAGTGTCACCATGGTGACACCTAACTTTGTGGACCCTGGACAGATCATGCCAGGTACTGATTTCCTGGTGACCAATGCCAGCAATGTCACTACTAGTCATAGTGTGGCAATTGTGGCTTTCTCCTGGGGTGGAGTGAAGGGACAAAAGAAAGTTGTAGTCAGTTCAGACCTCCCAGTTGATTGTTTGTTGGGCAATGATTTGGAGTCATCACAATGGTCAGAAGTGGAGCAGAGGACTCACATGGAAATGTTAGGCTTGCCAGCACATGTGCTTGCTGTGACTAGGTCACAGGCCAGAAAATGCCCCACTGAACAGGTGCTGGATCCTGAAATTATGGACCAGACACCTTCCAAGAAGAAGAGCAGTAAGGGTAAGGCTTTGCCTTCCCCCTTGCCCCAGGTTGAGGATCAAGTCTCTGAGGAGGCTGATCTAGAAGAGCTGAGGGAAACTGAGCCTAAAGAGCTTGAACTTGATCAAGTTGAGTTTCTGGGCTCAGGGGGACCCTCCAGAGCAGACCTGGGGAAGGAACAGTTGAGCTGCCCTTCCCTTGAACCCCTCAGACAGCAGGCTGCTGCTGAGGCTGCAGGGAATGCCACAGGTGCCCACAGGGTATACTGGGAAGATGGACTCCTGTACTCTGAGTCAAGAGACCCCAAGCCTGGTGCAACCAGGAGGCTGGTCATCCCCTTGTCTCTGAGAGGTTTCCTTCTCACCTTGGCCCATGAAATTCCCCTTGCAGGTCATTTAGGTCAGACAAAGACTTGGGACAGGCTTGTCTCACACTTTCACTGGCCCCATATGAATGAGAATACCAAGGAGTTTTGTCGCTCATGTGTCACTTGCCAAGCCAGTGGTAAGTCAGGTGGCACAACAAAGGCCCCCCTCATACCACTACCTGTGGTGGGAGTTCCCTTTGAAAGAGTGGGGATTGACATTGTTGGTCCAATGGAACCCCAGACAGCATCAGGGCACAAGTTTATACTGGTGGTAGTGGATCATGCCACCAGGTATCCTGAAGCTATTCCCCTTAGGACCACTACAGCCCCTGTAGTGGCAAGAGCCCTAGTTGGAGTGTTCTCCAGAGTGGGTTTCCCTAAGGAGGTCGTTTCTGACAGAGGTACAAACTTCATGTCAGGATATCTGACTGCAATGTGGAAGGAGTGTGGTGTGAACTACAAGTTCACCACACCCTACCACCCACAATGCAATGGGCTTGTTGAGAGATTCAACAGGACCCTCAAAGGGATGATTCATGGACTACCTGAAACTCTTAGGAGAAGATGGGATGTCCTGATCCCCTGCCTCTTGTTTGCTTACAGAGAGGTCCCACAGAAGGGGGTTGGCTACAGCCCTTTTGAGCTTCTGTATGGGCATCCTGTAAGAGGACCCCTGTGTTTGGTGAAGGAAGGATGGGAGAGACCTCTCAAAAAGCCTGCAACCAACATAGTGGACTATGTACTTGGTCTCCGCTCCAGGATGTCTGAGTATATGGAAAAGGCATCTAAAAACCTTGAGGCCAGCCAAGAACTTCAAAAAGCTTGGCATGACCAAAAGGCTGTTCTGACTGTGTACCAGCCAGGACAGAAGGTGTGGGTGCTGGAGCCAGTGGCCCCAGCAGCTCTGAAAGACAAATGGTCTGGGCCCCACACCATCATTGAGCAAAAGGGAGAGGTTACCTACTTGGTGGACCTTGGAACTCCCAGGAGCCCTCTCAGAGTGCTCCATGTTAACAGGCTCAAGGCATATGTTGACAGGAAGGACATGAGCTTGCTCATGGCCACAGATGAGGGACAGGAGGAAGAGAGTGACCCTCTCCCAGACCTGCTCACTCAGAATCCTGATGATGGATCAGTTGATGGTGTTGTCTTTTGTGGCAGCCTCACTGAACATCAGCAACAGGATTGCAGGCAAGTCTTGCAATCCTTCAGACATATGTTCTCTCTGACACCCAGCCAAACTGATTGGTGTACCCATGATGTTGACACTGGAGACAGTCTGCCTGTCAAGAGTAAAATCTACAGACAGCCTGATCATGTTAGAGACTGCATCAAAACTGAAGTGCAGAAAATGTTGGAGCTGGGAGTCATTGAGCCCTCAGATAGCCCTTGGGCTAGCCCAGTAGTTCTAGTGCCAAAGCCTCACACCCAGGGTGGTAAGAGAGAGATGAGGTTTTGCGTAGACTACAGAGGCCTCAATGCAGTCACTAAGACTGATGCCCACCCAATACCAAGAGCAGATGAACTTATAGATAAATTGGCTTCTGCCAACTTCTTAAGTACATTTGATTTGACAGCTGGGTATTGGCAAATCAGGTTAGCTGAGGAGGCCAAACCCAAGACAGCATTTTCTACCCCTGGAGGGCATTATCAATTTGTGGTAATGCCCTTTGGACTGAAAAATGCCCCTGCCACCTTCCAAAGGTTGGCGAATCAAGTCCTCACTGGGCTGGATGACTTCTGTGCAGCTTATCTTGACGATATTGCTGTCTTTAGCTCCACCTGGGAGGATCACCTGGTCCACCTGAGGAAAGTGTTAGAGGCCCTGCAAAAGGCAGGCCTCACTATCAAGGCCACGAAGTGCCAGATAGGGCAGACACAGGTTGTATACCTGGGCCACCTTGTAGGTGGAGGCCAGGTTCAGCCACTGGAGAGTAAGATACAGGCCATCAAGGACTGGACTCCTCCAATCACCCAGACTCAGGTTCGAGCTTTCTTGGGCCTGACTGGGTACTATAGGAAGTTTGTCAGAAATTATGGGTCCATAGTGACCCCTCTTAATGACCTGACAAGCAAAAAGATGCCAAAGAAAGTTCAGTGGACAGCAAGCTGTCAGAAAGCATTCAATGACCTAAAGCAGGCCATGTGCACAGCACCTATCCTAAAGAGTCCAGATTACTCCAAGCCATTCATTGTCCAAACAGATGCTTCTGAGTTGGGTGTGGGAGCTGTTCTGTCTCAACTGAATTTTGATGGTAATGATCAGCCTATTGCTTTCATTAGTAGAAGGTTGACACCCAGAGAGAAAAATTGGTCAGCTATTGAGAGGGAGGCCTTTGCTGTGGTCTGGGCCCTGAAGAAGCTGAGGGCCTACTTGTTTGGCACTCACTTCACCATTCAGACAGACCATAAGCCCCTCTTGTGGCTAAATCAGATGAAGGGTGAAAACCCCAAACTGCTTAGGTGGTCCATTTCCCTACAGGGGATGGATTTTACAGTGGAGCATAGACCTGGGACTGATCACAGCAATGCTGATGGGCTCTCCAGGTATTTCCACTTAGAGCAAGAAGACTCACCTGGTCAAGGTTAGTTTATTGTCCCAAAGTTTGGGGGGGGGTCATGTAGGAGAGTAGGGTCTGCAATCCTATGATCACCCAGATTTTTGCTTTTTGCTGCACTGGTTTACGACTTTCCCTGGCTGTGGGCCTGCTAATCAGACCCACAGCCTAGCTGTTCTCTCTATCCAAATTGTACTCAGGTACTGAATTGGCACTGGGCCCTCTCCAAGTCCCTGTACCCAGGGCTGAGGTGTACCCAGAAGTCTCCCAGGGGCTGAAGCATGTATTATGCCACCCCTGGGCTGACTAACTAAACTGACACAACTGGCTGCACGACAGCTGGGGCAAGGTGGTGTACTCACCCTTTGCTTTAGATATAGTATACCTATATCTAACCCTAAAAATGGACACACAGATCTCCTATCAGTCACTCCTATGGCAGGCCTTAACAATCCTGAAGGCAGAGTGCTTGGAATCGTGTGAGATGGTGCTCTGGCATGAGCTGAGCCTGTCTGCGGCTTTCGGGATCCATCCCTTAGCCGTTTCCATGATATCGCATACCATATACTCTTAAGTGCATTATAATCCTCGCGGTTATATGCCAACTCTGGTAACGCTTTATCAAAACATGTCGAGTAAGGTGTCATACGAATTGGAATACTAACCCCTCGCCAATTCTGGCGACGGGGTTAGCATTCCACCCTTCTAGAGGGACACGACATGTATGTAACCCCTAACCCCGGTTAAAGTCAAACAGAGCCTCAGCTCCACAAAATGGATGCTGCCACCGAGACACAAGTCTGCCCTCCTGCTGCTGGGAGTCCTCCCAGAGCAGGAGATAAGGACAAAGGGTTTCCTGCCAGGGGCGGTGCCAGCACCGTCCCAGACAGGGTTTTGTGTATTGTAGGTAGGCAGGGCTTTAGAGGAAGGTGACTGCACGTGGCACCCCGGTGCTCACTGTGCATAGGCTGGCTGGAACCAGTTCCAGGGTCACTCCAGACCCTGTGCTGGGGAAAAGCCCGCCAAGGAAGTGGGTGTAACCACCCCCCTCCTAGTCCCACCCCTAGGGCAGGACTTAGTCGCGTGCCAGCCCCTTTTTACAGGATAAAGGTAGGAACTGGCCCCCTTCCAAATCAGATCATCTTTGAATCCTGAAACTACTTTCCACGAAAGGAACTCAAGACTTCTTCCTAAGATTTCTCCCTTGTGACTAAGGAGTAGTCACCCTGCATCCGCAGGCACCATCTTAAGAACACTGCGGTCTGCTGCAAGTCTCTCCTCCGGATCAAGACTGCCCAGCTCGACGAGAACCGGCTTCCCTGGCACCTCTGACCTCTACCTGCATCATCAGTCACGCTGAGATTCGTGGGTGTGACGAGACCTCGAGGGACCGGCCATCTTCAGGACTGCACGACTTCTTTCCAGCAAGCCCGCCAAGTAATTTCCTGGTGAGTGCTTTGGGGTCCGAGAAGCCCCGACCCTGAGCAGCTCCAGCACCGAAGTGCAGCCTCCCAGCATCTCCACGATCTGCGTGGGGCCCTTCTGCTTTTTGCTGCTCACCGCGTTGTTTGGCTACTAGCCCGCTGGCTTGTGGCCTTCCCGACGACGCCCGACGACATTTCTGCTGCTGGTCTGGTTGCTCCAGGCTGGCCCTTGCTCCCTTCCAAAAGAGGAGCACCCCGGACCCTCCTGGTCCACTCAAGACGCCATTTTGAGTCCACCGCGTGGGCTTGAATTAGCCAAGGCTTGTTGCCCAATCCTGGGTAACTTCGACGCCGACAGCTTCATCCATCGTGGGACAGCTCGCCTCTCCATCCTGGTCGCCGACAACGCCTCCTGGTCCATGAGATCTGCAGAGCCAGCGTCGCCCACTCACCTAGTCGAGGTGACTTCGCCCGGTGCCATCCTGGTGCCCACTTAATCACTGGCTAGTGATTCAAGAACTTGGTCCCCTCTGCTTTCAGGTTTCTTCTTCCTCGATCCAGGCTTGGATCCAACGAACTTTCCTTCACTGGTCGCCTGCCAGCAACTTCCTTCTTCCAGGCTCCTGGTCCGGCAACGAGATCCCCGACGTCTTTTCAGACCTATGCAGCTGCAGCCCCTGGGCTAGGTAACTTCGGCACTTCGGTGTCCCAGCATAGCCTCACTATCCTAGGGTCAGGATCCACTGTCGTTTTCTTCCTACCAGGTCGGGTTCGCCCGTGAACACTAACTTTGCCTTTACTAGCCTCCATAGACTTTGTCCCGCATCCCGCGTGAGAGTGCACACTCTGCACCCGAGTCCCCTAGGTCTCCTAGAAGTAATCTAACGATTCTATAGTCAAGTCCTAGCGATTCCAAAGCCTATTAGTACTGTACTTACCTGCTAGTAATTTCGCATTCCACTTTTTAAGTATATGGTTTTTCGTGCCCCTCGGGCATTTGTGTATAACGTGCTAACTTAAGTATTTTCGTAAGAGTTTTGTTGTGTGCCTAGCACCCTGTCCTCATAAAGAGTACAGGGTTGTTGTGATTCTAATAAATACACTGTTTATTTTCATAACACTTGTGTGGTGTCCTTTCACTGGGTGTTCAAGGGGTAATGTGATGGTAAAACAGCTGGCTTAACACGCCCTCTAGAGTCTTAGCCTTAGACTGCTCGTATCCATGCTACTAGGATAGCTGGTCTATAAGGTTGACTTACAACCAATCATCAATAAGGGTTGTTTGGACTGATATATAGTGATCACTAGAATAGTGAACACTGCACATCAGGCCAACTTCTCACAGAGACATACTAAGAAAAGTGAAAGCACTGCTTTTTGGAGCATCCTTCAAGGGGTTATGATATACTTCCAGCAGAACAGGACTGGCCACCAGAATTTGTCAGGGAGTGCCCACATGGCGAAGACATCATTATGCCAGCCTTCTCCAACCATGTCCCAGTACATTTAAAATATACTTATGCCAGGAAATGGGCAGTGGCCCAGGCCCCAGCATTATACAACAAGCATTGGCATAGCCAATAGGTCTCGCTTTTGGGACCTTATGTGTTTATTTTGATGTTTTGGCTATGTTGTAGAGTACTGTGGCTGATGTGTTTTATGTAGAAAAGTTGTAATAAAAAGTGTTATATGTGGTACTTAGTGGTATTATGTGGAGTGTATTGATGTTGCATTGAGTATAGTGTAATTATGTGGTGTGCAATTATGTGGTACTGAGTGTTGTTATGTGTAGTGTATGTATATTGTATTGAGTGTAGTTTGATCCTATCTGGAACGGGTTTGGCATCCACCCAGAAGAATTTCACTGTCCTGATGTCTTGTAGACTGAAGGGGATCATGAACGTCATGGCAAATAGCGGGATCTCCCTCCAAACGTTATCTTTCTTGTGAGATCGGTGTCTTCTGCGGCGTTCCGCAATGCAGTGTGACGGGTAGCAGCTCACATCTCAAACCATAAGTGTGAGAAATTATAAACTGAAACAAATGGTTGATTTGAAGGGACCCGGTTTGACCCTTGTGGAATTTAGTCCACTACAGAGACATGCAACGCTGACCGTATTATAGGCCACAAAGTCTCCTCTTGTTTCTGTAGACATTCACAAAGCAGTGAACAACGGACCCCCACCCGCAAAAAATACAAATTAATGTATTTTAAGACATCGCAGGTCACTGAGCGCTAAACCTAGTCTTTGGCCAGTGGTAAATCACGCAGCCCACTTCCCAGTAGTATAACAGAGGTGACGTTACACTGCATGCTTGGGATACGACCGTATAAGCCAAGCTATACGGAGAGTTACTGTTCGGGTGTACTGTCTTTTTGTTTTTATCCCAAAAGCTGTTTATAAGTCCACCGTTATTCACGTGGCGTGTGTCCTTCTCTGATTATGTTTATACTCGGAATAACATGTGCACACTATCCTGGACTCTGCAGCTTTGCAACTAGTGCGCGCATTGATGGTGGGGAAGTGCGCTCCCATGTGTGCATTGACTGCTGCGCTCCAGTTGGCTCGTCTATTTTTACGAGATGAGTCATTTGACTCTATTTAGAACAGTACAGAAAAGAACTTGTAAAAAACACGTTTGCCCATACAAACCACTGTGTCTCCTTCAGCGGAAGCGTGCATTGATAAGATAGAAAGCGGTGTAGAGAAAATGAATAGTGTAATGGCCAAAGAGAGAAGGTGACACCTTTAACTCAGCTGGAAAGTGCATTTATATAGCACGTTCTACCCCTAGAGGCATTGGAGCGCCTCCTTTTAATCCTGTAACTAACAGCGGGCACTCGTTCGGAATCTGCTAAGTTTGCTCCTTGTGCTGACTTTGAAAGAAACAACATTCAAAGCCTTTCTCTTTCACACAGATCTCTGCAGCAGCTGCATTACCCTGTGAGTTGTTTATCCGCAGAAGCACGGCTAGTAGAACGGGGAACTTACATTCAGGCCCACTGACAGCTTCATAGTGTGGCAGTAAACTTTAAACTCGGGGTAACATAGACTTCTTGTCCGAACTTTAACGCTGTGACAGTGCCCGCCTGTAAGCTCAGGGGTGAGCATTCCCCTGCTGGACACTGCTGGCATCGGTGATCTGCCGATGGCAGGTCCGAGAGCTCAAATATATTGTTTTTCGCTTATAAATCCCATGCCGTTTGTACAGCCAAGAAGGTGGGGGTGCTATTTTCTGCTAAATATAACGCACACTTAGGCCAAGGGCAATAAAGCCCTTTACACAAGAGCCGCCCTGTTTCCATTGTGCTCCCCATCCTTTCATGAGGAGGAGCCTGGCCTGAGCCCCTACTAGAATTCAACAAAGGTGTCACTCGTACAATGCTAATGTCAGATTCGAGAAACGATCTGATTTCTATTTATAGCAGCCAGCCACCAGAATTTGAATTTGAATTTAAAATATTTATAGAGCGCAGCGTTCACCAGACGGTTTCTTGGCGCTTTAAAGGCACAGTAAGCAGGAGCGAGTAGGCAGGAGCGAAGCAATGAATGGGTTAGTGCGGGAAAGCCTGATTGAACAAGAAAGTTTTCAAGCCCTTACGGAAGAGGAAGTAGTGTTCGGTCGACCGCAAATGGTCGGGGAGGGAATTCCAGAAGGTGGGTGCCAAAAATGAAAAATTGGCCCCTCCCCACTTTTTCCACTTGCAGCGGGGTACCTGTAGCAGGGATTGAGAAGAAGAGTGAAGCTCTCTAGCAGGGACATATTCCTTTATCAAGGAGATGATAAAGGCAGGGGCTGTTCCCTGGCGTGCCTGAAACACCATGCAGCCAGTTTTAAAGAGGGAGCGTTCCCTGACAGGCAACCAGTGGAGCGCCTTCAATAACGGAGTTGAATGATGGGAGCGGGAGAGGCCGTACACTAGCCGGCCCGCCTGGTTTTGCACCAGCTGAAGCTTTCGTAAGCTGTAGGCTGGAATGCCGTTGTACAGGCAATTGGCATAATCCAGCCGGGAGATCACTAAGGCAGACATAATCAACTTAAGTGCCAGGGGGGAAAAAACGAGAAACAGTGCGAATAGTACGAAGAGAGAAGAAGCAGGAGGAAACGACAGAACTAATTTGTGAGTGAAGGGTGAGGTGATTATTCATTTTGATGCCTAAGGTCTTAACTGTATGAGAGGGAGTGGGAGGGGAACCCAAGGAAGAAGGCCAAAATGAAGAATTCCAGGGACTGGAAGAGCCACCAGTGAGAGCCAACTCGGTTTTATCCGGGTTCAACTTCAGATGGTTGTGGCTCATCCAGTCCCTGATGAAAATCATAATAGTCTGAAAGTTAGAGATAGAATGGGGAGAAGAGGAAAGGTTGAAGACGAGCTGGAGGTCATCCGGATAATTGTATACGGTGACCTCCAGCTGCTGGAGTGCGAAAATCAGAGGATAGATGTAAAGATTGAACAAAAGAGGGGAAAGAGAGGAACCCTGGGGAACACCACAAGTGATCTTAAGTGGAGTTGCCGTGAAATCCCCCAACCGGACAGCCTGGGTGCGATCCCTCAAAACCAGGGCTGTGCCCCCGATTCCCGCCGCTCTGATACGTGAAAGCAAGATGGAATGGTCCACCGTATCAAAAGCGGCGGAGAGATCGAGGAGCACCAGGGCCTGGTGTTTATTTTGGTCCATGCCCTCCCTGAGGTTGTCCAGGACCGACACCACTACGGACTCAGTAGAGTGCCTAGGCCGGAAGCCCGCTTGACAGGGCGCCAGGGCCCCTGCTACTTCCACGTGGGCACTGAGTATCGAAGCAACATGGCGCTCGAGCACCTTGCCCAAGTAGGGCAGCAGGGAGATGGGGCGGTAATTGACTGGGGCGGATGGATCTGCACCAGGCTTCTTCAAAATAGGCACTATTGTGGCAGATTTAAAAACTGGAATCACAACCCCTTGCGCAAGGGAGCTATTGAGATAAGTAATCGGGGGCTGCGTGCAAACAGAATAAATCTGTTGAAGGATGCGAGCTGGGCAGGTATCGGCCGGGGAGCCTGACTTTACCTTAGGAAGAACTTCCAAAAATACTTCTTCAGTGAGAGGGGGGATCGAGGACAGGTGACACTGGACTATGAAAGGGACGGGATCAGCAAAAGTAGAAGAAGGGGGTGGGATATTAGTCTTAATATTGGTGATTTTGTCCCAAAAATAATAATTCAGTAAGTCGCATAAGGGCTGGGTAGGAGGGAGTTTGGGGGTGGTCCTCTCAGAGAAGGCTAAATCATGTACGATGGTAAAGATCTCCCTAGATTTATTCTCTGTCGCCAGGATTTTTGATGAAAAATAGGCCGTTTTGGCTCGTAGAATAGCTTTTTTATAGTCCTGTAGTAGTGTGAGGTAATGGGTTGTCAATAGGGGACAATAGTCCCTTCTCCATTGCCTCTCAGCTCGCCGGAGGATCAGCTTTTTATCCTTTAAGTCTTCGCTGAACCACCGATTAGACTCCTTAGGTCTTTTGGTTGAGATCCGACGAAAAGGAGCTACTAAATCGCAGCCTCCAGCGAGCCAGGTATCGATAGCAGTGGCTTGCAATGAAGAAGATAGGCCCACCAGGTTAGGTGAGGAATTCAGGAGAGAAGAAGATAGTGAGGGGAGGTCAACACGGTTCCAGTTCCGTGCCCAGGTGTTTTTTGCAAGCGGAACCTTAGTGACAGGGTTAAGGTGAAGGAAAAAAGAGATAAGAGCATGGTCAGACCATGGGCATGGGGACACAGATATGGATGAAATGGAATAATTGAGAGACCAAACTTGGTCTAGCACATGTCCGTGTCTGTGTGTTGGAACTTGAATGTGGGGGATAAAGTTCAAAGATTGGAGTGATTCTGTGAACTGCTTGGAGGATGTGCATTCATGGGGATCTGTGGGCCAATAGTTAAAATCGCCTAATACTAAGACTGAGTTAACCGCCAGCGTGGCCAATATGTCCTGAAAGGTTGGCATAAACAGTGGAGTAGACTGGGGCGGGTGATACATTAACAAACAAGTGAGCGGGGGTGAGAAAGTAGATGAGCGCACCACTAGATGCTCAGCGGGGGCAATAGGGGGGGAGGGGAGAAGTTGGAAGTTGTACTCAGACCGGGCAATAAGTGCCACGCCACCCCCTATCTTACCCGCCGGGCGGTCGGCACGAAGGGCCACATAAGCAGGGGGAAGGGCAGCCAAAAGGAGAGGTAAAGAGAACTCACAAAACCAGGTTTCGGTTAGGCACAGTATGTTGGGCTTGTGGGAATCCAGTAGAACAAACAGTTCTTGATGGTGTTTCACCGCTGACCTGGTGTTGAGCAAAATAATAGACAGGGAAGGGGAAGAGGAAGGAGAGCTGGCGCCAGAGGGAGGCTGCATCAGGGGTGCCTGTGGAGAAGGGGGGAACAGGGGTAATGAGGATGCAAGCCCGAGGGAGGATATAATACAGCTGATGGAGTCCGGTAGAGGCCAATTACCCTGTAAAGATTTGAGGTCTTCAGAGGAGTAGGAGATGGAAGGGGCATAAGGACATGCCCCTGGCCCGTCCGGCCGCGGATGGGCGCAGACGGGCTTGACTTAGGCGCGACATCGGCGCGCATTCGTCGCGCCCGCTGCGCGCACTGGGACACATCGCGATTTATGGCGTTCACCCCCGAGCAGCTGGACCGCTAACTGCGGTCTAGGCAGCCTTCAGGCTACACCCAAAATGGCGCCCGCCCTCCACACAATCGGCACGAGAAGCCGTGATGGACCGGGGCTGGGGAGGCCACACAAGAGGTAGGAAGTGCACAATACAATATTTTTAAAAACGAGGTTTAACATAAACAAATAGGCAATGATTAAAAGAAAAGTTGGGTGCCTGCATCCAAATCCTGCAGGAACACCGCTTATCGTCCGGTTAAAACTACAGTAGAAATCACTGCAGCCTCACGCTATTACAGTGCCCCCAGTGAGGAACAGGAGCTGCCACCACCTGCTTTCGCACTACTACATTTAAATTACAAGAGAGCTCGACAGCTGGAATTACAAGAGAAAACAAGCATTGGCATTGCCACATTTTGTTAATTGCTCCTTCCTTACCAATGAGCAGTCATTTGTTGTTACGTGGCATTTCCTAAAAATCTGTTAAAAATCAATAATTTCAAAGCGCTTATAGGTAAGTGCGTCTAAGAATAAATCATGAGCGGGCACCCTCGGATGTAAGAACCCCCTGCTCTGATCCGCGGCCTTTGACGCAGCCCGTAAAATGTTCAAGTGCCAGAAGTCAGAGATAAAGTACTATTTAATCGCTCCTCGTTGCGGTTATGATGCATCGGCTGCCTACTGTGATTATCCGTGGTGCTGGAGTTTTTAAAGGAGACACCAAAGCATTCAAGCCCGGTTGGGTTGAAACTACCCACTTGTGAAAGGGCGCATGCACGCCTCACGCAAGTGGATGTGGGGGTGCGGCCGAGAGCAAGCAGCGTTTCCCTTGCGGGAGCGTGCAACCATATGGCGCCACCATATGGCGCCGCGCGCTCCCGCAAGGAAATCGCCAAAACGTGCACGCGTTGCATTAAAAGCAGTGCAACACTTGCACGTTTTTGCCTGGAAATCTATAGCGATCTCAAGAAGTCTCTTTTCAATGCAGTGCATGCATGCTGCTTAGGCCAGACCTAAAAATCATGTAGGTGTCCTAGTTCTGGGACACCCCCGCGCCGCACGGCCACCAGCTGCTGTGTGCGCTCACCCTGCCTGACTGCCTCGCTGCTGCCTCGCTGATCCGCGTGACCACGCCCCCCTGCCTTCGCGCGGCGGAGCCGTGCTCGCCTGACCGGCCTCGGTAGTTTTTGCCTTTCTGCATTCTTCTCTTAGTTCTGTCAGTTTGTTTTTCCAATCTTTACTGCCTGTATCTTTTTACCCCGTGTTGTAAGTGCCTTCTGGTGCTGCTCTGCCCGTCGTCCCCCCTCCCCGCTTCCCGCCACCGCCGATTGCCCCGCCCCTTTTGCTTTCTGTACCCTCCCCGCTCCCGCCTTACAGCTGCTCCGCCCCCCCGCGCACTTGGCCATATATGGCGACCGTGCGACGCAGGTGAGTGTGTCCTAGTTCTGGGACACCCCCGCGCCGCACGGCCACCAGCTGCTGTGTGCGCTCACCCTGCCTGACTGCCTCGCTGCTGCCTCGCTGATCCGCGTGACCACGCCCCCCTGCCTTCGCGCGGCGGAGCCGTGCTCGCCTGACCGGCCTCGGTAGTTTTTGCCTTTCTGCATTCTTCTCTTAGTTCTGTCAGTTTGTTTTTCCAATCTTTACTGCCTGTATCTTTTTACCCCGTGTTGTAAGTGCCTTCTGGTGCTGCTCTGCCCGTCGTCCCCCCTCCCCGCTTCCCGCCACCGCCGATTGCCCCGCCCCTTTTGCTTTCTGTACCCTCCCCGCTCCCGCCTCCCAGCTGCTCCGCCCCCCCGCGCACTTGGCCATATATGGCGACCGTGCGACGCAGGTGAGTGTGTCCTAGTTCTGGGACACCCCCGCGCCGCACGGCCACCAGCTGCTGTGTGCGCTCACCCTGCCTGACTGCCTCGCTGCTGCCTCGCTGATCCGCGTGACCACGCCCCCCTGCCTTCGCGCGGCGGAGCCGTGCTCGCCTGACCGGCCTCGGTAGTTTTTGCCTTTCTGCATTCTTCTCTTAGTTCTGTCAGTTTGTTTTTCCAATCTTTACTGCCTGTATCTTTCTACCCCGTGTTGTAAGTGCCTTCTGGTGCTGCTCTGCCCGTCGTCCCCCCTCCCCGCTTCCCGCCACCGCCGATTGCCCCGCCCCTTTTGCTTTCTGTACCCTCCCCGCTCCCGCCTCCCAGCTGCTCAGCCCCCCCGCGCACTTCGCCATATATGGCGACCGTGCGAACGCGCAGCGTTGACGCGCAGCGGGCGCGCCGATTGTGCGCCGAAGGCGCGCCAAAGGTAAGCCCGTCTGCGCCCGTCCGCGCCTGGCCCGCGCCCAGCGCCAGGACCCCTGGCCCCCACCGACGGAAGCCGACCCGACGATCCTACAACGCCGCCGAACTCATCGCACTCAACACCAGCGGCATCCCAGGATGCCACCGAGCCACCCCGAAGAACACCCACGGACCCTTCAGCTGCCACGCCTGCAAGTTCACCTGCATCCGGACCTACCCTGCACCAACACCCGCCAAGCCGAACACCAGCAGCAACCACCTCAAGTGCATCCTGCTCAACACCCGCTCCGTCCACAGACACGCAATCGAACTCTGGAACCTCCTCGACACCACAGCCCCTGACGTCGCCTTCCTCACTGAGACCTGGATGAACGCCTCCTCAGCGCCCGACATCGCCATCGCCATCCCAGAGGGCTACAAGATCACACGAAGGGACCGCATCGCCAACCAGACGGGAGGAGGCATCGCCATCTTCCACAGAGACACCATCCGCATCACGACCAACACCGACGACACCCTAACCACCGCCGAACACCTGCACTTCCAGATCCACACGGACCCCAGGACAACCCTCAGAGGCACCCTGATCTACCGACCCCCAGGACCACGCACACGATTCAGCGAGGACATCGCCGACTTCATCACCCTGCATGCCCTCCCCTCCGCCGACTACATCCTCCTGGGGGACCTCAACTTCCACCTGGAGAACAACAGCGACCGCAACACCGCCACCCTGCTCGACAACCTCGCCAACCTCGGACTCAAGCAGCTGGTGACCACCCCCACCCACCTCGCCGGACACACACTCGACGCCGTCTTCTCATCCAGCAAAGACATCGCCTTCAGCCACGCCACAGGACTCCACTGGACGGACCACAGCTGCGTCCACTTCACCTTCAAAAGAACGACGATCCACCACCACCAGCAACAGGTTGCCCGAAGAAGCTGGAACAAGATCACACCCGCCCAGCTCACCGCCTCCCTGAGCCAGCACCCTCCCGCCGGCTCAGCGAACCCCAGCCAGGCCGCCGACAACCTCACCAAGTGGATCAGCAACTGCGCGGACGAACTCGCCCCTCTGAGGACCCCGCCCAGCAGACCCGGCAGCAGAAAAACCCCATGGTTCACCGACGAACTCAAGAGCTCCAAGAAGAACTGCCGAGCCCTCGAGAAAGCGTGGAGAAGGGAACCAACAATGGACAACATGACCAACCTCAAGCTCGCCACCCGGAAACACCACCAACTGATCCGCGCCACCAAGAAAAATGCCTACAAGGACCGGCTAGACAACAACGCACACAACTGCAAGGAACTCTTCAACATCGTGAAAGAGCTCTCCAACCCCAACGCCGGAAACAACGACATCACCCCGTCGCAAGACCTCTGCAACTCCCTCGCCTCATTCTTCCACAACAAGATCGCGGACATACACAACAGTTTCAGCATCCAACCGACGCACGCCACGACCACAGCAACGCCACCCACCACCACCCTCCGCGCCTGGACTCCGATCAGCACCGAAGACACCATCCGCACTATGAACTCCATCCACTCCGGATCTCCAACCGACCCCTGCCCTCATCACGCCTTCAACAAGGCCGACGCTGTCATCGCACCCCACCTGCGGGACATCATCAACACCTCCTTCGACACCGCCACCTTCCCGGAGAGCTGGAAGCACGCGGAACTCAGCGCTCTACTCAAGAAACCTACAGCGGACCCCACCGAACTCAAGAATTACCGTCCCATCTCGCTCCTCCCGTTCCCGGCCAAAGTCATCGAAAAGACCGTCAACAAACAGCTGGCCGCCTTCCTCGAGACGAATGGATCCCTCGACCCCTCACAGTCTGGCTTCCGAGCCAACCACAGCACAGAGACCGCCCTCATCGCTGCCACTGATGACATCCGAACCCTGATGGACAACGGAGAAACAGCGGCCCTCATCCTCCTAGACCTCTCCGCGGCGTTCGACACTGTCTGCCACCGCACCCTAGTACAGCGCCTCGGCAACATCGGAATCCAGGAGAAGGCACTGGAATGGATCACCTCCTTCCTCGACGGAAGAACACAAAGAGTGCGCCTACCACCGTACAAATCAGAGGCCACCAAAGTCATCTGCGGCGTCCCCCAAGGATCCTCGCTGAGCCCCACCCTCTTCAACGTCTACATGAGCCCCCTCGCGGCCATCGCACGCAAACACAACCTCAACATAATCTCCTACGCCGACGACACCCAGCTGATCCTCTCCCTGACCAACGACCCCGCCGCCGCCAGAACCAACCTGCACGAAGGGATGAGAGATGTAGCCGAGTCGATGACTACCAGCCGCCTGAAACTGAACTCAGACAAGACGGAGGTCCTCATCCTGGGCTCCTCGCCCTCCGCCTGGGACGACTCCTGGTGGCCCCCCGCCCTGGGCACCGCACCCAAACCGACGGACCACGCACGCAACCTGGGATTCATCCTGGACTCCTCCCTCTCCATGACCAGACAAGTCAACGCCGTCTCCTCATCATGCTTCAACATCCTACGCATGCTACGGAAGATCTTCTGGTGGATCCCCACCGAGACCAGGAAGACCGTCACCCAGGCCCTCGTCACCAGCCGACTGGACTACGGCAACGCCCTCTACGCCGGAACCACCGCCAAGCTCCAGAAGAGACTCCAGCGGATACAGAACGCCTCAGCCAGACTCATCCTCGACCTCCCACGAAACAGCCACATCTCCGGACATCTGAGAGACCTGCACTGGCTCCCCGTCAAGAAAAGAATCACCTTCCGTCTCCTCACCCACGCACACAAAGCCCTGCACGACCAAGGCCCGAGCTACCTCAACAACCGAATCAACTTCTACGCTCCCAAACGCCACCTCAGATCAACCAGCCACGCCCTCGCCGATGTCCCACGCATCCGAAGAGCGACAACAGGAGGAAGGTCCTTCTCCTACCTAGCCGCCAAGACCTGGAACTCCCGACCGACCGACCTGCGCCTGACCCAGGACCACCTCACCTTCAGGAAGAAGCTCAAGACCTGGCTGTTCAAGCAGTAACGGCACCCCCCCTCCTAGCGCCTTGAGACCCTACGGGTGAGTAGTGCGCTATATAAATGTATTGATTGATTGATTGATTGATTGATGGGATGAGGATTCACCTCATCATAAGATCCAGTTGAAAAATCAACCAACTGCATAAAGGCAGTACCCGATTAAGCAAGAAGCTAAAAAACAGGTCAGGGAGATCTTAGATCAACTTGAATACCAAGTGGTGATTGAAACATACACCTCATCAATGAACAATCCTTTTTGTCCTGTTTCCAAACCAGACAATACATATCATCTAGTTTTGGATTACAGACACCGAAACTCTTGTTGTAAAACATCTGCAGTGCAAAATGCACACAGTACAGCTTTAATGAATAACGTGCGTAAAAAATATAAAACCACATTAGATATTTCTCACGGTTTCTTTTGTCAAAACATAGCACCTGAAAGCAGGTATTTGACAGCTTTCTCATTAATGGGGTCCCAGAATCAATTTTGTCTACTCCCACAGGGGTTCAAGAACAGCCCGGGTTGATTCTCAGCAAAGGGTAACAGAGTTACTACAAATTTATGATTACGAGGCATTGTCATATGTTGAGGATATCTATCTTGAACAGGGTAAACATCATTGTACTGGGCTTCGCCTCTGAGGGTTATAAATTCAAATGTAAGAAATTAAGAATTGCCCATCTCTATGACCTATTCCAAGGATATGAACTAACCCTGGGCGTAGTTTGCGTAGCAGCACTACACGTAGCTTCACGTAGTATACTTTAAACTTTGCATAGTATACTGTAGTGTAGCTGAAGACACTGTGTACTTGTCTGTACTGTGCAAAAATTGCAAAAAGCTTCGTGTACATGATAAATTAAGTATTTCTATCTTTATATGCTAAAGTGCATATAGTACTTTTACAATGGTGAAACTGAAAATTTAGCAAGGAGTGGGAGATGTGATGATTTTGGGATCCTCCCTAACCTAGGGAAAGTACCAAACAGATGGCTTGAAAACAAAAAAGCACATCTTATTGAACGATTTAGTTGCGGTCCCATCCTCTTAGGACAAACAAACCCAAACACAGTTATTGGCAAAAAAATATTCCCAACCAAAGGCCCTGCAAAGCATTATGGGATGAGATTAGCAGTGGGCAGTGAATATTATCCATACTTAATATAATAAAGAGAGAGCCCAAACCTTTGAGGCGGGTAATCTCAGGAACCACAGCACCAATCACAACACCCAATACAGCGTTGGAAAGGGCAGTTGCGGCAGAAGGACATAGGCTACGCAGACGCCCACCATATACATTTAAAAGGTAAAAGAACTGTGCCAGCAAAGTAGTCCCTTGTGGGCGTGTCGGAATTGTGCTGTGGGCGTGTGCTGGGGGGGGGCGTGACAAACGCTGGGGGCGTGTGGTACGTTCCGCCCTTCGGGCTGGACTGTTCCCATGAGACACAGGGTCAAGGCTGATTTGCATATGTCCATGTCTGAACTGGGGTGGTGTGGAGTGCAAAAAACGATGGATTTAGGCCCAGATCTCTGTACTGGGCTGAATGTATGACATTGTTCTGCATTCTGTCCATCAACTGTTGTTTTTGCATTTGTCACCCAGAGTTGAATGGGTATGCTCAGACTTGAGTCCCATGCTCTCCACACCACTGGAGTCAAGCTATACTGGCTGAAGACGGCTGATAGCCAGAAACCTGTCCTAGGATGCTTGATTCCCGTCCAGGAAATGCATGGCTTGGCAGTTCGGGCTGGACTGTTCCCATGAGGCACAGAGTCAAGACTGATTTGCATATGGCCATGTCTGAGCTGGGGTGGTGTGCAATGCAAAAAAACAATGGATTTAGGCACAGATCTCTGTACTGGGGTGAATGTATGACATTGTTCTGCATTCTGTCCATCAACTGTTGTTTTTGCATTTGTCACCCCGAGTGGGAAGGATATGCTCAGACGTGAATCCCATACTCTCCACACCACTGGAGTCAAGCTAACCTGGCTGAAGAAACCGGTCCTAGGATGCTTGATTCCTAGGTCCTAGGATGCTTGATTCCGGTCCAGGAAAGACATGGCTTGGCAGTTCGGGCTGGACTGTTCCCATGAGGCACAGGGTCAAGGCTGATTTGCATATGGCCATATCTGAACTTCGGTGGTGTGGAGTGCAAAAAAACAATGGATTTAGGCCCCGATCTCTGTACTGGGGTGAATGTATGACATTGTTCTGCATTCTGTCCATCAACTGTTGTTTTTACGTTCCGCCCTTCATGCCATGTCTCATATCGTGTGCTGGGGGCCTGGGCGTGTGCGGGGCGCGGGATTACGGGAAAAAAAAGCAAGCGTTGTGCCAAATATTTCATTGTTTTTTCTTCCCAGCTCCGGGTGTCCACCCTGATCCCTCTAAATACCCCTCCACCCCATAATCATAACCCACCCTTACTCCTTAAAATAACCCAACACCCTTAAACAATAACCCATCTTAACCCTATACATATACCCTGTACCCCAAAACCCAAACCTATCCCTAAACCCTACAAATAGCCCTGTACCCCAAAACCCAAACTTAGCCCTGAACCCTATAAATACCCCTGTACCTCAAAACCAAAACTTACCCCTGACCCCTAAAAATACCCCTGTACCCCAATACCCAAACCTAGCCCTGAACCATAAAAATAACCCTGTACCCCAAAACCCAAGCCTGGAATCACAGGATGTTGAGCTGATGCCGAGATTCGAACGTAGCTCCCCAGCTCTAAAGTTCGCAATTCTAGAACTTGTGGCGGGAGGTGTGCCTAAAAGCGTATGTCGGTGCTGGCCATCAATGAGAGAGACCTGTGCATTTTTCAAATCGGGCTGGAGATGTGGGCCGCCATGCCACCATTGTACTTACCGGGGGAGGATAAACACCCATTATTCTGCAACTTTCTTTCCGCATACCATCACTCTGCATACTTTCATTACGAAAGTACCATGACTCCGCAATGCCATTATAACGCATGGCATTACATTTTATATGCTTTTACCATGCATACATTTACAACGAAATTCGTTGTAAATGCATGAATGGTAAAAGCATTTTTTTTAATGTTTGGATAAGGTAAGTATGGGTATAGGGCTATATGTTTTGGGGTACTAAGGTATATGTTTTGGGGTGTTTGGGTATTTTAAGGGTTCAGATATAGTTTTGGGGTACAGGGGTATTTTTAGGGTTCATGGCTAGGTTTGGGTTTAGGGGTACAGGGGTATTTTTAGGGTTCAGGGGTAGGTTTGGGTTTTGAGGTACAGGGGTATTCATAGGGTTCAGGGCTAGGTTTGGGTTTTGGGGTACAAGGGTATTTTTAGGGTTTAGGGATAGGTTAGGGTTTTGGGGTACAGGGTATATTTATAGGGTTAAGATGGGTTAGTGTTTAAGGGTGTTGGGGTATTTTAAGGAGTAAGGGTGGGTTATGATAATGGGGTGCAGGGGTATTTAAAGGGAGCAGTGTGGACACCCGGAGCTGGAATGTTTTTTTTCCCGTAATCCCGCGCCCCGCACACGACCACGCCCCCAGCACATGATATGAGACATGGCATGAAAGGCAGAACGCAAAAGCAACAGTTGATGGACAGAATGTAGAACAATGTCATACATTCACCCCAGTACAGAGATCTGGGCCTAAATCCATTGTTTTTTGCACTCCACACCACCCCAGTTCAGACATTGCCATATGCATATCAGCCTTGACCCTGTGCCTCATGGGAACAGTCCAGCCCAAACTGCCAAGCCAAGTCTTTCCTGGGCCGAAATCAAGAATCCTAGGACCGGTTTCTGGTTATCAGCCATGTCTGAGCATACCATCACACTCGGGGTGACAAACGCAAAAACAACAGTTGATGGACAGCATGCAGAACAATGTCATACATTCACCCCAGTACAGAGATCTGGGCCTAAATCCATCGTTTTTTTGCACTCCACACCACCCCAGTTCAGACATGCCCATATGCAAATCAGCCTTGACCCTGTGCCTCATGGGAACAGTCCAGCCCGAAGGGTGGACCGTACCACATGCCCCCTAGCGTTTGTCACGCCCCCAGCACACGCCCACAGCACAACGCAGACACCCCCACAAGGGACTACTTTGCTAAAACTGTTCTTTTACCTTAAATGTATATGGTGGGCGTCTGCATAGCCTATGTCCTTCTGCTGCAACTGCCCTTTCCAATGCTGTATTGGGTGTTGTGATTGGTGCTGTGGTTCCTGAGATTACCCGCCTCAAAGGTTTGGGCTCTCTCTTTATTATATTAGTATGGACTAGCAGCCCGCCCCAGCGTTGCCTGGGGCAGAAGGGGGCTGGGGGCAACATTTCAGGCTTGGGTGCACTCCCGCCCCGGCCCCCGCCTGCCCCGACATTGCCCAGACCGCCTCCCGCCTCCCTCCCGCCTCCCTCTCGCCTTTGCCTTACCTGAGCCGCCGCTCTTCCCCGTGCTCCGGACTTCACCGCCACTCCTCGCTGCTCGTCACCGCTCCTCCCCGCCTGTCGTCATCACGCACGTTGTGGACATCGCTAGGTCGCGGCCAGTGCTACGTCGCGGCCGGCGCTACTTTTAGGGGACTACTTTGTTTTTAAAGTTGAATTTTTTAATTTACGTTTTTTCTAATTTTATGCAGCCTATGTCCATCTACACACCGTGAGGTTTACAACAATGTATAGGGGGCGTGGATTGGCGCTGTGGTTCCCGAGTTTACCTTGCCAAAAGGTTTCTGTTCTCTCTTTATAATAGTAGTATAGAATTCATTAAGTGACTCTATTACCTCTAGTACCTTTTCTGATGATTGGGATTTCGAGACTGTTAATAACACGATGTCTGATCTAGAAATGTCTGCAGTATTCACAAATCATGAATATTTGGAGGGTTCATCAGACTATGAACAAATGTATTGTTATAACCATTATGGTCAGCATTTCTTGCACAAGACTGCAACACCTAGAAATGTATTTATGTATAACCAATGAGAACATTGTCCTATACCTCCAAAGGGTAGTTCAAAAAAGTTTGCAAAGAAATTTCCATATTTTTCAGGGTTCGACTTGTCAAATCAAGAAATGTTTTTCTTTAAAAATGCGAACAAGACAGAAACGAAAAATATGTTAACCAAAACAGATTTATTCTGCAGCCTTTATTGCACAACTGTCTAGACAGGGTTTCGACTTTTGGAAAGACAGCATTGAGATAAAATCTGTCTGGAGTACAAAAGATTGGCAAGTGCAGGGGGTAGAAGCTTTGTTTAGAGAGTGTATCATCCCTGAGCAAATAATGTTTTTGAATGACACTGTCCAACAAACGTCGTGCCTTGGGATAGATCAAATGTTAATAATGGTTTGTACCGTGCACTCCTTATTTTTATATCTCCTGTAGTTCACAAGTATTCTTAGCTTGAACTGGGCGTGCTAGGAGGCTTTTTAATTTTTTTTTATAACCATCTAATAAACATCGTACAGACAAATAGGAAGGTCTGTATAGCACAGATATAATTCATGAATATTCTATCAGTACTATCAAGGATTTGACATCTCTACCCTTTCAAATAAAAAATACATGAAATATTGGAATGTTAGGAAAAAGCGCAATTTATGAGCGAACCATAAGTATAGGGAAAACAGAGATCCCTATGTAAAATGAGCATTGATAGAGTTATCAGTAGATCTAAAAATAAGCACATAGGTAAACCTATGGTTTCCATTTAATCATGAGGTCTAGAAGTAGATGGATAGTAGCTACATGATCTTGGATATGTATTCAGGGAAACTAAATTCAACATTCAGTTTGCTGTTTTTTATTGATGTATTCAGGAAAAAAAATGTAACATTTGTTTGCTGTTTTTATTGATTGTTATGACAATGTGCATTGGGGCTATTATGCTTTATATTAACACCACCAATTTTTATCTTTTTTCACTGGTTTTGTTTCTAACATACCACATACTATCAGTAAACGCACACAGAAACATTGGTATTACGAGATAAGAGAACCGTTCTTCAAGGAATTCAAATATTTGGATTACATCTCCAATTCGGCATTGAATGCGCCGAGTTTGTGCTTGGTATAGCAATATTAAGCGTATTTTAGTTTATAAGAAGTCACACGGTAATGGCGGAATCGTTTTGAGTGTATCATAGGAAACTATGGAGTCCGTCGTCGCTATCGGTAGAAAGGCGTGTTTCCTCACGTACATGTGGAAGGCATATAATGGCGGAACCGTGCATGGTATTGAGTAGACGGCGTTCAAAGTCATCGCAGGGACGCGGTGTTAATCCAAGATTAAACAGGTAAGGAAGGCGGTTTCTGCTCCGGTCGACTTATGTGGAGGCGTTCGCATATAGGTTGTACACGTATTAAGCTTTGTGGTTATTTTTCTGGTTTGTAGAACTGTGAGCGCGTTACAAGAGTGCTGGGATTTTAATGTACAGGATTGAACGCAGTTTTCTGGAGGTATGTTTGGGGGTACATTGGTCATTCGTGAATATTGAATGACAGTGGTTCTGCATTAAATCAATCCTTTTCGTTTTTAGATTGTGGAAGGTATTTGAGCAATGTGAATCGCCGAGAACATCGGGACGAGTCTGTGTTGGACCCGGCCTCGTGGCGTGGTCCTACCCCTCCCACATGGCGGGCCCGGGACGACATCGGCCCTCCATCGACCCGCTGTCGACCCCCCTGAGCAAGAACCATCGACGACAGCAGCCCCCCTGGCAACCCACGGCTCCCCCCCTGGGACCCCGGCGGACCCTGCTCGCCAACTCTGCCGGTCTGGCAACCATGCCAGGCCACCCTTTCCGGCCCCACTCCATCTTGGGCCCATCACGTCCCGAGCACGTGGCCGCAGCCACCCCTGGCCCCGGCCCCAGCGAAGCCCCGACATCGAGGCACCAAGATCCTCCCAGGTGGTAGAGTGGCCACTTGGCGGATCCCGGAGGAGGGGAGTTCCGATGGCCCTCCAGCCGTCCCCGGACGCCTGGTATCGATCGCCCTCCAGCCTCCCTGGGCACTGGCTCCACCCCCCTGCTGGGTGTCTGGACACCTTCATCCCGGCCCCTCTGACCCCCAGGCGCGAGGGTCCGGACATCAAAGGACTCCAGTCCTATATCTGGGCCAGCCCTGGATTAGGACTCCAGTGGTATCTTGGAGTCGAAGCCCTGCTGACCTTGTCGCGGCTGATCCTGATCCGAACTCATGCACCTGGAACCTTCGAGGCCCTGCTGACGCTGTCGCGGCCTGACCGAGCTGAACCATCTTCGAGGCCCTGCTGACGCTGTCGCGGCCTGACCGAGCTGAACCATCTTCGAGGCCCTGCTGACGCTGTCGCGGCCTGACCGAGCTGAACCATCTTCGAGGCCCTGATGACGCTGTCGCGGCCTGACCGAGCTGAACCATCTTCGAGGCCCTGCTGACGCTGTCGCGGGCTGACCGAGCGGAACCATCTTTGAGGCCCTGCTGACGCTGTCGCGGCCTGACCCCTTGAACGATCCACGCACCAGTTGGTGCCAAGACTGTCCCGCTACCCCCTTTTTCCCGAAACCAAGACTTTACGGATCCCTCGATCCCTGTGTGATAACCTTGCGAGAACGTGCCTTCATTTTCTATATAAAGATTCTTGAGACTACTCCTTCGTGTGGTGTCCGTCTGTGGTAGTGTGATTGTTCAGCTGTTACGATTGTAGGAGAGGAGCCTCGCCAGGGAGGCCTCCCTACGGCGCTCGGCCTATTCCATAGAGAGAGGTGGGTCTCGGGGCGGGCAGTCAGACATCTTCTGTCTTCCCTGGGATCGCCTTTCCAACAGTCTGTCATTAAGGTACCTTTGTGTCGTGTTAACTGGGAATGATCTACGTATATTGGTTGATGCACAATGGCTTATACACAGCATTCTGTATGTTTCAGGTGACTTATTACTCAGTGGAAGTTCCATTTGTGGCATTTTGATTGAGCGTACACATATTACAATCTCAGAGAGGTATGATTAGTATTTGTATGAACTAGTCCTTCATCTCCTGAAAGCAAGGGGTGTTCACCAACATACGTTTCTTCATGTTTGTTCTAAGGTCAGACTCAGGAAGCGCTTCCACTGCATGAGTGGCAGACAGGTGTTGTCAGACTTTACGCTACGGTAAGAGATGCACAATCATACTAATATTAAAGCCACTTGCGCTCTGGGTTTTACTAGGGGATGATTTTTAGTAATCACACTGACAGTGGACTAAGTTAGGTCATGCGGGTTTGAAAGTTATTTTTGTGTTCTTTTGTTGAAATTGATCCTGAATACTAAATAAGTGCGATTGTTGCAGATATTCACCCACGATGTACATTAGTATTTGAACATTTTGATTATAAGTGATGTATATTACTCTATTTTACAGTTCCCCTGAAGAAGGGATCATATCCCGAAATGCATTGGGACCCTACACAGCGTTAGAGTCATCATTTTTGTTTTAACAATAATGTATTGTTACAAATTGTTATGATTGATTATTGTTTTGACAGAATGAGTTATGTATAAGAAAAATATGAGCATTTTTGAAAAATTTAAAATAAATGACACAAATTATGAATGATTACAATTAATTATTGTTTAATAGAGAGGTTTAATTGGATGCAAAGCAAATTCAAAGGAGCAAAAATTCAGAAATAAGAGTGAGCAAAACAAGAATTTTGCAATTGCAGTGCAGGCAGGGTCAAGCGACAGGCTGTCACTTGTTCACATAAAATTTGGGATAGATCATGAACACTTCATCCATACCTGCACCTGCGAGTAATAGCACTACACAGGGGAAGGTCGGCGTACATACTATTTTGCATCACAACAGATCAGATCCAGAATGGAAAAAATAGTTGCTCTGGCCCAAAGACACAAACAAATGTCAAGATCGATTCCTGAATAAAAACACAGGGTTTCACTATCAAAAGGCCAGACCTACGCTTTGTTCAAAGACAGCATCTAGGGGTAGTAACAACATACAGGGCCAGATTCACAGAACTAACTTAAGACAAAATCCTAAACGTACTACCATTTTCGTATTCACAGAAGGCACTTACTCATTTCGGTATTCACAGAAGTTAGGAGCCCTAACTTTAGGACTCCTAAATACCTTCTGTGAATACCGAAAGTCTTAAAATTAGGATGTTTTTCAGTTTAGTAGTAGTAAAGTTAGGACTCCTAACTTTAGGACTCCTAAATGCCTTCTGTGAATACAGAAAGTCTTAAAATTAGGAGTTTTCTCAGTTTAGTAGTAGTAAAGTTGAGAAAAATCCTAATTTTAAGACTTTTGGTATTCACAGAAGGCATTTCGAAGTCCTAAAGTTAGGAGTCCTAACTTTACTACTACTAAATTGAGAAAAATCCTAATTTTAAGACTTTCGGTATTCACAGAAGGCATTTAGGAGTCCTAAAGTTAGGAGTCCTGACTTTACTACTACTAAATTGACAAAAATCCTAATTTTAAGACTTTCGGTATTCACAGAATGCATTTAGGAGTCCTAAAGTTAGGAATCCTAACTTCTGTGAATACCGAAATGAGTAAGTGTCTTCTGTGAATACCAAAATGAGTAAGTGCCTTCTGTGAATATGAAAATGATCGTAAGTTTAGGATTTTGTCTTAGGTTAGTTCTGTGAATCGGGCCCACAGTGTAGGGAAACTTTGCCTTGATTGGCTACAGAAAACTACACTAGAGTATGTGAAACAACACTTAACTTTACTTCAAGAAGGCACAGATCGTAGAGAATTCTTGCTAGGTCCAAGAACACCGCGTCAAAAACGTTTCATATGTGCCGGTATTTACGCTTCTTATAATTAAATATGGAAGGTTACCCAAGCAGAAACTGCTGAAAGAATGCGAAAAATTTATAGTATTAATCTAGAGAAATCTCACGCTGTAGTAGACAATGGGTTAACGACTCTGTCGTCCAAGATATATTCATTGGACAGCATTGTATCCTCTGCCATAGACATTATGGAACAAGACTTGGTCATGTTGCAACATGGTCAGTCTCCAGCTACAGTGATTAATCCAATTTTTGGACAACTTTCGAATGGAAGTTACCTCATGTTGAATGATCACAGCTGCTGTGGCATGTTGCCAGGTATTCCATATCTAGTAACGGTCACATCCAGGGTCACTTGCTGTATGCAAGTCTTGTTCCCCCAAATAGAGTCAGCCAGGGAGTCACCTTTATGGCCTTCACTGAACATCTCTTCTATACAAATTAATACTCTAAGCAGAATGAAAGCCATTCTTTTGCAACAAACAGTGCCTCTGACCTCGGCCAAAGAAACCTATGATCTATAAGTCGCAAGGACTTCAGCCGAGATACATGCCCTTTTGAATACAAACTGCCCTATACAGTTCTCAGAAATGTTGGGATGTATCTTAAACATGTCTGATATGAGTGGTATTGTACATGTATTTAAGAACAGGTGTTCAGGACTGTTAGCACCTTTTCAAGCAGCCCTCAGAATACACTTTGTGCACTGTGTTTGGCGGACTGCCATTACTTTTAGCACTTGTTGCAGGGATCCTGTTTGTATTCTTACTGCTATGATGTGGCAAGCCAAATCATCAGCAACACCCAATGCACCGTGGAGAGAGCTCTACTGGAGATGAAGTTTCATGAGCGCATCGTCCAAAATTTGGGTTTACCTCGTCTACGAGAATTAAATACCACATGGTTTCTGTCATTCAGACCAATCTGGCAAGATTGTATCTTATCTGTTCTACGCTGCCTGCTTTGCGGTGAAGAATGCGTGCTAGACATCTGTCTAACACTTCCATCAGTCATGCCTATGGATGTCGATACTCTGCTGGACCTGGTAACGCCCATGCTCTGTGTTGTCCCCAGCAGCTTCCAATCCTGATTACGGAATTCATTGAGATCTCACAGTCCCAAATTGCTGCTGCTGAGGTACAAGAGGAAACAACAGGCACGCAGGTAACATCCAATACGAACATTGCTGATGCTTCCAATGCTGAAGGCGATAGTTCACATCTATGTGCGGTTAATCTTCTAAACGAGGTATTCCAACTCTCACCTACAACAGTAGCCAACTCTGACTTTTGATTTAGCACACAGTGTACCGAGAAACTCTGAATTTGACCTTCATGTTTTTCAAAACAAGGACTAGCTTTGGAACTTTTTTCTATGATAATTTTTTTTTCCAAATTTGTATTTTTCTTTTTATGGTACAGTAATCTGCTTATAGTAGAACTATTCATAGAGAACAGAATTCTTTGAAAAACTTCCAGAGACAATATGTCACCTTGTCAATAACAATTGTTTTATGTAACTTGACATGAAATGGTTTCGGCCTTTTTCTTCTGTATTTTTACGAGCCATTTCATAATGTATACACTCATGTTCAATCAATTAGCATTCAATGCCAACTTATGCTTAGAATGAAACATTGCTTTGATATGCACAGCACCATTGCATTTTATGCATAGCAACTGTTTTTACATGCATTTTTAGCAATAAGTTTTTTAGATCTGTTTTAACAAAACATGCGAAACTCTATTTTAGATATCTTTAACATGTTTAGAATTTAATACAAAACTGGAGTGGGTGTTGTGTGTTGATTTAGATACCGTAGATAGGTTTCCCGATTTATGCCCTTATATAGGCACAATTCACATTGCCCTTATTTAGGCATAGAAATCCAACCCTATTTATGCATTATCCATGCTAACCAAATGCAGGTATGGTCACCTACTCCCATCCATCCACGTCACAATTAGTTCTAGGAAAACCAGACTTTTAAGCCTTTAGGACTTTCCCTTGCTTGGATTATTGATTTCTCCAAGAACTCATTTATTATGCATGAACATCTATTCCTTAGGGGTTCATGCATGACATTCCTCTGCCCGACTTTTACGTCAATACTGGCATTCCTAAACAACTTCAAGGTATAAATATACCTTCCCTTGCCAAGGCAAGTCGCGGCTGCATACTTGCATGGCTCGTCACTGCAAGGGTCCGATTCACAGAACTAACCTTAGGACAAATCCTAAACTTACTACCATTTTGGTATTCACAGAAGGCACTTACTCATTTTGGTATTCACAGAAGGCACTTACTCATTTCGGTATTCACAGAAGTTAGGAGTCCTAGCCTTAGGACTCCTAAATGCCTTCTGTGAATACCGAAAGTCTTAAAGTTAGGATTTTTCTCAGTTTAGGGGTAGTAAAGTTAGGACTCCTAACTTCTGTGAATACCGAAATGAGTAAGTGCCTTCTGTGAATACCAAAATGAGTAAGTGCCTTCTGTGAATACCAAAATGATAGTAAGTTTAGGATTTTATCTTGAATTAGCTCTGTGAATCGGGCCCCAAGTTCGAAAGGAATTCAAGTTCCCGCCTGAGGCACTGACCAGACGCTGTCATCCTCCTCGCAGAGAATCCAGCTCCAGTGTTTCTGACTCCCCTTACGGGGTGTTAGAGATCGAGACTAGGAAAGAAATTCCAACCTCTCTCATTCAAAGGTATGGAGCAGACTAGAACCTAGAGGGACTTTTGGCAAATCTTGGCAACACCAATCCTAACTATAGCTAAACCATAGACTATAGAAAAACAGTACCTACTGCTTACCTCGTACTACACTTAGGTTAGGTACACTGGGGTAGAACTAGCTAGAAGCACCAGACGAGTATTCACATTTTAGCCTGTGTTATTTATGTATGTATTTTTATGAATATATGTCATAGCTACAAATCATGCTATTGCAGTATTATTTTATCTTACTGCTAACACTTTACGTATTATACTTCGCATTCCGTCTTACGATTGTAGCAGTTCATATCTCTTGCACAAGAAATAAGACTGTTCAATAAACCCTTTTTATTGAAACGCCTGTCTACCTATTATTGTGTAAACTCTGTTGAAGCGAAGGATGCACGATTGACTGAGTGAAACTATTACCTATTGTTTCCATGATTCGGAGACTGTTCCGATTCTAAAGGGAAACAAAGTTGTCATGTTTATGCGGTTGTCAGAGACTAATCCCTTCTTGTTCATTCGAGAAGTTTCTAGTGACCTCTGAGTTAGCTGACACACGCAAGTAATTACGTTTAATGTATTCGATAGAATCATACTGGCCTCAGTCCTATGCCACAACTATAGTGTATATTATTCCAATGTGCAGACCCTATCAGGGATATAGGAACTACACTACAGAAGTTATAGTAGAAATCCTGTTTTTGGACTTGCAGCTCCCAGTTTCCCCTTCTAGAACCTTTTTCCATCTTTGAGCATTTAGTTGTTTTCCCTTCCTCTCAGACCAGTTGGGTGCGTCCCCTCTTCAGAAAACGGCCCTGTCAGTACAGAGCTTGAGAGAATTAGCCCCCCCCCCCAGTGCCTTGAGCCGCTCCCCAGCGCCTTGAGGCCCTCACGGGTGAGTAGTGCGCTTACAATTCCCTGATTGATTGACTGAGATGAGAGGGGTACCTGAACATCTAGTAGGAATCATTTGGGGTCCCAAGTGCCCTTCTACTAGATGTGTCAGCAGTAGGATGTGAGATAGCTTCAGTTCTTCAGCTTTTAGTAGATGGCTTTCAAAAGCAGTTGGCTGTGATTACATTACTGGCCTTGTGAGCAGCCATCAAGGCATTTAGAAACCTTGGCCTAATTCTAGCAAGGATTTTGATCTGGTGGAGAGACGTCTCAAAAGCTTCACTATTTCAAGACCTGTAGGAAACAGAGGGGTAATCGGTCCCAAACCCTTTCTAGCCGATTTAGTAGAGTAAAGAGTAATGTTGATACTTGTCCGATGTAGCGCTCTAGTGCTCCGAGGGTCTCAGGTTGAGCCCCCGGAAGCACTCCGCACAATGTATCACTTTCTGGCCAGGCGTGGCCAGAAAGCTTTAAATAAAGGGACCGAAGTGGCTCGGCACTTCCGGTCCGCACCAGTGTAGTACTGAGTGTGTGTCACCTTATTGCGCTCCATGTGCACAACCGCGCCGCAGGCATAGGTCGGCCCACAGGTCCCCACACTGGCGACGAGGGTGGGATATCCAAAGGCCAAGCAGCACCCACCAGCAACCCTCACCTGACCTGTTCGCCCGGCCGCAGCGCCGGAGGGAAACGTCAGTGACGACGGCCACCGCCACCGAAAGCCAAGGCTGCATCCCAGAAGACCCAAAGCACCGGTAAGCAGCGTGAGCGAAGGGCTGCGTGTGGCACCGGCGGCAGCGACGGCAGAAAAGCCCAAGGCGAAGACACGCGCCGAAGACAACAGCCAGGCGGCAGGCCCAGCGGGGCGCGCATGCGCAGAACGCGAGGCGCCGGCACCAGAGGAGAGAACCCGGGGAGAGCGCGAAGCCGCGGAGGCGCCTCAGGCAAATTGAGAGCGAGGCTCTATAGACACGGAGAGGGCCCGGTGAGGCCAACCACACCACGAGGTGACGCAGCAACACCCAAAGCGAGCGCAAGCAGCCACACCAAGCATTGGGAACCAGCGCCAACAAGCATAAGCAAAGCCAATCAGCCACCAAGCACCCATTGGACCGCGCAAGCGCCAACAAGCACGAGTAAGTGCAAACCAACACGCAACAAAACGACACCCAAAAGACAAACGCCCAGACACCGGCCAGTACCACAATGACTACCAACCCTGGAGGGGCAGCCGGGGGAACCAACCAAGCTCAACAAGCGGCGCCACCAGTAATGAACCTTGGCGCTCAACCACCGACGCCGTCAGCCCACTCACAAATCCAGGCACTACCACCATTCAGCGAGCTGATAGACCCCGGGACAGCTGCCCCCAGATGGGCTGTATGGCTAGGGCAACTTAATAACTATTTCACTGCCACCAGGGAGAAAGATGACGAAGTGAAGAGGTCCCTGCTGCTACACTTTGGGGGCACAGAACTGTATAAACTGTTTAAACACCTCCCTAACACAGGAGATGCCAAAGACTATAACGCAGCGGTCAATGCGTTGAACGCCCATTTCGACCCCCAGCTGAACCCCCACTATGAGCGATTCAAATTTCGCCAATCCCGCCAAAGGGAAGGAGAGTCCATGGATGCATTTCATGCACGGCTGAGGGATCTCATAAGCACGTGCACGGACGACGACGAAAAGAAGGAGGTGACCGCGCAGCTCATTCAAGGTTGTCGCAATAAACACCTAAGGACACTCATTCTACGACAGCCACGGATCACCCTTGAAGAAATATTAATCCTGGCCAGATCCCACGAACTATCGGATGTCCGCGCAACAGCAATGGAAGCAGCTCTGAACCCACGGGCAGAAGCAGGAACCGTGGTGAAGACTGAAAGAGTGGATGCAATCCGCAACACAAGCCGAGGAAGCAGAGGAAGATGGCCGACCAGAACGCCACGCAGAACATCGTGTGGATACTGTGGCCGAGATGAACACAACCAAGATGGCTGCCCAGCACGTGGCAAGACATGTTCAAAATGCGGAATACCCAACCATTTCGCAAGCGTGTGCAGGGGTAGCTCCCGAGGAAGAGGGACGTCAGGAAGAAAATCAATCACCGGAGCAGTGAAACAGCTGTCACTGGACGACGCAACGCCGTCTCAACCACACAGACCACCGAGGCGACCCCAGTTTGATGACTCACCCTCAGAAGATGAAGATGAATGCTACTATGTATCGTTCGTAAGTGAACTGAAAAAGCGACGGAGACCACAGCCCAAGTGTCAGATAAACATCGACGGGTCCCCAGCGTGTGGCGTCATCGACACGGGAGCTACCATTAACGTCATGGGAATCCAGCACTATAAAGCACTGAACCCGAGACCCAAGCTAGTACCGTCTAAGGCGCGCATACTAACGTACGGTAGCCAGACACCCCTCCCACTGCGAGGGAAGATGACGGTCCAAGTAAAAGCAGAAGACAACGAAGTAACAACCACCTTCCACGTGATCGACAAGGAAGCAGACTTGCTTGTAAGCAGCAACACGGCAGAAGACCTCCGCCTCATTGCGTTCGCAAACGCAGTCAAAATGCTACAAATAGAGGACATCCTGGAAATGTTCCCCACATTATTCGAAGGTCTTGGCACAATCAAACGACCACCCATTAGGCTACACATCGACCCTGCCATCCAGCCAATAGCCCTAAGACACAGAAGAATACCTTTTCACCTGCGCGCAGCCGTAGAGAAGGAGCTCAACCAACTTGAAGAACAAGGGGTAATCGAGAGAGTGTCAGGGCCAACGCCATGGGTATCCCCAATGGTAATAGCCGAGAAGCCGCGACAGCCAGGCAAAATCCGCATCTGCATAGACATGAGGATGCCCAACAAAGCCATCAGACGCGAACGCCACCTCACCCCAACGGTAGATGACATCCTCACGGACCTGAATGGGGCCCAATGGTTCTCTAAGTTAGACCTTAATGCCGGATATCACCAGCTCAGGCTAGCAGAAGAGAGCCGCTACATTACAACTTTTTCGACACACTTAGGGCTGAGACGGTACAAGCGACTGAATTTCGGCATCTCATCCGCAGCCGAAATATTCCAGAACACAATAAAGGAAATCTTAACCGGACTTGATGGAGTACTAAACGTCAGTGACGATATTTTGATTCACGCCAAGACCAGTGAAGAACACCACCGACGATTGAGGGCCACTCTACAAAGACTCGCACAGTACGGGGTCACCCTGCACAAGGACAAATGCCAGTTCTTCAAGAGATCAATAGAATTCTTCGGATACGTATTCGACTCGGCCGGAGTAAGGGTAGACCCCCGCAAATCACAAGCTATCAAGAATGCTCCAGCACCCTCAACCGCTTCCGAAGTAAGAAGTTTCTTGGGAATGGCGCAGTACTGTGCCAGGTTCATACCTAATCTGGCCACAATAGCGGAGCCTCTGAGAAGCCTAACGAAAAAAGACAGTCCATGGAAGTGGACAGCAACGGAAGACAAAGCGTTCCACCGAATCAAAGAAGCCCTGCTAGATAGCACAACGATGGCGTACTTCGACACTGCAAGACCCACCGAGGTACTAGTGGACGCCAGCCCAGTGGGCCTAGGGGCTCTCCTGTCGCAAGAGTCCGAACCCGGGGTGTGGGCCCCGCTGGCGTTTGCAAGCAAAGCTCTGACGGCAACAGAGTCCCGGTACTCACAAATTGAGAGGGAGGCACTGGCCGTAAAATGGGCGTGCGCCCATTTCCATCTCTACATCTCCGGACACCCTTTCAGGATGGTGACAGACCACCAACCGCTGATCCCGTTGTTTCGGGGAACTGCTCCGCACCCCCCGCCAAGGATCGAACGCTGGGCAATCCAGGTTCAACAGTACCAAATGGACTTAGTATACCGACCAGGGGCGAAAAACCCGGCGGACTTCCTGTCGCGCCACCCCCCCGCAGATGAGTCTAGCAACACAGACCCTGAGGTACACACCGAGGAATTCATCAACATGTTAGCCACGGGCGCATGCCCCTGCGCACTGACCGCCGACATCATCACCTCTCACTATGACAACGATGCAGTGGTTGGAAGGGTGAAGGAGGCCATACAATCCGGCACGTGGACGAGCTTCCTGAAGGACACCAACGGGTGGAACGAAGCAGACAGAACACGCCTACAACAATACTGGAAGGTGCATGACGACCTCAGCTGCGCTGACAATGGCCTCCTACTGAGAGGGACTCGAGTGGTCATTCCCAAAACACTGCAAGAGAGAGCAACCGCCCTAGCACACGAAGGCCATCAAGGCACCCGCAGAATGAAGGCGAGGATGCGGGAAAAGATATGGTTCCCAAACATGGAGGAGTACATCGAAGCCTGCGTAAGGGAATGCCGGGCATGCCAAATCACAAGCAGCCCCGAAGCACCAGCCCCCATAATCACAGAGGAACATGCTCCATCACCGTGGGCATGGCTAAGCATGGACTTTGGCAGTTTCCCGGACGGAAGAGTCACAGTGGTGCTGGTGGACAACTACACCAAATACCCCATAGTGGAGATAACAACGTCAACCAGCTTCGCGAACATTCGCCCCATCCTCACCAAAACATTTGCCCTGTTCGGCATCCCAATGGTCATCAAAACGGACAATGGGCCCCCATTCCAGGGGAGTGAGTTCAAGGAGTTCCTAGCCAACCTTGGCATAAAGCATCACCGAATCACCCCACAATGGCCACAAGCCAACGGTGAGGTAGAACGTTTCATGAGGACAATAAACAAGATACTAAGGATATCCTCAGCAGAAGGAAGTGACCCGGAGGAAACACTACAAGCATTCCTGAGGGAGTATCGCAGCACGCCGCACAGCACCACCATGCAATCACCATGGGCATTGATGCTGACCGGCCCCAGAAGGGATCTGCTACCTATGGCTGACAATTGGACTCCTCCACCATACTCCCCGGCAAATACCCAAGATAGGAGAAGAAGGACAAACGAGAAAGCGAGTTGCAAGAGAAGAGCCCAAGCAAAAACCCTGAGTCCAGGAGAGACGGTGCTCATCCGGACAAGGAGACCCGGGGGAAAGTTCAAGACCCCTTTCGAGCCGGAACCCTGGGTCATCAAAGAAACCCACGGAACAGCGATCACTGTCAGGCGAGACGGAGAAGAAGTGACTCGCAATGTATCATGGTTCAAGCAGATACCGAAGGGACCAAGCCCCAGTGGCGGTGCACCTGTAACGAGGGACGAAGGAGAGAATATTGCCCCAGAAGACAACTCATGCCTGGCCCCGGACATTGCAGAACATCCATCCCTGCCATCACCGGGACCTCCTCAAGACCCGATTCCTCCGAGAGGCAAGTGGCAGTACAATCTCAGATCCAATCCACGGCCCAGTCAGAGACTGGCAGACTTTGCATGTTGAACGGACTGTGAGAGTTTGTTTTGAAAAATCCAAGTTGGGAAGGGATGTAGCGCTCTAGTGCTCCGAGGGTCTCAGGTTGAGCCCCCGGAAGCACTCCGCACAATGTATCACTTTCTGGCCAGGCGTGGCCAGAAAGCTTTAAATAAAGGGACCGAAGTGGCTCGGCACTTCCGGTCCGCACCAGTGTAGTACTGAGTGTGTGTCACCTTATTGCGCTCCATGTGCACAACCGCGCCGCAGGCATAGGTCGGCCCACAGGTCCCCACACATGACAGGGGTAGACCCCTGACCCCCTAATCCCGAAAAATAGTTCCAATTGAATGTCTGGACAAGCTTTAAGGATTTTCTTTGTCTGGAGTAAATTCCAAAACAAGGTGTGCAGGATAGAGGTTTTTAATTGTTAATTTTTTCCATGTTCGTGACTCGTTTTCACAGCTTTAAGTCACAGAGTAAAAGAAGAGTGACAGCCAACACTTGTTTTGCACGGCCATCCGGCCTGGGTCTTCCTCAGGGCTGTACATTTTGATCATGCATTACGGATAATATTAAATAATATTAAACATCATATAGTGGGGAACACGAAAAACACCAAGATGAAAACATAATATGTGCGGTGTATGTACATTATTGCGGTGATTATGTAGTAATTGTCAGGGACTGACATTGGCGCCTACAGTACCGGCAGAGTGGCCGGACTACAACATCCAGAAGGCCTTCTGGGAAAACAGAAACCATTAATACACGCAATGCCTATGTGGCGTTGTACGTGATTCTGGATTTGAGGACTGTTCCCGAGGCTGTTTGCTTGCTTGTTTCCCCCGCGGCGGACGCCTGCTTGTCCTCGAGTTTCCCGGCTGGGAAACTGTTCCGTTTCTTGCCCGCCATTGGCGGCGTTTCCAGTGTTCCCGGGAGCAGGGAGCTGGTTCCTGCCCTGTTCACTCGTCCTGCTTGTGGTGGCAGAAATTACCCATTACCCTTCCCGCTAGCGGCTGCAGCGGGGAAGGGAGCCCGGACATCGGAGCTTACTCGTAGAAGTGAGGGCTCCGGTATAATTTCTATAGTTCTTATTTCTACTCGGTGAAGCAGAATCTCAACTCCTCCCGGTAGCGGCTGCACCGGTGAAGGGGGGGAGACCTTGATCTAGCTCGGATCGGGGTCCTGGTGCATTCTGTGTCTGTGTTCTGCTTGGTGGAGCTGGAACTCGAAAATACATTTCCGTGGTGGATTCCGTCAGCAAGCTGCGTGATCTCTTTTGGGAATATCCCCCGGACATTCTTCCAGGATATTCTTCTTGGACCCGAGGGAAGTACTGGAGTGCCGGTAAGCCTAGACATCCGGTTAGGATGGGCTAGGTTCTAACTTTGTGCTTTCATCATTCTTTTTTTGATTACCTTAACTTTGGGAGGGACCTTTTGCTTTCTTGTGCCTGCTAGCCTTTTCTATGGACAATATATTAGTTGGAGATCATTATCATTTTCAAAGGAGTAAGCAACTTAATTCTGGAACTTTCTGGGTGCTTCTTCACGTGTTCCTTCTTCCTTGACATTTCCGCTCTCATTCTCGCTGGTATTGGAGGAGGTCTGGTCACTGTAAAAGGAGTGCGAGATAGGGTATGTATGTGGCATGAGAGGTTATTCAATGATGAAGGGACCAGATTGTTTTGTGGCTAATATCTGTTTTGAATTCTAGGAATGTTCAGAGTCGGATACAAAAAGAAGAATCTTTCAGTCAGAAACAGAGAGGAAGGGTTCACCTCCGAAGCCCATCACTATAGGTGTGTTGCATTCCTAGTGAGATCTATCGAGTGTAGTTAGTGTTACTAATGTCTAATACTTCCATCTTCTCGTTTCAAATTTCCCTTCCGTTTCTGCTCCTACCCTTTCCCATCCCTCGCTTGATCACCTCTATGCTCTGTGTATCTCTTAAGTCAGAGTGTGGGGAGATCAGGAGGTGGACCCCTTTAAGCATCACCCTGACTCTGAGGAGCCCGAGAACATTGACAGTAATAGCAAAGCGGAAATAAAAATTATGAGAGGAGACCCGGCGGCGAGGAGATACATACATTAATACAATAAAAGTATTATGAGTAGGGTATCACAGAAGGCGGACATTGATTAGAACAGTTTGTGAAGGGAGGAGAGAGTGGGGAGAGAGTAGGTGATTTGAGGGGAAGAGGCGCGCAAGATAGAGATAAGAAGATATAGGATTTTAGTGAGGCCCGAGGGAGTGATGTAGAGTAGTGCATATGAGTCGCGTAACCAAGGGCAGTTTGGGAGTAGGGCAGGGAGGGCCAGACGAAAAGAGGGGAGAGGGAAAAGGGGATAAGAGTGCGATGAAGACAAGGTGAAAGAAAGAGAGTTGTTATGGCAGAGAACGCGTCCAAGACTGAAACATGAGAGGAACAGGAAATACAGGGGGGTTGTAAGGAAAGAGTTTGGATAGGTACCGTTATAGGTATAAATTGTTCTACATAACTTGTAAAGCAACAGCTTAAAGTTTGGAAATGAAATACATCACATTATAAATTATAGCGTCATTTCATACGTGTTTCGTAATTTCACATGAGTGACAAATAGGAGAAACAGGGGAAGGTAATATTTACAGTATATCATGAAAGATTTTCAAGCGTCATGTCATATGTTTTTCAGGATCATAAGTTGGTAATTTTAGAAAATTTCAGAAACAGGCCCTGTCAGTACAGAGGTTGAGAGAATTAGCCCCCCCCAGCGCCTTGAGCCACCCCCAGCGCCTTAAGACCCTCACGGGTGAGTAAGGCACTTACAATTCCCTGATTGATTGACTTTGATGAGAGGGGTGCCTGAATATCTAGTAGGAATCATTTGGGGTCCCAGGTGTCCTTCTACTAGATGTGCCAGCAGTAGGATGTGAGATAGATTCAGTTCTTCAGCTTTTAGTAGATGGTTTTCTAAAGCAGTTGGCTGTGATTACATTACTGGCCAAGAGAGCAGCCATCAAGGCATTTGGAAAACCTTGGCCTAATTCTAGCAAGGATTTTGATCAGGTGGAGAGACGTCTCAAAAGCTTCGCGTTTTCAAGACCCATGTCTCGACCTGTTAAGCCAGGGGTTCTTCCTCTGGTCCTTAAGGCTCTTCAGAGAGTACATTTACACTGATTTCAGTTTGTTTAGAGTATTTGGGGCTTATTTATAAGAAAATCACGCAGTGCAGTAAGGCACCTGGCAAGGAAAGGGCAGGAATATGCCGTATTTAGAAGAATACAGCGCATTCCTGCCTTTGTCCCTGCACCTGCTCCGTTTTGGCAGACTAGCGCCAATGCAGGCACTTTTTTACCATGGTGCAAGGATGCCTGTGTTGTACTTGTAAGGAGGATTGTTTTTGTGCAGTAAGGGACATCATATATATGGCACTCACATTATATACATACATTGCTTATCTATACTGTGTGTGTTGGTTTCAGTGATTAGCATTGGCACAACTATTATGTACGTCCTCTAATTATTTATATCTAAGGTTGGTTATTGTGTGCTGTATTAACATGGATACCGTTATTCCTCACTTAGCTGAGGGATCTGCCCATTCAATGGGAGTAATGGGTTGATTTATTTGCAGTGTTTGTTGAGGTACTATAGGATGGTGAATGCACTCCTGAAAGGCAATTAGCTTTACTTAAGCACAGATTTGTGGCTATAGGGTTAAGAGAATTAAACAAGTTATCGCCTTTGGAAAATGTGGGTGATGCGGATGTTTACCCTTGTGTAGTTAAACAATTGCAAGAAAGGTACAGTAGGAAGATAAATGTGGTAATGGAAAAAAAATATTATTATTATTATTTTTTTTTTTAAACCTTTATTGTACAGAAAGGGCTCACAAATACGGGCCCACAACCCAGCGGGCCGGCCGCCACATGTAAGGAACACATTCAACAGTACAGAAGCGCCAACAGGATATCACAACAAACCATACAGGAAGCAAAGGCTAAAAGCATAGAGCAACCAGCATGTGCAGGATACGAGAAGGTTGATTTTCTAACATAGAAACGGGAATAACAGGATAATGACAGGCAATAAGTCCCGGAGGGCCGTGGTGGGCCGCGAACAAGCAGCAGTATAAAATACAGGATAAGTCAACAAGAACAAATATTCTAAGGTATGGAGCAGACTAGAACCTAGAGGGACTTTTGGCAAATCTCAGCAACACCAATCCTAACTATACCTAACCTAGACTATAGAAAAACAGTACCTACTTCTTACCTCGTACTACACTTAGGTTAGGTACACTGGGGTAGAATTAGCTAGAAGCACCAGACGAGTATTCACATTTTAGCCTGTGTTATTTATGTATGTATTTTTATGAATATATGTCATAGCTACGAACCATGCTATTGCAGTATTATTTTATCTTACTGCTAACACTGTATGTATTATACTTCGCATTATATTACGATTGTAGCAGTTCATATCTCTTGCTCAAGAAATAAGACTGTTCAATAAACCCTTTTTATTGAAACGCCTGTCTACCTATTATCATGTAAACTCTGTAGAAACGAAGGATGCACGATTGACTGAGTGAAACGGTTATCTATTGTTTCCATCATTCTGAGACTGTTCCAATTCTAAAGGGAAACAAAGTTTTCATCGAGCATGATGGGCCATTGAAGAACGTTTTACATGCTCTAATAAAAAATGGTTTGACTGTGAAGTAAGAGAAATGTGATTTGGGAAAATGACAGGCGGGCACCCAAACATCAGTCATGTTGAAGCTATTCTGAATGCTCCTGAACCCAAGTCTAAAGAACAATTGATGTATTTTTTGGGGCTAAAAGAGTTTTATTTCCGTTTTGTGCAACTGTAACATTATGATATTGTACATGGTCTGGGCAAAAATAATTGTTTTGCAGATGGGTTGTCACAGTTTCCAGTGGAATTGAGTAACGCACAAGAAATGGATGAGTGTGGTGTACACGTATGAAGCTGTGATGTGTGGTTGGAATAGAGATGTAGAGAATGGGTTGGAGTTGTCAGAGGTGAAATGGATGGAGGAAATGTAATGTGGTGCTGTTGGGTGTCAAAACATTCAATGTAAATGGGTGGCCATTGGAACGGCAATTGTGAGGTGAATAAAGAACATTTTGTAAGGTAAAGAAGGAATTATCCATATGTAATTATACTGTCCTAAGAGGTGATAGGTTTTTCCCTCCTATTGGAATGTGCAAGAGCATCAACAAGTTAGGACATGAAGGCCATTGGGGGTGTCAAGCACGTTGAGGAAAGTTAAAGACGTTTTTAGGTGGCTAGGGTTGGATGGTATGGTGGATTGTTGGTTGAGGGAGTGTAATGCATGCAAGTCAAGTGATAAAGTGATTAGACGAGTGGTGGTACCTTTGGAAACAGTAGAGTCACCGGATGGGCCGTGGCGGAAAGTAGCAATTGATTTTATGGGGCCATATGCCACTATCAAAGGAGGCATATGTAATGTTCTCATTGGTTATTATTCTAGGTGGCCGGAAGTTCGTATGCTTGGTAGTGTGCCCATTGAGGTGGGTATTGTTTTCTGGAGGATGTTTTTTCCAGGGAAGGTGTACCAGAGTTGTTGGTGTTTGATAATGGGGTGCAGCTTAAATCGAGTAAGATGCAGTCATTTTTGGAAAAGGGCGGTATTAATCATGTAAGGGCCTCATTGTAGCATCCCAAAAGTAATGGCCAGGTTGAGCGGTTCAAATGAGTTTTCAAAAAGGCAATACAATTGGCACTTAAGTCTGGATTATCATGAATGAAAGCTCTTCAAAATGTGTTTTTATCATGCACTATTGCACCTCATTCAGTAACAGATATAAAGCCATTTGAGGTGTTAAGAGGAAGTAAGACTTCTTCAAAACTTGTACCATGGTGGTTGAGGAATAAGAAGGAAGAGAAATGGAAGTCAGAGGTTGAGTTCCAGATGGAGTGCAATGTGGAATTGTATCAAACTCAGGTTAAGAACAGAATCCAGATGGTTATGAAGACGCCGAATATTTTGGTTTGTCAGTATGTGTGAGTTAGGGTTCCAGGCCTAGTGGAAAAGGGGGCACCTCGTTGGTCTGATTCATTGAGGATTGTAAAGGTGTTGGAAGGAGCAGGGAAACTTGAAGATGGGAGAGTGCAGAATGTATGCCATGTGAGTGTGTGCATAGGAGTTTGTGCACATACTGGTCGGTAGTGTGGTATGCATGACACAGTAAGTGGATACTTGATGGGTGAAGCAAACTCTAAGGTAAGATGCGTGGGAGTTGTGAGGTAGCAAATTGTGGAGGTCAGAGTGAACCAGATGTGAGGGTACATCGGAGTGCTAGGGAGAGGAAATTGCCCAGTCATATTAAAGAGTTTGCGATGGAATAATATTATATTTTAGTTTCCGGGTAGTTGGTGTTCAAAGGGGGAAATGAGCATGCATAATTTATCTATTGTTGTTTTGTTGTGTTGTTATTTGTATTGTAGGGGAAGGTGTGTGGGACATTGGAATGTTGGGAGTGGAAGGTTGGTGATGGACATGATCGGGTATTAGAATACAAACGTTGGGGGCGGCAGTTGCCCAGGATTTGCGGTTGTGCTTGGCACCCCTTGGCATCACTCTCGATGCTTAGGAACTAGGAACAGATGAATAAAATCTTTGTACTTAATATTACCTACCTTTGGTGGAGTCATTCTTAACATGCAGCGCATGATTTATTATCACCACAGTATGACACCGAGCCTGCACACACCGTACTGTTGTATGTGTTCAAGGAACTGTAAATAGTTTATAACTACAAAACAACGGCAGTGGGTCAACAGGCTAACTCAATAATGTATCTGTGTAGAACTGTGTGTTCAGAGACAAGAAATACGATCTTGCTAGGGGAAACCTCTCAGACGTAAAAGAGTACCCATCAGTCACCATGGGGACCGCCCTAAAAAAACACTGGAAGATCCTTAATACAGGCACTGATTCCTTACCACCTCCCCTGTTCGCATTCAAAAGAGGACAGAGCTTGAGAGACCAATTGGTCCACACGAGACCGAAAACAGTGATCCCTCGAGCTCTGGGGACACAGTGGGACCTGCCAGCGGTCAGAGGACATCACCCCTGTGGTAGTTGTGCGGCGTGTCCGCAAACTGCAAAAACATACAGCGTGGACATTGGTACGGATCGTCCCTGGGAGCTTAGAAGAGTCACGAACTGCAATAGCAGTAACCTGATCTATCTGATCACTTGTCCCTGCAAAAGAACTATGTAGGGATGACGACCAGGAAGATCAAGGTTCGAATCTCCGAACACAAAAGCTCAATTCAATGCTCAAAGCAGGCGACGAGGCTTACCAACCATTTTTTAGAGGTAGGTCACCTACCTACTGACTTACACTGGACTGTATTGGATCAACCTTTAGTTCCAACAAGGGTTACAGACATTCCCTCCTTCTTATTTAGAAGGGAACAAAAATGGGTGTTTAGATTGAAGACAGATAAGTTGGGGCTCAACGAGGACATTCCCTGGATGTCACTGTGAATTACATCCAAAATCATGTCAATGGTTGGCTGTATTATGTCTGTCTAAAATTTCAACCATTTTCTGTATGATAAGGAACTAGGTCCTGTTGACCTGCATGAGATGTTGTGCCTGTGGGAATGGTATTGTACACTGATAATCATTTATGAGATTAGTGTAACCTTCAAAAGATATCAGCAATGTTTCAAGTCGTGCCTAATGAAACAATCTGCACTATGGCGCAGGAATCAGCAATTGGGTTGATATTTGCAAAAATCTGCGAAGGAAGACACATGCCGATAACTATGCACCACCGGGCAGATAGCAAAATATTAATAGAGACATTTGGTGTATTTTCAAACTTTAATTTTGTGGGTCACATCGTGCCGGGGCTCTTCCGCACTATATTGTGTTAAGATAATCTGCTTAGTAAGACACACGCTTATAACTATGCACCATCGGGCAGACAAAAAAATTGATAGAGACATCTGACGTAATTTCAAACTGTATGCTTTTTAGAGTCACCATATGTGAACAGTGCGCTGGTGCTCTTCCGCACTACATTGTGTTAACATTTGCAAAAGATGTGCCAAGAAAGACACACGCATCTGGCTGTTAGCAAAGTCAATAGAGACATCTGGTATAATTTTAATACTTGAAGTCAGTTGAGGCAACAGCGCGCCTATGCTCTTCCGCACTACGTTTCCCAATACCCTCGGCGAGGCACGCCTCAATGACGTCACGCGCACCGTGCACGACGGGATCAGGAAGTGATTTGTTGACAGCCGGTACACCGGATCGATACCTCCCCACGAAACAGCCAGAGGGAAGACCGCTGTACCGACGGAGAGGTAAGAGGGTGTGAAAGTCCTGAAACTAGCGATAACATAATACCGCATGAGACCTTGATTTGCCTAGAAGCGGTGATTGATAAAGGACACGGCTTAACAGTACAATTCGGGGTGGCGGTTGGTTATTAATTTTGACGCATTCGAGAGCGATAGTAAGAATACACCATACAATCATTGTTCTGAAGCGCTTTTACAGAGTTATGTGAGAGTTTTACGGGCGCTTGGAGTGTCACGTGAAGAACGGGCGATTCATGGTCGTTGTGCAGGGAGATGCCTCCCAGAGTTGAGCACATTTCTATTTTCCTTCTATCAGAGCGGTGCACCCTGTACCTGAGCTGGCGCCAGGTGAGGTGGGGCTGTTCCCTCCGGCCTAATTAGGTGAGTGAACATTACTAGTTAATATATAGGGTAGATTACATGACCCCTATATGGCTGGTATTGGGGCCAGCCGGACCAATAAGATTAAATCAATGGTCAAGTGTAGCACATAGTTGAAGGTACTAATTGTGCTGGTTTGGTTTTCTTTTTATGTATCAGGATCCACCCCTGTTGATTGTGATGATCTGAAGTCAGGAGGATGAATACATATTACACTTCTCAGGTGATATGATGTTGTCTTTATCTAGATAGCAGTAGCATTAATGGTCCTGAAGAAGCAGCTGGAGAACATTTGACTCCATCCGTCTGCAGAAACATGTCGACCTAAGATTCTTGTTTGTGGTCATTTGTTTTACCACTATTTGCACTGTTTTTATTGATTTGGGAGTGACGGGTGCATAATAAATGATTTTTTCCCTTCACTATCCAATTTTAGAGTACTTTTCACTTTTTCACTTTCACTTTGCATGAGCACTGCTATTCAGTTCCTTGAGAGACACATTCAGTTATATCCTTATCCTTCTATAAGTTTCATACATCAGACCAGGTACATAACATCTGCCGATCTGGTGTGGGTGAAAGTTCCCTCGAGATTTGAGAGTACCCAGATGATGAAGGGCGGTCTCCATGGTGACTGATGGGAACTCTTTCACGTCTGAGAGGTTTACCCTAGCAAGATCGTATTTCTTGTCTCTGAACGCACAGTTCTACACAGATACATTATTGAGTTAGCCTGTTGACCCACTGCCGTTGTTTTGTAGTTATATATAGTTTTAGGGGGTACGGTAGGTGCTGGTCGGTAAATTTTTCCCCTAGGACCCTCCTTTGGTGTTTTACTGTAAATAGTTTACCAATTGGAGCATGTGTTTAATGTGCATCCATGCACAAGCCGGCAGCACTGCATTACTCGAGGTGTGTGTGCGGTGGAAGAGGAGAGGCAGACATGCTGTAAACAACACATTATTCCATTACTAAACACATGAGTAACCAGCAAACACTGCAAAGCCCATACCTTGTCCGTGGTGCCAGGAGATGCACGGCCAAAACTATAAAGGTATGGGCGTATCACTCGCAGGGTTTTTATGGTGTTTACTTACACGCTCAATGCAGCTATGGAGGACTTAAGACTTGAATGATGGATTTGGCAATATGGTGGTATAATAATGAATATTCCTGTGCTTAGGCATCATAGTATAAACTCCTAGTTACAGTTGCTATGCTATGCCATAAAATTAGCTTTTTTGCTTTTTAGGATAGTGCGTGGCCTCGAATGATCAGACCAATGAGATCATCTTCTGAGCAGCTGCAGTGCCTGCCTGTCTTCTGTTACTGAGATCAGCAGCCTTGCAGTCTGTCTCCGGTTATTTCCCTACCATTTATGGTTCTTTGCGCCAGTGCTAAGATTCTTAGGGGGCATATTATCAACAACTAGCGATATTTATCGCTAAATGAGCTTAGCGATATTTTTTTATCGCCGCGCATCACCGAATTGTATCGCAGATATAACGAGCTATTAGCAACGTTTATCTCCAAAGCGATAAACTATCCGATAGCGGCGAAATGCATGAATATCGCTGGAAATCCAGCGATATTCAGGCATTAACGCTAATAGGGTTTTAACCTGAATATCCACCTCCCATTGGATATACAGGTTAAGAAGTGGTCTGAGCAGGCGTTAGGTTTTGGCGATATTCGCGCTTAGCGTGAATTTTTTTATCGCTTCGCCTTCCTTGCTAATAGGCGATATCGATGTTAGCGACTGCTTTCAGTCGCTAACCGGTTGGGTACGCCCACTTTGCATGTCACTAGCGATAAATATCGCTGACATGCACTACGAATTGATGGGCTGCACTACCGCCAGGTTGTCGGACCAGAAAAGGACCCTTCGTGCCGACAGAACAGAGGGCCAAAGGTGGAAAGCCACCACTATTGGGAACAATTCCAGGACCATAATGATGGCCGTGATCTTCCTATGCCACACATTGGGCCATCTCTGCGCCCACCACTCTGTGTCCAAGATGACCCCGAAGCACTCTCTGCCAGACGCGTCCATGAACAAGGCGAGTTCAGGAGTCCCTGCCCAAGGCGCCCTCCATAAAACAGAGCCATTGAAGCTTTGCAAGAAGCTTGCCTACATGCTCAGGTCTTCCTTCATCCCCTAGCTTAGCCTAACTAGGTGATGCTTCCTGTTGACCTTCGCCGTTGCCCTGGCAATCCTACGTGCAAAGACCCTCCCAGCTGGTATTATTCTGGCGGCGAAGTTGAGCTTGCCCAAGAGGCTCTGCAATAAACCCTGAGCGACCTTCTCCTGACCTATGGCTGCCTGGATATGTTGTGCAAGGTCCTGAACTTTGTCCGCTGGGAGCCTGTATTCCCCAGCTATGGTGTTAAGTTCAATACCTAAAAAAGTTAACACTTGCGCCGGACCTTCTGTCTTCCTAGGCGCAAAAGGGACCCCCAAATGACTGGCCAACAGCTCGAAATCCCTAAGGGCATTGCTGCATTCCTGTGACCCATCTCTCCCAATGAATAGGAAATCGTCCAAGTAGTGTGACACCCCTACGACCCCATAGCTTGTCTGAAGAGCCCACTGAAGGAAGCTACTGAATGCCTCAAAGTAAGCACATGACACTGCGCAGCGCATGGGCATGCACCGGTCGTAAAAGTAACTGCCTTCTAGCTTGAAACCTAGCAGGTGTTGGCTGCTTGGATGCACTGGTAATAAGCGAAACGCAGATTCGATGTCTGCTTTGGCTAACCAGGCGCCCCTGCCCGCCCCCCTGACTAAGTCCAAAGCCACGTCCAATGTACAATAAGTGACCGAACAAGCGCCTTCCTCCAGCCCATGGTTGACCGAGCCCCCTTCCGGGTAGGAGAGGTTGTGGATTAAGCGGAAAGCCCCAGACTCCTTCTTGGGCACTACCCCCAGAGGAGAAACCACAAAATTGTCTAGGTGCGGTCGCAGGAAAGGGCCCGCCACTCTCCCCAGTGCCCTCTCTTTCTCTACTTTGGCCCTAACAACCTCTGGCTGTTCCTTGGCTGATCTGAGGTTATCGGCCTCCCTGGCCCCTTCGGGTCCCACATAAGGGATTTTGAAACCCTCGCTAAATCCTGCCAGTAGCATCTGACTGTCCTTTGTGAGCGGGTACTGTCTGAGTAGAGGCAAAAGGTTCGACAAAATGACTGGCGAAGGGCCCTTAACTGCACCCCCACATTCGCGGGGCTGGCCTGCGGTGGGAACTGAGAGGGGTTTGTGTTGGATAACTTGTGGGGACCGCAACCTTGCTAAATCAGGTGGGGAGAGGGGGGGTGGAAGGACCAATGTCACCCCATCTAACTTCCATTGCCCTGTTTACCTTTGGTGGTGCCCCCTTGCTGAGAGTGGCAAGAAACCACTGGGTGGGGCCCCCCACATCTGTTGCATGCGTGCAAAAATGTACATGTTTTACCCCATGAGCAAGACCCCGTGTTGAACAAACAACAGGCCCCTGGGGGCGACCTTCTGAATCTCCCTCTATTGCTCCCACTCCCCCTGTTCTCTCCCCGAAAGGACTGCTTGCCACCACGTGTCTCAGTGAGGAAAGTACTACTGTTTGCTTCCTTGTTCCCTTGACTCTTAGGCTGTGCCCCTGCGCCTTGCAGAGTGCGTGATCCCATGGGATCTAGCCATAGCTGTGCTTCCTTCTGGTCCCAATGCATTTCAGTAATTATAAGTAACAAGGACCCCCTGAAAATTGGATCAAGCTCCTGGGTCAGGGTAAATAGACTATTGAAAATAACACACCCAGGCAAACAACCTAGATATACAGTGTGATGAGACCCAGACAACTGAAAATGACATGGAACAGCAAGGTAGTATCTGTTTTTAGAAAATTCTAATTGTTTTAATAATTGTCATATACATATGAATAAAACGTTTTACATACAAAATATTTATACATAATAAAAGTACAATGCATCGACAACAAATAAATAAATATATTTAAAATGGTGCAAATGAGGTATTGACGAATTCTTCTCTACGCGTTTCGACAAGTGTCTTCGTCAGGAAGTTACCATCAAGAGGCTTTTAAAACAATCTACAATGAAGATAAACATTATAAGAAACATGTTCCAAATTACTATTTTTGACATTTCAGTAAATATGTTTATCTGGGAACAACATTCACATTGCTCTAGAGGATACATTAAAACAGTTTCTGTGTACCTGCGAACAGCTATATTTATGGGGTAAGGCAGAAGCGAAAGAAAAAGGAAAAGATAAACAGAAAAAGAAGAATACGGAGATTTCAGACTAGAACATGTGTGGCGTAATGAAGTCTATGAACAAAAAGGATGGAAAAACTTTGATGCCACGCTCATTTGGCATATATCTAAGTTATTAAGAATGTTCCACCTAGTGGTTTGTAAAGAAGTATTGTTAACAGAGCTTGATATAAATGTGTGACATATTACCAGGATTTATGGTGGATAAATGGCCATTGAGTGGTAACAGCACACTAATTTCTGGTCTTATACTAATATATTTGATTACAGAAAGATACCTGTATATGGTTATATATTGCGCTGCGATTTGCACATAGTGTAGAGAAATTCTGGCTCACCTGACAGGGGCACGGAAGCTGGTACTGTAGATCAGTCACTGATTTGTGCTGTCTTGTAGGCAGTGGCACCTGTGTTTTAGACTGCTCTTTGGCAGTACAAGTCCTACAGGGGGTGGTGTTCTAATATCACATGACAATAAAGGAAAAACAGAGAGTATAAAGAAATTAGCGCATCAGAAAATCAACAGGGCTCCTCAATTTGATTTGCTATACTAAAGTGTTCCCTTTACTGGTATAAGTAAACTTTACCTAACTGGAGAACACGCCGTGAGGCTTTCTTCTGATTATAAAGACGGTCTCCCTGTAGGTGGTATGGCGGGGACGTAATATGGCTAAATGTGAAAGGACCTTTTGACCAGGCAATCGAAATCTGTTATTTAGGGTCCGCATGTCTGTAGATATAGGAGAGATACAAGAGTGTATCTATAAGTAGTGTGCCTCATGGGCTAAGGATTCTAAGTTTTATCTCCCTTGAATTAACTACATACCTATTGTAAGAATGATGCTCCGGTATTTTGATGATATGGGTCCTCTGTTATTTTGATTCCAAATGATTGTGCACTGCTAAAAAAAAAAAGTGCATATGGAATGACGGTCTCACGGGACTGGTTAAATTCCTATCTCTATATTTGCGCTAATAATAAATATGGTGGCGTACCCGAGTTAGTTCACTTTCGAATGCAGTCAGACTTGGCTTATTAATAAACGCAGCGTTGCAGCTTGCCGAGGATGTTAAGAAGATGCCTGTTTGAATTAATTATTTGCTTAATCTTGGAATTTAGAGTGGAGTGCTTGGTGATACATACCAGTTTCGGTTCTTTTACGCTCTTGCTGTTGTTGAGAAGATGGTCCCTGTCGAAATAGCGGTCTCTTTTGTAAGACTCTCTTACTAGTCGGTGAGGGTATCCTCTATCCAGAAATTTCTTCTTCATGTCTATAGCTTTGGAATCAAAATCTTTCAGATTTGTGCAGTTCCTTCTAACCCCAAGAAACTGAGAAAAGGGTATGCTTTCTTTTTGGCATCTGGGATGGAAGCTCTGGAAATGGAGCAGCGTGTTTCTTGCTGTAGGCTTGATGTACAAGTCTACTTCCAGGTTGCCATGGTTATGTCTGATCAGGATGTCTAAGAATTCAACTTGGTTGATATTCCTGTGGGCAGTGAATTTTAGGTTAATGTCTGTGAGATTAAGCCACATGAGAAATTCATGTAGAGTCTGTTCCCCATCGGTCCAGATGAAAAAAATGAATAAACAGCACAATTTAGAGACTTCTCTCAGATATTGAAGTTTTACATCGTAGGAGGTAGTCTCGAACCCAGGGATGTGCTGCTTGTCTAGATTCTTGGCTGCATGTAAACCGTGCGCCACCGGCTCCCGTGTAAAACATACCACTCATTCCTTTCAACATCTTGCTGATATCGGTCCTACAGGTTATTCACCTGTTACCATTTTTTCGTATCAGCTTAAATAATCATCCACCACCCCAGGTGTACACCATTATCGGCGTACCACTCTCATTTAAGCCTAATTCTTTGGCAGGACAGGAGACTCAGATTATGCTTTCTCGATTTCTTTACTACCAACAGCAGCCAATAGGAACATAGTAAAGAAAAAAAGCAGACTACAAATCCCATGAGCACTTAGGCAACCATAGAGACTACATCCTATATAAACAACCATAGAGGACAACACTTCCTCTTTCTTTGCTGCTTCGCAGCCAGTTAAGTCCTATGCTTCTTGTAATAATTGCATGTTCATGTATTGTATTTTTGCTTACTTGCATTGTGAACGCCGCATTTCTGCTGCTTGTTTGCCTATACTGCCGCTTCGCCGTGTAGTTGCTGCTTTGCCTTTGGCGTTTTTTCGGTTCCGTTTTTGTCAGCCTTGGTTCCGGTTGTCTGTTTGCTGATTGAGAGCGCGGGTCGCCTCTCTTGCCATATCGGGCGCTTCGTGCCCGTATATCTTTCTGTGTGGAGCGGGACCGGGACTCGTGCGCTAGTGTCGCGCGTTGCTCCTCTTCCGGATTTCAGGCGAGCCTTCGCGCGTGCGCGTTGGTTTTGTTTACGCTCCGTGTTTCTCACAGAGCCCGGACACGCTGAGAGGCGGCGTTTTCTCCTGAGCCTCAGCCCACTGCCTGCCGGAGAGTCCCTCGTGACGCCCTTTATCTCAAAATAGAGTTTTTGGGCTGTATAATTTCTAGAGGCGTTGCCTAGGGTGACTTATACTGCAAGCCTGTCCCTCCACTCTTTAATTTAGGGCTCTTTGGTTTGAGTTGTTGCTCTGCCTTTTTGGCTTGCTTGGGGCTGTCACTCCCCCTGACAGGGTCGCTTGTGTTTACAACTGGACCTTTGCTTTATTATTTAGTGGGCATATATATTTTTATATTTTTTCCTCACTTTTGTGCACTGTCATTTCTTCCACCATGGCTGGTTATGACGATTCTGAGGAATACTATTATGATGAGGAGCCTGAAGAGTGTTTTGAATACAATTTGGTCGACGCCCTTGACCAAGGGGTCCAGCATTCGGTCAATACTGCGCTGGTCCGCGCTATTGGACCGTTGAAACGCCATTTGACCGACTATGCTCAGCAACAAGGCTGGATACCGTCCTCTCTGGGAAGCACTCCTCTAAGTCGCCAAAAAACCCGCATAAGTCTGATTTTGTAAAATTGGCCAAGTCTTTGTCTGCCTCCACTGTTTCCAAACAGTCTCGTCCACCTCCTCTGGACACTGATGACACCTCCTCCTCCTCTTCTTCAGGTCCCTTTGGTCCTCCCCCTGCTAAGAGATCTAGGAAAGAACATTTTGTTGACGCCTCTTCCCATACGCCGGTCCTGACCTTTGAGCCAACTGATATAGTTCACCCAAATTCCAAGTCTTGGCTCCCTGCACCGGAGGTGGCGGACTATATCCAGGCACACATCCGTGAGCCCTTCGATCAGGAAGTGCGCTCTCGCTTACGCTCAGAGTGCCCTCGCCCGGAGTTGGCGGATAAATTGGCTGACACCCCGCAGGTGGATCCGACTATTCTGACCTACCTCAAAAAATTCACCAAGGATCCCAAAAAGGGGATTGACCGCTCTTGGCGCCTGTGTCAGGATAAGTTACTGGATCTTCTAGGCCCCCTGACAAAAATTTTGGATTTAGGTTATCAGGCTCAAGGGTCTGCATCTGGCATCGACCCCGATGAACTTATTGGTTGGGCCCAACGGGCTATCTGTCAACTAGGGAACGCGAACTGTGCCCTATCCACCGAGCGTAGGCGTTCCATCTTGTTGAAAATGGACCCCAGGTTATCTGAACTTGCTACGTCGGAATCGGGTCCCCTTGCACAGGGACTCCTGTTTGGTCAACCTTTCTTAAAAGAGTTGACTAAGTTTGTGGCCACCTTTAGCGGCCTTGTCAAGGCACAGTCTTCGTTGCGCAGGGCGTTCCGCCCGGTTTTTGGCAAGGCCGGACGTTCCAGGGGACGTTCGTTCGGCCGGGGTTCTGGCCAGCAGCGTGGCCAGCAGTCCCAGCAGGGAGGAGGACAACAACAACAACAGTCATCCTACTCAGGTTCAAAAACAGCTTTCTATCCCTCCCATAAAGGTCGTGGTCAAGGCAACAAAGGAGGCTATGGTGGAAACCAGGGAGGTCGCTAGGATTTCTCCTCTACAGGTGAGCTTGATTCCCTACGACAGTGTTGTTCTGGGGGGCAGGGTGCAATTTTTTCTGCAAAATTGGCGCACGATCTCAAACGATGCATGGATATTGCAAACAGTGCAAGGGTATCACATCGAATTTTATCACCCTCCCCTTCAAAATCACGTCCCTTCTCCCCTTGTTTTTTCCCAACTAGATCGAGACGTGATATCCAGGGAAATCGAGTCTCTTCTGCTCAAAGGGGCCATTGTGCGGACGTCCCTGCATCCTCGGGTTCGTCAGCAATGTGTCTCTGGTGGAAAAGAAAGGGGGAGGTTCTCGCCTTGTGCTCAATCTCAAGGAGTTCAACAACGGGGTGGTCTATCGCCACTTCAAGATGGAAGGCATCCATCTTCTCAGGGATCTCCTTCGCAAGGGCGACTGGATGGTTCGCCTGGATTTGAAGGACGCTTACTTGTCCGTCCCCATCTTTCCGCCTCATCGCCGCCTTCTTCAGTTCCAATGGTCAGGGGAGTGGTTCGAGTACACGGTTCTCCTGTTCGGCCTCTCGTCCGCTCCGTGGTGCTTCACGAAGCTCCTGAGACCAGTTATGGAATCATTGAGGGCGCGCGGGGTGCGTCTGATCGTGTATCTGGACGACATTTTGTTGATGGCTCAGTGTCCAATACAACTACGGTCCCATTTGACATGGACGGTCGATCTGTTGCAGTCTCTCGGATTTCTAGTGAATCCTCAAAAATCTCATTTACATCCCACTCAGTCGATTGAGTTCCTGGGTTTCCTAGTCGACTCAATATCTTGCCAACTGCTCTTACCCTCCCAGAAAGTCAGGTCTATCAAGAGGGAATTGAGGTTACTGTTGTCCACACAGAATGTATCTTTACGGTCGATCGCACGGATTGTCGGACTGTTGGCCTCGTCCATTCAAGCGATCTTTCCAGGTCCCTTGCACTATCGGGCCCTGCAACGTCTCAAGATCCGGCATTTGCAGAAGGGTCTTCGTTATTCCGACCTTGTTCCTCTGTCATCGGATGCGAGGTCGGAGATGCTGTGGTGGCTCAATCACATGGAGGCTTGGAACGGGAAAGCCCTGTTCGGCTCGACTCCGGATGTGGTGCTGGAGTCGGATGCGAGTCTTTGGGGCTGGGGAGCCCGATGCGGGGATGTGACGACGGGCGGCCGTTGGTCACCGGACGAACTAAACCTTCACATCAATTGTATGGAGCTTCTGGCGGGATCTTTTGCGATCCGCAGCCTTGCTCCTCAGGCCACCAGCTGTTGCATACTGCTACGCATGGACAACATCTCTGCGGTGAGGTATGTGAACAAACTGGGAGGAACGAGGTCGAAACTGTTGGCAGAGATTGCAAAGGATTTCTGGCACTTCTGCCTTCAGAGGAAGATCACTCTTATTGCAGAGTATCTCCCGGGTCGCCAGAATCAAGTGGCCGACTGGAACTCTCGCCATCTGCTGGATTTCAGCGACTGGCGGCTTCACCCCCGTGTATTTCGGAATCTGTCTCGCCTCTGGGGTCGGCCTTGGATCGATCTTTTCGCCTCTCGCCTCAATGCTCAGTTTCCCAAGTTTTACAGCTGGCGTCCGGATCCGGAGGCTCTTGCCACGGATGCCTTTCTCCAGACTTGGCCCCCTCATCTTTGCTATGCGTTTCCCCCATTCGCGATGATTCCGCGAGTCTTGACCAGAGCGAAGCACTTCCAATCGGAGATCATTCTGATAGCTCCTCTTTGGAGGGCTCAAGCTTGGTTTCCGGACCTTCTGGAGATGAGTTGCTCGACACCGTTCCTGCTTCCACAGAAGTGGAACTTGTTGTGGGATCCTCTGCTCCATCCGCATCCTCTGGTTCTGTCGGGCCAACTCCGGCTGGTTGCGTGGCGTCTTTCGGGAAACGCTGGAAAATCCCTGGCTTATCTGGAGACGCTGCGAGATTTATTGATGAAGCTTGGGCCCCCAACACGCGCAAGCGTTATGCATCAGCTTGGCGACGATGGTGTGGTTGGTGTTCTGAACGAGACTTGGATCCCGCTTCAGCGGATGTTGCTTTAGTTGTTAATTTTCTTGCTTCCATCGCTTCTTCTTGTTCTGCTTATAGGACAGTCAATTCTTTACGCTCCGCTGTCTCTGCGGGCCGCGATTTTGTTGACGGGAAGCCTATTGGGGAACATCCTCTAATTTCTAAATTGCTTCGTGGCATTCGGATGGCTAAGCCGCCTTGTCCGAAGTATGTGGCTCTTTGGGATGTTTCCATTGTCTTACGTTTTCTGGAGGCTTGGCCTCCCAATTCTTCTCTGTCTCGTAAGCAACTTTCAGCGAAGTTGACGATGCTCTTGTGTTTGGTGTCGTGTAAACGCATTTCGGATGTACGTGCGTTAAACCTCGCGGGACGTTCTTTTTCCCCGCTGTGGAAAAGTAAATTTTGCCATGTTCTGTGTCCCTACGCCTCATCCATCATATGTTATGTGTGCATGACCAATATGCATATGTTATTCCCCATGTCCGATTAAAGACGCAATTCCAGTTGTGTCCACCTCTGGTATGTCAGTTTCCAGTCCTCGTGAATACTACGAATATCAGGCCTATGTAAAGTAATGTTGCCACGTTTCCCAGTGTGCACGTTATTCCATTATAAAGTCCCCGTTTCTAGGCCTCAAAAGGGCCCGGACCACAGATTCAGCTCCTGTCTCCTGAAAGCCTCGCTAAGGAGCGATACAGCCCCCACCTGTATCCTCGACCCTTCACTTACTTCCTGCCTCGCAGTGCCTGGTGCAGCTTGGCTCTGCCTCTGAGTCTGCCAAGAGTATGTTATGATTCCAGCTATCAGTTCAGTCCTCCTCTTCTGCATTCCTAAGCTACTGAACTGCATCAATAGTTTCCGTCATTGTCTAGCCTTCTCGTCTCCACGTTAGAGAAATACTGTATTAATGGTCATTTAGTATTCTTCATCACGCACTACATGTAGAATAATGCATGGTCCAGTCTTAGAGTCAAGTTAGCTTTTCCCCTCATGACTTCTAGTTTATATCAACATGTTCTCTAAACAATAGATACCAGATAGGGTATAGGTACATGTCGCTCCGACCCTCCAGACTCTAGTCTCTGCTCCTAGCACAGAGTTCGTAGCCCCCAGCTTCTCCTAAGTAACACGTCATTGCCAGTTTTCGCGCACCATTAGGTTAGAGGTCCCGGCTCCTTAGGTAGCCCCCTCCTATGTTTCCGCCCATTCATGACATATTCTGTTACGTTTTTCATCACATGTCTATGTATACTCCCAGTTACACCTCTTTTTACTGTTATCTTTCGCGACTGCTACGCGTCACGCCTTCTGCTCCACCCACTGTTACGCCTACTGCAATGTAATGCTATGTGTTTGCGCTATGTATATAAGTTGATGTTTTGTTATTGAAAGTTAGCGCGCTCATCCCAGACCTAGCCCCAGCAGCTGCTGGGCCTCTTTTCCCCTGCTGGGCCCCAGTTGTCCTGCTGGGCCCTGTCATTCTGTTCCTATGCAGGTTGTCCTGATCCTGTCCTTATGCTGTAATAAACCTGCAGAAACTCCTACTACCTCGAATCTTGACTCTTATTTATTGAGCTATCTGTTATGCTATAAGTCTAGTCAAAAATAGGGTATTATTTATTTATTTACCACATAATGGCGCTCGAATAGGGACTTGCCCTTTCCCCACGCGTCGGTGAAGCCACGCCGACCCCCTGACCCTCTGCAGCCGTGACGGAACCATACCGGCCAAGTGCAGATATTTCTGCTTCAAGTATCCCTCAGGCCCACGGAGGAGACGGAGGAGGCGGTCCAGCATCCGAACGAGACGGTGGAGGAACGCGGCGAGTCCCGACCAGAGCCCAAGCCGAGAGTCCAAGGTCCGAGGTATCCGGAGGCCCACCCGTAACTGAAGTCCGAAGTCCGAAGTCCGTCGTAGTCCAGTCCCGTCCGAGGCTTTCCGTTCCGTGCTGCCCGGTGAGTACCATTGCTGGGGTAGTATCTAGACAGGGTCAGTCTAAATTGACTCCTGGTCCGTGGGTTGGTGGTACCCAAGCCCACAAACGAAGTGTTCACCTAGGTGGATACGGGTCTTGATGCGTTCCTTTATGGGACCGGTATGTTCCGTACTGTTACAGCAGTGCATCCAGTAACTCTAGTCTGTTCCGTTCTCGAGAATTCTGTTCTGTTTCTGTTTTCAGTATTTTCAGGTAGTATTCTGTTCGAACTGTTATGTTATGATATTGTTTAATGTATTTCCAATGTCGTGGTATGCCTGAATTGTTTTCCCAATTGTTATTGTTTTTTGTGTATTGTATTGTGTTCCGATTCAAGTTTAGAATGCCGCTCTTTTCCAAGTTACGTCAGTTAAAAACTAGAAAGGGTCTGTTAGAGGAAGCAGTTCCTGTCCCGCCTAGGGACAGTCCAGGTCACTTTATGTATCAGAAACATGGCATAAGCGCCATAATGTATCTAGATTTATGGGTAGAGTATACCAAACAGTTAGAAGAAAAGTATAGATGGCCCGTATCGGGTACATGGGATGCCGAATGTATCATGCGAGTAGAAGAAGCATTATGGAAAAAGAAAGCCAGACAGTCACAGAAAGATGCCATCGAGTTATGGCGTAAGGAAGCGCATAGAAGAACTGAAAAGGAAGTTAGAAAGTCAGAGTTAAGTAGAGAATCCCAAGAACGAGCCCAAGAAAGAGAGTTAATCGAGATAGGTGAACAAGTCAAAGCCGAACAGTCAGACAGACAGAGGCATGCCCTCATTAAGGGTATGTATCCTCTTCTTGCCGAAGGTGTGCCAAAAGCGATCCCAGAGGCATCTAGTAATTTCCCGCCGCCATTAGTTCCGACCAAGCTACGTCACAAACCGACCGCAGCTGATATTTTTATTTCGTCCTATTTGGACGACACAGTTCCCGAATATGCAAATCTTGTCCGTGCTCCGCCAGTCCCTGCAAATCAGGCACTTCCCGCTCCTCCAGACACCGGAGTACCTGTTACGGTACCCCCGGTCCAGCCTACAGTTCCACTTCCCACTCTACCAGGACGTAGAGCCTCAGTAGACGACTCCAGTCTAGGGGCCGCAGGAGGAGGTCTTCCTCAAACCCCGCCGCCACACAAGCGTTTATCAGCACTCGAATTACATGCTCAAGCATCACAGCGTACTCCTAAAAGTAATAAGTCTGTTACAGAAATCAGGCAAGCCCTTAACGAATGTGTCTATGATCCAGTTCCAGGCGAATATACTATGGTTTTATATTCCTTACGTATAAGGAGAGTGACCGAGTATCTAGTCACCTTACCGAATATGAAAGAAGATCTAGACAGAATATATCGTTTCATCCGTACAGGGGATGATCCAGAAAGTATTGGCGAGATTATGTCTCAAAGGAAAGCCGAGATTCAGCTCATGATATTAAAGTTCCTGATCAATTGCCTAATAAGAGAACAAGATTACCCGTCTAAAGATCCCGCCGAAATGAGAATCCTGACAAGGTGGAGTGATAATATAGCCGAGGGTAAGCACAAGACCGTCAGTGCCATGGAGAGTATGTACAAGAAAATTCGTAAAGAAATAATAAGGTTACACGAACAGCGTAAAGCAGCACAAGTAAGTGAGAAAGAAAGTATCTCTGATCCTGAAGAGGAAGACGAGAATCCCGCCAGAATAGCGTATGTAGGAAAATCTAGATTTCCAGATCGCCATTTACGCCTAGAACCCAAGTCTATTTTTCATCACCCAGCACCAGAACAAGGTTCTCTAGAACAAGTATTTCAAGCTACCGATCACATTCTGAAATCACGAATCGGTTACAGTGAATTAAGTACCATGCATGAACAAGAACTAGCCCGATCAGCAGTCCGATGGATTACTGATTCTACCACTTTTCCAGACGAAATAGTGGCACAAATGTTTCTGAAATTGCCCCCAGCCGAGCAACGACTGGTGGGTATGTATATGATCCAGTACCTCATTACTCTGTATGAGGGTCAACATTCTGATCCAGGCCCGTTACACGATATCCTGAACGAGTTACTCCAGTATAGATGGAGAGGTCTAGGTACCGACTTAATTAGTGTCATTCTAGAACAGCGTCACAAATATAGAACGTTCCTGAACCCGCATTTTGTTCATGTCTCACCCCCAGAAAATAAGCCATTCTACATAGACAGACAGAATCCGTTACGAGAAGTCCACCCAGTCCAAGGGGCGGGTGGCGTAATGCAACGAGTGTTTGTATACACTCCAATTTCAAAGATGGAACTTCTTGAAATGAAGAAATTAATTCCCTGTCATGACAAAGATCCAGCAGGGTTCCATAGAGAATTAAAAGACATGCTCCGTATGGGAGAATACACTTACCCAGATATCATTAAAATGTTAAAGGTCCTGTTACCCGCAGGGGTGTATGAAAAGTTAAAGGAAAAAGAATGGGAGGTGGGAGAGAAAAAGATCGATTGGACAGCTCTAGAAGCTGAAGACAAGGCACGAGTACCAGGTACCGGTCTTGGAGATAAATGTAAAGATTTACCAGAATTATTGATTTAAGTTTTACCCAGATTATTGACAACGAGAAAAGAAGACTGGGATGCAATCTCAGCCTGTAAACAGAAACAAGATGAGGATATTAGTGATTTTTATTCTAGATTTGAGAAATGTTTTAGTATCAACAGTGGTCTCAAGACAAGTAGTGAGTCATACCCTCATCTTTTCGTTACCAAATTAGTCGAGAATTCAAGTCCACAAATTAAAAACCGAGTTTTGAAAGTCGAAAGCACCTGGCAAGCAAATACTCCGTCCCAGATGCTCCAGATGCTTCAGTATCACCAGAATAGAATTAGAGAAGAACAAGAACACGAAAGAAAACGTATGAAAGACACGAAAATGAAAGTGCTAGTTGCACAATCTGTTCCTCAAGACAGTCAGAAGAGGGGTCCGAATCAAGCCAGTCATCCTGCAGCTCCCGTTAAAGGGAACTGCAATTATTGTAAACAGCCAGGTCATTTTATAAACGAGTGTGCAGTTCTGAAACATAACATAGCTACTGGTAAGACTAAAGAAAGACCACGTCCGCCTAGACAAGAACAAGTTTCACAGATTCCTCAGCCACAGAATGCACAACAGACAGTTTCCGCACCGCAGCCTATAGCTGCAACACAGCATGTTACATCGCAGATGTACCAGTATGCACAGTCCGAGTATCCAGAGTACCAGTCATATTCATGAAACAGCCTAGAGAGGGAGGTAGGCTTGCCTCTCATCGAGATACCTGTAGATCAAGAAGGTCCTTATGTTCACAGTCAAGTATTAGGGAAAGACAGAAAGTTTTTGATCGATACAGGGGCAAGTAGGACCACAATTAGTCATGCCGAAGTTCCAGGGGCTCCGCTCTCAGGCTCAAGAAATGTTTCCCTTGGATTTTCAGGAAAACCAATAGTTAATGAGATATCAAAGCCAGTTACTCTAGAAGTAGGTCCATTGTCCCGTACTACTGATCTGTTACTTACTAAGTCATGTCCAGAAAACCTATTAGGCATTAAGACACTGAAAGAGTTAGGTGCAGTTATTTGCTGTTCCCCAGAGGGAATACGTCTGTTCCTACGTGACTTTAAGGGTCACTATGTATTACGAGATTTTGATTCAAGACTGTCTAATGTTCCACAGCATTTATGGGCGCAAGGTCCAACTGATGTAGGTTACATGCAAATCACACCCCATCGTGTGACTCTCAAGCCAGGTGTAGTGTTACCCCGAATCAGGCAGTACAGATTGCCACCTGAGGCTGTAGCAGCCTTATCCAAAATTATTGACGAGCTCATGGCTCAAGGAGTAGTTGTAGAAACTGACTCCAATGTATGTAATTCTCCGATCATTCCAGTCATGAAACGTACTGATCCGAATGCACCCCCAGTATATCGATTAGTGATTGATTTACGAGAGCTTAACAAATGTATTATTCCTCAGTACCCAGTTGTCCCAGACATCTCTTCCCTGTTAACAGCCATTGATTCCGAAGCCATGTTCTTCACTGTTATTGATCTCAAGAATGCATTTTTTAGTGTTCCAATTCATCCAGACAGCCAGTTTCTTTTCGGATTTTGTTTAAATGGAAGGAGCTATATGTTTACACGCGCTCCTCAAGGTTTCACAGAAAGTCCTAGTATTTACAGTCAGGCACTCAAGAGACAACTAGACAACATTCACATGCCAACTGACACTGCCCTACTCCAGTATGTCGATGATCTCCTGATCACAGCCCGTTCCGAACGTGCTTGCGAGCGAGCATCCCTTACAGTTTTGTATTTCCTTGCCGAGATGGGGCACAAAGTGTCACCTTCGAAGCTTCAATTCTGTGTCCAGCAAGTGGTATACTTAGGACACTTGCTGTCCAAGAGGGGTAGGCAGTTGACACCTGACCGTATCCAGTTAATAGCGAGTCTTCCCCAGCCCAGAACCCAGAAGGAGGTACGTGCCTTTATCGGCCTTACTTCTTATTGTAGACAATGGATTCCCCAGTATGCATTTCTAGCCAAGCCACTGATACAGTTAACGACACAGGAGGCAGCCGTATCGACTGTCCTCCCTTGGACATCTGAACATACACTTAGTTTCAATGAGTTAAAGAAAGCCCTATGTCAAGCTCCAGTTCTAGCTACACCGAACTACAGTAAGCCTTTTACACTTTTTGTTACTGAACGCGAAGGTACAGCATTATCTGTTCTCACACAAGATCAAGCAGGTCAATACAAGCCCTGTGCTTATTTTTCGAGCACACTAGATCCAGTCGCCCAGGCGTTGCCTGCATGCCTCAAGTCAGTTGCAGCCACAGCACTAGCTATCAGACAAAGTGATTCCATAGTTTTAGGACACTCCCTGACAGTACAAGTCCCACATACAGTAGAAGTTCTTTTAAACCGAACACAAACTCAGCACTTGACAATTGCACGTTTAACAGGTTATGAATTGACACTGTTCCAGCCACACATAGAAATTAGACGCTGCAACGTTCTGAATCCTGCTACACTGTTACCATCAGTTAATTCAAATCCAGACACGCATGACTGTGTGGAAGTAATTAACATTACGACTAAGCCAAGACAAGACCTGACAGACATTCCATTACCAGATCCTGACCTGACACTTTATGTGGATGGTTCATGTATGAGAACTAGTACAGGAGAACTAGTCGCCGCGTATGCAGTGACTACTAACACTGAAGTTATTGAGACACACCGTATTGATACCCTGTCCGCTCAAGCAGCAGAGCTAGTTGCTCTGACACAAGCCTGTATACATGCCAAGAACCTGAAAGTTAATGTTTACACAGATTCACGTTACGCATTCGGAGTTGTACACGACTTCGGAGTGCTCTGGCAGGAGAGAGGTTTCATGACTTCTCATGGAACCAAGATTCAGCATGGTCTCCTTATTCAAGCCCTGTTAGATGCCATACATTTACCGACATCCATTGCTATCATGAAATGCAAAGCACATACGAAAGTCACAGACATTATTTCCCAAGGTAATGATCTAGCAGACCGCACAGCCAAGCTTACAGCACAGACTCCAGCCATTCCAGTTAATCAGACACATACTCCAGATCCGATTACATGCATGACAGTTAAGGACCCTACACAAGATGTCATAGATATCCAGTTACATGCTACTCCCGATGAAATCAAGAAATGGTCTGAACAAGGAGGGGTCCAGACAGATCAAGGATGGTTAACGAAGGGTAGAGCCATATGGTTTCTCCCCGATTCTATGGTTCAAGTCATTATCAATACCGCACATAGTCCAGCACATTTAGGAGAAAAAGCTATGTTAGACAGTATCCAGAACATTTGGTTCAACAAGCATTTACGAGCTGCAGCCAAGCAGAAAGTCCGCATCTGTATGATATGTTGTCAGTTTAATCCAGGTAAAAGTGTCCCTGTGGAACAAGGTGGTTTCCAGCCCCCTGACCACCCTTTTGAGGTCCTCCAGATGGATTATATTCAAATGGAGCGATGTCGAGGTTTCAAGTATGTCCTTGTAGTTGTATGCGCTTTGTCCAGGTGGACAGAAGCATATCCAGTCCCAGATTACACAGCCGCGACCACTGCCAAGCAGTTGGTTCGTGAATTTTTCCCTAGATACGGACTCCTTAGAGTCGTATATTCTGATAATGGCCAGCCATTCTCATCTGAACTCATGAAACACGTTTCCCTTTTGTTAGGGTACCAGTGGAAGTTTCATTGTGTACGCCATCCTGAAGCAGCTGGACTAGTCGAAAGACATAATCAGACTCTGAAAATCCGCATTGCAAAAGTCTGTAAAGACAAAGGTGTGGACTGGCTAGTAGCTCTGCCAGTCGCTTTGTTTTATATGCGCATGGTCGCACATTCCAGATCAGGTCTGTCCCCGTACGAGGTCGTATTCGGCCGCCCCCCTAACATGTGGGGTACTCCTAGACCCCGAAGTATTACCGATGTTTCATGTAATATGCTGACAGATTACCTAGCTTCCTTGATGTCTGCCCTCAACTCATGTCGTTCACAGGTTGCCGCCGCATTTCCAGACAATACCGAGGTGGCACCGCACGAGATCGTTCCAGGCTCCCTTGTGATGGTCCGCAATTTTGACAGATCAAGTCCGCTGGAACCACGTTGGAAGGAGCCACGCCAGGTCCTCTTGACCACCCGAACTGCCGTCAAATTGGAAGGCAGGAAGGGGTGGGTCCACCTTTCTCATGTAAAACTTTTCAAAGGATTGAAACCAGCCTCTAAAAACATTTCCAAGGATGTCCAGGATTCGAAGGATTGCCAGAACATTGTTTTAAAGGACTGTCCCGCACAAGACATTATTACAACCCCTCCCTTGTTAGAGAAAACTCCGCAGCAGGAGTATAAGCTCAAATTAAGGTCTAGTAAAATAAGTCAGTCAGTTTGATTGTATAAGTCCTCCCCTAGGTGAAACGGTTAGATTGTTTCTGACATGTATAAAATAGACCCCCATAGTGAGAGAGTCAGTCGAAGTTCACTTCAATGTATCGTTTTTCTGAGTTTCGTATTATTCATCAGTATTTTGATTTCCTGCACCAGCTATGCTTTCTATCTGTATTCTCCAGTTCCTCATGTAAATATGTCTGCTAATGCTACAGTAGAACACACGTTTAGTGATCTGCCTCCTCACGAATATTCTTACCGCCTCGCTATGCGCAACAATACATTTATCCGTATGTTACATTACTCACACCAGACCAGCAATGCCACTAATTGTTGGGTGTGTGGTCGACTCCCCCCTTTTCAGACACCGAAGGGAGTTCTGCCACTGTTTCCTTATCCATTCTCACACAATGGTTCGTGTGGAGCATGGTCCACGTTAACGTCATCCTCAACAGATATGTCTTTTCTTAACAGTACATGTTTTCCAGAAAAGCAAGGTCTCCCCCACAGAACAGGTTTAGATCTAGAAAACGAAGTATATAATTTAGGAAATTATTCGTCAAATTTCATGGTCCTGAATGTTCAGTCTGATACTACTCCAGACTTACCTGCTATTTCAGTACTACCAGTCAAAGGCGAATTATGTGTCCGTAGTTATGGTTCTGTACACGTAGGACATAGTGATTGTACTACTGTTATCAAGTATAGTGACAGTGGGAAATCAGTTTTCAAAGCCTCACGTCATTCTTATTTTGTTTGTGGTCAAACCGCATATGTCCGTCTGCCCCTCGATTGGGAGGGAACCTGTTACATTGCTTTCCTACTGCCACCTGTTTTTCTAGCCCCATCTGATTATCACAGAAACACACTTCTAGTACACATTAGACATAGAAGGGAGTCCCCAATTGTCGATTATACTGAAACTACTCTAGAACAGTATACAGATTTCAATAAAGGTTTCTTCTTCTTTGTAGGACCTGTCCAGAATAGTAAACTGATCCGTAGGTTAACAAGAACCCTTGAAGCTGTAGTTAATGAGACTGCCTCTGCTCTAGGCAACCTAACCGAAGAACAATCTGCTATGAGATTTGTCGTTTTACAAAATCGTCTCGTCCTTGACGTCATACTGGCCGATAGGGGCGGGGCCTGTAGAGTCATCGGATCTAGTTGCTGCATTTTCATTCCAAATAACGCGCCGTCTGTTTATTCAGCTATAACCAGACTCCATAAAATTGCCCATCTGTTACACCAAGATCCAGGCACCTGGACATGGTCCGGTTGGTTCTGGAATATAATTTCCGCCTGGGGATGGAAAGTCCTGTCCTTTCTAGGTATTGCAGTAGCGATCATATTTAGCTGCTGCCTCTGTATACAATGTGGCCCTGCGATTTGCAGCATGTGTGCTACCTCTTGTATTCCTAGTCCCAAGCCCCGTTCTAAATCCCGTTCCAAGACAATTCGAGACGAGCAAATGGTACTGTATGAAATGATAGACGGTATCATGAAAATTGATGTTTCCTGATGGAAACGTAGTGACAAGGAGGGAATGTGGAAAAGTAAATTTTGCCATGTTCTGTGTCCCTACGCCTCATCCATCATATGTTATGTGTGCATGACCAATATGCATATGTTATTCCCCATGTCCGATTAAAGACGCAATTCCAGTTGTGTCCACCTCTGGTATGTCAGTTTCCAGTCCTCGTGAATACTACGAATATCAGGCCTATGTAAAGTAATGTTGCCACGTTTCCCAGTGTGCACGTTATTCCATTATAAAGTCCCCGTTTCTAGGCCTCAAAAGGGCCCGGACCACAGATTCAGCTCCTGTCTCCTGAAAGCCTCGCTAAGGAGCGATACAGCCCCCACCTGTATCCTCGACCCTTCACTTACTTCCTGCCTCGCAGTGCCTGGTGCAGCTTGGCTCTGCCTCTGAGTCTGCCAAGAGTATGTTATGATTCCAGCTATCAGTTCAGTCCTCCTCTTCTGCATTCCTAAGCTACTGAACTGCATCAATAGTTTCCGTCATTGTCTAGCCTTCTCGTCTCCACGTTAGAGAAATACTGTATTAATGGTCATTTAGTATTCTTCATCACGCACTACATGTAGAATAATGCATGGTCCAGTCTTAGAGTCAAGTTAGCTTTTCCCCTCATGACTTCTAGTTTATATCAACATGTTCTCTAAACAATAGATACCAGATAGGGTATAGGTACATGTCGCTCCGACCCTCCAGACTCTAGTCTCTGCTCCTAGCACAGAGTTCGTAGCCCCCAGCTTCTCCTAAGTAACACGTCATTGCCAGTTTTCGCGCACCATTAGGTTAGAGGTCCCGGCTCCTTAGGTAGCCCCCTCCTATGTTTCCGCCCATTCATGACATATTCTGTTACGTTTTTCATCACATGTCTATGTATACTCCCAGTTACACCTCTTTTTACTGTTATCTTTCGCGACTGCTACGCGTCACGCCTTCTGCTCCACCCACTGTTACGCCTACTGCAATGTAATGCTATGTGTTTGCGCTATGTATATAAGTTGATGTTTTGTTATTGAAAGTTAGCGCGCTCATCCCAGACCTAGCCCCAGCAGCTGCTGGGCCTCTTTTCCCCTGCTGGGCCCCAGTTGTCCTGCTGGGCCCTGTCATTCTGTTCCTATGCAGGTTGTCCTGATCCTGTCCTTATGCTGTAATAAACCTGCAGAAACTCCTACTACCTCGAATCTTGACTCTTATTTATTGAGCTATCTGTTATGCTATAAGTCTAGTCAAAAATAGGGTATTATTTATTTATTTACCACACCGCAAGGGGTCACTTTTACGGTTTCCCGGCGCACCAAGAGTAATCTGTCCTCTGTGACTTATCCAGCTTTTCCCCAGAACCCACAGTTATGTGTGGTCCAGTGCATAAAAGATTATGAGGTGAGTACTGCTCCTTTTCAACAAGATTTGTCTGGGCAGTTGTTGATTGCTTTGCAAAAGCCTTTTAAGCCTGTGGCGCCAGCTACCCTGGCTCGTTGGGTACGCTGGCTTATGTCTGAAGCAGGAATTCCTATCTCCATTTTTTGGAGCTCATTCCGCTCGGGGTGCCAAGGCCTCTAAGGCTTTTCATGTTGGTGTGAGTTTGCAAGACATTATGAAGGCCGCTGATTGGTCTTCCGATACTGGGCCCGATTCACAGAATGAACTTAAGACTCAATCCTAAATTTACTACTATTTTGGTATTCACATACTACACTAGTAGCACTTACTACTTTTGGCTTTCACAGAATGAACTTACTACTTTTGGTATTCACAGAAGTTAGGATTTTGTCTTAAGTTTGTCTTAAGACAAACTTAAGACAGATTTAAGACAAAATCCTAACTTCTGTGAATACCAAAAGTAGTAAGTTCATTCTGTGAATGCCAAAAGTAGTAAGTGCAGTCTGTGAATACCAAAATAGTAGTAAGTTTAGGATTGAGTCTTAAGTTCATTCTGTGAATCGGGCCCAAAGTGTTTAAAACGTATTATTTCAAACCCATTGTGGATATTGCATCTGTTGTGGTGGACCAGCTTTGAACGAGCATAATCTGAGCCTCCTGTCCTGCCATAGAATAAAAAATTTGCAAACATTTGTGACAAGAATTTTCAATTCTATTAAGGACACGGAGGCGAGGATTATCCCACCCAAATGTATTCTACTGCATTGCTTATGTTTGCATCATTGCTTTGCTATGACTCTGAAATGTTTCTTGCATTGTTTTTTCCCTACCCTATGTGATGCTCCCTTCCAGGGTTTTCAGGTTCAGACCAGAAGTGATTCTTCGTCGTTGTGTCTCCTGCATCGTTTCCAGCAGTTTGGATTTTGGATACGCTGTGTTTCCTGCTACGGCCTCTTCGCCCTTGGATGATTACGTTGTCTCCTGTTGGTCCTTTTGCAGTTGCCTTCGGCTTTTTCCTTCAGGCTGTTCAGCGGTACCTCTCCAATGACTTTTGACTGTTTTCAATTTACTGGACAAAGAAAGAGGAAGTGTTGTCCTCTATGGTTGTTTATATAGGATGTAGTCTCTATGGTTGCCTAAGTGCTCATGGGATTTGTAGTCTGCTTTTTTTCTTTACTATGTTCCTATTGGCTGCTGTTGGTAGTAAAGAAATCGAGAAAGCATAATCCTCGCCTCCGTGTCCTTAATAGAATTGAAAATTCTTGTCACGAATGTTTGCAAATTTTTAATTCACGCCCACATAAATAGAGATTCGTTTCGACGCCACTGCTGACTACATTTTTTCCGACCAGCACACTTGAGAGACGATGAAAGGCAATCCTTGCCTCACTCGGGCAAGGATCCTCCATATCAAATTGTAGGAAGCTAGATCTCTTAATGCAAAAAGCATGTGCATTCTCTAACCAGATGGATATTGTTTTCTTCTTAATTTTTAGCTTCGTGTGACAGCAGCCACATCCTCGGCAAGCTGCCACGTTGCTTTCATTCACAAGCCGAGTTTTACTGCACCAGAACTTGAGCACATTCAGGTACGCCTTTAAAATAATTAGCAGTGCGCATACACAGATAGGAATCTCTATAGTCCCCCGTACTTAGATCCTTTAGTTTAAACTACAAGTAAACAGTTGGATAAGACGTATTCTTTTATTTTATCGCTACAGCTTCGTATAACAGCAGCCAGATCCTCGGCAAGCTGCAATGCTGCGTTTATTAATAAGCCAAGTCTGACTTCATTCGAAAGTGAACTAACTCAGGTACGCCACCATATTTATTATTAGCGCAAATATAGACCGTCATTCCATATGCACTTTATTTTAGCAGTGCACAATCATTTGGAATCAAAATAACAGAGGTCCCATATCATCAAAATACCGTAGCATCATTCTTACAATAGGTATGTAGTTAATTCAAGGGAGATAAAACTTAGAATCCTTAGCCCATGAGGCACACTACTTATAGATACACTCTTGTATCTCTCCTATATCTACAGACATCCGGACCCTAAGTAACAGATTTCGATTGCCTGGTCAAAAGGTCCTTTCACATTTAGCCATATTACGTCCCCGCCATACCACCTACAGGGAGACCGTCTTTATAATCAGAAGAAAGCCTCACGGCGTGTTCTCCAGTTAGGTAAAGTTTACTTATACCAGTAAAGGGAACACTTTAGTATAGCAAATCAAATTGAGGGCCCCTGTTGATTTTCTAATGGGCTAATTTCATTATACTCTCTGTTTTTCCTTTATTGTCATGTGATATTAGAACACCACCCCCTGTAGGACTTGTACTGCCAAGGAGCAGGCTAAAACACAGGTGCCACTGCCTACAAGACAGCACAAATCAGTGACTGATCTACAGTACCAGCGTCCGTGCCCCTGTCGGGTGAGCCAGAATTTCTCTACACTATGTGCAAATCACAGCGCAATATATAACCATATACAGGTATCTTTCTGTAATCAAATATATTAGTATAAGACCAGAAATTAGTGTGCTGTAACCGCACAATGGCCATTTATCCACCATAAATCCTGGTAATATGTCACACATTTATATCAAGCTCTGTTAACAATAGTCCTTTACAAACCACTAGGTGGAACATTCTTAATAACCTAGATATATGCCAAATGAGCGTGGCATCAAAGTTTTTCCATCCTTTTTTTTCATAGACTTCATTATGTCACACATGTTCTAGTCTGAATTCTCCGTATTCTTCTTTTTCCGTTTATCTTTTCCTTTTTCTTTTGCTTCTGCCTTACCCCATAAATATAGCTGTTCGCAGGTACACAGAAACGGTTTTAATGTATCCTCCAGAGCAATGTGAATGTTGTTCCCAGATAAACATATTTACTGAAATGTCAAAAATAGTAATTTGGAACATGTTTCTTATAATGTTTATCTTCATTGTAGATTGTTTTAAAAGCCTCTTGATGGTAACTTCCTGACGAAGACACTTGTTGTCAAAACGCATAGAGAAGAATTCGTCAATACCTCATTTGCACCATTTTTAATATATTTTTTTATTTGTTGTCGATGCAATGTACTTTTATTATGTATAAATATTTTGTATGTAAAACTTTTTATTCATATGTATATAACAATTATTAAACAATTAGAATTTTCTAAAAACAGATACTACCTTGCTGTTCCATGTCATTTTCAGTTGTCTGGGTCTCATCACACTGTATATCTAGGTTGCTTACCCAACGCATTTCAGGACACAAGGACATCCTCTTCCTAAACTCCCTGTCATAGTTCACCCAGCCCAGTCCACCCCACTTCATCGCCTCATTGCGAATTAGCGCGCCGTATTGCAAGAGTCTCTGCTCGTGATGTTTCTCCAGGATGACTGTGGACAGAATAGCAAACGCGTCTAGCCAGTTCTCGATGGTCTTTTCTGGCCACGGCTGGTACTTAACCTTTTTTGTCATCTTCCTTCACCCCCGCTTTTCTGGCATCCACCCCATCCTGACCCAACAAGAGCAGAGAGAAGATATTTATCAGCTCTCGCCTCCAGATAACCTCCTTGGCCGCTAAAGGTACCTGCCAGGCCAAGGAGCAGTGACCTGGCAGCAGAGGTGCCGCTGCGACTGGCTGTAACGGCGCTGGGGGGCGCTATCTACTGGACAGGGAGAACCTCATTCGGCGGGCAGATGGCCGGCGGTAATGGCGTTATAGGCAGGGCTAGACTGCTGCTTGCAGGGATGCTAACAAGCGCACTGACGGGTGGGGAGGAAGTGACTAGCGCAGCGGCCATTGCGTCTGCCGCCTCTCGAAGGCTAGGAGGTGCTGAAAGGATGGTGGGGGTCACCGAGAGGGAAACCTCCCCAGCTCCCTCCAGCGGCTTACTTTGCGCTGGCGTGGCCACAGCCACCAAAGATCCCCCCGGGGTGGCAGGGACAGGCACCCCCTGGAGGGTTTGCTGAACATTCGCCTGGCTCACCCACACTATTGCAGCTGCCCGTGCCCCTCCCTCTCCCAAAGGAGCGCTGCTGCCCAATTGGGGGGGGGGGGGAAGAGCTTGCCCGCCCCCCTCTTAGCTCTGCCATGAAGTTCATGAGCGTGTCCGTAAGCTTACCCAGATCTTCCCGCGTAGCGTACATAGATGCGGCCGAGTGATTGTCTTGCGGGCTTGCTGTCCCCAAGGGCTGAGGGGTGACCTGCTGGGGCAACGCCTCCTTCTGCACATTCAGGGACCTGGATTTGTCTGGCAGCGGGTCTGCCGGGAAGTCCTTCGGCGTTGACTTGCGGACCCACTTCGTTGCTTTTGATGGCCCTGACCTCAGAGTTGAGGTCACGCTCCGGAGGGGGCAGCTCGCAGACGACGCCAGAGTCCTCCGATTCAATGGCCTTCAAGATCCCCGTGGCCCAGGACAGACCCTTCCCCTTGGCCATCTGTATAAACGCCGCCCACTGCACTTCCTGCGTGGTGTCCGGCAACGAATCGTCCACCTGTGACGTCTGCGTGAAAAGGGGTGGAGAGTCTTGGCTATCCATGTCGAATCTTCGGGTCCTGCGTCCCTCAATCTACAGAGATAAAGTTAGTGTCAGATAGCACTTTACCACACCCTTAGTTTGGCCAGGCCTCTTGCCGTCAGCTGCAGAGCCCCATCCCCACTCCCAGTACACACTTACTCGTAGAAGTAGTAGATATGTTTATGTGCGTTCCAGGACTGAACACGGCGAGAATTCTGTGTGCGAGATGAAAAGAAAAGTTAGCATAGCCCCCCTTGCATCTTGAGACCTTCCTTGCTGGTCATCAATCACCCCGTGACCCCTTCCAAGTCCATGTCCGAAACCACCATCCCCAGAAGCACCACCTGCCCGTACCTGATCCTGTTCAACGTCAGCTCCTTTCCTATTGCTGCTTGAAATACTTGGGGCAACTTAAATCTGTAATTAGAAAACCAAAATTAGCCTCCATTCTGTTCCAGGTTGCCCCGGACCCAGGCACACTGACCACAGTGTGCTCTGACCATTGTACCTGTTGATGCCTCAGGTGGCTCCCAGGTGAGTAGGGCAGCTTTCGGCACGGTTCCTGCATTGAGACATAAAACATCCATCAGAAGCCCTGCCCCCCCCAATAATATACAAATCTGGATTCTCCGCGTGGAACAGGGTCCAAAATGCCCCCACGCTGCCACCACATTCCTTGAAAAGAGGTGATGCCCTCTGCCCCCTGCCCTTCCCCACCCCCCCTCCACTTCACCAAGCATGGTCAAGAAACGGGAACTCCCCTTGCCCCCCAAGGTAGCTGCCCCTGCATGGAAAATGCACCCCACCGCAGGCCTGGAGAAAATTAGTCCCCCCCCCCCCACCCGGCCTGTACAGCGTATAACAAAAAAAGAAAAAAAGGGGGAGGCAAAGGGTCCGAGGGAAGACGAACGGGAGAAGGCTGGGAGAGTGGACAGGCAAGCGGGGAACGCGCACCTGGAAAAACGGGGGCAGCACAAGCACCGCCGCGAGGAAGAGTAGCAGGGAAAAGGAGCACACCCCGCCCCGTTGGGGGAGGGGGCAGGGGCCACACGCCAAGCCTGGAGCGCTGCCAAGAGCATGGAGCCCCTTCCCCCACCCTCACTGCATTCCCAAACCGAACCCGGGACGAGGGGCAGCCCGCACACCCCCGGAGCTTTGAGGAGGGGGAGGGCGCCTACCGCTTGGAATCACCCCACCTGAAAATGAGCACGAGGCCAATGGCCCCTCCAAGCCCTCCAGCGTAGCCCGGACCGGGGCACCAACACAGCCCGGGGCGCAACCATTGGGACGGACCCAATCAACCCGAGCTGCAGCCCGCCCCACCCTGGACATGGGATGGGGAGGAATCAGCCGTTGCCGCGATGTATGCAGATGGGAGAGGGAGTACAGCCCCCGCCCCGCTGGGGGAGGGGGCGGGGGCCCGCACGCTATGCGTAGAGCGCTGTCAGGGATGTTGACCCTTCCCACCGCCCTCAACGCTTCGCCAGGCCGGACCCAGAGCGAGGGACCGCCGACATAGCCCGTGGCACCACCCGCCCTACCTCGAAAATGGAGAGGAATCCTGCAGCACAGCGACCAGGTAAGGCTCCCGTCCCTCAAGGATCCACCCCCCCAGACAAGGCCGCCGCGTGACGCAGAACCCTTCCACTCAGCCAGGCCGGTGACACCTAAGCAGCTTCTCACTCGACACCACCCTCTCCTTGCTACCCCCACCCCTGCAAAGACGAGAATACACGGGTGGAAAGGAAACCGGATGGGGAAAGGGCCACCCGACCACCCAGGGAGAACAATCCCCCCCCCACAGCCCCCACCCTAACAAAGACATACATCCCACGGGGGACAGGATGCATAAAACTGCGGGCAAAGGGGGCCCCGGGGAAAGGGCCCGGGGGAAGCACTCACCTCGTGCTTGAGGAAAAACAGCGTCAGGGCAGCCAGGCAGGAGGGGCACCGTCGACCAGAAGCAGGAAAAGAGGGCGCTCAGAGTGGGGGGGAGGTATAAGTACCTCTCCCCCTCACCCCCCCTCCTCCCGGAAGTGACGTCACAGGGGGACCCACTCGGGTCCCCCACACACTGCCCTGCTGGCGAATGTGCCATCCTGTGGCACGAAGGGTGGCCACCCTCTTAGGAGAGCCCCCTTTGTGGGCCCGGGGCAGCCTGGCAATCTGCATGCCCCGAAGTCACTGCAATAAACACTTCTGCTTCATTATTACAGTTGAAATAGACATTTATTTAAAACTGGAAGGAGTATCCGTAGTTATATATATATATATATATCCATACTAATATTATAAAGAGAGAGCCCAAACCTTTGAGGCGGGTAATCTCAGGAACCACAGCACCAATCACAACACCCAATACAGCGTTGGAAAGGGCAGTTGCAGCAGAAGGACATAGGCTATGCAGACGCCCACCATATACATTTAAAAGGTAAAAGAACCGTGCCAGCAAAGTAGTCCCTTGTGGGTGTGTCTGCGTTGTGCTGTGGGCGTGTGCTGGGGGCGTGACAAACGCTGGGGGTGTGTGGTCTGTTCCGCCCTTCGGGCTGGACTGTTCCCATGAGGCACAGGGTCAAGGCTGATTTGCATATGGCCATGTCTGAACTGGAGTGGTGTGGAGTGCAAAAAAATGATGGATTTAGGTCCAGATCTCTGTGCTGGGGTGAATGTATGACATTGTTCTGTATTCTGTCCATCAACTGTTGTTTTTGCATTTGTCACCCCGAGTGGGATGGGTCTGCTCAGACATGAGTCCCATGCTCTCCACACCTCTCGAGTCAAGCTGTCCTGGCTGAAAATGGATGATAGCCAGAAACTGGTCTTAGAATGCTTGATTCCGTTCCAGGAAAGACATGGCTTGGCAGTTTGGGCTGGACTGTTCCCATGAGGCACAGGGTCAAGGCTGATTTGCATATGGCAATGTCTGAACTGGGGTGGTGTGGAGTGCAAAAAAATGATGGATTTAGGTCCAGATCTCTGTACTGGGGTGAATGTAAGACATTGTTCTGTATTCTGTCCATCAACTGTTGTTTTTGCATTTGTCACCCTGAATGGCATGCTCTCCAAACCACTGGAGTCAAGTTATACTGGCTGAAGATGACTGATAGCCAGAAACCAGTCCTAGAATGCTTGATTCTGGTCCAGGAAAGACATGGCTTGGCAGCTCGGGCTGGGCTGTTCCCATGAGGCACAGGGTTAAGGCTGATTTGCATATGGCCATGTCTGAACTGGGGTTGGTGTGGAGTGCAGAACAACGATGGATTTAGGCCCAGATCTCTGTACTGGGGTGAATGTATGACATTGTTCTGCATTTTGTCCATCAACTGTTGTTTCTGCATTTGTCAACCCGAGTGGGATGGGTATGCTCAGGCACGGCTGATAGCCAGAAACCAGTCCTAGGATGCTTGATTTCGGTCCAGGAAAGACATGGATTGGCAGTTCGGGCTGGACTGTTCCCATGAGGCACAGGGTCAAGGCTGATTTGCATATGGCCATGTCTGAACTGAAGTGGTGTGAAGTGCAAACAAATGATGGATTTAGGCCCAGATCTCTGTACCGGGGTGAATGTATGACATTGTTCTGCATTCTGTCCATCAACTGTTGTTTTTGCGTTCCTCTCTTCATGCCATGTCTCATATCGTGTGCTGGAGGCGTGGTCGTGTGCGGGGCGTGGGATTATGGGAAAAAAAACGTTCCAGATCCGGGTGTCCACCTTGCTCCCTTTAAATACCCCTGCACCCCATAATCATTTCCCACCCTTACTCCTTAAAATACCCCAACACCCTTAAACACTAACCCATCTTAACCCTATAAATACACCCTGTACCCCCAAAGCCCAAACCCATCCCTAAACCCCAAAAATACCCTTGTACCCCAAAACCCAAACCTAGCCCTGAACCCTATAAATACCCCTGTACCTCAAAACCCAAACCTACCCCTGAACCCTAAAAATACCCCTGTACCCCAAAACCCAAACCTAGCCCTGAACCCTAAAAATACCCCTGTACCCCAAAAACCAAACCTACCCCTGAACCCTAAAATACCCCTGTACCCCAAAACCCAAACCTAGCCCTGAACCCTTAAAATACCCCTGTACCCCAAAACCCAAACCTACCCCTGAAGCCTAAAAATATCCCTGTACCCCAAAACCCAAACCTAGCCCTGAACCCTTAAAATACCCCTGTACCCCAAAACCCAAACCTACCCCTGAACCCTAAAAATACCCCTATACCCCAAAACCCAAACCTAGTCCTGAACACTAAAAATACCCCTGTACCCCATAACCCAAAACTATATCTGAACCCTTAAAATACCCAAACACCCCAAAACATATACCTCAGTACCCCAAAACATATACACCTATACCCATACTTACCTCATCCAAACATTAAAAAAAAACATGCTTTTACCATTCATGCATTTACAACTAATTTCGCTGCAAATGTATGCGTGGTATAAGCATATGAAATGTAATGCCATGTGTTATAATGGCATTGAGGAGTCATGGTACTTTCGTGATGAGAGTATGTGGAGTGATGGTATGCGGGAAGAAAGTTGCGGAATAATGGGTGTTTACCCTCTTCCGGTAAGTACATTGGTGGCACGGCAGCCCACATCTCCAGCAGCATACTCATATTTTTTCACCACCGATTTGTAAAATGCACAGGTCTCTCTCATTGATGGACAGCACCGACATACACTTTTAGACACAGCTCCCGCCACAAGTTGTAGAATTGCGAACTTTAGAGCTGGGGAGCTACGTTCAAATCTCGGCATCAGCTCAACATCCTGTGATTACAGGCAAATCGCTTTGTCTCCCCGTGCCTACCACAAATGAATGTGTTCTTATGTAATGTAAATTGTGCTCATGCCATGTTGTCTAGTTCGCTCTATATAATATTGCAAGGAAAAATAAAGTAGGGAAACTCGAGTTCACACACTACTGAACGCGCACTCTTAAGTGCATCAGCAGTGCACTGTGAATCGGAGCGTTTCACAGGCCTGTCACAGATAAGAAATGCTATCAAAACGAAATCCTACAAAACAATATACTACTGCCCAGCAGCAATTCATACCCGGACAACGTCGGGACGGGCTGCTAGTATATGTGTGTATATATATATATATATATATATATATCATAGAGGCATTCATAATATTAAATGACACGTCAACATTTTAAAGTTACCCAAATAGTAGTTATATTTTTAGCTGATTGTGCAGACTACAGAAATTTATATTTCTTCAAAACCACTTCGAGTGGCAATGTTAAGCAGGATTAAGTTGTAATTTTGAAGAGTTTCGTAATCAAAGGAACTTTATGCCTAGTAAGAAATATTAGGTGAAAAGATTAAAAAGAAGGGAAATTGGCTTGAAAATCTATTTTATGCAATTGAATATATCTCACAAATGCATAAGGATATGGATAAAGGAAGATAGAGCAATCATATTGATAATTGGGACAGATTTTGGGGCCTCCTTGGCTGCTTTCTGTGGTGAGTAAAAGAGGATTCTATCTCAGGACCGGAGGCTCCGATTATGCTGTTCTTTCTTCGCTTTAATAATAAAAATTTTCCACAGCAGCTTCAAAAAATCGTCCACATTATTTATCCCAATCAAGGGAAAAACAATCCAAAAGAAGAAACAATCAAACTACAATACCCATGAGTCCATGAGGTAGCATCAGCCATAAGTCCTTCTACAGTGTCTACACGTCCAAGAAGACGCCTCAGCAACGTTGTCCTTCCTCTTTCTTCGCTGCTCCGCAGCACTAGATAAGTCACTTATTTGTGCTCTATCTGAACTCTTTAAACTTTATTGTGATTATATTATTATTGTAATATTGGGCGGTTGGGTCCGCTTTAGCATACTTAGGTGGGACCCTGTCACGTCCATGTGGAATCTTTAGATGTTTTCTCTCTTGCAGGTTTCCTCTGGCTGCGGGAGCGTTCTTCGCTCCTTTCGTGGCCGTCCCAAAGAGCGGTTTACATTTCAGGCCGCTAGGGGGAGCTCCCGCATCTTGTTGGTCCCCACGACATGTCTTATCAGAGGAGGAGACGCGCCGCAAGAGCAACAATCCTAGGGGGAGCTACCGCATCTTGTTGGTCCCCACGACATGTCTTATCAGAGGAGGAGACGCGCCGCGAGAGCAACAATCCGGTGAGTCTTGTCCCCGTGTTGCCGCCAACCTGAACGCCCCCTCGGGGTCTGTATTATCCATTCTTAGCATGTCTATGCCCCGGCGGAGGTCTGTATAGTGGCGCAGCCACGAAAATCACCAGCGGGTAAGATTTGACGGCACTGAGCTGATAGAGCCTTTCGCGTGCTTGGTGGCGGCTATTACCCGTCAGTTTCTCTGGGGGCCCTCACGCTGGAGGTGGGTGCCGCCTTCCATTCGGGTTTTATTCCCGTACCATAAAGCTTTGCAGTCCTGTTTGTCTGCCCATATTCTTACAGAGGGAAAGTGGAAAGGTTCATGGTAGACACGTTATTCGTGTCCTTTTTTTTCACCACTTGGCAGTTCATGTAAGAGTGTTCTGGGTTGAATACAATACTGTTGCCTGCATTTTCGTTAAAGGGGACAGCAGGATTAGTGTAGGGTTTGTGTCCCCCTGTTCCACTTATTTTTTTGCAGTCAAGGGACAGGCTTAGAGATATCTAGATTTACTATATCCTGAGGGTGCAGGTGACATTGTTAGACATTGAGCAATGAGGAGTTTTACGAGGAAGAGCAGGTGCAATACTTACCCTTAGATAATCCGTTTTTTGAAGCAGTGGACGAGTCCATATTCAAGTGTGTGACTGATGTTGTTGGTCCTATGGAGGAGCGTTTATCTAACCGCATTATCGCGGAATGCGCCTAGTTGGCCTACTCCCACTTGGTCCCCAGGGACCGACGCCTACTGTGCCCCACGGGGAGGGTCCCTCATTACCTAAGAAGGGCCGCATGGAGGAGGGCCAGGAAGAGTGCCAAGGGGTTGATAAGGACTTTTTCGACCGCCTCAAGAGTGCGTTCCTCGCAAAGACATCCGTTCCACCGCCTGTGCCTTCCCCGGCCCCCGCGGGATCCGTTGCCCCGGACTCTCCATCATTTGATGGGGGTTTGCCTGTGGATTCGGATGATGAGAAAGGTCTTCGCGGTTGTGGCGCCGGTCAGTTCTGCCTCCGAGTTGCTTCTGGATTCCTCGGGCATGCTGGATCCGGATGAAATTGTTCATCCGAGGTCGGCGGCCTGGACTCCTGGGGACAAGGTGGCTAAGTTTGTGGCAGGTTGGAGAAGGATGCTAGGGGTTGTCTGAGGGCTGAGTGCCCTCGTTCAACTTTGGAGGGGAAGGTGGCCCATACACCGGAGCTTGACTCCAAGATTACCACCTTCTTGGCCAAGTTTACCCCTTAATGGTATAGACTGCTCCTGTTGTTCCTGTCAGGACAAGCTCCTAGATGCGGTAGGGCCCATGACAAAGATTTTAGATATGGGGGAGGAGGCGAAGGTGACAGGTTCCACCATATCCCCGAGGTTCTTTCGAACTGGGTTCAGCGGGCGATTATCTTCTTGGGTACGCCAACTGTGCTTTGTCGACTGAACGTAGGCGCTCACTCCTAAGTTGGACCCTAATCTGGGCGATTTGGCCTCCTCGGAGGCAGGTGCGGTAGCACAAGGGGGCCTCTTTGGAGATCCTTTTGTGAAGGAACTTGGAAAATTCGTGGCCACTTTCACTAGTTTGGACAAGGCCCAGTCCAACATTAAATGGGTTTTTTAGTCTCGTTTTTCCAATGGGGCCGGTCGTGGTAGGGGACGAGCGACCGGCTGTGGTGGCCAACACAATCCCGGTAGGGGACAAGACTCCAGGCGGGGTCAGTATAATACACCCGCCAACTTCACCAACTTTTACCCGACCAGAGGACAAAGATTCCATGGCCATGGAGGATACAAGAACAACGCAGGCAGTCCTGCACCCAGCGGTAAGTTTAATTTCTCCTTCTCAGGTCCGTATTGGGGGTTGATTAGCGGCCTTTCAAGAGGCCTGGAGGGAGAATATAAGCGATGCTTGGGTCTTACAGACAGTTCGGGGTTTTCACATCGAATTTTACCCATTAACCCCGCCAAACAGAGCTTCCTCGTCCTAACAGTTTTTCTGTGGCAGACGCCAATTTGATCGACGATGAGGTTTCCGAGCTTCTACGCAATGGGGCAATCTGTCAGTCAGATCTGCATCCCCGTGGATTTCTGAGCAATATTTTCCTAGTAGAGAAGACTGACAGGGAGCGTCGGCCGGTCATCAACTTGAAGGAGTTCAATTGGTGGTTGGTGTACCCGCACTTCAAAATGGAGGGGGTCTATCTCCTCCGGGATGTTCTTCTCGGGAGATTGGGTGGCGAGGTTGGATCTCAAAGACGCTTACTTGGTCATCCCGATCCATCCTCCGCACTGCTGGTTTCCACAGTTCCAATGGAGGCAGCAGGTTTACGAGTTCATCGTCTTTCCGTTTGGGCTGTCCTCCACCCCCAGTGCTTCACAAAGGTCCTCCATCCCGCAGTGGAGTCAGGGTGTTCGGATGATTGTCTACTTGTACAACATCCTCCTCATGGTGCAGTGCCCGCAAGACGCTGGCCGCTCAGGTGCAGCTGACAGTTTCCCTGCTGCAGGGCTTGGGATTTATCATCAATGGGGATAAGTCAGTTCTCTCCCCGATGCATAACATAGTCTTCTTGGGTTTTGTGGTGGGTTCGTTCCACGCGTCGCTGAGTCTTCCGTCTTGGAAGATGGCCAAGATTCGGCATCTGTTGCGTCAAACCATCTCAAAAACCCACACCTCCCTCCGTCATATTGCCCGGATGGTGGGGCTGCTTTCCTCGTCCATCCAGGCAATCTTTCTGGGGCCCCTGCACTATCGTGCATTGCAGTGCCTGAAGGCGCATCACCTCAGGAGAGGCTTGTCGTACGACCAGTCGGTTCCTCTGTCAGACGAGGTCAAGGAGGAGATGTCCTGATGGCTTTCCCATATGGACGCCTGGAATGGCAGAGCCATTTTTGGAACCGCCCCCAACATTGTCATAGAGTCCGACGCCAGCAGATCGGGGTGGGGAGCCCGTTGCAGCGATTTTTCTACTGGAGGCGCTTGGTCGTTAGACGAACAAGAGCTCCACATCAACTGTATGGAACTTCTAGCGGGCTCGTTCGCGGTTCAATGCTGGACAAGAGACAGTGTTCGCTCATGTGTCCTTCTCTGAATGGACAACGTCTCTGCGTGCGTTACATCAACCACCTGGGGGGGACATCACTCTCAAGCCCTGGCGAACTTGGAGAAGGAGTTTTGGAGTTTTTGTCGGGCTCACCACATTTTGGTAATGGCAGAGTATCTGCTGGGCCAAGCTAACCAGGTGGCGGACTGGCATTCCTGTCCTTTGAGGAACTCCAGCCAGTGGAAGCTGGATACTCATGTTTTCAGGTGGTTGGTCGGCCTCTGGGGCCCTTTTTCGATAGACCTGTTCACGTCTCGCCTGGACCATCAACTTCCGAAGTTCTTCAGCTGGAGGCCAGCCCCTCTAGCGCAGGCTACGGACGCTGTCCTTCAGGAGTGGGGTCAGGAAAAGATATGCGTTCCCTCCGTTCTCCATGATTGTGAGATTGGCGGCTCAGATCCGCCGTCAGAGGGCAAAGGTGGTACTGGTGACATCCCTTTGGAGGTACCAAGTTTGGTTTCCAGGTCTTCTGGAACTTTCTTGGGATTTTCCAATCCTACTCCCCTCTTTCCTCATCTTCTTCGGAATCCGGACGGAGAACAGCATCACCTGTGGAGAAGTGTGGCTCACTGGTTAGAGGAGGCAGACCTGGAAGCAGAGGTCAGCCCGGGACCAGGGTTCAATTCTCGGCTCAGAGGGGTCTTGAGTCCTAAAATGTCCATGAACTCGACAATTCACGCTCCGGTGCCTACTCGATTCACGGGTTCACACTCTGCGACTCTGGGCAATAGCTTGCTTAATCTCCACAACGGCCCCTCGCGGCGGGATGCCTGGCTTTCACCTTGCGGATACCCTGCCGGGGTTATCTCACAGGGGAATACCAGGACGGGTTCCCTAAGCAAGCGCTTAGAGACCGCTTGGTGATTTGCGCTATATAAATACCTGTACATTTACATTTACATTTACCTGGGCGCTCAGAGTTCTCTCCACCTCATGGCGTGGCGCCTTTCAGGAGACGCTGGTCACTCCGAGGCCTTTCAAAACCGGCTGAGAACCTTTCATCGAAGGCCTGGGTTAACAGCACCTCTAAGTGTTATCGGTCAGCCTGTACGAAGTAGCTACGTTGTTGTCTTTGACAGGATTTGGATCCCGTGGTCGCAGGAATCGTTCCCATTTTTTATTTTTTGTCGGAATTGGCGTCCGAGGGTCTGGCGTACCAAATTATTAACGCTATGCGTTCTGCTATTTCAGCAGGCCATAGCCCCGGTTGGAGAACATCCTTTTGTTCATCGACTCTTGCGGGGTATATGTTTATCTCTACCCCCTGAGCCACGTTACTCAGTTTTGTGGGATGTCAATTTAGTCCTTAATCTCTTTTCGTCTTGGCAACCTAACAAATATCTGTCCTTGAAGGAAATCTCGGCTAAGTTGGCCATGCTGTTATGTTTGGTTTCTTGTCCCAGGGTTTCGGATGTGCGGGCACTAGACATTTCGGCACACGTTTTTTCCCCAGAAGGGGTTACCTTTATGATTGGCCGGCTAACGAAATCTGCTTCCAGGACAATTTCGTATCCGGCTTTTGTTGATATGCCCAAGCTAAGTGTAGTGCAGTGCCTCAAGTCTTATGAAGACTTAACCTCAGAGTTACACTCTCTGAGCGAAAGACAACTTCTTATTGCATTAAGGAAACGCAGAAGGCAGTCTCTTCCCATACCATTGCTAGATGGGTGAGTTGGGTCATGCAGGAGGCAGGTATAGATACAAAGCAATTCGGCGCACATTCAGCCAGGGGTGCGATGGCTTCGAAGACTTTTTCCTTAGGTGTTCGCCTGGAAGATTTGATGCGAGCTGCGGATTGGCCCTCGGATTCCACGTTCATACAGTTCGATTTTAAACCGGTTGCGGATATTGCACATTTGGTGGTGAGTAAGCTTTAAACTTTGGAGCCTCCGGTCCTGACATAGAATCAAAATTTGCCTAGCTTAGTAATGGTAAGTTTCAATTCTATTAAGGACACGGAGGCGAGGATTATCCCACCCACAGTACATTTGTGCGAACCTGCCCGTATGGCGGTAAGTAATCCTTTTTCAGCTTGATTTACACGATATGTATAACTCAGCATGCTGTGTCTCTTAGATACTTGTGGTTGGTGGTACACCCTTTAAAGACTCTTTACACATAGGGCCCGATTCACAGAATGAACTTAATACTCAATCCTAAACTTACTACTATTTTGGTATTCACAGAATGCACTTACTACTTTTGGTATTCACAGAATGAACGTACTACTTTTGGTATTCACAGAAGTTAGGATTTTGTCTTAAGTCTGTCTTAAATCTGTCTTAAGTTTGTCTTAAGTCTGTCTTAAATCTGTCTTAAGTTTGTCTTAAGTCTGTCTTAAGTTTGTCTTAAGACAAACTTAAGACAAAATCCTAACTTCTGTGAATATCAAAAGTAGTAAGTTCATTCTGTGAATGCCAAAAGTAGTAAGTGCATTCTGTAAATACCAAAATAGTAGTAAATTTAGGATTGAGTCTTAAGTTCATTCTGTGAATCGGGCCCAGTATTTTTTGTTTCAGGACATGATGGTTCCAAACAAGACCAGTGATTCAGTGACATACGCGCAAAGAAAGAGGAAGGACAACGTTGCTGAGGGGTCTTCTTGGATGTGTAGACATTGTAGAAGGACTTATGGCTGATGCTACCTTATAGACTCATGGATATTTTAGTTTGATTGTTTCTTCTTTTGGATTGTTTTTCCCTTTATTGGGATAAAAAATGTTGACGACTTTTTTGAAGCTGCTGTAGAAAAATGTTATTATTAAAGCGAAGAAAGAACAGCATATTCCTCGCCTCTGTGTCCTTAATAGAATTTAAACTTACCGTTACTAAGCTAGGCAAATTTAGATTCCATTGCTTGGTTCACTTTTGCTTTGCTCAGGAAGGCGCCATTGCAGTTCGTGTAACACACGCCTACAACACCCTCCACAATACCAGAGCCCATTAACTCAACAAACGAATCTCCTTCCACGCCTCTAAGAGACACCTCCGCACTGCCGACCTCACACTAGCCACAGTCCCCTGCATCCACAGGGCCAGAGCAGGTGGCAGATCTTTCTCCTAAGTGGCAGAAAAGACCTGGAACGGACTCCCCCTCGGTATCTGATGAAGCCCGACACTGCACCAATTCAGAAGGGACCAAAAGACCTGGCTCTTAGAATGATCTACGGAACTACGGAGCTGCTTCCACCTCCCCCCCCCATCCCCTGAGACTCTCAAGGGTGAGTAGTATGCTTCAAAACCCTTGATTGATTGATTGCTTGATTGATTGAATGATGTTACACGTGACAGGATCACGTGACGCAGAAAAAAAAGCAGCGTGAGGCACTATGGGTAAGGACTTACGAGCGCCTGGTTGAAGGAGCGGGAGGTCAGGATCCTCCACAGGAACATTGAGCACTTCAGCGGCCATTTGCATACTCACAATCCTATGCGCACCTAAGACTGCTGCTTTAGTTCCATACTAAATGCAGTGTTTTTTTGGCATTTAAAATGATAAGGAACAGACATTTAAGAACATAGTGGCCAGAGTACTCCGTCCTCTACTAGGAAGCCACAAAACATAACTAGGTCTACTACTTTTCTAACAGAAAATTCTGGCCAATAAGTGTCCTGTGCAAAACAAAAAAAAGGAGAGATAGAAAAAGAGGAGGGATGGCAACATGTTACAGCCAAGACAAAAAAGGAACCTCCACCGTAAAATGCTCCAGCAAGAAGATCAACACCGCTTGAGTCCCAAGAGAAGAGGCATAGTGGACAAGTGTCTCAGAAGCATTAACTGAAGGACCAGCAGGCAACTCAGCACACCCAGTAGAGCGGCCCAAGGCCCCCATTCCCAGAGGAAGGATCAGGTCAGGTGGCTTTGTACATAAGGCTTCGGCTTTCTAAAGAAATACGGGATTCTGTACGCCCAATCGTACAGCCACCTTGAACAGCAGTGGATACACGGGCCATTGTTATAAACAAGGAGAGGCCTTTCACCACCAAAAGGGTCACCGAGCAGGTCAGTGGCAGAGTGCTGGTCGTGGACGGCTTGTGGGTTGGTGAGCCCGTCAGTATCATCAACGTCTATGCCCTCCGGGAGACGAATGAGTGGCTGGAAATGTTCAGGTTGCTCAGGATGTAGCTCGTGACCTCCAGGACCATCCTGATGGTCCTGAAGGGGGGCCTTCTTGTACAAAAACAATAATTGGCCTTTTGCTGTTTTCATGTGTGCTGCACAACACAGCACACATGAAAACAGCAAAAACGAGGAGAAATGAAAATGTTTGCCTCGTTGCTCCAGGGTAAGACCCTGGTCTTAATTGTGCTGTTGCCTCCTGTTATAGGCCTGGGCGGTAAATTCTGTTCCACTCGCGGAATTTGCATAATCTTGCATTCCGTGGAGAATGCGGAATTGCCAAAAATTCTACACAATGCTGCTTTGCTGAATTTTTTGCTTGTTCGCACTTTCAAAATGCGTGTTTGCGAGATATTTCTCCCCGGGCGCTCAAACATTGTTCGCGAACAGGAAAAAAGCATTGCGAACGGGCAGAACAAGCAATACCGCGTGTTCGCTGAACTTTTGCGGGCTCGCAGAGATTTTTTACCATTTCGTGGAGCTTTGCGCAGCGCGACTACGCAAGTTCCGCCCTTCCCTAGTTCTATCACACCAGCATAGTTATGATCATGTATTCTTGGTGTTCTCTGTCTAATACACTTTTCAATTACACTATCCACATATTTCCTCAAGAAGGCAACATGTTACAATTTTTCTACATTTTTATTATTCAGCACTGCCGCTTTCGACGGAAGAAGTTTGTACACTTCCTTTAATTCTCATACGGATTGAACGAATCATTTTAAAGAAACAATGATACAGTGTCTGGAATCCCTTGGGCCTCATTTATGAGGCCTTGCGTGAGTTTTGCGCTTCCGATGCGTCACTTTTCGTGACGCATCGGCGGCGTAAAACATGCCTCCTGATGCTCACTATTTACAAAGTGACGCATCTAAGCAGATGCGTCACTTTGTAAACCCCTGCGCTACATTATACCTGCGTCAGGTATAATGTATGCAGAGGGGGCGTTCACCCGCAAAAAGCCTCGTAATAGTGACACAGTGAAATCTATGAGATTTCACTGCGTCACTTTTAGGACGCTGTTGCGTCAAAATCTTGCACCTGCCTCACAGCAGGCGTAAGACTGACGCAAGCCCTTTCGTATGGGGCTTTCCCCATGTGAAAGGAAGCATTGCTGGAGTTGCGTCACTTTTGTGACACACTCCAGCAATGCGTCACTTTTGCGCTTACAGTTACGTCAGAAATATTGATGTATCTGTAACTCCTTGCGACATGATGCGTCATATTATAAATATGACGCATCAATCATGTCGCAGGGAGAGCGCAGTGAAAAGTGACGCATCGCTGTTTTCACGCAGCGATGCGTCACTTTTCATAAATGAGGCCCCATGATTATAAATAAATGTGACGCTACTGCACCCTGAAGCCTAAAGAGATCATGTGGTAGCTCACACATTAACCAAATAACTGCGTACAGGCCAGGCTCATATACTATAATATTGATAGCCGAGCAAGTTATTTGGCGGATATTTCCCTCTTTTTCAATGCAAAGACTTTTTAGCAGAAAAAAAGTTTTGGCAGTTCTCCCACAAAGTCTAACTAGACTTTGTGGCAAGAACTGCTCTCGAGAATCACACCGGGTGTAGCTGGGGTATTTTGCGCTTGTTTCCCGGTACGCGTCTGAGTTTCCAGAGAACAGCTTCACGGCCCGCACGCTCGTACAAAAGCTGATCTGCTGCAGTCTGCACCGCAGTATTGAGATGGTGTCATTTTACAAAGGATTGTGGGTATACTGATATTTGGCATGCACTGCTTCCGCACTAATGCCGGCTGCTTTTTGTACTCTTTCTACCGGATATTTGAATACCCAGAATCCTTTGGGCGCATGTCGACTACACATTAATCATTAGGATAGAAATGAACAAGTGGCGTGATTTTCTTGTATGCAGCTGTTCTCGATGATGTTCCTTTAAACTACTGACCCTTATTATTAAACACACTAACACTGTAATGTATACTGCATATGGCAGATCGTTTCTTGCTAATGGAACGTGAAGATTCACATGCTGTTCATACTCGCCGATTCAGTGCACTGCGTGGGGCACTGAAGATCTAGTATTGAAATTTTTGGGAGATCGTAAGGGATCTTAATAATTTAGGTCTATTGTAGATTTAATTAGTACAATATCTGTTTGGTTTAATAGATAGCTTACCAGCTTGGTCTGTCGCCATTAAAGCGAAAGCTTGAGATATCTTAAACGTTGATAAGTGAAAAAACCTGGACATTATAACATATCTACAGATGCCGAACGTTGGCAAGAGCGTGTGAATACTGTTTAACCCACTAAAAAAGATTGGTTCTCCAAAGTAAGATAAAAAAGAGCTATTAAACAGATTCGAAAAAGCTCGGGGAATATCTGAAAAGGACAACCATAACGTTAGGCAACCATCACAACAATGGGGGCAGATGTACAAAAAGGTCACTTTGCGAAAGCGCAAGTTTTTCTGATTCACAATTAGGAAATTGCAAACAGCTATGTACAGCAGTGTCTCAGACACTTATGCGATTCCCAATAGGATGCAAATTGACTTTCCTTGTCAATATTCATGAGGCAAGTCGCAATTTGCAGATATTTGGAATGGCTACAATAACAGAGATGGTGGCCTGCAGAGCTCAGTAGACCACTATGTCTGTGATTTGCTTTATAAATAAAGCAATATTTTTTTAGGTCCAGCTTGGGCTGCGCATGCGCTGCTCCACAAGGCATGCTGTATTCGAGTATGGAGTGGAAGCTCCGCCCACTCTTTGCACACATTTTTCATTGGCTTGTGGCATTGTCCTTGACTTTTTAGCAGAAAAAAAGTTTTGGCAGTTCTCCCACAAAGTCTAACTATACGTTTTTTACAAGACTTTGTATATACATGCCCCACCTATCCACTGCACAACCACTTGCACTGATCCAATTTCACCACTTGTCACCTCACGTTATCTGAACCTGTTTTCTAAAAATTGCAGAATACTAAATACAGTTTATCCTGTGAATCATTGATCTATTGACAATTGTTGCTAAAATCAATTAAATTCCAATCCTTTACTGTATGACATTTCTTGGTGTTGTCATATTTTCTTTTTCCATTTACCATGTATTGGCTGTAGATACACTGTGAATAATTCCACTGTGACTATCCTTTTGTGTACCACTATTTACCCGAGTCCAGTGGTCTATCGGGTTACCCCATTGAGATATAACTCTCCCATGAGGACTGGCGGCCCTTTTACTTCGGTTGTTACACAGTATGTCTTATTTAGACTGTAAAAAACAAAGCCAGTCCGAGATTCATTCCGGTTAAATGAATTTGAGCTGCACCATTTGACAAAGGTAACAGCGCGCCTCCCGTTTTTTTATAATCGTGTTTTATAATCCTGATCCGTTTGCCACTACAAGATTTATTCATGGTGTGCAGCCTTTATTTAAGACAAACGCGCATGCTCTGCCTGTAGGTACTGGCACAGCTACGAGTCCAACCTTCAAACCAGAGGCACTACTCAAATGTGAATGAAAGGTATGTGGACCCTATATTGCTCATTCTAGCACCAGTAGTACCCTTATGTCTGTGGATTTTTAAAGAAGTTTCTTATAAGCCCCTTTTTTGCTTTTCAGGTCATACGTTACCTAACACTATCATCCTCTATTAATTTAAGACTTCGCTTCCACTAAGTAAGTCAGTTTAAATAATTTAAAAAAAAAATACTTTACCCTCCCTTCCAGACAAAATGACTTGTCTCATTGACTGGCCTTTGACATCATTCTTTCTTCTTTATTTGTGTGTTTCAGAAAATATGATTCCTACTTTGTTTGATTCATGCTGCGAAATCGGCTGATTTCGCATTAATAGGTAAGCCAGGTGCTTGCAGAAACTAGCAAACCAGTAAAGAAGTCAGAGCATTTCTTCTGCTCTTACATAGATAGCTCTATCCCTAAAACTTTTTCATTATTGTTTTTTAGTGATCGGTCCTGAAGAGAACCCCCATCTTTAAATTCTACGGGGTTCGAAACGCATCGACCTTCCATGTTTGTTTGGCCCTGTATTTTGACCTTACATGTTGGTTTTGGTCTTGTATTGGCTGTGTAACAAGTTTAACGAACACAAAGTTATAATTTTCACACTGTTACCTCTGTTTTTTCTTTAATTGATTAATCATTGCCTTATGTTTCTTAAAAAACAGACTAGACCTTGATGTTATGTGTTCTGTGTTTTATGTCGTCCATGTAAGTTATTGGTTTGTCCTTGATGTTGTCTAGCATGTATGCAATCTTGTTGAGGCATTCATGGCTCTTTGAGTTTATTTATGTATGTTGGTCTTGTGGTTCATTGTGCTAATATGTTTAAATATATGAGAAGTTTAAAAAGGAATTAATTCTCTTAAAAAATTAAGTACATTTTTTCTAATTAAATTCGATTAGGCAGTCATGATTTTGTTGCTTGGCGCTTTGACCATTTAGGTGGCAAAATAAAACATCAGCATTGGCGATTTCGTTGTTGTTTTTTTATTTAAGGCTTAGCCTTTCTGATTAGAGCCAGACCCTGTGTTGTTTCACAGTTATTTAGACTGTAAGCACTATTTTCTTCCATGAGTTTCTCCTACAAAAGACATGTCATGCTTTCCTGCAACATTCAGCGCGACATGCGCGCTTTCACTTTCATTGCGTCCCCACCCTGGAAAACTGCCCCATAGCCCCGCCCCCCCAAAGTGGGGTGTCGATCTCAGATCCATTATTTTAATACCAGCTAATAGACTGCCGATGTTAAAAAAAAAAATGACAGCCCTCTCCCTCCCACCAGTCAAGGAGGGTGACACAGCAGCACAAAGGCTTGTAAAGATGTGGGAGGAATTTGATCAGAAAGAGAACAGTGCACCATGTGACCTAGGAGAAAACCCTTCAGATTTTGCCATGTAGGCACTAGCCTTGGAAACAGCTGCGCGCTGACACAGATCTTTACGCACAATATAAAAAATCGTCAGCTTCTAGGCTCTTTCCATCTCTCACCATGCCATATTTCAGGATGTTGGCTTATAAAAAGAAGCCTGCCACTTCTTTTCTCATTATTTATAGATATATATCAGAGTGTAAAAGGTGGGTGCCTTTAGTCTCCACCACGCTTTTGTCCTGAACTATTTTCTTCTATTTCTAAAGACCCTCTTACCAGTCAGGCGCACAGCTACCTGTGGTGCAGCAGGTGCAATGGCACCGGGGCCCAGAGGCCAGTAAACCCAGGTGGAAAACCACATTGGATTTAGGCAGCAGCACAGTCTCAATCCCATTTTTTACATACAATGGGGCAGATTTACAATTACTGGCGCATCCCTGCATATCGGCAGGGATGCGCCAGTAATTGTGCGCCGCAGCTCCGCCACCCTGGATGCGCCGCATTTACAATGCAATTTACAACAAGGGGTGGTGATGGACAGAGTCTCTGAATTAAGCAGAGTACTCTCACCCAGTCAAGAGATCAGGGCTAGATCCAACACCGTTTTTTAGCTCATTGCACCATCCCAGTTTCAGAACCCGGCTGTATGCAAATTAGTCTGTCCCTGGCCCAGTGCATCATGGGAACAGGGCAGACCAGACTACAAAAGCCAATTCTTACACTGGGAAGGAAACAAGCTTCCGGGGACCGGTTTCTGCCATTTCAGGCGTCTTCGGCCCGGCTTGCTTGAATCCTGATGGTGCAATGAGCAAGGGACTCACATCTGAGTATACCCTTCCACGCTTAGGGTGGACAAAATAATTTACAACAAGGGGTGGTGATGGACAGAGTCTCTGAATTAAGCAGAGTACTCTCACCCAGTCAAGAGATCAGGGCTAGATCCAACACCGTTTTTTAGCTCATTGCACCATCCCAGTTTCAGAACCCGGCTGTATGCCCCCTTTTCTGTATCGTTTTTGGCCACTATAGGTGTGGCAGGGTATACTCAGACATGAGTCCCTTTCTCACTGCTCCATCAGGATTCAAGCAAGCCGGGCCGAAGAGGCTGAAATGCCAGAAACCGGTCCCCGGTAGCTTGTCTCCTTTCTGGTGAAGAATTGGCTTGGTAGTTTGGTCTGCCCTGTTCCCATGATGCACTGGGCCAGGGACAGACTAATTTGCATATAGCCAGGTTCTGAGCTGGGATGGGGCAGTGAGATAAATAACGGTGATGGATCAAGCCCTGATCTTTGGACTGGGTAAGAGTGGTCTGCTTAATTCAGACACTCTGTTCATCACCACCCCCTTTTCTGTATCGTTTTTGGCCACTATAGGTGTGGCAGGGTATACTCAGACATGAGTCCCTTTCTCACTGCTCCATCAGGATTCAAGCAAGCCGGGCCGAAGAGGCTGAAATGCCAGAAACCGGTCCCCGGTAGCTTGTCTCCTTTCTGGTGAAGAATTGGCTTGGTAGTTTGGTCTGCCCTGTTCCCATGATGCACTGGGCCAGGGACAGACTAATTTGCATATAGCCAGGTTCTGAGCTGGGATGGGGCAGTGAGATAAATAACGGTGATGGATCAAGCCCTGATCTTTGGACTGGGTAAGAGTGGTCTGCTTAATTCAGACACTCTGTTCATCACCACCCCCTTTTCTGTATCGTTTTTGGCCACTATAGGTGTGGCAGGGTATACTCAGACATGAGTCCCTTTCTCACTGCTCCATCAGGATTCAAGCAAGCCGGGCCGAAGAGGCTGAAATGCCAGAAACCGGTCCCCGGTAGCTTGTCTCCTTTCTGGTGAAGAATTGGCTTGGTAGTTTGGTCTGCCCTGTTCCCATGATGCACTGGGCCAGGGACAGACTAATTTGCATATAGCCAGGTTCTGAGCTGGGATGGGGCAGTGAGATAAATAACGGTGATGGATCAAGCCCTGATCTTTGGACTGGGTAAGAGTGGTCTGCTTAATTCAGACACTCTGTTCATCACCACCCCCTTTTCTGTATCGTTTTTGGCCACTATAGGTGTGGCAGGGTATACTCAGACATGAGTCCCTTTCTCACTGCTCCATCAGGATTCAAGCAAGCCGGGCTGAAGAGGCTGAAATGCCAGAAACCGGTCCCCGGTAGCTTGTCTCCTTTCTGGTGAAGAATTGGCTTGGTAGTTTGGTCTGCCCTGTTCCCATGATGCACTGGGCCAGGGACAGACTAATTTGCATATAGCCAGGTTCTGAGCTGGGATGGGGCAGTGAGATAAATAACGGTGATGGATCAAGCCCTGATCTTTGGACTGGGTAAGAGTGGTCTGCTTAATTCAGACACTCTGTTCATCACCACCCCCTTTTCTGTATCGTTTTTGGCCACTATAGGTGTGGCAGGGTATACTCAGACATGAGTCCCTTTCTCACTGCTCCATCAGGATTCAAGCAAGCCGGGCCGAAGAGGCTGAAATGCCAGAAACCGGTCCCCGGTAGCTTGTCTCCTTTCTGGTGAAGAATTGGCTTGGTAGTTTGGTCTGCCCTGTTCCCATGATGCACTGGGCCAGGGACAGACTAATTTGCATATAGCCAGGTTCTGAGCTGGGATGGGGCAGTGAGATAAATAACGGTGATGGATCAAGCCCTGATCTTTGGACTGGGTAAGAGTGGTCTGCTTAATTCAGACACTCTGTTCATCACCACCCCCTTTTCTGTATCGTTTTTGGCCACTATAGGTGTGGCAGGGTATACTCAGACATGAGTCCCTTTCTCACTGCTCCATCAGGATTCAAGCAAGCCGGGCCGAAGAGGCTGAAATGCCAGAAACCGGTCCCCGGTAGCTTGTCTCCTTTCTGGTGAAGAATTGGCTTGGTAGTTTGGTCTGCCCTGTTCCCATGATGCACTGGGCCAGGGACAGACTAATTTGCATATAGCCAGGTTCTGAGCTGGGATGGGGCAGTGAGATAAATAACGGTGATGGATCAAGCCCTGATCTTTGGACTGGGTAAGAGTGGTCTGCTTAATTCAGACACTCTGTTCATCACCACCCCCTTTTCTGTATCGTTTTTGGCCACTATAGGTGTGGCAGGGTATACTCAGACATGAGTCCCTTTCTCACTGCTCCATCAGGATTCAAGCAAGCCGGGCCGAAGAGGCTGAAATGCCAGAAACCGGTCCCCGGTAGCTTGTCTCCTTTCTGGTGAAGAATTGGCTTGGTAGTTTGGTCTGCCCTGTTCCCATGATGCACTGGGCCAGGGACAGACTAATTTGCATATAGCCAGGTTCTGAGCTGGGATGGGGCAGTGAGATAAATAACGGTGATGGATCAAGCCCTGATCTTTGGACTGGGTAAGAGTGGTCTGCTTAATTCAGACACTCTGTTCATCACCACCCCCTTTTCTGTAGCATTTACAATGCGGCGCACCATGGGGCAAAAATGGCACAGATGCGCCACGCATTTGTGCCGTAAAAGCGGCGCATTGTTGCATCGCAAGCGCGACGCAGTTTCAGCAATGCTCTGGGGGGCTCTATCTCCACAATGCTGCGTCAATTGGCGCAGGGTTTTGACGCAGCATGGGCCCAAAAGAGACTGAGTGAAATCTTGTAGATCTCACTCAGCCACTTTTAGGAGGCGTTCCTGTGCCGAAACGCCCCCCCCCCTGCGATGGAACGCCTCCTTCTGGCGCAGGGCTTTACAACGGGACGCATCTGGGAGATGCGTCACGTTGTAAATACCCCGCACCATGTCGCATCTTTTGCGCCACCGCTGTGTCACAAAAGTGATGCAACGGCGGCATAAAAGAGGCGCAAAGGGCTTGTAAATCTGCCCCCATATGTCCCTCAGCTAGGAACATATTTTATTACTCCCTTCCCCTACTGCCCTCACCTCTCTCCCTCGTGGTCCACCCTCCATAGAACCCGTACCATACATTTAGCACAGGCTCGTACCAGGCAGTAAGTAGATGTGTGAACAAATTGGAATTGGTATTTCAGTTTGGTTTTATAGCAGAGAAAAAACACATTCCCATACAGTATTTCCCCATTTTGTAGAGTTTACATAAAAATTGCATAGTACTGGGCGGATTTCCATCAAGGTAGCGGTAACTTGCCAAAATCCTCCCCAGTACTGTGCAGCTTGTTACTGAGGCCAATTACATTATTTCTAGAGCAAAAAGATGCAAGCATTGGCAATTGTTTTGGCTTGTGTATATTGTAAAGACATTCATAAACCCGAACAATACACAGCCAGCCTAGCACACGAGGAGCAGGAGCAGATGCGCATCTCTTACAAACTGTCTGATTTCATCCCGGCCTTCCATGTATATAAAAAAACGCATTTGCAATGCAATAGATCTCGCATTTGTGAGAGTTTGAGCTATTGGCATTGTAAATAACCATTCAAAGGTTAATAACGACTAATGTCGAATTTATGTCTTCTTTGAGCTTGAAGGTAAACAAATCAAAGTCCTTTGTCCATGTTACAGGGACTCCATTCTCAAAAAGATCCCTGAATTTTACAATAAGTCCACGGAAATTGGAGATCATAGATTTCTTCCCATATTTGGGGGTTCTTTTCGATAAAAAACAGTCATCTGCACCTATGGTGAATAACAGGGCGATAGTAAATGAGCAGGGTATGGCAGCAATCCGAACCGTTGCAAAAAGATTAGGCTCTAAAACATTATCGCCAATAAGAAAAATATATCAAGCGAAGATAGTAACAGCAGCAACTTACGGGGCAGGGGTATGGGGAACGGCTACGGCAACCCAACTCCTATCTTTTGAGGACAGATTTTACAAAAAGCTGTATGCTGTCCATATCTCATATTCAATTACAAGGACCCACACAATGTGACGTCAACCAGAGAAGAAATTGTCAATGATGTAGTCCCTATGGGCTATTCCTTCTGCGGCTGCAGTGGGGTGTGGTCCACCTGCCTCATCTTCATCATCGTCTTCCGGTGCATCTGGCACTCGTATCCATGGGGCTTTGCTGCGTACACATATGTTGTGCAACACAAAACATGCAACGATCATCTTGCACACGAGGTCTGGGCTGTACAGGAGCTTACCACTGTGACGTCCAGGCACATGAAACGTGACTTCAACACGCCAAATGTGCGCTCCATGATGCCCCTGGTATGTTTGTGGGCCACATTGTTCTGCCTCTGGGCCTGTGTGTTCGGGGCTCGGAGGGGTGTCATTGCAGAGAGACATGAGTCACGACCACGTACTGCATGATGTGTTGGCAGGCTCACTGGTTCATTGGTGTGTGACATGTCCTGCATGGCCCAGGGTTAGACATGTTTGACTTAGTGATTCCTGTATGACATGTATTGCTTGTTGCACATGAGCTGTATCACTGTGTACTACGTAGCCTCACTGCTGCACCTCCCCAAGCACATTCACTAGTGTGCGCAGTGCGATTACATCACATGCACCCACTACGGCACACCATTGACATGCCTGTCTGCGCATGTACACAAGCCTAGGTACAACACAGTGATGATGCTGCGCAGAATGTGGCCGGCCACTTGTGTGTAGGCCCATTTTAGGGACAGGTCTGACACAGATGTAGAACACCTGTCTGGCTGAAGTCGAAATGCAATTGAGGGTACATCTTTGTCTCATGCTGCGCTAATAGCTACACACACAACATTTGGCATGTGTGATCCCTGACCCCGAGCGGGCATGCCCTCCCTCATGTACCCCCTCGGCCGACCACTCACACTGGGGGCATGCCACATAGCAACATTGTCGATAGCGGGACGGGTGGCGCAGACACTACAACAGAGACACACGCATAACCCACATCCCTGGCAAGGGCCACACTGAACTACACCCAGATCCACGTGTGGAGGAGCCACACCCCTATGCAGTACTATCGTACGCCTGTCTACCCCGCTTACGCTCACATGAAGGTACGACACAGTAACATGTCCCAGGTCTACACCACTGCCTGCGATGACATGGTTGCGCATGCTGTACACAGAACAATGGAATGTGGAATGGCACCAGTCCCACGTGCATACATAATGACCACACAGACACACAGGGGCCGATTCACAAAAACTAACTTAAGACAAAATCCTAAACGTACTACTTTTGGTATTCACAGACAGACTTAAGACAGACTTAAGACAGATTTAAGACAAATTTAAGACAAAATGCTAACTTCTGTGAATACCAAAAGTAGTAAGTTTAGGATTTTGTCTTAAGTTAGTTCTGTGAATCGGGCCCACTGAGTGAGTTTGTGGGACTGGCTACGGGCACGTGCTCCCCGCTCCTTTTATTGCCAGGGTCACATCTCCAGTGACGCCTGTACTGGATGGGTGTTGGGTAGTGTAAGCCACCACTCAGGGGTTGGGTGGTGCTGTCAAAAACCACAACAGTGAGCAGACAATCAGCATTACAAGGTATGGACATCATGGGTCTCTGACTTGAGCAACACAGAGTCTGGCCCTGGATGCACAGCGGCAGGCACAGGCACACCGCCACAGGACGGTGACTTGAGGTGCACTGAGGTAGGGCCATGCGAGCTGAGCGTGTACTCGTCAATGTCCAAGGCGAGAGTTGCGGAGGGCTGCGGAGGACAGTGGAAGGTGTCCCTTCAGGGCATGATGCAGAGGGCAAAAGCACGTAGGAACAGGCAAATGGTGGAGTTGAATGCTACAGACTCCACTTTTCCACCTTGTCAGAATCCGCTATCTGTAGAGGAAGACAACCTCCAGGCAATGGCTCCAGATGCCACCGACGTACAAACAGAGATCGATCATGCATTTCAGGGCACACATTCAGTAGCACCAGAGCTGGTAGGGGATGCAGTCTGCGATGAGGCCTGTACAATGACATTGACTGTGCCATGTAGAGGGCAAGGCTCAGTTCAAAATGTGTGACCAACTACACCGCAGTGTGTGCCGGAGCCAGCGGTCATCAGGGGCCCACAGACACATGTGGTAGGCAGGCACTGCACAGAGTCAGTAGCACCAGTGCTGTTGCTGGTAGTGTCCCATCACCTCCTTAAAGGTGAGCCTTTTCTCCTCCGGACTGAAGCGCGTCTTCCCCTTACTCATCTCCTTGCAAACTGTGACCTGTACACTGCCATGAAGATATCAAGACTCGGTTCCGAAAATGCGACCCAGTTGGCCACAGTGTCGGACGGAGGCAATGGTCAGCCCGGGTTAACCGCTGTCCAGCCATTGCCTCCTGGATCTTAAACACTCGACGTTGGAATGGCATCTGTATTAGATTTGTGGGTGACATAGGTAGTGGAACCAGAGCTGAGCGTGTGTTTAGCCAGCGACGTGGCCTGCTTGTGACGGACTGCATTGGATTGGTGTGAGGCTTGCAGGACCGCAGTGTATGCCGAACGCCGCAGTCAGCAAGTGCCCACAGACACGTTTGATGCAAGTCCTATGCACAGCCTTGGTGGCACTACATCGAATGGAGTATAGTGACATAACCTCACCCGTACATAATGCACTCTGCCATGGTGTAATCAAGACTCCGTTCCAAATGTGTGTCCTACTTGTCCGCTGTCTGCACCGGTGGAGTAACCCTGGGCGTAGTTTGCATTGCAGCACTACACATAGCTTCACGTAGTATACTTTGAACTACACGTAGTGCACACTGATAGCACTGTGTACTTGTCTGCACTGTGAAATAATTACAAATGGCATTCTGCACAGTACAGTTATGATAACATAATTATCTCTATCTTTATATGCTAAAGACTATATAGTACTTTCATAAAAGTGAAACTGAAAAATTAGCAAGCAGTGAAAGAGGCGATGATTTTGGGATCCTCCCTAACTTAGGGAGAGTACCAAGCAGATGCCTTGAAAACAAAAAGCACATCTTGTTGAATGATTCGGTGGTGGTCCCATCCTCTTAGGACCACCCCAAGCACAGTTATTGGCAAAAAAACAATCCCAACCAAAGGCCCTGCAAAGCATTATGGGATGAGATTAGCAGTGGGCAGTGACTATTATATAGTATCAAATATCAAAATAATTCTACTAAGAGCTGCAGTTCAACTGGTGGTTATCAGATGTCCCTCAATGCCCAACTGTCGGCAGTTGGGCATTGTGGCCTGTCTGCACTGGGTGGGCAAGACGGGTTCGGAGACCAGCTGCCCGGGTTGGAGCTGGCGCACAGGATTTCAGGCAATGTGTACATGCTCATTCATGTGTCACTTGCCTCATTCGCACATGCCTGGTTCCCACCTCTCCCAGCAATCTGCTACTGTGTGGCTGAGGTGCCATGCTATTGATGGCTTGTGTACATGGCTAGCCCAGGTTCCCATAGTAAGTTGTGCTGTTGTGTCTGGTGTGTGTAGAACCGGCTTTTTGGAGACCCCCCCCCCCCACTAGGAGAGTCAAAGCCAGTGGTGCAGGGGACACCTAGAATCTTCGGGGTTCTTCTTGCTCAAATCATACATTACCAAAGAGACCAGGACAACCAGCCGTGGAGGGAAGTAAGTTATTTATTAGCTCGCGCTAAGGACAGAGGTCCCAGAATGGTGCAAAGACAATTCTACGGAGACTGCTGTTTTACTCCACAGCTTACACATATTTATAGCGCTAGCCACGCCCATTTGTACAATACACAGTTACACATTTTGATAAGTTCCTCAATCTGACAAGTTCTTTGTCAGTCTTGTGGTGCAATCGTGGTCAGGGGACATCTGTTCTCTGATTAGACAATGTCCACAGCCCCGTGCTTCCTTGTCCAACTGGTGTGGTCACAGTGCACAGCCTCGTGCTTCCTCTATCAGTTGGTGTGGTCACAGGGCAGCTGGTCGTGACAGGTCGAGTTACCAGCAATGGACAGGATGTGGCTGAGTCTCTGGCACAACTGGGGGGTGAGGCACAGAGGCAGCTTCTAGGAAACTGCTCGACCACAAGGAGGAAGGAGGGTTGAGCAAGCTTCAGCATGGACATGAAAAGTAATTCTTCATCAGGTTGCCAAGAGCATGGCAACACAAAATGGAGTCTTGATGGTTATTTTCAAGCACAGTTCAACAGTCCCTCCTTTTGCCATGCAGAGGCAACAATCAGTCGTCATCTAGGTCAATGTCCATCATCTCCTGGACCTCTTTCTCGACCATCATCATGGCATTCTGGTGGTGTGTCAGGTGCAGGTGCAGACCATCAGATGTACTTCACTCAACAGCATCAGTAGATGTCGATGTCGTGTCCATCTGACGCTTTATGATGGGCCCTCATGGATCGTGGAAATGGTCTGGTCTGTCCTCTTTTTGACTGCTGGGTTGCTCAGGTCCTCTGGTGACAGATGGTCATCACTTTCTGGTACCGTCATCTCAGACGTTGGGGCGCTGCCTTGCATCTTCTCCCCTAAATCTATTCATGGCGTTGGTTCACCGTCTGTGGTCCAGTTCACCTAAAACTAAAAGAAACAGCTTTTATTTTTCTTGCAATGACCCTGTATCCATAATCACTTTAGAAGTCTTTGCCCCATTGCAGGCAGTCATAAATTCAGAGCACCAGGCCCTTTCTGGAATGTTCCATCAGTTGCTTTTACTAATAATTTATTTATTTATTTTTATTTTGGAGTTAATTTACTCCTCCTAGCCTCAAGTTGGAGGGTGGTATGGGGTATGCATGTTATACTTTATTACCAAAACCAACCTCTTCAGCATAAATGTAGTCACAAAGGGCCATATGTATCAAGGCAAAATGGGTTCGCAAACGCCGAAATTCGCAGAATTACGGCGTTTGCGAACCCATTTCCGCTAAATGGTATGTATGAAACTTTTTTGGTGCAAAATAAGGAATCGCTAAATTTGCCATTCCTTATTTTGCGATTGCATTTAAGGAATTGCAAATTTTGCGATTCCTTAAATGCAATGTATCAAGGGAAAAACATTCCAAAATGCCATTAAGGATTCGCAAATTACCACCAACTTCTAGTTGGTGGTAAGTTGCAAATTCTTTAAAAAAAGCATTTTCTTAAAAATCAAAAAGTGCCATGTGACGCTCATACATGCCCTTAGGGCATGTATGAGCGCCATATGCGCACACATGTCATTTTCAGCGGTGCAGCAGGGTGTTCTTGAAACACCCCTGCACCCTTGAAATGATTCTCAATTTGCAATTAGCAAATTGCTAATCGCAAATTGAGTATAATTTCACATTCATTCCTATGGGCCTCCTGGCCCATAGCAATGAATGGGAAATTATTCCTTAATTGCGATTAGCAATTTGCTAATCGCAATTAAGGAATTTTAAGGAATCGCTAAAACCCAGCGATTTTCTTCATACATACCATTTTGTGATTTCTTGCAGCCGAGCATGGCGGCAGCTTAGAGGGAGAGCTCCGTGAGTAGGGCGGCCTTCTCCAACAATCCGAACACATATCCGCTACCGACAAACCTCAAAAGGAAGGTCCCGAGGCCCAGGACCGAGTGGCACCGACACCGGGAGATCCGGAACGAGACCGGGACCGGGTGACGTCCACACCAGACCTCATCCGGCTGCGGCCCAAGTGACTCCGGGAAGCCCCGAGCTATAGTGCACCAGGAGGCCAGGCGGAAGTACTCGCGGCCAGGGAGGAGTCCGCCGGAAGTTTGCCTGACCGCGACAACCGGAATTCGTGGTAGAAGTGCGGAGCAGTGGAACTCGGCCGTACAGTGGCGAGGCTTAGGAGGGACCGTGTGCGGTGACGGCGACGTCGGAGGAGCGGAGGAGACGTGGTCGCCGTGTGGAGAAGCCGGACTACGGGCGCTGTGACCACGAGTGGCGGCGCGCCTGTTAACAGCGTCACCAGTACCAGAGACATAGCGTCAGCCCCGGGGAAAAAGCAAATACCATCCGCTAGCCCCCAGATGAGACTGTGCAGACGGAGGACAAACGGGCGATAGTGGCGGCGGAACTGTATCATACCGTCAGAGGCAGAGCACTGAAGCCATGGCACCGGAGGGTGAAGAGTCTCTGCTGAACGTCTACTTGGGGAGACTCGACAGTGTGCAAGCAGCTGGGAACCGCATGAAGGAGCACAACCTGGAAAGTGAGACCGGCACACAAATCTGGGGCGGCGCCCGGAGAGCTCCCTCATAAGCACCTGTGCTTACACACTACATCCGGAGCCCAATGAGTGATAGGGGCAGGTTGCCAGCGAGCTACAGTGTGTGTGGGGTGGCAGACTTTGACTGGTGGCAATAAAGAGGTGTGGACTGGCAAGGCACGGACCTGCCTGAAGGGCACGGTGGTTCTAGAAGGAATAGTCACCCTCCTCCGTACTCCTCACCATTGGAAGCCAGCGAGAAATTCTAGTGGCAGCGGTGCTCTGAAGGTAGCAGCATGACAGGCAAGGGCACAAGGGGCAACACGACCCAGGCCCGCCTGGATAAATTCGCCTATGATAAGAACAATCCTCATCACGCAGAACCAAGGTCATCCATGGGGAAGCCAACAGATGGAGAAAGGAGCCAAAAAAGTGACGCTGGAAGATGTCCTGAACGCACTGACGCAGGTACAGGCCACAGTGGGGTCGATCTCCACGGAGGTCACCCTAATACGCACAGACTTCCACAAAATGTCAGAACGTGTGAAAGAAATGGAAGTGGTCATGAAATCCTTAGAGGGAGATGTGTCGGAGCTACAAACAGCAATGGAGTGGATGGTGGCGGAGAATAAATCATTGAAGGAGAAGCTGGACGACCAGGAGGGACGCTCGAGGAGGAATAACGTCCGAATTCTTGGGGTTCCGAAGTCTGAAGGCACCAGAGCGACAGACCTGTATGTGGAAGAATTGATTAAAACAAGGCTCCAACCCAAAGGCCTTTCACATTTCTTCTCAGTCGAAAGGGCGCACAGAGTCCCGGGAGGAAAGCCAAAACCGGGCGCACCGCCGAGGCCGATACTGGCGCGGCTCTTCAACTTCCGCGATCGGGACGTAATCCTCCAGGCATATTCAATGCTGTTCCCGGCCAGATTGCGGGTGGTGGCGGACAACAAAACCTGGTTCTTTGACACACCGGACTTGGCCCACGAATGGTTGGAGGGTTGGCGACAGGTCGGACAGCCTCGCCACTCGGATAGAAACCACCGGGGTCAGCGAGCTGGAGATCACACGGGATCACAAACGTCAGGACCTGATGATGCAGAGCGGTCGCCGGCGCGGGAAGATGTAGGCGATGAAACTGGAGCGGGACACTGATCACCCAGTACCCACTTGAGTCTTAATTAATGTGGTACTTGAGAAGCGGTCTGCTGCTGGACACTGGTCTAAGGGACTCCAAAGAGGGTATAAGGGGCCGCCGGCTCCGGGGGGTCTTTCACCCCAGCAAGCAAGTATTCAGTTTGAGGGAAGGGTAAAGCACTCTGCTAAGTTGGGGGGGCGGGCGGTTCAATGTCCGTATAGCAGGGAGGCAGGGAGGGGGGGGCACAGGAGGGGATGGTTCTTGTTTTTCAGGTTCTACAAATAAGGGAACTGTTGGTAGTATGGTTGACTCAATATCTTACGGCAGGACACGACGACATAGACACACTGGCTACGTCATTGAAGGGTGCGGCGTGCGCACCACATTCCTATACGCACAATCGACTTCTGAATGGCTCGCGACGCAAGGGGTGACACTCATGTGGGGGGAGCTCAAGAGAAGCAAGTGGCATCACTGCAGATAATGATGTGGAATTAGGCGACAAAATTAAAAGGGGACTGGTTATGCAGAGTATAAAGCGAATAGGCCCAGCACTGGTCCTCCTGCAGGAGATGCATCTTACGGGAAAAGCATGTCAGGCATTGGCTAGAAGGGGTTACCACATGGCAGTGCACTCAGAGTTCACATCTGGCTCACGAGGGACAGGCATTCTGGTACGGAAGTCATCCCCCTTTATACTTCAACACACCAAAACAGACGACCAGGGCCGCTTTGCGGCCATACAGGGTCAGTGGGAGGGCAGACCACTAACCATAGTGTCAGTTTTACATCCCTCCAGCACTCCACTCACTCGCTCTTCCAGCACTGGGGAAATTCCTCCTAGAATTGCCGGCGGGAGACCTTATCCTTGGTGGGGATTTTAACGCTGTGGCACACGATACGCTGGATAGATTCCCTGTCCGATCACAGACGGCTGGATCCTCGCAGTTCAGCGGCTTTCTGGAGGCACAGGGGCTGACTGACGTGTGGAGACACATGCACCCCAACACACAGCAATACACCTACTATTCTGCAACGCACAGTAGTTTGTCACGCATAGACTACTTCCTGACATTGGGTGACAATCTCCTAACAATTGATGATGTTAACATCCGACCCAGGGGCATATCAGACCATTCCCCAATGATATTGACTTTATCCTGTCAAGAGAAGACCCGCAAGAGGTTGTACCCGATTTACCCGGGGTACCTCAAGATCCCGACAATAAGAAAAGACCTACAGAAAGCGACCCAATATTATTTTACTGAGAACACGGCATCAGTAGCGTCACCCTCGGTCCTATGGGAAGCGTATAAGACAGTCCTGAGGGGGAAAGCTATATCATCCAGAGCGGAGTACAAGCGATCACAAAGACGAGAAATGACGGAGCTAGAATTAGCTCTTCACACGGCAAACACAGCGCACATGACAGACCCTACACCGGGCACGCTCCATGCACTGCAGTTATGCCAACGGCAACACGATGACCACATGAAGCGCTTGACCATAGACAGCATAGCGGCAACCACACATAGGATTTACGATGTAGGGGATAAGGCAGGGAAAATGCTGGCCTGGTTAGACAAGAAGAGGGGTGGCATTAAGAGTATAGTGCAGCTAGGCGCGCCCGATGGGACAATCCTTATGCGCCCGGCAGATATAGTTAGCGAACTGGCCGACTACTTTCAAAAGGTGTACACCCCGAATGAAGCTGTCACGAGGAAAGCAGCACTGACTTTCCTCCGTGCCATACCGACACCTACACTCACACCGGATGAGGTGAAGGAGCTAGAAGCTGACCTCACGACTGAGGAAATACAATCGGCCATTAATGCCGTACAATCTGGCAAGGCTTTGGGCCCCAACGAGATCCCAATTGAATGGTACAAGACAATGTCAGAGACATTGAGTGCACCGCTTATGGCAATGTACGTAGAAAGTCTGGAGCTTACTGAACTCCCTCTAGACCAGCGCACAGCAACAATCTTGGCAATCCCGAAGCCAGGGAAACCAGAGACGGAATGCACGTCCTACCGCCCAATATCGCTCCTTAATGCAGAAGCTAAGATCTTGGTGAAACGTCTAGCTACTGGATTACTGCCTCACCTTTCACACTTGATCCACCCGGATCAATCAGGCTTTATGCCACATAGAAGTACCGCTTTAAACCTTCGCCGGGTCCATGGGGCACTGGCACGGGCACCACAACTGCAGGTGTCGGCGGCAATACTGTCCTTGGATGCTAGAATGGCGTTCGACATGGTCGAATGGCAATACCTGTTTGCAGTTCTTACCCACATGGGGTTCGGTCCCAAATTTATATCATGGATACAACTTTTATATTCTAGCCCGATAGCACATGTCACTGCGAACGGGCATATATCACGCACGATACAACTGGCTAGGGGGACACGCCAGGGCTGTCCACTGTCACCTCTACTGTTTTCCCTGGTGCTGGAGCCGCTAGCCACTTTAATAAGGACTACTCCGCCCTTGAGGGGGATTAGCTGGGGGGAGAGTTGGGAAGACATAGTCTCCCTTTACGCAGACGATATGCTGGTCTATTTGATAGAACCAGACCGTGGAATACCGGAACTCCTTGAGATGTGTGATACCCACGGGAAGGTGTCCGGATACACAATAAATTGGACAAAATCAGTAATTTTTGTCTTGCGTGGCCCAACGCCGATCCTCCCCCCTGACTGTCCGCTAGAGATAGCGGAGACCTCCTTCAAATATCTCGGGATTCATGTCACCCGGGACGCGTCCGACTTCTATGACAGAAATTTGAGGCCGCCCTTTGAACGCCTGCGGCGCGATGTGAAACATTGGAAGGCCCTTGACGCTGCTGGAGAGGGCAGCGCTATTTAAAATGATGGCGTTACCACATTTCCTTTATGCGCTTGAAAATACCCCCTACTTGGTGCCACCGCGCTATTTCCAGCAAGTGACGGCCATGGTGTCCGGTCTGCTATGGGGAGACCGCCCGGCACGAATCGCCCACGTGAAGCTAAACAGGAGCTGGTACGAGGGAGGGATAGCTTACAATTGTATTACTGGGCAACGCAACTTAAAGTCATTAACCACTGGCTGCATGCCCTTCAGGACGATCCCACATATCGGGCCCATAGAGTGCAATTGGGCACACAAAGCTTACTGACGGCGCTTTATCTCAAAGGAATGGCGGCGAAGCTTATGGGGCCCACACAACACACAGTAGCGCTATGGTATAAAGCACAGACAAAACTTAAATGGGGAGGAGTAATCACGAAACTCACCCCATTTATGGGACGCCAAAGCACTGGGTCATTTGCGGCGGAGCAAGGGATTCACACAGTGGGACAATATTGGTATTTCGACGGTGGGAGACCTGTGGACAGACGGGACGGTGGTCCCTCTCTCCCAGCTTCAGCAGCAATATGACCTAGGCCCAAATGAAACATATAGATATGTACAAATTAGACACGCACTATTGATGGCACTACCGGAAGGCTCGGAGGTCCCCGAGGCCTCTCCTATGGAAGACCGATTACTCACTGACTTTATGCAACACAGCGCCACCTCACTCACCTACCGCAAGCTGATAAACAACCTACCAGACCCAATGACCAAACTACGAGAGAGGTGGGTGGGCAAACTGGGGGAGATGGATGAAACAGACTGGAATGCGGCACTAGCATCCCCAAAAGAAGCGGGCATTTCAGCTAGGTTCAGACTGGTGCAGCTTAAGATACTGCACCGGATATATTACACAAGGACCGCCCTCCACAAGCTCCATAGGGCGCAGCACCCTTACTGTCTCCGAGGATGTGGGGAGGAAGGAACTATGTGGGAATGCCCGATTATAATTGAATACCGGAGGCAGGTAATGCGCACCATCCCCCAAACGATGGAAGTCTCCCTTCCCGCAGACCCCCGCAAATGCCTGCTGAATGTGTGGGACCCACATGATCTCACGCGCCAGGGACAACTTTGGGCCACCATGGGCATTATGGTTGCCAAGAGAGATATAGCACAGAAATGGGGGGGGCGACAGATAATCCTACATTAACGCAATGGTGTAACAACATGGACGTTCTCATGCTGACAGAAAGAGTGGTATATATGATAAGGGCAAACCCTCGTAAGTGGAATAAAATATGGCTGCCATGGAACTGGTATCGGGGGGATTTATGTGATCCACTGAGGGAAGAAGAAGTTGAAAGCTCGGACGATGAGAGGGAGGAAGACTGAGACTGCCCCACAGATAGTAATGAGTGGTAGTGGCAACGATTACCGCACGATAGGAATGCGACCGGGTAGGATGTCCGACTGTAGCCAGTAGACATGAGACTCGAAACGATTCTATGATTACGTTGACAATATAACTGTGTAGAACATTGTCGATACTGCCGGAGTCACTGCTTGATTTGCTAATATAATATTAAGATTAAATATTTGGTTATGATTTGTTATAAAAAATAAAAGTAAGACGCCAATGTATCTTGAGTAAGCGATGGCTATATAATTGCTGCACATCTCCAATCTGATGCCGCCGGACCTGACGTTGTCGGCTGAAGGGCTGTGTTAATTATCTGTAAAGAGTTCATCTACATGATGCAGCCGGCCCCATGGTTGTAGGCTCGCTGCTGTGTAATGATAACAAAAGTATAATAAAGGTCTTACAAAAAAAAAAACGCTATTTAGGAATCGCAAAACAGAATGTTGATACATATGGCCCTAAGTTATCTCCTTTTATCGCTATTTATGCCCTGGCTATTTATGCTGGTGGGTCCCTAGCCTTGGAGAGATGGCTTTACTGAAGTGCTGCGCCCCAGTAGCTGCATTATTCTTCCCTGTTGGATACACCTCCATTCATTTTGAAAAGATATCCACCCACACCAGCAAATATTTAAACACATTCACTGGGAAGCAACATGCATCTGCACATTCATCCTCCCTTGTGCAATACCAGAAGGTCCCTTTCCAGTCTTGTAAGGGAAAGGACCATACTGCGTGGGGACACAGACCTCTATCTCATCCTGGTAGGCCCTTACTCTCTTCATTATTCAGCTCACATCCATCGTCAATCCTCCCTCTATGTTCATCTGTTGTTGGAGACCATTGTGCTTCCTTTACATTAGCTTACAACAATTGTCTCTGAATAAGCTGTATTGTTTTTGGAATGCTTTGTTCATTAGTCCCATCTGCACTGGCTGTAACATGCTTTCATTTAATGTTGTGTCAGCAATGGCATCATCTTTGGCTAACTTAGTATTAGCTCCTGTGTAGGCTTCACATTATTATTACCGCTATTCTGGTGTATAATAATATTGCTTTTAACAAGATCCTTACTAAAGGATCATTTTTAATAAGGCGCCCTGCTTCTGTTATGCATCCGTGGCACTTCCACAGCTGGCCACAAATAAGAACTGCAAAGCATAATGTGAGTCAGTTTAAATGTTAACAGTTTTACCCTTTGACTAGTATTCATGCTTTTGTCACAGCATACTGGTCATCTTCTTGGGTAGATGTTCCAACTGGCAGAGCTGCACTTCAGCTATTGCTATAGCATACCCTGCTCTGTAATCAGGGTCTATCAGTCTGCTGGAGGAACCGTCAGTGTACCACTCCTATAGACTAACTTTTTTAATGGTGTCTAATCTTGGCGTGGTGCCATTTTCTATAATCTCAACACCAACTTACTTGGGGGTCTTATCTTTTTCTAAGAGAATGGATCTCATCAGAAAAACCTATTACAGGTAATACTTTTGACAAATTAACAGGTGGGCATTTTACATGGTGCCATTATAACCTGTGTGCTTGCTAGCAGGAAAATGTTATGTTGATCCAGACAGCAACAACTGCACCAAATATGGCACCTAGACAATACAGGTATAGTCAACACAATGAGAGCCATCCTCTCCACCATCACAGCTGCTGACCCCTAGTCACTGCAGAAAGCAAGGTCACATAGTTGTGTCCCACAGACATTTCTTTTCCAGCTGTGTCAGCACATAATTGGCAGCATCACTTCATTTGCAATGTTATTTTGCTCTGAAACAGAGATGGAAAGGCAGTTTGTAGTCAGGCAGTCCTCATGAAGGTGCAGTACACAATGTCTCTTTCAATTTCTTCAAGCAGTTTGCAAGTTCCTTTTGTAACAGTCATAGCATCTGCATTCATTATCCATTGGTGGCAGCAGTTCATTATCCCCAGGAAGGACATCATTCCTTTCTTGGTGGGCAGGAGCTTAATGCCCTGAAACCATTTAATTCTGTCAGGTGATATGCTGCGGGTATCTTGGAATATCACAAAATCCAGGTAAGTCATCTCTTTTTGGCAGCACTGGCATTTTGACAAAGAGGCTTCTCTTCCCTCCTGGAGGTAGTTCAGCAGAGCTACAGTGTCTTTTATCACAGACTTTCACAGGCCTCAAGTGATGGAGATGTCACAAGGAGGTTATCAGCATAGGTGTTCCAAGTCTCGCTTTACTGCCTGCGCATTGACATTGGCACTCACAGTGAAAGAAGTGGACTTGGTATTCCAGTATGATGGCTCAAAAGTTTTCACCCAGTGGATGGACTTTAATGCTAAAACCCACTGAAGAGAGAAAAATACTCTGGGCCCAATTCACAGAACTAACTTAAGACAAAATCCTAAACTTACTACCATTTTCGTATTCACAGAAGGTACTTACTTATTTGGGTATTCACAGAAGTTAGGACTCCTAACTTTAGGACTCCTAAATGCCTTTTGTGAAAACCAAAAGTCTTAAAATTAGGATTTTTCTCAGTTTAGTAGTGGTTAAGTTGAGAAAAATCCTAATTTCAAGACTTTCGGTGTCCACAGAAGGCATTTAGGAGTCCTAAAGTTAAGAGTCCTAACTTTACTACTACTAAACTGAGAAAAATCCTAATTTTAAGAGTTTCGGTATTCACAGAAGGTATTTAGGAGTCCGAAAGTTAGGAATCCTAACTTCTGTGAATACCAAAATGAGTAAGTGCCTTCTGTGAATACGAAAATGGTAGTAAGTTTAGGATTTTGTATTAAGTTAGTTCTGTGAATCGGGCCCTCTGCCTCTACAGGTATAAATAATAATATCGTACTGGTGTCAGGCACAACAGACTCTAAGGGAACCACAAATTCAAGGAAATGACTTTATGGGGACAGCATGTTTTCACCAGCCTCTCTTTTTTTTTTAAATGTTATTTATTTTGAATATCACTTTGTGGTGAAGACATTATATCCTTCGTTATAAAGTTCGCGCTATATAAAACTTTATAATAAACTAGCAGCCCGTCCCGACGTTGTCCGGGTATGAATTGCTGCCGGCCAGTAGTATATTGTTTTGTAGGATTTCGTTTTGATAGCATTTCTTATCTGTGACAGGCCTGTGAAACGCTCCGATTCACAGTGCACTGCTGATGCACTTAAGAGTGCGCGTTCAATAGTGTGTGAACTCGAGTTGCCCTACTTTATTTTTCCTTGAAATATTATATAGTGCGAACTCGACAACATGGCATGAGCACAATTTACATTACAGAAGAACACACTCATTTGTGGTAGGCACGAGGAGACAAAGCGATTTGCCTGGAATCACAGGATGTTGAGCTGATGCCGAGATTCGAACGTAGCTCCCCAGCTCTAAAGATCGCAATTCTAGAACTTGTGGCGGGAGGTGTGCCTAAAAGTGTATGTCGGTGCTGGCCATCAATGAGAGAGACCTGTGCATTTTTCAAATCGGTGGTGAAAAAATATGAGTATGTTGCTGGAGATGTGGGCCGCCGTGCCACCAATGTACTTACCGGGGGAGGATAAACACCCATTATTCGGCAACTTTCTTTCCGCATACCATCACTCCGCATACTTTCATTACGAAAGTACCATGACTCCGCAATGCCATTATAACGCATGGCATTACATTTTATATGCTTTTACCACGCATACATTTACAACGAAATTCGTTGTAAATGCATGAATGGTAAAAGCATGTTTTTTTTTAATGTTTGGATAAGGTAAGTATGGGTATAGGGGTACATGTTTTGGGGTACTATGGTATATGTTTTGGGGTGTTTGGGTATTTTAAGGGTTCAGATATAATTTTGGTTATGGGGTACAGGGGTAGTTTTAGGGTTCAGGACTAGGTTTGGGTTTTGGGGTATTTTTAGGGTTCAGGGGTAGGTTTGGGTTTTGGGGTACAGGGGTATTTTAAGGGTTCAGGGCTAGGTTTGGGTTTTGGGGTACAGGGGTATTTTTAGGGTTCAGGGCTAGGTTTGGGTTTTGGGATACATGGGTATTTTAGGGTTCAGGGGTGGTTTTTGGGTCAGGGCTAGGTTTGGATTTTGGGGTACAGGGGTATTTTTAGGGTTCAGGGGTAGGTTTGGGTTTTGAGGTACAGGGGTATTTATAGGGTTCAGGGCTAGGTTTGGGTTTTGGGGTACAGGGGTATTTTTAAGGTTTAGGGATGGGTTTGGGTTTTGGGGTACAGGGTATATTTATAGGGTTAAGATGGGTTAGGGCCCGATTCACAGAATGAATTTAAGACTCAATCCTAAACTTCCTACTATTTTGGTATTCACAGGATGAACTTACTACTCTTGGTATTCACAGAAGTTAGGATTTTGTATTAACTCTGTCTTAAGTCTGTCTTAAGACAAACTTAAGACAAAATCCTAACTTCTGTGAATACCAAAAGTAGTAAATTCATTCTGTGAATACCAAAATAGCAGTAAATTTAGGATTGAGTCTTAAATTCATTCTGTGAATTGGGCCCTAAGTGTTTAAGGGTGTTGGGGTATTTTAAGGAGTAAGGGTGGGTTATGATTATGGGGTGCAGGGGTATTTAAAGGGAGCAGGGTGGACACCCGGAGCTGGAATGTACAGAACCTGTGAAGAAAAAACAATGAAATATTTGGCACAACGCTTGCTTTTTTTCCCCCGTAATCCCGCGCCCCGCACAGGCCCCCAGCACACGATATGAGACATGGCATGAAGAGCGAAACGTAAAAACAACAGTTGATGGACAGAATGCAGAACAATGTCATACATTCACCCCAGTACAGAGATCTGGGCCTAAACCCATACAGCCTGATTCATCAACGGGCCGTTTTGCGTGCCCCTAATAGCGATTCATAGCGAATCGCTATTGAGGACTCGCAAAACGGTATTCATGTAGGAATTGCTAAATAAATAGCGATTCCTACACATTCCTTATTTGCGAGTAACAATTTGCTACTCGCAAATAAGGAATAACTCCCCATTCATTCTTATGGGCCAAAAGACCCATAGGAATGAATGGGGAGTATCCCTTATTTGCGAGTAGCAATTTGCTACTCGCAAATAAGATAGCGATTTTAAGGGTGCCAGGGGTGTCCAAATGACACCCTGTAGCACCCCTTAAATGCACATTTGAACAGGTGTTGCGCACACACATGTCCAAAGGACATGTGTGTGTGTAACATGCAAAAGAAAAAAATGCACTAAAGTGCTTTTTACACTATTTTCGCAATTTACCACCAAGTCAGACTTGGTGGTAAATTGAGACCAAATATTGCGATTTCGCTATTTCTAATTGGTTGATGAATTGCATTTAAGGAATCTCTATTAGAGATTCCTTAAATCCAATTCCTCGCAAATATGCGATTTCGGTAATAGCGATTTTTGCATTTGGGATGATGAATCCCAAATGCAAAAATCACACTCGCAAAGGGCCAGATTCTCAGAATCTGGCCCTTTGCGAGCGCAAATCAGCTTGATGAAACAGGCAGATAGTTTTTATGCCCTACACACCACCCTAGTTCAGATATGGACATATGCAAATCAGCCTTGACCCTGTACCTCATCGGAACAGTCCAGCCCGAACTGCCAAGCCATGTCGTTCCTGGACTGGAATCAAGCGTCCTAGGACCGGTTCCTTCTGCCAGGATAGCTTGACTCCAGTGGTGTGGAGAGCATGGGATTCACGTCTGAGCACACCCAACCCACTCGGGGTGACAAATGCAAAAACAACAGTTGATGGACAGAATGCAGAACAATGTCATACATTCACCCCAGTACAGAGATCTGGGCCTAAATCCATCGTTCTTTTGCATTGCACAGCACCCCTGTTCATACATGGCCATATGCAAATCAGCCTTGACCCTGTGCCTCATGGGAACAGTCCAGCCCGAATTGCCAAGCCATGTCTTTCCTGGACGGGAATCAAGCATCCTAGAATAGGTTTCGGGCTATCAGCCATCTTCAGCCAGGATAGCTTGACTCCAGTGGTGTGGAGAGCATGGGACTCACGTCTGAGCATGCGCATTCAACTCGGGGTGACAAATGCAAAAACAACAGTTGATGGACAGAATGCAGAACAATATCATACATTTGCCCCAGTACAGAGATTTGGGCCTCAATCCATCGTTTTTTTGCACTCCACACCACCCCAATTCAGACTTGGCCATATGCAAATCAGCCTTGACCCTGTGCCTCATGGGAACAGTCCAGCCCGAAGGGCGGAACGTACCACACGCCCCCAGCGTTTGTTACGCCCCCCAGCACACGCACACAGCACAATGCAGACACGCCCAAAAGGGACTACTTTTCTGGCACGGTTCTTTTACCTTTTAAATGTATATGGTGGGCGTCTGCGTAGCCTATGTCCTTCTGCTGCAACTGCCCTTTCCATCCCTGTATTGGGTGTTGTGATTGGTGCTGTGGTTCCTGAGATTACCCGCCTCAAAGGTTTGGGCTCTCTCTTTAGTATATTAGTATGGATAAATGTTTCCAAAACCTCTCCGTTCCCTAGATCTATAAACTTCCTGTTAGTTATGTGTACATCCATCCATTTCCTTTTCATATGTAACAAACTGCAGTCTAACAGCATCATTCATCATCTCTCAACACATCCATACGTGCTCTACAGAGGTTGTATACAACAGAGAATCCTTACTGAAGCTGCAATCAGCAAGTGCCCTGTACTAACCTATTGTTAGGTATTTTGTGAGTAAATTCCATTTATTACATATATATATATATATATATATATATATATATATATATATATATATAAGCAACCCGTCCCGTTGTTGTCCGGGTATGAATTGCTGCCGGCCAGTAGTAAATTGTTTTGTAGGATTTCATTTTGATAGCATTTCTTATCTGTGACAGGCCTGTGAAACGGTCCGATTCACAGTGCACTGCTGATGCACTTAAGAGTGCGCGTTCAGTAGTGTGTGATCTCCCTACTTTATTTTTCCTTGCAATAATATATAGCACGGGAGCGATTTGCGTAGCATCTAAATGAACAATACTCTCAGATGCTTTGAATAAGCAATTTGACATGCTTAATAGCATAGCATTGAAATTATTCTTACATCAAGCTGCAGTTCCACTGGTCGTCCCTAGATGTACCTCACGAGTCAAATGCAAAACCATTGAAACCCTTTCATCAAGCATTTGCATTTGACTCGTGAGGGACATCTAGGGACGACCAGTGGAACTGCAGCTCTTTGTAGGATTCTTTTGATATTGTATACTATATAATATTCACTGCCCACTGCTAATCTCATCCCATAATGCTTTGCAGGGCCATTGGTTGGGAATGTTTTTTTGCCAATAACTGTGTTTGGGTTTGTCCTAAGAGGATGGGACCACAACTAAATCGTTCAATAAGATGTGCTTTTTTGTTTTCAAGGCATCTGTTTGGTACTCTCCCAAGGTTAGGGAGGATCCCAAAATCATCACATCTCCCACTGCGAGCCAATTATTCCATTTAACCATTGAGAAAGTACTACATGCAGTTTAGAATATAAAGATAGAAAAGATTATTTTATCTTATCTGGTTATGTACAGGAAGCTTTTTGCAAGTTTAGCGCTGTGGGGGTGTTTAAGGGTTCGGGGTAGGTTTGGGTTTTGGGGTACAGGGAAATTTATAGGGTTCAGGGCTAGGTTTGGGGTTTGGGCTAGAGGGGTATTTTTAGGGTTTAGGGATAGTTTTGGGTTTTGGGGTACAGGGTATATTTATAGGGTTAAGATGGGTTAGTGTTTAAGGGTGTTGGGGTATTTTAAGGAGTAAGGGTAGGTTATGATTATGGGGTGCAGGGGTATTTAAAGGGAACAGGGTGGACACCTGGCGCTGGAATGGTTTTTTTCCCATAATCCCTCGCCCCTCACACAACCACGACCTCAGCACACAATATGAGACACGGCATGAAGGGCAGAACGCAAAAACAACAGCTGATGGACAGAATGCAGAACAATGTCATACATTCACCCCAGTACAGAGATCTGGGCCTAAAGCCATTGTTTATTTGCACTCCACACCTCCCCAGTTCAGACATGACATATGCAAATCAGCATTGACCCTGTGCTTTATGAGAACAGTCCAGCCCGAACTGCCAAGCCATGTCTTTCCTGGACCAGAATCAAGCATCCTAGGACTAGTTTCTGGCTATCAGGCATCTTAAGCCAAGATAGCTTGACTCCAGTGGTCTAGAGAGCATGGGACTCACGTCTGAGCATACCCATCCCACTCGGGGTGACAAATGCAAAAACAACAGCTGATGGACAGAATGCAGAACAATGTCATACATTCACCCCAGTACAGAGATCTGGGCCTAAATCCATCGTTTTTATGCACTCCACACCACCCCAGTTCAGACATGGCCATTTGCAAATCAGCCTTGACCCTTTGCCTCATGGGAACAGTCAAGCCCGAAGGATGGACGTACCACACGCCACCAGCGTTTGTCATGCCCCCAGCACACGCCCACAGCACAACGCCCACAAGGGACTACTTTGCTGGCACGGTTCTTTTACCTTTTAAATGTATATGGTGGGCGTCTGCATAGCCTATGTCCTTCTGCTGCAACTGCCCTTTCCAACGCTGTATTGGGTGTTGTGATTGGTGCTGTGGTTCCTGAGATTACCCGCCTCAAAGGTTTGGGCTCTCTCTTTATTATATTAGTATGGATATATATATATACTGTTGCAAAATTATATTTATTTATATTGAAGTTGTGAAATGTATTCCTTTATCTCCCACGTTAGTGGAAACATCTTCCATTTTAGTGGAACCATGAGATTCTCCTTGGCCGTGTGTGATATCTTCATCCTGAAAAACTGTGCAACAAAAATACAGATACCATACTCTTATCCACTTTCTGGTATCTTCGCAACACTCCTTGCTAATGTTATTCAGTGGAATAAACCCACCCTGTATATCTCCTGCAAAGTTATTAATTCTAAAAAAAAAACAGTGATATCCTAAACAGATCTGTGGTGTCCAATATAGTTCCAGGAAGGCTAATATGATATCCCTAATATTATTACCATAAATTGAGAATTAATTTTGACCCTAATTTCCCTAAGCACATTATAGATTTAGGCATCATTAGAGCAACATTTTACATTTACCTGTAGTGTTGTACCCTACAATGGAAGAATCAGGATATTTAATTAATATAAAGGAATTTAAGTTGTTTAAACTACTCTTCAACATTACAAGCAGGTATTATATCTATGTTTTTCTTTTAGGACAAGTTGCACTGGAGTTTGCATCTGCTTAACACTTATTTGCTGTAGGGCAAAATAGAAACAAATCTGCTGAAAAGGAATATGTTCCCCCTTCAATCAAACACAGCCCTGTACACACACACACTGTGGCTAACCGCAGCAAAAAATGCTCAAAACTCCCTGCGTTGACAGACTTTACATTACTTGTACAGGAGTGCAGACACTTCTACAATTCTTTCTCTCAATAAAAGCATCTACATTGTACGCTTAGGACCATGCTCCTATGTTATATTATAGGAGCAGCAGGAAAATCCCAAACTGCTAATTTTACAGGCATTGTAGTGGGTACATTTTCTTCAAGAATGATTGCTAAGAAACACATGGGCATCTTGACTGCATTCCACTTTTCATGATCCAAACTATGCAGATTACTCATCCTCTCATTAAAACATCAGACAGGATGGGCAGTAACATAGCATATATATATTCATTTTATTAATGTTAACACTTTTTAAAACAGTATTATTTAATAGCCAATTAAATGTCTCATGGCTATTTCATAGACAGTTTAGACAGGCTCAAAAGAGATTGAGAAAAAGAGAGAGCAACCATATTTTTTCTTACCCTTAATTTGTACAGGAGCTAGCCTCCTTCCCCCCATTTTGATAGTAGGAAACCTGAAACAGGTTTCACTTCTGTCAACACCATCGACCCCTATTTGTAGTATCTGGACATAAACAAACTCTGAGGAAGTAAATAGCATATTTAAGCCATTTAAACAGGTGTACTCACCAGCATTCCCCTTAGCATCAGGGGTACCTTCTACAGAGCAGGAGCTAGCCTTCAAATATCTCCAAATACAGCATTGCCAAAGCTAGTAGGTCTGAAATTGGAGGTCATTCTTTTCATTTTTCTTTTCCAATGCATGCCTTCTTCTACGCATCGTTTTTTTTTTTTTTTTTGTAAAACCATATAAGTGTTGGAGCTGTTGGGCCCTCACCAGTCTAACAAGCCTTTCCAAAAACAAAAATCGTTTTTGGTCTCAAACATTACACATTGCCACAGGAATTCTGTGTACTGTACAAAACTACCTTGTGTGTCAATATGCTCCTTGTGAAACAGCAGAATACTGTCACTCACAGTGATGCCAGCTGATAGAGAGAGAGAGAGTGATAGGCATAATTTTAATATATGCAAAAGGTGCATGTGTACATTTGCGCATTTGAAAATCTGAATCTTTCTAAGTTCACTTTTCCTCCAACCACTTTTTTCTAACCCTGGAAGAAGTTTTATGTCTGCCACTGTCAAGAGTACATTTCCAACCCCTCTCATTATGAGAATATTTTTGAAGAATTGGTGCAAACTCTTAAAACACGCAAGTCACTTGGGGGCATATTACCAACCAATAGAGATAATTTTTGTCTCTAACTTGTTTAGAGACAAAAATTATCGCCGCAAATCGGCGATTTTTATCGCAGATAAACCTTGCTATTAGCAAGGTTTATCGCAAATGCGATAAAAAACGGCCGCAATGCATGAATATCGCTGAAAAGTCAGCGATATTCATGCATTATCGAGCAAATGCTCTTAGCCATGTTATCCACCTCCCATTGGATAACATGGCTAAGAACTGCTCCTGGGCAAGTGTTAGCTTTTGGAGATATTCGCGCTTAGCGCGAATATCTCCAAAAGTTGGTAATAGGAGATAGCGATGTTAGCGACTGTTTTCAGTCGCTAACATCTTGGCACGCCCACTTTGCATGTCATTAGTGATAAATATCACTGACATGCAAAGCGGGGCCCAAGATGGTCACTATCTCCTATTAGCTGTCGCTAACTGGTGTTAGCGACAGCTTGGTAATAGGGAGATAATTTTATCTCCGCTTTCTTGGCTTTTAAAGCCAAAAAAGCGGAGATAAAGCCCCTTGATAATATGCCCCTAGGTTTGCACAGACTCAAAAAGGGAATTCCAACCCTACTTTGTACTGGCTTCACTGTTCATAGTACTTAACATATTTTCTATATTTCGTATTCTTACCTTCATTTGAATTTTTCTCTCCTGATGTTTTAAAAAAAAATAGCTTTCTAGTGCGCTTACCATTATTTTCATCTGAGATCCTGTCTTGTGATGTCTACTTTGTACTTACAATGTGCGCGTACACCCTGAAAGTTAAATACAAAATGTCTCCTGCAAGGGAAAAGTGTTAGGCCAAGTTCCTTCTCTCATGCACTAATGCGCCTAATTTTTTTTTATATAAATCATGAAACACAGAGGTTCAGTACTGAAGATCAACAACCTAGTCAAATGCAGTCATTCATCCATGACATTACTACGCATATTTCAAAATTATTTCCCTGTGTGCCGGTGCAACCAGCAAATCAGAAGCTCCACTCACTATATTCTGGGAGGGTTTCTTTTTGTGGGTAAGATCAATACCTCCTCTTAGCATAGGGTCTCCTGAAAATGGATTGTATAAACCCCCCAAGGGTCTAGCCAATTGTCAATATTTATTGACATAAAGTAACTTAGTTACTTATCAGTCACATGCTTCACTACTTCTTATATGTGTAGGTACACATAAATTATTCTCTAACCCAGGCTCTCCTGCAGTGTATCCACATATCAATTAGATTATTGATACAGAGAATATTTTTAAAAACATTCTCTACAGTCCCCTGTCTATTTTAAATGCCAGTCAATGCCCCTTTTATCAATACTATGTGTTAAATACATATTTGAAGACTTCATGATTAGGGGTCCCCAGAGGAGGAATCTGACAAGATTCCTCCAATGTGGAGGGCCATGTACAACAACAATACCATTTCCGGAATTTACAAAGTCCAGGCATCTCTAGATGTGTATCCTTGATCCAAACGTCAAAGGGTGCAATCGAATATTTACAGCCTATAACTGTGCTTACCCCTTGGCTTCGGCTTTTGCAAAAGTTGAATCCAATACCAAAAAAAATACAATTCACCAAAGAAGTGGGTCACTCCCACTCTTACCTGACCATTAATCTTCCATCACACGGCAAGTGTCACAAAGGTCTCCATCTCCAAAGACTAGGAACCAGAACTGGGGCGTCAGTCGGGGCCGCAGTTAGGTAAAGAACTAACACGAAAAATTGGAGGGTCTATGAGACAAGAGGCTGAGTCTGTAAGGTCCCTATTGAAATACCACACTGTTGGATTGCACAAGACCAGTCCAAGTGGTCACATGACACTAGCTGTGTAGTCGATATCCTATCCGACCACCCACTTGGCGGAGCCTCGTCATATAGGACAACTAGAACCAGGGTAGTGCGTCAAGGCCCAGATGAATTGGCCACACAACCCACATTTCTGGTTCAAACGGTGAAAGTGTCCATGCCACTACATGGTACTGGTCGTGTGCAGTGCAAACAAAAAAGTGAATAAGTGATGTTTAAAATGGCGTTCCAGGCAAAAGAATTTCTTTATTGATATTCACCAGGACGTCAGGTTAAAAACAGGTGTAGAACAGTGTGAAAAAAATCACTGTTTGCTTAGCTATGTTGTAAAAGCGGCCAACATGTTTCTGCCAACTGGTGTAACTACACCGGCATTCTTCAGGGCCATATAGATAAGCTGTTGCTACTGCATGGAAACACGCTAATGTTTTCCTATAAAGTGGAGAAGACAGACCTAGAATCCTCAAAGACTGTCAAACTACTGGTGTGGTCACATTGACCATCCTAACGTATCCCCTTGTGCAAATATCTTGATGGAGGATACACTCCTGTAAAAGAAACAGAAAAGGAGAAAACTATTTTGTGTTCATTAAACAATGTAAGCTAAAAAATGTCATAAGGACCAAAAATAGGCTCAGCAAGGCTAGTCCCTATTAGAACAGCCAATAAATATTATTTAGGTTGCAAGAAAAGTAAACCATAGACACTGCTAAATGTAATTAACAAAAAGTGAAGTAAACACGACTTACCCAGCAGTATGTGGGAGTCAAACCTCACCTCACCCGGCAACGGCTCGGAGAATGAGGCGCCGCTCTAAGCACAAAAAACATATATAAACATGTAAGCCTAAGTGACTCAGAGGGCTTAAATAGTGTCCTGAGTCAAAACTATGTTTTAAAGAGTTTGTGCATATAGAAAACTGGTTGTTAGATTGCCCACAATGATCCTAAGTCCCATGGAGAGTAAAGGAAGGCTGGTTGATTGAAACTAATAAACAAAACTTGACTGACTGAAAAGATCCTCTGTGAAAACATATTCTTCACTAGTGACAATTGTCACATGGAAATGTGGTGTATCTAATTCACAATACAGTTTAAGGTTTTAGGCTGTGAAAAACAAACATAGCCAATGTCTGCATCTAAGGCTTAATTGCAATATTAGGCACATTACAAGTCCTTGCTCAATTGTAAATTATTGTTCTTACAGAAGCAGGTTAAACTATTCAAAGCTAAGTGATTAAACAAAGCTCCTACAACAGTTTGGGCACAGCGCGACGCTCCTACTTACCTCTCCGTCGGTACCTCTCGGCTGAATGCGAAGCCGAAGGGGAGGCGACGAAGAGAGGCGAGGCGCGTGGTTTTATACCCGCTCTGATTGGAGCAATTGTCCGTAATGTCAGACAACTGCTATTCAATTGGCAATGACAATCTGCGAGCGTCTGATACAGCGCGCATGCGCACCACGAAGCGGTCAGTACCTGGGGCATGCGCAGAAGGATAGAGGCGTGCCCTCGGTTGTGTAAACAAGCACCGCTCAGTCGCGCATGCCCCGCTGTATGTTTCAACAGTTTTTAACAAGAGAGGTGGCTCACAAATAGAGCGTGGTCGCTCGTCGTGCTGGATATAATTATAAAACAACCCGCAGAGCATACGATGGAGACAAGGAAACGCTCTAGATGTAACAGTGTCATCTCCATAGTCTGGAGACTTGATGGAGGCACTGTGTAAGTACAAAAGGAAAAGGAAAATAACATCGCCTCATGTTTCTGGCAAATGTTAAAAAAGTCTCTTGATGTAAAGGACGTTATGAAGTTTATGACGCGCCCAGGTTAAATAAGTTGCTTAGAAACACCACAGGGCTAACTTCAAAGTATAGAGACCGTGTAAGGGTATAAGGTAAGAACTCCCCTAACACTGATGTTGGTCGTGTGGCTAGGTGTGAGCCACTAGGGATACAATCTGACCACTATAGACCATGAGTTTAGCTCCTTGATAGACAGGGCGGACACATCATGGGGGACTAAAAGAATAGAGCCACCCGCGATGTACATGCTACCCCCCAGACAGATGCCAATGGGATGAAAGTCATTTAATCCCAATGTCTGTGGAATATGGTTTTGGTCAATGGAAGGGTATGGTGAAAGAACTCTTGTACTTTGATTCAGAATGTATAGAATTGACAAATCCTAAGGGATATGTTTCCATGGAAAATCGAGGATGGTCATATGGACACCCAAGGGATGTTGTCGTTCAACCCTGATATATCAGTCTTCAATTTGAAGATCCAGCGTTGTTCCTTAATAAATAGAAATCGTGAGACATCTGTTATGTGCGCTGGGATGAAGGGTTGTTCTAATACCACCCACCTCAGGTCATCTGCTTTGTGCTTTTTTGTTAGAAAGTGGTTCGTCAGGCAGGTGGACTGTTTGTTGCACCTTATCGTGCTCTTGTGCTCGCCGATACGCAGCTTAACTTTTCTAGTGGTATGTCCGATGTAAGCCAGACCACACGGGCATGTGATCATATAGATCAATCGCTCAGAATTGCAGTTCGTGTGGTTAATCAATTTCCATGGCCTCGATGTACCGATGTCTATGGAAAGGGTCTTACGGGTCTGCGGGCAAGCCGTACAGCTACCGCATGGGTAGTGCCCCTGTACCGGAGTAGTATTCCAGATGGTGTCCAGAGTGGTAGTAGTCTCTCTCCTCTGTGTCCTTGGTCTCGTGTGAACCAGACTGTCTCTGATACTGGGTCCACGTTTGAAGGCAAACAAAGGCCTGGATATCGCACCAGAAGCAGTGTTGAGCATTTTCCAGTGCTTCAGTACTATTTTCTTCACTGTGTTAGATCGAGTACTGAAGGTGTGTACCATTGTAATCCTATCAGTCGGTGTTCTGTTTTGTTGATGTTCAATTAATGCCTCTCGGTTGTTATTGAAGGCTCTTTTGTGCGCCTTACGTATCAGATGATTAGGATAATGCCGTTCCTTCAGGTTCAGTGATAACTCTTTTGCGTGTTGTTCGTACAGGCGATTGGAGGAACAGTTTCGCCGAATCCTCAAAAATTGACCCACCGGTAGGTTATCACGTAATGATTGTGGATGGAATCTCCGGTATGACAGTAAGGAGTTTCGAGCCATGGGTTTCTTGTATAATCGACTCTGCAGGCCGTTCTCTTCCGGAAAAATGAGAAGATCCAGAAATGGAAGTTGCTCCTTGCTGTACTCAACTGTAAATCGGAGATATTGATTTCTTGAATTCAACCACGTATGGAAGTCATTAACCTCCGGAATAGTGCCTCTCCATATGACAATGATATCGTCTATATATCTGCGCCACAGCAACACCTGATGAAAGTAAGGGTTGCTGTGGTTTAGGATATGGTGTTGCTCGAATTGATGCATATACAGATTTGCCAAACTGGGGGCAAAGACACTCCCCATTGAGGTCCCGGAGACTTGGAGATAGAGGTCATCTTGATATTGAAAATAATTCTCCATCATAGCCAGTCTGGCGCACTCCATGATGAAAGGTATTGGAGTGATAGTGTCCGGAGGTTTAGATTCAAGTAATTGCCTGATACAGTCCAGAGTTTCTTGCTGATGGATACACGTATAGAGGGATTCGACGTCGAAACTCACCAATAGGTCGGTCTCGACGTTAAACTCGGTCTCTGCAAGTAGTCGTAGAACGTCACCAGTGTCCTGCAGGTACGTGGGTGTCTCTCTCACTAGTGGTTTTAGAAAAACATCTACGAAGGTGGATAGTGGCTCAAGTAGAGACCCGATCCCCGATATGATTGGACGACCCGGAGGGGGTCTCTTCTCCTTATGTATTTTGGGGAGGCAGTAAAAGTAAGGGACCACCGGATGTGTCGTGGTCAGATACCTAGCCTCCTGAGGTGTAATCCAGCCCTCGCAAGATGCTTCCTCGATAAGACTTCTTATTTCATTGGAGATTCTCGTAGTAGGGTCCTCCGTTAGTCGACGATAGGATTTGGAATCGTTCAATTGACGTACGCATTCCCTGTGGTAAGTGTCAGTGTCCTGGATGACAATAGCACCGCCCTTATCGGCGGGCTTAATTGTAATGTTAGTGTCTTTGGACAAGGTAGTGAGTGCCAGCCTTTCTATTCTGGTCATGTTGGAAAAAGATTTTTTGTTCGCTTGGTCCATATTCATGATATCATGAGTGACTGCCTGCTCGAAAGCAATGACCCTCGCTGGCACTTGATGGTTGAGAGGCGTATATGTAGATTTCGGTCTGAGGCCAGTGTTCCGATCAGAAAGGTCCTCCAAATCTATGTTTTCATTGGCTGATTTGAAGAAAAAATTTAAACGGACCTTCCTGAAAAAAGATTCCAATTCGCATCTCAAATTAAAGGGATCTCCTTCATTAGTTGGAACAAATCCTAGTCCTTTGTTAAGGACTTGAATTTCGGTGGATGTAAATGTTCGGTTGCTCAGGTTTACCACTAGATCACTAGTCTCTTCTAGGATTGTGCTCCTCTGTTGTTCGCAGTCTCTGGGGCCCAACTCACTGACTGTTGGCCTCTCCTTTTCCCGCGGCTTCTGCCTCGGCCCTGCCACAAAAAAGACTGGTCATAGTGGAAGTTTGGGTTGGGTGGGTAGTTAGGCATTTGATGGCCCATAGGGGGTCCCATAGGTGGTTGAGGATAACCCCAAGGTGCAGGCGGCCACCAGGGCCCTGGATTAGGGTAGTATTGAACCCCTCGCCCTCTGTTGGATCTTCTCTGGGGACCCCTCCCTCTCCCTCGATTAGGTGTACCTCTGTTTGAATCACCTTGGTCACTTGACCCTGAATCTGAACCGGTGGAAGAGTAATTAGACCCGTATCTCTTTCCTCTCGAGTTATATACGGGGGCTACATAGGAGTCACTGATGTAGGGGTATGTGGTTTCCATTGAGAAACGTGCTAGATCTTTTTTAAATTTTTCAACTTTGGTCAAGAGGATGTTGTCATAGTATTCTTTATTAGTTTTGTTGGTCTCGTCCAAGTTCTTTTTGAATGGTACTGACCGAATTGCTGCATTAATTTGGCCCTCAAGAACTTGGATTTCAACCAGTAAAGCATCGGCTGTCTTCTTAGCAGTTTTGATAATCAAGATAAGCCAATCGCGTGTGCAGCGCCACGCAATGAGCGCCCAATCCCTTAAGAACCCCTTATCTGTTAGAAAGAGGCGTGGTGTGTTGGTAACTATCAGGCCTGATGGTGCACACTTGCCATGCAAGTATTCGTTCATAATCACTCCATGTATTGTGGTGCGGGAATGATTTTTCTTCATGTTTAATAGAGTCACCCAATCATCCTCAGTTGTGGTGGTGGTAGTGGCAGATGTTGCAGCCAAACCATCTAGGATGCTAGGGTTGTCAGTCAGGAGTGTGTTGAGATCCTCGTCATAGGTAGCCCACTGGAGGGAGGAATCACGCAATCAGAGACCCGGGCCCACAAAGACAATTTTCAGCCAATGTAGTGGCACGCCTCCCTTGGAATTCGACCACCAGGCTTGATGACGACCACCGAAGACGCCCCACCTTGAGGCGCCAGATTGTAGAACCGGCTTTTTGGAGACCCCCGGCCCCCACTAGGAGAGTCAAAGCCAGTGGTGCAGGGGACACCTAGAATCTACAGGGTTCTTCTTGCTCAAATCATACATTACCAAAGAGACCAGGATGGTACAAAGACAATTCTACGGAGACTGCTGTTTTACTCCACAGCTTACACATATTTATAGCGCTAGCCATACCCATTTGTACAATACCCAGTTCCACATTTTGATAAGTTCCTCATCCTGACAAGTTCTTCGTCAGTCTTGTGGTGCAATCGTGGTCAGGGGACATCTGTTCTCTGATTGCACAATGTCCACAGCCCCGTGCTTTCTTGCCCAACTGGTGTGGTCACAGTGCACAGCCTCGTGCTTCCTCTATCAGTTGGTGTGGTCACAGGGCAGCTGGTCGTGACAGGTTGAGTTACCAACAATGGACAGGATATGGCTGAGTCTCTGGCACAACTGGGGGGTGAGGCACACAGGCAGCTTCTCGGAATCGGCTCAGCCACAAGGAGGAAGGAGGGTTGAGCAAGCTTCAGCAGGGACATGAAAAGTAATTCTTCATCAGGTTGCCGAGAGCATGGCAACACAAAATGGAGTCTTGATGGCCATTTTCAAGCACAGTTCAACATGTGTGGGCATGTTGTATGTGAGTTTGTAACGTGTGCATTCCCAGAGTTGTGAGTTGCAGGAATGTGAAGTTGAGGTGTGTGGTGTGTTCATTTGGTACTTACCAACAAGCAGAGCATTTCCGTAGGTGCCATCCTGGAAGCGCCGGTTGAAGATAGACTGTCAGAAGATGAAGGAATCATGCACACTGCCTGGGTAGTTGGAGACAACATTGGTGAAGAGTCCCCGGTGGTCCATTATTGCATGCACATTGATGGAATGCGTGTGCTTTCTGTTGGGGTAATTGTGTGCAGTGTCGGCAGGGACACAAGTAGGACATGTGTGCAGTCTATTGCCCCAGAATCATGCAGAAATCCAGCTACGGCGTAGAAGCATTGGTTGGTCTCCAGCTGTTCCTGCGCCGTGTGGGGAAGTATAGGTACTGGGGTACCAAGCTGATGATGGCATCCAGGACAGGTTTGATAGGGCTGGCTATGAGACTCCTCCGACCCTGGTGGTTGTTGGTTGGAAGGTACCAGAGGCCAACAGGTGCTGCACAGCCAGCAGCTTTGTCTGAGGTGGGATGTTGGTTGTCCGCTGTGTTGGTACCATCAGGCTGTGGGCTATGATGTTCAGGATGCGGAGGATGGTTGTCCTCTTGAGCCTGACATTCTCTGGTGTCTGTGAGGCTGGTGCGTTTTCTGAAGGTCTGCGGTCTGTGTCTGAGCTGCCTCTGTGGTGGTCCAGGGGGGTGGTGCGGGGGAGGTCCGGGGGATGGTGGCGATGGGTATTGTGGGCCTGTTGGGGCTCTGAGCTGCATGATCAGTAGCTTCATGGCATCTGTTGTTCTTCAGGTGTGGCTCTGGGCTGGGCTCCCTTTTATGGTGCAGTTTGTTGTCCGGCTTTGCACCAGGTCAGAACATTGTTTGAGGATCTTTAATAGGGCTGACTGTGAGAGTCCTCCGACTCTGGCGGTTGTTGGTTGGAAGGTACCAGAGGCCAACAGGTGCAGCACAGCCAGCAGCTTTGTCTGAGGTGGGATGTTGGTTGTCCGCTGTGTTGGTACCATCAGCCTGTGGGCTATGATGTTCAGGATGCGGAGGATGGTTGTCCTTTTGAGCCTGTAGTTGGCAATGACATTCTCTGGTGTTAAGTCTATGAGGCTGGTGCATTTTCTGAAGGTCCGCGGTCTATGTTTGCGCTGCCTCTGTGGTGGTCCAGGGGGGTGTTGCGGGGAGATCTCGGGGATGGTGGCGGGCCTGGGGGTGGTGGTGGTGGGTGTTGTGGGCCTGTTGGGGCTCTGAGCTGCATGATCAGTAGCTCCATGGCATCTGTTGTTCTTCAGGTGTGGCTCTGGGCTGGGCTCCCTTTTATGGTGCAGTTTGTCATCCGACTTTGCACCAGGTCAGAGCATTGTTTGAGGAACTTTGATAGGGCTGGCTGTGAGACTCCTCCGACTCTGGCAGTTGTTGGTTGGAAGGTACCAGAGGCCAACAGGTACAGCACAGCCAGCAGCTTTGTCTGAGGTGGGATGTTGGTTGTCCGTTGTGTTCGTACTGTCAGCCTGTGGTGTGTGTATGAATAGCTGCCTGGCCCTCTTGTTCAGGGACCTCTAGGGATTACACGTAGAACTGCATCTCTTGTGTCCACCCCCCTGTGTCTAAACAGTGTGGTTTGATTAGGGATGCCTAGTGACGACCTGTAAGCCAGACCTCTAGTAACGAATTGAGGTACTGTGCCAGAAGTATCGCAAGACCTGCCCGCTGGTACTTCCGCCTTTCTAACAGTGACCTTCCACCTTTCTAACAGTGACAGTGACAGTGACAGAAGTATCGTGAGATCTGCCTGGCCAGTGACTGTACCGTGCTGTCCGTTAACCAATGGCTGCTGCTCATGCTTTATCCTGCTCATGAGAGAACATGAACACATCATTTGAGAAATGAATGCCACTCGTAGATTTACATAAACGGACCCATCTCTGCGATCAGAGATGCGTCAGTATACCTGCGTCAAGCAAAACAACCCTTGCGCCACCATGGATGCTTTGAATTTGCGATCCGGTGCACCATGGTGCAAGGCCTGAGAGCTGCGTCACGCATCTCTTGGCGCAAAGGTCACGCATTGCTGGTGATGGAGCAGGATTTCGCAAAAGGAAACCTGCTAAGATGAACACCCCAATAATATATACTAACAGTAAATAGTAATAGAAAACTAACGTGCACCTTGCATGAACACGAGGGAAACTGCTTTGCGCATGCATGCACTAACGTGAGATAATGCATGAGAGAACTAAACCATATCTACATTGTGTTTTGAAAGAAACTTTGAAGAGGAACACCAAATCCACAGAAGCCCACAACAACTTCAGAGCCGCCACCAACGCCCGCCACCAACTCAGCAGAAAAACGAGGAAAAAAGCGGTTGAAGACAGAATCTCCACACACGTGCAAAACAACAAAGAATTCTATTACAGGACCAGAGGCTTCGTATTATGCTTCTCTTTCTTTTATTTGCTACTCACAGCAGCCAATGAAAACGTTTTGTATGCAAATAAAACTACATTTCCCATGATGCTTGTCCATACATCACATCCTGTACAGCCCTATAAGAGCCACTGCATCCTGTTTCTCTTCCTCTTTCTTTGCTGCTCACGCAGCAAGTTAAGTGCTCGAGAACTATAATATGATATTTGCCTTCTTTGATTGTTAATTGATTTGTGATGATTATGTTATATGGCTATGCTTACACGTAGATAGTGCTACGTTTAAAACTGCTGTTTTGCATTTGTAAGTGCACTTTGCGCTGTTTGCTAAGTAATTTTGGTTCAGCCGCGTGTGGCGCGCTACTGCTTCAAGCTTCATTTGCAATAATCTCCACTAATAGTGGGCCCGATTCACAGAATGAACTTAAGACTCAATCCAAACTTAAAACTATTTTGGTATTCACAGAATGCACTTACTAATTTTGGCATTCACATAATGCACTTACTACTTTTGGTATTCACAGAATGAACTTACTACTTTTGGTATTCACAGAAGTTAGGATTTTGTCTTAAGTTTGTCTTAAGACAAACTTAAGACAGACTTAAGACAAAATCCTAACTTAAGTCTGTCTTAAGTTTGTCTTAAGTCGGTCTTAAGTCGGTCTTAAGTCGGTCTTAAGTCGGTCTTAAGTCGGTCTTAAGTCTGTCTTAAGTCTGTCTTAAGTCTGTCTTAAGTTTGTCTTAAGTTTGTCTTAAGACAAACTTAAGACAAAATCTTAACTTCTGTGAATACCAAAAGTAGTAAGTTCATTCTGTGAATGCCAAAAGTAGTAAATGCATTCTGTGAATACCAAAATAGTAGTAAGTTTAGGATTGAGTCTTAAGTTCATTCTGTGAATTGGGCCCACTGTCTTTACACTAGCGCAGAATCGCGCTGAGTTTAAACATTCTGATGATGCGCGTGTATCGCGTACATCACGCTGTTTCCCGCTGGCCTTCTGCTATCTTCAGGCATGCTGATGAGCTCCAGCCGGGAGCGATAACTTCAGGTGGCTCTCGCTGAGAGCGGAGCTAAGGCATCATGCGGGTGGCCCCCGGGCTCATATTTATTCACCCGCGGAACTAGTATGCTTCCTGTCAGTTGTGTTAGCGCTCTTAGTTGTTCCCCTATAAAGCTTAAATATTTCGTTTAAGGCGGCTGTGCCGAATTGTTTGGGACGGTCACGCGAGTGCGCGAAGGCCCTTCTCCCGCCTCTGGCGGACGCTATGGATATTTTAGAACTTCCAGCCTCAGAAAATATTAGGAAGCCTCCCGTGCTACGGTAATATTGCGCTGTCTTTGGCGGCATGTTTCGGTGTTTCAGGTGTTCCTTGTGTCTGCGCCCCGCTAGGGGGCACCGCATTCTCTCACTGCGGCCCACGCGGCCGTCTAGTCAGACTTCCTTTTGGAAGCACGTGGTATAGCGGATAGCGCTGCCTCCTTTAGAATTGGATGTACAGTGTGCGTCTGGTGTCGACATCTCTGCTATCATATTACGATGGCGCTTGCTCAGCCCGATATCCTCTCTTTTGATGACTTATTCCTTATCTACATAAATGGCCTGGAGAACCATCTGCTCCAAGAGTGTAGGGATATGCCTAAGATTGGAAAGAGATTTATCCCTGCACTGTTGTATGCAGACGATGCCGTCTTAATGGCTCGTACCCCTATGGCCCTACAAAAAATGATAACATCCTTTAATCGGTTCATGCTCAGCCTTGATTTAAAAATAAATTGCAGCAAGACCTTTTCTATGAATTGTGGCACACGCATTAAAAAACAAATGAAATCGATGTATATAAATAACGCCCCTTTAGAAAGAACATCCACCTTCCCCTACCTTGGAATTTTGTTCCACGAAACGGGCTCCTGGACAAGAGCGGTGAAGGCAAGAACGCTCTTGTTTTCTAAGACTATTATAGCACTGAAGAGCTTCACACGAAAACTGGGAATGAAACCAATCAGGGAAATTTTAACTATTTATAATGCAACGTGTGTATCTGTGGCACTGTATGGAGCTGGACTCTGGGGTTATTCTAACACAAAGGCACTCCAAACAGTTGAAAATAAATTTTTAAGGCACATCTTATCATTACCAGAAAGTACAGCGACTTTTATTTGCGGTGATGAGCTGGGGTTGCCGTATATTACAGACACAATTAGAGTACAACCCATTCTTCTATGGCACAGAGTCTGGACTGTGAATGAATGTGTACTAAATCGTGCTATACTACAGGATGTTTTAAAACTTGATAGAGCAAACGGAGTCGAATGGTTAAATTATATTAAAACATTTCTGAAGGAAATTGACCGTTCGCAATACTATGACGATCCGTCTTCTATGGTACACATCCCCAGAAAAGCACTGAAAAAACTCTGTATGGACTGCCTTGGAGAAAAAAGACAGCTTGAAGAAACTAAGAAAAACTCTGTCACTTCCCATCAGCTAATTTTAATAAGTGACAAACTACAGCCATACCTAAGCTTACATATGCCCAATTATGACAGATTCTTCCTAACACGTTTTAGAGCTAATATTGTTTTTAGATTATTTACCTTCCCTGAAATGAACTCGTGGTCAAAGGAATTGCCTGTGTGCCCTTGCGATGAAAAATCCGTACAATCTAACATACATGTTTTATTCTTTTGTAAATTTTATACCTAGCCCCGTAGAAAATCGATCGTCCCTATTCTAAAGGAGATGAATTTGTACGATGTCGCCCAGCGTTTTTAGAATTGAAAAAAATGTTTTTACTGTTGCCTCGTTATCCGAGTATTTTAAACAGGTTTTTAAATATAGGAAATCAATTTGTTTAAACGAACTGTAACAGTGTAAATACTATGTATTATACTAATATCTTCCTTTTAAACTGCTGTACTATTCAAAATTGTAAATGAACTGTGACTTTCTGTTGCTTTTATGGTTATTGCTTTTAACCGAATAAAGTACTTTTTGATCTTGATCTTGACTTATTCTATTATTTACATGTATTCATATGTATTATACCTTTTACAATAATGGCCTGACGGATCTCTGTTATATGTATTCATATGTATTTCCACCTGTTATAGTAAGGACCTTGCAGCTTTCTGTGTTATTTACTGTTCCCTTAGTTTCTCACTCTTATTAAGCGTTCCCGCCAGGAATTGTTTTCGCCCGCGGGCGAGATAATTGAAATGTTCCTTGACCGGTTGGGTTTTAGTAATGTGCGCATCAAGTTGCAATGCCTGTACAATTTGCATTATACGCTTCATGCCTCAACTGCCTAGTAGATGAATGTGTCATAACACGAAACGGTTAACCCTTCCGGTCACACAGCCTTAAGACGCTCCCGTGGGAGTGGAGATGGCGTCCTCTCATCTTATATATTGACTCTACATATATTGGCCCAACTGGACACGAAATCCAGACACAGCCAGGAGAGCAAAGCACTGCGCTGGGGTTCCAGCGTTACTACTATGCCACTGTCAGGTAGTGGTAAAGTATCTTACTAATACCAAGGGTTACGTGTTTAATGCAGGCATGTACTATGTTTGTTCCGAACTAGTAACTTCACAATGTACATCCATGGGTATATTGGGGAATACTTCCTGTCATGGCGCAGTCTCGCGCTTATCTGCCAAAGGCCTTCCCTAGTGGCTGAGTGCGGTTTAGAGCCGATGGCGCTCCGGGGGGCGTAACCCAATCAGGTTCAATTTATACTAGTTTGGATTACGCCCTTCGCACGCATTCTCAAATTGCTCCTAGGCTCCTAATGCCTCAAGTTCAGACGGAGCAATTTTGACTTACACCTTCCCGGCTGTATCAACAGGAGGGCCCTCGGAGTGCGCACACGCTCCTTATAACTAGACATGGCTCTTACGCCCTTGTGGGCTTGAATGACTTGGACTACAGCTTTGCTGAGGAGCCGGATATTTTATTATTTTCACTTCTAGTGTGCAAAGGGTTGGCTCCCCCTCTTACTCCTCCGTGATTGGTGCCTTGCACTACAATATTACATTTAGACACCCTTACACAGGCAGGGTGAGATACAAGGAGGATGAAACGTACATTAAAGGAGCATTCGCCCCAGAATGCACTCGGTGCCAATCGGGATTTTCCGTCCCAGTGTCGGTCACTAGGGCCCCAGGCATACAGTCCCCAGCACGGGGTAGTAAGCCCCATGACCGCCCATCATTATTATTTACGCATATCCTTTGGGCATTGTTTTTTGTCTTGTTTCTTGTCCTGTTTCGTTTTCTTTTTCTTATCCTTTTCTTTTCTCCTATTTCATTTTCTCCTAACGCCAAGGACGGTCTTCTTCCTACCGTTGACATCGACTCCCTCCTGATTGTAGATCTTAATAAGAAGGATTTTTCCAGAACTGTCGTGCTAAATGGTTCAGTCTCTCTGGTGGTTCCGAGGGTTGCAGTGAACACAATACTTTTTTTGGGTACATCTTTCGCCCCATCTCCTCCAAGAGATGTAAATCCTTTTTCGGGAAAATGGATAATTTAACCATGTCAAATGGATGGTCGTTCACCATTAGCTTTGTTGCAAGGTATCTAGAGTATATGGGCATTCCCCTAGATTCCCAAGGATACGTCATAATAACAGTCCTTACATTTGCACTTTCTTTTGGCCATTTTTGACTATAATCCCTTTTGCTTCAGGGTTTCAGCTTCTGGTCCCTTTTCGGGAATACACAATATCATGGCCGGTTCCAGCTACACTTCAGTTCCCCTATGCCTCAGGGGGTTCGTCCTCCATAGGGTACCTCGTTCTCTGGCACTCTCTGATGGTGCAATCCTTCACATATTCCCCTTGAAGCTCACTCTGGAGCTCGCCGTGCAAGAGTTCCTTCGGGCACTTGTTGGTGTACTGGTAATATTAACTTCGTTCCCATTAGTTTCTCTGACACTTTACGATATATTTGTACCCGAGCTACCGCCTAATTAGAAAGTTCCTTATCTTCCTACTAATGGAGGGGTCAACTCCTAATCCCTCAGACAGCCTTCCAATGCCTTATATTGGCAAGGGGTGTGGCGCCAAGGCGACTGACACTGGAATCTGGGGATCACGGTTCGATCCTCGGCGCCAGATTAGCCCAGCACCATGTGACTCGGGCTATAGCTTGCTTAATCTTCCTGACGACCCCTACACATCGAGACCCTTACGGGTGATCGTTCGCGCTTTACAAATGTGAATTATTATTATTACACCTTCACTATCAGCAGAAACAGATCCTAGCATTTCTGATGTATGAAGACCTCCATGTCGACTTCAACACCCATGGCCAAGGGTTGTGTCCTGCTCAGGATGCTTTGTATCCTTTCACAAGATTACCAGGGCTTCTTGCATGTCCGCCGTCAAGTAAGCAATCACCTTTTTGGGTTCAAGGTTCCCGATAACAACGGAAACTTGCCAGGCGCTTAACTGCGTTGCTGGCACTCCCTTATAACTCCAGGTTCTTCAGTCCCTTGCGATTCTTTCAACGTGGAAAGGCCATGTTAGATGGTAGATATATCACACATGACTACTGTGGGGTTAATTTTCCCCACATGACGGACGCTCTTCTACCAAAAATGTGTACATATTGATTTTTCGCTCGGCCTTACAACGGCTGTTGGACCGTTTTTTCAGCTGGTATTTTCCAACAGAGGGTGAATGGATGGGCTTGGGCCAATCTTTCTCGTCAGGTATTCCATTCACTCCCTCCCAGATCAGAATATTCCTAAGGGGACGAGTTTTTTTTCTAGCTTCCCTTATTGATAATGGCCTATTCATACATACTACCCAGGATTAGATTCCGGTTCATGCGGTGATGCTAGGCCTTTATACCTTCGCAGTTCCTACAGCAGGTAACACCAAACTGGATTTTTACAGGTACGATAGTCATTTTCAAACAAGGTTTTTTCATTTTGTTTTATACCAGGATCACAGCTTATCAGGATCTACTACATAGCAAGCTTTCCAGCTACAAATTATGGGTTTACTGTTTTGAAATTTACAAGAGGTCCTAGTTACAACCTGTTACTGCGGTCTCGATAGCCACTGGCTCAAGTCTGCTATAAAGGCAGCAGGGATTCCTATCCAAGATGTTTGGGGCACATTCTGTTCCAGTTGCTTCAGTATCCTAGATATAATTAATGGTTGTTTGTGTTACAAAAAATCTTTTAACATGTGCCAGCGACTATACTAACCACATGGTTGAGGACGATTATGCCAGGGAATAATTTCATACCAAATGTTCGGTCACAGTCTGTTCATGATGCCATGGTTCGCAATGTTATATGATTATTTCTGATTGTTCAAACACCTCAAAGCCTGAGTTTCTGTTTCACCAATATTACAATTCGGTGGGTGAAATGTTGTTGTGTATTATAAGCGTTAAACTAGCATAATACAAAGCCTCCGGTCCTGTAATAGAATAAAAAATGTGCTAGCATTCGCGCCAAGAATTTTCAATTCTATTAAGGACACGGCGGCGAGGATTATCCCACCCGGTTTTATTACTATATTGGTAATAATTCACCCCCATGTATTTGATATGCTGCTTAAGCAAAAGTTACGGGTTTTTCCTGTCTCATTCCTTTCAGGTTCAATAAAGACGATGGAGCAGGTGTGCTTCTGGTTTCGGAGACGTAAACTTCTCAGTCGGAATGTGGTTATTCCACGTTGGAGGATGGTTGTTGGGATTACTTCTCCTTGTTTTGGACTGCAATTACTAATGTTATTGACTGTTAAGGTTCGAGCAAAGAAAGAGAAACAGGATGCAGTGTCTCTTATAGGGCTGTACAGGATGTGATGTATGGACAAGCATCATGGGAAATGTAGTTTTATTTGCATACAAAACGTTTTCATTGGCTGCTGTGAGTAGCAAATAAAAGAAAGAGAAGCATAATCCTCGCCTCCGTGTCCTTCATAGAATTGAAAATTCTTGGCGCGAATGCTAGCAAATTTTTTACTCTTCTACATCATCAAGGAGTTCGCCCAACCCACCTGCGAGTCTACTGACATCCCTCCCTCACAAGACCTCTGCAACAAACTCAGCACCTTTTTCCACCACAAAATCAAGAGCATCTACAACAACTTTGACGAAGACAACCAACACACTGAACCCTCACCAACCACCCCCGACACCCTGAAGCCAGCGATTGACAACTGGACAGCCCTCACCACCGAAGACACATTGAAGACAATGAAGTCAATCTGTTCCCGTGCTCCCACGGACCCCTGCCCCCACCACATCTTCAACAGAGCCACTGACACCATCGCACCCATGCTCTGCCACACCATCAACTGCTCCCTGGCGACGCCTCATTCCCCAACGAATGGAAACATGCGGTGGTCAACTCCCTCCTGAAGAAAACCTCTGCCGACCCCATTGACCTCAAAAACTACTGACCCTCCTCCCTGCTCCTGTTCCCAGCGAAAGTCATTGAGAAAGCCATCAACAGTCAACATGCATCAACAGTCATCGAAGAGCACAACATCCTCGACTCCTCCCAATCCGGCTTCAGAAAAAAACACAGTACGGAAACCGCCCTCCTCACAGCAACAGATGACATCCGCACCCTACTGCACAAAGGAGAAGCAGTCGCCCTCATCCTCCTTGACCTCTCAGCGGCGTTCAACACAGTCTCTCACCGCACCCTAATATGCAGGCTCTACGACGCAGGGATCCAGAACAAGGCCCTCAACTGGATCCGCTCCTTCCTCTCTGACAAAATACAGCGGGTCAGACTCCCCATTTCCTCTCGGACCCTACACCAACCACCTGCGGAGTCCCCCAGGGGTCCTCACTCAGCACTACGCTCTTCAACATCTACATGGTTCCACTGGCCCCCATCATCAGAACCTACGGACTCAACATTGTGTCATATGCAGACAACACCCAACTCATCCTCTCCCTATCCAACGAACCCAACACTACCAGACACAACTTTTGAGGAGGCATGAAAGCCATCGCCAAATGGATGAGAAACAGCTGTCTACAACTAAATACCAACAAAATAGAAGTAGTCGGCCTGTAGTGTGTTTATCTAGGTACCTATATTGATACTCCTATTTCTGACCCTTGTCCGGTTATTAATTCACCAATGGCCATACAACGGCACAGAAACCCGTTTAGATTAAGTCTTAGCGCATGCTGTCACATTAAGCAAGCCCTATTCCTCCAGCCCCCTAGAAAGTACACCGAGTTCTCAAAACAAACCAAACCTCCAGCAGACCTGGGAAATCAGCCGCAGCTATTGTTTTGATTACGTTCGAGAACTCCTGAAAAGAATATAAGAACGACCAGTCCTTATGAAATTCTTACTGACGTCTTATGTCCATCCTTACGTCAAACTCGGCACCTTTCAGGTATAAATATACCGACGCTGCCCTAAGCAGAGACACGGTGGTGACGAGCTTGGAGCAGCGCTACTTGCCGGAGAGCCCAGCTGATGCAGGAAGCCCACGGAAGCTGCCCCTCCCTTTTGACGCGCTGAGAGAGACGCTGCCTTTTCTCCTGCCGAGAAATCCAGCCTCCGGCGTTCCCGGCTTGCCCTCGCGGGTAACTGGGATACCGAGTCCTGAGACAGAGATACCAACCCTCCAGCCTTCTAAATCCCAGGTACTGAACTGACTAACCCCTTACAGAGAATTCTTGAGTCAGATTCTTGGCAAAGCAAACTTAACTTAAACTGCTACTTATTTACTCCCGCCCACGAATTAGGCTTAGGTCAGGTACACCGGGGTAGGCGTAGTTAGAAGCACCAGTTGAGAACGATTAGTCAATGTATATATGTATGTATATCTTTTATCCATTTTAAGTATCATATGGCTAAGAAACCATATCCATGCTTTTACAGTATCATTTTATAATCCTGCCTTTACTGTATGCACTTTACTTAACTATAAGTATTGCAATAATAGCGATTCATTTCTCTTGTATGAGAAAAGAGACTGATCAATAAATAACACCTTTTTATTGAACACGCCCGTCTCTTCTTTTCTCTACAATCTGGTGAAACTAAGAATGCACGTACTGACTGAGTAAAATGATTGTCTTTTGTTTTCACACGACTCTAGAGATATACTCTTGATTAGGGGGAGCAAAGTTGTCATGTTCTATGGTTGTCAGAAACTAAATCCCTTCTTGTCTATCCAGGGAGGTTAAACTCCTCCTTGCCTATTCGAGAAAGTTTCTAGTGAACTCTGAGCTAGCTGGCACACATAACTTTAAGTCTAATATCGTCAGTAGAAGACCTAGTTAACCACAGTCCTAAGTCTATACTATTTGAAGATATTATTCCAATGCGCAGAGCCTATTGGGAAAATAGGAACTACACTACATGGCGCCCACCGGTTTGGATAGGCGATAAATCTAAGGCAAGACATTAGAGTAACTCAGTCGTGCTTTTTCACACAGACCCTTTTTTCCCATATAACTCCAAAGACGTCTGGAGTGGGTGAAAGGTTAAATCCGCCAAACTTAGTAGGAGGAGACTCCTATGTATGGTTTTTGGTTTATTCAACGTTGAAGGATACAGTGTTCCAAAATATTGTGCATCTAATCTTTGTTTCCGTGGAAACCTGATCTGCAACAAACAAAAAACTTCTTGTCAGTAAAATGTCAGACACTGAAGGAGAAAGGGAGACAGCTAGAATAGCAGCTCAACTCATAGCAGATGACCCAAGTCTTCTACAGCAAGACCCGGGTGCAATACTCATCCCGGTCAGCATAAGAAAAACTATAACTTTAAAACTTATAGAAAATGGACTGACACCAAGAGGTGGTACAGTCATATTCGTAATTGAGGCACACGAATATCGGCAGACAGAGGTATTCTATTCATGGATACATTTTCCAGCAGCAAACGCTGTAACAAAGGAATTCCACTATTACAAGATAGAGGAACCTCCGGATGAGTACACTCCTTTCGAGGAGGTGGAAATACCACTCAAATACCAAGAGCACCTGCTCTGGTTTAATGGCGCCCTAAAACATAATGATCACATCACCAGGCTCGGTCCACTAGGTAGACCAGGAGCAACATGGCCAGTTCTAGCCGGCTACACACCACATCCAGACATTGAAAAAATGTCAATACCAGAACTTTTAGTACAGCTAAAACAACTGATTAAAATTCACAGACAATTAGTCCAATATGTAATGCGGACTTCCACAGTCCAACCAGCTATTAAAATTCCACAGCTGACCCCTCATCAGGGGAACACAAATAAAATCACACCACAGAACATACAGTCCTGTCTAGGTAAAGTACCCATTAAAAGGGAACAAATTCCATTCTGGTTAGCACAAAAAATCACTCAAATAGAGGCGGTATTTCCAGATACCACCCCTGTTGAGAAACACAGAATTCTGACTATCTATCTTCCAATGGGAATCGCACCACATGTGGAGGACTGTGACACTTGGGGCACAGTCTTTGCTTCCATTTACACAAAAACAAATGGTGTTCCATCCATGTCGGTAATACCAGATGTGCTAAAACAGATTCAAAGCGAATACGGTCCAGAACCTGCTTTAACTCTGGGTATGAAATTACTGAAAGACTTCAAGCAGGTTTCGGCAATATTACTAGCCAACATAAAGGGGGAAGCAGCAAATGTGGTGATCCGCCAAAGGTTGAAAGAAACAGATATAGCAGACCAACCATTTGAACTTGCCAGAATCATAGAAAAATCCTATGAAGAACTGCGAAGAGATAGTTTGGGTGGGAAACCAGTGAAACCCCAACTAATTGAAAATCCTGAAAAGGTATTTATTAAAAAATAATCTAAACACTTCAAAAAAGAGCTGGGATGGAAATAAACAATCCACTCCCAAAGAAAAAAGATTCCAGTCCAGAGGAAGGTCTCCTCGGCGGAGAGAAAAATCTCCGGACCAAGGACACAAGTCTCCCCAGAGGGAGTCCTCTGAGAAAAGATTCAACCTTAGAAATAGGGATAATTTGAAGAAACCTGATAGATATCAAGATATTGATACACCTCCCTCTCGATCTTTTCAGACTTCCTCGCAGAAATCGGAAAGAAGAGGACGGTCAGAACACAGGGAAGAGCACGTCAAGTCCAAAGACAAAGAACCTGCTCATCAAAATAAAAAGTTAAAATTTCCAAAGAAGAAGGTAGCCAGCATTAAAATAATCGAACATGCCGAGGATCCTGAGGACTCAGCTGAAAAACGGAGAGTGGGCTCAGACAATGCTAGACAGCGCAGCAGAAGTGAGCATAGCTCGCAAGATCCTGATGAATCATCTGGAGACAGTGGACACGAATGAATACATTCAAGTGGAAACTGCAGATACCAGAGTTAGCAAACCTCATAAAATATATGAAATAACTTTACATATAGAGGGAGATAAGACTAGGAAAATAAGGGGTCTATTTTGGGATAATCTCTCCAAGGGCTATGACATCCTTCTAGCTGAAAAAGACTGGCCACCAGAGTTTGTCAGGGAGTGCCCTCATGGCGAAGAAATGATTATGCCTGCCTTCTCAAATCATATTCCAATTCATAAAAAATATACACTTGCAAGAAAGTGGGCAGTAGCCCAAGCTCCTGCATTATATAAAAACCATGTGGGATGGGATGAGGACTCTCCTCCTCACGAAATCCAGTTAAAATCTCAACCTACTGCGCAGAGGCAGTACCCAATCAAGCAAGAAGCTAAAAAACAGGTAAAAGAGATCCTAGATCAACTTGAATACCAGGGGGGGATTGAAGCTTGCACCTCACAAATGAACAATCCTTTGTTTCCTGTCTCCAAACCAGATGATTCATATCGTCTAGTTTTGGACTACAGACACCTTAACTCGTGTTGCAAAACCTTTGCAGTACAAAACTCACACAGTGCAGCACTAATGAATAGCATAGTGCGCAAAAAATACAAAACAACATTAGACATCTCTAATGGATTCTTTTGTCAAAATATAGCACCAGAAAGCAGATATTTGACCGCGTTCTCAATAAATGGCTCGCAGAAAAATTTCTGTTGTTTGCCCCAGGGGTTCAAGAACAGCCCAGGATTATTCTCAGCGAGAGTAACAGAGTTACTACAAATATATGATGACAAGGCATTATCTTATGTCGATGACATCTATCTAACAGATGATGACTTGGATACTCACTTGAAAAGAGTGAACACCATAATACTTGGGTTCGCAGCAGAGGGTTACAAATTTAACTTCAAAAAGTCAAGAATTGCCCATATAACGGTCCTGTTTTTAGGATATGAATTATCAAGTGAAGGCAAAAGCCTGGCTGACAATTTCCTAGAGAAATGTGCTGTAATCCAAGCACCTAGAACACTGAAGAACTTGCAATCAATTCTAGGTTTTCTGAATTTCGGAAGAACATACATTATAAATTACGCCGAGAGGGTTAAACCTCTCTATGACTTAATAAAACCAGATTTTAAAAGAATCAATTGGACTCAAAAACACACAGAAATTTTGAGATCTTTACAAACAGACATGTTAGTTAAAACAAAACTGCAAACACGCGATAACACACGCAACCTTGTGATTCGAGTCATCCCAGGAAGATGCGGATTCACATACCTAACCTCTAATGAGGGAGAAACGGTACCAATAGCATACAAATCACACTTGAACACAGAAGCTGAAAAAACATTCAGCATTAAGGAAAACATTGTTCAAGCGGTTCAAACAGCTGTAGCAAGAGAAAGAGACCAAGCTGAAGGCAGACGTATTACAGTCAGAACAGCAGAATCAGCTTTTGAGGCATTAACAAGCCCATGTAATTTACCTACTATGGCATTAAATCCGAAATGGATACAATGGGAAACTTCTCTTGCTACGGACAAAGTAAAATACTATTTTGACCCGGAAATGACTAAATTAAAATATCTAGAATATGAAAGAGAATATGCTCTGCCAATCGACATTCTGCCCATACGACAGTACGCCTGTGTAATATATACAGACGGACATGCTCAGCCCTCAGTTTGGGGAGAGCAAGCATATAACGCCACATGCGAGATTATAAAAGACGTGTGGCGCGAAGGTAAATTGAAACCTCTGTTTACAAAAAAACAATCAGTGGAAAATAATTCAGAACAACAGACTGAAATAATTGCGTTAAAAATGGCGCTAGATAATGCTGATCGCGAATTCCCGACACTAATAGTGTGCGATTCGTATTACTGCGTCAAATCATACAATAACGATTTACAGAAATGGATTCAAAACGGTTACAAAGATGACACAGGTGCCACAATAAAGCAAAAATCGCTTTGGGAACAAGTAGTTCTTTTAAAGAAAGTACTACCAAAGACTCACGTGATACACTCACTGATTCATCAGCGTGATGGCGTTCACGTTGCAGGGAATTCATTGGCTGAGACAGCCACAGCGGAAGCAACTAAATCGGCTTCTGTAGCTACAAAAAAGCGTACAGAAAAATACATAGACGGGGAAACAATGCTGGCGGTAAAAACGTCATCAAAAGGCGACCGCTCAGCGCTACCCATCATGTATCCACTCAATTATACATACATAATCAATGCAAACTCCGTTCCTTTTGCTCGAATCCCTGGAGTGGGGGATAGAGTAATTCCAAACATGAACAGGAGAGCCTTGTTAATAGCAGACGCACATATGGGTGAGGGTCTTAGACACCGTACACTTAAGGATTCTCTAGAAGAATTACAATCAACATACTGGTGGCCAGGAATGAGCCTGGAACATCACATATTCGCAAGAAACTGTCCAAACTGCAACAGAGATCGCAGGGGTGACCGAGACGGTGTACTGCCGTGGCATTTCGCTCAATAAGGACTAGGCTATCGACATAAAATACCCAGTATGAATAATGCGTCATATTAACATGTAGAGACTATTTTCACTTGTAATGTAGACCACAGCTCTCGGCTGACGTCTGAACTGTTATACAAAGATTTGCAAGTCTATAATGGCATATACGCTAGGAGCATGCTACGTTCTGACCGATGTCTTGCCTTTAGCTCTCGAGCTTATAGGGGGGGGGCATGGCCAGAATGAGCATTGCATTGCGGTACTCTTGTCACTTCCTTCCTGAGGGAAACTGGACGGTGTAAAGAAAAAACCAAAGGCATAAAGCAATCTATAACGGCAAAGGTATTAGGTTCGGGAGCTGGGTGGGTCAAACATTTAATAAGTGTCCAACGTAGTCTTAATAATCTGCCAAGAAATTCTCTGAGAGGTCTCAGTCCGTACGAACTATTGTTTGGGACTAGAATGTTAATCCGGGACCTCGATAGTCAAACTTCAGTGGTTAAAGAAAAATGCTTTGATATCAAAGATCGTTTGGCTATTTTACAGGACTTAAACGAAACAAGAAAAGACCTGAGCAACATAAAGTTGAAACAACGGCCAATAATCACTGAAGAGAAACCACCTGTCCCAGCAAGGCCTGTCTGGATTCCAAAAATCGGGGATCTGGTCAGAGAGAAGATCGCGGTGAAGAAGGAATTTGGGCCTTCTTACAGAAAAGCAGTTCCTGTCTTGTCTGTCAACGGGACAAGATCAGTAGTACTACTGCCCCTTCCTGGTAAAAAGGAGAACCGAGTTGTATCCATCGACCTGGTTAAACCACAATCATGTGGCCGATAACAAGTAGTAGGCCAAGTGGACTCCCAAGAAGTAGCAGAACACCAAAATTTGCTACAACCACAGAGGTTCAAACTGAAAGACTAATCACACCTGATAAACCTACAGTGATTCAACAAGGACTATGCAACAAAGCAATGGAACTTAAACCTCTTAAAACCCAAATTAAGGCTTTACATCAAGAAACTCAATTCTACAGTGATGTAACCACAGACTATGCTAATGAAACAAAGCAAATACCTAAAGCAAAAAGGAATCCAGAAGCAATTGAAACTATTGACAGAACAGCATCCGGCTACTTCATCAACTTCGATGAATTTTCTGAGGATCTGAGTGAACCTGAGGAACAGCCGACAACAAAAACTTTTAAAGACAAAGCAAAGGAACTCTATCTTCAACTAAAAGAAACCTATCTGATTTCTCCATGGATTGAAATTTGGGTGTCACTAGGTATATTTGTCCTCATACTTTGGCTCATCATGGTACTATGCTTGGGACATTTCATTGAGGGAAAATATGCTACAATGGACACAGCAAGTCAGAATATCAACTTGGTCCTGAAACCACACAAGTCTTCCCACATCGAGAAAAGAGAACTTTCTTCAGTAAACTTCACAGCCAATCCTATACCAGGTGGGGTAGCATGGGACAAAACTGATTACGAAATATATGGTCCGGTTGAGCTCCTGAAGTATCCACATCAATTTAAGATTTCATTGAGTGACATTGTAAAACCAAGCACATTCGCTGATGATTGGGACTTTGAAAATATTAATGATATGATGTCTGATCTAGTAATGTCAGCTAAATTTACAGAACATGATTATTTGCAAGGTTCATCTAATTACGATCAAATGTTTTGTTACAACCATTATAGTAACCTTTATCTGCATAAATCTACTCAACCTAGAAATGTTTTAAATTTTAACCAATGGGAACATTGTGCAATCCACCAAAAGGCAGTTCAAAAACATTTTTTGATAAATATTCATATTTTTCAGGGTTTAATACAAGTAATGCAGAAACATTTTATTTCAAATTGTTAAATTAGACAGGAGTGAAAACCATGCTTACAAACACAAAATTGATATATTCGGACTCATTTTTTGAAAAAATGAATACATTCGGTTTTGATTTCTGGAACAATAACATTGAAACGAAAACGATCTGGGGCACAAAAGATTGGCAAGTGCAAGGTATAGAATCATTATTTAGAGCCTGCATGATCCCAGAACAAATTATATTTTTGAATGACACAATTCAACAGACTACCTGTCTTGGCCTAGCCAAAATCAAAGACTTAAACAAACCGTCTATTCCAAAACCAACAACTAACATTAATAGCACTACGAATGTTGGAATAGACGTATCCCATATTTTAAACCAAAACAGAACACATCCTGATTGGAAACAATGGTTGATCTGGCCCACAAACACAAATAACTGTCAAGACATATTCCTGAACAAAATACAGGGGTTCACATTGACCAGGCCAGACCCTAGATACTCCCAGAGACAACATCCAGGGATTGTAACTACATACAGTGTGGGGAAACTCTGCCTTCAATGGTTACATACATCCACACTATCAGAAATTAAGCAACACTTAACTTTACTTAAAGAAGGTGCTGACTTGCGTGATTTCATTATGGGACCACGCAAACAGCGTCAGAAACGTTTCATAGCGGCCTCTATATATGCAGCTTATAACGAAGCTTGGAAAGAAACTCAAATTGAGACAGCAGAAAAAATATGGGAAATTGACCGTGTTAATTTGGAAAAATCACTTTCTGTTGTGGACAATGGGTTAATGACTCTGTCTTCCAGAATATATTCACTGGACAGTATTGTATCTTCTGCAATCAATATAATAGAACAAGACTTACTGATGTTGCAACACGGTCAGTCTCAATTACGTTCTATTGTACAGCTTGGCTGGACATTACAAAATCTGCGTTCAGGCTATGTGCCTTGGCGTTTAATCAACACAACGTCACTATTTAATATCTTTAACCTTACTGATAAACAAATCAGTTTGGCACAAAAGGGTGCTGACTATACAATTCTGAGCATTGAAAAACTTGAGAGATTACCATTGACTATGTCAGAACGACCTGTCATTGAATGGATAATACATGGGATAATAAATATTCCGATAACAACTTTCCAGTTTCAATACTGCCAAAAATATATACAGGCAGGCCAGTATGAAAGGTTGGGTAAAGGATACATTAAGTCAACATGGAACTTACCCTATACACACACATGTGTCAGTAATAAAGGACAGAGTGTATTTATTAGTGGTAATAATTGTGAAAAATCACTAAGTGGCATACTTCTGTGTCAGGGTATAAGTTTGCATGGGGCCTGTGAAGGGACTTCAAATAACCTTTCATGTCACCAGTAAGGCACACCTGCAACACAAATAGAACCATTCTTTAGAAGACTTTCTAACGGGAGTTACATTCTAATTGTAGATCACAGATGTTGTGGCTTGCTGCCAGGAAAACCTTATCTTATAAGCGTGACTTCCAGGGTCATATTGTTCCCGATTGATGCTCCAGACAGGGAGGGAAGGTTATGGCCCAGTTTAAAAATCTCTTCTATTCGAATTGATACTTTAAGCAGAATGAAGACTGTGCTCCTACAGACGCCAACCCAGTTGACGTCATCAAAAGAAACGTATGATCTCCAAGTTGCAAGGACAACGGCAGAGATTCATTCAATGTTATCAACGAATTGCCCCCTACACTTCGCAGAAATGCAAAACGAAATCTTAAATATTTCTATTTCTTGGCAAAGCAAACTTAACTTAAACTGCTACTTATTTACTCCCGCCCACGTATTAGGCTTAGGTCAGGTACACCGGGGTAGGCGTAGTTAGAAGCACCAGTTGAGAATGATTAGTCAATGTATATATGTATGTATATCTTTTATCCATTTTAAGTATCATATGGCTAAGAAACCATATCCATGCTTTTACAGTATTATTTTATAATCCTGCCTTTACTGTATGCACTTTACTTAACTATAAGTATTGTAATAATAGCGATTCATTTCTCTTGTATGAGAAAAGAGACTGATCAATAAATAACACCTTTTTATTGAACACGCCCGTCTCTTCTTTTCTCTACAATCTGGTGAAACTAAGAATGCACGTACTGACTGAGTAAAATGATTGTCTTTTGTTTTCACACGACTCTAGAGATATACTCTTAATTAGGGGGAGCAAAGTTGTCATGTTCTATGGTTGTCAGAAACTAAATCCCTTCTTGTCTATCCAGGGAGGTTAAACTCCTCCTTGCCTATTCGAGAAAGTTTCTAGTGAACTCTGAGCTAGCTGGCACACATAACTTTAAGTCTAATATCGTCAGTAGAAGACCTAGTTAACCACAGTCCTAAGTCTATACTATTTGAAGATATTATTCCAATGCGCAGAGCCTATTGGGGAAATAGGAACTACACTACAGGCCCAAACCCCGATGCCTGAAACGACACCTGGTGGCCCCCCGCCCTCTGAAGAACCCCCCACCCCCACGGACCATGCACACAACTTGGAAATCATCCTGGACTCCGAGCTCAAAATGGACCGCCAGATTATCTCTGTCTCGCCCTCCTGCTTCTACACCCTCTGCTTCCATCTAAGACCTTCAAATGGATCCCCCTCAAACACAAAAAGACCATCACTAATGCCCTGATCACCAGCAGACTCAATTACAGCAGCGCACTCTATGCCGGAATAAACAAAAACCTCATCCGCAAGCTACAACACATCCAGAATGCCGCTGCAAGAGTGGTCCTCAACCTACCAAGACACTGCCACATCCCCCAGCACCTGCGCACCCTCCAGTGGTTCCCCATCGAGGCTAGAGTCACCTTCAAGATGCTCACCCACGCACACAAGGCCCTCCATGATGCCGGACCAGCATACCTGAACATACGACTCAAATTCCACGCACCCCAAAGCACCCTACGATCAGGCTGCGGGTCTGTCAATTGGGGGGACGGGCCTCTGCTCCTGGAGGACCCTCCATTTCATCCTGCCTGGGGGTCCAAGCTGCGTTGAAAGAAAGATGGCCCTGCTTGGGATCTGTGCGCCCCATCATGGGATGGGGCAGTGCGCAGTATTGCAGAACGCAGCTGTATTCCTAGCAGTTCAAGGAAGCCAAACGTTAGCTTCCTCAGCAGGGGTCTGTTTATTCAAACTGACTGGCTCGCATTGCTGTTTTAAGCAGAGCCAGTCATCATTATTTAGCTTGGTCTTCTGCCTGGAAGCGCTAGTCGCGTGAAAAGCAGGCCAGCTCAGCAGTCACCAATATCCTGCTCCCATAATTTGCCCCTTCTAGCATTCACCACAGCGGTACACGGCACCCCCACCCGGGGCAGGGTATTAAAGGCACACAGTACCCCGTGGCTGCCAGTGCCCACAACAGAGTCGTCTCAGCTCACAACTTCCACTCAAGGCTTTTCCACACCTGCACTGGGCAGTATGCAGCATGCAGCAGGGAGACTACACCCTTTATGGACGCAGGCACTCACCAAAGCAGGCCACTACTGAATCGCCTTGTCTCTTCATTCTCTGTGTTTCGCTGCAGCAGCAATGGCCCGGTCCGCTCAGGCCCGGCGACCGTCAGGTACCATGAGACTCGAGCCTTGCAGCACCGCAGCCGCTCAGGCCCGGCGACCGTTAGGTACCATGGGACTCGAGCCTTGCAGCACCGCAGCCTCGCACACTCGAAGCCCCACCCTCAGGCTCGCCCGAGGCCTCTCTCATCCCGCTGTCTCTGAGGGCTACGTCAGGCCTCGAGCAAAGCAGGTCACAGTGGCTCACCTACTGAGTCCAGCCGGTCCTCAAGCAGCTGAGGCCCACATCACCGCATCAGGGGAATCTACGCCGGCAGCAAGTGCTGCAAAGAGGCCAGTGGAGCGCTGGAAGGCTGCAAGTATATCGTGACGGCTCCGGAGCTACACAGTCGAGCAGCCATCTTGGTCGTCAGCCTGGCCGCGCCCCCCCTCACACTGGGGCAGATTTATAAGGCCCTTGTGCCACGTTTACGCCTCTGTTGCGTCACGCAAGGCGGCGTAAACGTGGCGCATCCCTACGAACGATTTACAACGTGACGCATCTAGGCAGATGCGTCACGTTGTAAAGCCCTGCGCCGCTTGTGGGCGTTCCGGCGCAGGGTGGGCGTTCCGGGGCAGGTGCGCCTCGCAAAAGTAGCTGAGTGAAATCTATAAGATTTCACTCAGTCACTTTCAGGCCAATGCTGCGTCAAAAGACTGCGCCTGCTTGAAGCAGGCGTAGCTCTTGATGCAGCATTGGTCAGATAGGGCACCCCCCGAGCCTTGCTGGAGCTGCGTCGCGCTTGCGATGCAACTCCAGCAATGCGCCGCCTTTACGGCACAGATGCGTCACGCACATGTGCCGTTTTTGCCCCATGGTGCGCCGCATTGTAAATGCGGCGCACCATGGGTGGCGGAGCTGTGGCGCACTGTGGCACACATTAACTGGCGCATCCCTGGGGATGCGCCAGTTAACATAAATCTGCCCCACTATCTTTAAGCATACGATTTAACCTCTTGACCAAACTGTTAACAGAAGGACTGTACAGTGGCACTCTAAAATGTCTTATGTCCCGTGTACTAAGAAAAAAAAGCCATCTCCTCACTCAGACACAATGAATGCCATATCTGAAAGAACCTCCATTACAGTACCCTCCAGCAGAAATAAACATTCAGAAAAATGATTCACAGCCACAATAAGGTTCTTTTTTCATTACCCAGCAAATTGTAAGGACCAGCATAACCAAGACCGATTTTTTTCCCAAGGACCCTTTAGGGCACACAACGAGGATGTGTTGGTTTTCCACTGCTTGTCAGAACACAGACATTCACCAAATCACATAGGGGCAGGTTTACAAGAAATTAACGCAGCGCGGTGCCGCAAGTTATTTTGCTGCGCTGCATTCGTTTCAAAGCACAGAAATGCAAAATATTTACAACAATATGTTGCATCTCTGTGCTTCCGCCTGTGCTGGCACATACACTGCTGCCATGTGCCGGCACAGGCATCATTGCACCATGGTACCTGCCTCGTGGGGAGATTGTTTTTGTGCAGGAAGGGGCCCCATCCTGCACAAAAACAATCAATTGAGGTGATTTCCTCTTCCAATGCAGAATGCAGCACGCGTTGAAAGAGGAAATAAACAGGGAGAAATTAAAACATTTCTCCTCGTTGCACCTCGCTACGCCACCCCTAGGATGGCATAGCATTCTGGCGCATTCCCAGAGTTACGATTGCTCGTAAATCTGGAAATGCATTCAGGACATGGGTGTTGCGTGGGAATACCCACAGCAACACCCATGTCATGCCCCTAACACGCAACGTTTTGCGTGAAAAGGGGCGATATTTATACGCACAGGTAAAGCCACGCAGGGTGGCTTTACGTGTGCTTGTAAATATCACAAAGCAGGTTGCGCTGCCTGTGTGTCACGCAACGTGATGCACCAGTGGCGCAAGGGGCTTTCAAATCTGCCCCTCAATGTATTTCCTAACCTGTCCATTGATAGTGATACCAGGCCACCAGTAACACTGCTTAATTTTTTTTTATGGTTGCGGAAATTCCTAAATGTCCAACATACGCTAAAGTAATTATTTTGTCACGTAACCCAACAGGTGGAACAAACGCATCCTGCCTCACAACAATGCCATTAACGGCAGACAACTCCGATGCAGCCTGAGAAAAAGCTCTCATCTCAATCCTCAAACTCCTGACACATGGCTATCCTTTCACTAGATAAATCTTCATTAAACTCAAATCCCCATCCCTACACAGCATTCATCCCATTCAACCTCAGAAATCCTGAAAGGCTCTGTGGCATCAGTCACAGTCACGAGACTCATCCTGATCTGCATAACTATCCCTGTATCCTCATCCTTAACAGGGAGTTGTGACAAACTGTCGGCCCTAAAATTCTTTCCTCTGGGAACATATTTAATATCAAAGTTGAGCTCTTGCAATCTTAATGACAGCCTAATCAAAAACGAAGCGGCCTTATTGGAAAAGCTATCGCCCAACATATAAATGAACAGCTTGTGGTCAGTAACTAAGTCGAACTTTGGGGCATATTACCAACCAATAGAGATAATTTTTGTCTCTAACTTGTTTAGAGACAAAAATTATCGCCACAAATCGGCGATTTTTATCGCAGATAAACCTTGCTATTAGCAATTGGATAACATGGCTAAGAACTGCTCCTGGGCAAGTGTTAGCTTTTGGAGATATTCGCGCTGAGCGCGAATATCTCCAAAAGTTGGTAATAGGAGATAGCGATGTTAGCGACTGTTTCCAGTCGCTAACATCTTGGCACGCCCACTTTGCATGTCATTAGTGATAAATATCACTGACATGCAAAGCGGGGCCCAAGATGGTCACTATCTCCTACTAGCTGTCGCTAACTGGTGTTAGCGACAGCTTGGTAATAGGGAGATAATTTTATCTCCGCTTTCTTGGCTTTTAAAGCCAAAAAAGCGGAGATAAAGCCCCTTGATAATATGCCCCTTTGTCCCCCAGATATACGTCTTTAATTTTTCTGCTGCCTATGAGTATGCAAGAGCTTCCCTTTCGATAGTCCTGTATTTCACTTCTGCCAAACTAAGGGCCTGATTATGATGATGAAACCAATGCGGAAGCAGGACCGCCTGATTAGGAGTCGTAGGTCCCGCTGGTCGTTTTAAGATGCGACCGCCTTCCCATCGGTCGCATTGTCCATCATTTGTATTGCGGGCGCAGCATGTGCACACGCTGCAATACACAAATCACATTTAAAAAAATCCCTTCATTATGTGCAGACACCACATAGTGCCTGCTACATAGTGCAGAGATGTTTAGGGGGCACCATAGGTGCCCCCCAGGGCCCATGGCGGAGGGCCAGGGGGCAGGAGGGGCCTGCTAGAATCCCCCAAAGTCACCTTCTGCCAGCTTTTTCATGGTGGGTTAACGGTCAGTGAAAAGGGACATTGTAATCCCTACGATGGTGCCTGAGCTGGCACAGCCACCATTGTACGTATTTCAGATGGTCCAGTGAACTCCTTGAACCCGTTGGATGCTTGACGTCAGTCTCTCCGCCCGCACTACATCTTCTCGCCATCATAATGTGGTGGGCAGTCCTGAATGGACTGATGGTAGTGGGACTGCCACCTACGACCTGACGATAGCGGTCCCACCACCGTCGTAATGAGGCCCTTAATATTCCAGAGACAAATGCTATTGTCCTTTCCTCATCTCTTACAACTTAGCTCAGCACTCCAAATGTTCCATATGTTAATCAATATCATCTGTGTGAATCGGGATATCAGTTTCAGTTTCATACGTCTTTATTTCGGTAAAATTCACCATAAAAGACATCACAGAAATACAATTAATACGTTAAAAAAAAGAAAACACGATACATAAATTACATAATACCAGATCACATCATAAACCGTGTTTTTGGATGGAAACTGTTTGGTTGTAATTAACCAAAGATTTATTTAAAAAACTCTAATTAAATTTTATCAAAAAGACGTACGTCATACAGTGATAACACATAATAGCTGACAATTGAAGAAAACTTTTGTCCAGCCTGTGGGAAAAAATATCTTAATTAATTATAATGTACTTTTCACAAGTTAAGATCAAATCAAACAGCAATTAATAGGGGTTCCAAGACTTGGGACTGTAAAACAACAGTTCATGTCAGATGTAAGTGGGAAGGCTAGGGCCGCTCCATACACAATGTCCTCTGCCCGTTAACGTATTGCACCCTGCCTTTGGACTAGGTGAGGGGATGTGCGGCGTTCTGGGGCAAAAATCATGCAAATCACATACGGAGATTGGGCCATTTCCCACTTGGGGTGCATAGAGACGCAGGTACGGGACGATGTGTCTCTGCCTAAATCTAACGAGTACTAGGTCGCCAGCAATATTTTTTGGGAGGGAACCCAGCCAAGCCACCCAGCAGGTCGTGTTGTCTCTCGTTTTTTCCCGGAGTAAGAACTGGTACTCCCGCTAGGACACACACAAAAGGAGCTGCCTCCGGTGGGAGTTGCATAGGAAAAATTTTGTTACTCTGTGGTCTACGGGCAACACGCTGCGGGAAAACGGGTTTGAAAGAGGTTTTGAGAGCTGTTGGGGCTGGTGCGTTAAGGGCTATTGATTGTGATGGAACCCTTTTGTCTTGCGTGACTGGCTTAGGGTCTTTGGGAGGAGGAGATGAATGGGAACTATTTGTTGTTACAGAACATTTGTTGGCTAGCAAGTTAGACTTGATAGTTTACTCCATTTCAGTCAGCCTGTCCCCTAGTGCGTTTATTTTTTCCATTAGTGGAGAAATAATAGAACTGACCAGTTGCTCAATAAGGGATAATAAACCCAGCTGTATGGGAGATGTTAAACCGACTAAATTCTCGACGGCCTCAGGAGTCGTGGCAGAATTACTAGCTGGAACTGTGGGGCTTAAGCACAATTTTTGGATTTTTGATTGGTTCCCGATGTTATTAACCCCATTACATTTCCTTTTAGCGGTTGAGAATGGGTAAATGGAGACCTTTGGATGTTTTCAGCATTGACTTTTTTGGGTAGTGGGAGGGGTTGCAAGGGGCTACCAATTTCGGGCAATGCACAGAAGCTTTCAGCAGGAAGCGGTGATTCCACTACAAGATGAGTGGTTTTACACAAGTTGTTTAACTCATCTAACCACGAGAAAGTTGTGCAATCTATATTATCCCCCTTGTCAGTCATAGTGTGGTTTGGGTGTAACAATATAAGTGTCAACAAATCATACGGATCAGTAGTGAAAATGTCATTGGGGTAAGGCAAAGTCAATGTCAATGGATGGAAAACAAAAAATGAATCAAGTGTCTTTCGTTACCTCCTCCCAACAGAGAACCAAGAGGATGGCCCCGTCCTGTCCTCCTCGTGCCTCTGAGGGCCGCAGAGGTCTCGCCCTTTGCCCGGGTTTCGCCCGGCGCGTCCCGCGCGTGTCCTCGCGGGACGAGAGACCTGTCCAGTCTTTATGCGCCTCCTGGCGCGCTCCTGCTCTCGTCGTCGTCGCGCCCCTAAGGATGCTGCGGGATGTAGTATGCAGCTAGACCGGCGGAGCCAAGCCCGGCCGGTCGTCCAGTGTACAGGAGGGGCGGAGCCAAGCCCGGCCTCGGGGAAAGGACCCTGGGAGCCCCGGTGGGAGAGAGCAGCCCAAACGAGGAAAAATCCGCCAGCAGGACACCATCCTCAAATGCCTTGCCCCTCAACACTTGTATTCATTGATCTGTGTAAAAGATTTGCAGCAGATGCAAGCCCAAATGGCATCCGCCTGTACATACATGCCTCAAAAGGGGTAATGAACCTAGTCAAAGTTTGAGAATTATTTTGTCAGAGCGATATGATGAGAAGCTGATTGCAGATCGATGGTGGAATATATTTTACTAGAACCTATGCTGGCAAGCATATCATGAATACTGGGGAGAGGATAACATTCCACCAGAATAATACAGTTTAAAATTCGTATAACTGCACCAAAACGGATGTCCCCACACTTCTTCCAGGCTATAACTGCAGTAGAGACCCAGAGGACTCCACTGGAGTAATAATGTCTTTACCACATGTGGGGCCCGATTCACAGAATGAACTTAAGACTCAATCCTAAACTTACTACTATTTTGGTATTCACAGAATGCACTTACTACTTTTGGTATTCACAGAAAGAACTTACTACTTTTGGTATTCACAGAAGTTAGGATTTTGTCTTGAGTTTGTCTTAAGACAAACTTAAGACAGACTTAAGACAAACTTAAGACAAACTTAAGACAAACTTAAGACAAACTTAAGACAGACTTAAGACAGACTTAAGACAGACTTAAGTTAGGATTGTGTCTTAAGTCTGTCTTAAGTCTGTCTTAAGTCTGTCTTAAGTCTGTCTTAAGTTTGTCTTAAGACAAACTTAAGACAAAATCCTAACTTTTGTGAATACCAAAAGTAGTAAGTTCATTCTGTAAATGCCAAAAGTAGTAAGTGCGTTCTGTGAATACCAAAATAGTAGTACGTTTAGGATTGAGTCTTAAGTTCATTCTGTGAATCGGGCCCATACTATCCAGAAATATTTTTAAATCGTTCCTTACAGACATTGGAACAGGTCTAACCTTTTGAACAACAGGTGAAGCATTGGTTTTAAACTCAATGGTGTGTTCAAAACCTCTTGTGAGATGCACCTTCTCACTAAGCATATGTGAATAATTCTCAAGTAAAGCATTCAGTACGCTTGCACCTGCCTTGTGAACTGACTGTTGTATTGATAACACAGGTAAATCTTCTAACTCCATGGTTTACTTGTGGCCATGTCTTAGAATGATACTCGGTCTCCTTGATCCTGCCGTCCTACAATATCCTGTCCATTCTCTGTCATAAAAACTTAGGTAAATATTTTTCATCCTTTGAAACAGATCACATCTGTGTAGTAACCACTCATTAGTCTATCATAATCTCCAAAAACCTTTGGAGTAACATCAGGAGGTGATGATAACTTTTTTTATCATAACTTTTTTTTTTTGTTAAATATTTTATTGGGATTTGAAGTACATAATCACTTCAGTCGATTAACCCTCTCCCCCCAACTGAACATACACAGTGCAACAATCCAGCGTCCCAATATACAAGCCCTTCAGTGATCTTATACACAGCCGTTCAGCCAACAACCCTAGAGAGGGCAGGCGGCGGTCACCACACACTTAAGAACAACCTATCCGAAAGATCATACTACCCCTACCAGCCTCCCTCGTCATAACTTTGAGATCCTATTGTGTCGCCTCAGTGTGACGCCTCTGCCTCGCCACCACAAGTATCCTCCGAGTCATCATTAGCACCCCTGTCACTTATATGTGTCTGGTACAACCCCCAATTTTTTTTCGGGCGGCTCGTGGGAGGCAGCAACTCACTGTAGTGTTCAGACTGCGTGCAGCAGTAGAACATGTCGTGCGCCCAGCGCTTAGCTGTGGGTGCTGGTCTTCTCATCCAGCAGAGGGCCACCACTCGCTTGGCCATAAGAATTCCCATATCCACTAGCCTGCGAACTGCGCCTGGCAGCTTCATAGAGTGACCTAACAGGGCCAGAGAGGGGTCTGGGACCAGCTCAATCTCAACTGTCCTGCTCAATTCTGTGAAGATGTTCTCCCAATATGCTCGTACTCCCGGGCACAGCCAAGCCAAGTGTAGGAAATCTGCCTCCGGCATGCGGCATCTCTCACACTCAGCCGCCTGGCGGAGGCCATACCTATGCAGTATCTCTGGGGTATAATACACTCTATTGATAAATTTGAAATGTACCAGTCTGTACTTACCATTTAAAGATATCCACCTGGTGTTTACACAACAGTAGCGCCACATGTCATTGTCTTTTGTAATCTGTAAATCCCTTTGCCATGCCAGCCGTGCCTTTGTGAACTGGTGCTCCCTATGAGACATCGCCATTTTGTAAAGATTGTTCAGTAGTTTGCGGGGAGTCTCAGTCTTTACTATATATGAAAGTTCAGGGACTTCCGGCGGCTCAGCCAGGTCATCCCCCAGCAGTCCTAGAAGGGCTCCTCATACTCTGTGGAACTGGAAGCGTAGAAGCAAGGAGTCTCCCCCCACACCCTCAGCCACCTGTTCCTAGGATTTAACCTGCTCGTCCTGGAATAGATCTCCCGCGAGTTTGAGGTTTAGCTTGTGTAAGGCATGTATCACACCTTTATCTCTGATGGGGATAGCCATTGGGCCCATTCCACTGGCATATTGGGAGATAAAGCAACGCCCCTCCCTGTAACTGCAGAAGGCAGTGCCATGCATGATTTGTGGCTGTGATGGAATCCAGTATCCCAGTCCTACGATCCGCCTGTGTGAAGATCGTTGCCGGGAGCAGTAGTGGGTCAGCAAATACTCTTTCCATACGAACGTGGGGAATATGCATGTCTCCATGTACCCAGGTGTGCAAGTGTGACGCCTGAGCTACCCTGTAGTAAAGCTCTAGGTCTGGAGCACCCAGGCCGCCCATGCTGTACGGCAGCGAGAGGAGCTTCCACTGCGTTCTAGGCTGCAAACCTGCCCACGCCAGTCGAATCATAAGCTGCGTCAGTCTCTGAAAAAAACCCTAGAAGCACTATCGGGATGGTGGCAAACAGAAACAGTAATCTAGGGAGCACCACCATATTCATGATTGAGATTTGACCAAGGAGCGAAAGCGGGAGCCTACACCAGGCCTCCACATTATCTTCCAATTTGCTGAAAGCCACCCCATAGTTTTCCCTGAACAAAATCTCAGAGTCGGAGTGAAGCCGTACACCCAAGTACCTGATCGAGTCCATAGTCCACAGCAGCGGGAACGCCATGTCAAATTCCCGAGTTACCGGGGTGAGGGGGAAGACCAACGACTTCGTCCAATTCACTTCCAGACCAGAGAGGGCCCCAAAGTGCACCACCTCTCGAAGCATCGAAGATAAATTAATTTCTGGGTCGCGAACATACAGCAAGGTGTCGTCTGCGTACATTGAGACCACGATCCTGTATTCGGGGAAACCTATCCCCTCGCTGCCTTGGTATTCTCGCAGTGCACACGCTAGTGGCTCTGCCACCAGGGCATACAGTAAAGGAGACAGTGGGCACCCTGCCTGGTCCCTCTGCAGATTGGGAAGGAGTCTGTGACCAGATCGCCGAGCCGTATTCTGGCCCTTGGTTTGTTGTATAGGGAGCCTATCATTTGCAGGAATGGTAAACCCAGTCTCATCCGTATTTACACTTGTCGCATAAAAGGCCACTCCACCGAGTCAAAGGCCTTTTCCATGTCCAAGAACACGGCTATAGCGTTCGTGTCTTGCTATACGTGCTGCAAAGTGCCAAGTACCGTGCGAATATTATATGTTAGATTTCTACACAGGATGAAGCCCGCCTGTTCAGATGTGACCAGCAACGGAGCTAGGAGCACCAGGCGATTCGCCAACACCGTGTCAAAAATTGTTGTGTCGACATTCAGCAGGGAGAGGGCCCTATACGAGCTGCATTCATCGGGTGCCTTGCCCGGCTTAAGAATAGTCACCAAAAGCGCCTCTCTCATTGATTGCGGCATGCAACCCTCCACGCAGATATCATCGAACACAGTCGACAGGTGCGGGAGCAGTTGATCCTGGAATGTTTTGTAAAAGCCCACCGTGAGCCCATCCGCTCCGGGAGCACTGCCCGACCGCATGCCTGCGAGAGCCTCAACAATTTCATCTTTCTCTATTGGAAGCATCAGGAATTCCCTATGCGTGTTGGTGAGCGTAGGTAGCTCTATATGTTCAGGTAATCAAGAATTTCATCATCAAGATCCCCGCTCTTGGAGGAGTACAAGTGCAGAAGCTTCTAAACATCTGGGCGATGTCCGTCTCGTCCATGAGGACAACGCCCTCCTCAGTCTTTATCTCTGTAGCCTGCGGTCTTCCCTTCCTCGCTCTCAATACCCTCGCAAGAACTGAGCTGGGTCTCTCTCCCTCACCGTAAGCACGTGCCGTTGCATACTTTCCCATGTGTTTGACTTCCCTGTCTGCTTCCTCATGATATTCAGTCAGAAGTGACTTAATGTCTTCATCCACCGCTGTGTCTTGGGTCCTCTGCTGCCGCTCCTCTAACTCTGCTAACTGCCGCTCCAACTCTGTCAGTCTTTGCCTGATGGACCTGAGTACTCCCGAATGCTTAGACATGGCGATGCCCCTTATGTAGACCTTAAATGCCTCTCACACTGATTGAAAGCTGTCCACTGAGCCTATGTTGGTCTAAAAAAAACATCTAACGCCCTCGCTAGCTCCCCTCTGAACAGTGGATCAAGTAGCGAATATGGCGGAAACCGCCATGTAAACGGCGGAATATTTTTCTTAGGGGTATCTAGCGCTAGCAGTAGTGGCGAGTGGTCAGACAGAGTGAGTGGAAGGACCCTGCAATCATGTATCAGTCCCAGTATAGAGGAGGACGCCAACCAGTAATCTATTCTGGTGTGTATGTCATAGTAGGCCGAGTAGTGTGTGTATCCCCCCTGCGCTGCCTGTCTCGTCCTCCACACATCATCTAGGTCTAGACTAGTGATCACGCAGCGCAATGTTTGTGCAGCTGCGGAAGACTTACGTGATGGACCTGCGGATCTATCCAGCGTCGGGTCTAGTACTAAGTTAAAATCCCCACCCCACAGGAACTGGGCTGGATTATAGTCGCGGGCTATTGTTGCCAATGACAGATAGAATTCCGGGGAGTCATAGTTTGGTCCATAAACGTTGACTACCACTAAGTCCAGCCCCAGTCCTTTACATCGCGATATAATAAAACGGCCCGCCGGATCTGCTCTCAGGAGTACCAATGTAAGTTTCGACTTGGGGTTTACCCAAGTCATCACTCCCCTGGCATGTGTCGTGAAGCCCGCTGTGGTGATGTATCCCTCCAAACCTATACTGTGTAGCATCCTGCTCGTTTGTGGCAGGTGAGTCTCCTGTAGGAGTGCCACATCCACTTGATGTTGCTGTAAGTAGCTCAGCACCTTCCTGAGCTTCCGGTAATCATTAAGACCCCTAACGTTCAATGTGATCGCCCTTATCATGTCGGTAGAACCAGGTTTCTCTGGTTCAGCCGAACTCGCCACTGCTCTCTATTCCGAACCTCGTGTGTGCATGTTCACTATGTGAATTTGCATTCTGATGTATGTTCAAAAACCGAAACAATCACCCCCTCCCCTCAACAACCGCCCCAAACACTCAAACATCTCAACCCGCCTCCCACAGCAGACCACCCCCAACCTGGCCTTGCAGAATCCTCCGCCACCCACCCTTCCCCCGCCCCACTTTCCAAACTGTATGACCCTCTGGGAGTCATTGGAGTGCATAGCACGCGGGGGCCAAGGTTGCTTCACAACCAGCTTGTAGTGCATCTGCACAATATACTGAGCACTCTCCTCCGAACTCTCGTTGTACCGTATCTCATGCATCAGTAAGGTTGAAGTTATACAAGTCCTTAAGCAGATCTGATATCACTGTAAATACATACTTGAAGATACCCCCCCTCCCATTCCTGGTATATGGACCAACCTGTGCTAGTCGACTGTGCGTGCCTCCAACGTGATTGTCCACAAATAACCGGCAGTGTGTGTGCCAATAGCAGCCACTCTGTATCGCACTCTGGAGGTAACAATCTGGGCCACCAAGCCCCCCTACGCACACCCGCCCCCAAACATCTGGAGTCCAAACCGGCCTTTAGAGTGACCCCAAGACCTGTCCTCACTGCCTACATTGTCCTATACCCTATCTGCCTTCATGAAGCATAAAAGAGGGAAAGTCACTCCTGCTCGTCCAACTGGCTACTCCTCTCCTCGCCATCCGATGGCCTGTTTGCGTCCTTGCGATGTTCCCTCGTCCATCCTTTCAATGCTTGCTGCAGGGCTCTTGGATCTGTAAATAGGTGGGAATGCCCCTGCCGGTTAACACGCAGTTTTGCTGGGGACAACATTGCGTAATCCAGGCCTAGGTCTCTGAGCTGTCTTTTAAACGGGGCAAAGTGCTTGCGGGCTTCCTGCACTCTGGCTGTAAAATCCGGATACAGCGAGATCTCTGAGCCCTCGTATTGTAGAGACTTTTTGTCTCTAGCCAGTCGTAACGCTGCATCTCTGTCCCTATAATTAAGCAACTTGGCAATGATCAATCAATCAATCAATCAACAACATTTGTAAAGCGCGCTACTCACCCGCTAGGGTCTCAAGGCGCTGGGAGGGGGGGAGGAGCCGCTACTGCTCGAACAGCCAGGTCTTGAGTTGTTTCCTGAAGGCGAGGTGGTCCTGGGTCAGCCATAGGTGGGTGGGGAGGGAGTTCCATGTCTTTGCCGCCAGGTAGGAGAAGGATCTTCCTCCGGCAGTGGTTCTGCGAAAACGTGTGACAGTGGCGAGGGCGAGGCTGGCGGATGGTAGCTGCCGGGTGGGTGCGTAGAACGTGAGGCGGCTGTTGAGGTATTTGGGGCCCATGTCGTGGAGAGCCTTGTGTGCGTGGGTGAGGAGTCTGAACGTGATCCTCTTGCTGACGGGGAGCCAGTGCAGGACTCTCAGATGGGCAGAGATGTGGCTATGACGGGGGATGTCCAGGATGAGAGGTTTCTGGTTTCGGTGGGGATCCACCGGAAGATCTTTCGGAGCATCCGCAGGGTGTTGAAACATGATGACGAGACGGCGTTGACTTGCTTGGTCATCGTGAGGGAGGAGTCCAGGATGAAGCCCAGGTTGTGTGCATGGTCCGTGGGCTTGGGGGCAGTGCCCAGTGCAGGGGGCCACCAGGAGTCGTCCCAGGCAGAGGGGGATGGTCCCAGGATGACGACTTCCATCTTGTCTGAGTTGAACTTCAGATGGCTGAGCTTCATCCATTCCACGACGTCTTTCATTCCTTCCTGGAGGCTGGCTCTGGCGGCGGCTGGGTCGTTGGTGAGGGAGAGGATCAGCTGGGCGTCGTCGGCATAGGAGATGATGTTTAGGTTGCGATGGCGTGCGATGGCTGCGAGGGGGCTCATGTAGACGTTGAAAAGGGTGGGGCTGAGCGAGGATCCTTGAGGAATGCCGCAGATGATTTCGGTGGCCGCGGATCGGAAGGGGGGAGGCGGACCCTCTGGGTTCTTCCGGAGAGGAACGAGATGATCCACTTCAGGGCCTTCCCTTGGATTCTGGAGTTGCTGAGGCGCTGTATTACTGTGCGGTGGCATACGGTGTCGAAGGCAGCTGAGAGGTCCAGGAGGATGAGGGCAGCTATTTCCCCGTTGTCGAGCAGGGACCTGATGTCGTCGGTAGCTGCGATGAGGGCGGTCTCGGTGCTGTGGTTTGTTCGGAAGCCGGACTGGGAGGGGTCGAGGGATCCGTTTGTTTCGAGGAAGGCGGAGAGTTGTTTATTGAAGGCCTTCTCGATGACTTTGGCAGGAAAAGGGAGGAGCGAGATTGGGCGGAAGTTCTTGAGGTCCGTGGGGTCCGCGGTGGGTTTCTTCAGCAGGGCGCTGAGCTCGGCATGTTTCCAGCTCTCCGGGAAGGTGGCGGCTGCGAAGGAGCTGTTAATGATGTCCCGGAGCTGGGGTGTGATGATGGAGTCGGCTTTGTTAAAGATGTGGTGTGGACAGGGGTCGGTTGGGGAGCCGGAGTGGATGGTGTTCATTATGCGGGTGGTGTCTTCGGTGCTGACCGAGGTCCAGGTGCAGAGGATGATGATGGGGGTGCTGGTTCGGTGGTTGGGTGAGTGGTCTGGGCGTCGAAGCTGTTGTGTATGTCGGCGATCTTGCGGTGGAAGAACGAGGCGAGTGAGTCGCAGAGGTCTTGCGAGGGTGTGATGTCGTTGTTGCAGGCGCTGGGGTTGGAGAGCTCTTTAACGATGCTGAAGAGTTCCTTGTTGTTGTGGGTGTTGTTGTCCAGTCGTTCTTTGAATTTTGTCCTTTTGGTGGTTCGGATCAGTTAGTGGTGTTTGCGGGTGGCGTTCCTGAGGGCTGTCATGTTTTCTGTTGACTGGTCGTGGGGCCAGGCTTTCTCGAGGGTACGGCAGGATTTCTTGGAGTTTTTGAGGTCGTTGGTGAACCATGAGGCTTTCTTGCTGCCAGGTCTGCTGGGAGGTTTCTTCAGCGGTGCAAGGTCATTGGCGCAGTTGGTGAGCTGGTTGGTGTGAGGTTGCGGGCTGCTTCGTTGGGGTCCGTCGTGTTGGTGGGAGGGTTCTGGCTGAGGGAGGTGGTGAGCTGGTCGGCGGTGATCTTGCTCCAGCTTCTTCGGGGAGCCTGTTTCGGGTGGTGGTGGTTTGTGGTTCTCCTGAAGTTGAAATGGACGCAGCTGTGATCTGTCCAGTGTAGTCTGGTGGCGTGGCTGAAGGAGATGTGGTTGCTGGAGGAGAAGACTGGGTCAAGCGTGTGGCCGGCATAGTGGGTGGGGGTGTTCACCAGCTGCTTGAGTCCGAGGTTGGCGAGGTTGTCCAGCAGGGTGGTGGTGTTTGTGGTTGTGGGACGCGGCTGTGCTCCTGGGCGCGGGCGAGGACCCAGCAAACGGTGCACCCGCTCCACCACAAACATTTGAGAGAATACCCCCTCCCCAAGGAGAGTGATCAGAAGCTTTTCAACAAACAACTCCATGTTGCCCGTCTGGGTCGTTTCTGGAAGGACCTTGATACGTAGATTGCAGCGACGCGAGCGGGCTTCCAAATCTTTCGTTTTATCTTGCAAGGCCTGCATAAGCTTCCCGATCTTCTTATGATCGGTGTCCAGCTCCATTTGCGCCTCCTCCACCTCTGTTAGTCTTCTTTCGGACATGTCGAGCCATTCCGCATGTTTGTCGATCCGCTCCGCCATTCTGTCCATTCTGTAGGTGAGGGAGTCTTTCTTCGAACCTAGGGACGTCATACTGTTTTGGGGGCCTTTTTCCATTGCAAGAATCATGCTTTTAATGTCTGTAATCAGAAAATAGAGAGGCAACAGAAAGAAAGGAAGAGTGTTTGTACACTCTTTGTACACTCTTTCACAAAATGGGTAACGGTCCTTCAATAGTATACACAATTAACTTTTATTTCATCCTTGGACATATTCTTTGTATATGATGATCAGACACACAGCCAACGCATTTCGCCCAGGTTGGGCTTCCTCAGGGACTACAGTCCTCACCAGATGCTCAGAATGCAATAGTCTAGCAGCGTTGAGTCTAGAGTTGAACAGCAATCTGAAATGCTTGTAACCACGCGGTTTCCAAACTTCTGACCGACAGCGGGATGATAGACATGGCGTTCGGTGTGGGACGTGGTTAGAAACTCTACCCCATATTGACAGTGACACATATCACAGTGTACACTGCTACCTTGAATCGAATGAAGTTACCCAGAAGATTATGAACCCACAAAAGGTATTTCACGTCTATTGCTGTACTAATGCAATATATCCTGTCTATGTAACGTTCTTCAATTTAAAATGCTGGATATTTCGAATTTACAAGCATTTCAGATTGCTGTTTTGCCACTGGATTCAAGCAAGCCGGGCTGAAGACGGCTGTAATGCCAGAAACCGGTCCTCGGAAGCTTGTTTCCAGTCCAGGGAAGGCATGGCTAGGCAGTTTCGGCTGGACTGCTCCCATGAGGCACAGGGTCAGACTGATTTGCATGTAGCCATGTCTGAACTGGGGTGGCAGAGTGGGCTAAAGAACGGTGATGGATTAAACCCAGATCTTTTGACTGGGTTTGAGTGTTTGATTGGTTTGGATGCTCCGTCCATCACCACCCCCTTTTGTACCGCTTTTGGCCGCCATAAGTGTGGCAGGGTATGCTCAGACGTGAGTCCCTTGCTCACTTTGCCACTGGATTCAAGCAAGCCGGGCTGAAGAAGGCTGTAATGCCAGAAACCGGTCCTCGGAAGCTTGTTTCCAGTCCAGGGAAGGCATGGCTTGGCAGTTCGGGCTAGAATGTTCCCATGAGGCACAGGGTCAGACTGATTTGCATATAGCCATGTCTGAACTGGGGTGGCAGAGTGGGCTAAAGAACGGTGATGGATTAAACCCAGATCTTTTGACTGGGTGTGAGTGTTTGATTGGTTCGGATGCCCCGTCCATCACCACCCCCTTTTGTACCCCTTTTGGCTGCCATAAGTGTGGCAGGGTATGCTCAGACATGAGTCCCTTGCTCACTTTGCCACTGAATTCAAGCAAGCCGGGCTGAAGACGGCTGTAATGCCAGAAACCGGTCCTCGGAAGCTTGTTTCCAGTCCAGGGAAGGCATGGCTGGGCAGTTCGGGCTGGACTATTCCCATGAGGCACAGGGTCAGACTGATTTGCATATAGCCATGTCTGAACTGGGGTGGCAGAGTGGGCTAAAGAACGGTGATGGATTAAACCCAGATCTTTTGACTGGGTGTGAGTGTTTGATTGGTTCGGATGCTCCGTCCATCACCACCCCCTTTTGTACCGCTTTTGGCCGCCATAAGTGTGGCAGGGTATGCTCAGACGTGAGTCCCTTGCTCACTTTGCCAATGGATTCAAGCAAGCCGGGCTGAAGACGACTGTAATGCCTGAAACCGGTCCTCGGAAGCTTGTTTCCAGTCCAGGGAAGGCATGGCTTGGCAGTTCGGGCTGGACTGTTCCCATGAGGCACAGGGCAGACTGATTTGCATATAGCCATGTCTGAACTGGGGTGGCAGAGTGGGCTAAAGAACGGTGATGGATTAAACCCAGATCTTTTGACTGGGTGTGAGTGTTTGATTGGTTCGGGTGCTCCGTCCATCACCACCCCCTTTTGTACCGCCTTACTGGGTGTGGCTGTCAGTCAAAACACAGCGCTCAAACGGTGTCCAGGCTACCACTGCAAGGAGGGGGGGGGACACAGACACCCCTCCAGGTTGTCGTGGGGCTGTGGCGCACTTCCAACTGCTCTCTCTCATTAGCACCAGACTATCAGAATGCGCCCCAAAATGGTCTCCAATGTCACCCCCCTGGCCGGAGCTATGTTTACTCAGTCCCTGCACTGTTTAGCTCATTCCCAGCTCAGGCCCGGCGTCTGGCTGTATCTAGCTCTCTCCGTGGCTCAACCCCTCAACTCACGGGCCGCCCGTGGCCACCCGCCTCCGTTGCCGTTCCCTTCTCTCCCTTGGGGCCACAGTCTACAGTAGCGGCTCTTCCACCATCTCAAACTCAGCAGGACTCCAACGCACTATATCTTCAGTTCTCTGGGTGCTGGCACCGGCCGCCTTCGCCATTCCCTTCACCGGTGTGTCAACTGCTGTGAGCAGATTTCACCACTGCCTCGTATTAGTAGGCAGGGGGGGGGCGCGGCGAGGCCTCTCACCTCCCCAGTCTGGTCGAGCAGTGAAAGGCCTCCCGGACTGCTGCCGAGTCCGCTTCAGGTCTCCTTCCGCTCTCAAGCCGCACGCACTGTGACGCTGCGTGGTCTCAGGCGGCACTCGAGGTCGCAGCTGCGAGGCCTGCCGCACCGCTGATCAGCCGCGGCTGATATCGTCGGACTCCGCGCTCCAATTCTTGATCACCAAACATCCGCTGCAAGCTACGGCCGTCCTCTGTCTTTGGGGGTGACACAGCAGCAGCAAAGTCAAGTACTGATGCAGGATATTGCAGGATATTTCGGACAACGGTACGGAGCTCAAGGCTCAAGCAGCCATCTTGGTCGCTGGCAAGCTGAGCCCCTCCTTTACCATAACATTTTAAAATACTTTTCTTTTACTAAGAATGGTGATTGGAGAGCCAGAACCGGCCATCACATCCAAATTGGCAGTACCAATCTCCACCTCGCAAGTGGGACCTCTGCATCTTTTCTGTAGATCACCTGAAGTATTGAACTCCAGGGTCAACAAAACATTCGCCAAATTCTCACACAGATTTTCTTCTTCCATACATATTTGGCTAACTTTTGTTTTGGCCTTGACGGATTTACAATAGTAATAAAATGCCCATTTTATTATAATTATTGCACCTCTTGCCTTGTGCCGGGCAAGAAGCCTGGCACAGTGCTTTCTTGATAGAGAGTCTTATGACGTAGGCGAACCGCCTCAAATTCCCTCGTATTAGACTTACCCAAATATTAGGTTTAATAAGGCCCCAGTTGCACAGCCCTGAATGGACGCCCACATGCGTTCCATTAATTTTTTGGGGAGCGACCGGAAAGGAGAGCAGGGTTAACAAGACATGAATCCAATGATGCGAGATTGTAGAAAGCCTTCATTAAGAGGTAAAGGGGGGGCATAGAGTACTAACATTTATCTGTGATCGTGTCTGGCGGCCAACCTACCCTGTGTCTGCCATTGCAAGAGTGTTGTCACAGCGGCATACATGCATTTCAATGGAAACCGTGTGTGTAAGGATTTCCAGGTTCACAGGTTAACTCGCTGTGTGACAACCACAGCTTGTTCGTTCAGCCGAAGTATCCCATTATGGATGCCATATTGGTGGTGGTGCAATGTCTGGAGTGCCTGGGGTACATATGGAAAAGTCCATACTGTAGAGTATTTTGTATGAATGCATTCACATATTTGGTATTAAGTCTTCACGATTAGAAGGATGCAACAGGAGTGTTGCCTAGAGGCTAGCCACTCTAGGGTGGGAGTTGGTGTCACTGTAAATGGTGTAGGGCAGGCGGTCACTAAAGATAATAGAAGCCACTTCTGGCATGCAATGGTGCCTGGTTGATATATCAACGCCTACGCACCTTGGTTATTTAGAAGATGATGGGTAGTGTCCAGGGGCTCGTGGATAAGTAGGTGAAGGAGTAGAGTACGTGGCTAGCGTTAACTGCCATAGATGTACTGCTTTAGTGCATGGATGAAGATGGAGTCTCTGTCAATGTGACTTCAGGATTGGAATACTGGATAGTGTTCGGGCGATAAGAGGAGGGTAACTGGTGGAGGTGTTAGTCGTGCACTGAAAGTCATTATCACACTTCATGGATTGATGTACACAGACTTCTAGCAAAAGGTGTCCCCAAAACAGAGACACGGAAACAGGAATGTTTCTCGTCCGGTAAATCTACTATGGGTTTATGTTGTTGTGGTGTCCTGTTGTCAACGGGAGGGGAGGAAGAACAAAAGGGGTGAACTCTTGCTGCGGTTAGGAAAACAGAGTAACCTTCAAAGGAGTTTTATAGTAATGGATCTAGATTCCTAGACCATTATCAGGGAGCCTACTCTACTAGGTTGTTGAAAGGCATAAGTGTTGGTGGAAGAGTGTTCCGGCTTGTTAGTTCATGACCCACACTGGTAATGGCCCATCACAGGAGGAAGGCCTCAGAGTGACTGTTGGCTGTCATTCTAATGATTTGGGGCCTAGTATGTACTATAGTGTCTTTCAAGTTGGTCAGCTTGAAGGCGAAGTGAGGTTTCCCTGGTGACAAAGTTCCGGTATGCAGTATAGGCCAAAGTTTTTTAATGATTCTCTATCTCTGGTTAAAGTTGGGAGTGAACGATGTGGCACGTTAGGACTTTGTTTTCGTGTTGTGTGCATGTTTCTAGTAGACCTGCTCTGTTGTTGTTTATAGCCCTCTTGCAAGCTACTTGCACTACTTAGTGAGAGTCCTACTTGTGGGTTACCAAATTGGGGGTCAAGGTCACTGTTTGATCTTTGTAATCTTCTATGGAGCTGCAGGTGCGACGCACTCGCAAAAATTGTCCAAACAGTAGGTTATCTCTGAGGTGTTTCGGATGGTGACTATCATACTTCAGTAGACTAATACAGTCTCTTAGGGATATTAACCCCTCCCACGCTTATGACGGAACCGCTCCGTCATGGCCCTCGGGTGGGCTGTGCTGGTGACGGAGCGGTTCCGTCATGGCCCGCTCGCTGATTTCGCGCCTGCGATGACGTTCTAAAGATCGGGCGAGGCCATGACGGAACCGCTCCGTCTCAAGCACAGCCCACCCGAGGGCCATGACGGAGCGGTTCCGTCATAAGCGTCGGAGCGCCGCGCGGCCGCCCCACCCCCTTAGTGCTGCGGCGGAATAGCCGCCACAGCAAAAGGGTTAACAGGTCTACCAATGGTAGTTTTTGTATGGCTGAGATGTTGTTTGTAAACTTCAGATATGGGTCACAAACACTGCAGACTCAGGGCAAAGGTGCTGCTCATCGAAGTGCCTTGTTTTTGATAGTATAAGTGGTCCTAGAATGTCAAATTTAAGCAATGGTTCCTACTTAATGTGTGCCCATCACAGAGCGTAGACAGGCATATGAGATGAGCCTGTCCCCGAAACCGAGCAGGAAACAAACTGTGTTATGAAGGGAGCACACAATGTCATGCAGATCAGTAACCTCAATTGCAAATACCCCATTGTTTTAAAATGGCCACTGAGGATGAGTTCTACGTGCTTGCCACAAGAAGTAGAACTTGTTTTGCTTGAAGAAGATGTCATAGCAGCAAACGTCAGAGTCTAAGCATGAATCTGTCACTTGGTACCAAAGGTGGGCTCTTGGGACGACACAAGGTGAGAATCCAAAAATGCAGTTACCTCAACGTTCAAACAGAACGGTTGAGCCTGGCCAAGGCAAATGAAGGCGGTAGTGTCACAAAACAAGCTGCAAACAGGCTGCCATAAAAAGCCTTAAATACAGTGATAGCACTCTGGGGTAGAATTACAAGCCCCATACGGCACTTTTGCGCCACTGTTGCGTCACTTCTGTGATGCAACAGCGGCGTAAAGCCGCCGCCATGCTGCGGGGTATTTAAAACATGACGCATCTAGGGAGATGCATCACATTATAAAGCCCTGTGCCACATGAAACCTGCGTCAGGTTTCATGTGGGCGTTCCGGAGCAGGGTGGGGGGGCGTACCGGCGCAGGAACGCCTCGCAAAAGTGGCTTAGTGAAATCTATAAGTTTTCACTCAAACACTTTTACGACCCCGCTGCATCAAAACCTTGCACCTGCTTGAAGCAGGCGTAAGGCTTGACGCACCATGTTGGACATAGGCAGGGTTGGAACAGTGCTGGAGTTGCGTCGCGCCCGCAGCGCAGCTCCAGCACTACGCCAACCTTACGCCGGCAGATGCAACACACATCTGTTTATCCTTGCGCCTCTGTGGTGGCGCAAGGGTAAACTTGCGTGACGCATCTTTCCTGGCGCATCCCTGCTGATTTACAAGGATGCGCCAGGAAACGTAAATCTGCCCCTCTCCATCCAACTGTAAGATCCACGTAGTCCAATGTACACAGCTAACAGGGTGTTGGTGGGCTCATACACTCCTCAATCGCTCGTCATCAATAAAATGTAGTAAAGTGGCCTCAGAGAAAACACCACTCAATAATCCAAGCAGATTTCGACAGAAACTTAATTACAGGAATGAACCCACAACCCAAGTGAATGCAGGATGCTTACATTTTAGATGATCTCCTCAACGCATCATTACATTCCCGCAAATACCAACTTTTTTTTCCTTTTCAGAACTTCGTGTTTGGTTCACATACATCAATCTTCACCTTCACAAAGCCCTATTATTCATCACTTGTTAATAACAAACCTGACAATAAGTACACAAGATATCTTAATGATCTTTTAACTGATGAGGAAAAAGGTCATGTTAGTCAAATATATATTACAGTAAATAACTTTACATTTACTACACCTGGCTTCATCCACATCCTCCTCTCCCCTGCGCCATTCAGTTCTTAGGTTAAAGAGAAAAAGGGCAAAGAGGTTAGTGGTCCCTCCAGGCACCCACCAGTTAAGGGCAGGGGGACCTCTTTAGGTCCTCATGTATCGTCTTCTTCATCATTGCCAGAACCTTCTAGGGCCCCCCGTGTGAGGTTACAAGGGGACCCCTTGGTTCCTCAGGTTTCAACTTCGACATACTCAATCGGCCAGTGTAGCGTAGTCACGCAGGAGACTGTAGATCATCTTCTGGTAGGCCAGGGTCAATGTCTCCGTCTTCCCTACTACCAGGCGTTTTCTGGAAAACAGAAGAACGTTTTTAAAGCTGCGCAGATTCCTCCAGCAGTCCTGGAGGTCCCCGAGCGCGTATGTCCCTGGGAACAGTCCGTACATCACCAAGTTCATGGTAATGCATGATGATGGAGGCCCTACGCTCCAGGCCTAGGGCCTTCAGCAGGTCCTGCCCGTACGTGTTCTCCCAAAAGAGATGGTAGGTCATCTCGTCTGCTGTGCACCTCTCGAGCAGGATTTGTGTTGGTTAAGTACTCTTGCATGTATGAATGCTCTCACTGGCAGACCTCTTTGGATGGCCATCCAGGCGATGTCTTTGTGGTGGTTCGTCAGGTGCTTGGAGGTGACGTTCTTCAACAAACTGTCCGCTGTGGCAGAGGGGAGGGTGCTGAGCAGTTCACTGACGTCCCTCTAATGTATCTGGCATTGAAAGATCATTGAGTCCACTTGGCTGTGGCAGCAGCCTCCAGACCAAACTCCTTGATGAACTTTTCTATTTCCTTGTAGAATCACGGTGTGTCCCAGCCATGGGAGAACAGCACTCACCCATTCTGCCCAACCTAGACGGATGTATGACATTACAACGCATGCTTTTACATCGCATGCTTTTACATCGTAGTTTTTACAAAGCATACCATTACAACGCATAGCGCTTTGGGGTGCTGGATAGTGAATAGTTTAATTTACTATTCCAACTCCAGTCCCCGTGGACACTAGGGAAGGTGTTGGATAGTAAATTAAATCTATTCCCTATTCTAGAGCGCCCCCCAGCGCAATGCGTTGTAATGGTTTGCGTTGTAAAAGTTGCATCGTAAAGGCACTGCGTGGTAAAAGTTGCGTTGTAAAGGATGTTTCTCAACCTAGACGCCTCCATGTTGGCAACAGAAAGTAGCATGCCATCAAAAACCCGGCATGGCTTTAATCTTCCGTCCTAAGAGTGTTAGTCACGCAGTGAAACAAGAACATTCCCCTCAGGATGGTGGCCATGTCTGGCACTCCCTTGCTTCCCTTGTGGGTTTTGAACATCACCGCCCTCTTCACTCTGTCCATCTTGGAGCTCCAGATGAGGTGGAAGATCATTCTTGTGATGGGCTTGGCTATTCAAGACAGCAATGGCCACACTAGAGCGACATACTGGAGCACTGGCAGGGTCTCGTTCTGTAGGACCAAAGACTTCCCTTCAATCGCCAGCTTTCAGAGGCTCCGGAGTCCCAGCTTATGCTTCATCTTCGCCAGTTTCTCTTCCCAGGTCTTCTCTGCCAGACCTTCTCTGCCGAACCAAACTCCAAGGATCTGCAGGGAATCCTGCTTGATCTGGAAGAGCAGTGGGTCTTGGGAGGGGGTCCAGTGGCTGAAGAGTAGGGTTTCTGACTTGTAGCTGTTTCTCTTTGCCTCAAACTCGATACAAATCTTTCTGAGCTCTTTCACAGCCGGCCCATCTGCGCAGAAGACCGCAACGTTATCCATATAGAGGGAGCACTTCACTTCACCCTTTCCCTTGCTTCCTGATATTATCACCCCTCTGATGTTCATGTCCTGTCGGATCGGTTCGGCGAGGAGCTCTATCACGCTGATGAACAGAACAGTGGACAGCCCTACTAACGCCTGACAGGACGGTGAAGTGGTCAGTTTTCCATCCACTAACCAACGCTGAGCTAGAGATATCTCTATTCATTGTGATCACCACGTCACAAAAGAAGTCTCCCAGTCCCAGTGTTCTGAGTTTTTGGCCCATGAACTCATAGGAAAACGCGGTTGAACATGTTTTCCTGGTCCAGTCTGATTAAAACCATTGAAACCTTGCGGCTCCTGATGTACTTGATTGTGTCCCGGACCAGGACCAGACTGTCTTTGATTTGCCAACCCAATATCAGGGTGAACTATCTTTGCTATAACTTTCTTTAGGCAGTTAGCCAATACCTTCGCTTCGAATTTGTAGTCCACATGGAGGAGCGAGATGGGCCTCCAGTTCTTGAGGTCCTCTCTCTCGCCTTTCTTGTACAAAAGCGTTATAATGCCCAGCCCTGACAAGTACTGCGCATCAGACTTTAGACTAATGCATTTCAGCGTGGTGGTCTGCATCACCTCATTGAAATGGATTGTCACGCATGATAACGCCTACTCAGCTTTCTAGCCCGTGTGCTGCTTAAGATAAGAACCACTGGCTGGTAAATTGGTTTTACTTTTAGCTGACATCACTCATTGCTGCAGCTGGCTTAGCAGTTTGGTGGTTAGGTCAGGCAACTCGCTCTGGCCAGGGCTGGCAACAATATGTTTCAGAAACTCTGGGGCTAAAGTCACTGACATGACGTCGAGAGTAGCCCCTGAGTCTTGGAAACATGCAAATATTATAGTTTTTCCTAGAAAAAGCAAATCCTTAAAGGAACTGGGCTCGTACCGGCCAATCACGGTGGTTAATAGCAATGCAAAAATCTATTCTAAGATTTTGGCGAATAGATTATCTGGAGTTATCAAAAAGTTAGTTTCTCCTTCTCAACATGGGTTCGTCCCGGGAAGGGGCATGACGGATCATATCCGTCTACAGGAGCAGTTTCTCCATTAGGGCTCTGGGGCTGTGCCACACTGACATTTCTACACATTCCTCCATAAATATTAAATAGATCAATTTATTTAGAGATACGATCATATCTCTAAACAAATTGATTTATTTAAGTCTGGGTTCTCTGAGCCTGATTCACAGAATGAACTTAAGACTCAATCCTAAACTTACTACTATTTTGGTATTCACAGAATGCACTTACTACTTTTGGTATTAACAGAAGTTAGGATTTTGTCTTAAGTTTGTCTTAAGACAAACTTAAGACAGACTTAAGACAGACTTAAGACAAAATCCTAACTTTTGTGAATACCAAAAGTAGTAAGTTCATTCTGTGAATGCCAAAAGTAGTAAGTGCATTCTGTGAATACCAAAATAGTAGTAAGTTTAGGATTGAGTCTTAAGTTCATTCTGTGAATCGGGCCCCTAGTCTCAGGCTGCCTGCCTCGCTCTGCTCTGAAGCAGGAGACGGAAGACAGGCAGTAAATAAACTTTCTGAACTGTGACACACTACACAGGGCTTATCTTTCTAAAACCCTTCATTGCCATTGTATTCTATGGTAGTATCCACCATAGGCCAGTGACACTGTTTCAAGTTTCAGAGTTTCCGTCCTGCATGAGGGCAGCCGTCTGTCATTCACAGGAATAGATCCCAGACGGCGAGGCTGAAGCCAAAGCCAAAACAAAGTTCCTATCAGTGAGTTGGTCACTCTGCCGAGCACACAGAAGAATGGTCATGTATTCCAGTTGCAATTTAAATTCTGTGGAAATGTGTGTGAAGGGGGTACACAGATATCAAAATAGTTACAAGGCAAAAGCAGATAAATTGCTTAAATGTGAGTGAGTGCAGTGTATGTTTGGAAGGGGTGAATTGAGGGAGATGCGAGGAAGGTTATTCAGAGAAGAGTTAAAAGAGGGAGCTGAATAGGAAATAGAGGTGGTTAAAGATGTGAAGATAGACGAGATATGTAGAGAAAAAAAGCATACAAATCTAACAAAAAGTGCACATAACTGAAGGTCAAAACGCCTTCCACAGGACTCAATACTATTTAATTCACACACTCACAATTTCAGAATTAATTATTTATAACAAATCATTGTTGTTACTCATTTATCTGAAACAGCTAACAACCATTGACAAAGCCAATTGTACTGAGAGGTTTTAGGTATATGTCAGTTGCTGTGTTAAATATGTCTGAATGCAATACATCTAAGAGAGAAAATAAAATACTGGTCGGGTGGCAAACTGTGGGAATTACAGAAATTTATTTTGCATGTTCCATTTCAGAGAGACCCCACTTTTTTTCATTCTACTTAAAGACCTGTTTGCACATATTTCTATATGACTGATTTCAGTCAGCTATAGAAAAGGGTTCACCCAAACAAAGTCACTGGGACCTGGGTAACGTAAGTACTGAGGAAAGGGGTCCCAGCAATGAGTAACAAATCCAGACAATAAAATAATAATAAGAAAACTCAATTAGCCTGCATTGTTGCTTATTCATAATGTAGATATATGCTAATTATCATCAGATTAAATACAAAATCACAAAATATTTATAGTGCCCCTGGAAGGGAGGGAAGTGGTATAGTGCAAGGTGGTGTGGGTATAGGATAGTGACAATATAAAAAACCGGCCAAACGGCCTCACTGTACTATGTATCAAAGTCCAAACATAGACACAACAAAAGACCATAGGTTCAATAAATCATTTAGTAATACTCATGCTCCACATATCACAATAAATGACCAGATCATGGGGTGAAGCTGAATAAACATAAAAGCTGTCGACGTTACGACCCTCTAGTAATTGCAGGTGTTAGTTCTATCCTTGCATCGGGGTCTTCATCAGGACGGGGGCGGGGCAGGCGACCTATTTAATAAACAATGAGTTTGCATTTTACAAAAAGTTATAATGCATGAGTCAAGGATTTTTAATTCATTAAGCACACTAAAATGGTAGACAAGACATACCAAAGGTTGCTCGTCTCCAGGATGGATGAGGATGAGGACGCTCTCAAAAGAAGAAATTCTTCAGGTCCTATAATGGAGGGCATATTGATTACGACCCTAACAATGAAAATATGTCCAGCAATTGAAAGTAGTGAAAAAATACACTCACATATAATGATGATATAAGGCAGCCTTCAGATCTGAGAAGGAAAGGAGAGGTGGCACATTGCTAATAAAGGGCTGCCACAAAAGAGGAGTTTAAAGGCTACACCGCATAAGTAGAAAAGGGGGTGACTTACAAAAGTTAGGGCTGTATGAGCCTATCAAGTCCGCCAAGGGTAAGGCCGAATGCGGTGGTCCCGCTGCGCGTACTCGCGTCGTCGAGAAATTCACCGTCTGTGGATTAAAGACGGGAATTAGGAAACCGCACGATTGAGACGGGGTGTCCGTAGCAGTGCGGGCAATGACACGCTTATCGTGAACCTACCGGGAACAGAGTTAATCCGTCTTGATGCCGACTCGCGTCAAACAATGGCGATCGGCTGTATCTGTTGCCGAGGGTGGTCTAGGCAACATAGACACGTGACCTCTGACGGTCCGTGTTACTGTGGAAGAAAGACTAAAGCTTCGACTCCAAACATGCCGGTCAAATGAAAGTTCTCCAAGTTGGAGAGGCGGATACGTTATACATAGGCTGTCCGGAATTCGGTTTAAACCGACTATCCTCGAGAATACACTACCGAAGGAAATTCAACTGACTCGGTTTAAACCGAGTGTCGCTGAATTTCATATTCATTGCACCTCTTGGCCACGTGGTGGAGCCAAAGCAGTGCAAAACAAAGTGCAATTTATGCCCTAGAAATAAACCGCTCAAAACGGCAATCACCCCCATTAAATTAGACACATTAGTTGTCATGGTTGGTGGGTGCGCCCGATTGAAACTGTTGTCTGGACTTTGCATGGCCCCACCCACCTCACACTTCAGATGAGGAGATGACGACGACGACCGCCAGTGCTCCGAGCCCCGGAAGGTAAATTCTGGCTGCAAATCTGTAGAACTCCCTGCAGGCTGCCAGACAGCGAGAGAATTCCCTCCCCTTACTTACCTTCTACATGAGGGGTGCCCACCTTTGCTCCCCAAGTGCTGGAGCAGTGCCAGGGCGACCAGACGTCTCGTAATTCCGCAGACACTTCCGGTCTTTAGATGTTGGCCCGGGGTGTCCTGACGCATGTGACATTTTTATTTACCGTTTTTTGGGAGAAGCTCGAGTGACGCTGAATATTAGCATTTGAATAGAATGAAATGAGTAAATCATCTCTTTGTTTCAGCAGCTCATTAGGAGGTCTGCTGGAGCCTCAGTCCATGCTACAGGAAAAGAGCAATGTCGCCAACTTGAGTCTCCCTGTTCACTGAAAGAACTAAGAAGCCATTTTCAGGCCCTTTTTTTCCCTGTAATGTTGTGCCGTCTCTGCATGGGCGCTGCAGTCTAATGGGCACAGGGGTCGGGAGAATTCATTGAAAGGAGAAGGTACAATTTATGTTGTCAGTGGTTGTCCTAAAAAAATGTGGGATCGATCGTGTCTTTCTAGGCAAATGTTGGACACCCCTGCTCTAGGTCCATGACTTAATGAGTGTAACGGTGGAGACCAGGTTCGCAAAACCCATTGGGCTCATGGGGCTTCAGCCCCCCCCCCCCCCCCCTGTCATGTGTGTCAGCCCGGACAGAGTCCGCTTCGCAGGCTGGAGATCGTCTGATTCCAGCCGCACCCGAGTACTTAAAAGGTCTTTAAAAGACCATTTACTTGTAAATTAGGGCTTTTGTGGTGTTTTCAACCCTTCTTACAGCTTCTCTGTCTATGGTTGGTAATAGCCCTCCCCGAAATATGTCGGCCCCCTTAAATTTGGCTCTAGTTGCCTGCCTGGTGGAGACAGCAGAAACAAAAATTGTGCAGACGAAAAGTACTCGGAGGACAACAGGAAATCTGACTGCTGACGTCACTCTGCGAGTTTAAGCGCCTAGTGTCAAGTCCTCGATCAGCTGAGAGTGATTAGGATCATGTAAACTGCCAGAATAAACATAATCTAGAAACTGGGCAATACATACATTGACGTGCCAGATAAAAGCAATGTCTGTCCTCTCACACCTCAGACCGTTGTATTCTTGTCCAGCTTAATCGGGTCTTTAAACAAACACGCTGCATGATAACCTTGACACACAGCTCTTTACTACAACCTTACTCCATGGAGATTAATCACATTCAATTCCTTATCTAACCCATGAGAATACCCAGCCGCTAATTCACCCTCGCATCTATCTATACATGCACTTGCCAATCTCTTCATCATCCATCCACTCAGCTGCTCACTCGTTCATTGCTCCACCTGCTCTTCCGGCCACCAGCTCGTCCATCAAAGCAGGCGTCCGATGACCTCGTCATTCATCCGCTCCCACGTCCCTCCCTCTGCCCACCTAGTTGTCCACCCACTCATCCATCTGCTCATCAATCGTCTCATCCCTCCCTGCCATTCATCTATCTGTCTATAAATACAGTTCTCATATTCTCATGGAATTATTCATTTATTACTGTTTTACTGCTGAAAAACATATCCGAGACGCTTCGCGCAGACCATCAGTATGTCTTTAAGTTTTGTCAGTGCACGCTCTGTACCTTTTGGAAGTTTAAAGTGACTACAGAAACATCCTTCAGTATGAGTGCTGTGTGAAGCCTACTTATTTTTTCACACCCACATTGGCCTGCACGTGGTGGCCTGGCGCGGAGGGGGCGGTAGGGGTGACACTGTCTCTGGGCCTGGGCCAGTCCTGCATATGGGGAGCCGCGGTGTGAATGGCCCAAGGGTCAGAGCAACACCAGGCCCCTCCCTGGCTCATGTGGGGGGAGGGTGTAACATGAAGATGGCCCAAGGGACGCTGCTTTACTCTCCCCGTCTCCCCTGCCCCCACACAAGCAAACTTAGATGAGAGCAGTGCAGTCGTTTTCAAACTTGTAGGGCCAGTTTCGTTGAGCGAGGAACAAACAGTTTAAAAAGAAAGATAGAGCTAAATTGTCTAATTTGCCATCATTGTGTTGATCAAGTGCAGTATTGGAAGGCCCGAATGAAATGAGGCCATTTGTTTTTTCAATTTTTTTCAGAAGGTTTAAGGCAAGTCTTGGTGCCTATATGTGCACGGAAATTAGTTTATGTAATCCTGAGTGGAGGAGGATTTATTATTATTGTTTTGTTAGCATTTTAGCATATCCAAGGACTGCAGTTGCCTGAGGAGACTTGTCTCCCACACGTCAGTGGAGTACACTATTATACCAGATAGTGTCGTACTGTGCTCGGTTGCCCATTTAAGGGCTACCTGATGTGCATTTTAAAGTGATTCTTGCTAATTTGACTGACCTCGAAGTCTGTTTACTGTTCATGTAATGCTTTACAGAACTCCATAATGCATTGGCTCTACTATGAAGTTGCATTAATAAAGGGCCAACATGTTAGCCATTCCAAATTATATTTGATATTTGATAAAATATTTAAACTATAAACATTGTTGCTCTCCTGTCAACCCCCCAATACCCCTGTGTTTTCAAATGCAGCAGGCTGCTAATGCATGTATGACTACTGTGCTGGTGTTGTTCAACTTGCATTTGTTTGGTAAAAGGCACCTCATTGCTGCTGTTGATGGGAAAAGAAGCAGCTTCTGGACTCCTTCTATTGGTAGAAATAGAATGACCACATTTTTCAATTCAGGTTGCTCTTCTTTTTCGTTATGGTGAATCGTTTGTTTTCTAGTATAGATCTCTGTGCAGAAAGGTTCTGTGGGCTGGTTATGAATCCACTTGTGTGACTTTTCTTTACGGGGCTTTGTCTTGTGTATTTAAATATGCCTGCTTTTCTACACTGGGTTATTTTTCAGAGCGCGTCCCCCATAGATGTCTGAGCTTGCACAAAATGTTTCACATCAATACCCACATTGCATTCTGCCCCGACTCATCCTAATTCTAACCCTTCCTCTCTACATACCTTTCTGCATGCCTACTATCTTTTTGAAAATGCCCACATGCTAGTGAATATTTCAGAAGTTTCTGAAAGTCGCTATATTAAATTCTTAACTAGTGGCTTTGTTAGTTAACAACAATAACAAAGCCAATTGTTAAGAATTTTAGAAAGTGATTTTCTCTTGCTAAATATATGTATAGGCATGTCAGGAAGTGTGGTCTTCAAAAGTACACACTTTACCTTGATATACTGATGTCTCGTGTTGCTGCCCACCTCCAGCTCGCAGCTGTTATTAAATGTTTGTTGTTTAAGATAATGTTTTTGTAAGAAATCGCCTTCTTAATGATTTTGCAGGAAAGTCGTGCACAGTGATGTTCAACAAACATTCAATAACCCTTAGGAACATTGATAGATTATAAAACGCGCTTGTTTTTACAAAAGCAGACCAGTGGGAGATTAAGTGAGTTGCCCAGAATCACAGGACTATCCAATATGGTCACCTGACCCAATTCTGTGTCTACACCTCGTCCAATGTTGCACAATCAGCTACTCTTTAAAATATGTATTTTATGTTACACTGTTTTCATCCCCTCTTGTAAGAGGATGTCAATTATGAATCCTTCTGTCAATGCTATGCCTTGTAAAGCGCTCTGATACCCTTGGGTCTAGCCGGCGCTATATAAAACTCTCAAATAAATAAACTTTAGATATATAGTTTACCCAAACCTAATGTATTTTGTTGTGACTCATCATGCCAGGTTGACTTTTGGTGAAGGGCTCCCATGCCTGCCAAAATAACTCTGTGATGGCAACCTAGTGGCTCTTCTGACACCTAGGATAGCTTAACAGGCCTTGGTAGAAGACATGGGATCATAATGCAGTAGAGCTCCTACCACACCAGCCCCACTCCACCTGAACACCATCCAACTAAAAAGCTCCAATGGAGCCTGCTCCTAACAAAAGCCACTCACCTGGGGCAAGTTGTAGACCCTACTATGAAACGTGCCATCCTAGGAGGGTGATGGCCCATATCAATGAAGCCTCACTGTGGTCCTCTGCACGAGCTATAGATCCCTTCCGTAAAGGGGAATTTTCTCCAGACTTTGAAAAGTACAGCTTCATTTTTGACCACTTTAATATCTCTAAGGACATATGCACCCAGTTCAACGTATATGTTGCAGAGCCTGTCTCAGAGAATCTCAACCTTCAGGTGCACCAGTATTGGCATGGAAAGCTACGTCAGTGGCCAGAGTTGGCAAATTGTGTACTGGCTGTTTTGGCGTTGCCAGTCTCAAGTGCCAATGTTGAGATGGACGTTTCACAAATAAAAGTTTACATGGGAAGGAAAGAGAGAGCGCGCATGACCATAGAATCACTGAAGAAATTTTGTATGGTGTACTACAATAAGTTTGACTTGTAAAAATGTATTTGGACCTCATATACACTGTACATACACTGTCTATATACCATGCATCAGTGAAGAAAGTAAGCAATAATAAAAGCAAAGCGTTCAATAAACACCTGTAAAACATTATTTTTGCTGTTTATTGTGGCGCGAAAATGAGTAACCACTGAAAAACACTGTTTTTTCAAGGTATTGAAATGACTGGAAAACACTGAAAAAACACCACCAGAATTTACCAAAAATAGAAACTGAAAACAGGAAAGCCTAGTTATAAATCAATGTCGTTCAAAAGGACAATGAATGTGTAAAGTACACACCCGTGTTATCGATTGTAAAACTAGGCATATTCACAATAATGTTAACAATTTAATCTCTGAGCATCTCAGGGGTCAAAATTGAACATACTTTGGCAAGGAAACACTGTGACATTATATGAATTATGCAAAGAATTTAACATGAATCTGGATACACAATGAATGTCATTGGAACAACGCAATGCGGCGTACCTGTCATATGACGGTAAAGGCCGCGTCAAATGGAAACAGCACTACCATAAATCTAGGAACGTTAGTAACATAGAGTCTAGGCCTAGGTATTGCATAATTGTCACCGGACAAATCAAGGATCAAAGATGGAGATACCCCAGCGAGGAAACAATGTGACATTATGTGAATATTGGCATTATGTAAATTTGGCAAGGAATCATACATGTACATAAATATTGAGACATTGGGACATAACAAAGCGGCGTACCTGTCATATGACGGTAAGGCCACGTCAAACAGAGACAGTATTGTCATAGTTCTGAGACATTAGTGACCAGGTATAGCAGAGATAGACATATTGTTCAATAGTACGCAAATTATTTAAGCGTGTCCAATTGTGAGAAGGAGCTATCGTTTTCATTCAGGCCATTCTGGATGGAATCAAAATAAAGCATCCATTTCAACTCCCGTGTGTTTAAGATGTTAATGATGTTACCACCACGGGGTCCAAGGGTTGCTTTTTCGAGATTCACCCATTTGAAACGGTCAGGAGGATGTGGGGCAGATTTGAAATGTTCAACAAGAGGTGCGCCATGTACTTCACATCGAATACGACTAGTGTGCTGAAGGATCCTTACTTTAGCCTTCTGTTGAGTCTGGCCAATGTAAATTTGATTGCAAGGACACACTATAGCATAGATTATATTAGATGCATTGCAGTTAGTGTGTGATTTTAATTACACTTTGCGTTGGTTATGTTCAAATTCCTTGGTTTGCACCGTGTTGCTACAAGCCTTACACTGTCCACATCTAAAGTGGCCAATAACAGGTGGAAGATTCCACATAGTTGTGACAGTTGGTTCCTCCTTAGATTGTAAAAGAGATCTCACCACGTGGTCCCTGACGCTCTTGGCTTTTCTGAAGGCATGCAGTGGTGTATTCTCTTGTCCCACATCGTCTGCAATCAGTTTCCAGTGTTGGTTGACAATCCGCTTTATTATGTTGCTTTTGGTTGAAAATGTTGTAACACATACCAGTCTCTGATCTTGCTGGCCTGTTCTATCCTTGGGACTGAGTAGATGCTCCCGGGGATAGAGCCAAGCACGTTTCCTAGCTCTTTTGATAAGTCTTCTGAGATAGCCACATTCTTGAAGACGGTTCGAGAGATCTTCAGACTCCTCAATGTAATGGTCCTTAATGGAACAGTTCCTACGGATCCGTAGGAACTGCCCAAAGGGCAAATTGTCTCGTAGGGCTCGGGGATGATGGCTGTTATATTGCAGGAGTGAATTCCTCTCGGCCGGCTTGCGATATAGTGTCGCTTGTAAGATACCGGCATTCTCATAGATGGTGATGTCCAAAAAATACACTCTCTTGCTGTCTGAATGAATCGTGAAATTCAGATGGGGGGATTGTTGGTTCAACCAGGAATGGCAAGACATGAGTTCAATCGGATCTCCGTTCCAGATGAGTAGGATGTCATCAATATATCTCATCCAGTGTGAAATTGTCTGGTACGTTGGTAGGGACGCCCCATCCTTAATAGGGCTACAATGAAATCAGTGGGAACTGCCACAGGTGCAGGTCGCTGTTGAAGGGATCTGGTTACTAAAGCAAGAGCCTCCTCCTGGGGAATACAGGTATACAACGAGACAACGTCGCAAGTGGCCAAAATCTGTTTGTTGGAATCAAATGGTAATCCTTCCACAATGTTGATGGTGTGCATTGTGTCACGTAAGTATGTCTTGGTTGATTCCGCAAGTGGTTTGAGAAAGAAATCAATGTATCTCCCGAGTGGTTCCAGCATGGAACCACAACCCGAGACGATGGGGCGTCCCTACCAACGTACCAGACAATTTCACAGTGAGGACTGAACTTTTCAAGTTCTTCAGGAAGACTAAGGGCGTAGCAATTGGGGCTCCATTCGCTCCAGATGTAGCTATCATATACATATACATGTCAACATTTGAAGATGGGGTTGTCTTGAACACCTTTAATCCATTCAGAGACCGTCTTGGTCTCTGGATGAGATATATTGATGACATCCTGATGACATCCTACTCATCTGGAACGGAGATCCGATTGAACTCATGTCTTTCCATTCCTGGTTGAACCAACAATCCCCCCATCTGAATTTCACGATTCATTCAGACAGCAAGAGAGTGTATTTTTTGGACATCACCATCTATGAGAATGCCGGTATCTTACAAACGACACTATATCGCAAGCCGGCCGAGAGGAATTCACTCCTGCAATATAACAGCCATCATCCCCGAGCCCTACGAGACAATTTGCCTTTTGGGCAGTTCCTACGAATCCGTAGTAACTGTTCCATTAAGGACCATTACATTGAGGAGTCTGAAGATCTCTCGAACCGTCTTCAACAACGTGGCTATCCCAGAAGACTTATCAAAAGAGCTAGGAAACGTGCTTGGTTCTATCCCCGGGAGCATCTACTCAGTCCCATGGATAGAACAGGCCAGGAAGATCAGAGACTGGTATGTGTTACCACATTTTCAACCAAAAGCAACATAATAAAGCGGATTGTCAACCAACACTGGAAACTGATTTCAGACGATGTGGGACAAGAGAATACACCACTGCATGCCTTCAGAAAAGCCAAGAGCGTCAGGGACCATGTGGTGAGATCTCTTTTACAATCTAAGGCGGAACCAACTGTCACAACTATGTGGAATCTTCCACCTGTTATTGGCCACTTTAGATGTGGATATTGTAAGGCTTGTAGCAACACGGTGCAAACCAAGGAATTTAAACATAACCAACGCAAAGTGCAATTAAAATCACACACTAACTGCAATACATCTAATATAATCTATGCTATAGTGTGTCCTTGCAATCAAATTTACATTGGCCAGACTCAAGAGAAGGCTAAAGTAAGGATCCTTCAGCACACTAGTCGTATTCGATGTGAAGTACATGGCGCACCTCTTGTTGAACATTTCAAATCTGCCCCACATCCTCCTGACAGTTTCAAATGGGTGATTCTAGAAAAAGCAACCCATGGACCCCGTGGTGGTAACATCATTAACATCTTAAACACACGGGAGTTGAAAGGGATGCTTTATTTTGATTCCATCCAGAATGGCCTGAATGAAAACGATAGCTCCTTCTCACAATTGGCCACGCTTACTTAATTTGCGTACTGGTGAACAATATATCTATCTCTGCTATACCTGATCACTAATGTCTCAGAACTATAACAATGTTGTCTCTGTTTGACATGGCCTTACAGTCATATGACAGGTACGCCGCTTTGTTATGTCCCAATGTCTCGATATTTATGTACATGTATGATTCCTTGCCAAATTTACATAATGCCAATATTTATATAATGTCACATTGTTTCCTCGCTGGGGTATCTCCATCTTTGACCCTTGATTTGTCCGGTGACAATTATGTAATACCTAGACCTAGACTCTATGTTACTAACGTTCCTAGATTTATGCTAGTGCTGTTTCCATTTGACGTGGCCTTTACTGTCATATGACAGGTACGCCGCATTGCGTTGTTCCAATGACATTCATTGTGTATCCAGATTCATGTTAAATTCTTTGCATAATTCATATAATGTCACAGTTTTTTCTTGCCAATGCATGTTCAATTTTGACCCCTGAGATGCTCGGAGATTAAATTGTTAACATTATTGTGAATATGCCTAGTTTTACAATCAATAACACGGGTGTGTACTTTACACATTCATTGTCCTTTCACTACTGTGAACGACATTGATTTATAACGTATCCGCCTCTCCAACTTGGAGAACTGTCATTGAACGTATGGCCGGCATGTTTGGAGTCAAAGCTTTAGTCTTTCTTCCATAGTAACACGGACCGTCAGAGGTCACGTGTCTATGTTGCCTAGACCACCCTCGTAACAGATACAGCCGATCGCCATTGTTTGACGCGAGTCGGCATCAAGACGGATTAACTCTGTTCCCGGTAGGTTCACGATAAGCGTGTCATTGCCCGCACTGCTACGGACACCCCGTCTCAATCGTGCGGTTTCCTAATTCCCGTCTTTAATCCACAGACGGTGAATTTCCCGTCGACGCGAGTACGCGCAGCGGGACCATCGCATTTGGCCTTACCCTTGGCGGACTTGATAGGCTCATACAGCCCTAACTTTTGTAAGTCACCTCCTTTTTTACTTATGCGGCGTAGCCTTTAAACTCCTCTTTTGTGGCAGCCCTTTATTAACGATGTGCCACCTCTCCTTTCTTTCTCAGATCTGAAGGCTGCCTTATATCATCATTATATGTGAGTGTATTTTTTCACTACTTTCAATTGCTGGACATATTTTCATTGTTAGGGTCGTAATCAATATGCCCTCCATTATAGGACCTGAAGAAGTTCTTCTTTTGAGAGCGTCCTCATCCTCATCCATCCTGGAGACGAGCAACCTTTGGTATGTCTTGTCTACCATTTTAGTGTGCTTAATGAATTAAAAATCCTTGACTCATGCATTATAACTTTTTGTAAAATGCAAACTCATTGTTCATTAAATAGGTTGCCTGCCCGCCCCCGTCCTGATGAAGACCCCGATGCAAGGATAGAACTAACACCTGCAATTACTAGAGGGTCGAAACGTCGACAGCTTTTATATTTATTCAGCTTCACCCCATGATCTGGTCATTTATTGTGATATGTGGAGCATGATTATTACGAAATGATTTATTGAACCTACGGTCTTTTGTTGTGTCTATATTTGGACTTTGATACCTAGTACAGTGAGGCCGTTTGGTCGGTTTTTTTATATTGTCACTATCCTATACCCACACCACCTTGCACTATACCACTTCCCTCCCTTCCAGGGGCACTATAAATATGTTGTGATTTTGTATTTAAACTGATGATAATTAGCATATACCTACATTGTGAATAAACAACAATGCAGGCTAATTGAGTTTTCTTATTATTATTTTATTGTCTGAATTTGTTACTCATTGCTGGGACCCCTTTCCTCAGTACTGATTTCAGTCAGCGGCTGTTGATGCTTCTTGAAGCCTGGTTAGAGCATTTTCTTCCACAGTTGATGCCGCATGCATTGCCACCAACAAAAAAGACGGATTTGCGCACAATGTTATGTTTGCCCCCTATTCAAGGTCATCACAAATGTGGCAACTGCTCATGCTGTGATTCTACAAAAGAAGGCAAAGTTTTTACGCATAATGCAATCCATTGGAAACATGATGCCTTTTCGAATTGCAAAACTCGTTATGTGGTATACGGAATCCTATGCCCATGTAATCTTCTGTACATTGGGAAAACTAACCAAGAGGTATGCGTGAGGATACAACAACACAAATCCAGAATCAAAAACAATGTTGCAAACGCCCCCTTGGTCAACCATTGGAAAGAAAAAAAACATCAAGAAAGCGAAATGTTCTGGACAGTAATTTCCAAAGTGGAAAATGATGTAAGAGGCGGAGATTTGGATGCAAAATTAATCAAGAGAGAGGTAATGCTTTTTGTCAAATACAATACCGCCTTTTCAGGCTTGAATGAATTGACGGAAATTTTCAAACTGTAAGTCCATTGATAACCCATCACTCAACCTTCCATGCGTACCAGCGCGGTTCCCCGAAAAATGCACCTTCCTAATCTAAAAAAGAGTGCTTGATGCACATAGAATCCGTCTTATGCAGCTCAACAAATGGTGGCGATTAATTTAATTAATTTTTTTAAAACCGGCATCAGCTCCAAACTCTGTTAGTGTTTCACCCCAATGACTTCACCAAAACAATAAAGTTTCTTGATACCATGGAAAACTCTACACTATAAACAGCTCAGAGGACGAGGACTACACTTCCCATAATCCTATGCGGACCAGGAAGTGCAAACAATCAGGCCAGCGTTCGGACGGCCACGGGTGCAGACGTTAGGCAACTCTGTTCCTCCAAGTAAGTGTCACCCACATTTAAACTACTCACGACCACCGCATGACTAGGTTTTACAGCAAAGGCAGTATATTAACACACCGCTTTTGTCTCATCCAACAGAATACAAACCGGTGACTGCTAACCTTTTCAAGAAATATACAACGCGCCTGACTCGCCTTACGAGGTAAGCGGCGCCCCATACACCTGAGATGTTGTCGGATTTGAGAAACACAAGAGAGTTTGTTAGTATTTTTAAACGTGCATTTGCCTCCTCTCCATACAGACGGTGGCGAGCCAGGTTAATCCAAATGAATAACGAACACCCACAAGTAAGTAAGGAAGAGGAGTGGATGGTTTGGAATGCATGATGATGTGCTTATGAAATGGTCTTTCTCTGATTGCGATTTTCTGATATATTCTTTTAGACTGGGATTTTAACAACTTTTCCAGCTTGCTCTGCGGAGTGCGAGGTAGGTGAGGTCACTTGAGTATTGGGGCCAGGCAGCATAGAAATGATGAACCCCTATCTTAAAAAAACATTCTCTGTTCTTCCATTACAGATTGGTCCTGATGAGAACTACGAAATAACGGTAGTTCGAAACGCGTAGACTTTTTAGTAGCCAAAAATCAAAAACTAATAATTGATGTAGAAAAAATTGTACATATTCAATTTATTGTGAAACAAACATTGGCTCTTTGTTGTGAATATCACTATTCCAGCATTTATCGAATCATTTATGTTTTGTTGATTGTTATGTGTAGTGGGTCGATTGATGTATGAATGAAGATTGAATGTTGATTAGGTTATACCATTTGTAAATAAACAAGGAGTTTGTGAGTATTGTATACGATAATTGTTGTGCACACCAGGTTTTAATATTTGTATAATATTTGTATAAATCACTATTGAAATAGAAGTGTTCAATTGAAAATATAAAGAAAATAATAAAAAAACAAAGTGGAATTAAATTCAACAAACACATTGTTTCACTCGTGTGTTTACGAAACAAACGTGTCAGTTTGAAATTAGCGGCATTTGCATTTTTTCTGTTCATTATATGCTTGTGGCAAAGCTATGCCGGTGGGAGCCCAGACCCAGTGGTTTTGTTTGCATGCAGTGCAAAGCACTGGGCAAGCACACACTTTAAAGGGCTCAAGGTTTTCGCGCAATACAATTTGCACATTACAATAACTGTTGACCACATTATTTCAGTAAGTTATGGGGCAGTATTTAATGTGTTTAACATTTCAAGACTATATTTTTCCACTGCTTTATATGCCTTGTTTTATCATTACTTCATTTGCTTTAAAATGCACAATTTGCCAATGTTTTTTTAAATTTTTTCTCAGGAGGAGGACCCACCCTGTGCCCCCCGTTTGTCCATTTTGCTTGCTCACATCGCTCACTATAGAAAATTCATACCTAACTTTTATGCCCCACCACTTTCAAATGTAACCAGCCCTCACTTCAATTCTAACCCATGAAAGAAAAATGGATACAACGTAATCCATTAGTCTCTAGAGTCAATCAGCAGGGGACGCATGGACTGATGAAGTTATCTGCGACAGGACCTTTCAGCTCTCATTCATAATTTATCCTGATTGGTTCAGGACTCAAACACAGTCCAGACCCTTCTGGCAGCTTGCCGAAAGGAATCATATCCATTGTCATGTGTCGTTCCAGTATTTGGACTTTGGTCACAGCGTTGTGTCCTCCTATCCACCATCTGGTCAAACTCTGCTTTCCTTGTGCTCCTCTCTGCCTTGGGTTTGTGTCTATCTGGCAAGTGCAGGTGGTCACTGTGGTGGTTCTGAGCTATATTTTAAACTCAGGGGTAGATTTATCATTATTTCATGCCACAAGGCAGCTTGCTGCTCTGTGTGAAAGGACTGGAATGCACAGCATTTAACATTATGCATGCATTCCTGTCCATTCGTTGCGCTAGCACACAATCAATCAATCAGGTTTTTTTTTAAAGCACGCTACTCACCCGTGAGGTTCTCAAGCACTGGGGGCGGGGCAGCTCCTCATCAGTTGAAGAGCCAGGTCTTGAGGCTCTTCCTGAAGGTGTGCAGAGTGAGGGAGCGTCTGATGTTGCCTGGGAGCTCCTTCCAGGTCTTTGCCGCGGCAAAGGAGAAGGCTTTTCCACCCGCTCTAGTTCTGTGGATGTGTAGGGTCTCTGCCAGGGCGAGGTCGGCAGAGTGGAGGTTCCTTTTGGGTACGTGGAGGTATTTGGGTCTGATGTTGTGGAGGGATTTGTAGGCATGGGTGAGTCGTTTGAAGGTTACTTTCTTCTTGATTGGGAGCCAGTGGAGGTCTAGTAGGAGCTGGGTCATGTGCTCGTGTCGTTGGGTTACGAGGACGAGTCTGGCTGCAGTGTTCTGGAAGGTTTGGAGCATGTGTAGCAGGGTTTTGTTGATTCCGGTATAGAGGGTGTTACCGTAGTCCAGTCTGCTGGTTATGATTACGTGGGTGATTGTCTTTCTGCATTCAGGGGGATCCACTTGAAGGTCTTGCGGAGGATGAGGAGGGAGTTGAAGCAGGTGGAGACGACAGCATTGATCTGGTGGGTCATGGTGAGGGAGGAGTCTAGAATGATGCAGAGGTTTTGGGTGTGGTCTGACAGATTGGGTGGGTTTCCTAGGGCAGAGGCCACGAAGTATTGCCCCAGGTGGTGGAGGAGGGTCCAAGGATGATGACTTCTGTCTTCTCCGAATCGAGTTTAAGGCAGATGTTGTTCATCCAGGCTGCGAAGCTGAGTCTGGTGTCTTCGGGGTTCTTTGTGAGGGAGAGGATGAGCTGGGTGTCGTCAGTGTAGGATAGTATTCTGAGCCCGTGCTGTCTGACGAAGGCGGTGAAGGGGGCCATGTAGATGTTGAAGACCGTGGAGCTAAGCACAGATCCTTGGGGTACTCCACAGTGGATCTCTGTGGGTTTGGAGAGGAAAGGTGGGAGTCTGATCCTTTGGGTTCTGCCGGTGAGAAAGGAGCGAATCCAGTCGAGGGCAGTTCCCCGTATGCCAGCTTTGTGGAGTCTGCGGTGGGTGATGGTGTCATAGGCTGCTGAGAGGTCTAGTAGGATGAGGGCCGCTGTGGATAACATCGGTGGCGGCGAGGAGGGCGGTCTCAGTGCTGTGGTTGCGGTGGAGTCTGGAGTAGGAGGAGTCGAGGCTAGTGTACTCTTCAATGAAGGTGGTCAGCTGGGTATTGACGAATCTCTCTGTGACTTTGGCTGTGAAGAGAAGGAGAGAGAGGAGCGGGTAGTTTTTCAGATCTGTCGGGTCAGTCGAGGGTTGCTTGAGGAGGGGCTTGACCTCTGCCCGCTTCCAGTCTACAAGGAAGGTGCCGGATTCGAAAGAGGTGTTAATGTACAGCGCAGTTCGGGTGCTATGGCGGCGGTGGGTCTGTGGTAGACGTGCGGTGGGCAGGGTTCCGTGGGGGCTCCTGAGTGGGTGTTCCTCATGGTCGTGGCCGTATCTTCGGTGGTAGGCGGTTTCCAGGTGGTGATGGTGGGCTGGTTGTCGGTGGTGGAGCACAATGTGCTGCCTAGTGCCAATGCAGGTACCATGATGCTCTGGCGCCTCTCATCTAGTCCATGTGACCCAGCTAGGCCACCTTAGGTGTAGGTTTATTGATTACAGTTACTTGGTTTCATTGTTTTCAAGCCAAGGTCTGTTTCTCAGTTGGAGTGCCGCTTGCTCATAGGGTCTGGGGTATTGATTAGCAGGGAGCGGTATATGGTGAATATGCCCCCTTTGCTTAATAGTCTAATATTACTGTGCCGTCCAAGGGATTGAATTGCAGGGATGCACCAAACAATCTCGTATTGATGCAATCATGTGCCTCAGCTAAAGAAATCTAAAAACTGCGACTTATGTAATTGGAATTCATTGCACAAGTTTGCAAATGATTTCAAGCGTTCTCCGCACCAAATGTTGTTTCGTTTGGAAATCCCAGTGTGGTCCCTGGCCCTGAATTCAGGGGACATCTTGGCTGATGGAAGCCAGTCTCCCTGCCACAGGTGGGTCTCACGCATGAGACGTTTACACCAAAGAATGTGCAGTAGCACTTTCCATCCCACCAGAAGGTGGTTTAGGGTCTTGGGCTGGTGTAGGAGGTGTGAGGCTTAGTGTAAAGAAATATTCCAGTTCCCGCAAGTAGGCAGGATTATCTCTATCTCCAATGCTCCAATCGTTTATGATTGTGAGGTGGATGTCGCAGGAGTAAATTTGGATATCCACTATGCCCAATTCGCCTTCATAGATGGCTTGTGTACATTTGATCTAAAATACCCTCAGTTGTTTGCCCAATCATAAGTATTTCCACCTGTTGGCTTTCAGTTTGTCAAAGAAGGATAGTGCTATAATCTGTGGAAATTACATATAAGAATATCGGAAGGGTGATCTTTTTGAATAGCGATATCTTACCCGTTATAGAAGAGGAAGGATTGGGAAGGCGGGGAGTCAGGCTGGTGCCTCGGATTCACCTGTGGACCATTTATTAGGGTCTCTGTGAACCCGCCCACAGAGATTTGGGCCAGATTTAGAGATTGATGGATGGGATACACTGTCACAAATGTGACAGATATCCCTCTGCCGTATTACAAATGTGTTATATCCTGTGGCACTTTTAATATGGCGGATGGGATGAGTATCTTACCCGCCAAACTAAATCTGGCACTGATTGTCTTTCCCAGTCATGCCAGTATACTGTATTGTGACACCAGTATCATGGGCACTCCCCTGCCATGCTGCCAAACAAAGGCTGGGGGCCAGGTGTTGTCTGGGCCTTAGGGCATTCTTACTCCGGCCCCCTACCTCGTGTGGCCGACCCGGGCCAGAAGCTGTGTAATTCGCCGGCCTGGCCATCACTTTAAGTTTAAGGGCATGGTGGGTGACGGGAATGTGGGAGTATTCTGGGGCCTCAACGGGGGGAAATTCTTACCTAAGCACACCTGGAGGAGGAGCAGCAGAAGCCGGGTTCTTTTCATGACCAGGTCATACGCTGAGTAAGAGAAAAGGACTCTCTGTGAGGTCACCTTTCTCAGAGAAAAAAACATAGACTGTAGCGTTTTGGTTGCAAAGCTGCTGACGTTGAAACTGGGTATGTATATTTGAGTTCTGGCATCAGCTCAACATCCATTGATGCTGGGCAAATCACACGAACTCTGGGTGCGCCAAGTATTGCCATTCCTGAGTTTGGCGTGGTCGAGTTAGCAAGGGAGAGGCTATGATGAATTGACAGATATATATCAACAAGGAGAGAGGTAGGGAAATTCAAAGACACTCTCTTAGTCCCCGGTTAAATGTCAAACAACAAAAAAAGAGAGAGGTCTAATCTGGTCAAGTACACGACTACCAGAAATGTGGAGCAAAAGGATAAGTGGAAAGTATTGATCACAGTCACTCTAGTTGAGTGGGATCACAGTCACTCTATTTGAGTATGAAAGCCCTCACACACCGACCTAGTCAGTGTCATGCTTCATCATCGGGCCCCACCGAAGAGACCGAGTGTCTCTTCGGTGTGCTACGACGCCAGAAAGACTGCGGAGCTGGTTGTGTGGGGAGGAAGTGTTGTGAAAATTCTCAAATTAAAAGTGACTAACAGGGTATCAAAAAAACTTTAATGAGTGATCCCTAAGACACGTGTGAGTGGTATATGTGTCTGAATTTAAAAGCCAAGGTTATTAGGATTTTGTTTAAATTCAGCTAAATACCACAAATTTATTAAAATTAATCAGTCAACATGTTTCTGCCTTCAGTGTGGTATATATTCACCATGGCATTCTTCAGGACTATAACCCCGGCGGTATGGACACTCTAATAGTCCACCCTAACCTGGGGGCGTGAAAGTGAAAAGGAAAAGTGAAAAAAGTGCTTAAAAATTGGGAGAGCAATTTGCTCAATCCAAAAAACCCAAATTAGGGGTGTATCAGCACCTGTAAGAAAAGACATACAGACAAACAGATATAGACATACATACAATTAGTATATGCCAGCGTAGACTTATCATAGTGCTCCTAAGATGGTGGCAAACCTATGTGTGCACACAATAACAGATAACTTATGCACCATCCAAGTAGCCCTTAGGGATATAAGTACTTGCTAGGAGGTGAAGTGCTAGAGGTGGTTAAAAACTACTGTTTGTAGTGAAGGAGATAAAAACGCGATGTGAACTCTCCATGAGAAGGGATCAATTTGACCAAATGGTCGGTGACCCCCACAAGATGGTGAAATATGGAGAACATCTCACTTTAAAATTGGGCGCTACTTGCACCATGGGTCTCGGGAGGGGGGTTGGAGCGCGCTTGGCACATCCTAAGAAAAACGGAATAAAAATGTCAGCATAACCCATACAACACACAGGCACTTAGCTTTTGTTAATCGTAGTAATCGTTCCGCTGTGGGTGCAGACTCACGCCCTCAGCGCTCACAGCCCGCTTGGCAACCTGTTAGAACCCTCTAGACCGGACCCCGACGATGGAGAGCGGGGCCGGTGAATGCGTTTAAGAGCGCTTTGTTTACGCGCTCGATTCCGGGTTGGGCGTGCCTCGCTGGGTTCGGGTTGGGCGTGTCACGCTGGAAACGAGGCTTGGGGCGCACACGCCCACTTGGGCGGAGCGCGTTTGTAATCAGACCGAGGCTTGGATTGAAAAGCCTATCCCTGCGCTAAGCCTGAGGGAGGTGTTTACACGCTAATGGTTGTTATGAGAACCATGGGTAATTGTTGTTTGTCGGAAAATAGAACGAGGGATTTGCTCGTTTTTCCTTTACTTTCAGGAAATTGGTACTGCTATGAACCAATGGGTAAAAAATTTATTTTGCAGAGGGACAGAGCGAAAAAAACACATACTTTTAAAACACATACTTTCAAAAGGATTGGGATTTTATACATGGATTGATCTGTGGACAAGATGTTAAAGTGCACAGAGTTTTTTTGAAAAACATGTTGAATGTTGCATGTTTAAAACAGATCAGTTCTGTGTGATGTCTAACAGCCTACTGGAGTTATGGAGTTCATGTTAGGACTGTGTTCCAGGGGATATCGTCGTTGAGCCCATTGATATTTGTCCCCAGACGGTACACCCAACGCTGTTCTTTTTCGAACAGTCTATTTTGTATATTCCTTGCACCATCATCAGATGACAAATATCAATGGGCTCAACGACGATATCCCCTGGAACACAGTCCTAACATGAACTCCATAACTCCAGTAGGCTGTTAGACATCACACAGAACTGATCTGTTTTAAACATGCAACATTCAACATGTTTTTCAAAAAAACTCTGTGCACTTTAACATCTTGTCCACAGATCAATCCATGTATAAAATCCCAATCCTTTTGAAAGTATGTGTTTTAAAAGTATGTGTTTTTTTCGCTCTGTCCCTCTGCAAAATAAATTTTTTACCCATTGGTTCATAGCAGTACCAATTTCCTGAAAGTAAAGGAAAAACGAGCAAATCCCTCGTTCTATTTTCCGACAAACAACAATTACCCATGGTTCTCATAACAACCATTAGCGTGTAAACACCTCCCTCAGGCTTAGCGCAGGGATAGGCTTTTCAATCCAAGCCTCGGTCTGATTACAAACGCGCTCCGCCCAAGTGGGCGTGTGCGCCCCAAGCCTCGTTTCCAGCGTGACACGCCCAACCCGAACCCAGCGAGGCACGCCCAACCCGGAATCGAGCGCGTAAACAAAGCGCTCTTAAACGCATTCACCGGCCCCGCTCTCCATCGTCGGGGTCTGGTCTAGAGGGTTCTAACAGGTTGCCAAGCGGGCTGTGAGCGCTGAGGGCGTGAGTCTGCACCCACAGCGGAACGATTACTACGATTAACAAAAGCTAAGTGCCTGTGTGTTGTATGGGTTATGCTGACATTTTTATTCCGTTTTTCTTAGGATGTGCCAAGCGCGCTCCAACCCCCCTCCCGAGACCCATGGTGCAAGTAGCGCCCAATTTTAAAGTGAGATGTTCTCCATATTTCACCATCTTGTGGGGGTCACCGACCATTTGGTCAAATTGATCCCTTCTCATGGAGAGTTCACATCGCGTTTTTATCTCCTTCACTACAAACAGTAGTTTTTAACCACCTCTAGCACTTCACCTCCTAGCAAGTACTTATATCCCTAAGGGCTACTTGGATGGTGCATAAGTTATCTGTTATTGTGTGCACACATAGGTTTGCCACCATCTTAGGAGCACTATGATAAGTCTACGCTGGCATATACTAATTGTATGTATGTCTATATCTGTTTGTCTGTATGTCTTTTCTTACAGGTGCTGATACACCCCTAATTTGGGTTTTTTGGATTGAGCAAATTGCTCTCCCAATTTTTAAGCACTTTTTTCACTTTTCCTTTTCACTTTCACGCCCCCAGGTTAGGGTGGACTATTAGAGTGTCCATACCGCCGGGGTTATAGTCCTGAAGAATGCCATGGTGAATATATACCACACTGAAGGCAGAAACATGTTGACTGATTAATTTTAATAAATTTGTGGTATTTAGCTGAATTTAAACAAAATCCTAATAACCTTGGCTTTTAAATTCAGACACATATACCACTCACACGTGTCTTAGGGATCACTCATTAAAGTTTTTTTGATACCCTGTTAGTCACTTTTAATTTGAGAATTTTCACAACACTTCCTCCCCACACAACCAGCTCCGCAGTCTTTCTGGCGTCGTAGCACACCGAAGAGACACTCGGTCTCTTCGGTGGGGCCCGATGATGAAGCATGACACTGACTAGGTCGGTGTGTGAGGGCTTTCATACTCAAATAGAGTGACTGTGATCCCACTCAACTAGAGTGACTGTGATCAATACTTTCCACTTATCCTTTTGCTCCACATTTCTGGTAGTCGTGTACTTGACCAGATTAGACCTCTCTCTTTTTTTGTTGTTTGACATTTAACCGGGGACTAAGAGAGTGTCTTTGAATTTCCCTACCTCTCTCCTTGTTGATATATATCATAGCAGCGCACAGCTGTGAGAGCTTTCTTTTATTGCGAGCAAGACAACAATAGTTTCCTTTTGTTGCTTGTTCTTTTAACCTACATCTCACTATGGCGAACCTGGGTCTGACATACTCTGAGGCAGAAATCGAGGAGTTGATGTCAGATGCTGCAGTTTTTGCAGACCCTCACATATCACAGGCAATAGCCAACACGGCTGAATGGGACAGTCTGTCAGAAAAAAAGAAAGAGCACATACGTACTGTCCTTCATGGTACTATCATGAAGGGCTATTTAACAACCAACACAGCACCGAAAGGCCTTCTGGTGACCAATGCCCCACGCATCTTTTTGAATGATGCTGCCTTCCGTAAGGACTGGGCCGCAATCGCATGGCACTGCACACGCGATTGGATGGTCCTAATAATCAAAACAGCCTTAAGACTCTCGGAATCCATTATGATAGAAATTAGGGAAACAGAGACTCACTTCAAAGCCACTATCACCGGCTACAAAAAACGACTAGATGAACTTAACAAGGAGATGAACGAATACAGAGACAACCTAATGCAATCAAAGGTGACAAAACTTCAAAAGGACCAAAAGAAATTTGAGTTTGAGAAAGTATATCCCTACTCTGCGGCTTCATTCACTCCACCAGCACGTAATGCCAACAACCCAGACTACTCAGATGATGACTCATCGAATAGCAGCGGTTCTAGTAACAACTCATTTAAACAAACTAAAAGAAGGGGTAACCGTGGCAATAGAACGAACAGAAGTGGACACGGAAACCAAGGCAACCACCAACAGTGGTACCCCCCACAAATGGGGATGGGCACCCACCCTTATGCTTTTCAACAGCCACCTTACCCTTTTATGGGCTGGAACCCAGGCTTCTTGCCTCCGGCCAACTACCAACAACAGTATAGACAGCCTTTTTTAGAGAGCGGCCGGAGAGGCCGAGGCAAGAGGAGAGGGAACACCAGAGTAACCTGGCAGGAAGACGACTCAGTAGCGAACCACACCCGGAGCAACCAGCAGCCGGGTCCGAGCGGAGTCTAAGTCTAGTGACAAATCTATCCACCAGAATACTTACTCCTGTGGAGATCAAAGTATTGGAGAAGGGGCTGGGTTTTGTCCCCACAGCCAAACCCGATAAATTCAAAATGCACTGCGAATTAGCAGGGTTTTTTCGCAAATTGAAACTGAAAGCTTTTTTTGATGGAAAAACAGACCCACTGGAATCAGTCAGGAAAGGTGACACAGGCTTAAGACCTAACTCCACCTTCATCCCGCCCTCACACACAATACCAGCAGCCATAACTGCCTTTGAGCAAGCGGTATTTAAGGACCTAGAACATTGCCAAAACCCGCGAACATTCGGGAATTTCAGTACTGCTGAATTCGAGGCATTGCAACACTTAAAAAACGACACCTCCATAACCATAAAACCCACGGACAAGGGCGGAGGGATCGTCATCCAAGACACTACTGCATATGAGACCACCTGCAAAGATCTACTCAGTGACGTTAGAAATTACACGCCACTGGCTTTGGACCCAACCCCAGACCTCACAAAAAGAATTAGCTCCATGGTAAAACAAGCAGAGGACCAAGACCAGATTTCCAAGAATGAAGCTGCATTTTTGAATAATACAAGTAGGATAATACCCTACTTCTACACTTTGCCGAAAATGCATAAGAACAAACTCCCCCCACCTGGACGCCCAATCGTCTCAGGAATTGGGTCACTTCTGGAACCACTATCACAATTTTGTGATCATTTTTTAAAACCATTAGTCCAGTCGACACCGACTTACCTGAAGGACACCAAGAGCCTGTTACGACTTTTGACAGAAATCAACTTTCCTGAAAACTCTATCACCCTTGTAACATTAGACGTGGAAAGCCTCTATACTAGCATTCCGCAGGATGACACAATCGAGGTCCTTAAAAAGGCCCTAGACTCAACCAACTGGGAATTCCAAACCCCAAAAAAATTCATCATCGACTGTGCCACTATAGCACTAAAAGAAAACTTTTTTTCATTCAAAAACAAATTGTACCTTCAATGCTCTGGGACATCCATGGGCAGCACCTTCGCGCCGAGCGTGGCGGGGCTGTATGTGGCAGATTTTGAGGCTAAACATATCCTACCACCAACTGCCACCTTTTTTTCGTCAATGCTTTTGTGGAAACGCTACATTGACGACATCCTACTCATTTGGAATGGTAGTGATAATGACTTGAAAGATTTCCTTCCATGGATCAATACCTTAGACCCTAATCTAAGATTTACTAACACCACAAGCAAAAAAGAAATCGTGTTCTTAGATGTGGTCATCTCAATCAGTGGAACGACACTGGCCACAAAAACCCACAACAAACCTACTGCAAAAAATAATCTCCTGCAATTTAACAGCTTCCACCCGCGTCCGCTAAAAGAAAATCTCCCTTACGGGCAATATCTGAGGCTGCGGAGAAATTGCAGCACAACCATAGACTTCAAAAATCAATCAGCTAATCTGACCGAAAAATTGAAAAATAGAGGCTATCCTAACTCCACCCTAAACAAAGGATTCAAAAGAGCTAAAAATCAACCAAGGGAAGCTCTTCTTGAAGAAAAAACTAATAATTCAGATCAGATCCCACTCACCTGTGTCACGACATACAGCAGCCTCTCCAACATCATGAAAAAGAGTATAAACAAACACTGGAGTATTGTGAGAACCTTTAAAAAGGATTGGGAAAAACCCCTCTTTTCCTTTAAAAAGGGACGCAGTCTAAGAGATACGCTGGTCCACACACGCCCAAAAGAGAATCCACTGAATATGACACCATCAGTGACAACGTCGTGGGGACTCCCTAAAATCACCGGGCATTACCCCTGCTCGGACTGTAGTGTTTGCCATTTAACACAACCTACAAAAACCTTGGCATTGGAAGAAGGGAAAGTGTGGACGCAACGTGATCATACTAATTGCAACTCATGCAATGTGGTCTATCTGATCACATGTTCCTGCAATCTTCGGTACGTGGGCATGACCACTAGAAAAGTGAAACAACGGATCTGCGAGCACCGGAGTAATATAAGGTGCAAGAAAGTAACAACAAAGCTGAGCCGCCATTTCCTAGAAAAGAATCATACCACTAATGACATGAAGTGGACTGTCATTGAAACCATTGATGGTGCAAGGAATATACAAAATAGACTGTTCGAAAAAGAACAGCGTTGGGTGTACCGTCTGGGGACAAATATCAATGGGCTCAACGACGATATCCCCTGGAACACAGTCCTAACATGAACTCCATAACTCCAGTAGGCTGTTAGACATCACACAGAACTGATCTGTTTTAAACATGCAACATTCAACATGTTTTTCAAAAAAACTCTGTGCACTTTAACATCTTGTCCACAGATCAATCCATGTATAAAATCCCAATCCTTTTGAAAGTATGTGTTTTAAAAGTATGTGTTTTTTTCGCTCTGTCCCTCTGCAAAATAAATTTTTTACCCATTGGTTCATAGCAGTACCAATTTCCTGAAAGTAAAGGAAAAACGAGCAAATCCCTCGTTCTATTTTCCGACAAACAACAATTACCCATGGTTCTCATAACAACCATTAGCGTGTAAACACCTCCCTCAGGCTTAGCGCAGGGATAGGCTTTTCAATCCAAGCCTCGGTCTGATTACAAACGCGCTCCGCCCAAGTGGGCGTGTGCGCCCCAAGCCTCGTTTCCAGCGTGACACGCCCAACCCGAACCCAGCGAGGCACGCCCAACCCGGAATCGAGCGCGTAAACAAAGCGCTCTTAAACGCATTCACCGGCCCCGCTCTCCATCGTCGGGGTCCGGTCTAGAGGGTTCTAACAGGTTGCCAAGCGGGCTGTGAGCGCTGAGGGCGTGAGTCTGCACCCACAGCGGAACGATTACTACGATTAACAAAAGCTAAGTGCCTGTGTGTTGTATGGGTTATGCTGACATTTTTATTCCGTTTTTCTTAGGATGTGCCAAGCGCGCTCCAACCCCCCTCCCGAGACCCATGGTGCAAGTAGCGCCCAATTTTAAAGTGAGATGTTCTCCATATTTCACCATCTTGTGGGGGTCACCGACCATTTGGTCAAATTGATCCCTTCTCATGGAGAGTTCACATCGCGTTTTTATCTCCTTCACTACAAACAGTAGTTTTTAACCACCTCTAGCACTTCACCTCCTAGCAAGTACTTATATCCCTAAGGGCTACTTGGATGGTGCATAAGTTATCTGTTATTGTGTGCACACATAGGTTTGCCACCATCTTAGGAGCACTATGATAAGTCTACGCTGGCATATACTAATTGTATGTATGTCTATATCTGTTTGTCTGTATGTCTTTTCTTACAGGTGCTGATACACCCCTAATTTGGGTTTTTTGGATTGAGCAAATTGCTCTCCCAATTTTTAAGCACTTTTTTCACTTTTCCTTTTCACTTTCACGCCCCCAGGTTAGGGTGGACTATTAGAGTGTCCATACCGCCGGGGTTATAGTCCTGAAGAATGCCATGGTGAATATATACCACACTGAAGGCAGAAACATGTTGACTGATTAATTTTAATAAATTTGTGGTATTTAGCTGAATTTAAACAAAATCCTAATAACCTTGGCTTTTAAATTCAGACACATATACCACTCACACGTGTCTTAGGGATCACTCATTAAAGTTTTTTTGATACCCTGTTAGTCACTTTTAATTTGAGAATTTTCACAACACTTCCTCCCCACACAACCAGCTCCGCAGTCTTTCTGGCGTCGTAGCACACCGAAGAGACACTCGGTCTCTTCGGTGGGGCCCGATGATGAAGCATGACACTGACTAGGTCGGTGTGTGAGGGCTTTCATACTCAAATAGAGTGACTGTGATCCCACTCAACTAGAGTGACTGTGATCAATACTTTCCACTTATCCTTTTGCTCCACATTTCTGGTAGTCGTGTACTTGAATTGACAGATATGCCACCCGCAACATTCTAGATGACAGAAATAACGCCTTGGCGCAGGGGTGGATGAAATGAAGGATAGCAACCATCACTACTGCCGGCTCCAGCGTAGCAGTGTCCTCAATCTGCATACTTGACAACTACCACCCATTGGAGTGGGTAAGCAAGGTAATAATGTTCGTAATTCGGTGCTGCTAGCCCACCTTGGTCCACAGGTAAATATAATTTTGTCAATGCCACACTGCAGCACGATTTTCTCAAGATGAATTATTGGAGCACCTTCTCCAGAGCCCTGAAGAAGGGGGGTCGATATATAATGGCATATTCCAAAATTAATAAATGAGATAAAGCGCCACCATCTTCAAGAGAGCTTTGCAACCAGCTACTGACATTGACAGAGTATTGTATTGTATTGTATAGCATACTTATATAGCGCGTCCTGTCACCCAAAGGGTATTCTGGCACTTTGACTCCAAAATCACAGCACAAGCAGAGGAGGATCACACAGCCCTAGGAAAGAGGTGGGACTTCAGACCCTTTTTGAAATGAGTCAGCTCGTTCAACTTCCTTAAAGAGAGTGGGAGAGCATTCCACAATTTAGCGGCAGTGAAGCTGAAGGAACGGCCACCCATTCGCATCCTCTGAATGCGAGGGACCACAACCAAGAAAGCAGAGGAGGAGCATAAGGGCCTAGCTGCAGAGTACCATTTAAATGTATTCTGAAGAGCAATAGGTCCCAGTCCGTGAAGTGCTCTGAAGACAATGCAAGAAGCCTTGTAGCAGATTCGCTGATGTATAGGCAGCCAATGAAGGTCTTTAAGTGCCAAAGATGACGATGCAGAGCGCGCACGTGAAAGAGCCAGCTTGGCGGCCATATTCTGGATCTGCTGCAATTGTCTTATCAGAGAGCTAGGGCCTCCTAGAAGTAGTGTGTTACAGTAGTCTAACCTACTGAGTATGATACTACGCCCAGTATGGCCCAGAATAGAAGGCCATCTGTGACCTCAGGGATGTGGTCACCCGGATGAGGTTCCCGTCAAGCAGGTTCAATTCAGAATGGTAGATCCTAATACTTAGGTATCTGAATACCGCTAGTTCACAGGAAATCAAGAAACCATTGATAGTTAATGTAGGGCCTAAGATTGTGGGCTCAAAAGTAAAAAGGTAGGATTTTGGACAATTAACCAGAAGGCCAGATAAGTGAGCAAAGTTGTTAAGTGTGTGCGCTATTAATAGTGGGACAGAATAAAAATCTCTGATATAGAGAAGCAAATCTTCTGCAAATAAAGAGATTGGATAAAGACCATCACCTAGTGATGTACCCCAGTTTCTGGCTTCACCTGTATGGCTGGTGTCAACAGCTCAATAGCCAAGGAAAAGAAGAGAGGGGAGAGTGGACAACCCTGCCTAGTGCACCTGTGTATATGTACCTGGTGGGAGATTAGGGTTCCTGTGCCGACCCTCACCAGTGGCGATGTGTGAAGCAGGAGCACCATACCAAGGAAGCGGGTCCCTATGCTGCATTGTGGCAGTAAAGCAAAGAGAAAGGGCCACTCCAGCGAATTAAAGGCCTACACAAGGTCCAGAACCAAGCACCCAGAACAAAGGTAGGCACCTGGAGCGTAAGCAAGGACCTAGATAAGACGCCTCCTATTAAATGATATATTGCAGCCTAACACAAACCAGTTTTGATCCAGGTGTATTAGCACAGGGACCAGGGGGCACCAGATGATCTGCCAAAAGTTTGGCCAATATTTTATAGTCTGTATTGAGCAACTCTAGCGGCCTGTAGGAGCCAAGTAGAGCAGGGTCATTGCCTGGTTTGGGATGGTACACCAGCAGGGCCTCACAAAAAGACATCAGAAAGCGAGAAGGCAAACGGGCTTCATTGAACATGGTCAGCAAGTGGGGAGCCAACTGGTCGGCAAATGCTTTGTAAAATTTAGCTGGCAGTCCATGAGGACCCGGTGACTTGGCGGTGGCCAGTGCGCAGATGTCTTCCTTTACTTCAAATGGAGTGATGGGAGCATCGAGCTCCAAGAATTGGTCAGACCTGCTTCTATCAGACCAGCCATGCCTGGAGGGAGCCCAATTTGGTGGCCGGTACATGAGCTTTGGCAGAATGAGCCGCACACTATGATGGGGAGATGTGCCATGGGCGTTACGTTTGGTGTGCCCACGTAACACCCATGGCATTTAACACATTCCCCGATTTACAACACTCCATTAATCTGTGAATGCATAAAAAACCTATGCATCCCCAGAGGAGGCTTAGGGGGGGCCACAATAAGGTGAAAACCATTATTTCTCCGAATTCTTTCCTCTTTCTATGGGTGCTGAATTCAGCAGCACACATAGAAAGAGGATATCACCTCCACGGATTCTTTTTGTACAGGAAGGTTTCTCTTCTCGCACAAAAGCAATCATCCCAACAATGCGGACAACTTTGCACCATAGTGCAATGGTGCCTGCGTTGGCGCATGGCAGCGATTGGAGAGCCAGTACAGTAACAGAGCACAGGAATGTACCGTATCTTATTGATACGCGCATTCCTGTGATGCTCTATACTTGTTGTAAATCTTTTCATTAAATTCGAGGAAGGCAAGTCGTAATGCCTCCACGCTGGACTCTAAATTGTCAGCAAAACAGAAGAAAACTGCTCAAATGTGATCGATCCTGTTGTATAACTGTACACAGAGAGAATGATTGCCACATACTACCCCTTGTCACAAGGCAATTGTCGCTACACACAATTACGTTTTTTAATCGTCAGACATGGATTCGCTTTGACTTTGGGCTATCAGGTATTGCTGTAAAAGCTTCCAGATGTCTTTGGGGCGAGACGAAGATGGGAGTTCTTCCGCATACAACTCAAGAGTCTCTTTGCAATACATCATATCTTTTATCCAGTGAGCAGTACCAGGGGCCTTAGAACTCTCCCAGGTTATTGCTCTATGCCGTTTTGCTAGCAACAAAGCAATTCTCATAAATTTCCCCAAAACACCTTTTACCTGAGGCACCAAACAGAGCAAACAGACCGTGGGTGTGCATTGTACATTCTGATTGGACATGACCCTTAAGCAATGTATTACTTCATCCCAGTATTTTGCGACAAGGTTACAGTGCCATGCCAAATGCCAGAAATCTGCAACTGGTTGGCCACATCTTTTGCAGTTACTTGTTTCCCGCAAACCAATTTTGTACAATTTGAGGTGTGTGGTAAATCTGGTGTATATATTTAAAATGGATGATTCTGGGATTTCCGTTGGAAGTTAGTTTACCCTTCAGTGTGCAAACCTTCTCCCATTCCACCGGAGTCAACGGAGGGTCTAATATACTGTTCCACCCTGTCAAGCTATGGTCTTCCCCTGTCAACATTTCAGCGCGCACTGCCCTGTATAATTTGGCAACCAATTTGCGCCTCGTGGGTGTCACTAGTAACATTTGCAATGAGTGCAACGGAGTGGGTTTCAGAGGAAACGCCACGTAATGTGTCTTTAACGCAAGTTTCAGTCGATGAACAGTGAACTGAAACAGGGGTGTCTGATTGGTGATGTTCTGAAGGTGTGAGAAAGTGCCCATCTGCAAATAGATAGATCCTGCAAGCGTTCCACACCAACCGCTTGTAGCGAGCCGATAGGTCCCTTTTCTTGTGCAGCTGAAAGAGATGCATGATGTGCTATCGGCAGATCCGGAGCATATATTGGTAGTTTGGCTGACAGTTTACCAATAGCTTGCCAAGCGGCAATGGTAGTGTCTACTGTGTTTATTTCCGTCCGGGGGGTACCCCTGTGTGTGTGCGTTAGTATCCCAGTCAGTGGAATAGGATGGGCGTCATCATCTTCTACCGCAACCTGAGGTGTGAAAGCGTAGGGATTATACCAATGATAGGCGTACTGTGCCTGTGTGCATAGGTAGTACAGAATCCGCTTAGAGCATGGTCTAGCGTGAGTGTATGCCATCTTACTCTAGTTTGCTTGCCGTTCCACATTAGTCTAAGCAAGTGGGTTCTTAGGGGCAGATTTATGAAGGCCTTGCGCCGCCGGTGCGCCACTTTATTTGACGCAACGGCGGCGCAAACAATGTGCTCTATTTTCAACGTGACGCATCTAGGAGATGCGTCACGTTGAAAAGCCCTGCGCCATGAGGAGGCGTTCCTGCGCAGGGGGGGCGTTCCTGCGCAGGAACGCCTCCTAAAAGTGGCTGAGTGAAATCTATAAGATTTCACTCAGTCGCTTTCAGGACAATGCTGCGTCAAAACCCTGCGCCTGCTTGAAGCAGGCGTAGGTCTTGACGCAGCATTGGTCAGATAGGTCACCCCCGAGCCTTGCTGGAGCTGCTTCGCACTTGCGACGCAGCTCCAGCAATGCGCCACCTTTACGGCACAGATGCGCCACGCATCTGTGCCGTTTTTGCCCCATGGTGCGCCGCATTGTAAATGCGGCGCACCATGGGTGGCGGAGCAGCGGCGCAGGATGACTGGCGCTTCCCTGGGAATGCGCCAGTCATTATAAATCTGCCCCGTAGTGTGTGAAAGAGATGTTGCAGTAGCCTGATTGGGATATTATTGAAAAGTTATAGAAGCCGCGGTAGCACGATCATTTTGAAAACAGCAACGCGATCTGCAAGAGATACTGGTAGAGAGGACCATCTGTCTACTTGACGTACCAAAGCCGCACAGGTCTTTCCATAGTTTTCACGTATAACAACTTCCGGGTCATGGTGCACCCACACTCCCAGATATTTCACCGCGTCTCTAGACCAGATCTGGTACAGGTGGATTATAAATCTGTCCCCTGGTCTTACCCTGGTGAAACAAGGAGAAATGCTTTATTTCTCACCGTTTTTGCTGCAATGTGCAGCACATATAGAAACAGCAAAACGCCATTGATTGATTATGTTCAAGAAGGCATCCCTTCTTTCATATAAACAATCTTTAAAAAAAAATGACAAGTTGCAAAACGCCATTTCAGATTGTTTATGTGCAGTAAGGGACACATTCCTAAAAATAAACAATCAGGGCCCGATTCACAGAATGAACTTAAGACTCAATCCTAAACTTACTACTATTTTGGCATTCACAGAATGAATTTACTACTTTTGATATTCACAGAAGTTAGGATTTTGTCTTAAGTTTGTCTTAAGACAAACTTAAGACAGACTTAAGACAGACTTAAGACAAACTTAAGACAAACTTAAGACAGACTTAAGACAGACTTAAGACAGAATTAAGACAGACTTAAGACAAAATTCTAACTTAAGTCTGGCTTAAGTCTGTCTTAAGTTTGTCTTAAGTCTGTCTTAAGTTTGTCTTAAGACAAACTTAAGACAAAATCCTAACTTCTGTGAATACCAAAAGTAGTAAGTGCATTCTGTGAATGCCAAAAGTAGTAAATGCATTCTGTGAATACCAAAATAGTAGTACGTTTAGGATTGAGTCTTAAGTTCATTCTGTGAATCGGGCCCTTAGTAATCTAGGCTACTAAATTTAGCACCAGTGCAGTGAGAAACACATAGCTACACATTTTTTTTGTAAATACAGTGCAGCCCTGCGTTTCAGAAGTGGCGGAGCGTAGTGTAAAGCCAACAAGGTTAACACCGCACTCCGTCGCTTCTTTTGTAAATATGCCCGAAGTGTCTTGGCTAATGCAAGACCTAATAATAGCATAATACAATGTGGCAAAAATCTTTTTTATAGTCTGGCTCCTTTGTAAAGCACTTTAATGCCATTGGCCCAAGGTCATGGTATATGATACTGCGAAAATGTAGAGTAGTGGCGGTAGCAGTCGAGGCATAGGCTCATCAAAGGAACAGACATATTCGGGTCTGGCCTCCTTGGGAGCCCAATATGGACTGCAATGCCATGCCACTTCACTTTCGCCCCAAGCTCTTGATGAGGACCCCTCTTGCTTTCCCACTTTCACCCCCTCTACGTACGAATATGTGCACCGAAAGTCCCAATGGGGGAATATTTACAAGATCCTATCACCACCACAACGTCAATTTTCACGACGTTGTGGTGGCGATCGAGACTTTGCCTTATTTGCAAGGCAGGATTAAGCCACTTAAAGTGGCTTAACGCTGCCTTGTAAATGAGGCACCCTTATACAATATACTTAGAGTGAAAGAGGAGAGTAATGGGTGTTGCAGTGGGCGATCCACCGCAACACCCATTGATTTTAACCCAGCTCCATATTTTCGCCCTAAGTTGGATGGGTATGCCCAGACGTGGGTCCCTTGCTCACTGTGCCACTGGATTCAAGCTAGCCTGGCAGACGGAGGGTGACATACCCTGAAACCGGTCCCAGGATGCTTGTTTCCGGTCCAGGGAGGACCTGGCCCGGCAGTTCGGTCTGGACTGTTCCCATGAGGCACAAGGTCAAGACTGATTTGCATATGGCTGGGTCCACACTGGGGTGGCGTAGTGGGCAAAAGAACGATGGATTCAACCCAGATCTTTTAACTGGGGGAGAATGTTTGCATTGTCAGCATTCTGTCCATAATTGGTTTGCTGTAACACCATATTTACAAGGCTGGCGTAAATACGGGGTAGCGCAAAAATTAAGACCATGGTAAACCGCCGCATGCTACTTCCATGTGTGCTGCGTTGTGCAGCACACATGGAAACAGCAAAACGCCATTGACTGCTTAAGTGCAGGAAGGTGTCCCTTACTCCAGTATTGGAGCTTTCATAGATTCACATGCCTGAATCATTCCCCGTCGTCGAGACGGGAGTTTCCTATATCTAAACAAGCATTTGCAATGCAATAGGTCTCGCATTATTTAAGTTTGAGCTACTAGTACTGTAAATGGCAATGTTTTTATTTTTATTTATGCGCTATTTTAATTTTCTTTGCATAAAAAGGTACATATAAAATATGTGTTGTAGAAAAGTCATTTATGCAGTATTTACATTTTCTTTGCATAAAAAAGTACAAATAAACAATATTTCTTGTAGAAAAGTTCAACATTTTAATGATGTGCCTAAATAATTTTTATATGTACATTCTATTTGCAAACGGATGGGGTGGGGGGGGGGTCTGAAAACTGAAGGAGGGCCTCGGGCCAGAACATCCTAACAATCATATTTTTTCATGTTTCAAATTATTTGTGGACACTTTTTCCAAAACAACATACTTGCAATTTAACAGCGAACAACAGGCTGACTCTATTTGGCCCCACCCCCTTTTGCGCCTATGACCCCTGTCCTCACGCCCTTCCCAGTGGAACTCCGGGCAATTTGTGGTATCCCTTAGTAAATCTTTTTAATTTCTAGCACACGAAAGGAGACCACAGTCACTTATGTGCCTGCGTCACCGTGGTGGATTCAAGAAGCTTCCCACGGCGTCCAGTTCTTACTGGAAAGCCGCTGTTATTGGCGAGCTCGCACTGATCCTAAACAAAGTGGTATTTTCTGTGTAACTGGTCCCCCCGGCCAGGGCAGACTGAAGTGGCTCTAACCAGATTTCTACTGCTCCTTGCTCAGTAATTGCTGCTTCTACATGCCGGCTGCAAACCTGAAAACACCTGGAGATCTTTTCCGTCCGTCTGAATTTCTTGAATTTAGCGGTTGTGTTTTTAATTTGCTACATTAAAATATTAATGAAGCACTCAACAAGAGGAACAATAAAAATACACCCTTTACATTTGTTTCACACCATACTATCCCACTGAGACACCCACACTGCCTTCAGCTACAACCCAGTTGTGCCCGGCTATATATACCTGGATGCAGCTCACTTCAAATTATGCACAAGAGTGATATGCTGCCTGGAAAAAAAAATACCTTCCTGGAAAAAGCACCGTTTCAGCAAGAGAGACAGAAAGAGACGGGGCAGCTGACAACGGCAGATGAGGAAAAGCGGACTTCAAAATGAAATTAATCATACCTGAATACACTGGCACCTGAAGAACCTCCGCAACAGAAGCAGGCTGCACGATCGGGCACCGACCAGTTCTTTGCTTGCCGCTCCTGAGATGCATGCTACACGAATCACGGGCAGCCCCCCTGGTCCCCCCACATTGGCAGGCCACAATCAGTGATGGATGCGTGCCACACAGAGACGGTACAGACCTGGCTGCCTTCAGCTCGAGGGGTGGGCGGGGTAATCATGTGCCTGCGGCCTGCGCAGAGGCAGGCCCATTAATCATCGGACCTCCAGGCTCCCGTTCGTGACTGCTGTGCGCGAAGCGCTCAGAGAGGTGTGTGATTGTGGGCTCGTCACCCAGTTCAGCAGTAGAATTGTCCTGCGACCAGGAAGTCAGGCAGGCCGGGGGCGGTACTGCGGGACACCTCTGTGACGTCATTCCCGGGCCGCGCTCTGATTGGCTGCTGGCCTGGGACCTGACGTGCAGGAAGAGGAGCCGGCAGCAGGAAGTGGCGTGAGCTTTGCGGCCCCGGGGCTCCCGTGACCAGAAAGGAGCCCTGGATACTGTTTCCCTTAAAGTCCCGGTCCCGAGATGGGGGACCGGGTGAAGACCCGCGGGGCGAAGCGGGCGCACTGAGGAGGCGGGGCTCCCATGCGGAGAGAGAGCCTGCAGCTGCGGAGGAAGGGAAGGAGCCTGGAGACCCGGGGAGCGCCCGCCAGACACCGGTGAGTGGAGCCGGGAGGAGAGGGGCTGGTGTGTGTGAAGGGGTCTCTGTGTATGCGTGTAGGTGCGGCGGCGGCGACGGGGGGTGGGCCTGTGTATGCGTGTGTATGTGCGCATGCGTGAGTGCTGTGTATGCGTGTGCCTGTGATGTGCGCATGCGTGAATGTTGGTGCGCGTGCAAGCAGCTGAATCCAGCCGGGGAGAAGCGCGTGACAGTTTTTTGTCCGTCATTCCCCCGTGTCAGCTCGCTATAAGTCTCCAGCCTGGACGCATCCTTCGGATGCGATATCCAGGCGAGACCTAAAAAGCAGTGCTTAGTAGTGTAGCAAACTGAAAATAGGCCTAGGCCCATTTCCCTTTTGCAACCCATAGCCTTTGTTATGAAAAAAAGGCCCAAACTTTTCCCTGAACCAATCAGAGTTCCTCACCCTCTAGAACACTCCTGAGAGAACGTTCTGCCCCTCAGATTTGTCTACCGCACGTTGTGCTAGGGAGTCTCCTTTGAGCTCTGCTCAAACTCTTTACTTATACAGTATTTTGACTTGAATTTGAGGTTTCTATATTAACCATGTCTGAGAAGGAGAAAAAAGGATTATTTAGAGCTTGTTCAACCTGCGCCAATAAGAGGCTGTTTACAGATGACCCTCACAAGGACTGCATCTACTGTCTCTATCCAGCCCATAAGGCAGCAGATTGTAAGGTATGTCGTACCTTTTCAAATAAGACCTTGAGAGATCGTGAGGGAAGGCTACTGATCTGGCTCCAGAAGGTCAAAGCCAGGAAGGAAATCCTCTCAAGTGAGGGTGAGGAGGAATCTGTGGCGTCTAAGAGGTCTCAGAAGAGAAGTAGATCTCCTCAGACACATTCCTCAGGGGAAAGACCTGAGAAGGCCCCAAAAAACACCACTCCAGGGTCTTCAGGGCGCAGTCCCTCAAAATCCCCTTCAGTCTCATCTAAGGGGAAGAAGGGATCTGCTGGTGAGGTGAAAGGAGCAAAATCCACCTCAGATCTACCACAGTCTCCTCAGAAGATCAAGGTTACCATCAAACGATCTTCTTCTGCGCCTTCTGAGGAGAAATCAGCTCAGTCGACGGGACCGTCGACTAAAAAGGGATCATCGACGACGACTAAAACACCTCCGTCGTCGACGAAGAAGGATAAGGCTGGTGAGAAAACAGCGTTGACGATTTCACCGTCGATGACTATACCGTCGGCGGTTTCACCGTCGACGAAGGCAGTGTCGACGACGGCAGCGTCGAAGACGACAGCGCCGACGAGGACGACGACGTCGACGAGGACAGCATCGACGGTCACTATCACGTCGACGGTAGCGTCGACGACAATGACTTGGTCGACGACAGCGATGGGAATCTCGTCGACGAGGGAAAAAACACCAGAAAAAAGGTTGGTGCCTTGGAAAAAACCTATTACACCTGAGGTTACATCTCCAAGCAAGGTCTCCCCATTGCTACCGTCTCACTTACTGGAGGAAGAAAATTCGGAGGAAGATGATGAGTATGGTATTGCCAGTAGCCCTTCGCAACTACAGGTCAAGTGCCAAGAATACGATTCCGACGAAGAATATGGGGGTTATCAAGAACAACCCTAGGAACAACACCGATATAGACAACAGCAACGAGAGGAGATGACCAGTGTACCATCCTCTTTGTTGAAGGATCTCCAGGGAATGTTGGAGGATTATAGGAATAGATACCCAGCGGCTCCAGTCGCTCAACAGACCATGGAGGCTACTCCACGTCCACGGTCGGTTCCAGGAACTCCAATTCATAGGAGAGAGATTGTGCCGGAACCTACTGTTAGGTCACCACCACCGACAACACACCATGATACCTCCGTTGAAGATCAGGAGGATGGTGAGATTGCGGACACAAATGCAGAATGGCATGATTATATCGCCCCATCACCTGCAACTCCTCCGCAAAGACCAGTGAGCTCTCCACCGGAGGACATTGGTGGATTTCATAGTTTGATGGAGAGAGCCACTAAGAGGTTTGCACTGACCATGACCGAGGAGAAAACTGAATGGTTTCTATATGACACTCGTATCGGAGATCTGTGCGATCTCTACCCTTAGTGTCTCATATCTGGAAGGAAGGTTTGAAAGTTATGGAGACGCCAGCGACGGTAATACCGGTTCTGGCCAGACTGGATAAAAAGTATAAATCACCAGTCGATGCTCCAGCTTGCCTTTTAGGTCATCCCAAACCTGATTCTGTTATCATACAGGCGGCACAACAGTAATCCAGGAACCCATCTGCTCCGATTGCAACACCTCCAGACAAGGAGGGCAGAAGGTTGGATAACGCAGGGAAGCGTTTCTCATTAATGTCTGCCCTGCTTGTAAGAGCAGCTAATGTCCTTGCAATATTGGGGAGGTATGACAGGCAGATGTGGTGCGACCTGTCTCCCTACATTAACCTGGTGCCAGATCCAGAGAAGCAGGAGGCGAAGAAAATTCTCATGGAAGGAGAGAGGACTTCGGCTGAAGTCATAGACTGCGCTATGGATATAGCGACCACGGTGTTTAGATCTCTGGGGGGAGCGGCTGTCCTGCGCAGGCAGGGTTGGCTGCTAGCAACAGCATTTAGGCCGGAGGTACAAAACAAAATATTAGACCTCCCTTTCAATGGAGAAGAATTATTTGGGAAGCATATAGATGATACGCTGGAAAGTATCAAAAAGGATACTGATACGGCAAAGTCTCTGGGAACACTGCAGTACAGAAAAACCCCTTTTCGTGGCTCCAGAGGTAGAGGTCAATCCTCGTATAGAGGAGGATACCAACATCCTCATCGCAGCTGTACCGTCAGCAATATAACCAGCGTCAGTCAGGAGGATACCCAAAATCAACTCCAAGAGGACGTGGTGGCCAAGGAAAGGACAACACACATCGGCAATGACAACCTCCATCTTCCGGCTCTGTCAGATGCTCCCCTGGGTGGAAAGATTGCTCACCATCTTCAAAATTGGTGGAAAATAACAACGGACCAATGGGTCCTAAAAATTGTTCAATTCGGTCACACCCTAGAATTTCTTCAGACGCCCCCTTGTACGCCACCGATGCATCAGAGAGCCAACCATCTGCATCAACTCTGGCAGGAGATTCGGACAATGCTCCGAAAGGGAGCAATAGAACCGGTACCGAAATGCCAGGAAAACAAGGGGTTTTACTCCCGTTTTTTTCTTATCAAGAAAAACAAGCTCCAGTGGCGCCCCATTCTGGATCTCAGATCCTTGAACACCTATCTCATGAAACAATCTTTCAGGATTGTATCCTTGCAAGACATCCTTCCGTTATTAAACCCAGGAGATCATATGACCACATTGGACCTACAGAGCGCGTATTTCCACGTGCCGATACATCCTGCACACAGGCAGTACCTTCGGTTCTGGGTAGCCAGAAGACATTACCAGTTCATGGTACTGCCATTCGGCTTGAAGTCAGCGCCAAGAGTTTTCACGAAATGCCTGGCTCCAGTGGCGGCTGTGTTGAGGAAACAAAGACATCAAATATTTCCGTACCTCGACGACTGGCTATTCAAAGCCCCATCAAAGACACAGGCCAGAGCGTCAACGCAAGCTTGCATAGACTTATTCGCCAATTTAGGATTGACTCTAAATGAGGGAAAGTCAAACCTCCACCCAGCAAGAGTGATCACATTCCTGGGAGCAATATTGGACACGGAATGCAACAAAGCGTTTCCCTCCGAGGAAAGACAACTGAGGATTGTGTCCCTCTTCCAAGACTTGGGAAAAAGAAAGTCTCTTTCAGTCCGCAGGTACAAATCCTTACTGGGCACAATGTCCTCTTGTATTCCACTGGTACCTTGCTGCAGGCTAAGGATGATACCATGGCAGGAACAGATCGATCTCCAATGGAGTCAGGCGGAGGGATCCTTCGACGACACAATAAAAGTGACACCAGTCATGCTGCAGGCAGCAAAGTGGTGGCAGCAAAAGGCAAATGTGTCTCAAGGACAGAGTTTTCTAGCAAGAGCAGCTCCGCTAGTGGTAACGACGGATGCGTCGTTGGAAGGATGGGGAGCTTTCCTTCAGGACCTTCAGGTCAGCGGCCGTTGGAAGGCAGAGGAGCAGCAATTACATATAAATCTGCTGGAGCTCAGAGCGATCCGCTTGGCATTACTGGCTTTTCTGCCAAGGATAAAAGGTGCGCCGGTGTTGATAAGAACAGACAACACCACGGCGATGCATTACGTAAACAAGCAAGGGGGAACAAGATCTCTCTCTCTGTCTCAGGAAGCCCAGGAGATATGGGAGTGGGCAATTCAGCAGGAAATATCATTGACAGCAGAACACCTCCTGGGGGATCAAAACATCAAGGCAGATACTCTCAGCAGGCTGAAATCGTCCTGCCACGAATGGGAGCTAGACCAGGAGATTCTGAACAGCGTCTTTCGGAGATGGGGGACACCGATGGTGGACCTCTTCGCTACAGGGGAAAACAGAAAATGCCAGTACTTCGCAAGCTGGCTTCCCCAGAAGGGATCTTGGGGGAATGCGTTTTTCATGGCATGGTCCGGCATCTTTGCCTACGGTTTTCCTCCAATTCCTCTTCTCCCCCGCATACTGGTGAAGATCAAGAAAGAGCCGTGCAGGCTGATCCTAGTAGCCCCGTGGTGGCCCAGACAACACTGGTTCACGGAACTACTGCTCCTGTCGGAGGACCGTCCAATTCGGTTGCGCCCGATTCCATCGCTTCAGACAATGTCCAAGGGGCAGGTGCGCCATCCGGACCCGAAATCCTTGCGATTAGCAGCCTTTCTCCTGAACACTGTGAGTTTAGCCATTTGAACATCTCACATGAATGTAGGGAGATCCTGTCCAAGGCCAGAGCGGAGAGTACCAACAAAACCTACAGGATGAAATGGAAGAGGTTTTGTTTGTGGTGTAAGAGACATGATGTTCACCCTCTTACTGCTGCACCTCATCAAATTATACCTTACAATCTGCTGTTAGCAAAGTCAGGATTAGTACACGCCTCCATCAAGGTGCATTTGGCTGCGTTATCCCGCTACAGGAGGTCATCGTCAGGCCCATCTTTATGGTCCTCAAAGATTATCAAACAATTCATGAAAGGGATATTCAGAGTCTTTCCACCAGTAAAGCCTCCACCACCTTTATGGAATCTGAATATTGTACTCTCTCAATTGATGAAGTCACCATTTGAACCAATACACAGGGCAGACCTGAAGTTCTTGTCCTGGAAAGTGGCTCTTCTCATTGCATTGACTTCAGCGAGAAGAGTAGGTGAACTACAAGCGCTCACGATTTAGGAGCCTTTCTTGCAATTTCAAGAGGATAAAATGATTCTCAGGACAAACCCGAAGTTCATTCCGAAGGTGCCAACTGATTTTCATTTGAACGAACCATTGGTGCTGAAGTGTTTCTTTCCTCATCCATCAACAGCGGCAGAAAGAGTATTACACTCACTGGATGTTCAGAGATGTATGAAATTTTACTTGAAAGAAACTAAGGCGTTTCGCAAGTCTTCCCAGTTATTTTTCGCCTTCAGTGCACCCAGGAAAGGCTTCCCGCTGTCAAAAAGGGGAATTGCCAGATGAATTTCCAGTGCAATTGTCTACTGTCATCAAGCTGCTGGAAAGCCTTTGAATGCACGAGTCCGTGCCCATTCCACGAGGGCAGTGGCCACATCCACTGCATTGTTTGGAGGAGTGCCAATCCAGGATATCTGCAGAGCAGCAACCTGGGCATCTAATAATAAATAATAATAATTCCTTTATTTAGATATCTTTAAAAGGTCGCACAAATCACATTGTATACAGTTTTGTGAAAATTAAAATAAAAAAGATAAAAAAAGAAGCAAACAGTAAATGTGGCCGAAAGCATGCCAGTTAAAACTTTACAATTTGTGGATTAGCCCTTCTGGTCTTTGCAAGTTCTATTAGAATACATATTCAGACTTAGCGATGAGCAGAGACCTCAGCAGTATCCATTTTATCTAGGTTACGGTATGCTTGCTGAATAAAATTGGCCAAATTTATATTTAAAATAATATTATCCAAAGACAAAGCAGCAATGATGGCATGCCTACAGGACCGAACCCCCAGCCTGTTCCATTCTGGCTTAAGCAGACGCCTGCGTTGAGAGTTAAAGGTAGGGCAGATGCAGAGCACGTGCAAAATTGTTTCAGTTGCTAACCCGCATCCTCTACATATTGTGGCCTCCTTCTTGCGGCGCCAGGTGGGTAGGCACTACTTGCTTGGAGGCAGCCGTAGAATCGGATGCGGCGGTGGGAGAGGCGGTACTGCGGAATATCATCCAGTAACGGTGAGCCTTTCTTGCATCCCTCCATCCATAATTTCTTTTGTTTACAAAGTCACATTTTATATAAGTATGTATATATGTTTATGAGATTATGTTTCATTTTCTAATGGTATTGCATGATTATGTAATGTATCAGGAAAATGTGCTTTGTGTTTTTCACTGCTCGCTATTCTGATTCAGGCATGTTAATCTATGAAAGTTCCAATACTGGAGTAAGAAAACAAGTTACTTACCTGTAACTTTAGTTCTCCAGTATTGGAATCTTTCATAGATTCACATGCACCCACCCTCCTCCCCCGAGAGGCTCACCTTGGATTTAGCACAAGAAGTGTGTTATATGCACAAGTGCGCGAAAAATCTGAGGGGCAGAAGGCACCCTCAGGAGTGTTCTAGAGGGTGAGGAACTCTGATTGATTCAGGGAAAAGTTTGGGCCTTTTTTAAATAACAAAGGCTATGGGTTGCAAAAGGGAAATGGGCCTAGGCCTATTTTCAGTTTGCTACACTACTAAGCACTGCTTTTTTATATACCGGAGACTCCCGTCTCGACGACGGGGAATGATTCAGGCATGTGAATCTATTAAAGATTCCAATACTGGAGAACTAAAGTTACAGGTAAGTAACTTGTTTTCTTCCTGCACATAAACAATAATTTTAAAAAAAAAATTGCTAATCCTATGTGTGCTGCATTAAGCAGTACATATAGAATTTACAAGACCCAATTTAGAGATTGTTTATGTGCAGGAAGGGACAACTTCCTGCATATTTATGAGGCCTTGCAACACTTTTGTGCCGCTGTGGCATCACTTTTTGTGACGCACTGGTGGCTTAAAAATGTGCCATGTTGCACCCTCTTTACAAAGTGATACATCTAAACAGATCCATCACCTTGTAAAGCCCTGTGCTACATTATACCTGTTTCAGGTATAATGTATGCAGGGTGGGCATTCCCCCCGTAAAAAGACATGTAGAAGTGTCACAGTGAAATCAATCAGATTTCACTGCGCCACTTCTAGGACGTCTCTGCATGAAAATCTTACGCCTGCCACACAGCAGGCACACAGGCATATTTATCATGGATCTTGCCCATGTGTAATGGCCCATTACTGGAGTTGTGTTACTTTTGCGAGACACTCCAGCAATGCATCAATATTGTGCCTACACATAGATCAGAAATACTGACCTATCTGTAACTCCTTGTGACATGGAGCACCGTACATTAAATTCGGTGCATCCTGCGAGTCGCAAGGAGTGCGGTGACAACTGTTTTCCCACAACAATGCGTCAGTTTTCATAAATGAGGCCTAAACAATCTTACCCTGCAACGCAGACACGCTTGCGATATGGTGCAAGGGTGCCTGCATTGGCGAGAGGAAGCTAAATTAAGCGGCAGCGCAGGGGGAAACGCAGGGCAAAACGCAGGGCTACACCATATTGTTGTGAATATGGTGCAGACCTACGTTTCAGAAGGGGCAGAGCGCAGCGTTAGGCTAACACTGCGCACCATCACTTCTTTGTAAATATGCCCCCATGTGCACTGTGAAAGCGATGCTGAGGTGATGCTACATCATGTGATATCAGGCGCGCAACACCCATTGGGCTCACCGGGCTTCAGCCCCCCCCCCCCCCCGTCGCCTCCTCTGCCCGGGCTAAGATGACACGCACTGAAATCATTAACTAACACTGCGCATCTGAGCCCAGAATGTGATTTTTATTATGCATTCTGAGAGGCCCAGCAGCCCGAGCAGACAGCCAGCCTCTGAACAGTTTCCTCGAGTGAACCCCCCCTGCCCTCACCTCTTGATTTCCTTTAGAGTGGCGCCGCCAAGGTGAAATCCTTGCCTGAAGGCAGGGATTTCACCTAAGCACTTGATGGGTTATAAGCATGGGGTGTGAAGTGCACAGCAGGGAGGAAGGCATGGCCAGTGCAGGTGACGCTTTTCTTTTGTATGGGAATTTCTGCTGGCGTCATAGCCCAGGGTGTGCTGTCTGTGCACTTGTAAGGATGTGTATTCCATACAAGTGCACAGACAGCAAACCCTGGGCTAAGACACCAGCAGAAATTAATTTTCAAAGGAAAAGCATCACCTGCACTGCCATCCCTTTCACCCTGCTGTGTGTGCACTTGGATGGAATTCACATCCACCGTACTGCTCACCAGATAAATGGTGAACAGGGCCATGGATCTTTCTATTTTCGCATCCAAGGGCAGCAGCGAAGAAGCAGAGGGGACCCAGGCAAGGAGAATCCAGGAGACCTATCTACTCTGAGACCTTCGAGGGGCTGGATGCCAGGACGCAGTGCTGCTGATCAGACCGACTCCACAGTATAGTATCAGAGGAGCAGGCAGCAGTTTTTTATGTAAGTTCCAGTAACTTTAATGCATTTTTCAGCACATCATTACCTTTTGGGGGTGCTAGTGTGTAACTTTAGAGTTCAGAGTGGGTGTGGGTTTTAGGGAGCCAGTGAGTAATTTTATGGTTCATGGTGGGTTACAAATTGGGGTGCCAGGGGTTAATTTTAGGGTTCTGAGCGGGTATGGGTTTTGGGGTTCCAGGGGGCAATTTTAGGGTTTAGGGTGGGTATGGGTTTTGGGGTGCCAGGGGTCATTTTAGGGTTCAGCGTGGGTATGTGTTTTGGTGTGCCAGGGGTAATTTTAGGGTTCAGGGAAGGTGTGGGTTTTGGGGTGTCAGCGGGCAATTTTAGGGTTCAGGGTGGGTATGGGTTATGGGGTGCCGGGGGAATTTATGGTTCAGCATGGGTATGGGTTTTTGGGTGCCAGAGGGTAATTTTAGGGTGTGGGGTGGGTATGGGTTTTGGGGTGCCAGGGGTGGGGGGGGATACTTTTAGGGTTCAGGGTGGGTGTGGGTTTTGGGGTGCCATGGGATTAATTTTAGGGTTCAGCGTGGGTATGTGTTTTATAGTGCCAGGGGTAATTTTAGGGTTTAGGGCAGGTGTGGGTTTTGGGATGTTAGGGGGCTATTTTAGGGTTCAGGGTGGTTATGGGGTGCCAGAGGGGAATTTATGGTTCTGCATGGGTATGGGTTTTGGGGTGCCTGGGGTAATTTTAAGGTTCAGGGTGGGTATGGGTTTTGGAGGGCATTGAGGGAATTTATGGTTCAGCATGGGTATGGTTTCTGGGGTGCCAGGGGTAATTTAAGGTTCAGGGTGGTAATGGGTTTTGGGGTGCCAGGGGGTAATTTTAGGGTGTGGGGTGGGTATGGGTTTTGGGGTGCCGGGGGGGATAATTTTAGGGATCAGGATGGGTATGGGTTTTGGGGTGCCAGGGGGGCGGATACTTTTAGGGTTCAGGGTGGGTGTGGGTTTTGGGGTGCCATGGGATTAATTTTAGGGTTCAGCGTGGGTATGTGTTTTATAGTGCCAAGGGTAATTTTAGGGTTTAGGGCAGGTGTGGGTTTTGGGATGTCAGGGGGCTATTTTAGGGTTCAGGGTGGGTATGGGTTATGGGGTGCCAGAGGGGAATTGATGGCTCTGCATGGGTATAGGTTTTGGGGTGCCTGGGGTAATTTTAAGGTTCAGGGTGGGTATGGGTTTTGGGGGGCAAGGGGGGAATTTATGGTTCAGCATGGGTATGGTTTCTGGGGTGCCAGGGGTAATTTAAGGTTCAGGGTGGTAAGGGGTTTTGGGGTGCCAGGGGGTAATTTTAGGGTGTGGGGTGGGTATGGGTTTTGGGGTGCCGCTGGGGGGGATAATTTTAGGGATCAGGATGGGTATGGGTTTTGGGGTGCCAGGGGTAATTTTAGGGTTCAGGGCGGGTATGGGTTTTAGGGTGTGAGGGGGGTTAATTTTAGGGTTCAGCATGGGTATGTGTTTTGGTGTGTCAGGGGTAATTTTAAGATTCAGGGTGAGTATGGGTTTTGGGGGGCAAGGGTGTAATTTTAGGGATCACTGCGGTATGGGTTTTGGGGTTCCAGGGGTAATTTTAGGGTTCAGGGTGGGTATGGGTTTTGGGGTGCCAGGGGTAAATTTAGGGTTCAGGGCGGGTATGGGTTTTGGGGCTCCAGGGGGGTGATTTTAGGGTTCAGGGTGGTAATGGGTTTTGGATTGTCAGGGGGCAATTTTAGGGTTCAGGGTGGGTATGGATTATGGGGTGCCGGGGGTATTTATGGTTCAGCATGGGTATGGGTTTTGGGGTGCCAGGGGGTAATTTTAGGGTGTGGGGTGGGTATGGGTTTTGGGGTGCCAGGGGGGATACTTTTAGGGTTCAGGGTGGGTGTGGGTTTTGGGGTGCCATGGGATTCATTTTAGGGTTCAGCGTGGGTATGGGTTTTGGGGCTCCAGGGGGGTGATTTTAGGGTTCAGGGTGGTAATGGGTTTTGGAGTGTCAGGGGGCAATTTTAGGGTTCAGGTTGGGTATGGGTTATGGGGTGCCGGGGGGAATTTATGGTTCAGCATGGGAATGGGTTTTGGGGTGCCAGGGGTAAATTTAGGGTTCAGGGCGGGTATGGGTTTTGGGGCTTCAGGGGGGTGATTTTAGGATTCAGGGTGGTAATGGATTTTGGGGTGCCAGGGGGTAATTTTAGGGTGTGGGGTGGGTATGGGTCTTGGGGTGCCGGGGGGATAATTTTAGGGATCGGTATGGGTTTTGGGGTGCCAGGGGTAATTTTAAGGTTCAGGGCGGGTATGGGTTTTAGGGTGTGAGGGGGTTAATGTTAGGGTTCAGCGTGGGTATGTGTTTTGGTGTGTCAGGGGTAATTTTAAGATTCAGGGTGAGTATGGGTTTTGGGGGGCAAGGGTGTAATTTTAGGGATCACTGCGGGTATGGGTTTTGGGGTGCCAGGGGTAATTTTAGGGTTCAGGGTGGGTATGGGTCTTGGGGTGCCAGGGGTAAATTTAGGGTTCAGGGCGGGTATGGGTTTTGGGGCTCCAGGGGGGTGATTTTAGGGTTCAGGGTGGTAATGGGTTTTGGGGTGTCAGGGGGCAATTTTAGGGTTCAGGGTGGGTATGGATTATGGGGTGCCGGGGGTATTTATGGTTCAGCATGGGTATGGGTTTTGGGGTGCCAAGGGGTAATTTTAGGGTGTGGGGTGGGTATGGGTTTTGGGGTGCCAGGGGGGGATACTTTTAGGGTTCAGGGTGGGTGTGGGTTTTGGGGTGCCATGGGATTAATTTTAGGGTTCAGCGTGGGAATGGGTTTTGGGGCTCCAGGGGGGTGATTTTAGGGTTCAGGGTGGTAATGGGTTTTGGAGTGTCAGGGGGCAATTTTAGGGTTCAGGTTGGGTATGGGTTATGGGGTGCCGGGGGGAATTTATGGTTCAGCATGGGAATGGGTTTTGGGGTGCCAGGGGTAAATTTAGGGTTCAGGGCGGGTATGGTTTTTGGGGCTTCAGGGGGGTGATTTTAGGATTCAGGGTGGTAATGGGTTTTGGGGGGCCAGGGGGTAATTTTAGGGTGTGGGGTGGTTATGGGTCTTGGGGTGGCGGGGGATAATTTTAGGGATCGATATGGGTTTTGGGGTGCCAGGGGTAATTTTAGGGTTCAGGGCGGGTATGGGTTTTAGGGTGTGAGGGGGTTAATGTTAGGGTTCAGCATGGGTATGTGTTTTGGTGTGTCAGGGGTAATTTTAAGATTGAGGATGAGTATAGGTTTTGGGGGGCAAGGGTGTAATTTTAGGGATCACCGCGGGTATGGGTTTTGGGGTGCCAGAGGTCATTTTAGGGTTCAGGGTGGGTATGGGTTTTGGGGTGCCAGGGAGGTGATTTTAGCGTTCAGGATGGTAATGGGTTTTGGGGTGCCAGGGAGTAATTTTAGGGTGTGGGGTGGGTATGGGTCTTGGGGTGCCGGGTGGATAATTTTAGGGATCGGTATGGGTTTTGGGGTGCCAGGGGTAATTTTAGGGTTCAGGGCGGGTATGGGCTTTAGGGTGTGAGGGGGTTAATGTTAGGGTTCAGCGTGGGTATGTGTTTTGGTGTGTCAGGGGTAATTTTAAGATTCAGGGTGAGTATGGGTTTTGGGGGGCAAGGGTGTAATTTTAGGGATCACTGCGGGTATGGATTTTGGGGTGCCAGGGGTAATTTTAGGGTTCAGGGTGGATATGGGTTTTGCGGTGCCAGGGGTAAATTTAGGGTTCAGGGCGGGTATGGGTTTTGGGGCTCCAGTGGGGTGATTTTAGGGTTCAGGGTGGTAATGGGTTTTGGGGTGTCAGGGGGCAATTTTAGGGTTCAGGGTGGGTATGGATTATGGGGTGCCGGGGGTATTTATGGTTCAGCATGGGTATGGGTTTTGGGGTGCCAGGGGGTAATTTTAGGGTGTGGGGTGGGTATGGGTTTTGGGGTGCCAGGGGGGGATACTTTTAGGGTTCAGGGTGGGTGTGGGTTTTGGGGTGCCATGGGATTAATTTTAGGGTTCAGCGTGGGTATGGGTTTTGGGGCTCCAGGGGGGTGATTTTAGGGTTCAGGGTGGTAATGGGTTTTGGAGTGTCAGGGGGCAATTTTAGGGTTCAGGTTGGGTATGGGTTATGGGGTGCCGGGGGGAATTTATGGTTCAGCATGGGAATGGGTTTTGGGGTGCCAGGGGTAAATTTAGGGTTCAGGGCGGGTATGGGTTTTCGGGCTTCAGGGGGGTGATTTTAGGATTCAGGGTGGTAATGGGTTTTGGGGTGCCAGGGGGTAATTTTAGGGTGTGGGGTGGGTATGGGTCTTGGGGTGCCGGGGGATAATTTTAGGGATCGGTATGGGTTTTGGGGTGCCAGGGGTAATTTTAGGGTTCAGGCCGGGTATGGGTTTTGGGTGTGAGGGGGTTAATGTTAGGGTTCAGCGTGGGTATGTGTTTTGGTGTGTCAGGGGTAATTTTAAGATTCAGGGTGAGTATGGGTTTTGGGGGGCAAGGGTGTAATTTTAGGGATCACTGCGGGTATGGGTTTTGGGGTGCCAGAGGACATTTTAGGGTTCAGGGTGGGTATGGGTTTTGGGGTGCCAGGGGGGTGATTTTAGGGTTCAGGATGGTAATGGGTTTTGGGGTGCCAGGGGGTAATTTTAGGGTGTGGGGTGGGTATGGGTCTTGGGGTGCCGGGTGGATAATTTTAGGGATCGGTATGGGTTTTGGGGTGCATGGGGTAATTTTAGGGTTCAGGGCGGGTATGGGTTTTAGGGTGTTAATGTTAGGGTTCAGCGTGGGTATGTGGTTTGGTGTGTCAGGGGTAATTTTAAGATTCAGGGTGAGTATGGGTTTTGGGGGGCAAGGGTGTAATTTTAGGGATCACTGCGGGTATGGGTTTTGGGGTGCCAGGGGTCATTTTAGGGTTCAGGGTGGGTATGGGTTTTGGGGTGCCAGGGGTAATTTAAGGGTTCAGGGCGGGTATGGGCTTTGGGGCTCCAGGGGGGTGATTTTAGGGTTCAGGGTGGTAATGGGTTTTGGGGTGCCAGGGGGGGATAATTTTAGGGATCAGGATGGGTATGGGTTTTGGGGTGCCGGGGGTAATTTTAGAGTTCAGGGCGGGTATGGGTTTTAAGGTGTGAGGGGGCATTAACCGATCCTGATTATCTGCCATTTTAGCTCCGCCCCATTGATTAACATTAGCCACGCCCCTTCTTTTGCCATGTTAGCCCTCCCGAAATGAAGACCTAGTTGCGCCCCTGTGTGATATCATTTTCATCTTAAAATTTCGCAATATCCAATTTAATTCAATTTTTTGTCTAAACCTGTGACATTTTAGTACGGATTTACTGATATTCTCAACAGATTTTCTGAATTAGTTTCTGGCTAAGTACCTGCTCAACTTGCATGCAGAAGAGATGTATTCTGATGACTGCCATCAAGATTACACGAGCACCAAATGCTGCAGTTCCACTGATGGCCAAAAGGGGTCTCTATGTGTGATTTCACTTCCACCCTAGCTTCATGTGCTCTAGTTCTTTATTGATGCTTACACTTCTTTTTTTGTGCATTGAGTATGATGCTATTAGCTTGGACCAGCACTAGGGGTGACACTTAGGCCCAGATTCATACGGGCTTTGCATTATCCCTGTGCCGGGCAAGGTAACAATTGAAAATGCAAAGGCTTCAATAATAATTATAAAGTCACACAAGGGGTAATTTGCCCCACCTTGGATAGCTATGTAAAGAAATGTAAAGCAACGCAGCTGCTTGCCCTCCTTTACGTTACATTTCAAGCTGGGCAGTGTTCCATGGATGGGGCATGGGCGTTCCCATGCATCCACCCATGGATTTTGGCGCATTCCCAGATTTCCTAACGCTAGTAAACCCGGGAATACATCAAACTGCTGCACCTTCCCCCGAGAGGTGAAACAAGAGGAAATATCTTTAAATATCTGTCTGTAGCGCACAGTGAAACATAGAAAAATGGCTCTAAGAATTATTACTGATCAGAAAGGTGTCAACTCCTGCTCAGAAACATCCTTGTCTGTAACTCAGGCCCACTTACACTATGGTGCAAGGGAGACTAAGGGGCATATTATCAAGGGGCTTTATCTCCGCTTTTTTGGCTTTAAAAGCCAAGAAAGCGGAGATAACATTATCTCCCTATTACCAAGCTGTCTCTAACACCAGTTAGCGACAGCTAATAGGAGATAGTGACCATCTTGGGCCCCGCTTTGCATGTCAGTGATATTTATCACTAATGACATGCAAAGTGGGCGTGCCAAGATGTTAGCGACTGAAAACAGTCGCTAACATCGCTATCTCCTATTACCAACTTTTGGAGATATTCGCGCTAAGCGCGAATATCTCCAAAAGCTAACACCTGCCCTGAGCAGTTCTTAGCCATGTTATCCAATGGGAGGTGGATAACATGGCTAAGAGCATTTGCTCGATAATGCATGAATATCGCTGACTTTTCAGCTATATTCATGCATTGCGGCCGATTTTTATCGCATTTGCGATAAACCTTGCTAATAGCAAGGTTTACCTGCGATAAAAATCGCCGATTTGCTGCGATAATTTTTGTCTCTAAACAAGTTAGAGACAAAAATTATCTCTATTGGTTGGTAATATGCCCCTGCGTTGGCGCTAGGCTGCACACAGTGCGCCAGCGCAAGGAGAGAGCAGAAATGCCCTATATCGTTGTACATATGGAGCATTTCTGCTCTCTCTGTTTTATGCAACGCAGATCATTCAGCAGCTTTGCTTGCTGTCCTGCATTGCATGAAAGATTAGTCAATGGGACCCCTTAGTTCTGGGCATTGATACAATCCACAGACATAGACTGAGGTCTGTATGTCACTGGCCTGCCTGTTTAGGAGTTATTTTTTCATTAAACCAAAAAGAACGTTCACAATTACGGTAGCTTCACATGCAGGCCCTGATTACGAGCGGGTTGGTTATTTCTGACCCCTGGGTATGGCCCTGTTTGCACAGATGTCTGAATTAGTTGGTATTGTCTGCATCCAGTAACTACTGAGAGGGATATTTACTAACTTTTCACAGAATGCTGGGCAGCGAGGAAAGTTGCTACGCTGCGTTCCATGAAAGGTCGACAGAAGAAAAATACCTACTAAAATATGGTCCGTTTCTGCTGTCTCCAAATGCCAACGCAGGCCCCCTTGTGCCATGCTGCAACCCCTCTCTGATGCAAAGTAACACAAGGCAGCGCTTCATGCTTCTTTGTGTTACTTTTGGGAAAAATCCCATGCAAAGCCACGCAAATCTGATTTACGCAGCTTTGTAAATCACACATAACATTTTGCGTTGTGGCTGCACCAAAAAAAAAGGCACATCCATGGTGCAAAATGTTACTACATACGGGCCTGAGTGCGTTGCATATCTCACCCTTTGTTAATTCTGGCAGGTCAAACCTGCCAGAATTAAACAGGGAATTTTTTTTTTTTTGCATACCCTGCAGATTTTGGTTCAGTAAGAGCCAAAATCCATGTCACTGTCCGATAACTTGTAATAGGTGATATTTATCAGACCTGATAAATATTGCACCCAGGATATTGTTTTGTCTGGTGCCATAAAGAGCACCTGGCAAAGACGTAATCAGGGTCACTTGTCTATTGGCAATTAAATATTAAGGGACACACTATTATATCATAAAATACAGCAAGGGAGCGTACTGTGCTGCGTTGCATAAAAGGGAGTGGGCAGAAATGCTCCAAATTTACAAAGATATGGAGGCCTTTCTGCTCTTTCCTTGCCCAGCCTAGCGTCAGCGCTGGCACCCTTGCACCGCGACGCAGACAGGATAAAGAGGTTTTTTCCTCTTTCTTTGTGTGCTACAGAATGCATCACACATAGGAGGAAATAAAGAGTAGAAAAAGATTATTTTCTGCTCTTTACGGCATCCTCTGGGAGGCGCACTCATTTGCCGATTTCACATGATCCCCAGGTTTACAAACGTTTGTAAATTCGGACTTACGTCAAATCCATTGGTGGATGCACAGGAACACTCATGCTTCACCCATGCGTCTCCCAGCTTGAAATAGAATGTAGCGCAGCGCAAGGGACTGCCCTGCATTATATTTCTTTACAAATTGCCTCTTGCGTGGCTTTGTAAATCTGACTTAAGGAAAGGAGATGCAAGCACATCACAAATCCATAATCCCCGGAGCCTTATGGTGAAACAACTGCAGTCTAGTTATATTATTTATTTGACGCTTTTGAGTCGGGTTTTAAAGTGCTTCTTGCAGCTTCAAAGCACTAGGTTAAGGAGGAGGTAGCAAAGCTACATGTGGTATTTCATGCGGTGACTCTAGGCTCTTTCTCTCCCTTCCAAGATGAAAGGTAGGTTTGATGGTGCTGAAATTCTCTCCCCCACAAGCACTGCAACAGATGCGACACCCAGTGAGCTATGAAAGCCCTTGCAGCACCGTCCGGTCAGATGAAACAGAATCTTCTACGACAACCTGAGTGTAAGAAAGTCTTTGGTGGCTAAAGTTCGCCTACGATAACCTAATTGTAAGACAGTAATTGAAGGTTAAAATGCGTCTACACACCCTAATTGTAAGAAAATATTTGATGGTTAAAGTCAGTGGTCGAAGTGGGCGGGATGGGCAGGGCACGGCATGCCCCTACTTCTTTAATTTATTACGTTCCGTTCCCCTACTTTTCAAATTTTAAACATGCGTCCCATGACTCCAGAAATCGTCAAGGCCTACAGATAAGGCTCGGCGTTTGGGGACGGGCAGGGTGGTCAGAGAAGGTAAAGGACTCTGGTGTAGATTTACAAGCCCCTTGTGCTTCTTTGCGCCGCCATTGCATCACTTTTTGTGACGCAACGGCGGCACAAACAATGCGCCCTATTTACAATGTGACGCATCTAGGGGGGTGCATCACGTTTTAAAGCCCTCCTCACATTATACCTGCGTCAGGAATAATGTATGCAGGCGGGTGTTCCTACACAGTAATGCCTCGTAAAAGTGACACAGTGAAATCTACAAGATTTCACTGCGTCACTTTTAGGACGCCAGTGCGTCAAAAATTTACGCCTGCTTGAAACTGGTGTAAGGAGTGATGCAGTGTAGTGGGAATAGGTCACAAAATGCATTGCTGGAGTTGCATCATGCTTGCGACACAACTCCAGCAATGCGTGAATTTTGCCCCAAAAGATGCATCAGAATTTCTGACGCGTTGTCAATCCTTCCGCCATGGTGTATCGTATTGTAAATACGGCGCATCCATGATGGCGCAAGCAATTTTTATGGTGGCGCAAGGAAAGTTTTGCATCTCTATAGATGCGTCACTTTCTTGTAAATCTGCCCCCTAGTCTTTTCATTCTTGCCCAGAGATGACTTGGACAGAGTCCACTCCTGCTCTGCCGCTCCCCCTTTCTTCTCTTTTTCCCTCTCTTTCTGTCTTGCACCTCCTCACTCACTGAAAACCGAGACTCCAAGAAACTAGTATTACCTTTTTTTAGTTTATTTGTTCCCCTGTGAAATGGATCGAAAAAGAAAAACATTTTTGCTGGAAATGTTGTCTTTTTCTGATATAATTCAATTTCAAAGTGCAGCCTCAGGATGGAGAGAAATAAATCATTAAAAATATGAAAAATAAATGAATAACTTAAGCAAGACAGAGTGGTCACAAAGTGGCCAGATTGGTTTTATTCACACCCAAACACTTTACAGTCACTTTACAGTGTTTTCCAGTGAAGCCCGTGTTCACACCAGAACATGGGCTTCTATGGGAATTCACAAGGGCATATTACCAACCCCTTTATCGCTGCTTCAGCTGCAGTTTCCTGCCACTAAAGCAGCGATAATTTTAACGCGGTTCTTGATAATTTGCCCCAGGGTCGTGTCCAGGTGTTAATATCAGGGCACAATTGGGTTGTAGTTGAAGGTAGTGCGAGTTTCTCTCAGTAGGGCAGTATGGTGTTCAGTGGGGAAGAGGATATGGCACCATGGTTAGAACTGCTGAATTTAGAACTGGGGAACCAGGTTCAGCCTTCTTGACCAGTCCCCAGACCACTTTCCTGAATAAGCGTATTCCCATGCTAGACCTTAGAAGGCCCCTCAAGACCTTACAAGCCATGTGTCTTAGCACAAGCAGGTGGACCCAAGCAGTGGCAAGTGTGGGTTAACCTTGAAGGCCTGTCCACCACAATCCATACTGAAGTTCACCTTCAGTCTTGCAGGCAGGCCTGTGAAGCAGCACACCATAGAGTGACAGTGACTGTCACTGAAGTCACAGGACCCTTGAGCCAGGTGGTCCTAGGGCAGTGTGACCGCACCATGCGCTGACTTCGGGTGGGGACGTCATGTTTGCAAGTATAATATGGTTTTAAAAGCACTTGCTGCCTTCTTCCTGGCCCCCAGCAATTTTCGGCAAGAATAAAAATACCATGATAACTCCGGTGATTAATGTTCTTAGTAGAGAGAGATGGGGCAGATTTAAAATAACTGGCGCATCCCTGCATATCAGCAGGGATGCGCCAGTTATTGTGCGTGACGGCTCCGCCACCATAGATGCGCCGCATTTCATTGCTGGAGTTGCGGCACAAGCGGGACACAGCTCCAGCAAGGCTCTGGGGTGCCCCACCATTTAAATGCTGCGTCAATCCTTACGCCTTTTTCATGGAGGCGGTGTAAAAGAGGCGCAAGGGGCTTGTAAATCTGCCCCATGGTGTTTTGTCTAGGGGAACTTTTGACTCATGGAAAGAAAGCACAGGGGTTTAATATGCCTGCTGCTAAGAACATGTACCATGCAGCTCACAAAGTGCAAATAATGTAAATAGGTCAGTGGGTTACTGCCTTTGTCGGAGACAGGTTATAAGACAAAATCCTGACATTGAACAGTGAGCTATTAACTGTCATATAAGAGCTGAATGCAAAATGCAAGGTATAAATTAGAGCATAATGTTTTCCCCCCCAAGTCTTTGATTATCCTATCGTTGCAAAAAAGGGATCCTTTGGATAGAAATCAATATGTGTGATGTAAAGTGCTCTGACACTCTGTACTGGTATTAGTAGCACTGTAAATGTTCCCTTATTTTATTATTAGGACATTTTTACACATGATAACAGTCTCTGCAAAGATTTTTCCTTATTGGTACCAGTGTATCATATCTGGTCAAGTGAGTGGTGGCCTCCATCTTTGGGAACATGTTCATCTCCCTCCCAATCGGCCAGAAACCTCGGCGTTATGTTTGACACATCCCTGTCTATGACTCTACAGGTCAATCGAACAGTGGCCACCTGCTGGGGAGTCATTAAGATTCTGAAAAAAATCTTGCACTATCTTTCTCCTCAAGCACGTAACCAAATAGGGGTTGCGTTAGTGGGTTCCAGGTTGGACTACTGCAACGCTTTGTATGCAGATATCAACAAGGGGCTCACGCAGCGCCTTCAGGTGGTTCAGAACGCTGCCGCGCGCTTTGTTTTAGCCCTACCCAATGCATCCTCTGCCACGATGGCCAGAAAAAGCCTTCATTGGCTTCCGATACAACATAGGATCTCTTTTAAGATCTTGTGTTTGGCTTTTAGAGCTCTTTCGGATGATTCTTCAAGTCCCCTGGGCTCCCTGTTAACTCGTCATAAACCCTGTAGAACCCTTAGATCATCGGAACTAGATCTGTTGGTGGTTCCTAGAATTAGGAAGGTCCGCTGGGGCAGTAGAGCATTCTCTAGTGTGGCCCCGAGATTGTGGAATTACCTCCCTCTGATGATTAAAACCCAACCATCCTTCTTGCTTTTTAAAAAAGCGCTCAAGACGTGGTTGTTCATCAAGGCTTACTTGTAATAATGCATACTTGCCCTCGCTAGATTTCTGATTAGGCGCCTTGATGCCCCTGCGGCTTAGTAGCGGGTTATAAATGTATATAATAATAATAATAATAAATGCAGCAATGAGAAAGGTGACCAATTAACCTTTGCAAAGGGCCCTTCACTTCACAGCAGCGCAAGTGACATTTTTTTAGTAATTTGAGCTATAAACAATTTATTATTTAAATTAGTCAGATTATGCAGCATATGATGTATTATGTAGCAAATATGGCAGAGCCATAATTACATGGAAAACATTTGCAAACTTGGATATTTTGCCATTAATGTTTGAACTGCCCTTATTCAACAAGCATTTACAATGCAATGGTTTCGCCTTTTGAAAAGTTTGAGCTATTGGCATTGTAAATGACAACTTTTTTATTTATGTGTTGGTTTTGAAAATAAATAAATAAATGGCATTGTCATTTACAATGCCAATAGCTTAATCTCTCACAAATGCGAGACCTATAGCATTTGCAATGCAATAGGTCGCGTATTTACATGAGTTTGAGCTAATGATATTGCAGATAACAATGCGTTGTATTTATGTTTCAAAAACCAAAACATAAATAAAAGGTCTCGCACTGCTGTCTCTCACACACCGCTGCCTCTCACACACCATGCTCTCCCACACACCATGCTCTCCCTAGAACACTCACACTGCTGTCTCTCACACTGCTGTCGCTCTCACACTCCTGTCTCTCCCACACACACACATGCAGAGAGCGACACACACACAGCCACACACACACATACAGAGAGCCACACACACACAGCCACACAGCCACATACAGAGAGCCACACACACAGCCACACACATACATACAGAGAGCCACACACACACAGCCACACACACACACACACATACAGAGAGCCACACACACACACACAGAGCCACACACACCCACCCAGCCACACACACACACACAGCCACACCCACACACTCAGAGCCACACCCACACACACACAGCCACAGTTTTCAGTAAGCTTTGATCCTTTTGAGTTAGAAACAATTTATCTACAGATTATGCGTCAGATGATGGATAATTATGCAAAATAAAGCAGAAGGAGCAAACACAGCATCGCATAATTCCAGTGGCCCTCCCCATGACCTACTATTATATTTGAACTCAAACGTTTTGATGGTCACACTGGACCCTCTCCATACCTCTTCACTGGGTGCAATGTGATGAATCTATTGTGAACCCCCAGCCTTCAGCACCTTTGTCAGAGTAACAGGCCCCCCTCCCCCACCCTAATCAGGTCTCCACAGACCCAGGGGAGACACAAAAGGCAAAGCCACGGCCCACCGTGACTGGATGGTGCAGCTGCCCGCTTCTCCTCCCCCGGCCCCTTTACAAGTGACATTTATTTATTTAATGCGCTTTTATATAGCGCGAACTTCAGTTCCCGAAGGAGTAAGAGAGCTTTATAAAAGGACCAGTTACATTACATAACATTCAAGGCTGTAGTGGAACAAGGGTGGCTCCCTAGAGTACGAGGAAGCCTTCGGGGGGGGGGGGGGGTAGTGAAGGAGAGGCTGCAGGAAGTTCATTGGGAGAGTCCGGGCATGCAGGGAGCTGACAGAGGACGGAGTGGGCAATACGGAAGGAGTTCACATACCGAGGAGAGGGGACTGCCTGGAGTCTGCAATATTTTAAAAAACTATGTTCAGAGCAGTTAAGCAAGAATAATTTAAAACAGGACTTTTGATGGCAAAACTGATGGACCTCAAGACCGGATGTGCAAATACCTGCACCACATTATAAATGATGTGCCTTACTCGGGGTGATGTAGTCACAATGGAATTAACCTTCAGTTACTACTACCCTCGATGCATTATATGCTGCAAGCAGGAAATCGGGGAGCCAATCACTTACTTCAAAGGGTAACTTATTTTCAGAGGGGGGGGAGGTTAGGGGGTCCAGAGGAGTGACAGGCATGCAACAAGCTGTTAACGAAAGGGTCATGACTGGCTAAAGTGTACCGTGGCAAGGGGCCCCTATGCGGGCCTCCCACCCTACAACCCGGGCCTCTGACGAGGCCTTTGATACATGGAGTGGTCTGTACCAGTACTATTCAACAGGTGCAGATACTAGACGGGCCACTGTCCATTAATAAGTATGAGGGTGCACCCAGAGGCGCAACTAGAGCCAAATTTCGGGGTGGGGGGGCTGAACCTTTAATCAGTAGACAGAGTGGAGCTGCAGAGGCTCTTAGAAGGGGGTGAAACAACTGCAAGGCCTAATTAACATTCAAATGGTCTTTTAAAGACCTGCAAAACGTTCGGGTGTGGCTCTGTGTGTGCCCGGGATCTGTCTCATCCCGGGCTGCCACACACGACAGGGGGGGTGGGGGGGGGGGGGGGTGAGGGCTGAAGCCCGGTGAGTCCAATGGGTGTTGCGCGCCTGGGTGCACCCCATCACATACACTCTTCGAGTTCATACCGTGCCAGGCACTAGCAGCCCACACAATCCTGTTGTATTACTCCATTTTATGACACAGTCATTACTTTTCATCAATGTAAAAACAGAACACTGCAAGTACCACAATGCAAAGGAAAACGTGCAAACCACACTCCACGACAAGCAACAACCCGCGAGCGCTGCAAAACCTTTGGAGGATGGAAGTCCTCACAGCACGTGGTACAGTGAAGCAATCAGCCAGGACCGGGCGGGCCTTTCATCAACCGGGCACTTCCCCATCTGGCTGGAGACCGTGGAAGCTCCAGAGAGGGGTAGAGCGAACCCGACTACAGAGGGATGGAGAGGAAAAGAATGGATGGAAAGAGACTGAGCGAGGAGACAACGTGAGCCGGGCTGGTTTTAGCATTTCCCCCCAGGGCTGCTTCGGTTCCCCAGTCCGGCCCTGCAATCTCCGGGTTGCAAAACTTCCTTTTGTAAAAAAAAGACATAAATAAATACCTCCCATGATACACAAAGCACGAGTTTGTTTCGTGGCAGGCGTGAGGTGCTTCTATTGTCTTTACAGTCTGGAATTTGCAATCTTTCGTTTATAATGTGGAATACAAGACGGAAACACCTCGAATCTACAGGCAATACATTTAGTCTGAGTTAGCCAATCACAGCTGAGGTGAGGCGACCCGGAATGTCAGACAGAGGAAGAGAGAGAAATAAAATGCATGTACATAGACCCGAAGGTCTCCGGTGTCCAGAGCAAGTCATGCATTAGAAGACTGTGTTCTCCTTTCCAAACTGTACTCTCTAAACCCCCCTCCTCCCCTTCCTCCACCCGGTCCACCACAGCCCTCGTTCTTACGGTTGTCCAAAGTCCACAGAACACCGTGTTTCCAGCCCCGGGCGTTCATTTAACAAACCCGTGCATGCTGGGAGCTCTGTCAAGGTACATTCAAATTCCACCAACACATCCGATAGCTAAATAACCATGATTTATATTATTAAAAAAATAAAAATAAAGAGAAGGAGGACAGACGGCATGATCAGACAATACTCTCTATTAAACGTCTGCGATTGTAAGTAGTCGAAAGTACAGGTGGAAAAATAACAAAAACACGTTAGAAATAGTTCCTACATCGTGTGTGAGACAGCGGGACACCTCTGGGCGCGGGGTGGTGTGTGTGCTTCATGCAGCGGGACACCTCTGGCCGCGGGGTGGGTGTACTTGCTACTAGTCACGCTTTGGTTTATCTGTACCAGGGTCACTGGACTATGCAAGTCTTAAATCGCAGTGTTTTCAGCATACTTACGGATGTAAGAAATAATCTGCTATTACGTCATTTGCAGATGTAAAAAAACAAAGTTTCTAGCTCGACCTGAATTTAAAACAAGCACCTATGGGCACACGAACAGCGGGAGGGGGGGCGGGAACGGACAGCGGGAGGGGGGGCGGGAACACGAACAGCGGAGCTTCGTTCCTGTGATCAGGGGTGTGTGTCCTTGGGGTCGGGTGTTGTTTTGGGGAGTGGGGGTGTTTGGTGCGAGTTTTCGCACGCCATGGAGGGGGACTCACCTGGCTCCGGATGGTTGCTGGTGCTCTGGCGGGTTTCCTGGGAGGGGGGGGCCTGCACTTCTTCCCGGAGAAGCGCGCACCTCGCCCGGTGGAGTGAGCTTATCTGTCCGAGCAGCATAACAAGCACCTACGGGCACACGGACAGCGGGAGGGGGGGCGGAACGGACAGCGGAAAATGGAATGGTGGTGGAAAACAAAGCTGTAAAAAAAAAAAATAGCACCCACCCACCGCCGCGATGACGATCCGAAAAGGGTGGAGAGGGAAGAAATCGCGGGGGAGCCCACGAATCTGGTCCGGCCATGACGGACAGATCTCTGTTCCAATGGCTAGCCTCCATTTATGGAGCTACCCAATGGAACAGAGGGGCGGATTCCCAAGCACATATTATTCTCATTAGGTTTTCGCCTGCGCCGAAAAGTTGCGCAGAACGCAGCTTTCGACGAGGCGAAACCTAAAAAGGTACAACAAATTGCTTGTGATTCCACTTTTATTGGTTGAATTAAGTAACCCTGGGAGTAGCAGTATGCATAGACTGTACTAATTCACACTCACACATTGTGTGCTTAATCACGTAATATAGCAGTTAAACCAACAACATCCACAAATGCTAAAAAGCATATAACTAATTCATAAAAGCAACATTTTTTAACATAAATATTAAGCTATGAGAGAGGTGATGATTTTGGGGTCCCCCCTAACCCTTGGGGAGGACCAAGCAGATGTCTTAACCCCTTCCATGCTCATGACGAGCTCAGCTCGTCATGCAGTACACTGCTTGTGTGCTCGTCAGCTCGTCATGAACAATGGGATTCATAAATCATCAGCATGGAGGATGAATCTCTGTAGCATTGATGGTGTTAAACACAAAGAGCATAAACAAAAAGCACCTCTTGATGAACGATTCAATGGTGGTTCCGTCCTCTTAGGACCACCCCAAGCACAGTTATTGGCAAAAATAAATCTCAACCAAAGGCCCTGCAAAGCATTATGGGACGAGATTAGCAGTGGGCAGTGAATATTATAGTATCCAATATCAAAATAATTCTAAAAAGAGCTGCAGTTTCACTAGTCGTTACTAGATGTCCCTCACGAGTCAAATACAAAAGCATTGAAACCCTTACATGAAGCTTATGCATTTCACTCGTGAGGGACATCTAGTAAGGACTAGCAGCCGGATTCATGAAGCTAAATGTGCTCGCAAATGGGCCAGATTCTCAGAATCTGGCCCTTTGCGAGTGCAATTTTTGCATTTGGGATTCATCATCCCAAATGCAAAAATTGCTAATAAAGAATTAGCAAATATGCGAGGATTAGCATTTAAGGAATCTCTATTAGAGATTCCTTAAATGCAATTCATGACACATTTCAAAATTGCAAATTAGCAATTTTGGGCCGCTATTTACCGAGAGGTCAGACCTCTCGGTAAATAGAAAAAACTTAGAAAAATGCCTTTAAAAGCATTTTTCTAAGTTGCATGTTGCACACACACATGTCCCTTGGATATGTGTGTGCGCAACACCTGTTTCAATTAGCATTTCAGGGGTGCTACAAGGTGTCCTTTGGACACCCCTGGCACCCTTAAAATCGCTATCTTATTTGCGAGTAGCAAATTGCTACTCGCAAATAAGGGATACTCCCCATTCCTTCCTATGGGCCTTTTGGCCCATAGGAAGGAATGGGGAGTTATTCCTTATTTGCAGGTAGCAATTTGCTACTCGCAAATAAGGAATATGTAGGAATCGCTATTTATTTAGCAATTCCTACATGAATACCGTTTTGCGAGTCCTCAATAGCGATTCGCTATGAATCACTATTAGAGACTCGCAAAACGGTACCTTGATGAATCAGGCTGTAGATGAGCTGCAGCTCTTTGTAGAATTATTTTGATATTGGATACTATAATATTCACTGCCCACTGCTAATCTCGTCCCATAATGCTTTGCAGGACCTTTGGTTGGGATTGTTTTTTTGCCAATAACTGTGCTTGGGGTGGTCCTAAGAGGATCGGACCACCACCGAATCGTTCAATAAGATGTGCTTTTTGTTTTCAAGGCATCTGCCTGGTTCTCTTCCTAGGTTCGGGAGGATCCCAAAATCATCACCTCTCTCACTGCTTGTTCTTTTATCTTTCACTTTTGTGTAATGGTCTTTGAAATATACAGGTAAAGATATTTCTTATAATTGGTTTGTGTAAAATGCCATTTGCATGTATTGCACAGTGCAAGAAAGTATACAGTGCCATCAGCTATGTAGATTAGTAAAATGGAAAACAAATTCTAAAAATTGGTACATTTTAACTTTCTTTCTTTCTTTGACCACATTTGGCAACACTCTTGTTCGGAAAGGGGGGTAAAGGGGGTAAACTTGACTGGTGACCATTGAGGTGATCTTCGATAGTGACCCACAAGGATTCCGCTGTATCTCTTTCTCTTTCCTGCGCCGACCGGTACCACCCATAGGAGATTATGGTAGCCCGCAGCAGGATGGCTTTAATCATAGGACTCATGCTTCCTTTTCTCTCCACCTCACCAACGGAGCCCAAACTTTCCTCTCGCTCAAGGGGTCACATGCCAAATCCGACTCACTAGTGTAAATTTATTTCGGAGGCACTTTATAAATAAAGGTTGGTTTCCTGACTTCCATAGCCTGCGTATCTCCCGCCTGGCCAATAGAATCACATAAAACCGAAATGTTTGTTACATATTGAAGGCTGTGCATCTTTCTCCAAACTTAATCCAAAATAAATTAGACGAGTAGAAACATTAATATGCATTATAGTTGTTTCCCTAATAAAGTCACAAAATGCGTTCCAATAGGAAGATATTTTTGGGCATGACATAAATAAATGGATATTATCTGCCGCTGGCAGCATACATCTAGGGCAGTTATATGGGTTACATGTAATCTTAGTCAATTTTGCAGGTGACCAATACACTCTGTAGGTGGTAAACAGGTGATTCCTTCAAAGTGTTGCAGTTTTAACTACTGTTCGCAATATGCCATAGGAGTCCCGACACATTATCAGATCTTCTTCTCCGAGCTCAAACCCCCACATTTTGTAAAATCATTTTCCAATTCATGATCAGTTTCTAAGAAGGCCCAATACCAAAATGACATCTCTCCTTTAAAGTAGTTCATTCTCATCACCTCACTGAAACTAGGGGGCATATTATCAACGATTAGCGATATTTATCGCTAACGAGGCTTAGCAACGAATTTTTTAACGCTAAGCTGCGCCGGAAATTATCGTAGAAATAACTTGCTATTAGCAAGGTTTATCTCAGAAGTGATAAAAATCCTCGCGCTAACTGCCAAATGAGAGATTATCGCTGGAAAATCAACGATAATCTCTCGAAGTTTGGCGTTAGCTTGATGATAGGGGCTCACAAACTTAGCCATGATATCCACCTTCTATAGGATATCATGGCTAAGTCAGGTTAGCGCTGCTTTTTTAATTGTATTTGTATTGTATTGTAATTGCATTTATATAGCGCTTACTAACCCTGACGAGGCGTCGAAGCGCTTTTTCGGTGGGTAGCACGCTACTCCGGGACCCACAGTGGATTAGTGTTGAATTAGTATAGTGAAACATGCAAGTACATTTTAAGTGGTGTATAGGTTAGTCAGTTATTTGGATTTGGAATGATAGCAGAAGGATAGAGGAGGAGAAAGGTTTGTATTTATTTATCGCTCGCTTGTTGACGCATGCTGTTCAGGGAGCCTATAAAGGATTAGTGGTGAATTAATATGGTGAAATATGAGGTAATTTCAGTGGTGGATATTAGTCTATTACTTGGAGTGAGAAGGATAGCGGATGGATAAAAGGGGAAGAAAGATTTGCATTCATATAGCACTTGTTACCCCTGATGGGTGTTGAAGGGCTTTTTTGGCGAGTAGCACGCCACTCCAGAACCCATAGAGGATTAGTGTTGAAAATTAGTATAGTATAAATATGAAGTAATTTGAGTAGTAGATATGTTATCCAGTTATTTGGGCAGTATATTAGTATAGTTCAATATGGAATATGGAATTTGAGAAGTGAACATGTTAGTCTGTTAATTTTGATAGAAAAAGGATAGTGGAGGGATAAAAGAGTGAAGGATTTGTTTTATTTTTTTTTAAGTCAACTGATGGAAGGATCATTATATATTTGTTAGTCATAAAAGGTGGACTGTTAGGTGTAATTACAGCAGGGGGAGTGTGTCTGAATGGGATGTAGTTATTTATGGTGTTGATTGGTGTTGTGTATGTGATGACTGTATTGGTTAGTGGTATAGGATAGAGTTGTGTACTGTTTGTGGGTGATGGTGGATAAATGTAAATGTGGGATACTTGTAAAGCGCACTGTTACTCTACCCGAGTGTCCTGGCACTGTAGACCGCTGGGGAACCCGTCCTGGTTTTCCCTGTGAGATGGTCCCTTTCTGGGTATCTCCAGGGTGAAACCAGGCATCCCTGGCATCTGTTCGGGGCCGTTGTAGAGATGAGGCAAGCTTAATGCCCAGAGTTACCGAGTGTGTTCCCTGGTTAGAGTAGGCACTGAGGCGAGAATTATCGAGTCCGTTGACCCTGGTCACAGTAAGGTGTGTAGATATGGTTTGGTTGGGTTGGTGGTGCATGCTGGTACATTAATCTGTGCATAGTGTTGTGCGTGGTGTATATTTGGTGTGAGTGTGTTGCTCTGTTTGTGGATGTGGATGGTGTGGGTTGGGTATTGCTAATTGAGAAAAAGGACAGCATTTCTGGCCCTAGCATCGACCAGTCTCGAACAGGCCCAAACAGGCAACTACCCTTGTCCTCTCCGCCCTTAGCCTCGACGCCCGGGCTGAGATGCCCTAAGCCTGGCCTTTTTTGTAGCCCTAGTAATCAGGTGACCCCTTCAGCCAATGGGAACCCTAGCCCTAACACTATCCAATCACAACACTAGCCCTAACATCTAGAACCAATAGGAGACCAGGACCTTGCAGCCCATCTTAGCCCTAGTCCAAGCACCCAATCAGTTTAAAAACCCTGATCTCTACGTCCAGTAAAGGCCTTAGCCCTACCATTAGTCCCAACCCAAGTCCAAGCAGCCAATGGTACAGGTAGCCCTAGTCCCTACTTCCAATAGAAAGCCTAATCCTAGCCCTAGTCCCAACCCTGCAATGATTGAATCACAGACCGAGAAACCAATCAGAACCCTCAAATACCCAACCAATGAGGACATTAACCCTAATCCAATAGAAACACCAGATACAACCACCAATCAGTGTACACATGTGCCAACCACTACCACACCATATAAGGTCCCAGTAACCTCAGACAAGGTTTGCTGGCCAGGGAGTTGGAAGCTGCTTGCTGCTGTTCAGAATCTCCTAGGAGACAGACGGGCTCAATCCACAACTTTGGACTTCAGCAGATAAAGGCTTCACTAACTCGAAATCTAACAAAACTGTTTGAATAAAGCTTTACTCCCCCTGCTGGCCAAAAAACAAAGTGCACAGGCCCCAGTAAATACAGCTTAAACAGCTCACAAAAGCACCCTCTGATGTAGAAAATCCCTGTTGCGTGGGGGGGTGGGCAGGGGGGCTGGCCTCAGTGGCTTGTGAACACAAAATGGTGGCTGGGGTGCACTGTGTGAGCGCACAGGCATAAGCACAGAGCAAAGGAGAAATTTGGAGGGAAAACAGATTTGTCACCAAGGAATTAGAGGGACAAACTACAGAGGTTGGACTGCAAATCCCACAATACAACACACTAAATGAAGGCAATCATGGGCAGGGAAAACCACGCATTTAAAACACAACACAGGTGATAAAATATGCAATTACAGGCAGGCTAAAACTACAATTTTTACCTGTAACAACCACAGGCATAGACCGTAAAGAAAGAAAGTGAAAATCGTTTTTAAACAACTTTTTGTCTTGGGAAGAGACAGCACTAGTCTGTCTCCTTACCACTTCCTGGACTCTGCTCACTGCAATCTGGAGCACATGTGGGCTGCAACTCACAAGATGGAGGAGAATGATGTGGGGTGCACCCAGCAAGGCCTTAAGGGGCCTGGGCAGGTGTGAGAGGAGGGCTCCGACTTGCCTGGTAGCTGAATAGCCAATGGTCTGCTGGCCTGGGGGTGGGGTCTGAGCAGCTGCTTGCTCCTGTTCAGAATCTCCTAGGAGACAGACAGGCTCAATCCACAACTTTGGACTTCAGCAGGTAAAGGCTTCACTAACTCGAAATCTAATAATACTGTTTGAATAAAGCTTTACTCCCCCTGCTGGCCAAAAAACGAAGTGCACAGGCCCCAGTAAATACAGTTTAAACAGCTCACAGAAGCACCCTCTGATGTAAAAAAATCCCTGTTGGCGGGGGGGGAATGGGGGAGGGGGCGGGCGGGCAGGGGGGCTTAGAGATGCCCTCCAAAAACCCGAACTTACAATCCATGTCTTGGCTGAGTGGCTGCATAGGCTGCCATCCAGCATACATGTTGCTGGACCTCTGGGTGGAGAGCCCTCCGCTCTCCTGGGTCTGCAACAAAGCACATCCTGAGCGAGGTGCTCTGTCTCCTCCCCAGGATGGACAAGGGGGAAGCTTCAAAGGCATACCGCCTCTGGGAGCTTCCCCAGACCATTTGCTGTACCCAGCAACCAGCCCCCCACCAGTCCTACCCCCACTCTGGCGGGAAGACTGGCGGGAAAAGCTATGTCATGAAGGGGGGGTGCCAACCTGTGCCAACTTCACCCCTCAGGTGGAGGAGGAGAGGTGAAGCACGACCCCGGGATCCAGCCATCTTGTAGATGGGGAGTCCTGCCCAATCCCAGCTAGGCTCCTGCCCCATCTCCCATAGGAGTGGAGCAGGCTACGGAGTATACTCACCCTTGGACAGGGACTCATTGGTCCCTGTCTTCGCCCTGCCTGTAACGCCCCTAAATTTAGTATTTAGGGGCTCCCTAAACCTTCCTTCCGCAGATACCGATATCAAAAGGAAGAAAGAAGATCAAGAAGAAGAAGACCCACCGTGCAGCTGCTAACAGGACAACAACAACTGACTTGGCCCCAGCCCTACCGGCCTGTTGATCCTGGAACCAGCTCCTGCCTAAACCCTGCGACCTCCGTGGACCGCAACCTTGGGACACCTAGAGGACCTGCCTGCCTTGACCCTCTTGATGATTGGGACTCCCATCAGCAGAGGCTCTGCTGCAACAACCCGCCTGGTGCCCACCAGGAAGCTCCGGACCAGCCCTCTCTGCACCAGCCGAACCCGGGCCAACCCGAACCAAGACCACGAGGACTTCCCCCCCGGCGACTGGGACCCGAAGTCCAGTGCCCAAAGACCCTCCTCGACGAACCAGCTGACGCCTGCAGACTCAGAACCAGGGGCCACCCCAACCGCGACCAGCCGAGGGTAAGCTTTTCCGACACCCAAAGACACACCCTGCACCCGGCGCCCTACAGCCCCCTGTACCTCCCTTTGGGGTACCTACCTGTGCTCCAACATCCCAACTTACCCCTCGAAGTGCTGGTTGCCCCTGGAGAGTCACCGTCCCCTAGCCTGCAGCCTTTGTTCCTTTTTCAGGATCCTCATTGGATAACATTGAGCGCCCGATGGCTCAAAAGCACCCTGCACCCAGCCGCCCCACTGCCGCTGGCTGTGACCTCTTTGCCCTATCCTACTTCCCCCCCTTGCCCAGAGCAAGTGACCAGGAGCCCAGATCCCAGAGCCACGTGGCCTGCTAGCCAGCAGCCACCAACCGAAGGCCCCCTTTCCCTCATTGAATACATTGGGCCTACCTACCTCTGCACCCGGCCGCCCCTGCGCCGCTGGGACTGAACCAACTGTACTCACCTAACCCTGGGGGACCCCTGAGTCTATGCCCAGAACCCTAACTTCACCAACCAAGTACTCACCTGGAAACCGGTAGTTCTCTTACCTGCCATTGGATAACATTGACCCAGTGTGAAGTTTTGAAAACTGAAAATATTCCTATAAAATCAGCCAAAGTCCGAATTCGAAAACACTCAGCTGTGATCAGGAGAGAAGCCAGTACTGTACCTTTCAACCCAGTACTGAACTGCAAAAGTAATCCCTCGCGGGTTTACTAGTAACCTGTATTTTCTCCATAGGAACCCATTGTCTGCTTTTCTATGAACATTCTTCTAAGTGCCTACTTTTGAAAACTGCAAATAGTCTTTAAAAATCGTACGAAATACTGAAACCCCATTACCTACCTGTTTTGAGTTAATCCCCCAGTGCTGGCCCTAGGAGACTAGTGCTGGGTTACAAAAGTAACGCGATTGTACTTTACCTGTAACCTGAATTTCCTCCCATTGAATAACATTGTGAGAACGACCTCGAAAAGTTTCTAAGTGTGAACTTTTAAAACAGCTTTATGTTCAGGAAAAATCATCACTGTAACTAAAACGTTTTTGCTAATCTGGTTTCAGCTTAGACCCCAGGACTGAATCCAAGATCTAGTCCTGGGACTACCAAAGTGATCCATAAAGTAATCAACTGTGCTTTCCTATGAAAACCCATTGAGCTCAATGCTAGAGTGTGTTTCAGAACTGTATTGCTTATTAGCTAACCTGTGATTAATGTGTGTACAAACTTATTGCTCCTCTGCAAAGTATTTACATGAGAGTACTCGTAATGTGAAAAGTATATTTTTATAACTGTTGGTTCTAAAAATAAAACAATCATATCTCTGGATATACAAACAATTGGCCTGGAGGTCAGTCCTTGAGTGTGTGAAACCTTTTGCTGACTGAGTGTGTACATCAAATGCTTTACACTGTCCTCTGGTACTGCCTTACTGCTCGACTAAGCTACCACTTTGAAGAGTAAGGTCAGTTCTGACTTTAACCTCTGTTATACCTCTGGGGTTGGTGGACTCTATACACCCTGTACTTCCTTCTAGTCCAGTATATATAGAGCCACTTTTTCACAGTACCCGTTTGAGTTATTCTACTCCTGGGTTACGTTTCCTGCTGTGTCTGCTGTTTCGGGTGTGTTTCATTCTTACACCCCTGCTGATACTCCTGCTGCGTACGCTCCATATCAGAAAGTGGAAATTCCGATTTCTGCTTGGCAGCATGCCGTTTGGTTTAATGACGCCCTCCCACACGTTATAACAGCGGTCAGACAAGGGCCGTTGCCGATTCCAGGCGCGACTTGGCCTGTTTTAGCTGCATACACCCCGCATCCTCGGGCGGGTGTATTAACAGCTATTCAACTGAGACCCCTATATGACTCCGCAGTGTCGGTTAGTAGGGGTCTTGTTCATTACATTTCCCGCAACCTCCCAGGAGGGACCCCAGGTGGTGCGGTGCATCCAGTTGGGGGTGGCAGGCTGAAGCTTAGTCCCGTCATGGTAAATGCGGTCATGGGCAAGCGTCCCCAGGATAAGGAAGAAATGCCTTTTTGGCTTGCGAGAAATTTGACCAACTGGAAGCAGTATTCCCGAATACTAGTCCTGTAGAGAAACACAGGATCCTCACCGTTAGTTTGCTAAAAGACTTGGTGCCAGACATAAATGAATGTTCCGCTTGGGGTGTAATTTTTGCGGCAGTCTATACTAGGTGCTTTGGCACCCCATCAATGACTGTCCTGCCATCTGTGATCAAGCTTGTTGAGGATGAACACGGACCAGAGGCAGCTGTGGAGTTGGGAATGTGGCTTGTGGTAGCGTTTAACATGGTACGCGATCTCGTCCTTGCTAATGCAAGGGGGATGCGGTAAGTTTCCAGGTCTCTAATGCTCTGCGCGATGTCCCAGATGCCGACAAACCCCTTTCAGTTACCGAACAATTATTACGGAAGCTTATAAGACCGTTGGCTGTAATAGTATGGGTGTTAAGCCTTTCGCTAAAAAAGAAAAACAGCAGCAAACTCAACAAGCATCATCTGATAAAGATGACCGCCCAAAAGTTCAGAAACAAAATTGGAGTAAGAACAAAAAACATGGTAAACTGCAACAGAAACGGTGTTCCGGGTCTGCTTCACCTACACCTGCCCCTGCTGAGCGTACTTATGAGTTGCACATCCGCAGTACTATTAAGTCACCTGATAGGTTTCAGGTTCCTGAACAACGTTCTCCTCACTCTTCGCAGGAATCATCGGTAACTACCACCGGTGGAGGAGGCGGCGGCAGAGGTTGAGATGCCCAACATAGCCATGAGCAGCTTCGTAAGGCTGACTGGAAAGGCAAGCAGAACAAGACACCGCGTCAAAGACCCCTGTTTCAAAAGAAGAAAGTTGCTGCAGTAACAGCGAGATGTGCCACAGATAGTGAGAACGCAGCTTCGGAATCTGACATGGGCGCTGACGCTGCTGAACAGCACGGCGGAGATTACCATCATTTGAGAGGCATTGCATCCACTACTGAAGGTGACAGCGACTGACATTTTTGTTGTAGTCGAGACAGCTGACACCAGAGTGACTCCCCCTGATAGATTTTATGAAATAGTCCTAATGATTGAAGGTGACATTGAACGAACCACAAAAGTTTTTTTGCGGGAAAATCTTACAACTACCTATGATATTTTGTTGGCGGAGGTTGATTGGCCCCCACCCTTTCGCTAAGCTGCTCCTCAGGGGGAGGAGGTGATCATCCCCGCTTTCGCGCACACAGTGCCAAAGGAGCAGACTCTGCAGTATGCAGAAGATTGGGCTAAGGCGCTTGCGCCGGCGTTGTACCATACTCACTGTGGATGGGACAAACTTTTCCCTCGACATGAGATTTCCTTGCGGTCGATGCCACAGCCTCAACCCCAATACCCCATGTGACGTGAGGCAAAAGCCTCCGTTGCCGAAATCCTTAAACAATTAGAATATCGTCTGTGTCTCCGATGAATAACCCACTTTTTACTGTGACCAAGCCGAATGGCTCGTACCGTTCGGTATTGGATTACCGCTACTTAAACTCATATTGTCGTTCGTGTGCTGTGCAGAATAATCACAGTTCTCCTCTAGTGGATAGTCTCATGCGTAAACGGTTTAAAACCACACTTGATATATCCAATGTATTTTTTGCCCACAATCTGTCCTCTCTTAGTAGTCAATGGACAACTTTTACTAGCGGTGGCAAACAGGGCCATTGCCTTCGTTTGGCTATGGGATACAAGAATAGTCCAGGCGTTTTGGCCGCCCGCATTGTTTCTCTCTTGGAGAGACTCGTGGCAGATGCATGTTTGTATGTGGATGATATTTATCTCACAGACGATGAGTTATGGCCGCATCTGTGCCGTGTAGACCGCGTAATTTGCCGTTTTGCGGACGTAGGCTATAAATTTAACTTTGCGAAGAGTCACATTGCAGAGTATACAGTGTTGTTTCTGGGCTACGAGCTTAACACCGAAGGTCAAGGTTTGGCTCCTCCTTTCCTAGAGAAAGGTGCACTTTTGTGGGCTCCGACGACACTGAAGAAGTTGCAATCTTTACTGGGCTTTTTGTATTTTGGTCGTACATACATTCCAGAATATGCCCAGCGTATCAAGCCGCTTTATGCGTTGATACAACCTACTTTTTCCAAATCGTGCCTACTGCCAGAACATTCAGCCATCTTGTAATATTTGCAGGCTGACCTACTTGAATCTAAATTCTTGTCGACTTGTGACAACCACACTAACCTGGTGATAAGAATCGTACCAGGGGCGTTGGGTTTCAAGTACCTCACTTTTAATGAAGGTGACACAGTCCCTATCGCTTACAAGTCACACTTGTACATTTCTTCTGAGTTGCGGTTTTCCACTGTGGAAAAAGTTTTGACAGCATTGCAAATGGTGATTCTTAAGGAACGTGCACTGTCGCAGGGAAAACGCATTTTGGTTGTTACTCCGTATCCTGCCTTGGAGGCACTGACAAAAGCCAGTGTACCGAATTCCAAATCTTTGAACCCTCGGTGGATACAATGGGCTATATCCTTGACTTCCCCGGATGTAACATTCATTTTTGACTCCTTATTAAAGACTCTAGAGTTTTTGCAGTATGAATTTGTTCATCCTGCCCCTCTGACGATGTGCCCACTTGAGGATTTCCATTGTATCATTTACACTGACGGAAGCGCGCAAGCTGCTACGGGTTCAAGGAACGCATATTATTCGGCCTGAGCAAAAGTGGTTGGTACAATGGTGGATGGTGAATGAAATCCAATGTCGTGCACACGCAGACATTAGGGGACTGTACCGCCCAGTTGGCAGAACTCCGTGCTCTGATGCTTGGATTGGAGTACGTCGATCCCAGTGTGACTACTCTTATTGTGAGTGACTCTTATTACTGTGTTCAGTCTTACAATGACAATCTACCCTTTTGGACTCAAAATGATTATCGTGACTCCAAGGGTCGCAAAATAAAACATAAAATGATCTGGATTCGAGTGGCTGAGCTTAAAGAACGACTCCCACTCGTCTTTGTAATTCATACTCTGGGTCACCAGCGTGTTGGAGTTCACGCTATTGGGACCTGTCTCGCTGATGAGGCCGCGAAGACAGCAGTTGCAACATATGCAGTGGCAGTGGTTACACGTTCTAAAAGTAAGATTGATGATGACATCTTGCCAGCTATTGCCGCAACAGAGAAGGGAGGTAATTACCCTAAGGGTTTCCATTCAAAATACTCTTATCATTTAAGTCCTGATAAAGTTCCTTATATGAGAATTAACGACGTTGGAGACAGGTTGATTCCCAACGCGGACCGCAGACAGGCTTTGATTACAGCAGCCCACGCCCGGATGGCTTCGGCGCATGCCGGCGTGTCAGCTACTGTATCTTTTCTCCAGCAACGATATTGGTGGTGGGGTTTGTACAACCAGACACGTGAGTTTGTCCTTCAATGTGGCATATGTCAGCAAATTAAACCTTCCTCTGCTGCACGCCCGTTCCAAACCCAGTTGTACATATCTAATAAGGATGTGTCCTGGCCCCCTTCCTTTTCTCACTTTACGCCAACGGTTTGGAGATGGGGTTGTTGAGGGGGGCCCAGGACCTCCCACGTATAAAACAGCACCTGATTCCCGCTCTGCTTTACGCAGATGATGCTGTCCTCCTCGCGCGTACCCCGCGAGAGCTTCAGAACTCCCTGAATAGATACACTACCTTTATGGGTGGTCTTGACCTACAGGTAAACGTCAAGAAGACGTTTGTCATGATATCAGGTAACAGGAAAAAAGGAGTAAAAGAAATCTACCTCGATAAACAAAAACTCGAGGTTACTGCCCAGTATCCGTACCTTGGCATCATGATAGACGATCGATTGACATGGAAACCAGCTGTAGAGATAAGATGCCATCTTTTTAAAAGATCAATAGCGGCCTTAATGAGTTTCTCTCAGAGACTGGGGAGAAGGGCCCCAGTGGAGTTATTGAAAATTTACAGCGCCAAATGTCAGGCCATTGCGTTGTATGGAGCAGGAGTCTGGGGACACACGGATACCAGCCTTATCCAGGTAGCAGAAAATGCCTTCCTAAGATTTCTTTTAGCTACCCCAAAAGGCACTTCTACCTACGCCTCCCACCTGGAATTAGGAATCCCTTACCTGGAGAACTTGATTAGTATTCAACCACTGATGCTGTGGCGGCGCATTTGGATATCCGACAAAAACTCGCTGACCCAGTCCATTGTACTGGATACAATGACTCTTGACAAGTCTTCTAAAGTAAGATGGCTCTCCTATATTAGAAATTTTCTCAAAGACCTTGGGCTTGAGAAATATTATCTTCATCCAGAGTCCATAATCGACTTCCCGAAGAATGAATTAAAACAACAAGCCCTCCGCCATTTAGAGACCTTGAGACTGGCATCCTAGTCCTCAAAAACCTCGGTCATTCACGCAAACATGGTCCAAACAACATATGGCATTCACCCGTATCTAACTTTGCAGATAACAACCTATGAGAGAATGCTGATGACAAGATTTAGGCTGAACACATTTTTTAGATTGGTCGCGTTTCCCTTGAAAAACGCATGGGATTTAAGTCTTCCCCCATGCCCCTGCGACGAAAAATCAAATCAGTCTAATTTACATGTGATCATGTTCTGCAAATTTCACCACTCACATAGAAAAATTTGGCTACTTCCAACAATGAGGAGTTGGGGCCCGATTCACAGAACTAACTTAAGACAGAATCCTAAACTTACTACTTTTGGTATTCACAGAAGTTAGGATTTTGTCTTAAGTTTGTCTTAAGACAGACTTAAGACAGACTTAAGTTAGGATTTTGTCTTAAGTCTGTCTTAAGTCTGTCTTAAGACAAACTTAAGACAAAATCCTAACTTCTGTGAATACCAAAAGTAGCAAGTTTAGGATTTTGTCTTAAGTTAGTTCTGTGAATCGGCCCCTTGGGGTTTTAGACAATGTAGACCGGCATTTCTTAGACTTCAAATGCTTGAATCTGAAACTGTTTGCTACATTGTTCTTAACTTTCTAAAATGTACTATGAAGCATAGACAAAATGTATAATTAACAATCGCGTAACCTTACTTCTGATGAAATGAAATGGTCTTTGCTTTTGTATGAAATCTCAGAATTTGATGTTTTAAATTTGTATACTAGTGTAAAAATGTATGTTGTATTTTTTAAATCGTTCTTTTATGGTTTTTCTTTGTGAAAAAGCAGAATAAAGAAGTTTATATATTATATATATCTAATAAACCACTTGCGGGTGTTTATTTGGATCACTGCGGTCCTTTCTCCTCTGATACTGAGTATAAGTACATCTTAGTAGCAGTAGACTCTTGCACGACGCGCTTTGTCTGGGTGTGACCTCAAAGGAGAGCTGATTCTAGAACTGTCATAAGGGATTTGCGTGTCTTTGTGAGAATTTTTTGCGCATGGTACCTTCCATTCGGACCAGGGTCCAGCGTTTGCCTCTAAGGCGTACAAGGATGCCATGGCTTCATTGGGGGTCCAGGTCAAATTTTCGTCTCCATACGGGCCTGAGGGTAATAGTGTTGTGGAGCAAATGAACCGTGACTTAAAGCAATCCTTGATAACAAAGGTTTTAGGTGCTGGCAGAGACTGGCTATCCCAACTCAATTGCGTTCAACCTGCACTAAATAATCTCCCTAGAAGGTCTCTGGGTGGGCGACGCCCATATGAAATGCTCTTTGGCATCAAGGTGTTTGTTCCGGACCTTGATGTTCTAGACATGGCGGCGGGAGCCGCATCCTTTGACGTAGATCAACAATCTAATGATTTGCAGAACCTACAAAAGACCAGAGACAATCTTGCAAAGGATTATTTGCACTCCACTTCTGAAGTTGCGTTGCAGATTCCGGTAGTCTGCTGGCTACCCCAAGTTGGCGACCTGGTCCGAGAGAAGATCGACAACAAGAAAGAATTTAGTCCTTCCTATCGAGTTCCAGCTGCCGTGCTTGGTGTGCAGGGTACAGGGCGAAAGGGGAACAGGTACATTTCCATTGACAATGTCACACCACACAGGGTGGCCGATTCTCTATAGTATGACGCCGGCGGTTTCATGTCCAACGATGGTGCAACACTCTGTTTTGGCCCCGGATCCTGCCATCGGGCCTGATGTTGTCATTGAAATTAGTCCACTTACGAACCCTTTACTGAATCTACCTGCTGGTGATCCTCTTCATGACACTGAATATACTTACCCCACTGACTTGTCTATGCCTAATTTGGAGACCCGTGTGGCTAATCAATCCTGTTTTTCATTTGACACTGGCTCTTCCACATCTAAGTCCTCTTCAAAAGTTTCTTATTTTTTGCTACCTGGTTTAAAAAACATTTTTTGATTCCTCCTTGGACTTACATTTGGCTGGCACTTATTGCAATTTTATTGTTCAGTCCATAGGATTTGTGGTGTATTTTTTCAGTTTTATCAATGGCCACTACGTTCAAGAAAGAACTTCAATTAGAAGGATTGATGGAACTTTAGCTCCCCACTCCTCTTCGCACATCATGAAGAGGGACCAGACATTTGTGAATATAACTGCTTGCCCCGTTTTAGATGGGATTGTATGGGATGCTGTAAAGTTCCAGATTCATGGTCCCACAGAGGTTATTAATGTTGCCAAAGTACTCTGTGTTTCTATGGGTGATGTGTTTAAGCAAAATATTCGCTCTGATGACGTTAAAGCCGCAGAGGTTTTATTTTCTGATTTTAAATACAATGCTGCTTTTGATGCTGAAGATTTGTATTTGGAGTCTGGGAATTATGGTGATTTGTACTGTTACCAGCATTTTGGCAATCACTTTCTGCATAAGACAAATTAATTAAGACATATGGTTAATTTCACACAGTGGGAGCAATATCCCGCCCCAGTGGAAGGCAGCTCAAAAATACTTTTGAAAAAGATTTTCTATTTTACTGATTTTGATCAATCAAACCCTGATGCATTTTATTTTAGGATAACTGAGAAGTCCTCTTCCAAGGTTAGACTTACCCACACTAAATTACTATATTCAAAGTCCTTTATTGACCAGTTGACTGTTGGGGGCTATGAACTATGGACAGATACTATTGATCTTAAATCTGTTTGGGGTTCTAAAAGTTGGCAAGTGCAAGGCACTGAGGCTTTGCATCGTGCATGTCTCATCCCAAACCATATGTTGTTTCTGAATGACACTATTTCTCAAACCACTTGCTTTGGATTGGCTACTTCTAAACAATTAAATGCTCCTTCATTTCCTGATTTGGGTGAATACCCCCAATTGGAATAATTATACCAATACTTCCCTGAGTGACTCACAAGCCCTGTTAATTCCTCTTTTAATGTTTCCAGCATTAATCCTGAAGGCTGGTTGCTATGGCAGAAAAGTGCAGACCCCTGGCTATACAGAGGTCAGAGTTGATCCCCGTTTTCAGACTCATCATTCAGTCACCACCTATTCTGTAGGCAAATTATGCCAGAGTTGGCTCAGACATTCATCCTTGGCGTCTGTTAAGCTACATTTATCCAAACTCACTGACACTGCCGACTTGAATGATTTTGTGAAAGGTCCAGCAGCTGGCAGATCTAAAAGATGGATATATGCTGCTTACAATGAGATTTGGAAACTGTCACAAATTGAAGCTGCTTCTAGACTTAGAGCTATTGATCAGGCCAACTTAGAAATAGTGCTTGCCGTTGTAGATAATAGCATTAACACCCTTTCTTCCCGAATTTACTCTTTGGATAATATTGTAGCATCTGTGGTTGATATTGTGCAGGAAGATGTTGCCGTATTGTATCATGGGCAAAGTCAATTGCGTTCTGTTATGCAGTTTGCATGGACTTTGCAAACGTTAAAAAAAGGCCGAGTTATCCAGTATTGGGGTATCTTTCATAGATTCACATGCATGAATCATTCCCCGTCGCCGAGGCGGTAGTCCCACGGTATATAAAAGAGCAGTGCCAAAAGTAAACTATAGTAGTAGGCCTAAGAAAAAGGCCTGAGGCCTAAACTGCAGTAGCCTATCTACCTCCTTATGCTAAAAGGACCAAGAACCTTGTCCCAGCCAATCATCTTACAGCACCCTCTAGAACCCTCTCTGCAGAGCCAGTTCTCAGATTTTCACCGCACGTCGTGTGGAAGGGAGTCTCCCTGAGTCTCTACTCAGTTTTTTCTCTACTTTAGGATGTCTTACAAGAAGGCCTTGTTTAGTCCTTGCAGAACATGCGACAAGAAAAGAGTCAATGTTGATGATCAATATAAGGACTGTATTTATTGCCTCTATCCAAAGCATGAGGCAAAAAATTGAAAGATCTGCCGCACCTTCCCTTCTAAGACCTTATGGGATAGGGAGGTCAGAGTCCTATTATGGCTTAAATCTTCTTCTGCTGATGATGATGATGACAGAGCTTCAACCTCCAGTAAAAGAGCAAGATCACAAGATGGTTCTTCAAGTGAGGGGAGAAAACATGTCAAAACCTCACACTCTTCGCAGTGATCTTCATCATCTTCCTCTGAAGCTTCAGTTCTCAAGGACTCTAAAAAGCATAAAATGTGAGTAAAAGCTGCTCTGTCTCCTCAACTTTTCCTATGACTACCATCTCTATTACGTCTTCAGCTCCTTCGTCGACTGCGACAATTTCTACTACAGCTATCACCTCTCCTATCCTGTCAACTAGGATTTCTATTGTGGCGAAGAAAATAATCGTCGATGATCCGATGACGACAGACTCGTCGTCGAGGTCAAAGCACTCGTCAACAAAGGTACCGTCGACGAAGCCTCCATCATCAACGTTGACGAAGACATTTACGGTGCCGTCGATGACCGTCTCGTTGACGAAGAAGCCAAGTCTGTCGACGACGAATCCATCGACGACGAGTCTGACGACAATCCCGTCGACGGTAGTCCTGTGGACGTCGAGTCTGTCGACGAGAGCTCTGTCGACGTCCAATCCGCCGACGATAATTCTGACGACTTTGAATCCGTCGACGATGGCTCCGTCGATGAAGCCAGGAACAACGTCTGCCATCAAGAGTCCTATGGCAGCAATTCAATCTCCATTGTCTCCATTGTCTACGGTGCCACCGATATCAATAGACACTGCTTCTACGCCTCTTTCATCAAAGACTTTCCAGCCAACATCTTTCCACAGGCAAAGATGTTCTTATATCTCACTGCTTACGCCATCTCACCTCCTCGAGACTTATGCTCGTGAAGAGGAGGATGACTATGATGATCATGACAATGAAGGAGCATTTGGAATAGCTCACCATCCTTTGGAATTGAACATTAAATGTCAGGATGATGAGGAGGATGATGAGTACATTACTATCAAGAGGACATTGTAGTTCCTCATTGTGCAGCATACCAGAGGCAGCGGCGGGCTTCAGAGACCAGCCATCTGCCACCGAGCCTCATCCAGTACTTACAGGCCATGTTGGCAGACTATAGACAACGCTTTCCACCGCAGCAGGTAATTTCTCCACTTCAGCCTGCAGCCGTTCCGGACCCTATTCCTCAACCTGAGATTCCAGCACCTGTGTCCCCGGTCACGGAACCTCAGCAACCTACTTTGTCTACTCAAACTCCAGATACTTCTTTGGACAAAGAAGTAGAAGAAGGCGAATTGCCAGATAATCCTCCTTTGGATTCGTGGGATGATTATGTTATCCCCATGCGGTCTCCACCAACTCCACAACCTTCAGATTCACCACCTGAAGACATAGGTGGGTTTCATAATCTTATGCAGTAAGCTGTGAGTAGATTTCAACTGTCGGTAACAGTGGAACAGTCAGAGTGTTTTCTTCACGATTTTAAAGAAGAAACTAGGAAGGTGTCCAGGGCCATTCCTATTATAGACTACATATGGAAGGAGGGCATCAAGGTAATGAAAAATCCTGCTTCTGTACATGCCGTGCTTCCACGGAATGATAAAAAATTATTGTGCTCCTCTCGGTAGCCCTGCATGCCTTACTGGACACCCACGGACAGATTCGGTCATTTCGCAGTCCGCACAACAAAGATCAAAAAACCCAGCCACTCCCATCACTACGCCACCAGATAAAGAGGAACGTCGTTTAGACCTGATCGGTAAAACAGAAATTCACCATGGCTACCGCCTCAATCAGGGCAGTGAATTCTTTGGCGATCATAGGACATTATGATCGCCAAATGTGGTCACACATGGCTGGTCTGATTGATCTAATCCCAGAAGATAAACGTCAGGAGGCTCGGAAGATCTTGATGGAAGGGGAGCGTGCAGCTGCAGAAACTGCCAACTGCGCTTTGGATATTGCAAATACAAATTTTAGACAACTGGCAGGGACTGCAGTTCTTAGGCGTCAGGGCTGGTTAAAGGCTACCACCTTTCGGCCTGAGGACCAACTGAAAATTTTGGATATGGCCTATGATGGCGAATCTTTGTTTGGGAAACACATAGAAGAAGCCCTCCAGGCAATCAAAACGGATACTGATACCGCAAGATCCCTAGGTTCCCTGCAGTACAAGTGGGGATCTTTTAGAGGCGATAGAGGACGAGGATACTACTCTAGAGGAAGCTATTACCAACAAAACAGACAATATCAGCCTAAATACCGGCAGAATTATCAGTCCTCATACCGCCAATCTGGTACAGCTAGTTTCTCTCACCAAGGAAGCCGAAAACGGTCCAACAATCAAGGGCGAGATACTCACAGAAAACAGTGATATATGCCTGGCGCCGCCCTTATTTCCTTCCCCCCTGTGGGCGCGAAAATATCTGGCTTTCTACACCGGTGGCAACAGATTACATCCGATAAATGGGTGCTAGACCTCGTCCAACATGGGCACATCCTAGAGGGACCCCCTCCCCATCATCTTCACTTAATGTTAAAGGAGGTTCATTCAATGTTCCTCAAGAACTGTAGTGTAGTTCCTATATTCCCAATAGCCTCTGCGCATTGGAATAATATATACTGTAGTTTAGACATAGGACTAAGGTCTACTAGTTCTCTACCGAATATATTAGACTTACTTATGTGTGTGCCAGCTAGCTCAGAGGTCACTAGAAACTTTCTCGAAAGTACAAGAAGGGATTCGTTTCTGACAACCATAATACATGACAACTTTGTTTCCCAAGAATAAGAAATCAATCTTCAGAGTCGCGGAAACAATAGATAACTATTTTACTCAGTCAATCGTGCATGCTTAGTTTCACCAGAGTTGCTGAGAAATTAGAGAGACGGGCTTTTTCAATAAAAGGTATTTATTCAACAGTCTTCTATCTCAAGCATGAGAAATGCACTGCTACAATAGTAATGCTGGTTATAAAGTACAAGTCATATAATACGAACAGTATTATAAAGTAGTACTGTAAAAGCATGATATGGTTTCTAAGCCATAAATTGCCTTAAATAGATAAAATGCATAAAATACATACAATGATAAAAGAGATGGATAAAAGTACTCAACTGGTGCTTCTAAAATACACCTACCCTGGTGTACCTGACCTAAGCCTAGCACAAGGGAAGAAATAAGTTTTAGGAGTAGTTTTGAGTTTAGTATTCATTGCCTAGAATCTGCCAAGAGTCTAATCAAGAATTCTCTAAGGGTCTAATCATCTCCGTACCTTGGTTTGGAATGAAGGAGGTCTTGTATCTCTCTCTCAGGACTCGATCTCCCAAATACCCGCAAGGGTAAGCTGGAAACACTGGAGCTATTACAGGACCTAGCAAAGTATCAACATCCGATGGCAGTACTGATCGAAGTGTGAAACAAATGTCTAACATGCATTCTTCTCCTTAAAGCAGGCATCGCAGAACAGGTAAGATGCCATCTTGCCAGATTGGTCTGAACGAAAGAAACCATGTGGTGTTCAGGTCCCTTAAACTTGCCAAGCCGAGAATCTGTGTAATCCGCTCACGATACCTCATTGCACGGAGGGCTTCTTCTATGGACATCTGGGTATCGTTGTTCTCCGGACTTGCCATATCGAAGCAGGAGAAATAAAAAGAGTATGCCAGCTACGAGTCTCAAGATGAGAGGTAGTCCGACGAAAACAGAGTGTACGAAATTTGGAAAAATTCCTAGGACTGCTTCAAAAGGTGCTAACAGTCCCGAAAAAATTGTCTTAAATACATGTGCGATTCCGCTGGTATCGGACATGTTTAAGATTTGGCTCAACATTTCCACAAAATGCGTAGGACAATTTGTTGATAAAAGGGCATGTATCTCTGCCGAAGTCCTTGCGACCTGCAGATCATACATTTCTCTAGACGAGGTTAGTGGCACAGTTTTTTGCAAAATAATGGCGTTCATTCTGCTTAAAGTATCAATTTGTATAGAAGAGATATTCAGTGATGGCCATAACGCCGTCCCTCTGTCTGACTTGCTCCTCGGATACAATACTTGCATACAACAAGTAACCCTGGAGGACACACTAACGAGATAAAGTTTTCCTGGCAACATGCCACAGCAGCTGTGATCATTCAGTAAAATGAAGGTGCCATTGGATAGCTCTCTGAAAATTGGTTCTATCACTGTGGAGGGAGTACCGTGCAGGTGGCATGAGAGGTTATTTGCAGAACCATCGCAGACTCCATGTAAATTAATACCTTGGCACAAAAGTGTACCACTTAGTGATTTTTTACAATTATTACCACTAAGGAATACCTCTGTTCCCCTATTCCAACATTTGCGTGTGTAAGGTAAAGTCCAGGTTGACTTAATGTATTCTTTACCCAACCTTTCATACAGACCCGCTGGTATATGCTGTAGACAATACTAAAATTGGAAAATCGTCACTGGTATTGTTATGGTGACATGAAGTATCCATTCTGTGACAGGGTTCTCAGAAACTGTCAATGACAATCTTTCCAGTTTTTCAATGTTCAGCAACGTATAGTCTGCTCCTTTTTGTGCCAAAGAGATTTGTTTATATATAAGGTTAAATACAGAAAACAATGACGTTGTATTGATTAGACGCCAAGGCACGTAGCCTGAACGCAGATTTTGTAACATCCAGCCTAACTGCATGATAGGACTGGCCATGTTGTAGCATTAGCAAGTCCTGCTCTATTATGTCAATGGCAGAAGATACAATGTTGTCCAAAGAATAAATTCTGGAGGACAGAGTCGTTAACCCATTGTCCACTACATAGAGACTTTTCTCTAAATTAATACGATCAATTTCTCGTATCTTTTCTGCAGTTTCCATTTGCGTTACTTTCCATGCTTCGTTGTACCCTGCGTATATACCGGCGTATATGAAACGTTTTTGACGTGGTTTGCGAGGTCCTAGTAAGAAATCTCGCAAATCATTGCCTTCTTTAAGTAAAGATAAGTGTTGCTTAATTTCCGAAAGTGTAGATGTCTTTAGCCATTCAAGGTATAGCTTCCCTACACTATAAGTAGTTACTATCCCTGGATGGTGTCTCTGGGAGTATCTTGGATCTGGCCTTTTCATTTTGAAACCCTGTGTTTTGTTCAGGAATCTATCTCGACAGTTATTAGTGTCTATGGGTCAGATTAACCACTTTTTCCAGTAAGGATCAGTACTGTTTTGTTTTAAAATGTGGGCTACGTCTAAGTCCTCATCAGTATTGTTATTACTGTCAGGTATGGGATTAGGTATAGACGGTTTGTTTAAATCTTTTATCTTAGCAATTCCAAGACAAGATGTTTGTTGAACAGTGTCATTTAAAAACATTATTTGTTCTGGTATTATGCATGCTCTGAATAATGCTTCTAAACCTTGCACCTGCCAATCTTTTTTACCCCAGACGGTCTTTGTCTCAATGTTGTCGTTCCAAAAGTCAAAACCCAATGTAGACGTTTGAGCATAAAAGTTTGCAGAATAAATTTGTTTAGTGTTGGTCAACATTGTTTTCATTCCTGTCTTATTTTCATTTTTAAAATAAAACGTTTCTGGATTGGTAACATTATACCCTGAGAAGTATTGAAGTTTCTCATAAAATGTTTTTGAGCTACCTTTTGGTGGCGTTGGACAATGTTCCCATTGATTATAAGTAAAAACATTTCTAGGGCTAGCAGATTTATGCAAATAATGATGACCATAGTGATTAAAACAATACATTTGTTCATAATCTGATGAACCTTGTAAGTATTCATGTTCTGTGAATTTTGCTGACATTTCTAAATCAGACATCATGTTATTAACAGCTTCAAAGTCCCAATCATCACTGAATGTGCTGAATGATGCAAAGTCACTTAAAGAAACCTTGAATTGGTGTAGAATCTTCAGCAGTTCCACCGGGCCATAAATGTCATAGTCACTAGTGTCCCATGCTATACCACCAGGTATAGGTACGGCTGTGATTTTTACTGATGACAGGTCTCTTTTTTCATGATGAGATGATTTGTGAGGTGTCAGGACCAAGTTGATTTTCTGACTTGCTGTGTCCATAGAGCTATATTTTCTATCTATCATCCTTCCCAAGCTTAACACAAGTATCATCCAGAGCAGGAGAAAAAATGCACCTAACCCAATCCAAAGTTCAACCCATGGTGAAACCAGATATGTTTTTCCAAGTTGATGAAGGAGCTCTGTTAACTTTTCTTTGAATGTTTTTATTTTCGTGGCGTTTCTTCAGTTTCACTGGGATCCTCTGAAAAAGTATCAAAGTTTATGAAATAGCCAGAAGCAGTTCTGTCAATTGTTGGTATAGCTTCAGCATTATTTGAAGTCACTGGAGCCTTTTCTCTTTTCACCATATCAATGTAGTCGGATGTCACATCATTGTAGATTGGTGTGTCTTGACGAACTGTTATTTGGGTATCCAGAGGCATAAGTTCCATTGCTTTGTTGCATAGTCCTTCTTTTCTTAGTGCAGGGTTATCAAAGGTGATAAGTCTTTCAGTTTGAACCTCTTGGATTGTAGCAAGATTTGGACGCCTGCTACTTCTCGTGAGTCCACTGGGCCTACTACTTATTATTGGCCACATGATTGTGGTTTGACCAGGTCGATTGAAACAACTCTGTTCTCCCTTTTACCAGCAAGTGGCGGTAATACTACTGATCTTGTTCCGTGGATAGTCAAGACAGGTACGGCTTTTCTGTAGGAAGGCCCAAATTCCTTCTTTACCGCAATTTTCTCTCGGACTAGATCCCCAATCTTAGGAATCCAGACAGGTCTTACTGGGACAGGTGGTTTTCCTTCAGTGGTCATTTGTTTCTGTATTATATTACTCAGACTTCTTCTTGTTTCATTTAAATCCTGTAAAACAGCCAAACGATCTTTGATATCAAAGGGTTTTTGTTCTACCACTGAAGTCTGACTATCGAGGTCCCCGATAAACATTCTAGTACCACACATTAGTTCATACGGAGTGACTCCACCCAGAGAATTTCTTGGCAGATTATTAAGACTACGTTGGACACTTATTAGATGTTTGACCCACCCTTCACCCGAACCTAATACCTTGGCTGTTATGGATTGCTTTATGTCACGTTTTTTTCTTTCCACTCGGGATGGAAGGGACTAGAATACTGCAATTCAACGCCCAAGCTGACCATGGCCTCCTTGTAAGCCCTAGAGCTAAACGCAAGACCCTGATCAGAATGTGGTGTGCCAATTGCGTATGTGCCGATAAAGACTTGCAAATCCTTTATAACAGTTCTGGCGTCAGCCGAGCGCTGGGGTCATAACCAAATAAATCTTGTGCAGGAATCCACTGAGACCATGATATATTTATAGTTACCATCCCTTTGTAAGGCACCACAATGGTCCAGATAAACACACGCTAGTGGTTTATCTGAAATCAGAAGGGGTGTCTGTGCAGGACGTTCCACTGTGGAAACTTTTATTTTCTGACAGATTTCACATTCTAGTACATCATTTCTAGTTTGTTTCCTCATGTGCGGCCACCAGTATCTCCGTTTTAATAATAACACCGTGGTGGAAATTCACGCATGTGTAGATGCTAGCCCTTCATGTGCTGCTACAATTAGTCCTAACCTATGTTCCATGTTTGGGATTGCCCTATCCCCCACTCCAGGAATTCGAGCAAAAGGAACAGAGTTTGCATCAGTTATATATGAGTATTTTACTGGAAAGCCTTTCAGGAGTGTCTTACCACTGACTTTGACTGTAGCAGTGACAGCTTGCATTATTTCGCTGTCTATTTTTGTTTTTGACCGGGTGATTGCAGCTACGGAAGCCATTTGCACAGCTGCCTTCGCGGCTTCATCAGCCAATGAATTCCCTGCAATGTGAACGCCATCACGCTGATGACTCAGTGTATGAATCACGTGAGTCTTTTGTAGTTCTTTCTGTAAAAGAACTACTTGCTCCCAAAGCGTTTTATGCTTAATTGTGCCACCTTTTGCGTCTTTGAAACCGTTTTGAACCCAGTTCTGCAGATACTCATTGTAAGATTGTATGCAGTAATACGAATTGCACACTATTAGTGTGGGGAATTCGCGATCTGTATTTTCAAGCGCCATCTTGAAAGCCTGTAGTTCAGCTCGCTGAGCTGTACAGTCTCCGAGTGATTGAGTTTTAGTGACCATCGGTCTGAATTTTCCTTCGCGCCAGTGACCTTTAACAATCGCGCACGCAGCACTATAGGCTTGTTTAACCCAATAGCGGGCTGTGCTGATCCGTCTGTATAGATTATACATCCGTAATGTTCTAGAGGCAGAATTTCAGTCGGCAGAGGACATTCATATTCGTATTGAAGAAATTCTTGTGTCTTTAAATTAGCGTCAAAATGGTATTCAACGTCTGTTGCAACAAGAGAGTTAACCCATTGAATCCATCTCTGATGTAAAGCTTTTATATTGGCAATGCTAGCTCTTGTCACTGTCTCTAAGGCAGGTACGGGTGTAACGATCATTATACGTTTACCCTGTGCTAGAGCTCTCTCTTTTGCTACTGCAGTTTGAACCGCTGTCAGAATTTTTTCTGTTGATGAGAATTTCATTTCAGCTTGTGTGTACAAGTGTGATTTGTAAGCGATTGGTACCTTTTCTCCTTCATTAAAGGTCAGGTATGTGAATCCGCATTTCCCTGGGATGACACAGATCACTAGATTGCGAACGTTTTCGCGTGTCTGTAACTGTTTTTTAGCTATCATGTCTGTTTGGACTGATCAGAATTTCTGTGTGTGCTTGAGTCCAATTAGTTTGTTTGAAATCAGGTTTGATTAGTTCGTAGAGAGGTTTAACCCTTTCTGTGTAATTTAGAACATAAGTTCTACTGAAATTCAGTAAACCTAGAATTGACTGTAGGTTTTTCAGTGTTTTTGGAAGTTGAAGCAGCGCACACTTCTCAAGAAAGTTTGCTGCCAGGCTTTTGCCTTCACTTGATAACTCATACCCTAAAAATAGGACATTGAGGTGGGCAATTCGTGATTTCTTAAAATTGAATTTATAGTATACCCTTCAGAAGCAAACCCAAGTATTATGGTGTTCGTTCTTTTCAAGTGTACATCCAAGATAGATGCCATCGACATATGATAATGCCGCATCGTCGTACATTTGTAGTAACTCTGTTACTCTAGCTGAAAATAACCCTTGGCTATTCTTGAATCCCTGGGAGAGACGGCAAAATTGTTGCTGTGTCCCCAAGATTGAGAAAGCTGTCAGGTGTCTGCTTTCTGGTGCAATGTTTTGACAGAAAAACCCATTTGAAATGTCCTATGTGGTTTTATATTTTTTGCGCACGATGTTATTCATCAGTGCAGCACAATGTGCACTTTGTACTGCAAATGATTTACAACAGGAGTTTAGGTGTCTGTAATCCAAAACTAGACGATATGAATTGTCTGGTTTGGAGACAGGAAACAAAGGATTGTTCATAGATGAGGTGCATGTTTCAATCACCCCTTGATATTCAAGTTGATTTAGAATTTCCCTGACTTGTTTTTTAGCTTCCTGTTTAACAGGGTACTGTCTCTGAGCAGTAGGTAGGTTTTTTAACTGTATTTTGTGGTGAGGAGCATCCTCATCCCATCCTACGTGATTTTTATATAATGCTGGAGCTTGAGCTACAGCCCATTTCCTTGCATTTGTATATTTTTTATGAATTGGAATGTGATTTGAGAAGGCTGGCATAATCATTTCTTCGCCATGTGGGCACTCCCTAACAGCAACAGGTGGCCAGTCTTTTTCAGCTAGAAGTATGTCATAACCCCTGGAAAGCTTGTCCCAAAAGAGAGCTTTTAGTTTTCTAGTTATGTCCCCCTCCATCCGTAGTGTTATTTCATATAACTTGTGGGGTACACTACCCCTGGTGTCGGCAGTTTCAACTTGAATGCATTCATTCAAGTCCACTATCGCCAGATGAACCATCAGGATCTTGCGTGCTATGGTCACTTCTGCTGCGCTGTCTAGCATTGTCTGAGACCATTCCCCATTCTTGAGTTGTGTCCTCAGAATCCTCGGCATGTTTAATTTTTATGCTTGCTACCTTCTTCTTTGAAAATTTAGTTTTTTTACTTTGGTGAACGGGTTCTTTGTCTTTGGACTTGACCCGTTCTTCTTTGTGTTCTGACCGTCCTCTTCTTTCTGATTTCTGCAAAGAAGTCTGAAAAGATCGAGAGGGACGTGTGTCATTATTTTGATATGGATCATATTTTCTTAAGGTATCCCTATTTCTAAGGTTATATCTTTTTTCAGATACTGCCTCTATTTGAGTAATTTTTTGTGCTAACCAAAACTGAATTTTTTCCCTTTTGGCAGGCAACTTTCCAATGACCGATTGTATACTCTGTGGTGTTTTTTTATTTGTATTTTCCTGGTGAGGGGTGTGCTGTGGAATTTTTACAGCTGGTTGGACTGTTATATTCCGCATGACATATTGGACCACTTGTCTGTGGGCCCGATTCACAGAACAAACTTAAGACAAAATCCTAAACTTACTACCATTTTCACATTCACAGAAGACACTTACTCATTCTCTTCCAGGGGATACTCATCAATAGTCATAAGCACTGGATAGTCCCGCCCACGTGCGGGACCCAGGAGCACTAGCCAATAATATGCATATATCTACATATCTATATATATAATTACATATAAATACGCATAAAATAACCATATATATATAGATAATATACATATACATATGCAGCCCAATATACACCATACCAGGCTCAAAAACTGCCATTATTGCCTGCAAAATCTTTACATTTGCTAAATAAAAACATATAACTAACATTATATGACAATGCAAAGAAGAAAACAATGCCTTGGTTTTCTTTGAAACACACAACCTTTATTTTCAAAGGTAAAAACAGGCAGGATCATAGAGGCAGCTTTAGCCTAGATAGGCTGCATTGTAACAACTGAAAAATCTGGCGCCGTGCCTTTAAGACCTCTGTGAGCCCCCAGGCTCCCATCATGCACCACAGGTGACAGTTAGGTCAGTTCTTTTTTCCGGCTCCTTCTGTGAGGATCCTGGAGCATTGAGCTGGCCAGTTGGTGATATATTTTCACTTTCTTCTGGTTTTTCTTAAATTTTTTCGGCTTTACTCGACGTCTTTAGTCATTATCTGACTAATCCAACAATTTTTTGCTGTTTTTTGGCTATTTTTCCAGTCACAATGCCGGCCTTATTTGTTAAGTGTCCGGCCTATTGTAAAAAAATGGCCAAGACAGACCCTCATTCGGTCTGTGTAGCTTGTCTACCATCTTCTCACAAGCCAGAACTTTGCTACCACTGCAGCAAGCTTTCAAATAGGACTTTGAGAGAGAGAGCGAGAGAAGAGCAGGATTCAGTCCCTGCATGACAGAGGAACTGTAAGTGGAAGAGATGAATTTCATTCCAGGAAGCCTTCTTCTCAGCACAAAGAGCGCAAGGACACAGGGGAGAAGAGAAAACATCGGTCTCCTTCAACTTCGAGGGACGGATCTTCTTCCAAGGTACCTGTGTGCTCAAAATCAGTATCGAAATCACCGTCGTGGCATACGTCGACGTCGAAGCATCCCTCGCCGTCGAAGAAGAATTCGCCGTCAAAGCAAAGGTGAGAAGCGACATGAGCGTAGGCGGTCCCGGTATGGCTCGCCTGCGACTGCAAGAGGGCGGGACTCGACGTCGTCTCATCGACGTCGACGGTCGCCGTCGAGAGGCTCGAAACATCAGTCAAGGTCGCCGTCGAGAGGTGCCATGACGTCGACGTCGATCCGGGCAGTAGAGGTTTGGACGTTGAAGAGCCCCAGTCATGCGACGTCAAGGCACACGACGCCGAGAAAATCAAAGCCGTCGACGCCGAAGAGGCAATTGTCGTCAAAGAGGTCGCCGCCGAGGAGGTCGCCGCCGAGGACAACGCCGCCGAGGAAATCGTCGTCGAGGAAGTCGCCGTCGAGGAAGTCGCCGTCGAGGAAGTCGCCGTTGGAAAAATCAACGTCGAGGAGGCTGTCGTCAACGTCTCCAGCAGCAAAGAGGCCTAGAACGTTGTCCAAAGACCGGTCTAAGGTTTCTATGGTGTCTTCAGGGAGTTCCTCTTCCTCCCCTGGGCTGCGGATTCTACAAATTTTTCCAGAGCCCTCAAGAGCACCTTCACCTACAGGGGCTAATATCTCGCCACGATGGCTGGGGGAGATCAGAAACTGGAAGATAAGAAAAATTAACCTTCCAAGGTCTTGTTCCAGGTCTCCAGTGTCTGTAAGACTTGCGTCAAGATCAAGGTCACCTCTTGTACAGGTGGTACATTCTCCAAGTAGACGTGAGCGTACTCCTCCGAGAAAATCTCCATCGGAGAGGAGGCGAACTTCACCCTCTCCTAGGTCTTCGCGTCATCAGTCTTCTAGAAGACGCGATGCTAGATCTTCGACAAGGTCTTCAAATTCAAAGAGGAACTACTCGCCAACGCGGTCATCAACTCCTCCGAGTAGGATTTCACCGATTGATGACGTGATTACTTTTAATGAAGTTCTCTGTCGTGGTGCAGCGAAACTTAATATCGAGATGCCTGTCTCTACTGCCAAGATAACGGTCATTTTCGAGACTTTGCATCAGAAGTTATCATCAAGGCCTTTACTTCCTCTGGTTCCAGGTCTGTTGGAACCTGCGGAGCACAAGTTTTTAACTCCTGCGTCTTTGGGAGCGGTTCCTTCGCGGATCGCAAAGAAATATAAGGCTCCGGACAATGATCCTTTATTTCTGAGGTCTGAGCCACAACCTGATTCAGTCATCGTTTCAGCGGCCGTAAGAATCAGACAGGAGCATCATCATCCTCTATGCTTCCTGATAAAGACAGCAAAGCTATGGACTCAGTAGGAAGGAAAATGTGTGCCACTTCTGCTTCCTACATGAAGGTTGCCAGCGCCTCCGCTTTACTGGGTCGCTATGACCGCGCACTATGGGATTCCTTGTCTCGGTTTGCAGAAAAACTTCCAAAAGAAGACAAGCATGATTTTCTTGAAATCCTTCATGAAGGTGGACTAGTGGCTAACCAGGTGATTAGCGCAGCTGCAGATGCTTCCGACCTGTCTACACATGGCTATGCTCATGGACTCTGTGCAAGACGCTCAGCTTGGCTAAGGCTTACGGGTCTTAAACCGGAAGCGCAACACCGAATTCTTAATCTGCCGTTCAATGGTAAATCGCTCTTTGGGTCTCATGCTGACGATGAGATGTCACAAATGAAGACGGAGCTCGATACAGTGAGAGCTGTTGGTCTCGAAAAGAGAAAAGACAACTTTAAGAAAAAATACCGTCCTTATGATCGGAGACAGAACCAGCAGAGGGTTCAAACCCCTCAATGGTCATCACAGCAGAATCAGGGAAGATCTCAGTTCTCCCAGCGTCGTCCTGGTAGAGGAAGAGGGGGCATTTCCAGACAATCTGCTCCTGGAAACAAGCAGCAGCAACAGAAACAGGGAGTGCTTGCTTCCCCTGAGCCTGTTACCCACTCCGGTGGGGGGAAGTGTTTGTTTTTGCCTGGACGAGTGGAAAAACATCACAAACGACAAATGGGTGCTGAATATTGTGCAAAATGGATATGCAATCAGATTCAAGTCCCCCCCACCTTCCATTCCTCCTCCAAAGTCTGTGTTCCATGGACTTCATCTTTTGAAGCAGGAGGTGTCTATGTTAATCTTAAACGAAGCCATCGAGGAGGTCCAGAGGCCGGTATGTAACGTTTACAATGAAATTTTTACAACGCACTACCATTACAACGCAGGCATTACCACGAATACCATTACAACGCATTGCGCTGGGGGGCGCTCTAGGGTAGGGAATACGTTTAATGTTCTATCCAACACCTTCCCTAGTGTCCACGGGGACTGGAGTTGGAATAGAAAATTATACTTACCACTATCCAGCACCTCTAAGCGCTATGCGTTGTAATGGTATGCGTGGTAAAAACCGCGTTGTAAAGGTATGCGTAGTAAAAGTATGCGTTGTAACGTCATACATTCCCCGAGGCCACACCGTCGACAAGGCATTTACTCCCGATACTTTCTAGTTCCAAAGAAAGGTCCAAACAAGGAGTTCAGGCCCATACTAGATCTCAGACGCTTCAATCAGTTCATTCAGCGAGAAAAGTTCAGAATGCTGGCGTTACATCAAATAATTCCACTTCTGCATCAAAAGGACTGGATGTGCTCCATACATCTTCATGATGCTTACTTTCACATTCCCATCGCCCCAAAGCATCGGAAATTTCTAAGGTTCTGCATACAAACCAGCTATTACCAGTTCGCAGTCTTGCCCTTCGGGCTAAAGTCAGCTCCTCGCACCTTTTCAAAGTGCATGGCAGTCGGAGCGGCTTTCCTAAGGAAGAGACATATTTTCGTCTATCCCTATCTAGACGATTGGCTGCTAAAGAGTGTGTCTCCGAGTCTGCTTCAGCAACATCTCAAGTTCTGCATACATCAGCTGCGAGGCTGGGCCTGCACGTGAACTTCAAAAAGTCTATCCTCAATCCCACACAGAGTATACACTATCTGGGCACACTTCTGGATTCAAAGGACGCAAAAGCGTATCCTTCGGAGGAGAGACTATCCTCCATTCTCCTCAAGTGTCAAACCTTACTAAAGACTCCTCGACCAACAGCCAGACAGATCTCGTCTCTGCTAGGGTCAATGGTGTCTTGCATTGTCCTCGTCCCGAATGCCAGGCTGCACATGAGACCTCTGCAGCAGTCGCTGGAGGATCAGTGGTCCCAGTTTTCAAACCGTTGGGAAGACAAACTGTCACTACCTCTGTCAGTGAGAATCTCCATTCGATGGTGGATGCAGCGGAGTCATCTGGTAGTGGGAGTGCCCTTTCAAGAGGACATGCCCAGTCGATCGTTGGTGACAGATGCGTCCCTGTAGGGATGGGGTGCCCATCTGGGGTCCCATCAAGTTCAAGGAGTGTGGTCAGAGAAAGAAAAACTGTATCACATAAACATGTTGGAACTCAGAGCTGTCCATCTAGCTCTCAAGGCTTTCTTTCCAGCGCTCAAGTCATCCTCTCTGCTTGTTCAGACGGACAATACAACAACGATGTACTATCTGAACAAGCAGGGCGGAACGAGATCCAGACCTCTGTCGCTGGAAGCACAGGCAATCTGGAAGTGGCTTCTGGCTCGGGGTATGACAATTTCAGCTGTCCATCTGCCCGGTGTCCTCAACGTCCAAGCAGACGACCTAAGCAGAAACTTTGCAGAAGCACACGACTGGGTCTTAAAAGACGAAGTGATAAGAGATGTCTTCCAGGCCTGGCGGACACCAGAAATTGATCTATTCTATTCGCGGACGCCAACAACGCAAAAGGCCGCGTCTTCGCGTCCAGGTACCCACAACGAGGGTCCAAGGGGAATGCTCTATGGATGGACTGGTCAGAGACATTACTCTACGCTTTTCCACCGATTCCACTCATTCCCTTGGTGATCAAGAAACTGTACAAGTCGAAGACAGACATGATTCTAGTGGCTCCGGATTGGCCTCGCCAGTGGTGGTACCCGGATCTCCTGCATCTATCCAAAGTACCGCACAGGAGACTTCCTTGTTATCCGGATATGCTGGCGAGAGAGAACGGCAGGGTGTTCCATCCCAACCTGCCGTCCCTGAAGCTAGCAGTATGGTTCCTGAGTTCATCCAGTATGGACATCTAGGCCTCTCGCAGGACTGTATGCACATTTTAAGAGAGGCAAGGAGAGCTTCTACAAAAAAGACGTATGCTTTCAAGTAGAAGCGGTTTTTCATGTGGTGTGCTGGTGAAGGTCATGACCCGATTCGAGGTCAGGAACAGGTACTGTTACTATACTTACTTTCTTTGGCCAAAGCAGTTTTACAGTATTCCTCTATTAAGGTCCATCTGGCAGCAATAACAGCATATCGAAAGTCCCCTACCCAGGTGTCTTCCTTTCAAATGCCAGTTGTGAAGGATTTTCTGGAGGGTCTCAGGAAAGTGTATCCTCCCGTGAGGGCTCCCTCGCCTCCTTGGGAGCTTGATGGGTCCTCCATTCGAACCAATACATAAGGCCTCCCTTCAACATCTGTCGTGGAAGGTGTCCTTCCTTGTAGCTATCACTTCTGCGCGCAGGGTGAGTGAGATTCAGGCCTTTTGTGCTACAGAACCCTATCTCGTTTTCCATGCGAATAGAGTGGTGCTTCGGACTCATCCCAGATTCCTTCCTAAGGTAGTCTCGGATTTTCACATTAATCAGTCAGTGACACTACCTAAGTTTTTTGCTAATCCGAGCTCTTCAGCTGAAAAAGCTCTACACTCTTTGGATTTGAAAAGAGTTTTGAAGTTTTACCTTGATAAAACTAAGAGTGCTAGAAAGACTGATCATCTGTTTTTGAACTACGGTCCTCTGAATACGGGCTTGCCTGCTTCTAAGAGGTCCATTTCTAGATGGATTGTGTCATGCATTTTGTTATGTTATCAGTTGGCACGGAAACAGCTCCCGGGTAGACCGAGAATGTACTTACCGGGGAGGGTAAACACCCATTATTCCGCAACTTTCTTTCCGCATACCATCACTCCGCATACTTTCCTTACGAAAGTACCATGACTCCGCAATGCCATTATAACGCATGGCATTACATTTTATATGTTTTTACCACGCATACATTTACAACGAAATTCGTTGTAAATGCGGGAATGGTAAAAGCATGTTTTTTTTAAATGTTTGGATAAGGTAAGTATGGGTATAGGGTATATGTTTTGGGGTACTGAGATATATGTTTTGGGGTGTTTGGGTATTTTAAGGGTTCAGATATAGTTTTGGGTTATGGGGTACAGGGGTAGTTATAGGGTTTAGGGATAGGTGTGGGTTTTGGGGTTCAGGGGTATTTTTAGGGTTCAGGACTAGGTTTGGGTTTTGGGGTATAGGGGTATTTTTATGGTTCAGGGCTAGGTTTGGGGTACTGGGTTTTTTTAGGGTTCAGGGCTAGGTTTGGGTTTTGGGGTACAGGGTTATTTTTATGGTTCAGGGCTAGGTTTGGGTTTTGGGGTACAGGGGTATTTTTAGGGTTCAGGGGAAAGGTTTGGGTTTTGGGGTACAGGGGTATTTTAAGGGTTCAGGGCTAGGTTTGGGTTTTGGGGCACAGGGGTATTTTAGGGTACAGGGGTAGGTTTGGGTTTTGGGGTATTTTTAGTATTAAATCTGTTTTATTAAGCAGCAAAAGAAAACATTGCAGCGCATACAGCCACCAGGGCTAGGTTTGGGTTTTGGGGCACAGGGGTATTTTAGGGTACAGGGCTAGGTTTGGGTTTTGGGGTACAGGGGTATTTTTAGGGTTCAGGGGTAGGTTTGCGTTTTGAGGTACAGGGGTATTCATAGGGTTCAGGGCTAGGTTTGGGTTTTAGGGTACAGGGGTATTTTTAGGGTTTAGGGATAGGTTTGGGTTTTGGGGTACAAGGTATATTTATAGGGTTAAGATGGGTTAGTGTTGAAGGGTGTTGGGGTATTTTAAGGAGTAAGGGTGGATTATGATTATGGGGTGCAGGGGTATTTAAAGGGAGCAGTTTGGACACCGGGAGCTGGAATGTACAGAACCTGGGAAGAAAAAACAATGAAATATTTGGTACAACGCTCCCTTTTTTTCCCCCCGTAATCCCACACCCAGCATACGCCCACAGCACACAATATAAGACATGGCATGAATGGCGGAACGTAAAAACAACAGTCGATGGACAGAATGCAGAACAATGTCATCCATCCACTCCAGTACAGAGATCTGGGCCTATCCCTATCGTTTTTTTGCACTCCACACCACCCCAGTTCAGACATGGCCATATGAAAATCAGCCTTGAACATGTGCCTCATGGGAACAGTTTAGGCCGAACTGCCAAGCCATGTCTTTCCTGGACCAGAATCAAGCATCCTAGGACCAGTTTCTGACTATCAGCCATCTTCAGCCAAAACAGCTTGACTCCAATGGTGTGGAGAGCATGGGACTAACGTCTGAGCATACCCATCCCACTCGGGGTGACAAATGCAAAAACAACAGTTGATGGACAGAATGCAGAACGATGTCATACATTCACCCCAGTACAGAGATCTGGGCCTAAATCCATCGTTTTTTTGCACTCCACACCACCCCAGTTCAGACATGGCCATATGCAAATCAGCCTTGACCCTGTGCCTCATGGGAACAGTCCAGCCCGAAGGGCGGAACGTACTACACGCCCCCAGCATTTGTCACGCCCCCAGCACACGCCCACAGCATAACGCAGACACCCCCACAAGGGACTACTTTGCTGGCACGGTTCTTTTACCTTTTATATGTATATGGTGGGCGTCTGCATAGCCTATGTCCTTCTGCTGCAACTTCCCTTTCCAACGCTGTATTGGTGTTGTGATTGGTGCTGTGGTTCCTGAGATTACCCGCCTCAAAGGTTTGGGCTCTCTCTTTATTATATTAGTACTAGATATATATGTAGATATATGCATATAATTTTGGCTATTGCTCCGGGGTCCCGCACGTGGGCGGTACTATTCAGTGCTTATGACTTTGATGAGTATACCCCTGGAAGAGAACTAGGATTACAGGTAAGTAACTATTACTTTTGGTATTCACAGAAGACACTTACTCATTTCGGTATTCACAGAAGTTAGGAGTCCTAACTTTAGGACTCCTAACTTCCGAATCAAAGGGTCTTCAGCATGTTTTATGTAAACAAGCAGGGAGGAGCAAGATCAGCAACACTATCAAAGGAAGGTCAGGAGTTATGGGAATGGCTAACACTTCACAACATAACTCTCAAAGCAGAACATGTCAGAGGCCTTCACAATACCCTAGCAGACAAGCTCAGCAGATCCTTGTCAGATTGCCACGAGTGGGAACTGAACAACACTCAATTGGAAAGAGTGTTCCAGGCATGGGGCAAGCCAACATTGGACTTATTTGCAACACAGCAGAACAAAAAATGCCGGTGTTATGCCAGCAGATACCCTCAACAGGGATCAAGAACGAATGCCCTGTCCATGTGATGGTCAGGGATTTATGCTTACGCCTTTCCTCCAATCCCGTTGATTCCAAGAATGTTGCGCAAAATGAAGCTGGAGAGCTACCGTCTCATCCTAATTGTTCCCAGGTGGCCCGCCAGTATTGGTTTCAGGAGCTCATGTTGCTATCCCAAGAGCCTCCAATCAAACTTCTCCCAGCTCCAACACTGCTGTCACGGAACGAGGGTCAGATACTTCACCCAGACCCTCAATCTCTGAAATTACACGCATGGCTCCTGACTTCACCTCCAAATTCCTCAGGATTGCCGTGACATCTTGAAAAGGGCGCGAACCCAAAGCACATTGAAGACTTATCGTCTTAAATGGAAGCAATTCTGCTCTTGGTGTATCTCAAACACTTTACACCCGATTGAAGCTCCTGCAGAAAAAATTATTCCTTACCTTTCACATTTGGCTCGCTCTGTTCTTTCTTTTTCTTCAATAAAGGTCCATCTAGTGGCTCTATCCAGGTTCAGGAAGGTAACTAACATTCCCTCACTATTTTCTTCATCGTTAATAAAACAGTTCAGGAGAGGACTTTTCTGAGCTTATCCTCCGGTTAAGCCTTCCCCACCGGAATGTGAACTCAACACGGTCCTCTCACAACTGATGAAGCACCCATTCGAACCTATTCACAAAGCCGACCCCAAGTATCTAACATGGAAGGTCGCCTTACTTCTAGCTCTGACATCTGCAAGAAGAGTAGGTGAAATTCAGGCTTTCACTATAAAAGAACCCTTCTTCCATTTATCTCAGGATTATGTCACTCTTTGAGTGAATCCTACTTTTATACCCAAAGTGCCTTATCATTTCCATTTAAACAAGCCAGTGAAATTACGAGTTTTCTTCCCAAATCCTACTACTCCAGCGGAAAGAACACTGCATTTTTTGGACATCAAGCAATGCTTGAAGTTTTATCTTCAAAGAACAAGAAACTTCAGAAAATCAGATCAGTTATTCGTGGCTTATTGCCAAACTACGCTGGGGAAAGCGGTCACTAAAGCCAAAATTTCCAGGTGGATAGCCTCCGCGATCCATTTTTGTCATGTCAAATCCAACAGGCCATTACACAAAGGAATGTCAGGACTCACTCTACAAGAACTGTAGCAGCGTCTAAGCATTGTTTTCAGGAGTGACATTAGAAAATATTTGCGTGCTGCGACATGGAAGAATGTCCACACGTTTACAAGACATTACTGCTTGCAATCGGCAAGTCAAGAAGATGCGGCAGTTGGTCAGCGGTCTTACGTCATCTGTTTCCTTAAGAGCAGCTTCAGGTAACCAAAGTTCCTTCATTTTGTGGTTAAAATATGCTTTTCAATATATCTGTATATATAAAGATGTAAACGTATTACGGATTGCCTACTTATTATGTGTGATGTTACTCTTCCTGATTAATATTATATGACTACTCTTTGGAATTTAGTCATGTTTTATCATTAGCAATGTACTTCCTTCACACTTGTTGGTTGGTAAATATGATGTTTATGGGAGTGTATCACTATAAGTCTCCCACCATCCGCAACCGACTTTTACCTGGCATACTGCTTGCTACTCTGATTCAGGCATATGAATCTATGAAAGATACCCCAATACTGGATAAGAAAACAAGTTACTTACCTGTAACTTCAGTTATCCAGTATTGGTATCTTTCATAGATTCACATGCACCCACCCTCCTCCCCGGAGAATCAGTTGTCTAATTTTGGGATACTCATTTCCCACTTGTGCTAATGAAAATCTGAGGAGAACTGGCTCTGCAGAGAGGGTTCTAGAGGGTGCTGTAAGCTGATTGGCTGGGACAAAGTTCTTGGTCCTTTTAGCATAAGGAGGTAGATAGGCTACTGCAGTTTAAGCCTCAGGCCTTTTTCTTAGGCCTACTACTATAGTTTACTTTTGGCACTGCTTTTTTATATACCGTGGAACTCCCGCCTCGGCGACGAGGAATGATTCAGGCATGTGAATCTATGAAACTGTTAAACAGCACTTTATGTCAATGAAGGATGCCACGTTTTCACTGTTGCATATTGAAAAGTTAGAACCTTTACCCTTTTCAGTAGCAGAATCCAATTCGGCAGTTTGGCTCATCCATGGGTTAATAACTCTACCTTTTTCCCTTTTCAAGTTTGAGGCCTGCATGAAACACTATGCGATAGGCAAGTTTGAGCCCCTGGGTGGTGCTTATCTTCATGAAGTCTGGAATCTCCCGTTCACATACAGGTGTTTGAGGGAAAGAAAGGAAGTTTATTTAAATGGCGAGGACTGCACCACAACACCAGATCATTCGTTAGTGTGCCGCAATCTTCAATTGCACAGTTCTTGTAATGTCCTTGCACCTAACCTGGTCTGTGTTTTAAAGGGCACTTCAGTCCCGGCTATTACACCGACATTTACATTGCTTGCTAATGGTAGTTATTTGTTATTAAATATTGGAGATTGTTGTGGTATGTTAGCCGGTATTCCTTATATCGTTACGGTTTCCCAGAGCATAATTTGCTGTAAGAATGTCTTGTTTCCTCCTCCACATGGGAGGCTAGATGTTTCCATCTGGCCTTCTATTCCGACCTTGAAAGCAGAGTTCAACAAGATGAGTCGAATAAGAGCTCTATTGTCCCAGAAGAAAGTCCCTCTTACATCTGCGCGTGACACATTCGTCCTTCACGTTGCAAATACTCGCACTGAGGTAAATGCCTTATTAAACACAGACCTACCCCTGCATTTCGGTGCTTTGATTCACACACTCTTGAATGCCTCGTCGACCACTGGCCTGGCACATTTTTTTAAAGTAGTATGTTCTGGCCTTGTGACCTCATTTCAAACAATATTTGGTGTGATACCTGCGTTTTTTCATTTGATTTTTTTCGAGTGTCTTTTGCGGTTTCCCGTTGCTCCTGGCTTTAGGCGCGGGCATACTACTGTTAATTTGTATGTTACAGAATGGATGCACAGTCTGTGCTCCTCGACAATCTGCCCCGGCTGCTTCACCTTCGTGACCGGATGCTAAAATACTATGGATCGCTGCCTCTGGCGACTCTGAGTGTGGCGTAAGGTTTATCTTTCCGGTTCTTATTCTTCACTTGCATGCAGCCTGTATTCCATTGCCTGGATTGGGGATTTGAATGGGCCCTGGATGTGTGCCTCTGCAACACGGTGTCTCCTGACCTGAATTTTAATCTACTAATGAGTCCCTTAGTTGCTCATGAACAAGATTGTTCTAGTGCCGGGATTATGGCCTGCGCAGCGGCTCATGGGGTTCTTGGCAATTGGAACATTTGGACTGCGGCCAATGACTTTCTGGCGCGCAGTTATCTTGAAGTAAGTCCGAGTTGTCTTCTGATGGTACTAGAGGCTCCGGCAATCGAGGAACATGTCTGTTCATTCCCTTTACTTAATTGGATGGCTGAAATGTTCATGGATGATAACAACGACTTCCTATTGGAGGCAGTTGCAACATATAGTGCTTATACGTTGTTGGATTGAAGTGCAGATTATTTTTTTCTGCCTCATAGACGGAGGCCGGCCATTGGAGGAGAGGGGAGTCACTCCAATAAAGCCCCGTCTCTTTCTGATTCGGGGCGTGTTTTTCTGCGTTCTTTCGACTGTGACATCATCCGTCACTCAGAACGCCAAAAACACGCCCCTGATTCCGAACGTTTGCGGCCGCCATTTTTTTTTGTGCTGTTTTTTTTCACTCGTCTACACTTTAGTTTCAATGATAGTATCTTTACTTTTCATTTTCTTGTTAAGTAGTCTGTCTTCTTTTTCAATGTTTCTGTGGCACTTAGTCTTCCCTCCCCGTAGCCTGTCCTTTCTCTATGTCTACTACTCTCCACCGGGTCCATTGTCTTCATTTCCGCTTCCTGTTCTTCGCAAGTTAAGCATGGGGAAATGCAGGGTGAAGATTGCAGCCGTAGGGAGCTCACGTTCGACGAGGAGAAGCGACGGTGGCTCATTGCCGTTCTCATTTGACGGATAGTAGGAAAGGAGGGAAGGGTAGGATGAGCGGGAGTGAAGATCTTTGCCCAAAAGCACGAGAAAGGGGGGGGCTCGACACTCTCCTTTCTCCTGACTTTTCCTAATGTTGTCTTCCTTGCCGCACTTCTGCAGAGACGGCCTCATCCAAAAACGCCACATGTCACACTATTAACCTTATTTGTGAAGCACTCACACCTTCGGGTAAAGTCTGCGCTATATAAAACGCGCCAATTACATAAATAAAATTGCGCGTCCCTTTACCCTGAAACTCCGCCCCTCCCTCTTTTTTTATTTTTTTACACACCTCGTGCTCCTGACCCCATCCCCTTTTGCCTCCAGTGAGCCTCCCGCGGTCTTGCAAAAGTCCCCTTTAACGGCCTCCCCTTGAGCTTAACCCTTGTGCACCACCCTCCCCCCCTATGTGACCCTTGCCTAGGCAACCTTTGGACTTGTGTTTGAGTGTCTGCCTTTTATTGCGATATTATACCTCTACTTGTACTTTTCCGCTCCTTTGTAACCTGCACACATGCCACCTTTCCTCCCGTAAAGTACAGTTCCCTGCCTCTTGTATTTTGTTCATTCCCCATTGACACTTTTGTCTCATGTAATCTAACGTTTATTCGAGAAATGTATTCCACCTTCTACCTTGACCCCCACCCGCTCGCGGTGCCGCCAAATGTCCGTCCGGTGGTACCCATGCCCCCTTTCACCTCCACCGCCCATGCCAACCCCAACGTCCCGCGCACGACGGCACTCTAAAGTCAAACCCCTCCCTCCATCGCACCAACTGCACACACCTGTATATTAGGGCCTAGCTGCCGCCGCCACCCCCCTCCGCGTTGTCCCCGTGTCCAACCCCCCGTCACCAGCCACGGGCTCACACGCCACACTACGAGCATGCCTAAGCCCCTAACCATGGACTCAGTCGCCATCTCCGGGCCAAGTGGTGCTTACCCGCGCACCATGATACAACTGGAACCAATAATCACTCGAACAACCTGAACGGGGAAAGGGGGACCATAATTCACCTGTCACAAGCACCCTGCCCTCAGCCATGTAAAACTCGCCTAAGTGCTACTGCCCACCGCTGCCTCTAAGCACCTGTGAGCAAATTAATCCCGCCATTATAATCACTGCCGCCACTTTGTCCTGAAAACAGGCGTATCCCTGCTCAGTCGACTGTTGCCCTTTACTCTCCGCGCGGGTGTAGACTAACTCCCTGCCAATCCTTCCTGCTCTCCAGTCCTTAACCCGACCGGGCGTCACTCGCTCCGGCCACGCCCCACTGTGCCCCCTGCCTAGCTACTCCTTTCACCCTGCCCCCCCACCCCTCTTCAAATCTGGCGATTACCAAATGGCACCGATGAGAGGGATTTAAATAATTTTGTTGTATCTCAGGGCGGGCTTACTTCTCGTGTCCTGTGGCCTTTGTTCTGCAGACCCAAGTGTTCCTTTCAGAATCTAAATCTCATAACACCGGCGCCGACCAGTTGTGGACTGAATCCAGGAGGTACTGTGGACTCGAACCTCAGAACCCAGTAACCTACAATTAGATTCAATAATTCAATGTCCAACTGCTACATGTATATTAAGGTCTAATGCGACCACAAAGAAATACTACAAACGGCATTGAAAGTATGTACTCAATTAAAGGGGGTAAATAAATCTGGATCTCCCCGAAAGGGTTTCACAAGAATTACCAGGGTGCCATCAGCTGCCAGAAAGGTGACTAAACTCAATAAACCGGTCAGTTTCAGTAATCTGCACGTTTCCGTGACACAACATACCTGCATACCTGCCCCCTCGCTGTGCTTGCTTCCCTGCCCCTTGGCTGTGTTTGTTATCCTGCCTCCTGGCTGTGCTTGCTTCCCTGCCCCCTGGCTGTGCTTGCTCTCCTGGTTGTGCCTGCTCCCTTGCCCCCTGGCTGTGCCTGCTCCCCTGCCCCCTGGCTGTGCTTGTTCCCCTGCCCCCTGGCTGTGCTTGTTCCCCTGCCCCCTGGCTGTGCTTGCTCCCCTGCCCCCTGGCTGTGCTTGCTTCCCTGCCCCCTCGCTGTGCGTGCTTCCCTGCCCCCTCGCTGTGCTTGCTTCCCTGCCCCCTCGCTGTGCTTGCTTCCCTGCGCCCTCGCTGTGCTTGCTTCCCTGCCCCTGGCTGTAATTGCTCCCCTGCCCCCCGGCTGTGCTTGCTCCCCTGCCCCCTGGTTCTCATGCCCCCTGGCTGTGCGTGCTTCCCTGCCCCCTGGCTGTGCATGCTTCCCTGCCCCCTGGCTGTGCTTGCTTCCCTGCCCCCTGGCTGTGCTTGCTTCCCTGCCCTCTGGCTGTGCTTGCTTCCCTGCCCCCTGGCTGTGCTTGCTTCCTTGCCCCCTGGCTGTGCTTGCTTCCCTGGCGGTGCTTGCTTCCCTGCCCCCTGGCTGTGCTTGCTCTCCTGTGTGTGGCTCTGGGTGTGTGTGTGGCTCTGGGTGTGTGTGTGGCTCTGTGTGTGTGGGGGGCTTTGTGTGTGTGTGTAGCTCTGTGTGGGTGGCTCTGTATGTGTGTGTGGGTGGCTTTGTGTGAGTGGCTCTGTGTGGGTGGAAATGCAATAAGTCATGCATTTGCGAGCTATTAAGCTATCGGCACTGTAAATGACAATGCCATTTATTTAACGATTAAGCTATTGGCAATGTAAATGACAATGCCATTTATTTATGATTTAAAAAAAAAGAAAAAAAAAGTCATGAGCAATGCCAATAGCTCTACCTTCAATAATGCCGAGACCATTGCATTGTAAATGTTTGTTTACTCCTGTTGTGGACTGGTATGAGAGTATAACAAAAGAGTGTTCTCACTTCCCACCATTCGTGAGATGGTCCTAAGTCGCATGTTCTAGGTTGTTTAATCATGGGTTACTTTGCTATAGAACGAAAAGCTAATGTGACACATATGCTAACTGGTTGGGGTTTTCTAGGTACTGAGGTGAGTTTCTGGTACACCACAATTCACTAACGTCCTAGGTCTATGTGCACAGTTCTGCGTATGAGCAGGAATCCTTGCAACAGTATCCCAACTTATCATACTTGATCCCTGCCTTAGATCAGCCCAATAATATAAACCCCTGATTTCAAAGGCAGACTAAGTTGATCCCTCAGACAATCGGGGGTTCCAGGAGAATCCTATTTTTGGGGCATAACTTGAATAAAAAATGTGCACTTTCTGACACACCTCTGACTCTGCCCACTGATCCAATCCTCGGGTTATTCCTGCCCTATGATTCCCCGCGCACAGTTCCCCTATGTTTTCCCCCCACTTCGACCACCGGTTAAAGTGCATTTTACCAGATTTTATGTAGCCTACACTCTCACACAAGTGCGGACAGCACCCGATAATCATTGTAAGATTTTACTGAAATACACACCTACTAGAGTTTGTACATGTAATTCTTTATGTTATACTGTTTCAGCTTTTTTGACACCACAAACTCAGTTTTTCGCTTTGGCAAAGATCTTCCAATAATTTCAAATCCTTATCATCAGCCACCACACGAAGTACAGCTAATTCCAAAGAAAGAAAACAAAAGTTTGCTAAGAGGGTTCATGCTTGACTGATATAACTAAGACGTCTATGAATGTTAGCACGGCGAACTATCCGGTGTTGACACTTAAAGTTGGAGGGGAAAGCACGTATACATTGTGGATAAAACTACTAGAATAAATTCTGATTAACAAGAAGTGAATTTTGCTTTGGGTTTGGGTCAGGTATATATTTGCAATGCATTGTGGGCAGGCGGATGTTGGATCAGATTCTTTCACCCTGATTTCTAGTAAACCCTGTCTGAAGAGTGTTGTAAAACAATAAATAAATAACTAGTTTGTTACTAGGTGATGGATGCACTGCTTAAGTGAAAAAACTGAAGGTGTTTTAAAAAAATAACTGCCACTATCAAGTTAGAGGGTACTGACTGACCCTCTAACTTGATAGTGGCAGTTATTTTTTAAAACTGCGCAAGCACTGTTTTTAACTCTGACACCACGAGATATACATTAACCTCTTATTTCTCCTGGCAGTTCGTTATAGCACACCTTCACTTTTTTCACTTAAACACTGCACCCATCACCTAGTAACAAACTGTAGCTCTTCATTTGATGGATCTTAGTATATCTGGTTGAACTTTGAAAACATCCTTGAGCTCCTCCCTCATAGTGAGGGGGTTGTAGCCCTCCGCTGGACTAGGATTTACAGCCGGGAGGAGAGCCCAGATGATGAAGCATGTCACCTTTGGTGAGTGATGGGATTCTGTCCTTTAAATAGGGCTTCCCAGCAAGAGGTTCAATATATTTTTACTTGTGTATAGGACGCCCGAGGGCCCCAAGGGACTGTTTAGACCCCAAGATATTTCAGTGTGTTTTACAGCCCCATTGACTTTTTCCTGTACGTTGGCGTACAATGGTGGCCAGGCACCAACGTAGGCACCCTTGCGCCATGGTGCAAGGGTGAATATGTTGCGGAGTTGATTGAGGTTGTGGCTCCATCTCTTCTCGAGACGTTGGAGGGTGGGAGTGAGCCAGTTGGCTTTCTTGGAGTGTTGTTTGCCTGGATGCTCTTGAGGGGTGCCAGGGTGTCGGCGCAGTTAGAGATCCATCGGTGGAGGTTGTGCGCTGTGGCGTTGGTGTCTGTAAGCATGGGCTGGGTGGTGGTGCTGAGGGAATTGACGAGTACTTCCTCTGTGGCTTTGATCCTGCTGCTAAGGGGATAGGGCAATGATGGCGGTGGTGTATGGTGTGCGTGGTGAAGGCATGATGTATACAATGATGGACGGTCCAGGAGAGTTTGGTAGTGTGGCTGTAGTTGATTGTTCCTGCTGGCAGAGAAGACGGGGTCGAGCGTGTTTCTGCATATGTGGGTTGGTGCGGTGACTATCTGCTTGAGTCCGATGTTGTGAGGATTTCCAGGAGGGTGGTGGTGTTTGAGTCACTGGGGTTGTCCAAGTGGAAGTTGAGGTCTCCGAGCGGGATATAGTTGGTGGATGCGAGAGCCTGGGATTCGATTGAAGCAACAATAGCATCTGTGAATAGGGGGTCATGGGCCGGGGGGGCCTGTAGATGAGGGTGCCTGCTAAGGGTGGTGTTGGGACGGGACACCAGCAGGGCTTCACAAATAGACATCGGAAGGCGAGAAGGCAAAAGTGCCTCATTGAACACGGTCAGCAAGTGGGGAGCCAACTGGTCGGCACATGCTTTGTAAAATTCACCAGCAGTCCATGAGGACGCAGTGACTTGCCTGTGGCCAGTGTGCAGATGGATTCCTTTACTTCAAATGGAGCGATGGGTCATCAAGCTCCAAGTATTGGTCAGGGTCTGTACTTAAGAAGGTGAGAGTGAAAAAGAATGCATCTACTTTGGCACCATCAGCAGTAAGTACCTATTGATATAGCTTGCAGTAGTGCTCAGTGAGCTCATCATGGTTCTCCCGTTGTGTGTAGAGCATGCAATCACTAATTGGGCAAAAATTGGGTGGTTTGGCTGCTCTTATCCGATCAACCAGGCAAGGAGGGAGCCCGATTTGTCGGCTGGTGCATGAGCTTTGCCAGAATGAGATGAACACTACGATAGGGAGATGTGCCATGGGCGTTACGCTAGGTGTGCCCACGTAACACCCATGACATTTACCACATTCCTTGATTTACAACAAGCTGTAAATCTGTGAATGCATCAATAGCCAACGCATCCCTAGAGGAGGCGTTGGAGAGCCACAACGAGGTGAAAAAACATTATTTCTCCTAATATTTTCCTTTTTGTATGTGTGCTGAATTCAGCAGCACACATAGGAAGAGGATATCACCTCCATGGATTGTTTTTGTGAAGGAAGGTTTCTCTTCTCGCACAAAAACAATCACCCCTACAAAGCGGACAACTTTGCACCATGGCGCAATGGTGCATTCGTTGGCGCATGGCAGCCAATTGAGCGCCAGTGCAGTAGTAGAGCACAGAAATGCGCCATATCTTATTGATACAACTCATTTCTGCCTCTTTCTTTTGATGTAGGGCAGCACAGTAGGAAGGCCTGTGGTGCTGCCCTACACCAAAAGTTTGTAAATGAGCCAGCACATGCATACACAAGTAGTCAAAATGATTTGTGTAGCAGCATTGCCCCCTCCTTGAACCGAGGTGAAGCCTACATGGTAACTATGTTGTAAGAGTATCGGCCTATGAATTTATAGTTAGTATCCATCAAGTGGGCCTCTTTTAGGAATGCGACATTTACGATGCTTCGCCTAAAACATTCCATAACTGCGCCCCTCTTGACTTTGTTATTGGACCCATTGACATTCTGCTATAGAATTGTATGCTTAATAGGATATGGTGTCCTATCTTGCCTAGCCATTGGGCAGGGATATTAATTAGGGTAGCAAACATCTGTGTTGCCTACCTTAAACTTAAACAACATCCAACATTAACAGAAAACAGCTTGTCCCTCCCAACTCTAACTGTACAGTTCTACCCCAGAAGCATCTGTTGCCCGTGGTCAACCGAAACACAAAAAATCAAAAACAAGGCTAATATGCGACTACATGTAATAACCCAAAGTTCCAGCTAGAGCCCAATGCAGCAAGGGTGCATGTAGTTTAATTCAGCATACCATGCCAATCACTGTGTCCTGGCTTTTAAAATACAGCTCATCAAAAAACACCACGTGAGAAGGATCTAGGGGGAGTATTTAAAGACCAGCTTGCATCCTATCCCCCAGTCTAACTATTACAAACGCAACAAGGATGCTAAGGGTCTAAAAGAAAAGCTACAATGAGCCAGCAAATTCAAAAGTAGTTTGTGTAAGGAGAGCAAAAAGAAGATGAGATAATACCCATCAGCCCACCCACTGGCGGAGTCTCATCATTTGGGTTTTGTTAGGAACTAGTATCTGCTAAGTATCTCCTCGATTGTATGTAGAGGAATACTAGCGACAGAACCACCAGTGATGGAAAGCCTACAAAAAATATAGGTGGATTGGGAATAGAGTATTGTTGCAGTGCTAAAAAATTAATTTTGTGAACTAGTGAAAAGGGTATGTGTGTTAAGAATGTCTAGTGTGATGCCAAGAAACAACTTTATTGGGGGGAGGTCATCAAACTGGCAAGATTAAAAGCAGAGTGAGGATAGTGTGTTAAACAAATATCACTATCTGTTGTAAAAGTGGTCAACATGTTTCAGCTATCTAAGGCTTTCGTCAGGACCTTGGTGGAATTACACTACTGCAACTATATAAAGTGAAAAAGAATAATAGATGACCTACCAGAGATGATTATTTATATGGCGGTCTCAACATCATGAACAAAGAACTCTCCTATAACAGAAACAATTGAAAGTACTTGATTGTAATAAACAGAAGCCATGAGATGGGTATACGAATAATCCACATTTCAGGTTCAAAATTTTTGAGAAAAATTTAAGAAAAAACTCACCCATAAATTTAATTGGAGATAGCCTCACCTCGCCTGGCACTCGCTCAGGGCAAAAAGAGGCCCCGCTCTGAAGAAATAAGAGGGAAAATACATATAGTATACTGTATACATTTTGATAGGCTTCAGAAAAGTAACTCTGAGTAGAAAGGGTGAACACATAGAGGGACCTTTAGAGCCCAGCGAGAAAAATGATGAGAAATGAATTCTTAGAAAAAAGTGTGAGGAAGTCACCAATTCGTAATAGTAGCAGAAGGTGAACTTCAGATTTCACTTTTTGGCCAGTCATTTAAAAATAAATGATTATCTCCATTATCTACAGAGATTCCAAGCAAGTTGTCAAAAGCAAGGTCCTGCTGCCTCATATAGAGCCGCTGCAGGGCCAGTACTTCGCAAAAGATGTTGTAAAAACCAGGGACCCACCTGTCCTTCGGTGCCTCCTGCTACCTTCTGAGCCGATGGGAAGGTAGCAGGCATACCGATGCGCTGGGTGTTAAAGGTACACAGTGGACCAGAGTGGAAGCATGCACTTCTGTTTTATGATTGGGGGCTGAATGGACAAATCAGCAAGGGGAAGCAAAGGGGTTAACCGGTTCCTCATTGGTCACAAACGAGGAGCCGATGTGCTGAGTGTAAAAAGCTTGCTGCGGACCAGAGTGGAAGCATACGCTTCTGTATTGTGTTTGCAAGAAAACTTCTTGCTTCCTCATTGGTTGTTATCGAGGAACCGCCTCTCGCTCAGTACTTGTCTGTAAACAAAACCCGAAGTTCGGGTCGGACCTCATTAAAAGCAAAAAAATGTTATTTTATTATTATTCTCCGTTTGTCCCGAAATATCCAGTATTATAAAGATACCTATCAGCACGCTAGAGTACTGTTTGTATGCTGGATGTAAACGGCGTGCTACGGACCAGAGTGGAAGTATGCGCTTCTGTACTGTGATTGGGAGAAAACTTCTTGCTGCCTCATTGGTTGTTGTCGAGGAAGCACCACGAAACCCCGCCTCCCGCTCAGTACTTGTTTGTAAACAAAGCCCGAAGTTAAAAACAAAAGGGGTTGTTTTTATTTTTATTATTATTCTCCGTTTGTCCAAAAATGTCCGTTATTATAAAAATGCATCTCAGCACGCTAAAGTAATGTTTATTCAGCGGACTTCAGTAGACAGATTAACAAGCTTATTCCTCTTGCTGCCTGATCGGACAAGTCTCAAAGACCGGAGGTATAGGTAGAACAGAAAGAGTGAAGTTGGCACAGCGTATCTTTATCCATTTTTATAAGAGCGTGGGAAGCACGAGATTATGGATGCAGGTACCATAAAGGGTCAAACTAACCTGTATTCATTAGCCATTGCTGTCTACCACCAACCCATATGTTTATCAAGCAGGTGTTAAAAAGTCCATGCCACAAGATTCTTGCATATTACCTCTTCTCGACAAAAGAGCCATGTCTGACGGCACGTTGATAATGTGTGTGGAAACAATAAGGGTCTGTATAAGTCAGTTTGTCATACCCTGAGACGAACAGATGTCTAACAAAAACAATCGTATTTGTTAGAACGTTGCAGACACAAAAGGCAGAAGGTGTGTAAGTAGTGCCTGGTGGTAAAGGCACCTATACACTTGTTGGTGAAAGGTCAGAGTAGGATCAAGGGGATATCATCGTTCAACCCTGTAATGTCACACTTAAGTTTAAAGATCCATTTCTGTTCTTTAATAAACAGGTATCGAGAGATGTCACTGACATGGTGAGGAATGAACGGCTGTTCCAGAACAAGCCATTCCATGTATTCTGCAGAGTGTTTCATTGTCATGAAATGATTAGTAAGACGTGTTGCTTGTTTGTTTCGCCTAATCATGCTCTTATGTTCTTGGATTCTCAATTTTACTTTCCTTGACGTCATGCCGACGTAACATAGGGAGCAGGGACATCTGATCAAATATGTCACCCTCTCACTATTGCAGTTGGTGTGTTTGTTAAGCACCCATGGGCGTGAGGTGCCAATGTCAACTGTAAGAGTTTTCTTAGTTTGGGGGCACACTGAACAGTTGCCACAGGGATGATGACCTTGAACTGGCGGAAGGTTCCAGAGTGTTGTAGTGGGGTCTAGATGTACAGATCGGGGTCTTGTGTGCACCAGATCATCTTTTAAGTTTGAGCTCCTCTTAAAAGAGAACAACGGAGGTGGAATATCCTTGCCAGCAGTGTTAAGAATACGCCAGTGTCTCCGTATGATCTTTTGAACCTGAGTAGACACAGTGCTGAAAGTGGTGACAAAGGTTAATCTCTCTAAGGGAGGTTTTTCCACAGGTGGAGCCAGCAGGACTTCTCGTGGGTTATTAGAAGCCCTCTTACATGATCTTCTGACTAAGGTCCTCGGGTATAGTCGATGTTTCAGTTTAGAGCATAAATCCTCAGACTGGTCCTTAAAGTCTGATTTTTCTGAACAGTTCCTCTGAACTCGCAAAAATTGTCCAAAGGGCAAATTCTCTCTTAAAGAGCGTGGATGGTAGCTATCAAATCTTAGGAGAGAATTCCTTGACATAGGCTTACGATACAGTTGCTCGCTAGGTGACCGTCTTTGGGAAAGATAAGTAGATCTAAAAGGGGAAGTTCCTTCTCACTATATTCCACTGTGAAGCTAAGGAATTGGTTCTGAGAGTTCAGCCAGCCTTGGAATGCAAGTATAGAAGCCGTGTCTCCAGGCCATACTACTAGCACGTCGTCGATATATCTCTTCCACAACACCATTTGATGGTAATACGGATTGTTGTGGTCGAGGACGTACTGAGTTTCAAAAAGATGGACATACAAATTTGCCAAACTGGGGGCAAAAATGCTCCCCATAGAGGTACCTGATGTCTGGCGGTATAGAGAGTCTTCGAATTGGAAAAGAAATTCCGTCATAGCGAGTCTTGCTAGCTCCATAATGAAATTGATCGGTGTGATACTTTCATGAGTATTGGCTTCCAAAAGACCCCTCACAGCCTGTAAGGTTTCCTCCTGTGGAATGCAGGTGTAAAGAGATTCAACGTCGAAACTAACAAGAATGTCAGTCTCGACGTTAAACTCCACCTCAGGTTGATGGGTATTATCTCATCTTCTTTTTGCTCTCCTTACACAAACTACTTTTGAATTTGCTGGCTCATTGTAGCTTATCTTTTAGACCCTTAGCATTTTAAAATACAGCGCCTTCTGTCCTGCAGCCCACTGTGCTAGCATTTGTACAGTGGCCTCTGGGAAGGAAAGTTCTCACAGGGTGTGAGATATGGCTTACATTATCACTTCATCTGAAGTTTGAGGATTCGTCATCTTTTGGGTTATGAGTGCTTTCCCGTATGATGATTGGACCAAACATCTAAATGTATGGTAGTGGCCATATCTGGGCTCCTCCACCATTTTGTTGGATTTGGACAGAAAGTCTTCCTCAGCCCGATTCCTTAGTCCCATTCCACACTCTTCATGGCAGGAGCCCATTCTTGCACATTTTCCTTCACACCATGGTGGGAGAAACAGACGGGCCCTACCCTGACAATTGAGGGTGTTTATTTTCAGCCAGTCCCAAACACTCTCAGGAGTGTGAAAGAAATTAGATTTACCATTGTGGAGAACTTTCGGACGGACCGGGAAGACCAGCATATATGTCAAGTTCATAGTTTTATGTTTGGCCCTCAGAAAGATCAGAATTTCTTTGTATTTTTATAATGTAGTCAGTAAAGGTCATGTTAGGCCCTGGGTGGGGAGTCTTGCTGTCTGTGATTGTGGACTCTCTCCACCACAAAGCACTAAGGGGCAGATTTACAATAACTGGCGCATCCCCAGGGATGCGCCAGTTATTGTGCGCCGCAGCTCCGCCACCCATGATGCGCCACATTTACAATGCAGCGCACCATGGGGCAAAAACAGCACAGATGCGTGACGTATCTGTGCCGTAAAGGCGGCGCATTGCTGTAGTTGCGTCGCAAGCGCGACGCAGCTCCAGCAATACTCTGGGTAGGCCCTATCTGTCCAATGCTGCGTCAAGCCTTACGCCTGCTTCAAGCAGACGCAGGGTTTTAACGCAGCATTGGCCTAAAAGTGCCTGCGTGAAATCTTGTAGACTTCACGCAGGCACTTTTGCGAGGTGCACCTGCCCCGGAACGCCCACCCTGCGCCGGAACGCCCACATGTGGTGCAGGGCTTTACAACGTGATGCATCTGCCTAGATGCGTCATGTTGTAAATGGGTCGCAGGGATGCGCCACGTTTACGCCGCCATTGCGTGACGCAACGGCGGCGTAAACGTGGAGCAAGTCAGACATAAATCTGCCCCTAAGACACATACTCCTTCAGCTCCCTGGACAGGAGGCATGTTGTGATATAATGGGTTGGTTACAACCCCTCTCTCCATTTTGGTATTCCACCTTTCTCCAGTATTGGAGTGTCTTTCATAGATTCACATGCCTGAATCATTCCCCGACGTCGGAGTAGGAGTCCCACGGTACATGAAAAAGCAATAATATGCCTATAAGAAACCAAAAACCTTGGTAATAACCAACCAGGAGGTAAGGTAGCCATAAGCTACAGTGTAAAAAACTTCCACACTCATGACTATCCTATTCATTTTGTAAAGACCAAGCTACAGCACCCACTTAGAATGTTCTCCTCAGAGGCTCAGGCTCTCAGATTTTCTACCGCACGTCGTGTGAAGGGAGTCTCCCTGAGCTCTGCTCAGTACTTCTCTACTTTCTACTGGAATCTGGTTTTCAAGATGTCTTCATCTAAGAAATCCTTCTTCGGGCCTTGTGACTCTTGTGGTAAGCTCCGGCTTTTTAAAGAAGATCCTCACAAGAAGTGCACTTATTGCCTGTATCCTGAACATCAAGTGAAGGACTGCAAGATTTGTAGAACCTTCTCTCAGAAGACCCTCAGGGACCGAGACTGCCGCTTGCTTTTGTGTGCTACAAAAGCTCAAGGACCAAGACTATTCTGTTTCTGAGGTAGGCAGTATTGCCTCTGGATCTACATCAGTTTCTAGGAAGAAAGCTGCTGAGGAGGTTGTGTCTTCTCCTGGGGCCAAGATTGTAAAAAGGCAACAATATTCTAAGGGGTCTGAGAGGCCTTCCACTTCTAAGGCTACTCCCCCTACTAAGGCCAGTCTTGGGCCATCCACACCCCCGAGAAAAACAACCAAGAAATTACCTCTAAAGATGACTTCTGAGAAGACTTTACCTCAGAAACTGGTCCTGTCGTCGACGATGCCATCGTCGACGAAGATCCCCATCGGCGCAACATCTACGTCTACGGTAACTTTCTCATCTCCTAAACCTGAAATGTTAATGTCGACGGCGTCTTCACTGTCGACAATGGTCTATGTCTCTGTTAGACCTAACTCGTCGACAAAGGAATCTTCATCTGCCATTGTCAGCGCATCGTCGACAGCTAAGCTAAAGAACATTCAGTCGACGATAGCTCCGTCTACACTGTGGAAAATTGAATTTTGCCCTGTTGTGTGTCCCTACGTGTTCCCCAACATGTAATATATGTGCATGATTTCTATGCATATCCCCTCCATGATCGAGAGTAAAAACGCATTTACAGTTGTGTCCAACGTTAATATGTCAGTTACCCAGTCCTTCATGACAGCAACGTGAATTAGGTTTTTAGGTCTATGTTGCCAACGTCTTTACATGGTGCACGTTTAGTTATCGAGATGCACCCGTTTCTAAGGCCTCACAGGGCCCGGACACAAGATACAGGCCTCAGGCCTCCTGAATGCTCCGAGAGAAGCAGCCCCCACCTGCATCCCTGACCCTTCACTTACTTCCTGCCAAGCAACGCGGTGCCCGGCTCGGCCTGCCTGCCAAGAATATGTTATGCCTACAGTTATCTGTTCAGCTCCCCGTCTTCACATTCCTAGCTAACGAATAGGATAAACAGATCCGTCTACAGTCCAGTCTTACTGTCTCCGTGCAAGTGATTTACTGAATTAGCATCCATAGCAGATTCATAGCTCACGCAATACATAAAGAAATATATGCATACACTAATCTTTAGTGACAAGTAGCCTTTGCCCTGATGACTTTTAGAATCAAGCAGCATGTACTCCAAACACAAGATATCAGATATATTATAGGTACAGGTCGTTCTGACATCCCAGACTTCAGTCTCCTCTACTAGTGCTAGAAGTCAGCGGCCCCCAGCTCTCCCCAGTTACACGTCATGACTCGTTTTGCGCGCACCAGTAGGTTAAAGGTACCAGCTGCCCGTGTACCCCCTCCATGTGTCCACCCACTTATGACACTTCTGTGACGTCTACATCACACACCTCCGTGCACGCCCTGTGCACGCCTTCTTTCACGCCCATATGTTCTTATCATCTCTTTTCCACTTGTTACGCCTACTGTATTCAATGCAACTGTACTGTTTTACTATATATATTGTATGATGTTAATGAAATGAGAGATCGAGATTGAATCTGTCCCTTCCTGAACCTTAGTAGGTGATGGAACCCGATGTCCATTGGCTCGAGCCTCTTAATTAAAGCCCGTATGACTCAGATACCACGGACTCTGCCTCTTATTTATTGAGCTATTCTTATTTACCTTTAATGCATAGAAAAATAGTACCGGTAATTTATTTATTTACCACATAATGGCGCCCGAATAGGGACATACCCCTTCCCCACGCGCCGGCGATGTACCGCAGGCCCCCTGACCCTTCTACAGCCGTGACGGACCCCTTCTGTGCGCCTGCAGGTTTTCCTGCTTTAACTCCCTCAGGCCCACGAAGGAGACGGAGACTGCGGTCCAGCATCCAGACGAGGCGGTGAGGAATGCGGAGAGTCCCGACCAGAGCCCAAGCCGAGAGAGCAAGGTCCGAGGTATCCGGAGGCCCACCTGTTTCCGAAGCCCGAAGCGCATGCGTAGTGCGTAGCAGTAACCAGACGTCGTAGCAGTCCAGTCCAGTGTCGAGTTTCCGAGGCCTTCAGTTTTGCTTCCCGGTGAGTACCATTGCTGGGAACGCATCTAGACGGGTACATTAATTCGTGCCCGGTCAAGACGGGTTTGGGTACACAGATCCGGTCCGACGTGTTCACCTAGGTGGAGACGGTATGACGTGTCTCTTTATGAGACCGGTATGTTCTGTACTGTTTTAGCAGTGCATCCAGAAATTCTGTTTTCTAGTATAGTTTCTCGAGATTTCTAGTATTATGTTTTCAATGTACTAGGTAGTATCTGTTCGAACTGTTTTAATGTGTTTTTGATGTCGTGGTATGAATGATTGTATGCTATTCATTACTGTGTTCATTGTGTTCAAGTTCAGGTACGTTCAAATATGCCTTTGTTTTCAAAGTTACGTCAGATAGGGACCAGAAAAGGGATACTCGAAGAATCAGTTCCTGTCCCACTTAGGGACAGTCCCGGACATTTCATGTATCATAAACATGGCTTAGATGCCATACTGTACTTAGACTTATGGGTAGATTACACCAAGAATCTGGAAGAGAAATATAGATGGCCTGTTTCAGGAACCTGGGATGCTGAATGCATCATGAGAGTAGAAGAAGCGTTATGGAAAAAGAAAGCCAGACAATCCCAGAAAGATGCCATAGAATTGTGGCGGAAAGAATCGCATAAAAGAACAGAAAAAGAGATCAGAAAAACAGAATTAAGTAGAGAAGCATCCGAAAAAGCCCAAGAAAGGGAATTACTAGAAGAGGGTGAACGAGTTAGAGCAGAACAGAAAGACAGACAAAGAAATGCCCTTATTAAAGGCATGTATCCCCTTCTCGCCGAGGGCCTGCCTACGGCAACCCCGGAAACACCCTGTAATTTACCGCCGCCATTGGTCCCGACTATGCTACGTCATAAACCGACCGCAGCTGAAATTTTCCTTTCTTCCTATTTAGACGACCCTGTCCCAGCATATACAAGTCCGTATACTCCTCCGCCTGCTCAACCTCACAATCCTGTTAATAACGCGATTACTGTCCCTCCAGCCACTGGTCCTGGAAATCTTTTTACTCCACCAGTAATCCAGGACCAACCTACATTACGTATGCCTACCGTACCAGTCACACTACCAGCAGCAACGGCACACCCAGTATTAGTTAATGATACTATTTCAGGGGGAGCAGCGGGAGGTGTCCCTATCACCCCGCCTCAAGTAAAACGAATAACGCTGAGAGACGCAGCATTACAGCGCACGCCAAAAGTAGCTACATTCGCAGCCCTCAAACAATACCTTACTGATTGTAGATATGATCCAGTGCCAGGCGAAGATCAGATGATATTATATTCCGTACGTCTAAGACGAGTTACAAACTATTTGACTACCTTGTCAGGAATGAGGGAACATTTAGACAGTATATATCATTTCATCAGAACAGGGGAAAAACCAGAAAGTATTCACGAGGCTATGACACACAGGAAAGTCGAGACTCAAAATATGATCTTGCAGTTTTTGATAAACTGTTTAATAAGAGAACAAGACCAGCCAGGTAAAAACATAGACGAGATGAAAGTCCTGACAAGATGGAGTGACAATATAGCAGACGGAAAGTATAGTAAACAAAGTTGTATAGAATCCCTGTATAGAAAGATCCGTAAAGAAATTCTGAGCATACACGAGAGGGAGAAAGCGACGAGAGAAGCCGAGAAAGAGAATGAAACCTCAGACGAAGATGTAGACACAGAGAACCTAGATAGAATAGCGTACGTAGGTAGGGCGAGACCCTTTGACAAACACACACGTCTAGAATGTAGGAAATCTTTTCTTCCTCCCGTACCAGAACGGTGTTCTCTTGAGCACTTATTCCAAGCTACCGATAGAGTCTTGAAACCACGAATAGGTTACAGTGAGCTTAGTACCATGCATGAACAAGAACTAGCCCGATCAGCAGTTCAATGGACTAGTAATTCTAGCACATTCACAGACGAAGAAGTGGCCCAAACGTTTCTGAATCTTTCCCCAGACGAACAGCGACTGGTGGGTATGTACATGATCCAGCACCTCATTACATTGTACGAAAATCAGCATTCTGATCCAGGTCCCTTATATAATGTATTGGACGAGTTACTCTTAAACAGATGGAAAGGCCTAGGTACTGATTTGATTAATGCCATTTTAGAACAACGCCACAAATACAGAACGTTCCTGACTCCACATTTTGTTCCGGTTCCACCCCCAGTAAGGAGGGCATTTTACATAGACAGACAGAATCCTTTGCGAGAAGTCCATCCCGTTCGGACAACGGGAGGTGAGCTCGAACGAGTATTTGTTTACACCCCTTTAACGAAAATAGAACTACTGGAAATGAAAAAGTTAGTGCCCTGTCACGATAAAGATCCAGCAGGGTTCCACCGTGAATTAAAGGACATGCTCCGCATGGGAGAATACACGTATCCTGATATCCTTAAAATGTTAAAGGTCCTGTTGCCTGCGGGCATATATGAAAAACTTAAAGAAAAAGAATGGGAGGTGGGAGAGAAAAAGATTGACTGGACAGAATTAGAGAACGAAGATAAAACACGAGTTCCTGGTACCGGTCTCGGGGAAAAAGGCAAAGCATTGCCCGAATTGTTAATACAAGTCTTGCCAAGGTTATTAGCTACGAAAAAGGAAGACTGGGATGCCATCTCAGCCTGTAAACAGAAACAAGACGAAGATACTAGTGATTTTTATTCCAGATTTGAGAAATGTTTCATTATTAATAGCGGCTTGAAAACAAGTAGTGAATCGTATCCACATCTTTTTGTGACTAAACTAGTAGAGAACTCTTTACCACAAGTTAAAAATCGAGTACTGAAAGTCGAGAGTACCTGGCAAGCTAATACTCCGTCCCAAATGTTGCAAATGTTACAGTACCACCAGAACCGAATCAGAGAAGAGCAAGAACACGAAAAGAGACGTATGAAAGACACGAAAATGAAAGTACTAGTTGCACAGTCTGTTCCGGTAGATAGTCAGAAGAGGGGTACGACTCAGACCAGTCATTCTGCAGCTCCTGTAAAAGGGACATGCAATTACTGTAAACAGCCAGGTCACTATATAAATGAATGTGCAGTTCTGAAACACAACATAGCTACTGGTAAGACGAAAGAAAGACCGCGTCCTCCTAGACAGGAACATGTACCACAGAACACGCAACCACCGCAGAACGCACAACAGACAGTAACAGTACCGCAGCCTATAGCTGCCACACAACACGTTACACAGCAGATGTACCAGTACGCACAGTCAGAATATCCAGAATATCAGCAGTATTCATGAAACAGCCTAGAGAGAGAGGTTGGCTTGCCTCTCATCGAGGTTCCTGTAGATCAAGAAGGTCCCTACGTACACAGTCAGGTATTAGGGAAAGACAGAAAATTTCTGATTGATACAGGGGCAAGTAGAACAACCATCAGTCATGACGAGGTTCCAGGGGCCCCTCTCTCAGGCTCAAGAAATGTTTCCCTGGGATTTTCAGGAAAGCCTATTGTTAATGAAATATCGAAACCAGTTTCCCTAGAAGTTGGTCCATTGTCCCGAACTACAGACTTGTTACTTACGAAATCATGTCCAGAAAACTTACTTGGTATAAAAACATTGAAAGAATTAGGAGCAGTAATTTGTTGTTCTCCGGAAGGAGTGAGATTGTTTTTACGTGATTTTAAAGGACATTATGTGTTAAGAGATTTTGATCCAAGATTACAGAATGTACCACAGCATTTATGGGCGCAAGGCCCTACTGATGTAGGTTATATGCACATTACACCATATCGTGTCACTCTGAAACAAGGAATTGTACTACCACGAATCCGACAATACAGGTTGCCACCTGAGGCTGTAGCAGCCTTATCGAAAATCATTGACGAGCTCATTGCTCATGGAGTGGTTGTAGAAACTGACTCTAATGTATGTAATTCCCCGATCATTCCAATTCTTAAACGTACTGACCCTAATGCACCTCCAGTTTATCGACTAGTGATTGACCTTCGAGAACTTAATAAATGTATCATACCCCAGTACCCAGTGGTTCCAGATATCTCTTCCCTGTTGACTGCCATTGATTCCGAAGCTGCGTTCTTTACTGTTATTGATCTCAAGAACGCTTTCTTTAGTGTCCCCATCCATCCAGACAGCCAGTACCTTTTCGGATTCTGTTTAAATGGACGTAGCTATAAATTCACACGTGCTCCTCAAGGTTTCACAGAAAGTCCTAGTATTTACAGTCAAGCACTGAAACGACAACTAGATAGTATTCACATGCCAACTGACACTGCCCTGCTCCAGTACGTTGATGACCTATTGATCACAGCCCGTACAGAACGTGACTGCGAACGTGCGTCACTGACAATCTTGTATTTTCTGGCAGAAATGGGGCACAAGGTGTCCCCTTCAAAACTACAGTTCTGTGTCCAGCAAGTGGTATATCTTGGACACTTGCTGTCCAAGAGGGGTAGACAGCTGACACCAGACCGTATCCAGTTAATTGCACATCTTCCACAGCCCAAGACACAGAAGGAGGTACGAGCTTTTATCGGCCTCACTTCTTACTGCAGACAATGGATTCCTCAGTACGCATATCTAGCCAAACCACTGATACAGTGACAACACAGGAGGCAGCGACATCGACTGTCCTCCCTTGGACCCAGGAACATACACTTGTTTTCAATGAGTTAAAGAAAGCTTTATGTCAAGCACCTGTTTTAGCAACACCAAACTACAGTAAGCCTTTTACACTTTTTGTCACTGAACGTGATGGTACAGCATTATCTGTTCTCACACAAGATCAAGCAGGACAACACAAGCCTTGTGCTTATTTTTCTAGCACATTAGATCCGGTGGCCCAGGCTTTGCCTGCGTGCCTCAAATCAGTTGCAGCCACAGCATTAGCTATCAGACAAAGTGATTCCATAGTGTTAGGACACCCCTTGACAGTACAAGTTCCACATTCCGTGGAGGTTCTTTTAAACCGAACACAGACTCAGCACTTGACTATAGCACGATTGACAGGATATGAACTGACACTGTTTCAGCCACACATAGAAATCAGACGCTGCAACATATTAAACCCTGCTACACTGTTACCCTCAGTTACCCCAAGCCCTGCAGCACATGACTGTGTGGAAGTTGTTAACACCATGACTAAGCCAAGACAAGACTTGACGGACATTGCATTACCTGACCCAGACCTGACACTTTACGTGGACGGTTCATGTATGAGAACAAGTACAGGAGAGTTAGTGGCAGCATATGCAGTGACTACTGAAACTGAAGTTATAGAAACACATCGTATTGACACCCTGTCTGCCCAAGCAGCAGAGCTCATCGCTCTGACCCAAGCCTGTATACGAGCTAAGAACCTGAAAGTAAACATATATACAGATTCACGTTATGCATTCGGAGTCGTCCACGACTTTGGAGTCCTCTGGCAGGAAAGAGGTTTCATGACCTCTCATGGAGCCAGGATTCAGCATGGCCCCCTCATTCAAGCTCTGTTAGAAGCAATACCTACAGCTATAGCCATTATGAAGTGCAAGGCACATACGAAAGTCACTGACACCATTTCCCAGGGTAACGACCTGGCAGATCGAACAGCCAAGCTTACAGCTCTGACTCCAGACATTCCAGCTGACACGACAAAGACAGACGTTCCAGTCCTGACGACTTGCATGACAGTCAAGGACCCTACACAAGACGTACTAGACATACAGACACACGCTACTCCAGACGAAATCAAGAAATGGTCTGAACAAGGAGGGGTCCAGACAGATCAGGGATGGTTGACGAAGGGAAAAACCACATGGTTTCTCCCCGACTCTATGGTTCAAGCCATTATTAATACAGCACACAGTCCAGCACATCTAGGAGAAAAAGCCATGTTAGACAGCATCCAGAACCTCTGGTTTAACAAACATTTACGAGCAGCAGCGAAGCAGAAAGTGCGTACCTGCATGATCTGTTGTCAGTTCAATCCAGGTAAAGGTGTTCCAGTGGAACAAGGTGGATTCCATCCTCCTGACCATCCTTTTGAAGTCCTCCAGATGGATTATATCCAGATGGACCGATGTCGAGGATTCAAGTATGTCCTCGTAGTTGTATGCGCTCAGTCCAGATGGACGGAAGCATATCCAGTCTCAGATTATACTGCCGTGACCACTGCCAAGCAGCTGGTTCGCGAGTTTTTCCCTCGATACGGCCTGCCCCGTGTCGTGTATTCAGACAGCCATTCTCGTCCGAACTCATGAAACAAGTATCACTTCTGTTAGGGTACCAGTGGAAATTCCACTGCGTACGACACCCCGAGGCAGCTGGCCTCGTCGAGAGACACAATCAAACTCTGAAAACACGAATAGCTAAGGTCTGTGAAGGTGTAGATTGGATGGTAGCCCTGCCGGTTGCCCTTTTCTATATGCGAATGGTCGCTCACTCTAGATCTGGTTTGTCACCGTTCGAAGTTGTCTTCGGTCGTCCCCCGAACATGTGGGGTACACCTATGCCTCGTAAAATCACCGATGTTGACAGTAATATGCTGACAGATTACCTAGTTTCCTTGATGTCTGCACTACTCTCTTGTCGTTCACAGGTCGCGGCTGCCTTCCCAGATAACACCCAGGTGAAACCGCACGAGGTCGTTCCAGGGGATTTCGTTCTGGTTAGAAACTTCGATTGCTCAAGTCCTCAGGAGCCCCGCTGGAAGGAGCCAAAACTCGTTCTGATGACCACAAGGACCGCCGTAAAGCTAGAAGGAAGAAAAGGCTGGCTCCATTCCAGTCACATCAAGCGTTTCCATGGACTGCGTCCAAAGACTTTTTTCAAGGACTGCCCCGATACAGACTCTAAACTTCCCCTGTTAGAGAAAACTCCGCAGCAGGAGTATAAAATGAAATTGAGGTCTAGTAAGTCAGACAGCGTTTAATTGTTTAAGTCCCCCTCGGGTGAAGCGGTTAGACAGGTTCCTGACATGTATAAGATAGACCCACATAGTGAGAGAGATAGACGAAACTTCAAGAAAATGCAATATTGCAAGAACCTCCGAAGCAGATGTATTGTTACATTATTGTTTATGTTTATTCTGAGTCTTACGATCACCTGTATAAGTTGTATGCTACATGTATTTTTTCCTCCTCTTGGTTCACATGTACACTTTTCCTCCAATGATACAGTAGAGCACACATTTAGTGAACTACCCCCTCACGAGTTATCCTATCGACTTGCAATGCGCAACAATACTTTTATTCGTATGTTACATTATTCGCATCAGACCAGCAATGCCACTAATTGCTGGGTATGTGGTCGACTCCCCCCTTTCCAGACAATGAAGGGAGCTCTGCCACTCTTTCCCTATCCGTTTTCACACAATGGTTCGTGTGGAGCATGGTTTACACTGACGTCATCTTTAGACGATAAGTCCTCAGTTTCCCTTCTGAATACAGCTATGAATAAATCCTGTTTCCCAGACAAGGATGGTTTCCCCCACAGGACAGGGAGAGATCTAGAAAATGAAGTATATGATCTAGGTAACTTTTCCTCTAACCTCATGGTTTTGAATGTTCAGTCCGAGACTAGTTCAGACTTGCCTTCCATAACAGTTCTACCAGTGAAAGGCGAATTATGTGTTAGAAGGAATGGTTCAGTACATCTAGGACACAGTGATTGTACTACTGTGGTCGAATACAGTGACAATGGGAAATCTACTTTCAAAGCTTCACGCCATTCCTATTTTATATGTGGTCAGACCGCTTATGTACGTTTGCCCCTAGATTGGGATGGAACGTGTTACATTGCATTCCTATTGCCACCAGTTTTCCTAGCCCCATCTGATTATTACCGAAATACCCATCTAGTACATACCAGACATAGAAGGGAGATTGAGTCCCCAATTATCGATCAGACTGAAACTGCATTGGAACAGTATACGGATTTCAATAAAGGTTTCTTTTTCTTCATAGGCCCCGTCCAGAATAGTAAATTAATACGCAGGTTAACCAGAACCCTTGAAGCAGTAGTGAATGAGACTACTTCTGCCCTAGGTAACTTAACAGAAGAACAATCTGCTATGAGATTTGTTGTTCTTCAGAACCGCCTTGTTCTTGACGTCATCCTGGCCGATAGGGGCGGAGCTTGTAGAGTCATCGGATCTAGTTGTTGCGTTTTCATTCCTGATAACGCACCGTCTGTTTATTCAGCAATTACAAGACTTCATAACATAGCCCATCAGCTACACCAGAATCCAGGCACCTGGACTTGGTCCGGCTGGCTCTGGAGTGTAATATCTGCCTGGGGATGGAAGGTATTGTCATTCCTGGGAGTAATAGTAATGATCATATTCAGTTGTTGTCTCTGTTTACAATGTGGGCCAGCGATTTGCGGCTTGTGCGCCACAGCTTGTATTCCACGTCCAAAATCCCGTACCCAAATGAAGAAAGACGAGCAAATGATGCTGTATGAACAGATAGATGGTCTCATGAATATTGATGTTTCCTGAAGGAAACGTAGGGCACAAGGAGGGAATGTGGAAAATTGAATTTTGCCCTGTTGTGTGTCCCTACATGTTCCCCAACATGTAATATATGTGCATGATTTCTATGCATATCCCCTCCATGATCGAGAGTAAAAACGCATTTACAGTTGTGTCCAACGTTAATATGTCAGTTACCCAGTCCTTCATGACAGCAACGTGAATTAGGTTTTTAGGTCTATGTTGCCAACGTCTTTACATGGTGCACGTTTAGTTATCGAGATGCACCCGTTTCTAAGGCCTCACAGGGCCCGGACACAAGATACAGGCCTCAGGCCTCCTGAATGCTCCGAGAGAAGCAGCCCCCACCTGCATCCCTGACCCTTCACTTACTTCCTGCCAAGCAACGCGGTGCCCGGCTCGGTCTGGCCTGCCTGCCAAGAATATGTTATGCCTACAGTTATCTGTTCAGCTCCCCGTCTTCACATTCCTAGCTAACGAATAGGATAAACATATCCGTCTACAGTCCAGTCTTACTGTCTCCGTGCAAGTGATTTACTGAATTAGCATCCATAGCAGATTCATAGCTCACGCAATACATAAAGAAATATATGCATACACTAATCTTTAGTGACAAGTAGCCTTTGCCCTGATGACTTTTAGAATCAAGCAGCATGTACTCCAAACACAAGATATCAGATATATTATAGGTACAGGTCGTTCTGACATCCCAGACTTCAGTCTCCTCTACTAGTGCTAGAAGTCAGCGGCCCCCAGCTCTCCCCAGTTACACGTCATGACTCGTTTTGCGCGCACCAGTAGGTTAAAGGTACCAGCTGCCCGTATACCCCCTCCATGTGTCCACCCACTTATGACACTTCTGTGACGTCTACATCACACACCTCCGTGCACGCCCTGTGCACGCCTTCTTTCACGCCCATATGTTCTTATCATCTCTTTTCCACTTGTTACGCCTACTGTATTCAATGCAACTGTACTGTTTTACTATATATATTGTATGATGTTAATGAAATGAGAGATCGAGATTGAATCTGTCCCTTCCTGAACCTTAGTAGGTGATGGAACCCGATGTCCATTGGCTCGAGCCTCTTAATTAAAGCCCGTATGACTCAGATACCACGGACTCTGCCTCTTATTTATTGAGCTATTCTTATTTACCTTTAATGCATAGAAAAATAGTACCGGTAATTTATTTATTTACCACAACACCACCGGCGACGTCTGCTCCATCACCGTCGACGAACATCCCATCGTCGACGAACTCGTCTACGAATACTACACCGTCGTCGACGAAGACACCGTCATCAATGACGACACCGTCGACGACGAAGAGACCGTCGTCGACGACGGCCTCTTCATCGTCTGGAGTAAAACCTCCGTCGATGAGCCCGTCGATGAGGCCTCCGTCGACGCCACAACTGTCTACATGTACCACCATGCAGGTCTAGTCACCGTCTACGGCTTTTTTATCCACGCCAAAGCCATCCTTGCTTCAGAGACGCGGTTCTGGTCTAGAACCTTTATCTCCTCTACGCCTATCACCTCAATCAGTACCCCTTCCGGTCCCTGACAAGTTACTGGACTCTGAAGATAGTGAGGAGGAATCTGATATAGATGAAAGGTTTGGGACCGCTACAAGTCCTTCTGAATTGAACATTAAATACCAAGAAGACGATCAGGATGATCATCATTTGCCTGAGCTTGTGACATCACCTGTGACAGAGGTCCCCTCAGCTCAGATGCCCGTAGCATTGCTAACAAATCTTCATCACATGCTAAATGATTATTACAGGCGTTTTCTGCCGTCGGAGTCAGCGGACTCTGTGCCTCCTACACGTGTGGTGCAAACGCCGATATCTGATTTAAGACCTCCAAAGTCTCCCCCATCTATAGTGTCCCATCAGCCTGAAGAACCACATTCTTCGGAAGAGGAAGAGAGAGAAGTACGGGAAGTCGATGACAGATCCATAATGTCGGAATCGGATGATTATCAAGTCCAAACACCTTCTCCTACGCCTCCGGCTACTGCTGATTCCCCTCCGGTTGATGTAGGAGGATTTCATCTTCTAATGGAGAGAGCTACGAAACGCTTTCATTGACATGGAGACTACACAACAAGAATGCTTACTTTATGATTTCAAGGATCAGCCAAGGAGACAGGTTAAATCGATACCTATTATCGATTTCATTTGGAAAGAAGGTATTAAAGTCATGTCTACTCCTTCATCTATTCCTCCAGTGCTTCAGAGGATAGATACAAAATATAAGGCTCTGGAAAAGTCCCCAGCTTGCCTTTTAGGACACCCGAAATTGGATTCGGTTATCATACAGGCTGCACAGAAGCGGTCTAGAAACCCCTCCTCTCCAATCGCAGCCCCACCGGACAGAGACGGCAGGTGTCTGGATGCAATCGGTAAACGTGTGTCAACAATGTCAGCAATCACAGTCCGGGCTGCCAACTCTTTGGCCATACTGGGCAGATATGACCAGCAAATGTGGTCTGACATCTCCCCATATGTCGACATGCTTCCAGAGCCCTCAAAATCAGAGGCTTTAAAAATCCTGCAGGAAGGTGAAAGGATCTCGGTGGAAATGATTGACTCTGCAGTTGATGTCGCTTCAACTTGATTCAGGTAGTTGGCAGGAGCTGCGATATTGCGCAGGCAAGGCTGGCTAAGAGCGACTTCATTCCGCCAGGAGGTTCAAACTAAGGTTTTGGACATGCCTTACGATGGAGAGTTTTTGTTTGGCCTGCATATTGAGGAAGCCCCACAGACAATCAAAAAGGACACGGAGACAGCTAGGTCCCTTGGCACCTTACATTTTCGAAAGCCGCCCTTTCGAGGTGTGAGAGGACGGGGATCGTCCTCTTCTAGAGGAGGTTATGGTCAGCAGTCCTCCTACAGGCAAGGGAATCCACGCAGTCAAAGCCAGCATTACCAGTCCTACGGCCAGCGCAACACTAATTATTCCCAAAACAAAAGAAAACCTGCCTACCGCGGAAAAGATAAAAGACAATGAGTGTCATCACCTGCCACCGCTACTACCGCAGTCTCATATAAAGATTGGAGGAAAAATCACAAATTTCTACTCAAAATGGTGCTCAATAACATCGGACAGGTGGGTCCTGGACATTGTGGCCAAGGGCCATGCCCTCGAATTTGAAATGTTTCCTCCAAATGTTCCCTCGAGGGGCCCACCTCCAGCTCATCTCAAAGAGTTGTTTTCCCAAATCGATTTGATGTTAAAGAAAGGAGCAATAGAAAAGGTTCCTCATGCTCAAAGAGGAGCAGGTTTCTATTCCAGATTCTTTCTGATAAAAAAAAAGAATGGAGAATGGCGTCCAATACTGGATCTCCGTTTCTTTAAACAAGTATTTGAAGAAGCTGTTGTTCCGGATAGTGTCACTCCAAGAGATATTGCATCTTCTTTCAGAAGTAGAATACATGGCCACCTTGGATCTCCAAGATGCATATTTCCACACCCCCATTTTGCCTCGGCACAGAAAATTCCAGCGATTCAGAGTGGCTGGCAGAGATTATCAGTTCAAAGTCCTTCCTTTTGGGCTACGCTCGGCACCCAGGGTGTTCACGAAGGTCCTGGCCCCAGTAGCAGCACACCTCCGGCTGGAGGGAATACAAATATTTCCATACTTAGACGACTGCCTTATCAAGGCGAGTTCTTACACAAACACAGACAACCATATCTAGCAGTGTCTGTGTCTCTTCCAGTCGCTGGGTCTCTCTGTCAATTTCAATAAAAACATACAGACTTAAATGGAAGAGATCCTGTATCTGGTGCCACTCAGCTGGGATTCATCCTTTTCTGGCCAAGCCAGAACAGATATTACCTTTTTTCTTGCATCTAGCAAAATCAGGATTATCTCACGCAACTCTAAAAGTTTTCCTAGCAGCCATTTCAAGGTACCGGCAGGATGGGTCCACTTCACTCTATTCTTCAATTATAATACAACAGTTCTTCAAGGGACTGTTCAGAATGTTCCCTCCTGTTAGTCGTCCACCACCATCGTGGCATCTCAATGTAGTTTAGCGCAGCTCATGCGCCATCCTTTTCAACCAATTCACAGAGTGGATTTGAAATTTCTTACATGGAAGGTGTGACTGTTGTTGGCTTTAACTTCATCTAGAAGAGTCAGTGATGTCCAGGCTTTCACAGTCCATCCACCTTTCTTGCAGTTCACGTCCGACTCAGTAGTGCGCCGCACAAACCCGCAATTCATGCCTAAAGTGCCCTCGGACTTTCACCTGAATGAGCCAGTCATCTTAAACACATTCTTTCCTTACCCGCAATCCCCTGCAGAAAGGGCATTAAACACACTAGACATCAAGAGGTGTTTAAAGTTTTACTTACAAAGGACTTCTACAATTCGCAAATCGGATCAATTGTTTGTTTCTTATGGAACAATTCGTCAAGGTCATGCAGTGTCTAAACAAACAATAGCAAGATAAATCTCTGCAACTATTGACTTTTTTCATACGCAAGCAGGTAAACCTTTGCAAACACTCCAAGGGATCACTCTACGAGAGCCATGTCTTCCTCGACTGCTCTTTTAGCTGGAGTTCCTCTTCAGCACATCTGCAGGGCGGCAACCTGGGCCAGTAGGCATACTTTCACCAAACACTATTGTTTGGATGCAGCCAGCGAGACTGATGCCTCAGTGGGTCAATCAGTTCTGTGTAATCTTTTTAGATAAGGTGAGCCTCTGTTTCCCTCCTCCTCTTTACTGCTTCTCAGACGCTTATTCATGCTTATTATTTTATATGCATGCTTACATAAATATATTTCTTATTGCTTTTAGAAATGTGATATTTCAATTATATGATTATATATTTTCATATATGTATATATATATATATATATATATATATATATATATATATATATATATATATATATATATATATATATATATACAAGCTTATGGTACAAGTAGCGTCTTCCAAGCACGAACATATACTACTCTGATTCAGGCATGTGAATCTAGGAAAGACACCCCAATACTGGAGAAGAACAATAGTTACTTACCTGTAATCTGTGGTTCTCCAGGATTGGTGTCTTTCATAGATTCACATGCACCCACCCACCTCCCCTCAGAGGCTCCTCAGGCGATTAAGTTGGCTTCACTCCTGTGCGAGAAAATCTGAGAGCCTGAGCCTCTGAGGAGAACATTCTAAGTGGGTGCTGACGCCTGATTGGCTGTAGTTTGGTCTAAACAAAATGACTAGGATAGTCATGAGTGTGGACGTTTTTTACACTGTAGCTTATGGCTACTTTACTTCCTGGTTGGTTATTACCAAGGTTTTTGGTTCCCTATAGGCATATTATTGCTTTTTCATGTACCGTGGGCCTCCCACTCCGACGACGGGGAATGATTCAGGCATGTGGATCTATGAAAGACACCAATACTGGAGAACCACAGATTACAGGTAAGTAACTATTGTTCTCCAGTATTAGGGGTGTCTTTCATAGATTCACATGCCTGAATCATTCCCCGTCGTCGGAGTGGGAGTCCCACGGTACATAAAAAAGCAATAATATGCAATAAATATGTAGTAAATACCAATAAAAACAAACCAGGAAGTAAAGTAGACCATCTACAGTAAGAAAAACTTCCACATCTATGACAATCCTAGTCATTTTGTATAGTCCAAACTACAGCCAATCAGGCGCCAGCACCCACCAGAATGTTCTCCCAAGAGGCTCAGGCTCTCAGATTTTCTACCGCACGTCGTGTGAAGGGAGTCACCCTGAGCTCTGCTCAGTTCTTTCAACTTATCTTCCTTTTGGATAATTTCTTATAGAATGTCTTCAAAGAAGTCTCTGTTTAGAGCGTGTGACTCTTGTGGTAAGCTCCGGCTTTTTAAAGAGGACCCTCACAAGAAATGTATTTACTGCCTCTATCCAGAGGTCCGTTCCGTCGACTGCACCGTCGAGGAAGTCTGTCCCGTCGACGAAATCCATCCCGTTGACGAACCGTCGACGGAGCCTTTGATATCTGCTACTGAAGCAGCGAAAAATGCGCCGTCGACGCCGCAATTGTCATCTTGCACTGCGCTACAGGTATGGTCACCGTCGACGGTGTTCTTTACACCAAAGCCATCATCGCAGGTGCCTGACCGACTTTTAGACTCAGACAGTGAGGATGATGTGGTTCATACATTCGGAGCGGCCACTAGTCCTTCTGAGTTGAATATCAATTTGCAAGAAGGCGAACTTGAGGATGAACAACCACCTGTACAGATAGAGCCTCAGATGGACAGTTTACCTGTCGCGCAGGTACCAGTTGCCTTACTGACCAACCTTCAATACATGTTGGACGATTATTATAGAAGGTTTCCACCTTCTGAAACTGCGGGCTCAGTGCCTGTTACTCCGGCCACTGAAGTACCGGTGCCAGTTTTACAACCAACAACTCCTGTTTCACCTACTTTGCAGCCTCAGGTGGAGGAAGTAGATCCTCAGTCTTCGGATGAGGAGGAGCAAAGAGAAGAAGGAGAGGTACAGGATGAGTCGGAGTGGGATGAATACTAGGTTCAAACACCTTCCCCTTCGCATCAAGCAGTCTCAATTTCACCACCAGTGGACGTGGTTAGCTTCCACCTTTTAATGGAACGTGCAACTAGACGTTTTCATACCAATAAGGAGCATAAGGAACAAGACTGTTTCCTATATGATTTTAAAGATCAGCCCAGGAAACAGATTAAGTCGATACCCATCATTGACTTAATTTGGCAGGAGGGTATAAAAGTCAAGGCAACCCCGGCATCCATTCCTCCAGTCCTGCCACGTTTGGAAAAGAAATACAGAGCACCGGACAAATCTCCTGCGTGCCTTATCGGACAGCCGAAACTTGACTCTGTGATTGTCCAGGCAGCTCAAAAGAGGGCTCGGAACTCTTCTTTTCCACTTACAGTCCTGCCAGACAGAGATGGCAAACGCCTAGATTCAATAGGGAAACGTGTTTCCACTATGGCGGCTACAACAGTTCGAGCGGCAAATCCATTGGCCATCTTAGGAAGGTATGACCGACAGATGTGGTCGGACATTGCACCATTTATTGATCTCCTACCTGAACCTTCTAAGGCTGAAGCGCTCAAGATACTACAGGAAGGCCAAAGAATCTCAGAAGAGATTATTGATTCAGCAGTGGATGTAGCCTCAACGGGCTTTCGGCAGCTAGCGGGAGCTGCAGTTCTTCGCAGACAGGGTTGGCTACGGTCTACTTCCTTTAGACAAGAAGTACAAAATAAGGTGCTGGACTTGCCATATGATGGCGAATATCTGTTTGGCCCTCAGGTGGAGGATGCCCTACAGACAATAAAGAAGGACACTGAAACGGCAAAATCCTTAGGTACCCTTCAATTCCGCAAGCCGCCCTTTCGAGGAGCGAGAGGACTAGTATCGTCCTCTAGCAGAGGTGGATATAACCAACAATCCTCTTACAGGCAAACCAATCAGCGATACCATACTCAACGATATCAATTTTACGGCCAGAGAAAGCCCACTTATGCCCAGAACAGGGGAAAGGCAAATTATAGTGGAAAAGATAAGCGCCAATGAGACTTTTCACCTGCCACCACCACTGCCCTGCTCTCAAGAACGAATTGGAGTGCGAATATCCAAATTTTACTCAAATTGGCAGTCAATAACATCAGACAAATGGGTCCTGGATATTGTGGCCAGGGGTCGTGCCCTAGAATTCGAGAAATTTCCTCCAAATGTTTCCCCGAAAGGACCACTCCAGCTCACCTGAAGGAGCTATTTGCCCAAATCAAATTGATGATGCAAAAAGGAGCGATCGAGAGCGTACCTCAGAAGATGAGGGGAATGGGGTTTTACTCCAGATTTTTTCTAATAAGAAAGAAAAACGGGGAGTGGCGCACGATTCTAGATCTTCGCGCTCTAAACAAGTACTTAAAAAAATTAACTTTCAGGATGTTATCGCTCCAGGAAATATTGCTTCTTTTGGCAGCGGGAGATTACATGTCACCTTAGATCTCCAAGATGCATACTTCCATATTCCCATTCTACCTCGCCACAGAAAATTCCTGCGCTTCAGGGTGGCTGGCAGGGATTACCAATTCAAAGTTCTTCCTTTTGGACTACGGTCAGCGCCAAGAGTTTTTACCAAGGTTCTAGCTCCGGAATCGGCGCACCTCCGGCTGGAGGGAATCCAAATTTTCCCATACTTAGACGACTGCCTTATAAAGGCCAATTCTCGAGCAGTCGTGCAATCTCATCTACAACAGTGTCTACACCTGTTCCAATCTCTGGGCCTGTCACTCAATCTCGAAAAATCGCAATTGAGACCTTCTCAAAGGCAAGCTTTCTTGGGAGCCACATTGGACACTCAAAATCTGCAAGCCTTTGTCTCGGAGGAGAGACAAATGAAGATAAAAAACATGGCGCAAAATCTGTTATCAAAAAAGTCAGTTTCTGTTCGGCTATATAAGTCCTTTCTGGAGATGGTATCTTCTTGCATCCCATTACTGCCAAACTGTCATCTCAGAATGAGACCTCTACAGGAAGAGCTAACCCTTCAGTGGTTACAAGTCTCCGGGACATTCGAAGATCTTATCAAGATCACACCGCTAATGCAAAACTCTCTACGCTGGTGGACACAAAAACAACATCTCCAGCAGGGGTGTGCATTTCTTCAAGAGTCACCAAGCCTCACCATCACGACGGATGCGTCTCTCGAGTGCTGGGGAGCGCATCTTCAAGGTCTCACAATCAGCGGCAAGTGGACTGCTCCACAAAAGCGATGGCACATCAACCGTCTGGAGCTCAGAGCCATATTTCTAGCACTCAAGGCGTTTCATGCACTCATTCAGGATTCCAATGTGTTGATAAGAACAGACAACACAACAAGCATGCATTACGTCAACAAGCAGGGAGGAACTCGATCTCTTCTCCTCTCCCAGGAAGCCCAAGAATTATGGGCATGGGCCTTACAGGACAATGTAAATCTTCAAGCAGTGCATGTTCCAGGAATAGAGAATGTCCTGGCAGACACACTCAGCAGGACGACAGTCTCCACTCACGAGTGGGAGTTACATCAGCAGACAGTGGAACGCATCTTTCGCCTGTGGGGTCGTCCAGACCTAGATCTATTTGCCACAAAGACCAACAGCAAATGGCAATTCTTTGCAAGCTGGCATCCCCACAAGGACTCTCAGGGGAATGCGTTTTCGATAGATTGGTCTCGGACATATGCGTACGCTTTCCCGCCGATTCCACTAGTCCCCAGGGTTCTGCGGAAAATGAAAAAGGAACCGTGCAGATTGATCCTGATTGCCCCCAGATGGCCGCGCCAGTATTGGTTTACAGAACTTCTCCTTCTGTCAGAGTGCGAACCAATTCAGTTGAATCCAATCCCGAACTTACCCAGCATGCCGAACGGTCAGGTCTATCATCCAGATCCAACATCACTGAGATTAGCGGCTTGGCGCCTGAGTACCGTGAGTTCGCCCACCTAAACATCCCAGAGGAATGCAAGGAGGTTCTGGCCAGGGCAAGGGCACCTGCTACCATAAAGACATACAGTCTAAAGTGGAAGCGTTTCTGCATCTGGTGTCACGCGCACGGTGTTCATCCTTTTTCAGCAACGCCGGAAGAGATTCTGCCTTTCTTCCTTCATTTAGCAAAATCAGGCCTGTCTCACGCAACCCTGAAAGTTTTCCTGGCGGCGATCTCGAGATATCGGCAGGATGGTACTAATTCCTTACACTCTGCGAGGATTATACAGCAATTCTTTAAAGGACTCTTTAGGATGTTCCCTCCAGTACGACGACCATCTCCGGTGTGGCATCTTTTTTTTTTTTAAAGTATTTATTGAGAACAAAGTGCAGTTACACAGCGTCACGCTGACAACCCTGGGGCTGGCCGCTATCAAACCATAGAACGTCATACGGGATGTGACATTGCCAACAGCATGCAGTAAACGAACAGCAGGAGCATCCCAGGCGCATCGACAGTGAGCGTATGCAACAGTAAAAAATCAATAGTGCTTACAATTTTCTGGTTAATAGACATGCAGCGATCAATTGGCAAGGAAAGGAGAACAGCTGAACTGTACAAATACGAATGCCCTAGGAGCAGAAAGCAAACATTTTAAATCAAGCAATGTCTACCCACCATTTTTCTCCCTCCACCCCCCTCCCCCTCCCTCTCCCCCCCCCCAAAAAAAAGAAGAACAGTAACAGAACCTAACTCTGGTGCAGAGGAGAAAAACCACAAACGGGCATAAGGTCGGTTGTAAGGAAGGAGCAATGTCTTTGGGCGGGGCATCACAGAGCGTACGCACCGGCATCAGCAGAAGTCCCTGTAGCAAAGGGGACCATGCAGCGCGAGGGAAGGAGAGAGGTCTACTCGTGCTGGGGGGGAGAAGGCACAGATTTCGGGAGAGGCAGAACAGAACCCGGACATGTACAGGCGCAAAGTTACTCGCAGAACCTCATCGTATCTAGAGCGCTCACATAAAATGCAGCCACCACCCAGGGCGCACCGCCGCAGCGGAATACAGTTGCAGGGTAAAGTGGGATCATCCCATATCATCAGATATCGCGCCTGGTAACGATTGTACAGAGTCAGGAGAGGATGCACGCTCACGTGTCCACTGTGTGAAGGGCTCCCAGATGTCTCTAGGCCTGGAAGCGGTAGGCATCATTTCCCAGTAGCGCTCAAGCTGTGTGTTGCCGTACGTCACATCCCGAACCCATGCAGCAAAGGAAGGCAGCGCTCGCCGACCCCAGTGCACCGCCACCTGCCTCTTGGCATAAAGGAGCAGTAGCGCATGTAACTTTCTGTGTGTGGGCAATGTGTCATGAACCCAACCCAGTAGCCCCAGGAGCGGGGACGGTGTGTCTGACCTGTGAAGTATCTGGTTAATAGCAGTGAAGATGTCTAGCCAGTACTCCTCTAGTTTAGGGCAGCTCCATGCCACATGTATAAAAGAGGCATTCTCGCAGCCGCACTTCCAACACTCAGAGTCCTCCCTAAGACCCATGCGATGGAGCGAGATCGGCGTGCGGTAGTATCTGTGCAACAACTTAAAGTGTACTAATCTTAGCCTGTAATTGGGCGATAATATCGTAAGTTGTCCGCAGCAGAATTCCCACTGTTCCTCTGTCAGGGGCTCCTCAAGGTCCGCATTCCACGCCTGCAGTGAAGAAGGCACTATGATGGGGGATTGGTCCTGCATACAGTTGTACAAACGGGACACAAGCCTTCTGGGGGAGGGTCTCGAAAGTAAATTCTGAAGAGCTATGAGCTGCGGCGGTTCATCGGGGAACTGGGGCCACAGCGCCTTACAGGACGCTTTCAGTGAGTGGTATAAAAATAAGTCAGAAAATAACTCTGGGTGTCCCTCCTCGCATGAACCCAGGGCCCGAAAGGTGCCACCAGGGTAAAGGTCAGCAAATGTGTGTAGTGTTTGCCCTCGAAGCTTAATGGCGCCACCACTGTCACACAAGCAGGGTATCATAGGGTTGCCCCGTAACGGGATCGCTGGCGCATATAGTAGGGGCAGTCTGGCTCTGTTGCGCAATTCGCGCCACGTCCAGCGAAGCATTTCCACCGTGTCTACGTCTTTCGAAGGGCGAGACACCTTGCCATAGATCGTCACGTTCAGAGGGGATGGGGCCGCCGCAGCCATCTCCACCGCAACATGCGGCTGGTAGGGGGTGGGAAAAGCCCAGAAGTGCAAGAACTGCGCCTGCGCACACAATGAGTATAGTTTCATGTCAGGAGCCCCCAGGCCGCCCTGCCGCAGTGGGAGCGTAAGCAGCGCCCAAGACGTTCTCGCCTGGCCACCAGCCCACATAAGTGTCAGTAATAGTGATCGCACCCTTGCATGAAAATGTGCCGTCAGTGGTATGGGAATATTGACGAATAAGTAGAGAAATTTGGGGAGGACAACCATCTTTGCCAGAGCTATCCTCGCGACCAGCGACAAGGGTAGTTTGTTCCATATTTCCACCTTTCCCTCCAGCCAGTCTACTGCTCTTCCAAAGTTGAGAGACCACAACTCCTGCAAATCACGGCTTATCCAAACCCCCAGGTATTTTACAGCGTCTAATTCCCAGCGCAGTGGGTAATCAGAGGGTGTCTCTCGCGTGGCGTCAGTGAGAGGAAAAACTACAGACTTCGACCAGTTAATGGATATCCCAGCCAGGCCCTCAAAGCGAACACATTCCCGCAATAGGGGGTTTAGATTTACCGTGGGATTGGGAACATACAGCGTGACATCATCAGCGTACAAGGATATCAGCAGGCTCCGTGAACTGAACCCTATCCCCCTCGCTGTGTGGTGCTGTCGAATCCGAGCGGCAAGGGGCTCCATCGCTATCGCAAATAACAGCGGGGATAAAGGACAGCCCTGTCTGGTCCCGCGGGATATGGCAAATGACTCCGAGATAAGCCCATTCACACTAACTCGAGCTCTAGGTGCGACGTACAGCAACTTAATCAAGTTTATGAAGAGGGGACTGAACCCCATTCTGCCCAAAATCCTAAAGAGGAAGGGCCATTCGAGTGAATCAAATGCTTTGGTGGCATCCAAAAACACAACTGCAGCCTGTGTAGAAGGATGCAGGTAGTGCAGGACGGAAAAAATCGTCCTGAGGTTATGGGACGTCGATCGGCCAGGTATAAAGCCAGATTGATCTGGGAGTGCTACCATCGGTAGCAAAGGCTGTAGCCTGTCCGCAATGATCTTAGCATATATCTTTGCATCAACATTGATTAAGGAGAGGGGTCGGTATGAGTCGAGGACCTGGCTGTCCTTATCTGGTTTGAGCAGCGTTATAATTAAAGCTTCGCGCATTGACTCAGGTAGGGAACCTAACTCTATGGCTTCAACAAAGACTGAGTGGAGTTTGGGGGCCAATTCCTCAGCGTATGTCTTATAAAAGGCCGTAGTCAGGCCATCTGGGCCTGGGGCCTTGCTTGCAGGCATGCTTTTAATCACCTGAGCTATATCCTGGACAGTGATGGGGACATCCATGTATTGGTGGTGGAAGTCATTTAATCAAACAATGGCAATGGAGTCTAAGAAGTCTTCCAGGGATTCAGGGACTGTGGGTTGTCTGGAGGTGTATAAGGACTTGTAGAATGCAGCAAATGTTTCTAGTACTTCTTCCTGGCCAACAAACATCTTCCCTTCACCATTCTTGACAGAGTGTATGTAGTGAGAGTGTGTGCGAGGAGCTATCATTCGCGCCAAAGTCCTGCTCGGCCTGTCCCCTTCACCGTATCTACGGGCCTCAGCTTGCTTCCCCAGGAAGGCAACCTCCCGCTGAGCTTCCTCATTAAAGGCGAGCAATTTGGCCTTCATTTGACCTGCCGTTTCTGGAGATGGATCCCGGCAAAATGTCAGGTCCAGCTCCCGTAGCTCCGACTCAAGTTGAGTCAGAGATAGACGTATAGCTCGTAACACCCCGGTTTGCCTAGCAATACATTGGCCGCGGATCACCGCCTTAAAAGCGTCCCACACTATAGCTACCGTGGACGTCGACCCCTCATTTTCTTCAAAATAGTGTACAATATCTGCTCGGATTTCCTCTGTGAAAACAGTGTCTGTCAGGATCTGAGCGAGCGCGCCTGCCAAAAACCACAATTCCCATGAAGCACAGGGTTATAACTACACTACCCAGATGCCCCGGCGGTACTGGTGAAAGCAGGGCGGGTTCCGAGGCTCGGTGCTCGTAATTCCGTGAAACTTGTTTGTGTCAGGACGGCTGTCCTGAGATCCCTGGCATTTTGTTATTCCTGATTCCATGGCCGGTAGTAAGCTCGTGGGTTCCACATGCGTGAATGGAAGACGCCAACTCTGGTAAAAGAGCGAGCGCTGGTTAGCGCGAGTGTATTCTGTGTTTGTACGTTGTGTTCATACAAACTATAGCGTTTTCCCTATTCTTTGGAATTCCCTCGCGGCTGCGAGCAGTGTGTACTTTTCTGTACTTTGGAATCATCAGCGCCTTGGCAACATCGGAATCCAGGACAAGGCACTAGAATGGATCATCTCCTTCCTCGACGGAAGAACACAGAGAGTCCGCCTACCACCGTACAAGTCAGAGGCCACCGAAGTCATCTGCGGCGTCCCTCAAGGATCCTCACTGAGCCCCACCCTCTTCAACGTCTACATGAGCCCCCTTGCGGCCATCGTACGCCATCACAACCTCAACATAATCTCCTACGCCGACGACACCCAGCTGATCCTCTCCCTGACCAACAACCCCGCCACCGCCAGAGCCAACCTGCACGAAGGGATGAGAGAGGTAGCCGAATGGATGACGACCAGCCGCCTGAAACTGAACTCGGACAAGACGGAGGTCCTCATCCTGGGCGCCTCGCCCTCCGCCTGGGACGACTCCTGGTGGCCCTCCACCCTGGGCACCGCACCCAAACCAACGGACCACGCACGTAACCTGGGCTTCATCATGGACTCCTCCCTCTCCATGACCAGACAAGTAAACGCCGTCTCCTCGTCTTGCTTCAACATCCTGCGCATGCTACGCAAGATCTTCCGGTGGATCCCCACCGACACAAGGAAGACGGTCACCCAGGCCCTCGTCACCAGCCGACTGGACTACGGCAACGCCCTCTACGCCGGAACCACTGCCAAGCTCCAGAAGAGACTTCAGCGGATTCAGAACGCCTCGGCCAGGCTCATCCTCGACATCCCCCGACGCAGCCACATCTCCGGACACCTGAGAGATCTGCATTGGCTCCCGGTCAACAAGAGAATCACCTTCCGTCTCCTCACCCACGCACACAAAGCCCTACACGACCAAGGCCCGAGCTACCTCAACAACCGGATCAACTTCTACACTCCTAAGCGCCTCCTCAGATCAACCAGCCACGCCCTCGCCGCCGTCCCCCGCATCCGAAGAACGACAACAGGAGGAAGATCCTTCTCCTACCTGGCCGCCAAGACCTGGAACTCACTCCCGACCGACCTACGCCTGACCCAAGACCACCTCTCCTTCAGGAAGAAGCTCAAGACCTGGCTGTTCGAGCAGTAACGGCACCCCCCCCCCCACCCAGCGCCTTGAGACCCTACGGGTGAGTAGTGCGCTCTACAAATGTCATGATTGATTGATTGATCAGGCGCTTGAATTTTCAAGATTTTCTATCTCGTTCCTATCTTATTTGGATTGGTTTCTTCTTATGGTGTGGCGGAATGCAGGGGGTGGAGTCACAAACCTCCGCATTACCGTCATGAATAAATGACGAGTACTTGCTCTGCTAGTCTCAGAGGATTACAAATACCTTAGCGGAGGGTAGTAGTGATAATTAACTACGCCCTGCCGTATTTGGTTTGTCCGTTTGTGCTGAATAAACATTTTTGGTAAAGCAAAGACTCAGTTGCTTGCATACAAAGAAAGACGCTTTTATCTCCTGAAAACTAGGCTATTTCTTTTGTTGCTTACGGATCCTTTTTGTTTAGAGCCTCAGTTAAGAGATAAGGGGTAGGTTCATGGGAACATTGATAATACTTATGGGAGGGTTTGATTCCATGAGCTAACCTGTTGTTATTGTGTTTGTACAGAATGCATGGAAAGTAAGAAGATCAGTAGGAAGGCTGGCTCAAGTCATTCTTACAGGTGAATCATGCGTATTGCTTATTAGTGAGAATGTACTGAGAGTAGGGGTTGAATATACATACATGTTAACCATTATATGTTTTTTCTTACAGCTTCTTTTCCTTTCCTGCCCCTTCCCTTCTTATCTTTTCTTTTTGGGGTTTTTCCCCTTTATGGGGTTTTTCCCTCACCGTATCGTCTGAACACCCTGTGTATTGAATTCGGGGTGTTCGGAGGGACCGGAGGTGGAGCATTGGTACTGCATGAGGATCCTGCAGAGCGCAACCTTGACAGAATTACGAGCCCAAGAATTTCGCTCTGCCCGGTCTTTTTGTAGTGGCAATGGCGTCCATGGAGGATGTGTTGCATGCGCTGGTTCTAGTGCAGCAGGAGTTGGCCTCTTCTAAGGCTGAAACAGCTGCGTTGAGAGAGAAGGTTGAAAGATTGAGTGGCAATCCTTTTAACGCCTCGGCATCGTCCTCTACCGTTCAGGTAACAGTGCCCCCTCCCATACCTCTGGCTACTCCTGAAAGGTTTACAGGAGACCCTCGCAAGGTGCATATTTTTATGACCCAGATCCTTATGCATTTTTCCTGCAAGCCCTCCTCATTCCCTACGAATCACTCAAGAGTTGCATTTGTTATATCATATTTGGTAGGGGATGCGGCGGATTGGGCAGTGCCTTTGGTGAAACGCGATGATCCCATCTTGTCGGATTGGACCGCGTTTAAAGCGGAATTCGAAAGAGTGTTTGACAGAAGGGCTACTTCCTTTAGTGCTGACCGAGAGCTACTGGAGTTGAGGCAAGGAAGAGGAGAACTGATAACTTATCTTTCTGCTTTCAATAGGTTGATAGCAGAAACAGAATGGCCAGAGGAAAAGAGATTGTCCCTCTTTTATCAAGGTTTGAAAGAAGATTTAAAAGACGCTGTAGCACATGTTGATCCTCAGCCTACTACTTTCGTTGACATGGTGAATTTAGTGTTACGGCTGGATAGTCGTTTGTTCGAGAGGGGGAATAGTCGCAGACGATGGGACAGGGGAACATTCTCTAGCGATAAAGGACCTCGTAGATCAGTGGGGGGATCAGAATCAGCCCCAGAACCCATGGAAATAGGAGCTCTTAAGGCTCCGTTATCTAGGGAGGAGAGAGAAACAAGAAGAGTACAGGGACTCTGTATGTACTGTGGAAAGAAGGGTCATTATGTCAGAGAATGTCCTTCAAAACCCAAATCCTCTGGTAATTTCAACAGATACAAAAAGGTAGCGGTGTCTACGACGGTGCAGGAAGCAGAAGCTAAGAACGACAACCAAAAGAGGAGTGAGGAAGTACAGGAGTGGAAACTTACGTCTCTTTCCTCTTTTGGTAATGATGAAACAGAGTCACATATAGTGGTGGTTATGACTCTTGATTTTGAGGTTGAACAACATCAAGTCATGGTCATGTTGGATTCCGGAGCCACAGAACCCTTAACCTCAGGTCACATCACCGAAAAAAACAGAGAGTTGGGGTTATCGATAGAAACACAGGGATTTGTGCATTCAGAGTATTTGTCTCTGAACATAATAGCAGCACCGCAGTATGAAGTTAATTTGGGCATGCCGTGGTTACGAAAACACAATCCGGTGGTTGATTGGCAGACAAAGACATTCCATTTTGTGATGGAGACATGTCAGGATCATTTAACGCCGTGTGCTTCTACGCACGTTGCTGTATTGGCCACTCCCTTTGTAGCAGCTACCGCGGTGGAAACAGATGTGCAACTACCCGTGGAATACTTGTCATATAAGGATGTTTTTAGCGAGAAGAAAGCTGGACCCCTACCCCCTCATAGGGAATATGACTGTCGCGTAGACCTGGTAGAAGGGGCCACTATTCCGTCATGCAGAGTGTACGCCTTGTCAGTGCCAGAAACCACGCATCTAAAGGAATACCTTGACCATTACACCCGTTTGGGGTTCATTCGACCATCTAGATCTCCAGCCGCATCCCCTTTGTTTTTCATAGCAAAAGCCAACGGGGATTTGAGGGCATGTGTGGACTATCGCGTTCTGAACAAAAACACCATAAGGAATCGTTATCCTCTCCCCCTCATTTCAGTCTTACTCGACCAGGTGAGAGAGGCAAAAATCTACACCCGTTTAGATCTTCGTGGGGCTTATCATCTGGTCAGAGTGAGAGAGGGGGATGAATGGAAGACTGCCTTCAAGACGCGATATGGTCTATACGAATATCTAGTCATGCCTTTTGGGCTGTGCAACGCGCCTGCAGCGTTCCAATACTTCATAAACGATGTATTAAAGGAGTACGTGGACCAGTTTGTGGTGATGTATATCGATGACATTTTGATATACTCTCGGAACATCTCATGTCATACCGCCCAGGTGTGTAAGGTATTGGACAAACTGCGAGAGCATAGCTTATATGTGAAGCTGAGCAAATGCGAGTTTGGTGTATCAGAGGTGGAATTTTTGGGAGTGAACCTCAGCTCCAGCGGACTGCAAATGTCGGGGAGGAAGGTACAGGCAGTACAGGATTGACCAGCCCCTAGGAACGTGAGAGAGGTGCAGAGTTTCTTGGGGTTCGCTAATTATTACCGTCGGTTTATTCTGCATTTTTCCCAGACAGCTGTTCCAATCACTAGGCTGTTACGAAAGGGAACGCCTTTTGTGTGGACAGGGGAGGCGGAGGATGCTTTCCAGACATTGAAGAGGGCTTTTACCTCTGCACCGGTGTTGGCGCACCCTGTGTTAGAACATCCATTTATTGTTGAGGCAGACGCATCTGATGAAGCCATTGGGGCGATCCTCTCTCAGAGAGATCCAAACAGCGGTCAGCTTCATCCAGTTGCTTACCTATCGAAAAAGTTGAGTTCGGCGGAAATCAACTACACGATAGCCGAGAAGGAACTGTTAGCTATAAAAAGAGCTTTTCAGGAGTGGAGACCATATTTGTGGGGAGCATGTCATGCAGTGACTGTGTATACCGACCACCGCAATCTCCAATATATGTCATCTGCAAGGCATCTGACGCAAAGGCAGATGCGTTGGATGCTATTCTTTTCGGAATACAACTTTGTGGTGACTTTCAGACCTGGAATTGAGAACAGGAAAGCAGATGCTCTGTCAAGACAGGAACTACCCCTTGATCAGGGTAAAGACGAAATGCAATCGATCTTGCCTTCTACAAAGGTGGTTTGTGTGATAAGAGCTGAGGAGTTTTTGGATGAGGTAAAGGGCTCCAGGTCTATGGGGTCGTGGAACCACTGGGCTGCGATAAAATCTGGCAGGAAGGTGAAAGATGGTCTGCCTTTTCAAGGGGAGTGTTTGTATCTGCCTACCGAGGAGATTCGTAAAAAGGCGTTTTGTTGGTGTCATGATGCTCCATCAGCCGGTCACCCAGGGGTAACCAAGACCGTGAGCTTGTTAAGAAGATATTTCTGGTGGGAAACCTTGGCTAGCGATGCGACCCTATGGGTGGGAAAGTGTGAGACTTGCGCTAGAGGAAAAGGAACCACCTCTAGGAGGAAAGGGTTGCTGATGCCTATGCCCACACCAGAACGACCCTGGCAAAACATAAGCATAGACTTTATCACAGGTCTGCCTTTGGATCAGGGCAAAGCTGCTGTATTGGTGGTTGTGGATAACTTGACAAAGATGGGGCACTTCATACCTTGTGTTAATTTGCCCACGGCAGGACAGACAGCCCAATTACTTGCCTCTCAGGTTATCAGGTTACATGGCATACCAAGGGTCATCATGTCAGACAGGGGGCCACAGTTTATAGCTCGATTTTGGAAAATGTGGTGCAAGGCATTGGGAATCGAGTCCGCTCTCTCCACCAGTTTCCATCCACAAACAGATGGGCAAACCGAGCGTTTGAATCAGACCTTGAAGAAGTATCTGCGTTGTTATTCAAAGGAAGCTCACGAATCCTGGGTGGATTTATTATGGATGGCTGAGTTAGCCTATAACAATTCATGGCATAGCTCAACGGGTATGTCGCCGTTCAAGGCTACGTATGGTTATGATGCAAATACCTTGCCGATCGACATCCCCTCTGACTTGCACACACAGCCATCTGTGAGAGAACGTGTTCAGGCTTTACAAAGGGTGCATAAAGGGGTGCAATCGCACCTGTGTAGGGCCAAAGAGGCCTACAAACGTTGGGAGGATAAACACCGTGATCCTGGTCCTCAGTTCATGATAGGGGACAAGGTGTGGCTTTCCACTAAAAACATAAGATTCAAGTTGAGAAGTATTTTTCATCCACGTTTTATTGGTCCTTATACCATAATTAAACGTATCAATCCTGTTGCATACAAACTTAAGTTACCTGCATCACTGAGAATACATCCGGTGTTTCACGTGCACTTATTGAAGAGAGCCCTCACATCCCGCAGAGCGGCACCTCCTCCGGTGGCCTGCGATGGACAGTTGGAGTACGAAGTGAAGTCAATACGCGATTCCAAGATGCGCAGGGGTGTGCTTTGGTATCTGGTCTCGTGGAAGGGACTCAGCGCCGAGGACAATTCTTGGGAACCATGGAGCAACGTTCATGCGCCAAGAGCTGTCCGCTTATTTCATGTGAGACACCCGTCGAAGCCCGGTCCTAGGAGGCGCCTGGGGGGAGGGCGTACTGTCAGGATCTGAGCGAGCGCGCCTGCCAAAAACCACAATTCCCATGAAGCACAGGGTTATAACTACACTACCCAGATGCCCCGGCGGTACTGGTGAAAGCAGGGCGGGTTCCGAGGCTCGGTGCTCGTAATTCCGTGAAACTTGTTTGTGTCAGGATGGCTGTCCTGAGATCCCTGGCATTTTGTTATTCCTGATTCCATGGCCGGTAGTAAGCTCGTGGGTTCCACATGCGTGAATGGAAGACGCCAACTCTGGTAAAAGAGCGAGCGCTGGTTAGCGCGAGTGTATTCTGTGTTTGTACGTTGTGTTCATACAAACTATAGCGTTTTCCCTATTCTTTGGAATCCCCTCGCGGCTGCGAGGAGTGTGTACTTTTCTGTACTTTGGAATCATCAGGCGCTTGAATTTTCAAGATTTTCTATCTCGTTTCTATCTTATTTGGATTGGTTTCTTCTTATGGTGTGGCGGAAGGCAGGGGGTGGAGTCACAAACCTCCGCATTACCGTCATGAATAAATGACGAGTACTTGCTCTGCTAGTCTCAGAGGATTACAAATACCTTAGCGGAGGGTAGTAGTGATAATTAACTACGCCCTGCCGTATTTGGTTTGTCCGTTTGTGCTGAATAAACATTTTTGGTAAAGCAAAGACTCAGTTGCTTGCATACAAAGAAAGACGCTTTTATCTCCTGAAAACTAGGCTATTTCTTTTGTTGCTTACGGATCCTTTTTGTTTAGAGCCTCAGTTAAGAGATAAGGGGTAGGTTCATGGGAACATTGATAATACTTATGGGAGGGTTTGATTCCATGAGCTAACCTGTTGTTATTGTGTTTGTACAGAATGCATGGAAAGTAAGAAGATCAGTAGGAAGGCTGGCTCAAGTCATTCTTACAGGTGAATCATGCGTATTGCTTATTAGTGAGAATGTATTGAGAGTAGGGGTTGAATATACATACATGTTAACCATTATATGTTTTTTCTTACAGCTTCTTTTCCTTTCCTGCCCCTTCCCTTCTTATCTTTTCTTTTTGGGTTTTTTCCCCTTTATGGGGTTTTTCCCTCACCGTATCGTCTGAACACCCTGTGTATTGAATTCGGGGTGTTCGGAGGGTCCGGAGGTGGAGCATTGGTACTGCATGAGGATCCTGCAGAGCGCAACCTTGACAGTGTCCGTGAGAGCATGGGGGGGCAGTCGCCAAGCAAACGCTCGTTTAGGGACCCCGGGTATCCTCAATTCCAGCTGGCAGGGGGCATGGTCAGAGAGAGATCTAGCTTGTATGGACGTGTCAAGCGTCCACGATGCCACGGCCGGCGATACCAGCCAGTAGTCTAGGCGGGACCAGGCTGCATGATGGCTGGTTATGCACGTACCCACTGCGTCAACTGGATGTCTAGCCCTCCACACGTCAGATAACAACCCCTCCTCCATCACATCCAGAATTGACTGTCGAGCCCCAGTGTGTGTAGGTCTGCCCACACCTCTTCGGTCTAAAGCATCATTTAGTGGAACATTAAAATCACCCCCTAGGACAATCTGCGAGCAATCCAATATCATGATCCGGGCCCAGACATTTCTAAAAAACTCTGGGTCATCTACATTCGGGCCATAAATGGCCGCAAGTATTAGTGGTCTGCCTTGTAGTGAACCATGCGCAATGACATATCTGCCCTCCCCATCCAGTATAACGTCATGCTCTTGCCAGTCTAGGCCTCTGCGAATGAGTATCCCTACACCTCTAGCATAGTTGGAATAAATCGCAGAATACACCTTTGACCATCTCGAGTTCTTCAATCTAGACGAAGGGGTGGAATTTACATGGGTCTCCTGCAAAAAACATATGTCGACATTATGCCTAGCAAGCATGCCATGCATCAATCTGGCTTTTTTATAATCCCCCAGACCTCTAATGTTCCAAGTCCACAGCTTAACATTCCCCATGTCGCATTACATTTAGAACATCAATTGTCGGTCCGATACCCGCTCTTGCCCCACCAAACACCCCAGCCCAATTTGAGTGTAGTAAGATTGCATGTGAGACATCTGTCTGACCGTTTTCTCTAAAGCACCAACCCAGAACAATTAGCAAACAATTCAACCCCTTCCGCCACCCACCACCCTCACCAACCCCCCAATCAGGTCGTGATAAAGCCCAACTATCGAAACCCATATCGTGTCCACAAACTAGACACGCGAACAGTGGGAGACACCCCTTGAGGCGTGGTGCTCCAGGCGTACACCCCCGTTTTCACAGGGTGGCTACATTCAAATCAGATTCTCCATGACCCAAACGGTCATCATTACATAGGGCCGTTACATGATCGCACAGCAGAGCACTAGAAAAAATATGTGCCCCAGCAGTTTCATCCATGCAACAGAGCAGCATTTCAGACCTCACCCCCCTCTCCAGGCAAGGCACACATGGCAATAGAGTGAGCGATGGGGACTAGATCGGTTAAGTAAGACTTTAGAAATGGAATATAGAGCTCCACAGAGTAACCAATGCTAACATATTAATCATTATCGCTTATGCGGTCGGAGTCATTTTCCAGTCTCGGCGACTTTCGCCTAGCCCCAGGCCCGCTAATGTGTTTTGCAAACTTCAGTGCGGATTTGGCATCTGTAAAAAAGTGTGTGGTGTGTTCATGAATGACCTTCAGCTTAGCTGGATACAAGAGTGCGTATTTAATGTCAGCCTGCAGCAGTATTTTCTTAGCTGGCAGGAACTCCTTTCGAGCCGCTTGGACCAGGGGGGTAAAGTCAGGGTAAAATGAGATGTTGTTACCTTTATGCGTAATCTTACCCTTCTCCCTAGCGAGGCGTAGGATGAGGTCTCTGTCCTGAAAGTTAAGTAGTTTAGCAAGGATGGGACGGGGCGGTGTGCCCGGCGCCGGTATCTTCCCAAGTGATCTGTGCGCTCGTTCAACCGTGAATACCTGTGAGAGGTGTGGGTCGAAGAGTTCATGAAGGAGATCCGCCACAAACACCTCCATCTTGCCAGTGTTGTCCGACTCAGGAATTCCCGTAATGCGGACATTTGACTTTCTGGAGCGCGCCTCCAAATCGTCCGTCTTGGCTCGCAGGGATTCCAGTTCCTTTTCGATATTAGTGATGTGCTGTTTAGTGTGTTGTTGAAATTCGCAGCACTCGGTTTGCCTGTTCTCCAAGCAATCAAGCCTAGTTTCATGGGCATCCACTTTGGTTTTAACCGATTCCAGTTGTGAGGACATTGCATCCAGTTTAGTGTCAATGCTTTTCAGGCTCGCACGTACCTCCATCATCAGTGCCCCAAAGTCCATGTCCGCACCAGCACCCTGCGACACGGACGTGCCCGCATCTTGGTCCGCCGAATTTTGTTTGTCAGGGCGCTTTTGCTCAAAGGTAATCTTGGGCTGCCTCGCGTCATTTTTCCCCATTCTGCAGTAAAGGGAATGGCATGCGAGATGCCACACAGTGGAGAGGGCCTCGTGGTGGCACGCACAGCGAAAAGCAGGGCAACTTCCAGGCTCCAGGCGCACACAGGGGCGTAGGGCACCCAGCTCCGCCAAGTCGCCTCGCCTATGCACGTCCGTCCACAGACCAGCGCGGGCAGGCAGGGGGTGACAGAGCTGCAGCTCGGGCCCAGGCGGGCGCTCCAAGACTTCCAAATGGCGGTGCCAGCGGAGTTCCCGCACGCAAAAGCCGATCCACGGCCTCCTGCAGTGTATCTTCAAGCAGGGCCCTCCACCAGGCAACGAGCAGCCACAGGAAGTCGGTCTTCTCAGCAGTTAGAAGGAGCCGATGTGATAGGCGCGAGTTCTAAGCAGCAGCAGAGGATGTCGTGTGCAGGTTTAGTGGGCTATGACCAGAGGGCCTCTATTTCCACTGGGCTGTTTCCATCAAAATGACCACTGAGCAGCGGGAGCAGGCCCAGGCCCCAGCCGCCGCGCAAATCACCTCAATCAATCCGCTAAAGAAATGGCGGGCTCGCCGCAGGCGCGACCCCTCCGTCTGCTCCTGGGAGCCCAGCGGCAGACCGCCCAGAGTAGCGGGGACGCGTCTAGGGCACGTCCGCGCCGCAGCCCAGCAGTGACTCACCAGTAGCGTGCAAATGTGTCAGTTCAAAAGCACCGGGGTCCGCACATCGTCTCCGTCAGGGCTCCGGAGGGCCCGCCAATCACCGGCCCGTAGTCGGAAGCGACGCCCAGCGGCAGTTCCACAGCAGCGGGTCTTCCGCGTAACACAGCACGTCCAAGCACGAGAGGATGCAACCCCGTCCGGCGGCGGCCAGCGTGCTCCAAACTCGGGTCGGAGAAGGAGGTCAGCGTCCGCTGCCAAATCGCTGCTATGCTTAAGCACTTCTGGGTCTCGGAGAAGGATTATGAAAGGATTTCTGTGTGTAGCCGGCGGAGCTCACTCACAGAGCGGCCATTTCGCTGCCTGGTTGGCCACGCCTCCCTCCGGTGTGGCATCTTAACGTTGTCCTGGCACAACTCATGCGTCATCCTTTCGAACCCATCCACAAGGCCGATCTCAAATATCTCTCGTGGAAGGTAGCACCGTTGCTAGCTTTAACATCCTTCAGAAGAGTCAGTGATCTTCAGGCTTTTACAGTTCACCATCCTTTCCTGCAGTTTACAATTGACTGTAATCCTCTGCACTAATCCGAAGTACATTCCCAAAGTACCTTCGGATTTTCACCTTAACGAACCTATAATTCTGAAGTCATTTTTTCCTAACCCGCAATCACCGGCAGAAAGGTCATTGCATACGCTGGATGTTAAGAGATGTCTTAAATTCTATCTGCAGAGGACATCCGCCTTACGCTCTTCTGACCAGTTGTTTATCACCTACGGTGCTATTCACAAGGGGCAGGCAGTTTCAAAACAGACTATTGCAAGATGGATATCTTCTGCCATTGCCTTTTGCCATATGCAAGCAGGACAACCGTTGCAAGCAGCTCCTAGAGCTCATTCCACAAGAGCAATGTCATCGTCTACGGCTTTATTTGCTGGAGTTCCTATTCAGCAGATCTGCAGAGCGGCTACTTGGGCCAGTCGCCATACATTTACCAAGCATTACTGTCTGGTTGCAACCAGCGAAGCTGATACTTCTGTGGGTCGTGCAGTTCTACGAAATCTTTTCAAATAAGGTGAGACTCTGTTTCCCACCTCCATTACTGCTGTCAGACGCTGCATATGTATTTTTTACACATGTTTACATCATTGCATTATCCTGTGATTTACTGATATGTGTATTTTCAGTTACACTGCTTTATGACTTATGCTGACAAGCTTTACTGCCATTGGCGTCTGCCTAGCACAGATTTGTACTGCTGGCTACTCTGATTCAAGCATGTGAATCTATGAAAGACACCCTAATACTGGAGAAGAACAATAGTTACTTACCTGTAATCTGTGGTTCTCCAGTATTGGTGTCTTTCATAGATTCACATGCAAACCGCCCACCTCCCCTCAGAGGCTTTTAGGCTTTTTTGGGTTTACCTTCACTCCTTGCGAGAAAATCTGAGAGCCTGAGCCTCTGCGGAGAACATTCTGGTGGGTGCTGGCGCCTGATTGGCTGTAGTTTGGACTATACAAAATGACTAGGATTGTCATAGATGTGGAAGTTTTTCTTACTGTAGCTGGGCTACTTTACTTCCTGGTTTGTTTTTATTGGTATTTACTACATATTTATTGCATATTATTGCTTTTTTATGTACCGTGGGACTCCCACTCCGACGACGGGGAATGATTCAGGCATGTGAATCTATGAAAGACACCAATACTGGAGAACCACAGATTACAGGTAAGTAACTATTGTTCTTCATCTGCACATTATTCCACCTGGAGGCACAACGAGGAGGCAGCACACATAGAAATAGGAAAACACCTCTTGTGATTGTTTTTGTGCAGGAATGTGCCACTGGCATATTTATAAGGCAACGTAAAGCAATGTTAAGTGACTTTTCATGGCCTTAACAATATCAATGCTACAGCAATTCTCCCCCATCGCTGGAACTCATTGATTCCCATTGTTCATGACGAGCTCAGCTCGTCATGAGCACACGAGCAGTATACTGCATGAAGAGCTGAGCTCGTCATGAGCATGGAAGGGGTTAAATATATGTGCCTCTTCCATGCAGCAAACTGCGTGAAAGGGGCATTCCATAGGTGTTGCTGGGGGCGTTCTCAACAACATCCATGACTTTTTGACACTTCCCCTTACGAGAAATCTTAAGTCTGAGCAGTCCCAAAAATGTACGCCTCCCCAGGGGAGGCATAAGGGAAACACAACCGCAACATCCATTGATTTTGACACTGCCTCATATTTACAAGGGTGGCATAAATATGATGCAGCACAAAAATGAAGACCAGGAAAACCTTGTCTTACCCTGGTGCAACGAACAGAGAAATGTTTAATTTCTCCTCGATTTTGCTGTTTCCATTTGTGCTGCGTTCTGCAGCAGACATGGAAACAGCAAAAAGCTTTTGACTCTTTATGTGCAGGAAGGAAAACCTTCCTGCACATAAACAATCATTTAAAAAAAAATGTTTTGCTGCTTCTATGTGTATTGCATTAAGCAGCACATATAGAAATTACAAAACACCATTTAGATTGTTTATGTGCAGGAAGGGACACCTTCCAGCACATAACGTGCCTTATTTATGAGGCATATTGACACTTTTGTGCCGCCGTTGTGACAATTTTTGTGAAGCACTGGGGATGTAAAAAATGGCATGTTGCACCCTATTTAAAAAGTGATGCATCTAATCAAATGTGTCACCTTGTAAAGCCCTGTGCCAGGTATAATGTATGCAGAATGGGTTTTCCCCTGTAAAAAGCTGTGTAGAAGTGATGCCACGGCATCAAAATCTTACGCCTCCCACACAGCAAGCGTAATACTGATGCAGGCACATTTAACATGGAACTTGGCCATGTGTAATGGCACATTGCTGGAGTTGCGTCACTTTTGTGACACACTCCAGCAATGGGTCATTACGGCGCCTACAAATACCTCAGGAATACTGACATATCTGTAACTCCTTGCGACATGGAGCGCCATACATTAAATACGGCGCATCCTTCGGGTCACAAGGAGGGCGCAGTAAAAACTGTTGCATCGCTGTTTTCATGCAGCAATGCAAGCAGCAGTTTTCATAAATGAGGCCCAAATAATCTTCCCCTGCAACGCAGACACCCTTGCAATATGGTGCAAGCGTGCCTGTGCTGCCGAGAAGAAGCTAAATTAAGTGCCAGCGCAGTGGGAAATGCAGGGCTACACCATATTGTTGTGTTTCAGAAGTGGCAGTGCACGGAGTTAAGCCAAGAAGGCTAACACTGAGCACCATCACTTCTTTGTAAATATGCCCCCATGTGCACTGTGAGAGCAATTACGAGGTGACGCTCCATCATGTGATATCATTCATATTCATCTTAAAATGTCACAATCTCCAATTTAGTTCAATTGTTTTGTAAAAACCTGTGACAGTTTCGTACTGATATACAGATTTTCCCAACTGATTTTCGGAATTAGTTTCAGGCTAAGTACCTGTTCAACTTGCATGAAGAAGAGATGTGTTCCAATGACTGCCATCAAGATTAAACGAGCACCAAAGGCTGCAGTTCCACTGATGGCCAAAAGGGGTCTTTGTGTGTGCTTTCACTTCCAACCTAGCTTCATGTCCTCTAGTTCTTTATTGATGCTTACACTTCTTTTTTTGTGCCTTGAGTATGATGATATTAGCTTGGACCAGCACTAGGGGTGACACTTAGGCCCAGGTTCATACGGGCTTTGCATTATCCTTGGGTCGGGCAAGGTAACACATTGAAAATGTACCTGAAGATTGTGATTCTCTGCTACAAGTTCTGCAACATATGCGTTGAACTGGGCGCATATGAGTTTTTGAAGCAGTCAAAAATGAGGCAGCACTTTTGAAACTCCGGAGAAAATTTCCCTTGACGGAAGGGATCTATAACTTGTACAGAGTACCACAGTGAGGCTTCATTGACTTCAAATACCATAGTTGGTGAATGGCTATTTCTCATACATAGTAAAATAAAAGTTCCTGAATTGCTCCTCAACATTTCTTTGTTTACCAAGTGGCAAGCTCTCTAACATGGAGCATATTACAGTGCCAAAGTCACTAAAAGTATCGCCCAGCCTACTCTCAAGGAGATGTTTTACATCTACACCAATTATGCTGAACCCTTGTAAGACAAGGGTGTTTTTATTATGCCCACTACAGAAGTCATGCTTTCCTGTAACAATCTAAGAATGCAGTAAAGTGTACTTATTTTCAAATCACTATCAATATGTGACCAAAGATCCTCACATTTCTTGCCTTTGGCATCATCACTCAGCAAAAGTTCTGTAAACGGTTGCAACATGGATAATATAGCATTCATGGGGGCAGATTTATGTTAACTGGCGCATCCTCAGGGATGCACCAGTTAATGTGCGCCACAGTGCGCCACAGCTCCGCCACCCATGGTGCACCGCATTTACAATGCGGCGCACCATGGGGCAAAAACGGCAGAGATGCGTGACGCATCTGTGCCGTAAAGGCGGCGCATTGCTGGAGTTGCGTCGCAAGCGCGACGCAGCTCCAGCAAAGCTCGGGGGGTGCCCTATCTGACCAATGCTGCATCAAGACCTACGCCTGCTTCAAGCAGGCGCAGGCTTTTGACGCAGCATTGGCCTGAAAGTGACTGAGTGAAATCTTATAGATTTCACTCAGCCACTTTTGCGAGGCGCACCTGCCCCGGAACGCCCACCCTGCGCCGGAACGCCCACAAGCGGCGCAGGGCTTTACAACGTGACGCATCTGCCTAGATGCGTCACGTTGTAAATCGTTCGTAGGGATGCGCCACGTTTACGCCGCCTTGCGTGACGCAACAGCGGCGTAAACGTGGCGCAAGGGCCTCATAAATCTGCCCCAAGGTGTCTAGGACTAAGAACCACTAGCTAAGTGACACAGTTGGGATGACTCTTTCTTTGATGCCACACAAAGCACAAAATGAGAAATATTTGCATTTTAGTTTATGTGCATAACAAAATAGTGCCAGTATGTAAGACTATCTCTATGCTCATTCTCATATAGTTCATAATTGAATGTAAAAGCAAAGACGATAACTACGATAACTTTTCAAGCATGCCATGTGGCAGATTGAGTATGGAGTTGAACCTTAGGGATATATACTGTGAACAATAATGGCTAGATCAGCTAATATATTTGATTAAATATATAACAATGTTAGAATTTTTATCTTAACAATGTTAGAATTTTCATCATAGTATCTTAGGTGATGATTAACTGGCACATGTAATAATGTATATTTGAGTATAACTGTGGTATACAATAACAGTAATTCTCACATAAATGGCATGTTATTCACGAGACTGATTCCCTCTCGGGGGTTTTAACATGGAAGTTTATTGAGCATGCCACAGAGGACTATATATCCCTTGGGGCAGATTTATGTTAACTGGCGCATCCCCAGGGATGCGCCAGTTAATGTGCGCCACAGTGCGCCACAGCTCCGCCACCCATGGTGCTCCGCATTTACAATGCGGCGCACCATGGGGCAAAAACGGCACAGATGCGTGACGCATCTGTGCCGTTAAGGAGGCGCATTGCTGGAGTTGCGTTGCAAGCGCATCGCAGCTCCAGCAAGGCTCGAGGGTGCCCCATCTTAACAATGCTGCGTCAAGACCTACGCCTGCTTCAAGAAGGCGCAGGCTTTTGACGCAGCATTGGCCTGAAAGTGACTGAGTGAAATCTTATAGATTTCACTCAGCCACTTTTGCGAGGCGCACCTGCCCCGGAACGCCCACCCTGCGCCGGAACGCCCACAAGCGGCGCAGGGCTTTACAACGTGACGCATCTGCCTAGATGCGTCACATTGTAAATCGTTCGTAAGGATGCGCCACGTTTATGCCGCCTTACGTGACGCTACAGCGGCGTAAACGTGGCGCAAGTGCCTCATAAATCTGCCCCCTTGTGTTTATCTACCAGGTAATACTATGTATAGAGGACAGATGGTTACTTTATTTATCTGTTCTTTAGGTTTTTTCCCCTGAAGAAGGGAACGTCGGTTCCCGAAATACATTGGGTGGTGCTTCTCCAAAATCTGATTTGTTGTACATATATGAGATAAAATGTGATGTACAGTATGTTATGTACTATATATAGGATTAATACCAATGTCTACAGTATCATGTCATGAGGTTGAATATACAGTGATACTTGTATAGATTTGTTAATTATATAATCAATGATCGTGTCAATGAACACAACTGAATTGTGATATAATACAAGTAAGGTTTTTCTATCACTATATAAAAAAAGAAATTGAAAGCACTTAGGGACATATTTACATCTGCGGGCGCATCTCTGCAAATCAACAGGGATGCACCAGAACAGATGCGTCACGTACACCCCCCCCCTTGCGCGACCACAAATGCGTCGCATTTACAATGCGGCGCACCATGGTGCAAGGAGGGGCCCACCCTGCGACAGAACGCCCACATGAAACCTGATGCAGGTTTCATGTGGCGCAGGGCTTTACAACGTGACGCATCTGCCTAGATGCGTCACGTTGGAAATAAGTCGCAACGTGGCGCATGGTTTACGCCGCCACTGCGTCACAAATGTGACGCAACGGTGGCGTAAAAGTGTTGCAAGGGGCTTGTAAATCTGCCCATAGTTTTGTTTGTTTGTTACTTATTCTGACCTAAAGAGTATAGCTCATTTATTGAGAATTTTGGGGCATATTACCAACCAATAGAGATAATTTTTGTCTCTAACTTGTTTAGAGACAAAAATTATCGCCGCACATCGGCGATTTTTATCGCAGATAAACCTTGCTATTAGCAAGGTTTATCGCAAATGCGATAAAAAACGGCCGCAATGCATGAATATCGCTGAAAAGTCAGCGATATTCATGCATTATCGAGCAAATGCTCTTATCCATGTTATCCACCTCCCATTGGTTAACATGGCTAAGAACTGCTCAGGGCAGGTGTTAGCTTTTGGAGATATTCGCGCTTAGCGCGAATATCTCCAAAAGTTGGTAATAGGAGATAGCGATGTTAGCGACTGGAAAAATATCACTGACATGCAAAGCGGGGCCCAAGATGGTCGCTATCTCCTATTAGCTGTCGCTAACTGGTGTTAGCGACAGCTTGGTAATAGGGAGATAATTTTATCTCCGCTTTCTTGGCTTTTAAAGCCAAAAAAGCGGAGATAAACCCCCTTGATAATATGCCCCTTTATTCTCCAGGAACAGTGCACACTGCATGTAGGCCTCTGTCTACATTTTCGCTTAGTAACAAAACAGTGCACCAAAATGGACTAAAAAGTCAATAGCATTCTTCATTAACTCTGAATGTCCGTACAAGTGGCAAGGATCTCTTACAGGGAAGCATTTCACCTCAGGTATCGATTTTGACAGCTCATCATACAACCTTTTTATATACGTAGCTGAATCACTGTGAATACAAACAATATTACTCCAATCTTTGTAGAACTTGGTTAGAACTTTTTGCAGCAGCATTCCAAGTGACACACCGTTCCATGTTTTCCAAAAGACTGGTGTCATATTTTACTAGTATCTTAGCAGCTTTGTGACTGCACTCTTTTCACATATACCTGTCACTATACCTTGCATTGAATGTTTAAAGCCTGGGGTGTTTGGCAAATCACCTACTATCAATACTGACTCACTATAAAAGGTGGCTGATGTATCAATGGTTTTTACCTGTTCTCTGTGGGTAAATGTGATGGTACATATTGGGAAAGATTCTTATGAAATCTACAGTTTTTCTATCAGTGAAAGACTCGAACATAGCCAAAAAATCGAACATGATTTTGATATTTCCTGATTCTCTACAAATAAATAAACAACATCTAAAACATGCTTCTAACCCCTGTATCTTTAGACCAAGGACCACAAAACTGAAAAAAGAAACAATATTTTAGTGACATCCCTAAACAACAACAAAACTCAAGCAGAATGTTAGCCCAGTCTTTGACTACTAGCTTATATAACAAGGTTACATTGTATTGGCCCCTTCAGGAAGAAATAAAAATGACTCACTCTCATTTTACTTTCTTTGAATAGCATTTAGTTTCTGGTTATGCAGGTCTTTTTTCAGTGTTTATATGTTTACACTGGTGAGGACTATTTCCCTTCCAGTGGGGTTTTATCAGTTATTATAGGTTTAAACCTAAAACCGGACAGACTAATTATATTTCTTTACAAATTGTCTCTTGCGTGGCTTTGTAAATCTGACTTAAGGAAAGGAGACGTAAGGACATCACAAATCCGTAATCAATCAGCCCAGAGTCTTATGATGAAACAACTGCAGTCTAGTTATATTATTTATTTGGCGCTTTTGAGTCGGGTTTTCTAGTGCTTCCTGCAGCTTCAAAGCATTAGGTTAAGAAGGAGGTAGCAATCAATCAACCAATCAATCAATCACTTATTTGTAGAGCGCACTAATCACCCGTGAGCGTCTCAAGGCACTGATAGGGGGTGGGGATGCAGCTACTGCAGGTCCTGGATCTGTTGCTGCTGTGTGGGAAGGGTGTTCCATGTCTTGACAGTGAGGTAGTAGAGGGATTTGCTGCCGGTGGAGGACCTGTGGATGCGTGGGACGGTGGCGAGGTCGGCGGAGCAAAGCTGGTGAGACGCTTGTTGAGGTATGCTTTTCCTGCGTTGTGTAGTGCTTTGTGGGCGTGGGTGAGGAGCTTGAAGGTGATCCTCTTCCTGAGTGGGAACCAGTGCAAGTCTTTCGGGTGGGCAGAGATGTGGGTGTGGCGAGGGATGTAACGTGGTATTTCATGCAGTGACTCTTGACTCTTTCACTCACTTCAAAGATGATAGGCAGGGTTGATGCTGCTGAAATTCTCTCCCCCACAAGCACTGCAACAGATGTGACACCTAGTGAGCAATGAAAGCCCTTGCAGCACCGTCCGATCAGATGAAACAGAGTGCCATATGTATCAAGCCTTTTTCCCGTTTGCAAATGGAAAAAACCTTTTGGGATGTTTCATCCCAAACGGCCATCGCAAAATAGAGAATTGCAAAATTTGCGATTCTCTATTTTGCGAATGCAATTAAGGAATTGCAAATTGCGATTCCTTAACTGCAGTTCTGGAAGCACATGACATTTTCTATTTGGCCTTAAGGAATTGCAAATTACCACCAACTTCAAGTTGGTGATAATTTGCGAATTTCTTTAAAAAAGCACTTTTTTTATTTTTTAAAAGTGCCAAATGTCGCACGTGCGCAAAATGTGCACACATACATATTTAAGTGATGCAACAGTGTGTCCTTTTGGCACCCTTGCACTCTTGAAATTGCATTCTCAATTTGCGATTCTCTAATTGGTAATCGCTAATTGAGAATGTCTGCCCATTCATTCCTATTAGCCTCCTAGCCCATAGGAATGAATGGGAAGGTATTCCTTAATTGCGAATCTCAATTTGCGATTCACAAATAAGGAATATGTTGGATTCTCAAATTTTTTTGCTAATCCTACATACATTGCATTTTGCGATTCTCTAATTGCGATTCGCTAAATATCGCAATATGAGAATTGCAAAACTTTTTTGATACATATGGCCCAAAACCTTCTACAACAATCTTCTTGTAAGAACGTCTTTGATATTTAAATTGCGTTTAGGACAATCTGATTGTCGAATAGTCATTGAGGGTTAAAAAGCATCTTTTTCAAAATATCTGGATGTTGGATTAAATTGCGTTTGAATTAATATAGCACTACCTGTCGGATGGAAGAGATGTAGGAAAAATAAGAATTTCTACTTTTAATCACTACTCAGTTAGATCTTCGCGTAGGCAAAGATCTTCCAAAAATTCCTCTTCTTTGTCATCAACCACCACACGAAGTGCGGCTGACTTCAAGAAAGGTAAAAGCAACATTAAATAAATTTCATTTTCATAGTGGTGGTCCTTGACTGTGCTATAAATAAGACGTCTATATATATTAGAGCTGCGAACTGTCTGGTGTGTAAACTGAAAGTTGGAGAAAAAAAGCACAAATTAGTTGTGCAGAAAACGACTAGAATAAAGTCTAGTTGACAAGAAATACATTCTGTTTTGGGTCGTTATATATTTGCAATGCATTGTGGGCAGGCGGATGTTCCTTCAGATTCTTCACCCTGATTGCTGGTAAACCCTGTCTGAAGAGCGTCGCTTAAGACAAAAAAATAAATAAAACAGGCAGACCCATTTTACTAATCTTTATCTTGCTTCAGTCATACGCTTTCCACATACAGCGTGGAGTCTATCTGGACCAGGACCTATAGTAGCCTCGACCCTGCACCCCCCCGCCCATGTATGTAACAGCGTGGTGCCTGGATGACGTGTTTATAGACCCCTAGTGACAGCCCGCGGTACTGCACCCCTGGTGTCTATCGCTGAGCCAGGATGATGTGATACTGGACCCCTAGTGACGGCCCGCGGTACTGCACCCCTGGTGTCTGTTCAATGAGGTGCCTGGCTGTCCTGATTAGGGACCTCTAGTGACCACCCGTGGTACTGCACCCTGGTATATTGTAAGGATGATATCCAACCCTACTTTCCTGGACATTTAGGGACACATGCATCATTGATAGCTTTTGCGATTCTTAATTTGCGAAAATTACCGAATCGCAAATTAAGAATTGCAAAATGCTATGCATCATTTTTTTCACTATTTATTTGGGAATCGGTAAAAATCGCAATTTTTACCGATTCTCAAATAAATAGCGAATTCCAAAGTGCATTTTCGCAATTCCCATTGATTCCTATGGGCCGAAAGGCCCATAGGAGTCAATGGGAAGGCAGTTAAGAATACGCAATTTGTTGATGCATTCCACGGGTGCAGGGGGGGTTGGACCCCCCCTGCACCCCTGAAATGTTTTTGAAAGTGCATGTTTCACACACACATGTCCTAAGGACATGTGTGTCTGTAACATGACACTTTAAAAAATGCATTTTTTAGTTTTTGTAAACATTTTCGCAAATTAACACGAGGTTCAACCTCGTGTTAATTTGCACTTCCAAATTCCAAATTCGCAATTTTAGAAAAAATGATGCATTGCATTTAAGGAATCGCACAAATGCGATTCCTTAAATGCATTCGCTTTTTTTGGAAGTGCAAAAAAAAGCGAATTGTGCAACAAAGTTTGATGCATCCAAAAATGGTTATTGCATTCGCAAACGGCCGATTTTAGCGATTCGCACCGTTTGCGAATGCAAAAACCAATGATGCATGTGCCCCTTAGTCATGCACTGAGGGACTGCACTGGACGAAGTATCGCGACATCTGTCTGGTCTGTACTTTCTTCCTGAATGAATAGCGTTTCCAAAGTGCAGCAGTGAGTGTTGAGTTATTTGTGCTGGGCTGCTGCCGGTCAGATTTCATCCCGTATTTTTGATTTACTGGTCGGTACAAAAATAAGGACTTTTACAGCAGCTTTGTTTTATCGCCTTATTTACAAAGTGCTGCTAGCTGCAGTTAGCGGCATTTTTCAAGGGTAAACGTTAATTTTCAAGATGGCCCCTTCTGTTTGTGGGACTTAACGAAAATGAGATGCAAGGTAGGTGCACTTGTGCACAAACTGACACTAACCCCACATCGTGGTATTTACAATGAAGTTTCCGTCCGGCGATAACCCCCAAAACTGCAACTAAGTTCAGTTAGAGGCAGTTTTTTAAGACCAGGAAATAGCTGGTCTTAAAATTGGTGCAAACACCGTGGTCCTCATTTATGAAAAGTGATGCATCGCTGCGTGAAAACAGCGATGCGTCACTTTTCATTGCGCCCTCCTTGCGAGACCAATGATGCATCATATTTACAGTATGACGCATCATGGCGCAAGGAGTTACAGATACGTCAGTATTTCTGACGTATCTGTAAGCGCAAAAGTCACGCATTGCTGGAGTGTGTCACAAAAGTGACGCAACTCCTGCAATGTGTCCTTTCACATGGGGAAAGCCCCATGTGAAAGGGCTTGCGCTGTGAGGCAGGCGCAAGATTTTGACGCAACAGCGTCCTAAAAGTGACGCAGTGAAATCTCACAGATTTCCCTGCATCACTATTACGAGGCTTTTTGTGGGGGAACGCCCCCTCTGCATACATTATACCTGACGCAGGTATAATGTAGCGCAGGAGTTTACAAAGTGACGCATCTGCTTAGATGCGTCACTTTGTAAAGGGGTTTACAAAGTGACGCATCTGCTTAGATGCGTCACTTTGTAAATAGTGCGCAACAGGAGGCATGTTTTACGCCGCTGATGCATCACAAAAAGTGACACATCGGAAGCGCAAAACTGACGCACGGCCTCATAAATGAGGCCCCTAGGGTCTCATTTCAGCAGGTTTTGGTGCTGGATAGTGCTGCAAGGAATGTTGCTGCGCTGCCCTGCGTCATAACAAAAGTGCAAGAATGTGTACTATCAATAAGATAGGACACATTCCTGGGTCTCATTCATGAAAAGCGTTGCATCGCTGCGACAAAACAGCGTTGCAACACTTTTCACTGCGCCCTTCTTGCAACACCATGGATGAGCCGTATTCACTGTATGGCGCTCCATGTTGCAATTAATGACATATACGTCTGGAATCCTGACGTATTTGTTAGAGCTAAAGTCACGCATTGCTTGAGTTGTGTTACAAGCATGCTGCAACTCCAGCCATGCATAGGAAAGGCCTATCCCTATAGCACTGCGTCACCCTTACGCCTGCACTTGAGCAACTGTAAGGTTCTGACGCAGTGGCATCCTAGAATTCTATGTCAGGAGCGTAGGCTTCTGATTAGGCTGTCTCTTTCTTCATTTATTGTACTTCAGCAGCCTTTCAAAGGATCATAATTTACATTTAGAACCACATTTCCCATGAACACAGGGAAATGAGAACAGAAAATGTCCTCAAACAGTATCAGCCAATACCATGCCAGGACGCCTCATATCTTCCTCTGTGGGCACTGTTTCTTCTCTGCTCCAGCAGCATACAGATGAGTGTTTTTTGTTTCTTACTTATTCTGACTGATTTGTGAAGTGATAATTGCTTTGTTACGGCTTATGCAGCAATATTTTTCATAGCGCTTTGCTTAGCGATTGTATTTGGGGTAAAATTGCCAGCTTTGCTTTTAAGTTTACCGCGTTTCTGCCTGAGGCTCCGGGCACGGTGCGGCCTCCCGCCAGTAGGGTACCGCGTGCCCTTTCGCTTCTGCTCTTCAGAGAGCTTTACCCCCTGGGCGGTCGCGAGCCATCTGGTTCTGCTTTAACGGTTCAAACGGGCTTGCGCGACCACTGGGGAAGAGCGTTTTGCAGTAATTAAAAGCGTTTGGGCTAATATTAGTATACAGAGCCCCATGCCTGGAGCCGGAACACCCGCGCTGCGGGTAAGACATTAGTTACATTAAAGGGACCAGCCCAGGCAGGGTACTGTCAGTAACCTCGGAATCTAAAGGATCCCAGAGTGGTATTATTGATCACATTTCAGTGTGTGCTAATTTGCAAGGGTTTTGCCCTTTATTGATCCCCTTTATCTTGCATATTCAGGTCTCTGAGCCTAAGACATCATGGTGTATGATGATTACTATGAGGAGGAAGAGGAGCAGGTCATGTACCTACCCGCTGATGACCATTTCTGTCAGGTTATGAACTCCTCTTTATTGAAGGCAGTGTCCCGGGTGGCTGCGCCACTGGAGAAGAAAATAGACTTGCTTCAAGCACAGTGTCAACCCCTCAGTCAGAGGGAGGATCTCTGAGGGCATGCAACTCCCCTACCTCCAGGCCAACCTTCCACTAGTGCGGCGGACCCTAAACGGAAGCCTCCTGAGGATGCGGTTGTAGACTCAGATGCTTTTTCGTCCCTATAAAAGGCGTTCTTGGATGCCAAGGCTTTCGAACCCCCTAGTGAACCGGAGGAGAGTCCGGCTGGACCCTCCGTGGTTCCTGATGATGAAGATACACTGGACATGACGAATCACCTCAGACTTCCGATGCAGAGTTGGAGCGTCCAAGGCACCCATCTCACCTCATCACATCAGCATCTTCAGACCTTAGTGCAGACATGCTCAAACCTGATGTACTGCTGCATCCACGCTCGTCGCAATGGGTTGGCAGCTTATATAGCGCAGAGACTGCGTGTTAGAACTGGCTATTTCTGGTAGGCTAAGGCTGACGCCAAAGCCAGGCAGAAACCACAATTCTAGTCAGGGCAAGGGAGTCACACGCCAAGATAACCCCTGCTTTCCCCCTTGGTAGGTTGGCACAAGCAGACAGGCTTATCCCGGAGGCAATGTGTAAAGCATTTGCGCAAGCACACAACAGCAACAACATCCTAGGCACACCACAAAAGGAACTCCACACAAGGTTATATAAAAATAACTTCTGTATTGTCAAAACACGTCAGATAGAAATCACACATGTACATTGTGCCAACTGGCACGGGCAATATTCACAAGGGATTATGTACAAGACAGAGCCACATGGGCCACTGTCTGAATCAGCACTTTCAAAACTTAGAATATAGGATATAAAATCACTGTAGCACAAATTAGCAAGTATAGCACACAACCAGTAACTACTGATAACAGGTAAGTACCACCTACGCAACCCTAACCACCTTAGGAGAATGTCACGCAGGGAACCAGGACCGCACTAGGACCACCTGTACTGGAAAGAACAACCACCTAAGAATAAAATACATTTAGGAGTATAAGCAAGAACACATTACACATAATGCATTACAACATTCAGCGGTGTAGGGAAAGAAAACACATGATGCATTAAAACATTCAGAGGTGTAAGAACAAGGAAGACACATGATACATAAAAACATTCAGAGGTGCCAGAACACAACTCAATAGCGCAAAAACACATGATGCCTAAAAACATTCAGAGGTGTAAGATCAAGGTGCGTAATCATATTAAATGCATTACATTTCCTAGCACCACATAACATTGCGCAAAACTCACATTAGGCAATTACCATCATAAGCATAGCAGGTAACCACATTGCGCAAACATCACCTTAGCAATTACTATCAAAAACATAGAAATCACAATGCGCAGAAATCACATACCTGCCCCCTGGCCAACTGGCCATCCAACAAGGGGAATCAAAAACCCTGTGTCCAGAATGTCAGGGCGCGCTACCAATGCAGCGCCAGTCAGGGGTGTGCCACCGGCGCAAAACCTAAACATTGCAGGTGCCCACAACTTCCTGAGCACCTGGGAACGCCAACAGGGCCTAAACGTTGCCGCTGGCACTAAGTGCTGCGCAGCTGTAGAAGGCCTTGCACCACTGTGCCATCTCTGTCCCACACAGGGACTCTCTCTCCCAAATTGCGCCTAAACGGTGCAGCTGACCACTAATTGATGGGCCGCTGAGTCATCATAACTGCGACAGGGCCCTCACTGGCCCTCAGAGACAAAACTGCGCCAACCTGAGCCCTCTGGCTCTGGAAACAAATATGCGCAGGCTGGAGCCACACAGTCTCTGACAAATCTGCGCCCAAACGCTGGAGCCCTCTGGCTCTGGAATCACCTGTGCCCCCGGGGCACCCTGGCTCCTTGAGTAATCAAATATGGCCCCCAACGTTGGAGCCACGAGGCTCAGAACCAATAACCATGCCCTCAATAGCGTGTGGAGCGCACTGGCGCTAAAACAAGCATGGTGCATTTTGGCGGGAGCCATCTAGGCTCTTAAATCAATAATGTGCCCCACTGAGCCACACATGGGCTCGGGAAACTAATGGGGCATCGGGGGGGAGCCCGCAGGCTCCTTAAACAACTTGACGTGCCCCCTATAAACAAAATGCCCCTAACGCGGGACAATCACGGGCCTGCTAGCCCCGGGAACAACTCTCGCCATGTTGGAGCGGCCCACTGAGCACACGGGGCCGCTCTGACTCCATCTCCCCCCCGGCACCACTACCACGGAGAGCCACACACTTACCGGGCTCTCCAGGTGTAGGGAGCAGTCTCCGCTCGGCAGGGCAGCAGCGTCACGCTGCAGTCTCTGGAACCGTTCTTTTCCTCCTGTGCTGCGGGACCGGCAGCACCTCACATCCGCAGGGCTCTCACTGGGACACGGGAGCCATGCCTGGCAGACGCAGACATTCTCTCTCTCGCGGCCAGCATCCTCTCAATCACGCCTCACAAGCAGGCGGTCCGGGGTTGTCCCTCATCCTCGGGAGCCCCGGCCAGGATCCGGCAAACCTCTTCCAGCTACAGGAGCGCGGGGTGGGCACCCGTCCGCTTCCTGTTTGTAGCAGGCCTGGCCATGTCTCACCACAGCCTGCCTGACTTCCGGGGTCGCGGCTACGGCCAAAAGCAGCGCGGCCCTGGGGTGGGGAGGCGGGACAGCGCCTCACGAAGGATCGGGCTGGCGGCGGTGATGCGGGGCTGAAGAGGGGTGGGCTCCCTCGAATTTAAATATAACGCTAGCACAATTGAAGCGCTCCCAAGCGCTAAAGGAAATTTAAAGCGCTCCCTGCGCTAAAATAGCAAGTAAAGCGCTTTCAAGCATTTAGAGGAGAATTCAGCGCTCCCAGTGCTAGAGGAACCAAAGTAAAGCGCTATTAAGGGAGAGGTGTGGCGCGGCGACCAGGGCGACTGACGCTGGAATCTGGGGACCACGGTTCGATCCCCGGCTCCGGCGGCAGGTTAGCCCAGCACCATGTGACTCTGGGCAATAGCTCGCTTAATCTTCCCGACGGCCCCCAGCGCCTAGAGACCCTTACGGGTGATTGTGCGCTTTACAAATGTGGACTTTACTTTTTATTAAGCGCTGGGGGCCAAAATCAAGCACTCCCAGTCGCTGGAGCACAAGTAAAGGTCCATACGTCCAGCAAAGTCCTTCAGGAGTCCAGGGGCTGGGCAGGGCCCGGGGAGGCAAGCCTTCCCCTGGGCCCAAGCAGCAGCACGCTCCTGGCAGGATTCAAGCCAGAAACAAGAACATTTTGTAAGGGGACACAGCCCCTTTTTATACTATAAAATCCTTTGTCTAGCAGGGTGCAGGCAGTGTGAGAACCAGCTACAACTGGTTATAGGGAACTCCTTCAGTGTGAGGGGCAGAGGCGACAGCCGCCCAGCAGGAGGTGGAGCCAGCATTGTGGTAGGCAGGCACATCCCTATTCACTCCCAGGTGCTATCTCCTCCCATCACTCTAGTTGCAGATGCAGTCATTCAACCAAGGGCTGACTCAGACAACCTCCTGGGGGCTCCCCAGCCCCTGTCACCCTCAAACCAGACAGTCAATCCACAAGCAGGCCCAAGCACACTCCTGGAGCCAGGTGCCAGCCATCACTTGCCAGCAGACTTACTACACACGCACACCCATGTCCAGAAGTGGCACTTCCACACTAGACACATCCATGCCACATACATCATTACGCAGCATTCGATCTCACGAGTTCGCACATACCAAACTCGACCCTGCACTCCCCACACATCAGGAACTACCATGGGCATACATATTCCCCATTCATTACTATGGGAGGGCAGGTCACTCACCACACATACCCAGAGAGCTCACGCACTTTACACTGTACCACAGGGAAAAAGTGCGCAAAGGCCTAAAATCACCAACACCAGGTTCCAGAAACAGTCTAGGAAAAAGCAAAAAGTTTCGGGGTGAACCTGCCAAAAAGGGCCAGGTCCAACACTGCGTAAGCTCCTGGATTAGGAAGTGCGTAGTTGCCTTCGTGCAGAGTGCCCGCGTCCTACCCTAGAGGGTAAGGTCGCAGTTACACCGGAAATAGATCTCAAGATGTCCACCTTTTTGACAACATTTGTAAAGGATCCTAAGAAAGGCATCGATTGGTCCTGGAGAGCATGCCAAGATAAACTCCTGGACACAGCGGGCCTTTGGCGAAAATTCTAGATATGGCCGAGGACGCCAGGCCTCGGGCACTCTGAATTCGCCGGACACACTCTCAAGTTGGGCCCAGAGAGCGATTATTTTTCTGCGAAATGCTAATGTAGCAATTTTGACTGAGAGACGCAGGTCCATACTCATTAAAACAGACCCTAAGCTAGGTGAGCTAGCCACTTCTGAAGCAGGCCCAATCGCGGAGGGTGATCTCTTCGGGGATCCCTTTGTCAAAGAACTTGCCAAGTCTGTCAATACATTTAACTCCTTAGACAAGGCCCAAGCATCAATAAAACGCATCTTCACCCCGCGTGTTTTTGGCGCGGCTGGTCGTGGCAGGGGGTGCTCGACCGGCAGACCCTTCAATAGAGCCTCCTATAAGCAAGGCGAGTCCCACAGAGGACAATACCAGGACTCTGACAAATTCAGGAACTTCTACCCGACCAGGTGTTTTCTCCGCCGACGCAGTGGCAGAGGCGGAGGACATGGTGGATAAAACAATCACAGAGGTGAGAGTTCAGAATGCGACGGGCGTGCGGTTGGGGGGCAGACCAGTATTTTCTTCACAATTGGTCTTTGCTTACCTCCGACGCTTGGGTTTAACAAACCGTCAGTGGGTTTCAAATAGAGTACTCAGGCCTACCCGAGCAACCCCTTCGACCCAAGTCTATAGCCTTTACTCAGGCTCAGAAGGTGCTAATCGACGACGAAATCTCAGACTTACTGCAGAAAGGGGCCATTACTCACTCCACTCTACATCCTTGGGGGTTCCTCAGCAACATTTTCTTAGTGGAAAAGCAGGATGGGGCCTACCGCCCTGTAATAAATCTCAAGGAGTTCAATGGGTGGCTCACTTACCACCATTTCAAAATGGAAGGTATTCACCTCCTACGGGATCTTCTTCAGGAAGGGTACTGGATGGTCCGCCTGGACCTGAAGGACGCCTACCTTATGATCCCGATTTTTGCACCGCACAGACGTTTTCTTCAGTTTCAGTAGAGCTCGCAGACTTACGAGTACACCTCCCTTCCTTTGGGCTGTCCTCCGCTACGTGGTGCTTAACCAAGGTGATGAAGCCGGTGGTGGAGCGCCTCCGATCAGAAGGCATCCGGTTGATATTTTATCTGGACGACATGCTCATCATAAGCAAATGTCCGCTGATGCTGGTGATCCACCTACAAAAGGCGGTGTCCCTCTTGGAGTCGCTAGGGTTTGTTATCAACGAGACCAAATCGGACTTCCTCCCTTCGCAGAGAATGCAGTTTCTGGGCTTTATGATTGACTCGGTGGCGGACACATTGTCTCTGCCCTCTTGGAAGCTATCCAAAATACGAGCTGAAGCGCACTCTGGCAAGGCCTACAATTTTGCTACGAAACTTAGCCAGGGCGGTAGGCCTTCTGTCGTCATCAATTCAAGCAATATTCCCAGGTCCCCTGCTCTACAGGGCCCTTCAACGTCTCAAAACTTTTCACTTGCGCAAAGGTCTTACCTACTCTCAAGATGTTCCCCTCACAGAGGAGGCCAGAACAGAGTTGCAATGGTGGATATATCATATGTAGGCCTGGAATGGCCTAGCAATATTCGGTTCCAAGCCAGATCTGGTAATAGAGTCCGATGCCAGTGGCTCGGGTTGGGGTGCGGGTTGCAGCAAAGTATCTACAGGCGGAAGATGGCCATGACTCATCTTCAGAAAGGACCCTCCACATCAACTCCTTGGAGTTGATGACAGGTTCATTTGCAGTGAAGTGTTAGACAAAGGACAAGGTCCAAAGCTGTGTTCTTCTCAAGATGGACAATGTGGCTGCAATACGCTACATCAACCATCTCGGTGGGACCCGATCCAAAGCGTTATCCAATTTAGCCCGCGATCTTTGGGAATATTGTCTGTCCAACCAGATATCCCTGTCAGCGGAGCACCTTCCAGGGTCGCCCAACCAGGTGGCAGATTGGTTCTCTAGCCACTGGAAGGACACCAGCCTATGGCAACTTCAACCCAGTATTTTCAGGGAAATCCATGCCCGATGGTGTCCGTTCTCAGTGGACCTCTTTGCCCCTCGGCTGAACACCCAAGTGAAACATTACTACAGCTGGCGACTAGATCCGGAGGCATTGGCAGTGGATGCTTTCCTTCAGGATTGGAGCAAGGAACAGGGTTATGCGTTTCTCCCCTTTGCGATGATCATGAGGTGATCAACCCAGGTGAGGAGACAACAGGCGGATCTGGTGGTGATTACCCCAGTCTGGAGGTCGCAAGCCTGGTATCCGGTTCTGATGGAACTTTCCAGGGATTTTCCAATCCCTCTACCCCTCAGTCCCGGTCTCCTCAAGGATCCTCAGGGGAATACTCACCGCCTTCTGGCCACAGGCAGTCTGCGGATCTGATGGGGGCGGACGTTGTCCACGTCCTAAACTTCTTAGCCTCACTGGCGAAAGAAGGGTTGGCTTATAGGTCAATTAATACCTTTCGTTCAGCGATCTCGGCAGGCCACGTTCCACTGGATAATCGCCCGATTGGGAAGCATCCTTTGGTCTGTAAACTATTGAGAGGTATCAGGTTATTGGTCCCTCCGGAGCCACGTTACTCAGTTTTGTGGGATGTGAACAAAGTTTTGAACCTGTTTCGATCGTAGCCATCCAACAAATATTTATCGAGGAAACAAATGTTAACTAAACTCGCAATCTTGCTGTGTTTAATTTCTTGTCGAAGGGTTTTGGACGTGCGGGCCTTAGATCTCACAGGCCGGGTTTTCACTCAGGATGGAGTTACCTTTCATATTTCTAGGCGTACTAAGTGCAGTTCACGTATCGTATCCTATCCTGCATTTCCAGACGTCCCTAAATTGTGTGTGGTTAGAGCGCTCAAAGCCCATGAGGTTGCAGCAAAAGATATACGCCCACAGTGCGTCAAACAGTTGTTTATTGCTCTTAAAAAAACACACGGGCGGTTTCGTCCCCATCTATTGCGAGATGGGTCCGCTGGGTTATGCAGGAAGCTTGCAAAGATATCTACCTCTTTGGAGCTCATTCTGTAAGGGGTGCAATGGCGTCCAAGGCTTTTTCCCTAGGGGCGCGACTCGAGGACATTCTGAATGCTGCGGACTGGTCCTTGGATTCTACCTTCAAAAGATTTTACTTTAAACCAGTGGTGTCACTAGCTTCTTTGGTGGTGGACAAGCTTTAATCTAGCCTAATCAAAAGCCTCCGCTCCTGACATAGAATGCAAAATTTCCTAGCAAACATGCTGGAAAGTTTCAATTCTATTAAGGACGCGGAGGTGAGGATTAGCCCATCTGGTCTTCATTCGAACCCTCCCAGAATTCTGTGTTTGTATGTTGAGTAAAATCTTTGCGATGAAAGTCCTGTACTATGACCTGTTGTTGATGATATTGATACTCTTACCAGTTGACAAGTTAAGTGATGTTAAAGTAGTTTCATAGGAGTTACTCCCCAGAGTTTGCTTAATTTCCTTATCTCTTAGGTTCGGATACTGGCAAGCAGGAATAATTTGAAGACTACCAAGAAGGGGTCGCAGGAAGAAAGAGGAAGATAGAGCGCCCACAGAGGAAGATATGAGGCGTCCTGTCATTGGATTGGCTGATACTGTGTGAGGACATTTCTGTTTCCATTTCCCTGTGTTCATGGGAAATGTGGTTCTAAATGTAAATTAGGATCCTTTGAAAGGCTGCTGGCTGGAGTACAATAAATGAAGAAAGATACAGCCTAACCCTCGCCTCCACGTCCTTAATAGAATTTAAACTTTCCTGCACGTTAGCTAGGAAATTTTGCAATGTCACATTGAAATCGGATAGATTTCACTGCACCACTCCCATGAGGCTTTCTTAGGTGGGGATGCCCACCCTACATGCATCACACCTGATGCAAGTATAATGTGGCATAGGGCTTTGAAATGCCATGCATATGCCTAGATGTGTCACTTTGAAAATATGGAGCAATGTGGTACAAGCTAGATCGCGCACAATGGTGCCATGGTGCAAGGGTGACATTCATACTGTGGCTCCATCTTTTCTGGGGAGTGAACCAATTAGCCTTCTTGGAGTGTTTTTTGCTGTGGATGTTCTTGAAGAGTGACATCACAGTTCCAGTAAAATAAAAATTTCTATCTTTATATGCTAAAGTGCTTATAGTACTTACACAATGGTGAAACTGACTAATTTGCAAGCATTGGGAGATGTGATGCTTTTGGGATCCTCCCTAACCTAGGGGGAGTACCAAACTTATGCCTTGAAAACAAAAAAGCACATCTTATTGAACAATTTAGTTGTGGTCGCATCCTCTTAGGACAAACCCAAACACAGTTATTGGCAAAAAAACATTCCCAACCAAAGGCCCTGCAAAGCATTATGGGATGAGATTAGCAGTGAGCAGTGAATATTATATAGTATACAATATCAAAAGAAAACTACAAAGAGCTGCAGTTCAACTGGTGGTTACTAGATGTACCTCACGAGTCAAATGCAAATGCTTGATGAAAGGGTTTCAATGGTTTTGCATTTGACTCGTGAGGGACATCTAGGGACGACCAGTGAAACTGCAGCTTGATGTAGGAATAATTTCAATGCTTTGCTTTTGACTCGTGAGGGACATCTAGGGACGACCAGTGGAACTGCAGCTTGATGTAAGAATAATTTCAATGCTTTGCATTTGACTCGTGAGGGACATCTAGTAACAACTAGGTGAACTGCAGCTCTTTGTAGAATTATTTTGATATTGGATACTATAATATTCACTGCCACTGCTAATCCATTGGTTATATGCTGTTAAGCATGTATAATTGCTTTTTCAAAGTGTCTGGGAATATTGTTGAGTTAGATGCTACACTACATGATTAAGCACAGTTCTGGTACTGTTCTATGTGCAAAGTGTAATTAGTACAAACTTTGCATAGTATTAAGCCCAGGGCTATTCTGGATATGTGGGTTGGTGCAGTGACTATCTGCTTGAGTCCAATGTTGTGAGGATCTCCAGGAGGGTGGGGGTGTTCTAGTCAATGGGATTGTCCAGGTGGAAGATGAGGTCTCTGAGCGGGATTAAGTCGGTGGATTTGAGAGCCTGGGGTGCGATGACATCTACAATATCATCTGTGAATAGGGTGACATGGGCCGGGGGGCTGTAGATGAGGGTGCTTGCTGAGTGTGGTGTTGGGCTTGGTGGGATCTGGAAGTGGAGGTGTTCCATGGTCGCCGTAGGGTCAAGAGAGTGCATGGTCACTCAGAGTGTGTTCTTGTAGATGATGGCAATGCCTCCTCCCTGGCCTTCGGGGGTGGTCCTTGCGGTTGATGTTGTAGCAGTCAGTGGTGGCGATGTCTGGTCTGGAGCAGAGGTTGGTCCAGGTTTACGTGAAGAAGGTGATGTCTGAAGAGTTGACGTTGAGGATGTCCCAGATTTCTGAGGTGTGTTGGTGGAGGTACCACACGTTGAAGTGGATGCAGTTGAGCCGATCAGTTGCGCTGTTGTTCTGCTGGGCAGTGACTGGCGCAGGTGTATTCTCAGTTTTGGCAGGTGAAAGGTTCAAGGGTATTCTTTGGTGATGCTAGATGGCAGGCAGCTTGGCGTACAGGGTTGAGTGTGAGGAGGGTCTAGCCTCATAGCGGTGGAGGGTCCAGGAGGCAGGGTCCCTGGCATTGGACGCGGTCCATGCGTGGGCGGCGCAGAATGACTTGCCTTTGGTACCCATTTGGCGCACCAGTGGCACATCCGCTGCGCATGGCCGCAGAGCAGCTGCCATTAAGTAGTACTGCGGGGGGCTGGTCATCTGGGAGGCAGGAAACCTCTGGGAGGGGACGGGTTAAGGGCGATTGCAGCATCAACGAGGGAGAGGAAAGGGGGAAAGGAACTGTACAAAAGCACATGAAAGACAACGCCAAACAAAGCAAAAAAAAAAGAAGAACAAAGCCAAAGGTAGAAAGCAACGGGGAAGAGCAGAAAGATGGACGGGAACAGCAGAACAGAGAGTCACGAGGGAAGTCAAGCAGCAAAGCAGTGACTCTCTACCACTGGACCAGTAACGTTGAGGGGCATGCAAGACCATGCGGGGAAAGGAGGGCTTCAAACACCTGACCTCAGGGTTAGAGGATCCAGCAGCAGCAGATAGCAGATGGGGACAGAATCAGCAGGTACCAGATGGAACTGCAGTGTGGGAAGAGCAAGTTCACTAAGGGATAATTCCCTGTACACCCAAAAGCTCACTACCAGGGGGCAAGGAAAGGCAGCACCATCTGGTTACCTCTTCCAGTCTAACAGTGGTGGCCTGATTCCATGTTCCCCAGTTCCCAAGCTTCATACCCAAGGGCCGGCCTCCGTGACACGGGCACCCGCTGCCAACAATGGCCGATCTCAGCAACTTGAGCCAGTTAGTAGAGTCCCCCACCAATCTTGAGCGGTGTCCTCGACAATGCACGTCCTCCGCAGGACAGAGATAGCTCTGGAGACAGTGTGCACCACCCACAGAAGCTAGGCCTGGGCCCAACACGACTTGCAGGCCGCCTCCGCTCCCTGTCCCACCTTCTCTTCACCTGGACATCGACACCAGGGCTCAATCTATCGCACACTCTTTGAATCTGTAAATCAGCCAGCAGGAGCCTCATCCGGGTGAAATTTCTCAAGCTTGGGTATGGCAGTCACCATCAGGTCTGCCGGGGAACCTCCCGATGAAAGTTCTGTATCAGGGCACCCTTAGGCACACAGTTACAGTGCCCCCACCACAAATGTCTGGCACAGCTCAGATGCCTCACCCTCCACAGCATTCGGCCAGCGACACATCCTCCTGCCTTTGGTGCAAAGAGGCGCAGCTCACCATTGGCAATCTCCTGCTTGTACCCCGGTGTAGTCGTGGGATGTGTTATGCAAAGCAGACCTTCCTACGTCGGTGCGCAGGAGCACCTCTACCGATCACAGCATCGAGGGGCGCCAGACGGTCTTCTCACACAGGTCAGCAACGTGTCTCCATGCAATCTGCCAGACTTCACCACCAGGTAAGGGCGATCGCTGAAGCCTCAATTTCCTGATGCGGCCCGCCTCCACCATCAGGCCACAGCAACTTCAGAGCACCTCCAACTCCGGGTCTTAGACAAAGGCCAAGCGAGAGCTACGGGCCCTGGAGACTGTCCACCCTTCAAGGCTTTGGCTGCCATGGAGTCGCAAGCCAAGCACAACAAAAAGTGATGCATTGTCCACGATTTTGCATTTCCTCTTTTGTTTAAGTGCAGGATGGGGGACCGTCCTGCGCATAAACAATCATAGGCAATTTGCTGTTTATATGTGAAAAACAAGGAGAACTAAAGCATTTTTCCTCAGTCCGCTTTTTTTAAGATCAGGTTTTCCCTGATTTTAATTTTGGCACTGCCTCCTATTTAAGTTGCTCTTGTAAATAGGGGGCAGTGTCAAAATCAATGGGTGTTGCCGTGGAACGCCCACCACAGCACCCATTGCCCGCCTCTTTCACGCTAAGTTTAGCATTAAAGTTGGCATTATTTATAGGCAGCATTATGCCACAAGGCACATTTACAAGAACTTAATGCCGCAGTAGCGTACATTTTTAGACATTATGGCATTTTTTTATTGCCTTATGTTATAAAAGGGGTAGCTTGGCGCCGAGCGGGTAGGCTAAACTCTGGAGCAATGTGTAAAGCATCTGCTCATCCCACACTCAAGGCGACACCCTTGGCACACAACAGAAGAGACTCCAAACCAGGTTGTATAAAAATAACTTGTGTATTAGGTAAAACACATTGTAGAACCATCACAGGTACATATACATTGTGCAAATCAGCACCAGGTAGCAATTTACAGGGGATTATGTACAGGGCAGCGCCAATCAGGTTGCTGCCAGAACCATTTCAAAGTACAAATCGTAAATGCAACCATCAGTAGTAAAGGTATAACAGCCAGGACCTACTGGCCAGACCATGCACTTAGCGACATTGCCATAAGCATTAGGCCTAAACATAAGGCATCATCACATTAGTCATAAGTTATAAAACACTAGCAGCCCGTCCCGACGTTGTCCGGGTATGAATTGTTACCGGCCAGTAGTATATTGTTATTTAGGATTTCGTTTTGATAGCATTTCTTATCTGTGACAGGCCTGTGAAACGCTCCGATTCACAGTGCACTGCTGATGCACTTAAGAGGGCGCGTTCAGTAGTGTGTGAACTCGAGTTTCCCTTCTTTATTTTTCCTTGCAATATTATATAGCGCGAACTCGACAACATGGCATGAGCACAATTTACATTACAGAAGAACACATTAATTTGTGGTAGGCATGGGGAGACACAGCGATTTGCCTGGAATCACAGGATGTTGAGCTGATGCCGAGATTCAAACATAGCTCCCCAGCTCTAAAGTTCGCAATTCTAGAACTTGTGGCGGGAGGTGTGTCTGAAAGTGTATGTCGGTGCTGGCCATCAATGAGAGAGACCTGTGCATTTTTCAAATCGGTGGTGAAAAAATATGAGTATGTTGCTGGAGATGTGGGCCGCCGTCCCACCAATGTACTTACCGGGGAGGGTAAACACCCATTTTTCCGCAACTTTCTTTCCGCATACCATCACTCCGCATACTTTCATTACGAAAGTACCATGACTCCGCAATGCCATTATAACGCATGGCTTTACATTTTATATGTTTTTACCACGCATACATTTGTTTTGGGGTACTGAGGTATATTTTTTGGGGTGTTTGGGTATTTTTAGGGTTCAGGGATAGGTTTGGGTTTTCGGGTACAGGGTATATTTATAGGGTTAAGATGGGTTAGTGTTTAAGGGTGTTGGGGTATTTTAAGGAGTAAGGGTGGATTATGATTATGGGGTGCAGGGGTATTTAAAGGGAGCAGGGTGGACATGTACAGAACCTGGGAAGAGCTGGAATGTACAGAACCTGGGAAGAAAAAACAATGACATTTTTGGCACAACATTCGCTTTCTTTTTTACCCGTAATCCCACACCCAGAGCACACAATATAAGACATGGCAGAACGTAAATCAACAGTTGATGGACAGAATGCATAACAACGTCATACATTCACTCCAGTACAGAGATGTGGGCCTAACTCTATCGTTTTTTTGCACTCTACACCACCCCAGTTCAGACATGACCATATGAAAATCAGCCTTGAACATGTGCCTCATGGGAATAGTCCAGCCCGAACTGCCAAGCCATGTCTTCCCTGGACCGGAATTAAGCATCCTAGGACCAGTTACTGACTATCATTAGTCTTCAACCAGGATAGCTTGACTCCAGTGGTCTGGAGAGCATGGGACTAACGTCTGAGCATACCCATCCCACTCGGGGTGACAAATGCAAAAACAACAGTTGATGGACAGAATGCAGAACAATGTCATACATTCACCCCAATACAGAGATCTGGGCCTAAATCCATCGTTTTTTTGCACTCCACACCACCCCAGTTCAGACATGGCCATATGCAAATCGGCCTTGACCCTGTGCCTCATGGGAACAGTCCAGCCCGTAGGGCAGAACGTACTACACGCCCCCAGCATTTGTCACGCCCCCAGCACACGCCCACAGCACAACGCAGACACGCCCACAAGGGACTACTTTGCTGGCATGGTTATTTTACCTTTTAAATGTATATGGTGGGCGTCTGCATAGCCTATGTCCTTCAGCTGCAACTGCCCTTTCCAACGCTGTATTGGGTGTTGTGATTGGTGCTGTGGTTCCTGAGATTACCCGCCGCAAAGGTTTGGGCTCTCTCTTTATTATATTAGTATAGATAATCAGGCATGAACCTGGAACATCCTAGGAAAACACTAGGTCAGAAATACATTAAGCCTAACCATATTAGCATCTTATGGGCCTAAAATACACATCATGCATAACTTTAGGCTTCAACCTGTGGGCATAACCTCATTAGCATGAATCACATTATACATAAACATGTGAGCATCGAGGCATCATCAGCATAAAAGTATTAGGCATACCCACATTAGCTCAGGCATGGAATTAAAACATCATTGTATGACATTAAGCCTCACCTTAGGCATAACTACAACACAATCAGCATGGGGCATAACACATGAGACATTGCAATAGGCACATGAGCATGAAGTGTAAAACATATTATGCATAACATCAGCACCTTATTGGCATCAACAACATTAGCAGGGCGCCCCCTAGAACAATGTCCTGACCATAGGGCAGAGGCAACACCTGGCATTCCGAATAACATGCCCACTACTGCCGATTAGTCTCTTGCGCCACTGCGCCTGGGAGCCCCTACTCTGGGACTCTCAAAGCCAGAATGTGCCACGTTGCAGCTGGCCGCTTCAGCGGTGCAGCTGTGGAAAATGAGGCCACCAAGTCACTGGCACTTACTGGGCGTTGGGGGAGCCTCGCTCTGGGACTCTACAAACTAAGCAATCAAAAATGCCCCAGAACGTTGCAACTGCCCACTGTCCGGCGGGGTAGTTGTATAAAGTAAAGTCAGTCGCTGGTCCGTGTGATCGCCCTGTACTTTGCAGAAGCGGTCGCTCCCCTCACCGCCTCCTCACCCGGTATCGTAGCGTAGCGCTTTTACTCTACAAAGTGCTCCTTCTACCTCTAGCCTCTGTTGCTAATTTGCGCATTGTATTGCTAGCCTCTGTTGCTCATTTGCACATTGTATTGCTCTATGTATTATTGATTGCTTAGTGCAGCTGAGTGCATTTACATTTGCTGAGTAATCATTGACTGCTGACTGACTGATAGCGCTCTGACTCTACCAAGCACCCTTCGTACCGCTAGCCTCTGTAGCTCATTTGCGCACTGCTGGGCTTCGCATTGCTTCGTAAAATACTGACTGTTGAGTGCATTTTATTCTATCTGCTGCCAAATTTCATAGCGCTTCTTAGCTTACTATTGCGCTTTGAACCGCCTGCCACTGCTGCATTATTCTCCCCCATAGCGCTCCATTGTTGATACTACTTTTGCCCTATCTCGCCCTGCCCTGCAGCTATTGTTATTGTTGCTGCCATTTAGTTTACTGGGCCATCCCACACCGCCCCTCCACCTCGCTCCCGCCTCCCAGCTGCCCCTCCCACCCACTGAAGCTACACGCCGTCCGCGACCACGAGGAGAGCTGTGATCGCCCTGTCCTTTGCAGAAGCGGTCGCTCCCCTCACCGCCTCCTCACCCGGTATCGTAGCGTAGCGCTTTTACTCTACAAAGTGCTCCTTCTACCTCTAGCCTCTGTTGCTCATTTGCGCATTGTATTGCTAGCCTCTGTTGCTCATTTGCGCATTGTATTGCTCTGTGTATTATTGATTGCTTAGTGCAGCTGAGTGCATTTACATTTGCTGAGTGATCATTGACTGCTGACTGACTGATAGCGCTCTGACTCTACCAAGCACCCTTCGTACCGCTAGCCTCTGTAGCTCATTTGCGCACTGCTGGGCTTCGCATTGCTTTGTAAAATATTGACTGTTGAGTGCATTTTATTCTATCTGCTGCTAAATTTCGTAGCGCTTCTTAGCTTACTATTGCGCTTTGAACCGCCTGCCACTGCTGCATTGTTCTCCCCCATAGCGCTCCATTGTTGATACTACTTTTGCCCTATCTCGCCCTGCCCTGCAGCTTTTGTTATTGTTGCTGCTTGCTGCCATTTTGTTTACTGGGCCGTCCCACACCGCCCCTCCACCTCGCTCCCGCCTCCCAGCTGCCCCTCCCACGCTCCGCCCCCCTCCACTCTCCATTTAAGACATATGGACCTACGCGCAGCATCCACGTGCTGCGGTCACGCCGAAGGTGCGCCAAAGGTAAGCCCGTCTACGCCGGTCCGCGCCTGGACCGCGCCCAGCGCCAGACCCCATGGCCCCCGAAAAGCCCATCCCGCCTGCATCACATACAACGCCACTACCCTCTCTGCCCTTAACATCGGCAGACTCCATAACTGCTACCAAGCCGCCCCAGGACACACCCATGGACCATTCACCTGCTATTCCTGCAAGTTTACCTGCGTCCGAACCCTCTCCAAATCCACTGACACTAAACGGAACACCGACTCCAATCACCTAAAATGCATCCTTCTCAACACCCGTTCTGTCCACAGTCACGCCATCCAACTCTGGAATCTACTTGACACCACAGCTCCGGACGTCGCCTTTCTCACCGAAACATGGATGAACGCTTCATCTACGCCCGACGTCGCAATAGCCATCCCTGAAGGCTACAAGATCATCCGCAAGGACCGCACCAACCAGATAGGAGGAGGCATTGCCATTGTTCACAAAAACACCATCCGCATCACGACCAGTTCCGATGACAACCTCGCAACAGCCGAACACCTTCACTTCCCGATCCACATCGACTCCAAGACCACACTCAGAGGAACCCTCATCTACAGGCCACCAGGACCCCGTACACAATTCTGCGAAGACATCACTGACTTCATCAGCCCACACGCCCTCCCCTCCGAAGACTATCTCCTTCTAGGAGACCTCAACTTCCATCTGGAAAAGAACAACGATAACAACACTACCACCCTTTTGGACAACCTCGCAAACCTTGGGCTTAATCAAATTGTCAACACCCCAACCCACTGTGCAGGACACACGCTTGACCCAATCTTCTCATCTAGCAAATACATCTCCTTCAAACACACCACAGCTCTCCATTGGACAGACCACAGCTGTGTACACTTCAACTACCGAAAAACTATAACCCATAACAACCCACAACAAATTCCTCGCAGAAACTGGAACAAGATCACCACCGACCAGCTTCTCACATCACTCAACCAAAACCCTCCCACCAATCCGTCAGACCCTAACCAAGCAGCCACCAACCTTGCACAATGGATAACCCACAGCGCTGACGAATTAGCACCCGTGAGAAACAATCCAACCAAACAAGGCCACAAAAAAGCCCCCTGGTTCAATGAGGATCTTAAGATATCCAAGAAGACATGCCGAACCCTCGAGAAAGCCTGGAGAAAAAACCCATCCACCGAAAACCTAACCACTTTCAAGAACGCCACCCGTAAACACCACCAACTGATCCGTTCCGCCAAGAAATCAGCATTCAAAGATCGACTCGACAACAACGCCCACAGCAGCAAGGAACTATTCAACATCGTAAAAGAATTTACCAACCCCTCAGCCGGCACCAACGACATCACTCCCTCCCAAGACCTCTGCGACTCCCTAGCATCTTTCTTTCACAACAAAATTGCCCACATTCACAACAGCTTCGTAAACCAGCCAAGCGATCAGTCCACCCCATCCACCTCTGAACTGAAACCCTCCCCAAACAACCTTTGCACCTGGAACCCAGTCACCACTGAAGACACCATCCGCCTGATGAACTCCATCCACTCAGGATCGCCTACAGACCCTTGTCCCCACCATATTTTCAACAAAGCAGACTCCATCATCGCACCCCATCTTCGAGACGTCATCAACTGCTCCTTCAACTCTGCTACCTTCCCTGAGAGCTGGAAACACGCCAAACTCAGCGCTCTCCTGAAGAAACCCACGGCAGACCCCACTGAACTTAAGAACTACCGCCCTATCTCGCTCCTCCCATTCCCTGCCAAAGTCATTGAAAAAGCTGTCAACAGTCAACTCGCCGCCTCCCTTGAATCCAACAAATCCCTCGACTCATCAAAATCCGGATTCCGAGCCAAACACAGCACCGAAACCGCCCTCATCGCAGCAACAGACGACATCCGAACGCTGCTGGACAATGGAGAAACGGTCGCCCTCATCCTGCTCGACCTCTCCGCAGCCTTCAACACAGTCTGTCATAACACCCTCATACAACAACTAAGCAACATCGGAATACAAGGAAAAGCATTGGAATGGATCATCTCGTTCCTCTCCGGGAGAACCCAGAGAGTCCGTCTTCCTCCCTTCAGATCAGAGGCCTCCGAAGTCATCTGCGACGTACCTCAAGGTTCCTCACTTAGCCCCACACTCTTCAACGTATACATGAGTCCCCTCGCATCCATCGCTCGCCAACACAACCTCAACATCATCTCCTACGCAGACGACACCCAGTTGATCCTCTCCCTCACCAAAGACCCGAACACCGCCAAAACGAACCTACATGAAGGAATGAAAGAAGTAGCCGAGTGGATGAAAAGCAGCCGCCTAAAACTAAACTCGGACAAAACGGAAGTCCTCATACTTGGATCGTCCCCCCTCCGCTTGGGATGACTCATGGTGGCCACCAGCACTGGGAAATGCCCCCACACCTACGAACCACGCACGGAACCTGGGCTTCATCCTGGACTCCTCCCTATCCATGTCCAGACAGGTCAGCGCCGTCTCTTCGTCTTGCTTCAACATCCTACGTATGCTCAAAAAAGTCTTCCGCTGGATCCCCACCGAAACTAGAAAGACGGTCACCCACGCACTAGTCACCAGCCGATTAGACTACGGAAACGCACTGTATGCCGGAACCACAGCCAAACTTCAGAAAAGACTCCAACGCATCCAAAACGCCTCAGCCAGACTCATCCTAGACATCCCCCGCAAAGCTCACATTTCCAGTCACCTGAGAGACCTCCACTGGCTTCCTGTCAGCAAAAGAATAACGTTCCGTCTCCTCACCCACGCACACAAAGCCCTCTACGACCTAGGGCCCGAATGCCTCAACACGCGCCTTTCCTTCTACACCCCCACCCGCGAACTTAGATCGTCCAATCAAGCCCTCGCCACAATACCATGCATCCACAGATCCACCATGGGGGGAAGATCCTTCTCCTTCTTAGCGGCCAAAACATGGAACTCTCTCCCCTCCCACCTTCGCCTCACTCAGAACCACCTCTCTTTCAGAAAACAACTCAAAACCTGGATTTTCGATAAATAACCTCCCCCTTCCCTCAAGCGCCTTGAGACCCTATGGGTGAGTAGTGCGCTATATAAATGCCAAACTTGAACTTGAACTTGTTGGAGCCCCCTCCGGGACTCTGAAATTGAAGTTTTGCCCCAAAACGTCACAGCAGCCCGCAACTGTGGTGCTGCTGTGGGTCCCAACAGAGTACTGGCACGTTGGAGTCCCCCTATTGGGACTCTAAAGTTCAATAATGCCCCCAAAAGAATACAGGCACCATGGAGCAATTGGGAGCCCCACTCCGAGACTCCTGGTGACCAGATTGTCACTACATTGCAGCTGCCCACCGCCGCGGTGCAGCTGTACAGGGAGACCAGCTTGGGCACTTCTGGGACCACCCCCGGTCCCCTCAGTACTTCCCAGAGCCCCCACACACTCACCGGGACTCTTCTTCGTCCGGCTGCAGGCTCAGTGGCGTCTCCGGCTCGCGCAGGGCTCTCCTACACACGGGAGTCCTGCTCAAGAAGACGCCGATTCCTGGACTCCTCCTGCACAGGTCCCAGGCACCGATAGTGTGGCTCGGTTGGACCCGCTCCCACGTTCTCCTGCTGCAGGCTTGGCACACGCAAGCGGGGTGGGCTCCCGCCGTGCCCAGGCTCTTCTTGCTGGCACACGCGGGGTTCTCACTGACCTTCGGCAGGCCTGCTCGCCATCAGCAGCGCCGCACCCCACTTGGCTTCACCTGGGCCCCCTTCTGGGACCCGAGACACCCTCCAGGCGGTTTCTGGGCATGCCCACAACCAGGCAGAGGTGCCTTTCTTCCATGTCATGCCTGGGAAGCTGCTGTGATTTATTTTCTGTTAGCGGAAATATGCGGGGTAGGCTCCTGCTAAAATAATAAAGCGAAAAACACAGGGTGGCACCTGCGAAAAAGGTGAAAAACCGCTGTTCTGCAGGCAGCCCAGGGGGGAAGTCCCACATGCCGGGATTCCCTCGTAGCACGCTGGCGCTGCAGACACTAGCTCCTTTCTTCCTTGAGGGTTAAAGCATGGCGCACACGGGGTGCTGACAAGCAGGCACAGGCTGGAATAAAGTTTTAGCACTCACAAGGCGCTAAGGTCCAGGAAAGCAGAAAAGCACAGTCAATGCTGGGCAAGATCAGCAGGAAGTGGGTAGCTCATCAGATCTGAAATAAACAGGTTAGTGTTAGATTCCTTTTTTTTTTTTTATATTCCAAGACCTTTATTCATCATGTATGAAATCTATAACACAGCTCAGTGCCTACAACCTTAAAAAAGGCCGGCAGTGTCTTAGACAAATATTTGCATATCGTTTGAAAATGTAGCAATAGTATAGTTACACAGCAAGCTGCCTACAACCCTTCCGGGCCGGCTGTGTCAACAGTTACTGAGGTCTTGGCTTTTATTTACTGTGGAACACAAAACGTAAACCAACTTGAATCAGTCCGCTACCGCACTCCGTCTCCTCCCAACATTGTTATCAAATGTGGTTGAAAAGTGCCTATCCATTAAAACAAGTCACAATATTTACAGCAGTTGCATCGTTGCACATGTCGAAATAGCTTTCACACCCAATAATCCTTTGGCCTGGATCTAGCTGGTAACATTTCTTCATATGTGCGCAATGTATCGTGGCAATAAGTCATATCCCTGAGCCAGTGCTTGACTGTTGGCACCTTTTTACTCCCCCAGCACATTGATACTCTGCGTTTAGCCAAGAGCAGGGCTACTGCGTAAAACCTGCGTGGCATTGGCTTCATCTTTCCCAACAAACCCAGGAGACAACAGCGAATAGTGCACTCTAGGCGCATCCCCACCATTGTGGACAGCGTGGGAGTAACTTTCAACCAATAGGCCTGGATTTTCTCACAATACCAGGCTAAATGTACAAAGTCACCATGCTGAAAGTGACAGTGTTTGCAGTTCGCGTCTTCCCTGAGACCGTACTTATGCAAAGAAACTGGGGTGTAATATGCTTGGTGCAGGTATTTAAAGTGAATTATGCGCAAGTTACAATTCGGCGTTAGGAGTGTGGTTAGCATGCATGCGGTTTCCCAGTCTTTGTCAGTAAGGGGGTCCTCCAATATCAGGTTCCATCGTTCTCTAGCTTTAGCAGAGGTATGCCCTATCTATGTTTGGGCGGATGCATAAAGTCGGGATACTAGATGAGATATGTTAGGGGACGCTATGAGCAACTGCAATGTGTCCAGGATGGGTGGTTCCTCAGGGAAAGTAGGATCGAGACGCCGAAGTGCCACTTTTAATCTATGAAACGTGAATTGAAATAACAGGGACGAGTTTTGTATATAGGCTAGGTCAGCTTCTCTGAGGAAAGTTCCTTCTTTAAATAAATCCCCCATTGAGACCAGTCCTACTTGTGCTAAGTGACTAATACCCACCGGCTCTGCTGTCACCGATAATGCTGGATGGTCATGTAGGGGAAGGGCTGGAGCATAAAGTGGTAATTTGTGGGTTAACTGTCCTAGCTTCCTCCATGCTGCTTTAGTAGCATCTATGGTATTGATGTCCCTATCATGAAGTGGTGGTCTGTCGTGTGTTATAATGGCATCCAGCGGAATGGGATCCGCATCTCCCTCCTCAACAGCTACATGGGACATGTATTGGGTTCTATGAAACCAAAAGGCTGCATATTGTGCCTGAGCACAAAGATAGTATAGGAAGAAATCTGGGACTCCCCACCCACATTTGGCCGTTGGAAAGTTTTGCATAGCAGCACCCCTGCGCATCAGTAGGCGTCGTCTGCGACTCCGCATCCGTCTTCGGCGTTGTGGTCTCGGGATGACGTCGTTGGAGCACTTAGATGCCGCCATCGCGCGCTGACGTTAGTTCTTCTTTTTTCCGCGCCAGTAACGCAGACCCGGAAAGAGCAGTACTCCTTAGTCACTTTTTGACTAACTTTTTTCGATCTATTTTAGATCTTCTCGAGTCGTTATCGACTCCATTGCCAGTAGGGAAGGCCGGGTTCAAGCCATGTGACGACTGTAACCGACTGATGTCGGTTATCGACCCCCACCGTCGGTGCCTTTATTGCCTCGGGCCGACCATGATGACAAGTCGTGCCCCGACTGCCGGGCCTTGACGTCGAAAGCTAGGTGGGAGCGGTCCCGTAAGTGACTCGAGATCCGGCAGTCGGCCCGTGCCGCTCTAGGTCCCGGTCCAGGAGGAGGTCGAGGGACCGGTCGCAGGGCCAAGGTCATCATAGCTCGGCGAGTCGACACTACTCGTCGGGTTCGAAGTCCTCAGGTAAGTCGAGGCACAAGAAGTCGAAGAGGTGACATGGCACTCCTCCTGGCACAGCAGACTTCACTCCAGCAAAGGTCTCTCACTGGCCCTGTTGACAGCAGAGGGGTCGAGATGGGCACAGGGGCCAGCACGCAGGCCCTTGTGGCGGTACCTCTTGGCAGAGTGTCCCCTCCAAATCAAAGTCCAAGCACGCACAGCCCCCCCACATTGAGTCTCAGCTCCTCTACATATACACCCCTCACCCTACCTACCAGAAAGGGCCAGAAGCTTCTGGAAGGGTCTCCGGGGAAACCGGTCCCAACTGGTTTTTGGGGAGTTGTAGAGCACCCTGTCTGCCAGACTTCCCTCCTCCCTTCATGAGCTGGGGTCTGGGAGACAGACACACCCCAGCGAGCGGAGCTAGCATTCCATACAGCAGGCACACAGCACACCGAAATGCCAAGGTTTAAAAGTGGCATTTCCACAATTGTGAAAATAAATCTGTGCACACCATTGCACAGCATTTAATATTTCCATCTCCCACATACCAAACATGGCCTACAGATTTTCTACCATGGGGAGATATCCCATAAGGGGGGGGAGGGGGGTTCCTAGTGTAAGCCTATGGAAGGCAGAAAGCACACGCACTTTGCTCTGCCAACCAGCGCTAAAGTGTCCAGAGTCCTGAAACTACCAACCTTATGTCAGGAAAAAACTAGGGGGAAAGAAAAAAAGTTTTGGGATGACCCTGCAAGCAGGGCCAAGTCCAACATCCTATTTACAAGTTGCCGCTAACTGCAGTTAACAGCACTTGCCCCAGTATTGGAACTTTCATAGATTACCATAGCTTGTATCATTCCCCATCGTCGGAATGGGAGTCTCGGTAACAAAAATAACATAGCAGTAGGTACAAAGAGAAAGAAAAAGGCCTAGGCCTCGTTCCCTTTTGTAGCATATCCACCTCTATTTGTAAAAGAGACCAAACTAAGCATCAGCCAATCAGAAGAGCCTCACCCCATAGAACCCTCCTGAAGGAACCTCAGAGCCTCAGATTTTCTACCGCACGTCGTGCTTAGGGAGTCTCCTTTGAGCTCTCCTCATTTCTAGTCTTTTTGAGGATTTTTTCAACTTTTTTCTTCAGGAGTGTTAGGTATTTCTTCTGAGATGTCTGACAAGGAGAGGAAAGCCCTTTTCAAGTCATGTTTCACCTGTGGCAAGAAAAGGCTGTATGTGGAAGACAGATGATTCAGAAAAGGGGGTGGTGATGAACAGAGTGCCTGAATTAAGCAGACCACTCTTACCCAGTCCAAAGATCAGGGCTTGATCCATCACCGTTTTTTAGCGCCATCAGCAGCGCCGCACCCCACTTGGCTTCACCTGGGCCCCCTTCTGGGACCCGAGACACCCTCCAGGCGGTTTCTGGGCATGCCCACAACCAGGCAGAGGTGCCTTTCTTCCATGTCATGCCTGGGAAGCTGCTGTGATTTATTTTCTGTTAGCGGAAATATGCGGGGTAGGCTCCTGCTAAAATAATAAAGCGAAAAACACAGGGTGGCACCTGCGAAAAAGGTGAAAAACCGCTGTTCTGCAGGCAGCCCAGGGGGGAAGTCCCACATGCCGGGATTCCCTCGTAGCACGCTGGCGCTGCAGACACTAGCTCCTTTCTTCCTTGAGGGTTAAAGCATGGCGCACACGGGGTGCTGACAAGCAGGCACAGGCTGGAATAAAGTTTTAGCACTCACAAGGCGCTAAGGTCCAGGAAAGCAGAAAAGCACAGTCAATGCTGGGCAAGATCAGCAGGAAGTGGGTAGCTCATCAGATCTGAAATAAACAGGTTAGTGTTAGATTCCTTTTTTTTTTTTTATATTCCAAGACCTTTATTCATCATGTATGAAATCTATAACACAGCTCAGTGCCTACAACCTTAAAAAAGGCCGGCAGTGTCTTAGACAAATATTTGCATATCGTTTGAAAATGTAGCAATAGTATAGTTACACAGCAAGCTGCCTACAACCCTTCCGGGCCGGCTGTGTCAACAGTTACTGAGGTCTTGGCTTTTATTTACTGTGGAACACAAAACGTAAACCAACTTGAATCAGTCCGCTACCGCACTCCGTCTCCTCCCAACATTGTTATCAAATGTGGTTGAAAAGTGCCTATCCATTAAAACAAGTCACAATATTTACAGCAGTTGCATCGTTGCACATGTCGAAATAGCTTTCACACCCAATAATCCTTTGGCCTGGATCTAGCTGGTAACATTTCTTCATATGTGCGCAATGTATCGTGGCAATAAGTCATATCCCTGAGCCAGTGCTTGACTGTTGGCACCTTTTTACTCCCCCAGCACATTGATACTCTGCGTTTAGCCAAGAGCAGGGCTACTGCGTAAAACCTGCGTGGCATTGGCTTCATCTTTCCCAACAAACCCAGGAGACAACAGCGAATAGTGCACTCTAGGCGCATCCCCACCATTGTGGACAGCGTGGGAGTAACTTTCAACCAATAGGCCTGGATTTTCTCACAATACCAGGCTAAATGTACAAAGTCACCATGCTGAAAGTGACAGTGTTTGCAGTTCGCGTCTTCCCTGAGACCGTACTTATGCAAAGAAACTGGGGTGTAATATGCTTGGTGCAGGTATTTAAAGTGAATTATGCGCAAGTTACAATTCGGCGTTAGGAGTGTGGTTAGCATGCATGCGGTTTCCCAGTCTTTGTCAGTAAGGGGGTCCTCCAATATCAGGTTCCATCGTTCTCTAGCTTTAGCAGAGGTATGCCCTATCTATGTTTGGGCGGATGCATAAAGTCGGGATACTAGATGAGATATGTTAGGGGACGCTATGAGCAACTGCAATGTGTCCAGGATGGGTGGTTCCTCAGGGAAAGTAGGATCGAGACGCCGAAGTGCCACTTTTAATCTATGAAACGTGAATTGAAATAACAGGGACGAGTTTTGTATATAGGCTAGGTCAGCTTCTCTGAGGAAAGTTCCTTCTTTAAATAAATCCCCCATTGAGACCAGTCCTACTTGTGCTAAGTGACTAATACCCACCGGCTCTGCTGTCACCGATAATGCTGGATGGTCATGTAGGGGAAGGGCTGGAGCATAAAGTGGTAATTTGTGGGTTAACTGTCCTAGCTTCCTCCATGCTGCTTTAGTAGCATCTATGGTATTGATGTCCCTATCATGAAGTGGTGGTCTGTCGTGTGTTATAATGGCATCCAGCGGAATGGGATCCGCATCTCCCTCCTCAACAGCTACATGGGACATGTATTGGGTTCTATGAAACCAAAAGGCTGCATATTGTGCCTGAGCACAAAGATAGTATAGGAAGAAATCTGGGACTCCCCACCCACATTTGGCCGTTGGAAAGTTTTGCATAGCAGCACCCCTGCGCATCAGTAGGCGTCGTCTGCGACTCCGCATCCGTCTTCTGCGTTGTGGTCTCGGGATGACGTCGTTGGAGCACTTAGATGCCGCCATCGCGCGCTGACGTTAGTTCTTCTTTTTTCCGCGCCAGTAACGCAGACCCGGAAAGAGCAGTACTCCTTAGTCACTTTTTGACTAACTTTTTTCGATCTATTTTAGATCTTCTCGAGTCGTTATCGACTCCATTGCCAGTAGGGAAGGCCGGGTTCAAGCCATGTGACGACTGTAACCGACTGATGTCGGTTATCGACCCCCACCGTCGGTGCCTTTATTGCCTCGGGCCGACGATGATGACAAGTCGTGCCCCGACTGCCGGGCCTTGACGTCGAAAGCTAGGTGGGAGCGGTCCCGTAAGTGACTCGAGATCCGGCAGTCGGCCCGCGCCGCTCTAGGTCCCGGTCCAGGAGGAGGTCGAGGGACCGGTCGCAGGGCCAAGGTCATCATAGCTCGGCGAGTCGACACTACTCGTCGGGTTCGAAGTCCTCAGGTAAGTCGAGGCACAAGAAGTCGAAGAGGTGACATGGCACTCCTCCTGGCACAGCAGACTTCACTCCAGCAAAGGTCTCTCACTGGCCCTGTTGACAGCAGAGGGGTCGAGATGGGCACAGGGGCCAGCACGCAGGCCCTTGTGGCGGTACCTCTTGGCAGAGTGTCCCCTCCAAATCAAAGTCCAAGCACGCACAGCCCCCCCACATTGAGTCTCAGCTCCTCTACATATACACCCCTCACCCTACCTACCAGAAAGGGCCAGAAGCTTCTGGAAGGGTCTCCGGGGAAACCGGTCCCAACTGGTTTTTGGGGAGTTGTAGAGCACCCTGTCTGCCAGACTTCCCTCCTCCCTTCATGAGCTGGGGTCTGGGAGACAGACACACCCCAGCGAGCGGAGCTAGCATTCCATACAGCAGGCACACAGCACACCGAAATGCCAAGGTTTAAAAGTGGCATTTCCACAATTGTGAAAATAAATCTGTGCACACCATTGCACAGCATTTAATATTTCCATCTCCCACATACCAAACATGGCCTACAGATTTTCTACCATGGGGAGATATCCCATAAGGGGGGGGAGGGGGGTTCCTAGTGTAAGCCTATGGAAGGCAGAAAGCACACGCACTTTGCTCTGCCAACCAGCGCTAAAGTGTCCAGAGTCCTGAAACTACCAACCTTATGTCAGGAAAAAACTAGGGGGAAAGAAAAAAAGTTTTGGGATGACCCTGCAAGCAGGGCCAAGTCCAACATCCTATTTACAAGTTGCCGCTAACTGCAGTTAACAGCACTTGCCCCAGTATTGGAACTTTCATAGATTACCATAGCTTGTATCATTCCCCATCGTCGGAATGGGAGTCTCGGTAACAAAAATAACATAGCAGTAGGTACAAAGAGAAAGAAAAAGGCCTAGGCCTCGTTCCCTTTTGTAGCATATCCACCTCTATTTGTAAAAGAGACCAAACTAAGCATCAGCCAATCAGAAGAGCCTCACCCCATAGAACCCTCCTGAAGGAACCTCAGAGCCTCAGATTTTCTACCGCACGTCGTGCTTAGGGAGTCTCCTTTGAGCTCTCCTCATTTCTAGTCTTTTTGAGGATTTTTTCAACTTTTTTCTTCAGGAGTGTTAGGTATTTCTTCTGAGATGTCTGACAAGGAGAGGAAAGCCCTTTTCAAGTCATGTTTCACCTGTGGCAAGAAAAGGCTGTATGTGGAAGACAGATGATTCAGAAAAGGGGGTGGTGATGAACAGAGTGCCTGAATTAAGCAGACCACTCTTACCCAGTCCAAAGATCAGGGCTTGATCCATCACCGTTTTTTAGCTCACTGCACCATCCCAGCTCAGAACTTGGCTATATGCAAATTAGTCTGTTCCTGTCCCAGTGCATGATGGGAACAGGGCAAACCAAACTACCAAGCCAATTCTTGTACTGGGAAGGAAACAAGCTTCCGGGGACCGGTTTCTGCCATTTCAGGCGTCGTCGGCCCGGCTTGCTTGAATCCTGATGGTGCAATGAGCAAGGGACTCACATCTGAGTATACCCTTCCACGCTTATGGTGGACAAAATGATTCAGAAAAGGGGGTGGTGATGAACAGAGTGCCTGAATTAAGCAGACCACTCTTACCCAGTCCAAAGATCAGGGCTTGGTCCATCACCGTTTTTTAGCTCACTGCACCATCCCAGCTCAGAACTTGGCTATATGCAAATTAGTCTGTTCCTGTCCCAGTGCATGATGGGAACAGGGCAAACCAAACTACCAACCCAATTCTTGTACTGGGAAGGAAACAAGCTTCCGGGGACCGGTTTCTGCCATTTCAGGCATCGTCGGCCCGGCTTGCTTGAATCCTGATGGTGCAATGAGCAAGGGACTCACATCTGAGTATACCCTTCCACGCTTATGGTGGACAAAATGATTCAGAAAAGGGGGTGGTGATGAACAGAGTGCCTGAATTAAGCAGACCACTCTTACCCAGTCCAAAGATCAGGGCTTGATCCATCACCGTTTTTTAGCTCACTGCACCATCCCAGCTCAGAACTTGGCTATATGCAAATTAGTCTGTTCCTGTCCCAGTGCATGATGGGAACAGGGCAAACCAAACTACCAAGCCAATTCTTGTACTGGGAAGGAAACAAGCTTCCGGGGACCGGTTTCTGCCATTTCAGGCGTCGTCGGCCCGGCTTGCTTGAATCCTGATGGTGCAATGAGCAAGGGACTCACATCTGAGTATACCCTTCCACGCTTATGGTGGACAAAATGATTCAGAAAAGGGGGTGGTGATGAACAGAGTGCCTGAATTAAGCAGACCACTCTTACCCAGTCCAAAGATCAGGGCTTGATCCATCACCGTTTTTTAGCTCACTGCACCAAGCAAGCCGGGCCGAAGAGGCTGAAATGCCAGAAACCGGTCCCCGGTAGCTTGTCTTCTTTCTGGTGAAGAATTGGCTTGGTAGTTTGGTCTGCCCTGTTCCCATGATGCACTGGGCCAGGGATAGACTAATTTGCATATAGCCAGGTTCTGAGCTGGGATGGGGCAGTGAGATAAATAACGGTGATGGATCAAGCCCTGATCTTTGGACTGGGTAAGAGTGGTCTGCTTAATTCAGACACTCTGTTCATCACCACCCCCTTTTCTGAATCGTTTTTGGCCACTATAGGTGTGGCAGGGTATACTCAGACATGAGTCCCTTTCTCACTGCTCCATCAGGATTCAAGCAAGCCGGGCCGAAGAGGCTGAAATGCCAGAAACCAGTCCCCGGTAGCTTGTCTTCTTTCTGGTGAAGAATTGGCTTGGTAGTTTGGTCTGCCCTGTTCCCATGATGCACTGGGCCAGGGACAGACTAATTTGCATATAGCCAGGTTCTGAGCTGGGATGGGGCAGTGAGATAAATAACGGTGATGGATCAAGCCCTGATCTTTGGACTGGGTAAGAGTGGTCTGCTTAATTCAGACACTCTGTTCATTACCACCCCCTTTTCTGAATCGTTTTTGGCCACTATAGGTGTGGCAGGGTATACTCAGACTTGAGTCCCTTTCTCACTGCTCCATCAGGATTCAAGCAAGCCGGGCTGAAGAGGCTGAAATGCCAGAAACCGGTCCCCGGTAGCTTGTCTTCTTTCTGGTGAAGAATTGGCTTGGTAGTTTGGTCTGCCCTGTTCCCATGATGCACTGGGCCAGGGACAGACTAATTTGCATATAGCCAGGTTCTGAGCTGGGATGGGGCAGTGAGATAAATAACGGTGATGGATCAAGCCCTGATCTTTGGACTGGGTAAGAGTGGTCTGCTTAATTCAGACACTCTGTTCATCACCACCCCCTTTTCTGAATCGTTTTTGGCCACTATAGGTGTGGCAGGGTATACTCCGACATGAGTCCCTTTCTCACTGCTCCATCAGGATTCAAGCAAGCCGGGCCGAAGAGGCTGAAATGCCAGAAACCGGTCCCCGGTAGCTTGTCTTCTTTCTGGTGAAGAATTGGCTTGGTAGTTTGGTCTGCCCTGTTCCCATGATGCACTGGGCCAGGGACAGACTAATTTGCATATAGCCAGGTTCTGAGCTGGGATGGGGCAGTGAGATAAATAACGGTGATGGATCAAGCCCTGATCTTTGGACTGGGTAAGAGTGGTCTGCTTAATTCAGACACTCTGTTCATCACCACCCCCTTTTCTGAATCGTTTTTGGCCACTATAGGTGTGGCAGGGTATACTCAGCCATGAGTCCCTTTCTCACTGCTCCATCAGGATTCAAGCAAGCCGGGCCGAAGAGGCTGAAATGCCAGAAACCGGTCCCCGGTAGCTTGTCTTCTTTCTGGTGAAGAATTGGCTTGGTCGTTTGGTCTGCCCTGTTCCCACGATGCACTGGGCCAGGGACAGACTAATTTGCATATAGCCAGGTTCTGAGCTGGGATGGGGCAGTGAGATAAATAACGGTGATGGATCAAGCCCTGATCTTTGGACTGGGTAAGAGTGGTCTGCTTAATTCAGACACTCTGTTCATCACCACCCCCTTTTCTGAATCGTTTTTGGCCACTATAGGTGTGGCAGGGTATACTCAGACATGAGTCCCTTTCTCACTGCTCCATCAGGATTCAAGCGAGCCGGGCCGAAGAGGCTGAAATGCCAGAAACCGGTCCCCGGTAGCTTGTCTTCTTTCTGGTGAAGAATTGGCTTGGTAGTTTGGTCTACCCTGTTCCCATGATGCACTGGGCCAGGGACAGACTAATTTGCATATAGCCAGGTTCTGAGCTGGGATGGGGCAGTGAGATAAAAAACGGTGATGGATCAAGCCCTGATCTTTGGACTGGGTAAGAGTGGTCTGCTTAATTCAGACACTCTGTTCATCACCACCCCCTTTTCTGAATCGTTTTTGGCCACTATAGGTGTGGCAGGGTATACTCAGACATGAGTCCCTTTCTCACTGCTCCATCAGGATTCAAGCAAGCCGGGCCGAAGAGGCTGAAATGCCAGAAACCGGTCCCCGGTAGCTTGTCTTCTTTCTGGTGAAGAATTGGCTTGGTAGTTTGGTCTGCCCTGTTCCCATGATGCACTGGGCCAGGGACAGACTAATTTGCATATAGCCAGGTTCTGAGCTGGGATGGGGCAGTGAGATAAATAACGGTGATGGATCAAGCCCTGATCTTTGGACTGGGTAAGAGTGGTCTGCTTAATTCAGACACTCTGTTCATCACCACCCCCTTTTCTGAATCGTATGTGGAAGACCGGCATAAGGACTGTACATATATTGCCTGTATCGAGATTATAAGGCTGTGGACTGCAAGATCTGCCGCACCTTCTCTGCAAAGACCCTCCGGGACCGTGAGGTTCGCCTCCTCACTTGGCTCTAGAAACTGAAGTCCATTCAAGAAACTGTGTCAAGCGACAGTGAGGATTCTTCTTCTGCAACAGCATCTTGAAGGTCAGTCAAAAGGGGTGGGGTTTCCCTTTCACCTTCTGTGGAGCGTCCAGCTAAGGCCTAAAATAAGACCCCCCTTGAGTCTGAGAGCCAAAGTCCTGTTAAATCTCCTCACCACGGTGAAAAGGAGAAGGAAGAGCCATCTACACCTTCAGCAGTGGTGGAGACTGCTTCATCTTTTAAGAAACCTTTGTCTCTGTCATCTGAGAAGTCAGAGAAAAGCTCCAAGCCGTCGACGACGCAGCAGAAGACTCCGTAGACGAAGGCGTCTAAATCTAAGGTGACGAAAGCTATACAGTCGGTGTCGACGAGATCGTCGACGGGCGTATCAACGACGAAGATTTCGTCAACGATGGTGATGGCGACGGTGTCGTCGACGAGTGCCTCGGCGATGACGACCATGACGACGACGGCGGCGGGAGCGTCGACAGTCTCGTCTACAGCAGTATCGACTACACCCATCTCGTCGTCAACACTCCACCCGTCTTATCTTATCTTAAGGGGCTCTTATATAGCGCACTGACACCGTAGGTTTCCTGGCGCTGGTTGAGTGCTGTGAGGTGTAGAAGCGGGGGTCTAGCCAGTCTGTGTGAAGAGGTAGGTTTTCAGAAGTTTTCTGAATACCAGAAGGGAGTTGGCAGATTTGAGCGGGAGGGACAACTGATTCCAAAGAGTGGGGGCTCGGTGAGCGAATCTGCGGCCGCCGAACTTTTTAAGTTTAATAGGAGGGACAACTAAGAGTTGGCGGTAAGACGACCGGAGGTTACGCACCGGGCAGTAGTGGATGACCAATGATTTGTGAAAGGCGGGGGAGGTCCCAGACAAAGCCTTAAAAGTCAGGCAGCCGATCTTAAATGCAGTCCTCTGCTCCACCGGCAACCAGTGGAGTCTGCGAAGCAGTGGTCTCGCAGACTGCCACTTCGGGGTTTTATAGGCCAGTCTCGCCGCTTGGTTCTGTACAATCTGGAGCCTGTAAAGGAGGGATTTAGGTAGGCCATGGTACAGAGAGTTTGAATAATCCAGGCGGGCGAGCACCAAGGCAATCAGGACTTGTATCAGAGCCTACGGTGTGAGGAGGTGAGAGACTTTCCTGATTTTTCTGAGCTGGAACATGCATGATGACACAACCGCACCCACCTGAGGCTTAAGAGAGAGCTCCGTATCAATTATGACCCCGAGACTCTTTGCTGACTTGGCCGGGAGGGGCGGGGAGCCAAGCTCAGTCGGCCAAAACTGTGGGCCCCAGTGAGTGAGACTGTTGCCCGGAAGAATTAACTCGGTCTTCCCCGGGTTCAGCTTAAGCTGGTGGGAGTTCATCCAATGCTGGATGTGTAACATCACCGCTTGGCAGTCGAGAGCTGCATTAGGGGTGTTAAGCGGGAAGATGATTTGCAGATCGTCTGCGTAGTTGAATACGGTGACATTCCACCTCTTCAGGGAATAAATGAGCGGCTGAAGATAAAGATTAAAAAGCAGAGGGGACAGGGATGATCCATGAGGCACTCCGCAGATGGATGGGACCTTCACGGCTATGAAGGGGCCTAACCGGACCGCCTGGGTTCTGCCCGACAAAAAGAATTTGAGTCAGGCAGAGGCCAGGCCTCGGATGCCGGCTTGCTCGGCACGGTGAACGAGGATGTTATGGTCCACCGTGTAGAATGCTGCCAACAAGTCCAATAAAACGAGCGCCTGTGGTGTCCCTTTATCGGTATTGGCCCTAAGGGTATCCATAACTGCCAGGATCACAGCCTCGGTGGAATGGGCTGGTCTGAAGCCGGCTTGATTGGGTTCGAGAAAGTTGGAACACTCGATAAATTTAGAGAGGCAGCTAGTGACATGTGCCTCCAAGAGTTTGGATAAGTAGGGCAAGAGAGAAATAGGCCGATAGTTGGCGAGATCGTCCGGGTCAGCTCCAGGCTTCTTCAGCAAGGGCACCAGGACAGCCTCCTTAAAGGAGTTGGGCACTACACCTGCCTCGAGAGAGGTGTTTAACAAAGGCAGGATGCAGTCCGGTAGAGTCAGGCAGATGTCACAGAAGACAGAGGGAGGGCAGCAATCATTAGGCGAGCCGGATTTGACCCGAACAGCAAGTTTGGCCAGAGTACTGGGGTCAAGGGCGGGGAAGGATAATAATGAGAGTGGGTTTTCAGGAGGGGAGGCTAGCATGGCATCAGGGGAGGCAGGGAGAATAGTATTCTTGATCTTGATGATTTTTTCGATGAAGAAACTATTTAAGGCATTGCAGGACTCTTGCGTCGGAGTCTGAGAAGGAAGAGTCCTGGCGTCAGACGTGAGCTCCCTCATGACTGAGAAAATCTCCTTTGATTTATTGGGAACAGTGAGGATCCTTTCCGAGATGTGAAGAGCTTTTGCTGCCGTAATTGCATCGTTATATTTTTTACGCACAGCAACGTATAGCTCTCTGTCGATGGGTAAGTAGTTACGTCTCCACCTACGTTCCGACTTGCGCAGTTCGAGTTGCTGGGTTTTCAAGGTGGCATTAAACCACTTGTGGGACTTGCTGTGCCGGGAACGGGGGAATCTAGAGGGAGGGGGAAAGCGGTCGCTGGCTTTGGTAATCAGCCAGTGAGATCCTCCTCCAGAGTGTGAACAGTCGCGGCACTAGACGGCGGAGGGCGAGTCTTCCGTTGACGACATCGACGACGAGTTTACCTCTACCTTCTTCATCGACCACGGTACTGTCGACGATGCAGTCGACGGAGAAAATGTATTATTTCCTCGAACAGGATTACTCAGGTCATGACGTCTCCAAGGAGGGTTACCCCCTTGCCTCCTGCTTTGTTACTAGAAGAGGAAGAAGATGATTCTGATGAGGATGATCAGGACTCTTTTGGGTATGCTCACAGTCCCACTCAACTGTTGGTTAAATGTCAGCAAACGGATTCTGAGGGCGAGTTTCTGCATGAATGTTCTTACCAACACTCTTATCAACATCAGGAGACCACAGGCAAGGAGATGGTGTCTGTTCCTTCCTTACACTTGGCGGATCTCCATAGCATGCTGCAGGATTATAAAACCAGGTTCTCTCAGGCTACAACTCAGGTTTCCTCTGTCCCGGCAGTTCAAACTATATCTGCCCCCATGACTCCGGAGTTGCCAACCCAGGTGTTCTCTCAGCCACGAACACCTGCTCCAAATATACCTCCAGTGCTACCGGACAGTCAGGATGATTCCTCGGATGAGGATCAGAGTGTTGATAACAGGCTTAGAATGGGATGAGTATGTGAGCCCAGATCCAGCGTTACCTAGTCCGGACCCAGTGGATTCTCCCCCAGCAGATGTCGGAGGTTTTCATAAATTGATGGAGGGCATCTAGTAGATTCAAGCTGCCTATGCCTTGCCTCTATGACTCCTCTATGACTTTAAAGAGCCCTATAGGGAGGTGACCGGATCTATTTCCATTGTAGACCATGTGTGGGCAGAGGGTCTAAAGGCGATGAAAAACCCAGCGACGGTTATTCCGGTCTTACCACGCCTGGAAAAGAAATATAAGGCCACTGAAGATGGTCCAGCGTCCTTGTCTGGGCAGCCAAAACCGTACTCCGTGATATCGCAGGCGGCACAGAGGAAGTCCCCCAACCCTTCGGCACCCCTTACAACTCCTCCTAATAAGGAGGGCAGGCAACTTGATAACGCAGGGAAGAGGTTCTCTTCAATGGCTAGTCTCCTGGTGCGAGCTGCAAATGCTTTGGCGATACTGGACAGTTATGATCGTCAATTATGGTGTGACCTATCACCTTATTTGGAACAACTTCCCCATGAATCAAGAGGAGAAGCCAAGAAGATACTGCAAGAAGGGGAAGCGACATCGGCTGAGGTGATAGATTGTGCCATGGACATTGCCACTATGACTTTTCGTTCATTGGCTGGTGCAGCGGTTCTTCGTCACCAAGGATGGCTCAGAGCGGCGTGGTTCAGGCCGGAGGTCCAGAACAAGATCTTGGACCTCCCTTTTGATGGTGAGGCATTATTCGGAAAACACATTGATGATGCCCCCCAAGAGATAAAGAAGGATACAGAGACGGCTAGGTCTCTGGGTACACTTCAGTACCGGAAAGCTCCTTTCAGGGACAACCCTATCACCAAAGGCAAGGTCAAGCCTTGTCTTTCTCTAGGTCGAATGCGAGAGGGAAGCAGAACCGCCAGGGACATGATACGTCCAAAAGGCAATAGTGGCATTCTGGCTGCCTGCTGTACCCACCTCCACAACAACATCTGTAGGAGGCAGGGTATCTCAATACCTCCACAACTGGACACGAATAACATCAGACATCATCATTTGAAAGGGCCATATTTTGGAGTTTACACAGATTCCACCTTCCAAGCCCTCTGTTGCCATTCCTTCAAAACATCTGTGTCTCTTGCAGCTCGAAGTTCATCAGATGCTCCTCTAGGGAGCAGTGGAGCTGGTCCCCTATTCTCAAGAGGGGAAGGATTCTATTCCAGGTTCTTCCTGGTAAAGAAGACCCTGGAGAAATGGCGCCCTATTTTAGATCTCAGGGAGTTAAACACCCATCTCATTTCCCAATGCTTTTTGGATTGGTTTCACTCCAGGATATCTTACGTCTCAGGGGATTTCATGGCCACTCTCGATCTCGAAGATGCGTATTTTCACATACCCATTCACCCAGCGCACAGGAGGTTTCTTCAATTTACAGTAGCCAAGAACCACTTTCAATTCAAGTTTTACCCTTTGGACTTCGCTCTGCCCCAAGGATCTTTACCAAGGTGCTGGCACTGGTGGCAGCTTTTCTACGAAGACATAATTTTCAGGTCTTTCCATACCTGGACGACTGGTTGCTGAAGGCCCCATCCAGGGAGACTGCTGGAGAAGCAGTCAACGCATGTACAAACTTATTCCAGAATTTGGGTCTTTCTCTCAACAGAGAGAAGTCATCTCTAATCCCGTCCAGGATGGCGCATTTCCTGGGAGCTATTTTGGACACACCTCTCAACAAGGACTTTCCAACCCTAGAAAGGTAGGAAAAACTGCAATCCATGGCGCTGCTATTGAGAAAAAGAAAGTGTTTTTCTGTACGCCGTTACAAATCCCTTCTGAGAGTGATCTCTTCATGCATTCCTCTGATACCTCACTGCAGAGTGCAGATGCAATCTCTTCAGGAACAGCTAGACAAATAATGGAGGCATGTTCATGGCTCAATCGATGACAAGGTGATAATTACTGTGGCGATGAAAAGAGCAGCTTTGTGGTTGACGAAGCAAGAAAGCCTTTCCCGAGGTCTATCCTTTGTAAGCAATCCGGCCCCTCAGGTGGTAATAACGGATGCTTCACTGGAGGGCTGGGGTGCGGTGCTTCAGGATCTTCATGTCAGCGGGCATTGGTTGCCCCAGCACCGTCATTTCCACATCAACCTCCTGGAACTCATGGCAATCAGGCTGGCACTACAGGCGTTTCTCCCACGACTGCAGGGATCGGCGGTTCTCCTCAGCATGGACAACACCAGGGCAATGCACTACATAAACAAGGAAGGGATTAGCAGATCTCTTCCGCTATCTCAAGAGGCCCAGAAGATTTGGGAGTGGGCTATTCATGGAATATCACTACATGCAGAACATCTACCAGGAGTTCTACACGAAAAGGCGGACAGACTCAGCAGGCTGTCGTCAGTCAGCCACAAATTAGAACTGAACCAGTCGATACTGGACGACATTTTTCATCAGTGGGGCAAACCCTCAATAGATCTATTTGCCACCTTTTTTTTATTTTTTTTAAAATTTTTTATTGAAAGTTCATGGCAATAGCATATCTGATACATACAAGGAAACACACGTTGACAAAGAAATACCGAATAAATATACATACAGGATGTTAGATATGCATAATAGAGTTTCATCTTGTAGTAGGGATGTTAAAACAGATTAAAACCATTAGTATAGGAGAAGATACAAACAAAATGTTTTAAGAACAAGAGGGAATATCTACATAGGTGTTAAAAAGCTATAAGCCTAGGGTTTTTGACCGCCTCCATGATGCCACGGGCGACCAAATCCTTAGTCCCATGTCCCTAGATTTTGCTCCCTTCAGTGCGTACAACTCCGACTCGATGTTATGGATCCCAAGCAGCCTACAGATCCACATCTGAAAGGTTGGAGCCCCAATGTCCTTCCATGCAGCAGCAATTAATATTCTAAAAACAGCTGTTGCTATAAAAACAAGTGCCTCAGACTCTGTGCTTAAACCCAATTTGGCGTCATACCCAATTATTAAAAGTGTAGGGGATAGGTCGATCCTGACAGCTAGCAGCCCCTCCAAAAACTTTGCTATTTCGTTTTTAATTGGCCCTAGTTTCTCACAGATACAAAACATGTGAAGCAGATCAGCAGGGCCCTTACCGCATCTAGGGCAGTTGTTATCCGCTCTCTTTCCCCAATCAAACAGTTTTGCCGGTGTGTAATATAAGTTAAATAAGGTTATAAAGTGCTGTGCTCTTAGGTTTGAGGATCGTAGGAACCTTTTATCCATAAGAATGGCTCTGTCTAAATCGATGTCGGGGTCACTCAGTTTCCCAACCCAAGTAGCCTCTGTCTTAAGCATATCATCTGGCAACGTTCCCAGGAATAAAGCATATATTTTCCTTATACGACGACCGCCTCCCTTCATGTAGTCTAAGAGTGTACATTCTTTTGATATATCTATGGTGGGTCTTTTGGATTTAATTGTGTTGGACAATTGTATGTATTTAAACTCTTGGGAGCCTTGAAGTGAATATCGTGACTTCAGAAGATCAAGGGGCCTCAGAGCATCCTTTACCATCACTTGGCCCAGTGTGGTGATTCCCTGTCTTTCTCAATGTCTCCAGGAACCATCTCTGCTTAAGTGCGGGAATAGCCCTGATTTCCAAAGTGGAGTATGTTTGTTAAACTTCGGAATGCTCTGGTTCTTCTGTATTGCCAACCATACCGCCCGGATATCTTCCAATATTTTATACCCTGAGGACTTAAAGAAACGTTTATCATAGTTCCTTAGCAATACACCATATACTTCATTCCCTAATGCTAACTGGTATATGGATGGAATACCGCGCTGGCAGTGTATCGTGTCAGCAGAAAAGAAAAGTATAGCCATATCTGTGAGGAGACCAGACCAGTGGTATAATTTTAGATTAGGTATACCCAATCCACCCTGTTCCTGGGGTAGAGACATATATTTAACTGATCTCCTCACCTTGCCGTACTGCCAAACAAAATTCATAAAAATTGCCTCCATTTCCCTAATCAAAATATCGTCTATTTTAAAGGGGATGGACCTAAACTTATATAAGATTTTTGGGAACATTGTCATTTTGATGACATTGGCCCTGCCTATGATTGATAAATGAAGAGTATCAATTCTTTTTAGATCCTGTTTCATTTTCATGAGTAGTGGTGAGAAGTTATCTTTAATAATTTCCTGTGTCTGGGCATTGATTGTGATTCCCAGATAGACTACTGAATCCACATATCTATCATCCAGTTTGACTGTTTTACTTGAACATAATACCTGTGTTTTTGCCACATTGAGTCTATATCCAGAAGCACTCCCAAATTCAGAAGTTATATTGATTATTTCCCTCATAGCACTAGCTGGATCAACAGTGGTGATAGCTATGTCATCCGCGTATGCGAGGATTTTGGTTTCAAGTCCATTGGTGATAATTGGTTTTATGTTGATATTGCTCTTAATGTGGCAAATCAGGGATCAATATACAGAGCAAATAGGATAGGTGAGCACGGACACCCTTGTCTCGTCCCTCTTTAAATATTGATCAGGTTGGAGCCCTCACCCATTAACTGAATGCTAGCTATTGGATTGTAATACATGGCCTTGATTGCCTGCAGAAATCGGGGACCAAATCCTTTGCCGGCCATTACTTTCCAGAGAAAGCTCCACCTGACCCGGTCGAACGCCTTCTCTGCGTCGAGGAGGATCATCGCGATCCCCCCCTCTACCCCAGCATGTATATCAAACAGAGTTATGGCTCTTTTAATATGGTCGGTGGTACCCCTTCCAGGGATAAAGCCATGCTGCCAGGGAGAGACGAGGCCCGCGATAATCCTCCCCATCCGTGAAGCCAGTATTTTAGCATAAAGTTTGTTATCGCTATTTATTAGCGATATAGGCCGATACGAGCCCGGGCTCTCCTTGGGTTTGCCCTTTTTGTGAAAGACCACAATGTTGGTTTTAGTCCAGGATTCTGGTATAGTACCTGTATTGATAACCCCGTTAAATAAGTCTAGCAGGAGAGGGGCCATTTCTTCCCTCAGGCATTTATAGACTTCCAGGGGTATAAGGTCAGGCCCTGCTGCCTTACCTGCAGAAAGATCTCTTAGTGCCTGAAGGAGCTCCTCCATAGTAATATCCTGTTCTAAGGATTCCCTCTCATTAGACGTCAGATTGATACCTGTATCCTGCCAATTTGTGCCCTGGTAGGCTGTGTTTGCCTCCTCCTTATAGAGAACCTGATAGAATCGCCTAAAAACCTCTAAAATTTCTGTTGGCTTTTTATAGGTATGCTCACCTTCATTAATTTCAGTGATGATATTTTTTGAGGTAGCTTGTCTTATCCGAAGCGCTAGAGCCCTGCCTGCATTCTCGCCTGTTTCATACATACCAACTCTACGGGTCTGATATTCTGCTGCAGCCTTCTTTGCCAATTGTCGCTGGATATCTGCTTTTATAGTATTTAAGCTTTCTAGGCTCTGAGACCCCTGGATCCCGTGACATACGTCTCTTCTATGCTGCTCCTCTGCCTTCACCAATTTAGCTAAGTGATACTCCCTATCTTCCTTCATTTTTTTCCAAAGCCGTGCAGAATAGCTAATTGTCTCCCCTCTTAAACCAGCCTTGAAGCTATCCCAGACCATGCCGCGGGAAGCGCTATATCTATTAGCATCAAAGAAAGATTGGGACCACCCCTTTATATGTGCTACATAGTTGCTGTCCGCTAGAAGTTTTCTATCGAAGGACCATGGTCTCATTTTTTCCCTTGGTTTGCTAACAGACATATTTAAGACAAGGGGATTGTGATCCGATATTAGTTTTGGGAGCATTGAAATTTCGACATTGCTAAGTTGTGTGGCTGATACTAAAAAATTATCCAATTTTGTGTATTTATTGAATGGATGTGAGAAATATGTAAACCCAGGTTCATCTTTCTTTTGGTTGCCCCAGACATCCTTCAGGCCATAGGAATGGATTATAGAGGACACCGCCCTAAATACTCGGGGCTTACGGCCACTATATGGGGTGTTACCTGTAAAATCGGCTGAAATATTGAGATCACCACAAAATACCATAGGTGATGGCCAGTTAGTGAGCTCCCGTTCGATGTAATCCATCACCCCTGGGTCGTCCAAATTAGAGCCATACACTGAGCATAAAGTGATGCCTAGTTTCAATTCACAAATTGCCCATCTTCCCAATGGATCAGCTTTTGATTTTTTAGCCCTCCCCAATCCTACCCGGCCTATAATGGCTACCCCCCTTATAGTTGAGGTCTGTGAGGAACAAGACAAGATTTCAAACCCCCTTATATTCAACCAGCGTTTCTTTTTCCATGGTAGGTGAGTCTCTTGTACACAGATAATGTCGGCCCTGATTAGTTTAATATACTCCTCAAACTTTTCCCTCTTTTTCCAATCGTTCAGTCCTCCTATATTAAGGCTGATTATCTTAATCCTTGACATACCCCTGGAGAGAAACAAGCCAACATACTAACCAGTCACATTTTATCCTGAAACTAGCAACGGCGACAAGTATAACCACTTTCAACATCTCAGATATATCAATAAACATATTTATTGCATGAACTTTCTTTTTGTTTCTTTTTCCCCCTTCCCCCCCCTCCCACAAGAGTCCCCCCCCTCCCCGCCCCCCTGACCCCAACTCACTCCCAGGTGAGGCGCGCAGACTGAGTCTGTGCGTGTGATGGGTGCGACCCGGCAACGGACACAGTGCAATCAATAAATCCAACTTCGACCTTGACCTTATGTGTACCCACAATCTCCCTAACGTGACACACTTTCCTCTGTGAGGTTAAAATTTGAACTTGAACTAAGCTAAACCTTAGACTTCAGCCAGTGACAAAAATTAGAACCTTAGCCTTTGTTGGCTGATCTGAGTAATGTGACATATTATAGAGAGTCTAGAAACTCCTGAGCCTTAATTTCCGAGGAAAAATATATGGTCTTGCCTAGGTGAATTATCTTTAACTGAGCAGGATTGATGAGATAAACCTGCACTTTTTTGTCCTGGAAAGGTTTGATTAATTGTCTTAATCTCCATCGACGTTCCACGGTGGAATGGCAGAAATCCGGCCTAACAAAGAAAGACCCTCCTTCAAAGGTTCTTTTGGAGTCTGGCCGGGCTTTCTCTGATATGGACTGACGAAGAAGAAAATTGCCTATGTAGATTAAGATTGCTCTAGGCTTATCACCTTCTCTGGCGTTTTCAATCTGAAGGGTGTCCTATGTGCTCTCTGTATCTCAGTGGTCCAGTTCCAACCGGCGATGTCTGGAAAGGCTTTCTCAAATGTTTTGACGATGAACATTTTAACATCCTGACCCTCAGCCCCTTCTGGAATACCCAGGACCCTGAGATTGTTCCTTCTTTGCCTATTCTCAAGGTCCTCCAACTTCCACTGGACGTCAATTGCTTGAGCTCCCAGCGTTTCCACTTTGTTTGTGGCTGCAGCCGCCTCAGCTTCGGTGGCGACAACCCTCTCCTCTAGATTTGAGACCCTGTCTCCAACACTTACCCAAGCTTTTGAAAGCTTTCTAACCACTGCTTTCATCTTTCTAATCGCAGCTTGGGATTTAAGGCTGCCTGACCGGGTTTCTTCTCTGTGTGCAGTTATTCCCTGGTGAATTGATTCCATCATCGCCATCATTGACAACTGCTTAGTCTCGTTATGCCTTATATTGCCCATGGCCGGGTTGGCGTTCCCTTGAAGGGATGTTGTAGGAGAGTGATCCCAAGTTAGTGCTGTATGGTCCCTTTGAGGGGGCACGTTTTTGATGATAGATGATGGTAACCCTGCCTCACTATCGCTCTCTGTTTCCGGATTACTACCATCAATATCTGAGCTATGTGGCTCGTCGTCCTCCTCTGACCAGTTGGCCTCCTCTGTGACAGAGAAGAAGCACTCGCTGGGGGTCTTTTCCTTTTCCATCCCACCATGGGTGACCCCGGGATGTATTGTATTAGCTATAGAATTGGCAAGTAAGCCCCTATGAACCTCTGGGGCCGTGGTAGAGATGGTGCTCTCTTTGAATATTTCAGCTGTTGTTAAGCCTCCTTGATCGCCCTCGCTGTTAGTTGGTGGGACTACTGTCACTTCTATTGGAGGGTTCATCGCATCTTGTGAGGGTAGTGGGGTGATGACCTCGCTGTTATTGGCAACACAAATATCGTCAGCCCCCGATACAGCGACTAGAGACTCTGAATATGTCGTCAGAAGCATGCCCCCGCCTGCGACGTCATCCCTGGCTTCCACCTCCTGACATGACTGAGGGATCTGTGTCTGCGGATGAAACTGCTGTGACTGCTGCAGATTTGGTATTGATTGTGCTGCTGGTTGCGGCGCTGGATCTGTGCCAGGAATCTCTGCTGGAGTAGTGGCCGATATCGGTAGAGCGAGCAACTCAAGTGACACTGGTAACACAGGTAGTACAGATGACCCCGGTAGCCCAGAGGCCGCGGCTGCTGAGTCTGGTTCAATGTCCTTCAATTTTTTTTTCTTTTCGTTACGATTCAGCATCTCCACCACGCTAACAGTTGCGGTGGCTGTAGCTTGTCGGGTTCTAACTGAGGGAGGGCGCATCTCCTTAGGGGTGTTCTGCCCTGTGGGTGGTTGCAGCTTTGCCCGCCCTGATCCAACTTCTGGTGCTGCTCCCTCCATCCCGGTGTTTGCCACAGAGTCCATGCTTAGGGTATTATCTGTGTTGCCAGAAACAGAGACACCATCAGCCATACCTTTCTTTTTTGTCTTGCCCCCAGTGTTGTTTTTTGGAGCCATAGAAAGGGCAAATACTATGAGCAGAGAGATCCTCTGCCTCACCTCAACTGGACCGCTGCAGCACCGAACCTCTCCACCTGCTTGTGCCGGCTTGTCGGGTCTGCTGGAACTGCTGGGACTGCTGCCGTTTCTGCTCCGCTTTCCGGGTCTTGCCGGCCTTGTGTGGCTCCGCCTCCTGGCTCCGCGAACTCCGCCGGGGCTGCTGTGATCCAACCCGACTCTAAGCGAAGCTGTAGCCAGGAGCCTCCGCAGACCCGTGCGGGACAGCCCGCTGCAAAGACCTTTGAGAAGCATCAAAGTTTCATCAAGTTCAGGAGGTAACCGCCGGTCTCTTTGGCTTTGGCCGCTATGCCTCTGCGCCGCTTTTGCTCTTTTGCTCCCCGCTGCCTTGTAGCTGTTTTTAGCTGGATATTCGTGGATATCCGTACCGATGCGATGGCGCTCTGCTGCTGTAATGCACCGTGTGTCTGGGTGATCATGAAGCTTCCGAGTTTTTCGTAGCCCTTCTTTCTTTCTTTTAGTATTCCAACGAATTCGGCATGAAAAGAGAAAGCCTGGGTGTCGAGGTTACTGAAAAACACAACACTTCATATCTGCGCTGTGTCCGGTGCTGCCGCTCAGCCGCTTGACACGGCCGCCATCTTGCCCCCGCCTTTGAGACCAGATCTTTTTGCCACCCTGATCAACAAGAAATGCCAGTTTTACGCAAGCAGGCTTCACCATCGAGAATCATTAGGGAATGCGCTTTCGATAGCTTGGTCAAGAGCATTTGTGGACGCATTTCCCCCGATTCCGGTGATTCTGAGGCTGCTCAGGAAGGTCAAGGCGGAACCGTGCAAGATGATCTTAATAGCTTCTGCTTGGCAGAGGCAGTTCTGGTTCACGGAGCTACAACTTCTGTCTCTGGTTCCTCCACTTCCGTTACGGGCGCATCCAGATCTTCTCAGAATGTCCCAAGGGCAGATTTGGCATCCGGATCCAGGTTCTCTACACCTGACTGCATGGCTCCTGAGCAGCGAGAATTCATAAACCTTCCCATCTCGAATGAAGTAAGAGAAGTTCTGGCTCAAGCTAGAGCCCCTTCCACTAACAAGACTTACCGTTTGAAATGGAAAAGATTTTGCATTTGGTGCCGGAAGGAAAGTGTTGACCCTTTCTCTTCTCAGCCTCATCAACTTCTACCTTATCTCTTGTCCATGGCTAAGGCAGGATTGCCTCATTGATCCATAAAAGTTCACTTGGCAGCAATTTCTCGCTACAGACGCACTGCATCTGGACCTTCTCTCTGGTCGTCCAAAATTATTAAACAGTTTCTCAAGGGCTTATTCCGAGTCTTTCCCCCGGTGAGGCCTCCCCCTCCCACATGGCATTTGAATTTGGTTCTCGCACAGCTCATGAAAAATCCTTTCGAACCGATTCATCGGGCGGACATGAAATTTCTTTCTTGGAAATTAGCTCTTCTTCTTGCCCTCACATCGTCAAGATGCATTGGGGAATTGCAGGCTCTCACAATACAGGAACCTTTTCTCCAGTTCAAAAGAAATGCAGTGATTTTAAGAACTAATCTGAGGTTCATACCAAAAGTGCCTTCAGACTTTCACCACAATGAACCTGTGATTCTCAAGTCTTTCTTTCCTCATTCTTCCACACCAGCGGAGAGGTCACTCTATTCTCTGGATGTGCAGCGGTGCTTGAAATTTTATTTGGATCGCACCAAAGGGTTTCGTAAATCTTCTCAATTATTCATCGCTTTTGGTGGTCCTCGTAAGGGCCTTACACTGTCAAAGCAGAGTATTGCAAGATGGATCTCCAGTGCCATTCTATACTGCCACTCTACAGCGCGTAAGCCGCTGGACCGCAGGATAAGAGCACACTCCACAAGATCCTTGGCTTCATCTACAGCTCTCTTTGCTGGAGTACACATCAGAGACATTTGCAGAGCTTCGACTTGGAGCAGCGTGCACACCTTTACGCATTACTGCTTGGAAGCCTTGACGCAGGCAGGTGGACACAGTTGAGGGCCAGGCAGTCCTGAGGAACCTCTTCCACTGATTGGTGAGCTTTCCCTACTTTCCCTCCTTCCTGTTTCTGCACATTTTATATTTACTGTTAGTACAGATGGTTATTTCGATATGTAGTTTACTTCTTCTCTTATGAAAGTACGGATACTAACATGTCTCTTTATTTATGTCGCAAAATGTGCTGTATTGCTTACTGCTAGCTACTCTGATACAAGCTATGGGAATCTATGAAAGTTCCAATACTGGGGCAAGAAAACAAGTTACTTACCTGTAACTTTGGTTCCCCAGTATTGGTACCTTTCATAGATTCCCATGTGCCCACCCTCCTCCCCATGGAAAGCTCAGCCTTCAGCAGATGTGGTTACTGTTACACAACGGCTACGAAAATCTGAGGCTCTGAGGTTCTTTCAGAAGGGTTCTATGGGGTGAGGCTCTTCTGATTGGCTGATGTTTAGTTTGGTCTCTTTTACAAAAAGAGGCGGCTAAGCTACAAAAGGGAATGAGGCCTGGACCTTTTTCTTTCTCTTTTGTACCTACTGCTATGTTATTTTTGTTACCGAGACTCCCATTCCGACGACGGGGAATGATACAAGCTATGGGAATCTATGAAAGTTACCAGTACTGGGGAACCAAAGTTACAGGTAAGTAACTTGTTTTCTTTTCCAGCGTAAACGTGAATTTTCAAGATTGCCACTTCTGTTAGCGGGAACATAACGAAAATGAGATGCAAGGTTGCCGTTCCAGTGAAAAAACTGCTGCTTAACACACTTAGCGACATTTACGAGGAAATTACAGTACGTCGATAATCCCCCAAAACTGCTACTAACTCAAATTAGAAGTAGTTTTTTAAGACCTGAAAATAGCTGGTCTTAAAATTGGTGCAAACACTTGAGCCCACATATAAGATGACTTGGTGCTGGACAGCGGTGCAAGGAATATTGCTACGCTGCCCAGCGCCAATACAAAAGGTCAGGAATGCGCCCTATCAATAGGATAGGACTCATTTCTTGGTCCAATTCATGAAAAGTGTTGCATCACTGCGATAAAACAGCTATTGGACACTTTTCAGTGCGCCCTCCTTGCGGCACCATGGGTGCACCATATTTCCTGTTCAGGGCTCCATGTCACAATCAATGACATACGTCTGGAATCCTGATGCATCTGTTAGCGCTAAAGTCATGCATTGCTGCAGTTGTGTCGCAAGCATGACACAACACCAGCAATAAATGGGGCAAGCCTATCCCTATGGCATTACATCACCCTTAAGTCTGCCATGAGACAGGCGTAGGTTTTTGACACAGTGGCATCCAAGAATTATCGCAGTGAAATCTGATAGATTTCACAGCCCTACTCCTACGAGGCCTTGTTGCGTGGGAATAAACACCCTGCATTCATCATACCTGACACAGGGCTTTACAAGGTCACGCATATACCTAGATGTGTCACTTTGCAAAACGGCGCAACATGGCGCAAAATTCACCCCGCAAGTATGTCAAGAAAATGATGTACCGGCTGTGTTAAACTATCAAAAGGGGCTCATGAATAAGCCCCCCTGTATTTTTCCCCTATGTTGATGCACAGTGGCTGCCATGCGCCAACGCAGGCACCCTTACCCCATGGTTCAAGGGTGACTTTGTTGTGGAGTTAGTTGAGGTTGTTCAGGAAGGGATACCTAACTGCACAAAACCTATCAATCCAGGGTATTTCCTCTTTCACTGTCTGCTGCAGAATGCTGCACACATAGAAAAAGTGAAAGAAGAGTCAAAATGAAAACATTTATACTTGTAGTGCCTGCCAAACGTCACCCTTAGGGTGGTATTAGATTCTGATGCATTCTGAAGGTGTACCGTTTTTTGTAAACCTGCGAATGCTTCAGATTCCATTGATTTCGCCCCCCAATCAAACTCAAAAAATTCGGCGGCCGTAGATTTGCTCACTTGGTCCCCAAACTCTGGAACCCGCTGCCCCCCCTGCTTAAATCTTCTAAATCCCTTTTTTGAATTCAGAAAACTCCTGAAAACTAGTCTCTTCACACAGTCCGGTTAGATTCCCTCCCTCGTATCTCCCAGCACCCAATCAGCGCCAGGAAACTCATGGTGTCAGAGCGCTATAGAAGTCCCCCTTAAGATAAGATAAAATAAGATAAGAACGCTCACAACAATATCCATTGAACAAGTGGCAGTATGGCGGAGGAGCGTCGCCCCCTGCTTTCAATCAGTGCGAGAGAAGAAACATAAAAGTATAATATCTTTCAGTTATAACGTTTTATGTTTGTGCTGCTTTGCAGGCGGGCATGGCCACTCTGCTCTCAGAGCAGGACAAGGCAGGACTGGTTTGCCCACTCCTACATACGCAATGACTGTTTGATCGGCCCTCTTGAGCCGTCAAAACCAATCATGTGCACTTTATCCGTTCTCCATGTAGGCTGCATTCCAGTCTGCATGGAGAACATGCTCTGGCCCCCATTCCCTAATTGAGCATCAAACCAGGATGCTCAAACCCAATCACAACACTGCATTGCAGGACCTGACGGCAAGCTAAGTTATATATTTAAATTTTTTAATTTATAATGCACAACCTCCCGCAATCGAGCCCCCACAAACTCCCGGAAACCCCCCATGCACCCTCCCTCCATGCTTGCTGCCCCTGCATGGAACGCCCCTTTCACACGGTTTAATGCATGAAAGGGGCATATATTTCTAAGTCCATGAAAAGCCCTGTAAAGTGGCTTTGCGTGGCCTTGTAAAGATGCTGTGGCTCAGAACGTCAAACACATGACATCACAGCACTGCAAGAGTGCCACTAGGATAATCGAGGAACTCCCGCAATTCATCCTTGGCAAGGTCAACAACGCCTTGGAGCCTTGGACTACATGCCATTGCAGCTCGGAGCACCAAGGAGACCACCACCCCTGACATGCATCGCTCACCCGGACAACTACTCTGTTCCCTTTGAGTGGCGACTGGACCTGATCTTCTCTAAGTGCTGACCTCAGTTGGCCAGAACTTCAGCAACAGCAAGCTGGAGACCAGGAACAGCTGAAAGCAAGAGACTATCCGGAGTAGTCTGTAACTGTGGAAGAATTGGAGATGCACAACCGGGAAACATTTAATTAGGATATATGCCATGCAGCTCCTTCTGCCTCTCTTGTACAACCTGCTGCCTATTGGGGGTGACTTGTAGTTGTGGCAGGGATGCCTGCTCCTCCTACACCTCCCAGTACAACTGGCTCCATAAATGACAGCTTGTTGCGCAGACCCTTCACTCCCAGTTCGGAGCACCTGGCGACCAGTAGATTGCAGCCAAGTCCAGAACTGTTCAGCGGCATCCATCTTTTTTGTGTGTCAACACAACTGAGATCACTCGCAGCCTTTACGGGTAGCGGAGGGAGTATTTGATGCCCAACTCTCGGAGGCTTCACTTAACCACTAGAGACAAGCCCACTGCCTCTGCACTCCTGTGGCATAGTCAGAGAGGGAAACATCCTTTACAACGCAACTTTTACCACGCAGTGCCTTTACGACGCAACTTTTACAACGCAAACCATTACAACGCATTGTGCTGGGGGACGCTCTAGGATAGGGAATAGATTTCATTTACTATCCAACACCTTCCCTAGTGTCCACGGGGACTGGAGTTGGAATAGTAAATTAAACTATTCACTATCCAGCGCCCCAAAGCACGATGCATTGTAAAGGTATTCGTTGTAAATACCGCGTTGTAAAGGCATGCGTGGTAAAAGTATGCGTTGTGACGTCATACATCCAGTCAGAGAAGAAACTAACTGTGGCGTTATCCACATTCACCTCCCCCAGCATGCATAACTCCCTTTGGCTAGCATAATGATCACTGTAGGAGGCGGAAGAGAAAGGGACTAGGACATATCCCCGAAAGCGTGCAGCACGCTGGCACTCGATGGGCCTGCTTAACATCAAGTAATTGGGAGAGTGCACCTGCTGGCAGTAGATCACGCAACCGTGTCTCAGTATATACCACTGCGTCAGCCCCTTCTGCTCCCTCAGGCAGACCAAGCACCCTCACGTTGTTATGCTGGGACCGTCCATCTGTATTCTCCGCTGTGCAGTCCTGTGTCTTCACATGTGCCATTAGCTACTACACATCCAAAGGTGCACTCATGGTAACTGGAGGGACTTTGGCCAGTTTTGCTCAATGTCATGTACCTTGTTAGTCAGCTTGTGATGATCTGCGCAGTCAAGGGTGAAGTCGATTGTGATTTTGTCTATGGGGCCTTCAAAGGAAGTCCACATTTGTTCGAGGGAGGTACCCGCTTAGAGTAAAGAGTCTAGTTTGCAGTCCAGGCTGCCCATTGCCACCTGCCCTGGTGGCCAGCGATCCCCAGCCTCTCAGTTTACCAACACAAAGGATCGGCAAAATGTCAATGATGTCCCCATCTGTAGTCGGGCCATCGTTGCGCCAGACTCACAGGCACTATATATGACATGCGGTACAGTTCAGTTTGGCCAGCCGAGCCCTCTGCTTCAGTCAGGTGTATGCAATCTAGGATATTTGTTCAGTCGGCACTGATGGAAATCCCCCATACACCCAAGAGCTCACTGCCAGGGGGCATCAAAAGGCAGCACTACCCGGTCGCCTACTGTGATCTAACTGTGGTAACTAGATTCCGTGTTCCTCAGTGAGTGACGACCGAGGTTCTGAAACAACCCCCATACTGGCACCCGCTGTCACAAATGGCTGAATCAGCAACTAGAGCCAGTTAGTGGAGTCCCCCACCAGTCTTTTGCAGTGCCCTTGGTGATGTTGGTCAGCCGCAGTGCAGGGATTGCTCTGGGCGTGATGTGCGCCACTGTTGGCGCAACATTGGCAATCTCCTCTGTGCACCCCGGTGTAGTGGTGGCTCGGGTTATGCAATGCAGACCTCCCTACGTCGGTGTCAGGAGCGCCTCTACTGATCACAGCTCCAAGGGGCACCAGGTGGTCTTCTCACACAGGTCAGCAAGGTGTCTCCATGCGACCTGCCAAACTTCATCACCAGGTAAGGACGATCGCCAACACCTCAATGCGTAGTGCCACAGCCCACAGCCTTGGGCTCGACGCGGCCCGTCTCCACCGTCAGTGACTCCCAGCACCACCGCTTCCCACTCTTGGTCTCAGATGCAAGCCCAGTGAGGCCTCCGGGCCCCGCACACTGTCCGCGCTCCTAGGCATTAACTGCTATGATGTCGCAAGAATGGCACTAAGAAAAGTGCTGCACAACTTTCATAAATGAGGCCCGGATACTGTATTTCCTCTCCCCCGGGACTGGTCATCCTGGCTGTTTGAGGGTTAGAGGAGGGAGGGGGGGGGTGTAGACCTGTGCTGAACTTGACCCTGGCTGCTCCATTCTGCATTCCATTGTTTTTCTTTTCTTTTTTTCATTAGAGGCTATTTTGCCTCTTGAGACTGAAAAGTGACGTTGGGCTGACTAAAATGATTTTTTTGCAGCTAATTGGCAATTCGTCACATTTCTCTTGCTAGCACAATTTTTTTTTATCACCTTGAGCCTAGTGTTAGCTGCAGTTTTCGCAGCGGCTAGCTGGTAATATAGCGATGTAGCGACGTATTGTAAATATGTTGCTAACAAGGCAATGGTTTCAGCGATAAACCGCGTTAAATAAATTGCAGCTAGCCACAAAAGCTGGTAAGCACCAATTCTTGTAAATATACCCCTAAGTGGCTTAAGTCAAAGCTCCTATCACCATCACAAAGTTACTGAAAGTGACGATAGGGGCTTGTAAATATACCTTCAAATCTGGTATTTATATCCTTTATCTTTACATACTTCAAACTGTAAATATAAATTGAAAGTCATTTTAAATGATTTCTAAGATTCCGTTAATGAACAGACCCATGGCTAATGAGTACAGTAAGAAACAAAGAAAAGTAATGTTACAAATAAATACGAAGGACTTTATTTACAAGGAAGGACCGCAGCGTGGCACGGCAAGCCCTTAGGCTGCCCGTGCCACTTTCAAAGCACAGGGATGTGTCATATTTACAACAATATGATTCATCCCTGTGCTTTACCCCGTGCTGACGCACAACTGACTGCCATACACTGACGCAGGCATCCTTGGGCCATGGTGCAAGGGTGCCTGCATTGCGGGGAGACTGTCTTTGTCAAGGAAGGGACACCTTCCTGCACAAAAACAATCATGAGAGACGATTTCCTCTTTCTATGTGTGCTGCAGAATGCACCACGTGTGAAAACATTTCTCCTCATTGAAATGAAGAAAAAAAATAATCCTTGTTGCCCCCCCCCCCTATGCCTATGTAGGATTCTGTCGATTTCTCATGAATCTGGAAATGCAGCAGAAGCCATGGGTGTTGAATGGGAACACCCACAGCAACACCCATGGCAAGTCCCTTTCACGCAAAGTGATGTTTGGAAAGGGGCCGTATTTACACTGACACAAAAGCTATGCAGCATGGCTTTACCTATCCTTGTAAATATGGGGCAGCAAGAGGCGCTGCTGGTGCGTCACTAAAAAGCGAAGCACCGGAGGCACAAGGGGCTTGTAAATATGCCACACAGATTTTGTTTTTAGTCCTATTTAGGTTCGCGACTCGGCCTTTGCTGACTTAATATAACAACAAATGGGCATATTTACGAGAAAATGACGGAGCAGTGCTAAATTTGGTAGTGCCATGTTCTGACATTTTCAAAACGCTGGGTTGCATCGTATTCACAAGAATAGGGAGCACCCCTGTTTTACTGAGCTCTGGTGCTAAATTTAGATGACTAGCGCCAACACAGGCACCCTTGCACCATACTGCAAGGGTGGCTGCATTACAGGAAATGATTATTTGGCCCTTATTTACGAGAAAGTAACCAAGTCCGATGCCCCAAGCCTTTTGGCTGCGCCGTCCTGCGTTACTTTCAGAGCACAGAGATGCGTCATATTTACAACAATATGATGGATCGCTGTGCTCTCCTCTGTGCTGGCGCACAATTGGCTGCCATGTGCCAATGCAGGTAACCTTGTACAATGGTGCAAGGGTGACTGTATTGTTGGGTTGATTGTTTTAGTGCAGAAAGAGACTCAAGACATGTTTTCCTCTTTCCATACATGCTGTAGAATGCAGTATGCCTAGGAAGAGGAAAAAACAAGAAGAAATAAAAGCATTTCTCCTCATTGAGCCTCCTTATGCCTCCCCTGGGGAGGCATAGGATTCGGACGCATTCCCAGGTTTACGAAACCTTGTAAAACTTGGAAAGCAGTAGAATCCATCGGTGTTGCGTAGGCACACCCACATCAGCACCCATGGAACTCCCCTTTCACGCAAAATGCTGCGTGAATAGGGGATGTATTTAGAAGAACACCAAAAAGCCACGCAGGGTGACTTTACACGTCCTTCTAAATATGGAGCATCAAGCTGTGCTGCCGGTGCATCACAAAAAGTGATGCACTGGCAGCACAAGGAGCTTGTAAATATGCCCCTTATGTGCAGGAAGGTATGCAAGGTGTCCCTTCCTGCAGATAAACAATCAATAATGGTGATTAGTTACTTCTGGTTGTATGATAGAGGCCCGACTGGATAAACCTGCTGCCTCTATCACGCAATCAAAATCACGAATGCATCTTAACCACGCATTCCTTTACCACGCATGCCTTTACTACATAATTTCATCGTAAAGGCATGAATGGTAAAGGGGTATGTGTGACTAAGGTCGCGGCCCCCTCTCCCTCTTCCCTTCCTGCCCTGAGGTCCAAATACCCCTACCCTGTCCCAACCCCGATGCTGTTCCTAACTCTTAAACACTACCTCAACCCTCTCCCATCCCCTTGCACTGTCCCTTCAGCTACCCCAACCCCTGCCGCTGCCCTTAGGCAAACCCTATTTTAAAAAATGATCCAACCCCCCAGCCCTAAAAACTTTCCTGCCCTCTCCTAAACCCTGTCTCTTAACCCTGTCCCATAACCTGACCCAACACAGCTCTGACACAGCTCTAAAATCTAGCCCACCCTCCCCCTAGCCTTAAAATCAACCCCCTCGAGATCTAATATACTAACCCCTAATTAAAAAACTACAGACCCTCCCCCAACCCTGAAAACTACCCCTAATCCCCCAGCCTTAAAATAACCCCGATCTCAAATGCCCTGAAAACTAGCCCGAACCCAAACTATCTCCACCCCCAGCCCTGAAAACTAGCCCAAACCCTCCAGCCCAGAAAACTAGACTACCCCGAATCCCTCAGCCCTCAAAACTATCTATGACCTCCCAGCCCAGAAAACGTTCCTGACTCGACCCCAGCCCACAAAACAACCCCCGACGCACCCCAGGCCACAAAACTACCACCGACGCCAACCCAGAACACTATCCTGACCAACCCCATCTCACAAAACTATCTCCCAGCCCAGAAAACTATCCCGACCCACCCCAGCCCAGAAAGTTACCCGACACCCAGCCCAGAAAACTACCCTAAACCCTCAGACTAGAAAACTACCCCTGACCACCCAGCCCACAAAACTACCATGACCCATCCCAGCCCAGAAAACTACAGCAACCCCCCCAGCCAAGAAAAATACCCTCAGCCCAGAAAACTACAGACCAGCCCCACTTACCTCACTGCGAATCTCTTCCTGCTTCGGTCCCCAGCAGCCAGCAGCTAGACTGAGCATTGCCTTAAGATACCAGTGTTCCGATTGTTTCCTGTTACTTCTATGGCCAGCCCACATAGAAGTAGCAAATCACCATTATGTAATACTTGTTTATATGCAGGAAGCAAGATCTTCCTGCACATAAAGAATAATTAATGGAATTTTACTCTTTCTATGTGTGTCGTACAATGCAGGAAACATAGAAAAAGCAAAAAATGAGAAGAAATAAAAGTATTTCTCCTTATTACACCATTCTAACGCCTACTATTGCAAGGTGGTAGTTTGTAGCACTGCCTCAGATTTACGCCTCCTTTCAAATCTGGGCAGCTTCAAAAGCAGTGGGTGAACGCCCACAGCGATACCCATTACACGAACCTTTCACGCTACTTGATGCATGTAAAGGAGCCCTATTTACAAGGTAGAATAAGCTACAAAAAGTTGCTTAATATAGCTTTGTAAATATGGAGAAGGGATCGGTCCCAGAATGTCGCTAAAAGTGACTTTCTTCTGGCGATATCCGTTTGTAAATGTGCCCGAAGTGCACCAGCTCAAGATGAGAGCAGAAATGCTCCATATCTTTGTATATAAGGAGCATTTCTGCCTTCTCCCTCTCACGCAATGCAATGCAGTAACTTCCTTTTCTGCACCGTATATAGTCCTGCTGGCCATGTCATACAGCAGCACCTCTCATAGGGCAGACGTAACAGCCAGGGTGCGATCAGGGTGCGATCAGTGCCACTTGGGGTGGGGGCATCATTTTGTCTAGTATATTATCATTTAAAAAGCACCTGCGCTATGTTCCTGGCCTCCAGCAACTTTCAGGCCTCAATTAAAATGCCAAGATAACTCTGGTGATTAATCGTCTTCCTGGAAAGAGGCCGGAGGTTTGCCTACTGGAGGTTTTGACTCATCCTAAGGTAGCACAGAGGGTTGAAATGCCTGCTTTAAGAACTTTTACTATGCAAATGACAAAGTGCAAATAATGTAAATAGGTCAGTAGTCAAGTCAAGTTTATTTCACGTTTATTCGGACCGTTGGTCCACAAACAATACATGTCGCAAAAAAATTCATCCAACAAGTTAAGCAAAACATATCATTAACACACATAAAACCTCCTAAAACATATTTGATCTAAAACCCCACAATTATCTGATCTAAAAATAGCTATTTGTTAAAACCCGTTAAAAAGATATAAAACTGCCTTCACTTTTTGCATATATTTCCCCATAGCCACAGCAATATCTAACTGGGCCATTTCTGTCATCAGTATCACAGCCTGGGTCCTAGTTTTAATCTCATATTTCATAAAAATTGGTTTTAAAAATGTACTACGTAAATCCAAAAACTTCAGACAATCAAACAAGATGTGCAGCATATCACATTTGGACCCCAAAGAGCAAATGCAGCTTCCCTCCTCATTGATCATAGCCTGCTTTACAGAGTTGTTCATATAACAAGGGTTTGCCCCAATTCGTACCCTCAGAACCTCATTTAGTAATTTGTGGTCCGGTAACTTATCAGTGTAGGGGAAGCATTGACCATTATTCCATGCATCGATCATAAAACAGATCGAAGATTTACTTGCAAGATAGATTTTGTCCTGTGCATGCGATACTTCCTTCCCCGTCGACCTAAGTAACTTTTTATCAATATTAGCCACGGAGACAGTAGAGCATACATTAACGCTCATCTTCTTGCATAACCTTGTTATTATCCCCCTGGTCTCTCTTGCCCATTTTAGTTCACTGTTTCATTTTTGCACCATTGTGATATTTTGGTAATTGCGCCTATTTCTAGGCGTTGCCAAAAGCGCAAAAGGGCCATACCAACTTGCGTACCCTATGAAGTCAGGCCTAATTCCAGTCTTACTGCCTGAACCATTGCTGACTGGGGGAGCATAAATAACGTTGTTTAGGTTTTTACCTTCTTCCACATCCCAGTTTTCCTTACCACTTAGGAACAACAATTCAGCACCCTACAAAAATTGCGGGGGTACAATAGCAGTGTAGGCTTTTAGCACTGGATTGTCGGTCATAGCACCATAGACTTTATTAAATCAATCAATCAATCAGGAGTTTGTTAAAGCGCGACTACTCACCCGTAAGGGTCTCAAGGCGCTAGGGGTGGGGGGGGGAGTTGGGGGGGGTGCAGGTTCCATTCCATCAAGGAGGGGGTCTGTCGAAGAGCCAGGTTTTGAGGTTTCTTGCGAAGATGGGGAGCGATGTTGTCTGTCTGAGGTGGAGCGGAAGGGCGTTCCATGCCTTGGCCGCGAGGAAGGAGAAGGAGCGGCCTCCCGATCTGGTCTTTCTGGTGCGGGGGACCACAGCGTAGGAAAGCTGGGCTGATCGTAGGGTCCTTTGGGGTGCGTGGAATTTGAGTCGGCTGTTCAGGTATGCTGGTCCGGTGCCGTGGAGGGCCTTGTGTGCGTGGGTGAGCATCTTAAAGGTGATTCTCGCCTCGACGGGGAGCCAGTGGAGTGTGCGCAGGTGCTGGGAGATGTGGCAGTATCAGACGGCTAATCGAAGCAGAAGTTCTTAATTTAGATGCCTCTAAGTGGGTATTCCATTTCAGATTCTGCTCGAACCATAACCCCAAGTATCTATACTCTGTTACTGATTCCACTTTTTCTGACCCAATCCACCATGAGAACTCAGTTTTCCTCTGGCCAAAGCTCAATATTTTGGTCTTGTCCATATTTATCACTAGTTTTTTCCTTAAGCAGTAGTCATTAAATACATTTAGTTTTCTTTACAAGCCAACCTCGGTCTGGTCCAAAATCACCAGATCGTCAGCATAGTGTAAACATGCTATCTGCTTTTTGGCTTTAAAAGCCAAGAAAGCGGAGATAAAATTATCTCCCTATTACCTAGCTGTCGCTAACACCCGTTAGCAACAGCTAGTAGGAGATAGCGACCATCTTGGGCCCCACTTTGCATGTCAGTGATATTTATCACTAATGACATGCAAAGTGGGCGTGCCAAGATGTTAGCGACTGGAAACAGTCGCTAACATCGCTAACTCCTATTACCAACTTTTGGAGATATTCGCGCTAAGCGCGAATATCTCCAAAAGCTAACACCTGCCCTGAGCAGTTCTTAGCCATGTTATCCAATGGGAGATGGATAACATGGCTAAGAGCATTAGCTCAGTAATGCATGAATATCGCTGACTTTTCAGCGATATTCATGCATTGCGGCGATTTTTATCGCATTTGCGATAAACCTTGGTAATACCAAGGTTTATTTGCGATAAAAATCGCCGCAGCTCAGCGGTAATTTTTTGTCTCTAACCAAGCAATAGCGATAATTATCGCTATTGCTTGGTAATATGCCCCCAGATTTCCCCCCCTACACTCTCTTGGACTAATTTCCAAATCCCTCTTGCATCCTTGGATTCAATCACCTCCAACATGTTTGCCCAGCATTTCTCTTCATACCTTCTTTTCTTATTCCGAATTAATGTTTTATACTTTAACCTTAGTTGCTGAAGTGGTTGGTACAGATCCACTTTGAACAAGGCCCTTACTCTTCTCTCCTTCTGTCTTATCAGGGCCTTAGCTACCCTGCGTTCTTCATCAAACCAGGGTTTCCTATTTTTATTATCAACATAGCTACCCAGTCCTGACTTTTTTTACTTGAATTCCTTCTTGAGGGAATCTGCCAGCTTACCTAAGGTTAGTTCAAACCACGGAATTCCTGCATTAGGATGAATTCCTTCAGTTGGAATTGACTTTTGAATTAGCTTACGCTTTTCTATCTGTTTATCTGATATGCAGGTTGATAGTCGTTTGGGGTAGTCCACATTGACCTGTAGAGCCCTATCTCTACTTGTACGTTTCGGTATGTGTATTTCTAACTTCAAAGGGAAGTGGTCACTACCTGTCATTTTCACCACCTCAAAATTACTTATTTTACCAAAACACCAGGCCTGACAAAATACTTAGTCAATTGGGCAGAGTTGCTGGCCCCTCATGAAAGTCCTTCCCGCTGGCCGGTCTTGCTGAAATCTTCCATTTGCACATACCATGCCCAAGGACCCCATTAGCTGACTAAATGACTCATCCTGCTGTGAGAGTTCCCCCCTTGGAAAGAGTGCTACTTCAATATTATGGGCTTTTAGCAATTCTTTGTGCCAACTGTCAACCTTTCTGGGATCTAATCTATGATTAAAATCACCTACTACTAGTATTAAATCCTTCTGATACTTAGCGCAAGTTGACTACAGATCTTCTTTCAGTTTACCCAGGTTCTCCTTATATTCATGAGCCTTTCCCTTCTGAATATGCACATTTATGGTGCATATTTCCTCATATCGGGGATCTACCTTCTGCAATAAGATTCTGCAACCTAGTGCCCACTCGCTGAGTAATTTTAGCATTTCAGCCATCTAACTATCTGTGTGTAGATTAGCGTTAATTGACCCCCTGATGGCCTCCCGAGATTATTTTTCTTTGCTGCTTTAGAGTATTGGGCAAATCCTTCTGTAACTAAGGATTTTAGGGTATCGTCACACAGCCATGTCTCCTGGAGGCACACGATGTTGTTACTCTTTATAATTTTATCGAATTCCATCTGTGCCGAAATTTTCTTGTAACCATTTATGTTCCATGATAAGACTGCAAGGCTGTGCGACGACCCATACTCCTAGTCGATTTCACTAAGGGGTAGGGCTTCATATCTATTTCTGGCAAATACACCTTCTCCATACCCTGCAGCTTCACGATTAGTTACAGTAATTACAATATCCTCCTTATTATTCCAGTTTGAATTAATTAGCCTTATCTGCCGTACCCCTAGACCAGCATGGTTCGTCAGGAAATACTGTCCCTGTATTTCCTCCTTCCTTACCAGTCTGATCCCCTCAGTTTGTAACTCATTTTTCGCTTTTTCCACTGCTTCTTTCACCCAAGCAGAATGAAAGAGGACCTTAGTCGCCTCCCCTCCTGTACTGCTTGGAACAAACCCTACTTTGAGGTCCATTGTACCAATACTCCTAAGACTTGCACATTTTCCCATTATAGATAAAAGTTGAGATCGATTTAATGGGTTTAGTTTTCTAGCTTTTTTCCCCCCTTTGCCACCATTTTCGGGTTTTAGAAAAATCCATAGGTCATTAGTGCCTGTTTGCTTGGCCCCATATTTAACCCCCTTTGAGCTGGCTTCCCTTTTCATTGACATTTGATCACTCATGTCAACTTCCAGCGCGGCCCTGCTGCACTTTGGCTTTCCTCGAGATCCTGATGGTTTACTTTTCATACTTTTCTCCTCTCTATCCTCTAACTCCCTTATTGTAGGAGCCAATCCACTTTTATTAGGCTTTGGTTTTACCGATCTTTTCCATTGTTCTTCCTGTTCCATTTGTGGCTTTACTTTATTCACCTCTGATCTTTGATTTTTTTCCCCCTTAATACCTCCTACTTTCATCATTTCTCCTCTCCCTCTTCTCAAGTTCCTGGTAGGGTTTTTTACTAGGCAACTTTTTGTACGGGTAGCCTCCCTTCTCAGGAATCTACCCGTATGATATCTCGTTTCCCCCCATTTTTTCACAATCATTGGCTGCCTGGATATATATTCTGAGGGTTCCTCTTTCGATACGTTTGGGGCCCCTAACACATCTTCCTCCGCCTCATTACTGCCTTCCCCACCTGGCTTCCACCTATCGGTCTAACCAGAGCCGGCATTAAACCTCTAATTTGGGTCAACTCACCCAAAATTGCTTTAGACTGGTGCCCCTGGATTTTTAGGAGATCGTTATTTACTATGGAAACCTCTAGCAAACCTTGCAGGGTGTTTTGGAGGATCCACATAACCTCAAGCATAGAGGTACTCGAGGCTCCTGTAACCTCAAGCCCATGCAGTGGTGATTGCAAATATTTATTTCCTAGATGTTCATTTCCTAGAGCAAAAGAGCAGTTCATTTTGATCATTTAAGCTTAGTCCATTACTGTATATGGATACGTCTCCCCCTTCGTCCTCTAATTCCCCTTCAAGTTGGAATAATCTAGGCGAAGAAGACAAACATGGGTTCAGCGGTATCTCAGATAAATTAAGGGTGGACTGATTCAAGGAGGTTAGGACATCGTCGCTCCTGGCCTCAGAGTTTAAGTCAATATTTATGACAGTACTTGGCTCCTTACTAATTACATCCTTCCCCTTAAAGTGTTTTCCCAGAAAGGCTTTAATTGGATTTGATACTGATGAATCATTGCTTGTTCCCTTTAGCTTCACAGATGTAGAAGTAGGTGTCAGTAACAAGGAGTGGGTATCTCGTAGGCCTTTTTTCTTTTTCCTTGTTGGCTCACTCTGCACTGCTTTCGGATTGCCTGTCTCACTGTCATTGACATCCCCGGACTCCGAAGGGATCTTTTCTGTCTTTTCCCCTGTTTTTAAGTTTTTGCGGGCTTTTGTTTTAGCCGGTGCCATTTTTATCAGTTTCTAATCTTAATTTATCCTTCACCAAGCTCGGATTAGCAGGGATAAGGCCTGGGTTAATGGTATTTCCCCCCACTCCCGCAATTACGGGGGAGAGCAACTCCTCCTCACCAGGCTTGGCTTATTGTAATGGAAACCAAACTTACAAATTTTCCGCATTTAAATTACGAGTAGGTATCGGCAGACTACACCCCGCTTACCTCTGTTCCTCGGTCTGCCGTCACACACCCTCAAAACCACGTTTTAAAATCCATTGGTTCCACAAAACCTTGCTGTATGGCCCTATCGGCGCCTGGGTACACAAATTTGCCAGGGCCCTCCTTCTGCCGGGCTACAGTTAAGACTTGGGTCCTCTGCACACCGCACTACAGGTCAGCAATCAGAATTAGGTACCTTAGCAGTGTCTTTTCCTCCAGTGTCCTCCAGTGTCTGCAGCCAGGAATTGCCTTTCCCTACAGGCTCACAGGCTACCGAGCCCTTCCAGCGTTGTCCCGTCAAACCACCGTGAATCCTCCGCCCTACGCGACTCGGTAATCCCTGGGAACGCGTTTTTAGGCATTAAGGGCACGTTTTCCTTTCCCCCCTGCGCCTGCTGACATCCACGGGATCCTTCGTTGGCGGGGAACGCGAAAGACACGAGCCGCGAGAGACGTGGGAGCGCGCCTGTGCGTTAGATACGTTCGTTCCTTTCCGTTCGTGCGTCTCACTGCAGCGGTACGTCCTGGGATTGAGTGTGTGCGGCAGCCGAGAACAGCAATCCAGGCCAGTAGGCTACTGCTTCTGTAAGAGAGCTCCTTTTGTACCTTGTCTATTATAAGTCAAAATCTTAACATAGAACATTGAGCTATTAACTGCCATCATAGAGCTGCATGTAAACTGCAAGGAATATGTTGGATCTATATGTTTTTTTGCCCAGTCTTTCATCACCCTAATCTTGCAAAGAGGGTTTATTTCGTAGAAAACAATTCTTATTATTAAAGATAACCCATAATAATGGTGTTATGTTTTAAATTCTTAATTTGTGCTTTTCCAGAATAATGACTCTTAAACTAAATTGCCTATTTATACTGGTTGTGTTAGAATACCACCGGTAAGCAGGGACACTGCCCTTAAACAGGAGAAGGAAGGAGACGCTACCATATTGTGGGGCAGACAGAACACTGCCAGAGGATGGACTATTACTTTAAGGCTGTGCAACATGGTTGCACCACCAGAAAGATGCACCAGCCTGGACTGCCTCCACCAGCCATACTGCGAAGCTGCCTGAAGACCATTGCCTCATGTAGAAGGAGATGTGCCACTAGCCCTCCCTCTTGCTCCACAGACCATCTAGAGAGATGTCCACAGCACAAACTAAAGCCATGGAAAGTTCAAAGAGACACTGCTACAGGGGACAGTAACATGTCTGTAAACACTTACTAGGGGCCTACAGGCAAAGCCTGCAATGCTTCTCAGCCAAGGACAGACTGCAGCAGCCGGGCCCAGAAACCTCCAGGCACCGTCTGACACAACAGAGGGAGTAGCCCAGCATGACGCTGAAGCCACAGCATTGCCAGAGAGCACACAGACATTGTTTGGTTACACGCCAATGACGCTGTGCCATCAAAGCACCACAACACCAGACTGTCCCCACTGGCCCTGCAAGACAGAAAAACATGCCACAAGCCTGGCGAAGCCCATTGCCCCTGAAATACAGAGGGAAGAGGCGGAACTGACCAGCGAAAGAAAGACATGTGATCCTACCCCACCCCTGCTCAACGAACGAGGGGAGGCATCAAAGGAAGACACCCGGGTCATGAGGTGCAACACACCGAGTGTCAGCCATTAAAGAGGCTGAGAACCCCAGAGACACCCAGGTGCGGTCTGACCAGCCAGAAAAAGAGAGCGCTACCGCATGGTGGCACCACCAGAGAGTGGGCTCCAGAGAAGAGGCAGACGAGAGCCTGCTCCCCAATGAAGGGAGAAGAGGAGTAGATGAGCCTAAGAGTCAAAAGAAGGATAGCATCCAACTCTGCCACAAACGGGAGGAGGCATCACAGGAGGACACCCAGTGCACAAGTTGCAATTCACCCAGTGCCACCCACTGAAGAGGCTGAGGGGCAAATGTATCATAGTTTTGCATCGCACCTGCAGCAAGAGAGATTTATCAAGCCCCGCAAGACCACCTTGCATGGCCCTGAGAGGCCTGATACATCTGGAGTAATGCAAGATACCACAAGTCGCTGCCTTGCATTGCTCAGGGAAGCATTCCATGGGTGGAGCGTGGGTGTTCCCATCGCATCCACCCCATGGATTTTGGCGAATTCCCAGATTTACCAGCACTGGTAAACCTGGGAATGCGTCACAATGCTAGGCCTTCCCAGGGACGGCACAATGAGAAGAAATATCTTTATTTCTCCTCGTGGTTTCCTCTTTCAAGAGTGTTGCATTATGCCGCTCACTTAGAAAGAGGAGAATGACTCTGAGGATTGTTGTTTGTGTGGGAAGATCGGTCCTGCACAATAATAGTCCTACCTGCAATGGGTGGCAGCATTGGCGCTAGGCAGCATCTTGTATGCCACCGCAAGGAAAGGATAGGAACGAGCGGTAATGTGTTAAATTTAGCACATTCCTGCCTTTTCACACAGTACAGCAAGGTTGGTTGCTGCATGAAATAACAATAAATCTGCTCCTGAGTTTATAATCTTCAGAACCACCACCGTGACCATCCATGCCTGCCAAATAGACATGAATGCCAGGTAGGGGGATGCACAAGGAAAGCAGAGTTGGACCAGAAGGTGGACAGAAGCGCACAATGCGTGCCCAAGCTCCAAAGACTGGGACCGCGAGGAGGAGCTACACTAGCAACCAAGATGGCCGCATAAGCTCCCGGCTCCATCGACCTCCGTCGCTGGCGGATCTATCCTGAACTTAATCCTGACCTCCCGCCAGACTCCCGTGTGTCTGAATCGTCTCTGAGTCCAGGGGCGCAATCCCGGAGTCTTTATGACCTTTTTTGACGAAGTTACACCGTCTGTCATTTTCGGGCCTCCTCCAGACTGTAAGCCGGGGCCTCGAGTACTGACCCAGCCGGGTTTCAGTTGAACAACATCGGCTGCGGGTACCTGGCAGGGTCCGGTCTCATTGGAGTGACACGAATTCTCGATCCTGGTGGTGGTCTTGAGTCCCTGCGTATACTGGCCAGACGGCGACGGGACGTGGATGCCGCGGTGAGTGGGGGTCCGGTTCCTGGGACCCTGCTGCAGCCCTCGGGGTCCGCGGGGGGGGGCCCCGCTCTCGGCAGCGGTGTAAAGAGCGCAAAGTCTGGAAGTCGCCAGTCGCCTTCGCCCACCCCACTCCAGTTGGTTTCCCCAGAGTAGCCGGCCTCCGGGGTTGATGACCTGCTTTGTCATCGATTAAGCAGAGATGGATCGGACGACGTGTGGACCGACACTGGGGACCGTAATGGTCGCCATCGGGGCTCTTCACTGGCAAATGGAGGCTGCTCTCCACAACTTGACTGTACGCATCGAGAATAATGACTCTTAAACTAAATTGCCTATTTATACTGGTTGTGTTAGAATACCACCGGTAAGCAGGGACACTGCCCTTAAACAGGAGAAGGAAGGAGACGCTACCATATTATGGGGCAGACAGAACACTGCCAGAGGATGGACTATTACTTTAAGGCTGTGCAACATGGTTGCACCACCAGAAAGATGCACCAGCCTGGACTGCCTCCACCAGCCATACTGCGAAGCTGCCTGAAGACCATTGCCTCATGTAGAAGGAGATGTGCCACTAGCCCTCCCTCTTGCTCCACAGACCATCTAGAGAGATGTCCACAGCACAAACTAAAGCCATGGAAAGTTCAAAGAGACACTGCTACAGGGGACAGTAACATGTCTTTAAACACTTACTAGGGGCCTACAGGCAAAGCCTGCAATGCTTCTCAGCCAAGGACAGACTGCAGCAGCCGGGCCCAGAAATCTCCAGGCACCGTCTGACACAACAGAGGGAGTAGCCCAGCATGACGCTGAAGCCACAGCATTGCCAGAGAGCACACAGACATTGTTTGGTTACACGCCAATGACGCTGTGCCATCAAAGCACCACAACACCAGACTGTCCCCACTGGCCCTGCAAGACAGAAAAACATGCCACAAGCCTGGCGAAGCCCATTGCCCCTGAAATACAGAGAGAAGAGGCGGAACTGACCAGCGAAAGAAAGACATGTGATCCTACCCCACCCCTGCTCAACGAACGAGGGGAGGCATCAAAGGAAGACACCCGGGTCATGAGGTGCAACAAACCGAGTGTCAGCCATTAAAGAGGCTGAGAACCCCAGAGACACCCAGGTGCGGTCTGACCAGCCAGAAAAAGAGAGCGCTACCGCAGAGTGGCACCACCAGAGAGTGGGCTCCAGAGAAGAGGCAGACGAGAGCCTGCTCCCCAATGAAGGGAGAAGAGGAGTAGATGAGCCTAAGAGTCAAAAGAAGGATAGCATCCAACCCTGCCACAAACGGGAGGAGGCATCACAGGAGGACACCCAGTGCACAAGTTGCAATTCACCCAGTGCCACCCACTGAAGAGGCTGAGGGGCAAATGTATCATAGTTTTGCATCGCACCTGCAGCAAGAGAGATTTATCAAGCCCCGCAAGACCACCTTGCATGGCCCTGAGATGCCTGATACATCTGGAGTAATGCAAGATACCACAAGTCGCTGCCTTGCATTGCTCAGGGAAGCATTCCATGGGTGGAGCGTGGGTGTTCCCATCGCATCCACCCCATGGATTTTGGCGAATTCCCAGATTTACCAGCACTGGTAAACCTGGGAATGCGTCACAATGCTAGGCCTTCCCAGGGACGGCACAATGAGAAGAAATATCTTTATTTCTCCTCGTGGTTTCCTCTTTCAAGAGTGTTGCATTATTCCGCTCACTTAGAAAGAGGAGAATGACTCTGAGGTTTGTTGTTTGTGTGGGAAGATCGGTCCTGCACAATAATAGTCCTGCCTGCAATGGGTGGCAGCATTGGCGCTAGGCAGCATCTTGTATGCCACCGCAAGGAAAGGATAGGAACGAGCGGTAATGTGTTAAATTTAGCACATTCCTGCCTTTTCACACAGTACAGCAAGGTTGGTTGCTGCATGAAATAACAATAAATCTGCTCCTGAGTTTATAATCCTCAGAACCACCACCGTGACCATCCATGCCTGCCAAATAGACATGAATGCCAGGTAGGGGGATGCACAAGGAAAGCAGAGTTGGACCAGAAGGTGGACAGAAGCGCACAATGCGTGCCCAAGCTCCAAAGACTGGGACCGCGAGGAGGAGCTACGCTAGCAACCAAGATGGCCGCATAAGCTCCCGGCTCCGTCGACCTCCGTCGCTGGCGGATCTATCCTGAACTTAATCCTGACCTCCCGCCAGACTCCCGTGTGTCTGAATCGTCTCTGAGTCCAGGGGCGCAATCCCGGAGTCTTTATGACCTTTTTTGACGAAGTTACACCGTCTGTCATTTTCGGGCCTCCTCCAGACTGTAAGCCGGGGCCTCGAGTACTGACCCAGCCGGGTTTCAGTTGAACAACATCGACTGCGGGTACCTGGCAGGGTCCGGTCTCATTGGAGTGACACGAATTCTCGATCCTGGTGGTGGTCTTGAGTCCCTGCGTATACTGGCCAGACGGCGACGGGACGTGGATGCCGCGGTGAGTGGGGGTCCGGTTCCTGGGACCCTGCTGCAGCCCTCGGGGTCCGCGGGGGGGCCCCGCTCTCGGCAGCGGTGTAAAGAGCGCAAAGTCTGGAAGTCGCCAGTCGCCTTCGCCCACCCCACTCCAGTTGGTTTCCCCGGAGTAGCCGGCCTCCGGGGTTGATGACCTGCTTTGTCATCGATTAAGCGGAGATGGATCGGACGACGTGTGGACCGACACTGGGGACCGTAATGGTCGCCATCGGGGCTCTTCACTGGCAAATGGAGGCTGCTCTCCACAACTTGACTGTACGCATCGAGACTATTTATTCGAGACTGGACCCTAGCCCAGAGTCAGACCCGCAACATATGGTGACCCCCGCGAAGCTTGATTTTATCCGGGAGGAGAACCCCGAGCATCGTTATAATCTGACGCCTATTGTATCTGCGCAACTACAGCGGCCCGCGACTGGAGCCCCTGACCAGCCAGCAAGCTCGGCAAAGTCATCGCCCTCACAGGACTTATTTCTTTCTTCGTTTCTGGAGACCTCCATCGATATTCTTTGGATTGACTTTCGTGTTTCTGATAGACTTCGAGACTTGACTCTTCTGACTCTTTCATGCTATATTGATCTTCTCCCTTTTCTACAACGTTTTGACTCTTTTGCTGTTGTGCTGGTCCTATCGAAAAGGGTTTTTGTGATGGATCGTAGAGGCCAGGGCTGAACTTGACTGTTTTAATTCTGTACAGAGACTTCCTTTGACACTGCTGGGTGGTATCGGTGGGAGTGAGGGCCATATGGGATTCTGCTTCTCTGGCTTTGGTGTACTGACTGTGTTCGACAATGGGATTTGCTGCCTCTGTGATGTCTGGGGCTGGGCGGGATGGTCTTTTCTCTTTTGGTGATTTCCCTATCAGTTTGCTTATAAGCCTGCTTTACCTCTCTTAGTACCAAGGTAGGGAACATCTGCTCGCGGCGGGGGGGAGGGGAGTCCGGGAGCCCGCATTGTGTCGTAAGATATTCCTCCTCCGTCTTTTCCCTTCCTTGGGGTGTAGTTTAGGGGGCGACAGGCACGCTGCTAGTGGGGTTAGGTCGTAGCCATCCGCAGGGGTGCAGGGTGGGGGGTTGAGGGTTTATTTTTTTATTTTTCCTTTATTTTGTTCTATGACCTATCTTTTTCCCTTTTCCCTTCTCCACAAGAGATGTGGCATATTCTCCTGAGCCTGTTGTTATGCATATTCGGGTGTCGAGTGTCTATTTTTATATCCTGTATCCTTGGTGGGCAGATTCTGATAATGTTTGCTTATGATTATTTGTCTTGTATTGTTTTGACCCAGCTCCGGCTGGTATTGATACTTTCCAGATGCTTACAATTGTATTGTATTTCTTCATTTCATCTGCCCGTTCGCCACTGTAATATATTATACCAACGATACCCGAAATGTACATTTCTACTCTTGTGTTATAATTAATAAAAATATATAAATAAAAAAAAAAGACTGGGACCGCACCAACAATGGATATGATTCCCTCTGGCAAGCTTCTAGAAGGGTCCGGACTTCTCTAAGCCTGTGTTTGTGTTGTGAACCACTCCGGATAAATTATGAATGGGAGCTGTAAGGTCCTGTCTCAGCCAACTTCATCAGTCCGTGCGTCCTTTGCAAATTGACTCTAGAGACTGATGGACTACGTGGTATCCAGTTTTGTTTTGTATTATTTCCATGGGTTGGACTTGCAGTGGCGGCTGGTGAAATTTGAAAGTTGTGAGGCGTGAAATTCGGGAATTACTTTTGTATAGAGAGCAATACGAGCTTATTGGACAAATATTTGGTCCAGGGCGGATCCTCCTCTAGAGAAAACAATTTTTTTTTAAAGCAATTGAATTTAGTGATGAAGCAAGCTTTATAAAGCAGTGGTAACCTATAGTCTTGAAATGTTAAATATGTTAAATATGTTAAAAACTGCCCCATATCTTAGTGCATTCATACGTTCACAGTTACTGTAATAAGCAAATTGTAGAGCGTGACAACCTCAGCCCTCTTTAAAGTGAGTGCTTGCCCAGTGCTTTGCACTGCATGCAGCATCAACTTTGGAAGAACATGCTCTAACCAGTCTTCAGAAAGCACCCACAGCTGTGACTAAAATCAGTCATTTAGAAATATATGCAGACCGGTCTTTAAAAGAGATGAAAAAAGTGGTGTCTCTCTAAAAGAGATCATGCAAAGTACATTTCTGTAATTCCCACAGTGTGCCACCCGACCGGTATTTTGGTATCACTCTGAGATGTGATTGTATCCTGCTACATAACACAACTGACATATACCTAAGACTTGTAGGTATGATTGTCTTTGTCAATTGTTGTTAGCTGTTTAAGACCAATGAGTAACAATAATGATTTGTTATAAATAATCAATATTGGAAGTGTTTAAAATCTGTAATTGTGAGTCTGTGAATTAAATAGTATGGAGTCCTGTGGAAGGAGGTTTTGCCTTCAGCCTTCACTTATGTGCGCTTTATGTTGGATATGTATGCCTTTTCTCCACGGGCCCGATTCACAGAATGAACGTAAGACTCAATCCTAAACGTACTACTATTTTGGTATTCACAGAATGAACTTACTACTTTTGGCATTCACAGAAGTTAGGATTTTGTCTTAAGTTTGTATGAAGACAAACTTAAGACAGACTTAAGACAGACTTAAGACAGACTTAAGACAGACTTAAGACAAAATCCTAACTTCTGTGAATACCAAAAGTAGTAAGTTCATTCTGTGAATGCCAAAAGTAGTAAGTGCATTCTGTGAATACAAAAATAGTAGCAAGTTTAGGATTGAGTCTTAAGTTCATTCTGTGAATCGGGCCCTATATACTTTACAGCGGTTCAACACTTCAACCGTATTCCAAAGGCCACCCAAAACAGAAAAATCACCAACTGGAAGCAGAGCTGTGGAAATACAGATGAAGGCAGAAACAGAGCAAGACCAGGCGCACCTTGTATTGCACTCTCCCACACACAGGGTAAAATGAACTTACGCATGCACAGTACAATGCATTAGTAATTTGACATCCATCCACACAGGGCCCCAGCAGTACAATTGGCTGCGGTACCCAGATCCCCACAGCATTCTCTTAGGTCATCACATTCCTCACGTTATATGCACATCCTAGGCAGGATGTCGCGTACCCCAGGGTTATTCGGAATATGGGTGCAATCTCTGACAAGACATAGAGGGCCCGATTCACAGAACTAACTTAAGACAGAATCCTAAACTTACTACTTTCGGTATTCACAGAAGTTAGGATTTTGTCTTAAGTTTGTCTTAAGACAGACTTAAGACAGACTTAAGTTAGGATTTTGTCTTAAGTCTGTCTTAAGACAAACTTAAGACAAAATCCTAACTTCTGTGAATACCAAAAGTAGCAAGTTTAGGATTTTGTCTTAAGTTAGTTCTGTGAATCGGCCCCATTGAGTTCCAGAAAGCATACACTAGTCTGCCTCAGCCTTTTAGAATGAAAGGGATAAAAAAAGAAATGCAGCCAAGTGGAAAGAACAAGTTACGCAAAAGAAATAACAATGGTTCTCAAGAAACTCTCTGGAAAGGTAATGGTAAATAAATGAAATGGCACTGCTCAGCACCAGATGAAATGTGGCACACTACTGCATGCCCATGCTGGAGGTGACTGCAGAGACATATCTAAAGAGCTAGATCAGAGCCTGCGCTACACATAACAAAGAATAAAGGTGACACTCAGAGGTAGATATATCAAGACTGAATCGCCACAAAGTGATGCAAATTGGCACAAATCCTTTCTTAGTATTTAAGTTCTAGAGGTGAAGTTCCACGGGTGGTACTTTGCCATTCTGAAGCTACCTGTAATAAAGCTGGTACACCCGATGAAGATGTAGAAATTATATTTATTTTAAGTCTTCTAATTAGTTTAAGTATTGATGTCTTATCCACACAGCGCCAGCAACAAGTGACCTGTGAGAATTCGTAAGATACTTGAACAGAGTAAAAGCTCTAGAACCCTTTAACACAGAATATAATGACACGCAGGTCATTACACACCTTCCCCCTTTACACTAGAAGAGGATAGAAAAAGATCAGAGAGAAGAGAAGAGTTGAGAAAGAAAGAATAAGTAACACAATAACATCAATTAAGAACAAAATCATGGGGCCTCATTTATGAAAAGTGACGCATCGCTGCGTGAAAACAGCGATGCGTCACTTTTCATTGCGCCCTCCTTGCAACACCAATGATGCGTCATATTTACAGTATGACGCATCATTGCGCAAGGAGTTACAGATACGTCAGTATTTCTGACGTATCTGTATGGCGCAAAAGTGACGCATTGCTGGAGTGTGTCACAAAAGTGACGCAACTCCAGCAATGTGTCCTTTCACATGGGGCAAGCCCCATGTGAAAGGGCCTGCGTCAGTCTTACGTCTGCTGTGAAGCAGGCATAAGAAATTGACGCATTTGCGTCCTAGAAGTGGCGCAGTGAAATCTTGTAGATTTCACTGCATCACTTCTGTGACCCTTTCTTGCGTCAGAATGCCCCATGCATATATTATACCTGGCGCAGGTATAATGTAGGGCAGGGGTTTACAAAGTGACGCATCTACCTAGATGCGTCACTTTGTAAATATGGTGCAACAAGGCAAATTTTTTACGCTGCTGGTGCATCACAAACAGTGACGCACCGGCGGCGTAAAAGTGACGCACGGCCTCATAAATGAGGCCCATGGAGTTTTGCCAGAATCTTTCCAGTGCGAGAAATCCTTCTCAAATCAGGTAACGTTTTTGAACGTTCAATAAAAACAGATTGAATCTTATTACGTATGGGAGCAATTCTGTTCAAGTTCCAGGTATGACCATCTTCCAACTTAACAGGACTCTGGAAAAGTATTTTTACCACATAAAGAAAAGAGAACTTAAAGACGCCCACACACCTCTGCGGAAGACGTACTTGCACCCTTTCTCCTACTTTCACACAAGTGTGAGTGGCGGCGTGTCTTGTGTATTCCTTTTTGCAATATTTAAACTTTGCCCTGCTTGCCAGGAAGCTATGTCAGGCCCCACATCAGAGGGAACTATGCCAGAACCTGGAGCAGGACACACATTCACCTAAACACTCCCACTTTTGTCATGCTTGAAACATCAAGGTATTGGGCTTCCATCCACGAAAAAGTTCAAACGGAACTTTATTCATGGTGGAATGAGGGGTGAGGCGGTAGATGTTTATACATTCAACCACCTCAGACTTCCAGTCTTTATTTTGAGCTTTGGCCAATTGAATGGATTCTTTTAACACTTAGTTAAACCTTTCCACAATCCCATTAGTCTCGGGAAGGTAGAGGGTGCATTGTTTATGTTTTACCCCTTCTCAGACAAAAACACCTCCATCTCTCTCGAGACCAGTTGAACTCCGTTGTCTGTGAGGAGGCAATCAGGGAATCCCTCTCGAGAGAAAATCTCGTCAAGAAATGTAGGGACATCCCTAGTTTCAATACTGCTAGTGATCTTTAATTTACGGCCACCTGGAGAACATGTCCATTAAAACAAGAACATATAACTGACTGGAACGGATGTATGACGTTACAACGCATACTTTTACCACGCATACCATTACAACGCGGTTTTTACCACGCATACCATTACAACGCATAGCGCTTTGGGGTGCTGGATAGTGAATAGTTTAATTTACTATTCCAACTCCAGTCCCCGTGGACACTAGGGAAGGTTATTGGATAGTAAATTAACCTATTCCCTATCCTAGAGTGCCCCCCAGCGCAATGCGTTGTAATGGTATGCGTTGTAATGACCGCATTGTAATGGTAGTGCGTGGTAAAAAATGCGTGGTAAAGGTTGTATACCGACTGGAACTACTAGAAACGGGTCCCAAAAAATCCAATGCCACCTCTTGCCAACAGCGAACAGGGGCCTCACGCACAACCATGGGTTGAACTCTGGTTTTATAGACCCTGTCAGAGGCATTACACTCAGAGCAATCTGTCACCATTCGCTCAACTAGAAGATCAATTCCTGGCCACCAAAAGTGTAAACAAATCCTTTCTTTTGTCTTAGAGATACCCTGATGACCTTGATGTGCCTGTTGAATAATTTTAGATCTAATAGAGAGAGGTGGAACAAAGTAACCCAGAAGAGCAGACAGTTCATTACGCACGTTCCAAAACTTCTGTTTCTCCTCACTCAAACTTTTAATGCCACTCTACCAACCATCAATCACTTGCAGACCTCAAGAATGACGGGATCATTTTCAATGGCAGACTTCCAATCACTCTCACTCAGAACTCCAGCAGTGACCTCGCACACTTTATAATCATCGTACACACTTTATAATAATCGTCCTCCCACAAGTCCCCAGAGACAACCAGGGCGTGAATGGGATCACTCTTGAGAATGCGAGAAAGACAATCGGAGACTCTTTTCAGAGTATCAGGAATGTGATGTAAAACAAAATCATAGTCTTGAAGTGTGACAATCCACCTGGCAATTCTTGAAGATGCAGCTTCAAGACTCTTTTTAGTGAATGAATCCTTTGAAGGTTTGTGGTCAGACTGTACAGTGAAAGAACTTCCCCCATAGAAATTTTCTTAAGTTTCTTAATCGCCCAAAAGATACACAGAGTTTCTTTTTCTATGACTGAGTATTGTATTTCAGGCCACCCTTTAGCTCTTTGAGAACAGCCCCGAGACCCTTGGAGCTAGCATCGGTGATGAGGATGGAGCTAGCGGAAGTGTCAAAACTCTATAGAGAGGCAGCCTCACCCAAAGCCCCTTTAATATCATCAAATCTGCTTGAAATTTTGGTGACCAAGAGAACCTCACACCCTTTTGAGAAGAGCTCTGAGAGTGACAGAGCGAGAAGCAAATTGCGGAACAAACTTGTTGTAATATTCGGCCATGCCGAGAAAGGTGACCAAATCATGCCTGGGTTGAGGTACAGGAAGGTTCTCAATAGTTGACACCAAGTGATCTCTAGGTTTGACACCCTCTTTCGATAACTTCTGCCCCAAATAGTCAATTTCTGAGAGATTGAATTTACACTCGCATAGGATTAAACCACGAGACTTAAAGCACATTAGAACAGCTCTAAGTCTCTCATCATGTAATTCTTGTAAAGAACCATATACAAATACATTGTCCTGGTAAATCTTAACGCCAGGTAGCCCCTGTAAGACATCCTCCATAGCTCTCTGGAATACAGAGGCTGCAGAATTAAGTCCGAACGGAAGCCTTATAAATTTGAAAGGGCTAAACGGCGTTATAAACCCAGTGAGGTTCATCGAGTCTGGGTCAGTTTTAATCTGGTGATACGCCACTCTGAGATCCGAAGTAGAGAAGACCTCAGCTCCATCTAATTGTGTCAAGATTTCTGCAATATTTGGGAGAGGATATTTGCCAGCTACAACAGAACGACTGAGTGTGCGCAAGTCCACACAAAGCCTCACCTCACCAGAGGCTTTGTGTGCAAGCACGACAGGAGACAACCATTTGCTTGCTTCAGTTTTTACAATAATTCCTTTTTTTAGTAACTTCTGCAGTTCCTTCTCCATAGACTCCCCCATGGCTAATGGTAGACTACACACTTTGCAAGTAACAGGGATAGCCCCCGGTTTGAATGAAATCTTATGTATATATCGAGACAAACAACTTAGTTTTTCGCTGAAAACTTGTTTGAATTCACTCCATAGGTCGTTGACTTGAACAACCTTGGATGGTTCAGATGTACTAAGAGGATCAAGGGGTGATAAACACAAATTTTCCTTTAAGCCAATACAAGGCTCTACCCTAAAGGAATTAACATAACTCCCAAATCTGCTTGATGAACCTAACTTATTATGCTGTCACCCTTGGAGGAGATGTACATTTTCCCAGCGGTAAGTTTATTTTTGTATTCTATGTGACCCTCGAAGTATCCAAACAACTTGATGGGTTGACCACCATAAGGAAGAGGCCTAATGTCATCTTAAATATCTTCACCTACTAAGTTCGAGTCATAAAAACACTTTAGTACTAAACTTATCTTTGCCCTGGAGTCAAAGAGCATTTTGACTGGATAACCATTTATTTGGACGCTTTCAATTGGATTTTTGCAGGTGTTCAAAGAAGCTTGAGTTAAGACTTCTCCACAATGTAATTCATCTGGGTCAGAGTCAGACTAATTTTGAATCCACACATTCTTCACTTGCTTGTTCTTCTTGAATTTATACACTCTGCAAGCTTTTGCTACGTGACCAACTCTACCACAGTTGAGACACTTAGCATTCAAAGCAGGACACAACTTGTCATTGGATAAGTGACTAGGACTATCACAGCGGTAACACTTTCCAGTAAAAGGTTTTTTAGACCATGGTACACCGAATGAAGTTGAATCATTTTGTTGAAGAGTCTTAGATTGGGACTCTTTTTGTTAAAGTGTCTTAGGATTAGTTACCACGTGCACTTTATCATTAGTCGGTTAAGAGTGCCATTTTCTTCATCAAGTTTAAGGTCATCCTTTTGCCACAGTTCATCTTTCACCTTTTCAATTGCACAGCCTAGCATAAACTGATCATGTATGCGTTCTTCAAGTGCGCCTTCAAACTTACAGGTGGAAGCCAGTTTGCGCAAATGAGTAACATAAACTTCAACAGATTCTTTAGGCTCTTGTAAATGTTTCCCAAAATGATAACGTTCTAGGATAGTGCTGACCTTGGGGAGATAGTGTTTATCAAGTTTCATCAAGCAGATTTCGAATTCATTGAGGCTGTTGGATTCTGAGTCATCAAGGTCAGGTAAATGTTCGAAAACTTTCTGCCCCTCAGAGCCTAAGCAGTGTAAAAGTAAGGCTGACTTCCGTTCTGCACTTAATGACACTCCACACACCCTAGCGTAATTAAGCAAGACTTTCTTCCATTTTGACCATGGAATAGAAGGCCGCCTGGATTTGATAGAAAGAAAGGTGGAGGAGTGACGTTTCACTTTTGGAAACGAAAAAACTCCTTTGCAAGAGTTATCACTTTGTTATCAAGTTGTTGTCAATTTGTACAGACACACTTTAAAGGCTGTGTGTGTCAGCGAAATGGTGATGATGCACTTAATTTTTAGAATAACTGTGTGTCAGTGAAGTGGAGTAGACTGACACGCTGTGGGATAGGCTGTGTGCATCAGCTAAGTATGTAAGAGGAAATATATTGACACGCAAAGGAAGCTGTGCGTGTCAGCGCAGAAGAGAGGAAGAAAGTTTCATCTTTTTTAATTTAAAGGCTGTAAATATATTTAAATTAATAGGGATGGGCATAGCATACATAATTCTGTGTAGCGCAATTACCAAAACTTCAGAAGATTTCGCAGAATTATGCGAAAAGGGTAAATCTTTGTTCAGCGATACTTCTTTAAAAAAAAAAAATTATTTAGCTTTTATTTCAGCAATCAGTCGAACAATGAGAAAGATACATAGCAAAAATTACACACAAAAAAAGGAAAAAGGATCAAAGTAAAAAAGAAACATCACAAACTATATAATACTTCTAAGAGAGCAAATGACATCACATAAGATAAACAAGTCATATTAAATCCATTTAGATATTGGATCCCATATTTTTTGTCCTTGTTTCCTTTTTTTGGTCCCTTTGAGTTTATACATTGCCATTTCTAGTTGATATATAGAAAGCATTTTAAGTTGCCATTGATGGAAAACTGGAGGCTCAATATCAATCCATCGAGAAGTAATACAGAAGCGAAAGACTGACATGCAAATAAACAAGAAGGCGTCTACGACAGTAGATCTGGTCCGTTTGAATGCCTAAAAAAACTAATTCAGGAGTTAGATTTACAACAATCCCTAGACTATTATTTATGAAGGATTCTATATCTGCAATAAAACGGGAAAGTTTCATACATTTGAAAAACATGTGAATAGAATCAGCACCAATCTCATCACATCGGTTACATCGATCTCCATTGCCTACTTTCCATTTCATTATTTTAATAGGGGAATAATAAAGATCAAAAGTTGACATATAATGTTGACGTTGAAGTGAGCCATTAAAAAGTATCTTAATCGATAATTTGATAGATCTTCCCATATCAACATTCTCGAGTTCGAGTTTCCTTTGCCGTTTGCTCTCTACTAACAAAAGATCATCTTCAATTTGATTAATAGCAGTAACATAAACTAAACCTATTTTTTTTTACTTCCTTCTAATTTCTAGAATAGAGTTTTTACTCATACAACTATGATCAAGAAGGCCTTTAGATTCTAAAAAGCTCGGTATCTGAAGATATTTAAAAAATTTTTTTTTAGATAAACCATATCTAGGGGCTGATTAGGATCGCGGTTTTCCCGCATCCTCCGGGCCAGCGGAAGCCACCGCCGGCCCGGAGGATACGGGAAAACCGCTGGGGAGGCTCAAAAGATCCACCCCCAAATTAGGATGGCGTGGGTCTCAAAATCGGTCCGCAGCTTTTCCGCCGCAGTCGCCTTCCGACCGCGGCGGAAAAGCTCTAACATAGCTGGCGGTGTCTATCAGACACCGCCAGCCATATTAGGATGGCGAAAAACAGATGCCTTTCCGCGGCAAATTCTCCGCCGTGGAAAGGCATACGGTGAATTCTTTGGGGGCCCGTTCGGGCCCCCAGGGTGTTGGGTGCACATGGGGGGTACCTATGGTACCCCCCTGCATTTGCGTGCACGAAGCGGCAGGCACCGCTCGGTGCCTGCCGCTTTGTCCATGCAAATGCTAAGCATGCATATTTAACCTTGCGGCGGGTGCTGCTTCAAGCAGCACCCGCCGCAATGTTAAATATTCAGGTTGTGACCGCCAGGGTGGCGGTCACATCCTAATTGCACTGGAGGGACCGCCGCTGCCCCTGCGGACGGTCCCTCCTCCTCTAGGGTGGCGGACGGAAGCAGGTCCGTCCGCCATCCTAATGAGCCCCCTAGTTTGGAGATCCGAGAATGAGGCAAATTGAGTATCTTCATATAGGTCACCTAATAAGTGAATTCCAGAAAGATACCATCTTTTTATAGTTCGATCGTGAAAAACTGCTGGTAGCATATGATTATTTAAAACAGGAGAATAATAATGGATTCCATCTAAACATACAATTTTTTTCTTTATTTGCCACCAAACGGCAAATGCCGCTATAACAATTTTGAATTTAGTTTTTTTATAATAACTGGGTTCTATGATTTTTACTAAACATTGAGTTACTTCTTCACCTAGCAGTAATTCGTAGACTGAAGGATATACTGATTCTTCAGTGATGGTATCAATAAAAAGTAATATACCCATATGTCTTAAAAAGATAATCCAGTAATACAACCGGAAATTAGGGACTCCCCAACCACCTTTTATTCTTGGCAAAACACACCATTTTAAGGCGCGCCTGGAACGATGATAGCCCTAGAGGAACCTAGATATCATTCTATTGATTTTAGTAAAATAAAATGACGAGAATAAAAGAGGTATTGTTCGGAATAAATATAAAAACTTTGGGAAAATTAACATTTTGATAATATTGACACGGCGATAAAGAGAGAAATATAGGTTATTTAACCCTTCTAGAACCTTATTAGAAGATTTTAAGACGGGCTCAATATTCAGGCGTATAATATCATCAATCCTAGGAGATATAGTTATCCCAAGATATTGGGCTTCTGGAACAAAAGTTATTTCATTAGGTCGTCCCCATTCAGAGTGAATCATTTGAGTTTTGGTTATATTTAATTTATAGCCTGAAAGTGCTCCAAATTCTTCGGCTAAACAGATTATTTTAGGAAGTGCCCGTCTAATATCTACGGTTGTAATAGCGACATCGTCTGCATAGGTGAATACTTTAAAATGATTCTTACCAATTATCACAGGGGTAATGTCAACTGCGACAGATAGTTTACGAAGATAAGGTTCTAGATATAAGGTAAGACAGCGTGTTTGAAAGTAATCAAACAGGTCAGTTGATTGCTCGTGATTATTTTGAATTGTCGCCAGTGTAATAAAGCTGGTAGACTGAAGGAAGTTGACGAACGAATATTTATTTTAAGTATTCTAATTAGGATAAGTATTGACTTCCTATCCACACAGCGCCAGCAGCAAATGACCTGTGGGAATTCTTAAGATACTTGAACAGAGTAAAAGCTCTAGAACAAAGAACCCTTTAACACAGAACATAATGACACGCAGGTCATTACACTACAACCCATTCTTTCTGGCACAAAGCCAGATCTACAAAGATTATCAGGCCTTGTTTCTATCAGAAAATTAATAGGGATGGGCATAGCATACATAATTCTGTGTAGCGCAATTACCAAAACTTCAGAAGATTTCGCAGAATTATGCGAAAAGGGTAAATCTTTGTTCAGCGATACTTCTTAATTTAAAAATGTCAACTTGCATCCAAAATGGAAGCGAGGATGCATTGTTGCGATAATAATAACTCTAAATGTAGCAGAACACTATTTGTGGGCGCGTGGGGCCACTCATGCTAGCTAAATGTGGTGTTGGGGTCAGAAGTTTCCCCAACTTACTCCTTGCATTTATCGTTATTTTCTTACCGCTAAATGCACCCTCACATCCAAAATGGAAGCAAGGATACATTTTTGCACTAAGAAATAGCGTTAAATGCAGCAGAACATGATTAGCTCATGCAAGTGGTTGCTCCCGTTCGGTAAAGGTGCTCTAGCTGTAGAAATACATTTTACCCTAAATTATACTAGCAGGTGTGATTGCGTAATTAATTATCAGTAACTCCGCATTAAGGAGTAATGCGGAATTACTGAAATTACTCCGGCGTAATTGAAATTTCCCAAGTCTACGAAATCACCTCCTTGAGCCAGGAGAAATATTTAAATTACTCCAAACATTTTAGTCTTTGGATATGTATGCTGCACTGTACGCCACACATCCAGGGGCATATTTACCATTATTTTATGCAATGCAATGTTTAAAGTTATGGGGCCTGATTCACAGAACTAACTTAAGACAAAATCCTAAACTTACTATCATTTTGGTATTCACAGAAGCACTTACTCATTTCGGTATTCACAGAAGGTAGGAGTCCTAACTTTAGGACTCCTAAATGACTTCTGTAAATACCGAAAGTCTTAAAGTTAGAATTTTTCTCAATTTAGTAGTAGTAAAGTTAGGACTCCTAACTTTAGGACTCCTAACTTTAGGACTCCTAAATGCCTTCTGTGAATACCGAAAGTCTTAAAATTAGGATTTTTCTCAATTTAGTAGTAATCAAGTTAGGACTCCTAACTTTCAGACACCTAAATGCCTTCTGTGAATACCGAAAGTCTTAAAATTGAGATTTTTCACAACTTTACTACTACTAAACTGAGAAAAATCCTAACTTTAAGACTTTCGGTATTCACAGAACACATTTAGGAGTCCTAAAGTTAGGACTACTAACTTCTGTGAATACCAAAATGAGTAAGTGCCTTCTGTGAATACCAAATTGGTAGTAAGTTTAGGATTTTGTCTTAAGTTAGTTCTGTGAATCGGGCCCGTGGTCCCTAGGCCCACATGGCAATATAAGGACGACACTGGCACATCAGATATGGTTACTACAACTTGCCCAGGGCATGTGCACTGGGCCCCTTTTATTAGGAGGGCCACCTGACCGGTGATGCCTGTATTGGATGGGTGTGGGTGGGTGTTATCTCTGCCCCTTGGGAAGGGCTGCTGTATGATGCATCCAGCAGGACACTACATTTCTTCCAAAATCCAATGAAATGCCAATAAGTCTACAGGAGCAGTTTCTCCATTGGGGTTCTGGGGCTGCACCACACGGACATTCTACACATTCCTCCACAAATATTAAATAAGTCTGGGTTCTCTGTCTCAGGCTGCCAACCTCGCTCTGCTCTGAAGCAAGAGACGGACAACAGGCAGTAAATAAACTTTCTGAACTGTGACACACTACACAGAGCTTACCTTTCTAAAATCCTTCATTGCCATTGTATTCTAAGGTAGTATCCACCATAGGCCAGTGACATTGTTTTGAGTTTCAGAGTCTCCGTCCCTGCGTGAGGGCAGTTGTCTGTCATTCACAGGCATAGATCCCATCCTGTCCCATTCTTCACACATAAGCATGAATCCAAATAAATGTAATTTGGTGCTGTGTCCTCGGTAATGGTAAGTATTATAACAGTAATCTTGTGTTATGTATATTGTGCTGAGACCCCTGTTAACTCTAACCTCCCCTACTGCCACTCCTCAGGCCCTATCTGCAGGTCGCTGGCCTCTTTAGAAGTGGAACAGCTGTGTTTGTTCCCCCATGAAATTGATACACCGAGGGGCATGGTTTTTGCTCTCTTGCAAAGTTGATCCAAATACCTGAGTCAAACACAAAGGGAGAAATTTGTAATTATAGTAGAGTATGCTGTGTGGCAATAAAACTGGCCCAATCTTCATGCCCTTAACATTAATAGCTAAAACATGGATTGATTTACGAACAATGAATGTTAAAAACATGAAGCTAGTGCACGTTAGCAATTTAGGGGCATATTACCGAGGAGTGCGTTGGAAAATGCATAACGCACATTCCCTTATCGCCGGCTATTGCCGGATTTCATCGCCTTTTTAGCGCGCAATTATCAATGCGCATCAGGTAGGCGAATAGAAATCCGGCGATAGTCGACGATGTGACACATTAGCGCATGAAAACAAACTTTGTTTTCATGCGCTAATGTGGGCCTTGATAATATAGGGGGGTGGATTCAGCTGTATGATCCACACCCCCATGTTATCAATGCCTAACGCCTGGTCAGAGCAGGCGTTGGGAGACCTGCGATAAATTAGTTTATCGCAGAAATTTTCCTCCCATCGCCTTCCTTGGTAATAGGGTGTTCCCACCTCCAACCACATTTTTCATGTGGTTGGCCATGGGAACGCCCACTTTGCATGTCATTAGCGATGTTTATCGCCGATATGCAAAGTGGGCTTGCGGCAGGCTTTAAAATGCCCTTGTTAATAGGGCTCTGGCAGTATCGCCACTTTCTCGGCACAATTCGCCGAGAAAGCGGCGATACTTGCCCTTGGTAATGTGCCCCTTAGTTCCTCTCTTATTTCACTTAATCTTGAATTGGCAGAGAGTTAGCTATTCTATTATCTGTATTTATTTCTATGCATCTTATTACTCTTGCATAGTGAACACATTGAGCTGTGCCAGGTGTTTATGAGGGGCTGTGATTGAGAACTCTGACGGTGAGGCTGAAGCCAAAGCCAAAGCAAAGTGCCTGTCAGTGGGTTGGCCATGTATTCCAGTTGCAATTTGCAATTTAAATTCTGTGGAAATGTGTGTGAAGGGGGTACACAGATGTCAAAATATTTACAAGGCAAAAGCAAAAGGAGATAAATTGCTTAAATGTGAGTGAGTGCAGTGTATGTTTGGAAGTGGTGAATTGCGGGAGATGCGAGGAAGTGCATTCAGGGAAGAGTGAAAAGAGGGTGCTGAATAGGAAATAGAGGTGGTTAAAGGTGTGCAGAAAGACGAGATATGTAGAGAAAAAAAGCATACATATATAACAAAAAGCGCACATAACTGAAGGCCAAAACTCCTTCCACAGGCCTCAATACTATTTAGTTCACAGACTCACAATTTCAGAATTGCAACATTTCCACTGTTAATTATTTATAACAAATCATTGTTGTTACTCATTTATTTGAAACAGCTAACAGCCATTGACAAAGTCAATCATACTGACAGGTTTTAGGTATATGTCGGTTGCTGTGTTAAATATCTGGATGCAATTACATCTAAGAGAGAAGACAAAATACTGGTCGGGTGGCACACTGTGGGAATCACAAACATTTATTTTGCTTGTTCCATTTCAGAGAGACCCCACTTTTTTCATTCTACTTAAAGACCGGTCAGCGCATATTTCTATATGACTGATTTCAGTCAGCAGCTTTGGGTGCTTCCTGAATCCTGGTTAGAGCATTTTCTTCCAAAGTTGATACTGCATGCAGTGCAAAGCACTGGGCAAGCACACACTTTAAAGGGCTCAAGTTTTTGCACAGTACAATTTGCACATTACAGTAACTGTTGAACACATTATTTCAGTAAGTTATGGGGTAGTATTTAATGTGTTTAACATTTCAAGACTATATTTTTCCACTGCTTTATACGCCTTGTTTTATCATTACTTCATTTGGAGGAGGACCCACCCTGTACCCCACGTTTGTCCATTTAGCTTGCTCACATCGCTCTCTATGTAAAATTCATACCCAACTTTTATGCTTCATCACTTTCAAATGTAACCAGCCCCCACTGCAAGCATAACCCATGAGCATAGAGTTGTGCTCCTGAGGCGGAAGCCGGGAGCGAGCCACATCTTTTAAAATTGTTTTGTCACAGATTTACTTGTGTATTTTAAACCACTTACTTCTTGGGAAACTAGCTGTCAGACGCAGCGGAGCCAGCACTGATGCAGCACGCTAATTACCAAACACTCCTTGGCGCCTTCTCGCCATGAGCAGAGGCCACGCCCCTTTTCAGTCCACGCCCCCCAAGCCGACTCTTACTTAAAGACGCCAAATCAGGGCGCCGGGTAAAAGCATAGAGTTGTGCTCCTGAGTCGGAAGTCGGGAGCGAACCACATCTTTAAAAAATTGTTTTGTCACAGATTTACTTGTGTATTTTAAAAATTGTTTTGCCACAGATTTACTTGTGTATTTTAAACCACTTACTTCTTGGGAAACTAGCTGTCAGACGCAGCGGATCCAGCGCTGACGCAGCACGCTAATTACCAAACACTCCTTGGCGCCTTCTCGCCACGAGCAGAGGCCACGCCCCTTTTAGGCCACGCCCCCAAGCCGCCTCCTACTTAAAGTCGCCGAATCAGGGCGCCGGGTAAAAGCATAGAGTTGTGCTCCTGAGGCGGAAGCCGGGAGCGAGCCACATCTTTCAAAAATTGTTTTGTCACAGATTTACTTGTGTATTTTAAAAATTGTTTTGTCACAGATTTACTTGTGTATTTTAAACCACTTACTTCTTGGGAAACTAGCTGTGAGACGCAGCGGAGCCAGCGCTGACGCAGCACGCTAATTACCAAACACTCCTTGGCGCCTTCTCGCCACGAGCAGAGGCCACGCCCCTTTTTAGGCCACGCTCCCCCCCGGTCCACAACCCCGGAGTGGTATAAATCATGTGCATATTCCGGTTGCGCAGCGGGCGAGCGCAGCGGGCGCGACGTTTGCGCGCCTAAGGCAAGCCCGTCTGCGCCCGTCCGCGACCGACCGGGGCCAGGGGCCACCCCCCCTGCTCAGCCATCACGCCAGACCATCACCTACCATTCGCAGCTCCTGCGCCAATTAAACCAGACAGTTAGTTCACCCTGTTTACACACATGGGACCTCTCTATCCAACATTCCGCTTGTAATCAGTGTGGATTTCATTTCTCCCACAGTATAAAGAAACCCACATCAATTTTGATGTTGCTGCTCAACTGCCGCTCACTCCCCAAACACTCCACGGAAATCTCCCTATTGTTGGAGGAGATGAGCCCAGACGTTCTTTTCGCCACAGAAACATGGCTACAGGAACACTCTGAACCTGACCTGGTACAAGCGCTTCCACCTGGTTATCAAATACTCCGCCTAGACCGCAAAAAAGGCATTGGCAGTGGCCTAGCAGTAATCCATAAATCAGATTACGTTGTCACTAGCACCCTCGTAAATTTCCCGGATTGTGAATGCCTCCCTTTTTTTATAAAATTCAGCGCCACACATACCTTTTCGGGTATGCTCATATATCGTCCGCCAGGACCACAAGGGCAGTTTCTTCCGGATCTTGCCTCGATAGCGGCAAGTCTTGCAGTTAGCTCTGCCAATTTTACAGTCTTAGGTGACCTTAACATCCACCTAGATGACCCAAACAACTCTATAGCCAGAGAACTTTCCTCAAGCTTAATTGCCCTCGAATTACACCAACGTGTTACTGGGCCTACCCACCAAAAAGGACACCTTTTAGACCCTGTCTTCAGCAACTGCAAAAACCTTTACGTTGGAAATCCCTCCCCCCTTCAATGGTCTGACCACTTCCTCATCCCGCTCACCTGGACCCTGCCCCTTCACCTCCCCCCAAACCCCCTACAACTCAACGTTCCCGCAACTGGTCTAAACTCCCTTTATCTGAGTGGCAGGATCTCCTACAAGGCACCAAACCCATTAACACATCCACTCCCACTCAAGATAACCAGAACTATAACAATTGGATCTCCAGTTCCCTAGATATAGTATTACCACTAAAAAATTCCCATCCTAAGCGGGGCAATCCTACAGCCCCGTGGTATACGAGTGATCTACGAGAGGCCAAACGTGTCTGTAAACGACTTGAGCGGAAATGGCGCCTCAGTTACCTCCCAGCAGACAAAGCGAGCTATCGAACGGCAATTAAAAACTACAAAGTAAATATTCATCTAGCTCAGACTAAATATTTTGAACTTAAGATCGAGAAGGCAGCGTCCAAACCTAGGGAGATTTATCAGATAGCCAAATCCCTTTTGCAACTTCCTGAGGCCCCAAAGCATCACAATAACACTCAGACCCACTGTGAGGAAATAGCTGAGTTTTTCTACCAGAAGATAGAAACCATCAACTCTTCTTTTCCCCCCACTGTTACTTTGTCCACAGACTCCGTCAACATAGGCTGCACAACAGCTCCCCCTTGTGCTCTCAATAGCTTTCCCCCATAAGAACTTATTAACCTGGAAAAACTCATGAGCCAGGTTAAATCTGGATCACCTATCGACCCAGCTCCTCCCAGTACTCTCACTCAGATAATCCATCTGATCTCGCCCACCATCCAAGACCTGCTGATCTCCTCCCTCCATACTGGTATTGTTTCACCTCCATGGAAAAGAGCAATGGTCAAAGCTTTATTAAAAAAGCCCAGTCTTGATCAATCTAACCCTGCTAACTATCGACCCATCTCCCTTCAGCCATGGCTTAGTAAACTTCTCGAGAAGCATGTTAACATCGTTCTCACTGACTTCCTGGAAGTCAATAACATACTAGACCTCTCTCAGACCGGCTTCAGGCCCCGTCACGGTACGGAGACTGCACTGATTGCGGTGACGGAGGAGGCAAGAAGGATCTTGGACGATGGTGGGTCCACGGCCATCGTCCTACTCGACCTAAGTGCCGCCTTCGACACTGTCAATCATAATATCCTACTCCACCGTCTTGACAAAATAGGAGTGTCAGGCACAGTACTCAATTGGTTGAGGTCTTTTCTCACAGACAGATCCTTCCAAGTCTTTGAGAGGGATTTAATCTCTGCCAGTAGACCCCTCAATTGTGGAGTGCCTCAGGGCTCCTCCCTGAGCTCTACCCTTTTTAATGTCTACCTACGCCCCCTAGCTGATGTCGTCCACCCATTCGGGGTGAAGATCGTCACTTACGCGGACGACACGCAGCTAGTGGTAGCACTGGACCCCCTCCCTGAACTCTCATCACAGTTTACACACATGCCTGGAAGCTGTCGCTGCTTGGATGTCTGGCTCTTGTCTTAAACTCAACGGGGACAAAACAGAGATAATGCTCCTTGGAAATAACATCGCGAAATCCATTGATCCTATCTGGCCCCTCTGTTTAGGAAGTCCCCCGCAACCCAAGGAGCAAATCAAGAGCCTAGGCATCTGGCTCGACCACACACTAACCTTCAATTATCAAGCCACCAAGCTTGCTGCCACCTGCTTCGGGCTGATGAGACTACTCCGTAAAATTCTCCCTCTCCTTCCGTTCCATTCAAGACGGATTATGGTTCAAGGATTGATCCTCTCCCGTCTCGATTGTGGAAACGCCCTATATCTTGGGGCCCCACAATCTACACTTAACAGACTCCAGGTTATTCAAAACTGTGCGGCAAGAATTCTCCTGGATATTCCTCGCCGAACTTTAGTCAGAGCCAGGCTGAGGGACCTTCACTGGCTCCCGATGAGATGCAGAATCGAATTTAAGAGCATGTGCATCGCACACCGCTCCTACTGGGGAACAGGCCCCTCTATCAACTCCCCCTGGTGAAAGCCTACCTACCCTCTCGCTCACTCAGATCCGCGACCTCCCACCTCGCCTCAGTACCACGCATTAGGAAGGCCAGGTGTGGAGGCCGCTTGCTCTCTTACAACCTAGCTAGGATTTCGAACTCCCTTCCCCTCCATATCAGATCAGAACCTAACCTTCTCACTTTCCGTAAACTGTTAAAAACTTGGCTTTTCAGCAAAATTTCAATTTAATTCTTCACTCAGCTTCTCTTATTCCAGCCTCTCCGGCTCAACTCAATCTCTTCGACAGCGCTGGGACGTCCCTGGGTAGCCATCGCGCTTTACAAATCCTCATTCCATTCCATTCCATTCCACAAAAAATGGATACCACGTAGTCCAGTCTGTAGAGTCAATCAGCAAAGGACGCATGGACTGATGAAGTTGACTGCGACAGGACCTTTCAGTTCTCATTCATAATTTATCCTGATTGTTTCAGGACTCAAACACAGTCCAGACCCTTCTGGCAGCTTGCCAGAAGCATTCATCTCTATTGTCATGTGCGGTTCCAGTATTTGGACTTTGGTCACAGCGTTGTGTGCTCCTATCCTCCTTCTGGTCCAGCTCTGCTTTCCTTGTGCTCCTCTCTGCCTTGGGTTTGTGTCTCTTTGGCAGGTGCAGATGGTCACTTTGGTGGTTCTGAGGTACATTTATCATTATTTCACGCCACAAGGCAGCTTGGTGCTCTGTGTGAAAGGAGTGGAATGCACCGCATTTAACATGTTACAGCGCATTCCTGTCCATTCATTGCGCTAGCACACAATCAATCAATCAATCAGTTATTTTTTTAAAGCACACTACTCACCCGTGAGGGTCTCAAGCACTGGGGGCAGGGGGTCAGCTCCAGATCAGTCTAAGTGCCAGGTCCTGAGGCTCTACCTGAAGGTGTGCAAAGTGGGGGAGCATCTGATGTTGACTGGGAGCTCCTTCCAGGTCTTTGCTGCGACAACGGAAAAGGCTCTTCCACCTGTTCTGGTTCTGTGGATGCATGAGGTCTCTGCCAGGGTGAGGTCGGCAGAGCAGAGGTTCCTTTTTGGTACGTGGAAGGAGACTCTTTTGTTGAGGTATTTGGGTCTGATGTTGTAGAGGGATTTGTAGGCGTGGGTGAGTAGCTTGAAGGTTACTTTCTTCTCGATGTGGAGCCAGCGGAGGTCTCGTAGGTGCTGGGTCATGTGCTCATGTCGTGGGGTTACGAGGACGAGTCTGGCTGCGGTGTACTGGGAGGTTTGTAGCTTGTGCAGCAGGGTTTTGTTGATTCCGGCGTAGAGGGTATTACCGTAGTCCAATCTGCTGGTTATGAGTGCGTGGGTGATGGTCTTTCTGCATTCGGGGGGGATCCACTTGAAGATCTTTTGGAGGATGAGGAGGGAGTTGAAGCAGGTGGCGGCGACGGCATTGATCTGGTGAGTCATGGTGAGGGAGGAGTCTAGAATGATGCTGAGGTTTCGGGTGTGGTCTGATGGAGTGGGTGGGTTTACTAGGGCAGAGGACCACCAGGTATTGTCCCAGATGGTGGAGGTGGGTACGAGGACGAGGACTTCTGTCTTCTCGAGTCGAGGATTCTGTCTTCTCCGAGTCAAGCTTTAGGCAGCTGTTGTTCATCTAGGCTGCGACATCTTTCATTCCTTCCTGGAAGCTGAGTCTGGTGTCTTCGGGGTTCTTCATGAGGGTCATTAGCATAGGATAGTATTCTGAGCCCGTGCTGTCTGACGATGGTGGCGAGGGGGGCCATGTAGATGTTGAAGAGCATGTGGCTAAGCGAGGATCCTTGGGGTACTCCACAGTTGATCTCTGTGGGTTTGGAGAGGAAAAATGGGACTCTGACCCTATGGGTTCTGCCGGTGAGAAAGGAACGAATCCAGTCGCGGGTAGTTCCCCTTATGCCAGCATTGTGGAGTCTGGTGTGGTGGCGAGAGTGCGATGGGAGAGGGTGTCAAAGGCTGCGGAGAGGTCTAGTAGGATGAGGGCCACTATGTGGTCCTGGACAAGTAGCAAGCGGATATCATCGGTGGCGGTGAGGATGGCAGTCTCGGTGCTGTGGTTGCTACGGAGGCTGGACTGGGAGGAGTCGAGGATGGCGTTCTCTTCGATGAAGGTGGTCAGCTGGGCATTGACAAATCTCTCTGTGACTTCGGCTGTGAAGAGAAGGAGAGAGAGAAGCCAGTAGTTTTTCAGGTCTGTCGGGCCAGCCGAGGGTTGCTTGAGGAGGGGCTTAACCTCTGCCCGCTTCCAGTCTACAGGGAAGATGACGGATTCGAAGGAGGTGTTAATGGTCTATCCGGGTGCTATGGCGGCAGCCGCTTTGTGGTAGATGTGCGGTTGGCAGGAGTCCGTGGGGCTCCTGAGTGGGTGTTCTTCATGATCGTTGCTGTTTCTTTGGTGGTAGCCGGTTTCCAGGTGGTGATGGTGGGCTGGGTGTCGGTGGTGGAGCACAATGTGCTACCTAGCACCAATGCAGGCACCATGATGCTCTGGTGCCTCTCAGCTAGTCCATGTGACCCAGCTGGGCCACCTTAGGTGTAGGTTTATTGATTACCAGTTACTTGGGTTCATTGTTGTCAAGCGTGCCAAGGTCTGAACGGTATATGGTGAATATGCCTCCTTAGCTTAATAGGTCAAAAATTACTGTGCCGTCCAAGGGATTGAATTGCAGGGTATGCAGGCAATGTAAAGCAATGTTAGTTAACGAAGACGCTTTAGCCTACATAACGCTCTGCCTGCTTAATGCCTAGCGCTTAGCGCGCTGTTTTAAAATTGCCCTTTATACTATTTTATTTCTTTAGTTGGTTGATATTTTCCCCTGATATTAATCGCTCTATTTAGGGCCTCTTACCTGCACGCTAAAGGAATTTGCAACGCGTTTTCGCGGGTCCGGTTCCCGGGTGGTGGGGTGAGTACGGGAGCCATCTTGGTGTGGGCTGGACGCCGAGTAACTTGAGGAGGGAGCGGTCTAGCGCTCCTCACGCCCTGGGGGAGACCTATTTAAGGCGAGCATTCGCCGGTAAGCTCTTGATGAAGACGCTTTAGCCTACATAACGCTCTGCCTGCTTAATGCCTAGCGCTTAGCGCGCTGTTTTAAAATTGCCCTTTATACTATTTTATTTCTTTAGTTGGTTGATATTTTCCCCTGATATTAATCGCTCTATTTAGGGCCTCTTACCTGCAAGCTAAAGGAATTTGCACCGCGTTTTCGCGGGTCCGGTTTCCGGGTGGTGGGGTGAGTACGGGCGCCATCTTGGTGTGGGCTGGACGCCGAGTAACTTCAGGAGGGAGCGGTCTAGCGCTCCTCACGCCCTGGAGGAGACTTATTTAAAGCTCACACTTTACGCGCAGCGGTAGCGCGCAGCGGGCTTGCCTCTCGCTGTGCCTGAGTCTTGCCAGAGTCCTGCCCGTCTGCGCCCGTCAGCGTCCCGGAGGCGGCGTAGCGGTGCGGAACTCTGGCCTGACGAGCAGCATGATTCGCTACTCTTCTACGATTCTCCGCTCCTTGCAACCCACTCCCTGCGCGTGCCGATCTGTGTTTCCTGGTCGGTATAGGGGTAAGCATCGCTGCCCTGCCTGTGGCTGGTCTCCTGCCTTTGGTCCCTCCCTCGTCCAACGGTCAGGCGTGGCTCGGCTGAACCATCTGTGTTTACTGTTGAACACGCGTTCATTAGGTAGGCATGCCCTTGACGTGTTCGATCTCTTGGTCAGGGATAAACCTCTTTGCCTACTACTGACCGAAACTTGGCTGGGGGAGTCGTCCAACCCGGACATCCTGGCGGCTATCCCTCCGGATTACAACATCTTCCGACAGGATAGAGCCAAGGGAAGGGGTGGTGGAGTGGCGGTGGTGGTTAGGAAAAGCGTCTTGTGTTCTATTCTCCCCATGGAGACGATAGCGGGTTCTGAGTCCCTTGCCTTTGCCATCAGGCTGTCCCCCCATCAAGCCCTGAAGGGCCTGTTGGTGTATAGGTCCCCTGGGCCGGTGGGCTCTTTCTGTGAGGACCTCCAGGAGGTCCTATCCAGACTGGCCCTGTCTGCGCAGCATTGTCTGCTAGCGGGTGATTTTAATTTTCATCTGGACATTGTGGGGGACACAAATTCAAATAAATTGTTTGATATTACCACCCCTTTGGGTCTCGCTCCCGCGTTGTCGGGCCCCACACATGAGCGAGGGCATACATTAGATCAGGTGTTCTCCTCTGTTCCTCTGGTGGACATTGAACTGCTCCCGGTACTTTGGTCAGATCATAGATTGGCCAGATTTTTTATTCAAGGGAGCGATTTGCTCTCTGGCAGTGCCCCGACTTACTCTGGTGCTGCCTCGAGGGGGCTACATAGAGTTTCGCCTGATTTGTTGGAGGAGGCATTTGTGGACCATCCCTGCCCCATAGTGGGTGACTTGGACCTGGACACTGAGACTCTACAGGCGTGGCTGTTAGAGAGACTGGACGACCTTGCCCCTGTGAGAGCTCTTCGATCAGGGGGTGAGCGGCAGTCTGCGCCGTGGTTCACGGGGGCGTTGCGCATTGAACGCAGCTTGTGTAAGGTTGCGGAGAGGGCGTGGCGCTCTCACTATGACGCGGAGGCCAGACTCACTTATAGGTTGGCGGTCAAAGCGTACCACTGTAACATTCTGAGCGCTAAAAAAGAGTATTTCGCCAGGAGAATCGAGGCGGCGGCCAACTCCTGCAAGGAGATTTTCACCGTGGTTAGGGAGTTCACTGCCCCTAGGTCCAATCTTCAGCAAGCAGTTCCATCTGAGACCTGGGTCTGCGACCTGGCTAGGTTCTTTACTGATAAAATCAGAACGATCCAGGCCTCCTTTACTGCTGAGCTTGTGGCTGGGGCTGGTGGCACCGGGGGGGGACGTGTTCCATTGGCTACGCCAGAGGCACTTCTGGCTGAGTTTCCGTCAGTCTCCCCAGATGCCTCTCTTGCACTTCTGGCCACGCTTAAGTCCGGGTCGCCACTCGATCCCTGCCCGGTCGGCTCCCTCTGTCCTGGAAAAGTGCGATGGTGATCCCCCTCCTCAAAAAGCCAGGATTGGATCCCGGGGTTCTGGCCAATTACCGTCCTATCTCTCTTCTGCCGGCTCTCGCGAAGCTTACGGAGAAGCACGTTCATGGCGTGCTCTCGGGTTTCCTCGAGTCTAACGACCTGCTGCATCCCTTGCAATCCGGCTTTCGGCCCAACCTGAGTACAGAGACGGCACTTCTTGAGGTGTCAGAGATCATCCGCGAGACCCTGGATGCAGGGGGGAAGGCTGTGTTGGTCATGTTGGACTTGTCGGCGGCCTTCGACACCGTCCCCCACGAGGCTCTTCTCACCAGGCTTTACGACATCGGTCTGAGGGGGACGGTGCTCAAATGGTTTACATCGTTTCGGGAGGGCCATCGACAAACAGTCTGGGCCTCCTCGAGCTCCGCTGAGATGCCGCCACTGGGAGTCGGGGTCCCACAGGGCTCGGTGCTGAGCCCAACCCTTTTTAACATCTTTATGACCCCTCTGGCGGCACTCGCGGAGACTTCGGGGGCCCGGATTGTGTCCTATGCGGACGACACGCAGCATCTCTTCACCTGCGGGAAAGACCACCCATTTGATGGGGAGAGCATCCAGCGATGTCTGAAGAAGGTCTTTGACTGGCTTCAACAGAATGGTCTAAAGGCCAATTCTAGCAAATCTGAGGTCCTGTTATTTGGGTGTGCTTCGGAACCGGAATGGCGTGACTGGTGGCCGGCTGATATGTGCCCCCCGCCCAGCCATCTGTGGTTGTCAAAAATCTGGGTGTAAAGGTCGATACTGACCTCTCGTTCAGACCGCACATTCTTGGTCTGACGGGCACCTGTTTTGGAATCCTCAAGATGCTCCGGAAGTTCTTACCCCTGCTTACAGAGGAGCATAGGAAGATCATTGTCCAAGCTCTAATAGGATCTAGACTGGACTATGCGAATGCTCTGTACTTAGGACTTCCGGAGTATCTGATCCAAAGGCTGCAGGTGGCGCAGAACTCTGCGGCTCGCGCCATATACGGCCTTCATAGGCGGGCAAGAACATCTGGGGTGCTTCAGTCACTTCACTGGCTCCCTATCCGAAAGCGGATAATGTTTAAAACGCTCACGCTGGTGCATAAGGCACTTTCTGGCTCCGGAGCCAAATATCTGCAGCGCAGACTGGCCTTTTACCGTCCGGCTCGCTCCTTGCGGTCGGAATCTTTGTGCATGGCCGTGGTGCCTCGTGTGAGGAAGGCGCATATCGGGGGTCGTTCCTTCAGCTTTAAGGCCGCCCAGCTGTGGAATTCCCTCCCCTTTGCTTTACGCAGCATTCCTAGCTTGCTCCTGTTCAGGAAAAACCTGAAAACTTGGCTTTTTAATTTGTAGGCTGCTTCTTTTCTGTTTTACTTCTTCTTTTCTGCTTGTTGACTGTTATGTTTTTTATCTGCTGAGTTGTTCTTTGAAAGCGCCGGGACACTCTTGTTGAGTAGCCCTGCGCTATATAAATAAAATTTTAACATAACATAACATAACATAACATGTTAAGTGACTTTTCATGGCCTTAAATATATGTGCCCCTTCAATGCAGCAAACTGCGTGAAAGGGGCATTCCATGGGTGTTGCTGGAGGCTTTCCCTACAACATCCATGATTTTTTTACACTTCCTCTCACGAGAAATCTTAAGTCTGAGGAAGCGCCAAAAAAGTACTCCTCCCCAGGGGAGGCAAAAGGGAGGCACAACCGCATCATCCATTGATTTTGACACTGCCTCATATTTACAAGGGTGACGTAAATATGGTGCAGCGCAAAAATTAAGACCAGGAAAAACTTGGTCTTACCCTGGCGCAACGAACAGACAAAGGTTTAATTCTGCAGCACAAATGGAAACAGTGAAATGCCTTTGACTCTTTATGTGCTGGAAGGTGTCCCTTCCTGCACATAAACAATCACTTTAAAAAAATGTGTTCTGCTACTTCTATGTGTGCTGCATTAAGCAGCACATATAGAAATGACAAAACGCCATTTAAAGATTGTTTATGTGCAGGTAGGAACTCCTTCCTGCACATAAAGTGCATTATTCATGAGGCCTAGCGACACTTTTGTGCAGCCATTGTGACACTTTTTGTGAAGCACTGGGGGTGTAAAAAATATGTCATGTTGCACCCTATTTAAAAAGTGATGCATCTAAGTAGACGTGTCACCTTGTAAAGCCCTGCGCCAGGTATAATGTATGCAGGATGGCCGTTCCCCTGTAAAAAGCTGCGTAGAAGTAGCGTCACTGCATCAAAATCTTACACCTGCCACACAGCAGGCGTAAGACTGATGCAGGCACATTTAACATAGAACTTGCCCATGTGTAATGGCACATTGCTGGAGTTGCGTCACTTTTGTGACACACTCCAGCAATGGGTCATTACTGCTCCTGCAAATACATCAGGAATACTGACAAATCTGTCACTCCTTGTGACATGGAGCTCTGTACATTAAATACGGCGCATCCTTCCTGTCCCAAGGAGGGCTCAGTGAAAACTGTTGCATCGATGTTTTCATGCAGCAATGCAAGCAACAGTTTTCATAAAGGAGGCCCAAACAATCTTCCCCTGCAACGCAGGCACCCTTGCAATATGGTGCAAGCGTGCCTGCATTGTCGAGAGGAAGCAAAATTAAGTGCCAGTGCAGGGGGAAATGCAGGACTACACCATATTGTTGTGTTTCAGAAGTGGCGGAGCATGGAGTTAAGCCAAGAAGGCTAACTCAGTGCACCATCACTACTTTGTAAATATGCCCCCATGTGAACTGTGAGAGTGATAAAGAGGTGACGCTACATCATGTGATATCATATTCATCTTAAAATGTCACAATCTCCAATTTAATTCAAATTTTTTGTAAAAACCTGTGACAGTTTAGAACTGTTTTACTGATTTTCCTAACTGATTTTCTGAATTAGTTTCCGGCAAAGTACCTATTCAACTTGCATGAAGAAGAGAGGTGTTACGATGACTGCCATCAAGATTACACAAGCACCAAAGGCTGCAGTTCCATTGATGGCCCAAAGGGGCATTTGTGTGTGCTTTCACTTCCAACCTAGCTTCATGTCCTCTAGTTCTTTATTACCTGCCAGAATTAAACAGGGAAAACATTTTTGAGTGTACCATGCAGATTTTGGTTCAATAAGAAATGAAGCTTACAAAACAAGGGATTTGCAAACTCCTGAGACATCTCCGGCACAGGCCTAGCCAAAAAACACAACTACAGGCCCTTCTGGAATAAAGAACAGTCCTCATAAAAACAAAACAAGGGATGCAAACAGAGCAATGGAAGAAGATTTCTGGGCCAAACTACACGCCGATGTCAAACACAACAACAGCACCAGATTTTGGAGCACCATAAATCGATTTGTCCATAACAATCATGATGGCATCTCCTCAAACATTTCAGAGGAAGTTTGGGCAAATTACCTCAGGTCCCACTTCCAACAAGACACCGACCGCAGAGAGCAGGGTCAAACAAGCCAGAACAGAGCAGACTGCTAAACGACACTCAAGCCCTGGGACATAAACAATGTTGCCAACTCTGGGAAATCGGAGATTTCCAAATTACCTACATTGGAGCAATCAAATGGCAGATAGGAAAGGGGAGAAGAGAAGGTGCCCCTGGCCCAAATGGAATACCACCAGCACTATACAAACAGGAGGCAACCTACTGGGCAGAAGCACTGGAACCACCCTTCAGAGAAATCAGAATATTGAACATCCTACCTAGCTCATGGAGAGGTATAATCATCTCCCAAATCTATAAATCTTGTGTGAAGTCAGAACCTCAAAATTATCGACTGGTGGCACTATTAGATAACGAAGCCAAATTTTTTGCCGGTCTATTATTAGAGGATCTCCAGGCATGGGCGGAAGAAAAAGCGGCAAACCCCCTGCAACAGACTGGCTTCGCTAAATCGGTTGGGACAATGACTAACATATTAAGCATGGCCATGCTTATGGACAAGGCTCAGGAAACACAGACATCCTTACATCTATGCTTTATTGACTGCAAAGCTACATTTGATCCCGTTAACCACTTAAGACTCTGGTCCAAATTGTGCAGCTGGGGGTTGCCTCAGCCTTTACTCAAACTATTAATAAACCTGCATACGAACATGTGGCTACAAGTGAAGCTGGGGAATGGTACACACCTGTCGAGGCGCATACCCACAGAAAAAGGGCTGAAAAATGGATGTGTCTTAGCACCCACTCTTTTTAATCTGTATATTGCGGATTTAGTTTTGTTGCTAATCAGCTGCAATTCACACGCCCCAAAATGAGGAGACATCTCAATACCCTGTTTCCTCTACTCAGATGACATAGTCCTGATCAGCAAAACAAAAGTAGGGCTACAACATCTCTTAAACACAACGCAGGATTTCTCCCAAGCAAATGACCTAACGATTAACTTGAATAAAACAAGAACAATGACAGTCGGGGAAAAAAGGCGAAAAACCTCCACCTGGTTGTGGGGAGAGACCAGAATAGAGGACACAACTGAATACAAATTTCTAGGTTTGAAGCTGGACACAGGCGGCCGCTTTGTAGCACAGAAGAGCAGCATACTGCACAAAGGTTTAGTACTAGCTATCTCCCTAAAAACACTAAACTCTAAATTAACTGGCCCATCAATCCTGCCGCTCGTTGAGGTAATCCGGGCAAATCTTCTGCCAACAATCACCTACGGCAGCGAGGTGCAGAAAGGCAGGGACGCGAAAATACTCAATGCCCCAGTAACAACTTGTTGTTATAAGGAACAAGGTAACCCAAAGTAGCAATCGGTCTGGGACCTTGCGGGTATATACTGTTTCGAAAGACAATGGTCCCAACCATTAACAAAAATGGAAACAAAACAAATAAATACAGACCATGAATGAAATCTGTATTGACTGTCCAGCCGGACAGGTTTTAATAACAAGTATAATTATATGTAACCAGGATGTTGGACAATATCCAAGTGGGACACAACCTATGTCCAACAACCTCATAAGTGAAAACATATGACGTACATATAAATGGGAGGCAAGGAGGGGGGGGGGGCAGTCTGCAGGTTACTCAAGTTAAAACAGACAATTGGTAGTGTGGTACGCTTTTGGTGATTGTACATTTAAACATTTAAATCATCAAGCGTACATTGTCGACGACGTTTCGATCCCTAATTAATATGGGATCATCATCAGGACATATTGATTCATGCCTCGATGTATAACAAGAAGACAATGTCATCAATTATTGCATGATACAACGACCTATGCATGCAGTGACCACTGAAAAGTTCCAAAGGGGAAGGGAACACATGAGGGGCAGTGATGGTCCCGCATTCTGGTCTGGAACCGGTCGAAGGGACAGATGGTTCCACTGGGACGGTGAAAAAGCTCCACAATGTGAGACTGCAGTAGCCAGCGAGTCGATGCTCGGACCAGGTCCGAGCATCGACTCGCTGGCTACTGCAGACTCCCATTGTGGAGCTTTTTCACTGTCCCAGTGGAACAATCGCACCCCACATCACCAGCTATGGAATATCTGCAGCCTACACAATTTGTGGCTGAACCAACTTTGGGAAACACCGACAACCACCTCAATCTTTCAAAAATGAGTGTGGAAGTCAGTGAAACTACTCTCTTGGCTAGAGGATAAGGACGCACTCTCAAAGAGAGCACATGGTTGGATGACCCTAAACACATACTCTAAGCCAGGAGCTCAAACCTACTTCAACATGGGATATGACAAGAACATAAAAATAGCTTTTATGAAATACAGATTTGGATATGACAAGATCATAAAAGTAGCTTTTATAAAATACAGATTTGGACTGCTCCCGTGCGCCCAGCATCTCCCCCTCTGGCTTCGCAATATAGCAGGCTCTGTGTGTCGCTTATGTGGATCGGCTCGGGAAGACATGCTGCATCTATTATGCTCCTGTAAAGAACTCAAAACAGCACAAAATAAATTTCTGAAACAACTCTTCAATCACCGAGGGATCTGCACCAGGAGGCAAGCTCTGCTTGCTTGCTTAGCACCTAGTGATCCACAATTGAACTGCAGAACAGTAAAATATCTAAGACTGTGTAGTAGTAAAATGCCAGAAATGCAGACAATTGGAACCCGGGGCCATATTATGAACAAAGGGCAATACATTATCGCCGCTTTTATCGGCAGGAAACTGCCGCTAAAGCGGCGATAATGGGCTTGATAATATGCCCTTATAAATTCCAATAGAAGCCCAGGTTCTGGTGTTAACCTAGGCTTCTATGGGAATTTACAAGGGCATATTATCAAGCCCATTATCGCCACATTAGCGGCAGTTTCCTGCCGAATAAAGCGGCGATAATTTATCGCCCTTTGTTCATAATATGGCCCCTAGTTAGAAACTATGGGACATATTATCAAGGACAGGCGATACATTATCGCCGCTTTTATCGGCAGGAAACTGCCGATAAAGCGGTGATAATGGGCTTGATAATATGCTCTATGAATTCCAATCGAAGCCCATGTTAGATGTGAACACATCTAACATGGGCTTCTATTGGAATTCATAGAGCATATTATCAAGGCCATTATCGCCGCTTTATCGGCAGTTTCCTGCCAATAAAAGCGGCGATAATGTATCGCTTGTCCTTGATAATATGCCCCTATATGCAAAATGTGTAAAGTGACTGAGGCCACTTCGAACATATCATTTTAAGTTGATAAATCTGACAAGTTATTTATGTTATTATATTTGCACAAAACTAGCAAGCCTTTTAGCACGGTTTTAGATACAAGCGTTTTATATATGCACATGATAGTTTGAATTGATTATATTTTTTGTATTGCAATGGTTTTAATTAACTATGCAAATAAACTTGACTTGACTTGATGTCCTCTAGTTCTTTATTACCTGCCAGAATTAAACAGGGAAAACATATTTGAGTGTACCATGCAGAATTTGGTTCAATAAGAGCCAAAATCCATGTTACTCCCCAGAAACTTGTAATAGGTGATATTTATCACACCTGATAGATAACTTACCATGGATATTGTTTTCTCACGTGCCATAATTTGGCAATTAAATATTAAGGGTCACACTATTATATCATAAAATACAGCAAGGAAGTGTGCTGTGCTGTGTTGCGTAAAAGGGAGTGGAGAGAAATGCTCCAAATTTACAAAGATATGGGGGTATATTTATGAGTTCTGGCGCATCTCTGCAAATCAGCAGGGATGCGCCAGAACAAATGCGTCACGCAAAACTACCCTTGCCTCACGGCAGATGCGTTGCATTTACAATGCGGCGCGCCGTGGTGCAAGGGTAGGCAGATGCGTGACGCATCTAGTGACGTAAGGGCGGCGCATCGCTGGAGTCGCGTCGTAAGCGCGATGCGACTCCAGCAATGCTCGGGTGTGCCCTATACTTAACGTGCTGTGTCAGTCCTTACGCCTGCTACAAGCAGGCGTAAGGAATTGACATAGCAGCGTCGCACAAGTGCCTGCGTGAAATCTTGTAGATTTCACACAGGCACTTTTGCGAGGCGCACCTGCCCCGGAACGCCCACCCTGCGCCGGAACGCCCACGTGTGGCGCAGGGGTTTACAATGTGACGCATCTGCCTAGATGCATCACGTTGTAAATGGGTCGCAGGGGTGCGCCACATTTATGCCGCCGTTGCGTGAGGCAACGGCGGCATAAACGTGGCGCAAGTCCGACATAAATCTGCCCCATGGAGCCTTTCTAATCTTTCCGTGCCCTGCCTAGCATCAGCGCTGGCACCCTTGCACCACGACGCAGACAGGATAAAGGTTTTTTTGCCTCTTTCTTTGTGTGCTGCAGAATGCACCACGCATAGGAGGAAATAAAGAGGAGAAAAAGATTATTTTCTTCTCTTTACTACAGCCTCCGGGAGGCGCACTGATTTGCCGATTTGACACAATTCCAGGTTTACAAACGTTTGTAAGTTCGTTCTTGCATCAAATCCATTGGTGGATGTACATGAACACTCATGCTTCATCCATGGGACGTCTCCCAGCTTGAAATAGAATGTAGCGCAGCGCAAGCGGCTGCAATGCATTATATTTCTTTACAAATTGCCTCTAGCGTGGCTTTGTAAATCTGACTTAAGGAAAGGAGACGCAAGGACATCAATCAGCCCCGAGTCTTATGATGAAACAACTGTAGTGTAGTTATATTATTTATTTGGTGCTTTTGAGTCAGGTTTTCTAGTGCTTCATGCAGCTTCAAAGCACTAGGTTAGGGAGGAGGTAGCAATCAACCAATCATTCAATCGCTTATTTGTAGAGCGTGCTAATCACCCGTGAGGGTCTCAAGGCGCTGAGCGGGGGTGGGGATGCAGCTACTGCTCGAACAGTCAGGTCTTGAGAAGTTTCCTGAAGGGCAGCAGGTCCTGTGTCTGTCACAGCTGTGTGGGTAGTGTGTTCCATGTCTTGGCAGCGAGGTAGGAGAAGGATCTGCCGCCGGTGGATGTTCTGTGGATGCGTGGGACGGTGGTGAGGGTGAGGTGGGCAGAGCGAAGCTGGCGGTTCGGGGTGTAGAGGGTGAGACGCTTGTTGAGGTATGCTGGTCCGGCATTGTGTAGTGCTTTGTGGGCGTGGGTGAGGAACTTGAAGGTGATCCTCTTCTTGACTGGGAGCCAGTGCAGGTCTTCAGGTGGGCAGTGCTGTGAGTGTGGCGAGGGAGTCACATGTGGTATTTCATGTAGTGACTCTTGGCTCTTTCACTCACTTCAGATGAAAGGCAGGTTTGATGGTGCTGAAAATTCTCTACCCCACAAGCACTGCAACAGATGCGGCACCGAGGGGCATATTACCAACGATTAGCAATATTTATCACTAACTAGGCTTAGCAACGAATTTTTTATCGCTAAGCATCGCCGGAAAATATCGCGGAGACAACGTGCTATTAGCAACGTTTATCTCCAAAGCGATAAATTTTCCGGAGATAGCGTGAATATTGCTGAGAATACAGCAATATTCACACATTAGCGACAAAATGCTCTTAGGCATGTTATCCACCTCCCATTGGATAACATAGCCAAGAACTGGTCTGAGCAGGCGTTAGTTTTTGGAGATATTCGCGCTTAGCGCGAATATTTCCAACGCTACGCCTGCCTTGTTAATAGGCGATAGCGACGTTATCGACTGCTGTCAGTCGCTAACGGGTTGGGTACGCCCACTTTGCATGTCTTTAGCGATAAACATCGCTGACATGCAAAGCAGGCCCCAAACCGCTCACTATCGTCTCAAAGCTGTCGCTAACATCAGTTGACGACAGCTTGCTAATAGGGTGATAGAATTATCGCCGCTTAGCGGCCGAAAACGGCTGCTAAATCGGCGCTAATTGTCTACCGCCCCCCTTAGTAATATGCCCCCTAGTGAGCTATGAAAGCCTTTGCAGCACCGTCTGGTCAGATGAAAAAAAATATTCTACAACAACCTGCTTGTAAGAAAATCGTTGATGATTAAAGTGAGTCTATGACAACCTGCTTGTAGAAGAATCATTGATGCTTAGTATGCATCTATTTCAATCTAACTATAAGAAAATGGATGGTGAATTGAATGCACTTTAACAGGTTTTAAACTTAATGTAAGTTTGTAAATATCACATTCTACCTATGTAAACATAAGCTGAAACAGACCTTCACATTGGCAAAGATCTCCAATATCACTATTGCTTGGTTATAGACAAAAATTGATCGCTGAGAAGTCGAGCTAATGCTCTTAGCCATGTTATCCACCTCCCATTGGATAACATGGCTAAGAAGTGCTCAGGGCTGGTGTTAGCTTTTGGAGATATTCGCGCTTAGCGCGAATCACTATTAGTGATAAATATCACTGACATGCAAAGTGGGGCCCAAGATGGTCACTATCTCGTACTAGCGACAACTAGGTAATAGGGAGATTATTTTATATCTGCTTAAAAGCGGAGATAAACCCCCTTGATAATATGCCCCTATGAATGTTAGAGGGGCGAACTACCCGGTGTGTAAACTGAAAGTTGGAGGGAAAAAGAACGTGTGTATTGTGCAAAAAATGACTGGAATAAACGCTAGTTAACAAGAAGTGCATTTTGTTTTGGATTTTGGTCGTGTATATATTTGCAATGCATTGTGGGCAGGCGATGTTCCTTCAGATTCTTCATCCTGATTGCTGGTAAACCCTGTCTGAAGAGCGTTGCTTAAGGCAAAACAATAAATAAAACAGGCAGGCCCATTTTACTCATCTTTATCTTGCTGCCGTCATACGCTGTCCACATACAGCGTGGAGTCTGACTGGACCAGGACCTGTAGTAGCGTCGACCCTGCACCCCTCGTCCATGTATGTTACAGTGTGTGCCTGGCTGAAGTGATTATGGACTCCAAGTGGCGGCCCGCGGTACTGCACCCCTGGTGTTTAGTAATCAAGGTGACTGGCTGTCTTGATTAGAGACGCCCAGTGACGACCCGTGGTACTGCACCCTGGTGTATTGAAAGTGCTGCAGTGAGTGTTGAGTCATTCGTGCTGGGCTGCTGCCAGTCAGATTTCATTCTGTTTTTTATTTACTGGTCGGTACAAAAATAAGCAAAAATCTCTTAAAAGACCTTAATGCTGACGTAGCATAAATGTTTGGACGTTACAGCAGCTTTTTTTATCGCCTTATTTACAAAGTGCTGCTAGCTGCAGTTAGCGGCACTTTTCAAGCGTAAACGCTAATTTTCAAGATGGCCAATTCTGTTAGTGGGACTTAATGAAAATGAGATGCCAGGTAGGTGTTCTTGTGCAAAAACTGCCACTCACCCCACTTCGCGATATCTCTATGTATAAAAACGAATGTAAGTCTGTCTGTTTGTCTGTCTGTCTGTTTGTCCTTTATGCATTACTACACCATTCATCCGATCGCCATGAAACTTTGGGAAGTTGGTGAGTACACTCCCGCGAAGGTTTCTGGCATACATTTTTTAAAATATCCGCCCCCCAGGGCCCTCATAATCTTATGAATACTGATGTACGCACAAGACGGAAAAAGAAAGCATCGCCATGAAACTTTGGGAAGTTGCGGAGTACACTCCCACGACGGTTTCTGGCATAATTATTTTTTACATATCCGCCCCCCCAGGGTCCTCATAATCTTTCGAATACTGATGTACGCACCAGACGGAAAAACCAAAAAATGTGTTTCCACAAGCACTCGAATAAAGCAATAGAATTAAAATACCATTCACCCGATCGCCAGGAAACTTTGGGAAGTTGTATGTCTGTCTGTTTGTCTGTCTGTCTGTTTGTCCTTTATGCATTACTACACCATTCATCCGATCGCCATGAAACTTTGGGAAGTTGTTGAGTACAATCACGTGAAGGTTTCTGGCAGACATTTTTTTTTTTAAATATCGCCCTCCCAGGGCCCTCATAATCTTTCGAATACTGATGTACGCACCAGACGGAAAAACAACAAATCGTGTATCCACAAGCACTCGAATAAATAAATAGAATTAAAACACCATTCATCCGATCGCCATGAAACTTTGGGAAGTTGGTGAGTACACTCCCGCAAAGGTTTCTGGCATAAACTTTTTTAAAATATCGGCCCCCCAGGGCCCTCATAATCTTATGAATACTGATGTACGCACAAGACGGAAAAAGAAAAAATCGCCATGAAACTTTGGGAAGTTGCGGAGTACACTCCCACAAAGGTTTCTGCCATAAATATTTTTTACATATCGGCCCCCCAGGGCCCTCATAATCTTTCGAATAATAATGTACGCACCAGATGGAAAAACCAAAAATTGTGTATCCACAAGCACTCGAATAAAGCAATAGAATTAAAATACCATTCACCCGATAGCCAGGAAACTTTGGGAAGTTGTTGAGTACACTCCCGCGAAGGTTTCTGGCATACATTTTTTAAAAATATCAGCCCCCCAGGGACCTCATAATCTTTCGAATACTGATGTACGCATCAAACGGAAAAACAAAAAATCGTGTATCCACAAGCACTCGAATAAATAAATAGAATTAAAACGACACTTTGAAATGTTTTCCATATTAAAATGAATAAGTTTCAATAAAAATGACACAATGTAAATTGAATGTTAGCATAACGAGTTTCCTTGAATTTCCTTTCTTCAGAGATCGTAGCAACGCGTGACGGGTAAGCTAGTTTACAATGAAATTTGTGTCTAGCGATAACCCCCAAAGCGGCAGCTAAGTGCAGTTATAGGCAGTTTTTTAAGACCAGGAAAGAGCTGGTCTTAAAATTGGTGCAAAAACTTGGAGCCTCATTTCAGCAGGTTTTGGTGCTGGACAGCGCCACAAGGAATGTTGCCCTGCGACAAAACAAAAGGGCAGGAATGTGCACTATCAATAAGATAGGACGCATTCCTGGGCCTCATTCATGAAAAGTGTTGCATTGCTGCGACAAAACAGCGTTGCAACACTTTTCATTGCGCCCTTCTTGCGACTCCATGGATGCACTGTATTCACTGCACGGCGCTCCATGTTGCAATTAATGAGATATACGTCTGGAATCCTGACGTATCTATTAGAGCTAAAGTCACGCGTTGCTGCAGTTGTGTCATAAGCATGACGCAACTCCAGTAATGCATAGGACCAGCCTATCCCTATGGCACTGCGTCACTCATACGCCTGCCATTGAGCAAGTGTAAGGTTCTGACGTAGTGGCGTCCTAGTATTGTGACAGTGAAATCTGATAGATTTCACTGCGCCACTCCCACGAGGCTTTGTTGGGTGGGAATGCTCACCCTGCATATATCACACCTGACGCAAGTATAATGTGACACAGGGCTTTGCAAGGTCATGCATATGCCTAGATGTGTCACTTTGTCAATATGGCGCAACGTGGTACAAGATTCACGCTGCAAGCACATCAAGAAAATGACGCACAGATGGGGTTAAACTGTGAGAAGGGGCTCAATTCAATCCAAAAAGGCTTTATTCAGTGTAAATAAAACAAACACCATAAAAGCATATTAATACATCAATAAAAAAAGAACATACACATATTGCATCATAAACCATACGAGGTTAAAATCAGATTTACACATTCAGCTTTCCCCGAGGTTTTTAAATCAGTATAAAATTGATGAAATATTAATACATAAATATATCACAAAGTGAAAGTACAAATTGCCGCCAATTTTACAAAAACGTGCTAGTGCTTAGAAAACCTAAAGGTATATGAAAACATATATGAACAAATTTATAATTACAAATATTAATCTTGTCTTTTGTATAACAGTACATCCAAATGTGCATATTCTTTTCTCTTCCTAATAGAGAGTTGTACAAAACGAATGACAGAACTTATAATTTTCGCATTATCCTTGCCACAAATAAAATTAAAAGCATTCTTATAATTAAAAATTCTATTTCTTAAGAAAAGTGATTTCCGGATACCTATATAAAAAGGACAAAAAAGTATGAAATGCAAAGTTGATTGTAAGGTTTTACCGTCACATGGGCAGGGTGGTAATGTGTGGCTCAGTTTTTCAGTTTTCGGAAAGGCAATTAAATAATGTAGAGTGCCAATCCTTAGCCTCGTCTGATAAAATCTATGCTGTGTATTCTTTACCAATATCAAGTATAAATGAGTGCCCCTCATAAGCGAGCTTTCACAGTAACTCGCTATGCTCTTTTTTTGGCTGATAGTCCTTTTCCCGTTCCTGCTCCATTGCGGTTATATATCTTAGTTTTAAATCACTTTTACTCTAATCCTGTATAATTATGGAATTAATCGTATCCACATTTACTTCGCATTTCATTAAAAGTTTGAAAATATGCTCCAGCCATGGTATTTTAAAACTATGGTCAAGGGCTAGGCAATCCTTTATTAGATATTTTGTAAATGTAGGGGCATATTTACAATAACTGGCGCATCCCTGCACAGCTCTGCCATCATGGATGCGACGCATTTACAATGCGGCGCACCATGGTGCAAAAACGGCACAGATGCGTCGTGCATCTGTGCCGTAAAAGTGACGCAATGCTGGAGTTGCGTCGCAATCGCGACACAGCTCCAGCAATTCTCTGGGGGCCCTATCTAGTTAATGCTGCCTCAATCCTTACGCCTGCTTCAAGCAGGCGCAGGGTTTTGACGCAGCATGGGCCTAAAAGTGACTGAGTGAAATCTTGTAGATTTCACTCAGCCACTTTTAGGAGGCATTCCTGCGCCGGAACGCCCCCCCCTTGCACAGGACACCTACATGTGGCGCAGGGCCTTACAACGTGACGCATCTCCCGTTGTAAGTACCCCTGCACCATGGACCAGGATGTGACGCAACGGCGGCGTAAATGAGGCATTAGGGGCTTGTAAATCTGCCCCTATGTTTCTTCCTTTTTCCCATTTTCCCTGCCAAAATGTAAGGCCTGATATGTTTATTGTATCATTTAGATATAGTACAAATAATTCCTTGTGCACAGTGATATTTGGAGTGGCACTAGGTACAGCCAACAATGTTTTAAAAAACTTATTTTCCTTAATTTGTAGTGCACCCTTATTTGCTCTCCCCCATATTGCTGCACCATAACAGACCCCAGAGACACACTTGCTCCTGTATAAAGATAACATTTCCCGTATGGGTTTACTTCCCAATTTTGTTGCGATTCTAAAAATGCCCTCAGTAGTTCTTACAAATGTCATCTTACAAGAGTCAATATGCTTACTCCAAGTGCCATTTCTACTAAATAGTATCCCTAAGTAGGAGAAAGTATATACTCTGTTGATAAAAACCCCACCCACATGATGTTGTCTGGACTTTGGTCTCTTTCCCCCACAAGTCTTACAAATGTCTTCTTTCAGTTTAACTGTAAATCGAGATTCGACAGAAATAAGGTAACATTTTCGATTAAGCATTTTAAACCATTTACCATCCTTGACATTAAGACAGCATCATCTGCATATAATAAAACAGGTGTGGGGCGCTTTCCCACTTTCGGGCCATCAGCAACAAATGTTTGTAAAAACAAATCCACATTATTTATATACAAGGAGAATAAAAGTGGGGCTAAAACGCATCCCCGTCTAATACTACTCGTTACCATAAAATCTGGAGTGCATTCCCCCATCTGGCCATATCGTACTTGGGTAGTTAAAAAGGCATACATTTGTGAGAGGAATGAAATTACATCAATAGGGGCCCCCAGCTCCTTCAATATTTTCCAAAGTTTTTGATGATTAACTAGATCGAAGGCGCTAGTGAGGTCTACGAAACATAGGTGAAGTGCCTCCTCCTTGGCTAATATATACTTCCCTATTAGTAATTCCAAATTTAAGCATCGCTCTACCGGCCCAATATCTCACCTGAAACCATACTGGGCTTCTGTCAATATTTTGTTCTTGCTAGCCCATTCTTCTAGCCTCTCCATCATTATACGACCCATCAGCTTTAATGAGGAATCAAGGAGAGATATTGGGCGGTAACAATTTGCCTTTCCTTTATCCCCCTTTTTAAAGATGGGTACAATAATACTTTCAACCCAAGTGGAGGGAAGTACTCCTCCCAAAGCTGCATTAAAAACCTTCAATAAAATAGATATCCAGAAATCTATATTGCACTTAAAAACATCTATAGGCACCCCTTCAGGTCCTGCGGCTTTTCCATTTGCACTTTTCTCTAAGGCTAATTTTTATTATTATTATTATTAATTGAAATTTATAAAGCGCAACTAAACCCGTAGGCGTCAATTTGATATCCCCTATTGTTATTGGGGTGCATTTACTGGAGTTACTTTTATAAACTTTTCCCTATTACTAGCTATTATTTTTATACGTTCGGGGTTAAAATGTTTCTCAAAGTATAACACTCAGACTTCCAGTGGAACTACGATATCAATTTAACATCATTATAGTCTTTAAAATACGGTTGGTTGATTATTTTCCAAAAAAGGGCAGAGTCTTTCAACTCTGCAGCCTGATTTAGTTTCTCCCAAGCATCCTCGAGGATCTCCTTTTTTCTTTTTCCAGGGTTTTTTTATACTCTTTTCTTGCAGTGCTTTTTCTATCTAGATCTCTAGGTTTTTGTTGGCGTGCCAATTTCACATCCCCATTCATGATTAAACCATCTAGGGTTTTGATCACAGAATTTCTTTCTCTTATTACTTAGTAAATTATATGCAATTTCATTAGTAATGTTAGAGAAAGCAGTTATGGTAGCTATTCGGGTTGAGGAGCTTTCTAAACAGATTTCTAAAGAAGGGGCTCATGAATAAACCCCCTTGTCTTATTCCCATACGTTGACACACAATGGCTGCCAGGCGCCAACGCAGGCACCCTTGCGCCATGGTGCAAGGCTGACTGTGTTGCGGAGTTGATTGATATTGTGGCTCCATCTTTTCTCAAGATGTCTACAGGTGCATCTTGACTTGTGGAGGGTGGGAGGGAACCAGTTGGACTTCTTGGAGTGTTTTTTGCCTGGATGTTCTTGAGGGGTGCCAGGGTGTCGGCACAGTTAGAGATCCAACGGTAAAGGTTGTCTGCTGTGGCGTTGGCGTCTGTGAGCGTTGGCAGTGTGGTGGTGCTGAGGGAATTGATTAGAACTTCTTCTGTGGCCTTGATCCAGCTGCAACGGGGAGGGGGCAATGAAGGCGGTGGTGTATGGTGTGCCTGGTGAAGTAGTGATGTATACAACGATTGGCGGTCCGAAAGAGTTTGGTGGTGTGGCTGTAGTTGAATGTTTCTCCTGGCGGAGAAGACGGGGATGAGCGTGTGTCTGGACATGTGGGTTGGTGCGGTGACTATCTGCTTGAGTCAGTTGTGAGGATCTCCAGGAAGGCGGTGGTGTTCTAGTCACTGAGGTTTTCCAGGTGGAAGATGAGGTCTCCGAGCAGGATGTAGTTGGTAGATTTGAAAACCTGGGGTGCGATGACGTCTACAATATTATCTGTGAATAGGGGGTCATGGGCCGGGGGGCGGGGCCTGTAGATGAGGGTGCTTGCTGAGGGTGGTGTTAGACTTGGTCCGGATCTGGAAGTAGAGGTGTTCCATGGTGGCCGTAGGGTCAATAGAGTGCATGGTCAGTCAGAGTGTGCTTTTGTAGACAATGGCAATGCATCCTCCTTGGCGGTCGGTGTGAGAAGTTGGCCTGGTATATGATGTCCACTATTCTAGTGGGCACCTTGCACAAGTCCAATCGACCCTTATTGATGGTAGGATAGGTATACACCTGTTACAACGCATTTTTTACTCCGCACTACCATTACAACGTGACTTTTACTCCGCATACCATTACAACGCATTGCGCTGGGGGGCGCTGTAGGATAGGGAATAAGTTTAATTTTCTATCCAACACCTTCCCTAGTGTCCACGGGGACTGGTGTTGGAATAGAAAATTAAACTTACCACTATCCAGCGCCCCAAGGCGCTATGCGTTGTAACAGTATGCGGAGTAAAAGTCGCGTTGTAATGGTATGCGGAGTAATAGTATGCGTTATAACGTCATACATCCGGTAGGATATAAAGTCAACCTTATAGAAAGCTATCCTTAGTGGTAGCTGTGGAGAGCAGCCTTCAGGCTAAGACTTTGAGACGAGTTAAGCAAGTTGTTTTACCATTTATAATCTCTTGAGTACCAAATGAAAGCCCACCACACAAGATATATATCAAATATATATATATATGTATTTATTCTAAACACAACCCCTCGGCACTCTTTATGAGGTCAGAGGTAAAAGTACAATACAAGGAATTTAATTAGCATACGATAAGTTGAACAGTATAAGTTTTGCAATAGGGGCCTCAGAAGCCATTTACCAATAGTGGTATAAGAACCACGTGAGGAATAGAAAGCAGGCTAGGGCCTGGGGAATCGCTGGGGATTCTAGGAACAACCAACTGTTAGGATGTGGGAGGCCCACGGGAGACACGTGCAGTGTCTAAACACAGCCGTGGGTTACCATTGACTTTCTATGGAGAACGAACAAGTTAAAATTTTAAAGGTTAAGGGTACACGGAGGTGAACTGCGAAGGAACCCTTTTAGACTAGGACACTTGGAGAGTCAATACCCACGGGAGCACCGGAGTACTCGTGTTACCTCACCCAGGGAAGCCGGGTGCATAGGTGTCTTTTTGTGTCGGGTTTCGTCGTCGATTGAAATGGAGAGCTGCGAAGAAGTGCTGCAGGCGACCAGAGAAAAGTGTTCGGGTGGATCCAAGGGTGGATCAGAGATGTGAAGAACCTGAAAGCAGAGGAGACAGAGTCTGGACCATTAGCCAGTGACCAGGGCAGCGATAGAAAGATGCCACCGGATGTTGGGTGATTTCAGGTGAAAAAGTGAAGTTTGTCTCTTCAGCCACGAGGACCAGGAGGCGTCGACGACAACCAGGAGCTGGATTCGAGCTGTCCCACAAAGCATTTAGTTGACTGCAGTGTCGGTATTCAGATTGGACTCAACAAGCCTTGGCAAACGCAACCCACGCAAGATGTCAAGATTGGCGACGTTGCAGACCAGCAAGGTTTGGGGTGCATCTCCTTTGCAGGGAGGCTGGAGCAAGCCTGGAGCAACCAGGAAATCAAAGTAGTTTCAAGAGTGGTCTTCCTGGGGGCTCACTAGCCAACAGACTAGGAACCGCAAAGACGCATCAAGCTGCAATGCACAAAGCTTGCCCACGGAACACTCGTAGAGTATGGGCGTCTGAGCTTCAGTGCAAAAGATGCTCGGGGATGGGGCTTCAAGCACCCCAATGCACAACTTCGGGATACCTCGATAAGTTGATGCAGGTAGCAAAATGCAGGATGTCCAGAAGTTCCGGTCTCACATCTCTCTTGCCCGCCAAGGGCCTCAGCTGTCTGAAAGTCTATGTCCTGTGTCGCATATTCTTCAAGGTCTGGCAGGAGCCTTGAAAATGCAGACCAGCAAAGATGCTGTTGGTGCCTGTTTGAATAGGGTGGTCACTCCTTGACCACAAGGGAGATTTCTTCCGCCTTCTAGTTGAAATGGAATGTCGAAGGTCCAGGATCTATGTTGCAGAGTTTCGTCCAGGGTAATCTAAAGTCCTAGGGACTGGGGTTCTATACTTATGGTAAGTTTCGGGGTTGGACTAACTCTGAGGTCCCTCCTATGGGTGGACCTGGGGAGGGGGTGGTTACACCCCTTTCCCTTTGTCCAGTTTCACGCCAGAGCTGTGGCTGAGCGCCCCAGCAAACGGTTTGAACTGGGAAATGCATGGAGCACCTTGTGTGCCCCATGCAGTGTCTGAAAAGCATTCACCGAATGCAACCCACTCTGCCCCAATACACGACTGTCTGGGGAGGTGCTGGCACCTCCCTGGACAGGAAACCTATTGTCCAGGCCTCCCCTGCCAGAGTTTTGTACAGCAGCAGGAGGGCAGACTCGTGTCTGTGGCAGCAGCATCCATTTTGTGATGCTAGGGTAGTATTCCAAAGTGTTTGACACCTTACATGACATGTTTTGAAAAAGCCAAACCAAAGTTAGCATTAACCACAAGGATGATAATGCACTTAAGAGTATATGGTATGGCTATATCATAGAACAGCTATAAGGAGATGGTTCTGAAAGCTGCAGAGGGGCTCAGCTCATGCTAGGGCACCCTCTCACACAAAACCAAGCACTCTGCCTCCAGGATTGTCAAGGCCTGCCATAGGAGTGACTTATAGGTTACTATGTGTCTATATATAAGGTAGATATAGATATACTATATCTAATTAAGGGGTGATTACACCACCTTACCCAGGCTGTAAGTACAAACCTGTGGTGTCAGTTTGCCAGGCTAACTAGGGGTGCCACAATACATGCTGCAGCCCCTGGTAGGCCAATGGTGCACCTTTGCCCTGGGTACCTATGGTACACTATACAGGGGCTCAGAAGGGTAACTCAGTAACCAAACAGGTATGCACCTAAAGTACATGGTATCAATTTAGAGAGAGAACAGCTAGGCTGTGGGCCTGAGTAGCAGGACCACAGCCATACTAAAGTTGAAAAACCAAAGAATCACAGCAAAAAGTGGGGGTAACCATAGGAAGCAGCCTCTACTCTTCTACAAAATCCCCCCCCCCCCCCAAACGCAGGGACATTAAACTAACCTTGACCAGTTGAGTTTTCATGTTCTAAGTGGAAATATCTGGAGAGTCCGTCTGCATTGGCATGGTTACTCCCAGGTCTATGTTCCACTGTATAGTCCATCCCCTGTTGGGAAATGGACCCACTGAGCAGTTTGGGATTTTTACCCTTCATCTGTTTTAGGCACCAGAGGGGCTTATGGTCTGTCTGAACTGTGAAGTGAGTTTCCAAACAAGTATGGCCTCAGCTTCTTCAGGGCCCAAACCACAGCAAAAGCCTTCCTCTCAATAGCTGACCAACGTTTCTCTCTAGGGGTCAGCCTTCTGCTAATAAAAGCTTCTGGCTGGTCCTGACCTTCATCATTCAATTGTGATAGTACAGCCCCTACTCCCAACTCAGAAGCATCTATTTAAACAATGAATTCTTTGGAGTAGTTAGGACCACCGTTCCCTCTAGGCCCCGCGCACACAGGACGTCGCCAGAGAGTCGCGCCGCCCGCCGCTTTTAAAAAGCGAGTGGCGTGAACATGACACACTTTTCCAGTGGTGGCGGCGGTGCGGGCGTGAGGAGTTGCAGGTAAGGAGGCTGGGGGGGGCGGGGCTGGTGATTATTGTGGGGATGATGGCGCTTGTGGCTGTGTGGGAGCGGGGCAGACTGTGGCCTTTTGTTTAAATATTGGTGACAATCAGAGCCCCTTCACGGGCTCCGATTAACAGTAATACTTAAGCAGAATGCCATGGTCTGCCCCGCGCTTTCCTAACAAAAGCGTAGACACTTTCCAGACACAGCGTGTGCTAAAGTACACGCTGTGTTTGGAAACTACCTACGCCTTTTTAGTTAAGCGCTGGGCAGACTGTGGCATTCTGTTTAAGTATTGCTGTTAATCGGAGCCCGTGAAGGGGCTATGATTGTCAGCAATATTTAAACAAAAGGCCACAGCAGTTGGGGAAAGGCACAAAAAACGAGTGGGACACAGAACAGAAAGGCACAAAAAACGCATGGGACACAGGACAAAAAGGCACAAAAAACGAGTGAGACAGAGGACAGAAAGGCACAAAAAACGAGTGAGACACAGGACAGAAGGGCACAAAAAACGAGTGAGACACAGGACAGAGAGGCACAAAAAACGCGTGGGACACAGGACAGGAAGGCACAAAAAACGAGTGAGATACAGGACAGAAAGGCACAAAAAACGAGTGAGACACAGGTCAGAAAGGCACAAAAAACGAGTGAGACACAGGACAGAAAGGCACAAAAAATGCGTGGGACACAGGACAGAAGGGCACAAAAAACGAGTGAGACACAGGACAGAAGGGCACAAAAATGAGTGAGACAGGACAGAAAGGCACAAAAAACGAGTGAGACACAGGACAGAAGGGCACAAAAAATGAGTGGGGCACAGGACAGAAAGGCACAAAGAACGAGTGGGGCACAGGACAGAAAGGCACAAAAAACAAGTGGGGCAGAAGGGCACCAAAAACGAGTAGGGCAGAGGGCAGAAGGGCACCAAAAACGATTGGGACAGAGGGCAGAAGGGCACCAAAAACGAGTGGGGCAGAGGCCAGAAGGGCACCAAAAACGAGTGGGACACAGGACAGAAAGGCACAAAAAACGAGTGGGGCAGAAGGGCACCAAAAACAAGTGGGACAGAGTGCAGAAGGGCACCAAAAACGAGTGGGGCAGAGGTCAGACGGGCACAAAAAAACTAGTGGCAAGGAGGCAGAATACAGAAATATAGGGGCAGCTAAGAACAGAATGTACTTATGATTAGCATTCGATGGCTAAGGGTGAAATTTTCTTGTGAACAAAATCAAAGCAATAAAGATGTGGGGAATATGTAAAAATCTCTGCAAGTAAAACAAGATTGAAGGTTATTCCTCTTGATGCAGGTTTTTAAATTTAAGGCTGTGTTTTTACAAATGTTTTATTTACTGTTCAAAAACACCCTTAAGTTATTACAATCAAAAGCTGTTACTCTTCTGCTCGGGTGGTCTGTCGCAGGTGTTCTGCCATTGCAATGAATGGAAATGCAGCTGTTTGGTAGTTAGTAGGTTACTGTTCTCCAGTATTAGGGGTGTCTTTCATAGATTCACATGCTTGAATATTCTCCGCCGTCGAAGTGGGAGTCCCATGGTAATAAAATAGCAATAAATGCTAAATATATATACATATCATAATAATATATATAATACAAGAAAAGAGAGGAAATACACTGAAATCCTCTAAAAACCATTCCTACATAGGAATGCAAGGCAAAGAGAAAAAGTCATTTGTAACACATTAGTGTCATTATGTTAGTCCAAACTGCAGCCAATCAGGCGCCAACACCCTCTAGAACCTTCTCCTCAGAAGCTCAAGCCCTCAGATTTTCTACCGCACGTCATGTGAAGGGAGTCTCCCTGAGCTCTGCTCAGTTTTCTTCTTCAAACCTCTACTTTCAGAAATTTCTTCGGCATGTCAAGTAAGAAGTCTTTATTTAGACCCTGCTCTTCTTGTGGGAATCTGCGCATTTTTGAGAAGGACCCCCACCAGAAGTGTATTTATTGTTTATATCCTGATCATGTGGCTGCCAACTGCAAGTACTGTAGAACTTTTTCTACTAAAACTTTAAAGGACAGGGAAGGCCGTCTTCTCCTTTGTCTGCAGCGTCTTAAGGACAAGGACTCTGTTGTGTCCGACGCAGAAAGTTTGCATTCTGGTTTCTCTTCAGCAGCCTCAAAGCGTGGTAGTGTTCAGGAGATTCCTTCTCCTTTCCTCAAGAAACCTAAATTGGCTTTGCCTGTGGCTCCTGTAATGTCTTCTGCCACTCCTACCACCGCTACGCCCACAAGACCTGGCTCTCAGGCGTCTTTGGCAACCTCTCGAGGTGTTTTCACGCCTCTGAAAGTTTCACCGTCTACGGAAGTGTCGCCGAGCGCTCTGACGACGAGAGCAGCCTTGCTTGCAATTTCGACGACTACGCTGACTACCTCTTCAGCATCTTCCTCGTCGACGACGGTTTCGTCGACAGCCACGACGTCGACGAGGGTTTCATCGTCGTCTGCACCTGTCCCGTCGACGATTCCCATCTCGTCGACGAAGAAGAGAGAGTCCTCGTCGACGAAAGACCAAAAGACATCGTCGTCGTCGTCGACGAAGCCACCGTCGACCAAAGTCCCTTCGACGAAGAAGACCTCGTCGACGAAGACAGGCCGTCGACGAAGACAGGCCCGTCGACGAAGACAGGCCCGTCGACGAAGACAGGCCCGTCGACGAAGACAGGCCCGTCGACGAAGACAGACCCGTCGACGAAGACAGGCCCGTCGACGAAGACTCCGTCTACTGAGTCGGTACCAGCGTCGACGATCAACACGTCGACGACGTCCCCGTCGACGACTACAGCTACAGTGGATCGCCCGTCGACGATGAAACCGTCGACGATCCCGTCGACGACCACTCCGTCGACGAAGATTTCTTCTTCAATATTACCAAAATCGGCCTCGTCGACACTACCGACGACAGTTCCGACGACGGCGGAACCACTGTCGTTTGCGTCATTACCGTTAGTGCCATTGCAGACAGCAAAATCGTCACACCTTCACACTACGGTACCCTGCCAACAGATCTCTGATCCAGAGCCTCTACCACCATCTCCAATGTTTGCAACTAGTACGGAGCATGACACTGATTCGGAACAGGAAGAGGACACGTTTGGTGCAGAAAGGAGTCCCTCTGATCCATACTAATATAATAAAGAGAGAGCCCAAACCTTTGAGGCGGGTAATCTCAGGAACCACAGCACCAATCGCAACACCCAATACAACGTTGGAAAGGGCAGTTGCAGCAGAAGGACATAGGCTACGCAGACGCCCACCATATACATTTAAAAGGTAAAAGAACAGTGCCAGCAAAGTAGTCCCTTGTGGGCGTGTCTGCATTGTGCTGTGGGCTTGTGCTGGGGCGTGACAAACGCTTGGGGCGAGTGGTACGTTCTGCCCTTCGGGCTGGACTGTTCCCATGAGGCACAGGGTCAAGGCTGATTTGCATATGGCCATGTCTGAACTGCGGTGGTGTGGAGTGCAAAAAAACGATGGATTTAGACACAGATCTCTATACTGGGGTGAATTTATGACACTGTTCTGCATTCTGTCCATCAACTGTTGTTTTTGCATTTGTCACCCCGAGTGGGATGGGTATGCTCAGACGTGAGTCCCATGCTCTCCACACCACTGAAGTCAAGCCACCCTGGCTGAAGACGGCTGATAGCGAGAAACTGGTCCTAGAATGGTTGATTCTGGTCCAGGAAAGACATGGCTTGGCAGTTCCGGCTGGACTGTTCCTATGAGGCATAGGGTCAAGGCTGATTTGCATATGGTGATGTCTGAATTGGGTTGGTGTGGAGTGTAAATAAACAATGGATTAAGGTCCAAATCTCTGTACTGGGGCAAATGTATGATATTGTTCTGCATTCTGTCCATCATCTGTTGTTTTTGCATTTTTCACCCCGAGTTGAATGGGTATGCTCAGACATGAGTCCCATGCTCTCCACACCACTGGAGTCAAGCTATCCTGGTTGAAGGCGGCTGATAGCCAGAAACCTCTTCTAGGATGCTTGATTCCTGACCAGGAAAGACATGGCTTGGCAGTTCGGGCTGGACTGTTCCCATGAGGCACAGGGTCAAGGCTGATTTGCATATGGCCATGTCTGAACTGGGGTGGTGTGAAGTGCAAAAAAACGATGGATTTAGGCCAAGATCTCTGTAGTTGGGTGAATGTATGACATTGTTCTGCATTCTGTCCATCAACTGTTGTTTTTACATTCCGCCTTTCATGCCATGTCTCATATCGTGTGCTGGGGGCCTGGGCGTATGCGGGGCGCGGGATTACGGGGAAAAAAAGCAAGCGGTGTACCAAATATTTCATTGTTTTTTCTTCCCAGGTTCTGTATATTCCAGCTCCGGGTGTCCGCCCTGCTCCCTTTAAATACTCCTGCACCCCATAATCATAACCCACCCTTACTCCTTAAAATACCCCAACACCCTTAAACACTAACCCATCTTAACCCTATGAATATACCCTGTACCCCAAAACTCAAACCTATCCCTAAACCCTAAAAATACCCCTGTACCCCAAAACCCAAACCTAGCCCTGAACCCTATAAATACCTCTGTACCTCAAAACCCAAACCTACCCCTGAACCCAAAAATACCCCTGTTCCCCAAAACCCAAACCTAGCCCTGAACCCTAAAAATACCACTGTACCCCAAAACCTAAGCCTAGCCCTGAACCCTATAAATAATCCTGTACCCCAAAACCCAAACCTAGCCCTGAACCCTATAAATACCTCTGTACCTCAAAACCCAAACCTACCCCTGAACCCTAAAAATACCCCTGTTCCCCAAAACCCTAACCTAGCCCTGAACCCTAAAAATACCCCTGTACCCCAAAACCCAAACCTAGCCCTGAACCCTAAAAATAACCCTGTACCCCAAAACCCAATCCTTCCCCTGAACCCTAAAATACCCATGTACCCCAAAACCCAAACCTAGCCCTGAACCCTAAAAATAACCCTGTACCACAAAACCCAAACCTAGCCCTGAACCCTTAAAATACCCCTGTACCCCAAAACCCAAACCTACCCCTGAACCCTAAAAATACCCCTATACCCCAAAACCCAAACCTAGCCCTGAACCCTAAAAATACCCCTGTACCTCAAAACCCATACCTATCCCTAAACCATAAAACTACCCCTGTACCCCATAACCAAAACTATATCTGAACCCTTAAAATACCCAAACACCCCAAAACATATACCTTAGAACCCCAAAACATATACCCCTATACCCATATTTACCTTATCCAAACATAAAAAAAAAATGCTTTTACCATTCATGCATTTACAACGAATTTCGTTGTAAATGTATGCATGGTAAAAGCATATAAAATGTAAAAACATAATAAAATGTAATGCCATGCGTTATAATGGCATTGCGGAGTCATGGTACTTTCGTAATGAAAGTATGCGGAGTGATGGTATGCGGAAAGAAAGTTGCCGAATAATGGGTGTTTATCCTCCCCCGGTAAGTACATTGGTGGCACGGCGGCCCACATCTCCAGCAACATACTCATATTTTTTCACCACAGATTTGAAAAATGCACAAGTCTCTCTCATTGATGGCCAGCACCGACATACACTTTTAGGCACACCTCCTGTCACAAGTTCTAGAATTGCGAACTTTAGAGCTGGGGAGCTACGTTCGAATCTCGGCATCAGCTCAACATCCTGTGATTCCAGGCAAATCGCTTTGTCTCCTCGTGCCTACCACAAATGAATGTGTTCTTCTGTAATGTAAATTGTGCTCATGCCATGTTGTCGAGTTCGCGGTATATAATATTTCAAGGAAAAATAAAGTAGGGCAACTCGAGTTCACACGCTATTGAACGCGCACTCTTAAGTGCATCAGCAGTGCACTGTGAATCGGAGCGTTTTCACAGGCCTGTCACAGATAAGAAATCCTACAAAACAATATACTACTGGCCGGCAGCACTTCATACCTGGAAAACGTCGGGACAGGCTGCTAGTTTGATTATAAAATGTCAAGACACAGATTCTAATGATGACAATGGCCCAGAATTTCAAGGAGAACAGTTCAATCAAGCTCCTGTGGCTACCATTCCTTTGGCATTAATATCTAATCTCCAACATATGCTGGACGATTATAATCGCCGTTTTCCTGCAACACCGCAGGCAACACCCGCTCCTGTGGCACTACCTTCACCTGCATTGCCGTCTATTATTCCACCTGCACCTTCTCAGGTTCATAGGTCTGTCAGCATCCATACCACGATCTATCCGAAGGATGCGGATGAGGAGGAAGCGGATGCTGAATGTGAGGAAGGTGAAGTCCCTGACAACACCGATGATGAGGCAGGCGACCAGGATATGACCGAATGTGATGATTACCGAACGCAGACGCCCTCTCCTCAACCTGGTACCTCGAGCGAGTCTCCACCAGTGGATATCGCCAGCTTCCATCTTTTAATGGATAAAGCGGCTCAACGTTTCAAACTCCCAAGCTCTCAACGCGAGGAGGATTGCTTTCTATACGATTTTAAGGACAAACCTTTCAAGCAGGTGCATACAATCCCAATAATTGATTTTGTATGGAAAGAGGGTGTTAAGCTGATGAATGCGCCAAACTCCTTACCTGCTCAGATTCCGCGCCTTGAGAAGAAGTACAAGGCCCCTACAGGTTCTCCAGCTTGCCTGATTTCACATCCCAAGCGGACTCTGTCGTGACTCAGGCAGCTCAGCGTAGAGCACGTAATCCGGCGTCCCAAATCACAGCCCCTCCGGATAGAGAGGGTCGACGCCTGGATGCAATTGGCCGCAAGTTCTCGACCATGGCCTCCACATCTGTCCAAGCAGCCAATGCCTTGGCCATTTTGGGTCGTTATGACCGGCAGATGTGGTCGGATGTTGCAGATTATATGGCACTCAAACCTGATGCTTCCAAGGCTGATGCACAGCAGATTCTCCGCGATGGACAAAGAGCAGCGGAAGAAGTCATCGACTGTGCTGTCGATATTGCGAACACAGGTTTCCACCTCCTGGCAAGCGCGGCTGCACTCCGACGTCAAGGCTGGCTGAAGTCCACCTCCTTCCGGCAGGAAGTTCAAGCCAGAATACTGGATATGCCATACGATGGTGAATCATTATTCGGATCCCATATTGATGATGCCCTTGAATCCATCAAGAAGGACACCGATACGGCGAAGTCCTTAGGCACGCTACAATTTCGTAAGCAGTCCTTTCGAGGTGCGCGCGGACGCGGCACTTCCTCCAACTTTCGAGGTGGTCAGCAATACCGTTCATACAATCAGGGCGGCCAACGTTACACGCCAAATCAGCAGTCTCGACAACAACCCGCCAAGACATTCAGAGGAAAGTCGTCCTATCGTGGCGCAAATCAGAAACGCCAATGACTTTTGCCACTCTCAACATGTTGGAGGACGAATCTCTCCGTTTTATTCCCAGTGGTCCTCGATCACCTCGGACCGCTGGGTTTTGGACATTGTCAAACGGGGTCATTCCCTGGAATTCACAGAGATTCCTCCTTGCACCCCACCTCGTGGCCCACCTCCTCCACATCTCGAGGAGCTTTACCATCAGGTCCGTCTTCTTGTGTTAAAGGGGGCAGTCGAAGTGGTCCCGAAACATCTAAGAGGAAAGGGTTTTTACTCTAGTTTTTTCCTCATACTCAAGAAGAACGGAGATTGGCGACCCATTCTGGATCTGAGGGCTCTCAACCAGTTTCTAAAGTCTCAATCATTCCGTATGCTGACACTACTGGAGGTCCTGCGTCTTCTGTCCAGCGACGATTTTATGACCACCATAGATCTTCAGGACGCTTACTTTCACGTCCCCATCATCGCACAACATCGCCAGTACCTGCGGTTCAAAGTGGGAACCATGCATTTTCAATTCAAGGTTCTACCCTTCGGACTGCGTTCAGCTCCTCGTGTGTTCACGAAGGTACTGGCCCCGGTGGTGGCTCACCTGCGTCTACAGGGAGTTCAGATCTTTCCTTATCTAGACGATTGCCTTCTCAAGTCTCAATGCCACCTTCAACTCTGTCAGGACACGCACCTTTGCCAGCAGGTGTTTCAGTCTCTGGGGTTGACCATCAACGTCGAGAAGTCACAGTTTGCACCCCTGCAAACCAGGTCCTTCCTGGGAGCGATACTGGACACGCAGCTTTCAAAGGCATTTGTCTCTCACGAGCGGCGTCTGAAAATACTTCGTCTGGTCGCACTCGTTCGACGAAAACAATCCATTTCTGTTCGGACGTTAAAATCCTTCTTGGGAATGGCCTCGTCATGTATCGCACTGATCCCAAATTGCAGGTTGCGCACACGTCCTATTCAGGAAGAACTGGACTTACAGTGGCGCCAGGTCTCCGGGTCCTTCAACGACCTAGTTGCCGTCACAGCACGCATGAAGATGAGCCTGCGTTGGTGGGCGCAGCCCGCGAATCTGAAAATGGGTGTGTCCTTCCTCGAACACGTTCCGGACCTGACGTTGACGACGGACGCCTCCCTGGAGGGGTGGGGCGCTCATCTCCAGGGCCTCTCCATCAAGGGCAAGTGGTCGCCAATGCAGCGCACGTGGCATATCAACAGGCTAGAATTGATGGCGATCTTTCTATCACTCAAGTCCTTCCTCCCAGTTGTTCACGGGGAGTCAGTACTGATCCAAACGGACAACACCACCAGTATGCACTACGTGAACAAACAGGGCGGGACCAGGTCTCCACTTCTGTCCCGTTTGGACCAGTCAATCTGGGATTGGGCTCTCCGCCATCGCATCACCTTGACGGCGGTCCACCTTCCGGGGGTGTCAAACCTTCTGGCAGACTCTTTAAACAGATCCACGTCCTCAACACACGAATGGGAACTGCACCAACCGACTCTGGATCTTGTGTTCCGCCAATGGGGTCACCCAGATCTGGATCTCTTTGCAACACCGGAGAATCGGAAATGCCCGTCTTATGCAAGTTGGCATCCCCACCCAGGATCCTGCGGGAATCCCTTTTGATCAACTGGTGCGATCCATTTGCTTACGCTTTTCCTCTGCTCCCGTTAATACAGCGGGTACTGTGGAAGATGTGGAGGCAGCCTTGCCACATTCTGCTGATCGCACCTCATTGGCCCAGACAGGCATGGTTTACGGAACTGCTTCTGATGTCCCAGTGCGAGCCCATTCCTCTACGTCCTCGTCCAGACCTCTTAACTATGGACAAGGGCCTAGTGTGTCATCCAGATCCCTCAACGCTTCAATTGTGGGCATGGAACCTGAGTTCCTTGAGTTCGCGGACTTGAACATATATCAGTAGTGCAGAGACATTCTAGCTCAAGCCAGAGCTCCGTCTACCATTAAGACTTACAAACTTAAATGGAAGCGGTTCTGTCATTGGTGCGTTTCAGCCAATATCCATCCTATCCATTCCACTCCTGAACAGCTCCTTCCATTCTTTTTGAGCCTCGCTCAGTCAGGACTCTCTCATGCTACTCTGAGAGTTTTCTTAGCTGCTATATCTCGCTTCCGACATGATGGCTCTTCATCCCTCTGTTCATCACGAGTTATACGTCAATTTTTCAAAGGGCTCTTTCGCAAGTTTCCACCTGTGCGTCGCCCTCCGCCAGCTTGGCACCTCAATGTGGTATTAGCTCAACTTATGAAGTCACCATTTGAGCCTATCCATAAGGCCGACATAAAATTCATCACTTGGAAAGTGGCACTTCTTCTGGCTTTGACCTCATCTCGTCGCGTGAGCGACCTTCACGCTTTTACTGTCAAGCCTCCTTATCTACAGTTCAAACCGAACGGAGTGGCACTGCATACCAACCCTTCTTTCCTACCTAAAGTACCTACGGATTTTCATTTGAATGAGCCTGTGCTCCTTAAGACTTTCTTTCCGGACCCTAAATCTCCGGCGGAGCAACGCCTACATTCGTTAGACATCAAGCGATGTCTTAAGTTTTATATTGCAAGAACTACTCATTTCCGCAAGTCCGACCAATTATTCATTGCATATGGACGATTGCGCAGAGGACATCCAGTTTCCAAGCCGACGATTGCCAGGTGGCTTTCCTCAGCCATTGCTTTCTGCCACCAACAAGCGGGCAGACCATTGCAGTCTTCAGTGAGGGCTCATTCTACGAGGGTGATGTCTTCATCCACCGCCCTGTTTGCTGGTGTGCCACTTCATCAGATCTGCCGTGCAGCGACATGGTCCAGCAGGCACACCTTCACCAAACATTACTGTTTGGATGCCATCAACGAAGCGGATACCGCAGTGGGGCAGGCAGTGCTTTGCCATCTTTTTCAGTAAGGTGAGCCTCTTTTCCCTCCTCCTTATTATCTCCTGTGATTGCTTTGATGTTATAGTACTGTATTATTTTATTATAGTACTGTCTTGATATATAGTTCTTATGCTTAGCAATCTCAGTTCTCGGAGGTTACTGCTTTCTATTCTATTCAAGCATGTGAATCTATGAAAGACACCCCTAATACTGGAGAAGAACAATTGTTACTTACCTGTATACAGGTGGTTCTCCAGTATTGGTGTCTTTCATAGATTCACATGCGACCCACCCTCCTCCCCTCAGAGGCTCTCTTCTCCTCATACACTCTTAGTTACTTTGTGCTATGAAAATCTGAGGGCTTGAGCTTCTGAGGGGAAGGTTCTAGAGGGTGCTGGCGCCTGATTGGCTGCAGTTTGGACTAACATAATGACACTAATGTGTTACAAATGACTTTTTCTCTTTGCCTTGCATTCCTATGTAGGAATGGTTTTTAGAGGATTTCAGTGTATTTCCTCTCTTTTCTTGTATTATATATATTATTATGATATGTATATATATTTAGCATTTATTGCTATTTTATTACCGTGGGACTCCCACTTCGACGACGGGGAATATTCAAGCATGTGAATCTATGAAAGACACCAATACTGGAGAACCACCTGTATACAGGTAAGTAACAATTGTTCTTCTATATTAGGATTTAAAGTTATAAACTGCAAGTAACAAAATGAGCTTTCTGACAGAAGCAGTAATGCACAGACCTAGTTACATTGCATGTGATTTTTGATCTGCATGGTTCACCAGCTTTTCATCAGGCATTTTAACCTCCTCAGCTACTTAATGAGTCAACTTCCAGTAGGCATATCTTCAGTTATCTTGAGATATTTATGGTTGCCTGAAAATTACTTGAACGTAGTCAATCATATTTTTTGCGCGCCACTGCAGCATCTTCAGGTGGGATCATTTGATGGATTGTGTGCTTCTCAGCCATCCTGTGGGTTACCTTGTTCACCCACCTCAACCATTTGCACAGTTTGTATTTTGTGTTACACCTTCTGTGATGCTGCTTTCCCCTGGGATTCAGATTTATAGACCAGTTTAAGATAATGGATGATAATAATGGAACACATGGGCACACCCCTGTTTGTCCTAGGCTGGAATCCCAGGTAATTATTTGGTCATTTTTTGTCTTGGGCCTCTTGACCGGTCCCATGCACAGTTTGTAATTCTTCGGGCGTTTGCTGACTTACTTGTCTTTACTTGTAGGTTTCCAGTCTGTACGGTATTTGGATTACAGTGGTCAGGTGCGAGTACCACAAAGACAAGGTAATTCTGTTTACGTTCCTCGTTGGGTTGGGGGTTGCTGGGTAAATAGATTCACAATCTGCACCCCTTTTTCTTTTGCAGGTTCGTGAGACCGTACTACAAAGACAATTGCACAGGCAGACGTGAGTACAGGCAGAAGAGGTAATTGTTGGGTTGAGTTAAACTGTGGTGTATCTTGAACATTGTAGTACCATATATACTTACCCATGTTTTCTTCTGTTGCAGGTTTTACAGCCAGAACCCCATACATTTAAAGAGGCGCACGTGAGTGCAAGCAGAAGAGGTAATTGTTGGGTTGAGTTAAACTGTGGTGCATCTTGAACATTGTAGTACCATATATACTTACCCATGTTTTCTTCTGTTGCAGGTTTCACAGCCAGAACCACATAAATTTAAAGAGGCGCACGTGAGTGCAAGCAGAAGAGGTCATTGATGGGTTGAGTTAAACTGTCGTGCATCTTGAACATTGTAGTACCATATATAATTACCCATGTTTTCTTCTGTTGCAGGTTTCACAGCCAGAACCCCATACATTTAAAGAGGCGCATGTGAGTGCAAGCATAAGAGGTCATTGTTGGGTTGAATTAAACTGTGGTACATCTTGAACATTGTAGTATAACAGTTTGCATTTATGAGCTAGGCGTCAACGTAAGCCATGTTTCCTTATTTTGCAGGCTTTGTGGGACAGCAGGCTCAAACCGGCGGTACGGAACTGTTCAAGCGCAATGCTGTAACTTCGGGAGAGTGCAGTGCTTCACCACAAAGGAAGAAATCTTGCCTTGTATTCAAGGAAGAGTGGATGAAGGAAATTGTGGAGGCTGAGACACAGAAGTCACGAAGCAAGGTTTGCATGCAACTCGGGGAACTATTTCAATACAGTCCAGACGTGGGCTTGATTTGCAAAGCATGTGCCGAAGCCAAGATTGTTAGGGACTTTTCCACAGGGAAGAAATGGAGGGATGGCTGGAAACTGGACTGCATGAAACGCCATCTACTTAGCAAAGTACACGAGTCTGCCATGGTGATATTGAGAAACAGAAGTGCTGCTGCCAGGTTTGGTTTTGGAGTACGGGCAATGCTGACAGAAACTGCCACTGACAAAGCAAATAGAATGGAAGTAGTTGAACGCCAAAGATCTATGCCTGAGGAGATAAAGATTCTCATCAACAGCGTGTTGCTGGCAGTCAAGATGAACACTTCAATGTTATCTGTACAAGACATCCATGACCACCTAGCTTTGTATGTGAAGATACCAGACAGCTGGAGGAGCAAGAACTATGCCTTTGAGTTCCTTGAGGCCATCAATAGCGTGATACACTGTGAAGCTATGACAGAACTTCGGCAAGCTTTGTATCACAACTTGATAATTGATGAGAGCACAGATATTTCTGTTACAAAAATGCTCTTCCTGTACTTCAAGTTCTGACCTGTAATATCAACAGAGCACAAAACGCAGTTTGGGGGCATAGTGAAGCTGACTAGCTGTAATGCTGAGGCTATCACTACGGCCGTGAAAGAATTCTACACTGCCAATGAACTGGACCTCATGAAAATGGTCATGTTCACATCCGATGGTGCGTCTGTGATGCTGGGGAAGAATAATGGTGTTGCTACTCGCCTTAAACAATCCATTCCTCATCTAGTTGAGCAGCATTGTGTCGCCCATCGAGAAGATTTGGGAGTTGATGATGCCTGGAAGAGGGTTCCAATGATTAAAGAGATGGAGACATTATTGAGGACTGTCTACACTGTGTTCTCCAGATCTCCTGCAAGGAAGTCCAAGCTGGATGAAAATGCATCGGTCACTGAATGTGAAGTTGTATCTTTTCGACCACTGAATGAAGTCCGGTGGCTTTCAAGGCATTTTGCTGTTGGTGCACTAATTCGTAATTACGAGACTGTTCTTAAGTAATTTGAGCATGAAAAAGTAGAGGAGAATGATCCAATTGCTAAATATTGTAATAAAAAGCTATCGGACTCCAACTACCATATTTCCCTTGCAGTACTTAATGACATTCTGGGTAAATTTGCATCTCTGTGCAAACTATTCCAAAAAAGTTCTTTAGCTACTGTTGAAGCTGTACAGTATGCAAGAGCAAAGATTGGCCAAATTAAGCAACAGTATTTGGGGGACACTGTCTTTTGGAGCAGCAATGTAAGAGAGCTGATGGTGTTGTACAAGGAAAGGCAAGAGTTTGACAGTGTGCCTATTTTGTCTTTTGTTTCCCTTCTTTGTGAGCACATGCAAAAAAGGTTCCCTGAAGGTGAGCTAAAAGAATGGGCAAGTTTTGAGATCCAGGCAATAGCCACACAATCGCATTTTGATTTTGGGACTGTGAATATTTGAAAGACTTGTTGAAAAGTATAAAAATGTCTTGGCCCTGGGTGATTGTGAAACACCAGAAGATGTTGTTCGACAGTACAAAGACTATAAATATGTGGTGGCAGAACATGTTAAGGGTGGGTTATTTACCACCTTTCAAGACATGGTGACTTTCACTGTACGCAATGCTGCTCAGTATAGTGTGGTGTCTCAGCTTGTTGATGTCTGCGCAACATTTCAAGCATCTAGTGCAGACTGTGAACGAGGATTCAGCCTCATGAATACTATCAAGAGCAAATTGAGGAATAGATTAGAGCAGAAGCATTTGGACATGCTGATGAGGACAAAGGCCTACCTCCTGAATGGGAAAGTTGACCTAGACCGAGTTTATCAGCACTGGAAAAATGGCAAGGATCGCTGTGAGAAGCAACCCTGTCACCCATCTAGTGACACCACTTGACGTGTCTGAACAGCCCTCTACCTTCTTGTGTATATGTGATATTGTATAGGCTCGCAACATTTCCCCACCAAATGAACTGTGCTCCAGTTAAGAATATTTATTAAAATCTTATGATGCTACCACCATTGAAGTCTTGTGCTTTTCTAAACTTGAAGTGTACTTGCCAGTGTAACCAATTCATGTCATGGCGTGCTTATCCAATTTGCAAACTGCCCTTAAGACCCTTATTGTGGTGCTGTATGTGTGAAAATGCACTATCTTTTCACTTTTTAAAGTAACATTTTGGAGTGCCATTTGGCGTCGCAGACACCCGCGGTTTGGTTCCTGGTGCACATAGCCATGGTTGCAGCGCACAGAGACCCTCCACTGCCGCACACAGAGGAAAAAAATTAGAGGGAACATTGGTTAGGACTTTGCAGAATGGGAGCACTGCACATGACCTGCTTCAGGTCATCAAATGCCTTTTGATAGCTGACTGTCCCCTGAACTTTCTTAGGCACTTTCTTAGAAGTTAAGTCATTCAGGGGTGTCACAATGGAACCATACCCCTTAACAAACCTCCTATAGTACCCAGCTCTAACCTGGGCGACCTATGACCCTGCTCGCAGGCAGGTCGCTCCCCACGCTGCTGCACGGCTCTGCCTGCATTGTTTTTGCCTAATCTTGTATTTTTCCCCTGTGCCTACCTTGCTTTCTTGCCCAGACTTGTTTTTATTCTCCTGTGCCTGTACTTGCTTTCTTGCCCAGACTTGTTTTTATTCCCCTGTGCCTGTACTTGCTTTCTTGCCCAGACTTGTTTTTATTCCCCTGTGCCTAACTTGCTTTCTTGCCCAGACTTGTTTTTATTCCTCTGCCTGTACTTGTTTTCTTGCCTAAACTTGTTTTTCCTTCCTGTGCCCAGTTCTCCCGTGGCCCCCACCCATTTTTCCCGCCGCTGCGTCCCTGAGGCCCGCCCACCTGCAATCCCATTCGCCGCCCCGCCTCCCAGGAGCTCCTCCCTCCCACATCCTCTCATATGGAAGCTGCTCAGCAGGTGCGCCACTGGCGCGCTGCTGGTGCACCTAAGGCAAGCCCGTCTGTGCCCGTCCGTGCCTGGACCGCGCCCAGCGCCAGGACCCCTGGACACCACGAATGCCACGATGCCCGACACCGCTACGATGCCAGAACCCTCCATGCACTCAACATCGGACCATCACACACCTGCTTCCTGGCCGCCCCGAAGCGCACCCACGGAGCTTTCACCTGCCGGAACTGCAGCTTCACAAGCATCTGCCCCACCATGCTGCTGACCAGGAAAGAACCCAACCACCTCAGATGTATCCTTCTCAACACCCGCTCCGCCCAAAAACATGCCATTGAACTCTGGGACCTACTTGACTCAACCTCCCCAGACATCGCCTTCCTGACGGAGACCTGGCTCAACCCCGCCTCGGCATCCGACATAGCTATAGCCGTCCCGGAAGGCTACAAGATCACCCGCAAGGACCGCACCAACAGAGCGGGAGGAGGAATCGCCATTACCCACAGCAACACTCTCAGAGTCTCGACCAACACCGACGACACCCTCAGCACCGCCGAACACTTGCACTTCCTGATCCACACCGATCCCAACACCACCCTCAGAGGAACCCTCATCCAGAGACTGCCCGGACCCCGACCAGAGTTCAGCGACTCCATCGCCGACTTCGTCAGCACACATGCCCTCGCCTCCACAGACTACATCCTCCTCGGGGACCTGAACTTCCACCTCGAGAACAATGACGACACCAACTCCACCACCCTGATCGACAACCTAGCCAACCTCGGACTCAGACAACTCGTCACAACACCCACCCACTCCGCTGGTCACCCGCTTGACCTCATCTTCTCAGCAAGCCCCCACGTCTCCTTCAACCATACCACCGAACTCCACTGGACCGACCACCGCTGCATCCACTTCACCTTCAAGAAACCCACCATGCACCACCGCACCCAACAGATGCCTCACCGTTGCTGGAGCAAAGTCACCGAAGACCAACTAACCACCACCCTCGCCCAGAGCCCACCCGCCGACCATACCAACCCCGACACCGCCGCCCACAACCTCAGACAGTGGATCAATGACTGCGCCAACACCCTCGCCCCGATCAAGAAACCCTCCAACAATCATACCAACAAGAAAGCCAGCTGGTTCACTGAAGACCTCCGGGCCCCCAAGCAAACCTGCCAAAATCTGGAGAAGATCTGGCTCCCTGAACGAACACCGGACAGCCACGCCGCCCATAAGAATGCCACCCACAGACACCATCACCTCATCAGATCCGCCAAAAGGGCCTCCTTCAAAGACCGCCTAGACAACAACGCGCACAACAGCAAAGAGCTCTTCAACATCGTGAAGGAACTCTCCAACCCAAGCTCCAACACCAACGACGTCCCACCCTCGCAAGACGTGTGCGACTCGCTGGCCACCTTCTTCCACCACAAGATCACAGACATCCACGATAGTTTCAACGCCACGCCCACCCCGACAACCACTGAGACCTCCGCCCCCACGACCACCATCCGCACCAACCGCCTGCTCTACTGGACCAACATCAACGACGATGACACCATCAAGATCATGAACACCATCCACTCCGGATCTCCGTCAGCTCCATGCCCACACCACATCTTCAACAAAGCCAGCACATCCATCGCACCTCATCTCCGGAAAGTCATCAACACCTCCTTCGAGACAGCAACCTTCCCGGAGAGCTGGAAGCACACCGAGATCAACCCCTTACTCAAGAAACCCAAGGTGGCCCCAAGGACCTCAAGAACTTCCGGCCCATCTCCCTGCTCCCGTTCCCGGCAAAGGTCATCGAGAAGACCGTCAACGAACAACTGACCCACTACCTCGAGGAGAACAACATCCTGGACCCTTCCCAGTCCGGGTTCGGCAGCAACCACAGCACCGAGACTGCCCTCATCGCCGCCACCGATGACATCAAGTCCCTGCTGGACAACGGAGAAACGGCAGCCCTCATCCTCCTGTACCTGTCAGCCGCCTTCAACACGGTCTGTCACCACACACTACGAACACGCCTCCACAACGCTGGGATCCAAGAGAAGGCCCTGGACTGGACCACCTCCTTCCTCTCTGGCAGAACACAGAGCGTCTGCCTTCCCCCCTTCTGCTCCGAAGCCACACAGATCATCCGCGGCATACCCCAGGGTTCATCCCTCAGCCCAACCCTGTTTAACATCTACATGGCACCGCTCGCCCACATCACCCGTCGACACGACCTCAACATCATCTCCTATGCAGATGACACCCAGCTGATACTCTCTCTCACCAAGGACCCCCAAACCGCCAAAACCAACCTTCATGAAGGAATGAAGGCCGTTGCTGAATGGATGAGGAACAGCCGACTGAACCTGAACTCGGACAAGACAGAGGTCCTCATCCTCAGATCCAACCCTTCGGCCTGGGACGACTCCTGCTGGCCGACCGCACTGGGAACCGCTCCAACACCCACCGATCACGCACGCAACCTAGGGGTCATCCTCGACTCCACCCTCTCCATGACTAAACAGGTCAACACCGTCTCCTCCTCCTGCTTCAACACCCTCCGCATGCTCCGTAGGATCTACAAGTGGATCCCCACTGAAACGAGAAGAACAGTCACCAAGGCCATTGTCAGCAGCAGGTTGGACTATGGAAACGCCCTCTACACAGGAGCCTCGGCCAAACTCCTGAGACGGCTCCAACGCATCCAGAACGCCTCTGCACGCCTGTTCCTCGACATCCCTCGCTGCAGCCACATCACACCTCACCTGAGAGACCTGCACTGGCTCCCGATCAACAAGAAGATAACCTTCAAGTTTCTCACCCACGCACACAAGGCACTCCACAACACCGGACCAACGTACCTCAACAGACGACTCAGCTTCTACACCCCCAACCGCCAGCTCCGCTCCGCCGACCTCGCCCTCGCTACAGTCCCCCGCTTCCGAAGAGCGACCTCAGGTGGCAGATCGTTCTCCCACCTCGCCGCCAAGACCTGGAACACCCTCCACATCCATCTACGGCAGACCCAAGACCTGCTGACCTTCAGAAAACTCCTCAAGACCTGGCTTTTCGAGCAGTAGCAGCATTCCCCACCCCAGCGCCTTGAGACCCTTGTGGGTAAGTAGTGCGCTTTACAAATGATATGATTGATTGATTGGGTGGTTGGAGTAACCCAGTCCATTATGGTCTGGATTTTGCTCTGTATTGGTTGAACGTGGCCTCCAACTACAAGGTGGCGCAGGTACACAACCTGACTCTGCCCTATCTGGCACCTAGTAGCCTTGATAGTTTGGCCTGCCTTTTGCAGGGCCTCCAAAACATTTTTCAGGTGGATCAGGTGATCTTCCCAGGTGGAGCTAAAGACAGCAATATCATCAAGATAAGCTGCACAGTAGTCATCCAGGCCTGAGAGGCCTTTGTTCACCAACCTTTGAAATGGGGCAGGTGCATTTTTCAGACCAAAGGGCATCACCACAAACTGATAATGCCCACTAGGGGTTGAAAATGCTGTCTTTGGCGTGGCCTCCTCAGCTAACCTGATTTGCCAGTAGCCAGCTGTCAGATCAAATGTACTCAGATATTTGGCAGAGGCCAACTTATCTATGAGCTCATCTGCTCTGGGTATTGGATGGGCATCTGTCTTAGTGACAGCATTGAGACCTCTGTAGTCTACACAAAACCTCATCTCTCTCTTACCATCTTGGGTGTGAGTTTTTAGTATCAGGAATAATGGACTAGCCCAAGGGCTATCTGAAGGTTCAATAACTCCCAATTGCAACATCTTCTAAACGTCTGTCCTGATACAGTCCTTGACATGATCAGGGTGCCTGTAAATCTTACTTTTAACAGGCAGACTGTCCCCAGTGTCCACTTCATGAGTGCACCAGGTAGTCCGACTTGGAGTCAGTGAAAACATATGTATGCAGACCTTGTCTGCAGTCACTCTGCGGTTGGTCAGTGAGGCTGCCTGCCAAGGCTACACCATCAACTGAACCATCATCAGGGTTCTGAGAGAGCAGGCAGGGAGAGGGTCACTCTCTTCCTCCTGTCCTTCATCAGTAGCCACGAGCAAGCCCATGTCTGCCCTGGCAAAATATGGTTTCAGTCTGTTGACATGAAGCCCCCTGTGGGGGCTCCTGGGAGTTCCAAGATCTATCAAATAGGTGACCTCTCCCTTCTGTTCAACAATAGTGTGGAGTCCACTCCACTTGTCTTGGAGAGCTGCTGAGACCACAGGCTCCAACACCCACACTTTCTGTCCTGGCTGGTAAACAGTCAGTACAGCCTTATGGTCATGCCAGGCCTTTTGCAATTCCTGACTAGCCTCAAGGTTTTTGGATGCCTTTTTCATGTACTCAGCCATCCTAGAGCGGAGACCAAGTACATAGTCCACAATGTCTTGTTTGGGAAGTTTGAGAGGTAATTCCCATCCTTCCATCACCAGACAAAGGGGTCCTCTTACAGGATGCCCAAACAAAAGTTAAAAATGACTGTAGCCAACCCACTTGTGTGGGACCTCTCTGTAAGCAAACAAAAGGCAAGGTAGCAGGATATCCCATCTCCACCTGAGCTTTTCTGGAAGACCCTTAATCATACCCTTTAAGGTCTTGATGAACCTTTCAACTAGACCATTGCACTATGGGTGATAGGGTGTGGTGAACTTACAGTTCAATCCACACTCCTTCCACATTGCAGTCAAGTAACTAGACATGAAGTTTGCACCTCTGTCTGATACAACTTCCTTAGGGAAACCCACTGTTGAGAAAACATCCAAGAGTGCTCTTGCCACAACAGGTGTTGTAGTGGTCCTAAGTGGTATAGCTTCTGGGTATCTGGTGGCATGATCCACTACCACCATAATAAACCTGTGCCCAGAGGCTGTTTGGGGATCCATTGGTCCAACAATATCAATCCAAACTCTTTCAAAGGGAACCCCCACCACAGGTAGTGGTATAAGGAGGGTCTTTGTAGTGCCACCTGCTTTGCCACTGGCTTGGCAGGTTATACAGGAGCAACAAAATGCCTTTGTGTCTTCTGACATGTGGGGCCAGTGAAAGTGAGGGACAAACCTGTCCTAAGTCTTGTTCTGGCCAAGATATCCTGCTAAGGGAATGTCATGGGCTAGTGTCAAAAGGAAGCCCCTGAATGCCAAAGGTATGACCAACCTCCTGGAAGCACTAGGCTTGGGGTCTCTAGCCTCTGAATACAGGAGCCCTTCATTCCAATAAACTTTATGGGTGCCACTAGCATTCCCTGCAGCCTCAGCAGCAGCTTGCTGTCTGAGGGGTTCAAGAGAAGGGCAGTCCAACTGCGCCTGCCTCAGATCTGCCCTGGAAGGTCCCCCGATCCCAAGAAACTCAACCTGATCAGGAACAAGCTCTTCTAGGACAGTGTAAAGGATACACGAAGATTCTGCAGGAGCGTCAGGAATCCGAAGTATAATCCACAGCCTTCCCCTGCAGCCTTCCGGCTCTATCAAGCACTAGAGCACAGGAGGCCAAAACAGGGGAAAACAGGGGGAGAAAACAAGGAAAGGTTGGGGGTAACAAGTGGGTGTTGAGGATCTTCAGACTGGTCGTCTCAACCTTCTTGTGGGCTTGGCAATCAAGAGAGACTGTAATGAAAAGGATTATATTCTTATATCTGCAGAGGACAATCACATTCCCAATTATACAACATAACCTTTCATACCTAGCTACATGTATGTGAATGTTCCTGAATGGATATGAGAGGACCTCTGGACAGGGATACAACTGGAGCTGCAGTGAAGAAAACAATACCTTCATAAGTTGAAGGACCTCAAGTATACTCGTATATGGCGTGAAAAACAAGATATACTGCTCACTCTGATCTTCAGTCTAAACTGCCACGAAGCACACCCCAAAGGATTACTTGAATCATAAGAATTCGGTTGTCATATCCTGGGTAGTGGAAACAACATCTACAACAAACAAAACAGGGAATCATACACTGCAATACTGTAGTACTAATACCAATTACAAAGGGCAGCGCAAGAATGCGCTGTTACCGTGTTTCTGGAACATGTAGCTGTAGCCCATTCCTCTCTGGTCCACGCAAGATGTCAAGTCCAAAAAAGGTGAAGAAAGCACCAGAGCTGAATTACCCACAAAGTAATATGTGATGGAAGAGAATGAAGCCCTAACTAACTAAGGGCAGCACACCTGTAGTAACCCGGCTGCCAACGGAGCAGAACCCGGCCGGCAGCGGGGCAAATCTGGTGTGGTAGGAAGGAGGAAAGGTGAAGGAGTGCCCGGCCCGTCAGCGGAGCTAAACCCGGCTGACCAGCGGAGCGGGAAATGAGGCCAATGACAAGGAGAGGACGCCCGGCCCGTCAGCGGAGCAAAACCCGGCTGACCAGCGGAGCAGCAAGGAAGCAAAGGTAGGGAGAGGAGATCCCGCCGGAATGGCGGAGTCAAACCCGGCCGCCGGGCGGGACTCCAGAACACTGCACAGCAGCAGAAAATAGGAAAAAGACACGGAACGTGTCAAATTGCACAAGCGCGGTGGGGAGGCGCTTTGTGCACAAGAGAGACGGCCCGCAAAGATTCTTAAACCGAACCACAGAGCCGAGGTCACTCTCACAGCGAGAGAACGCCAGGACGAAGAAGAAACCGGAAGTCAGGCACAGGAAGTCAGGCACAGAAACGAACCCAACGGAGCTAGACGCTAGAACGTGAAGCGTCTCTCCCTGGGTCACGAATACCTATATAGCGCAGAATTAAAGGGCTAGCGCACCGGGGAGGGGGCTTGAGGCATGACAGTACACTCCCCCCACAACACCCCCACCTGGTCTTGGCTTGTTAGGGTATCTGTTATGGAATGCCTTTAACAGTCTGGGAGCATGGATATTGGAAAAGGGTTCCCATGTACGCTCTTCCACACCGTATCCCTTCCAATGGACCAAATACTGGACCGTACCCCTCACTCTACGGGAATCTAGGATAGTCTCTACCTCGTATTCCTCCGAGTCCTGCAGAGTGAACGGAGTAGGTCTTGCTGGCAGTGTAGTCCCAGGCTCAACCGGCTTTATTAGGGAAACATGAAAGACCGGATGAATCCTGAATGAAGGCGGAAGTTGCAATCTTATGGCAACGGGATTGATGATTTTGTCCACCTTATAGGGACCTATGTATTTGGGATTGAACTTGCGTGGACCTCCAAGAGTAATGTATTTGGTGGAAAGCCAAACCTCATCCCCTGGTGTGTATATGGGTTCCAATCTTCTGTGTAGATTCGCCCCCTCTGTGTACCTCACCTTGGCCATCTCTAGACTCTCCAATGCCTTCTTCTGTATTTCAAGCAACGTCCTAACTCTATCTGCAGCAGCAGGGGTTGGACAGTCCACATCACAAACAGAGGGCAACAACTTAGGGTGATATCCATACAAACAAAAGAATGGAGAGACCTTGATAGAGGAATGTGTGCTGTTGTTATATGAGATTTCTGCTACCCAAACCAATTCATCCCAGTCCGCTGGAGACTGCAACACCTGATTCCTTATGTATTGTTCAAAACACTGATTGACTCTCTCCGTCTGTCCATCTGACTGTGGATGGTGACTTGAGGACAGACGGACGTCTATCTGGAGCAAAGAACACAAACTCTTCCAGAACCGTGACACAAATTGGGCTCCTCTGTCGGAGACCAAAGCAGAAGGGAAACCATGAAGTCTCACTATGTGTTGCATATATATGGAGGCTAATTCAACCGCTGTGGGTAGACGTTGTAACGGTACAAAATGAGCCATTTTGGTGAACATATCCACCACCACCAGCAACGTATTGTTCTTTGCCTTGGTGAGCGGCAGTTCTACTATAAAATCAAGGGACACCGTATGCCAGGGACCAGGAGGAGAAGGCAATGGCATGAGAAGGCCTACAGGGTTGAGGCGAGAAACCTTAGTTTGTGCACACACATAGCAGGTCTTAACAAAGTGTTCTATGTCTGCTAACATAGTAGGCCACCAATAACGGTCACGCACAGTGCTAATGGTTTTCTTAATCCCTGGATGACCCGCTATGGGATGTGTATGATACCACTGCATGACCTGATCTTGGAGGTTCTTTGTCGGTATAACCACTCCTCCTTGTACACACACGAGGTCTCCCTTCTTGGACGTGTCTTGTGAACCCACTATAGCCTGCATGTCTGCTGACGCTTGACTACACTTGACCTGTGTCAGGAATACATCCTCTGATCTAGTTCCTCCTACAATATTCATTCTAGGGATGATTGGTGTAGGCTCAATGGGATCAATAGGCGTATCGAAACCCAACCGCGACAGGGCATCTGCCTTTCCATTACGTCTGCCTGGTCTGTACTGGACAGTGAAGTCGAACTCACTAAAGAACTGAGCCCAACGCAGTTGCCTCATGGAAAGTGCCTTTGCAGACTTAAGATATTGGAGGTTGCGATGATCGGTGTATACAACCGCGGGATGTCTAGCACCTAGGAGATACTGCCGCCACTCTTCGAATGCCTTCTTGATAGCCAGGAGTTCCTTGTCCCCTACCGCATAATTGTATTCCGCAGGGGAGAGTTTATGAGAGTAATATGCCACTGGATGACTCTCACCGGACACTGCATCCGCCTGAGATAGAACACCTCCCACTGCCACTTGTGAGGCGTCTACCTCCACCACAAAGGGCAGAGCAGGGTCGGGATGATGTAGCACCGGGGCACTGGTGAAAGCATTCTTTAGCTTCCGGAAGGAATGCTCTGCCTCACTGGACCAGACGAAAGGAACCCCCTTCTTCAACAAAGAAGTAATGGGCGATACCAAGTCCGAGAAATTGCGAATGAATCTCCTATAGAAATTGGCCAGCCCTATAAAACTCTGGACCTCCTTGATGGACCGCAGAGCCGGCCATGCCAAAACAGCCTCCACCTTGGAGGGATCCATGCGCAGGCCACTAGGGGAAACGATGTATCCCAGGAAAGGAACCTCCTGCGTGTGGAAAGTACATTTTTCCAACTTGCAATACAATTGATTGTTAAGTAACCGCTCTAACACGTGACGGACATGCTGTTGGTGTATCTCCAAAGTAGATGAAAAGATCAGCAGGTCATCAATGTAGGCGATTACGTAATCATCAAGAATGTCTTTCAAAACTTCATTTATGAAGAATTGAAACGCCGCTGGGGCATTACAGAGCCCAAAGGGCATTACAAGGTACTCGAAGAGACCATACTTAGTGCAGAATGCCGTCTTCCACTCGTCTCCCTCCTTGACTCGTACCAGGTGATAAGCGCCCCGCAAGTCCAACTTGGTGAAATATTGGGCATTGCGAATTCTGTCAAGGAGAGAGGCTATGAGAGGAAGAGGATAACGGTTTTTGATGGTCACTTCATTGAGCTTCCTGTAATCGATACAACATCGCAGGCCCCCTTCCCGTTTAGGAATAAAAAACAAGGACGAAGAGGCTGGGGATCGCGATGGTCTGATGAATCCCTTCTCGAGCATAGAGTCGAGATATTCTCGTAAATATACATTCTCCTTCTCAGTGAGTGCATACACTCTGCTACAGGGTATTCTGGCTCCTGCCTCGAGATCAATACGGCAGTCATAGACGCGGTGCGGCGGAAGAACTTCCGCTTCATGTACATCAAAGACTGCTTGCAATTCACGGTAACAGGATGGTAGAACAGGACAGACCTCCTTATCTTCCGTGGCTGTGTGTGCCTCTCTATTAGAAACCCCTACAACAGGCCCCAGAGCCACCGGAGGAAAGGATATAGTGGATGTTTCCCAATTGATGACAGGATTTTGCGTTCTTAACCATGGAATACCCAGAAGCACCGGGAACTGTGGGGAACTGATTAAATCAAACCTTAAATCCTCATGATGATCAGGTGCTATAACCATGTGCATCAGGTTGGTGTGATGAGTAACTGGACCAGAAAGAAGGGGACTGCCATCGATGGTAGTGACATTACTGGCAATCTCCTTTTTAGTGTCAGTTATCATATTCTCCCTAGCCCATTCTCTGTCCATGTAATTTCCAGAAGCCCCAGAGTCTACCATTATCAAAACGTGCAAACCAAGAGTGCCTTGTGTGAGATGTGCTGATATGTACAAATGGTTAGTAGGAGCGTACGTGTAATCGGAAGAAGAGACTGTTAGCCCGGACCTACCTGAGTTCCTCGTCTCACAAGAACTCAGGCTGACTAGTTTCCCGACACCTTGGACTGAGCGGGTTTAACTGGGCATTCTCTTAGGAAATGACCCGCTTTCCCACAATACAAACATAACCGAAGAGTTCTTCTTCTCTGTCTTTCCTCGGACGTCAGAGGGCCTCGGACTATGCCTATCTGCATGGGTTCACTATCTTCCGTGGCTTTTTCTGGGGCACTCTTTTTCTCCTTCAGAGCAACATACCGATATTCATGTTTCCCTTTCTCTTTCTTTCGTTCATGCAAACGATGGTCTATCTTCACTACCAAATCTATGAGAGCATTACAGGAGGTAGGAAGATCGACTATCTGGGACAAGGCGTCTTTCAGTTCTTCCCTCAATCCCCTGTAAAACATGGTACTTTGTTTTTCTTCCGGCCAGTCAGACTCAATCACCAACCGGCGAAATTTGGTAATATAGACCACCAGATCCTGAGTGCCCTGTCTCAATTCTAACAATTCGGTATCGGCAGAATGTGTATACATGTGTCGATCGAAGAGTTTACGGAATTCCCGTCGAAATGCTGCATAATTATGTAGCAGGGGGTCATCTCTGTCTACTAAGGGAATAGCCCAATCAGCCGCAGAACCACTGAGGTAAGATATTACAAACGCAACCTTAGCCTGATCAGAGGGGAAACATTGAGCCTTGCAAGAGAAGTGTAGTTGGCACTGACTAAGGAAAGCCGCGCACCGCGCTGTTTCTCCTGCAAAACGCTCAGGGGGTGCCAGAGGTATTGAATGTGGAGTGGTCACCTGCACAACCGAGGTCCCTCCTCCTGTAGCACCAGAAGCCTGCTGTCTCTGCAGGGTGTCCATTCTGGCCATCAATGTCTGAGTCTCAACCTGCAGGTTACCTAACATGCCTGCCACATCCGCCAATGTGACCGCTTCGATATCCATGACGCTCGGGCAGAACGAACCTCTTGGGCTTCACGTTCTGTAAAGGATACACGAAGATTCTGCAGGAGCGTCAGGAATCCGAAGTATAATCCACAGCCTTCCCCTGCAGCCTTCCGGCTCTATCAAGCACTAGAGCACAGGAGGCCAAAACAGGGGAAAACAGGGGGAGAAAACAAGGAAAGGTTGGGGGTAACAAGTGGGTGTTGAGGATCTTCAGACTGGTCGTCTCAACCTTCTTGTGGGCTTGGCAATCAAGAGAGACTGTAATGAAAAGGATTATATTCTTATATCTGCAGAGGACAATCACATTCCCAATTATACAACATAACCTTTCATACCTAGCTACATGTATGTGAATGTTCCTGAATGGATATGAGAGGACCTCTGGACAGGGATACAACTGGAGCTGCAGTGAAGAAAACAATACCTTCATAAGTTGAAGGACCTCAAGTATACTCGTATATGGCGTGAAAAACAAGATATACTGCTCACTCTGATCTTCAGTCTAAACTGCCACGAAGCACACCCCAAAGGATTACTTGAATCATAAGAATTCGGTTGTCATATCCTGGGTAGTGGAAACAACATCTACAACAAACAAAACAGGGAATCATACACTGCAATACTGTAGTACTAATACCAATTACAAAGGGCAGCGCAAGAATGCGCTGTTACCGTGTTTCTGGAACATGTAGCTGTAGCCCATTCCTCTCTGGTCCACGCAAGATGTCAAGTCCAAAAAAGGTGAAGAAAGCACCAGAGCTGAATTACCCACAAAGTAATATGTGATGGAAGAGAATGAAGCCCTAACTAACTAAGGGCAGCACACCTGTAGTAACCCGGCTGCCAACGGAGCAGAACCCGGCCGGCAGCGGGGCAAATCTGGTGTGGTAGGAAGGAGGAAAGGTGAAGGAGTGCCCGGCCCGTCAGCGGAGCTAAACCCGGCTGACCAGCGGAGCGGGAAATGAGGCCAATGACAAGGAGAGGACGCCCGGCCCGTCAGCGGAGCAAAACCCGGCTGACCAGCGGAGCAGCAAGGAAGCAAAGGTAGGGAGAGGAGATCCCGCCGGAATGGCGGAGTCAAACCCGGCCGCCGGGCGGGACTCCAGAACACTGCACAGCAGCAGAAAATAGGAAAAAGACACGGAACGTGTCAAATTGCACAAGCGCGGTGGGGAGGCGCTTTGTGCACAAGAGAGACGGCCCGCAAAGATTCTTAAACCGAACCACAGAGCCGAGGTCACTCTCACAGCGAGAGAACGCCAGGACGAAGAAGAAACCGGAAGTCGGGCACAGGAAGTCAGGCACAGAAACGAACCCAACGGAGCTAGACGCTAGAACGTGAAGCGTCTCTCCCTGGGTCACGAATACCTATATAGCGCAGAATTAAAGGGCTAGCGCACCGGGGAGGGGGCTTGAGGCATGACAGACAGTTCCTTCTTTAGGCTCACAATCATCTTCCTCAGAAGGCTGATCCTCATCCTGAGGCAGGGGGGAAGGCACAGCCTTAAACCCACTGCTCCTTTTCCTGGTAGGCAACTGGTCCAATATTTCCGAATCCTGTGCCTGTTCAGTGTTCCAATTTTTGACCTGTGACCTAGTCACAGCAAGAACATGTGCTGAGATGCCTAACATTTCTGCATGTGTCCTAAACTCCACTTCAGAGCAGGCTAAAGTCTCTAGGTCATTGCCAAGCAAACATTCTACAGGGAGGTCTGAACTAACAACAACCTTCTTAAGGCCAGTTACCCCTCCCCAGGAGAAATTAACAACTGCCATACTGTGTGTGGTAGTGACATTGCTAGCATTGGTCACTAGGTAAGTTTCACCTAGTATGATCTGTCAAGGGTACACAAAGTCAGGTATCACCATGATGACACTAACCCCTGTGTCCCCGTAGGCCTGAGCCTCTTTTTCATTGACTAAAGTAGTTTGTCTGTACTTGCCGAAGTTATTGGGACTCACAGGGAAAGACATATCCATGCCTCCATCACAGATCAAAACAGCTTGAGTTGGTACTCTGACTAGGCCAGAGTCCATCTCAGTTCCCAGGGTTACCCCTACTACACCCTTCTGTTGAGAACCACGTCTTGGAGCTGAACTAGGGGGAACAGTTGCCTTAGGGGCAATGGTGGTTGGAGATGTCTCCTTTTTGGTGAAATCACTGGTCCAGTGAGAATTAACTTTACAAATCATGCACTAGGGTTTCTTTGGAACTTCTTTCCTTTTGGATTGTTGGGGATTCCCACCATTAGAAGCTTTTTGGGGACCTTGAGAAGACTTATGGGGGCATATTACCAACAATTAGTGATATTTATCGCTAACTAGGCTTAGCCATTAATTTTTTATCGCTAAGCATCGCCGGAAATTATCGCTGAGATAACTTGCTATTAGCAAGGTTTATCTCCAAAGCGATAAATTTTCCGGCGATAGCGTGAATATCGCCGAGAATTCAGCGATATTCATGCATTAGCGACAAAATGTTCTTAGCCATGTTATCCACCTCCCATTGGATAACATGGCTAAGAACTGGTCTGAGCAGGCGTTAGTTTTTGGAGATATTCGCGCTTAGCACGAATATTTCTAACGCTACGCCTGCCTTGTTAATAGGCGATAGCGAAGTTATTGACTGCTTTCAGTCGCTAACGGGTTGGGTACGCCCACTTTGCATGTCATCATTAGCAATAAACATCGCTGACATCCAAAGCGGGCCCCAAACCGCTCGCTATCGCTTAAAAGCTGTCGCTAACGGTGTACAGTCATAATATCGAGTCTTTTATTTCGACTGGACAGAATATCGAGTAAAAAATATAGAATGGACATAATATCGACTAGACATAATATAGACAACAAAAATATCGACTAGAGAAAATTAATATCGAATAGAATGGACATAATATCGAATCAAAAATATAGAATGGACATAATATCGACTAGACATAATATAGACAACAAAAATATCTAATTTAAGGTAAGTTAATAATAATTTTTATTTTTTGTGTAATATAAGTCTGTAGCGGGTTGTGGGTTTATAGGGGAATAGGGTGGGAAGTAATTTAATTCTAATTAATTAAATATGTTAATTTATTTATTGATATATATTTAGAATTAATTGTTAATTAATTATTAATTGGTAATTAATTAAAATATAATTGGTAATTAATTATAATTGATTAATTGATAAATATTGTAATTTTAGTAATTTATTTTCTGTAGCGGGTTGTGGGTTTATAGGGGAATAGGGTGGGAAGTAATTTAATTATTATTAATTAAATATGTTAATTTATTTATTGATATTTATTTAGAATTAATTGTTAATTAATTATTAATTGGTAATTAATTAAAATATAATTGGTAATTAATTATAATTGATTAATTGATAAATATTTTAATTTTAGGGTTCAGGGTCAGTTTTCAGTTTTTGGGTAAAGGGGTATTTTTAGGGTTCAGGGTCAGTTTTCAGTTTTTGGGTAAAGGGGTATTTTTAGGGTTCAGGGTCAGTTTTCAGTTTTTGGGGTAAAGGGGTATTTTTAGGGTTCAGGGTCAGTTTTCAGTTTTTGGGGTAAAGGGGTATTTTTAGGGATCAGGGTCAGTTTTCAGTTTTTAGGTAAAGGGGTATTTTTAGGGTTCAGGGTCAGTTTTCAGTTTTTGGGTAAAGGGGTATTTTTAGGGTTCAGGGTCAGTTTTCAGTTTTTGGGTAAAGGGGTATTTTTAGGGTTCAGGGTCAGTTTTCAGTTTTTGGGGTAAAGGGGTATTTTTAGGGTTCAGGGTCAGTTTTCAGTTTTTGGGTAAAGGGGTATTTTTAGGGTTCAGGGTCAGTTTTCAGTTTTTGGGGTAAAGGGGTATTTTTAGGGTTCAGGGTCAGTTTTCGGGTAAAGGGGTATTTTTAGGGTTCAGGGTCAGTTTTCAGTTTATGGGTAAAGGGGTATTTTTAGGGTTCATGGTCAGTTTTGGGTTTTTGGGGTACAGGGGTACTTTGTAAAAATAAAGTAAAATTACATTTAAATTAAATTTATTTAATAAAATTAAATTATATTAAATTATATTATAATATTTTTTATTAATTTATATTCAAAAAATTATTATATACTTACCAATACTTACGTTGTCATGGTATGCGTTGTAAAGGTATATGCGTTGTAAAATCTTGCGTTGTAAATGTATGCGTTGTAAAAGTTTTTGCGTTGTAAAAGTTTTGTTGTAATGGTAGGCGTTGTAAAAGTATGCGTTGTAACGTCATACATCCCTGGAGTGGGAATAGTAATTTTAACCTCTACGCTATCCAGCGCTTTCCCTACTGTTGCACCCACTGGAGTGGGAGTAGTAAATTTTACCTCTACGCTATCCAACACTTTTGCTAATGTTGAACTCACTATAGTTGTAACAATAAATTTTAAACATTTTCTAAAATGTTATATATGTTTATTTAATAATATGTTTATATATATATATATATATATATATATATATATATATATATATATGTGTAATTTTTGGTGATATAATTTTTTTAATTATATAAATTATTTATTAAAATTACATTTTTTTATTAATTATTTCTAAGTTTATATTAAATATATTTATTACTATATTAGTTTTAACTTAATTTTAAGACATTTAAAAAAATCGATATTTTGACAGTCTATATTTTTGTAAGTCGATATTTTGGAGTCGATATTTTGGTACTTACCTGTTTGAAGATAGGGAGTCGATATTTTGTCAATCGATATTTTTGACTCGATATTTGTGTATCTCGATATTTGTGTCGTCGATATTATGTCAGTGATCCGTCGCTAACATCAGTTAGCGACAGCTTGTTAATGGGAAGATAGAATTATCGCCGCTAAATCAGCGATAATTGTCTATCGCCCCCCTTGGTAATATGCCCCATGGTCTTTTGCTTTCAACCCACCCTTTTGGTCTTGCTTCTTCTGGTCACCACCTTTGTTCTGTACCTTCTGTTTCACCCTGGTTCTGACCCATTTGTCTGCTCTCTTACCCAATTCTTGTGGAGAGGTCAAATCAGAGTCAATCAGGCGTTGATGCAATAACTGGTTCTGACAATTATTAAGAATCTGTTCTCTCATTATAAGGTGATACAATCCTGCTTAGTCACTAACTTTACTGCCCAGTAACCAGCCTTCCAGAGCCTTAGTAGCACAATCTACAAAGTCTGTCTAGTCCTAAGTCTGTGTCATCTGGGTGTCTCTGAACAGCAACCTATACTGTTCCGTGGTTAGGCCAAACCCATTTATTAGAGCACTTTTTGGGACATTGTAATTGTCAGCATCCTCTTCTCTTAGAGTGAGGAGCTTGTCTCTACCTTTGTATGCATAGGAGAGCCACAAGATTGCTGCCCACTGACTCTGGGGTACCTGCTGTACTTTGCAGGCCCTCTCCAAAGCAGTTATCCATTTGTGGATGTCATTCCCAGTCTGGTAGGGAGGAACACTCTTGCTTAGCTTCTTATGGTCATAAGACCTATCCCTACCACTAGGGATTTTGCTGCCACCAGTGGGCTCTAGCCCACACAATCGTCTCTCTCTTTCAAGAGCTGGGGTCTCTTTTTCAAGGGCAACTTCTTGCCTCTTGATCCTAAGCTTGACTTCTCTCATTCTAGCTTCATGCTCTCTTCTCTCAGGGGATGTTCTCCTACTGTGAGATGAGGCAGAGGACCCTATTGATGAACAAGAATGGTGAGATTCTCCTGAGAGAGATCTCTGTCTTCTAGGTACACCAGTAGGCCTACTTGGGGGGATGAAGGAAGGCCCACTATGGCCATCCATATCTCCAGGTAGTCCTGTGTCTTCCAGATGGGTTTCAGGAACCACATTCTGGTCTTCATCATCAGCATCATTAGAGTCCTGTTGGGGAGCCCCGCTAGGATCCTCTTCTGATGATGGATGGCCCCTATCCCTATTAGCCTGAGTATCTGGATCTGATGCTTTTTCTAAGTCATCTGCCACTAAGATATCTATCAGGTGTTGGGTGGTGGGACTATGTCCTTGCTTTAATTTTCGTATGGCACACAAACCTCCTAACTCTTGGAAAGAGAATGTGTCATATTTAGATGTCTGCCCTTTGCTGATATCTGGCAGAGATGCACTAGCTCCTGCCTTTACAGCCATGACTAGTGAGGTGTGGTGTGTGCACCTACCTACACTACTTGTTACCTACTAGAACCTCTCTAGAAGTTGTAGTCAGGGTGTGCTAAGCCCTTACCACCTACAACTGCTAAGTTCAGTAGAACTTATGTATTATAAGTCTTGATTTATATGTACATACAGGTACCTTAATGTGATTTTTCAAATGATATTCTCAAGATTATTTGGTAAAACAAGTGCAAGCTCTTACCCCATCCGCTGCACACCAATGTGAGAAGTTGGCCTGGTATATGGTGTCCACTATTCTAGTGGACACCTTGCACCCTCCCAATCGACCCTTATTGATGGTAGCTTATGAAGTCAACCTCATAGAAAGCTATCCTTAGTGGTAGCTGTGGAGAGCAGCCTTCAGGCTAAGACTTGAAGACGAGTTAAGCAAGTTGTTTTATCATTTATATTCTCCAGTATTACATCTTTCATAGATTCACATGCTTGTATTAGATTCACATGCTTGTATCTTCCCCGTCATCATGGTGGGAGTCTCACGGTAACAGAATGACCAAAGCAGTATCATAGAGAAGAAAACTGCATAGAAAAGCCCCTAGGGACTGTAGTATTTGGTAACCAGACCTCCTCATTGTTTGGTCCAAATGTCAGCCAATCAGCATTGCTGCCCTGCCCTCACACTCCCCAGCAGAAACTTCCTGCCTCATATTTCCAACCGCCTTCGTGTGAGAAAGGAGTCTCCCTGAGCTCTGCTCAGTTTGCTGTTCCTGAGTGAACTATTGACCTTTTATTTCTACTATATTTTCATCTGGATTAAGGTATTGTGTGTACCTAATTTCTTTCATAATGGCTGAAAGCTCTAAAAAGAGGCTTTTCAGGCCTTGCAGATCCTGTGGAAAGGCTAGGCTTTTCTCTGGAGATCCTCACAAGGACTGCTTATATTGTCTTCATCCTAAGCATGTGGCCAAGGATTGTAAATATTGTAGAACCTTCTCTGCTAAAACTCTGAGGGACAGAGAGGCTCGTTTGCTGTTGTGGCTTCAAAAGAAGAAGGCCGCATCAGACTCAGATTCTAGGGAGGAATCTTCTAACCTAACACCTAAAAAGAGAAAGGCCTCACATTCTGAGGAAAGGGTGGAGCCTAAAAAGGTTAAATCAAAGGAGAAAGTGGCGTCATCTCTCCCTCTTACTCCCACAAGAAGCCGTCAGGTCAGAAAGGGGCAGGGTCTGCTCCGTCGACCAGTTCCCTGGTTTCTACTGCAAAATCTGTGGTAAAGTCTTCAGCCCCATCGACGACTTCACCGTCGACGACGACTGTTTCGACGACGGCGGCTCTGTCGACGACAGGATTTAAGGCAGCGTCGACGACGACCACGTCGACGAGTATGACCATCCCGTCGATGAGGAAACCGTCGACGACGAAGACGTCGTCGACGACGAAAGGCTCAGCGACGAAGACGTCGACGACTCCGTCGACGGAGACCCCGTCGACGGCGGTCTCGTCGACGATGGCTTTGGTGACGGCGGCTCCGTCGACGATGGCTATGTCGTCGACGACACCATCGACGACGACTGTAATTTCAACGGCAAAGGCTTTTAAATCGCCACAGTCGAAGACTATGATCTCTATTCGCTCTTTTCAGTCGTCAAGGGGTCCGGCGACTATAAGAAAATCTGCAGAATTCACGTCGTGGACGCAGATTTCGCCTCTACCACCATCTTCTTTACTGGAACAGGATTCAGAAGGAGAGGAGTCGTCAGGAGCGGCCTACAGCCCCTCACAACTCAGAATAAAGAGCCAGGACACAGACGAGGAAGAGGTGTTTTCCTTCAAAGAGAGAGCTCAATCTACAAGATATGAATCTTTCCAGTAAACATGTAATTATAATGAGGATGACGAGCAGCAAGAAGAAACGCGAGAGGAGTCGCGAGAAGAGTCAGTCTCCTTACCTGTTTCTCTTGTCTCTGACCTGAGGTTCATGATTAATGACTATTATCGTCGTTTTCCGGAGGCAAATGCGCCTCCGTCATCTACGCCGGTGGCTACATCGCAACCTCCAAAGACCCAATCTACTCCTCATGAGCAGGTTGTGAGATCACCACCAGTGATAACAATCAGGGATGATCTAATGGATTCTGATGATGATGATCAGCCTGAGGAAGGTGAGCTTGTACAAGATTCTACGGGACAGGAGTGGAATGAGTACATTTTGCCGTCGGCCCCTTCACCTACTCCGCCGCCAACCACTTCCCCTCCTCAGGACATTGGAGGGTTCCATGACACTATGGAGAAAGCGACTAAAAGGTTTGATTTGGATATGGAGGTTAAAGAAACGGAATGTTTCTTATATGATTTCAAAGATGACGCCAGGAAATCTGCTAGCTCAATCCCGATTATCCCTCACATTTGGGAAGAAGGCCTAAAAATTTTAAAGGCACCGGCTTCCATCGCGGTTTCGGTTCCTAGAATCGAAAAGAAATATAGAGCACCAGAGTCTGCTGCGGCCTGTCTTATAGGACACCCAAGACCGGAGTCGGTGGTGACGCAGGCGGCGCAGAGGAATTCAAAGAATCCAGTTGCTACTTCATTGGTGCCGCCAGATAATGAAGGATGGAGGATGGATGGAGCCGGGAAGAGGTTTGCGGTCATGGCAGCCTCTACCATTAAAGCAGCCAATGCTATGGCCCTTATTAGCCGTTTTAACAGGCAAATGTGGTGTGATTTGGCACCCATTTTGTCTGCACTACCGGAGGATAAGAAAGAAGAGGCAGCGGCTATCCTTAGAGACGGGGCAAAGTCAGCATCAGAATCTATTGACATTGCCATGGACGTATCCTCTATGGTGTTCAGGCAGATGGCAGGAGCAGTTTCGCTTCGGAGACAGGGTTGGCTAAAGGCAACATCCTTTCGTCCGGAGGTGCAAGCGAAGATTGTTGACATGCCTTTCGATGGCGAAAATCTATTTGGAAAGCACGTAGATGAGGCGCTGCAGGGTATCAAATCACACACGGATACAGCTAGAGCGCTGGGATCCCTTCAGCAAGGACGGTTCCAGTCCTTTCGTAAAAGAGGTGCAAGGGGTCAATTTAATCAGAGGTCGTCATATCAGACCAACAGATATAAGCCCTATAACCAACAAGGATATAGGCAATACAATACAGGCAATCAGTACAGGACCTCCAACTCCTCTTACCATCAGCAGTCTAGGGGCAAGTCCTCCAATAGAGGGAGGAATCAACAGTCTAACAAATGACAATGATTTCAGGCCGGCGCTCCCCACACAGCAGATCCCGGACAACAACCACTATCTGTCTCAATACTTCAACAATTGGATGTCCATAACGTCGGACAAATGGGTTTTGGACGTAATAAGCAGAGGCCATACCCTAGAGTTTGTGGAAATGCCACCAGATCACCCCCCGGTGCTCAGGCATCACCAACATCGTCAGGAGCTGCAAAAGGAAGTCCTTTCACTGTTGCAGAAGGGGGCTATAGAAGAAGTACCGTGACAACACAGAGGGAAAGGCTTCTATTCGCATTTCTTCCTCATCAAAAAGAAACAAACTCTGAAGTGGAGACAGGTATTGGATTTGAGAGATCTGAATCAATACATAAAGAAAATTCCCTTCCGAATGCTTTCATTGCAAGAGATCCTTCTGATGTTAAAAGAGAAAGACTACATGGCGTCACTGGATCTCATGGATGCGAACTTCCATATCCCAATTCATCGGAAGCACAGGAAGTTTTTAAGGTTCGCTGTGGAGAGTCGCCATTTCCAATTCAAGGTGTTGCCATTTGGCCTCAAATCGGCCCGAGGGTGTTTACCAAATGCATGGCCCCGGTGGCGGCCCACTTAAGGTTGAAGGGGCATTGCATTTACCCATATCTAGACGATTGGCTGGTGACAGGACCATCATTCACAAGAGCCAGAAGGTCCCTTCAGTGCTGCATCCGCCTTTTCCATTGGTTAGGATTAAGGACCAACTTGAAAAAGTCTTCACTGATTCCAGCTCAGGGCATTCAATTCCTAGGGGAATGGATATGCACCAAGGAAACGAAAGCATACCCATCCGAGGAAAGGATGAGAAAAATAATAAGCCTTGCAACATCCCTTCAAACAAAAAGGTTCACTTCTGTGCGGATGTACAAATCCTTGTTGGGAATGATGTCCTCCTGCATCCCACTGATTCCAAACTGCCGTCTTCGAATGAGACCCTTGCAGGAACATCTAGACGAGCAGTGGGTTCAGGCCAAAGGAACCTTCGAAGATCGGATTACCATCACTCAACGTATGAAGGTGGCCATGTCATGGTGGAAGGTTCAGAAGAACTTGAATCAGGGTCTCAACTTTGTACCTCAGACTCACAAATACGTGATGACGACGGACGCTTTGTTGCAAGGAAGGGGCGCGCACCTCTAGGAGCTGGAGATCCAGGGCCACTGGTCAGAGTGGGAAGCACAGCTTCACATAAATATGTTGGAGCTCAAAGCGGTGTTTCTGGGACTTCAAGCTTTCCTGCCCAGAATACAGAACTCGTCGGTGCTCTTTCAGACAGACAGCACCACAACTATGTTTTATCTTCTGAAGCAAAGAGGAACAAGATCCAAACCACTTTCTGCGCTGGTGCAAAGAATTTGGAAATGGCTGATAAACCACAACATTTCTATCCAGGCGCAGCATATACAGGGCATCCTCAACACACGAGCAGACGTCCTAAGTCGCACGACAAGTGTGTTGCACGAGTGGGAACTGAACGACACTCAGCTTCACAGAGTATTCCAAAGATGGGGCACACCAACGTTCGACTTGTTCGCAACCCGGGGCAATTCGAAATGCGATCAGTTTGTGTCCAGGTACCCTCAGCGGGATTCCAAAGGAGATGCATTTCACATGGACTGGACGGGAATATTCGCTTACGCGTTCCCACCAATTCCTTTAATACCACGAGTGATTCGCAAAATGAGATAAGAACCATGTCATGTCATTCTGATAGCACCAGCTTGGCCGAGGCAGGCATGGTTTTCAGATCTGCTGCAGATGTCGAAAGGCAACAAGGTGCAATTCCCGACATTCCAGAGCCTCATATCAATGAGCAACGGACAAATTCTGCATCCGGACCTAGTATCGCTAAAATTATCCGCATGGAACCTCATGAGCGGGAATTTCAAGCCATGAGTATTCCACAAGACTGCAGACAAATACTTTCGCAATCCAGAGGTATGTCAACCAACAAGACATACACAGCCAAATGAACACGCTTCTGTCACTGGTGTACTAGTCAAAGTCTACATCTGTTGACGGTACCCCCAGAAGGTATTCTGCCTTACCTTTTGTCGTTATCAAAAGCAGGTCTGTCTCATGCCTCGCCGAAGGTGCATTTGGCGGCGATTTCAAGATTCAGGAGAATGCCAGACGAGCCGTCTCTCTGGTCCCACAGACTGATAAAGGAGTACGTTAAGGGGCTCTTTAGAGCTTTTCCACCCATTCTACGACCACCCGTACCCTGGCATCTCAATACAGTCTTGACGCAGCTTATGAGGCCACCTTTTGAGCCTATCCACAAGACAGACTTACAATTCCTCTCTTGGAAGACAGCCCTGCTGCTAGCTCTGACCTCGGCGAGGAGAGTTAGCGAAATTCAAGCCTTTTCAGTGGAAGAGCCTTTTCTGCAATTTCGGCAGGACAGGGTTATACTAAGGACAAATCCTACGTTTATACCCAAGGTCCCTACTTCTTTTCACCTGAATGAGCCAATCATTTTGCCTACCTTCTTCAACAATCCCTCATCTGAAGCAGAAAGAGCGCTGCATTCTTTGGACATCGCGAGATGTTTGAAATTCTACATCGAACGAACTAGAACATTCCGCAAATCTAAACAGTTATTTATTGCATTTGAAGGTCAGAGGAAAGGGCTACCTCTGTCAAGACTGAGTATCGCCAGATGGATATCATCGGCTATCATTTAGTGTCATGAACAAGCTGGAAAGCCGCTTCATTCCAGAGTGACTGCTCATTCCACAAGAAAGATGGCGACATCGATAGCCTTATTTGCAGGAGTGTCTCTACCTGACATCTGCAGAGCGGCGACTTGGAAGAGTGTGCATTCATTTAGCAAGCACTACTGTCTCGACACCGCGTGGAAAGAGGACACGGCAGTGGGGCAAGCTGTTCTGAAACATCTATTTCAATAAGGTATTCTTTGGTTCTTTGTTAATACTCTATACAATGTATATATATATATATATAGTCGCCAGTAGGTATATATAGTTAGGATTTTTTCTCTATGGGATTTTTGAAAATTCTATGTCTAATAACTTTGGCGTTTGTGGACGGAATTGGCTGAAATTTTCAGGAAAATGGCACATTTTGTTTCTGAGCAGCCCTTGAAAATTTGGGGGGGGGTTTGTCAAGGGGGGGCCGAGAAAAAAGGGGGGTCCCAAAACGTGTTTTTAACATTGAGTTTTCCATAGGGCGGTTGGCCTCACTTTTAGCCCGAAGGGCTGAATGGATTTGCACGAAACTTGGCAAAATTGTAGGGACTGGTAGCCCGATGTGCCTTTTGTAGGTCTCAATATATGTGCTTCAGTGGATTTTGAGAAATTAACATTCAAAAAAAGATATATATCTGTAACAGCGGACCGGGCAGCGCTCCAGTTCGCGTACTTTTCGCGCAACGGAGCTTTGTGAAGCGAAGCTGATTGGTTCTCCAGCGTCTGTAAACATTCCAAACAGTCCGTAGCGGCCGCCATCTTGTCTCTCGGTAGGATCGAGAGACAAGAGGAGGCCAAAGCGAAGGGGCAAATGACCATAAGGGGGCATAGTAGATTCTCGCTGACCCCCTAGGTTTGATGTGGAGGTTTTAAAAGGGCCCCGCGGGGCAAAAAAAAAAAAAATAATAATAATCGAACGGCTGAATGGATTTGCACGAAACTTGGCAAAATTGTAGGGACTGGTAGCCCGATGTGCCTTTGCTAGGTCTCAATATATGTGCTCCAGTGGATTTTGAGAAATTAACGTTCAAAAAAAGATATATATCTGTAACAGCGCTCCGCTTCGGAGCTTTGCGAAGCTGATTGGTTCTTCGGCGTCTGTAAACATTCCAAACAGTCCGTAGCGGCCGCCATCTTGTCTCTCGGTAGGATCGAGAGACAAGAGGAGGCCAAACGAAGGGGCAAATGACCATAAGGGGGCATAGTAGATCGTCCCTGACCCCCTAGGTTTGATGTGGAGGCTTTAAAAGGGTCTCGCAGGGCAAAAAAAAAATATATCGTTTTTTTAGTTTTTTTGCGTGGAGTGTGCCCGGTTCACGAACCGGGAAGCGTTCTGGGGAGCGTACTTTCTTGAAAATTAGTGAAAAAAGTTAGAGTAAAATAATAATTGTGAGTGATCAGATGTAGGGTAGCTCTGAGAAGAGCTTTTGGGTTTATGGTACATTTAGGTACTTATAAGTAGGTACCAATGCACAGTCTTAAATTCAGAGTGAAAATTCTGTTGCCCTCATCTGAGAAGTGAACTCCATCTCCTCTGTAGATATCTTGCATGTAGTAACGCAAGTTATTGTTGTACAGGGAGCCCATTCCATGGTCTCTCATGTAAGCTGAAACAGATTTGTTTACATGCTTCCTCGATTTCTCAATTTGTGGACAAAATTGGTTCGACCACCTCCATTTTTGTCTTTGGCATATATTTGAATATACCAAGGCAGTCTGAGGAAAAAGTGCCATCAATTGCTCAAAGGTGTCCTTTAAAAGCATTTCCAGACCTACCCCAGTCAAAGTGCCCAAATCATTACCTCCACAGTGCACAATTAACAGGTCAGGTTTTGGCAAATGCATAAAGGTTTTCACCAATGGTATCAATTGGTGACATTTTAATCCTCTGTGGCCAAACCACTTAATTTCCACATCTTGTAAATTGAGGTTAGGTAAATTCCTGTTTTCAGCGTACCTCTGAGCCCAATAGATGTAACTATGTCCAACAATCCAGACAGAAAACATGGCGAGAGAAGGTTCTCCTGCAGTCAGATGAAGTGTGGCAATGAAATGGCAGTTGAAAAAATGAGAGTGTAAAATGAAAAAAACTGAGGAGTTTCTGTGTTAATGAAGCAGTAAGAGTGATTGGTGGATTTTGATTGCTGAAAACAGAAAGTTAGGGTGCATGGATGAGTTCGTTGAAAGATGTATTTTGAGTGGCGAAGAAAAAATCATTAAATGAAAGATTGCACTGGATATGCAGGTGCACTGAGAGTTCAGAGTTCAATTGCAACATTGTTGTGTGAACTTGGAAACACCAGAGGTCTTGCAAGAGGTGGTTGCTATGCAGAAAAAGCAGAGAGGGGGCAGAGGGGGGAAGGGTTTTGATTTGAAAAAAAGTGAGGGAAGAGTTTTGATTGGGTGACATGAGAGATATGTGTGAAGAATTACAGCATTTCTGTGCTTTTGATAGCTGCAGACTCTGGAGTGCATACCTTTTGCTCTGCTGAAGACAAATTGGTGTATTTCTGAGACTGTTTTGAAACTCAAAGTATTTGCTAAGGTGAGAAAAGATTTCTTTAATTTAGATAGAAAATAGTGTGCTTTAAGGAGAAAATTATGAAGAAAGTTGTGTTTTTCAAATGTTGCTTTGTCTCAAGTGTTTTACAAATAGATTTTGTTTCTTTGAGAAATTGTAATTGGAGAAAATGTGAAGTATTAGTACTGACAGGGTTTTTATGTGCATAGGAGCTGTGGAGTGTTTTCAAATTATGACTTGTAAATCGTTTTTGAGAAAAAGCAATGGTTTTAATATTGATGACAAGGACATAATGGTGTCTGCTTCTTTATAAGGTAATTGAGAGTCTCTGATGTTATTTTTCCCATTTCAATGTAAGAAGTTTGTCTGTGGAGCAAATTGCTTGTAAATATGCTCCCACCTGTGCATGGCAAATTTAGATTTTGAATGTTTGCGTTACATAGGCATGTTAAAGGTGACTGAAACATGCTGCAAAGGCAATCAAAAAACGCTTTTATGTGTCTTAAGGACATTTTAAGTCATTTCCCCATGTGCAGTGTTTTCAAATTATGAGTTGAAAATCGTTTTTGAGGTAAAGGAATGTTTTCAAAATTTATGTGCGCCATATGCCCCCAAATTTCTTTTTCAGGGGTGCAGCAGGGTGTTCTTGAGACACCCCTGCACCCTCGGAAAAAAATCGTAATTTGCGATGAGGTAATTGCTAATCGCAAATTGCACCTTCATTCCTATGGGCCTCCTGCTGCATGGAAATGAATGGGTAATTTGTAATTAGCAAATAGCTCATCGCAAACTAGGAATGGTAAAGAATTGCTATTTATTCCTTAAAGTTAGCTATTTAGGAAATGCAAAAAACTTTGATGATACATATGGCGGTTCATCTCTAACAAGATAAGAAGCATAGGGATAGATTTATGATGACTGGCGCATCACCAGGGATGTGTTAGTCATTCTGTGCCGCTGTTCCGTCACCTATGGTGTGCTGCATTTACAATGCGGCGCATCATGGGGCAAAAACAGCACAGATGCGTGACGTATCTGTGCCGTAAAGGTGGCGCATTGCTGGAGTTGTATCGCAAGTGTGATGAAGCTCCAGCAAGGCTCAGGGGTGCCCCTGTCGCAGGGTTTCTGTTCTCACACAGAACTGTGGACAGAGGATTGGAACCTCGGCGAATTAGGGTGCCCCAAAACTCACCTTAGTAATCAAAAACCCCTTAGCAAGCTAGGTACAGTGTCACATTGGATATAACAAACTCTCAATGTTTAGACAATCCAGAATATGAACTTATAGTACCTCAGGATACGTGGAACTCATGAACAGTCGGTCGTTATATATTTCTTAGGAACCAGAACATGGAGTTAAGAAGAACACATGTGTATTTGAAATGTTTATTTACTAATGCCGTCTTCTCAGGCGTAGTATCTTAGATAATACAAGTACACATATTATCACCCCTGCCCCTCCCCCTCCCGCCTCCCTGCCTCACCGTAACTCCCTCCACGGCTGCTTATATCTGACCCTCCCTAATACACATATTATATTATTTGCTAAGAAGGTCTCTTTGTGTTGGTTTAGGGCGTGCCCATACTTTAGTGTCTTAGATTTGAAGGAATCACATCAGCATACACCAGCTCTCTCTTCATGTGAACCGCATCAAGTGTTGTGTATGTGTGTTCGGCAAAGCAATATAAAACCCGCCTCATGCCCAGAATTGGCAGAAGCTGCACTTATGTTATGAGTATGAAGTCGTGGAGATCAGACCTCATAACAATTCTGTATCGTGTTGTTCTTGAAACTTCAGCAGTCGCTGTACAGATATAGTTTAACAAGCAAAGCAGATAGTAGAGCAATAACATATTATTCTCATGTAAACCACGATGAACTACTAGGTTGAAAGCTAAAGCAACAACTAAGTGTCGTGTTCAGAAGTTGCAAAAAAGGAAAAATGGCGTTTAAACCGGTAATGAGCCCATGCTAACTTAACACGGTGTAAAGATATCCAGGATCTAGATGACACCTCCCCATGATCCGGAAACGAACTGAATAAGATAATAGAAGTGGCATCTCATGAGAGCAGATTGCAACTTTATATGTGGACGGTCCGCAAGGTAAAACATTAAAAACTAGGAAAATTTAATGCTAAAGAAAAATAAAACAGCCAACTACTTTATCGAGGCTTAAGCCAATAGGCAAGCTAAATAATAAAAACTTGACAAATAAGTCAATGAATTGTCAATGAAATGCTAGTACTCAGCATATCAAACATGAAAAAGGTCTATGACATAACTGTGTATGCAAAATAAGCTGCAACAGCCTCCAATAGGAAGTCACCGTCTTCATCCGAAAAGAGTTCAGCCATCCAATTTAAAAGCGGAAAAGAACATACGTGCTCTCCCAGCACCGGATCCTCTATCACCATCAGAGGACAGCTCGGTGGGTTTTCAAGAAAGCTCTGTTCCAAGAAAGACTGTGTTGCCGCCAGTAAATTCCAGGGACCATTTAGTCCATGCATCAATGCCACAGCCATAATCCTTTCGCCAGGACAAACCAACTCGTGAGTAATGATAGGAGTCATCAGCTGATTAAAGTCGACGTCAGGAGAAACCGGTCCGCAGAGACACAAATCAATGGCCCAATCGAAATCACAGGTCAGGCAGTGAAATACAGGCTGGACACAGGTGAAGTAGGAGAATCGAAAAGATAATCCATATGCCGTCCTTAATATCGCCAACGGCATTGTGCCATAATATTCAAGCATGCGATTGCGGAACAGCGTCAGCAGCTGCAGGGCGGGAGCTTGCACAGGAGGGACATCCATATTTAAAAATGTAAAAAAGCACAAGAGCGTCCGCTGGTAATGCAAGCAAAAATGGGAATCCACCAAGCACAGTGGAAAAAATAGAATGAAAGAAAGCAGGGATGACTCCAAAGATTTTCTCAAATGAAGTCACGAGACCACTGGTAACAACTTTAAAAAAGTGCGCCAGGCCCTTTGTGGAGGACGCGTTAAAGATAGTCCGAACCATCTTGCTGAAATGGAAAGGCAAATCTGTATTTAAAAGGGTCTGCACCTCTGTACGGGTGTTCGCTATGTGAAGCACGAAAGTTTCACGGGCCGAACTCAAGGCCACCTCTCTCTGAGACAAAAGAGCTCTTATTCTTGCCATGCCGTTGAAATCTGCTCCCAAGGTTGGTATTTGTGGCCAGATTGAAAACTCCCTATGTTCATGTGTGGGAGGAAATAGAACATTTCTGCAGCAAATAACCCGTTCACTTACTGTTACGATAAAAGGAATACTTTTAATTAACCCAGAACAATCTTCATTATTGAGCATCAAATAACTACCATTTTCCAACAACTTGAACGTGGGGATGATAGCAGGAACTGGCGTGCCTTGCAACACGCAAGCCATATTTGGTCGGTGTTTGTTGCATGAACCGTGTAACTGTATGTGCCTACACATTAGTGAATGATCTGGCGTCTCAGTGCATTCCTCTCCATTCAGATAAACTTCTTGATCATCTTTGAAACATCTGTATGTGTATGGAAGCGACCAGACCTCATGAAGAAAACCACTACCTAAAGGTGCATAACGACCTATTGGTATATATTTCATACAATTTGAAAACTTATATAAAGCAAAAGGCAGCGTTATTAAACCGTGGATAAGGCACGTTGCCAAAGCAGCCAACCTTTTGGATTTATACTGGAAATGTTAAAGGAAGAATTATGGAGTAGGGCCTGTAAATCTTTAATGGACAACCGAGTAAAATTACTCCAACCATCATATTCCTCTAACTTCGGGATAGTAGGGGTGTTTAATTTTTTAGAAGTAGCCAATTCAAAGCATTTGGTCTGGGAAATTGTTTCATTCACAAACAACATATGATTTGGGATGAGATATGCACGGTGCAAAGCCTCAGTGCCTTTTACCTGCCAGGTTCGTGAACCCCAAACTGATGTATATCCTGGATATCTTTACACTGTGTTAAGTTAGCATGGGCTCATTACTGGTTTAAACGCCATTTTTCCTTTTTTGCAACTTCTGCACACGACACTTAGTTGTTGCTTTAGCTTTCAGCCTACCTGCGTCAAGATCTATGCCTGCTTCAAGCAGGCGCAGGGTTTTGATGCAGCTTTGTCCTATCTGATTGTAAATGCGGCAGACTGTGGGTGGTAGAGCAGCGGTGCACGTTAACTGGTGCATCTCTGGGGATGTGCTAGTTAATATAAATCTGCCCCTTTCCATACATACTGAGCATGTCATGAATGATGTAATATGTGACATCATCAGCAGTGGATTACGGGTAATAGTATCTCTAGTTTACTCCCCTATAGCTGTCTTTCTTTTAACATAACTGTCTGTTTCCTTCCCTTATACTTACTGTTTTTTTGGTTCGCTTCCGGTTCGCGTACCGGCGAGCGAACTGGGAAGCGAACTAAGAGAAATAGAGGTTGGCACAGTTCCAAATATTGTGCCAATTTTTTAATACCGGGGAGGTAGTTCTGAAAAGAACTTTTTTTTTATTGTTTTTGTTGTTTTATATTTTTTTTATTATTTTTCTGAACATTTTTTTACTTTTTTTGAATTTTTATGAACAGTTTTATATATTTTTTTTTTTTTTTTGGAGGGGGCAACGAAAACGATTCATTGTAAAGGGCTCAACAGGAGCAACAAAAAAAAAAAAAGAATTTATTGTTTGGGGCGTTTCGGACAAACATGAGCATGATTGTCAATAGCTCTGTTGATCAGAGTGATGCTACTTTCTCCGTAGCAAATGAATCCACTGCAATGTACGCAGACTTGTTTTACTTCACGAAATCTCGTTTGTATATTTGGCACCATCTCCCTGCCCTCTGGTCCCGTTACTTCCGGTACAACAGATCTTCTGGCCATAATAGGGAGATTATCTAGGTCGTTACGAAACTGTGCAGCACTGTAGTTGTTAGGATGCCACCTAGTCATATGGCGATGCATTGTGTAGTTTCCGAAACTGTATTTTTTGTCGGTCCCTCTGGACAGTCTATCTTGACATATAAGGCAAGTTACGTATCTTGCATTTACTTTTTTCTGACCTTTGGGAATTTTAAAAAATTGCCAAATGAAGTTTTCTTTCCGGTGAGACGTCCTGGGCTCCTCAGGCAAAAAGTGCCTCTCTTCGTGCTCTTCGTCCTGTTCCTCTTCTTCCTCTTCTTGCTGAATTATAACTTCAGCAAGTGGTCCACTCTTCCTTGGATGTGGTGGAGGTGGTGGGGAAGCACCAGCTGAAGCTACTAAAGAAGCCATTGCTCACTGGTAACAAAGGGTCTTTCTCTCACAATGATGAAAGTCAGAGTGAGGAAAGAAGGAGGGATTTTCATCATTTGGGAAAAACAATAGTTCTCAACCAATGAAAAGTGTTCATTTTAGATTATATGACCTAGTCTTACATCATTAGGGAACCAAAAGTGAAATGAACCAATGAAAAGTGTTATTACCAAGTCACATGACCTGCTGTGTTTACGTTACGCGCTTTGCAGGGCCTCCCGGTTTGCTTCCAGAAACCTGCGCTTTGCGCCTCGCTTCGCGTACCAGTTCGCTAACGTAGCACGTCATATGACGTATCACGCGACAACGCGAAACGTCATGTGGACGGGAGGCGTCACGATGTTGTTTTCTAACGCGGCAGTTGCGGTAAAGAAACGTTTACCGGCTCGCGGTCTATTTCGCGGCATCAAGGTCAGCTAACGGGAAGTTTCCCGATTCGCGAAGCGGGAACGAAGAAAAAAAAATATTTAAAAAAAAAATTATTAATAAACATATAAAATATATTTTTGGATTTAAAGAAGAATACATTTTACAGCTACAGATATTAGCTGTTAAAAAACCAATGAAATTCACTGAAAAAACCATAGGTTATAGACCATATATAGTTAGGAATTAGCATTTAGAAAACCTTATTTTACTCACACAAAACCATTGAAATTCCATATATAGTTAGTTGCACTAGCTATATATCGCGCACCCGCAATCCACTGCTGATGATGTCACATATTACATCATTCATGACATGGTCAGTGACATCACTGATGACATCACTGATGACATCTCAAATGACATCACTGATGATATCTCATTTGACATCAATGGTCACATCAATGATGATATCATTAATGTGACAATACAATGCATCTCCTCACACTTTAATATAACCTCTGTTACACCCAGTGTTAAATACAGAGTATAATTTTTGAAACCATTGACACACCAATACTAGTTAATACATACGCACTCACTGATTCCTACGTCTACACACACATTCACTCATTCACCCATACAATCATTCATACATACAATCACTCATCTTTACAACACTATCATATGCACTCATACACCTATACAGACACTCACACTCTGCCACTCATCCATGGAGTTACTCACACACCTAGTCAGTCCTGTAAAGAATCAATCACACTTCCATTTTCTAATCTACACAGTTAAACATAGAGTGCCTTACATTTTCAAACATATACTAACACATACTTACTCTCTTATAGAATCACTGATACAAGTACACATTGATCTGCACAGAGTCACACACCTCCCAGCCAGCCATACACACACTCAGTCTCCCATACAAATACTTGTGCAACCAATCAATAACCCATATAGCTACTTATATAGCTACTGATCAACACATGCAGCAGCTTGCACAACAACAGACATACTGATGCACACTTTCAGACAGTTTAGTCACTAACCCGTGCATTTAGTAAGACGCATTTAATCACTCACTCATACAGTCAATCACGCACCTACTAAAACCTTCATTCAGACACTTATACATCCACTCATTCTTCAATATGTAAAACATATTTAAACTTTACAGAAACACATAATCACTGGATGTTGTCATCAGTGATGTCATTTGAGATGTCATCAGTGATGTCATCAGTGATGTCACTGACCATGTCATGAATGATGTCATATGTGACATCATCAGCAGTGGATTGCGGGTGCGCGATATATAGTTAGTGCAACTAACTATATATGGAATTTCAATGGTTTTGTGTGAGTAAAATAAGGTTTTCTAAATGCTAATTCCTAACTATATATGGTCTATAACCTATGGTTTTTTCAGTGAATATATATATATATGTAGAATCTGATATTGTTATAGATGGTTTTCTATTCTTATCTGACCTGTGCTTTTTCAGATCATGTTCTAACGATATTCCAGCTGCAGAACTTCCTTCTGGGTTCTATCCTGGAAACGCTGCAGGCTTTGTGGGTACTACATACTACTCTGATACAAGCATGTGAATCTATGAAAGATGTAATACTGGAGAAGGAATTAGTTACTTACCTGTACACTATAGTTCTCCAGTATTATCTTTCACAGATTCACATGCGCCCGCCCACCTCCCCGTTTCTCAGGCAGAACCTATTGTCTCGGTATTTATCCAGGTCTCTCACTTGGGGCCGGAAATCTGAGGCAGGAAGTTTCTGCTGGGGAGTGTGAGGGCAGGGCAGCAATGCTGATTGGCTGACATTTGGACCAAACAATGAGGAGGTCTGGTTACCAAATACTACAGTCCCTAGGGGCTTTTCTATGCAGTTTTTCTTCTCTATGATACTGCTTTGGTCATTCTGTTACCGTGAGACTCCCACCATGACGACGGGGAAGATACAAGCATGTGAATCTAATACAAGCATGCGAATCTATGAAAGATAATACTGGAGAACTATAGTGTACAGGTAAGTAACTAATTCCATCTTTTGAGTACCAAATGACAGCACACCACACAAGGTATATATCAAATATATATGTATTTATTCTAAACATACCCCCTCTGCACTCTTTATGAGGTCAGAGGTAAAAGTACAATACAAGGAACGATAAGTTGCACAGTATACGTTTTGCCCTATGTGCCTCACAAACCATATACTAAAATAGTGGTATAAGAACCACGTGAGGAATAGAAAGCAGGCCTAGGGCCTGGGGAATTGCTGGGGCTTCTAGGAACAACCAAAGGTTAGGATGTAGGAGCCCCATGAGAGACGTGTGCAGTGTCTAAACACAGCCGCGGGTTACCATTGACTTTCTATGGAGAACGAACAAGTTACAATTTTAAAGATTAAGGGTACACGGAGGTGAACTGCGATGGAACCCTTTTAGACTAGGTCACTTGGAGAGTCAATACCCACGGGAGCACCGGAGTACTCGTGTTACCTCACCCAGGGAAGCCGGGTGCATCGGTGTCTTTTCGTGCCGGGTTTCGTCATCGATTCCAATGGAGAGCTGCGAAGAAGTGCTGCAGGCGACCAGAGGAAAAGTGTCCGGGTGGATCCGAGGGTGGATCAGAGATTTGAAGAACCTGAAAGCAGAGGCGACAGAGTCTGGTCCACTAGCCAGTGACTAGGGCGACGATAGGAAGATGCCACCGGATGTTGGGTGATTTCAGGTGAAAAGGTGAAGTTTGTCTCTTCAGCCACAAGGACCAGGAGGTGTCGACGACAACCAGGAGCTGGATTTGAGCTGTCCCACAAAGGATCTAGTTGACTGTGGTATTGGTATCCGGATTGGACCCAACTAGCCTTGGCAAACGTAATCCACGCAAGATGTCAAGATTGGCTTTGTTGCAGACCAGCAAGGTCTGGGGCGCTTCTCCTTTGCAGGAAAGCTGGAACAAGCCTGGAGCAACCAGGAAAGTAAAGTAGTTTCAAGAGTGATCTTCCTGGGGGCTCACTAGTCAACTGACTAGGAACCGCAAAGACGCGTCAAGCTGAAATGCACAAAGCAGGCCCACGGGACACTCGTGGAGTGTGGGCCTCTGAGCTTCGGTGCAAAAGATGCTCGGGGATGGGGCTTCAAGCACCCTAATGCACAACTTTGGGATACCTCGGGAAGTCGATGCAGGTAGCAAAATGCAGGATGTCCAGGAGTTCCGGTCCCACATCTCCCGTGTCTGCCACAGGTCTCAGCTTTGCTGGAAGAAATGGTCGTGGGTCAGAGATATCTGGAAGTCTGTCTCCTGTGTCACAGATTCTTCAGGGTTCGGCGGGAGCATCAAAAATGCAGACTGGCAAAGATGCTGTTGGTGCCTGTTTGAACAAGGTGGTCACTCCTTGATCACAAGAGAGATTTCTTCTGTCTTCCAGTCGAAATGGAATGTCGAAGGTCCAGGATATATGTTGCAGAGTTTCGTCCAGGGTAATCCAAAGTCCTAGGGACTGGGGTTCTATACTTATAGAAAGTTTAGGGGTTGGACTAACTCTAAGTTCCCTCCTATGGGTGGATCTGGGGAGGGGGTGGTTACACCCCTTTTCCTTTGTCCAGTTTCACACCAGAGCTGGGACTGAGAGCCCCAGCAACCGGTTTGAACTGGGAAATACATGGTGCACCTTGTTTGCCCCAGGTAGTGTCCGAAAAGCATTCACTGAATGCAACCCACCCTGCCCCAATACACTAGAGCCTGTCTGGAGAGGTGCTGGCACCTTCCTGGACAGAAAACCTATTGTCCAGGCCTCCCCTGCTGGAGTTTTGTCCAGCAGCAGGAGGGCAGACTCGTGTCTGTGGCAGCAGGGCTCTGTTTAACTTTAACCGGGTAAACCAGTAACTACATGTCTTCTCCCTCTAGAAGGGTGGAATGCTACCCCAGCCACCAGAACTGGCGGTGGAGGGGTAGTATTCCAAAGTGTTTGACACCTTACACAACATGTTTTGATAAAGCCAAACCAAAGTTAGCATTAACCGCGAGGATAATAATGCACTTAAGAGTGTACGGTATGGCTATATCATAGAACAGCTATACGGAGATGGTTCCGAAAGCTGCAGAGGGACTCAGCTCATGCTAGGGCACCCTCTCACACAAAACCAAGCACTCTGCCTCAAGGATTGTCAAGGCCTGCCATAGGAGCGACTTATAGGTTACATAGGGCCCGATTCACAGAATGAACTTAAGACTCAATCCTAAACTTACTACTATTTTGGTATTCACAGAATAAACTTACTACTTTTGGTATTCACAGAAGTTAGGATTTTGTCTTAAATTTGTCTTAAGTCTGTCCTAAGTCTGTCTTAAGTCTGTCTTAAGACAAATTTAAGACAAAATCCTAACTTCTGTGAATACCAAAAGTAGTAAATTCATTCTGTGAATACCAAAATAGTAGTAAGTTTAGGATTGAGTCTTAAGTTCATTCTGTGAATCGGGCCCCATGTGTAGATCTTCTGCTACGTTGAGTACTCTTCTCCTCTTACCTGGTGTAGGAGGTGTGAAAATCACGAACGTGCTTAAACTCTCAGTAGTAGTTGTAGTAATACCGGCGAAACTACCAATATTGTGGCTTGCTTCTTTTGTTTCTTCAGGCTGGTCACGACTGACAACTCCACTTTCCCTGCTTGTATCACCAGAGTGACTTTTCTAATCTCAAAATGTCTTAGTACGTTTGGGCAATAGTACTTGTTTTATGATTTGTTAATAGCAGATGTGTATTATTCGCTCTTTAGAAATTGCAAAAGGAACTCTTTTGTACCCCAGCCTCTATGGGCCTGATTCACAGAACTAACTTAAGACAAAATCCTAAACTTACTACCATTTTCGTATTCACAGAAGGCACTTACTCATTTTGGTATTCACAGAAGACACTTACTCATTTCGGTATTCACAGAAGTTAGGACTACTAACTTTAGGACTCCTAAATGCATTCTGTGAATACCGAAAGTCTTAAAATTAGGATTTGTCTCAATTTAGTAGTAGTAAAGTTAGGACTCCTAACTTTAGGACTCCTAAATGCCTTCTGTGATTATCAAAATTCTTAAAATTAGGATTTTTCTCAGTTTAGTAGTAGTAGTAAAGTTGAGAAAAATCCTAATTTTAAGACTTTCAGTAGTCACAGAAGACATTTAGGAGTCCTAAAGTTAGGAGTCCTAACTTTACTACTACTAAATTCAGAAAAATCCTAATTTTAAGACTTTCAGTATTCACAGAAGGCATTTAGAAGTCCTAAAGTTAGGAGTCCTAACTTCTGTGAATACCGAAATGAGTAAGTGCCTTCTGTGAATACCAAAATGAGTAAGTGCCTTCTGTGAATACCAAAATGGTAGTAAGTTTAGGATTTTGTCTTAAGTTAGTTCTGTGAATCGGGCCCACAATGTGTGCGTACATTTTTGCAGCACTTAATTTTGCTGCCCTAGGGGTCTAGTATGATGGCGGGCGGACAAAGTCTGCCAGCCATCGCACCAGGCGATGGGACCGCCCACTATGTGTGCGGCGGTCCCGCATGTTCAGTTAGGATGCACCCGCCACACTGGCAGGCGCATTCCACATTTTGCATTTTTCGTCCATCTACCTTTTTATGTATCCACATCTCCCAACTTTTTGAAAATATTAATATAGGGCCTGATTTACAGAACTAACTTAAGGCAAAATCCTAAACTTACTACCATTTTGGTATTCACAGAATGCACTTACTACTTTTGGCATTCACAGAATGCACTTACTACTTTTGGTATTCACAGAATGAACTTACTACTTTTGGTATTCACAGCAGTTAGGATTTTGTCTTAAGTTTGTCTTAAGACAAACTTAAGACAGACTTAAGACAAACTTAAGACAGACTTAAGTTAGGATTTTGTCTTAAGTCTGTCTTAAGTCTGTATTAAGACTAACTTAAGACAAAATCCTAACTTCTGTGAATACCAAAAGTAGTAAGTTCATTCTGTGAATGCCAAAAGTAGTAAGTGCATTCTGTGAATACCAAAATAGTAGTAAGTTTAGGATTGAGTCTTAAGTCCATTCTGTGAATCGGGCCCTAACTCTTTAACGTGCAATCTTTTTCATTGCCTTATTTAAACTTTCCAAATCTTTGTCCGTAAAATCCAATGATACGTTTGCCACGTTGTGCATTTGCATGCACAACGTTGCAGGCACCGCGCGGTGCATGCCATGTTGTGCATGCAAATGCAGGGGGGGTACCATAGGTACCCCCCCTGTATTTGCAGACCCCCATGTGACCCCCATACCCCCCAACATCCTGGGGTCCACAACACCGCCATTGAAAGGCTGGTTCCTGCAGCCATTGTAATATGGATGGCGGTGTCTAGCAGACATGCCCCATATTCAACCCTTTTCCGCCCAGTCTACTGGGCGGAAAAGCGGCGGACGGTCTTCCTGTCCGCTGCAGTACCCCTCCATTGTAAAATGACGGGGGTAAATGGGAAGCGGGCGGGAGATTATGTCGGGCGGATCGCCACCACCATGCGGTCGGTGGCGATCCACCAGACATTGTAATAGACCACTTAGTTTGCACACTAACAACCTCTTACAAAAGCTTAGGTTTTAATTGGCTGAAAATACATACTTTGGCATAGAATGTTTTATCCATACTAATATAATAAAGAGAGAGCCCAAACCTTTGAGGCGGGTAATCTCAGGAACCACAGCACCAATCACAACACCCAATGCACCATTGGAAAGGGCAGTTGGAGCAGAAGGACATAGGCTACGCAGACGCCCACCATATACAATTAACAGGTAAAAGAATCATGCCCGCAAAGTAGTCCCTTGTGGGCGTGTCTGCATTGTGCTGTGGGCGTGTGCTGGGGGGGGCGTGACAAACGCTGGGGGCGTGTGGTACGTTCCGCCCTTCGGGCTGGACTGTTCCCATGAGGCACAGGGTCAAGGTTGATTTGCATATGGCCATGTATGAATTGGGATGGTGTGGAATGCAAAAAAAGATTGATTTAGGCCCATATCTCTGTGCTGGGGTGAATGTATGACATTGTTCTGCATTCTGTCCATCAACTGTTGTTTTTGCATTTGTCACCCCGAGTGGTATGGGTATGCTCAGACGTGAATCCCATGCTCTCCACACCACTGGAGTCAAGCTATCCTGGCTGAAGAAACCAGTTCTAGGATGCTTGATTCCGGACAAGGATGACATGGCTTGGCAGTTTGGGCTGGACTGTTCCATTGAGGCACAGGATCAAGGCTGATTTGCATATGGCCATGTCTGAACTGGGGTAGTGTGGAGTGCAAAAAAAACGATGGATTTAGGCCCAGGTCTCTGTATAGGGGTGAATGTATGACATTGTTCTGCATTCTGTCCATCAACTGTTGTTTTTACGTTCCACTCTTCATGCCATGTCTCATATCGTGTGTTGTGGGCGTGGGCGTGTGCGGGGCGTGGGATTACGGGAAAAAAAAGCAAGCATTTGTGCCAAATATTTCATTGTTTTTTCTTCCCAGGTTCTGTACGTTCCAGCTCCTGGTGCCCACCCAGCTCCCTTTAAATACCCCTGCACCCCATAATCATAACACACCCTTACTCCTTAAAATACCCCAACACCTTTAAACACTAACCCATCTTAACCCTATAAATATATCCTGTACCCAAAACCCAAACCTATCCCTAAACCCTAAAAATGCCCCTGTACCCCAAAACCCAAACCTACCCTTGAACCCTAAAAATATCCCTGTACCCCAAAACCCAAACCTAGCCCTGAGCCATAACAATAACCCTGTACCCCAAAACCCAAACCTACCCCTGAACCCTAAAATACCCCTGTACCCCAAAACCCAAACCTAGCCCTGAACCATAAAAATAGCCCTGTACCCCAAAACCCAAACCTAGCCCTGAAGCCTTAAAATACCCCTGTACCCCAAAACCCAAACCTACCCCTGAACCCTAAAAATACCCCTGTACCCCAAAACCCAAACCTACCCTTGAACCCTAAAAATACCCCTGTACCCCAAAACCCAAACCTAGCCCTGAGCCATAAAAATAACCCTGTACCCCAAAACCCAAACCTACCCCTGAACCCTAAAATACCCCTGTACCCCAAAAACCCAAACCTAGCCCTAAACCCTAAAACTACCCCTGTGCCCCATAACCAAAACTATATCTGAACCCTTAAAATACCCAAACACCCCAAAACATATACCTTAGTACCCCAAAAGATATACCCCTATACCCATACTTACCTTATCCAAACATAAAAAAAAAATGCTTTCACCAATTTATGCATTTACAAGTAATTTCGTTGTAAATGTATGCGTGGTAAAAGCATATAAAATGTAATGCCATGCGTTATAATGGCATTGCGGAGTCATGGTACTTTCGTAATGAAAGTATGCGGAGTGATGGTATGCGGAAAGAAAGTTGCCGAATAATGGGTGTTTACCCTCCCCCGGTAAGTACATTGGTGGCACGGCGGCCCACATCTCCAGCAACATACTCATATTATTTCACCACCGATTTGAAAAATGCACAGGTCTCTCTCATTGATGGCCAGCACCGACATACACTTTTAGGCACACCTCCCGCCACGAGTTCTAGAATTGCGAACTTTAGAGCTGGGGAGCTACGTTCGAATCTCGGCTTCAGCTTAACATCCTGTGATTCCAGGCAAATCGCTTTGTCTCCTCGTGCCTACCACAAATGAATGTGTTGTTCTGTAATGTAAATTGTGCTCATGCCATGTTGTCGAGTTCGCGCTATATAATATTTCAAGGAAAAATAAAGTAGGGCAACTCGAGTTCACACACTATTTAACGCGCACTCTTAAGTGCATCAGAAGTGCACTGTGAATCGGAGCGTTTCACAGGCCTGTCACAGATAAGAAATGCTATCAAAACGAAATCCTACAAAACAATATACTACTGGCCGGCAGCAATTCATACCCGGACAGCGTTGGAAAGGGCAATTGCAGCAGAAGGACATAGGCTATGCAGACGCCCACCATATACATTTAAAAGGTAAAAGAACCGTGCCAGCAAAGTAGTCCCTTGTGGGCGTGTCTGCATTGTGCTGTGGGCGTGTGCTGGGGGGCGTGACAAACACTGGGGGTGTGTGTTATGTTCCGCCCTTCGGGCTGGACTGTTCCCATGAGGCACAGGGTCAAGGCTGATTTGCATATGGCCATGTCTGAACTGGGGTGGTGTGGAGTGCAAAAAAACGATGGATTTAGGCCCAGATCTCTGTACTGGGGTGAATGTATGACATTGTTTTGCATTCCGTCCATCAACTGTTGTTTTTGCATTTGTCACCCCGAGTGGGATTGGTATGCTCAGACGTGAGTCCCATGCTCTCCACACCACTGAAGTCAAGCTTTCTTGGCTGAAAACGGCTGATAGCCAGAAACTGGTCCTAGTATGGTTGATTCTGGTCCAGGAAAGACATGGTTTGGCAGATCGGGCTGGACTGTTCCCATGAGGCACAAGGTCAAGGCTGATTTGCATATGGCTATGTCTTAACTGGGGTGGTGTGCAATGCAAAAAAACGATGGATTGAGGCCCAGATCTCTGTACTGGGGTGAATGTATGACATTGTTCTGCATACTGTCCATCAACTGTTGTTTTTGCATTTGTCACCCCAAGTGGGATGGGTATGCTCAGACGTGAATCCCATGCTCTCCACACCACTGGAGTCAAGCTATCCTGGCTGAAGAAGCCGGTCCTAGGATGATTGATTCCGGTCCAGGAAAAACATGGCTTGGCAGTTCGGGCTGGACTGTTCCCATGAGGCACAGGGTCAAGGCTGATTTGCATATGGCCATGTCTGAACTGGGGTAGTGTGGAGTGCAAAAAAACGATGGATTTAGGTCCAGATCTCTGTACTGGGGTGAATGTATGTCATTGTTATGCATTCTGTCCATCAACTGTTGTTTTTACGTTCCGCCCTTCATGCCATGTCTCATATCGTGTGCTGGGGGCCTGGGCGTGTGCGGGGCGCGGGATTACGGGGAAAAAAAAGCAAGCGTTGTGCCAAATATTTCATCGTTTTTTCTTCCCAGGTTCTGTACATTCCAGCTCCGTGTGTCCAACCTGCTCCCTTTAAATACCCCTGCACCCCGTAATCATAACCCACCCTTACTCCTTAAAATACCCCAACACCCTTAAACACTAACCCATCTTAACCCTATACATATACCCTGTACCCAAAAACCCAAACCTATCCCTAAACCCTAAAAATACCCCTGAACCCCAAAACCCAAACCTAGCCCTGAACCCTATAAATACCCCGTACCTCAAAACCCAAACCTACCCCTGAACCCTAAAAATACCCCTGTACCCCAAAGCCCAAACCTAGCCCTGAACCATAAAAATAACCCTGTACCCCAAAACCCAAACCTACCCCTGAACCCTAAAAATACCCTTGTACCCCAAAACCCAAACCTAGCCCTGAACGCTTAAAATACCCCTATACCCCAAAACCCAAACCTAGCCCTGAACCCTACAAATACCCCTGTACCCCAAAACCCATACCTATCCCTAAACCCTAAAACTACCCCTGTACGCCATAACCAAAACTATATCTGAACCCTTAAAGTACCCAAACACCCCAAAACATATACCTTAGTACCCCAAAACATATACCCCTAAACCCATACTTACCTTATCCAAACATAAAAAAAAATGCTTTTACCATTCATGCATTTACAACGAATTTCGTTGTAAATGTATGCGTGGTAAAAGCATATAAAATGTAATGCCATGCGTTATAATGGCATTGCGGAGTCATGGTACTTTCGTAATGAAAGTAAGCGGAGTGATGGTATGCGGAAAGAAAGTTGTCGAATAATGGGTGTTTATCCTCCCCGGGTAAGTATATTGGTGGGACGGCGGCCCACATCTCCAGCAACATACTCATATTTTTTCACCACCGATTTGAAAAATGCACAGGTCTCTCTCATTGATGGCCAGCACCGACATACACCGACATACACTTTCAGACACACCTCCCGCCACAAGTTCTAGAATTGCGAACTTTAGAGCTGGGGAGCTACGTTCGAATCTCGGCATCAGCTCAACATCCTGTGATTCCAGGCAAATAGCTCTGTCTCCTCGTGCCTACCACAAATGAATGTGTTCTTCTGTAATGTAAATTGTGCTCATGCCATGTTGTCGAGTTCGCGCTTTATAATATTTCAAGGAAAAATAAAGTAGGGCAACTCGAGTTCACACACTATTGAACGCGCACTCTTAACTGCATCAGCAGTGCACTGTGAATCGGAGCGTTTCACAGGCCTGTCACAGATAAGAAATGCTATCAAAACTAAATCCTACAAAACAATATACTACTGGCCGGCAGCAATTAATACCCAGACATCGTCGGGACGGGCTGCTAGTAAATAAATAAAGGGCCAAGAAACACTTTTATCTGACCCCGTGACACCCCCACTTAAGCAGATATAGCAGGTGCTTCACCATGCCTTTGGCCGATTGTCATTCTTTATGTGATAATCCTCCACAGTCAGAATGACAATGGGCCTGTGCACATACTGAGCGAGGTGGGGGAGGGGCTGCAGCAGCCTCATGTGTTCAAAAGAGAACAGCACAGGTTGCTGCCATCCCCAAAATTAGGGAGAATAGGCGTACCCTGAAAGAAATCCTCAAGGACAACGGACAAAAGGCCCAAATAACCGGCAGATCGAGAAATTTACGGAAGGTTGGTCACCCTAACCTGAACTCGTGGAGCAGCGCCCAATAACGTTTGGGAAATTTTACTGAAAAACTCATCCACTAGAGTTTGTATGTGAACCTCTTCATGATACATTATTACACGCTTTTTTTAACTCAGACCTTCGCATTGGCAAAGATCTTACTAAACTTTCATATATTTGTCATCAGCCACCACATGAAATGTGAATGAATCCATAGACAGACAAAGAACACTTCGTTACTTGCTTACTTAAGCTTTATGGTTGAAGGTGATTCTCTTCTTGACTGGGAGCCAGCGCATGTCTTTCATGTGCGCAGTGATGTGGGTGTGGCGAGGGATGTCACATGTGGTATTTCATGCAGTGACTCTTGGCTCTTTCACTCAGTTCAAAGATGAAAGGTAGGTTTGATAGTGCTTAAATTCTCTCCTCCACAAGTACTGCACCAGATGCGACACCTAGGGGCATATTATCAAGGACGGCGTTAAAAATTAATGCTGGTTTAGCAGCAGAAAACTGCCGCTAAAGCGTCGATAATGGGCTTGATAATATGCCCTTGAGAATTCCAATAGAAGTCCACGTTCTGGTGTGAACATGGGCTTCTATTGGAATTCTCCAGGGCATATTATTAAGCCCATTATCGCCAGTTTAGCGCCAGTTGTTCCACTCGATTTTTGTCCCCTCGGCCTTCTGTGCCATTTGTTTTTCCCTCGTTTTTGTGCCCATTTTGCCTTCTGTTCCACTCATTTTTGTGCCCTTCTGCCCTCTGTTCAATCGTTTTTTGTGCCCTTCTGCCCTCTGTGCCACTCGTTTTTCCCTCGTTTTTGTGCCCCTTTTGCCTTCTGTTCCACTCATTTTTGTGCCCTTCTGCCCTCTGTTACACTCGTTTTTTGTGCCCTTCTACCCTCTTTGCCGCTTGTTTTTCCCTCGTTTCTGTGCCCCTTTTGCCTTCTGTTCCACTCATTTTTGTGCCCTTCTGCCTTCTGTGCCACTCGTTTTACCCTCGATTTTGTGCCCCTTTTACTTCTGTTACCTTCATTGTCCCTCGCCGCTGCGTCCCCTGCGGCCCCGCCCCCCTGACTGCCCACTGCCCATTAGCTGCCCCCGCCACCCAGCTGCTCCTCCCTCCCACTTCCCCATAAATGCCAGCCGCTGCGCGGCGAGTCCGTCTGCGCCTGTCCGCGCCTGGACCGCGCCCAGCGCCAGAACCCCTGCACCCGCCACGATGAACGTCGCCACTACGATACCAGCACTCTGCACGATCTCAACTCCGGACGGAGCTACACCTGCTTCAAGGCTGCCCCGAAACGCACACTCGGCCCCTTCACCTGCCGGAACTGCAGCTACACCAGCCTCAGAGCCAACGAACCACCTGCCAAGAAAGACCCTAACCACCTCCGATGCATACTACTGAACACCCGCTCCACACGCAAGCATGCCGTCGAGCTCTGGGACCTGCTCGACACAACATCCCCGGACGTCGCCTTCCTGACAGAGACCTGGTTTAACGACTCCTCCGCACCCGACATCGCCATAGCCATCCCAGAGTTCTACAAGATCACCCGCAGAGACCGCACCAAGGGAGTCGGAGGAGGAATCGCCATCGTCCACAAGAACAGCATCAGGGTCTCGAATAGCACCGACGACGCGCTCAGCACCGCCTAACACATGCATTTCCAGATTTACACAGACCCTAATTCTACCCTCAGACTTGGCACCCTCGTCCACCACCCCCCCGGACCCTGCCCCCAGTTCAGCGACTCCATCGCTGACTTGATCAGCACGCACGCCCTGACCTCCACCGACTACATCCTCCTCGGAGACCTGAACTTTCACCTTGCGAACAACAACGACAACAACTCCACAACCCTGATCAATAACCTCACCAACCTTGGCAACTTGGCGAACGGACTCATTATCCATGCCATGCCATCAGACTTACATGATGGATAGAGCCTGGTCTAGGCTTTCAATGGAGGACTGGATCTCCAGATCGGATGATACCTGTCCCCCCTGATTCCGATCCAATTAAGGGTGACTTTAACCTGGATCAGTGGCTGACTTCCTCCTTGACGCTATTCTACCTATAAAGAAAGTGCCAAGGAGAGAGAAAAGAGTCGGCTCTGCTCCATGGTACACTCCCGAGCTACGCATCCTTAAAAAGAGATGTAAGAAGTTGGAGAGGATCTGGAGAAAGGATTGGGAAGTGGCTAGTCGGGAAGATTATCGTTCGGCAATGAGGGGCTATAAAACTGCTCTTCGTAGTGCGAAAACCCACTTCTTTGAAGAGCGTATAAGATCGGCCTCTAACTCCTCGAGGGAAACTTTCAGAGTGGTGAAGGAGCTTCTTAAAGTTCCCGAGCCCCTGATAATCCATGACAATCCTGGGGAGAAGTGTAATGAATTAGCAGACTATTTTCACATGAAAATAGAGAAAGATTTTAAATACTTTGCCCCTACCTCTGTTCCCCGACTCGGAACCTACCAAGGACACAATAAACCAGCAAAGTGGAATATCTACCCACTTAGATACTTTTGGCCCAGTATCACTGGCTGAAGTCCTTGAAGTACTAGGCGGCATGAAAAGGGGCTCCCCCAAGGACCCGGTACCCATGAAATTTCTGAAACAGGCAGCCACCGCTATTGTGGCCCTGATCACCGATTTGATGAATACATCCTTTGCCCAGGGCGTGGTACCACCGAGCTGGAAATCAGCAGTGGTGAAGGCGCTTCTAAAGAAGCCAAGCCTGGATCCCTCGGACCTGGCCAATTTTAGACCTATTTCCTTACTGCCGGGTCTCGGTAAAATTGCCGAAAGGTTAGTGAATCGGCAACTGTCTGGTTTTTTGGAAGAGAAGTGCCTGCTGCGAGACTCACAAACTGGATTTCGGCCAGGTCAGGGCACTGACACCGCGCTTCTGGCAGTCGTGGAGGAAGCCAGAAGCATTTTGGATTCAGGAGGGTCAGTGGCAGTGATCCTCCTGGATCTTAGTGTGGCTTTCGACACCGTGAACCATCAGGTGTTGATTTAGCGGCTGTCCGAGGTTGGAGTGTCAGGGGCCGCTTTAAGGTGGCTTAGATCCTTTCTCAGTGGCCGGACATATCAAGTCTGGGAAGGCAATGATCGGTCAACATCTATCCCCCTCCAGTGTGGTGTGCCACAGGGCTCTTCCCTCAGCCCTACATTATTTAATGTTTATATGGCCCCCCTGGAGGATGTGGTGGCCCCATTTGACATTAAAATCGTCAGTTATGCGGATGATACGCAGTTGGTGGTCGCCCTATCCCAACTGATGGAGAACCCCGATCTATTGCACTCCTGTCTGTCCGGTCCGTGGTCCACACTTGGATGTGTGAGTCAGCTCTTAAGATCAATGGCTCAAAAACAGAAATCATGCTGCTAGGGAATAAGATCCCTCTCTTCCATTGACCAGTTGGCCCTGCTGTATGGGTGACCTCCCGAGCCCTAAAAAAGAGATTAGGGGCCAGATGTAGGTAGGCTTTTACCGGTTGGTAACGGCCGAAATCGGCCGTTACCGACTGGTAAAAGCCTTTTTCTATGTAGGAGGCTAATTTAATGATTCGGTAAATAATGAATCGGTATTTACCGATTTCGTATTTACCGAATCATTATTTACAGATTCGGTACTTACCAAATCGGTAAATGAGATGTAGGAAGCACTGTAAACAGTGCTTCTGGGCTTTCAAAATTCGTTATTTACCACCAACTATTAGTTGGTGGTAAATAAGGAATTCCTCTGTAAATGCATAAATGTGTATTTACACCTGTGCCATGTGACAGACATACATGCCCTTATGGCATGTATGTATGCCACATGTGCACACCGTCACTAATCAAGGGTGCAACAGGGTGTCAAAGTGACACCCTGCCACCCTTGAATTTTTCCCAATTTTACCAAATCGGTAATTACCGATTCGGTAATTGACATTCATTCCTATGGGCCTCCAGGCCCATAGGAATGAATGGCAAATACCGAATCGGTAATTACCGATTCGGTAAATACCGAATCTTAACGATTCGGTATTTTTTACCGATTAATTACCTACATAGGATATATCGATTCTAAAATACCGAATCTGTAAAATTCGGTATTTTAGAATCGGTAAAACCTATTTACCTACATCTAGCCCTAAGAGCCTAGGGATTTGGCTGGAGCAGGACCTGTCATTTAGGACACAAGCAAAGAAAACGGCAGGTGTCTGCTTTGGTCTACTCCGGTCAGCTCGCAAAGTCTTGCCTCTCCTTCCTCTGACATCTAGGAAGTTGCTCATTCAGGGGCTTATTACATCGAGACTTGACCATTGCAATGCAATCCTTTTGGGAGCCCCGGAAGCTACGTTTAACATACTCCAGCAGGTCCAAAATGCAGCCGCTAGGCTACTCACAGGCTCGCCTAGGATACAGTCAGCCAAACCTGCTCTAAAGGCACTGCACTGGCTCCCGGTGCGGGAAAGGGTGAAATTCAAGGCCCTCTGCACTGCCCATAAAATCATTCAGGGTAAGGGCCCTCGTCTACTGAGGAGCTTAGCGGTGCCCTATAAAGCGAACAGAGCGCTACGCTCGGATCGGAAATTTCTCCTCCATACTCCTAGAGTTAAAAGAGCTCGTACTGGGGGGAGGAGATTCTCGGTCAACACAGCGTTGCTGTGGAATGCGCTCCCTTTGAAGCTACGCTCTGAGACTTGTATGCTATGGTTCCGCAAAGGTCTCAAAACATTCTTGTTTCCTGCCTAATTGCATTTGAATTGGCCAGGGGTCAACTGGTGGGGTCTGGACAAGCGCTGGGATGCCCTAGGGTAACTACGCGCTATATAAGATTTTAAATAAATAAATAAACCTTGGACTGAAACAACTCGTCACAACGCCCATCTACTCCACTGGCCACACGCTCGACCCCGTCTCCTCCTCAAGCCCGTATGTCTCCATTAGCCACACCATCGAACTCCTCTGGACCGACCACCGCTGCGTCCACTTCGCCTTCCAGAAACCCACCACGCACCACCGCACCCAACAGATCCCCCGCCGCTGCTGGAGCAAAATCACTGAAGACCAACTACACGCAAACCTCACTGAGCCCACCCACCGAACCCTCCAACACCGACGACGCTGCCCTCGCCCCGCTGAAGAAACCCCCCCACAGAGACACCAGCAAGAGGGCCAGCTGGTTCACCCCAGAACTCCTAGCCTCTAAGCAAGCCTGCTGGAAACTAGAGAAGAAATTGCACAGTGAACAAACTCCGGACAGCCACACAGTACACAAGGACGCCATCCGCAACCAGCACCACCTCATCAGGGCGGCCAAGAGGATCTCCTTCAAAGACTGGCTCGACAACAACGCACACAATAGCAAGGAGCCCTTAGCATCGTGAAGGAACTCTCCAACCCCAGCTCCAAAACCGACGACATCCTGCCGTCGCAAGCCCTGTGCGACTCCCTCGCCACCTTCTTCCACCGCAAGATAGCAGGCATCCACAACAGGTTCAACACCCAGACAGCCCCAACAGACAGCAACACAACAGACCCTCCATACATCATCGACCATGAACCCCTGCTAGCCTGGGCCAGACCCAAGAGACCTCAAGAACTTCCGGCCCATCTCTCTGCTCCCCTTCCCGGCCAAGGTCATCGAGAAAACTGTCAACAGACAGCTAACCCGATACCTCAAAGAAAACAGAATCCTGGACCCTTCCCAGTCAGGGTTCCGCAGCAACCACAGCACAGAGACTGCCCTCATCGCCGCCACCGACGACATCAGGACCCTGCTGGACAATGGCGAGACCACAGCACTCATCCTCCTAGATCTCTCTGCCGCCTTCGACACCGCCTGCCACCGCACACTACGCATACGCCTCGACGCCGCAGGGATCCAAGACAAGGCTCTGGATTGGACCACCACCTTCCTCTCCGGCAGAACCCAAAGCGTCCGCCTCCCCCATTCCGTTCCAAAGCCTCTGAGATCATCTGCAGCGTACCCCAGGGATCCTCCCTCAGCCCAACGCTGTTCAACATTTACACACACACGTAGCCCGACAGCACGACCTCAACATAATCTCCTACGCCAACGACACTCAGCTGATCCTCTCCCTCACCATGGACCCCATCACCGCCAAAGCCAACCTCCACAAAGGAATGAAGGCCGTCGCCGACTGGATGACGATCAGCCATCTGAAGCTGAACGCGGACAAGACGGAGATCCTCATCCTCGGCTCCAACCCTTCAGCCTGGAACGACTCCTGGTGGCTGACGGCACTGGGGGCAGCCCCGACACCTACCGACCATGCACGCAACCTGGGAATCATCTTCGACTCTTCAAAGTTTGGGATGTGCACAGCCTGTAAGCTTAACTGTGTTATCACAGTTAAGCTTACAGGCTGTGCACATCCCAAACTTTGAAGTAACATTCCAAAAAACCCCCCCACGGGAAAGTAGCACGCCCAAATTTAAATCATGCAGTATGAAGAAATTACGCATTCTACAGATATTAGAGCGGACACATTCGCTTTCACAGCAGAAGCAAGTGAAAGGATTTATTCCTTAATAAACACAGAATCTACTGAACACACGTTTGTGAAAAATAAAGAACAACAAATAAAACACTTGCTATACCTGACCAGAAAGGAGATAAATCAACGCCTGCACGCCAGTACAATGGTAAAATACCATAAAGCCCAACGAATTCCACGAGGCCTTCGGATTTCCCTGCGGCCGTCCTTGTGTAAAAACTCAAAACCTTTCACAGAACGGTGGTACGCAATACTAAATAAGTGCAGCCTGGATCTAATTCTATTAATTATTGAGGAACTATCCAATATACTAGCTGAATTAAAAACAGAAATAGAGAACACCACAGAAGAATTAAAGAAAGCAGTATCTGAAGAAGAACTCAAAATTGTGGAGGACATAAATAACCAACTCATGAAACACACACAAGAAATAAATGAACGAAAATTACGGAAATATAAGAGAGACACTTTAGATTACAAGTTACAGGAAGTGTACACGTGGGCAGAAGTATATGCCAGAAGACGCCAGACTAAAACATATATGTCCCAAACGGATTCATCCTCTACGGACGAAGACAGACGACCGATGCGCACAGAACGAGGTAGGAAAATTCAAGAATCATCCGTACAAGCAGGACCTTCAACTGAACAGCGTCCTTTTTTAGAAGGAGGCCCCACAGAAACAGTAGACCCCGGAGGGGACTTAGAAAGAACAAAAGAAATAGACAAAACGACGCCACAGACGAGAACAGCCACGTCCAAGAAAAACAAGAACAAGAAATTTCATTAGAATCAAAAAACTTGGTCATTAACATATCAGATGAAAGACTTACTAAATTTCAAATGGACACGTTACAAAAAGGGATGTCATTTGTCCCCACAGCCCGTACTAACAAATTGGAGCTGGAGGTGAGCTTATTTAAATTGACACGGAAAATAAGACTTAGGCATTTCTTTGACAACGTTCTTACGGAACCTTCGCAAGTGAAAACTGATGAATTAAGAGGGCTTAAAACCACAAGCACATATATGCCACCAGTTAGCCACAAGACAATTGACCTATTTGAAGTCTTATGTAAACAGGAAATAGAAAAAGTCAACACAAAGAAGACTCCCAAACGGAAGAACATGACAAATAAGGAGTACGGCACCATACAAGCATTGGCCAAAAATGATAAAATCATGTGTCAAAAGGCAGATAAGGGAGGGGCCATGGTCATTTTGAATAAACCTTACTACGAGTCAGTGATCAAAGAGCACATTGAAGATGAGTCATTGTACATGGAAATTGATTATAATCCCACGGAAGAAATTCGAAAAACCTTGTCCAACATACTGATGAGAGCAGAAGATAAGGGAATCATATCAGACAAAACCAGGAAATATCTAACCCAAGAAAGCCCTAAGAGTCCAGTTATATATATGGTACCCAAGGTCCATAAAGACTTGAACAAACCACCCTGCTGCCCGATAGTTTCTACGAAGGGAAGTCTCCACGAACCAGTGGGGAAGCTCATCGACAAATACTTGCAACCATTGGTGCTTAAATCCACTTCATACATAAAGGACACCACTGACTTTTTGGTAAAATTGAACAACTTAAAAACAACAGAGAACATAACAATGGTAACCATAGATGTTAAGGCGCTTTATATGTCAATACCACACAAGGAAGGCCTGGAAGCCATTGAAAATGCTCTACTGAACAGTACATATGATCCAGACCTGCAAGTATTTTTAATGGAGCTAATGGAGTTTACTCTCATGAACAGTTACTTTGAATACCAACAACGATGGTTCATCCAACGGAGTGGCACATCCATGGGCAATTGCGCCGCGCCGGCGTATGCCAATCTGTTTATGACAGATTTTGAAAACCTACATATCTATCAACGACAAGAATGGGCAACTCAGCTATCGATGTATGTAAGGTTCATCGACGACATTTTTTTAATTTGGAAAGGCGATGATGAAACTTTATGTAGAGAGTTGGAAATATTAAACAGCAGAAATGAACGGATTAGCTTCACGTGGCAAATGAGTACCACTAAGATCCAGTTTTTGGATGTAGAGATTACCAGAAGTGACCATCAATTTCAAACTAACCTTTATCGAAAGCCTACTGACAGGAACAACTTATTGAAATTTGACAGCCACCACCCTCAATCTCTGAAGACACACCTGCCATATTCACAGTTCCTTAGGGTACGAAGAGTGGTCTTGGAAACTCAAGAATGTCAAGAGCAACTAACAATCATGGCTAAGAGATTTCAGGATAGAGGATATCCTGAACAAACGATTCAACCAGCATTGGCAAGAGCACAAAAAACAACCAGAGATGAACTACTAATGAACAAAACGAAATCGTCTACCAAAAGAATAACATGTGTGAGTAAATACTCCAATGTGAGTACCCAATTTAAGAACATCATTAGGAAACATTGGCAAATATTGAAATTGGAAGTGGATTTTAAAGGCATCTTTTCAGAAGAACCATTGTTCGCATTTACTAGAGGAAAGAACCTAGGAGAAATGTTGAAACACCCCATTGAGCGACCTCCACAAAGTACTTATCGTGGAACTATCCCATGCATGAACTGTAGCAGTTGCCACAACATCATGAAGGGGAATGTGATAGCCCATCCTATGAAAGGGTTTGAAATACCGCTAAGAGTCAGTGGGACATGCGATACAATGAACATAATATACATGTTGAAATGCCCTTGTGGTTCAGTGTATGTAGGCCACACTGAACGCAAACTAAAAACGCGCCTTACAGAACACAAAAGCAACATAAGAACGGAATCAGTAAAATCAACGGTGGCCGTCCACTTCAAAGAGAAACATCACCACATAAGCCAATTGCGAGCTTGCATTTTGGAAACAGTGCCCAAAACTGATGGTACAACCAACAAGAAAAACTTACTCAGAAGAGAGAATCACTGGATTTATCATCTGAACAGTCTGAAGCCCAATGGGCTAAATGATCGGACAGAATTTTTGTGCTATTTATGAACTTGCAAATATTTTCGTCACATGTACCATTTACTAATTATGTGATACATAGCACTACATGAAGCTCTTAATACAATCTTAAAACCGATTAGGCACAACATGGTAAGGGCGCGCAGTCAGATTCACGTAGATTGCCAGCATAGCACATTGATAGTGTTAATAAAGTTGGTTGAAAAAAACGGCTAGCGTAGCAATGCGCATGCGCTAAGCAGCCGGTAGAAAAACGCACACATTTGACCCCGGCGCCATTAGAAGATGCAGCGCGGAGTTCGCGCAAGCGGAACACCTTAGCAGTTCACAAAGTTCACAAGGTGAGCGTTTAGAGTACGAGCTAAATGTCAATGCAAGCCGCGTCCCGCAAGTTCAGCGTAACTTTAGTATATTTAAGCACTTGCTAGCGATTGAGCGGCCCCAGAACCCTTACGGTAACATTAAAGCGAGACACTATCAGCTGTGTTTCATTGCAATATCGAACCATAAGCACGTACCTATGACACAGACGCCCATTAACCCATCCGAACTTTGTTAAACATCTCATAGAGTTGTTGGTTTATACGCCAGTATGCATCATGCTAAGCCACGTATTTGAACTATAACACAGTCAGTATACAAAGTTGCTAACAATGTTTAATATCGTGAATTATACGAAAAAGTGCAGGCTAAAGCAAGTTTTGTTTTATTAATCAACAGGTTTCCCTGATGAAGGTGCTAGATGCACCGAAATGCATTGGATATGATTTATTTGGGAACAAAACAAACGATGTATAAGGAGACATTTAACATGTGAATTTAACATGAAAAAATTGGATTATGATGAAAAATAAATTTGAAAGCATAAACATACAACGAAGTCACGTTTGAATTGCCAGAGCTGGAGATCCAGCAATTTTCTTGTGCCCAGGGTGAGAGGGCTATGATGCAATAGTCCTGCGACCATTTAATCATCCTCGACTCAACACTCTCAATGACCAAGCAAGTCAACGCCTTTTCCTCCTCCTGCTTCAACACCCTCCGCATGCTCCGCAAGATCTACAGATAGATCCCGACAGATACAAGAAAGACAGTCACCCAGACCCTCGTCAGCAGCAGACTTGACTACGGAAACGCCCTCTATGCGGGAGCCCCGACCAAGCTCATCAAACACTACAACGTATCAAGAACGCATCGGCACGACTGATCCTCGACGTACCATGTCATGGCCACATCACAGCCCACCTGAGAAACCTGCACTGGCTTCCTGTCAACAAGAGGATATCCTTCAAGCTCCTTACCCACGCACACAAGGCACTTCACAAGACTGGCCCAGCCTACCTCAACAGACGGCTCTCCTTCTATGTCCCCAACCGCCAGCTCCGCTCCGCCGACCTCTTACTCGCCACCGTCCCGCGCATCCGAAGAACAACCACTGGTGGGAGATTCTATTACAGGACCGGAGGCTTCAGATTATGCTTCTCAATCTTTACTGCATAAAACACAGCAGCCAATGAAAAGGTATATTTTCACAAAACAGTAACAAAAACTTCATTACCCATGAACACACATGAGCATAGGCACGCCCCCACAGTCCATAAGAACCCCCTGCGTGCTCCCATCATCCTCTTTCTTTGCTGCTCACAAGCCAGAGTTAAGTGCACCTTTCCCTGTCCCCTCACTCTGCTTGTTGGTTTGGGGGTGCTTTGGGAAATTGTTTTCTGATGTACTGGATTTAATGCGGGTCATTCCGCTTCCTATTTGAGGACTTTAGGTGCTAAGTAGCTGGTGTTTTGTGGAATTTGTATTTTCGTACTAATCGCGAGTGGCGCTCTCACCTCGCGCTGTACTCGCTGTTTGGGCCGACCGTATGTCTGGGGCTGCTTCCGCTGAGGAGCGCGCGCGTGTCAGCGCGATAGTTGACGGTCTCTGACCGGCGAGGGGCCGCCGCACACACCAGTTGAGCCCCGTTACCGGCAGCCTGAGGGCGCGCAGGAGCTCCCTCGTACGCCCTGACGTGAAGGCCGGGTGGCTCACGGCCGACGCGCGCGCCCAAAAACGCTGACCATTTGGGCTTGTTTTTAGTAGGTTTGGTAGCGCTTTGGGCGGCGCGCCTCGGCACGATACCAGGACACACAGGAACGCACGTTTTGCACGTTCTACACACCGGCTTGCCTCTCGTGACACCGCCAGTCCACTGGTAGTAAAATTTATGTGGCCCAGAGTGTGCACACGCTCTATAGATTGTTAGGGCCTGGGTCTCTGACCTTGTAGATTACAGCTTTGCTGAGGGGGTTTGGGTAACGTTGCAGGTTCATTAAATATCTGTGTGCAGTGGGCTGACCCCCCCCACCACCCCCAAGATCTGCCAGGATTTATCCCTTGTGTTGTTGGTTTTCTATATCACCATGGAGAATTGGGTTAAGTACCCTGAGGAGGAGGAGGCAGATGGGGAGGAACTGACTGAAGGGCAGCAGGAGGCTGTCCTGGAAGATAATATTGTCGAAGCTTTGGATGCCTCGGTCCAGGCTTCAGTAAATCGAGCCATGGAGACGAAGGTCCCCCAGACTGTGCAACAGGCACTCGCAGTGGCCCTGCGCCCCATAAGAAAACAACTGGAAGGTTTTGCTAAGCGCCACGGCTATGATAGACAGAAGAAGCAAAAGCGGGCTAATCCCTCTCCCTCTACAGCAGGTTCGGACGAACGTCAACTATGGCCGCATGCCCAGTCCATGGCTTCCTTGCTGGCTCGAGAAGCCTTAGATCAGCCACGTTCTGGCGGTAAGGCAAAGAGTAAACGCCATATAGTGGTGGACACGGATACCACCACCACAAATACTGATACCAATACAGACACTGATACCTCGGAGGAGCAGCCTCCCCCTCCTAAGAAGGCCAAGCCGGCTCCCAAGACGGCTGAGGACAAGACCCTCAAGACCTTTCATTTTGATCCTTCCGATATAATTCATCCTCGGTCTTCGGACTGGGTCCCGCCAGCGGAGGTCTCTGACTACCTTCACGACCACCTCAGGAAGAGTTTCACAAGGGAGGTCCGCAACCGGCTGCGGTCGGAGTGCCCGCGTCCAGATATACCGGACAATGTCGCTGAGACTCCGGAGATTGATGCTAGTATGTTAACCTTTTTGAAGAAATTTTCGAAAGATCCCAAAAGGGGGCTGGACAGGGCCTGGCGGGGCTGTCAGGACAAGATGCTTGATGTTGTTGGTCCCCTAGCGAAGATCTTAGAGATGGCCCTGGCGGCCAAGGAAGGGGCGACACCTGTGGATCCAGACATCTTGGCTGAATGGGCTCAGCGCGCGATTTGCTTTGTCGGCAACGCTAATTGCGCGGTCTCTTCGGAGAGGCGCAAGTCCTTGCTGCTCAGAATGGACAGCAATTTGACGGAACTTGCAGAAGCGGAGCCGGGTCCCCTGGCTGGTGGTTGTCTCTTTGGAGACCGTTTCGTTAAAGATGTCACCAAATATGTAGGTACTTTCACCCCATTGGATAAGGCCCAGAGCGGTATCAAGCGCGCACTCACGCAAGGTGTTTTCAACAGGGCCGGGCGAGGCGGGGGTCGCTCGTCAGGCCGAGGTTTCCAGTGGTGAGTGGGACTCCACCCGCGGTGGCACCTTCTATCCGTCTCCGAGAGGTTTCAACAAAGGACGTTTCCAGTCGGGGAACAACAGAGCAAGTTTCAAGGCACACCAGAGTTCCGGTGAGTGTACTAGATGTGTCTCTTCTTCCATTGGGGGGTCGCACGCAGCATTGTCTTCTGCAATGGCAGGTGTTAACTCAGGATGCTTGGGTCTTGCAGACCATTCAGGGGTTCCACCTAGAATTCTATTCTCCGGCGCAAGCGTTTCCCCCGCCACCTCTCCATTTTTCCCAACTAGATCACACTTTCATAGAAGCAGAGGTGGCAGACTTGCTGAGGAAGGGCGCGATCGCTCCGTGTCAGAGAAGCCCTCGCGGTTTCTCCAGCAATGTCTTTATAGTTAAAAAAAAAAGGAGGTGGCAACAGGCTCGTGCTCAACCTCAAAGAATTCAACCAGTATCTGATGTACAACCATTTCAAAATGGAGGGTATTCACATGTTAGCGGATTTGTTACAAGAAGGAGATTGGATGGTACGGCTGGATCTGAAAGATGCATATCTTTCTATTCCGATTTTTCCTCCGCATCGCAGATTCCTGCAGTTTCTTTGGAACGGCCGTTGGTACGAGTATTTGGCTCTTCCTTTCGGTCTCTCCTCGGCTCCCTGGTGTTTCACCAAAGTAATGAAGCCGGTGGTAGCCTATCTCAGAGAGAGAGGAGTACGAATGATCATTTACCTAGACGATATCCTGATCATGGCGCAGGATCGGTCTGCTTTGCAGCAACAGCTGACCATGACTACTTCGCTGTTACAACGCCTAGGGTTTGTGATAAACCTGAAGAAGTCCGTAGTGACCCCTTCTCAGGTGATAGATTTTCTGGGGTTCACGATCAACTCCCTCACGGCGCAGCTGTGTCTTCCACAGGCAAAGTTGAGGGAGTTGAAGAAAGAGATCACGAAGTTACTGGACAGTCAATTGGTCACGCTCAGGACGCTGGCCAGGATTGTAGGGGTTCTAGCGTCATCAATCCAGGCGATATTTCCAGGTCCTTTACACTACAGAGCCCTCCAGCACCTGAAGATCAGGCATCTTCAGAAGGGTCTCTCGTATACGGACTCGGTTCCGCTTACGGACGAGGTTCGGAACGAGCTTCAGTGGTGGCTAGGCCACGTGGATGCCTGGAACGGCAGGGCGATCTTCGGATCGCGGCCGGACGTAGTGATCGAGTCGGACGCCAGCAGATGGGGCTGGGGCGCGCGCTGTGGAGATGTTTCCACAGGCGGCAGGTGGTCCTCACAGGATCTAGAACTTCACATAAATTGTTTAGAACTTCTAGCGGGATCGTTCGCGGTCCGCACGTTATCCCCGAAGCAGACGTCATGTTGCATCCTCCTGCGTCTGGACAATGTGTCCGCAGTGAGGTATATCAACAAGTTGGGCGGCACGAGGTCGTCTCTTCTTGTCCAAATAGCCAAGGATTTTTGGCATTATTGCCTTCAGAACCAGATATCGGTAATAGCGGAGTACATCCCGGGACAGTCCAACCAGGTGGCGGACTGGCACTCCAGACATTTGCGGGATTACAGCGACTGGAAGCTGCTTCCCCAGGTATTCCTCTGGTTGCAGGCGATTTTGGGCCCATTTCAGACGGACCTGTTCGCCTCCAGGTTGACGTACCAACTTCCCCGGTTCTTCAGTTGGAGACCGGATCCGATGGCGACAGCGACGGATGTATTTCTGCAGGATTGGTCGCAGGGGACTCAATATGCCTCTCCTCCCTTTTTGTTGATCCCCAGGGTGATGACTCATAAGGCAAGAGGCGGAGATCGTCATGGTGACTCCGTGGTGGACGTCACAGGCATGGTTTCCCAAATTGTTGCAGTGGAGCTGCGACCGCCCCCGGCTATTACCGGGTTTGAAGTGGCTGTTGCAGGGCCCTCGTCAGGAGCAACACCCGTTGCTGTTGGAGGGCAGGTTAACCCTGATGGCATGGAGGCTTTCCGGGAACAGTGGCAGCTGCCGGGAATTTCGGGCCAGACTGCTGACTTCATCAAACAGGCTTGGGCACCTTCCACCAGAAAACGATATTCCGCTGCCTGGAAGAACTGGGTGGATTGGTGCGTGGGACGACATCTGGATCCCGTGGGGGCAGAGTTATCCCAAATTCTGAATTTTCTGTCAGAGAAAGCGGCCGATGGCCTAGCGTATCGCTCGGTCAACAACTTTCGTTCGGCCATCTCAGCGGGGCATGCCCGGGTAGACGCTAGGCCAGTGGGCATGCACCCGGTTGTTTGTAAGTTGTTAAAGGGCATCAGGGTAGCCAACCCTCCCAAACCCAAGTACACGGGTTTGTGGGATGTCTCAGTAGTAATTTCATTGTTTAACAGATGGCCGGTTAATTCTCTCCTGTCCAGGAAGCAATTATCGGCAAAACTGGCCATGTTGCTTTGCTTATCGTCTTGCAGAAGGTCTTCGGATGTGAGAGCGCTCGACGTAACAGGTAAAGTGTTTACCCCGGAGGGGGGTTCTTTTCATATTACAGGTCGTACTAAAACATTGTCTCGACATATTTCTTATAATTCTTTTCCTGAAAATGAAAAACTATGTGTGGTCCAATGTTTGAAGACTTACGAGGAATGTACAAAGGCCTTGCGGCCGCAGGGCTGTTCCCAATTATTAATTGCTATTCAGAAGCCCTTTAAACCGGTGGTGGCTGCCACTATTGCTAGATGGCTTCGATTCATTATGAAAGAAGCAGGTGTTGATACACAAATTTTTGGTGCTCATTCAGTAAGAGGCGCTATGGCGTCAAAATCATATGGTTTAGTATCAAGTATCCAAGATATAATGCATTGTGCAGATTGGTCCTCTGAATCAACGTTTAAAACGTTTTATTATAAGCCGGTGGGAGATATTACTTCAGTGGTATTTAATCAGCGTTAAACTAGCATAATCTGAAGCCTCCGGTCCTGTAATAGAATCAAAAATTTGCTAGCATTCGCGACAAAAATTTTCAATTCTATTAAGGACACGGAGGCGAGGATTATCCCACCCGGCTTAATGTACTGTATGTATTAAGCTTACCCACCCTTTTATGCAATGATTACGGTGGTGTTATTTCCTTTATTTCAGGGTCTGATAAGAAGTCGGATTGATCGATTCCGGATGTCAGGATGTTACACCTGAAGCTGTTCTTCCACGTTGGAGGATTGTGAATGTTCAAGTTTTGTTGGACTTGTTTCGCCTCAAAGAAAGAGGATGATGGGAGCACGCAGGGGGTTCTTATGGACTGTGGGGGCGTGCCTATGCTCATGTGTGTTCATGGGTAATGAAGTTTTTGTTACTGTTTTGTGAAAATATAAATTTTCATTGGCTGCTGTGTTTTATGCAGTAAAGATTGAGAAGCATAATCCTCGCCTCCGTGTCCTTAATAGAATTGAAAATTCTTGTAGCGAATGCTAGCAAATTTTTGATCCTTCTCCCACCTCGCCGCCAAGACATGGAACACCCTCCCACTGAGCCTACGACAGACCCAAGACCTGCTGACCTTCGAGAGGATACTCAAGACCTGGCTGTTCGATCAGTAGTACCCCGCCCCCAGCGCCTTGAAACCCTCATGTGTATATACAAATGATTGATTGATTGATAGATTGATTGAGTTGTCTGCTGCTAAACCAGCGCTGTCCTTGATAATTTGCTCCTACTGAGCTGTAAAAGCCCTGCAGCACCATTCGGTCAGATGAAACAGAATCTTCTTCAACAGCCTGCTTGTATGAAAGTCTTTGATGGTTACAAATCGTTTATAACAAAAGTCTTTGATAGTTAAAGGTTGTTTATAACAATTTAATTAGGAAATAATGAATTTCTTTCATACTGTGTTTTACAAGATTTAAGACATTACGTCTGATTTATAATTATTAGTGTGGCGAACTGTCCATTATTTAAACTAACACCAAAAATTGGAGAGAATAGCTCGTACATGTTGCGCATTAAACTACTAGAATAAACTCTAGTTAATAAGAAGTGCTTTCTGTTTTGGGTTTGTGTCGGGTATATATTTGCAATGCATTGTGGGCAGGCGGATGTTCCTTCAGATTTCTTCACCCTGATTACTGGTAAACCCTGTCTGAAGAGCGTCGCTTAAGATAAAACAATAAATAAAACAGGCAGGCCCATTTTACTCATCTTTATCTTGCTTCAGTCATACACTGTCCACATACAGCGTGGAGTCTGACTGGACCAGGACCTGTAGCAGCCTCGACCCTGCAACCCCCGCCCATGTATGTTACAGCGTGGAGCCCGGTTGATGTGATTAGGGACCCCTAGTGACGGACCACGGTACTGCACCCATGGTGTCTATTCAATGAGGTGCCTGGATGTCTTGATTAGGGACCTCTAGTGACCACCCGTGGTACTGCACCCTTGTAAGGATGCTATCCAAAACCCTACTTTCGCTGGACCTATAGTCATGAACTGAGGGACTTCACCGGAAGTATCGCTAGATCTGCCTGGTCTGTGCTTTCTTCCTGAAAGAATGGCGGGGCAGATTTACAAGCCCCTTGCGCCTCTTTTACGCAGCTGTTGCGTCACTTTTGTGACGCAGCAGCAGCGCAAAAGTGGCACCATGCTGCGGGGTATTTACAACGTGACACATCTGGGAGATGCGTCACGTTATAAAGCCCTGCGTCAGAAGTAGGCGTTCTGGCGCGTGATTTCACTCAGTCACTTTTAAGCCCATGCTGCGTCAAAACCCTGCGCCTGCTTGAAGCAGGCATAAGGATTGACGCAGCATTTAAAACACGGGTACTCATAATACGGCCCGCGGGCCACTAGCAGCCCGGCAAGCCTTCCCTGGCGGCCCGCGGACCTTGCAGTACCCGTGTTTTATAAAAACATTTTTAAAGAGTGTCTGCAACCGGAGCGCGACTCCGAGAGACTCTGCTGCTCTGTGGGGGCCGGGTGATTCATTTCAGTGATAGTCAGAGTGGAGCTGCTGGGGCATAAGAAGAGGTGAAATACTACAAAGCCCCATTAACATGCAAATGGTCTTAAAGACCTGTGAAGTGCTCAGGTGCGGCTGTGTGTGTGTGTGTGCCCAGGAAGCTGTCTCAGCCCGGGCTGACACACAGGAAGGTTGAGATGACAGAGGGAGGTAGAGGGAGTGAGACAGAGGGAGAGGGAGGGAGGGAAAGGGAGGGAGACAGAGGGAGAGGGAGGGAAAGGGAGGGAGACAGAGGAAGAGGGAGGGAAAGGGAGGGAAAGGGAGGGAGAGTGCGACTGAGAAATAGAGACCGAGAAATGGAGACAGAGAAAGGGAGACAGAGGGAGGGAGACAGACAGAGGGAGGAGGGCGACAGAGGGTCGACAGAGGGAGGGAGACAGAGGGAGGGTGATGGAGTGATGGAGGCTGAGTAAGGGAGGCGGGGGAGGGAAGCGGAAGTGAGGGAGTGAGGGAAGGGTAGTGAGGGTGTGAGGGAAGGGGAGTGAGGGAGTGAGGGAAGGGGAGTGAGGGAGGGAGTGAGGGGATTGAAGGAGGCGGAAGGAGGGAGGCAGTGAGGGAGACAGAGGGAGGGAGGCAGAAGTGAGGGGGTGTGGGAAGGGGAGAGAGGGAAGGGGAGTTAGGGAGAGAGTGAGGGAAAGGGAGTAGGGAAGGGGAGTGAGGGAGGGGGAGTGAGAGAAGGGGAGTAAGGTGAGTGAGGGAAGGGGAGTGAGGCAGGGAGTGAGGGAGGGAGTGAGGGAAGGAGAGTGAGGAATGGAGTGAGGGAAGGGGAGCGAGGGGGGAGTGAGGGGGAAGTGAGGGAGGGAGTGAGGGAAGGGGAGTGAGGGAAGGGGAGTAAGGTGAATGAGGGAAGGGGAGTGAGGGAGTGAGTGAGTGAGGGAGGGAGTGAGGGAAGGAGAGTGAGGGAGGGAGTGAGGGAAGGGGAGATAGGGAGGGAGTGAGGGAAGGGGAGTGAGGGAGGGGGAGTGAGGGAAGGGGAGTGAGGGAGGGAGTGAGGGAAGGAGACTGAGGGAGGAAGTGTGGGAAGGGGAGCGAGGGGGAAGTGAGGGGGGAGTGAGGGAAGGGGAGTGAGGGAAGGGGAGTGAGGGAATGGGAGTAAGGGGAGTTAGGGGAGTGAGGGAGGGAGTGAGGGAAGGGGAGTGCGTGAGGTAAGGGGAGTGAGGGGGGAGTGAGGGAAGGGGAGTGAGGGAGGAAGTGTGGGAAGGGGAGCGAGGGGGGAGTGAGGGGGAAGTGAGGGGGGAGTGAGGAAGGAGTGAGGGAAGGGGAGTGAGGGAAGGGGAGTGAGGGAAGGGGAGTGAGGGAATGGGAGTAAGGGGAGTGAGGGAGGGAGTGAGGGAAGGGGAGTGAGTGAGGTAAGGGGAGTGGGGGAGGGAGAAAGGGAAGGGAGTGAGGGACAGAGAGGGGGAAGGGGGACACAAACCACACTGTAAATTTGGCCACCGAGAGAAAGTTTGTGAGTACTCATGATTTTGAAAGATAGGGCACCCCGGAGCCTTGCTGGAGCTGCGTTGTGCTTGTGACGCAACTCCAGCAATGCGCCACCTTTACGGCACAGATGCGTCACGCATATGTTCGTTTTCGTCCCATGATGCGCCGTATTGTAAATGCTTCATAAAAGGGGGTGGTGATGGACAGAGTATCTGAATTAAGCAGAACACTCCTACCAATGTCAAAAGATCAGGGCTTGATCCATCACTGTTTTTTAGCTCACTGCACCATCCCAGCTCAGAACCTGGCTACATGCAAATTAGTTTGACCCTGGCCCAGTGCATCATAGGAACAGGGCAGACCAAACTACCAAGCCAATTCTTTACTGGAAAGGAAACAAGCTTCCGGGGACCGGTTTCTGGCATTGCAGACGTCGTCGGCCCGGCCTGCTTGAATCCTAATGGTGCAGTGAGCAAGGGACTCATGTCTGAGCATACCCTGCCACACCTGTAGTGGCCAAAACGATTCATAAAAGGGGGTGGTGATGGACAGAGTATCTGAATTAAGCAGAACACTCCTACCCATGTCAAAAGATCAGGGCTTGATCCATCACCGTTTCTTAGCTCACTGCACCATCCCAGCTCAGAGCCTGGCTACATGCAAATTAGTCTGACCCTGGCCCAGTGCATCATGGGAACAGGGCAGACCAAACTACCAAGCCAATTCTTTACTGGAAAGGAAACAAGCTTCCGGGGACCGGTTTCTGGCATTGCAGCCGTCGTCAGCCCGGCTTGTTTGAATCCTAATGGTGCAGTGAGCAAGAGACTCATGTCTGAGCGTACCCTGCCACACCTGTAGTGGCCAACATGATTCATAAAAGGGGGTGGTGATGGACAGAGTATCTGAATTTAGCAGAACACTCCTACCCATGTCAAAAGATCAGGGCTTGATCCATCACCGTTTTTTAGCTCACTGCACCATCCCAGCTCAGAACCTGGCTACATGCAAATTAGTCTGACCCTGGCCCAGTGCATCATGGGAACAGGGCAGACCAAACTACCAAGCCAATTCTTTACTGGAAAGGAAACAAGCTTCCGGGGACCGGTTTCTGGCATTGCAGCCGTCGTCGACCCGGCTTGCTTGAATCCTAATCGTGCAGTGAGAAAGGGACTCATGTCTGAGCATACCCTGCCACACCTGTAGTGGCCAAAACGATTCATAAAAGGGGGTGGTGATGGACAGAGTATCTGAATTAAGCAGAACACTCCTACCCATGTCAAAAGATCAGGGCTTGATCTATCACCGTTTTTTAGCTCACTGCACCATCCCAGCTCAGAACATGGCTACATGCAAATTAGTCTGACCCTGGCCCAGTGCATCATGGGAACAGGGCAGACCAAACTACCAAGCCAATTCTTTACTGGAAAGGAAACAAGCTTCCGGGGACCGGTTTCTGGCATTGCAGCCGTCGTCGTCCCACCTTGCTTGAATCCTAATGGTGCAGTGAGTAAGGGATTCATGTCTGAGCATACCCTGCCACACCTGTAGTGGCCAAAACGATTAAAAAAAGAAGGTGGTGATGGACACAGTATCTGAATTAAGCAGAACACTCCTACCCATGTCAAAAGATCAGGGCTTGATCCATCACCGTTTTTTAGCTCACTGCACCATCCCAGCTCAGAACCTGGCTACATGCAAATTAGTCTGACCCTGGCCCAGTGCATCATGGGAACAGGGCAGACCAAACTACCAAGCAAATTCTTTACTGGAAAGGAAACAAGCTTCCGGGGACCGGTTTCTGGCATTGCAGCCGTCGTCGGCCCGGCTTGCTTGAATCCTCAAGGTGCAGTGAGCAAGGGACTCATGTCTGAGCATACCCTGCCACACCTGTAGTAGCCAAAACGATTCATAAAAGGGGGTGGTGATGGACAGAGTATCTGAAATAAGCAGAACACTCCTACCCATGTCAAAAGATCAGGGCTTGATCCATCACCGTTTTTTAGCTCACTGCACCATCCCAGCTCAGAACCTGGCTACATGCAAATTAGTCTGACCCTGGCCCAGTGCATCATGGGAACAAGGCAGACCAAACTACCAAGCCAATTCTTTACTGGAAAGGAAACAAGCTTCTGGGGACCGGTTTCTGGCATGGCAGCCGTCGTCGGCCCGGCTTGCTTGAATCCTAATGGTGCAGTGAGCAATGGACTCAAGTCTGAGCATACCCTGCCACACCTGTAGTGGCCAAAACAATTCATAAAAGGGGGTGGTGATGGACAGAGTATCTGAATTAAGCAGAACACTCCTACCCATGTCAAAAGATCAGGGCTTGATCCATCACCGTTTTTTAGCTTACTGCACCCTCCCAGCTCAAAACCTGGCTACATGCAAATTAGTCTGACCCTGGCCCAGTGCATCATGGGAACAGGGCAGACCAAACTACCAAGCCAATTCTTTACTGGAAAGGAAACAAGCTTCCGGGGACCGGTTTCTGGCATTGCAGACGTCGTCGGCCCAGCTTGCTTGTATCCTAATGGTGCAGTGAGCAAGGGACTCATGTCTGAGCATACCCTGCCACACCTGTAGTGGCCAAAACGATTCATAAAAGGGGGTGGTGATGGACAGAGTGTCATGTATTCCTATAGGTTCTGAATCGATCCCCCTATTCCTGACCCTACTCTGGTTAAACTAACTATCAAGTTAACTAACAGTCAGCCCATGAGGCAAGAAAAGCCCCCATGATGCAGATACCGTTATCTGACGCAGTCACACTACGGCACAGGAACGTGTTATCTGATTAGGTCATAACGCTTGAGATCTAATTAGACAAGCGACATTCCTCCAGCCCCTGATAAGGCATACGACGTTCTCATAACAAATCAAACCTATGACAACCTGGAAAATCCATGCGGCCATTGTTTTGATTTCACAGAGAACTTCAGTAAAAGAATGTGCTAACGAGCAAGTCGTATGACATCTTTATTGACGTATCTATGTCCATCCTTACGTCAATCTCGGCACCTTTAAGGTATAAATATTGCCGATCTTGCCCTATGCAAACACACGAGGGGTGACGAGACGGAGCAGCCATACTTGCCGAAGCCCAGAAGCAGAGCAGGCCCCGTTGGCAGCAGCCCCGCCTTCCTGACGCGCTGAGAGACGCGCTGCTATCTCCTACCGAGAGACCCAGCACCGGCGCTTTCGGGCAGCCCTCGCAGGCAGCCTGGAATATCGAGAGCAGAGAAAGAGATACCATTCCTCATTCATCCTAACTTCCAGGTACAGAACTGAATAACCCCTCACAGAGAATTCTTTAGTTATTCACTTGGCAAAAACAAACTTAACTTAAACTGTAACTTTCTATTCCCGCCCACGCATTAGACTTAGGTCAGGTACACGGGGTAGGCGTATTTAGAAACACCAGTTGAGTACGTTTAGTCAAATGTATATGTGTATGTAAATATATTTTAATCATTTTAAACATCATATGGCTCAGAAACCATATCAATGTTTTTACAGTATTATTTTATACTATTGCTTTTAATGTATGCACTTTACTTAACTATAAGTATTGCAATAATATCGATCCATTTCTCTTGTACGAGAAAAGAGACTGATCAATAAATAACACCTTTTTATTGAACACGCCCGTCTCTTCCTTTTCTCTACAATCTGATGAGACTAAGAATGCACGTACTGACTGAGTAAAATAATTGCCTTGTGCTCACACGACTCTGGAGATACACTCTTGATTAGGGGAGAGCAAAGTTGTCATGTTCTATGGTTGTCAGAAACTAAATCCCTTCTTGTCTAATCAGGGGAGTTAATTCTTTCCTGAACATTCGAGAAAGTTTCTAGCGAACTCTGAGCTACGCTGGCAAACCCAAAACTTAAGTCTAGTATCGACAGTAGTAGACCTAGTTAACGTCTGGCCTAGGCCTTTACTGCTGTAGGTATTATTCCAATGCGCAGAGCCTATTGGGAAGATAGGAACTACACTACATGGCGCCCAACGCGTTTGGAAAGGGCGATAAAACTAACGTAAGACATTTAGAGTAACTCAGTCGTGCTTTCTCACTCAGACCCCTTTTCCCAAATACTCCAAAGACGTCTGGAGTGGGTGAAAGGTAATATCCTCCAAAACCTCGCAGGAGGGAACTCCTATGTAAGGTTCTTGGTTTAGTCAACGTTGAAGGATACACTGTTCCAAAATATTGTGCATCTAATCTTTGTTCCATAAGAAACCTGATCTGCAAACAAACATAATACCATCCTGTCGGTAAAATGGGAGACAGTGATGAAGAAAGAGAGGCAGTTAGATTAGCAGCTGAAATAGCAGCAGCTGATACTGCAGCACTAGATGCGGACGGGGATATAATACTCATCCCGGTCGCCAAAAGGAAATCTATAACCTTAAAACTTATAGAAAATGGACTGACACCTAGAGGTGGCACAGTCATATTCGTAATTGAGGCACACGAATATCGGCAGACAGAGGTATACTATACATGGATACATTTTCCAGCAGCAAATGCTGTAACAAAGTACTTCCACTATTACAAAATAGAGGTTCCACCCGACATTTACACTCCTTTCGAGGAGGTGGAAGTACCGCTCAAATTCCAAGAGCATTTGCTCTTATTTGATGGCGCCCTAATACATAACAATCACATTACAAGGCTCGGTCCTTTAGGTAGACCAGGAGCAACGTGGCCGGTCTTAGCCGGATACACACCACACCCAGACATCGAAGGAATGTCTACTGGAGAGCTGTTAATACAGCTAAAACAATTACTAAAAATTCATAGACAATTAGTCCAGTATGTAATGCGGACTTCAACAATTCAGCCAGCGATTAAACTTCCACAGCTGACCCCTCACCAGGGGAACACAAATAAAATCACACCACAGAACATCCAATCCTGCCTAGGTAAAGTTCCGGCTAAACGAGAACAAATACCATTCTGGTTGGCACAGAAAATCACCCAAATAGAGGCGGTGTTTCCTGACACCACCCCGCTAGAAAAACACAGGATTCTGACTATATGTCTCCCAATGGGAATCGCACCACACATAGAGGACTGTGACACTTGGGGTACAGTCTTTGCTTCAATCTACACAAAAACGCACGGTGTTCCATCCATTTCGGTAATACCAGATGTGCTAAAACAAATTCAAGATGAATACGGTCCAGAACCAGCTTTAACTCTTGGTATGAAATTACTGAAAGACTTCAAGCAGGTCTCGGCTATATTATTAGCCAATATAAAAGGTGAAGCAGCAAACGTGGCGATCCGCCAGAGGTTAAAAGAGACAGATATAGCAGACCAACCAGCTGAAATTGCCAGAATCATAGAGAAATCCTATGAAGAACTAGGTAGAGATAGTTTAGGTGGAATACCAGTAAAACCGCAACTGACTGAAAGTCCAGAAAAAATATTTTTTAATAATAATTCACCAAAAAAGAACTGGGATGGAAACAAACAATCCAATCCAAAAGAAAAGAAATTCCAGTCCCGAGGAAGGTCTCCTAGGCGAAGGGAGAAATCTCCGAACCAGAGACACAGGTCACCCCAGAGTGACCCCTCTGGGAAAAGATATAACCTTAGAAATAGGGATAATATTAAAAAACCTGATAGATATCAAGACATTGATACACGTCCCTCTCAATCTTTCCAGACTTCCTCGCAGAAATCGGAAAGAAGAGGACGATCAGAACAAAGAGAAGAGCACGCCAAGTCCAAAGACAAGGAACCTGCTCAACAAAAAAAGAAATTACAATTTCCAAAAAAGAAGGTAGCCAGTATCAAGGTAGTTAACAATGCCGAGAATACTGAGGACACAACTGAAAAACGGAGAGTGGGCTCAGACAATGCTAGACAGCGCAGCAGAAGTGAGCATAGCTCGCAAAGTCCTTATGAATCATCTGGAGACAGTGGACACGAATGAATATCTTCAAGTGGAAACTGCAGACACCAGAGTTAGCAAACCCCACAAGATATACGAGATAACATTACGTATAGAGGGAGATAAGACTAGGAAAATAAGGGGACTATTTTGGGATAACCTCTCCAAGGGTTATGACATCCTTCTAGCTGAAAAAGACTGGCCACCAGAGTTTGTCAGGGAGTGCCCTCATGGCGAAGAAGTAATTATGCCTGCCTTCTCGAATCAAATCCCGATTCATAAAAAATACACACTTGCTAGAAAGTGGGCAGTGGCCTTAGCACCTGCTTTATATAAAAATCATGTAGGATGGGATGAGGATTCTCCTCCTCACAAAATCCAGTTAAAATCACAACCTACTGCACAAAGGCAGTACCCAATTAAGCAAGAAGCTAAAAAACAGGTAAATGAAATACTAGATCAGCTAGAATACCAGGGGGTGATTGAAACTTGCACCTCACAAATGAACAATCCTTTGTTTCCGGTCTCCAAACCAGACAATTCATATCGTCTAGTTTTGGATTACCGACACCTTAACACATGTTGCAAAACCTTTGCAGTGCAAAACTCACACAGTGCTGCACTAATGAATAACATAGTGCGCAAAAAATACAAAACAACCTTGGACATCTCCAATGGATTCTTTTGTCAAAACATAGCCCCAGAGAGCAGATATTTAACTGCATTCTCAGTAAATGGCACTCAAAAGCAATTCTGTCGGTTAGCCCAGGGGTACAAGAACAGCCCGGGGGTATTCTCAGCGAGAGTAACAGAATTACTACATCTATATGATGATGAAGCATTATCTTATGTCGATGACATTTACTTAACAGACGATGACTTGGATACTCACTTGAAAAGAGTGAACACCATAATACTTGGGTTCGCAGCAGAGGGTTACAAATTCAACTTTAAAAAATCCAGAATTGCCCATTTAACGGTCTTATACGTAGGATATGAATTATCAAGTATAGCCTGGTTGACAATTTTCTAAAGAACTAGAAAAATTAAAAAATCTAAAATATGAAAAGACGTATCCTCTGCCAATCGACATTCTGCCTCTACGACATTACGCCTGTGTAATCTATACAGACAGACATGCTCAACCCTCCGTTTGGGGAGAACAAGCATACAACCCCACATGTGAGATTACAAAAGAAGTGTGGCGCGGAGGTAAACTAAAACCTCTATTAACAAAGACACACTCAGTAGAAAGTAATTCAGAACAACAAACTGAAATATTAGCTTTAAAAATGGCGCTAGATAATGCGGATCGCGAATTCCCGACACTTATAGTGTCAGATTCATATTACTGCGTCAAATCATATAACAGCGATTTGCAGACATGGATTCAAAACGGTTACAAAGATGACACAGATGCACCAATAAAGCAGAAACTGCTCTGGGAACAAATAGCTCTTTTACAAAAAGAACTACCAAAGACTCACGTGACTCACTCACTGAGTCATCAGCGTGATGGCGTTCACGTTGTAGGGAATTCATTGGCTGAGACAGCCACAGCGGCAGCCACTAAACCGGCTCCCGTAGATCGAAAAAAGCGTACATTAAAATACATTGACGGTGAAACAGTGCTGGCAGTGAAAACGTCATCAAAAGGCGACTGCTCAGCGTTACCGATCAACTATCCACTCAATTATACATACATAATCGATGCAAACTCCGTCCCTTTTGCTCGAATCCCTGGAGTGGGGGATAGAGTGATTCCAAACATGGACAGGAGAAGCTTGTTAATCGCAGACGCACACATGGGCGAGGGTCTCAGACACCTTAAAATAAAAGATTCTCTGGAAGAATTACAATCACGGTACTGGTGGCCAGGCATGAGCCTGCATCACACCATGTTTGTAAAAAACTGCCCAAACTGCAACAGAGATCGCAGTGGGGAGAGAAACAGTTTAATACCTCGTCGTATCAAGGCAGATAATATGACCAATAAAAAGCAGGGCTTGCGATTAACATATACAGGCTAGTTTCCACTTATAATGTAGATCACCAGCACTCGGCTGACGTCCGGACTGTTATACAAAGATTTGCGAGTCTAAATGGCATATACGCTAAGAGCATGCTACGTTCGACCATTGTTTTCACTCAAGCCCACCAGCCTGGGGGGAAACATGGCCGAATGAGCACAGTCCAGCGGGAATCTTCTCACTTCCTTCCTGAGGGTACGGGATGGTGTAAAGAAAAAACCAAGGCATAAAGCAATCTATAGCGGAAAGGAAATTAGGTTCGGGAGCTGGGTGGGTCAAACATCTAATAAGTGTCCAACGTAGTCTAAATAACTTGCCAAGAAATTCTCTGAAGGGATTCAGTCCGTACGAATTACTATTTGGAACTAGAATGATTATCTCTGACCTCGACAGTCAGACTTCAGTGGTTAAAGAAAAAAGCTTTGATGTCAAAGACCGTTTGGCTATTTTGCAGGACTTAAACAAAACAAGAAAAGACCTGAGCAACATACAGTTGAAACAACAGCCAACAACCACTGAAGAATCACCACCTGTCCCAGCAAGACCTGTCTGGATTCCAAAAGTCGGGGATCTAGTCAGGGAGAAGATCGCGGTAAAGAAGGAATTTGGGCCTTCTTACAGAAAAGCAGTTCCTGTCTTGTCTGTCAACGGGACAAGATCAGTTGTACTACCGCCACTTGCTGGTAAAAAGGAGAACCGAGTTGTATCCATCGACCTGGTAAAACCACAACATGTGGCCGATAACAAACAGTAGGCCAAGTGGACTCCCAATAAGTAGCAGAACACCAAGGTTTGCTACCAGTACAGAGGTCCTAACAAAGAGGCTCATCACATTCGAAACGCCTACAGAAGAACAACAAGGACTATGCAACAATGCAATAGAACTCAGACCTCTGAAAACCCAAATAAAAACATTTAGCAGAGACACACCAATCTATAATGAAGTACCAAGTGAAAATGCAAGCAACAAAAATCCTGAAGCAATTGGAACAATTGACAGAACTGCATCCGGCTACTTCATCAACTTCGATGATTCCTCTGAAAGCCTCAGTGAATCAAAGACACAGCCATCATCAAAATCCTTTAAAGACAAAGCTAAGGAACTTTTGAACCAACTGAAAGAAACATATCTGATTTCTCCATGGATTGAATTTTGGGTGGGTTTTGGTGCATTTATCCTCATACTTTGGCTCATCATGGTATTAACTTTGGGCGCGCTTCATTGAGGGAAAATATGCTAAAATGGACACAGCAAGTCAGAACATCAACTTGGTCCTCAAACCACACACATCTTCACACGTCGAGAAAAGAGAACTTTCTTCAGCCAACTTCACAGCCATTCCTATACCTGGTGGGGTAGCCTGGGACAACACTGACTATGAAATTTATGGTCCGGTCGAGATCCTGAAATATCCACACCAAATCAAGATCTCCTTGAGTGACTTTGCAAAACCAAACTCATTTGCTGATGATTGGGACTTCGAAAGCATTAATAACATGATGTCTGACTTAGTAATGTCTGCTAAATTTACAAAACATGATTATTTGCAAGGTTCTACAAATTATGATAGTATGTATTGCTATAACCACTATGGTAACCATTTTTTACATAAATCTGCACAACCTAGAAATGTTTTAAATTATAATCAATGGGAACATTGTGCAACACCTCCAAAAGGGAGCTCAAGAACCGTTTACGACAAATATTCATATTTTTCAGGTTTTAACACAAGTAATGCTGAAACATTCTATTTTAAATTGTCAAACAAGACAGGGATGAAAACCATGATAACCAACACAAAGTTGATATATTCAGATTCATTCTTCGAAGAAATGAATACTTTTGGATTTGATTATTGGGACAAAAATGTTGATTTGAAAAGTGTTTGGGGTACAAAAGAATAGGCAAGTACAGGGTTTAGAAGCTTTGTTTAGAGCTTGCATGATCCCAGAACAAATGATATTTTTAAATGACACTGTTCAACAAACCACCTGTCTTGGCCTAGCCAAAATCAAAGATTTAAATAAACCGTCTATTCCAAAGCCAACAATGTTTAGCAATAGCTCTGATACGGATGAAGAGATAGACGTAAACCATATATTAAACCAAAACAGAACACATCCTGATTGGAAACAATGGTTAATCTGGCCCACAGATACAAATAACTGTCAAGACAGATTCCTGAATAAAACACAGGGGTTCAAAATGACCAGGCCAGACCCTAGATATCCCCAAAGACATCACCCAGGGATAATAACAACCTACAGTGTGGGCAAATTATGCCTTCAGTGGCTACAAACTTCCACACTGCCTGAAATTAAGCAACACCTAACTTTACTTACTGATGGTGCTGACTTGCGTGATTTCATAATGGGACCACGCAAACAGCGTCAAAAGCGTTTCATAGCAGCCTCTGTATATGCAGCATACAATGAGGCCTGGAAGGTTAATCAAATTGAAACAGCAGAATGAATACGGGAAATTGACCGTATTAATTTGGAAAAATCACTTTCTGTAGTGGACAATGGGTTAATGACTCTGTCCTCCAGAATTTTTTCATTGGACAGCATTGTGTCTTCAGCAATCGATATATTATCGCAAGACTTACTATTATTACAACATGGTCAGTCACAATTGCGTTCTATTGTACAGCTTGGCTGGACGTTACAAAATCTGCGTTCAGGCTATGTGCCTTGGCGTTTAATCAACACAACGTCACTATTCCAAATCTTTAACCTTACTGATAGACAAATCTGTATGGCGCAAAAGGGTGCTGATTATACAATCTTGAGCATTGAAAAACTAGAAAGATTACCAATGACAATGTCAGAACGACCTGTCAGTGAATGGATAATCCACGGAATCATAAATATTCCAATCTCAACCTTCAGGTTTCAATACTGCCAAAAATATATACAGGCTGGCATGTACGAGAAATTGGGGAAGGGGTACCTTAAAACAACTTGGAACCTGCCCTATTCACATGCATGTGTCAGTAATAAAGGACAGAAAGTGTTTCTTAGTGGCAACAATTGTGCCATGTCACTAAGCGGCACGCTTCTGTGTAACGGAATTAGTTTGCATGGAGCCTGTGAAGGGAATTCATACAACCTTTCATGTCACCAGCAAGGCGCACCTGCAACTGAAATAGAACCATTCTTTCAAAGACTCTATAATGGGAGTTACATTCTTATTGTAGACCGCAAATGTTGTAGTCTTATGCCCGGGACTCCTTATCTAGTCACTACGACTGCGAAGGTCAAGTGCTGTGGACGTTCTTTGTTCCCCAGCTCCTTTCCAGACAGGGAGGCAAGGGCATGGCCCAGTTTGAAAATTACTTCTATTCGAATAGATACTTTAAGCAGAATGAAAACAGTGCTTCTTCAGACGCCTACAAGGCTCACGTCATCAAAAGAAACGTATGATCTACAAGTCGCAAGGACGACTGCAGAGATACATACATTATTATCGACTAATTCCCCCGTACATTTCGCGGAAATCCTGAGCGAAATCTTAAATATTTCTGATACCACTGGGGTCTCAAAGGTATTTAAGACAGTATTTTCGATGGCATTAACACCATTCAAAGCCATACTGGGTATTTTTCCAGATTTCGTCCATTCGATTTTTGGCGGACTTCCCCTGATCCTGGGACTAATTGCAGGAATCCTATTCTTAGTCCTTATTTTTCGTTATGGCAACCCATGTCACAGATCAAACTCTCGCGACAATGGAAGAAACAATCCTAGCCATTGGATACCGGGACCGGATATCAAAAATCCTGGGACTCTCCCGGCTTAGAGACCTGAACATGACTTGGTTTCTATCATTTCGACCAATGTGGCAAAGATGTGTTTTACCTGTATTGAGGTGTCTGCTATGCGGAGAAGAATGCGTGTTAGACACCTGTCTGACGCTACAATCGGATGCGCCAGTGGATGCAGATACATTGTTGGTTCCTACCAAGGTTCACGCTTTGTGCTGCCCTCAAAGGCTGCCAATCCTGATGACGGCATTCGTGGAATCTTCACCACTACGATTGAAGAGTAGTGAAGTTCAAGATGAAAGCAGCATCGATCAGGTACGACCTTCTGTCAGCAATGCGAATCAGAATGTCAATGGAGGCAATCATGCGCACGAATGCATGGTTACACCTATTTCCGACTTAGTGGAACTTTCCCATGAAGCTGTTGACAGTCTTTTCGAAAGCCTTAATGATATGATGTTCTCTCCAGAACAGAAATAGAGACTTTTGAGCAAGCTCGCACACGGCGTTCCCTGAATTCGGCCTTCAACTTTAAAAATAAAGTCACATGAACAATTTTTCCCACCAGTTCACGGACAACAATTTTTTAGCAGCCCCAAATTATTTTTTACAAAATTTTTGGGACACTTATCTTCTGCTTAAAGTAAGAAACTATTCCTAGAGAACTAAGATTTCTATTTTTAGATACTTTATAAACTTTAGTTGCCCGCTGGTATGTTCACAAATATTTTATTATGTGATGAAATGGTCTCGAACTTTCTTTCTGTATAGTCATATTAAGAGCCATTTCATGTGTATTTCTCATATACCAAATAAGCAATAATGTCTACAAATGTGTGTTTACCTTAGCGTTTAATTCATAGCTTAAGTGCATACAATATATATGACTGCAATTTTTCAGTATATTTGAAAATTTCAAAATGCATTTATGTATTTTGGGGTGGTGAGGTATACACTATACTCTATAGTATGTTGTACTATGTTATGTAAATGTATTTCGATTTATATAGCGCACAAATCACCCAGGGGTCTCAAGGCGCTTGCTTAGGGAACCCGTCCTGGTATTCCCCTGTGAGATACCCGGCAGGGTATTCACAAGGTGAAAGCCAGGCATCCCGCCGCGAGGGGCCGTGGCGGAGATTAAGCAAGCTATTGCCCAGAGTCGCAGAGTATGACCCCGTGAGTCGAGTAGGCACCGGAGCGAGAATTGTCAAGTCCGTGGAATTTTTTTTAGACCGAGACCCGCCGAGGCGGGGAATCGAACCCTGGTCCACGGCTGATCTCAGCTTCCGGGTCTGCCGCCTCTAACCACTGAGCCACGCTTCTTCTTCTATATGTTATACTATGCATAGATTAGTAAATATGACCATAGTTAGCGTGGAGTGGGTGTCATGTATTCCTATAGGTTCTGAATCGATCCCCCTATTCCTGACCCTATTCTGGTTAAACTAACTATCAAGTTAACTAACAGTCAGCCCATGAGGCAAGAAAAGCCCCCATGATGCAGATACCGTTATCTGACGCAGTCACACTACGGCACAGGAACGTGTTATCTGATTAGGTCATAACGCTTGAGATCTAATTAGACAAGCGACATTCCTCCAGCCCCTGATAAGGCATACGACGTTCTCATAACAAATCAAACCTATGACAACCTGGAAAATCTGTGCGGCCATTGTTTTGATTTCACAGAGAACTTCAGTAAAAGAATGTGCTAACGAGCAAGTCGTATGACATCTTTATTGACGTATCTATGTCCATCCTTACGTCAATCTCGGCACCTTTAAGGTATAAATATTGCCGATCTTGCCCTATGCAAACACACGCGTGGTGACGAGACGGAGCAGCCATACTTGCCGAAGCCCAGAAGCAGAGCAGACCCCGTTGGCAGCAGCCCCGCCTTCCTGACGCGCTGAGAGACGCGCTGCTATCTCCTACCGAGAGACCCAGCACCGGCGCTTTCGGGCAGCTTGTTTCCTTCCCAGTAAAGAATTGGCTTGGTAGTTTGGTCTGCCCTGTTCCCATGATGCACTGGCCAGGGCCAGACTAATTTGCATGTAGCCAGGTTCTGAACTGGGATGGTGCAGTGAGCTAAAAAACGGTGATGGATCAAGCCCTGATCTTTTGACTGGGTAGGAGTGTTCTGCTTAATTCAGATACTCTGTCCATCACCACCCCCCTTTTTGAAGCATTGTAAATGCGGCGCATCCATGGTGGCGGAGCCCTGACACACAATAACTGTCGCATCCCAGGTGATATGCAGGGATGCGCCAGTTATTGTAAATCTGCCCCGGCGTTTCCGAAGTGCAGCAGTGAGTGTCAGCTCTCAAGATCGCCATTGGAACACCACCGGCTGATCCGCTCTACCAAAAGGACATCGTTCAAAGAGCGACTAGACAACAACAACCACAACAGCAAGGAACTCTTCAGCATCGTCAAAGAGTTCTCCAACCCCAACGCCGGAAACAACGACATCACACCCTCGCAAGACCTCTGCGACTCACTCGCCACCTTCTTCCACCGCAAGATCGCCGACATACACAACAGCTTCGGCGCACAGACCACGTACCCAACCACTGAACCAACGCCCCCCACCACCACCCTCTGAAACTGGACCCCAGTCAACACCGAAGACACCACCCGCACGATGAACACCATCCACTCCGGATCACCAATTGACCCCTGCCCCCACCACGCCTTCAACAAAGCCAACTTCATCATCGCACCCCAACTCCGGGAGATCATCAACATCTCCTTCAACACCGCCACCTTCCCGGAGAGCTGGAAGCACGCCGAGCTCAGCGCCCTCCTGAAGAAACCAACAGCGGACCCCACCGACCTCAAGAACTTCCGCCCCATCTCGCTCCTCCCTTTTCCTGCCAAAGTCATCGAGAAGATCGTCAACAGACAGCTCACCGACTTCCTCGAGACAAACTGATCCCTCGACCCTTAGCAGTCCGGCTTCCGAGCCAACCACAGCACCGAGACCGCCCTCATCGCAGCCACCGACGACATCAGATCCCTGCTCGACAACGGGGAAACAGCGGCCCTCATCCTCCTGGACCTATCTGCGGCGTTCGACACTGTCTGTCACCGCACCCTAGTACAGCGCCTCAGCAACATCCGAATCCAAGGGAAGGCTCTGGAGTTGATCATCTCGTTCCTCGCCGGAAGAACCCAGAGAGTCCGCCTCCCCCCGTTCAGATCCGAGGCCACCGAAGTCCTCTGCGGCGTACCTCAAGGATCCTCACTCAGCCCCACCCCCTTCAACGTCTACATGAGCCACCTTGCAGCCATCGCACGCCAACACAACCTCAACATCATCTCCTACGCCGACGACACCCAGCTGATCCTCTCCCTCACCAACGACCCCGCCACCGCCAGAACCAGCCTTCATGAAGGGATGAAAGACGTCGCCGATTGGATGAAGAACAGCCGCCTGAAACTGAACTCAGACAAGACGGAAGTCCTCATCCTGGGATCATCGCCCGCCACCTGGGACGACTCCTGGTGGCTCCCTACCCTGGGCACCACCCCCAAGCCAACGGACCACACACGAAACCTGGGCTTCATCCTGGACTCCTCCCTCTCGAAGACCAGACAAGTCAACGCCGTATCATCATCATGCTTCAACACCCTGCGCATGCTCCGCAAGATCTTCCGATGGATCCCCACTGAAACCAGGAAGACAGTCACCCAGGCACTCGTCACCAGCTGACTGGACTACGGAAACACCCTCTACGCGGGAACAACCGCCAAACTACAGAAAAGACTCCAGCGCATACAGAACGCCTCCGCACGACTCATCCTGGACATCCCTTGCCACAGCCACATCTCGACCCACCTGAGAGACCTGCACTGGCTCCCCGTCAACAAGAGGATCACGTTCACACTCCTCACCCACGCACACAAGGCTCTCCACGACATGGGCCCGAAGTACCTCAAAAGCCGCCTCACTTTATACACACCCACCCGACAGCTACGATCGGCCAGCCTCACCCCCGCCGCCGTACCACGCATCCGCAGAACCACCGCTGGAGTAAGATCCTTCTCCTACCAGGCGGCCAAGACTTGGAGCTCCCTCCCCACCCACCTACGGCTGACCCAGGACCACCTCTCCTTCAGAAAGCAACTCAAGACCTGGCTTTTCGAGCAGTAACGGACCCCTCCCCCCAGCACCTTGAGACCCTTCAGGGTGAGTAGCGCGCTATACAAATCACTGATTGATTGATTCTCTTCGGAGCTGATAGGGGTCCAGGAGCTTAGGGTAGTGGTGGGGGCTTCTGGTTCGGTGGTAGGAGGCGGGGGTTGGGGTCCGAAGCTGTAGTGTAGATCTGCGATCTTTCGGTGGAAGAACGCGGCGAGGGAGTTGCAGAGTTCTTGTGTAGGCTGGAGGAGAAGACGGGGTTAAGCGTGTGGCCGGCGTAGTGGGTGGTGGTGTCCACCAGTTGCTTGAGTCCGAGGTTGGCGAAGTTGTCCAGCAGGGCAGTGGTGTTGCAGTCCTTGTTGTTCTCCAGGTGGAAGTTGAGGTCCCCTAGGAGGATTTAGTCAGAGGAGGCGAGGGCGTGCGGGCTCATGAAGTCTGCGATGTCTTCGCTGAATTGTGTGCATGGTCCTGGGGGTCTGTAGATGAGGGTACCTCTGAGGGTGGTCTTCGGGTCGGTGTGTATCTGGAAGTGGAGGTGCTCGGCGGCGGTGAAGGTGTAGTCGGAGTTGGTCGTGAGGCGGATGGTGTTCTTGTGGACGATGGCAATGCCTCCTCCGGTCTGGTTGACGCGGTCCCTCCGGGTGATCTTGTATCCGTCCGGGATGGCTATGGCGATGTCGGGCGCTGAGGAGGCGTTCATCCAGGTTTCCGTGAGGAAGGCGACGTCTGGTGAGGTTGTGTCGAGGAGGTTCCAGAGTTCGACGGCGTGTCTGTGGACGGAGCGGGTGTTGAGCAGGATGCACTTGAGGTGGTTGTTGCTGGTGCCTGGCCTTTTGGGTGCGGTGCAGGTCCGGAGGCAGATGAACTTGCAGGCTTGGCAGGTGAAGGGTCCGTGGGTGCGTTTCGGGGTGGCTTGATAGCAGGCGGGGTTCCGGTCGGGTTTGAGTGCGTGGAGGGTGGCGGCGTCGTAAGTCCGTCGTGTGGGCTGGCATCGATGAGGGCCAGGGGTCCTGGCGCTGGGCGCGGTGCAGGCGCGGGCGGGCGTAGACGGGATTGCCTTTGGCGCGCCTTTGCCACGCAATCGGAGCGCCCGCTGCGCGTACGCGTGGACTCTGCCATAAATGAAGAGTGGGAGGGAGGAGGGAGGGGGGGGCAGCTGGGAGGCTGGCGCGTGGTGGCGAATGGGAAGGGGGGAGGGTACAGCGAGAAAAGGGGGGCGGGCCGCAGGGGAGCAGCGTCAGGGATCGGGAAGCGGGAAAAAGCAGAAAACGGTGAAACACAAGCGGAGAAAAGGCAAAAACACAAGTGGAAAAAGGCAAGGACACAAGTCAGGGGCACCACACAGGGTAGGAAACAATATGGAGAGCTGGCACAGAGAAAGAGGGAGAAGCTGGAGAGGCAGGAGTCACGGCCTCAGGGGCAGAGGCGGGCAGGTGGTGATGCGAGGGGGACCGAGCGCACTCAGGGAGAGCCACGCGGCGGGTGGAGCGACCGTCTCTGACGCGTTCAGGTCAGGTCACTGCTCCCCGTCGCGTGGGAGCACCCTAAATAGTCAGTGGGAGGGAGGAGCAGCTGGGAGGCGGGAGCAGGGTGGCGAATGGAAGGGGAAAGGGTACAGCGAGAAAAGGGGGGCGGGGCCACAGGAGAGCAGCGGCAGGGAACGGGGAGCGGGAAAAAGCGGAAAACGGTGAAACACAAGCAGAGAAAAGGCAAAAACACAAGTGAAAAAAGGCAAGGACACAAGTCAGGGGCACCACACAGGGGAGGAATATGGAGAGCTGGCACAGAGAAAGAGGGAGAAGCCAGAGAGGCATGAGTCACGGCCTCAGGGGCAGCGGCGGGCAGGCGGTGGTAGCGAGGGGCACCGAGCGCACTCAGGGAGAGCCACGCGGCGGGTGGAGTGACCGTCTCTGACGAGGTCAGGTCAGCATCATGAACTCCATCCACTCCGGCTCCCCCTTGGACCTTTGCCCCCATCACATCTTCAAAAAAGCCGATACCATCATCGCTCCCCATCTCCGGAACATCATCAACAGCTCGTTCGCATCAGCCACCTTCCCCGAGAGCTGGAAACACGCAGAAATCAACGCCCTCCTGAAAACACCCACGGCAGACCTCAATGACCTGAAGAACTTTCGCCCCATCTCTCTTCTTCCCTTCCCGGCCAAGGTCATAGAGAAGACCGTCAACAAACAGCTGACCGCTTTCCTCGAAGCTAACAACTCGCTCGACCCATCCCAGTCTGGATTTCGAGCCAACCACAGCACAGAAACCGCCCTCATCGCAGTCACCAACGACATCAGGACCCTGATGGACAACGGAGGAACAACCGCCCTCATCCTCCTGGACCTCTCGGCAGCCTTCGATACTGTGTGCCACCGCACCCTAATAACCGGCCTCTGCACCACTGGAATCCTTGGAAAAGCCCGGGACTGGGTCATCTCGTTCCTCTCCGACAGAACCCAGAGAGTCCGCCTCCCTCCCTTCCGCTCAGAACCCACTGAGATCATCTGCGGCGTACCCCAAGGTTCGTCGCTCAGCCCAACCCTCTTCAATATCTAAATGAGCCCCCTCGCCGCCATCGCACGCAAACACAACATCAACATCATCTCCTACGCCGACGACAGCTGATACTCTCCCTCACCAAAGACCCAGCCACGGCCAAAACCAACCTTCAGGAAGGCATGAAAGACGTTGCGGAATGGATGAAGCTCAGCCACCTTAAACTGAACTCAGACAAGACGGAGGTCCTCATCCTCGGACAAACCCCTTCTGCCTGGGACGACTCCTGGTGGCCCATGGCGCTGGGCACCGCACCGACCCCCTCTGACCATGCACGCAACCTTAGGTTCATCCTGGACCCCCTCCTCAAGATGACCAAGCAAGTCAACGCCGTCTCGTCATCATGCTTCAACATCCTACGCATGCTCCGTAAGATCTTCCGGTGGATCCACGCCAAAACCAGAAAGATGGTCACACATGCCCTCGTCACAAGTCGACTGGACTACGGAAACACCCTATATGCAGGAACTACCGCCAAACTTCAGAAACGACTACAACGCATTCAGAACGCCTCCGCACGCCTCATCCTCGACATTCCTCGCCACAGTCACGTATCCGCCCACATGAAACACCTGCACTGGCTCCCCATCAACAAGAGGATCACCTTCAGGCTCCTCAACCACGCACACAAAACACTCCACAACAGGGGGCCCGAATACCTCAACAGCCGCCTCTCGTTCTACAGGCCCGCCCGTCAACTCCGCTCAGCCAGCCTCGTCCTCGCCACCGTCCCACAGATCCGCAGAACCACCGCCGGAGGAAGATCTTTCTCCTACTTGGCGGCCAAAACGTGGAACTCCCTCCCCACATGCCTCAGAACTACCCAGGACCATCTCGCCTTCAGGAAACGCCTCAAGACCTGGCTCTTCGAGCAGCAGTAACCCCCCTCCTCCAGCGCCTTGAGACCCTCTCGGGTGAGTAGCCCGCTCTATAAATGACCTGATTGATTGATTGGGTTATTTGTTCTGGGCTGCTACCGGTCAGATTTCATCCAGTATTTTGATTTACTGATCCGTAAAAAATAAGCAAAATCAATTAAGGGGCATAGGGGCACATTCACAAGACCTTAACACCGGCGTAGCATCCATTTTCTTACCATATCACAGTGTTTTTAATCGCCTTATTTACAAAGTGCCGCTAACTGCAGTTAGCGGCACTTTCTACAGTGTAAACGTTAACTTCAAGATTGCCACTTCTGTTAGTGGGACTTAACGAAAATGAGATGCAAGGTAGGTGTACTCATTAAAAAACTGCTGCTAAGCTAACCGCACTTCGTGATATTTACAATAAAATTTCCATCTGGCGCTAACCCCCCAAAACTGCAGCTAAGTCCAGTTGGAGGCAGAAAATAGCTGGTCTTAAAATTGGTGTAAACACTTGGGCAGGAATGTACACTATCAATAAGCTAGGACGCATTCCGGGGCCTCATTTATGAAAAGTGTTGTATCGCTGCGACAAAACAGTGGTGTTGGGCTTGGTCCGGATCTGGAAGTGGAGGTGTTCCATGGTCGCCGTTGGGTCATAGAGTGCATGGTCAGTCAGAGTGGGCTTTTGTAGACAACTTCAATGCCTCCTCCTGGGCGGTCGGGGTGGTCCATGCAGATGATGTTGTAGCCATTGGGGATGGCGATTGCGATGTCCGATCTGGAGGAGAGGTTGGTCCAGGTTTACCTGAAGTAGACGATGTTTGAAGAGTTGACATTGAGGAGGTACCAGATTTCTGGGGCATGTTTGTGGAGGGACCACACATTGAGGAGGATGTAGTTGGGCTGCTCAGTTACGCTGTTCTGCTGGGCGGTGAGAGACCCAGGTGTGTTGATGTGGCAGAAGGTGTGTTTTCAGTTTTGGCAGGCGAAGGGTTCAAGGGTATTCTACGGTGATGCTAGATGGCCAGCGGCTTGGCGTACAGGGTTGAAGGCGAGGAGGGTGCTGGCGTAATAGCAGTGTAGTGTCCGGGAGGTAGGGTCCCTGGCCCTGGAGGCGGTCTATGCACGGACAGCACGGACGAACTTGCCTTTGGTGCGCATTCAGCGCACCAGTGGCACACCCTCTACACATGTCCGCACAGCAGCTGCCATTAAGTAGTGCTGCGGGGGGGCTGAACAGCTGGGAGGTGGGAAACATTGAGGTAACGGGTTTTTAGGAACCCGCTGGTGTCAGGGGATAACACCCGATGACGTCTGAGTTCTCCCTTGTTCCGGACCACAGAAACACGGAGTCTTCTAGTCGCAGTCAAAGATCAAGTTTTATTGGTAGCTACCAAGTAACATGTGTCCCAGAAGTACACCACACGGAGAGTAGGTTCTTGGGAGACTGTTCGTTTTTACAGAACCAGCCGTCTCCTTATATACAAAACATATGGCTTCAAGCAAGAATTCTTGAGTTTATGGTATGGCAACACACATATTTCTACAACAATACAAAGAGTGAAGTCATGTAAGCAAGCCCATATTTTAGATGTCCAGTTCGTTGATAGATTACCCAGTTAGATCGGGAACTCCCATCAGATATCGATGAAACACCAATAAAGGAAGGTACAACCCAGCCATAAAACTGGCCATAAACAAGATACGTGGACAGGTGCATGTTTGTAGAAAGCATGGTCTGTATGTAGTGAATGGTTTGTGGAATGTTATGCGTAGATGCTATCGTATTCGGCCACTGGGCGAGGGGCTGCCTAAACAGGTTTGGCGGAAGACAGTGGAGTCAGTTGGGACAGGTCAGGGGAAAGTCACGAAAGGTGGACGTGTCTATTTGGATCAAGCTCGACCTTTAATTGACTTATCATGAGGGCAAGATGCAAGATGGATGCCGTTCACAAAATGGAGTTTAAGGGATGGGACGGAAACTGTGATTTAGGGGTGTTGGCAACCCTCGATTGTAACGCAAATACATAGGAATGATGTCCTAATCATTATCGGTTCGTAGACACAAAAATCGTCTCGGTACGTTGAGGTTTTGTGACACGGGTATTGGACCTCGATATCGGGAGAACAACAGGGTCCGGATTTTGTGAACCACAGACCCTCCTTTTGCCCTCATATAAGGCAATAACTCATGCTAATCTGAGTCCAAATCGGTATGAAGAAATTCGTGGAGATGTTGCTGTAGCATCATTCTGTTACTCAGCTCGTCCTGCGACACAGGCTTCCGTACACACGAGGTAGCACAGAGGCCACATAGTGCAGGAGCACACTGTATACACAAGCAAAACATGAACAGAAGTACCAAGATCATCCCAATGAAAATCAAAGTTTTCCATCCCCAGGCAGTGATCAGCTCCCAGAACCACCCCAGCAGGGACCAATCCCCTTTCTCAATGTGAAGGGAACCAGATATTTCGTGTAATTTGGAGATGGCCTGGTATACTGTCGGTGCGTTATCAGGGATGAAAATGCAACAACTGGATTGGATGACTCTACACACACCACCACGATCGGCGAGTATAATGTCTAAGGCAATTCGGTTCTGAAGGGTCATAAGTCGATCCGACTGAAGCTCTGTTGTCAAATTGCCAAGGGCTCCGGCCGTAGTAATCACGGCGGATTCAACTATCCGTGCTAACTGGCGAATATTCCTGCTGTTCACCATAGGCCCCCAAAATGGCAGAAAACCCGTTGCGAAGTCAGCGAATTCCTGACCCGTGGTGTCGTCTTTACTCACGACACCTCTAGCTGTCCTTGTCCGATGGTAATCTGCTCGGGCCGTGTAGGTAGGAGGCAGCAGAAATGAAATAAAACATGTACCTGAGAAATCAGGGGGCAACCACGTGTAGGCTTGGTCGTGGCAAACGAAATACGTGCCTTTGGCTGCCAAGAGTATCGGGGAAGTTCGGGAAGCAAATACATATGTTTCCGTGCAAATGCTCTTTCCTAACTGTGCTGTGGGGTTCCTACCAATACCCTGTAAGCATAAATGACCTCGGTGGGGAACTATCCAAACTGGGCGAGATTTCTGTGCTGCCTGGCTCTTGACCAGGTAAACCCCATGTTTAGTCACGTTTCGACGGGTGTACGGACTCAGTTCATCTTTGGGCATTGTCAGATATGTGTCGATATCCCTACTCATGTTCCTTATCCCTGCAATTAGTGCCTTGTTACTGGAATCGCTCGCAGCGGAACGGTCGGGTATGGTTCTAGGGCGAATAAGAACATGGTCTGGAAAGCCCAGAGAGAACCATAGGAGCTGAATGGCAAAATGAAGTATGGGATACCCTTATCGGTTGTGTGTGGCATAAGTCCGCATATCCAACAGTTTGACGTGTTCATTATGGACTGGTGTTGGTGTAGAAGCTGGATGAAAGAGTTGTTTACAAATTCGAGTCTCCGGGCAGACTCGTGTTCAGGTAAAGGGTGAAAGTAGTGTGGAGAAATAGTGGGAGGAGGTTGTGGCCGGGTGTCATTCGAAAAGGTAACTTTAAAAACGAATAGTGTATAACTAGTAAAAAACACAAGTATGCTACATAACATTAAAACACATAGTATCAGGAATCTTCTTCTGGACAGTATCGTGCATAACTGTTTTCTGAAGTTCGTGAGCCTGACAGGTCTCTCTACCCTTGGAAACTCCATCCTCTAGTTGCTGCCCGCGGTGGTTGATTGATTCTCCCAGGGAGCGCGCTCTGCTCAGTCCGGGGTAACTCCCGTGGACCAATCAGAACCGTGGACCTAGAACTTCCCAGTTGCACTCCCCAGACTTCAACCGCGACCCTAGCAGCAGAACCGGATGGCGGTTCGAAAAATCAAAAATGAGCTAGTTCCCTTGGGACGAGAGAGCTGAAAATCCAAAAATAGTTCTTAGGGGAAAAAGGAAATTACATTAGATCAAACTTTTATTAGTTCTTTTGCCTAGACCGTAGGTTGTATCATCGTTTCCCAGGTACGGTGTGATCTTCAAACAGCGTTTCAGGTTCAGTAGTGTCCAATTGCATAGATGGTGACACAAGTCCTTGCAAAATATGATCACTCTCCTTTTCGGTACTAGTTTCTTTCAAACGGGCATCGCTGAAAGGGATGAAGCGAGGTACGGATTCTGTCTCAGAGTCGGCAAGTCCTTTGTTGACCCACCGGTCGTATGGAAGGGGTAGAGGGACCCGTTTGCAGTGGGTCCCATGTACCCAGTTCTTCTTGCCTTCAACCCGAACAGCAGATCTTGTTGAAAGTAGTACTAGGTGCGGTCCGGTCCACCTCGGTTGTCCGTTGTTGGTGCGCTGAAAATTCCGCAACAAAACCCACGAACCGGGTTCGATGAGGTGACCTGGATCGTCAGAGGCTGGTGGAGAAGAACTGTGAACCTGTTGGTGTAAAACACGCAATTTAGTTGTCAATTCGCACAAATAGTCAAGCAGTACGGGGTGTTCTATCTCGCTTAGTTTCTTGGGTCTTGGCACGCCCCAGACGTTGGCTGGGCGGCCAAACACAATCTCGTGGGGGCTAAGTCCTAACCTGGAGTGGACAGTCGTCCTGGTTGACAAAAGTGCTAGAGGCAGGGCGTCAGGCCATTTAAGACCTGTACTGGCTTGGATCTTGGCTAGTTTGAGTTTTAGAGTGCCATTGTAGCACTCTACTAATCCAGCCGATTGGGGGTGATTTGCAGCGTGGAATTTTTGGTGTATGCCTAGACACTCACACACTCTCTTCATCACGCATCCTACGAATTCACTTCCGTTATCACTCCAGATGATTCTAGGCATACCGAACCTAGGGAAGAACTCTTTGACAAGGGCTTTGGCAGTTGATAAGGCGGTATTGTCCTTAAGGGGGTAAGCTTCCACCCACCTTGAAAAGGCGCAAACAACAACGAGAACGTACTTCAGATTGTTGCACCTCTCCATGTGGATGAAATCGAGCTGCAAAACCTCGAACGGGTACGTTGGAGGCGCAAAATGACCAGCTGGAGTTGGGGTTCCCCTACCGGGATTGTACTTCAAACATACCATACACTTTTCGACCACTTTCTTTGCACATTTTGGGATATTGCTATTCTGCCATACTGGGGCCAATAGTTTACATATTCCTCTCGAACTGATGTGTGCCATTCCGTGAGCCATCGTTACTACTGCAAGTACGTATGCATTAGGTAATAACCATCGCTGGTGTTCCGATAATTCGACCCAACAATCATTCGCATCCAATCTACCTGTGCTTCCTCTCCATTCATTCATCTCGTTCTCAGTGGCCTCGGCTTGTATCGATTTTACGCTTTCAATGGTGTCCTCACACATTCCCACATCAGCAATCCATCTAGCGGGACCCATGACATACATCCTACTCATTGTGTTCCTTGCAGTTTCTTTCGCAACCTCATCTGCCAATGCATTCCCACGGCCAACATCATCCTGAATCTTTTTGTGTGCACTGCATTTTATAATGGCGACTTGTAGGGGCAAGGTGAGTGACTCAAGGAGCTCATTGACTAGCTGGCCATGTTGTATCTTTGCACCATGGGACGTAAGGAACCCACGTTCACGCCATAATCTCCCAAAACTGTGAGCCACACCAAAGGCATATTGGCTGTCAGTGTACACATTCACTCGCTTTCCTTTCGCCAGCACACATGCTCTAGTAAGCGCTATCAACTCTGCAGCTTGTGCAGCACTGTGGGAAATGCGTGCAGTCTCTACAATGGTGTGTAACGTCGTTACGGCATATGCTGTAGTCGTATCACCATTCGGCAACTTGAAACATGAACCATCAACCCATAGAGTATCATTGCATTCGGGAAGGGGAGTGTCTTGTAAGTCTACTCTCCCTTTTGTCTCTTCCTCGGTCCTGAAACAGCAGTCATGTTTGTCAATCTTGTCTGTCTCTGTTGGGATGGGTAATAACGTAGCGGGGTTGAGTGTATCACACCTCTTTATATGGATGTGACTTGCTAGCAGGGTAAGTTCGTAACTGGATAGTCGAGCGCTAGTAAGGTGTTGTGTCTTTGTCCTATTTAGCAAAATGTCTACTGCATGCGGAACCATAACGATCAAAGTGTTATTCATGACTAATCCAGCAGACTGTCGAATGCAGACAGCTGCTGCAGCTGTTGCTCTTAGACAACTTGGCAGTGCCACTGGATCCAGAGTTGCCGAAAAATACGCGCATGGGCGCTGTTTGTCCCCAAAGAGTTGCATTAAGACTGATAATGCACAACCTTCTTTTTCGTGGACATACAATGTAAAAGGCTTACTGTAGTTGGGGTTTCCCAACACAGGAGCCGAACACAATGCATCGCGCAACTCGTGGAAACTCGTCTGACAATCTTCAGACCAAGGCATAGGATTAGGCGTGTCTTTGCGGAGTAGTGACAGTAAGGGTTTGGCTAGTAGTGAGAAATTCGGTATCCATTGTCTACAGTACGATGTAATGCCCAAAAAAGCTCGAACACCTCTCTGTGTCCTTGGGGCACTTAGTTCTGTGATTGCCTGTATTCTTTCTGGTGTCAGTCTCCTTCCCTCCTTCGATAAGATGTGACCTAGGTAGGTTACTTCTTGTCGACAAAATTGCAGTTTTGAAAGGGAGACTTTGTGCTTCATGTCACATAGGTGACATAATAGCGACAACGTAGCTTCCTTGCAAATCTCTTCAGTGTCTGCAGCGATCAGTAGATCGTCTACGTACTGAATCAATGTTGACCCATCTGGCAGTACAATTGTGTCTAGTTGTGTTTTCAGAGCCTGACTGAATATTGATGGGCTTTCGCAGTAGCCTTGAGGAGCGCATTTGAAGCGGAAGCTTCGTCCACCTAAATTGAAGCCGAAAAGGTCTCTACTCTCTTCGGCGATCGGGACGCTGAAGAAAGCGTTCTTCAGGTCAATCACCGAGAACCAAGCTGCTGAAGCTGGAACCATTGTCAATAAAGCAGTAATGTCGGGGACGACTGGAAACTGCGGTATAACTACCTTATTTACTTCTCGGAGGTCGATAACAAACCTATACACAGGGGGCTGTGAAGGATCAGTACGTTTCAAGACCGGTAAAACTGGACTGTTACAAACGTTTCCTGTTGTTTCTTCGATAACATCTTTATCGATCAAATCATAAATGATCGTTAATAATGCCTTCTCGCATTCGTTAGATATTTTGTATTGGGGAATACGTGGCAATCTGACGTTGGCCTTCAAAGTTATGACATACGGTGCTATCTCTAAACGACCTACATCGTTGGAACCATTAGCCCACAGTATATCCGGAAGTGATGACAATTCGGTTGGGATACCTTCTTTTGACAAGTACATTGGAGAAATGACTTTTTTCCCTAAAGTAAGCTGTACTCCCGAGGGAGAACAGTACAAAGTCGCGTACAACCTTTTTAGCAAATCCAATCCTAACAAATTTTCACCGCAACCTGTTGTAAGAATGAGGGGTGCTTCTAATTCACAGGGGCCAACAGAAAGGGAAACAGAACTAGAGATCGGGTTTCTAACAGGGGCGCCAGAGAAGCCTACTGAGACATTCATTTCGCCAGACAAAGGTGCGCCAGGAAGTTTTGAGTGCATAATAGAACTTTTTGTAGCACCAGTATCCAGCAGAAATGGCTCTGACACTCCTGAGGTAATTACCTCGACATAAGGTCCATCCTGATCTACTGGAACTGAAACAACTCCCTCTCTTTGTCCATGGCTGTCCTAGCGATCGTTACCCTCATTGTCGTGTTCGGTGTAATAGTCGTCAGCATAGTACTGAGCTGACTTGGACGATGGATTTCTCTGTTGATCAAAGCTATTCATGGATTTCTGAGGCGGAAAAGAAGTTATATTCTGAGTGAAATTTCTACGGCCTCTACCTCTAGAGGCATGCTGAACACCTCTTCCCCTTACACCTTGGGCACCGTTTAAACGTCGTGCAAGAGCCGGACAATTACCTTTAAAATGACCCTCTTCTTTGCAATACGCACATTGATTCGGGCCATACGTAGGACGCTGATGGGAAAGCTCGTTTCCTTGCGCGTCTCTAGAGTACTGCTGATTCTGTTGATAATTGGGCTGGCTAGCCATACGAGGCGGATAGGCCTGTTGGAGAAGAACTTTAGTTTTCAAATCTTTCGTCTTTTTGTCTGCCTTGTCTAACTCGTCTTTACGCCTATTTTCATAGTACTGGGCTGTTGCTAGAATCTGCGCTGACGTAGAGACAGCCCAAGCACTTTCTGAGTCTTTTAGTTTAGCACACAATTCAGGAAGCAAATTGTGTACAAACTTGTCTACAAACAGTCTTTGGCCACCCTCGGTAGCCATATCCTGACCACTATGGTCAGTGAAAGTTTCCTCAAATCTCGTGAAGAAGTCAGACACATTCTCGTCTTTCTTCTGCTTGCACGCGGATAGCTTGTCCCAGTTTACACGTACATCAGGCATAATTGTCTTCATGTACGCAATAAATCTACCAGGAAGTTCAGCTATTAACGGCTCAGGCTTGAAACCACCGATTTGTCTAGCATCTGTAGTCGCAATGTTCGCCCATGAGTCACCTAATTCTTGGTCATGATCCGTATGACGTATCTTACTCCATAAAGGATGTGGAACAACGTTCCCAAACAACATGTCTATATCCGCTAAATTCATTATACATGAGCTTGCAGTTTGGGACAACTCCTTATAATACCCAGTCGGGTTTTTACGGGGATCGGGTAGTGTCTGTTTGAGTGCTAAAACTTCGGATCTTTTCCAGGGGACATGTACCCATACACGTTGGAAATGAGGCAGAACCGGTGGAACTGCGTTTGCGTCACCTTCCCTCCAAACCGGAGGAACCTCTCTCATGGGGTACTGTCTCGCTCTTTTCCTACTAGACGTACCACTGTCAGAGGATGACCCAGAATTACCACCCGTACTTCGATGTGATAATAATATCTCAACTGCTTTTTCAACATCGGGACCAACTATCATACCCTCCCCAAATTTAAATCGCGCACTACACAACTCCTGCAGGTTGCTCTTCTGACCATTATCTTCCAAATCCTCACACAGGAAAACACACATCTGCTCAAAGACGTATCTTTGCGTTGGTTCATCCCATTGACGGAAGACGTTCATGACAGACTCCACATCATATCTTGCTGTATCCATAGCCCAATTTTGTGCTAACTTATTCAATGACTCCCTTTCCTGATAATCAGGCATTTGGCTTCGTAATTGTCTTCGTTCCGTGTTAGGGGTCGTTTTAGGCGACCGAAAAAGTGGTGAAGGAAAGTTAGTAACAATGCTGGCCATTTTATGCCAGACGGAAGGTGAAAGTGGAGGAATAACTGGTAGTAGAACAGAGTCACGCAAAGCAGAACTAGAAATGTTCGTAGAACGAGTATCAGAGAGACTAGAAGGTGCGCTAGGCGAAATTTTAGAAGGAACGGTAGGAGAAGTAGATGTGATCGGTGAGCCTTGAGGAGGCTGTGCCAAAGAAACAGGAGCCAGCTGAAGAGTAGCTGGTGTGTGCGGTAAAGGAGCCTGTATAACAGCTACCAGAGGTGCAACTAAAGGTTGCGGAGGTGCTGTGGCATTTTGTGCATAGGGTGGCGGAGAATTTAATAGGTGGGACATTAATGGATCTTTCTCGGATCCTTCCTTTTGACCTTTTTCTCTATTTGGCAGCATCGGGTAACATTTATCTATCGCTAGTTTCTTGCTCCTAAGCATCTGTTCGCTCTCCTGCTCTTCCTCGTTATCTCTGTATGCAACGGCAGCTTGCACCATCGACATACCTCTTTTATTCTTTTTTGCTAATCTTATTTCTTTCTGTTTGGCTTCTTTGCGCCATAAGCGGAAAGAGTCAAACATCGCCTGCCGGGCTTTCTTCTTGAACAATTTGACCTCTAAGTTATCTAATATTTCTTGGTCGAAACTACCATATTGGGGCCATTTTAAAACACCATCCTTGCGGGTGTATTTTATCCATACCTCGTTATATGTTATAGGACCTACGCCGTGCTTTATATAGAGTTCATACGTTGGAGTTCCAATTGGAGGAACCGGACAAGAATCCTCTAATCGGGAGTCCTTACTATAACCAAGACAAAACAAGTTTCCAAGTTTGCTAAAACCAGGCATCTTCGCTCACTAGTCTAGCTTCAAACTTCAAAGGATTATCTGTTACGATATTTCTCGTGAATACACGAGTCCTTCGGCTTTGGGGCTTGCAAGTACCAAATCAAAGCGTATCTCAAGGATACCAAAAACTAAGGACAAACTAAGGACTGGGAGACGCTCCACTTATACTTAACTGAAGTATTTGAAGATCTGTGACGTCGCTAGAAGACTCGTCTATCGTTTCGCTCTACCAAGGATCACTGGGTCCAAAACAAGGCGATAGTCAGGGCAGCAGTCCTTCGTAGCCGTCGGGACGTGGGGAACCTCGCAGCAAAGACCTTCGGAACCACGTCGACATACAGGGGTCGCTGAAGTGGCTGGCCGTCCTCCGGAATTTTCACACGAAGCTCCTCACGAACATCTGGCTTGGACCGTCACCGCTTGATATCGCCCCGAGTTGGGCGCCAACTGAGGTAACAGGTTTTTAGGAACCCGCTGGTTTCAGGGGATAACACCCGATGACCTCTGAGTTCTCCCTTGTTCCGGACCACAGAAACACGGAGTCTTCTAGTCGCAGTCAAAGATCAAGTTTTATTGGTAGCTACCAAGTAACACGTGTCCCAGAAGTACACCACACGGAGAGTAGGTTCTTGGGAGACTGTTCGTTTTTACAGAACCAGCCGTCTCCTTATATACAAAACATATGGCTTCAAGCAAGAATTCTTGAGTTTATGGTATGGCAACACACATATTTCTACAACAATACAAAGAGCGAAGTCATGTAAGCAAGCCCATATTTTAGATGTCCAGTTCGTTGATAGATTACCCAGTTAGATCGGGAACTCCCATCAGATATCGATGAAACACCAATAAAGGAAGGTACAACCCAGCCATAAAACTGGCCATAAACAAGATACGTGGACAGGTGCATGTTTGTAGAAAGCATGGTCTGTATGTAGTGAATGGTTTGTGGAATGTTATGCGTAGATGCTATCGTATTCGGCCACTGGGCGAGGGGCTGCCTAAACAGGTTTGGCGGAAGACAGTGGAGTCAGTTGGGACAGGTCAGGGGAAAGTCACGAAAGGTGGACGTGTCTATTTGGATCAAGCTCGACCTTTAATTGACTTATCATGAGGGCAAGATGCAAGATGGATGCCGTTCACAAAATGGAGTTTAAGGGATGGGACGGAAACTGTGATTTAGGGGTGTTGGCAACCCTCGATTGTAACGCAAATACATAGGAATGATGTCCTAATCATTATCGGTTCGTAGACACAAAAATCGTCTCGGTACGTTGAGGTTTTGTGACACGGGTATTGGACCTCGATATCGGGAGAACAACAGGGTCCGGATTTTGAGAACCACAACATGGGAAAGGACCCTCAAGGGGGATGCGGGGGATTGCAGCATCAATGAGGGAGAGACAGGGGAAAAGGAACTGTACAAAAGCACATAAAAGACAAATCCAAACAAAGCAAAGAAAAAAGAAGAACAAAGCCAAAGGTAGAGAGCAATGGAGAAGAGCAGAAAGAGGGATAGGAACAGCAGAAAAGAGGGACAGGAGGGAAGTTAAGCAGCAGAGCAGTGACGCTCTACCAATGGACCAGCAATGATGAGGCGCAGGCAGGAGCATGCGGGGGAAGGAGGGCCTCGAACACCTGACCTCCGGGTCAGAGGATCCAGCAGCAGCAGATACCAGATAGGACAGCAGCAGCAGCTACCAGACGATGCTGTACTGTGGGAAGAGCAAGTCCACTAAGGGATAGTCCCCCGTACACCCAAAAGCTTACTACCAGGGCGCAAGGAAAGGCAGCCCCACCTGGTTACCTATTCCGGTCTAACAGTGGCGACCAGATTCCATGTTCCCCAGTTCCTTAGCAAGTAACTGCTGATCAAGCTCATACCCAAGGGCCTGGGGCAGAACCGGCTTCTGTGACACTGGCACACGCTGCAACAATGGTCGATCCCAGCAACTTGAGCCATTTAGTAGAGTCTACCACCAGACTTCTGCGGTGTCTTCAACAATGCGCATCCTCTGCAGTCCAGGTATTGCTCAGAGCACAGTGTGCACCACCTACAGGTGCTAGGCCTGGGCCTGACACAACCCCCGGGCCTCCTCCGCTCCCTACCCACCTTTACTTTACCTGGACATCGACACCGGGGCTCAATCTACAGCGCACTCCCTCTGAATCTGGGACTCAGCCAGCTGGAATTTCACAAGCTTGGGTACAGCAGTTGCCGCCAAGTCTGCTGGAGAACCTCCCGATGTAGGTGCTGTAACAGGGCACCCTTAGGCATGAAGGGGCAGATTTATGAAGGGCTTGCGCCGCCGGTGCGTCACTTTTTCCCATGTTAAAAATGACGCACCCGCGGCGCAAGGCCTTCATAAATCTGCCCCGAAGTTGCAGCGCTCCTCCCACAAGAGTCTGGCAGAGCTCAGGGGCCTCACCCTCCACAGCGTCCGTGCAGAGGCACATCCTCCGGCCTGTGGTGCACAGAGGTGCGGCCCACCATTAGCAATCTCCTGCATGCACCCCGGTGTAGAGGTTGCATGTGTTTTGCAAAGCAGACCTTCCTAAGTCAGTGTGAGCAGGAGAACCTCTACCGATCTCAGCTTCAAGGGGTGCCTGGCGGTCTTCTCACACAGATCATCAATGTGTCTCTATGCAACCTGCCAGATTTCACCATCAGCTAAGGGCGATCGCCGATGCTTCAATTTCTACCGCCACAACCCAAAGGCTTGGTCCTGACACGGCCAGCCTCCACCATCAGGCTGCAGCAACTCAACAGCACCTCCACTCCAACTCCAGGGGCCTCATTTATGAGGCCTTGCGTCAGTTTTGCGCCGCCGGTGCGTCACTTTTTGTGACGCACCAGCGGCGTAAAAAATGTGCCTTGTTGCACCATATTTAAAAAGTGACACATCTAGGTAGATGCGTCACTTTTTAAACCCCTGCGCCACATTATACCTGCGTCAGGTATAATGTATGCAGAGGGGGCGTTCCCCCGCAAAAAGCCTCGTAATAGTGACGCAGTGAAATCTATGAGATTTCACTGCGTGACTTTTAGGACGCTGTTGCGTCAAAATCTTGCACCTGCCTCACAGCAGGCGTAAAACTGAAGCAAGGCCTTTCACATGGGGTTTCCCCATGTGAAAGGACGCATCACTTTTGCGCTTACAGATACGTCAGAAATACTGACGTATCTGTAACTCCTTGCGACATGATGCGTCATACATTAAATATGACGCATCATTGGTGTCGCAAGGAGTGCGCAGTGAAAAGTGACGCATCGCTGTTTTCACGCAGCGATGCGTCACTTTTCATAAATAAGGCCCCAGGTTTCAGACGTAGGTCCAGCGAGGACTACGGGCTACGGGCTCAGGGGACTGTCCACGCTTCAAGGCTTCATCTGCCATGAAGTTGCAAGGGAAGCACAATAAAAAGTGATGCATTGTCCATGATTTTGCATTTCCTCTTCCCCTGGGACTCAGGCTGGTCATCCTGGCTGTTAAGGGGCTTGGGGGTTGCTTACCTATACTGAACTTGGCCCTGGCTGCTCCATTCTGCATTCCAATACTTTTTATTTTATTTTTATCAACGGTGGTGGATTTATAGGCTATATTTTCTTCTTGAGGCAGAAAATTGACTTTGGGATGACTAATGTGAGTTTTTTTTTGTCTCTAATTGGCCTTTTGTCACTTTTCTCTCGCTAGTGGCAACATTTTAAACATCTTGGGCTTGATTCATAGAATGAACTTAAGACTCGATCCTAAATTTACCACTATTTTGGTATTCACAGAATGCACTTACTACTTTTGGCATTCTCAGAATGCACTTACTACTTTTGGTATTCAGAGAATGAACTTACTACTTTTGACAGACTTAAGACAAACTTAAGACAGACTTAAGACAGACTTAAGTTAGGATTTTGTCTTAAGTCTGTCTTAAGTCTATCTTAAGTTTGTCTTAAGTCTGTCTTAAGTCTGTCTTAAGTTTGTCTTAAGACAAACTTAAGACAAAATCCTAACTTCTGTGAATACCAAAAGTAGTAAGTTCATTTTGTGAATGCCAAAAGTAGTAAGTGCATTCTGTGAATGCCAAAAGTAGTAAGTGCATTCTCTGAAGTGCATTCTCTGAATTCTCTACCAAAATAGTAGTAAGTTTAGGATTGAGTCTTAAGTTCATTCTGTGAATCGGGCCCCTTGACACTAGTGTTAGTGGTAGTTTTCACCACGGCTAGCGGATACTATTGCCATGTAGCAATGTATTGTAAATACGTTGGTGCCAAGGCGATAGTTTTCAGCGATACTCGGCGGTAAGAAAATTGCCACTAACACTAGTTAGCAGCAGCTCTTGTAAATATACCCCATATCCATACTAATATAATAAAGAGAGAGCCCAAACCTTTGAGGCGGGTAATCTCAGGAACCACAGCACCAATCACAACACCCAATACAGCATTGGAAAGGGCAGTTGCAGCAGAAGGACATAGGCTACGCGGACGCCCACCATATACATTTAAAAGGTAAAAGAACCGTGCCAGCAAAGTAGTCCCTTGTGGGTGTGTCTGCATTGTGCTGTGGGCGTGTGCTGGGGCATGACAAACGCTGGGGGCGTGTGGTACATTCCGCCCTTCGGGCTGGACTGTTCCCATGATGCACAGGGTCAAGGCTGATTTGCATATGGCCATGTCTGAACTGGGGTGGTGTGGAGTGGAAAAAAACGATGGATTTAGGCCCAGATCTCTGTACTGGGGTGAATGTATGACATTGTTCTGCATTCTGTCCATCAACTGTTGTTTTTGCATTTGTCACCCCGATTGGGATGGGTATGCTCAGACGTGAGCCCCATGCTCTCCACACCACTGGAGTCAAGCTATCCTGGCTCAAGATGCCTGATTGCGATAAACTGGTTCTATGACGGTTAAACCTGGTGCAGGAAAGACATGGCTTGGCAGTTCGGGCTGGACTGTACCCATCAGGTACAGGGTCAAGGCTGATGTGCATATGGCCATGTCTGAATTGGGGTGGTGTGGAATGCAAATAAAATGATGGATTTAGGCCCAGATCACTGTACTGGGGTGAATGTATGACATTGTTCTGCATTCTGTCCATCAACTGTTGTTTTTAAGTTCTGCCATTCATGCCATGTCTCATATCGTGTGCTGAGGGCCTGGGCGAGTGCGGGGTGCGGGATTACGGGAAAAAAACAGCAAGCGTGTGCAAAATATTTCATTGTTTTTTCTTCCCAGGTTCTGTACATTCCAGCTCCGGGTGTCCACCCTGCTCCCTTTAAATACCCCTGCACCCCATAATCATAACCCACCCTTACTCCTTAAAATACCCCAACACCCTTAAACACTAACCCGTCTTAACCCTATAAATATACCCTGTACCCCAAAACGCAAACCTACCCCTAAACCCTAAAAATACCCCTGTACCCTAAAACCCTAACCTAGCCCTGAACCCTATAAATACCCCTCTACCTCAAAACCCAAACCTACCCCTGAACCCTAAAAATACCCCTGTACCCCAAAACCCAACCCTAGCCCTGAACCATAAAAATATCCCTGTGCCCCAAAACCCAAACCTACCCCTGAACCCTAAAATACCCCTGTACCCCAAAACCCAAACCTAGCCCTGAACCCTAAAAACACCCCTGTACCCCAAAACCCAAACCTAGCCATGAACCCTTAAAATACCCCTATACCCCAAAACCCAAACCTACCCATGAACCCTAAAAATACCCCTATACCCCAAAACCCAAACCTAGCCCTGAACCCTTAAAATACCCCTGTAACCCCAAACCCAAACCTAGCCCAGAACCCTTAAAATACCCCTGTACCCCAAAACCCAAACCTACCCATGAACCCTAAAAATACCCCTATACCCCAAAACCCAAACCTACCCCTGAACCTTAAAAATACCCCTGTACCCCAAAACCCATACCTATCCCTAAACCCTAAAACTATCCCTGTACCCCATAACCACAACTATATCTGAACCTTTATAATACCCAAACACCCCAAAACATATACCTTAGTACCCCAAAACATATACCCCTATACCTATACTTACCTTATCCAAACATAAAAAAAAAAATACTTTTACCATTCATGTAATTATAACGAATTTCGTTGTAAATGTATGCGTGGTAAAAGCATATAAAATGTACTGCCATGCGTTATAATGGCATTGCGGAGTCATGGTACTTTCGTAATGAAAGTATGCGGAGTGATGGTATGCGGAAAGAAAGTTGCCGAATAATGGGTGTTTACCCTCCCCCGGTAAGTACATTGGTGGCACGGCTGCCCACATCTCCAGCAACATACTCATATTTTTTCACCACCGATTTGAAAAATGCACTGGTTTCTCTCATTGATGGCCAGCACCGACATACACTTTTAGGCACACCTCCCGCCACAAGTTCTAGAATTGCAAACTTTAGAGCTGGGGAGCTACGTTCGAATCTCGGCTTCAGCTCAACATCCTGTGATTCCAGGCAAATCGCTTTGTCTCCTCGTGCCTACCACAAATGAATGTGTTCTTCTGTCATGCCATGTTGTCGAGTTCGCGCTATATAATATTTCAAGGAAAAATAAAGTAGGGCAACTCGAGTTCACACACTATTGAACACGCGCTCTTAAGTGCTTCAGCAGTGCACTGTGAATCGGAGCGTTTCACAGGCCTGTCACAGATAAGAAATGCTATCAAAACGAAATCCTACAAAACAATATACTATTGGCCGGTAGCAATTCATACCCGGACAACGTCAGGACGGGCTGCTAGTTTACAATAAAGTGGCGAAGCGTGTTGTTGAGCCAAGAAGGCTAATAACACGCTTTGCCAACGAAGTGCTGCACCCTATTTACAAGAATATGGTGCAGCCCTGCGTTTCCCCCTGCACTGCTGCTAAATTAAAGCTGCCTAGCGCCAACGCAGTCACCCTCGCACTATAGTGCAAGGATGCCTGTGTTGAGGGGAAGATTATTTATATGCAGGAATGTACCACTTCCTGCCCATAAACAACCTTTAAATGCTGTTTTGTAACTTTTATGTGTGCTTCTCAATGCAGCACACATTGAAGTTGTAATACAGCATTTTTATTAAATGATTGTTTTTGTGCAGGAAGGGGGACCATCCTGCACATAGACAATTACAGACAATTTGCTGTTTCTATGTGAAAAATTAGGAGAACTAAAGCATTTCTTCTCAGTCTGCTTTTTTAAGACCAGGTTTTCCCTGATTTTAATTTTGGGACTGCCTCCTATATACGTTGCTCTTGTAAATAGAGGGCAGTGTCAAAATCAATGGGTAGTGCGGTGGAACGCCCACCACAGCACCCATTGCCCGCCCCTTTCACGCTAAATGTAGCATGAAAGGTGGCATTATTTATAGGCAGCATTAAACCACGCTAAGAGGCATATTTACAAGAACTTAATGCTGCAGTAGTGTACAGATTTTGACATCACTGCAGCTTTTGTTTATCACCATATTTTCACACGTTGCTGCTAACAGCAGTTATCTGCACTTTTCCAGGGTAAACGTGAATTTTCAAGATAACCACTTCTGTTAACGGGCCATAACGAAAATGAGATGCAAGGTAGGCGTTCCTGTGGAAAAACCTGCTGCTAAACACACTTTGCGACATTTACTAGGAAATTCCAGTACGTCGATAACCACCAAAACTGCTGCTAACTCAAATCAGAGGCAGTTTGTTAAGATCATAAAATAGCTGGTCTTAAAATTGGTGCAATCACTTGGGCCCACCTATAAGATGTGTTGGTAATGGACAGCGCTGCAAGGAACATTGCTATGCTGCCCAACGCCAGAACAACAGGTCACAAATGCACCCTATCAATAAGATAGTGTGCATTTCTGGGCACCATTCATGAAAAGTGTTGCATCACTGCGATAAAACAGCTGTTGGACACTTTTCACTACGCCCTCCTTGCGACACCATGGCTGCGCCATATTTGCTGTTCGGCGTTCCATGTCACAGTCAATGACATACGTCTGGAATCCTGACGTATCTGTCAGTGCTAAAGTCACGCATTGCTGCAGTTGAGTCACAAGCATGACACAACACCAGCAATGAATGGGGCAGCCTATCCCTATGGTAATACGTCACCCTTACGTCTGACCTGAGGCAGTCGTAGGTTTTTGACACCGTGGCGTCCTATAATTGTCGCAGTGAAATCTGATAGATTTCACTTTGCCACTCCTACGAGGCTATGTTGCATGGAAATGAACACCCTGCATACATCATACCTGACGCAGGTATAATGTGGCACAGGACTTTACAAGGTCACGCATATGCCTAGATGTGCCACTTCGTAAAACGGCACAACGTGGAGCAAAATTCACGCTGCAAGTGTGTCAAGAAAATGACATACTGGTGATGTTAAACTATCAAAAGGGGCTTCATGAATAAGCCCCCCTGTATTTTTCCCCTATTTCGACGCACAGTCAACATAGAACCATGCGCCAACGCAGGCACTCTTGCACCATGGTGCAAGGGTGACTGTGTTGCGGAGTTGCTTGATGTGGTGCAGGAAGGGACACCTACCTGCGCAAAACCTATCAATCCATGGTATTTCATTTTTGCTGTGTGCTGCAGAATGCTGCACACAAAGAAAAATTGAAAATAAGACGAGAAATTAAAACATTTATCCTCGTAGTACCTCCCAAACGTCACCCTTGGGATGGTATTAGATTCTGACGCATTCTGAAGGTTTGCGGTTTCTCGTAATGCTGCGAATGCTTCAAATTCCATTGATTGGGCGTGGGAACGCCCTCAGCAGTACCCATTGAACCAGTGGCAGAATGGCAGAGGAACGTCGCCCCCTGCTTTCAAGCAGTGCGAGAAGAAGAAACATAAAATCATAATATCTTTCAATTATAACATTTTATGTTTGTACTGCTTTGCGGGCATGGCTGCTCTGCTCTCAGAGCAGGGCAGGGGAGCAGTGGTTTGCCCACCCCAAAGTACGCAATGACTGTTTGATCGGCCCTCTTGGGCCGCCAAAACCAATCATGTGCACTTTACCCATTCTCCATGCAGGCTGCATTACAGTCGGCATGGAGAACATGCTCTGGCCCTCATTCCCTGGTTGAGCGTCGAAGCAGGATGTTCAAATCCAATCACAACGCTGCATTGCAGGACCTGGCGGGAAGGTAAATTGTATATTTAAAAAATTGTTTTAAATTTATAATGCACAACCTCCCGCAATCGTGCCACCCCTGCAACTCCCGGCAACCCCCCCCCTGCACCTCAATGCACCCACCCTCGCCCAGTCACCTGCGAGCCATGCTGGTTGCCACTGCATGGAATGCCCCTGTCACACTGTTTAATGCATGAAAGGGGCACATGTTTCTAAGTCCATGAAAAGCCATGTAAAGTGGCTTTGCGTGGCCTTGTCAACGTTGCCATGGATTTCATGCCATTGCAGCTCGGAGCATGAATGAGACCGTCACCCCTGACATGGATCGCTCACCTGGACTACTGCTCCGTTCCCTTTGGGTGAAGACTGGACCCGATCCCCTCTAAGGTGCTTACCTGTGTAGACTGGAACTTCAGCAACAGGAAGCTGGAGACCAGAAACCGCCGAAAGCCAGAAACTCTCCGGAGCTGTCTCTAACTGTAGAAGAAGGGGAGACACACAACCAGTCAACATTTACTTAGGATATTTGCTATCTGAGGACTCATATCCAGGGGCTGCACGCACTCTGCACCGGATGACCGCATCACAGTGGAGCCCACGTCGCAAGGCGACCGTTCAATGAAAGTGCTGGGATCCTGTCTCTGAGTGTGATTGCGCATTGTTGGCGCCCCATGCAGCTTCTTCTGCCTCTCTTGTACATCCTGCTGCAGATTGGGGGTGACTTGTAGTTGTGGCAGGGATGCCGGCTCCTCCTACGCCTCCCAGTGCAAAGATCAAGAGCGGACTCCTGAGGCGGAAAGCCGGGAGTAGGACCGACTATTTTAAAAATTGTTTTGTGTCACTGATAACTTGTATTTTTAGAAAACCACTGTCACAGATTACTTGTGTTCAAACTAAACTTACCGGATCTAACTGTTGTGGTCGCAGCGGAGCCAGCGCTGACGCCACTCGCATTCTCCCCCTCGCGCCCTCCCTGCCACGAGCGGAGGCCACGCCCCCTTCAGGACACGCCCCCAACAAACACCCGAGCATATAAGGGGCCGGGTCAGGGCACTTAGCAAAGATCAAGAGCGGACTCCTGAGGCGGAAAGCCGGGAGTAGGACCGACTATTTTAAAAATTGTTTTGTGTCACTGATAACTTGTATTTTTAGAAAACCACTGTCACAGATTACTTGTGTTCAAACTAAACTTACCGGATCTAACTGTTGTGGTCGCAGCGGAGCCAGCGCTGACGCCACTCGCATTCTCCCCCTCGCACCCTCCCTGCCACGAGCGGAGGCCACGCCCCCTTCAGGACACGCCCCCAATAAACACCCACGCATATAAGGCGCCGGGTCAGGGCACTTAGCAAAGATCAAGAGCGGACTCCTGAGGCGGAAAGCCGGGAGTAGGACCGACTATTTTAAAAATTGTTTTGTGTCACTGATAACTTGTATTTTTAGAAAACCACTGTCACAGATTACTTGTGTTCAAACTAAACTTACCGGATCTAACTGTTGTGGTCGTAGCGGAGCCAGCGCTGACGCCACTCGCATTCTCACCCTCGCGCCCTCCCTGCCACGAGCGGAGGCCACGCCCCCTTCAGGACACGCCCCCAACAAACACCCACGCATATAAGGCGCCGGGTCAGGGCACTTAGCAAAGATCAAGAGCGGACTCCTGAGGCGGAAAGCCGGGAGTAGGACCGACTATTTTAAAAATTGTTTTGTGTCACTGATAACTTGTATTTTTAGAAAACCACTGTCACAGATTACTTGTGTTCAAACTAAACTTACCGGATCTAACTGTTGTGGTCACAGCGGAGCCAGCGCTGACGCCACTCGCATTCTCCCCCTCGCGCCCTCCCTGCCACGAGCGGAGGCCACGCCCCCTTCAGGACACGCCCCCCGTCCCACAATCCCAAAGCAACATAAATTATGTGCAATCCTCGGTCGCGCAGCGGGCGAGCGCAACGGGCGCGACGTTTCGGCAAGCCCGTCTGCGCCCGTCCGCGACCGACCGGGACCAGGGGCTATACCCCCTACAGGACCTAGCTCACCCATGGCCAAATTTACCTGTTATACACGTAGCGACCTACTAGCTCTCTATAAAGCTACCATGGGTGTTAGACCTCTCCCATGTATCCAAACTGGCCCAGGCCTAGCCTATGGACCTATCTCCTGTCGCTCATGCCGATGGTCATGCATGGATCAACTCTCAATTGATCATCATTTATCTTCCACTAATAATCAGCTGGAATTAAAATGCTTATACTTTAATGCTAGGTCTCTACCTAAACATGCACTAGACATTTGGGACATGTTGAAATCCAGGACCCCTGACCTAGCTTTTATCACCGAAACCTGGCTATCTGACTCTAGTGCTCCAGATCTGGCCAACGCCCTTCCCCCTGAATACAAAATAATTACACAAAATAGACCAGGCAAAAAAAAAGGAGGTGGAGTTGCCGTGATTTTCAGAGACCACCTAACATGTCTCACGGAAACAATAACCATCTATCCCGAACATGAAATATTACCATTCAAAATTCTTTTGGAGGGCCTTATCATACTAGCCGGTGCTGTTGTCTATAATCCTCCAGGGCAACAAAAGAGTATTAGTGCCAAATTATTGAACCAACTACTACCATCCTGCCTTAAACGTAACAACTACATGGTCGTTGGCGACTTCAACGTCCATTATGAAAGTACGAATGCCCCCGGATCCGCTCAGCTGAAATATGACATGGAACTTTTACAACTTAAACAGTGGGTCGAGGGCCCTACGCACTTAGCAGGGCACACCTTGGATCTTCTCTTCACGAACATTGAGTCGACCATTATGAAGGAAATCCTCCCCCTGTCCTGGTCTGACCACTCCATGCTATCTTTCTCATTCAAACTCCCCGGTAAACCCGTGAAGCCCAGACCCATTCCATCCATCACCAATAGAGCCAGGAGACTCATCAATGACTCCGATTTTCAAAACCATTTCCTTGAGACAAATGTCACCCTGAGTGACGACTCCTCCATTTGCAGTAACGCCACTCTTCTAGAAACTGGAATTCGCCAAACGCTAGACAAACTAGCGCCCCTGCGGGTGTTAAGGGAAAAAACAGTTACCAGGGAAAAATGGTACACCCCCCTCCTTAAAAGCCTCAAAAGGGAATGTCAAAAAACCGAACATCGATGGAGACAAACAAAAGATTCGGAAACCAGAGTAAACTATGTCACCAAATGGAAACAATACATCTTAGCCATCCGAGACGCAAAAAAAGTATACTTCAGTCAACGAATCCACGAAAACCAAAATTCCACAAAGGAACTGTTCAAAATTGTAAAGGAGCTCAGTAATCCATCTAGCACCTCACAAACCCTCTCCCCTTCAACCGAGGTCTGCGAACGCATTAGCTCTTTTTTCGTGGATAAAATTAATAAAATATACTCCACGTTCACCCCGTCACATACCTCCACTCTATCCGACAACCCCGACGAGAACTCCCTAACATCAGACAATGGCAATTCCCAACAAGACACAGGCAATTCCCCATGTCTAACGAGTTTTCAACCATTCTCCGAAATGGAGGTACTAACGGTACTAAAAACAATCAAATCGGGCTCTCCCGCGGACCCATGCCCCCATTTTGTGTTTTCCAAAATTGCACCATCACTCTGCCCTTCCATCACCAAACTTTTTAACCAATCACTCACCACTGCGTCTTTTCCGGAAGCCTGGAAACACGAATCCGTGACCCCCCTTCTGAAGAAAGCCGGATCCGACATCACCAACCCAGAGAATTACAGGCCAATCTCCCAGCTCCCCTACCTCTCCAAGGCTATGGAAAAACTGGTTAATATACAACTGTCCCGATACCTGGAAGACAACTCACTCCTGGACTCCACCCAGACCGGCTTTAGAGCCAACAATAGCACCGAGGCAACGCTGCTGGCAGTGTCGGACGGTGTGAGATGCATCACAGATCAAGGGGGATCTGTGGCCCTGATACTGCTCGACCTGTCAGCGGCGTTTGACACGGTGTCACACGATTGCCTCTTAAACATCCTCCTAAGTAAAGGAGTGCAAGCTAAAGCATTAAGCTGGATTAAATCATTTCTTAGCAATCGTAGCCAAGCAGTTCACATGGGCCAATTCCACTCAAAACCCTACCCCATCAGCTGTGGAGTCCCACAAGGGGCTTCATTGAGCCCCACTCTCTTCAATGTCTATGTTTCATCCCTGGCAAACATTGGAAGAAAGTGGGGCATCGGCATATGTTCTTATGCCGACGATACACAGCTGATGGTGAAAATGGATGAGGGATCGGAGACAGCAAAAGAAAAGCTACAGGGCTGTCTCTCCGAAATGGCAGACTGGATGCGCAACCATTGCTTAAAGCTAAACGCCGGCAAATCGGAGATACTTCTGTTCGGAGGAGCTAAACTCACATGGAACGCTACATGGTGGCCACCATCACTGGGGTCAGCCCCCATCCCGAAACAGCATGCCAGAAATCTTGGTATCATCATGGACGACGCCCTGTCCATGAAGGACCATATACGATCACTCTGGGGTAAAGGATTCGCAATACTCAAACTTTTGGCAAACATTTTCTCCTGGATACCTATAGACTGTCGACGTACAGTCACTCAAGCCCTCCTAGTCAGCCGCCTGGATTATGGTAATGCCCTGTTCGAAGGGATGAACGAACAACTGTTCTCCCGCCTACAGGTCCTTCAAAACCAGGCAGCTAAACTGGTATGCAACAAAGGCAGGCGAGACTCGGCATCCGCATGCCTCAAAAAACTTCACTGGATACCGATGCGCCAAAGGGCCACTTTCAAACTACTCTGTCACGCACACAGAGCCCTTCATAAAACAGGCCCCACCATTCTCCAAGGAAAAATTGAGTTTTATATCCCCAACAGGAACCTAAGATCGAATCACCTGGCCCTGGCTAAATCTAAGCGTGTTTACAAGGCAAGGACAGGTGGACGCGCTTTTTCATACCTGGCTGCCAAAAGGTGGAATGAGTTACCTGTAGATCTCAGACACACCACAAACTACCTTCAATTCCACCAAAAATTAAAAACTCACCTCTTTCCTAAAAACTAATCCCCCAGCACAGTCCTCAGTAGTCTCCTTTTGATTCACAGCGCCGTGATATCCCATGGGATGAGTGTCGCGCTTTACAAAAACCAGAAATAAATAAACTGGCTCCATTAATGACAGCTTGTTGCCCAGATCCTTCACTCCCAGTCCACAGCACTTAGTGACCAGTAGATTGCAGCCAGGTACAGCACTGTTCAGCGGCATCAATTTTTTCCATGTAATCAACTGAGATCACTCGCAGCCTTTACGGGTAGAGGAGGTTTGATGCCCAACTCTCTGAGGCATTGCTTGACCCCAAGAGACAAGACCCTCTTCCTTTGCACCCCGTGGCATAGTCAGAGAAGAAAATAACTGTGGGTTACTTTCGCCTCCCCCAGCTTGTGTAACTCCCTCAGGCCAGCATATGATCACTGTAGGTGGAAGAGAAAGGGTCTAGTACCTGTCCCCGGAAGCGTGAAGCTCGCTGGTACTCGATGGGGCTGCTCCGCAACAAGGAATTGGGAGAGTGCACCTGCTGGCAGTAGGTCACGCAACCTTGTCTCAGTATATGCCACTGCATCAGCACGGTGTGCTCCCTCAGGTAGACCCAGCACCCTCACTCTGGCTGGTCCTCCTAGCTGCTCAGGGGTTTGAGGGGGTGAGGGGGGTGGACTTCGGATGCCCCATTCTGAATTCCATTGCTTTTATTTTCTTTTTTTCATTAGAGGTTATTCTGCTTCTTGAGGCTGAAAAGTGACATTGAGCTGACTAGCATGAATTTGTTTTGCAGCTAATTGGCCTTTCGTCACTTTTCTCTTGCTAACATACATTTTTTTATCGCCTTGATGCTAGTGTTAGCTGCAGTTTTCGCTGCGAAAATATAGCCATGTAACGAAGTATTGTAAAAATGTTGCTAACAAGGCAATAGTTTGCAGCGATAGACAACTTCAAAAATTGCTACTAACTACCACAAAAACTGGTTAGCACCAATTCTTGTAAATATACCCCTAAGTGGCTTAATGCTGCCTCATAAATAAGGTAAAGCTCCTATCACCATCACATCGTCACTGAAAGTGACGTTGTGTTGGCGATAGGAGCTTGTAAATATGCCTCCAAATCTGGTATTTAATAGCCTTTATCTTTACACACTTCAAACAGTAAATATAAATAGAAAGTAATTTTAAATGGTTTCAAAGATTCTGTTAATAAACAGATCCATGGCTAATGAGTACAGTAATAAACAAGGAAAAGTCATGTTACAAATAAATAGAAAGTGCCTTATTTACAAGAAAGGGCCGCAGTGTGGCATGGCAAGCCCTTCGGCTGCCCACGTCACTCTCAAAGCACAGGGATGCATCATATTTACAACAATAGGACTCATCTATGTGCTTTATCCTGCGCTGACGCAGGAACCCTTGTGACATGGTGCAAGGGTGCCTGCGTTGCGGGGAGACTGTTTTTGTGCAGGAAGGGACACTTTCCTGCACAAAAACAATCACGAGAGGTGATTTCCTCTTTCTATGTGTGCTGCAGAATGCACCTCGTGTGAAAATATTTTCTTCATTGAAATGAAAAAAAATTAATTGTTGCGCCTCCCTATGCCTACGTAGGATTCTGTCGCATTTCTAGGTTTACGATTTCTCATGAATCTGGAAATGTGGCAGAAGCCATGGGTGTTGAATGGGAACACGCACAGCAACACCCATGGCAAGCCGTTTTAACGCAAAGTGCTGCATGTAAAGGGGCTGTATTTACAAGGACACAAAAAGCCGTGCAGCATGTCTTTACCTGTCCTTGTAAATATGGGGCAGCAAGAGGCGCCGCCGGTGCATCACAAAAAAGTGACGCACAGGCGGCGCAAGGGACTTGTAAATATGCCCAATAGATTTTATTTATAGTCCGATTTAGGATCACGACTCGGCCTTTGCTGACTTAAAACAACAACAAATTGCATGGACATATTTACGTGAAAATGTCAGAGGAAAGAGCAGCGCCACATGCTCTGACATTTTCAAAACGCAGAGTTGCGCCATATTCACAAGAATAGGGAGCACCCCTGTGTTTTACTGAGCGCTGGTGCTAAATTTAGAGGCCTCGCGCCAACACAGGCACCCTTGCACCACACTGCATGGGTGGCTGCATTACAGGGAATGATTATTTGGCCCTTATTTATGAGAAAGTAACCAAGCCCGATGCCAAAATTCGTTTGGCTGTGATGTTCTGCGTTGCTTTCAGAGCACAGAGATTGTGAGGTTGATTGTTTTAGTGCAGGAAGAGACACAAGTAGTGTTTCGCTCTTTCTATACATGCTGCAGAACGCATAGAAAGAGAAAAAAGCAAGGAGAAAAAAAATAATTTCTCCTTATTCAACCTCTGTTAGACCTGTCAGCCTTTGGGTAGTCCCTCCCATTATTTATTTATTTTTGTCCCCTTTCTGTCTCCTAACCTTTGTTTTTTTATGTCCACTGGACTTTTTAGGTGTTGACCTAGGGGTTAGGTGCTCCTTGTCCCTATAATCTTTTTCCCCTGCCTTAGGTCCCTTTTCTGACTGAAACCCCGGGATACACAAAATGGTGGCCTTCAACTGTCACCTGCCTGGCTACCTCATGAACCAGGGCCATAGAACAGTATGAGGGTTTCCAGAACCTTCTGGACTTCCCTGGACATTCTAGGGTCAGCCTATAAAAGGTGGAATGTTGGGCAGCCATTTTGTAGAGGTTGGTGAGGAGTGTTCTATAGCTGGAGTGGAGGCTGTGGAGCGAGGAGATTAGTGCGCTGAGAGGGGATCTGACTGCCTCGAGGGGTTGCTGTCCTCACTCATGATACTGTCCCTCTCCCATTGATCTGCCCTAGCAAGAACGGACGAAGATCACTTCTAACGAAGAAGTTGAGGAAAGTGAGGTGAGAGGGTCCGAGCCTGCCTCCGGTCTGTGGCCAAGACTTTTACGAAGTGCCATTGCCTTGCCGCTTGCCCCCCCCCACCCCCAACTCCCTTTTTTCTGGACACAGCCTGATTCTCACAACAGACGGTCTGGGTTAGTTCATTAAAAAGAGGAACTTACCAGCTAGATCCCTGGTCTCCCTGGGCTTCCTGCGTTAGCCTGATCTGGCTGCATCTGAGCCGTAGGAGCGCCTGTGGCCGGTGGAGGTGCGGAGCTCGTGAAGCGGAGCTTGCCGTTGCCACCTGTCTAGCCTCCGATTGTTGGTTCGGGAGGCGGAAGTGAGGCGCGGGCTGGTCCGAGTACCGGGACCCGTGGGAGAGCCTGTGAAGAGGGGTGCTCTGCGTGGTGGCTGGAGTGTGAGGCGGAGGAAGTCGGATCGTAGCCCCGCCTCGACGCTGCTTAGAGGAGCGCCTGGGGAGGAAGTGTGGCGTGACAGGAGAACTGAGGGAGCAGCCGGCATTTCCTGCGGCGAGAGGGAGGATACTGACGAAAGGAGAGCCGCTCGCCTGGCGGAAGGCGGGTCCCACCTCCGTAGTCCTGCCGGCTTTGTACCTCGGCGAAGACCTGAGGGGGAGTTTCCTTGACTTCCCAGCCGTTTGACATCGGCTGTGTGGACAGAGCAGTGCCTAGAAACATAGGGGCATATTACCAAGCAATAGCTTTTAAAGCCAAAAAAGCGGAGATAAACCCCCTTGATAATATGCCCCCTAGTAAGCTGGGAAGACGACTGCGGGGGCTGAAGGGAGGAAATTGGGTGCATAGACCCCTCGGCTCGGCCTGATAAAACTTGTGGGTTCCCTCGCCCCTAATAAAAAGACCAATTGGCTGGGCGCAGAGACCATTAAGAGAGAACTGTTAGGAGAGATTTCCCTTATACAGCTTGTAGGGTCCAGAGAACTAAAGGACAATGGGGCATATTACCAAGCAATAGCGATAATTATCGCTATTGCTTGGTTAGAGACAAAAATTTACTGCTGAGCTGCGGCGATTTTTATCGCAGATAAACCTTGGTATTACCAAGGTTTATCGCAAATGCGATAAAAAACGGCCGCAATGCATGAATATCGCTGAAAAGTCAGCGATATTCATGCATTACCGAGCTAATGCTCTTAGCCATGTTATCCACCTCCCATTGGATAACATGGCTAAGAACTGCTCAGGGCAGGTGTTAGCTTTTGGAGATATTCGCGCTTAGCGTGAATATCTCCAAAAGTTGGTAATAGGAGTTAGCGATGTTAGCGACTGTTTCCAGTCGCTAACATCTTGGCACGCCCACTTTGCATGTCATTAGTGATAAATATCACTGACATGCAAAGTGGGGCCCAAGATGGTCGCTATCTCCTACTAGCTGTCGCTAACTGGTGTTAGCGACAGCTAGGTAATAGGGAGATAATTTTATCTCCGCTTTCTTGGCTTTTAAAGCCAAAAAAGCGGAGATAAACCCCCTTGATAATATGCCCCAGTGTTTATTCTTCCCATACTCAACCAGGCTTACTGTGAAAAACCAATAGAAGTCAGTTCATGTATGAGGGCAGTAATGTAACTCCTCTGTTCAAAGTACATGAAGCAAGACCCGTCCTTTATTCCTTACTAGCAGCCTGTCCCGACGTTGTCCAGGTATGAAGTGCTGCCGGCCAGTAGTATATTGTTTTGTAGGATTTCGTTTCGATAGCATTTCTTATCTGTGACAGGCCTGTGAAACGCTCCGATTCACAGTGCACTGCTGATGCACTTAAGAGTGCGCGTTCAATAGCGTGTGAACTCGAGTTGCCCTACTTTATTTTTCCTTGAAATATTATATACCGAGAACTCGACAACATGGCATGAGCACAATTTACATTACAGAAGAACACATTCATTTGTGGTAGGCACGAGGAGACAAAGCGATTTGCCTGGAATCACAGAATGTTGAGCTGATGCCGAGATTTGAACGTAGCTCCCCAGCTTTAAAGTTCGCAATTCTAGAACTTGTGACAGGAGGTGTGCCTAAAAGTGTATGTCGGTGCTGGCCATCAATGAGAGAGACCTGTGCATTTTTCAAATCTGTGGTGAAAAAATATGAGTATGTTGCTGGAGATGTGGGCCGCCGTGCCACCAATGTACTTACCGGGGGAGGATAAACACCCATTATTCGGCAACTTTCTTTCCGCATACCATCACTCCGCATACTTTCATTACGGAAGTACCATGACTCCGCAATGCCATTATAACGCATGGCATTACATTTTATATGCTTTTACCATGCATACATTTACAACGAAATTCGTTGTAAATGCATGAATGGTAAAAGCATTTTTTTTTTTAAATGTTTGAATAAGGTAAATATGGGTATAGGGGTATATGTTTTGGGGTTCTAAGGTATATGTTTTGGGGTGTTTGGGTATTTTAAGGGTTCAGATATAGTTTTGGTTATGGGGTACAGGGGTAGTTTTAGGGTTTAGGGATAGGTATGGGTTTTGGGGTACAGGGGTATTTTTAGGGTTCAGGGCTAGGTTTCGGTTTTGGGGTATAGGGGTATTTTTAGGGTTATGGGGTAGGTTTGGGTTTTGGGGTACAGGGGCATTTTAAGGGTTCAGGGCTAGGTTTGGGTTTTGTGGTACAGGGGTATTTATAGGGTTAGGGGCTAGGTTTGGGTTTTGGGGTACATGGGTATTTTAGGGTTCAGGGGTAGGTTTGGGTTTTGGGGTACAGGGTTATTTTTATGGTTCAGGGCTAGGTTTGGGTTTTGGGGTACAGGGGTATTTTTAGGGTTCATTGCTAGGTTTGGGTTTTGGGGAACAGGGGTATTTTTAGGGTTCAGGGGTAGGTTTGGGTTTTGAGGTACAGAGGTATTTATAGGGTTCAGGGCTAGGTTTGGGTTTTGGGGTACAGGATTATTTATAGGGTTCAGGGCTAGGCTTGGGTTTTGGGGTACAGGGGTATTTTTAGGGTTTAGGGCTAGGTTTGGGTTTTAGGGAACAGGGGTATTTTTAGGGTTCAGGGGTAGGTTTGGGTTTTGAGGTACAGAGGTATTTATAGGGTTCAGGACTAGGTTTGGGTTTTGGGGTACAGGGGTATTTTTAGGGTTTAGGGATAGGTTTGAGTTTTGGGGTACAGGGTATATTTATAGGGTTAAGATGGGTTAGTGTTTAAGGGTGTTGGGGTATTTTAAGGAGTAAGGGTGGGTTATGATTATGGGGTGCAGGAGTATTTAAAGGGAGCAGGGCGGACACCCGGAGCTGGAATATACAGAACCTGGGAAGAAAAAACAATGAAATATTTGGTACAACGCTTGCTTTTTTTCCCCCGTAATCCCGCGCCCCGCATACGCCCAGGCCCCCAGCATACATTATGAGACATGGCATGAAAAGCGGAATGTAAAAACAACAGTTGATGGACAGAATGCAGAACAATGTCATACATTCACCCAAGTACAGAGATCTGGGCCTAAATCCATCGTTTTTTTGCACTTCACACCACCCCAGTTCAGACATGGCCATATGCAAATCAGCCTTGACCCTGTGCCTCATGGGAACAGTCCAGCCCGAACTGCCAAGCCATGTGTTTCCTGGACAGGAATCAAGCATCCTAGAACAGGTTTCTGGCTATCAGCCGTCTTCAACCAGGATAGCTTGACTCCAGTGGTGTGGAGAGCATGGGACTCATGTCTGAGCATACCCATTCAACTCGGGGTGAAAAATGCAAAAACAACAGTTGATGGACAGAATGCAGAACAATGTCATAAATTCACCCCAGTATAGAGATCTGTGTCTAAATCCATCGTTTTTTTTGCACTCCACACCACCGCAGTTCAGACATGGCCATATGCAAATCAGCCTTGACCCTGTGCCTCATGGGAACAGTCCAGCCCGAAGGGCAGAACGTACCACACGCCCCAAGCGTTTGTTACGCCCCAGCACACGCCCACAGCACAATGCAGACACACCCACAAGGGACTACTTTGCTGGCACGGTTCTTTTACCTTTTAAATGTATATGGTGGGCGTCTGCGTAGCCTATGTCCTTCTGCTGCAACTGCCCTTTCCAACGCTGTATTGGGTGTTGTGATTGGTGCTGTGGTTCCTGAGATTATCCGCCTCAAAGGTTTGGGCTCTCTCTTTATTATATTAGTATGGATATGTTCAAGTTACATGAGAAGGAGTCCAATTACAACTACAAATGAGAGTGATAGGTTCTAGGAGATAAATCACTTCTTTTTGTAATTTTGACTGCAGCTAATTGTTGGCTTATGCACTGCCTAATTATTGCTATCATAATTTGGAATAGATATTCACAAGGCTTATCTATAGTCATTTTTACATGTGATCAAAAGAAAGTCTAGCATTGAAATACAGTCTGTGCTGTACCGAAACTTGTGATTAAGGTTAGGACTAAGTAACATTTCCTTGTATTCCATGATTTATTGCTGAATTGTAACTACAGAGTATTAAATGCAAATTGAGAAGCTACTAAGAAAAACGTGATTGAGAGCACACTCGAAGAGGAAAAGATAAACTTTTCTACTTTTATAAAATTACGGTGTAGTGTCATTTTTGAGTGGATGGACCCTGTGTTACTGTAAGGGTGCGACGCAAGCTTAACACTTATTGCCTTTTGGATAGACCTTCCCACTTCGCCCCAACATACCCTATGTAGTCTGGTGATCCCAGGTCTAACAACCTCCTTACGCCTTCCCTGGGGAGGCATAGGATTCTGACGCATTCCTAGGTTTACAAAAACTTGTAAATCTGGAAAAGCGGTAGAATCTATGGGTGTTGCGTGGGAACACCCACAGCAGCACCCATGGAACACCCCTTTCATGCAAAATGCTGCGTGATAAGGGGATGTATTTACAAGAACAACAAAGCCACGCAGGTTGGCTTTCCACGTCCTTCTAAATATGGAGTACCAAATTGTGCTGCCGGGGCATCACAAAAAGTGATTCACCGGTGGCACAATGGGCTTGTAAATATGCCACTTATGTGCAGGAAGGTGTGCAAGGTGTCCCTTCCTGCACATAAACAATCAATAATGGTGATCCAGCACGGAGCCCCCCTTAACCTCCGGGGACCCCGTAAAACAGCAGAGTCACACAGATTTTTCAAACATCAGGCCCCAATCTACACGCAACACCCAAACCAACACCTTGTGGCATATTACCAACGATTAGCGATATTTAACGCTAACGAGGCTTAGCAACGAATTTTTTAACGCTAAGCATCGCCGGAAATTATCGCAGAGATAACTTGCTATTAGCAAGGTTTATCTCAGAGGTGATAAAAATCTTCACGCTAACTGCCAAATGAGAGATTATCACTGGAAAACCAACGATAATCTCTCGAAGTTTGGAGTTAGCTTGATGATAGGGGCTCACAAACTTAGCCATGGTATCCACCTTCCATAGGATATCATGGCTAAGTCAGGAAAATAGCAGGTGTAAAAAAAGCAGTGCTAACCGCGGTTAGCACTGCTTTTTTTATCACTAACCGGGTTAGCGAAATCCTTGATAATAGGAGAAATGTCGCTTAACAACATTTCTCCTATTATTTTTCTCTGGAACGCCCCCTTTGCATCTCATTAGAGATGCAAGGGGAAGCTTAGAGAAGAAGCATTTGCAATGCAATAGGTCTCGCATTAGGAAAGTTTGAGCTATTGGTATTGTAAATTACACATTTTTTATTTATGTTTTGGTTTTGAAAATAGCGAAATTAATAGCTTTGTCATTTACAATGCCAATAGTTTTAACTTTCACAAATGTGACACCTATAGCATTTGTAATGCAATATGTGTTGCATTTACGGGACTTAGATGTATTGATATTACAAATAACAATGGCTTTTAATTTTTTTAAATAATTAATACTTAAATAAAAGGTACTGTAATTTAGAGTGTGGGCGATAGATAGAGTATGGACGATAGATAGAGTGTGGGTGATAGAGTGTGGGTGATAGATAGATAGATAGATAGAGTGAGTGAGATAGATAGATAGATAGATAGATAGATAGATAGATAGATAGATAGAGTGAGGGTGATAGATAGAGTGAGGGCGATGGATAGATAGATAGATAAATAGATAGATAGATAGATAGATAGAGGGCGATAGATAGAGTGAGGGCATAGATAGAGTGAGGGCGATAGATAGAGTGTGGGCGATAGATAGATAGAGTGAGGGCGATAGATAGATAGAGTGAGGGCGAGAGATAGATAGAGTGAGGCCAATAGATAGATAGATAGAGTGAGGGCGATAGATAGAGTGAGGGCGATAGATAGATAGAAATACTACAGAAAACATAAGCTCTTGTGAATTAGAAGGCCAAGATTACTATCGGCAGTCAGAGTTGTAGGGTGAGGCAGGGCTTTAAGTGGGAATAAAAAAAACTTTGGGGAGGGGTCTTTTAAACGGGTGTGGCCCATGTAACTAATTGCATTTATATAGTGGTTACTACCCTTGATGAGGCGTCAAAGAGCTTTTTCGGCGAGTAGTTCACCATTGTGCAGTATTTCTTTGTCATATCATAGTCATTTTTACCAAAACATGTAGGCACGCTTTAGGAGCAGAGAACCATTACACACAGATGTTTTAAAGGCTGGATTGAAAGAAGCTAGATGCAGTGACCTCCAATAGCGATCTGCAGTCTTGGGGGCTGTTTCCTCACAGTCGCTGGAGGAGGAGCATCCAGTTAGCCAGTACCAGGCTATTAATGAATGCGGACAATCGTGGTGCATATGTGAAGCTTGAGATCTTCACAGCCCTGTTGTAACTTATCCAGATGCTTATGACGAACCAGAAAAAAACATAGAACAGTGGTGACCGTCTTGGAACGGGACTGTCTTTTGGAAATAAGGTGCCCACTTAAATGGTGAAATACAAAAATTGCTGTGCCACACATTTAATGTGTGCACATACAAATATTGCGATGCTGTCCGGGCCTTTCTGCCTCAATATTCTGGAATTTAACTGTAGCATTAAAGAATGAGGGGGTTTAAGTTATTAATGAGGGGGTAATGCAGACACGTACCCGACCGTGACCAGTTAATGTAACCCCTGTTGCCTGTTGGCGCGAAGCTTATTTTTCTTAGATAATGCAGACAGGCACCCAGCCGGGACCCGTCAAGAGGGATGGATTAGTGAAAGGGAAGATGGATGGATGGACAAGTGAAACAATGGATAGATGAATGATAGGTAGGGTGAATCATGTATTATGATTTACAAGCAAAACACAGCAGTTATAGGACTAAATGGGGTGATTTAGTATTATCCTATTAGATGCTGTGTTATGAAGATACTCGCTATGTTAGAAATGGATCCTAGAGTATGTATACGAGAAGCTGTGAAAAACAAAAAAGAATCTTTTAAAAATAATATATGGAAATGTTCCTTTTACATTGAATGGTCAACCAGTATGGGGGCTGGATGTCACTTCCTCCTGGTTTTCCCTAAATGTAAGAGTCTTGAGTCGTCTTTTTTGTTGTTGTTGTACTTTCACTATTCTCTGCTACTGTGATAACACATTCTTGAGTTTGCTTCTAATTACACCCAAGCTCTGAAGATCTCCTCCTTGCCAAGAGACAAGCCAGTTGGTAGTGAGCGCATCAAAATACCATCATAAAGTAGCTTCTATACTCCTTCCTGTACCATTAATGAAGAAGGAAACCCATGTGTGCTCCCTCTGCTTCACGTGCCCCGTCTCCAGCAGTATCTGCATCCTTAGCAGAGCGGAAGTGGAGCTTATCATTAGCGCCTTCGGTTTCCTTCCCACACGTCAGGTTCGTCATCGGGGGCTTGTGAGAGCCACTGAGCGCAGCGCACGCGCCGCATCCTTCGGCAGCTGCAGATGATGGGAAGAGACGGCTCCCCAGGCTCCCCGGTTTCTCTTCCCACTCAGGCATCTTCCTGGCTCCCCCACTCCCATTCCAGCGGTGTGTGATGGCGCTTGTCGGCTGAGAATAACACTTGGGATAAGTGATGCTTTAATGCAACTAACGCACTAAAAATGGACTCCCTGTGGGGTACGGGGCTGGGTTTCAGTCTGTGGGCTATTACAGTTCTGTGGCACAGGGCAAAACATTGTCTGAGCCAAGAGGAACATTAGAAACACACATTTCAAACTGAACGAAAGTAGAAAGTTAAAAGCTACCTAATCATGTGTAACTTTTCTTTGCAGATTTCATAGTGTTGAACACAGAAACATATATAAATAACAAGTAAGCAACATTCATTAACAAGCACTCGTGCCGGGCGGGGCGCAGGATCCTTACCAATAGCAAATAAGCAAAACAAGTGACGTCAGGCGGGTGCGTGCACTTCCGCGCAGGCGCAGAGTGTTCTTGGTCGCTTCTCCGGCACCCGCCCGCCCATCCATCGGGAGCCGGGCAGAAGGAGCCCACATGAAAATCAGACAAGAAAAGAGCCTGGTGAGGTGAGGGGGGGAGCGTGTGTGTATGCAGTGTGTGTGTGTATGCGACGGCGGGTTCTCTGTATGCGTGCGTGTGTGTATGTGCGCTCGTGTGTATGCAGTGTGTGTATGCAGTGTGTGTATGCAGTGTGTGTGCGCGCATGTGTGTGTATGCGACGGCGGGGGGTGGGTTCTCTGTATGTATGGGTGCGTGCATGTGTGCTCGTGTGTGTGTGTGTGTGTCTCTGGGTATGCGCATGCGTGTTGGTGCTTGCTTCCGAGGCAGGAGAGGGGCACAGCGCTGTGCGCGCCCACGAGGTGCAATCTGCGCTCGTGCACCCTCTGATCGTTCATTCCTCCCACAGTGATCGCTACTGGTCTCCACGTGGATGCATCCTTACGGATGCTTTTCCAGCGAGACCCAAAAAGGGTGCTAACATGCGATTTTGAGTGTTTGCACCCTGTTGCTGATAGGGAGATAATTTTATCTCCGCTTTCTTTGCTTTTAAAGCCAAAAAAGCGGAGATAAATCCCTTGATAATATGCCCCCGTGTCCCCTAAAAACGACCCACGCTGGATTCTGCTTATTTAACGCTAACGAGGCTTAGCAACGAATTTTTTAACGCTAAGCATCGCCGGAAATTATCGCAGAGATAACTTGCTATTAGCAAGGTTTATCTCAGAGGTGATAAAAATCCTCACGCTAACTGCCAAATGAGAGATTATCACTGGAAAACCCACGATAATCTCTCGAAGTTTGGAGTTAGCTTGATGATAGGGGCTCACAAACTTAGCCATAATATCCACCTTCCATAGGATATCATGGCTAAGTCAGGAAAATAGCAGGTGTAAAAAAAGCAGTGCTAACCGCAGTTAGCACTGCTTTTTTTATCACTAACCGGGTTAGCGAAATCCTTGATAATAGGAGAAATGTCGCTTAACAACATTTCTCCTATTATTTTTCTCTGGAACGCCCCCTTTGCATCTCATTAGAGATGCAAGGGAAAGCGTGGAGAAAAAGGGTGCTAACATGCGAATTTGCGTGTTAGCACCCTGTTGCTGATAGGGAGATAATTTTATCTCCGCTTTCTTGGCTTTTAAAGCCAAAAAAGCGGAGATAAATCCCTTGATAATATGCCCCTTTGTTTTACTACAGGTTCATCTATTAACGCCTATCTAAGGGGCGTATTATCAAGGGGGTTTATCTCCGCTTTTTTGGCTTTAAAAGCCAAGAAAGCGGAGATAAAATTATCTCCCTATTACCTAGCTGTCGCTAACACCAGTTAGCGACAACTAGTAGGAGATAGCGACCATCTTGGGCCCCACTTTGCATGTCAGTGATATTTATCACTAATGACATGCAAAGTGGGCATGCCAAGATGTTAGCGACTGGAAACAGTCGCTAACATCGCTATCTCCTATTACCAACTTTTGGAGATATTCGCGCTAAGCGCGAATATCTCCAAAAGCTAACACCTGCCCCTGAGCAGTTCTTAGCCATGTTATCCAATGGGAGGTGGATAACATGGCTAAGAGCATTAGCTCGGTAATGCATGAATATCGCTGACTTTTCAGCAATATTCATGCATTGCGGACGATTTTTATCGCATTTGCGATAAACCTTGGTAATACCAAGGTTTATTTGCGATAAAAATCGCCGCAGCTCAGCGGTAAATGTTTGTCTCTAACCAAGCAATAGCGATACGCTATTGCTTGGTAATATGCCCCCTAGTTCTAGGGAAATCCACGATTCAGCGGATGCCAGGTGAATTCTTTGCTTAGGTGGAAGTATGTTAAATATTTGATGCACTAGCACACCAGGGGCCATGTCACGTGCATTGCCTGCTATCTTCTGAGCACGTTTGGACTAGCATTCGCACCAATCAACCTGTGCAAAATGACATTTACCTTGACCAATCCCTGCAAACGTGGCATAGGCACTGTGCAAAATAGCACTTTCGAATATCTCCAAAAGCGAACACCTGCCCTGAGCAGTTCTTAGCCATGTTATCCAATGGGAGGTGGATAACATGGCTAAGAGCATTAGCTCGGTAATGCATGAATATCGCTGACTTTTCAGCAATTTTCATGCATTGCGGCCGTTTTTTATCGCATTATTATAAACCTTGGTAATACCAAGGTTTATCTGGGATAAAAATCGCCGCAGCTCAGCGGTAAAATTTTGTCTCTAACCAAGCAATAGCGATAATTATCGCTATTGCTTGGTAATATGCCCCTTAATTTTGACCTACCAAGGGACCCCAATTATACCCTCATATTAACGTGTCCATCCCATTAATGTTTCAAACCTTTCAGAACTCACTCTGGGATTGGTCTAAACAGGGGGAGTCGGAGTGGTAGCACAAGTTTTTCATACTAAACCCATCTTTCTTCTATGATAATTTATTTACTAGAAGACAATAGCAGCGTTTTATTCTAGTATATTTGATGCCAGGTCCCATGGTCTGTTTCTTCCCCTGGCAAGCTGTCAGCCGCTTCCGCTGGGGTGGCCTTGACCCTTTCATCACATTCTGTTCAGAGTGCTTCACCACGTGAACACCGCACGCATGCGTTTCAGGTACCACTCGTGCTCTGGTCAATTTTAGCAGGCACTTTAATCTTCACTATAACAAAACGAACACAAATAGTCATTAAGTAAAAAGAAAAATTCATTTTCAATGTTTAACAACCTTTCACAATGCTTGCCCATGTTAATCTTCTTGCAAAGCATTAGTTTTGAAATAGTTTTTCTTGTTAGTTAGAGTAAAATTCAATATGTGCAACGTACAACATAGCTTATTCATGCACTGTTATGGTTTTTCTAGGCGCAAATTATTAAAACGTGCTCTAATGTTTCATGTATTAGTTATATTATAGCGCACATGCACAATGCAGTCTACCCACATGTTCGTGTTGGTGCATGTTAATCACGTATTACTTTGGTTAATTAAATAATCAGGGTGGGTTCAATCCAAGCAGGTTGCTTTTCTGCAATCCTGCTTCATCAATCCCCCTTTGATGGCATAGGCCATCAAAAAATACCCACCATACCATGTGCCATCTATGGTTATAATCTTAAGATTTGTATCCTATTCTCTTTTCACTTCTAGGGCCATATTATCAAGAAAGGGTGATACATTATCGCCGCTTTTATCGGCAGGAAACTGCCGCTAAAGAAGCGATAATGGGTTTGATAATATGCCCTTGTGAATTCCCATAGAAGCCCAGGTTAACACCAGAACCTGGGCTTCTATGATAATTCACAAGGGCATATTATCAAGTCCATTATCACCGCTTTAGCGGCAGTTTCCTGCCGATAAAAGCGGCGATAATGTATCGCCCTTTCTTGATAATATAGCCCATAGTTCTCTCATTGTATCATAGTATTTTCCTTTCAGATCTTCTAGCTCTTCTCTTCTAACTTTCTCTTGCTTTCTGTATGTTGTTTCTCTTGTTCTTTTTCTTTCACGTTTTCTCTTGCAATATTTGTACATTGTCATTATTATCAGTATTAATAAAGTGGTTGAAGCTACTGGTGTGATTATTCTCCCTAATAAAATACTACCAAAAGTTGTAAACCATGTACTTATGGAGGAAAAACCATTACTAAATCCCTCCCATGTACCGTCAACCTCCAATTGGGTTAAGTGTTCATGCAAATATTGTGATATTCTCAATATATCCTTCAATACCTTTGCTTTAGTCAGGTATATAAGTACAGCAGTGTTGAATTTCTAACATGCCGCAGACTCCACCCTCTTTTGCCAGTAAGATATCGAGGGCAAGTCGATTTTTTAAAACCAAGGATCTAATTGCAACCATTTCAGTATCAATCATCAAGAATCCCCCAGCAGTATCTGTCGATAGACGATCTACCACTGTTGAAAGTTTTTGAATTTTATGTGCATTCAGAGTAACCCCAATTGCTGGTATCGGTGCACCAATAATATCACCTATTATCTCTGTGAAGCTTGCTCTTTTCGTGCATGTTAGTCTTTGTCTTATTTCCTTGATTTCTTTTGTTTTCTAGTCTACATGGTAGACTTTTGGAAAAACAATCCCCATATAACAACTTCCATACCAATGATCAGGCAATTTGTAGTATGCTTTCTTACCGCACACAAAATAGATTCCTGGAAAACAGGGTCATGTCCCCCTTTGAGTCCCCACCCACCTATAATTTCGTAGTTGTGTTCACATTCGCTAGAACCAAGGAAATAGTTATCATGAGCAGTTTCTTTTCTAAGCAGGCAAAGCTTTCCTTTCTGTGTCCGATCCAGGGACATTGCAGCATATTTCTCTCCTTTTTCATAATGTCCATCTCTAAAAGCCCATGGTGGTGTTTGTGACTTTTGTTCAGGAGCTTTCTTTTGGAAACTTTGGGGCATGTTACCAAGCAATAACGATAATTATCGCTATTGCTTGGTTAGAGACAAACTTTTACCGCTGAGCTGCGGCGATTTTTATCGCAGATAAGCCTTGGTATTACCAAGGTTCATCGCAAATGCGATAAAAAACGCCTGCAATGCATGAATATCGCTGAAAAGTCAGCGATATTCATGCATTACCGAGCTAATGCTCTTAGCCATGTTATCCACCTTCCATTGGATAACATGGCTAAGAACTGCTCAGGGCAGGTGTTCGCTTTTGGAGATATTCGAGCTTAGCGCGAATATCTCCAAAAGTTGGTAATAGGAGATAGCGATGTTAGCGACTGCTTCCAGTTGCTAACATCTTGGCACGCCCACTTTGCATGTCATTAGTGATAAATATCACTGACATGCAAAGTGGGGCCCAAGATGGTCGCTATCTCCTACTAGCTGTCGCTAACTGGTGTTAGTGACAGCTAGGTAATAGTGAGATCATTTTATCTCAGCTTTCTTGGCTTTTAAAGCCAAAAAAGCGGAGATAAACACCCTTGATAATATGCCCCTTTGTCTTCTTTCTTCTACCATGTCTATGAATAGTCTCTCTTCAACCCGCAACCCACATGTTGAATTGTGTTTGTAAGCATCCAGTAAATTGGTAATATGGAAAAATTCTCCCGTATACCGAGCATTTTTAGAGGTCATGACAAGAATAAATTCTTTGACAACATGAATTCGTGCAAACATTACATTTAAATCGGAGTAATGGCACTCCAATTTGCCTTTAACATAGAATAGACTGGTTACAACACTGCAAGACACACCATATGTTAGTGGGAAGAGGTGATAGGTCACCTCCTTTGAAACAGATAAAGGTAACTGCATACACAGAAAACAGTTACTTACATTCATTTTCTCCACATATTCATGAAGTAACTTGGAGAAGACATTTAGCGAAAAATCATTAGTGGATATATCATAATGGAACATACTCCCATCAAAGTGTTCTACATTAGTGTTAAGAAGAGGTTCTTTAGTCACAACTTCCATTCCTTCACTTGTTAGTATGAGCTCCTTTTTCATTCATTATTAGAATTGGCACAAGGACAGTTAGTAACTGCCATAATAGTGTTGGAAAGCAAACAATACATAATCATTTTTTAATACATCTACGTTTCAGACTAGGTTTTGGATGTTCAATCACTTTTCCTTCCACCATTTTTATTTCTATAAAAAAAATCTAAAAAATTGTACATTTCTAATTTCTAATTTATGGGAAAATAATTTTTCTTGGAAAAGTAGTGTACTCCTACACTTCAAGGCTTCTTCGTTTATTTTAATTTCTTCCATTTTTTTGTGTCTGAAAGTGTTGTACCTTAATTCTTTCAGTTCTTCATTAAAGTGGTCTTAATTTGCTTTCATCATTTTCCTCATTGTCAGATTTTTCTTCTTTTTCATTTGAATTTGTGCTTTCAATTTCTTCCAAAATTACCTAAGTCTACACCAGTGCAGAGTATTTTTTATCTGGGATTCTTACTCTTTTTTTCTTTCGTTATGTTTCTTCTTCTGACTCTTCTTGTTCTGTCTGACTTGAGACCTCAATAATTTGCTGATTTTTCTTGTGGGTTTCTCCTCGCTAAGGTTTATTTCAGTCTTTTGGCATGACTTGGCCAGTTATCTCCTTTTCTTGCCCTTTTGGCTTGAGTCGCTTCTTCACTTTCATTTTCTACCTCACAAATTCTTTTATTTGTTCTTTCCTTTATCTGTCCCTCTTGTTCACCTTCAGTGATCTTTTCACTATCGATATTTTGTTCCCTTTCTGTGATCTTTTCTTACTCGATAACTGATTCACCTTTTGTGACTTTTTCACTCTCTAGAACTGGTCACCTTCTGTGACAATTTGTTCACCCTTTGTGATTTCCTTTTCTCTTATCTCAACAGTAGTTTCACGAGACTCAGTATCTGGTGCCCACTTTACTGGACTTGTGCTTGGCTGTTCATCATCTGTTTGTTCTTCAGAATCTATCACTCTAGATTCTTCAACTACCCAGACTTCAGCCTCTGGCTCTGGTCTTAGGTTTATCAGTTGCTGCTCTTCTGGTGTCTCAAGTGGACTTGGGACTCGTCTGGTATGGCTCGCATGAATCCAATTTGGCAAGCCAGCGCACTTCACTGCAGTTGTCAGCAGAATGATCTGATAAAGTCCATTCCACCGGAGTTCTAAACACGTCTTTCTCACGTTTCTTGACAAGAACCCAATCGCCAGGACTCAGATCATGGGCTTGATTCGGCTGGTTGGTGACTGCATCTCCTCCAACCTAATGAAACACAGAACGCACCACATCAGCCAGTCCCCTTCAGTATTCAAGTGCTTAATCATCAGTTATATTCATCAGTGTTTCACTGGTGCATTTGCTTATCTCATCGCTCTTCCCATCAGGATTTCATGTGGATTCAGACCTGTCTTCTTATTAGGAATACTTCTGGGACTCATCAGGACTAGGAGTAAGGTGCCTGGCCATTCCAGTGTTTGGATGCACATACCTTTCCCAATCTGAGTTTTATAGTGCCGTTTATCTGCTCCTCAATATCTGATGCCTCAGGCCGATAGGCACAATGCAGCTTCTGCTCAATTTGTAATGCTGCACAGATGATTAGATTTATCTCATTAGTGAAGTGTGTACCCCTATCTGTCTCTAAAGTGACTCGAAATCCATACCTACGAATTAATTCTCTTAGTAGCAATTTAGCACCTGTCATGCTGTCATTCCTTCTGGTTGGATATGCTTCTACCCATCGAGAAAACAAGCAAGCTACAACTAACACATATTTCAGTCAGTTACATGGTGGCAACTCAATGAAATCTAGCTGAAGCTGTGTAAAAGGTCCAGCTGCCCTTCCAATTTGTACCCAACTGACTACTGTCTTTTTGCCTGGCTTTTGCTGCTGACATATTGCACATCTCTGACAAAGGCTTTCTGCAATTGCTCCGAATCGGGGATTAAACCATGTCTGTTTGAAGCGTCTAATCATGGCGTCCCTTCCAACATGTGTAGTTCCATGATACACCCTCACCAGGTGTGATAGTAAACTATCTGCCATGACTGGTCTTCCATCAATGTATACCCATACATCATCTTCTGCTCTTTTCCTACAACCTTAACGGAACCACAAACGTTTCTCTTAATCACCTGCATCTACCTGCAGTTGCCTAACCTCATCCCATGTTTCAAGAGAAGAGGAGAACATTAGATGGTAAATGGTAACCTCCTAGGCCATGTCTCTGTTTAATGACATTGCATTTCATGCACAGAATTGGGCTACTTGATCGCCGTAGCGATTGCCCTTTGTTACATAATCGTCTCCTGTTTTGTGTGCAGAACATTTGACTACTACAATTCTTTTAGGTAGCTGTAAAGCCTCAAGGAGATCATTCACAGCGTCACTATTTTCATTGGGATAACCTGAAGAAGTCAGGAATCCCCTTTGCATCCATAATTGGCTTAGTCATGCACAATGCCAAAGCCATATTGGCTGTCTGTAATAATTGTAATTCTCAATTTTCTAAGCTCTAATCAGAGCCATTAACTCAGCCACTTGTGCAGATTGTACTCCTTTTAGATATGATGCTTCCACAACGGCTGCCACAGTACACACAGCGGGCCCGATTCACAGAATGAACTTAAGACTCAATCCTAAACTTACTACTATTTTGGTATTCACAGAATGCACTTACTACTTTTGGTATTCACAGAATGAACTTACTACTTTTGGTATTCACAGAAGTTAGGATTTTGTCTTAAGTCTGTCTTAAGTTTGTCTTAAGTCTGTCTTAAGTTTTTCTTAAGACAAACTTAAGACAAAATCCTAACTTCTGTGAATACCAAAAGTAGTAAGATCATTCTCTGAATGCCAAAAGTAGTAAGTGCATTCTGTACATACCAAAATAGTAGTAAATTTAGGATTGAGTCTTAAGTTCATTCTGTGAATCGGGCCCAGCATAAGCAGCACTCAATTCTCCAATTCCCTCAACACACAATACACCATCTGACTCTTCCAGTGGGGAATCTTCCATATCAGGGCTAGGCTTCATACACAACTCTGTCACATCCAAACAGCCATGATTCACTTCATCTCTCACTTCTTCACAGCACAATTTAGCAACAAGTTCGCCAGATTCACCAATGTGCATCCCACCACTGCCACATTTTCAGCTCCAGAATGACTCTTTCATACCTAGTCAGCCGACTATGCTCCTGGTACGTGTTAGCAGGATTTCAAGTGAGTGTGGCACATACACCTTCACAGCATGTCCCATCAGAATCCCTTCACTGTGTTCCAGACTCACACAAGTAGCTTCTACTGCCTTTAAACATCCAGGCAACGCTGCAGCCACTGAATCCAACACAGCAGAAAAATATGCCACAGGACGTCTTGCCATTCCAGGTCTCTTGGTTAGCACTGAGAGTGCACATCCATCTTTCTCACAACAGTACAATGTAAAATCCTTTGCTTAATCTGGCATTCCCAACACAGGTGCTTGACACACAGACTGGTTTTCAGTTGGATAAAAGCTCTTGAGCTTTCCTCATCCAATACGATTGGATCTTTCCCATCTTTCCTTGTTGACCTCTGTAGAGGCTTTGCAATCAGTGAAAAACCACTGATCCGCTTTTACAATATCCAACCATTCCCAAAAACATTCGACTTCTTTCTGTGTTTTTGGGGGAATCATTTCTTTGATCACACAAATTTGCTCTGACGTGCCTTTCCTGACTCCTCTCTCTATTTTGAGTCCTAGATACTGGACTTCTTGCTTGCAAAAGTGCAATTTTGCTGGAGACACCTTATGTCCACCTTCTGCTAGATGGATTAATAGGGCAATAGTATCAGTGATACAGGCCTGCTGGGTCCTTGATGCCACTAATAGGTCATCAATATACTGGACCAAAACAGAATTCTCTGGCAAAACCAAACTTTCCAACCCCTTTTTTCAAGATCTGATTAAAAGTAGAGGGGCTCTCTCTATACCCTTGAGGAACTGAGCACCATGCCAAGATACGGTCTCCAAACCTAAAAGAAAATAAATTCTAAACGAAAGTGTGGCAGATCGATCACCGTGGGCCCGATTCACAGAACTAACTTAAGACAAAATCCTAAACTTACTACCATTTTCGTATTCACTGAAGGCACTTACTCATTTTGGTATATACAGAAGACACTTACTCATTTCGGTATTCACAGAAGTTAGGACTCCTAATTTTAGGACTCCTAGATGCATTCTGTGAATACCGAAAGTCTTAAAATTAGGATTTTTCTTAATTTAGTAGTAGTAAAGTTAGGACTCCTAAATGCCTTCAATGAATACAGAAAGTCTTAAAATTAGGATTTTTCTCAATTTAGTAGTAGTAAAGTTAGGACTCCTAAAGAACGTGAGAAATGTCGCTAACTGACATTTCTCCAATTATCTAGCCTCAAGCTAAACCTGCAGAGCGATAAGAAAAGTAGTGCTAACCTCGATTATCGCTACTTTCCTTACGCCTGCTTGCAGTCTGACTTAGCCATGATATCTAATTTAAGGTGAATATCATGGCTGAGTCTGCCCTGCCCTATCATCAAGCTATCGCCAAATGTTGTGCGATTATCGCTGTATTTCCAGCGATAATCGCACATTTGGCAGCTTGCACATGGAATTTTATCGCTGTTGAGAAAAGCGTTGCTGATAGCACGCTATCTCAGCGATAAAATTCAGCGTTAGCCGGTGATAATTATCCTCGTGCTAAGCACGCTGAGCGATAATTATCGCCGGACCTTGCTGATATGCCCCTTGGTTTGGTAAGATAGTCTCACTTTAAAATGCATTTCCTTACATTGAAAAACTCATAATTCTGAATTATGATTTCCATGGCAAATCCTTAAAACAATTTCAATTTATTGTGAAAATAAAATATTCTATGCCAAAGTATGTATCTGCAGCCAATTAAAACCTAAGCTTTTTTAAGAGGTTGTTAGTGTGCAAACTAAGGGGTCTATTACAATGTCTGGTGGATTGCCACCGACCGCATGGCGGTGGCGATCCGCCCGACATAATCTCCCGCCCGCCTCCCATTTACCCCCACCATATTATGATGGAAGGGGTACTGCGGCGGACAGGAAGACTGTCCGCCACTTTTACGCCCAGTCGACTGGGCAGAAAAGGGTTGAATATGGTGGCATGTCTGCTAGACACCCCCATCCATATTACAATGGCTGCAGGAACCAGCCTTTACGTGGCGGCGTTGTGGGCCCCAGGATGTTGGGGCGGTATGGTGGTCATATGGGGGTACCTATGGTAACCCCCTGCATTTGCATGCACGACATGGCAGGCACCGTGGCAAATGTATAATTGGATTTTACAGACAAAGAATTGGAAAGTTTAAATACGGCAATGAAAAAGATTGCAGGCTAAAGAGTTAATTAATATTTTGAGAAAATTGGGAGATGTGGATCGATGAAAAGGTAGATGGACGAAAAATGCAAAATGCGGGATGCGCCTGCCAGTGTGGCGGGTGCATCCTAACTGAACATGCGGGACATCTGCACACATAGCGGGGGATCCCATCTCCCGGTGCGATGGCTGGCAGACTTTGTCCGCCGCCATCATAATAGACCACTAAGGCAGCAAAATAAGTGCTTCAAAAATGTACGCACACATATAGAGCCTGGGGTACAAAAGAGTTCCTTTTGCAATTTCTAAAGAGCGAATAATACAGATCTGCTATTAATGAATCATAAAACACGTACTATTGCCCAAACGTACTAGGACATTTTGAGATTAGAAAAGTCACTCTGGTGATACAAGCAGGGAAAGTGGAGTTGTCAGTCGTGACCAGCCTGAAGAAACAAAAGAAGCAAGCCATAATATTGGTAGTTTCGCAGGTATTACTACAACTACTACTGAGAGCTTAAGCGCGTTAGTGATTTTCACACCTCCTACACCAGGTAAATGGAGAAGAATACTCAACATAGCAGAAGATCTACACAAGTGGTTCTTGGCACACCTGCTCCAGCTGATTTTCAAAATGTGGAAAAGAAGAAGCCACGGGTGCAGTAAGGCCCTACATGAAACTAGCCGCTAGATTGATGGCTTCAAATGCATAATGTATGAAACAATTGCAGCAATAGTTCAAAGCATATATAAATGTTCACAGGCCATGAGCAGTTTCTCTCATTCTCTAAATGAGGGGTTTATTCAGACAAGAGCAGCAGAATTCTAAACAGTAACAACAAGCTTTATGTAGATCTCTAGATCTCCTTGCAAATTCACCACATATTCTGTGCTGACATTTAGCCAACTTGCAGGATGAGGTCATAAAACAAAGTGGTGATTTAACAAGTAGTCCTACCCAAATAAAAAAGGTCCCTGGAGTAAATATATACAGCTAATGCCACTATGGAAAGATCAATACAATCAGCTGAAAGTGAGGAGGTGTCTACTATGTGCAACACATCAGTGCCCGGGGCACCATTGCAAGGCCAAGAAGGGGCATGATTTGTTCCATGGGCTTCAAACAAGCACATCAGACCACTAGCAAAGTAAACAAAAAGTCATTTTAGTTTGAAGTTATGACATGCTTTTTTCATTTAATTGTAGTTATATTTTCAAAGTAAAAATATCATTACAAATAACCGTTCATTACTAGGGTCTTTTCTTCCAGTTCTTCATCTGCGAATAAATAAAATTTGTGTTAGTAAATTAAAGTAAAATACTCTACTTATTTATTTTGACAATGTTTGATTAACACTTCCCTTAGAAATAGTCATTTGTTATGCCAGTTTGGCTTGCACTGCCCTCTGCAATCATAGTTGTTTCTTGTCCAGGTTTTGTTGGGAAGGAGAGTAGATTTTTATCGTCATCACAACTGCCATACTTAGGACCAAGCGGTAAGCCCTTTGTCATGGCTCTGTTGTGCAGTATAGCACAGGTAGCAATAATATTTCAGCTTGTTTCTGGTGTGTAATCCAATGCTTCTGCACTTGCAAGAAAAGCTTCCCTTAAAAATGTCAAAATTGCTCTCTATTTCTGATCTAGGTCACTTATGTGCGTTGTTATATCTGTTATCTAGATGTAAAAAAAAGGCTCAGTAGAGTTATGGGACAAATTATTTTTATGATTTTAAGGTGAAAATCTCCCTTAAATGTACCAAGAAGAATACCATCACCAAATTCTACTCTTACCAGGCGCAGCTGCCACAGGTAACAGCAGTAGGGTGCTGGGGCAGGGTATAGTGGGCAGATGACGGGATAGGGAAAGTAAAATAAATAAACCACTTGTCTTGCACTCGATAAGTGTTTTAAAAAAATATATATTTTACTTTCCCTAACCCGTCATCTCTCCTCTTCTCCCAACCACCACCCGCCCCATTCCCCGTCTCACCACTATTACCAGTGCCGGCCGCACTTGCCTCTTACCAGTTGGTTCAAAAGGGCTGCATGGCAAAACTGAGTCATGTATACTCCCTGGATAGTTTGCTACTAAATATATACTCTCATGTATGAGAAATGATGGCAGTGGTTTTAGAGAAAAACCAGCACCGCTGTTAGTTTACAATTGTACAGCGCGAAATGCCACCTAGCGTGCTCAATGTCAAACACTGCGCCCTCCACAGTGCCACTCAGTAAATAGAGGAAACCTTGTACACATTGACCAATTATAATTTTTAACAGAGCACTGCACAAAAAAACAGCCTTAGCTGACTATCCTCACTCAGTAATGTATTTGATATCAGAGAAAAACAATGAAAAATGACATTGAGTGTACAGTAATCTTGGTCTCAAAAGTTTTCACACGTCTCAAGAGTGTTGACACGTCGGTATGACAAGCAAACAGCCAACATGTGTTTCGTCGATAGACGACTTCCTCAAGGCTTGAAATCGTTATAGTAGACGAATCTGAGCTTTATTATATGGCTTCGATTTGTCTACTATAACGATTTTCCGGCTCACTTATTCTAAAACAAATGATTTTAATACCTTATTCTGACTAATGAATTCTATCGGAATTACCACGCGCCCATGGTTATCTTCATATTAGAGAAGAACAGGGCTGTTCTTTTGTTGACTTACAATTATCGCTACAAGCCTTGAGGCATCATTACTGCAGAGCTACAGGACAGGTCAGGGAGGGGGTTACTGGAGCTGAGAGGCCTTGGAAGGGATCGGACCGTGAGCCTCAGGGACAGGCAGAGAGAGAAGCCACAGGACAGCTCGGGAGGGGGTTACTGGAGCTAAGAGGCCTTGGAAGGGATGGGACCGCGAGCCTCAGGGACAGGCATAGAGAGAGCTCCTGTACAGCTAGACCCTCAGGAAGAGGTCTCAGGTGAAAGTGTGGGAGGGGGTTACTGGAGTTGAGAGGCCTTGGAAGGGATGGAACCGTGAGCCTCAAGGACAGGCATAGAGAGGAGCTACAGGACAGCTCCGGGAGGGGGTTACTGGAGCTGAGAGGCCTTGGAAGGGATGGGACCGTGAGCCTCAGTGACAGGCATAGAGAGGAGCTACAGGATAGCTCGGGAAGGGGGTTACTGGAGCTGAGAGGCCTTGGAAGGGATTGGTCTGTGAGCCACAGGGACAGGCATAGAGAGAGCTCCTGAACAGCTGGACCCTCAGGAAGAGGTCTCAGGTGAGAGTGTGGGAGGAGGTTACAGGAGCTGAGAGGCCTTGGAAGGGATGGGTCTGTGAGCCACAGGGACAGGCATAGAGAGAGCTCCTGTACAGCTAGACCCTCAGGAAGAGGTCTCAGGTGAAAGTGTGGGAGGGGGTTACTGGAGTTGAGAGGCCTTGGAAGGGATGGAACCGTGAGCCTCAGGGACAGGCATAGAGAGGAGCTACAGGACAGCTCCGGGAGGGGGTTACTGGAGCTGAGAGGCCTTGGAAGGGATTGGTCTGTGAGCCACAGGACAGGCATAGAGAGAGCTCCTGAACAGCTGGACCCTCAGGAAGAGGTCTCAGGTGAGAGTGTGGGAGGAGGTTACAGGAGCTGAGAGGCCTTGGAAGGGATGGGTCTGTGAGCCACAGGGACAGGCATAGAGAGAGCTCCTGAACAGCTGGACCCTCAGGAAGAGGTCTCAGGTGAAAGTGTGGGAGGGGGTTACTGGAGCTGAGAGGCCTTGGAAGGGATGGAACCGTGAGCCTCAAGGACAGGCATAGAGAGGAGCTACAGAACAGCTCCGGGAGGGGGTTACTGGAGCTGAGAGGCCTTGGAAGGGATGGGACCGTGAGCCTCAGTGACTGGCATAGAGAGGAGCTACAGGACAGCTCGGGGAGGGGGTCACTGGAGCTGAGAGGCCTTGGAAGGGATGGAACTGTGAGCCTCAGGGACAGGCATAGAGAGAGCTCCTGGATAGCTGGGCCCTTGGGAAGAGGTCTCAGGTGAGAGTGTGGGAGGGGGTTACTGGAGCAGAGAGGCCTTGGAGGGGATTATTGTGCCTAGTGGGGAAGGGCTCTTTATGCGAAGGTATCAGCACACTCAACGTAGTTGTTTTCACTGCTCAAATTGTATTTTAGAAATCTGAGGTGATTGAGAGCCATGGCACGCAGCGTGATGTGGGGGCCAGTGAGGTAAGAGCATGGATGCGCGTCATACCATTGTTCTTTGTTTTCCTCCTTTTCTAAGGGCCTCAGATACCGACCACTAGAAGCAGTAGATTCATGGATGTAAACCCAGGCATATTATTTTAAACACATTTGATCTCTGCCATTAGCTTTTGTGATTACACGCTGTAAGACCCACCCAGTCTTACTAAGCTTGGTCTCCCCTGCGGATCTTGAAGCGAGCATTGCAGCCTCCATCGTGTTTTAGGACCGGTAGTGACAAGGGCGATAAATACACTGACTCCAAAAAAGAGAGATTTTTCCCACACAAACCCAGAAAGGACCGGGAAATAGCACAATCAAAAAGAGACTTTCCTTTCTGTGTGTTTAAACTCTTATGTACACATTAATTACAAAAAAACATTTGTTTAGACCAATTTCAGAATTAAACGGAGCCCTATATAGAATTCTGATCATAACAAGACCTGTGTATCTTAGAAAAAGTTTTTATTTTTTCGTATTAAAAGAAGTTAAAATAGATGCATATTTGTTCACAATACATTAAAAATCAATTACATACATTATTCCAAATAACATTACGTACAATTTCTAAACATTTTACATCAATACATATTTCACAATATACATCATTCTTAGAGAAAATTTCTTTATACATAAAAAAAGACGGTGTGTCGACGCGTTTCGGTGCTTCGTTTTTATAGAACACCTTATTCAGGACAATATCAATTAAAAACTTCAAATCTTCTTTCTACAAAAGATACATATAATTAGTATTACCATCATTACACAGTTTTTACAGTCTAACGGGCTATTTAGTAAAATGGTCATAAACAGGTCTTACTTTTTATTAGTTCTGCTTTCTCTGATACCAGATGAGTATCCCTGGGGTCCTAATAGATGAAGAACCTCAGATCCAGTTCTCTATTCCATCAGAGAATCTGAGTAAAAATATTATGCAGTTTTAGTCATCAATTTTCTTTTCTTATTTAGATAGTAAACCTATCTATCCAATTATACACCTACTAAATGCATCATGTGCTGTGCTTCACTGTAGATTACCACCGTCTTGGAATTTTCAGGCTTTATCAATTATCGCCTTTGTTGGCAGGGGGGTATTCCTCCTCTGTCGTATCCCAAGTAGATCCTTTTTCTACCTTTAAGTGGATCCTGTGTCCCTGGATCAAAATATAAAATGTCATCGAGGCTATATCTACTGCTTATGGTTACAATTCAGGGTTAAAATTCCTTATAATTTTCTGATATTATCCCTTTTAGCATATCTTGTACATAGGACATGCTAATGTATCCTCCTTTTTATCCTTAAGTTATAGGGGTCTCACAGGAATTGTGAGGGAACAAGGTCAATACCCCCTAACTATATCAATGGACTGGACACATTGATCATATTTTGATGAGCTCTACCGGACATATTACATTCGGTAGTCGGAGCAACATGAGTATATTATAACTCTGTTTTTCCAAAGATCTTATATTATCACGGACAGTAACCAGGAGCTGCTACGTAATCACATTATTTCAGGGTTTATTGTCCGTTTGCACTCTGTTTACGTATAAATGAATAGTACATTAGTATTGAGTTTGACTCATTTTATACTTAAACATTCTAAACTAGGTTAGGGCGGGTAGTCCTTAGTGCATATCTATTCCAACGAATAGACCTCTCTTCTCCCTACCGGCGCGAGTAGCCTGTCGTGTTTCTCTTACCTTCAGTGATTGCGGCAGCGGTTCTCCATCCCGGTCTCTCTGGTTCCCGGAGCACGATGAAACGCTGCTGCACCACCTCATTTTTATACCCCTCGGACCTTTAGGTCATTACTTTAATCGGCTATAGGTGAAGCTAACTACTGTCGTATTGCCTATTTTAGTCCTCCATCATTGTAGTTTATACTTGTAGTTCAAGTCGTATTCAATTAGTCGAAGACAGACTACAACACCTAATCTTAATAAATCTAAATATAACTTTCCAACTACCAAGACAGTCCTCTGCCTATTTCTGTTCAGTTTATTTAATGACCATCCTGATAAAATGAGAAATTATCTCTATCGTTTACACATCCGTCATATTCTGACAATTTCGGTGTATAAACTATCGTTTTTTAGTACAAAAACCACCGCCATTTTTGTAGTTTTTCCGCAAGGACAACATTTCTCATTTTTTTACCAATAAGCCGTATCTCAATCACGGAGCTATTTGATCACAATGCAAAGACAGACTATATCGTCCCTTTTCTGTGCGACCTCTGTGATGATTTCTATACCCCACGGTCATATTACATCTTCTTTTTACGGCCTAAAGCCTATTTGGGTCATTTTTTTTCCCATATCCTCAAAGATAGCATTGACGTGGAAAGAATGTTATATATTTCATAAAAGAGCGCTACGACATGCCGATTCATTAGGTGTCTGCAATATTCGTAGTCCTTATCATTGAAATAATTCTTATGAATTTAAGTGAACCTCGTAACCATTTCAGAGCACTTTTATCCTAGTGGAGAAGTACCCAAAGTTTATGTTGATGTTTAAATAAACAATTAGTAGTCTTATCAGATGATAAACCGAGATATACAATCACACAATCTACTAAGATGGAGACAAGGAGTTTTGTCTATCCATATCATCGATATACACGTGATATTTGATAACCCAATGTTTTTCATTACATACATCACAATTTTTTATATAATTCTAAGGTAGACAGACAAACATGATGTTCTCAATTACACAGGTACATTCTAATCACCATCAGTATAAAAATGCACTGGTCCTTGTTGTATTCATTCAACCTTTCAGTATTATCTACCTAGTGTTGTTTGTCTAAGTCGTAAATGTTTCTTTAATCCATGCATCATCATTTTATACATTTTTCTTGAATAGTCCATTATTTACATATCTCCTGTTCAGTCTTATTCTCCCCTCAATCATATAGATGAGTCTAATTTATTGTAAAGAGTGTCCATACAGCTGTATTCATCTAATAATCCTTTCCCACTCTTCTCTGCTGTTAAGCCCATGTGTGTATGTTCTGAATTTAGACATAAAAATTGCTCTCTCTGTTTACGTCTTTTTCCAGAATCACCCCCTCTTGAGGATGTCTTCTTGTTATGATCAGAATTCTATATAGGGCTCCGTTTAATTCTGAAATTGGTCTAAACAAATTTTTTTTGTAATTAATGTGTACATAAGAGTTTAAACACACAGAAAGGAAAGTCTCTTTTTGATTGATAAATACACTGACTCCTCGGCATGTGAGTCGCAGCTGAGGCTGTACTGGCGGCTTCTTCTTCTGTGCGCTCGCCCCTGTCAAAGCGGCACTTGGAAATCTAAACATGCTAATCTCTGCCATGAAACGTGTAAACATTTTAATGAAACGCGGGGCATATTGTCAACAAAGTGGCGAAGAGAGGCGTGAGCTTAACGCCTCTCTTCGCCACTTCGGTAATGCTAGGCTGCACCATATTACCAAGGATATGGTGCAGCCTAGCGTTTCCCCCTGCGATGGCGGTAGATTTTTCAACTTATCGCCAGGGCAGGCACCCTTGCACCAGAGTGCAAGGGTGTCTGCGAGCAGAGAGGTTTGTTTATGTTGAGGAAGGAGTTCCTTCCTGCACATAAACAAACCTTAAATGCCATTTTGTAACTTACATGTGTGCTGCTTTATGCAGCACACATGTAAGTTACAAATTGGCATTTTTAAAAAGAGGTTTGTTTATGTACAGGAAGGGACACCTTTCTGTACATAAAGAAACCTTGGCGTTTTGCTTTTTCCATGTATGATGCACAAGGCAGCACACATGAGAAAAGCAACAAGCATTTGCAATGCATTAGGTCTCGCATTATGAAAGTTTGAGCTATTGGTCTTGTAAATGACAATTTATTTATTTATGTGTTGATTTTGAAAATAGCTAAATTAATAGCTTTGTCATTTTCAATGCCAATAGTTATAACTTTCGCACATGTGACGACTATAGCATTTGTAATGCAACATGTTTTGTATTTACGTGACTTAGATGTATTGATATTACAAATAGCAACGGCTTTTAATTTTTTAAAATAATTAATACTTAAATAAAAGTGATTGTAATTTATATTGGCAATAGCTTAAACTTTTGTAAATAACGTTTGTGAAGATTATTTTCAGTGTATTTTATTGTGATGAAAATCCAAGAACAGAAGTGAAATAACATCTTTTTGTGACATTTGTAATAAAGCTTGAAACATTGAGAGAACATAATTGAACCAGTTGTTGTTGAATGGTTGCACAGATTGATGCTGTGGTGGTGCTGAGTTATGCTTTGGTGGTGCTGAGTGATGCTGGGATTGCGCTGAGTGGTGCTGTGGTGGAGGTGAGTGATCCTGTGGTGGTGCTGAGTGATCCTGTGGTGGTGCTGAGCGATCCTGTGGTGGTGCTGAGTGATGCTGTGGTGGTGCTGAGTGATGCTGTGGTGGTGCTGAGTGATGCTGTGGTGGTGCTGAGTGATGCTGTGGTGGTGCTGAGTGATGCTGTGGTGGTGCTGAGTGATGGTGCTCTGCACTCTGCACTCTGCACTCTGCACTCTGAATCTGCACTCTGAATCTGCACTCACAATATGCACTCACAATATGCACTCTGCACCCACAATCTGCACTCTGCACTCTGAATCTGCACTCTGAATCTGCACTCTGAATCTGCACTCTGCACTCTGAATCTGCACTCTGCACTCTGAATCTGCACTCTGAATCTGCACTCTGAATCTGCACTCACAATATGCACTCACAATATGCACTCTGCACCCACAATCTGCACTCTGCACTCTGAATCTGCACTCTGAATCTGCACTCTGCACTCTGAATCTGCACTCTGCACTCTGAATCTGCACTCTACACTCTGAATCTGCATCTGCACTCTGAATCTGCCCCCTGAATCTGCACTCTGAATCTGCACTCTGAATCTGCACTCTGAATCTGCACTCTGCACTCTGAATCTGCACTCTGAACTCTGAATCTGCACTCTGAATCTGCACTCTGCACTCTGAATCTGCACTCTGCACTCTGAATCTGCACTCTGCACTCTGAATCTACACTCTGAATCTGCACTCTGAATCTGCACTCTGCACTCTGAATCTGCACTCTGCACTCTGAATCTGCACTCTGAATCTGCACTCTGAATCTGCACTCTGCACTCTGAATCTGCACTCTGCACTCTGAATCTGCACTCTGCACTCTGAATCTGAATCTGCACTCTGAATCTGCACTCTGAATCTGCACTCTGAATCTGCACTCTGCACTCTGAATCTGCACTCTGAACTCTGAATCTGCACTCTGAATCTGCACTCTGCACTCTGAATCTGCACTCTGAACTCTGAGTCTGCACTCTGAATCTGCACTCTGAATCTGCACTCTGCACTCTGAATCTGCACTCTGAATCTGCACTCTGCACTCTGCACTCTGAATCTGCACTCTGAATCTGCACTCTGAATCTGCACTCTGCACTCTGAATCTGCACTCTGAATCTGCACTCTGAATCTGCACTCTGCACTCTGAATCTGCACTCTGAATCTGCACTCTGAATCTGCACTCTGCACTCTGAATCTGCATTCTGCACTCTGAATCTGCACTCTGAATCTGCACTCTGCACTCTGAATCTGCACTCTGCACTCTGAATCTGCACTCTGAATCTGCACTCTGAATATGCACTCTGAATCTGCACTCTGCACTCGGAATCTGCACTCTGCACTCTGAATCTGCACTCTGAACTCTGAATCTGCACTCTGACTCTGCACTCTGACTCTGCACTCTGAATCTGCACTCTGAATCTGCACTCTGAATCTGCACTCTGAATCTGCACTCTGCGCTCTGAATCTGCACTCTGAATCTGCACTCTGAATCTGCACTCTGCACTCTGAATCTGCACTCTGCACTCTGAATCTGCACTCTGCACTCTGAATCTGAATCTGCACTCTGAATCTGCACTCTGCACTCTGAATCTGCACTCTGAATCTGCACTCTGCACTCTGAATCTGCACTCTGAATCTGCACGCTGCACTCTGAATCTGCACTCTGCACTCTGAATCTGCACTCTGCACTCTGAATCTGCACTCTGCACTCTGAGTCTGCACTCTGCACTCTGAATCTGCACTCTGCACTCTGCACTCTGAATCTGCACTCTGAATCTGCACTCTGAATCTGCACTCTGAACTCTGAATCTGCACTCTGCACTCACAATCTGCACTCTGCACTCACAATCTGCACTCTGCACTCCAATCTGCACTCTGCACTCACAATCTGCACTCTAAATCTGCACTCTGCACTCTGAATCTGCACTCTTAATCTGCACTCTGAATCTGCACTCGGAATCTGCACTCACAATCTGCACTCACAATCTGCACTCTGCACACTGCACTCTGAATCTGCACTCTGCACTCTACATATGGTATGTTATGCTTACATACGTTCCATATATTATCCATGTATATGCCACATTTAGTTAAGAATATATGTTCTGTTTAGTTACATTACTTTGTTTGTATACCCTTTTATGCTGCTCTAAAGTTATTTCAATGGGTGAAATGCGGAGCCTGGGTAGCAGGAAGGAGAAGATAAGAGAGTGCATCGAGTGCAGACTTGTGAGCAAGCGCCTTAAGCCATCAGGATGCTACTTCAAGGCACGTAGACAGGGTCGTAATACCCAATGATACTCGTAAAGGTAGCTACAAAAAATGGCGTTAGGTGGTGCACACACCCTGCAAATATGCGTGTAGCGCCTGAAGTCACAAGTTGAACCTGGTGTTGTTCGCTACAATAGACGATAGTTATCAGTGAGGTTTGTTCCACCATGAAACGAAAGTTGGCTGCCGAGAGTAACAAGGCAGTGCTGGGAGGGGGGCTGCGCACCAACTGATGTGCTCTGGTTGCACGGCCTGCGGCCGTGTGAAGTGTTATCAGTGAGGTTTGTTCCACCATGAAACGAAAGTTGACTGCCGAGAGTAACAAGGCAGTGCTGGGAGGGGGGCTGCGCACCAACTGAAGTGCTCTGGTTGCACGGCCTGCGGCCGTGTGAAGTGTTATCAGTGAGGTTTGTTCCACCATGAAACGAAAGTTGGCTGCCGAGAGTAACAAGGCAGTGCTGGGAGGGGGGCTGCGCACCAACTGAAGTGCTCTGGTTGCACGGCCTGCGGCCGTGTGAAGTGTTATCAGTGAGGTTTGTTCCACCATGAAACGAAAGTTGGCTGCCGAGAGTAACAAGGCAGTGCTGGGAGGGGGGCTGCGCACCAACTGAAGTGCTCTAGTTGCACGGCCTGCGGCCGTGTGAAGTGTTATCGGTGAGGTTTGTTCCACCATGAAACGAAAGTTGGCTGCCGAGAGTAACAAGGCAGTGCTGGGAGGGGTGCTGCGCACCAACTGAAGTGCTCTGGTTGCACGGCCTGCGGCCGTGTGAAGTGATAAGCCTTTGAAGTATGTCACGGCGCCTGAGGGGAGAGCAGAGAGAAGAGAAGGCTCGTGCGGGCAGAAAGGACGGCCGTGGGAGGTGGGAGGAGAATTCGGCATGGCTGGGGCGGGGGAGGAGAAATGAAAGTAAAGGCTGTGTTTGCGGGGAGAGAGAGGGGAGGTGCTGGTGTGGGAGGAGTGCTGCTACGGCCTGGGGGAAGCTGGCTGGGGATGGGGGAGGAGAAATGAATGTAAGGCTGTGGGGAACAGAGTTTATGGCCCAAAAGCGCGTGCCTGTGGCCACGTGAACTTCAAGAAAACCGCAAGGAACGAAGCCCTTGGTTTGACGAGGATTTCGAGGACTTGAATTCTCGCTCCCTCAATGCGCTTGCGCGCATTGTAGGTCACGAGACCTAAAAACGAGGAGAAATGCTTCATTTCGCCACCTTAACACCAGGATTTTTCTGGTCTTAAATTTGGCGCTGCCACCTATTGTCACCAAGCTTGATAATAGGTGGCAGCGTCGAAGTGAATGGGTGTTGCGGTGGAACACCCACCGCAACACCCACTGCACGCCCCTTTTCGCGATGAGTTTATCGTGCAAGGGGCCCTATAATATCGCCGCGTTATCGCCAGAAAAGTGCTGATAACGCGGCGATAAGGGGCTTGATAATATGCCCTGCGTCTTTATAAAAGGAAGCACCGATGCCCACTACCAGCTGGGACGGCCACGTAGGGGGGAGGCATCTACTGAGCGAGCAGTAGCTGCAGCGACTTGTGATAAGGTGCCAAAGGGTCTTCTTTTCAGTGCGTCATTCACAAGAGTGAAAACCAAAATAGTTACACTCAACAGGTGAAGAAAAAATGCAGTGATACCTGAAATGCACTGGTAGAGAAACCCCCATAACAGACAAGCAGAGACAGAGAACGCACGGACTGCAGGAGGGGGGCTATGGGAAGAAGGCAGGCACAGGAAGAAAATAGTTACGTGCAACACTCAAGTGAAGGGGCCCATAGCAGTGGAAGGATACAAATGACGACATGCTCGTCATGAGGAGGGAGTAACAAGCCGAAAATCAATCGGAAGGCAGCATTTAGAGACTAAGGGGCAGATTTACAATTACTGGTGCATCCCTGCATATCGGCAAGGATGCGCCAGTAATTGTGCGCCGCAGTTCTGCCACCCATGATGCGCCAAATTTACAATGCGGCGCACCATGGGGCTAAAACGGCACAGATGCGTGCCATAAAAGCGGCGCATTGCTGGAGTTGCGTCGCAAGCGCGACGCAGCTCCAGCAATGATCAGGGGGGCCCTATGTGTACAATGCTGCGTCAATCCTTACGCCTGCTTCAACCAGGCGCAGGGTTTTGACGCAGCATGGGCCCAAAAGTGACTGAGTGAAATCTTGTAGATTTCACTCAGCTACTTTTGGGAGGCGTTCCTGCGCAGGAATGCCTCCCCCTGAAAAAGTACGCCTCTTCTGGCGCAGGGCTTTACAACGTGACACATCTGGGAGATGCATGTGTCACGTTGTAAATACCCCGCACCATGGTGCATCTTTTGCGCCGCTGCTGCGTCATAAAAGTGACACAACGGCGGCGGCGTAAAAGCGGCGCAAGGGGCTTGTAAATCTGCCCCTCAGTCTCTGAAAAAATGGGCCGGAAAATAGGAAGAACTTGCAGAAAGCTTTGACAGGAGTTGTTCCCATTTACTGATTCTTTATAATGCTCATGGTATAATACTAACTGTTCAGTACCCCATTTGTTACGTTTTCTTCATACCACCCACTCAGATCTTCGCACATGCAAAGACCTTCCAAAAATGTCAAGTCTTTGAGTTCAGCCACCACACAAAGTGCGACTGATTCCAAGGAATGAGAAGAAATATAAGAGCGTCAACGTTTGCGCTTGACTGTGCTATAACTACAAAGAAATATGAGAATGTAAGAGCGGCAAACTGTCGGGTGTTGACATTGAAAGTTAGAGGAGAAAGCACGTATATATTGTGCATTAAAACAATAGAATAAACTCTAATTAACAAGAAATGCATTCTGTTTTGGGTTTGGGTCGGGTATGTATTTGCAATGCATTGTGGGTAGCGGATGTTCCTTCAGATTCTTCACCCTGATTGCTGGTAAGCCCTGTCTGAAGAGCGTCGCTTAAGGCAAAACAATAAATAAAACAGGCAGGCCCATTTTACTCCTCTTTATTTTGCTGCCGTCATACGCTGTCCGCATACAGCGTGGAGTCTGACTGGACCAGGACCTGTAGCAGCCTCGACCCTGCAACCCCCGCCCATGTATGTTACAGTGTGTGCCTGGCTGACGTGTTTATGGACCCCTAGTGGCGGCCCGCGGTACTGCACCCCTGGTGTCCAATCAATGAGGTGCCTGTATGTCTTGATTAGGGACCCCTAGAGACGACCCGTGGTACTGCACCCTGTTATATTGTAAAGATGCTATCCATATCCAACCCTACTTTCACTGGACCTCTAGTCATGAACTTATGTTATGTTATGTTAGTACAGCTTGTACAGCGCGCAGCTGCCCCAGCAAAGGGGCGTCCCGGCGCTGTAGCTTTGGAATGTGAAAAAACGCCCAGAAATCACAGATCATAAAAGCTAGCAAAAATGTCTAATTAGGCTGGAGGAAAAAGGAAAGTTTTAACAGGCAGAGAGTTCCATAGCCTAGGGGCCAAGAGGCGAAAGGAGCGACCTCCCGCGCGACTGCGCTTAACCCGCGGGACAGTGACCAGCTGCTGCCCTGCCGACCGCAGCCTACGCGTAGGAACATATACCGTAAGCAAGTTGCACAACAGGCTGGGACTAGCAAATTTCAAGATCTTTAAAGATAGGCGCAAGGCCTTAAACCGAATCCGAAACGTAACTGGTGCTATGTAAAGCGCTCTGATAACTGATTCGGTTCGGTTCTAGTTCGCGCTATATAAAAACTCTGCAAAAAAAAATAAAAAATGGGAAGCCAATGCAGCTGAGCAAAATCGCGGGAGGCCTACCAAGACTCGGCAGCAGCATTTTGAACACGCTGCAGCCGACAGATCTCAGCCTAGTTTGCCCCAAGTAAAAGGCAACTGGCATAGTCAAGGCGAGAGAGGATGGTGGCCTGTATGACTAGCTGATGTGTAGTAGGATCAAAGAATTTCAGGAGTGGTTTAGGTCCCCGCAGCAGGCCAAAACACGTACCCGCAATTTTCCTAGTGTGGTCTCGGAAACTAAGGGATGAGTCCATCCACACCCCAAGATTTTTAACCAACGTCTTGGATGTAGGGGGTGAACCCATAACAGTGGGCCACCACTGCTGACTCCATAGGTTGGTGTTCTTCCCAACCAGACCCGGCCAACAAAACCGAGGTTTTGTTGGCATTAAATCGTAAACGATTGGAAGCCATCCTTTGAGCCACAGCCGCCATCCCATCTCTAAACCTAGAGGCATTAGGGGAGGATACTTTGGCCAGAGTAACAACCAGCTGGGTGTCGTCGGCATATGAGACCATCACCAGATCCCATTGCATGGCGACCGCTGCCAAAGGTTGAACATATAGATTGAATAATGCCGGGCTTAAGGCTGAGCCCTGGGTTACCCCCTGAACAATAGAATGGGCCTGAGAGAGAAACGGAGGTGTGGATACTCTGAATGATCTTTCGGTCAGAAAGGATCTGAACCATTTCAGAGCAGACCCCATCACCCCTGCCTTCTCCAGCTGTTGTAGCAAGATATCATGCGAAACCGTGTCAAAGGCGGCAACTAAGATCTAACAAAATGAGTGCCGCACTTTGACCGGCATCAAGAATGCACTGCAGGTGCTCAGTAGTGGCCAGAAGAGCGGTCTCCGTACTATGTCCCGATCGAAACCCATTTTGGGAACTATCCAAGATATCGTTGGAAATTAGAAATTGGGTGAGCGCGTTGTTAACGTTTGCCTCTGCCACCTTAGCCACCCAAGGGAGCAGGGAAATAGGCCTGAAGTTTTCCAACTTGGCCGGGTCCAGTGTGGGTTTCTTGAGAATGGGAGACACCCAAGCCTGTTTCCAAAGTGCAGGTAAAGTCCCGGTGGAAAAGGAAGTGTTCATAATGTGACAGAGTGGGTCCTGAAAAATGGAGAAAGATTCTCTGAACTGGGAAGGCCTCAAGGGGTCAGCAGGGGAGCCTGATTTAATTGCCCCACTCAAACGAGTGAGCTCCTCCGGAAACAAAAGAGGAATAGCTGACAGCTCCTGCTGAGGTCTGAGGTCTGGGGGCACAGAAGTGGGATGAGAAGAGACAGGAGGAAAAGATAGATAGATTGCACGGACTTACAAAGTAAGAAGCCAAATCATCGCACGGTTGTGCCGAAGATATGACAGATTCAGTGGTCTTATGAGACCTAAGGTCTTTAAGAATCTTAAAGATTTTGCTGGATTAGAGCTAAGTTTGATTTCGCTAGCATAATATGCAGCACAAGCTCGACAGATGGCTTTATGATACTGCTTGATGGTGGCCAAATAGCATAGTTTTTCATCGGGGTCATAGTCCCTTCTCCACTTCCGTTCAGCTTTCTTACACGTTTTCCTTAACCTTAAACCATTTGGCAGGAATCAAAGAGTCAAGGCCAAATCTTATCCAATCACAGAACGAGCCATAGTCAGAATCTGCATCAGACAAAGGTCCCAGAGGATGACAAGTGAGGAAGTCATGAAACTCCTCAAGCCTCAATTTACACCAAGGGCGTTTAAAGACCGATTTTACGGTATCGATGTTACAGGGCTCAGCTAGGGGAACAGACATGACAACCAAAGCATGGTCGGTCCATCCCATATTTACGGGTGTATCTACCTTAGAAGATTGAATATTAGAGAAAATTGGATCCAATAAGTGACCTGCAACGTGAGTCGCGCCTGTTACCAATTGGATCAATTGAAAAGCTGCCAGATCTGCAATAAAACTGCCAATTTCGCTGTCATGGATAGAATCAAGATGTAAATTAAGATCCCCAAAAATACTTAAGTTAGCCGGGCCCACTACAAGCGAACTAACAGTGTCTAGAAACGCGTTTTTAAACTTGGCGGTTGGACCGGGAGGGCGATAAGCCAAAAGTCCAGAAAAGGTAGAATGGGGGCTGACAGAAATGCTAAAACGGGCAGACTCACAGCCTGCAATGAGTACCTTAGAAAACACACTCCTAAATGCCTTCTGTGAATACCGAAAGTCTTAAAATTAAGATTTTTCTCAGTTTAGTAGTAGTAAAATTGAGAAAAATCCTAATTTTAAGACTTTTGGTATTCACAGAAGGCATTTCGGAGTGCTAAAGTTAGGAATCCTAACTTTAACCCCTGGTGGGCCGATTCTGCTCCTGTGCTGAAGATTTCAGCGCGGGTGCGGTCATGACGGCCCCTAGCCGTCATCAGCACACGAGCACTGTAGTGCATGACGGCTGGGGGCCGTCATCAGCATGGAAGGGGTTAATACTGCTAAACTGAGAAAAATCCTAGGGGCATATTATCAACACAGGCGATAAAAAAAAACTGCTGCAAAAGCGGCTTTAGCGGCAGTTTTCTGCCGCAAAAGCGGCTTTAGCGACAGTTTTCTGCCGATAAAAGCAGCGATAATTTTATCGCCTGTGTTGATAATATGCCCCCTAATTTTAAGACTTTCGGTATTCACAGAAGGCATTTAGGAGTCTGAAAGTTAGGAGTCCTAACTTTACTACTACTAAATTGAGAAAATCCTAATTTTAAGACTTTTGGCATTCACAGAAGGCGTTTAGGAGTCGTAAAGTTAGGAGTCCTAACTTTACTACTACTAAACTGAGAAAAATCCTAATTTTAAGACTTTCGGTATTCACGGAAGGCATTTAGGAGTCCTAAAATTAAGGGGCATATTACCAACGTTAAGCGATATTTATCGCTAACGATACTTAGCAACACATTTTTTAACGCTAAGCATCGTCAGAAATTATCGCAGATAAACCTTGCTATTATCAAGGTTTATCGCAAATGCGATAAAAAACGGCCGCAATGCATGAATATCGCTGAAAAGTCCGCGATATTCATGCATTACCGAGCTAATGCTCTTAGCCATGTTATCCACCTCCCATTGGATAACATGGCTAAGAACTGTTCAGAACTACTAGTCACCACTGGGTATGGGCTCCCAAGCAGTAAGGCCAAACCCTGCCTTATAGTATATCACACGAAAATGCCAATACTGCTAAATGAGTTCTGTAGTATTATTTCATTCTATGCATATGACCAAAACACTATGTAAGAAGAATTTTTTATAGAATCAATCATTATCAATTTTGCATTTTATTTGCACTTTTCTGATTTTATATATTTTCCAAACATTTACATATTTTCAAAACATATTATGAAACACATCACAAAGATAACACATACACTAAATTTATTTCTCATGCCTCATTCATACTCATTCATACTGGGGGAATTCTCTGTACATACTCAATGCATTCATCCAACTAACAATCTGAAAAACAGGGTGTTGTATTTGTACAATTTATATACAATTTTTTAGAAGAAACCATAGAATAACGTTAGAGATATAAATCATTATCATCATATTATTAATCTATTCTCTTATGGTTTCGATGTGACAGCGTCACAGAAGAAGGTCTACACGTTTCGAACTCTTTTAATGTAGAGTTCTCGTCAGGACCATAGACTGTAAATGGAAAACAGAGAAACCTCTGTTAGAATATGTCATTTTATGTAAAAAGAAGCTGATTTGGGCTCAACACCCAGTCCTCTGCCTCTTACCTCTCTAAATGTCAGGTGGGATGTGTTCCTAAATTAGCCAACGTCCGCGGAGCGGGACCACCTACATAATAAATGCACACGCTGTAAAAAACTGTCTGCCATCCAGCATTCAGTATTATACACACTTCACAACATACTTACTTAAAAGTGATGCTTTTTCGTTTCTTTCTGTGGACAATGAAAGATGACACGTGTAAGGGTGTTGGTCTCTTATTTGTTACTTCCTGCACGATATAATATAGCGGGTGTGAAAGTCTTACCAGGTTTATGGAAAAGGTTTTCTTAAACGCTTTGCATGGGTCAGTCGGCGAATTTGCTTCCAGGGTTCACGGCGCACCTGGGGAAAGTGAATAAATTTTCAAATTCGTTGCAAAGTTGACGGAACTTGCAACCTAAGTTCAAAATCCTTCCAATTCTTTCACGCAACATACCGATCAATTGTGGCGTGTTCTCGCTGGATCCCGGCTCTCGGTCTGGAGTGTGCAGTCGGAAAGACGCTATATTGTTTATGTGTGTGTGTCACATGACATTGGGTTGAATTGCGGGCGCCATCTTAGCGTGGTCATGCTCGTTCTCATTTCTTTAGGCGCGTGTGTGATAACTTGGATTGTGTGATGTTGATGGCATCATTTATTCGGTATATTTGATTGGTGGATCGTCGGACTTTACGCTCTGTATTTTTGAGCGTTTCTTTCATACATGGCAAATATGAATGCACAATCTTTTCATGGTGGCCATCTTTGATATGGGACCTTCACCAATAATTAGTGTGCTGGATATGTAAAATTATATTGAAACATCTCGAAGCAGAGCTATAGTTTGAACATCTCCGAAAGTTCATTTAACCCGTTAATGGCTGTATTGAATCTTACAATCATCATTGCTTCTTGTTTTGATAATTTTTTGTCAAGGTCTCCACCTCTTTGATCTTGTTCAATTTTTGTTATCACAGTCCATCGTAGTTCATTGTCTCCATGGTTCTTTTGTTGCCAGCGATTAACCAATGGGGCATTTGGTACCTTTCGTTTGATCCTTGACTTATGTTGTTGAATTCTTAAGCGGATCTCTTGGTTAGTTTTGCCAATATACAGAGAATTACATGGACACCTAATCCCATAGATAACATATCGGGTTTTACAATTTGTAAACGTGTCGTGTCTCCAAGTTATTTCATTATATTTGAAAATTGAACCCTCTTCAGTGGAATCACAACAATTACACCCTCCACATCTGTGGTGTCCCACGACTGGAGGTAATCCAATCATGCTTCTTAGATTATGTTGTGTTTTCATTGGTAAGGCGGCTCTAACTAGTTTATTGGTCAAAATAGATTCTTTTTTAAAAGCGAATAGAGGAGGTTTTTTTAATTCATCGCTTAGATTTTTAACCAAATGCCAGTTGTTGTTGACCACCTTTTTTAACATATTTGAATTCGGACAGAAAGTGGTGACCAATACTGTTCGATCTAGTTTCTTTTTTACTTTTTTCTCCAAAAGGTGTTCTCGCGGTGTCCACCACGCTCGTTTTTTTGAACGGCTTAAGAGTTTTTTGGGGTATCCACGGTCAATAAGATTAAGGGTCAATTGTTCGGCATGTTTCTCATATTCTTGTTTATCTTGGCAATTTCTCCGGATCCTCAGGTATTGCCCATATGGCAAATTTTCCTTTAGGCTACGCGGATGGTTGCTTGTGAAATGCAATGATCTGTTTCGGTCAGTTTCCTTTTTATATAGGGTTGTGATCAAACCTCCTTCGTCCGAAGGGTATATCTCTACATCAAGGAATGGTATTTTGATTTTAGAATACATTAAACTAAATTGTATTTCATGTGTTCTGTTATTAAGCCATTGATTGAAATGTTTCAGTTCTTCTTCAGACCCAGACCACACAAAGAAAACGTCATCGATATAACGACTCCAAAGACTGATTGAGTGTCCAAAGGGATTGTCTTGGTAAATGAATTTGTTCTCATAGCTTGACATAAAGAGGACAGCTAATTCTGGGGCAAAGGGAAGTAGAAGTAATTGTGTTTAAGTGCAAATTGTGCCAGCTGTATAATAAATTCTGTTGGATTTCTTCTTAAAACCATTCATTCCTCATGTAAAATCGTATGTGAGGGACACAACCGATTTCATCAACTCACTACACGATATACAATATGATAAAATAAATGATTGGATGGTGACGATGGACATAACATCCCTGTATACCCAAATACCGCAAGACGAGGGCATACAGGTATTGAAATCCATTTTGGAAACCAGAGAAAAACCAGAAAAAGTCCCAACAGAATTTATTATACAGCTGGCACAATTTGCACTTAAACACAATTACTTCTACTTTGATGGAGATTTCTATCTCCAAATAGGTGGGGTGGCAATGGGGTGTCCTTTTGCCCCAGAATTAGCTGTCCTCTTTAATGTATTCTAAAATCAAAATACCTGAGGATCCGGAGAAATTGCCAAGATAAACAAGAATATGAGAAACATGCCGAAAAATTGACCCTTAATCTTATTGACCGTGGATACCCCAAAAAAACTCTTACGCCGTTCAGAAAAACGAGCGTGGTGGACACCGCGAGAACACCTTTTGGAGAAAAAAGTAAAAAAGAAACTAGATCGAACAGTATTGGTCACCACATTCTGTCCGAATTCAAATATGTTAAAAAAGGTGGTCAACAACAACTGGCATTTGGTTAAAAATCTAAGCGATGAATTAAAAAACCTCCTCTATTCGCTTTTAAAAAAGAATCTAGTTTGGCCAATAAACTAGTTAGAGCCGCCTTACCAATGAAACCACAACCGAATCTAAGAAGCATGATTGGATTACCTCTAGTCGTGGGACACCACAGATGTGGAGGGTGTAATTGTTGTGATTCCACTAAAGAGGGTTCAATTTTCAAATGTAATTAAATAACTTGGAGACACGACACGTTTACAAATTGTAAAACCCGATATGTTATCTATGGGATTAGGTGTCCATGTAATTCTCTGTATATTGGCAAAACTAACCAAGAGATCCGCTTAAGAATTCAACAACATAAGTCAAGGATCAAACGAAAGGTACCAAATGCCCCATTGGTTAATCACTGGCAACAAAAGAACCATGGAGACAATGAACTACGATGGACTGTGATAACAAAAATTGAACAAGATCAAAGAGGTGGAGACCTTGACAAAAAATTATCAAAACAAGAAGCAATGATGATTGTAAGATTCAATACAGCCATTAACGGGTTAAATGAACTTTCGGAGATGTTCAAACTATAGCTCTGCTTCGAGATGTTTCAATATAATTTTACATATCCAGCACACGAATTATTGGTGATGGTCCCATATCAAAGATGGCCACCATGAAAAGATTGTGCATTCATATTTGCCATGTATGAAAGAAACGCTCAAAAATACAGAGCGTAAAGTCCGACGATCCACCAATCAAATATACCAAATAAATGATGCCATCAACATCACACAATCCAAGTTATCACACACGCGCCTAAAGAAATGAGAACGAGCATGACCACGCTAAGATGGCGCCCGCAATTCAACCCAATGTCATGTGACACACACACATAAACAATATAGCGTCTTTCCGACTGCACACTCCAGACCGAGAGCCGGGATCCAGCGAGAACACGCCACAATTGATCGGCATGTTGCGTGAAAGAATTGGAAGGATTTTGAACTTAGGTTGCAAGTTCCGTCAACTTTGCAACAAATTTGAAAATGTATTCACTTTCCCCAGGTGCGCCGTGAACCCTGGAAGCAAATTCGCCGACTGACCCATGCAAAGCGTTTAAGAAAACCTTTTCCATAAACCTGGTAAGACTTTCACACCCGCTATATTATATCGTGCAGGAAATAACAAATAAGAGACCAACACCCTTACACGTGTCATCTTTCATTGTCCACAGAAAGAAACGAAAAAGCATCACTTTTAAGTAAGTATGTTGTGAAGTGTGTATAATACTGAATGCTGGATGGCAGACAGTTTTTTACAGCGTGTGCATTTATTATGTAGGTGGTCCCGCTCCGCGGACGTTGGCTAATTTAGGAACACATCCCACCTGACATTTAGAGAGGTAAGAGGCAGAGGACTGGGTTTTGAGCCCAAATCAGCTTCTTTTTACATAAAATGACATATTCTAACAGAGGTTTCTCTGTTTTCCATTTACATTCTATGGTCCTGACGAGAACTCTACATTAAAAGAGTTCGAAACGCGTAGACCTTCTTCTGTGACGCTGTCACATCGAAACCATAAGAGAATAGATTAATAATATGATGATAATGATTTATATCTTTAACGTTATTCTATGGTTTCTTCTAAAAAATTGTATATAAATTGTACAAATACAGCACCCTGTTTTTCAGATTGTTAGTTGGATGAATGCATTGAGTATGTACAGAGAATTCCCCCAGTATGAATGAGTATGAATGAGGCATGAGAAATAAATTTAGTGTATGTGTTATCTTTGTGATGTGTTTCATAATATGTTTTGAAAATATGTAAATGTTTGGAAAATATATAAAATCAGAAATGTGCAAATAAAATGCAAAATTGATAATGATTGATTCTATAAAAAATTCTTCTTACATAGTGTTTTGGTCATATGCATAGAATGAAATAATACTACAGAACTCAGGGGCATATTATCAAGGGGTTTTATCTCCGCTTTTTTGGCTTTAAAAGCCAAGAAAGTGGAGATAAAATTATCTCCCTATTACCTAACTGGCGCTAACACTAGTTGGCGACAGCTAGTAGGAGATAGCGATCATCTTGCGCCCCACTTTGCATGTCAGTGATATTTATCACTAATGACATGCAAAGTGGGCGTGCCAAGATGTTAGCGACTGGAAACAGTCGCTAACATCGCTATCTCCTATTACCAACTTTTGGAGATATTCGCGCTAAGCGCGAATATCACCAAAAGCTAACACCTGCCCTGAGCAGTTCTTAGCCATGTTATCCAATGGGAGGTGGATAACATGGCTAAGAGCATTAGCTCGGTAATGCATGAATATCGCTGACTTTTCAGCGATATTCATGCATTGCGGCAGTTTTTTATCGCATTTGCGATAAACCTTGGTAATACCAAGGTTTATCTGCGATAATTTCTGACGATGCTTAGCGTTAAAAAATTAGTTGCTAAGCATCGTTAGCGATAAATATCGCTTAACGTTGGTAATATGCCCCTCATTTAGCAGTATTGGCATTTTCGTGTGATATAGTATAAGAACTGTTCAGGGCAGGTGTTAGTTTTTGGAGATATTCGCGCTTAGCGCGAATATCTCCAAAAGTTGGTAATAGGAGATAGCGATGTTAGCAACTGTTTCCAGTCGCTAACATCTTGGCACGCCCACTTTGCTTGTCATTAGTGATAAATATCACTGACATGCAAAGTGGGGCCCAAGATGGTCGCTATCTCCTACTAGCTGTCGCTAACTGGTGTTAGCGACAGCTAGGTAATAGGGAGATAATTTTATCCCCGCTTTCTTGGCTTTTAAAGCCTTTTGTCACTTTTCTGTCACTAGTGGCAACATTTTAAACGCCTTGACACTAGTGTTTGAGGCAGTTTTCACCACAGCTAGCGGATACTATCGCCTTGTAGCGACGTATTGTAAATACTCTGGTACCAAGGCGCTAGTTTTCAGTGATACTCGGCGGGGAGAACATTGCCGCTAACACTAGTTAGCAGCAGCTCTTGTAAATATACCCCATATTTACAATAAAGTGGCAAAGCGTTTTGTTAAGCCAAGAAGGCTAATTACACGCTTTGCCAACATAGGGTAGCACCATATTTACAAGAATATGGTGGATCCCTGCGTTACCCCCTGCGCTGCTGATCAATTGAAGTTGCCTAGCACCCACGCTGGCCCCCTCGCACCATAGTTCAAGGGTGCCTGTGTTAAGGGGAAGATTGTTAGTGTGCAGAAATGTACCCCTTCCTGCACATAAACAATCTTTAAATGCCGTTTTGTAAGTTTTTATGTGTACTGCTTAATGCAGCACACATTGAAGTTGCAAAACAGCATTTTTTATAAATGATTGTTTATGTGCAGGAAGGGGAACTGTCCTGCACTTAAAAAATCATAGGCAATTTGCTGCTTCTATGTGAAAAATCAGGCGATCTAAAGTATTTCTTATCAGTCCGCTTTTTTAAGACCAGGTTTTCTCTGATTTTAATTTTGGCGCTGCCTCCTATTTATGTTGTTCTTGTAAATAGGGGGCATCATAAAAATCAATGGGTTTTGCGGTGGAGCGCCCATCAAAGCACCCATTGCCCGACCCTTTCACGCTAACTTTAGCATGAAAGGTGAAATTTTTTATAGGCAGCATTAAGCCATGTTGAGAGGCATATATTTACAAGAACTTAACACCGCCGTAGAGTAATTTTTTTGACATTATGGCAGCTTTTTTATTGCCTTATTTACAAGTTGCCACCAATTGCAGTTAGCAGCACTTATCCAGCGTAAACGTACATTTTCAAGATCACCACTTCTGTTAGCGGGACATAAAAATGGGATGCAAGGTAGGCGTTCCTGTGAAAAAACTGCTGCTTAACACACTTCGCGACATTTACAAGGAAATTCCAGTACCTCGATAACCACCAAAACTGCTGCTAACTCAAATTAGAGGCAGTTTTTTAAGATCAGAAAATAGCTGGGGCCGTATTTATGAAGGCCATGCGCCGCCGTTGCGTCACTATTAAAATGGGAAAAAGTGACGCACCGGCGGCGCAAGGCCTTCATAAATAAGGCCTCTGGTCTTAAAATTGGTGCAAACACTTGGGCTCCCATATGAGATGTCTTGGTGCTGGACAGCGCTGCAAGGAATAATGCTATGCTGCCCTACGCCAAAACAAAAGGTCAGGGTTGCGCCCTATCAATAAGATAGGGCTCATTTCTGTGCCCAATTCATGAAAAGCGTTGCATCACTGCGATAAAACAGCTATTAGACACTTTTCAATGCGCCCTCCTTATGACACCATGGCTGCGCCATATTTACTTTACGGCACTCCAGGTCACAATCAATGACATATGTCTGGAATCCTGACGTACCCATCAGCGCTAAAGTCACGCATTGCTGCAGTTGTGTCGCAAGCACGACACAACACCAGCAATGAATGTGGCCTGCCTATCCATATGGCCCTTATGTCTGTCGCGAGCAAGGAGTACATTTTTGACACAGTGGCGTCCTAGAATTGTCACAGTAAAATCTGATAGATTTCACTGCACCACTCCTACGAGGCTTTCATGCGTGGGAATGAACACCATGCATACATCATACCTGACGCAAGTATAATGTGGAACAGGGCTTTACAAGGTCACGTATATTCCTATATGCGCCACTTCATAAAACGCCGCAACATGGAGCAAAATTCACGCCGCAAGTATGTCAAGAAAATGACGTACCAGCGATGTTAAATGGTTGAAAGGGGCTCATATAGAAGCCCCCCTGTATTTTTCCCCTATGTTGTCGCACAGTGGCTGCCACGTGCCAACGCAGGCACCCTTGCACCATGGTTGAATGGTGACTAGGAGTAGGTTGATGTTGTACAGAAAGGGACACCTACCTGCACAAAACCTATCAATCCAGGGTATTTCCTCTTTCACTGAGTGCTGCAGAATGCTGCACTCATAGAAAAAGTGAAAAAAGAGGAGAAATGAAAACATTTATCCTCATAGTGCCTCCCAAACGTCACCCTTGGGGTGACATTAGATTCTGACGCATTCTGAAGGTTTACGGTTTCTCGTAAACCTGCAGATGCTTCAAATTCCATTTATTTGGCATAGGAACACCCACAGCAATACCCATTGAACCAGTGGCAGAATGGCAGAGGAGCGTTGCCCCCTGCTTTCAAGCAGTGCGAGAAGATGAATCATAAAATGATAATATCTTTCAGTTATAACATTTTATGTTTGTGCTGCTTTGCGGGCGGTGCTGCTCGGCTCTCAGAGCAGGGCAGGGGAGGAGTGGTTTGCCCACTCCTAAGTGCGCAATGACTGTTTTATCAGTCCTCTTGGGCCGCAAAAACTATTCATGTGCACTTTACCCATTCTCCATGCAGGCTGCATTACAGTCTGCATGGAGAACATGCTCTGGCCCCAATTCCCTGGTTGAGGGTCGAACCAGGATGCCAAATATAATCACGCTATATTGCAGGACCTAACTGCAAGCTAACATATATATTTTAAAAAATGTTTAATTTATAATGCACAATCTCCCGCAATCGCGCCCCCTGCAACCCCATGCACCCGCCCTTGCCCCGTCACCTGCAAGCCATGCTGGCCGCCTCTGCATGGAATGCCCCTTTCACACTGTTTAATGCATGATAGGGTCAAATATTTCTAAGTCCATGAAAAGACATGTAAAGTGGCTTTGCATAGCCTTGTAAACATGCTGTGGCACATTGCGCAATCAGAACGTCAAACACATGACGTCACAGTGTTGCAAGAGTGTCACTAGGATAATTGAGGAACTCCCACAATTTATCCTTGGCAAGGTCAACAACGCGATGGACTTCAGGCCTTTGCAGCTCAGAGCACTAAGGAGACCACCACCGTCACCCCTGACATGCATCGCTCACCTGGACAACTCCTCCGTTTCCTTTGGGTGATGCGTGAACCCGATCCCCTCTAAGTGCTGACCTCGGTAGATCGGAACTTCAGCAACAGGAAGCTGGAGACCAGGAACCGCCAAAAGCCAGAGACTCTCCGGAGCTGTCTGTAACGATGGAAGAAGAGGAGACGCACAAACAGTCAACATTTAATTAGGATATCTGCCATCTGAGAGCTTACATCCAGGGGTTGCACAAACTCTGCACTAGATTACTACCTCGCAGTGGAGCCTACGTCACTGGGGGAGCCTTCAGGGGAAGTGTCGGGATCCTGTCACTGAGTATGATTGCGCATTGTCGGCGCCGCATGCAGCTCCTTCTGCCTCTCTCTCTTGTATAACCTGCTGCAGATTGGGGGTGACTTGGAGTGGTGTGGCTCACTGGTTAGAGGCGGCAGACCCGGAAGCAGAGATCAACCCGGGACCAGGGTTCAATTCCTGACGCGGCAGGGTCGTGGACCAGGGTCAGCGGACTCGATAATTCTCGCCTCGGTGCCTACTCTAACCAGGGATCACACTCGCCAACTCTGAGCATTAGCTTGCCTCATCGCTACAACGGCCCCCCACATTCGCCGGGGATGCCTGGTTTCACCTTGGAGATACCCAGTAGGGACCATCTCACAGGGATAGCCAGGGCGGGTTCCCCAGCGGTCTACAGCGCCATAACGCCTCAGGGCAGCAGTGCGCTTTACAAGACACATACATGCATACATACTTGTAGTTGTGGCGGAGATGCCTGCTCCTCCTACGCCTCCCAGTACAACTGGCTCCATGAATGACAGCTTCTTGCGTAGACCCTTCACTCCCAGTCCACAGCACCTGGCAACCAAAAGATTGCAGCCAGGTCCGGCACTGTTCAGCTGCATCAATGATTTGCATGTCAACAACTGAGATCACTCGCAGCCTTTAGGGGTTGTAGAGGAGGGAGTGTTTGATGCCCAACTCTCGGAGGCATCGCTTGACCACTAGAGACAAGCCCCTATGCACCCGGTGGCATAGTCAGAGAAGAAAATAACTGTGGGTTACCTTTTTCGCCTCCCCGAGCTTGCGTACGTCCCTCAGGCCAGCAGCATGATCACTGTAGGAGGCGGAAGAGAAACGGTCTAGGACCTGTCTCCAGAAATGTGAAGATCACTGGCACTCGATGGGCCTGCTCAGCAACAAGGAATTGGGAGAGTGCACCTGCTGGCAGTAGGTCACACAACCTTGTCTCAGTATATTCCACTGCATCAGCACGGTGTGCTCCCTCAGGCAGACCCAGCACCCTCACGTTGTTTCGCTGGGAGCGTCCAACCACATTCTCTCCTGTTCTGTTGTGTGTCTTCACATGTGCCATTAGCTGCTACACTTCCAAATCTGCGCTCAGGGTACTTGGAGGGACTTTGGACAGTTCTTGCTCAGTGTCATGTACCTTGTAAGTCAGCTTGTGATGATCTGCGCAGTCAGGGGTGAAGTCGACTGTGATTTTGTCTATGCAGCCCTCAAAGGATGTGCCTGCTAGTTCGAGGGAGGTTTCCGCAGAGAGTACAGTGTCTAGTTTTCAGTCCAGGCTGTCCATTGTCACCTGCCCTGCCGTACAGCGAACCCCAGCAGCTCGGTTCACCAACACAGGAGCAGCAAAATGTTGACGCGCCCCCGTCTGCAGGCCGGCCATCGTTGGGCCAGACTCCCATGCACTATATATGACATGCATTGCAGTGCAGGCTGGCCTGCCGGGCCCTCTCCTCCAGTCAGGTGTATGCTACCTGGGAATCTTTGTTCAGGCGGCACCGAAGGAAATCCCCCGTACGCCCAAGATCACACTACCAGGGGGCAACAAAAGGCAGCACCACCCAGTCGCCTGCTCTAACCTAACTGTGGTAACTAGATTCTGTGTTCCTCAGTGAGTGATGGCCGATCAAGAGGTGCACGAAAAGTCCTGAACCAACCCCCATGCCCCTGGCACCCTCCACCACAAACGGCTGATATCAGCAATTAGAGCCAGTTAGTGGAGTCCTCCACCAGTCTTATGCAGGGCCCTCGGTGATGTTGGCCAGCCACAGTGCAGGGATTGCTCAGGGCATGATGTGCCCCACCCACTGGCGCTATGCCTGGGCTCGACTCGACCCCTGGGGCTCCTATGCTCCGTGTACCAACTTCTCCACACCTGGACATCAACACAGGGGCTCAATCCACTGCACTCTTACCAAATCTGTGACTCAGCTAGCAGGTGCCTCAGCAAGGCGAGATTTCACAAGCCTGGGTACACCAGTGGCCGTCAACTCCGCCGGGGAACCTCCCGACTCTTGTGATGCAACAGGGCCCCCTTAGGCGTGAAGTTGTAGTGCTACCACCACACAAGTTTAGTGCAGCTCACGAGCCCCACCCTCCACAGCGTCCAGCCAGTGCCACATTCTCCGACATAAGATGCAGAGAGGCTTGGCACAACATTGGCAATCTCCTCTGTGCACGCCGGTGTAGTGGTGGCGCGTGTTATGCAATGCGATTCTCCCTACGTTGGTGCGCAGGAGTGCTTCTGCTGAACTCAGCTCCAAGGGGTACCAGGTGGTCTTCTCACACAGGTCAGCAACGTGTCTCCATGTGACCTGCCAAACTTCATCACCAGGTAAGGGCGATCGCCATCATCTCAATGCATACCACCACAGCCCACAGGCTTGTGCCCGATAAGGCCCGCCTCCACAGTGAGGCCACAACGACTCCCAGCACCGTCGCCTCCCACTCCGGGTCTCAGATGCAGGCCCAGCAAGGCTTCGGGTCCCCGCACACTGTCCGCGCTTCCAAGCATCGGCTGCCATGATGTCGCAAGAATGGCGCTAAGAAAAGTGCTGCACCACTTTTCATAATTGAGGACTTGGTCCTGCATTTCATCTTCCCCTGGTACTCTTGCTGGTCCTCCTAGCTGTTCAGGGGGTGGGTGGGGGGGTGGTACACCTGTGCCGAACTTGACTTCGGATGCCCCATTCTGAATTCCATTGTTTTTATTTTCTTTTTTTCATTAGAGGTTATTCTGCTTCTTGAGGCTGAAAAGTGACATTGGGCTGACTAACATGAATTTGTTTTGCTAACATACATTTTTTTATCGCCTTGATGCTAGTGTTAACTGCAGTTTTCGCTGCGACTAGCTGATAATATAGCCATGTAATGATATATTGTAAAAATGTTGCTAACAAGGCAATAGTTTGCAGCGATAGATGACTTAAAAAAATTGCTGCTAACTACAACTACCACGAAAACTGGTTAGCACCAATTCTAGTAAATTTACCCCTAAGTGGCTTAATGCTGCCTCATAAATAAGGTAAAGCTCCTATCACCATCACATCGTCACTGAAAGAGACATTGTGTTGGCGATAGGAGCTTGTAAATATGCCTCCAAATCTGGTATTTAATAGCTTTCATCTTTACAAACTTCAAACAGTAAATATGAATAGAAAGTAATTTCAAAGATTCTGTTAATAAACAGATCCATTGCTAATGAGTACTGTAATAAACAAAAAAAAGTAATGTTACAAATAAATACAAAGGGCCTTATTTACAAGAAAGGGCCGCAGTGTGGCATGGCAAGCCCTTAAGCTGCCCATGCCACTCTCAAAGCACAGGGATGCATCATATTTACAACAATAGTACTCATCTCTGTGCTTTATCCTGCGCTGGCGCACAATTGGCTGCCATGCACCAACGCAGGCACCATTGTGTCATGGTGCAAGGGTGCCTGCGTTGCGGGGAGACTGTTTTTGTGCAGGAAGGGACACTTTCCTGCACAAAAACAATCACAAGAGGTGATTTCCTCTTTCTATGTGTGCTGCAGAATGCACTTCGTGTGAAAATATTTTTCCTCATTGAAATCTTTTTTTTTGTGTCCTCATAAATGCCACCAGATTATGTCAACTCTAGATAGGCTTTCTCCAGGCCACTAGCACAAACCAGCTGTTTCCTCCCTGGGGTCTGTGGATAGCCAGTGGAGATCGCCCAGAGGTAGGTCATTTCCTGATCCAACTCCCATTCACGATGTAACTTGCCACTTTGGGAGGACAGGACCACTAACCTCTGGCATAATCATTGGACTCATTGGAGGTTATCGCTCAGCCCATGCATTTAAGGCAAACCAAATCTTATTGGCGCTTTCCCCACCGCACAACATATCTAAACGACTAACCGCCATGATGTTTCTTAGACAGTCTGTGAATCTGGGGGGGTTTACAGACTTCCACTCCCTACAGAACTCTCTCCTAGCAATAACAATAACATAGAAAATTAACTGTAGGGTACAATTTCGAATATCATAATCTGGGGGGAGACCAAAAAGAATCAATCTAGGACTACGAGTAATTGGGGATAGTACAACCTCTTCTAAGAACTCACACACCTCACCCCAGTAGCTCCTAACATCCGGGCAATCGACAAACATATGTCTGTCATCTGCAGCTGGAAACTTACATCTTGGACAGAAGTATACTTCAGCTGAAAGCGTAGATAGTTTCGCTGGAGTCCAATAAACCCTATATAGCGTAAACAGGTGGTTTCTTCTGAGATTGGATGGTTTTATAATTTTTTGGGAGAGTGTAACTGAGTCCGTCCAAACCTTCAGTACCTCCCCTGCGTTCAGGTCTGGAAAATTATCCCATAACTTGATGGTTTCAGCTCCTAGATTGTCTTTAGCTCCCACAAATATATTGTACCAATGTGCAACCTCACCCTTCCATCCCCTGCCCCTATCGATGAATTCCAAGAGATGGATCTCCTCATCATTGGCCCAGCGCTGCCTCCTCGACCAGGAGGACAACGATAAAATTTAAACTTTGTGATAGAGCCCTCTGTTAAGTTCGAAAGGGATTCCCAGCTTGATAGTACCGAGTTGTTACACAGGTCCCCCATTTTGTAATACCCGCCGCTCTTAATGGGAGAGACAGTCCATCTAATAGGCAGTCTGGTGTACCTGGGGAGTCCCATATTGGGGCTTGGGAATGGTAGTAGGGTATGTCAAGAATTCTACGTATTGATTGCAAGATGTTAAGTGCTGTTTTTAAGAGCTTCAGGCGAACTTTTTAAAAAAACTTCTGATCCCCGAATTTGTAGAGAAAGAACTCTAAACCATGTGGCAAGTCTAAAAGCATAGCCTGGAAAAGTCTACCATGAGATGAAGAGTCTAATTTGTTTGCTAGAAGTCTAAAGTTCTTGAACTGAAAGGCATAACAATAAAGAAGTAAATCAGGAAGAGCCAACCCGCCTAATTTCAGTCCCCTTCTCAATTTCCTCCAGGCGATCCTTGGGGACTTAGTCGCCCAGATGAAAGAGCCAATCCTTCCTTGGAGGTACACAATATCCTTTTTATTAAAATTAAGGGGGATGGAATTAAATAAAATGGTAATTTTCGGCAAAATTATCATCTTGACTAGATTTACTCTACCATAGATGTTAAGGGGTAGAGTATTCCATCTAGTCAGTAGCTTCCTTACTTCCTTTACCACCATCTCCCAACTAACTTTCGGTACGTTCTCAAGGTTGTGGGTGAGGTGAATTCCCAGGTATCTGATTTTTAGTTTAGCTTCTGGTATCTGAGTTAAGTTGTTCCAGCTCATAATGTCTGTTTTGTCTTTGTTGATTCTATACCCAGACACAGTACCAAAGTCCTCAGCCAACTCGAACAACCTGGGAATAGCCTTGGCCGGGTTAGACGTGTAAAGGAGGAGGTCATCGGCATATAATGCCGTCTTAAGTGCCAGATCCCCCATTTTAAAAGGTAAGATTACTGCATCTGATCTTAAGGAACAGACAAAGGGCTCAATATAAATATCAAAGAGGAGGGGAGATAGGGGACAACCCTGCCTCGTTCCCCTTGAGATGTTAAACCATTCGGTAAGGCAACCGTTGACCAAGACTTTGGCCCGGGGACCCCTATATAATGTCACAATCCCTTCGATGAAAATATCTGGGAACCCAAACTTCGCCATAGTTTTCCATAGGAATAACCAATTAACTTGATGGAAGGCTTTTGCTGCATCGATCGCAACAATGGCGAGTGGCAGTCCTCTGTCTGTTGCTATATCTATTGCTCCAACAACTTGGAACGTGAGTTCATTAAGTTGACGGCCTGGTATAAACCCCCTCTGGTCGGGGTTGATTATAGACTTAATTATTTTTGCCAACCTAGATGCAAGAATGCCGGAGTATATTTTAAGGTCAGAAGTAAGTAAGGAAATAGGTCTATATGACTCTATTTTTTTGGGGTCTTTGTTGGGCTTTGCTATCAATGTAATGGTAGCTTCTGACCAAGAGGGTGGAGTTTGCTCCCCTTGCAAGAACATTTTGTTAAATAGTGTCAATAAAGGTGTTAAAACTTCTTCCAAATTATCTTTATACACCTAAGTTGGCAATCCATCCGGACCAGCGGCCTTGTTCCTAGACATCTTTTTTAACTGGGCCCGTATCTCCCCTCAGTAACCTCTGTACCTAAAAAAGCAATATCAGATTCACTCAGCTGGGGTAGCTCTCTCAGGGCCCACCAATTTTCAAGCTCCTCCGACCCACAACTATTTTCTTCATGATATGGCTCCTCCATGAACCCTCTAGCCTCTCTCCTAATTTCAGCATCCTCTGTTATGGGGAGCCCAGAATCTCTCTGAATTAGCGAGCTGATGTTGTTCCTGCTCCTCTCAGCCCTAGCCTTCCAGGCCAGGAGTGAGCCGCACTTCTCTCCATATTTGAAATTGCGGAGTTTACTTACTTCCCACTTATCCTTGTTTATCTTGTCAGCTCGTGCCTTAAAGCCTGTCTGTAGCTGCAAGAGCTCTTTTTCAAGTGACGGGATCCTGTCTCTTTCTTCTGTAACGGCTAACTGCAACTGTTGTTCCTTCTGTTTGATTAAATCCTTGGTATTTTCTTCTTTCCTAAGTTTTCTTTTAAGTACCATGTGTGAACCAAGAATACCCCTCAGGTAAGATTTAACAGTGTCCCAAACTGTTTGTTCTGAGGCAGTGCCAACATTAAATGAGATAAACTCTGACAAACTAGCTCTAATTTTAGTTTTAATCTCATCGTCAAGAAGAATAGTTCTGTCTAGGGTCCACCTATACTCTGAGGGGCTAGCCTTGAAGTTGATTTTTAACTCGACAACAAAGTGATCAGACAATCCTGTGGGAATATATGAAGTTGAAATAGTATCAGGCAGAAAGGCTCAATCTAAAAGAAAGAAATCTATTCTTGAGTATTGTTTGTACTTCTTACTATAGAAGGAGTACTCCCTGAGGTTACCATGCTTGACTCTCCAGGCATCTTGTAAAATAAAGTCCTTCATGATATTCCTCAGGGCTGAAAGGGATTTGTTTGGGGAATTATATTTATATAACGTTAGAGGTACGATCTAGCTGGGGGTCTAATAGAAGGTTGAAGTCACCTCCTAATATGACTGGAGCTGAGTGCTGAATCATATACTCCTCTAACTTTCGAAGGAAGTCCGGGTTATCTTCATTAGGACCATAGTAAACAGCACACTGAAAAGTAAAACTACCAATAGAGAGGACTGCCACCAGCCATCGACCAGATCGATCCGTTTCCCAATTCTGAACCCTTATTCCCTTATTTGCGCGCACTACTATAGCTACTCCTCTAGTGGAGCCCCTTTGCTTAGAGCAAAGGACTTCCTGTACCCAACTAAGTTTTCCAAATACTTGGCCACACACCTCCGCTTCAAGATGAGTCTCTTGAAAGAAGTATACAAGTGCCTCAGTATTTTTTAAAAATTCACATATTCTTTGTTGTTTCTTCAGGCTTCCTATACCATTTAAATTCCAAGAGAGGAATTTATTGCTAGATACTGTACTAAGAGCCATCACATAATATAACCAAGCCTACAGCTAATGGAGACCTCTGTTTATATTCTGATTTGCGACATAAGGACTTATGGCATATGAGGACATTTTTATGTGGTTTTTTTCCCACTCCCCTGTGACCCCCCCTAACCCTTCTTTCCTTGTTCCCCCCTTCCTCTTCTGTTTATAGGGGGACAGGTGTATCGGACCTCCTCTCTCAACTGGCTCTGTTGGGTCCCAGGCAACCTGCCTAGACCTGAGCTGGTATCTATTCCTAGTTGGAGCCTCGGAATTTTTGGGGACGCAATGGAGCCCCTCCTGGCTTGGTGACACCTCCTCCCCTTCTCTATCACAAATTGTTCTACTGATAATACACTGGCCAGACACAGTTGGAACTGCACTCGGAACTGCTGCCTCCATGCAGGCCCTCCCCCACGGAACCTCCTTACCGCCAGCCCTCACAGTCCGAGCTAAAGGAGAACTCCAGCACACCGGACCTCTAGTGCGGAGGATAAGCGCACCCCTGGAGCGGTGCCAATGATTCCTTCGGCTGTCTCCTTGATGTTGCCTGTCCGCTTCGAGCCCCGACCGTCCTGCTGCAGCCTTCCTCGATCCACAAGTCGGCTCCTTCACCTCCCACTTCCTGGTGGAGCGCCTGTCCGATTCAAGCATTCCGCGGGGTCTTAGTGCTCGCCATCAAACCTCCAAACAAAAGAAAACATCGAGGGAGACGCAAAGTTTTTCGGCAGGTTCGGGTCATTTTACACGGGAATTTAGATCAGTTAAGTGCCGTGGGGCCCGATTCACAGAATGAACTTAAGACTCAATCCTAAACTTACTACTATTTTGGTATTCACAGAATGCACTTACTACTTTTGGCATTCACAGAATGCACTTACTACTTTTGGTATTCACAGAATGAATTTACTACTTTTGGTATTCACAGAAGTTAGGATTTTGTCTTAAGTTTGTCTTAATACAAACTTAAGACAGACTTAAGACAGACTTAAGACAAACTTAAGACTGACTTAAGACAGACTTAAGACAAAATCCTAACTTCTGTGAATACCAAAAGTAGTAAGTTTATTCTGTGAATACCAAAAGTAGTAAGTGCATTCTGTGAATGCCAAAAGTAGTAAGTGCATTCTGTGAATACCAAAATAGTAGTAAGTTTAGGATTGAGACTTAAGTTCATTCTGTGAATCGGGCCCGTGGTGTTTTCCGGGTGTGGAGCTCCGCAGCAGCCGTCAGCCTGCCGCCGCCATGTTCCTCCCCCTACTCATTCCTCATTGAAATTAAAACAAATTAATTGTTGCGCCTCCCAATGCCTACGTAGGATTCTGTTGCATTTCTAGGTTTACGATTTCTCATGACTCTGGAAATGTGGCAGAAGCCATGGGTGTTGAATGGGAACACCCACAGCAACACCCATGGCAAGCCGTTTTAACGCAAAGTGCTGCATGTAAAGGGGCTGTATTTACAAGGACACAAAAAGCCATGCAGCATGTCTTTACCTGTCCTTGTAAATATGGGGCAGCAAGAGGCGCCGCCGGTGCGTCACAAAAAAAGTGATGCACCGGCGGTGCAAGGGACTGGTAAATATGCCTCATAGATTTTATTTATAGTCCTATTTAGGATCACGACTCGGCCTTTGCTGACTTAAAACAACAACAAATTGCATGGGCATATTTACGAGAAAATGTCAGAGGATGGAGCAGCGTCACATTTGGCAGCGCCATGCTCTGACATTTTCAAAACGCAGAGTTGCGCCATATTCACAAGAATAGGGAGCACCCCTGTGTTTTACTGAGCGCTGGTGCTCAATTTAGATGCCTAGCGCCAACACAGGCACCCTTGCACCATACTGCAAGGGTGGCTGCATTACAGGGAATGATTATTTGGCCCTTATTTATGAGAAAGTAACCAAGCCTGATGCCAAAATTAGTTTGGCTGCGATGTGCTGCGTTGCTTTCAGCACACAGAGATGCATCATATTTACAACAATATGATAGATCCCGTGCTCTCCCCGGTGCTGATGCACAATTGGCTGCCATGTGCCAACGCAAGTAACCTTGGTAACCATGGTGCAAGGGTGCCTGCATTGTGAGGTTGATTGTTTTAGTGCAGGAAGAGACACAAGTGGTGTTTTCCTCTTTCCATACATGCTGCAGAATGCATAGAAAGAGGAAAAAGCAAGGAGAAAATAAAAATTCTCCTTATTGAACCTCCTTACGCCTTCCCTGGGGAGGCATAGGATTCGGACACATTCCTAGGTTTACAAAAAGTTGTAAATCTGGAAAAGCGGTAGATTCCATGGGCCTCATTTATGAGAAATGACGCATCGCTGCGTGAAAGCAGCGATGTGTCACTTTTCATTGTGCCCTCCTTGCTACACCAATGATGAGTCATATTTACAGTATGACGCTTCATGTCGCAAGGAGTTACAGATACGTCAGTATTTCTGACGTATCTGTAAGCGCAAAAGTGACGCATTGCTGGAGTGTGTCACAAAAGTGACGCAACTCCAGCAATGCGCCCTTTCACATGGGGCAAGCCCCATGTGAAAGGGCCTGCGTCAGTCTTATGCCTGCTGTGATGCAGGCGCAAGATTTTGATGCAACAGTGTCCTAAAAGTAACGCAGTGAAATCTCATAGATTTCACTGCGTCACTTCTATGACCCTTCCTTGCGTCAATACGCCCCCCTTGCATACATTATACCTGGCGCAGGTATAATGTGGCGCAGGGGTTTAAAAAGTGACGCATCTACCTAGATGCGTCACTTTTTAAATATGGCGCAACAAGGCGCATTTTTTACACCACTGGTGCGTCACAAAAAGTGACGCACCGGCGGCGTAAAAGTGACGCACAGCCTCATAAATGAGGCCCCATGGGTGTTGCGTGGGAACACCCACAGCAGCACCCATGGAACTCCCCTTTCACGCAAAATGCTGCGTGATAAGGCAATGTATTTACAAGAACAACAAAAGCCACGCAGGTTGGCTTTCCACGTCCTTCTAAATATGGAGTACCAAATTGTGCTGCTGGTGCATCACAGAAAGTGATTCACCTGCGGCACAAGGGGCTTGTAAATATGCCACTTATGTGCAGGAAGTTGTGCAAGGTGTCCCTTCCTGCACATAAACAATCAATAATGGTGATCCAGCACGGACCCCCCCTTAAACTCCGGGGACCCCGTAAAACAGCAGAGTCATTCAGATTTTTCAAACATCAGGCCCCAATCTACACACAACACCCGAACCAACACCATGTCCCCTAAAAACGACCCACGCTGGATTCTGCTTATTTTGAGAGTATTTGTTTGACTACGGGTTCATCGATTAACGTCTATCTAAATCTCTGAACATGACATACTTTTCCTAAGGAATTGTTTAAAGGAAAACTACTCCTGTGGCCACCGGGGATAGTTGAGGTTCCCCAACTTAGGGTCGGTAAACAAAGATCAGGACAGAGTTCTAGACAGGAACAGACAGGAATATCTAGGCTTTTCTGGGAAATCGACGAACAGCGATGCACTCCCTTTCTCCTCGTCCTGGATTCTTACGCAAAGATTCAGCTATGTTGCTTCTCATCCGCTTTCCTCCCGCTTGCCTAAAGTCTAAGGGGCATATTTACAATAACTGGCGCATCCCTGTAAATCAGCAGGGATGCACCAGTTATTCTGCACCACAGCTCCTCCATTATGGATGCGCCGCATTTACAATGCGGCGCACCATGGTGCAAAAATGGCACAGATGGGTGACGCATCTGTGCCGTAAAAGTGACGCATTGCTGGAGTTGCGTCGCAAGCACGACGCAGCTCTAGCAATGCTCTGGGGGCCCTATCTAGTTAATGCTGCGTCAATCCTTACGCCTGCTTCAGGTAGGCGCAGGGTTTTGACGCAGCATGGGCCTAAAAGTGACTGGGTGAAATCTTGTAGATTTCACTCAGCCACTTTTAGGAGGCGTTACTGCGCCGGAACGCCCCCTCCTACACAGGAACACCTACATGTGGCGCAGGGCAATACAACGTGACGCATCTCCCAGATGCGTCACTTTGTAAGTACCCCCGTACCATGGAGCAGGATTTGCGCTGCCGCTGCGTCACAAAGTGATGCAACGGCGGCGTAAATGAGGCGCAAGGGGCTTGTAAATCTGCCCCTAAATTTTGACCTAACAAGGTACCGCAATTATACCCTCATATTAACGTGTCCGTCCCATTAATGTTTTCAAAACTTAAAGAACTCACTCTGGGATTGGTCTAAACAGGGGGAGTCGGAGTGGTAGCACAAGTTTTTCATACTAACTCCATCCCCATGACATCTTTCTTCTATGATAATTTATTTACTAAAAGATAATAGCAGCGTTTTATTCTAGTATATTTGATGCCAGGTCCCATGGTCTGTTTCTTTCCTGGCAAGCTGTCAGCTGCTTCCGCTGGGGTGGCCTTGACACTTTCATCACATTCTGTTCAGAGTGCTTCACCACGTGAATACCGCACGCATGCGTTTCAGGTGCCATTCGTGCTCTGGTCAATTTTAGCAGGCCCTTTTCGCTTCACTAGAAAAAACCAAACACAAATAGTCATTAATTAAAAAGAAAAATTAATTTTCAATGTTTAACCACCCTCCACTATGCTTGCCCATGTTAATCTTCTTGCAAAGTATTAGTTTTGAAATAGTTTTTCTTATTAGTGTAAAATTCAAAATGTGCAACGTACAACATAGCTTATTCATGCACTGTTACGGTTTTTCTAAGTGCAAATTAATAAAATGTGCTCTAATGTTTCATGCATTAGTGATATTATTGCGCACATTCACAATGCAGTCTACCCAAATGTTCGTGTTGGTGCATGTTAATCTCGTCTTACTTTGGTTAATGAAATGATCAGGGTGGGTTCAATCCAAGCAGGTTGCTTTTCTGCAATCCTGCTTCATCAATCCCCCTTTGATGGCATAGGCCATCAAAAAATACCCACCATACCATGTGCCATCTATGGTTCTAATCTTAAGATTTGTATCCTTTTCTCTTTTCACTTCTAGTTCTCTCATTATATCATAGTATTTTCCTTTCAGATCTTCTAGCTCTATCTCTTCTAACTTTCTCTTCCTTGCTTTCTGTTTGTTGTTTCTCTTGTTCTTTTTCTTTCACGTTTTCCCTTGCAACATTTGTACATTGTCATTAGCATCAGTATTAATAAAGTGGTTGAAGCTACTGGTGTGAGTATTCTCCCTACAAAAATACTACCAAAAGTTGTAAACCCTTTACTTATGGAGGAAAAACCTTTACCAAATCTCTCCCATGTACCACCAACCTCCAATTCGGTTAAGTCTTCATGCAAATTTGTAATATTCTCAATATATCCTTCAATACCTTTGCTTTAGTCAGGTTTATAGGTACAGCAGTGTTGAATTTTCAACATGCCGCAGACTCTACCCTCTTTTGCCAGTAAGATATCAAGGGCAAGTTGATTTTGTAAAACCAAGGATCTAATTGCAACCATTTCATTATCAATCATCAAGAATCCCCCAGCAGTATCTGTTGATAGACGATCTACTACTGTTGAAAGTTTTTGTGCATTCAGAGTAACTCCAATTGCTGGTATCGGTGCACCAATAATATCACCTATTATCTCTGTGAAGCTTGCTCTTTTCGTGAGTGTTAATCTTTGTCTTATTTCCTTGATTTCCTTTGTTTTCTAGTCTACATGGTAGACTTTTGGAAAAACAATCCCCATATAACAACTTCCATACCAATGATCAGGCAATTTGTAGTATGCTTTCTTACCGCACGCAAAATAGATTCCTGGAAAAACAGGGTCATGTCCCCCTTTGAGTCCCCACCCACCTGTAATTTTGTAGGTGTGTTCACATTTGCTAGAACCACCAAGGAAATAGTTATCATGAGCAGTTTCTTTTCTAAGCAGGCAAAGCTTTCCTTTCTGTGTCCTATCCAGAGACATTGCAGCATATTTCTCTCCTTTTTCATAAGTTCCCTCTCTAAAAGCCCATGGTGGTGTTTGTGACTTTTGTTCAGGAGCTTTCTTTTGGAAACATTGTCTTCTTTCTTCTACCATATCTATGAATAGTCTCTCTTCAACCCGCAATCCACATGTTGAATTGTGTTTGTAAGCATAATCTAAATCCAATAAATTGGTAATATGGAAGAATTCTTCCATATGCCAAGCCTTTTTAGAGTTCATGGCAAGAATAAATTCTTTGACAACAGGAATTCCTGCAAACATTACATTTAAATCGGAGTAATGGCACTCCAATTTGCCTTTAACATAGAATAGACTGGTTACAACACTGCAAGACACACCATATATTTGTGGGAAGAGGTGATAGGTCACCCCTATGAAACAGATAAAGGTAACTGCATATACAGAAAACAGTTACTTACATTCATTGTCTCCACGTATTCATGAAGTAACTTGGAGAAGACATTTAGCGAGAAATCATTAGTGGATTTATCATGATGGAACATACTTCCCATCAAAGTGTTCTACTTCAGTGTTAAGAAGAGGTTCTTTAGTCACAACTTCCATTCCTTCACAAGTTATATTATTAGTATGAGCTCCTTTTTAATTCATTATTAGAATTGGCACAAGGACAGTTAGTAACAACCATAATAGTGTTAGAAAGCAAACACTACATAATCAATTTTTAATGCAGCTACGTTTCAGACTAAGTTTTGGATGTTCAGTCACTTTTCCTTCGACCATTATTATTATTTCTATAAAAAAAATCTAAAAAATCTACAAAATTCTAAATTTCTAATTTCTAACTTATGGAAAAATAATTTTTCTTGGAAAAATAGTGTACTCCTACACTTCAAGACTTCTTCTTTTAGTTTAATTTCTTAAATTTTTCTGTGTCCGAAAGTGTAGTACCTTAATTCTTTCAGTTCTTTATTAAGGTGGTCTTAATTTGCTTTTATCATTTTCCTCAGTGTCAGATTTTTCTTCTTCTTCACTTGAATTTGTGCTTTCAATTTCTTCCCAAATTACTTAAGTCTACACCGGTGCAGAGTATTTTTTAATTGGGATTCTTACTCTTTTTCTTTTTCTCTTTCATTAGGTTTCTTCTTCTGACTCTTCTTGTTCTGTCTGACTTGAGACCTCATTAATTTGCTGGTTTTTCTTGTGGGTTTCTCCTCGCTAAGGTGTATTTCAGTCTTTTGGCACGACTTGGCCAGTTGTCTCCTTTTCTTGCCCTTTTAGCTTGAGTCGCTTCTTCACTTTCTTTTTCTACCTCACAAGTTCTTTTATTTGTTCTTTCCTTTATCTGTCCCTCTTGTTCACCTTCAGTGATCTTTTCACTATCGATATTTTGTTCCCTTTCTGTGATCTTTTCTTCCTTGATATCTGATTCACCTTCTGTGACTTTTTCACTCTCTTGAACTGGTCACCTTCTGTGACAATTTGTTCACCCTTTGTGATATACCTTTCTCTTATCTCAACAGTAGTTTCACAAGACTCAGTATCTGGTGCTTACTTTAATTGACTTGTGCTTGGCTGTTCATCATCTGTTTGTTCTTCAGAATCTGTCACTCTAGATTCTTCAACTTCCCAGACTTCAGCCTCTGACTCTGGTCTTAGGTTTATCAGTTGCTGCTCTTCTGGTCTTTCTAGTGGACTAGGGACTCGTCTGGTATGGCTCGCATGAATCTGTTGTGATTCTATCTAGGACCCTAATTCGATATTCCCGATTTATGCCCTTATGTGGTTATAACAAATAATATCCTTATAAAGGCATAAGAATCATATCCCTATTTAGTAATAGCCAATGCAGTCCAAATACGGAAAGGCTACTCCCATAGACTCCTAGAAAGTACAAAGCGTTCTTTAAACAAACCAAGCCTCCAGCAACCCGGGAAATCCCCCTGCTTTTGTTTTGATTTGAACATGAACTCCTGGAGTCCAGAAAGAACTGTTAGTTCTTAGTGACGTCTTATGTCCAACCTTACGTCAAACCCGGCACCTTTCAGGTATAAATATACCAACGTTGCCTTAAGCAAATACACGGTGGTTTGGAGCAGAGCGGCTATCTACTTGCCCGAAGCCCAGATGATGCGAGAGCCGAAGGAAGCCGACCCTCCCATTGACGCACTGAGAGAGAAGCTGTCTTTTCTCCTGCCGAGAAATTCCAGCTCCGGTGTTTCCAGTCACCCTTGCGGGTTGCTGGGAGATCGAGTCCTGAGAGAGAGATACAAGACCTCCTTCATTCTAGAACCAAAGTACGGAGCTGATTAAACCCTTTAGAGAATTCTTGATTCAGATTCTTGGCAAAAACCAACTTAACTTAAACTGCAACCTACTTACTCCTTCCCACGTATTAGGCTTAGGTCAGGTACACCGGGGTAGGCGTATCTTAGAAGCACCAGTTGAGTACGTTAGTCAATGTTTTTATGTATGTATATATTTTATCCATTTTAAAGTATCATATGGCTAAGAAACCATATCAATGCTTTTACAGTATTATTTCATAATACTCCTTTTACTGTACGCACTTTACTTTATGATAAGTATTGCAATTGTGGCAACTCACTTCTCTTGCATGAGAAAGAAGACTGCTCAATAAATAACACCTTTTATTGAAAACGTCCGTCTCTCTATTTCTCTGCACTCTGGTGAAACTAAGCATGCACGATTGACTGAGTGAAATAGCTGTCTATTGTTTTCACACGACTCTAGAGATATACTCTTTATTCTGAGGGAGCAAAGTTGTCAAGTTTATGCGGTTGTCAGAAACTAATCCCTTCTTGTCTAAATCAGGACGGTTAACTCTTTCCTGAACATTCGAGAAAGTTTCTAGTGACCTCTGAGCTAGCTGGCAAAACTAATTAAGTCTAATATAGTCAGTAGAGACCTAGATGACCTCAGTCCTACGTCTACACTGCTGTTTATATTATTCCAATGCGCAGACCCTAATGGGAATATAGGAACTACACTACATGGCGCACAATGTTTGGTAAGGCGATTATCTAACGCAAGACATTAGAGTAACTCAGTCGTGCTTTTCACACAGACCCCTTTTTCCCGTAAAAACTCCAAAAGGCGTCTGGAGTGGGTAAAAGGTTAATATCCGCCAAGACTTAGTAGGACGAGATTCCTATGTATTTTGGTTTAGTCAACGTTGAAGGATACAGTGTTCCAAAATATTGTGCACCTAATCTTTGTTTCCTTGAAACTTGCTCTGCAAAGCAACAAAACTTCCTGTCAGTAAAATGTCGGACAGTGAAGAAGAAAGGGAAAGAGCTAAATTAGCAGCTCAACTTTTAGCGGATGACACAAGTCTCCAAGTAAATAACCCGAATATTATAATCATTCCGGTAAATGTAAGAAAAACTATAACTAAAAAACGTATAGAAAATGGAGTATCATCACTAGGTGCTACAGTCATATTCGTGGTAGAGGCCCATGAATATCGGCAGACAGAGGTGTTCTATTCATGGATACATTTTCCAGCAGCACACGCTGTGACACACGATTTCCACTATTACAAAATAGAGGAATCTCCAGAGGAATACACTCCTTTCGAGGACGTTGAAATTCCATCCCAAGAGCACCTGCTCTGGTTTAATGGCGCCCTAAAACATCAAAATCACATCACCAGGCTCGGTCCACTAGGTAGACCAGGAGCCACGTGGCCGGTTCTAGCCAGCTACACACCACATCCCGACATTGAAAAAATGACAGACCGGGAACTTTTAGCTCAGCTAAAACAACTAATTAAAATACATAGACAATTGGTCCAATATGTCATGCGGACTTCAACAGTCCAACCAGCAATAATAATCACAGACCACCCCTCATCAGGGGAACACAAATAAAACCACACCACAGAATATACAATCAGCCATAGGCAAAATACCCCCAAAACGGGAACAAATTCCATTCTGGTTAGCACAAAAAATCACTCAAATAGAGGCAGTATTTCCTGATACTACACCTCATGAAAAACACAGAATTTTGACTATCTGTCTTCCAATGGGGATCGCACCACATGTGGAGGACTGTGACACTTGGGGCACAGTCTTTGCTTCGATTTACACAAAAACACATGTTGTTCCGTCTATGGCGGTTATACCGGACGTACTAAGACAGATTCAAAATGAAAACGGTCCAGAACCTGCCTTAACTCTAGGTATGAAATTACTGAAAGACTTCAAGCAGGTCTCGGCTATATTATTAGCCAACATAAAAGGAGAAGCAGCATCTGTGGCGATCCGCCAGAAATTGAAAGAAACAGATATAGCAGAACAACCTTTTGAACTTGCCAGAATCATAGAAAAATCCTATGAAGAACTAGGAAGAGATAGTTTGAGTGGGAAACCACTAAAACCTCAACTAACTGAAAGTCCTGAAAAAACCTTTATTAAAAATAATCTCAACACTCCAAAAAAGAGTTGGGAGGGTAATAAACAATCCACTCCCAGAGAAAAACGGTTTCAGTCCAGAGGAAGGTCTCCTCAACGGAGAGATAGATCTCCAGACCGAGGAAACAAGTCTCCCCAGAGGGAACCCTCTGAGAAAAGATGCAACCTTAGAGATAGGGATAAATTGAGAAAACTTGACAGATATCAAGATATTGATACACGTCCCTCTCGATCTTTTCAGACTTCCTCACAGAAATCGGAAAGATGAGGACGGTCAGAACACAAAGAAGAGCACGTCAAGTCCAAAGACAAGGAACCTGCTCATCAAAGTAAAAAATTACAATTTCCAAAGAAGAAGGTAGCTAGTATTAAAATTAAACATGCCGAGGATTCTGAGGATACAACTGAAAAATGGAGAGTGGGCCCAGACAATGCTAGACAGCGCAGCAGAAGTGACCATAGCTCGCAAGATCCTGATGAATCTTCTGGAGACAGTGGACACAAATGAATACATTCAGGTGGAAACGGCAGATACCAGAGTTAGCAAACCCCATAAATTATACGAAATAACATTGCGTATAGAGGGGGACAAAACTAGGAAAGTAAAGGGTCTCTTTTGGGATAACCTTTCGAAAGGCTATGACATCCTGTTAGCTGAAAAAGACTGGCCGCCAGAGTTTGTCAGGGAGTGCCCTCATGGCGAAGAAATGATTATGCCTGCCTTCTCAAATCATATTCCAATTCATAAAAAATACACATTTGCAAGAAAATGGGCAGTGGCCCAAGCCCCTGCATTATATAAAAATCATGTAGGATGGAATGAGGATTCTCCTCACCATAAAATCCAGTTAAAAAATCAACCGACTGCAGAGAGGCAGTACCCAGTTAAGCAAGAAGCTAAAAAACAAGTCAGGGAGATATTAGATCAACTTGAATATCAGGGGGTGATTGAAACATGCACCTCACAAATGAACAATCCTTTGTTTCCTGTCTCCAAGCCAGACGACTCATATCGTCTAGTTTTGGACTACAGACACCTAAACTCATGCTGCAAAACATTTGCAGTACAAAACTCACACTGTGCAGCACTAATGAATAACATTGTGCGCAAAAAATATAAAACGACATTAGATATCTCTAATGGATTCTTTTGTCAAAACATTGCACCTGAAAGCAGGTATTTGACCGCTTTCTCAACAATGGGGTCGCAAAAACAATTCTGTTGACGCCCACAGGGATTCAAGAATAGCCCAGGATTATTCTCAGCAAGGGTAACAGAGTTACTACAAATATATGATGATGAGGCATTATCTTATGTCGATGACATCTATCTAACAGATGATGACCTGGAGACTCACTTAAAAAGAGCGAACACCATAATACTATGAATTAATAAAACCTGATTTCAAACCAATCAATTGGACTCAGAAACACACAGAAATTTTAAGATCATTACAAACAGACATGTTAACTAAAACAAAATTGCAAACTCGCGAAAACGTACGCAACCTTGTAATCCGAGTCATCCCAGGAAGATGCGGATTCACGTACCTGACCTCTAATGAGGGAGAAATGGTACCAATAGCTTACAAATCACACTTGTACACACAAGCTGAAATGAAATTCAGTTCAACTGAAAAAATTCCAATAGCGGTTCAAACTGCTGTCGCAAAAGAAAGAGCCCTAGCCCAAGGCAAGAGAATATCTGTTTCAACAGCAGAATCAGCCCTTGAGGCATTAACAAGCCCACGCAATCTAAAAACTGTGGGATTAGATCCAAAATGGATACAATGGGAAAATTCTCTTGCTGCAGACGACGTGAAACACTATTTTGAACAGAAAATGAAAAAACTAGAAGATCTAGAATATGAACATGAATATCCTCTGTCAATCGAAATTCTGCCTCTCGAACAGTACACCTGTGTGATCTACATGGATAGATTTGCACAACACTACGATGTGGATAAAAAATCCTACAATGCAGCGTGCGCGATTGTTAAAGGCCGCTGGCGCTTTGGTAAATTCAGACTGATAATCACCAAAACTGAATCACTCAGAAACTGTACAGCTCAGCGAGCTGAAATAAGATCTTTAAAGATGGCGCTTGAAAGTGCCTATCGCGAATTCCCCACACTAATAGGTTGCGATTCGCATTACTGCGTCAGGTCTTACAATAATGACATGCAGACGTGGATCAAAAACGGTTACAAAGATGACACAGGTGCTAGAATAAAGCATAAAAAGCTCTGGGAACAGGTAGTTCTTTTGCAGAAAGAACTACGAAAAACTCACGTGATACATACACTGAGTCATCGACGTGATGGCGTTCACGTTGCGGGGAATTCATTGGCTAACAGAGCCACAGCGGCAGCGGTTCAACCAGCTTCCGTAGCCACAAAAAAAGCGGTCTAAAAAACACATAGACGGAGAAACCATGCTGGCAGTAAAAGCCTCATTAAAAGGCGATTATGCCGTATTACCTCTCAACTATCCACTCAGTAATACATACATAATTGATGCGAACTCCGTTCCTTTTGCTCAAATCCCTGGAGTGGGGGACAGAGTAATTCCAAACACGAACCGGAGAGTCTTCTTGATCGAAGAAGCACATATGGGATTGGGTCTAAGGCACCAAGAGATCTTGAAATCTCTAATAGAATTACAATCAAAATACTGGTGGCCGGGGATGAGCGTGCAAATTTACAACTTTTCAATGAACTGTCAGGACTGCAACAGAGATCGCATTTGTGAACCGGACCAGAAAATTGCCAGGACACCTTTATTAGAAAGCATCAGGCTATCTACACGCAGCAATCCAGCAGGAGAAATGCATCCCCATAATTATTAAGACTATATTCACTTAAGATGTAGACACCAGCGCTCGGCTGACGCCAGAACTGTAATAAAAGATTTGCGAGTCTTTATCGGCACATACGCAATTGGCATGCTACATTCTGACCAGGGTCCTGCGTTTAGCTCTCTGGCTTACAAGGAGTCCATGGCCAGCATGGGCATTGCATTGCGGTAGTCTTCTCCCTTCCATCCTGAGGGAAATGCGGTAGTGGAAAGAAAAAAACGTGACATAAAGCAATCTATAACGGCGAGGGTATTATGTTCGGGTGATGGGTGGGTCAAACATTTAACAAGTGTCCAACGTAGTCTTAACAATATGCCAAGAAATCTCTAAAAGGTCTCACTCTATACGAACTATTGTTCGGCACTAGAATGCAAATCCAGGACTTAGATTGTCACACTTCAGTTGTGAAAGAAAAAGCCATTGGGCCCGATTCACAGAACTAACTTAAGACAAATTCCTAAACTTACTACTTTTGGTATTCACAGAAGTTAGGATTTTGTCTTAAAACAGACTTAAGACAGACTTAAGACAGAATCCTAACTTAAGTCTGTTTTAAGACAAAATCCTAACTTCTGTGAATACCAAAAGTAGTAAGTTTAGGATTTTGTCTTAAGTTAGTTCTGTGAATCGGGCCCATAGATATCAAAGACCGTTTGGCTGTTTTACAGGACTTAAATGAAACAAGAAGAAGTCTAAGTAACATAAAGTTAAAAGCCAACGACCACTGAAGAGAAACCACCTGTCCCAGCAAGACCTGTCTGGATTCCAAAGATTGGGGATCTGGTCAGAGAGAAGATCGCGGTGAAGAAGGAATTTGGGCCTTCTTACAGAAAAGCAGTACCTGTCTTAGCTGTCAGCGGAACAAGATCAGTAGTACTACCGCCCCTTGCTGGTAAAAAGGAGAACCGAGTTGTATCCATCGACCTGGTAAAACCACAATCATGTGGCCAATAATAAGTAGTAGGCCCAGTGGACTCCCAAGAAATAGCAGAAGACCAAATCTTGCTACAATCCAAGAGGTTCAAACTGAGAGACTAATCACATTTGATAAACCTGCAGTGAATAAAAAAGGACTATGCAACAAAGCCATGGAGCTTAAGCCTCTTGAAACCCAAATAGCAACAGTTCCTCATGAAACACCAGTCTACAACGATGTAGCCTCGGACTATACAAATGTAATAAAGAAAAATGCAAAGACAAATGAAAATCCGGAAGCAATTACAACAATTGACAGAACTGCATCTGGCTACTTCATCAATTTCGATGACTTTTCCGATGATCCAAGTGAACATGAAGAAACGCCAGCAACAAAAACTTTCAAAGAAAAAATGACTGAACTCGTTCATCAACTAAAAGAAACATATCTGATTTCACCATGGATTGAATTTTGGATTGTGTTAGGTGTACCTTTCCTCCTGCTTTGGCTTATCATGGTTTTATGTTTGGGTACATTTATTGATGGAAAATATAGTACAATGGACACAGGAAGTCAGACCATCAACTTGATCCTAAAGCCTCACAGATCCTCTCACATCGAGAAAAGAGAACTGTCATCAGTGAACATCACAGCCAATCCAATACCCGGTGGGATAGCATGGGACAAAACTGATTATGAAATCTATGGCCCGATTGAGCTCTTGAAATATCCACACCAGTTCAAGGTTTCATTAAGTGACTTTGTATCACCAAGTACTTTCTCTGATGATTGGGACTTTGAAAATATTAATAATATGATGTCAGATTTAGTAATGTCAGCTAAATTCACAGAACATAATTATTTACAGGGTTCATCGAATTATGAAGAGATGTACTGTTACAATCATTTTGGTCATCACTATGTGCATAAAACTGCTCAACCTAGAAATGTTTTAACTTATAACCAATGGGAACATTGTCCAACAACGCCAAAAGGCAGTTCGAAAACATTTTATGAGAAATTCCAATACTTCTCAGGGTTTAACAACAGTGATCCAGAAACGTTTTATTTTAAAATGTTAAATAAGACAGGAATGAAAACGATGTTAACAAATACTAAATTAATTTACTCTGAAAAATTTTATGACAAAATGTCTACATTTGGTTTTGAATTTTGGAAAAACAACATTGAAACAAAAACCATCTGGGGTTCAAAAGACTGGCAGGTACATGGTCTAGAAGCTTTATTTAGAGCCTGCATGATCCCAGAACAGATAATATTCCTGAATGACACCATTCAACAGACCACTTGTCTTGGCTTAGCTAAGATAAAAGACTTAAACAAACCGTCTATTCCAAAGCCCATACCTGATAGTAATAGCACTACAGATGTGGAGATAGACGTATCCCATATTTTACACCAAAACAGAACAAATCCTGATTGGAAAAAATGGTTGATCTGGCCCACAGACACAAATAACTGTCAAGATAGATTCCTGAAGAAAACACAGGGGTTCAAACAGACCAGGCCAGACCCAAGATACTCCCAGAGACAACATCCAGGGATAGTTACAACATACAGTGTAGGGAAACTATGGGCCCGATTCACAGAATGAACTTAAGACTGAATCCTAAATTTACTACTATTTTGGTATTCACAGAATGCACTTACTACTTTTGGCATTCACAGAATGCACTTACTACTTTTGGTATTCACAGAAGTTAGGATTTTGTCTTAAGTTTGTCTTAAGACAAACTTAAGACAGACTTAAGACAGACTTAAGACAAACTTAAGACAGACTTAAGACAGACTTAAGACAAAATCCTAACTTCTGTGAATACAAAAAGTAGTAAGTTCATTCTGTGAATACCAAAAGTAGTAAGTGCATTCTGTGAATGCCAAAAGTAGTAAGTGCATTCTGTGAATACCAAAATAGTAGTAAGTTTAGGATTGAGTCTTAAGTTCATTCTGTGAATCGGGCCCGTTGCCTTGAGTGGCTACAGAAATCCACACTGCCTGAAATTAAGCAACACTTGACTTTACTTAAAGAAGGTGCTGACTTGCGAGATTTCATACTGGGACCTCGCAAACAGCGTCAAAAACGTTTCATATACGCCGGTATATACGCTGCTTACAACAAAGCTTGGAAAGTAATGCAAATTGAAACAGCTGAAAAAATACGAGAAATTGATCGTATAAATTTGGAAAAATCACTTTCTGTAGTGGACAATGGGTTAACGACTCTGTCCTCCAGAATTTATTCACTGGACAGCATTGTATCATCTGCTATTGATATAATAGAGCAGGACTTGCTAATGTTACAACATGGCCAGTCTCAATTGCTTTCTATTGTTCAGCTAGGCTGGACGTTGCAAAACTTGCGTTCAGGCTACGTGCCATGGAGTCTAATCAACATAACGTCATTATTTTCTATCTTTAACCTTACTGATAAACAAATCAGTTTGGCACAAAAAGGAGCAGACTATACGATTCTGAGCATTGAAAAACTTGAGAGATTACCATTGACAATGTCAGAGAGACCTGTCATTGAATGGATAATACACGGAACAATTACAATTCCGATAACAACTTTCCAGTTTAGGTATTGCCAAAAATATATACCAGCAGGCCTGTGTGAAAGGTTGGGTAAAGGTTACATCAAGTCAACATGGAATTTAGCTTATACACACAAATGTTATAGTGAAGGGAAAAAGGAGGTATTCCTTAGTGGTAACAATTGTAAAAAATCACTAAGCGGTACACTTCTGTGTCAAGGTATTAACTTGCATGGAGCCTGCGAAGGTTCATCAAATAACCTTTCATGTCACCTGCATGGCACTCCAGCGAAACAGATAGAGCCATTTTTCAGACATCTTTCCAATGGCAGTTATGTTCTAATAAGTGACCACAGCTGTTGTGGCATGGTGCCAGGAAAAGCCTATCTCGTGAGCTTTACTTCCATGGTCACTTGCTGTATGCAAGTAATATATCCCAAAAGCAATCCAGACATGGAGGCGGCAATCTGGCCTTCTTTGAATATCTCTTCTATTCGAATTGATACTTTAAGCAGAATGAAGTCTATTCTTTTACAGACAACTGTGCCTTTAACCACGTCCAAAGAAACGTATGATCTGCAAATTGCAAGGACAGCAGCAGAGATACATTCCCTATTATCAACAAATTGCCCGTGCATTTTGTAGAAATGTTAGGTCAAATCTTAAACATGTCTGGGGGGCGTGGCCAAGCAACATGGCCGACAGGACGTGAGCTCCACCAGCTCCGTCCCGAAGACCCGCAAAATCCTGCTAAAACATCCTGCCTGGGCTGTCAAAGTCCCTGAAATCGGCGTTGGACACCTCCCCAAATCGATTGGAGCCCCTGAACTGGTGGAGCGATTTGGGGTTCGACTGTGAGCGGAGTTGGCGGCGATGTCGGTGTACGCTGCGCCGCTTTGAACTACGCTACGCCGCGGTCTGGGCCTGGTACGTGGGGCCGTCTACTGAGCGGTCCGCCTGGTACAGACCCGCGGAAGCTTCTGGCACGGGTGGCTCCCTGGCGGACATCAGCGCTCTGCACTACACCACTGGGGTGCATCTGGCGGTGGCGATTGGCAGCCGCGGGTCCCCAGAGATATCCGCCAACCAAACGGAGAGGACCGCAGCGCCGCCCATCCCGGGCGAGGCCCCTGCAGTGACGCCTCCGGCCGAGCGCTGATCCCGCCGAGGATCAGCTGACTGAAGCCCGCGACCTTGGGGGCCCTGCACGGCACAAAGAACTCTGTAAGTGCTCGGACCCTGACCCCTGACGGGCCCCCACACTGGGCGCAGCGCCTCCCTACGGCTTGGGTGGTCGACCGCTTCTATGCCCCTGGCCGGGACACACGAGCACTGAGGCCTCGCACCTCCTCCTTCTGCACGGACGCCTGCACTATACACCCCCGCTGGCAATTGGTGGTGTTCTGATTCCCGGTGGGAGACGTGGGACGTGGCGCCTTGGGAGTGGCGGTAGCGCTCGTCCGCCATCTTGGACTGCTTGCCCTGGCGACTCCTGCATGGTGCTGTGGACGCATGCGAGGGGGGAGTTCTTTGATACAGCTTGACCTGCGTTTGGGTGCCCGGCCGGAGGGGTACCCCTGGAGCCCTTGAGACCGACCTGCCGACGACTGGAGATGGGGGATCTCAGCGGGCGCATTGATGAGCAATCCGGTCGGCCCCTTTTTGCTCCTTCAGCAGGCGCGGGGCTCTGATCACTGCTGAGCTCGTCACGTTGCCCAGGGGTCGGGAGCCTGCTGCCACCGTTTTGCCACTGTTGTGGGGCCGCTTAGTTTGCGTTGGACACAGCTCGTAGTCTGCTTGACGCGAGTCTTGCCGCGACCTTACCGCTACCTGCCCCTGGCCTGGGCCTCCTCACGCTTACCTTCTCGGGCCGGCGAGCCTAGGGAGGGTCCTCTGGCGCTCGCTAGATAGGTGCAGTGTCTACCTTGTAGGATGGCGGCACGCAAGGATCGGTCCTCAAAGGGCTCCCAACCTAACACTATTGTGCAATATACTACCCCACGCCTGCCATCACAGAGGATTATGCGTCAGACGGGCCCTGAGGACGGGGGCGAGGGCCCTGCGGAACCGTCTAGGGCCGAACTCTTGAAAGCTATTCAGGGTTCTCACTCTGCCCTGATGCGACAGATAGAGACTGTTTCTATAGATGTGAACCTACTCCGGACTGATCTCCACAAAGTGGCGGACAAAGTTTCGGATGCGGAGGGCAATATTACACAACTACAGGGTGAGGTGGCCTCTTTGGAGAAGACAGTTGCGCAACTTACATCTACCACCCGTGCGTTGGAGAGACATGCTGAGGACGCGGAGGGGAGGGCCCGTCGCAGCAACATAAGGGTCCTGGGAGTGCCGGAACGATTGGAGGCAGGAAACCCTGAACGCTTCCTAGAAACTTGGATCCGTACCCATCTGTGCCCATCTGGTCTGTCCAGCGTCTTCGTCGTGGAGCGAGCGCATAGAGCCCTTGTGCCCCCTCCGCGCCCAGGCGAGGCTCCTAGAGCCCTCATCGCAAAGATCCTGAACTATAAGGACCGTGACTGTATTTTGAGAGCTGCGAGGGAGGCGGAATCCCTCATGATTGAAAACAGCCGCGTGTCAATATACCCTGACTACACCCAACAAGTGCAGGAACAAAGAAAATCCTATCTGGGAGTTAAGCAAAAACTCCGTGATATGAAACTTCAGTATATGCTCTTGTATCTAGCTAAACTCAAGGTGCTCTCCCAGGGCCGAGCGCACTTCTTTGAGACACCAGCGGAGGTATGGGAGTGGCTTGAGATCAGAGGAGATGACCTGCCCCCGGGTGAGCGAGGTGGCCCTCGTGAAACTTGGGGGACCAGACCGCAGAAGCGGCGCCGAGGTAGGGGCAGACGCCGGTCTGGATCCCGTGGTTCTCCTGGGACTCGCCCTACAGTGGGGGCGGATGGTGCTATTCGTATGGCGGTATCGCCGTTGAGAGCGGAACCGATATCACCGGGGGGTTCTCCCCCTGGTGAGGTTTTGGTTCCAGACACTCTGCAGGAAACGCCGCTGGCCTCAGACTCTACGGTCCCAGTGGTCCCGGAGACGGCCCTCCCTGAGCCGAGGTTGGAATGATTTGTTGACTTGAGTTACAGGTTCCTGTATGTGCGGATGTCCACAGATGGTGGGACCTCATAGTGACACATTGGTAAGCTACCACGGCTCCTTGCTAATACTGAGGGTTTTGGATAATGGACCGTGATAGCGGACTTGCGCCCTTCTGGCCTGTAGGGCGGGGGGGAGGACGGGGCAAACTCTCGCCTTGAGCAACATCTTGCCCGAACTGCTGATAGGGGTGAAAACACATGCCCAGGCACTATCTTAGGACCGTTGGGCTCTTCAGGGAGCTGGGAGGGAGGGTGGGTGGGGTTGATTTGTTGTGTGTGAGTGTGTGTTGAGAGGATTGTATAGGGTGGCTGTGTACGTCCTGGCACTGGCAGGGGAAGGGCGGGGTGGCGTTTCTCTTTGTTGCTATCCTTTCGCTCATGGGTGGGGGTGGGGAATCTGTTTTTGCAAATGTTTCGTGTTTTGGGGTTTCTGGAGGGTGGGTTGGGGTTTGCGCAGAGGGTGTTGCTGGCATCATGTGTATGTTGAATCTGATTTGTGGATGGCTCCCTGACGGGGCTACTCCTTTAGATCTAACTACAGTGGGGACCGGGTGGTGGCAGGTCATGTTGTACTTATACTGTGGCCCGAATGGGTGTAATCATTGGCCATGGGCTTTAAATTTTTAACGTGGAATGTGCGTGGTTTGGGTACTTGCACTAAGAGACACAGAGTCCTCACCTTCCTTAAACGACATGGGGTCTCAGTTGCTTGTTTACAGGAGACCCATCTAGACGACGATGGCGCGCAGTGGCTGTCCAAGAAATGGAGGGACCAGATTTTCCATTCCTCCTTCTCTACATATGAAGGGGTTCGGGCCTGTATTTCGCGACTGGATCCGGGTGCTCTATGGAGCGCCCCGGGCCAGGGTGCGGTTGGGATCGGCACGTTCGGAGGAGTGGTCATTGGGGAGAGGCACCCGGCAGGGTTGTCCTCTCTCCCCCCTCCTATTCGCTCTCGCAATTGAGCCCCTTGCCGTTTCCGCCCGCGCTGAACTACAGCGCTGGGGGATAGCTGTGGGTGACACTACTAATGTGGTCTCCCTCTACGCAGATGATGCGCTCTTCTATCTCGCCTCCCCCTCTCAGGCCCTCCCCGTCTTGATGCGGATCCTGGACCGCTTTGGTGCGGCCTCTGGGTTGCGTATTAATCTTAACAAATCCCTGGTCTTCCCGCTGACGGGCTGTGTCCCGGACCCTACCTGGGCCTCCGTTGTGAGCGGGAGGCGTTCCGATATCTTGGTATTCAAGTGGACACGTCTGATGAGGCCCTACTGGCTCACAATGTAGACAGGATACTCAAAGCCCTCCACAAATCTGTCACCTTTTGGAATACACTTCCTCTTTCTCTCATGGGACGGTTAGCGGTCCCCAAAATGGTGATGCTCCCTAGGATCCTATATGTCTTTCAGAACACCCTATGTCCGTTGCCTCCCCGAGTGTTTCGCACGTTGGACTCGCTCCTCACCTCCCTACTCTGGGCGGGTGGGCGTAGCAGGGTAGCTTTACGCACAGTGACGCAGTGTTGGGAGGAAGGAGGCCTCAAGGCCCCAAGATTCGACCTATATTATTATGCAGCGCAGCTCCTCCCAGCCGCAAGGTGGTTTGCGGAGGAGAAGAATTGGGAACTGGCACTGCTGGCTGGTACGGTGAATGAAAGGGTCCTACGAGAGGCATTGATGCAGGGCCGCGGCGCCGATGACACTCTACCGTATGTGGTGCGCCACACAGCCGAAATCTGGCAGCGGTTTGTCGAGAGGGTGTTGAGACGGGCACCGTTTCATAGGGAACATCCGATATGGATCTTGGCCCCGGTACTCCTGTTGGAAGAGAATATGTCCTACCGGGAGTGGCGCTCTGGTGGATGTGAGACGCTAGCGGATCTCTATCCAGACGACTCCTTCCTGTCCTTTGAACGTGCCCTGGAGTCCTTTGAGCTGGGAAGGGGGCAATACCTCCACTATAGAAGCCTCCAAGACGTGGCCAGGGCAACATGGCCCCAATATCCAGAGGCACCTCCACTCACACATACTCTCGTCATCATCTTATCCTGTGGAAGAGGCAAACGACTTATCTCCCTTCTCTACTCGGCCATGCGGCGTGACTCAAGCATTTTTAGAGTTCATGACAAGAATAAATTCTTTGACAACAGGAGTTCCTGCAAACATTACATTTAAATCGGAGTAATGGCACTCCAATTTGCCTTTAACATAGAATAGACTGGTTACAACACTGCAAGACACACCATATATTTGTGGGAAGAGGTGATAGGCCACCCCTATAAAACAGATAAAGGTAACTGCATATACAGAAAACAGTTACTTACATTCATTGTCTCCACGTATTCATGAAGTAACTTGGAGAAGACATTTAGCGAGAAATCATTAGTGGATGTATCATGATGGAACATACTTCCCATCAAAGTGTTCTACTTCAGTGTTAAGAAGAGGTTCTTTACTCACAACTTCCATTCCTTCACAAGTTATATTATTAGTATGAGCTCCTTTTTAATTCATTATTAGAATTGGCACAAGGACAGTTAGTAAAAACCATAATAGTGTTAGAAAGCAAACATTACATAATCAATTTTTAATGCAGCTACTTTCAGACTAAGTTTTGGATGTTCAGTCACTTTTCCTTCGACCATTATTATTTCTATAAAAAAAATCTAAAAAATCTACAAAATTCAAAATTTCTAATTTCTAACTTATGGAAAAATAATTTTTCTTGGAAAAATAGTGTACTCCTACACTTCAAGACTTCTTCTTTTAGTTTAATTTCTTCAATTTTTCTGTGTCCGAAAGTGTTGTACCTTAATTCTTTCAGTTCTTTATTAAGGTGGTCTTAATTTGCTTTTATCATTTTCCTCAGTGTCAGATTTTTCTTCTTCTTCACTTGAATTTGTGCTTTCAATTTCTTCCCAAATTACCTAAGTCTACACCGGTGCAGAGTATTTTTTAATTGGGATTCTTACTCTTTTTCTCTTTCTCTTTCATTAGGCTTCTTCTTCTGACTCTTCTTGTTCTGTCTGACTTGAGACCTCATTCATTTGCTGGTTTTTCTTGTGGGTTTCTCCTCGCTAAGGTGTATTTCAGTCTTTTGGCACGACTTGGCCAGTTGTCTCCTTTTTTTGCCCTTTTCGCTTGAGTCGCTTCTTCACTTTCTTTTTTTACCTCACAAGTTCTTTTATTTGTTCTTTACTTTATCTGTCCCTCTTGTTCACCTTCAGTGATCTTTTCACTATCGATATTTTGTTCCCTTTCTGTGATCTTTTCTTCCTTGATAACTGATTCACCTTCTGTGACTTTTTCACTCTCTTGAACTGGTCACCTTCTGTGACAATTTGTTCACCCTTTGTGATATACCTTTCTCTTATCTCAACAGTAGTTTCACAAGACTCAGTATCTGGTGCTTACTTTACTTGACTTGTGCTTGGCTGTTCATCATCTGTTTGTTCTTCAGAATCTGTCACTCTAGATTCTTCAACTTCCCAGACTTCAGCCTCTGACTCTGGTCTTAGGTTTATCAGTTGCTGCTCTTCTGGTCTTTCTAGTGGACTAGGGACTCGTCTGGTATGGCTCGCATGAATCTGTTGTGATTCTATCTAGGACCCTAATTCGATATTCCTGATTTATACCCTTATGTGGTTATAACAAATAATATCCTTATAAAGGCATAAGAATCATATCCATATTTAGTAATAGCCAATGCATTCCAAATACGGAAAGGCTACTCCCATAGACTCCTAGAAAGTACAACGCGTTCTTTAAACAAACCAAGCCTCCAGCAGCCCGTGAAATCCCCCTGCTTTTGTTTTGGTTTGAACAAGAACTCCTGGAGTCCAGAAAGAACTGTTAGTTCTTAGTGACGTCTTATGTCCAACCTTACGTCAAACCCGGCACCTTTCAGGTATAAATATACCAACGTTGCCTTAAGCAAATACACGGTGGTTTGGAGCAGAGCGGCTATCTACTTGCCCTAAGCCCAGCTGATGCGAGAGCCGAAGGAAGCCGACCCTCCCATTGACGCACTGAGAGAGAAGCTGTCTTTTCTCCTGCCGAGAAATTCCAGCTCCGGTGTTTCCAGTCACCCTTGCGGGTTGCTGGGAGATCGAGTCCTGAGAGAGAGATACAAGACCTCCTTCATTCTAGAACCAAGGTACGGAGCTGATTAAACCCTTGAGAGAATTCTTGATTCAGATTCTTGGCAAAAACCAACTTAACTTAAACTGCAACCTACTTACTCCTTCCCACGTATTAGGCTTAGGTCAGGTACACCGGGGTAGGCGTATCTTAGAAGCACCAGTTGAGTACGTTAGTCAATGTTTTTATGTATGTATATATTTTATCCATTTTAAAGTATCATATGGCTAAGAAACCATATCAATGCTTTTACAGTATTATTTCATAATACTCCTTTTACTGTACGCACTTTACTTTATGATAAGTATTGCAATTGTGGCAACTCACTTCTCTTGCATGAGAAAGAAGACTGCTCAATAAATAACTCCTTTTATTGAAAACGCCCGTCTCTCTATTTCTCTGCACTCTGGTGAAACTAAGCATGCACGATTGACTGAGTGAAATAGCTGTCTATTGTTTTCACACGACTCTAGAGATATACTCTTTATTCTGAGGGAGCAAAGTTGTCATGTTTATGCGGTTGTCAGAAACTAATCCCTTCTTGTCTAAATCAGGACGGTTAACTCTTTCCTGAACATTCGAGAAAGTTTCTAGTGACCTCTGAGCTAGCTGGCAAACTAATTAAGTCTAATATAGTCAGTAGAGACCTAGATGACCTCAGTCCTACGTCTACACTGCTGTTTATATTATTCCAATGCGCAGAGCCTAATGGGAATATAGGAACTACACTACATGGCGCAAAATGTTTGGTAAGGCGATAATCTAACGCAAGACATTAGAGTAACTCAGTCGTGCTTATCCACAGACCCCTTTTTCCCGTAAAAACTCCAAAAGGCGTCTGGAGTGGGTAAAAGGTTAATATCCGCCGGAACTTAGTAGGAAGAGATTCCTATGTATTCTGGTTTAGTCAACGTTGAAGGATACAGTGTTCCAAAATATTGTGCACCTAATCTTTGTTTCCTTGAAACTTGCTCTGCAAAGCAACAAAACTTCCTGTCAGTAAAATGTCAGACAGTGAAGAAGAAAGGGAAAGAGCTAAATTAGCAGCTCAACTTTTAGCGGATGACACAAGTCTCCAAGTAAATAACCCGAATATTATAATCATTCCGGTAAATGTAAGAAAAACTATAACTAAAAAACGTATAGAAAATGGAGTATCATCACGAGGTGGTACAGTCATATTCGTGGTAGAGGCCCATGAATATCGGCAGACAGAGGTGTTCTATTCATGGATACATTTTCCAGCAGCACACGCTGTGACACACGATTTCCACTATTACAAAATAGAGGAATCTCCAGAGGAATACACTCCTTTCGAGGACGTTGAAATTCCACTAACATACCAAGAGCACCTGCTCTGGTTTAATGGCGCCCTAAAACATCAAAATCACATCACCAGGCTCTGTCCACTAGGTAGACCAGGAGCCACGTGGCCGGTTCTAGCCACCTACACACCACATCCCAACATTCAAAAAATGACAGACCGTGAACTTTTAGCTCAGCTAAAACAACTAATTAAAATACATAGACAATTGGTCCAATATGTCATGCGGACTTCAACAGTCCAACCAGCAATAATAATTCCACAGACCACCCCTCATCAGGGGAACACAAATAAAATCACACCACAGAATATACAATCAGCCATAGGCAAAATACCCGCAAAACGGGAACAAATTCCATTCTGGTTAGCACAAAAAATCACTCAAATAGAAACAGTATTTCCTGATACTACACCTCATGAAAACCACAGAATTCTGACTATCTGTCTTCCAATGGGGATCGCACCACATGTGGAGGACTGTGACACTTGGGGCACAGTCTTTGCTTCGATTTACACAAAAACACATGTTGTTCCGTCTATGGCGGTTATACCGGACGTACTAAGACAGATTCAAAATGAAAACGGTCCAGAACCTGCCTTAACTCTAGGTATGAAATTACTGAAAGACTTCAAGCAGGTCTCGGCTATATTATTAGCTAACATAAAAGGAGAAGCAGCATCTGTGGCGATCCGCCAGAAATTGAAAGAAACAGATATAGCAGAACAACCTTTTGAACTTGCCAGAATCATAGAAAAATCCTATGAAGAACTAGGAAGAGATAGTTTGAGTGGGAAACCACTAAAACCTCAACTAACTGAAAGTCCTGAAAAAACCTTTATTAAAAATAATCTCAACACTCCAAAAAAGAGTTGGGAGGGTAATAAACAATCCACTCCCAGAGAAAAACGGTTTCAGTCCAGAGGAAGGTCTCCTCAACGGAGAGATAGATCTCCAGACCGAGGAAACAAGTCTCCCCAGAGGGAACCCTCTGAGAAAAGATACAACCTTAGAGATAGGGATAAATTGAGAAAACTTGACAGATATCAAGATATTGATACACGTCCCTCTCGATCTTTTCAGACTTCCTCACAGAAATCGGAAAGATGAGGACGGTCAGAACACAAAGAAGAGCACGTCAAGTCCAAAGACAAGGAACCTGCTCATCAAAGTAAAAAATTACAATTTCCAAAGAAGAAGATAGCTAGTATTAAAATTAAACATGCCGAGGATTCTGAGGATACAACTGAAAAACGGAGAGTGGGCCCAGACAATGCTAGACAGCGCAGCGGAAGTGACCATAGCTCGCAAGATCCTGATGAATCTTCTGGAGACAGTGGACACAAATGAATACATTCAGGTAGAAACTGCAGATACCAGAGTTAACAAACACCATAAATTATACGAAATAACATTGCGTATAGAGGGGGACAAAACTAGGAAAGTAAAGGGTCTCTTTTGGGATAACCTTTCGAAAGGCTATGACATCCTGTTAGCTGAAAAAGACTGGCCACCAGAGTTTGTCAGGGAGTGCCCTCATGGCGAAGAAATGATTATGCCTGCCTTCTCAAATCATATTCCAATTCATAAAAGATACACATTTGCAAGAAAATGGGCAGTGGCCCAAGCCACTGCATTATATAAAAATCATGTAGGATGGAATGAGGATTCTCCTCACCATAAAATCCAGTTAAAAAATCAACCGACTGCAGAGAGGCAGTACCCAGTTAAGCAAGAAGCTAAAAAACAAGTCAGGGAGTGTAGTACTGAAAATTCTGGACTTGTGTAATGTTTCTGCACTCGAGAATAAAACTTCATCGTAAATGGACGAATTTAGTGCCAAAAGACCGAGAATGATGAGTATGTCCTGTACAGGTATTTTCAGCATATTCAAGTGACGATTTCACTTTGAAATCGTCACTCTCGTTCAGAACCCTCGGCTTCCATTTTGTGTATGGCAGCCATTTTGTGAGTTGCCCTTTACATAGGCTTATAAACCAGCTGGATTCGACCCCAGAAGGACACGTACACCTTGATCGACTTTTCCTTGACCTATGCCAGTTGGAACCATTGCCCCAGGCCGGACCTGTTAGGTCAGTTCCTCTCCAGTGGCCAAGCAAGATAGCATCAGGGCTCAGCCGGCCATAAACCTCCTCATTGCGCACACACCTGCCGTATCTTGCTCACATCTGTCTTTACTCTTTTGCTTCACTTACTTTATGGTGGGGAGGTGCCTGTTTTATTGGGGGTCCAGCGATATCTGATGAAATGTTGGCCCTTGCCGGGTGATTTGTTATGGGCAGCACGACGTTAAATATGTACATGTCATCATGACTCTGCTTTTCTTTTGTAAACCAATAACTGTAAATGACATACTACAAATTCGAAGAATGTTTGCCTGAAGCTGAATATTCTGTATAAAGAGAGAAGCCCGACTTTGTAAATTCGAGCAGTCTCCTGAGAATATACTTCCCCGTGTTGTACTTCTAGGACACTTGTTACCTTGGTTGCAGCCAATAAACTAATCTTTGACTTCACCTAGAAGACTCTGAGTTTCTGTGGTCTGAATCAGGAAAAGGACTCGAGGTCTTTGGGTGTGTATTCCCTGACACCGCTGGGTTACCGGTTAAGTACCGGTTCTGAAAAACCCAGTACCTCAGGAGATATTAGATCAACTTGAATATCAGGGGGTGATTGAAACATGCACCTCACAAATGAACAATCCTTTGTTTCCTGTCTCCAAGCCAGACGACTCATATCGTCTAGTTTTGGACTACAGACACCTAAACTCATGCTGCAAAACATTTGCAGTACAAAACTCACACTGTGCAGCACTAATGAATAACATTGTGCGCAAAAAATATAAAACGACATTAGATATCTCTAATGGATTCTTTTGTCAAAACATTGCACCTGAAAGCAGGTATTTGACCGCTTTCTCAACAATGGGGTTGCAAAAACAATTCTGTTGACGCCCACAGGGATTCAAGAATAGCCCAGGATTATTCTCAGCAGGGGTAACAGAGTTACTACAAATATATGATGATGAGGCATTATCTTATGTCGATGACATCTATCTAACAGATGATGACCTGGAGACTCACTTAAAAAGAGCGAACACCATAATACTTGGGTTCGCAGCTGAAGGGTATAAATTCAACTTTAAAAAGTCACGAATTGCTCATCTAACTGTCCTGTTTTTAGGATATGAATTATCAAGTGAAGGCAAAAGCCTAGCAGACAACTTCTTAGAGAAGTGTGCTGTACTCCAAGCTCCAAAAACGCTGAAGAATTTACAATCAATACTAGGTTTACTGAATTTCGGAATAACATACATTCTAAATTATGCAGAGAGGGTTAAACCTCTCTATGAATTAATAAAACCTGATTTCAAACCAATCAATTGGGCTCAGAAACACACAGAAATTTTAAGATCATTACAAACAGACATGTTAACTAAAACAAAATTGCAAACTCGCAAAAACGTACGCAACCTCGTAATCCGAGTCATCCCAGGAAGATGCGGATTCATGTACCTGACCTCTAATGAGGGAGAAATGGTACCAATAGCTTACAAATCACACTTGTACACACAAGCTGAAATGAAATTTAGTTCAACTGAAAAAATTGTAATAGCGGTTCAAACTGCTGTCGCAAAAAAAAGAGCCCTAGCCCAAGGCAAGAGAATATCTGTTTTAACAGCAGAATGAGCCCTTGAGGAATTAACAAGCCCACGCAATCTAAAAACGGTGGGATTAGATCCAAAATAGATACAATGGGAAAATTCTCTTGCTGCAGAAGACGTGAAACACTATTTTGACCCAAAAATGAAAAAACTAGAAGATCTAGAATATGAACATGAATATCCTCTGTCAATCGAAATTCTGCCTCTCGAACAGTACACCTGTGTGATCTACATGGATAGATTTGCACAACACTACGATGTGGATAAAAAATCCTACAATGCAGCGTGCGCGATTGTTAAAGGTCGCTGGCGCTTTGGTAAATTCAGACTGATAATCACCAAAACTGAATCACTCAGAAACTGTACAGCTCAGCGAGCTGAAATAATATCTTTAAAGATGGCGCTTGAAAATGCCTATCGCGAATTCCCCACACTAATAGGTTGCGATTCGCATTACGGCGTCAGGTCTTACAATAATGACATGCAGACGTGGATCAAAAACGGTTACAAAGATGACACAGGTGCTACAATAAAGCATAAAAAGCTCTGGGAACAGGTAGTTCTTTTTCAGAAAGAACTACGAAAGACTCACGTGATACATACACTGAGTCATCGACGTGATGGCGTTCACTTTGCGGGGAATTCATTGGCTAACAGAGTCACAGCGGCAGCGGTTCAACCGGCTTCCGTAGCCACCAAAAAGCGTTCTAAAAAACACATAGACGGAGAAACCATGCTGGCAGTAAAAGCCTCATTAAAAGGCGATTATGCCGCATTACCTCTCAACTATCCACTCAGTAATACATACATAATTGATGCGAACTCCGTTCCTTTTGCTCAAATCCCTGGAGTGGGGGACAGAGTATTTCCAAACACGAACCGGAGAGTCTTCTTGATCGAAGAAGCACATATGGGATTGGGTCTAAGGCACCAAGAGATCTTGAAATCTCTAATAGAATTACAATCAAAATACTGGTGGCCGGAGATGAGCGTGCAAATTTAAAACTTTGCAATGAACTGTCAGGACTGCAACAGAGATCGCAGTTGTGAACCGGACCAAAAAATTGCCAGGACACCTTTATTAGAAACCATCAGGCTATCTACACGCAGAAATCAAGCAGGAGAAATGCGTCCCCATAATTATTAAGACTATATTCACTTAAGATATAGACACCAGCGCTCGGCTGACGCCAGAACTGTTATAAAAGATTTGCGAGTCTTTATCGGCACATACGCAATTGGCATGCTACATTCTGACCAGGGTCCTGCGTTTAGCTCTCTGGCTTACAAGGAGGCCATGGCCAGCATGGGCATTGCATTGCGGTAGTCTTCTCCCTTCCATCCTGAGGGAAATGCGGTAGTGGAAAGAAAAAAACGTGACATAAAGCAATCTATAACAGCGAGGGTATTATGTTCGGGTGATGGGTGGGTCAAACATTTAACAAGTGTCCAACGTAGTCTTAACAATCTGCCAAGAAATCTCTAAAAGGTCTCACTCTATACGAACTATTGTTCGGCACTAGAATGCAAATATAGGACTTAGATTGTCACACTTCAGTGGTGAAAGAAAAAGCCTTTGATATCAAAGACCGTTTGGCTGTTTTACAGGACTTAAATGAAACAAGAAGAAGTCTAAGTAACATAAAGTTAAAAGCCAACGACCACTGAAGAGAAACCACCTGTCCCAGCAAGACCTGTCTGGATTCCAAAGATTGGGGATCTGGTCAGAGAGAAGATCGCGGTGAAGAAGGAATTTGGGCCTTCTTACAGAAAAGCAGTACCTGCCTTAGCTGTCAGCGGAACAAGATCAGTAGTACTACCTCCCCTTACTGGTAAAAAGGAGAACCGAGTTGTATCCATCGACCTGGTAAAACCACAATCATGTGGCCAATAATAAGTAGTAGGCCCAGTGGACTCCCAAGAAATAGCAGAAGACCAAATCTTGCTACAATCCAAGAGGTTCAAACTGAGAGACTAATCACATTTGATAAACCTGCAGTGAATAAAAAAGGACTATGCAACAAAGCCATGGAACTTGAGCCTCTTGAAACCCAAGTAGCAACAGTTCCTCAAGAAACACCAGTCTACAACGATGTAGCCTCGGACTATACAAATGTAACAAAGAAAAATGCAAAGACAAATGAAAATCCGGAAGCAATTCCAACAATTGACAGAACTGCATCTGACTACTTCATCAATTTCGATGACTTTTCCGATGATCCAAGTGAACATGAAGAAACGCCAGCAACAAAAACTTTCAAAGAAAAAATGACTGAACTCGTTCATCAACTAAAAGAAACATATCTGATTTCACCATGGATTGAATTTTGGATTGTGTTAGGTGTACTTTTCCTCCTGCTTTGGCTCATCATGGTTTTATGTTTGGGTACATTTATTGATGGAAAATATAGTACAATGGACACAGGAAGTCAGACCATCAACTTGGTCCTAAAGCCTCACAGATCCTCTCACATCGAGAAAAGAGAACTGTCATCAGTGAACATCACAGCCAATCCAATACCCGGTGGGATAGCATGGGACAAAACTGATTATGAAATCTATGGCCCGATTGAGCTCTTGAAATATCCACACCAGTTCAAGGTTTCATTAAGTGACTTTGTATCACCAAGTACTTTCTCTGATGATTGGGACTTTGAAAATATTAATAATATGATGTCAGATTTAGTAATGTCAGCTAAATTCACAGAACATGATTATTTACAGGGTTCATCGAATTATGAAGAGATGTACTGTTACAATCATTTTGGTCATCACTATTTGCATAAAACTGCTCAACCTAGAAATGTTTTAACTTATTACCAATGGGAACATTGTCCAACAACGCCAAAAGGCAGTTCGAAAACATTTTATGAGAAATTCCAATACTTCTCAGGGTTTAACAACAGTGATCCAGAAACGTTTTATTTTAAAATGTTAAATAAGACAGGAATGAAAACGATGTTGACAAATACTAAATTAATTTACTCTGAAAAATTGTATGACAAAATGTCTACATTTGGTTTTGAATTTTGGAAAAACAACATTGAAAAAAAAACTATCTGGGGTTCACAAGACTGGCAGGTACAAGGTCTAGAAGCTTTATTTAGAGCCTGCATGATCCCAGAACAGATAATATTCCTGAATGACACCATTCAACAGACCACTTGTCTTGGCTTAGCTAAGATAAAAGACTCAAACAAACCGTCTATTCCAAAGCCCATACCTGATAGTAATAGCACTACAGATGTGGAGATAGACGTATCCCATATTTTACACCAAAACAGAACAAATCCTGATTGGAAAAAATGGTTGATCTGGCCCACAGACACAAATAACTGTCAAGATAGATTCCTGAACAAAACACAGGGGTTCAAACAGACCAGGCCAGACCCAAGATACTCCCAGAGACAACATCCAGGGATAGTTACAACATACAGTGTAGGGAAACTATGCCTTGAGTGGCTACATAAATCCACACTGCCGGAAATTAAGCAACACTTGACTTTACTTAAAGAAGGTGCTGACTTGCGAGATTTCATACTGGGACCTCGCAAACAGCGTCAAAAACGTTTCATATACGCCGGTATATACGCTGCTTACAACGAAGCTTGGAAAGTAATGCAAATTGAAACAGCTGAAAAAATACGAGAAATTGATCGTATAAATTTGGAAAAATCACTTTCTGTAGTGGACAATGGGTTAACGACTCTGTCCTCAAGAATGTATTCACTGGATAGCATTGTATCATCTGCTATTGATATAATAGAGCAGGACTTGCTAATGTTACAACATGGCCAGTCTCAATTGCTTTCTATTGTACAGCTAGGCTGGACGTTGCAAGACGTGCGTTCAGGCTACGCGCCATGGCGTCTAATCAACATAACGTCATTATTTTCTATCTTTAATCTTACTGATAAACAAATCAGTTTGGCACAAAAAGGAGCAGACTATACGATTCTGAGCATTGAAAAACTTGAGAGATTACCATTGACAATGTCAGAGAGACCTGTCATTGAACGGATAATACACGGAACAATTACAATTCCGATAACAACTTTCCAGTTTAGGTATTGCCAAAAATATATACCAGCAGGCCTGTATGAAAGGTTGGATAAAGGATACATCAAGCCAACATGGAATTTACCTTATACACACAAATGTTATAGTGAAGGGAAAAGGAGGTATTCCTTAGTGGTAACAATTGTAAAAAATCTCTAAGCGGTACACTTCTGTGTCAAGGTATTAACTTGCATGGAGCCTGCGAAGGTTCATCAAATAACCTTTCATGTCACCTGCATGGCACTCCAGCGAAACAGATAGAGCCATTTTTCAGACAGCTTTCCAACGGCAGTTATGTTCTAATAAGTGACCACAGCTGTTGTGGCATGGTGCCAGGAAAAGCCTATCTCGTGAGCTTTACTTCCATGGTCACTTGCTGTATGCAAGTAATGTATCCAAAAAGCAATCCAGACATGGAGGCGGCAATCTGGCCTTCTTTGAATATCCCTTCTATTCGAATTGATACTTTAAGCAGAATGAAGTCTATTCTTTTACAGACAACTGTGCCTTTAACCTCGTCCAAAGAAACGTATGATCTGCAAGTTGCAAGGACAGCAGCAGAGATACATTCCCTATTATCAACAAATTGCCCGTGCATTTTGTAGAAATGTTAGGTCAAATCTTAAACATGTCTGGAGGACGTGAGCTCCACCAGCTCCGTCCCGAAGACCCGCAAAATCCTGCTAAAACATCCTGCCTGGGCTGTCAAAGTCCCTGAAATCTGCGTCGGACACCTCCCCAAATCGATTGGAGCCCCTGAACTGGCGGAGCGATTTGGGGTTCGACTGTGAGCGGAGGTGGCGGAGATGTCGGTGTACGCGGCCCCGCTTTGAACTACGCAACGCCACGGACTGGGCCTGGTACGTGGGGCCGTCTACCGAGCGGCCCGCCTGGCACAGACCCGCGGAAGCTTCTGGCACGGGTGGCTCCCTGGCGGACAGCAGCGCTCTGCACTACACCACTAGGGTGCATCTGGCGGTGGCGATTGGCAGCCGCGGGTCCCCGGAGATATCTGCCAACCAAACGGAGAGGACCGCAGCGCCGCCCGTCCCGGGCGAGGCCCCTGCAGTGACGCCTCCGGCCGAGCGCTGATCCCGCCGAGGATCGGCTGACTGAAGCCCGCGACCTTGGGGGCCCTGCACGGCACAAAGAACTCTGTAAGTGCTCGGACCCTGACCCCTGACGGGCCCCCACACTGGGCGCAGCGCCTCCCTACGGCTTGGGTGGTCGACCTCTTCTATGCCCCTGGCCGGGACACACGAGCACTGAGGCCTCGCACCTCCCCCTTCTGCACGGACGCCTGCACTATACACCCCCGCTGGCCATTGATGGTGTTCTGATTCCCGGTCGGAGACGTGGGACGTGGCACCTTGGGAGTGGCGGTAGCGCTTGTCCGCCATCTTGGACTGCTTGCCCTGGCGACTCCTGCATGGTGCTGTGGACGCATGCGAGGAGGGAGTTCTTTGATACAGCTTGACCTGCGTTTGGGTGCCCGGCCGGAGGGGTACCCCTGGAGCCCTTGAGACCGACCTGCCGACGACTGGAGATGGGGGGATCTCAGCGGGGCGCATTGATGAGCAATACGGCCGGCCCCTTTTCGCTCCTTCAGCAGGCGCGGGGCTCTGATCACTGCTGAGCTCGTCACGTTGCCCAGGGGTCAGGAGCCTGCTGCCACCGTTTTGCCACTGTTGTGGGGTCGCTTAATTTGCGTTGGACACAGCTCGTAGTCTGCTTGACGCGAGACTTGCCGCGACCTTACCGCTACCTGCCCCTGGCCTGGGCCTCCTCACGCTTACCTTCCCGGGCCGGCGAGCCTAGGGAGGGTCCTCTGGCGCTCGCTAGATAGGTGCAGTGTCTACCTTGTAGGATGGCGGCACGCAAGGATCGGTCCTCAAAGGGCTCCCAACCTAACACTATTGTGCAATATACTACCCCACGCCTGCCATCACAGAGGATTACGCGTCAGACGGGCCCTGAGGACGGGGGCGAGGGCCCTGCGGAACCGTCTAGGGCCAAACTCTTGAAAGCTATTCACGGTTCTCACTCTGCCCTGGAGCGACAGATAGAGACTGTTTCTATAGATGTGAACCTACTCCGGACTGATCTCCACAAAGTGGCGGACAAAGTTTCGGATACGGAGGGCAATATTACACAACTACAGGGTGAGGTGGCCTCTTTGCAGAAGACAGTTGCGCACCTTACATCTACCACCCGTGCGTTGGAGAGACGTGCTGAGGACACGGAGGGGAGGGCCCGTCGCAGCAACATAAGGGTCCTGGGAGTGCCGGAACGATTGGAGGCAGGAAACCCTGAACGCTTCCTAGAAACTTGGATCCGTACCCATCTGTGCCCGTCTGGTCTGTCCAGCGTCTTCGTCGTGGAGCGAGCGCATAGAGCCCTTGTGCCCCCTCCGCGCCCAGGCGAGGCTCCTAGAGCCCTCATCGCAAAGATCCTGAACTATAAGGACCGTGACTGTATCTTGAGAGCTGCGAGGGAGGCGGAATTCCTCATGATTGAAAACAGCCGCGTGTCAATATACCCTGACTACACCCAACAAGTGCAGGAACAAAAAAAATCCTATCTGGGAGTTATGCAAAAACTCAGTGATATGAAACTTCAGTATATGCTCTTGTATCCAGCTAAACTCAAGGTGCTCTCCCAGGGCGGAGCGCACTTCTTTGAGACACCAGCGGAGGTATGGGAGTGGCTTGAGATCAGAGGAGATGACCTGCCCCCGGGTGAGCCAGGTGGCCCTCGTGAAACTTGGGGGACCAGACCGCAGAAGCGGCACCGAGGTAGGGGAAGACGCCGGTCTGGATCCCTTGGTTCTCCTGGGACTCGCCCTACAGTGGGGTCGGATGGTGCTATTCGTATGGAGGTATCGCCGTTGAGAGCGGAACCGAGATCGCCGGGGGGTTCTCCCCCTGGTGAGTTTTTTTTTTCCAGACACTCTGCAAAAAACGCCGCTGGCCACAGACTCTACGGTCCCAGTGGTCCCGGAGACAGCCCTCCCTGAGCCGAGGTTGGAATGATTTGTTGACTTGAGTTACAGGTTCCTGTATGTGCGGATGTCCACAGATGGTGGGACCTCATAGTGACACATTGGTAAGCTACCACGGCTCCTTGCTAATACTGAGGGTTTTTGGATAATGGACCGTGATAGCGGACTTGCGCCCTTTTGGCCTGTAGGGCGGGGGGGAGGACGGGGCCAACTCTCGCCTTGAGCAACATCTTGCCCGAACTGCTGATAGGGGTGAAAAGACATGCCCAGGCACTATCTTAGGATCGTTGGGCTCTTCAGGGAGCTGGGAGGGAGGGTGGGTGGGGTTTATTTGTTGTGTGTGAGTGTGTGTTGAGTGGATTGTATGGGATGGCTGTGTACGTCCTGGCACTGGCAGGGGAAGGGCGGGGTGGTGTTTCTCCTTGTTGCTATCCTTTCGCTCGTGGGTGGGGGTGGGGAATCTGTTTTTGCAAATGTTTCGTGTTTTGGGGTTTCTGGAGGGTGGCTTGGGGTTTGCGCAGAGGGTGTTGCTGGCATCATGTGTATGTTGAATCCGATTTGTGGATGGCTCCCTGACGGGGCTACTCCTTTAGGTCTAACTACAGTGGGGACCCGGTGGTGGCAGGTCATGTTGTACTTATACTGTGGCCCGAATGGGCGTAATTATTGGCCATGGGCTTTAAATTTTTAACCCGTGGTTTGGGTACTTGCACTAAGAGACACAGAGTCCTCACCTTCCTTAAACGACATGGGGTCTCAGTGGCTTGTCTACAGGAGACCCATCTAGACGACGAAGGCGCGCAGCGGCTGTCCAAGAAATGGAGGGGCCAGATTTTCCATTCCTCCTTCTCTACATATGCTAGGGGGGTCCTCATCTGGGTGGCACCGGGGATTCCTTGTGCTGTTCAGTATATTGACGCGGATGTGGATGGTAGGTATCTGTTGGTGAGACTTAGGTTAGATGACAAGGAACTCCTGCTCCTTAACACCTATGCCCCGAACACTGATGATCCGGCCTTTTTCTCTCGGATCCAGGATCTTGTGGCCCCGAACTTGGATACACCCCTCCTTTGGTTTGGGGATTTTAATTGCGTATTGCACCCTGAGTTGGACCGTCACCCGCCCCGGTCGGGCACTAAGCCCCGTATGACGGCGCGTTTACGGGAAGTGATGCATAATCTTGGGGCGTTAGACGTGTGGAGAGCTTGTCATCCTGTTCAGAAGCTCTACACATGTTACACTCCGACACATGGTACCCATAGCAGATTGGACCGCATTCTTGCGGCTAACCTCACCCCGTCTCTCACCTTGACGGTTACCCATCAGGCCCGGTATTTATCGGACCATGCTCCTGTGACATGTGTTGTGCAGTGGCCTGATCGAGTTGCACGTCCCCGCACATGGAGAATGCCCGCTGACCTCCTCCAAGATCAGGTGGGCAAGGACCATGTAGCGAGATCACTATCGGACTATTTGAGCCTAAACTGGGGGGGCGATGGACTGCCCTATTCTGTTAAGTGGGACGCCTTGAAGGCAGTGGTACGTGGAGCGTGTATGGGCCTCACCTATGGGGTCCGGAAACAATTATTGTCTGAGTTGCAAGATGCAGAAGCTGCGCTTCAACGCACCCAGTCCCGATCCGCTCTGGAAGCATTGGATCGACGGGCGGAGGAGGACGCCCTGGTATCGATCCATGACATCCTCACCCGCCTTGACAAATTTACACTGGGCCAATACCGCCAACGTCTCCACCGCGAGGGCGATAAATCTGGCCGCCTACTGGCCTGGATACTTCACCGTGAATTCGCACCTGAAAGGATAGTTGCCTTACGCGACTCGAATGGTGTTATGGTCCACTCTGAGTCCGATATCCTTGAGGTCCTCCGGTGCCATCTGCGGGCTGTATATGAAGCTGACCCATCAGTTACGGTGGATACCTATCACTCGTATCTTGAGGACCTGTACCTCTAACCCTGCCGGAAGCGGCGGCAAAAGAACTAGACACGAAGCTGACACTGGGTGAGATTAATGCGGCGATAGCCGCCCTCCCTTGTGCTAAGGCCCCTGTTGGGGACGGATATCCGGCAGAGTTCTATCATTCCTTCGGGCACGTCCTTGCTCCCCTCCTGTTGCAAGTTTACAATGAGGCTCTGCATAAGGGCGCCCTTCCGCCCACCATGAATCAGGGAGAGGTGTGTATGATTTTGAAGCCAGGCGGTGATAGTACTGATCCCGCGGCATACCGCCCTATCACCTTGATTAATACGGATGCAAAAATCCTCACTAAGTTGTTGGCCACTCGCCTTGCCCCACTCATGTCTCGGCTGATACACTCCGACCAGTGCGGATTTATCCCGGGTCGTAACACGGCGATGAATTTGCGCCGCCTGAACCATGTCCTGCATGAGGTATGGGGACGAGAGGGTCCTCATGTATTGGTGTCGATTGATTTAGCTAAAGCCTTTGACACGGTGCACTGGGGATATTTGATGCAGGTGCTCCAGAGGACGGGGTTCAGGCCTGTATTTCGCGACTGGATCCGGGTGCTCTATGGAGCGCCCCGGGCCAGGGTGCGGTTGGGATCGGCACGTTCGGAGGAGTGGTCATTGGGGAGAGGCACCCAGCAGGGTTGTCCTCTCTCCCCCCTCCTATTCGCTCTCGCGATTGAGCCCCTTGCCGTTTCCGCCCGCGCTGAACTACAGCGCTGGGGGATAGCTGTGGGTGACACTACTAATGTGGTCTCCCTCTACGCAGATGATGCGCTCTTCTATCTCACCTCCCCTCTGAGGCCCTCCCCGTCTTGATGCGGATCCTGGACCACTTTGGTGCGGCCTCTGGGTTGCGTATTAATCTTAACAAATCCCTGGTCTTCCCGCTGACGGGCTGTGTCCCGGACCCGAGCGTATGGGTCTCGGTTGTGAGCGGGAGGCGTTCCGATATCTTGGTATTCAAGTGGCCACGTCTGATGAGGCCCTACTGACTCACAATGTAGACAGGATACTCAAAGCCCTCCACAAATCTGTCACCTTTTGGAATACACTTCCTCTTTCTCTCATGGGACGGTTAGCGGTCCCCAAAATGGTGATGCTCCCTAGGATCCTATATGTCTTGCAGAACACCCTATGTCCGTTGCCTCCCCGAGTGTTTCGCACGTTGGACTCGCTCCTCACCTCCCTACTCTGGGCGGGTGGGCGTAGCAGGGTAGCTTTACGCACAGTGACGCGGTGTTGGGAGGAAGGAGGCCTCAAGGCCCCAAGATTCGACCTATATTATTATGCAGCGCAGCTCCTCCCAGCCGCAAGGTGGTTTGCGGAGGAGAAGAATTGGGAACTGGCACTGCTGGCTGGTACGGTGAATGAAAGGGTCCTACGAGAGGCCTTGATGCAGGGCCGCGGCGCCGATGACACTCTACCGTATGTGGTGCGCCACACAGCCGAAATCTGGCAGCGGTTTGTCGAGAGGGTGTTGAGACGGGCACCGTTTCATAGGGAACATCCGATATGGATCTTGGCCCTGGTACTCCGGTTGGAAGAGAATATGTCCTACCGGGAGTGGCGCTCTGGTGGATGTGAGACGCTAGCGGATCTCTATCCAGACGACTCCTTCCTGTCCTTTGAACGTGCCCTGGAGTCCTTGGAGCTGGGAAGGGGGCAATACCTCCACTATAGAAGCCTCCAAGAAGTGGCCAGGGCAACATGGCCCCAATATCCAGAGGCACCTCCACTCACACATACTCTCGACATCATCTTATCCTGTGGAAGAGGCAAACGACTTATCTCCCTTCTCTACTCGGCCATGCGCCGTGACTCAACCCCCCCGATGGCACCGGCTTGGGCGGCTTGGGAGACGGACTTAGGGGTGGCACTGGAGCCTGACCAGCGGAAGCGGATTGGGCTCTTGACCCACAAGGTCTCCTGCAATGCGCGTTTTAAACTTATACATTTTAACATTGTCCATCGCACCTATATGACCCCTGTCTCCCTGCATCGCATATCGGCAGATAGACGACACACTTGCCCGCGGTGTGGAGCGCAGAGGGCGGGTTTCCTGCATTTGGCATGGGAATGCCTTCTGGTTCAGGACTTTTGGCGGAAAGTGGTGGCTCACATTGCCCGGGCCACGCATATCGGGCTTCTTTTGGACCCGATCTATTGCCTCCTGGTGCTGGTACCCAAGCCCAGGAAGAAGAAGCTGTCTTATAAATTCTTGCAACTCTTGTTGGTTCTGGCGAGGAGGCGCGTAGCTATCACTTGGATGGGTCAGAGGGCACCCGACTTCTCCCTTTGGCTGAGTGATGCGAGAGAATGGGCCTTGGCGGAGGAGACGCACATGCAGCGCACTCGCAGGGATCAGAAGCTGCAGGAAGATCTGCTTGCCTGGAGGGTGTTGTGCATGGAGGGGCTAGCAGAAGATGATTTGGATGCCACCAGTGCTGAATTATTTACTCCCACTGGTCCGGAGTCTGACTGTGCTGGGGAGGAGGCAGGTGTGGGGGCTGGGATTCGGTGTAAAGACCCACTGTAGACACGCCGGTATTCCTTGATATGTATGCTTGTACATAGCTGTGATCCCCATCGGTCCATACTACATTATAATGTCTATGCCTTAGCTGGGCCCCACATTTATGACCTACTTCCTTCGACTCTGTACTATTGATGCCTTTGTTTTGGGGGTTTTGGTCATTGTTAAAATGTTACATACAATGAGAATCCAGAATGAGAAAATTACCGAATGTACTGATAATTTTGTATCCTTAGAGCACAAATGCATTTTTCCTTTCCTCATTACATGCTTTGCTCCTACGCCGCCCAGCCTCCGGGATGTGGGCCGTACTTGGCTGTGTATTGTCCTTGCAACAGCATGTTATTATCCCCTGCGCATAAGCGGTTTTGATGACCATGTACTTTGACTCTCTAAATATGTGGACACTTTTTTATGCCCTTTTATACCTAATGTTCCATCTTACATTAAAGATACTGGTGCCATGATCAACAAAGTAGAGAGTATTAATTTTAACCCGTCCAGAGATCTCCTTGTCACGTTAGACATTGAGTCTCTCTACAGTAACATTCCTATTAGAGAAGCTTTGTTATCAGTGGAATGGTTTATTGACCTCTACTCTGTACCTTGCCCCAAGATCTTTTTGCTCCAATGTCTCCATATGGTTCTCACCGAGAACATATTTGAGTTTGGACAAAAACTATACCGCCAAACCAAAGGAGTCAGCATGGGGGCTTCAGTGGCACCCTCTGTGGCAAATATCTACATGGCTGAATTTGAGGCGAGACACATCCATAATGAAGTAGCGCCCTTTTATGAGTCAATCTCCCATTGGTCCAGATACATAGACGATATTTTCTTCGTCTGGACCGATGGGAGATCAGCCCTGGATGACTTCTTAGCATGGCTGAATGCTTGTGATCCTAACCTTAAATTCACTTCTCACATTAGTGCTGAGAAGTTGGAATTCTTAGATATCTGGATCTTTCATGAGGAAGGAAAACTGAAAGTAGATCTTTTTGTAAAACCGACGGCCAGGAACACTCTCCTGCATTTTCGTAGTTTCCACCCTAGGAATCAGAGACAAAGCATCCCCTTCTCTCAATTTTTGAGAGTGAGGAGGAACTGCACTAATCTCCAAGATTTCGACATACAGGCGGCGGAGATGAAATTGAAATTTTTAAACCGAGGCTATCCTCATAGATTAGTGCGAGATTCGTACAAGAGAGCTCGGTATTACGACAGAGATTGTCTGTTAAGATCTAATCCCACAAAAGAAGCCAACAAATTAGTTTGTATCACACGGCATTCCACAGTAGATGCTAAAGTGAAACAAGTAATTAACTCCTCATGGCATATTTTAAATAGTAATGGTACAACTAAATTGGAAAAACCTTTGTTTGCCCATAGGCGAAACAAAAATATTAAAGATTATATTGTCCATTCAAGAATGAAAAACTCTGTAAATTCTCAACATTCAGCACAGAAATCTCTGATAGGAGACAACCCTGTAGAAGGTACCTTCCCCTGTTCTAGTTGTAAATCTTGCGCCAATATCCATGCAGGTGCAACTTTCACTCACAATGGCTATACGACTAGTGCCAAAGGGATGTTCAATTGCAAAACTTCCAACGTTATATACTTTTTGGAATGCCCATGCCTGCTAGGGTATGTGGGCGAAACATCTCGTGCAATTCAGACACGATTGACTGAACATCGCTCCGCGGTGAGAACTAAAAAAACAACAGCACCAATTGTGAAGCACTTTCTAGACCATGGCCATGGTCCTAATGACTTCACGTGGCGCATACTAGAAAAAATTAACATTAGTGATAACAAAGGAGGCGAAGCAATACGGAAGAAGCGTGAAGTCTTCTGGATTTTTTCTCTCAATACATTCCGTGAGGGGTTAAACAGCGAAATTCCATGGGAAAATGCGATCTTTTAAATATATAGCGACAGAATAAAGTGTTGATAAGGAGCCACATTAATAGATGCCTTCTCGTCACCAGCTTATAATCAGCTGTCATAATATAAGTACAAAAATCCCCAATGATTGTTGTTATTGTCCCTTATGTATTTATTTTTCAGACTGGTGATCAGCGCTTTAAATATAATTTTTTTGTAGCAGATCGTGTATGATCACCTACATTTAATAGTAGCTGAAGTAATAGCTGAGTAGGTTACTTAGTGGTTAAACAACCATCAGAGTAGTCTTTCTTCGAGCTTCATTATTTGGAGCCACGTCACGATCAGCACAATGACACTTACAGTGTCAGTTGTCATAATATAAGTACAAAAATCCCCAATGATTGCTGTTATTGTCCCTTATGTATTTATTTCTCAGACTGGTGATCAGCGCTTTAAATATAATTTTTATGTAGCAGATCATGAATGATCACCTACATTTAATAGTAGCTGAAGTAATAGCCGAGTAGGTTACTTCTTGTTTAAGCAACCATCAGAGCAGTCTTTCTTCGAGCTTCATTATTTGGAGCCACGTCACGATCAGCACAATGACACTCACAGGTGTCTACTTAAATATGCGCGCGCAATCGACCCGACCCTCATCTTCATCACGGAACTTGACGGAGTAAGACGTCCGCCTCCATGAGGTTTTCATCCATGAAACTATAGGTACGTACGCAATAGACGCCGGCTCCACAAATATCTCTCGCTTTGACTGAGCAGTCAAATGCTCCGGTCATTTTAATGCACCGGTTACTTAAAATAATTTTCCGCTTTAAATGAGAAGCTAAGCATTGCTAATTCAACTTAGGAAAATTAGACGCTAGGTGTGCAGGATACGTGGTTAACATGTTATCATTCTGTTATTCGGCAGGAACTCTTCGAGAAGCATTTATCATCTCCACGTGTTGTCATCGTCATTGTGCGACAGCATTGAAATTTAAAGAGCCGACATTGAAGGTATGCCACTTTTAAGCAACAGTAGAGACGTAGCTAGGATGCCTGTTAACGATAGTAATTAGGCAATTGTTTGATTTATTCAGGCTTGGAATCGAGCACGGCGATTTAGCAACATACCGAACATCAGACCCGACATCAAAAACGGTCGTGATTTTTTTTAAAAACCACCCGGTAAGAACGTAGAGGGCAGCATGAGATAATTTATCGCTCTTCCTCATAGTTAACTTTCTAAAAATCGGTATTTTACTTATCGCATTTCAGGTAACTTCAAGCCTTAGAGTTCGAATCAGATTGTGGAGGCGTTGAAATTCAAAAGCTCCGTGTGCAGGTAAGGAGTTTACCTAGGAGCACACAGGCTTCCAGCAGTCCCTACTGTTTATGCTCAACAGTATTTCTTCATTTTCATACAGGAAGTTCGTGATTCCTGGCAACATAGACCTAATCAGCCATACTGCTGAGGCACATGTATACCTGTCTACGATAATAGAACTGCAAACTTAGTCGATTAGGTTAGTTACATTCTTCCTGACTTTAATGATCTTTTAGCAACAATATAACGAGTGCTGGCTATGAGACTTTGTATTACTAAAAACTATTTGTTTCTATTAATAATTATAGAATTGTTCACAAACCGAAGCGGTAATTCTATTTTAAGCACCACATGGATCCCCACAGTGTGAAATTCTAACCACTGTGTCGTGAATCGCTGTCTATTTTCACTTTTGTGTTAGGTAAGTGTAACCAATTCTATAGATATCTAACTCTGCAATTGAATACGAACCTGCACATTAACATAAATAGCCAATATGAGTTCCCATTAATACTAGAACTGTTCGTATTTTTATAAAATAAGGAATCCCCAAGGGCTTGGGCTTTTCAATAGTTATGAATAGGAGTACTGCCAGTACACATGTAGTACAGGACCAAGAGACCTGTTTCTGTTTATCTCATTCTATTTTTCACTTCTTTTTCTGTCATTTTTTCCTCCTTTTATCCATCTGGCTTTTTCGTATCTAATGTAGAGCCATGATAGTATTTATCACATATTAGATGCAAAGATTAGTACGTGAATTATAATTAACAGATCATCTGTACTTGGCAAAAGATTGATTGAGTCGCAGCTTGTCTTGCGCCATAAATAAGTAATTGACTCTAATGTTTAATAAACGTTTAATAATGTTCATCAGAATATTAGCGCATGTAACAGTCATAAGATGTATCAGTCATGCTTTAAAGCCATCTAAAGACCTAAGCCAATTAGTGGAAAGTTACAACAGAGGAGATGCTGTGTAATGATTTCAATGGTCATTAATGGCCATCAGTATATTAGCGTAGGTAACAGCCACATGATGTATCATCTACGTCTTAAAGTTATTCAAAGACCTAAGTAATGATCCTATCAGTAGAAAGCTACAACAGAGGTTATGTTATGTTATATCATGTATGTTATGCTATTTGTGTCAGATCATCAGTTGTGTTTATATTAATTTAGGACCTAGCTGGTGGAACAGTTGTTTCTAGGTGTAGAAATTAAATTGTGTATATACGTTATTTTTAAACATTTTCTCATTGTTTAGCTAAAACTATAATGAATGATAATACTTTGTATATTGATTACTGTTTTTTTTTCAGAAAGTTGTAAACTGTCTTGAGAAAGGCGCTGGCCGCCGAAACGCGTCGACACACAACTTATTCGCTTATGTTCACGAATTTTTATGTATATGTACTTTCTAAGGAAGGTATATTTTTAATTATTGATGCAAGATACATGTATATTTTTTTATGTGACTGTAATAAATTTTGTTACTACTTAGAAACTGTTCATTTTCCAGTGTTGGTCTTTACAATATTGTCTGACATTTTCGAAATACTGCCTAGGTAGTTTTTTCCTCACATGTACTTTGTGCCTACTTTATACTTTCGCAATAAAAACATATTTAAAAAAAACAAAAAAAAAATCTTAAACATGTCTGATACCAGTGGCATCGCACATGTATTTAAGACAATTTTTTCGGGACTGTTAGCACCCTTTGAAGCAGTTCTGGGCATTTTTCCGAATTTTGTCCTTTCCCTTTTCGGCGGCCTGCCTCTTCTTTTGGGACTCGTAGCAGGAATTTTATTTTTGATTCTTCTGCTCCGATATGGCAAGCCAAGCCACAGACAAGACTCCAGCTACAATGGAAGAGACGATCCTAGCAATACGCTACAGAGACCAAATCACTAAAGTCCTCGGATTAGCCCGGCTAAGAGATCTGAGTGCAGCACATTTTTAATTCCTTGCTCACCTCGGCGCGAGATTACTTCGCTCCGAGGCTACTTTGGAGCAACATTGAGACAGCGCTGCTGCTGCTAGGCGCTGGGAACTCTCTGCTCGATCCAGCTTGGCCGCCATCTTTGGTCGGGGAAGGCTGCTGGTCGAGTTGCTCCTCCCTCCCGCCCTCCCAGGTTACTTAAGAGGGTGTTTCCTGCATCCTCTAGCTGCTTATTTCTCCCCTGAGGCGGAAAGCCGGGGGTTCTTGCTGTCTCTTATGACTAGAACTGTAAACTCGTTATTGAGCAACAAATAACGCGTCTTTTTAAAAACTTGTGAATATTTTAGCCAGCACATTTTTAATTCCTTGCTCACCTCAGCGCGAGATTACTTCGCTCCGAGGCTACTTTGGAGCAACATTGAGACAGCGCTGCTGCTGCTAGGCGCTGGGAACTCTCTGCTCGATCCAGCTTGGCCGCCATCTTTGGTCGGGGAAGGCTGCTGGTCGAGTTGCTCCTCCCTCCCGCCCTCCTCCGCCTCCCCGAACAATGCTTAAAAGCACTGGGCCATCCCGTCCGCGCAGCGGGCGGGCGCAGCGGGCGCGCCAACGGCGCGCCAAAGGCGTGCCGAAGGCAAGCCCGTCTGCGCCCGTCCGCGCCCCGAGGCGCCCAGGGACCAGGACCCCTGCTCCATCTTCGGATGCCCTACCCACTCAAATAAGGTATGCCCCTGAACAGCTAAAATCCCTCATGCCCAATCCAAAAGCATTATGTTTCCACTCTTTGGATCCGGACGTGCCTGGGGCAAAATGCTCCCATTGTCATTTTGCACCATGTCCCACTCTTAAGCGACCTGAAACCGGTAGCCTCTTTAAATTTTTTCTCCTAAACTGCCGTTCCTTGATTAAACATTCAACTGAAATGTCAATTCTTCTTGAGGAAACTAACCCGGATGCTATTTTCCTTACGGAAACCTGGCTTAAAGATGAGGTTAACCCCGATATTTCCGCCATATTACTTAAGGGATATGGATTACAAAGGGTTGACAGGGCAGAGGGCAGAGGAGGAGGACTAGGCATACTTTTCAAAAACTGCTATCAATGCAGAACCAGTCCTGCGACTATTCCATCTTGTGAAAGTATGTCCTTTGCTCTCGACCTCTCCCCCACACTAACCTTCTCTGGCCTACTTATCTATCGCCCTCCAGGCCTAATGGGCAATTTTGTGAATCAGCTTCCTTCCATGATCGCTGACTTAGCTGTTTCTGCACCTCATTTTACTGTTCTGGGTGATATGAATATTCACCTGGACAATCCCACGGACCCCCTAGCCAGCACCTTTCTGAGCGGTCTGGCAGCTCTCCAAATCGTTCAGAAGGGTTTTGAACCTACTCACATCAAAGGCCATCTACTGGACGCAGTTCTTAGCAACGACCAGAGACTTATTACTGGCCACCCTATCCCCCTGCCTTGGACCGACCATTTTTTGGTCCCTCTCCTCTGGCTGATACCCAGCCTTTGCTTGGCGCCCGTCCGAGCCACACTTAAAGGTAGGGACTGGTCGAAGTTGCCCTCTGACCTATGGGTGAGTTTATTATCCTCTACCCCCGCCTGACCGAGGGTGATGCAGACACTCTCTACACTCACTATATTAATTGGTTACAGGCCACCTTAGATATAGCTGCCCCTCAAAAAATTATCAAGGAGAAAACCAAGTTTAAAAAGTCTCCTTGGTATACCCCTGAGCTAAAAGAGTTAAAGCGTACATGCAGGAAATTCGAAAGAACGTGGAGATATACTCTCAAGGAAGAAGACAAAACCAGCTACCGAGAGGCCATTAAGAAATACAAAACTAAGACCACACTGGTACAAGCTAGGTTCTACGAGGAAAAAATTACTAACTCCGCTAACTCCTCAAAAGAACTATTTCAGATAGTAAAATCCCTAATCAATACCCCCTCTTCCCTGCAAAATCCTCTCGAAGCCCAAACTCGCTGTGACGCCCAAGCTGAGTATTTTTATCCAAAAATACAAAATATCTCTTCTTCTTTTGTTCAGGCCAGCCACCAGTCAGTGGTCAATGACACAGCTTCTTCTTCTATTGACAGTTCACTTGCTGAATTTCCATTACTAAATGAAGAATTGCTTGACTCCCTCATGCTGAAAGTCACTACAGGCTCTCCACTAGACCCTGCCCCCCCACGACAGCTCATGAAAATTGCTGACACCATCAGACCAGCAATTTTAAACATTGTAAATAAGTCAATCAGCTCAGGAACAGTCCCAGGTACTTGGAAATGCGCGCAAGTCAAAGCCTTGCTAAAAAAAACTAATCTCGACCCTAGCAACATGACTAATTACCGCCCTATTTCACTTCTTCCTTGGGTGGCTAAACTGCTTGAGAGACATATTAACACCAGTCTTATGTCTTACTTGGAAACAAACCATCTGATTCACGTATCACAGGCAGGGTTCCGTCCTAAACTGGGGACAGAAGCGGCACTTCTGACGGTGACTGAATTAGCACGCAGGTACATGGATCAAGGCGGCACCACAGCAGTAATGCTGCTAGACTTAAGTGCCGCCTTTGATACCGTGAATAGCAACATCCTCCTCTCCCGCCTACAACTCCTTGGAGTAACGGGCAGCGCCATTCTATGGCTTCAATCCTTCCTGGAAAATCGCACATTCCAGGTGGTAGAGGGTGAAGTCCACTCAAAAACCTGGCCTCTCAACCAAGGCGTGCCTCAGGGCTCCTCCCTGAGCCCAACGCTTTTTAATGTTTACATGCAACCTCTGGCAGAAATCGTCCGTCCATTTGGCTTTGACATTGTGACTTACGCTGACGACACTCAGCTGGTGCTAGCTTTGAATCAGCCAGGCCACACTCTCTCGAACTTGAGTAGCTGTCTGATAGCGGTCACAAACTGGATGGCTTCCTCCCATCTTAAATTAAATGGGGATAAAACAGAACTTATGTTCCTGGGAAATTCAGCCCACCCCAGCCCCATCCTACCTTGGCCACCTTGCATGGGTTCTCCCCCTGAACCAAAAAAGCAAATTAAAAGCTTGGGCATGTGGCTAGATAACACCCTCACTTTTACTCATCAAGCCACCATACTATCCGCCACCTGCTTCGGACTGATGCGCATGCTGCGGAAAGTCCTGCCTCTTCTCCCTTTCCAGGCTTGCAGGATACTGGTCCAGGCCATTATCCTGTCTCGCCTGGACTACGGGAACGCCCTCTATCTGGGTGCACCGAGTAGCACACTTAAAACACTACAGGTCACCCAGAACGCTGCAGCGCGTCTGCTGCTGGGCCTTTCCCGTAGCCACTCAGGCACCATGGCCTTGAGAAACTTACACTGGCTGCCCATTCAAGCCAGAGTTAAGTTTAAAGCAATGTGCATCATGCATAAGGCCATGAGGAAAAACGCTCCCGCCATGATCTGCTCCTTAGCCACTCCCTACTATCCCCATAGATCTTTGCGGTCAAGCACAGCTTTTCTGGCAACAGCACGGAAAATTAAACGAGCCAGGTGGGGCGGACGCTCCTTCTCCCTCAATGCTGCCACTACCTGGAACTCCTTACCTCCTGCGCTCCGTAATGAGCCCAATCTGTTAAAATTCCGCAAATCCCTTAAAACTTTTCTTTTCTCCACATAATTCAGTAAGTTTCCCCAGAAGTAAGCAACTTTAGCACTACGAGGCCTTCGGGTAGATCTGCGCTTTATATAACCCCTTTCATTTCATTTAATTTCATTTCTTTCTTTTAGACCAATCTGGCAAGATTGCATCTTACCTGTGCTTTGATGTCTGCTATACGGAGAAGAATGCGTGTTGGACGTCTGTCTTACACTACCATCAGCAGTACCAATGGATATCGATACTTTGCTAGGTCCGGTAACGACTCATGCAACGTGTTGTCCCCAGCGGCTACCTATTCTGATGACGGCATTCGTTGAGACTTCACCATTACGAGTAGGTGACGGTGAAGTATGAGAGGAAAGCAGCACCAAACAGGTACAACCTTCTGTGAGCATTGCTGATCCAAACATCGATGATAGCAACCATTCTCACATATGCACAATTTCAGCATTTTCGAACTTGGTCGAACTTTCACCTGATCTTGTAGACCAATTTTTCACAAGCCTGTCTGATATGATGTTCTCTCCTAACAACGAGAATGACTTTTAAAAACAACGAGCACACAGCGTTCCCTGAACTCTGAATTCGGCCTTCAGTTTTGATAAACAAAAATACTGAAAACATTTGGAACTATTTTTTCCCCTGAAAGCGAAATTATTTTTCCACTTCCAAAATATTTACCTTTTTTCTGGAACATGGTACTCTGCTTAAAGTAGAACTATTCTTAGAGAACAGAGCTTCTATTTTTAGAGACACTAGAGACAATATTTTACCTCAGCCTCTAGCACATGTACAGTCTTGTATAAATATGTGTTGAAATAGTCTCAACCTTCTTTTCTGTATTCAGAGCCATTTCATGTGTAATTTTTGCAATTCGTTCAGCTGATATATATGCATTTAACTGAATGATAACCCTGCTTAAAAAGCGTACAGTATAAATACTAATTTTCGTGTATATACCATACACCATTTCAAATGCAGTTTATGTATTTTGGGGTGGGTTGGAAAACACATGCATCGTTAATATGTTTAATATTGCTTAGTATTTAGTAATGATGGACATTAATACGTTGGGTGGGTGTTGTGATTCTATCTAGGACCCTAATTTGATATTCCCGATTTATGCCCTTATGTGGTTATAACAAATAATAGCCTTATAAAGGCATAAGAATCATATCCATATTTAGTAATAGCCAATGCAGTCCAAATACGGCAAGGCTACTCCCATAGACTCCTAGAAAGACAACGCTTTCTTTAAACAAACCAAGCCTCCAGCAGCCCGGGAAATCCCCCTGCTTTTGTTTTGATTTGAACAAGAACTCCTGGAGTCCAGAAAGAACTGTTAGTTCTTAGTGATGTCTTATGTCCAACCTTACGTCAAACACTGCACCTTTCAGGTATAAATATACCAACGTTGCCTTAAGCAAACACACGGTGGTTTGGAGCAGAGCGGCTATCTACTTGCCCGAAGCCCAGCTGATGCGAGAGCCGAAGGATGCCGACCCTCCCATTGACGCACTGAGAGAGAAGCTGTCTTTTCTCCTGCCGAGAAATTCCAGCTCCGGTGTTTCCAGTCACCCTTGCGGGTTGCTGGGAGATCGAGTCCTGAGAGAGAGATACAAGACCTCCTTCATTCTAGAACCAAGGTACAGAGCTGATTAAACCCTTGAGAGAATTCTTGATTCAGATTCTTGGCAAAAACCAACTTAACGTAAACTGCAACTTACTTACTCCTTCCCACGTATTAGGCTTAGGTCAGGTACACCCGGGTAGGCGTATCTTACAAGCACCAGTTGAGTACGTTAATGTTTTTATGTATGTATATATTTTATCCATTTTAAAGTATCATATGGCTAAGAAACCACATCAATGCTTTTACAGTATTATTTCATATTACTTCTTTTACTGTACGCACTTTACTTTATGATAAGTATTGCAATTGTGGCAACTCACTTCTCTTGCATGAGAAAGAAGACTGCTCAATAAATAACACCTTTTATTGAAAACGCCTGTCTCTCTATTTCTCTGCACTCTGGTGAAACTAAGCATGCACGATTGACTGAGTAAAATAGCTGTCTATTGTTTTCACACAACTCTAGAGATATACTCTTTATTCTGAGGGAGCAAAGTTGTCATGTTTATGCGTTTGTCAGAAATGAATCCCTTCTTGTCTAAATCAGGACGGTTAACTCTTTCCTGAACATTCGAGAAAGTTTCTAGTGACCTCTGAGCTAGCTGGCAAAACTAATTAAGTCTAATATAGTCAGTAGAGACCTAGATGACCTCAGTCCTACGTCCACACTGCTGTTTATATCATTCCAATGCGCAGAGCCTATTGGGAATATAGGAACTACACTACAAATCCAATTTGGCAAGCCAGCGCACTTCACTGCAGTTGTCAGCAGAATTATCTGATAAGGTCCATTCCACCGGGGTTCTAAACACGTCTTTCTCACTTGTTTCTTGACAAGAACGCAATCGCCAGGACTCAGATCATGGGCTTGATTCGGCTGGTTGTTGACTGCATCTCCTCCAACCTGATGAAACACAGAACGCACCACATCAGCCAGTTCCCTGCAGTATTCAAGCTCTGAATCATCAGATATATTCATCAGTTTTTCACTGGTACATTTGCTTATCTCATCGCTCTTCCCATCAGGATTTCATGTGGACTCAGACCTGTCTTCTTATTAAGAATACTTCTGAGACTCATCAGAACTAGGAGTAAAGTGTCTGGCCATTCCAACATTGTGGATGCACATACCTTTCCCAATCTGAGTTTTATAGTGCCGTTTATCTGCTCCACAATACCTGATGCCTCAGGTCGATAGGCACAATGCAGCTTCTGCTCAATTTGTAATGCTGCACAGATGATTCGAATTATCTCATTATTGAAGTGTGTACCCCTATCTGTCTCTAAAGTGACTCGAAATCCATACCTAGGAATTAATTCTCTTAGTAGCAATTTAGCAACTGTCATGCTGTCATTCCTTCTGGTTGGATATGCTTCTACCCATCGAGAGAACAAGCAAGCTACAACGAACACATATTTCAGTCAGTTACATGGTGGCAACTCAATGAAATCTAGCTGAAGCTGTGTAAATGGTCCAGCTGCCCTTCCAATTTGTACCCAACTGAGTACTGTCTTTCTGCCTGGATTTTGCTGTTGACATATTGCACATCTCTGACAAAGGCTTTCTGCAATTGCTCTGAATTGGGGATTAAACCATGTCTGTTTGAAGTGTCTAATCATGGTGTCCCTTCAAACATGTGTAGTTCCATGATATACCCTCACCAGGTGTGATAGTAATACTATCTGCCATGACTAGTCTTCCATCAATGTATACACATGCATCATTTTCTGCTCTTTTCCTACAACCTGAACTGAACCACAAACTTTTCTCTTAATCACCTGCATCTACCTGCAGTTGCTTAACCTCATCCCATGTTTCAAGAAAAGAGGAGAACATTAGATGGTAAATGGTAACCTCCTAGGCCATGTCTCTGTTTAATGACATTGCATTTCATGCACAGAATTGGGCTAATTGATCGCCGTAGCGATTGTCCTTTGTTACATAATCATCTCCTGTTTTGTGTACAGAACATTTGGATGGATGGATGGATGGATGGATGGATGGGTTTTTATATAGCGCAATATCACCGCCAGGTCTCAAAGCGCTTTGCATTGGGAACCCGTCCTGGTTTTCCCTGTGAGATAGCCCCTACTGGGTATCCCCAAGGTGAAAGCCAGGCATCCCGCCGCGGGGGGCCGTAGTGGAGATTAACTAAGCTATTGCCCAGAGTTGCAGAGTGTGAACCTGTGATTCGAGTAGGCACCGAAGCGAGAATTACCGAGTCCGTGGACATTTTTGGGCTCAATACCCTGCCGCGTCGGGAATTGAACCCTGGTCCCGGGTCTGATCTCAGCGTCCGGGTCTGCCTCCTCTAACCAGTGAGCCACACTTGACATTTGACTACTACAATTCTTTTAGGTAGCTGTAAAGCGTCAAGGAGATCTTTCACAATGTCACTATTTTTAATGGGAGAACCTGAAGAAGTCAGGAATCCCCTTTGCATCCATAATTGGCCGAAGTCATGCCCAATGCCAAAGCCATACTGGCTGTCTGTAATAATTGTAATTCGCAATTTTGTAAGCTCTAATCAGGGCCATTAACTCAGCCACTTGTGCAGATTTTACTCCTTTTAGATAGGATGCTTCCACTACTGCTGCCACAGTACACACATCATAAGCAGCACTCAATTCTCCAATTCCATTTCTCACACATGATCTGTCAACACACAATACACCATCTGACTCCTCTAGTGGGGAATCTTCCATATCAGGGCTAGGCTTCATACACAACTCTGTCACATCCAAACAGCCATGATTCGCTTTATCTCTCACTTCTTCCCATGCACAATTTATCAACACGGTCGCCAGATTCACCAATGTGCATCTCACCACTGCCACATTTTCAGCTCCAGAATAACTCTTTCATACCTAGTCCACCGACTATGCTGATGCTGAGTCCTGGTACGTGTTAGCAGGATTCCAAGTGAGTGTGGCACATACACCTTCACAGCATGTTCCATCAGAATCCTTTCACTCTGTTCCAGACTCACACAAGTAGCTTCTACTGCCTTTAAACATCCAGGCAACGCTGCAGGCACTGAATCCAACTCAGCAGAAAAATATGCCACAGGACGTCTTGCCATTCCAGGTCTCTTGGTTAGCACTGAGAGTGTACATCCATCTGTCTCACTACAGTACAATGCAAATTTTTTTGCTTAATCTGGCATTCCTAACGCAGGTGCTTGACACACAGACTGGTTTTCAGTTGGATAAAAGCTCTCGAGCTTTCCTCATCCAATACGATTGGATCTTTCCCATCTTTTCTTGTTGACCTCTTGTAGAGGCTTTGCAATCAGTGAAAACCACTGATCCACTGTCTATAATATCCAACCATTCCCAAAAACATTCAACTTCTTTCTGTGTTTTCGGGGAAATCATTTCTTTGATCACACAAATTTGCTCTTAAGTGCCTTTCCTGACTCCTCTCTCTATTTTGAGTCCTAGATACTGGACTTCTTGCTTGCAAAATTGTAATATCGCTGGAGACACCTTATGTCCACCATCTGCTAGATGGTTTAATAGGGCAATAGTAACAGTGATACAGGCCTCCTGGATCCTTGATGCCACTAGTAGGTCATCAATATACTGGACCAAAACAGAATTCTCTGGCAAAACCAAACTTTCCAACCCTTTTTTCAAGATCTGATTAAAGGTATAGGGGCTCTCTCTATACCCTTGAGGTACTCAGCACCATGCCAAGATACGGTCTCCAAACCGAAAAGAAAATAAATATTGGCTTTCTGGATGTAAAGGAATCTAAACGAATGTGTGGCACAGATCAATCGCTGTATACCACTCAGCAACACAGGGAATTTGCTAAAGACTCACAGCTGGATTCGGTGCTATTGGACAACGGGGTACTATAATCTTATTAATTTTTCTAAGGTCCTGAACTATCTTATAGCTTCCGTTGGGCTTTTTAATTCCTATGATAGGTGAATTACATGGACTGCTTAATATTTCTTTCAAGATCCCTTGCTCCATCAGATCAATCACAGGAGTTACTCCTGCAATTACTTCTGAACTCATTTTGTACTGTGGTGTATTTGGATAGGTGGCACCTTCTTTCAGTGTAATTTGAATTGGATGTACATTTTTCATCAGTCCAATTTCTTGTCCTTCGTAATCCCATACATCCGGTTTGACTAGAAGTCTCAATTCATCAGGCCCACTTTCTTCAGTTAGAAGTGAAAACAACTCATCCACTTCTGTCCCTTGCTTTGCTAACATCATCTTAGATTCAACATCTTCATCAGGTGTCTGGAATGCAATACCATCAGTCGTACAGTAGATGGTATAATTCATCATACACAATGAATCCTAAAAGATTCACCGGACTGGAATCACATACCAGAAATCTATGCATGTCTTTAAACTGTCCAATCTGCCCTTCTATTGATTTTGTGACTGGAGTTTTGATATGCTTGTTAGATACTCTGACAGAGGAGGGTAGGTTTAGAATTTCTGGTGCTCTCACAGTAAAATGGGTAGCACCAGTATCCACTAGGAAAGTGACATCATTACTTTCCACTTTTCCATCAACAAATGGACCTGACAGATCTACCTCTAGAGTAGCGCCAAGCACGCACTCTTCCTCCCCCCGCAGGCACCCTCATTGACATGAATCTAGATCACTCTCATTACGCCGCACCAAATATTACGAAATGATTCGGTTACATACCAACTTGTTCTTCTCAGTAAAATCCTGTGTTGGCACTGTATCTCTGAACGCTCATACTATTTGGCATAGGAGCTTGTGGCACCTGTAACTGTGGAGTAACTCACTGCTGCTGCTGTTGCTGTTTCACACCCACTTCATTCTGCATCTGTGGATTTCAATTTTGAGTTTTTACATTATTCATTTGAGCAGATCTACACTCGTTCTTCCAATGTCCAATCTTTCTGCACGCATGACAAGGAAACTTCTTCTTTCTTCTTCTCTACTCAATTTACCTTTTCCCTTGCCTCCATTAGCAGTTTGGCTACTTTAATTTGAACCATTTGTCTGACTAATATTATTTACCTCTTGCTGCTCTGCTAACTTTACATGCGCCCACATCATTTTCTCTTTTAACTTTTTATGTCTAGCATCAATGTCATCACTACAATACTTAGCATACCTTAAAATGTCATCAACTGTCTTGCTCTGCCAGCAAATCAGATGTTGCTGGATCGTCTGACTAACCTCAGTTTTCAATCCGTACACAAATCGGTACACAAAATGTCCCATATCTTTGACTCCGATATTTTCAAAACCACTGTACGCCTTAAATACCTGCACCAACCTTCCATAATAGGTATGTACTGATTCATTTTGTTCCTGAATTGTTCTGTCTATTTTCACCCAATCGGTTTCTTTAGGAGAAATTTTACCTTTCAAGTAAGTAATTACTTAATGAAATTTCCTCCTTAACTCTTCTGAAGGTGAACCTGTTTCCTCATCTCTAGGATACTCCTCTTTTGGCCAATCAACAGTAATTTCACACTCTGTCCATAAATCAGCTGGATCAACAATTTCAAACAATCCATCCAAGTCCTTTAGCAACACTTTTGAAACCTTCACAAACCTATCTACTTGTTTATACCCCTCTACAGGTTTTTCTCTTAATCTGGGGAAATCATTTGTAAAAGATAATGGGGCATATTATCAAGGGGGTTTATCTCCGCTTTTTTGGCTTTAAAATCCAAGAAAGCGGAGATAAAATTATCTCCCTATTACCTAGCTGTCGCTAACACCAGTTAGCGACAGCTAGTAGGAGATAGCGACCATCTTGGGCCCCACTTTGAATGTCAGTGATATTTATCACTAATGACATGCAAAGTGGGCGTGCCAAGATGTTAGCGACCGGAAACAGTCTCTAACATCGCTATCTCCTATTACCAACTTTTGGAGATATTCACGCTAAGCGCGAATATCTCCAAAAGCTAACACCTGCCCTGAGCAGTTCTTAGCCATGTTATCCAATGGGAGGTGGATAACACGGCTAAGAGCATTAGCTCGGTAATGCATGAATATTGCTGACTTTTCAGCGATATTCATGCATTGCGGCCGTTTTTTATCGCATTTGCGATAAACCTTGGTAAAATCGCCGCAGCTCAGCGGTAAAAATGTGTCTCTAACCAAGCAATAGCGATAATTATCGCTATTGCTTGGTAATATGCCCAAATATATCTTGTCTTGACCAAGGTACATGAACATAACCACCACCTGGAACTTCTCTCATTGGGCACACCCTTTCTATTTGTCCTGACTCTCTCAACGGAAACATAGATGCTTTTTTATCAGCTGTCCCTTCCTGCTTTTTCGTCCATCTACCTTTTCATCAATCCACATCTCCCAATTTTCTCAAAATATTCATTAACTCTTTAGCCTGTAATCTTTTTCATTGCCGTATTTAAACTTTCCAAATCTTTGTCCGTAAAATCCAATTATACGTTTTCTGCAACAACTTTGATTTCCCTATATCCACTCCAAACTCAATAGCATCATCCGCTATTTTCTCATGCAGATTTCTTGCTCTCCAAGTAATGCTCTTACACAAAAACAACAATTCTTCATCTCTGTAGGTTCCCAGTCTAGTATCTAACCCTATTGTACCAATAATCAATTCTTCTAGATCCACTCTCAATTTCCTCACGTCAATAGGTTGTAGTTTATACTTTCTCTTTTCCATTCCTCTTAACCATGCATCCATCTCATTAGATGGAGGTCCTATGGAGCTTTCTGCCTCGGTAACAACTAGCAGCTCATATATTTTTGGATCTAATGATGTCTTTCTCTTGGGTGTTTCACTGATTACCTCACAATTTTGATGATCTAATAATGATGTGTTTGTATTAGTAGGTCCACTGTTATCACTCCCTGTCACTGTTTCTTGTCTGAGATTACTCATTACAATTGTTAATGCATGCGTTTTTGTGATCATTTGCTCATCTCCGAAGGGGCCAATAAAAAAAGGTGTGATGCCCCTAAATACCCCAAAGAATCTCCTTTACCCATACACACACACAAATTGGCACACGTGACAGCACCAAGGCTATGCAGTATTAAGGATTGAGGGGCATATCATCAAGGCGTCGCGATAAAATTATTGCCGCTTTAGCGTCTGTTTTTGGGCAAGCAGCAGCGATAATTTTATTGCCTTTTCAGCAAGGTCAAGCTATCGCGTGAATCCTTGCCTTAGCGCCCTTTCCCTTAACGCCTAGCTTTGCATCTCTAATGAGATGCAAAGTGAGCGTTCCTCCCCAAAAGAACGTGAGAAGCTTTTGTAAGAGGTTGTTAGTGTGCAAACTAAGGGGTCTATTACAATGTCTGGTGGATCTGCCCGACATAATCCCCCGCCCGCCTCCCATTTACCCCCGCCATATTATGATGGAGGGGGTACTGCGGCGGACAGGAAGACGGTCCGCCGCTTTTCCGCCCAGTCGAATGGGCAGAAAAGGGTTGAATATGGTGGCATGCCTGCTAGACACCGCCATCCATATTACAATGGCTGAAGGAACCAGCCTTTCCGTGGCAGCGTTGTGGGCACCAGGATGTTGGCGGGTATGGGGGTCACATGGGGGTACCTATGGTACCCCCCCTGCATTTGCATGCACCGCGCGGTGCCTGCCATGTTGTGCATGCAAATGCACAATGTGGCAAACGTATAATTGGATTTTACGGACAAAGATTTGGAAAGTTTAAATACGGCAATGAAAAAGATTGCAGGCTAAAGAGTTCATTAATAGTTTGAGAAAATTGGGAGATGTTGATTGATGAAAAGGTAGATGGACGAAAAATGCAAAATGCAGGATGCGCCTGCCAGTGTGGCGGGTGTATCCTAACTGAACATGCGGGACCGCCGCACACATAGCGGGCGGTCCCATCTCCCGGTGGGCACGCTGGCAGACTTTGTCCGCCGCCATCATAATAAACCCCTAAGGCAGAAAAGTTAAGGGGCATATTATCAAGGGTGTTTATCTCTGCTTTTCTGGCTTTAAAAGCCAAGAAAGCGGAGATAAAATTATCTCCCTATTACCTAGCTGTCGCTAACACCAGTTAGCGACAGCTAGTAGGAGATAGCGACCATCTTGGGCCCGGCTTTGCATGTCAGTGAAATTTATCACTAATGACATGCAAAGTGGCGTGCCAAGATGTTAGCGACTGGAATCAGTCGCTAACATCGCTATCTCCTATTACCAACTTTTGGAGATATTCGCGATAGACGACTTCCTCAAGGCTTGAAATCGTTATAGTAGACGAATCTGAGCTTTATTATATGGCTTTGATTCGTCTACTATAACGATTTTCCGGCTCACTTATCCTAAAACAGATGATTTTAATACCTTATTCTGACTAATGAATTCTATCGGAATTACCACGCGCCCATGGTTATCTTCATATTAGAGAAGAACAGGGCTGTTCTTTCGTTGACTTACAATTATCGCTACAAGCCTTGAGGCATCATTACTGCAGAGCTACAGGACAGGTCAGGGAGGGGGGTTACTGGAGCTGAGATGCCTTGGAAGGGATGGTACCTTGAGCCTCAGGGACAGGCATAGAGAGGAGCCAAAGGACAGCTCGGGGAGGGGGTTACAGGAGCTAAGAGGCCTTGGAAGGGATGGAACCACGAGCCACAGGGACAGGCATAGAGAGAGCTCCTGGACAGCTCGGGGAGGGGGTTACTGGAGCTGAGAGGCCTTGGAAGGGATGGGACCGCGAGCCTCAGGGACAGGCATAGAGAGGAGCTACAGGACAGCTCAGGGAGGGGGTTACTAGAGCTGAGAGGCCTTGGAAGGGATGGGCCCGTGAGCCTCAGGGACAGGCATAGAGAGAGCTCCTGGACAGCTGGACCCTCAGGAAGAGGTCTCAGGTGAGAGTGTGGGAGGGGGTTACAGGAGCTGAGAGGCCTTGGAAGGGATGGGCCCGTGAGCCTCAGGGACAGGCATAGTGAGGAGCTACAGGACAGCTCGGGGAGGGGGTTACTGGAGCTGAGAGGCCTTGGAAAGGATGGGACCGTGAGCCTCAGTGACAGGCATAGAGAGGAGCTACAGGACAGCTCGGGGAGGGGGTTACTAGAGCTGAGAGACCTTGGAAGGGATGGGACCGTGAGCCTCAGGGACAGGCATAGAGAGAGCTCCTGGACAGCTGAACCCTCGGGAAGAGGTATCAGGTGAGAGTGTGGGAGGGGGTTACTGGAGCTGAGAGGCCTTGGAGGGGATGATTGTGCCTAGTGGGGAAGGGCTCTTTATGCGAAGGTAGCAGCACACTCGACGTAGTTGTTTTCACTGCTCGAATTGTATTTTAGAAATCCGAGGTGAATGAGAGCCACGGCATGCAGCCTGATGTGGGCGCCAGTGTGGTAAGAGCATGGATGCGCGCCATACCATTGTTCTTTGTTTTCATCCTTTTCCAAGGGCCTCAGATACCGACCACTAGAAGCAGTAGATTCATGGATGTAAACCCAGGCATATTATTTTAAACCAATTCCAATTCCAAAAATTCTTTATTTCGGCCACATAGGCCATAAAAGATGCAATAAAAACAATCATGCATTTAAAACACAGTGTATACAATAAAAGAGGTCCTGCTAGGCCTGCATAAGGTACACGAGCAAAGTAATATAGATCAGGGGGACATTTTCTTCCTTATTATCCATGCTGCCATTAAAAATTTTGAAACCGCAAACACAATATGGCCCAGAGTATTGGTCTTCATAACCCTGTAGGCCTGTGGGTACATCCTAAAGCCCAAATTCCTGCACAAGGGTGCTATCCAGCGCCTCCTCGGGCTCCGGTAAGCATAACACCCAAACATTATGTGCAGATCATCTTCGTCGTGGGCTTTACAGCACGGGCAGAGTTTGTCACCCCCTGTAGACCATTTATAAGTAAAAACTTTGGTAGGGAGTGTACCAAACCTCCATTGCAGGAACAATTTCCTCGCTAAAAGAGGAAAAATAAAATCCATAAAAGGTTCAAATTGATAAGAATTTTTGGATTCTAAAAAACGTCCCGTCAGGGTGCCACTGTCATGAACATTAACCATAGCAGCAAGATGTTTGTTCTTGTACAGCTGGGCAAGGGTTTTTCGCGAGATCCTTTGGCAGCCCTGAGCTGGATCATCCCATAGGTCTTGCAAATTCAAACTAGTCAGTTCCGACTTGATATGTGCCAGCCAGGGAATTTTGCTGTTAGTATTCAGCCTCATAACGTGAATGAGGTCCTGTCTGTAGTGATACAACTCCTCGGTGGTCCAGATCCGATGCCAGAACTTCACAGGCTTTGACAGGAGATCCTCGGCAAAAGACGGAAGGCCCAGGTCAAGTCTTAGGGGGAAGAGTGGCGTACCTTGCGGGAGCGCAAGTAAACGCCTAAGGAAACAATTTTCTACCCCTGCCATGACCTTACCAGCCTTATGTCCCCAGAGCTCGCTACCATAAGAGGCTGCCGCCTTCGCTTGGGACCTGTAAGTTTCCAGGGCCGGACTTACAGGCTTAAAGGAGGACTTGTTGGCCACCTTCAGGAGTGCACCCGATAGCTGGGAAAGTTTGAGCCTAGACCTCGCTACCTGGGAGTCCCACAACAAGTTTTCTTGCAATGATACCCCCAGATATATAAAGGTCGAGACCCTCTCCAAAGTAGTATCCCCCATTGTTGGGTTGGGTCTGGTTTTGGTAGGGGGGTTGAAGATCATGAACTTGGTTTTGCCAGTGTTCACCTCCAGCCCATGCTGGCGACAGAAAATGCCAAAACCGTCCACAATCCTCTCGATCCCCATTGGGGATTTGGAAAGCAGGAGGGTATCATCAGCAAACATTATTGCTGGGACCCTCCTGCCTGCCAAAAGCGGGGCGTCATTGTCTTTAACAACGTCAAGGTGTTGAATGACGCTGTTGATGTACAGACAAAACAGGGTAGGGGCCAGGACACAACCCTGTCTGACGCCACGACGGACCGGGAATTTGCCCGAAAGCTTGCCATCCCTCCCACACCTTACTTGTGCAAAGTTGTTCTCATGCAACCTGATGATGATACTGAGAAGGTGGGGGGGTACTCCTAGCTTTTCCAAAACCTCCCATAGCTTGCCTCTGGGGACGAGGTCAAAGGCTGACCTCAGGTCCATGAAGACCATGTACAAACGTCCGCCCTCTATCGTGACCGTCTTCCAATATAGGAGAAGGAGGCGGAAAATTTGGTCCATGGTCGACGTGTTCTTCCTGAAGCCAGCCTGAAGGGGGCTCATGATGTCATTGTCCTCGACCCAGTCTATGAGGTGGTTTAGAATGAGGCGCGCAAAAAGCTTTTGGGGGACATCGATTAGGCTTATGGGCCTATAATTAGCGGGGAGCAGGGTAGATCCCTTCTTATGGATTGGAACAATCTCTGCCCCCAGCCAAGACCCGGGGATTGACATACCTCCTAAGATGGCATTAAAAAGAATAAGAAGGTATGGACCCCAGATGTCCGGGTGATGCCTAAAAAGATCCCCGGGTAGCTTGTCTAGGCCTGGCGCCTTCCCCAATGGTAGAAGCTCCAGGGCAGATTCCACTTCCCCCAAGGATAGTTCCATGCCAGAACCCTGGGAGCCCCGAGGCACCTGGAGGGCTACATCAGGGCAAGAATCAATGTCCTGATAAAGTGCCCCGAAGTAGGCCTCCCAGACTGCGGGTGCAATATTAGGTTCAGTAGCTCTAGTGAGCTCCCCAGTCCCATTATTTACAAGGGCCCAAAATTTCCTGGAATCCCTGGCTTTTAGAGCATCATAGAGATCCTGCCAGTGGATCCAGTCCCACTCGGCCCTGGCAGTGACCATCACTGATTTGTAGTGTTTCCTGAGATCACGTACCTTAGCCTTGTTGGACCCCTCTTTTATCGCGGCAATAAGTTCGGATTTTGCTGCCCTGCAGGAGGAGGTATACCAGGTTGGAGCATGGGTCTTTTTCTTTCGAGTTGGCACCACCGGGTAGAAGACCTCAGCCAGATCCCTCACTAGGTCCTGATGTATATTACCCAGTTCCTCGTTAAATTCTGGGATCCTTGGCTCAGCCAGGAGAACATCCACCTCCACAAACCTTGGGAATGCCAGCTCATAGAGCTTAGCAATAGCTTCTTCCGAGCTAACCAGCTTCCCCCACTTAACCCGGCGCCTATTTGTCGAGAGGCGCAAATCCCCGAGGTCTTCCCCTTGCTCTACTGGGGATGCAACCGCCGAGGGCAGAGGGCTCTGGATGCTTAGACAGAGGGCATTATGATCACTGTCTGCCCTATTTAACACCCCAAAGTCAAGTACTTTTGGCCAGAGTGTAATATCCACCATGATGTAATCTAGCCTCGACTCATGTCCCCTTCTGTTGAAAGTGCACACCGAGGGGGTATCGGAAGGAGTACGACCATTACAAGCCCTCAGTGCGCAATTCAAGGTAAGGGACAAGAGTTGGAGTGCTAGAGGAGACCAGGCTTTGGGGTGGGGAGAAGACGAGGGTGGCACCCCCCAATAGTCATCCTCGGCCGTAAGGGCACCATCCAATAACCCCTCCAGAGGTTCAAAGTGGCAATTGAAGTCTCCTCCAAGCACCACCTTGAGGCCTCCCGGGAGTTGGCCCAGGAAGGAGGACAGCTCGTTTATAGTTGATGATTCATTTGACGAGGCTACTGGACGCGAGTAGACGTTAACGATGGCCCACGCTGGTTTGTCGGGCCATGTAAGCCGAACACACTGAATGTCCAGCGAAGACGTATGGATCTGCTCCGCCTGGCACCCAGTGTGACTCGCAATCCAGATTGCCAGGCCACCCGATGGCCTCCCCCTCCCACTCCATTTGGCGGGGATTTCGAATACGTCGAACCCTCTCCTGGATTGGGTGTCCCTCGCCCATGTTTCTTGGAGGAGGAGGATATCACTGCCAGCTACTAGCTGGTCCCACTCCGGTGTGCCCTCCTTATTTGCAATTCCCGCCACATTCCATGAGAGAATTCTCAACCCCCGATCCGATGGCAGGTTACCTTGGCCTCCAGACGGTGGTTGTACGGCGGCCAAGGATAAATTAGTAGCTTGGGGGCAATTGCAACAAACCATGCTAGCTGAACGCTCGACCACGTCCGCCACCCCAGGTTGCAGAGTGTGGACAGGGCTGGTAATAGTGGAGGGTCCCAGTTGTCCCGAACTATCAGCCATATCAGCCATATCAGGAATTCGCTCTGTGGCGTTGTCATACCGCTTGGGGGCAGTCACAGGGGTTCCACCCGGGCCCACCGGTCCTTGCGTCACCTCAACCATCCTCTTCCCTGAATCAGAAAAAATTTCCCTAGCTCGTGGTCAGTCAACCTGGTCCAAGCAGGAAAATCTATTAGGGTGAATGAAATTTGTCTGGGCAGGTGGTAAAAAATGCCTAGGTCTGTACCGCGAGCCATCCACAGCAAAGCCTACTCTAGTCCACCCCGTCTTACTCCCTGTCAGCGTATTGCTGTCACTAGGGTAAAAGTATGAGAGGGGTACTAACTCAATGTTGGACCTGTCAGGCCTTACAAGCCAGTTGCAGATGTAGTTAGCAACAAGTGGGCTTTTGAAGCTTAGGATGATACAATCCCCTATCCTATTCTTTGGGGTAGGGCCAATCCATGGAATCCTCCTTACCATCAGGACCTCGCCTTTCAGGTTCGGAGGCAGCGGCCTATTAATACTAAGCCAACTGATAACCTTATTGCGTAAGGAATCTTGGGTCTCCCTTGTGCCATTGGTTAGCTCCGGGACTCCTACCATAATTGCCGTATAGGGGACCGCTTCCGGAGGCAAGTTAACCACCCTGCGCCTCTCGGACGGGGGAGCGATACCACCAGTCGGGGCATTGGTGGCACTCGCTACCCCCCCCGGTCGCTGCGCAGGAGGCAGCTTGGATCTCCTAGGGGCCGGGACAGGAGGGCCAGACGCTAAAGGTACCAAGGGGCGTGCCTGGGACGTCGACGCGCCGGATGTGCTCGCCGGTGCTGCAATGTGGGCCTTGGGCATTGCGGGTGACTGTGATCTATTCCCATGTGGATTCCCGATAGCTGTTGGAACGTTTGTACCTGGCCCCGGATTTTTCCCAGTGTGGCTAGTTCCAAGGGCTTGAAGTTTATTCTCTATAGCATCCAATCTAACTACAATGGGGGTTAACAGGTTTTTAATGATAGCTGTAAGTGAATTAATAAGTAAATCTACACTGTTAGAAGTTATCCCCCCAAAAGTAAATGGGCCCGGCGGCAAGGGTAATGACACCGGGACTGGAGAGCCCCCGGAGTCTACCACAGACCCCGCAACAATGAGATCAGGTGAAAGCGAGATGTCTGTGGTATCTTCATAAGATGATTCAACAGTATCCACTCTTGCCCTTTTTGCCCCCTTCACTTCCCTGGACCTTTTCCTTTTTGTAGGGTGTTCCCCCCCACTAACTGCGGGCTCTAGAGACAGTACGCCCTGACCCGCTTCAGGCGAATCTATTCCCATATTGTCCGTGATGGGGGAATGGTCAGAAATCCCAGGTGGGCGGGGGGAATTCCTAACCCTCTGTGTTAAGGGGGTTCTTAGTTGCTGGAGGACCGACTCAATAGTCTGGTCTATACTGTCCAGTAGTGACATGTGAGTAACATCCGGGGGATTAGGTGTACTGGCCTCTGTAGAAAGGGTTTCCCCATGGTCCACGAACACACTTTCAGGGCCCATCAGGAGGGGGGAGTCTGTAGATAAATGACAAGTACTAGTTAGAGCACTCGCTTTAGGAAAAAATTTCTCCAGAGTACTTGAGCCTTGTTGAACAGACTTGCTCCGTAAGGATCTGGACGCCATTGTAGGAAAGGCTACAGGGGGACAAGAGCGGGGAGCGTTAGAGGGGTGGGCCGGTCCGGTCTCTTCCGGCCTCTAACGGCCTAAAACGGCCCGCTCTTTGCCCGGTCTTCGCCCCGGGGATCGCCCCGCGCGCGTCCCACGGTGCGCGTGCCCAGGTGCTCCTAGGTATAGCAGGGGGGCGTGGCACTGGGAGGGGGCGCGGCGCGGCGGGAAGAGGAACCAGCTGTCGGTGTTGCAAGGTGAGCTGGTCCTCGCAGTCCCGCTCGCCGCGCCTCTCACCTCCACTGCGGCCAGAAGTAACTGCAGATAACCCCCAGGAGGTAGGACAGCTCCCAGCTACTCCGGTAGCGAGCTACAGCAGCCAGGGACAATGTTCAAGCAGAATTAGCCTCGCGAGCGGCGCCCGCGAAGCGGGGGCCGCGAGAGGTGATGAAGACTCCAGGCAAGGGGGCGTGGCACTGGGAGGGGGCGCGGCGCGGCGGGAAGAGGAACCAGCTGTCGGTGTTGCAAGGTGAGCTGGTCCTCGCAGTCCCGCTCGCCGCGCCTCTCACCTCCACTGCGGCCAGAAGTAACTGCAGATAACCCCCAGGAGGTAGGACAGCTCCCAGCTACTCCGGTAGCGAGCTACAGCAGCCAGGGACAATGTTCAAGCAGAATTAGCCTCGCGAGCGGCACATTTGATCTCTGCCATTAGCTTTTTTGATTACACGCTGTAAGACCCACCTTACTAGCCTTGGGCTCCCCTGCGGATCTTGAAGCGAGCATTGCAGCCTCCATCGGTTTTAGGACCGGAAGTGACAAGGGCGATAAATACACTGACTCCTCGGCATGTGAGTCGCAGCTGAGGCTGTACTGGCGGCTTCTTCTTCTGTGCGCTCGCCCCTGTCAAAGCGGCACTTGGAAATCTAAACATGCTAATCTCTGCCACTGAAACGTGTAAACATTTTAACGAAACACGGGGCATATTATCAACAAAGTGGCGAAGAGAGGCGTTAGCCATCTTGGCTTAACGCCTCTCTTCGCCACTTCGGTAATGCTAGGATGCACCTTATTGCCAAGGATATGGTGCAGCCTAGCGTTTCCCCCTGCGATGGCGGTAGGTTTTACAACTTATCGCCAGGGTAGGCACCCTTGCACCAGAGTGCAAGGGTGTCTGAGAGCAGGGAGGTTTGTTTATGTTGAGGAAGAAGTTCCTTCCTGCACATAAACAAACCTTAAATGCCATTTTGTAACTTACATGTGTGCTGCTTTATGCAGCACACATGTAAGTTACAAATTGGCATTTTTAAAAAGAGGTTTGTTTATGTACAGGAAGGAACACCTTCCTGTACATAAAGAAACCTTGGCGTTTTGCTTTTTCCATGTGTGCTGCACAAGGCAGCACACATGGAAAAAGCAAAAACGAGGAGAAATGAAGCATTTCTCCTTGTTTCGCCAACTTAACACCAGGATTTTTCTGGTCTTAAATTTGGCGCTGCCACCTATTATCGCCAAGCTTGATAATAGGTGGCAGCGTCGAAGTGAATGGGTGTTGCGTTGGCACGCCCACCGCAACACCCACTGCACGCCCCTTTTCACGATGAATTTATCGTGAAAGGGGCCCTATTACCAAGGCAGCGTTAAGTCAATTAACGTGGCTTTAAGCCACGTTAATTGACTTAACGCTGCCTTGATAATAGGGCGATGCAGATATCGCTGCGTTATCGGCAAAAAAGTGCTGATAACGCGGCAATAAGGGGCTTGATAATATGCCCCGGCGTCTTTATAAAAGGAAGCATCGATGCCAGCTACCGGCTGGGGCGGCCACGGAGGGGGAGGCATCTGCTGAGCGAGCCGTAGCTGCAGTGACTTGTGATAAGGTGTCAAAGGGTCTTCATTTCAGTGCGTCATTCACAAGAGTGAAAACCAAATTAGTTACACTCAGCAGGTGAAGAAAAAATGCAGTGATACCTGAAATTCACTGGTAGAGAAACCCCCATAACAGACAAGCAGAGACAGAAAGCACGGACTGCAGGAGGGGGGCTCTGGGGAGAAGGCAGGCGCAGGAAGAAAATTGTTACGTGCAACACTCAAGTAAAGGGGCCCATAGCTGTGGAAGGATACAAATGACGACAGGCAGCATTTAAGACCTATGTCTATCAAAAGATGCGCCGGTGAATGGCAGAAGCTTGCACAAAGCTTTGACATTATAGGGTCTCAATCCGCGGGGTCGCTTACTGATTCACTATAATACACATCGAATATTATTTATTTTCCAGTATAGCAGTTAATGCAATTTCATTGTACTACTGAATCAGATCTTAGCATTTGCTAAGACCTTCCAAAAATTTCAAATCCTTGAGTTCAGCCACCACACTAAGTGCGACTAATTCCAAGGAATGAAGTAAGTTTTAAGTAAGTATTAAAATGCGCGTTAATGTGTGCTTGACTGTACTATAACTACAAAGAAATCTGATAATGTTAGAGTGGCAAACTGTCGGTTGTTGACATTGAAAGTTGGAGGAGAAAACACGTATATATTGTGCATTAAAACAATAAATCAAACTCTAATTAACAAGAAATGCATTCTGTTTTGGGTTTGAATAGAGTATGTATTTGCAATGCATTGTGGGTAGCCGGATGTTCCTTCAGATTCTTTCACCCTGATTGCTGGTAAGCCCTGTCTGAAGAGCGTCGCTTAAGACAAAACAATAAATACAACAGGCAGACCCATTTCACTCATCTTTATCTTGCTGCAGTCATACGCTGTCCACATACAGCGTGGAGTCTGACTGGACCAGGACCTGTAGCAGCCTTTACCCTGCAACCCCCGGCCACGTATGTTACAGTGAGGAGCCTGGCTGATGTGATTATGGACTCCTAGAGACGACCCGTGGTACTGCACACTGTTATATTGTAAAGATGCTATCCATATCCAAACCTACTTTCGCTGGATCTCTAGTTATGTTATGTTAGTACAGCTTGTATAGCGCGCAGCTGCCCCAGCAATGTGGCGACCCGGCGCTGTAGCTACGGAGTGTGAAGAAACGCCCAGAAATCACAGATAATAAAAGCTAGCAAAAATGTCTAATTAGGCTGGAGGAAAAAGGAAAGTTTTAACAGCTTTCCTGAAAGCAAGTAAACAGTCCATGCCCGGGATCTGTTCCGGCAGAGAGTTCCATAGCCTCGTGGCCAAGAGGCGAAAGGAGCGACCTCCCACACGACTGCGCTTAACCCGTGGGACAGTGACCAGCTGCTTCCCTGCTGACCGCAGCCTATGCGTAGTAACATATACCGTAAGCAAGTTGCACAACAGGTTGGGACTAGCAAATTTCAAGATCTTAAAAGATAGGCACAAGGCCTTAAACTGAATCAGTTTTTCAATGAGAAGCCAATGCAGCATCCGAATGGTGTTAGCAGCTGAGCAAAATCGCGGGAAGCCTACCAAGACTCGGGCAGCAGCATTTTGAACACGCTGCAGCCGACAGATCTCAGCCTTGTTTGCCCCAAGTAAAAGAGAACTGGCATAGTCAAGGCGAGAGAGGATGGTGGCCTGTATGACTAGCTGATGTGTAGTAGGATCAAAGAATTTCAGGAGGGGTTTAAGTCCCCGCAGCAGGCCAAAACACGTACCCGCAATTTTCCTAGTGTGGTCTCGGAAACTAAGGGATGAGTCCATCCACACCCCAAGATTTTTAACCAACGTCTTGGATGTAGGGGGTGAACCCAGAACAGTGGGCCACCACTGCTGACTCCATAGGTTGGTGTTCTTCCCAACCAGACCCGGCCAACAAAACCGAGGTTTTGTTGGCATTAAATCGTAAACGATTGGAAGCCATCCTTTGAGCCACAGCCGCCATCCTATCTCTAAACCTAGAAGCATCAGGGGAGGATCCTTCTGCCAGAGTAAAAACCAGCTGCGTGTTGTCGGCATATGGGACCATCACCAGATCCCATTGCCTGGCGACCACTGCCAAAGGTTGAACATATAGATTGAATAATGCCGGGCTTAAGGCTGAGCCCTGGGGTACCCCCTGATCAATAAAATGGGCCTGAGAGAGAAACGGAGGTGCGGATACTCTGAATGATCTTTCGGTCAGAAAGGATCTGAACCATTTCAGAGCAGACCCCATCACCCCTGCCTTCTCCTGCCGTTGTAGCAAGATATCATTCGAAACCGTGTAAAAGGCGGTACTAAGATCTAACAAAATGAGTGCCGCACTTTGACCGGCATCAAGAATGTACCACAGGTGATCAGTAGTGGCCAAAAGCGGTCTCCGTACTATGTCCGGATCGTAACCCATTTTGGGAACTATCCAAGATATCGTTGGAAATTGGAAATTGGATGAGAGCGTTGTTAACGTGTGCCTCTGCCACCTTAGCCACCCAAGGGAGCAGGGAAATAGGCCTGAAGTTTTCCAATGTGGCTGGGTCCAGTGTGGGTTTCTTGAGAATGGGAGACACCCAAGCCTGTTTCCAAAGTGCAGGTAAAGTGTCGGTGGAAAAGGAAGTGTTAATAATGTGACAGAGTGGGTCCTGAAAAATGGAGAAAGATTCTCTGAACTGGGAAGGCCTCAAGGGGTCAGCAGGGGAGCCTGATTTAATTGCCCCACTCAAACGAGTGAGCGCCTCCGGAGACAAAAGAGGAATAGCTGACAGCACCTGCTGAGGTCTGAGGTCTGGGGGCACAGAAGTGGGATGAGAAGAGACAGGAGGAAAAGATAGATAGATGGCACAGACTTTTTCTACAAAGTAAGAAGCCAAATCATCGCACTGTTGCGCCAAAGATATGACAGATTCAGTGGTCTTATGAGACCTAAGGTCTTTAAGAATCTTAAAGATACATTTTGCTGGATTAGAGCTAAGTTTGATTTCAGTAGCATAATATGCAGCACAAGCTTGACAGATGGCTTTATGATACTGCTTGATGGTGACCAAAAAGCATAGTTTTTCATCGGGGTTATAGTCCCTTCTCCACTTCCGTTCAGCTTTCTGACACGTTTTCCTTAAAGCAGTCAAGGAGTCGGTGTACCACGGACTAGTAGCAGAGGAGCGAACCTTAAACCATTTGGCAGGAATCAAAGAGTCAAGGCCAAATCTTATCCAATCACAGAACGAGCCATAGTCAGAATCTGCATCACACTAAGGTCCCAGAGGATGACAAGTGAGGAAGTCATGAAACTCCTCAAGCCTCAATTTACGCCAAGGGCGTTTAAAGACCGATTTTACGGTATCGATGTTACAGGGCTCAGATAGGGGAACAGACATGACAACCAAAGCATGGTCGGTCCAGCCCATAGGTACGGGTGTAACTACCTTAGAAGATTGAATATTAGAAAAAATTTGATCCAATAAGTGACCTGCAACGTGATTCGCGCCTGTTACCAATTGGATCAATTGAAAAGCCGCCAGATCTGCAATAAAACTGCCAATTTCGCTGTCATGGATAGAATCAAGATGTAAATTAAGATTGCCAAAAATACTGAAGTTAGCCGGGCCCACGACAAGCGAACTTACAGTGTCTAGAAACGCGTTTTTAAAATTGGCGGTTGGACCGGGAGGGTGATAAACCAAAAGTCCAGAAAAGGTGGAATGGGGGCTGACAGAAATGCTAAAACGGGCACACTCACAGCCTGCAATGAGTACCTTAGAAAACACACAGGAATAGAAGGTTTTAAAGATAGCTGCAATGCCTCCTCCTCTGGATTCCCTGTTAACAGTACAAATAGAGTATCCAGCGGGTAGGGCTAAATTTGTCTCCCCTACCATGTCTTCACTAAGCCACGTTTCACACAGGAAGAACACATCAGGAGCTTAGGGACTGCACCGGACGTATCGCGAGATCTGCCTTGCTGTACTTTCTTCCTGAATGAATGGCGTTTCCGAAGTGAAGCAGTGAGTGTTGAGTTATTTGTGCTAAGCTGCTACCGGTCAGACTTCATCCTGTATATTGATTTACCGGTCGGTACAAAAATAAGCAAAATCACTTTAGGGGCATAGGGGTATATTCACAAGACCTTAACGCCACTGTAGCGTACATTTTTGGACGTTACAGCTTTTTTATTTTAAATCGCCATATTTACAAAGCGCCGGTAATTGCAGTTAGCGGCACTGGTCCAGCGTAAACGTTAATTTTCAAGATTGCCACTTCTGATAGCGGGGCTTAACAAAAAATGAGATGTGAGGTAGGTGTTCTCGTGCAAAAACTGCAGTTAAACCCACTTCGCGTTATTTACAATGAAATTTCCGTCCTGTGATAACCCTCCAAAACTGCAGCTAAGTCCAGTTAGAGGCAGTTTTTTAAGACCAGAAAAGAGCTGGTCTTAAAATTGGTGCAAACACTTGGGGCCTCATTGCAGAGGTTTTGGTGACTGTGTTGCTGGGTTCATTGATGTTGTGGATCCATCTCTTCTCGAGACGTCTGCAGGTGCATCTTGACTACTGAAGGGCGGGAATGAACCAGTTGGCCTTCTTGGAGCGTTGTTTGCCTGGATGTTCTTGAGTTTGCCAGGGTGTTGGCGTAGTTAGAGATCCATCGGTGGAGGTTGTGCGCTGTGGCGTTGGTGTCTGTAAGCTTTGGCAGAGTGGTGATGCTAAGGGAATTGACAAGAACTTCTTCTGTGGCCTTGATCCAGCTGCGATGGGTCGGGAGCAATGATGGCGGTGGTGTATGCTGTGCATGTTGAAGGTGTGATGTATACAATGATGGATGGTCCAGGAGAGTTTGGTGGTGTGGCTGTAGTTGAATGTTCCCGCTGGCAAAGAAGACGGGGACGAGCGTGTGTCTGGATATGTGGGTTGGTGTGGTGACTATCTGCTTGAGTCCGATGTTGTGAGGATCTCCAGGAGGGTGGTGGTGTTCTAGTCACTGGGGTTGTCCAAGTGGAAGTTGAGGTCTCCGAGCGGGATGTAGTCGATGGATGCGAGAGCCTGGGGTGCAATGACGTCTACAATAGCATGTGTTAATAGGGAGTCATGTAGATGAGGGTGCCTGCTGAGTGTGGTGTTGGGCTTGTTCCGGATGTGAAAGTGGAGGTGTTCCATGGTTGCCGTTGGGTCAATAGAATGCATGGTCAGTCAGAGTGTTCTTTTGTAGAGAATGGCAATGCCTCCTCCTGGGTTGTCGGGGTGGTCCTTGTGGATGATGTAGCCGTCGCGGTTGACGATGGCGATGTCTGGTCTGAAGCAGAGTTAGGTCCAGGTTTACGTGAAAAAGGCGATGTCTAAAGATTTGAAGTTGAGGAGGTCCCAGATTTCTGTGGCATGTTTGTGGAGGGTGTAAGGTGGGCGTAGCTGGCGGAGTACCACTGCACGGAATTCTGAATTCCACTTGAAATCCGCTCCGCAGCTCCATTCCGTCTCACCACAATTTATAAAACAGAAACCTCACAAATAAATCTAATATTACATGCTAAAATGCATATAATCATCACACAGCTGGGAGACAGGAAATGTGGAAAAGGACACTGAAGAGGACGGGGTGCGGGGATTGCAGCATCAACAAGGGAGAGGACATGGGAAAAGGAACTGTATAAAAGCATATAAGACAAAGCCAAACAAAGCAAAGAAAAAAGATGTACAAAGGCAAAGATAGATAGCAACGGAGAAGAGCAGAAAGAGAGACAGGAATAGTAGAAAAGAGGGACAGGAGGAAAGTCAAGCAGCAGAGCAGTGACACTCTACCACTGGACCAGCAATGATGAGGCGCAGGTGAAGGAGGGCCTTGAACACCTGACCTCTGGGTCAGAGGATCCAGCAGCAGCAGATAGCAGATGGGCACAGCAGCAGCAGCTACCAGACTGCGCTGCGCTGTGGGAAGAGTAAGTCCACTAAGGGATAGCCCCAAGACACCCAAAAGCTCACTACCAGGGGGCGATGAAAGGCAGCACCACCTGATTACCTCTTTCGGTCTAACAGTGGCAATCAGATTCCGTGTTCCACAGTTACCTAGCAAGAAACGGTGGATCAAGCTGCATACCCAAGGGTCTGGGCCCGAACCGGCCCCTGTGACACTGGCACCCGCTGCCAACAATGGCCGATCTCAGCAACTTGAGCCAGTTAGTAGAGTCCGCCACCAGTCTTGTGCGGTGTCCTCAACAATGCGCATCCTCTGCAGCGCAGGGATTGCTCAGGGCACAGTGTGCACCACTCACAGGTGCTAGGCCTGGGCCCGACACGACCCCCGGGCCTCCTCCGCTCCCTGTCCCACCTTCTCTTCACCTGAATATTGACATCAGCCACGTTCTCTCTGAATCTGTGACTCAGCCAGCAGGAGCCTCAGCCAGGAGGAATTTCACAAGCTTGGGTACAGCAGTTGCTGCCAAGTCTGCTGGGGAACCTCCCAATGAAGGTGCTGTAACAGGGCACCCTTAGGCATGAAGTTGCAGCGCTCCCCCACAAAGATCTGCCAGCTCTCAGGGGCGTCACCCTCCACGGCATCCGGGCAGCAGCACATCCTCCATCCTGTGGTGTAGAGAAATATGGCCCACCATTGGCAATCTCGGTACACAGTCAAAATATCGAGTTGAAAATTTCGACCTACCAAAATATCGTGTTTAAAATTTCGAAGGTACAGAATATCGATGTCAAGAATATCGTAGGACAGAATATCGACCCTGAGGTAAGTAATATCGAATTCATTTATATCGATGTAAGTAATATCGAAGTCAGTAATATCGATATAACTAATTTCAATGTTATTAATATCGATATTTGTATTATTTTTTTGACTTTTATTATGTATGTGTTATATGTTTTTGTTAAGTATTTAAATTAATTTATATTATATGTGTATTATTTTTATATATTAATACATTTATTTTTAAGTAAATGTTATGTTTTAGTACCAGAGCGGGTTGTGGGTTTATAGGGGAATAGGGTGGGAAGTAATTTAATTGTAATTAATTAATTTTTTATTTAATTATTAATTGGCAATTAATTATTTAAATTGATACATTATTTATTTAATTGGTAATTAATGTTAATTATTATTAAATGTTATGTTTTAGTACAAGAGTGGGTTGTGGGTTTATAGGGGAATAGGGTGGGAAGTAATTTAATTGTAATTATTATTTGGCAATTAATTATTTTATTTGATAAATTAATTATTTAATTGGCAATTAATGTTAATTTTTATTAAATGTTATGTTTTAGTACCAGAGAGGGTTGTGGGTTTATAGGGGAATAGGGTGGGAAGTAATTTAATTGTAAATAATTATTTTTTTATTTAATTATTAATTGGCAATTAATTATTTTAATTGATAACTTATTTATTTAATTGGTAATTAATGTTAATTATTATTAAATGTTATGTTTTAGTACAAGAGTAAGTTGTGGGTTTATAGGGGAATAGGGTGGGAAGTAATTTAATTGTAATTATTATTTGGCAATTAATTATTTTATTTGATAAATTAATTATTTAATTGGCAATTAATGTTAATTTTTATTAAATGTTATGTTTTAGTACCAGAGAGGGTTGTGGGTTTATAGGGGAATAGGGTGGGAAGTAATTTAATTGTAAATAATTATTTTTTTATTTAATTATTAATTGGCAATTAATTATTTTAATTGATAACTTATTTATTTAATTGGTAATTAATGTTAATTATTATTAAATGTTATGTTTTAGTACAAGAGTAAGTTGTGGGTTTATAGGGGAATAGGGTGGGAAGTAATTTAATTGTAAATATTTACATTTTTTTATGTGTAATATATTTTGTAAATATTTATTAATTGGCATTCCCTACTGTTGAACCCTTTGGAGTTGGAATAGTAATTATTCTCCCTACGCTATCCAACGCTTTCCCTACTGTTGCACCCTCTGGAGTTGGAATAGTAATTTTTACCCATACGCTATCCAACGCTTTCCCTACTGTTCCACTCGCTGGAGTTGGAATAGTAATTTTTACCCTTAAGCTATCCAACACTTTCCCTAATGTTGCACTCATTGGAGTGGGAATAGTAATTTTTCTCCCTACGCTATCCAACACTTTCCCTACTGTTGCACTCTCTGGAGTGGGAATAGTAATTTTTCCCCCTACGCTATCCAACGTTTTCCCTACTGTTGCACCGTCTAGAGATGGAATAGTAATTAGTCAATCTACGCTATCCAACGTTTTCCATACTGTTGCACCCTTTGGAGTTGGAATATTAAATAATATTTTTACGCTATCCAACGCTTTTCTTACTGTTGCATCCTTTGGAATTGGCATAGTAATTTTTACCCATACGCTACCCAACGCTTTCCCTACTGTTCCACTCACTGGAGTGGGAATAGTAATTTTTACCCACCCATTATCCAACGTTTTCCCTACTGTTGCACTCTCTGGAGTGGGAATAGTAATTGTTACTCTTACGCTATCCAACGTTTTCCCTAATGTTGCACTCATTGGAGTGGGAATAGTCATTTTTACATACCCGCTATCCAACGCTTTCCCTACTGTTCCACTCACTGGAGTTGGAATAGTAATTTTTACCCACCCGCTATCCAACGTTATCCCTACTGTTGCACTCTCTGGAGTGGGAATAGTCATTTTTACTTTAACGCTATCCAACGCTTTCCCTAATGTTGCACTCTCTGGAGTGGGAATAGTAATTTTTCCCCCTACGCTATCCAATGTTTTCCCTACTGTTGCACTCTTTGGAGTTGGAATATTAATTTTCCCACCTACGCTATCCAACGCTTTCAATACTGTTGCACCCTTTGGAGTTGGAATATTATTTTTTACCCGTACGCTATCCAACGCTTTCCCTACTGTTCCACTCACTGGAGTTGGAATAGTAATTTTTACCCTTACGCTATCCAACACTTTCCCTAATGTTGCACTCATTGGAGTGGGGATAGTAATTTTTCTCCCTACGCTATCCAACACTTTCCCTACTGTTGCACTCTCTGGAGTGGGAATAGTAATTTTTCCCCCTACGCTATCCAACGTTTTCCCTACTGTTGCACCCTCTGGAGATGGAATAGTAATTAGCCAATCTACGCTATCCAACGTTTTCCATACTGTTGCACCCTTTGGAGTTGGAATATTAAATAATATTTTTACGCTATCCAACGCTTTTCTTACTGTTGCATCCTTTGGAATTGGCATAGTAATTTTTACCCATACGCTACCCAACGCTTTCCCTACTGTTCCACTCACTGGAGTGGAAATAGTAATTTTTACCCACCCGTTATCCAACGTTTTCCCTACTGTTGCACCCTCTGGAGTGGGAATAGTAATTGTTACTCTTACGCTATCCAACGTTTTCCCTAATGTTGCACTCATTGGAGTGGGAATAGTCATTTTTACATACCCGCTATCCAACGCTTTCCCTACTGTTCCACTCACTGGAGTTGGAATAGTAATTTTTACCCACCCGCTTTCCAACGTTTTCCCTACTGTTGCACTCTCTGGAGTGGGAATAGTAATTTTTACTTTAACGCTATCCAACGCTTTCCCTAATGTTGCACTCTCTGGAGTGGGAATAGTAATTTTTCCCCCTACGCTATCCAATGTTTTCCCTACTGTTGCACCCTCTGGAGTTGGAATAGTAATTTTCCCACCTACGCTATCCAACGTTTTCCCTACTATTGCACCCTCTGGAGATGGAATAGTAATTAGCCAATCTACGCTATCCAAAGTTTTCCATACTGTTGCACCCTTTGGAGTTGGAATATTAAATAATATTTTTACGCTATCCAACGCTTTTCTTACTGTTGCATCCTTTGGAGTTGGCATAGTAAATTTTACCCATACGCTATCCAATGATTTCCCTACTGTTCCACTCACTGGAGTGGGAATAGTAATTTTTACCCACCCGTTATCCCTACTGTTGCACTCTCTGGAGTGGGAATAGTAATTTTTACTCTTACGCTATCCAACATTTTCCCTAATGTTGCACTCATTGGAGTGGGAATAGTCATTTTTACATACCCGCTATCCAACGCTTTCCCTACTGTTCCACTCACTGGAGTTGGAATATTAATTTTAACCCACCCGCTATCCAATGTTTTCCCTACTGTTGCACTCTCTGGAGTGGGAATATTAATTTTTACTCTTACGCTATCCAACGCTTTCCCTAATGTTGCACTCATTGGAGTGGGATTAGTCATTTTTACCTACCCGCTATCCAATGCTTTCCCTACTGTTCCACTCACTGGAGTTGGAATAGTAATTTTTACCCACCCGCTATCCAATGCTTTCCCTACTGTTGCACTCTCTGGAGTGGGAATAGTAATTTTTACTCTTACGCTATCCAACGCTTTCACTAATGTTGTACTCATTGGAGTGGGAATAGTCATTTTTACATACCCGCGATCCAACGCTTTCCCTACTGTTGCACTCACTGGAGTTGGAATAGTAATTTTTACCCTTATGCTATCCAACACTTTATCTACTGTTGCACCCTCTGGAGTTTGAATAGTAATTTTTACCCTTATGCTATTCAATATTATTTATATTTATTTATGTATTTAAGATGTTACATAATGTTGTATTTAATTAATTTTAAAAATATTGAAAGTATATTTAATTGTTGTTATTTATTAAATATAATTTTTTATTATTATTTATGTTATTATTTTATGAGTGTTGATGTATTTTTAAATTGTAGTATTTGTTAATACTTTATAATTATTTTAAAAAATAATGTATATATTATAATTAATTAAGTATATATTATATATTTTATTATTAATTTTAATTAAATGTTTAATAGTAAATATGTATTATTTATTCATTTTAAACATTATAACACATTTTAACATAAGTTTAAAATATATATAAGTACTATTTACTTAATTTTACCTTTTTTTTAAAAACTATATTTTTAATTACGATATTTTTAACATCGATATTTTAGTTTCGATATTTTTGTACTTACCATGTTGTAGATAGGGTGTCGATATACTTGCCTTCGATATTCCAGCGTCGATATTTTGTCTGTCGATATTTTCAGCCTCGATATTCTGTCAGAGATCCGGCAATCTCCTGCATGTACTCCAGTGTAGTGGTGGCATGTGTAATGCAAAGCAGACCTTCCTACATCAGTGCACAGGAGCACCTCTACCGATCACAGCTCCAAGGGGCTCTAGGCGGTCTTCTCACACAGGTCAGCAACGTGTCTCCATGCGACATGTCAGTTTTCACAACCAGGTAAGGGCGATCTCCGATGCCTCAATATTCGGCCCAAAGGCTTGGTCCCGACATGGCCCGCCTCCACCATCAACCCCCAGCAACTCCGCAGCACCTCCCCCTCCAACTCCGGGTCTCAGACGCTGGCCCAGCGAGGCCTACGCGCCCCGGGGACTGTCCATGCTTCAAGGCTTCGGCTGCCATGGAGTCGCTAGGGAAGTGCAATGAAAAGTGATGCATTGTCCATGAATTTTCATTTCCTCTTCCCCTGGGACTCTGGCTGGTCATCCAGGCTATTGGGGGGTTGGGGGGTTGCTTACTTGTACTGAACTTGGACCTTGCTGCTCCATTCTGCATTCCAATATTTGTAGTTTCTTTTTATTAATGGTGGTGGACTTAAAGGCTATTTTTGCTTCTAGAGGCAGAAAAGTGACGGGCTGACTAACATGAGTTTTTTTTGTCTCTAATTGGCAATTTGTCACTTTTCTCTCACTAGCGGCAACATTTTAAACGCCTTGACACTAGTGTTAGAGGCAGTTTTCACCACAGCTAGCTGATACTATAGTCATGTAGCGACGTATTGTAAATACTCTGGTACCAAGGCGATAGTTTTCAGCGATACGCAGCGGTAAGAACATTGCTGCTAACACTAGTTAGCGGCAGCTCTTGTAAATATACCCCATATTTACAATAAAGTGGCAAAGCGTTTTGTTAAGCCAAGAAGGCTAATGACTCTCTTTGCCAACATAGGGTTGCACCATATTTACAAGAATATGGTGCATCCCTGCATTACCTACCCCCTGCGCTGCTGATCAATTGAAGTTGCCTAGCACCAACGCAGGCACCCTCGCACCATAGTTCAAGGGTGCCTGTGTTGAGGGGAAGATTGTTAGTGTGCAGAAATGTACCCCTTCCTGCACATAAACAATCTTTAAATGCCGTTTTGTAAGTTTTTATGTGTACTGCTTAATGCAGCACACATTGAAGTTTAGAAAAAAAGCATTTTTTTAAATGATTGTTTATGTGCAGGAAGGGGGACCGCCCTGCACTTAAAAAATCATAGGCAATTTGCTGTTTCTATGTGAAAAACGAGGCGAACTAAAGCATTTCTTCTCAGTCTGCTTTTTTAAGACCAGGTTTTCCCTGATTTTAATTTTGGCGCTGCCTCCTATTTATGTTGTCCTTGTAAATAGGGGGCATCATCAAAATCAATGGATTTTGCGGTGGAGCGCCCATCAAAGCACCCATTGCCCGCCCATTTCACGCTAATTTTAGCATGAATGGTGACATTATATATAGGCAGCATTAAGCCATGTTAAGAGGCATATTATTTGCAAGAACTTAACACCGCCGTAGAGTACATTTTTTGACATTATGGCAGCTTTTTTTATTGTCTTATTTACAAGTTGCCACCAATTGCAGTTAGCAGCACTTATCCAGCGTAAACGTCAATTTTCAAGATCACCACTTCTGTTAGCGGGACATAATAAAAATGGGATGCAAGGTAGGCAGTTCCTGTGAAAAAACTGCTGCTAAACACACTTCGCGACATTTACAATGAAATTCCAGTACCTCTACAACCACCAAAACTGCTGCTAACTCAAATTAGAGGCAGTTTTTTAAGATCAGAAAATAGCTGGTCTTAAAATTGGTGCAAACACTTGGGCCCCCATATAAGATGTCTTGGTGCTGGACAGCGCTGCAAGGAATAATGCTATGCTGCCCTACGCCAAACCAAAGGTCAGGGTTGCGCCCCATCAATAAGATAGGGCTCATTTCTGTGCCCAATTCATGAAAAGTGTTGCATCACGCGATAAAACAGCTATTAGACACTTTTCACTGCGCCCTCCTTATGACACCATGGCTGCGCCATATTTGCTTTACGGCACTCCATGTCACAATCAATGACATATGTCGGGAATCCTGACGTACCCATCAGCGCACCCAGTCACGCATTGCTGCAGTTGTGTCGAAAGCACGACACAACACCAGCAATGAATGGGGCCTGCCTATCCATATGGCCCTTATGTCTGCCACGAGCCAGGAGTACGTTTTTGTCACAGTGGCGTCCTAGAATTGTTACAGTAAAATCTGATAGATTTCACTGCGCCACTCCAACGAGGCTTTCTTGCGTGGGAATGAACACCCTGCATACATCATACCTGACGCAGGTATAATGTGGCACAGGGCTTTACAAGGTCACGTATATCCCTAGATGCGCCACTTCATGAAACGACGCAACATGGAGCAAAATTCACGCCGCAAGTATGTCAAGAAAATATCGTACCAGCGGTGTTAAATGGTTGAAAGGGGCTCATGAAGAAGCCCCCCTTTATTTTTCCCCTATGTTGTCGCACAGTGGCTGCCACGCTCCAACGCAGGCACCCTTGCACCATGGTTGAATGGTTACTGTGTTGCAGAGTAGGTTGATGTTGTACAGAAAGGGACACCTACCTGCACCAAATCTATCAATCTGGGGTATTTTCTCTTTAACTGAGTGCTGCAGAATGCTGCACACATAGAAAAAGTGAAAAAAGAGGAGAAATGAAAACATTTATACTTGTAGTGCCTCCTAAACGTCACCCTTGGGGTGGTATTAGATTCTGACGCATTCTGAAGGTTTACGGTTTCTCGTAAACCTGCAGATGCTTCAGATTCCATTTATTTGGCATGGGAACGCCCACAGCAATACCCATTGAACCAGTGGCAGAATGGCAGAGGAGCGTTGCCCCTTGGTTTCAAGCAGTGCGAGAAGAAGAATCATAAAATGATAATATCTTTCAGTTATAACATTTTATGTTTGTGCTGCTTTGCGGGCGGTGCTGCTCTGCTATCAGAGCAGGGCAGGGGAGGAGTGGTTTGCCCACTCCTAAGTGTGCAATGACTGTTTTATCAGTCCTCTTGGGTCACAAAAACTATTCATGTGCACTTTACCCGTTCTCCATGCAGGCTGCATTACAGTCTGCATGGAGAACATGCTCTGACCCCTGTTCCCTGGTTGAGCGTCAAACCAGTATGCCAAATACAATCACGCTACATTGCTGGACCTAACTGCAAGCTAACATATATATTTTTTTAATGTTTAATTTATAATGTACAACCTCCGGCAATCGCGCCCCCTGCAACCCCATGCACCCGCCCTTGCCCCGTCACCTCAAGCCATGCTGGCCGCCACTGCATGGAACGCCCCTTTCACACTTCTTAATGCATGCTAGGGTCACATATTTCTAAGTCCATGAAAAGCCATGTAAAGTGGCTTTGCATAGCCTTGTAAACATGCTGTGGCACATTGTGCAATCAGAACATCAAACACATGATGTCACAGTGTTGCATGAGTGTCATTAGGATAATTGAAGAACTCCTAGAATTTATCCTTGGCAAGGTCAACAACGCCCTGGACTTCAGGCCTTTGCAGCTCGGAGCACTAAGGAGACCACCACCGTCACCTCTGACATGCATCGCTCACCTGGACAACTCCTCAGTTTCCTTTGGGTGACGCATGAACCCGATCCCCTCTAAGTGCTGACCTCGGAAGACCGGAACTTCAGCAACAGGAAGCTAGAGACCAGGAACCGCCAAAAGCCAGAGACTCTCTGGAGCTGTCTGTAATGGTGGAATAAGGGGAGACACACAATCAGTCAACATTTAATTAGGATATCTGCCATCTGAGGAGTTACATCCAGGTGCTGCACAAACTCTGCACTGGATTACTACCTTGCAGTGGAGCCTACGTCACTGGGGGAGCGTTCAGGGGAAGTGTCGAGATCCTGTCACTGAGTATGATTGTGCATCGTCGGCGCCGCATGCAGCTCCTTCTGCCTCTCTCTCTTGTACAACCTGCTGCAGATTGGGGGTGACTTGTAGTTGTGGCGGGGATGCCTGCTCCTCCTACGCCTCCCAGTACTTCTGGCTCCATGAATGACAGCTTGTTGCGTAGACCCTTCACTCCCAGTCCACAGGACCTGACGACCAAAAGATTGCAGCCAGGTCCAGCACTGTTCAGCTGCATCAATGATTTGCAGGTCAACAACTGAGATCACTCACAGCCTTTACGGGTAGAGGAGGGAGTGTTTGATGCCCAACTCTCTGAGGCATTGCTTGACCAGTAGAGACAAGCCCCTCTGCACCCGGTGGCATAGTCAGAGAAGAAAATAACTGTGGGTTATCCTCTTTCACCTCCCCCAGCTTGCATTCCTCCCTCAGGGCCAGCATCATGATCACTGTAGGAGGCGGAAGAGAAATGGTCTAGGACCTGTCTCCAGAAACGTGAAGATCACTGGCACTCGATGGGCCTGCTCGGCAACAAGGAATTGGGAGAGTGCACCTGCTGGCAGTAGTAGGTCACGCAACCTTGTCTCAGCATATGCCACTGCATCAGCGCCTTCTGCTCCCTCAGGCAGACCCATCCCCCTCACTTTGTTACCCTGGGAGCGCCCATCCACATTCTCTGCTGTTCTGTCCTGTGTCTTCACATGTGCCATTAGCTGCTACACTTCCAAAACCGAGCTCAGGGTACTTGGAGGGACTTTGGCCAGTTCTTGCTCAGTGTCATGTACCTTGTAAGTCAGCTTGTGATGATCTGCGCAGTCAGGGGTGAAGTCGACTGTGATTATGTCTATGCCGCCCTCAAAGCAAGTGCCCTCTTGTTCGCGGGAGGTATCCACTTTGAGTACAGAGTCTAGTGTGCAGTCCAGGCTGTGCATTGTCATCTGCCCTGGTGGCCAGCGATCCCCAGGCACTCAGTTCACCGACACTGAGGAGAGGCAAAATGTTAAAGAGGTCCCCATCTGTAGGTGGGCCATCGTTGCACCAGACTACCAGGCACTATATATGACATACGGTGCAGTGCAGTGTGGCCAGCCAGGCCCTCTCCTACAGTCAGGTGTATGCTACCTAGGAATTTTCATTCAGGCGGCACCAATGGAAATCCCCTTACACCCAAGTGTTCACTACCAGGGGGCAATGAAGGGCAGCACCACCCGGTCGCCTCCTCTGAGCTAACTGTGGTAACTAAATTCCCTGTTCCTCAGTCAGTGACGGACAATCAAGAGGTGCACCCAAGGTCCTGAACCGACCCACATGCCCCTTGCACCTGCCGCCACAAACAGCCAATATCAGCAACTAGAGCCAGCTAGTGGAGTCCCCCACCAGTCTTTTGAGGTGCCCTTGGTGATGTTGGTCAGCCGCATTGCAGGGATTGCTCAGGGCACGATGTGTGCCACCATTGGCGCTACATTGGCAATCTCCTCTGTGGACCCCGATGTAGTGGTGGCTCATGTTATGCAATGCAGACCTGCCTACGTTGGTGCGCAGGAGCACTTCTACTGATCACAGCTCCAAGGGGCACCAGGTGGTCTTCTCACACAGGTCAGCAACGTGTCTCCATGCGACCAGCCAAACCTCGTCACCAGGTAAGGGCGATCGCCAACGCCTCAATGAGTAGCGCCATAGCCCACAGGCTTGGGCTCGACGCGGCCTGCCTCCACTGTCATCGACTCCCTGCACCGCCAACTCCCACTCTGGGTCTCAGATGCAGGCCCAGCGAGGCATTCGGTCCCCGCATACTGTCCGCGCTTCCAGGCATCGGGCTTCCATGATGTCGCAAGAATGGCGCTAAGAAAAGTGCTGCACCACTTTTCATAAATGAGGCCCTGATTCTGCATTTCCTCTTCCTCTGGGACTCTGGCTGGTCATCATGGCTATTCAGGGGTTTAGGGGGTGTTATAGACCTGTGCTGAACTTGAGCTTGGCTGCTCCATTGTGCATTCCATTGTTTTTCTTTTCTTTTTTTTCATTAGAGGCTAGTTAGCCTCTTGAGGCTGAAAAGTGATGTTGGGCTGACTAACATGAATTTGTTTGCAGCTAATTGGCCTTAAGTCACTTTTCTCTTGCTAACATACATTTTTTTATCGCCTTGATGCTAGTGTTAGCTGCAGTTTTCGCCGCGGCTAGCTAATTAAATTGCGCTGTAGTGACGTATTGTAAATATGTTGCTAACAAGGCAATCGTTTTCGGCGATCTGGTATTTATATCCTTTATCTTTACATACTTCAAACATTAAATATAATTGAAAGAGAGGGAGGAGCCTAGCTCGCGACCGAGATGGCCGCGCTTTAGCTCGGCTCCGTTCGCCCGCCTGGGTTTTTACATTTATCCTGCTGTAATCCTGCCCCGGGAAGCCCTGTTTGCTGAGTGGTGGTGCTGCGACGCTTTGCAGGCACTTACCTCTTGTTCCGGTTATCCTGGCTGCAGTAGATCCGGTGCAGTGCCCTCGATTGTGTTGGGGTGTCGGAGGCGGACTGGCCTGGATCTTCTTGCCGGCTCCCGGGCCAGACGGAGCCTGCGGATCTGCCCTCCGGGGCGCGGAGGAGGTGGTCGAAGGGCCGTTGTTCGTGTGGGCCGGAGGTCCTTCCTGGCCGATTCCTGTGGAGAGGAGGCCTGTGGTGGAGGCGCTGCCTTCCGTGGTCGAAGCTCCTCGTGTGTCTGGCTTGCTCTCCCTTTGTCCTCCGGTCCGGCCATTTTGATTTTGCCGCCCGGACTCGGAGAACGGGACCGGCGGCGTTGGGTGGCCGGCGAATCCCTTTCTTCTGGTGGCCCCCCTTCCTGCCCGGGGTGCTCTGTTGCCGGTCAGCGGGACTTTGTTTGCCTTACTGCCGCCTCGGCGGAGATTTACTGCCGCGCTGCCTTGTCGGACTCTCAAAATGGCGGCCGACCCCGAGTGTCTTTACCGGGCCTGGGCGAGCGCTGGGGGCCCGCCGCATGGCCCGGGTGCCCGATACTGTGAATGTTTTCCTACACTTAAGGAGTTACTGGACACCCGGCTCTCCTGGCGGTTCTGTGTGACCGAGCCTATCCTAGCTTCGGAGATGGGTCCTCACGGCGGGCCTCCTGGGCCCCCACGGCCAGACGTGATTGTGCCGCCGCGGGGTGCGGCTGGAATTATCCTGGCGGAATTGGCCCCGGCTCCGACCGCGTCTGCTGCTGTACGGAACTTGATGGCGCCTCCTCCTCCTGCGCTACCTTCGTTCTCTCGGGCCCGGGAGCTGGATTTTACTTGGCCTGGCCTTCATGACTCTCCCGCTTCCTTTCGGTCGCTGCTGCCCGGCGATGTCTCCTGTGCTGGCCCAGATGGGTCGGTTCTTCTGGACATATCCTTGGACTTGTGCCTGCATCGTTTGCTACACTTCGTGACTTTCCTGGATCGTCCGTGTTCCACTTTACGTGCCTTTTCCGGACTGCCGTTGGATCTTCCTGCTGTCTGTCTCCTGTTCTTCGTAACCTGGTCCTCGCTGGATCGGACCGTTTCCACTTTGGACAAACAAGGACAGGGCTAATGTATATTGGCATCTGTGTGCGGTAGTCTTGCACTGGTTTGGATGGTCAACCTGTCCCGGTATGGTTCTGTGTGATTGACTGGTGACCCTGGACTCTAACCCGATGGTCTTTGGCTTCCCGGGGACTTGGCTCCTCGACTCAGGCGGGTGGCTGGGTGCGTTTACTCCTGTCTCCCGGCCCTCCCCCATGTATGTCTGTGTGTGTTTCCTGTCCCTCGTTTCCTTCTCTTCCCTTCCCATTTTTGTCTTTGTTTCCGACTTAACTTTGCTCCGCTATATTTCGGGTTCTAATTAGGGCGACAGGCACGCTGCGGGGGGGTAGGCCGTAGCCTTCTGCAGGGGTGCAGGGTGGGCTTTAGGGGTGGGTTGGGGGGGGTCTGTCCGTATTGGGGGGTCTTTTTCCTCCCTTATTTCCTCTCTTTTTTGTTCTATGGCTCTTGTGTGTTCACTTTTTCCGGGACTCCGTCTCCTCCTGTATCCCCCTGGGGAGTTTCTGTGACTTTCGTATTCCGGTATGTATCTGATTGTAGCTCGCTGGGTAATTCGGTATCGATTTTTGCTATGTCGCTTGCCGGACTCTATTATCCGGCTTTTACTCCTGGGGGTGCGTGGTTTGGTGGGAGTCCCTTCTTTCGTTCCCTTTTTCCCTCTCCCCTTTTTCCTCCTTTATGGGGGTCCTTTTATTTTGTTGGGATGCGTATCGTATTGTCTTTTATTATGTGGGCCTTTTTGATCATGTCTCCTCATTTTGGGTGGGGGCGGCGACGGGTAGGTGCGGTTTGATTGATGCCATTGTCGTTTCTTTATGTTCCGATTACGTCTATACTCTTTGATAGCTATGTTGGTATGGCCTCTTTTGTCATTCTGTGACCGTAAGATGGCGGCTTGCCGCGGCCCCTCCCTGGTTGTTTTTTGCACGGCCCATGATTCTTCTGTTTCCCCACCCCGCATTAGAAAATTAACCTTTTATTGTCCTGTCATTGCTGATTGCTCGATGCTCCTATTGTTTCTCCTGTGCTCCTGGTGACATATCCTGTTGAAAATTTGTTTTTCATTTACTACGTTGTCTGCCATGTGGTGGCCAGCCCTCGTGGGTTGTAGGCCCGTATTTGTGAGCTTTCTTTGTAAAATAAAGGTTTTCAAAAAAAAAAAAAAAAAAAAAAATATAATTGAAAGTAATTTTAAAGGGTTTCTAAGATTCTGTTAATGAACAGACCCGTGGCTCATGAGCACAGTAATAAACAAAGAAAAGTCATGTTACAAATACATTTGCAGGGTTTTATTTACAAGAAAGGGCCGCAGCGTGGCATGGCAAGCCCTTAGGCTGCCCCGCGCCACTTTCAAAGCACAGGGATGCGTCATATTTACAACAATATGACTCATCCCTGTGCTTTACCCTGCGCTGATACACAATTGGCTGCCATGCACCGACGCAGGCACCCTTGTTGCGGGGAGACTGTTTTTGTGCACAAAAACAATCACGAGAGGTGATTTCCTCTTTCTATGTGGCGCAAGGAAAGACAGATGTGTCATGCATCTGTCAGCGTATAGGTGACTCATTGCTGGAGTCGTGTCGCAACCGCGACGCAACTCCAGCACTCCACGTCACTCCTTTACAAGCAGGCATAAGGATTTGACACAGCAGAGATGTAAAAGTGACTAAGTGAAATGTTGTACATTTCACTGCAAAAAACACAGTTGATGGACAGAATGTAGAACAATGTCATACATTCACCCCAGTACAAGGATCTGGGCCTAAATCCATCGTTTTCGGTTTCTGGCTATCAGCCTTCATTCAGCCTGGATAGCTTGACTCCAGTGGTTTGGAGAGCCTGGGACTCACGTCTGAGCATCCCCAGCCCACTCAGGGTGAAAATTGCAAAAAACACAGTTGATGGACAGAATGTAGAACAATGTCATACATTCACCCCAGTACAAGGATATGGGCCTAAATCCATCGTTTTTTTGCACTCCACATCACCCTGGGTTAGACACTGGCTATATGCAAATCAGCTCTGACCCTGTGCCTCATGGGAACAGTCCAGTCCGAACTACCAAGCCATGTCTTTCCCAGACCGGAATCAAGCATCCAAGGACCGATTTCTGGCTATCAGCCTTCATTCAGCCTGGATAGCTTGACTCCAGTGGTGTGGAGAGCCTGGGACTCACGTCTGAGCATCCCCAGCCCACTCGGGGTGAAAATTGCAAAAAAACACAGTTGATGGACAGAATGTAGAACAATGTCATACATTCACCCCAGTACAAGGATCTGGGCCTAAATCCATCGTTTTTTTTGCACTCCACATCACCCTGGGTTAGACACTGGCTATATACAAATCAGCTCTGACCCTGTGCCTCATGGGAACAGTCCAGTCCAAACTACCAAGCCATGTCTTTCCCAGACCGGAATCAAGCATCCAAGGACCGGTTTCTGGCTATCAGCCTTCATTCAGCCTGGATAGCTTGACTCCAGTGGTGTGGAGAGCCTGGGACTCACGTCTGAGCATCCCCAGCCCACTCGGGGTGAAAATTGCAAAAAACACAGTTGATGGACAGAATGTAGAACAATGTCATACATTCACCCCAGTACAAGGATCTGGGCCTAAATCCATCGTTTTTTTGCACTCCACATCACCCTGGGTTAGACACTGGCTATATGCAAATCAGCTCTGACTCATGGGAACAGTCCAGTCCGAACTACCAACTTTCCAGTTACCGCTCTAAGTGTACTGGGGATGCTCAGACGTGAGTCCCAGACACTCCACACCACTGGAATCAAGCTAGCCGGGCTGATGAGAGGTGTTACCTCGAAACCGGGCCGGTCCTCAGATGCTTGTTTCCGTTCTGGGAAGGACATGGCTTTTGTAGTTCGGACTGGACTGTTCCCATGGGGCAACAGGGTCAGCGCTGATTTGCATATCGCCATTGTCTGACCCAGGGTGGTGTGGAGTGGAAAAACGATGGATTTGGGCCCAGATCTTTTGACTGGGGTGAATGTGTGACATTGATCCACATTCTGTCCATCATTGTTGTGTTTGCAGTTACCGCTCTAAGTGTACTGGTGATGCTCAGACGTGAGTCCCAGACACTCCACACCACTGGAATTAAGCTAGCTGGGCTGATGAGAGGTGTTACCTCGAAACCGGGCTGGTCCTCGGATGCTTGTTTCCGTTCTGGGAAGGACATGGCTTTTGTAGTTCGGACTGGACTGTTCCCATGGGGCAACAGGGTCAGCGCTGATTTGCATATTGCCATTGTCTGATCCAGGGTGGTGTGGAGTGGAAAAACGATAGATTTGGGCCCAGATCTTTTGACTGGGGTGAATGTGTGACATTGATCCACATTCTGTCCATCATTGTTGTGTTTGCAGTTACCGTACATTTCACTGCATCACTTTTACGGGGCTTCCTTTCAACGGAACACCAACCCTGCATACATTATACCTGACACAGGTATAATGTAGTGCAGGGCTATACAGCGTGACACATCTCACTAGATGCGTCACGTTGTAAATATGTTGCATAGTGGCGCATTGTTTATAACGCCGCTGCGTAACACAAAGTGACGCAACAGCGCCGTAAAAGGTTTGCAATGGGCTTGTAAATCTGGCCCTTAGTTCCTCTCTTATTTCACTTGTTTGACTTAATCGTGCATTGCTATTCTATCTTCAATTTTTATTTCTATGCGTCTTATTACTCTTGCATAGTGAAAACATTTAGCTGTGCCAGGTGTTTATGAGGGGCTTTGATTGAGAGCTCTGAGGCTGTAGTGGTGGTTGAAGATGTGCAGAAAGACGAGATATGCAGAGAAAAAAAGCATACATATCTAAACAAAAAGCGCACATAACTGAATGCCAAAACTCCTTCCACAGGCATCAATACTATTTATTTATTTATTTAATTCACAGACTCACAATTTCAGAATTGCAATATTTCAAATGTTAATTATTTATAACAAATCAATGTTGTTACTCATTTATCTGAAACAGCTAAAAACCATTGACAAAGCCAATCAAACTGACATGTTTTAGGTATATGTTAGTTGCTGTGTTAAATATCTGGATGCAATTACATCTAAGAGAGAAAATGAAATACTGGTCGGGTTGCACACTGTGGGAATCCCAGAAATGTATTTTTCATGTTCCATTTCAGAGACCCCACTTTTTTTTATTCTACTTAAAGACCGGTTTGCACATATTTCTATATGACTGATTTCAGTAAGCTGCTGTGGGTGCTTCCTGAAGCCTGGTTAGAGTATTTTCTTCCAAAGTTGATGCTGCATACAGTGCACTGGGCAAGCACACACTTTAAAGGGCTGAAGTTTTTGCGCAGTACAATTTGCACATTACAGTAACTGTTGAATACAATATTTCAGTAAGTTATGGGGCAGTATTTAATGTGTTTGCCATTTCAAGACTATACTTTTCCACTGCTTTATAAGCCTTGTTTCATTACTTCATTTGCTTTAAAAAATGCACAGGGGGGGAGCTACGCTAGCAACCAAGATGGCCGCGTAAGCTCCCGGCTCCGCCGACCTCCGCCAGTGGCTCACAAATCCTGACGAATATCCTGAATTCGCACCGGACTCCCGTGTAGCTGAAGTGTTACTGAGTCTAAAGGTGCAATCCCGAGATTTCCATCTTCTTGAATAATGAAGGTATGCCGTGTTTCATTCTCGGCCTAACCCAGCGTGGAAGCCGGGGCCTCGATTTCTAACCCATCCGGGTTGGAGATGAACAACATCGGCTGCGGGACTTGGGCGGCGTCCGGTCTCCCGAAGTGGAGTACATACTGACTGGTTCGGATGGCGATACGATGGTCGGTTGATTCCAAAGATACAGCGGCGTGACGCACCGGTTGCTGTGGTCAGGGGTCCGTTGCCCGGAGACTTTGCTACCCTCCCGGGGTCGACGGGCTTGGATCCTCGCTGGAGGCGAAGGTGACGATATTGCGAGATTGAGAGCGCCCACCGTTGCCATTGGCCCCACCTGTGCCTGTTACCCCGGAGTAGTCGACCTCCGGGGTTCAAGACCCGCTTGGTTGTTTTGCGAGAGGGGATGGAGCGGGTGGAGTGTACGCCGTCGCTGCAGACCGTAATGGCCGCCATTGGGGCGCTCCACTCGCAGGTCACCGCCATCATCCAGAAAATGGTCGTAACAGTTGACAATATTAGCCTGAGACCGGACGACGACCCTTCGATACGTTTTAAACAAGCTGTGTTACCCGCGGAGCAGGGTATGCCTGAGACTGAGGGCCCCGTACGGAAGCCAGATTTGGTGTTTTTTGTTGGCTCCCAAACAACAGCTAGCGAGCCTGGGCCCACCATAAGCTCAGTATGCTCAATGCCGATACCGCCCAAGATGGACATAGATGATCTTCTACGCCATAATAAGTTCTTCAGTGACTATCGGAGTGATTCATCATCCTTTTCCTCCCAGTTGGTGCAACCACGTTCTTGTGACTTATCTTGGTGGACAGTTATCTCCGTTTGACTTGTGGTCTTCGAGTACTAATATCTTGGCTTCGATCCTACCGTAATGACTTTGACTTTTTTGAACGCTTTGATTCTTCTATTGAGATGGCGGTTCGAGTGGAGAGGGCTCGCATGAAAAATCGGAGTGGCCAGGGTTGAACTTGACTGTCTGGGTTTGACGAAATGGCTTCATTTGACATGGGATTTGTAGTCTATAATGATATGGGAGTCTGGTGATTCTCACAAACTCCCCCGGTTGGCTAGTAATCGTACCTTAATACTGTCTTGATTATATTTAGGGGTGGTTTGCTTCTGGCGGGGGGTAAGGGAGACCGGGGGCCTGTTGGATATCTCCTCCTCCACTCTTTTCCTTCTTTTAGGTTAGTTCTGGGGCGACAGGCACGCTGCTAGTGGGGTTAGGCCGTAGCCATTGCAGGGGTGCAGAGTGGGGGGCTTGAGGGGGGGTTTATTTTGTCTTTGTTTAGTTCTATGGCCTTTTTCTTTCCTTTTCCCTTTTTACGAGAGGTGGGTAGTTTATCCTGCATTGATTTCTCTCACTTATTTGGGTGTCTACTCTGGTCTTAATTATCCTGAATCGTGGGTGGACGGGTTTTGCAGACTGTAGCTTAACGAGGTGGTTGATCGTACTGTCTCTCCTTTTTCATATATTTCTTTACGTTAACATCTCTTACTCCTGTGTATTGATCTCTCTGCATTTGCCTATTCACCTGCCGACTGTTGTAATTTATTCTAAAGTATGACTCCTGATATGTGTAATATCTCCTCATGTTTTTCTTCAATAAAAAGAATAAAAAAAAAAAAATGCACAATTTACCAATGTTTTTTCAATTTTTTCTCAGGAGGAGGACCCACCCTGTAACCCACGTTTGTCCATTTGGCTTGCTCACGTCGCTCGCTATTGAAAATTCATACCCAACTTTTTTGCCTCATCACTTTCAAATGTAATCAGCCCCCACTGCAAGTCTAACCCATGAAACATAAATGGATACCACGTAGTCCATCAGACTCTAGAGTCAATCAGAAGGGGACACAGGGACTGATGAAGTTGACTGTGACAGGACCTTTCAGCTCTCATTCATAATTTATCCTGATTGGTTCAGGACTCAAAGACAGTCCAGACCCTTCTGGCAGCTTGCCAGATGGAATCATATCCATTGTCAGGTGTGCTCTTATGCGAGCAGGTACGCAATCTATCGTTCAGAATTTTTTATTTTGAGAGTCTCAAATAATGAGGAGAAGATGGTGTCTCTGCCAGATTACTGGTTATTTGTAGTCCAGGGCAACTACCGCAAGTAGTCATCTATAAATACCTCAATACAATAACTTAACATGCTAAAAATCATGTAACCAATGCACAATAGTGAACTTTGAAAATGAGACATAGTAGGCAAGTCGTCCTCTCCGCGCAGCGGGATCGCGCAGTGGGACGCCATCGCTTAGCCGGAGTCGTGCCTGAGTCCTGCCCGTCTGCGCCCGTCCGCGCCTCGGACGTGCAGGACTCGGGCCAGGCCCCGTTTGTGCGGTGTGTGGGCTGCCTATCTCTGCCATGTTGGTGTATTCCAGTGAAAATCTGCGGGACTTGGCTCGACGGACTGGTAGTTGTAGCCTTCCCCCTATTGATCCTTTAGCTGGCCCCTACCTTTGTGCCTGCTGCCGGTGGACCTTGGATCATCCCACCTCCATTTTACATACTAACCCGGTGGCGGATCTCTGCAGCAATCACTCTGAGCATGCCCTCCGCATCTTCATTCTCAATGCCAGGTCTCTGGTGTTACATTATCAGGCCGTGTATGACCTGTTACAGGAAGAAGCCCCGGACATCGTGGCCATCACAGAGACGTGGCTGAAGGATGACGACGCGGCCATTATCAATCTGGCATTCCCCTCTGACTATTCGGTCTTTACCCTTAATCGATCTACCAGGGGAGGGGGTATTGCTCTTGCTATCCGATCCAGCTTTACCTGCAGCTTGTCGGCCCTGACCATCGCGGGTTGTGAAAGTGCGGTGTTTAAGATTCTCGTCACCCCACATTTTTCACTCTCGGGGATGGTGGTTTATCGTCCCCCAGGGAGCGAAGTGGCGTTTAGAGCTGCCTTTCCCGATGTGGTTAGCTCCTTGGTGGTAGGCTGTCCCAATTTTTCTATCTTGGGGGACCTTAACCTACATTTCGATAAACCTAACATCCCTACGGTCAGTGGCATTCTTGCTGACTTGGAGGCCCTTCAGCTGGTGCAATTGGTCCAACAGTCCACTCACACCGGTGGCCATACGTTAGATCCTTTCTTTACCAACTTGGCAGATGCTTCTGTCACTGCCGTCTCACCCCTTGGCTGGACAGACCATTCTCTGGTTGCCATCAGTACCCCCTTGCCGGGAAGGATTATTATCCCCCCTGCAAAACTGGTCGAAAGGCGGCATTGGAGTAAATTACGGCTGGAGGACTTTCACCGTGTCCTCGCCGCAGAGCCATTAGATCCTCCTGTGACTGTTGATGCAGGTTACGATGGGTTCTGCGCTTGGGTCTCCAAGGCGCTTGACGCCCTTATTCCTCTTACCGCCTGTAAGATCAGTTCTAGGGATTCTAGTCCGTGGTACGATGGCGCCTTGCGTGCACTCAAGGGTACTTGTAGGCGAGCAGAGAGGGCTTGGCGGAAGGCGTACGATATTGGGAAAAAAGCTATTTATCTCGCCTCCGTCAAATTTTATCATCGGGCTGTTTGCCGAGCTCGGGCAATTTACTACGCTGCCGAAGTTGGCAACAGCTCCAACCCCTCTAAAACCATTTTTAAATTGATGAAGGATCTTTTAGCTAAACGTCCCTGTGCTCCGACGACTGGCTCCATCGCTCACTGTGAGGCCCTTGCGGTGTTTTTTCAGGATAAGGTGCAAAACATCTACAAGACCTTTCCATCTACAGGGCCGCCAGGGGAGTCTCCGACTAACACCTTTGGAGATTTTGTTTTGCACGCGCTGCCCCCGTTGACATCTGAAGGGTTTGACATCCTGGCGAAACAGGTCAAATCTGGGTCCCCCGCTGACCCGCTTAGCTCGACTTTTTTTAGAGATCAGTCGTTTGTGGGACGGACCGTGATACACTCCTTGATTAACATCTCGTTGGAGTCCGGCACGGTTCCCCTTAGCTGGAAGCGGGCGGTGGTTTCTCCCATCTTAAAGAAACCCTCATTGGACCCAGACAAGCCTGAAAATTATCGGCCTATTTCTTTGCTCCCTTGGCCTACCAAAGTTCTGGAGGCCCATGTCAACAAAGTTCTTTCGGCCCACCTGATCCAGGCTAACATCTTGGACCCTACCCAGAACGGCTTCCGTGCTGGCCACAGCACGGAGACCGCCCTTCTCTCCATGGCGGAACATCTTCGCACGGTGATGGATGCGGGGCAGACTGCGGCGCTCGTTCTATTAGATCTGAGCGCCGCGTTTGACACCGTTTCCCATTCCATCCTGTTGCATCGCCTGGAGGAGATTGGGCTGGGCGGCACTGCCCTCCAGTGGTTCCGCTCCTTCCTTGACGATCGTTTCTTTAGCGTTGCCCTGCCACCGTTCCAGTCCAAATTCCACCCTCTGAGACAGGGGGTCCCGCAAGGCTCCTCGCTGAGCCCCACGCTGTTCAATATTTACGTGAGACCGCTGGCTGAGGTCGTCAAGCAATGGGACATGACCATGGTCTCATATGCTGACGACACTCAGCTAGCGGTTACGCTCAGCGGAGATGCGGACCGGGATGCCCCCAGGTTCCAGAGTGGACTTAGGGCGGTGGCAAGCTGGATGAAGAACAACTGTCTCCAGCTCAACGCTAAGAAAACAGAGATCATGATCGTCGGTAGGGGGGCGGATCTGTGGGGTGACAGGTGGTGGCCCACTGAACTGGGCCCGGTCCCCTGTCCGGTCACTGAACTAAAGAATTTGGGAGTATGGATGGACCCTGCTCTTAGTTTTGTGGGCCATTCGAAGAAAAGCGCGGCCTGCTGTTTTGGCATCTTGCGGTCGTTGCGTCCCATTCTGAAGTTCTTTGACCATGGTACCAGGCAGCTGATAGTCCAGGCTACTGTGTTATCTCGCCTGGACTATGCTAGCTCTCTCCTGGTAGGGACCAATGTGGCTGAGATCACCCGCCTCCAACGCGTGCAGAATGCCGCGGCGAGACCCATTGTCGGCTTACCTCGAACGAGTTCCGTCTCGGGCACTCTGAGATCGCTGCACTGGCTGCCTATTAAGTCACGTATCCAGTTTAAAGTGCTGTGTCTGGCGTTCAAGATCTTGAGGGGAGGAGGTCCGCAAATTCTTGCGGATCTTCTGTCCTGGTATGTTCCTACCCGCACTTTGAGATCTGGGGGCCAAGCTCTTGTCGTGATCCCTCTATACAGGCTGTGTCGGATTGGTGGCCGATCCTTCTGGGTCAGAGCAGCTGAGCTTTGGAATGCCCTCCCAGTTGAACTGCGGTTACTTGACGATCTGCTAGCTTTTCGTAAAGCTTTAAAAACTTTTCGCTTTTAATAAATTTTCTTTATTTTATCTGTTGTGTTCCCGGTAGGTGCTGCATATTTCCTGCCATGCGCCATGACGCCCCTTAGCTGGGGCAGCTGTGCGCAATACAAAAATGTGTAACATAACATAACAATGAGAGAAGTGATGATTTTGGGGTCCCCCCTAACCTAGGGGGAGGACCAAGCAGATGCCTTGAACACAAAGAGCATATCATGCTAACCGATGCAGTGGCGGTCCCATCCTATTATGACCACCCCAAGCACAGTTATGGACAACAATACAATTCCAACCAAAGGCCCTGCAAAGCATTTTGGGATGAGATTAGCAGTGTGCAGTGAATATTATTGTCCAATATCAAAATAATTCCACAAAGAGCTGCAGTTCAACTAGTTGATACTAGGTGTCCCTCACAAGTCAAATGCAAAATCATTGAAATTATTACATCAAGCTAGTGGAACTGCAGCTTCATGAAAGGGTTTTCAAAGCTTTTGCATTTGACTCGTGAGGGGCACCTAGTAACGACTAGTGGAGCTGCAGCTTGATGTAATAATAATTTCAATGCTTTTTTCCGGTCCAGGGAGGACCTGGCCTGGCAGTTCGGTCTGGACTGTTCCCATGAGGCACAGAGTCAAGACTGATTTGCATATTGCTGGTTCCAAACTGGAATGGTGTAGTGGGTAAAAGAAAAATGGATTTAACACATATCTTTTGACTGGGGGAGAATGTTTGCATTGTCAGCATTCCATCCATCATTTGTTTGCTGTAACGCCTAGTGTCGATGCAGGCACCATGATGCTCTGGTGACTCTCAAGTTTATTAATTGCCAGTTCGTTGAGGTCATTGTCGTTGAGTATGCCAAGGTATGTTTCCCAGTTGTAGTGCAGCTTGCTCATAGGGTCTGGAATGATGATTGCTGTTCATGGGATTGAATTGCAGAGATGTACCAAACAATCTCGTATTGGGGCAATCATATGCCTCAGCTAAAGAAATCTAAAAACCGCAACTTATGTAATTGGAATTCATTGCACAAGTTTGTGAATGATTTCAAGAGTTCTCCGCACCAAATGTTGTTTAGTTTGGAAATTGCAGTGTGGTCCCAGGTCCTGAATTCAAGGGACAACTATGCTGATGGAAGCCAGTCTCCATGCCACAGGTGGGTCTGAAGCGTGAGACGTTTACACCAAAGAATGTGCAATAGCACTTTCCGTCCCGCCAGGAGGTGGTTTAGGGTCTTGGGCTGGAATAGGAGGTGTGAGGGTTAGTGTCAAGAAATATTCCTTATCCCGCAGGTAGGCCGGATTATATCCGTCCCCAAAGATCCAATCGTTTCTGATTGTGAGGTGGATGTCGCAGTAGTAAATTTGTATATCCACTATGCCCAATCACCTTCATAGATGACTTGTGTACATTTGATCCAAGATACCCTCGGTAGTTTGCCCAATCATAGGTGTTTCCGCCTATTGGCTTTTAGTTTGTCAAAGAGGGATAGTGCTATTATCTGTGGAAATGACATAGTAGAATATCAGAAGGGTGATCTTTTTGAATAGCGCTATCCTACCCGTTATAGAAGAGGACGGATTGGGAAGGCGGGGAGTCAGGCATTGGGCGATGGGCTGGTGCCTCGGATTCACCTGTGGGCCATTTATTAGGGTCTCTGTGAACCAGCCCACAGAGATTAATCAATCAATCAATCAGCGCACTACTCACCCATGAGGGCTCAAGGCGCTGGGGGGGGGATGCTGCTACTGCTCGAATAGCCAGGTCTTGAGTAGTCTTTTGAAGGTTAGTAGGTCCTGGGTCTGCCGTAGGAGGATGGTGAGGGTGTTCCATGTCTTGGCGGCGAGGTGGGAGAACGATCTACTGCCGGAGGTTGCTCTTCGGATGTGGGGGACTGTTGCGAGGGCGAGGTCGGTGGAGCGAGCTGGCGGTTGGGGGTGTAGAAGGTGAGTCGTCTGTTGAGGTATGCTGGTCCGGTGTTGTGGAGTGCCTTGAGTGCGTGGTTGAGGAGCTTGAAGGTGATCCTCTTGTTGACGGGAAGCCAGTGCAGGTCTCTCAGGTGGGGTGTGATGTGGCTGCGGTGAGGAATGTCGAGGATCAGGCGTGCAGAGGCGTTCTGAATGCATTGTAGTCGTTGCAGGAGTTTGGCCGAGGCTCCTGCGTAGGGGGCGTTTCCGTAGTCCAACCTGCTGCTGACTAGGGCCTGGGTGACCGTTCTTTTTGTTTCCGTGGGGATCCACCTGTAGATCTTGTGGAGCATGCGGAGGGTGCTGAAGCAGGAGGATGCGACGGCGTTGACCTGCCTTGTCATGGAAAGAGTGGAGTCGATGATGAACCCTAGGTTGCTTGCGTGGTCCGTTCGTGCTTGGTCGGTGGGTGTAGGTGCTGTTCCTTGTGCGGTCGACCACCAGGAGATTAGGGCCTGATTTAGAGATTGACGGATGGGATACACTGTCACAAAGGTGACAGATATCTCGCCGCCGTATTTCAAATGTGTTATATCCTATGGCACTTGTAATTCGGCAGATGGGATGAGTATCTCACCTGCCAAACTAAATGTGGCACTTACCTTCTTTCCCAATCATGCCAGAATACTGTAATGTGACAGCGGTATCATGGGCACTCCCTAGCTATGCTGCCAAACAGAGGCTGGGGGCCAGGTGTTGTCCTGGGCCATAGGGCATTCTTACCCCGGCCCCCTACCTCATGTGGCCGGCCCAGCCCAGAAGCAGTGTCATTCGCTGGCCTGGCCATCACTTTAAGTTTAAGGCCATGGTGAGTAACGGAAATGTGGGAGTATTCTGGGGCTTCGCACAGGGGCGTTCTCACCTAAGCACACATGGAGGAGGAGCAGCAGAAGTCGGGTTCTTTTCATGACCAGGTCATACCCTGAGTAAGAGAAAAGGCCTCTCTGTGAGGTCACCTTTCCCAGAGAAAAAAACATAGGGTCTTATTTGTGAGCCATTGCGTCACATTTGCGTCACCGGTGTGTCACTTTTTGTGACGCACCAGTGGCGTAAAAGATGAGCTTTGTTGCGCCATATTTACAAAGTGACACATCTAGGTAGATGTGTTACTTTGTAAATCCCTGGGCCACATTATACCTGCGCCAGGTATAACGTATGCGGGGGCGTTGCGGCGCAAGAAAGGGTCGTAGAAGTGACGCAGTGAAATGTATAAGATTTCACAGCACCACTTCTAAGATACAAATGCGTCAATATCTTACGCCTGCCTAATGGCAGGCATAGGACTGACGCAGGCGCATTTCACATGGGACCTGCCCATGTGTAATGACCCATTGCTGGAGTTGCTTCACTTTTGTGACACACTCCAGCAATGCATCATTTTTGCGCCTACAGATACGTCAGAAATACTGACATATCTGTAACTCCTTAAGACATGATGCGTCATACTTTAAATATGATGCATCATTGGTGTCCCAAGGAGGGCGCAGTGAAAGGTGTCGCATCGCTGTTGTCTCGCAGCGATGCGTCACTTTTCATAAATGAGGCCCATAGACTGTAGGGTTATGGTCGCAAAGCTGAAACTGGGTATGTATGTTTGAGTTCTACATCAGCTCAACATCCATTAATGCTGGGCATATCACCTAATCTCCCTACCTAAAGTAAAATTGAATTTAATTTTGTGCAATGCAGCTGGTGCTCATGGTAAATTTTACATTCCCTTTGGGACAGGTTTATTACATATAAAAAATCCAGCAAACAAATAATGTTTTTGGAAAGTAGACTACTTTTTTTTAGGGGTGCCCAGGCCTAATTGTGATCCCAATCAGACCCTGATTATAGATAGGGGAGGAGTGGCACTGGTCGAGTTGAGTCATTAAGGGTGTAATGTTGAGGTTGCATACATGAGGGTGCAATGCTATGTGAATTCCTGAGGGCCCGATTCACAGAATGAACTTAATACTTTTGGCATTAACAGAATGCACTTACTACTTTTAGTTTTCACAGAATGAACTTACTACTTTTGGTATTCACAGAAGTTAGGATTTTGTCTTAAGTTTGTCTTAAGACAAACTTAAGACAGACTTAAGACAAACTTAAGACAGACTTAAGTTAGGACTTTGTCTTAAGTCTCTTAAGTCTGTCTTAAGTCTGTCTTAAGTTTGTCTTAAGACAAACTTAAGACAAAATCCTAACTTCTGTGAATACCAAAAGTAGTAAGTTCATTCTGTGAATACCAAAAGTAGTGAGTTCATTCTGTGAATACCAAAAGTAGTAAGTTCATTCTGTGAATACCAAAAGTAGTAAGTGCATTCTGTGAATGCCAAAAGTAATAAGTGCATTCTGTGAATACCAAAATAGTAGTAAGTTTAGGATTGAGTCTTACGTTCATTCTGTGAATCGGGCCCGAAGTACTTAAAGCTGCCTGTTTCTACCTGGAGTTGGAGCTGCCATGACATTTCATCTTCAAACTGGTCAAGTGGATCCAGGAGCAAATTGTTTGAGTTACCCGTCAGGCCTGCCATTTTACAGGAGAGGAGTAGTATTTGCATCATGTGGGATCCCGTTATTTTGGCAAATAGCAAGAAGAGAAGCACAGTGTATGGATGCAGGAAGATGCCATCCTCCAGCTGGTTCCCCCATCTAAAGGCCTCCACCAAAGCATCTACCATGATCCACTCGGCCAAGGGTTCGATCGCTAGTGCAAACAAAAGAAGGTACAGGGGCAACACTGTCTGGTGACTCACTTGATCAAGAAGCAGTCCGAAGGAGTTCTATTGACCTTGATTTGTGCCTATAGTGACAAGTGAGGGATTTTAATACGTATCATGAAACAAGAGTCAAAGTTCATCTTAGGTAGAACTTGCAGTAAGAACCTACAGTCTGTGGAATTAAAGGCCTTCTCAAAGAGAAGTAAGAGAAGTGTGGTGGCCCCACTCTGTGCGCCTTATTTACGCCGCCGTTGTGTCACTCTTGTGACGCAGCGGCGGCGCAAATCGTGCGCCATGGTGCAGGGTACTTACAACGTGACGCATCCCTGCTGATATGCAGGGATGCGCCAGTTATTGTAAATATGCCCCTTTGTGTTTTCTTGCCAGGATTAGATGCAGTCTCCAGAGACAACATTAAGTGCTGTGTATGGGCATAAAACCATTCTGGTCTTGATGCACATACATTGTGATAACCGTGGCCCGCCTATTTGCAAGTATCTTCACAAGAAATGTAGGGGCATATTTACGGAAATGGTGGCGCAGGGCAGCAAGTTACCTAGCTACGCTGCCCTGCACCACATGGAAAGGGCAGGAATGTACTGGATGTATCCAATAGGGTGCATTCCTGTCCTTTCCACCTGCTCTGGTGCAGTTTCAGCAGTCTAGTGCCAACGCCAACGCAGGCACCATTGCACCACGTTGTGTAGGCGTAATGTTTACTGTGCAGGAGGGGGAACCTTCCTGTTTAAAACCAATCCATAGAGGTGTTTTCCTCTTTCTATGCGGCATACTTAGAAAGAAGAAAAAACGAGGAGAAATAAAGATATTTCTGCTTTTTACACCTCACCTGGGGAGGCGTAAGGATTTGGTGCATCCCCAGGTATAAATGGTCTTGTAAATCTGGGGATGCTTCCAAATCAATGGGTGTTGTGTTGGAACACCCACTGCAATGCCCATGGAACACTTCCCTAGCGCAGAGTAAGGCAACACAGCGTTTTTGGCTGCCTTGACCTACTCTATATCCATGAGGTCATTTTGTGTGGCCTCATATCTGATCTGTTTATTAGTTTTGTATTTAATACTATATGCATGTTAGACTGCCATATACAAGCAATATCCACACAGGGCACATGATGCAAAAACATAATAGTTGTCTGTAGGAGGCTGGATTAGTATATGACGCACACTAATTCAAGAGATGCACCCGGCACTAATCCAGGCAACACATATGGTGATTTTGGTGGTCTTTGATAACCATAGAAAGCTCTCAGAGTGGTAGCTGTTGAGAGCAGCCTGCAGGCTTATCTTGAAGGAATGTAAAGCAGCTTGTTTTACCACATTTAATCAACAGTGTAGATTTGATGAAAAATCACTGACATATTGGTATATCTCCTACTCGGAGATACAAAAGATACTTCAAAATAATCAGTTAAGTAGAACAAATATTTACTGTTCTCCATGGGGAGCCCAAACCATAGACTAAGAAAGTGGAGTGCGAACTTTAAAGGCGAACGGGGCTTGAACTAGGATACTCAGAGGAGCTGGGGACACATGGAACCACCCAAGGTAAGTATCAAGGAACTCCACAGAGGCTGTGTGCAGGATGGAAACACAGCCGTTTGCCCAATGGAAGTCAAAAAGAAGTCGCGGTTGCAGTTTTAAAGAATAAGGACCCTTCCCTGAGGACCCCAAAGAAACCCTTTGAAAGACAGAAGGTTGGAGAGCCACCCACACTGTGGATGCCACAGGAACCAGGTTACCTGCACCAGGGAAGCCGGGTGTATAGCAGTGATTCATGAAGCAAAGAACCTGCAAGCAGAGGGGACAGAGTCTATGCCACTTGGAAATGACCAGGAGGCACGGAAGCGCAATACCTACCGATGTCGGGAGATTCAGAAGAGAGGACGGTGACCTGTCGCTGCATGCGAGGACAAGAAGATGCTTAAGAAGACCAGGAGCTGTGTACAAGCTGTCCCATGTCAAGTGTCAGAGTCTAGGTGGTCGGTGTCCGGCGGGAGCACCAACAGGCCTTGGTAGCCGTAACTGGTGTGGAGAGCAAAAATATGTTGACGTTGGGACCAGCAAGGTCCAAAGGAGGCACCAAGTGCAGGAGAGTCAGAGCAGGTCCTGGGTGAGCACGGGAGCCCACTGAAGCAAAAGAAGACCCTCAGAAGGACCCACAGGCTAAAGGCACAGGAGTCGCAAGAGGACCCAAGGCAGCTTACCAAAGATGACCCCCACAGTGCAGAGGATGCAGTGAGGACGCTGATCATCACAAGATTAGGTGCTGGAGGCTGGAGCTTCTTGTAGCCTAAAGATCTTTGCGTTGAAGAGCCAACAAGCCTTGGCAACAACAAGTCAACGCAGTGCACAGGAGTTTAGTTGACCCAGTGGCTCTCTACAAATGATACTGCCCTCAAAATGGCTGAGAAGACAGGTCAGGATCTAGGGAGCTGCAGAACGACCACATTTGTTCCTGGGCCTCAGGAAGTCAGTGAGACATCAGGAGCAGCAGACCGGTCAGCTTCATTGCGGTGCCTGCAGATGCAGGGGAGTGACTCCTTCAATCCAAGGCAGAATACTTTGGATGTCCTTGATGCCCACGGGCCTTTTTGAGACCCTGGATGAAGCACAGAAACAGACATTTTGAGGAGCAGTGAGACAAGAAGCAGCAGTAGTCTTACTTGATGTAGTCGTAGTACCAGGCAAGGTCCAACCAAGTCCCAGTGTCTAGACGGTCGAAGATTGTCTTGGTTTCAGAGGTGAGACTTGTTCCGTGACACATCTAAGGACCCACTTACAGGGGCGTCCTTAAGTACCCTAGGGAAAGGGTTGGAATGACTATGGGGCACCTCTTAGAGGAAGGGCTGGACAGAGAGGAGGATACTCTCCTATCCTTTTTCCGGTTCCACACCAAAGCTGGAACCAAGGGTTCCTGAACTAGCTCAAACCAGAGTATTCAAGGATGGCACCAAATGTGTCCTTCAAAGCAGTTTGGTTGCGCTCCCACCCAAGCCCAATTCTCTAAGTCCTGTCTGGGAGGTGGTCACACTTCCCTTTGACAGGAAACCTATTGTTCTACCTTACCATGCTGTAGTCGGCAGCAGCACTAGCTTTCTGGCAGACCCTGAAAGGCTGTTACCGGGAGTACAGGGGGTACCCAAAGGGAGCCACCCAGTACATGGGATCATACTTCCGGCAATGGAATCAGTGTTGGGATATGATCCCAGCATGTTTGATACCAAATATGCTTTGGTTAGTGCACACATACCACATGCATGCACCCCAGTGTTTTGATTTGCACTTTTCTCTGAGGCGGAAAGCCGGGGAAACTAGGTTCGTTATTCTGCTGATTCTACTGTATTAATAACTAAATTGCTGGCCTGGACGTCGTTCTTTACGAAAGGTGAACGAGTGTGGTGGAATATATATATATATACATATACAAAACATATACAATATTTTTTCCGTAAGATAGCGAGAGGTTTAAATTTACTATTCCAACTCCAGTGAGTGCAACAGTAGGGAAAGCGTTGGATAGCGTAGGGGTGAAAATTAGTATTCCAACTCCAGCGAGTGCAGCAGTAGGGAAAGCGTTGGATAGCGCAGGGGTAAAAATTACTATTCCCACTCCAGCGAGTGCAACAGTAGGGAAAGCGTTGGATAGAGTAGGGGTAAAAACTTACTATTCCCACTCCAAAGAGTGCAACAGTAGGGAAAGCGTTGGATAGCGTAGGGGTATAAATTACTATTCCCACTCCAGCGAGTGCAACAGTAGGGAAAGCGTTGGATAGCGTAGGGGTAAAAATTACTATTCCCAATCCAGAGAGTGCAACAGTAGGGAAAGCATTGGATGGCGTAGGGAAAAAATAACTATTCCAACTCCAGAGAGTGCAACAGTAGGGAAAGCGTTGGATAGCGTAGGGGTAAAAATTACTATTCCCACTCCAGAGAGTGCAACAGTAGGGAAGACGTTGGATAGCGTAGGGGTAAAAATTACTATTCCAACTCCAGCGAGTGCAACAGTAGGGAAAGCGTTGGATAGCGTAGGGGTAAAAATTACTATTCCCACTCCAGCGTGTGCAACAGTAGGGAAAGCGTTGGATAGCGTAGGGGTAAAAATTACTATTCCCACTCCAGAGAGTGCAACAGTAGAGAAAGCGTTGAATGGCGTAGGGGTAAAAATAACTATTCCAACTCCAGCGAGTGCAACAGTAGGGAAAGCGTTGGATAGCGTAGGGGTAAAAATTACTATTCCCACTCCAGAGAGTGCAACAGTAGGGAAGACGTTGGATAGCGTAGGGGTAAAAATTACTATTCCCACTCCAGAGAGTGCAACAGTAGGGAAAGCGTTGGATAGCGTAGGGGTAAAAATTACTATTCCCACTTCAGGGAGTGCAACAGTAGGGAAAGCGTTGGATGGCATAGGGGTAAAAATTACTATTCCAACTCCAGCGAGTGCAACAGTAGGGAAAGCGTAGGAGTTAAAATTACTATTCCCACTCCAAAGAGTGCAACAGTAGGGAAAGCGTTGGATAGCGTAGGGGTAAAAATTACTATTCCAACTCCAGCGAGTGCAACAGTAGGGAAAGCGTTGGATAGAGTAGGGGTAAAAATTACTATTCCCACTCCAGAGAGTGCAACAGTAGGGAAAGCGTTGGATAGGGTAGGGGTAAAAATTACTATTCCCACTCCAGAGAGTGCAACAGTAGGGAAAACGTTGGATAGCGTAGGGGTAAAAATTACTATTCCCACTCCAGAGAGTGCAACAGTAGGGAAAGTGTTGGATAGAGTAGGGGTAAAAATTACTATTCCCACTCCAGAGAGTGCAACAGTAGGGAAAGCGTTGCATAGCGTAGGGGTAAAAATTACTATTCCCACTCCAGAGAGTGCAACAGTAGGGAAGACGTTGGATAGCGTAGGGGTAAAAATTACTATTCCAACTCCAGCGAGTGCAACAGTAGGGAAAGCGTTGGATAGCGTAGGGGTAAAAATTACTATTCCCACTCCAGAGAGTGCAACAGTAAGGAAAGCGTTAAATAGCATAGGGGTACATTTTAATATCCCCACTCTAGTGAAAATAAATTAATCTAAGTCACATATTTATAAATTAATCAATTAATACATTTTAATTACCAATTAATAATTAATTAATTACCAATTAAAAATTAATTAACAATTTATTTAAAATAAATACCAATTAATTAATTATCATGTTAAATTAATTATAATAAATTACTTCCCACCCTATTCCCCTATAAACCCACAACCCGCTACTACAAATAAAATAATATTATTCACATAATTATTAATTAATCAATTAATAAAAATGAATTATCAATTAACAATTAATTAATTACCAAATAAAAATTCATTGACAATGTATTCAAAATAAATACCAATCAATTAATTAATTAACATATTTAATTAATAAAAATTAAATTGCTACTCACCCTATTCCCCTATAAACCCACAACTCACTACAGAAAATAAAATAATATTATTCACATAATTATCAATTAAACAATTAAAATTAATTATCAATTAAGAACTAATTATTTATCAATTAAAAATTAATTAACAATTAATTCAAAATAAATACCAATTAATTAATTAACATATTTAATTAATTATATTTAAATTACTTCCCACCCTATTCCCCTATAAGACCACAACCCGCTACAGAAAATAAATTACTAAAATTAAAATATTTATCAATTAATCAATTAAAATTAACTACAAATTATATTTTAATTAATTACCAATTAATAATTAATTAACAATTAATTCTAAATAAATAACAAAAAATAAAATAACATATTTATTTAATTATAATTAAATTACTTCCCACCCTATTCCCCTATAAACCCACAACCCGCTACAGAATTATATTACACAAAAAGAAAAATTAATATTAACTTACCTAAAATTCGATATTTATGTTGTCTATATTATGTCTAGTCGATATTATGTCCATTCTATATTTTTGATTCGATATTATGTCGATTTTATTCGATATTAAAATTTTCTAGTCGATATTTTTGTAGTCTATATTATGTCTAGTCCATATTATGTCCATTCTATATTTTTTACTCGATATTATGTCTAGTCGATATTAAAAACTCGATATTTTGACTCTATACCTGGTAAAATACATGCTGCAGCCCATGGGAAACCCCTGGTGTACCTATACCCTGGGTATCTCAGTAGATATACTAGGGACGTATAAGGGTTCAGTGACCTCATATTTAAAGAAACGTATATCTGTTGTGAGCAGTGCAAGCACCAGCACACACAGGCTGCAATGGAAGGCCTATGGTCACAGTTTAAGTGGCCTCTCATGAGTGGCAAAATACATGCTGCACGCCGTGTGAGCCCCCTGGTGTACCTATGCCCTGGTTACCTCAGTACCATATACTAGGGACTTATAAGGGTACACCAGTAGCCAATAGTGGAGGTACCAAAGTACTTACCAGAGACAATTTAGGGCAGAGAGCACAGATGCTTGGGTCCTGATTAGCAGTGACCCAGCTGTCAGAGGTCCCGATTCACAGAATGAACTTAAGACTCAATCCTAAACTTACTACTATTTTGGTATTGACAGTTACTTACTACTTTTGGCATTCACAAAATGAACTTACTACTTTTGGTATTCACAGAAGTTAGGATTTTGTCTTAAGTCTGTCTTAAGTTTGTCTTAAGTCTGTCTTAAGTCTGTCTTAAGTTTGTCTTAAGACAAACGTAAGACAAAATCATAACTTCTGTGAATACCAAAAGTAGTAAGTTGATTCTGTGAATGCCAAAAGTAGTAAGTGCAATCTGTGAATACCAAAATAGTAGTAAATTTAGGATTGAGTCTTAAGTTCATTCTGTGAATCGGGCCCTCTTTGTTTTTCATGAGGTGTACTATCGGAAAATACTGCCTCTATTTGAGTCATTTTTTGTGCTAGCCAAAACAAATTTGTTCCCTTTTGGTGGGTAACTTGCCAATGACTGACTGTATAGTCTGTGGTGTAATTTTGTTTGTGTTCCCCTGGTACGGGGTGTGTTGCAGAATTTTTATTGCTGGTTGGACTATTAAAGTCCTCATGACATATTGAACCAAATGTCTATGTATTTTTATTAATTGTTTTAGTTGAGCTAAAAGTTCTCTAGCTGACATTTCTTCAATGTCAGGATGTGGTGTATAGCTGGCTAGAACCGGCCATGTAGCTCCTGGTCTACCTAGTGGACTGAGCCTGGTAATGTGATTTTGATGTTTTAGGGCGTCATTAAACCAGAGCTGATGCTCTTGGTAAGTTAGTGGAATTTCAACGTCCTCGAAAGGAACGTATTCCGCTGGAGGTTCCTCTGTTTTGTAGTAGTGGAACTCCCGTGTTACTGGATTTGCTTGTGGAAAAGTAATCCATGAATAGAATACCTCTGTTTGCGGATATTCATGTGCCTCTATCACAAATATAACTTTACCACCTCTCGATGATACGCTATTTTCTATAAGTTTTATAGTTATGGTCTTCCTTATATTTGCCGGGATGAATATAGCATCCGGGTCATTTTGTTGGAGAGTTGTTTCATCTAAGACTGCTTGAGCTGCTATTCTAGTTCTCTCCCTTTCGTCGTCACTCTCCGACATTTTTATTTACTGCAAGTTTTGCAGAACAAGTTTCCAAGGAAACAAAGATTAGGTGCACAATATTTTTGGAACACTGTATCCTTCAACGTTGAATAAACCAAAAACTAATACATAGGATTCTCGTCCTACTAAGTTTTGGCAGATATTATGCCCTTTCACCCACTCCAGACATCTATTGGAGTTTTTACGGGAAAGAGGGGTCTGTGTGGAAAGTACGCCTGAGTTACTCTAGTATCGCCTTACCAAACGTTGAGCGCCATGTAGTGTAGTTCCCATATTCCCAATAGGCTCTGCGCATTGGAATAATATATCCTGTAGCTTAGATGTAGGACTGAGGTCTACTAGGTCTCTACCGGTTATATTAGACTTAATTGTGAGTGCCAGCTAGCTCAGAGGTCATTAGAAACTTTCTCGAATAAACAAGAAGGGATTAGTTTCTGACAACCACCTAAAACATGACAACTTTGTTTCCCAAGCATAAGAAATCAAATCTCTAGAGTCACGGAAACAATAGATAACTATTTCACTCAGTCAATCGTGCATGCATTTCACACATTCCCTGATTTGCAACAAGCTGTATATCTGGGAATGCATCAAAAGCCTATGCATCCCCAGGGGAGGCTTAGGGGAGCCACAATGAGGTGAAAAAACATTATTTCTCCCAATTGTTTTCTCTTCCTGTGTGAGCTGAATTCAGCAGCACACATAGAAAGAGGATATCTTCTCCATGGATTGTTTTTGTGCAGGAAGGTTTCTCTTCTCGCACAAAAACAATCATCTCTGCTATGCGGACAACTTTGCATGGTCTAAGGGTGCCTGCGTTGGCGCATGGCATCCATTTGAGCGCCAGCGCAATAACAGAGCACAGTAATGCGTTGTATCTTATTGATATGGCGCATTCCTGCCTTTTTGTTGTGACATAGGGCAGCGCAGTAGGAAGGTCTGTGGTGCTGCCCTACGCCATTTGTAAATGAGGCCATCAGCAACTCGGCATGATTTGTGTATCAGCATTACCCCCTCCTTCACCCCGAGGTGAAGCCTGCATAGTTAACTCTGTTGTAATTGCATCGGCCTAGGAATTTATAGTTAGTATCCATCAAGTGGGTCTCTTTTAGGAATAGGACATCTAGGATGCTTCACCTAACAAATTACATAACTGCTCCCCTCTTGACTCGTTATTGAGCCCATTGACATTCTACAACAGGATTGTGTACTTAATGGGATATGGTGTCCTATCTTGCCCAGCCATTGGGTATGGGTATTAGGGTAGCAAACATCTGTCTTGCCTACCTTAAACTGCAATAGCATCCAAAACTGCTTGTCCCTCCCATCTCTAACTGTAGAGTTCTACCCCAGAAGCCTCTGTTGCCTATTGTCAACCGAAACACCAAAAAACAAAAACAATGCTAATGTGTGGCAACAACTAATGACCCATAATTCCAGCTGGAGCCCAATGCAGCAAAGGGGCATGTAGTTTAATTCAGCGTACCATGCCAATCACTGTGTCTTGCATTTAAAAGTCAGCGCCCACTGTCCAGCAGCCCACTGTGCTAGCATTTGTAACGTGGCCTTTGGGAAGGAAAGTTCTCACAGGGTGTGAGATCTGGCTTACAATATCACTTCATCTGTAGTTTGAGGATTCGTCATCTTTCGATTATGATTGCTTCCCCGAATGATGATTGGGCCAAAGATCTAAATGCATGGTAGTGGCCATCTCTGGGCCCCTCCGTTATTTCGTTGGATTCGGACAGAAAGTCTTCGTCAGCCCGATTCCTTAGGCCCATTCCACACTCTCCATGGCAGGAGCCCATTCCTCCACATTTTCTTTCACTCCATGGTGGGTGAGACAGCAGGAGCCCTTCCCAGACAATTGGGGGCATTTACTATTCTATCCCAGTTCCGGACTGGCCCAAACACACAGGAGTTTGAAAGAAATGAGATTTACCATTGTGGAGAACCTTCAGAGGGATCGGGAATACCAGCATATATGTAAAGTTCATGGTTTTATGTTTTGCCTCGGCAAGATCTGCATTGTTTTTGTATTTTTATAATTTAGTCAGTAAAGATCATGGTAGATCCTGAGTCTTGCTGTCTGGGATGTTGGGCTCTCTCCACTACAAAGCACTAAGACCGGTACTCCTTTGGCTTCCAGGACAGGACAGAGACAATCTGTGATATATTGGGTTGGTTGCAATCCCTCTCTCCCCTCTGGTATTCCAACTATCTGCACATTATTCCACCTGGAGGCACAACTAGAAGAATTATCTTTATTTCTCCTCGTTTTTCCTTTTTCGATAAGAAAACACCTCTCATGAGTGTTTTTGTGCAGGAATGTGCCTCTGGCATATTTATAAGGCAACGTACAGCAACGTTCCGTAACTTTTCATGGCCGTATACATTTGTGCCCCTTTCACACAGCAAACTGCGTGAAAGGGGCGTCCCATTGGTGTTGCTGGGGGCATTCCCAGCAACATCCATGACTTTTTGTCACTCCCCGAGATTCAGGAGAAATCATTAGCCTGAGGCAGCTCCAAAAACGTACGCCTTCCCATGGGAGCCATAAGGGAGGCACAACTGCAACATCCATTGATTTTGACACTGCCCCATATTTACAAGGATGGCATAAATATGGGACAGCACAAAAATTAAGACGAGGGAAAACCTGGTCTTACCCTGGCGCAACGAACAGAGAAATGTTTAATTTCTTCTTGTTTTTGCTGTTTCCATTTGTGCAGCGTTGTGCAGCAGACATGGAAATAGCAAAACGCCATTGACTGTTTATGTGCAGGAAGGTGTCTTTTCCTGCACATAACCAATCAGTTAAAAAAAATGTTGTTTTGCTACTTCTTTGTGTGCTGCATTAGGCAGCACATATAGAAATGACCAAACGCCATTTAAAGATTGTGTATGTGCAGGAAGGGATGTCTTACTGCACATAAAGGGCCTTATTTATGAGGCCTTGCGACACTTTTGTGCCGCCGTTGTGTCACCTTTTGTGACGCACCAGCAGCGTAAAAAATGTGCCATGTTGCACCCTATTTACAAAGTGATGCATCTAAGCAGGTGCGTCACCTTGTAAAGTCCGGTGCTACATTATACCTGCATCAGGTATAATTTATACAGGGTGGGCATTCCTCCCATAAAAATCATGTAGAAGTGTCACAGTGAAATCTATCAGATTTCACTGCGCCAATTCTAGGACGCCACTGCATCAAAATCTTACGCCTGCCACACAGCAGGCAAAAGACTGACGCAGGCACATTTAACATGGAACTTGCCCATGTGTAATGGTACATTGCTGGAGTCGCGTCACTTTTGCGACACACTCTGACGTATCTGTAACTTCTTGCGACATGGAGCGCCATACCTTAAATACAGCGCATCCTTCATGTCGCAAGAAGAACGCAGTGAAAACTGTTGCACCGCTGTTTTCACGTAGCAATGCAACAGTTTTCATAAATGAGGCCCAAACAATCTTCCCCTGCAACACAGAAACCCTTGCACTATGGCGCAAGGGTGCCTGCGTTGGAGAGAGAAAGCTAAATTAAGTACCACCACTGGGGGAAACGCAGGGCTACACCATATTGTTGTAAATATTGTAAAGCCCTGCATTTTAGAAGTGGTAGAGCACGGGATAAGCCAAGAAGGCTAACCCTTCGAACCATCACTTCTTTGTAAATATGCCCCATGTGCACTGTGATAGCGATGCTGAGTTGACGCTACATCATGTGATATCATAATTATCTTAAAATGTTACAATCTCCAATTTAATTCACATTTTTAAAAACCTGTGACAGTTTAGTACGGATTTACTGATTTTCCCAACAGATTTTCTGAACTAGTTTCTGGCTAAGTACCTGTTCAACTTGCATGAAGAAGAGATGTGTTCCGATGACTGCCATCAAAATTACATGAGCACCAAAGGCTGCAGTTCCTCTGATGGCCAAAAGGGGTCTCTGTGTGTGCTTTCACTTCCACACTAGCTTCATGTCCTCTAGTTCTTTACTGATACTTACACTTCTTTTTTTGTGTATGGAGTATGATGCTATTAGCTTAGACCAGCACTAGGGGTGACACTTAGGCCCAGATTCATAGGGCTTTGCATTATCCTTGGGTCGGGCAAGGTAACACATTGAAAATGCAAAGGCTTCAGTAATATTTAAAAAGTCACACATGTGGCAATTTATGCCACCTTGCGTAGCTATGTACATCTAAATCTAAATACAGTATTTGTAAAGCGCGGACTACTCGCCCTTACGGGTCTCAGGGCGCTGGGGGCCGTCGTGGAAATTAAGTGAGCTACTGCCCAGAGTCACACAGTGCTGAGCTGCCGCCAGAGCCAGGGATCGAACCGTGAGCCCTGTGCTCCCAAGTCAGCTGCCCTGGCCTCTGTAAAGCAATGCAACCAGAACCTGGGCTTCTATGGGAATCACAAGGTCATATTATCAAGCCCCTTTATCGCCGCTTTAGCAGCAATTTCCTGCCGCTAAAGCGGCAATAATTTTAACGCCGTTCTTGATAATATGCCCCAAAGTTTTCCCTGGGTGGGATAGTGCACCATTCCTGGAGGTACTGAAATACCTGCTTGAAAGGTGAATTAGAAAACAAAATGGAGGCTGTGTGTTCACGAATGTAGTCTTTTTACCATACTGCTTACGTTATTGTTAGGATATAAGCAATGGGCATTGAAACGGGTCCCTTAGTTCTGGGCTCTGTAGTCATGGCCTTAACTTTTCAGGCAAAAGCACTCACTGATTTCTGAATAATGAGTGTAAAAGCATTAAGGTAACCAAGTTGTTCCTGCTTACATTTCTCCTACTTTTCTTAATCTAGCTCCCTATGAGTGTTTGCTTTTTCCAGGATGTTGTTATTTTTTTAGACAGCATATTGCTCATGTCTATTGCACTTTTCGAATTTCGGTATATCCAGGTGTTGATAGCAGGGCACAATTGGGTTATAGTTGAAGTCAGTGCGAGTTTCTCTTAGTGGGGCAGTATGGTGTTCAGTGGGGAAGAGGATGCGGCACCATGGTGAGAACTGCCGAATTTGAAACTGGGGAACCAGGTTCAGCCTTCTAGACCAGTCCCCCAGACCACTTTCCTGAGGGAGCGTATTCCCATGCTAGATCTAAGAATGCCACTCAAGACCAAAGAAGCCCTGTGTCTTAGCACCAAGTGTGGGTTACCTTGAAGGCCTGTCCCTCACAATCCTTACTGAAGTTCACCTTCAGTCTTGCAGGCAGGTCTATGAAGCAGCACACCATAGAGTGACAGTGACTCTGTCACTGAGGTCACAGGACCCTTGAGTCAGGTGGCTTTAGGGCAGTGTGACCGCACCAGGCGCTGACTTTGGGTGGGGGCATCGTGTTTGCAAGTATAATATGGTTTTAAAAGCACTTGTGCCTTCTTCCTGGCAACAATTAAAATGTCATGATAACTCCGGTGATTAATGTTCTTAGTAGAGAGAGATGGTGTTTTGTCTAAGGGAAGTTTTAACTCATGGAAAGAAAGCGCAGAGGGTTAATATTAACGCTGGGTGTAGAGGAGTAATATTAAACCTTGGTGTAGTTTGCGGACACGTAGCTTAGCTGAAGGCACTGTGTACTTGTCTGCACTGTGAAATAATTGCAAACGGCATTATACACAGTGCCAGGTAAGGTAAACCTCTATCTTTATGTATAAATATATATAATTTTGTTTTTTAAATATTTATTTAAGTTATATAAAGGCACACATACAAACAGGAAAAAGACAATCTACAATATGCTCATAATATGTGAGTCCCATTACAAAATTACATTTCTTGCAAGTGTAAGAAAAATCCTTATAACCCTGTGGCAGGGTAGTATGCATCAGAAAGGAGCAAACATGAAGCCTGTTTTAAGTGATCCACCCCTTCCATTTGTTCGTATGCCCGAGTGCACCAGCTTCTGCCTCCCCCAAAAGTGCTCGGTCAACATAAACATAAGTCATTAGTTTGTTAAGGAAGAGGTTCCTGCAATCAGTGGCAGAAATTTCTTTATGCAAAAGGAGGAACAAGTCTCGTGAGCCCCGCGGGGATTCTTTACCACAGTTCAAAATGTTCCAAGCTGTGGGAGGACGTTTCTCGGAGACAGAATGTCCATACAGCACAGTGTCCCAATTTATCGCAACAATGTCCATGACATGGAGAAGGAAAGGCTTTACCAAAGTCCAAGAAACTTGTGTCTGCCTGCAGCCCCAAAACAGGTGAAAGACAGTTTCTTCGTGGCCGCAGCGGGAACGTGGGCATTGCGCTGATGGTGCCAATCCTCTGTGATGCTGGAACACCTTCACTGGCAGGCAGTTGTGTATGCTCAACCCTGCTAAGTCCCTCTGGCTGTGTGTGAGATCTTGGTGACCCACCATTCTCCAGACACGCAAGGACTGAGACTCTGACAGGAGGCCCAATTGTTGTGGTTTTTGTCGGTCGACCAAAGACTGTTTCATTTTTTTCATATGGGAGCATATCGCTCCAAAGAGTATGCTGGAGTCCAGAGTCTTTAGAAAGTTGCAAAGTCCATTATAATATGGGGTTTCATTCAGTGCAAATGGCATTAAATTTGAGAGGGTAAACAATCCATATCCCCACAGCATAGTTCCCAAGAAATTCTTGGTGAAAAAACTTGGTACAGACATGGGATCTACATTAGTCCGTGATACAGCATAGCATAATACTTTAGAAAAGAGAAACACTTTGATATTAGGCATACTCTGTACCCCATTTTTCCAAATGGTGCACATCTTTTCCTTACACAACTTTTCCATTTTCGAACCCCAAATAAAAGAGAAAATCAATTTGGAGCATTTCTGCAATGTGCGAGCCTATGGAGGGAAAACCAAAGATAGGTATAGCAAGATAGGAAGAAGAACAGCTTTTGTTACCATGATCTTACCCTCGATTGAGAGTTTGTGCAATTTCCATAAGGTGGTCTTTTTTTAAAAAAATTCCTGCACTTCTTTCCAGTTTTTTTCTATATGAGTATCAGCAGCGAAGTGCACCCCTAGTATTTTGTGGGTTCTGTGGTAACTGGAGCTGGGAGATTAGTTAGCCGATCCCAGGGAGCCATAGTGAGACACACACATTTGTCCACATGTAAGCGGAGACCTGATGCTTCTTGGAAGAGTGAAGCCTGCAGTAGAGCTCTGCGCACAGATTGTGCATCTGTGCATAAGATTGTGACATCGTCCATGTATGCAACTGTTTTGGTAGGAGTACCCCCTATGGTACAAACCCACCTTTGATGATTGTGTCACTTCTTAGCTTGCACAGGAAAGGCTCTAAAGCAAAGATAAAGAGCACTGGGGACAAGGGACATCCTTGTTGCAGCATGGATGGGAAACTCTTGTGTGTGGAAACCATTGATGCTCACTCTGCTGTGTGCTGTGTTGTACAGAGTGTGTAGGACGCTTAGGATATTTTGCGGTACATTCAAGCGTTGAAGTGCAGCAAAAAGGTATGGGTCAAAGGCTTTCTGGAAATCCAGACTTGAAACCCCAAGTGATAGAGATCTTTCTTGAGCATACCACAGAACATCCCTAATGGTAACCAAACTGTCAACGATGGTGCGTCCTTGAACTGCACATGTCTGGTCAGGGTCTATACATGAATGAAGAACTTTCCTGAACTCTCCTGAACCTACGCGCCAGGACTTTAGACACCAATTTGTAATCCACATTTAGTAGTGAAATTGGTCTCCAGTTTTGAAGTGATGTTTCATATCCTTTTTTTATAAAGGAGGGTGATAACCCCTGCGGAAGAATCATGTGCAAAACAATTATTTTGAAAACCTTCTTCCAGGACCTGCAAGTAGTCAGAGCATAACAGTCCCCAGAGCTTCTGGTAAAACTCCCAAGTTAGACCATCCAAACCTGGGCTCGAGCCTTTCGGGGAGGATCTCAGGGGCATATTACCAACAACTAGCGATAATTTTTGTCTCTAACTTGTTTAGAGACAAAAATTATCGCCGCACATCGGCGATTTTTATCGCAGATAAACCTTGCTATTAGCAAGGTTTATCGCAAATGCGATAAAAAACGGCCGCAATGCATGAATATCGCTGAAAAGTCAGCTATATTCATGCATTATCGAGCAAATGCTCTTAGCCATGTTATCCACATCCCATTGGATAACATGGTGAAGAACTGCTCAGGGCAGGTGTTAGCTTTTGGAGATATTCGCGCTTAGCGCGAATATCTCCAAAAGTTGGTAATAGGAGATAGCGATGTTAGCGACTGTTTCCAGTCGCTAACATCTTGGCACGCCCACTTTGCATGTCATTAGTGATAAATATCACTGACATGCAAAGCGGGGCCCAAGATGGTCGCTATCTCCTATTAGCTGTCACTAACTGGTGTTAGCGACAGCTTGGTAATAGGGAGATAATTTTATCTCCGCTTTCTTGGCTTTTAAAGCCAAAAAAGCGGAGATAAACCCCCTTGATAATATGCCCCTCAGTGCGTCCAGAAATTCCTCACCTCCAAAAGGTTGCCCAAGGAAGTTACTTTGATCTAATGTTAACCCTCCAGTGAGTAAAGAACAGTACTCTTCTAGATCTGAAGCTGAAAGTGTTTTGACAGGTGCATCATACAAGGACTGATAGAAGTCAAAAGGTGGTCTGGCATGCATCTACCCCTGTAATATGTCCCCTTTCGCATTTTGTAATTTAGTTAACAGCTAGCTTTTGTAAACAAAAAAGAAGTACACTTTCCACCCTCTTGGAAATGCTTGACCCTTGAGTGAAAGATAGCATTTTTGTTCCGTCTGTTTAACCACTTCTGCATGTCTAGTTTCGTAGGGCGTACCTTGTCTTTCACATCACCCCCAGCTGCTCCCATTTGGTGGAGGAGTATAAGTCTCCTGTGTAAACGCTGGAAGTCCTGCCATTCCCTTTTGCTTCGGAGCTTCCCTTGCTCTTGGAAGTACAGCCGTGTTTTAGTTTTAACCCATTTCCACCATTGGTACACATTGGGGAAGTGAGCCTTCCTTTGGGCCCATTTCTGGTAGCTCATCACATATTTGTCACAAACCCGCTGGTCTGTAAGGAGGTCATTATTAATTTTCCATGATCCAGGACCCCTTTGAGGTTGATCAAGAACTGACAAAGAGACTGTGATTATATGGTGATCTGAAAAGGGTACTGGTGTAACAGAGCTGTTATCGGCGCAGAGAGCTTTAGAAGCAAACACATAATCAATAAGTGATCGTGTGAGGCCATTATCCGCCTCCCAAGTGTAGCCCTCACCTGGCGGATGATGCTTCCGGAAAGAATCATATAGGTATAATAACAGTTTTGATGTAACATCCAGTACATAATTCTGTTGGGACCCTTGCCTGTCCCTGCTGTGTGTGATGCAATTGAAATCCCCTGCTAGTAAGAGAGGTATAGCACCTGTTAATAAAGGTTTGATTAGGCTGGTGCATAAACAACCCAAATATGTAATGGTATACCATCCATAAGTACTGAAATCAAAAGAGCCCTTCCTGGGTATAAATCTTTTCCCTCCAGGATCTGCCAATGTTTGTTTTTAAGGAGGATGACCACCCCATTGTTCCTATTAGCTCCTCCTGACCAAACCGATGGCCCGTATGCCCATTGTTGTTGGAATGAGGTGTATTGCATCTGAAGGGGGAGATAACATTCCTGAAGACATATAACATCAGCTTGTGTGTTTGCAAAATAATCTAATACAATTGCTCTGCTGACAGCAGTACCTATGCCCCTCACGTTGCAAGAGGCTACTGTTACTGCCATAATGAAAACCATAAGAGAACCAGCCATATTTACACCTTTGAAGAGGTAGTTGCCCTCACTGACTCTCCATCTTCAGTGATGGCCATCCGCTCGCAACTGGTGATTACGGAGGTTGAGAATAGAGCCTCCAAATCTGGTGTGCTTTCTATATCTATTATAGGACCATCACTGACTTCCAAGACTTGTGCAACATCTGATACACCCTCCTCGGTATCTGAGACGGAAAGTAGAGGGCCGAACCTGCCCTCTCGGGGAAAGCGGTCCAAGGAAGAAGGATGTCGCTTGGAGCGGGTAACAGCAGGTGAGTCCATTGTGCTTTTAGTACATCTCACTTTGCGCTTGTTGGAAATGTACGTAGTCCACCCGCTGTGCTCCATATCCCTCCCCCTCTCTGTGGCCCCAGTCGATAAATGCAAAGAAAGAGCAGTGTCCTGTGCAGCCTGCCTCAGACCCTTTACTGCCTGCTCTATGGTGACGTTTTTAACAAGTACTTGCGCTGTGGGGTGGATCACTGACACACCAGAATCAGGGACCTCAGTGATGGGACTCTCAACCTCTGTGAGGGTACGTGCAGCGCCAAGTACAGCGGAGGAAGTAGCGCCCTGTGATTTAAGATGCTTGCTCCGCGCTTTTATTTCTAAAGCCGCAGTTTTAATCCTCTTTGTTTCAATGCGCTCCATCTCATCCCCTGGCAGCTGGGACAGCAGAGGAACGGGTCTAGGAGGATCTTCAGTGTCTAGGGGAGGCACTGCCACCTCTGGCTCCCCCTCCTGCTCTGCTTGTGCGCTACACCTTCTAATGTTTATACCATCAAAGCAACCCAGTATGTCAGAGTCAGTAATGTCTGGTTGTTCCTCACGGGTCTGTAGCTCTGGTGCAGCTACTGGCTGGGTGGTATGAGCGGCTGGAGCGTGTTGCGTGGAATGGGTGCTAGCTGCTGAGGCATAGGAGAATTTACCCCGGGAACACATTTTAAAGAGATGCTCCTCACCACCACAGCGATTGCATTTCTTTGGAGCAACACAGTCTTGGGCCTTATGACCTGCCCTCCCCCGCAGTTCCTGCAAATGAACCCTGACATTGTTCCTTGGAGTGGCCAAATTGCAGGCAAAGTCTGCAAAAAAGGGGTTGTCCTGAGTAAACCAAAAAACCCTTATTGGCTCCCAAGATGTGCCAACCCACGTACTCCTTCAGGGTCCTCCTTAAATGTTACCATACATTTCCTCTTCCCATTCCAAATCCCACACAGGTTTGTAATCTTTTGCCCCCCTCTGATGGTGGCACATCCCGACTCAAAAACACCTCAATTAGCCTGGGATCCGTGTATGGGTTGTACATATGTACCACTGGCGCAGTCTCCTTAGGCCAAAACATAGGGGTTACAGAGAGCCCATAGAAAGCATTACTGTGTTGTTTCCCTGTTGCATTGTGGAGAAACCCGTGACAGATAGACAAACTAGAAAAGGTAACATCAAACACACCCCTGTTGGAGAAGACCTGCACACATTCAATTGACCTCTCAGATATATTACACTCCTTCTTTAACACTTCTTCAATGAGAAACAATACATTCTTCTCCTTCCTTTGAGCTTCATCAATTTCCACACGCACCGTATTTGGCACGTAATCTGATGCGCGTATATTGCCAGCCATGCGTGCATATGAGGCCATGATAATCGCCTCGATGGGGCAGGGGGAGTAAGCCCCCTGCAGGTATCTCAACTTAATGTTTATCGGCACCCGCTGAGCTCCTGCGTGATTGAGGGAGCAGGCGTGCCGGCTTTCACGTGCTGTGTATTAGCAGAAACCGAAATGTTCTGGGGAGTTTTTAGAAAATCAAAATAAGCTATGAGAGTGGACGGCCGCCACTGATCCAGTATAACAGGCAGTCTCCCCTCTATGCAAAATGGGGATCCGAGGCCAAGGGGCGTGATTCGATCGGAAATAGAATCCGCCCGTTGCCTCTGTAGAAATGTCACAAGTGTGCTCCTCCAAGAAGGAAAAGCGGAGGTTTTAAAGCTTTAATTTCTGTTCAGTCTTACCTCCGCATGGAGACACTTGCGGAAACAGCAGTAGCAAGACCTCTTTGATGATAAGATGAGGCTTCCCCGTTCCCCTCCCTTTCTCTCTGTCACTGCACAGCCAGGGGACGGTTGCGCAGCCAGAGGAAGTTTGGGGGAGTGGCCAACCATTCTCTGGGACACTAGTTATCCCGTATACTGGCAGGTGAAGAATCTCAGCCACTGACTGGGATCTGCCTCCCTAATAACAGTTGCTCTCCAAATACCCTTCATCCCTAGTAATGCAGACTGCCTCCAGTCAAGCCAAGACCAAGCCCTTCAGAAACTAGGGGGCAGATTTATGAAGGCCTTGCGCCGCCGGTGCGTCACTTTATTTGACGCAACGGCGGTGCAAACAATGCGCCCTATTTACAACGTGACGCATCTAGGAGATGCGTCACGTTGTAAAGCCCTGCGCCTTAAGGAGGCGTTCCGGCGCAGGGGGGGGGCGTTCCTGTGCAGGAACGCCTCCTAAAAGTGGCTGAGTGAAATCTATGAGATTTCACTCAGTCACTTTCAGGACAATGCTGCGTCAAAACCCTGCGCCTGCAGGCGTAGGTCTTGACGCAGCATTGTGGAGATGGGGCACCCCCGAGCCTTGCTGGAGCTGCGTCGCGCTTGCGACGCAGCTCCAGCAATGCGCCACGATGACTGGCGAATCCCCAGGGATGCGCCAGTCATCATAAATCTGCCCCCCCTGATCTTTATATGTAAAAGAAAATATAATACTTTCACAAAAATGAAACTGATTAATTAGCACGCCGGGAGAGAGGTAATGATTTTGGGATCCTCCCTAATCTAGGGGGAGTACCAAGCAGATGACTTAAAAACAAAACGCACACCTTTTTGAATGATTCGGTGTCGGTCTCATCCTCTTAGGACCACCCCAAGCACAGTGTTTGGCAAAAAAACAATCACAACCAAAGACCCTGCAAAGCATTATGGCATGAGATTAGCAGTGGGCAGTGAAAATGATATAATATCCAATGTCAAAATAATTTTACAAAGAGCTGCAGTTCAACTGGTGGTTACTAGATGTCGCTCACGATTCAAATGCAAATGCTTGATGAAAGGGTTTCAATGGTTTTGCATTTGACTCGTGAGGGACATCTAGTAACGACTAGTGGAACTACAGCTTGATGTAAGCTTGAATACTTTCAATGCTTTGCCCTCAAGTATAACGCTCTGAAGGAGTTAATTGCATAGACATGTGAATGATCTTGCTTTCACAGCAACACTGCAGCTCTATCGAAATTGTTAGCTGCTTCAGTTCCTTCAGGAGCACTACGCTGCAGCTTTCATTTTCATGCGCACTACGATTGAGTACATTCCTGACCTCTAGGACAGCATAGCAAACATCTCACAAGACAAAAAAAGATTGCAAATTCCCCCAGCCAATCCCACAACAAACAAGCATTTGCAATGCAATAAGACTCGTATTTACGCGAGACCTATTGCATTGGAAACGGGAGGGCAGACGTCCAAGAAAGCATGAACGGAAGTAGGGCGTTGTGGGGGGGGGGCGTGAAGTCACGACTGTGGGAGGGGGCGGAGGGAAACACAGGGAAGAAAACAGTGTTTTAGTAAAGGGGCCAATAAAAAAAGGTGTGTTGGCCTTAAACACCCCAAAGAATCTCCTTTACCCATACACACACACAAATTGGCACACATCACAGCACCAAGACTATCGGCCAGATTCATGAAACGAAAATGGGCTCTCAAAGGGCCAGATTCTGAGAATCTGGCCCTTTGCGAGCGCAATTATTGCATTTGGGATTCATCATCCCAAATGCAATAATCGCTATTATAGAATTCGCAATTGTGCGAGGAATTGTATTTAAGGAATCTCTATTTGAGATTCCTTAAATGCAATTCATTAACAAATTTTGAATTGCGAATTCGCAATATTTGGCCGCTATTTACCACGAAGTCTGACTTCGTGGTAAATAGCGAAAAAATTTAAAAAAGCACTTTAGTGCATTTTTCTCAGTTGCATGTTACACACACACATGTCCTTTGGACATGTGTGTGCGCATGTGTGTGCGCAACACCTGTGTAAATTTTCATTTCAGGCGTGCTACAGGGTGTCCTTTGGACACCCCTGGCACCCTTGAAATCGCATCCTTATTTGCGATTAGCAAATTGCTAATCGCAAATAAGGAATAACTCCCCATTCATTCCTAAGGGCCTGTAGGCCCATAGGAATGAATGGGAAGTTATTCCTTATTTGCGATTAGCAATTTGCTAATCGCAAATAAGGAAGATGTAGGAATCGCAATATTTTTTGCAATTCCTACATGATTCCCGTTTTGCAAGTCCTTAATAGCGATTCCTTATGAATCGCTATTACAGACTCGCAAAACGGGACTTTGATGAATCTAGCTGTATGCACTATTAAGGATTTGGTTTCGTAAGATAATCTCACTTTAACATGCATTTCCTTACATTGAAAAACTCATAGTTCTGAATTATGATTTCCATGGCAAATCCTTAAAACAATTTCACTTTATCGTGAAAATAAAACAGTATATGCCAAAGTATGCATTTTAAGCCAATTAAAACCTAAGCATTTGTAAGAGATTGTTAGTGTGCAAACTAAGGGGTCTATTACAATGTTGGGTTGATCGCCACTGACCGCATGGCGGTGGCGGTCCACCCAACATAATCTCCCGCCCGCCTCCCATTTACCCCCTGCCATATTATGATGGCAGGGGGTACCGTGCTGGACGGGAAGACCGTCCGCCGCTTTTCCGCCTGGTCACACATTCGACCGGGCAGAAAAGGGTTGAATATGGTGGTGTGTCTGCTAGACACCGCCATCCATATTACAATGGCTGTGGGAACCAGCCTTTCTGTGACGGTGTTGCGGGCCCCAAGGATGTTGGGAGGGTGAGGGGCACATGGAGGGTACCTATGGTACCCCCCAGCATTTACATACACGACGTGGCAGGCACCGCGCAGTGCCTGCCACGTTGTGCATGCAAATGCACAGATGCCTTTTTTGCAATGCGGTGGGTGCTGCTGACAGCACCGCCCGCCGCAATGCAAAAAATGCTGGATGCGCCTGCCAGTGTGGCGGGCACATCCTAATTGTACATGCGGGGGGACCGCCCCCACATATTGGGCGGTCCCATCTCCCGGTGCGATGGTGGCAGACTCACTCCGCCCGCCATCGTAAAAGACCCCTAAGGCAGCAAAATTAAGTGCTGCAAAAGTTTATGCACACATATAGAGCCTGGGGTACAGCGGAGTTCCTTTTGCAATTTCAAAAGAGTGAATAATACAGATCTGCTATTAATGAATCATAAAACACCATGCACTATTGCCCAGACGTACTAAGACATTTTGAGATTAGAAAAGTCACGCTGGTGATACAAGCAGGGAAAGTGGAGTTGTCAGTCGTGACCAGCCTGAAGAAACAAAAGAAGCAAGCCATAATATTGGTAGTTTTGCCGGTATTACTATAACTACTACTACCCTACCACACTGTGAGCTTTAGCGCATTAGTGATTTCCACACCTCCTACACCAGGTAAGAGTAGAAGAATACTCAACGTAGCAGAAGATCTACACAAGTGGTTCTTGGCACACCTGCTCCAGCTGATTTTCTAAATGTGGAAAAGAAGAAGCCACGGGTGCAGTAAGGCCCTACATGAAACTAGCCGCTAGTTTGATGGCTTAAAATGCATCATGTATGAAACTATTGCAGCAATAGCTCAAAGCATATATAAATGTTCACAGGCCATGAGCAGTTTCCCTCATTCTCTAAATGAGGGGTTAATTCAGACAAGAGCAGCAGCATTCTAAACAGCAACAACAAGCTTTATGTAGATCTCTAGATCTCCTTGCAAATTCACCACATATTCTGTGCTGACATTTAGCCAACTTTCAGGATGAGGTCAAAACAAAGTGGTGATTTAACAAGTAGTCCTACCCAAATAAAAAAGGTCCCTGGAGTAAACATATACAGCTGATGCCAGTATGGAAAGATCAATACAATCAGCTGAAAGTGAGGAGGTGGCTAGTATGTGCAACACATCAGTGCCCGGGGCACCATTGCAAGGCCAAGAAGGGGCATGATTTGGGCTGTGGTCTTCAAATAAACACATCAGACCACTAGCAAAGTAAACAAAAAGTAATTTTAGTACGAAGTTATGATATGCTTTTTTCATTTAGTTGCAGTTATGTTTGCAAAGTAAAAATATCATTACAAATAACCGTTCATTACTAGGGTCTTTTCTTCCAGTTCTTCATCTGCGAATGAATAAAATGTGTGCTAATAAATTATAGTAAAATACTCTGCCTATTTATTTTACCAATGTTTGATTAACACTTCCCTTAGAAATAGTAATTTGTTATGCTAGTTTGGCTTGCACTGCCCTCTGCAATTATAGTTGTTTCTTGCACCTTAGGGGGCCCCCCTGCAAATCTCACAGAGGGGGCCCCCCACCTCCTGGACCCAGTCAGTAGCTTTAAGGACAGAGACCTCACCGCCTGTGCACAGTCCAGGAGGGGGCGCCCTGGAGCCCTCACACCATGGGTGCTGCGGGGGCTATTGTTACACCAATAGCTCCTCACTAAGGATTTAACAGCCGGATTCATGTACGGGCCGTTTTGCGTGGCCCTAATAGCGAATCATAGCGACTCGCTATTGAGGACACGCAAAACGGTATTCATGTAGGAATTGCTAAATAAATAGCGATTCCTACATGTTCTCTATTTGCGAGTAGAAAATTGCTACTCGCAAAAAAAGGAATAACTCCCCATTCATTCCTATGGGCCAAAAGGCCCATAGGAATGAATGGGGAGTATCCCTTATTTGCGAGTAGCAATTTACTACTCGCAAATAAGATAGCAATTTTAAGGGTGCCAGGGGTGTCCAAAGGACACCCTGTAGCACCCCTAAAATGCACATTTGAACAGGTGTTGCGCACACACATGTCCAAAGGACATGTGTGTGTGCAACATGCAACTTAGAAAAATGCTTTTAAAAGCATTTTCTACGTTTTTGCTATTTACCGAGAGGTCTGACCTCTCGGTAAATAGCGGCCCAAATTTGCAAAATCGCAATTTTTGAAAGTGTCATGAATAGCATTTAAGGAATCTCTAATAGAGATTCCTTAAATGCTAATTCTCGCATATTAGCTAATTCTTCATTAGCGATTTTTGCATTTGGGATTGTGAATCCCAAATGCCAAAATTGCACTCGCAAAAGGCAAGATTCTGAGAATCTTGCCCTTTGCGAGTGCAATTTAGCTTCATGAATCAGGCTGTAAGTGGCTTGTGGGAAAGGTGATGGTGTTACCATGTATTACATGGAATAAAATACTTGCTGCCATAGATGATAATGATATTGTAAGTCACCTTCGGCCTAATTCCGCTGTATCATGGGTACACACAAACTTTCTGTCAGGGCCAAATGTACAGTGTGGTTTGTGGTTGAGGGCCGCACCAGTAGGAGTGGAATCAGTGGGGGGCGGGGTCATTGGGGAGTGGGGCTAGAGTATAAAAAATCAAACCCATTTAAAAACATTAGACAATGCTGTATTTCAAAAGCAGATGTAACTACAAAGATCACTTTTTGATAATACATTTTTATTAGCAGACAATAGCAATCTCAAGAGGCATTGCATAGCTTCATGCACACTTTGAACTCGATTCCATCACAGTCTCTCTCTCTGTCTCTCTCCTAGTCAGTCAGTCAGTCCCTCTCTCTCTCTCTCAGTCAGTGAGTCTCTCTTTCTGTCAGTCATTCAGTCTCTTTCCCTCTCTAGCTCAGTCAGTCTCTCACTCTCTCTCTCTCTCAGTCAGTCTCTCTCTCTCTGTTACTCAGTCTCTCTCAGTCAGTCAGTCTCTCTCTGTCAGTCTCTCTGTCAGTCAATCAGTCTCTCTCTGTCAGTCTCTCTCTGTCAGTCTCTCTGTCAGTCAGTCAGTCTCTCTCTGTCAGTCTCTCTCTCTCTGTCACTCCCTCTCTCAGCCAGTCTCTCTCTGTCAGTCAGTCTCTCTCTCTGTCAGTCTCTCTCTTTCAGTCTTTCTCAGTCAGTCTCTCTCTCTCTCAGTCAGTCTCTCTCTGTCAGTCTCTCTCTCAGTCAGTCAGTCTCTCTCTGTCAGTCTCTCTGTCAGTCAGTCAGTCTCTCTCTGTCAGTCTCTCTCTCTCTGTCCCTCCCTCTCTCAGTCAGTCTCTCTCTGTCAGTCATTCTCTCTCTCTGTCAGTCTCTCTCTTTCAGTCTTTCTCAGTCAGTCTCTCTCTCTCTCTCAGTCAGTCTCTCTGTCAGTCTCTCTCTCTGTGTCAGTCAGTCTCTCTCTCTGTCAGTCTCTCTCTCTCTCTCTCTCTGTGTCTCTCTGTCAGTCAGTCAGTCAGTCTTTCTCTCTCTCAGTCAGTCTCTCTCTCTATCTCTCTCAGTCAGTCTCTCTCCCAGTCAGTCTGTCTATGTCAGTCTCTCTCTCTCTATCAGTCTCTCTCTGTCAGTCTCTGACTCTGTCAGTCAGTCTCTCTCTGTCATGTTTAGTCTCTCTCTCTCTCTCTCTCTCTCTGTCAGTCAGTCAGTCTCTCTCTCTCTCTGTCAGTCAGCCAGTCTCTCTCTCTCTCTCTCTTTCTCTCTCTCTCTCTCTCTCTGTTAGTCAGTCTCTCTCAGTCATTCAGTCTCTCTGTCAGTCTCTTGCTCTCTGAGTCAGTCAGTCTCTCTCTGTCAGTCTCTCTCTCTCTCTGTCACTCAGTTTCTCTTAGTCAGTCAGTCTCGCTCTGTCAGTCTCTCTCTCTCATTCAGTCAGTCTCTCTCTGCCAGTCTCTCTCTATATCAGCCTCTTTCTGTCAGACTCTCTCTGTCAGTCTCTCTCTCTCTGTCAGTCAGTCTCTCTCTGTCTGTCTCTCTCTCTCCGGCAGTCAGTCTCTCTCTGTCAGTCTTAGTCTCTCTCTCTGTCAGCCAGTCCTCTTAGTCAGTCTCTCTCTTTCTCTGTCAGTCAGTCTCTCTCTTGCAGTCAGTCTCTCTCTTGCAGTCAGTCTCTCTGTCAGTCTCTCTCTCTGTCAGTCTATCCCTGTCAGTCTCAGTCTCTCTCTCTCTCTGTCAGTCAGTCTCTCTCTGGCAGTCTTAGTCTCTCTCGCTCTGTCAGTCAGTCAGTCTCTCTCTCTCTCTCTCTCTCTCAGTCAGTCAATCTCTCTCTGTCAGTCTCTCTCTCTCTCTGTCCGTCAGTCTCTCTCTCTCTCAGTCAGCCTCTCTATCAGTCTCCCTCTCTGTCAGTCTCTCTCTGTCAGTCTCTCTCGCTGTCAGTCAGTCTCTCTCTGTTAGTCTTTGTCTCTCTCTCTGTCAGTCAGTCAGCCAGTCTCTGCCAGTCTCTCTCTCTCAGTAAGTCTCTCTCAGTCAGTCTCTCTATGTCAGTCTCTCTCGCTCTGTCAGTCGGTCTCTGTCAGTCTCTCTCTCTCTCTCTCTATCAGTCTCTCTCTGAGTCAGTCAGTCTCTCTCTGTCAGTCAGTCTCTCTCTCTCTGTCAGTCAGTCAGTCTCTCTCCCGTCAATCAGTCTCTCTCTCTGTCAGTCAGTCTCTGTCAGTCTCTCTCTCTCTCCGTCAGTCAATTTCTCTCTCCCTGTCAGTCAGGCAGTCTCTCTCTGTCAGTCAGTCTCTCTCCCGGTCATTCAGTCTCTCCCTCTCTCTCTCTCTCTCTGTCAGTCAGTCAGTCTCTCTCTGTCAGTCTTAGTCTCTCTCTCTCTGTCAGTCAGTCTCTGTCAGTCTCTCTCTGTCAGTCTCTCTCTCTCCATCAGGCAGTCTCTCTCCTGGTCGGTCAGTATCTCTCTGTCAGACAGTCTCTCTCCTGGTCATTCAGTCTCTCCCGGCCAGTCAGTCTCTCTCTCTGTCAGTCTCTCTCTCTGTCAGTCTCTCTCTCTGTCAGTCAGTCAGTCTCTTTCTCTGTCAGTCTCTCTCTCTGTCAGTCTCTCTCTCTGTCAGTCAGTCAGTCTCTTTCTCTGTCAGTCTCTCTGTCAGTCAGTCTCTGTCAGTCTCTCTCCGTCAGTCTCTCTCTCTCTGTCAGTCTCTCTCTATGTCAGTCAGTCTCTGTCAGTCTCTCTCTCTCTCTCTCTGTCAGTCAATCTCTCTCCTGGTCAGTCAGTCTCTCTCTGTCAGTCAGTCTCTCTCCCGGTCATTCAGTCTCTCCCGGTCAGTCAGTCTCTCCCGGTCAGTCAGCCTCTCTCTCTGTCAGCCTCTTTCTCTGTCAGCCTCTCTCTCTGTCAGTCTCTCTCTCAGCCAGTCTCTCTCTCAGCCAGTCAGTCTCTCTCTCTCTCAGTCAGTTAGTGTCTCTCGCTCTGTGTCAGTCAATCTCTCTGTCAGTTAGCCTCTCTCTGCCAGTCTCTCTCTGTCAGCCAGTCTCTCTCCCTCTCAATCAGTCAGTCTCTCTGTCAGTCAAGTCTCTGGCTTTCTCTCTCTCTCTGCCAGTCTCTCTCTCTCTCTCTCTGTCTGTCAGTCAGTCTCTCTCTTAGTCTCTCTCTACCTCAGTCAGTCAGTCTCTCTGTCAGTCAATCAGTCTCTCTATCAGTCAGTCAGTCTCTCTCAGCCAGTCAGTCTCTCTCGCCCAGCCAGTCAGTCACTCTGTCAGTCTCTCTCAGTCAGTCTCTTTCTATCAGCCAGTCTCTCTCTTTGTCAGTCAGTCTCGCTCTGTCAGTCAGTCTCTCTCTCTGTGTCTGGCAGTCTCTCTATCTGTCAGTTAGTCTCTCTGGGTCCAATTCACAGAACTAACTTAAAACTCAATCCTAAACTTAATACTATTTTGGTATTCACAGAATGCACTTACTACTTTTGGCATTCACAGAATGCACTACTAATTTTGGTATTCACAGAATGAACTTACTACTTTTGGTATTCACAGAAGTTAGGATTTTGTCTTAAGTTTGTCTTACTGCCATACTTAGGACCAAGCGGTAAGCCCTTTCTCATGGCTCTGTTGTGCAGTATAGCACAGGTAGCAATAATATTTCAGCTTGTTTCTGGTGTGTAATCCAATGCTTCTGCACTTGCAAGAAAAGCTTCCCTTAAAAATGTAAAAATTGCTCTCTATTTCTGATCTAGGTCACTTATGTGCGTTGTTGTATCTGTTATCTAGATGTAAAAAAAAGGCTCAGTAGAGTTATGGGACAAATTATTTAGATGATTTTAAGGTTAAAATTTCCCTTAAATGTATCAAGAAGAATACCATCACCAAATTCTCCTCCCACCAGGCGCAGCTGCCACAGGTAACAGCAGTATGGTGCTGGGGCAGGATATAGTGGGCAGATGACGGGATAGGGAAAGTAAAATAAATAAACCACTTGTCTTGCACTCGATACGTGTTTTTAAATTTTTTTTATTTTACTTTCCCTAACCCGTCGTCTATCCTCTTCTCCCAACCACCACCCGCCCCTTCCCCGCCTCACCACTATTACCAGTGCCGGCCGCACTTGCCTCTTACCAGTTGATTCAAAAGAGCTGAATGGCAAAACTGAGTCATGTGTACTCCCTGGATAGTTTGCTACTAAATATATACTCTCATGTATGAGAAATGATGGCAGTGGTTTTAGAGAAAAGCCAGCACCGCTGTTAGTTTACAATTGTACAGCGCGAAATGCCCCCTAGTGTGCTCAATGTCAAACACTGCGCCCTCCACAGTGCCACTCAGTAAATAGAGGAAACCTTGTACACATTGACCAATTATCATTTTTGTAAAGTCAAAAGGCGATCCCTGGACAAGATAATATGAGTGAATTCTATACCCCTAACTAGCAGTGTATATTCCAAAGTAATATAAGGACCACTGATCACAGATTAATTTGTAACGTTCACAGTTTTTTTATTAAAAAACAAAATATATTAAAATTTCAGTATGACGTCATTTATACTGAAAACATAAAATGTAGAACAGTTTTATACACCAACACAACACAATATGCAGTAAAATTTAAAAACAAACGGACATCATCATGTTACACTATACAGCACTCTAACACAATTATTTTGGACAAATACACATTTTCTAAATTAGCAACACATTTTCATCCTCATATTATCTTGTCCAGGGATCGCCTTTTGACTTTACATTGTCTACAGTACCCTGTTCCCTGGAACTTGTGGGGTCTTCTCTCAATTTATTGACACAATTATCATTTTTAACAGAGCACTGCACAAAAAAACAATCTTAGCTGACTATCCTCACTCAGTAATGTATTTGATATCAGCGTAACACAATGAAAAATGACATTGGGTATACAGTAATCTTGGTCTCAAAAGTTTTGACACGTCTCAAGAGTGTTGACACGTCGGTATGACAAGCAAACAGCCGACATGGGTTTCGTCGATAGACGACTTCCTCAAGGCTTGAAATCGTTATAGTAGACAAATCTGAGCTTTATTATATGGTTTCGAGTCTACTATAACGATTTTCCGGCTCACTTATCCTAAAACAAATGATTTTAATACCTTATTCTGACTAATGAATTCTATCGGAATTACCACGCGCCCATGGTTATCTTCATATTAGAGAAGAACAGGGCTGTTCTTTCGTTGAATTACAATTATCGCTACAAGCCTTGAGGCATCATTACTGCAGAGCTACAGGACAGGTCAGGGAGGGGGTTTCTGGAGCTGAGAGGCCTTGGAAGGGATGGGACCTTGAGCCTCAGGGACAGGCATAGAGAGGAGCCACAGGACAGCTCGGGGAGGGGGTTACTGGAGCTAAGAGGCCTTGGAAGAGATGGAACCACGAGCCTCAGGGACAGGCATAGAGAGGAGCTACAGGACAGCTCGGGGAGGGGGTTACTAGAGCTGAGAGGCCTTGGAAGGGATGGGACCGTGAGCCTCAGTGACAGGCATAGAGAGGAGATACAGGACAGCTCGGGGAGGGGGTTACTAGAGCTGAGAGGCCTTGGAAGGGATGGGACCGTGAGCCTCAGGGACAGGCATAGAGAGAGCTCCTGGACAGCTGGACCCTCGGGAAGAGGTCTCAGGTGAGAGTGTGGGAGGAGGTTACAGGAGCTGAGAGGCCTTTGAAGGGATGGGTCTGTGAGCCTCAGTGACAGGCATAGGGAGAGCTCCTGGACAGCTCGGGGAGGGGGTTACTAGAGCTGAGAGGCCTTGGAAGGATGGGACCGTGAGCCTCAGGGACAGGCATAGAGAGGAGCTACAGGACAGCTCCGGGAGGGGGTTACTAGAGCTGAGAGGCCTTGGAAGGGATGGAACCGTGAGCCTCAGGGACAGGCATAGAGAGAGCTCCTGGACAGCTGGACCCTCAGGAAGAGGTCTCAGGTGAGAGTGTGGGAGGAGGTTACTGGAGCTGAGAGGCCTTGGAAGGGATCGGACTGTGAGCCTCAGGGACAGGCATAGAGAGGAGCCACAGGACAGCTCAAGGAGGGGGTTACTGGAGCTGAGAGGCCTTGGAAGGGATGGGACAGTGAGCCTCAGGGACAGGCATAGAGAGAGCTCCTGGACAGCTGGACCCTCAGGAAGAGGTCTCAGGTGAGAGTGTGGGAGGAGGTTACAGGAACTGAGAGGCCTTGGAAGGGATGGGACCTTGAGCCTCAGGGACAGGCATAGAGAGGAGCCACAGGACAGCTCGGGGAGCGGGATACTGGAGCTAAGAGGCCTTGGAAGGGATGGAACCGCGAGCCTCAGGGACAGGCATAGAGAGAGCTCCTGGACAGCTGGACCCTTGGGAAGAGGTCTCAGGTGAGAGTGTGGGAGGGGGTTACTGGAGCTGAGAGGCCTTGGAAGGGATGGGCCCGTGAGCCTCAGGGACAGGCATAGAGAGGAGCTACAGGACAGCTCGGGGAGGGGGTTACTAGAGCTGAGAGGCCTTGGAAGGGATGGAACCGCGAGCCTCAGGGACAGGCATAGAGAGGAGCTACAGGACAGCTCCGGGAGGGGGTTACTGGAGCTGAGAGGCCTTGGAAGGGATGGGACCGTGAGCCTCAGTGACAGGCATAGAGAGGAGCCACAGGACAGCTCGGGGAGGGGGTTACAGGAGCTGAGAGGCCTTGGAAGGGATGGAACTGTGAGCCTCAGGGACAGGCATAGAGAGAGCTCCTGTACAGCTAGACCCTCAGGAAGAGGTCTCAGGTGAGAGTGTGGGAGGGGGTTACTGGAGCTGACAGGCCTTGGAAGGGATGGGCCCGTGAGCCTCAGGGACAGGCATAGAGAGGAGCCACAGGAAAGCTCGGGGAGGGGGTTACCGGAGTTAAGAGGCCTTGGAAGGGATGGAACTGTGAGCCTCAGGGACAGGCATAGAGAGAGCTCCTGGACAGCTGGGCCCTTGGGAAGAGGTCTCAGGTGAGAGTGTGGGAGGGGGTTACTGGAGCTGACAGGCCTTGGAGGGGATCATTGTGCCTAGTGGGGAAGGGCTCTTTATGCGAAGGTATCAGCACACTCGACGTAGTTGTTTTCACTGCTCGAATTGTATTTTAGAAATCCGAGGTGAATGAGAGCCACGGCACGCAGTGTGATGTGGGGGCCAGTGTGGTAAGGACATGGATGCGTGCCATACCATTGTTCTTTGTTTTCATCCTTTTCCAAGGGACTCAGATACCGACCACTAGAAGCAGTAGATTCATGGATGGAAACCCAGGCATATTATTTTAAACACATTTGATCTCTGCCATTAGCTTTTGTGATTACACGCTGTAAGACCCACCCAGTCTTACTAGCCTTGGGCTCCCCTGCGGATCTTGAAGCGAGCATTGCAGCCTCCGGCGGGTTTTAGGACCGAAAGTGACAAGGGCGATAAATACACTGACTCCTGCATGTGAGTCTCAGCTGAGGCTGTACTGGCGGCTTCTTTTTCTGTGCGCTCGCCCCTGTCAAAGCGGCACTTGGAAATCTAAACATGCTAATCTCTGCTACTGAAACGTGTAAACATTTTAACGAAACGCGGGGCATATTATCAAGAAAGTGGCGAAGAGAGGCGTTAGGTTTGACAACTTATCGCCAGTGCAGGCACCCTTGCACCAGAGTGCAAGGGTGTCTGTGAGCAGGGAGGTTTGTTTATGTTGAGGAAGGAGTTCCTTCCTGCACATAAACAAACCTTAAATGCCATTTTGTAACTTACATGTGTGCTGCTTTATGCAGCACACATGTCAGTTACAAATTGGCATTTTTAAAAAGAGGTTTGTTTATGTACAGGAAGGGACACCTTCTGTACATAAAGAAACCTTGGTGTTTTGCTTTTTCCATGTGTGATGCACAAGGCAGCACACATGAAAAAAGCAAAAACGAGGAGAAATGAAGCATTTCTCCTCGTTTCGCCACCTTAACACCAGGATTTTTCTGGTCTTAAATTTGGCGCTGCCACCTATTATCGCCAAGCTTGATAATAGGTGGCAGCGTCGAAGTGAATGGGTGTTGCGGTGGAACTCCCACCGCAACACCCACTGCACGCCTCCTTTCACGATGAGTTTATCGTGAAAGGGGCCCTATTACCAAGGCAGCGTTAAGTCAATTAACGTGGCTTTAAGCCACGTTAATTGACTTAACGCTGCCTTGATAATAGGGCGAAGCAGATATCGCTGCGTTATCGGCAGAAAAGTGCTGATAACGCGGCGATAAGGGGCTTGATAATATGCCCCGGCGTCTTTATAAAAGGAAGCACCGATGCCCTCTACCAGCTGGGGGAAGGCATTTGCTGAGCGAGCCGTAGCTGCAGCGACTTGTGATAAGGTGTCAAAGGTTCTTCATTTCAGTGCGTCATTCACAAGAGTGAAAGCCAAATTAGTTACACTCAGCAGGTGAAGAAAAAATGCAGTGATACCTGAAATTCACTGGTAGAGAAACCCCCATAACAGACAAGCAGAGACAGAGAACGCACGGACTGCAGGAGGGGGCTATGGGGAGAAGGCAGACGGAGGAAGAAAATAGTTACGTGCAACATTCAAGTACAGGGACCCATAGCTGGGGAAGGATACAAATGACGACATGCTCGTCATGAGGAAAGAGTAACAAGCCGTAAACCAATCGGAAGGCAGCATTTAGGGGCTATGTCTATGAAAAGATGGGCCGGCGAACGGAAGAAGCTTGCACAAAGCTTTGAAATTATAGGGTCGCTCACCGATTCCCTATATTACACACGGTATATTACTTATTTTTCAGTATACCCGTTTTTGCGCTTTTATTGTACCCCAGAACAAGATCTTAGCATTTGCGAAGACCTTCCAAAAATTCCAATTCTTTGAGTTCAGCCACCACACTAAGTGCGACTGATACCAAGGAATGAGGTGACGCACCAGCGGCGTAAAAGTGACGCATAGCCTCATAAATGAGGCCCAAGGTCTTTAAGAATCTTAAAGATACATTTAGCTGGATTAGAGCTAAGTTTGAATTCGCTAGCATAATATGCAGCACGAGCTTGACAGATGGCATTATGATACTGCTTGATGGTGGCCAAATAGCATCGTTTTTCATCGGGGTCATAGTCCCTTCTCCACTTCCGTTCAGCTTTCTTACACGTTTTCTTTAAAGCAGTCAAGGAGTCGCTGTACCACGGACTAGTAGCAGAGGAGCGACCCTTCCACCATTTGGCAGGAATCAAAGAGTCAAGGCCAAATCTTATCCAATCACAGAACGAGCCAGTCAAAATCTGCATCAGACAAAGGTCCCAGAGGATGACAAGTGAGGAAGTCACGAAACTCCTCAAGCCTCAATTTACGCCAAGGGGGTTTAAAGACCGATTTTACAGTATCGATGTTACAGGGCTCAGCTAGGGGAACAGACATGACAACCAAAGCATGGTCGGTCCAGCCCATAGGTACGGGTGTATCTACCTTAGAAGATTGAATATTAGAGAAAATTGGATCCAATAAGTGACCTGCAACGTGAGTCGCGCCTGTTACCAAATGGATCAAGTGAAAAGCCGCCAGATCTGCAATACAACTGCCAATTTCGCTGTCATGGATAGAATGAAGATGTAAATTAAGATTGCCAAAAATACTGAAGTTAGCCGGGCCCACGACAAGCGAACTTACAGTGTCTAGAAACGCATTTTTAAATTTGGCGGTTGGAGCGGGAGGGCGATAAACCAAAAGTCCAGAAAAGGTGGAATGGGGGCTGACAGAAATGCTTAAACGGGCAGACTCACAGCCTGCAATGAGTACCTTAGAAAACACACAGGAATAGTAGGTTTTAAAGATAGCTGCAATGCCTCCTCCTCTGGATTCCCTGTTGACAGTACAAATAGAGGGCCCGATTCACAGAATGAACTTAAGACTCAATCCTAAATTTACTACTATTTTGGTATTCACAGAATGAACTTACTACTTTTGGTATTCACAGAAGTTAGGATTTTGTCTTAAGTTTGTCTTAAGACAGACTTAAGACAGACTTAAGACAAAATCCTAACTTCTATGAATACCAAAAGTAGTAAGTTCATTCTGTGAATACCAAAATAGTAGTAAGTATAGGATTGAGTCTTAAGTTCATTCTGTGAATCGGGCCCTCCGTATCCAGTGGGTAGGGCTAAATTTGTCTCCCCTTACATGTCTTCACTAAGCCACGTTTCTCACAGGAAGAACACATCAGGAGCATAGGGACTGCACCGGAAGTATCGCAAGATCTGCCTGGTCTGTAATTTCTTCCTGAATGAATGGCGTTTCTGAAGTGAAGCAGTGAGTGTTGAGTTATTTGTGCTAAGCTGCTACCGGTCAGACTTCATCCTGTATATTGATTTACCGGTCGGTACAAAAATAAGCAATATCACTTAAGGGGCATAGGGGCATATTCACAAGACCATAACGCCACTGTAGCGTACATTTTTGGACGTTACAGCTGTTTTTTTTATTTTTAATCGCCATATTTACAAAGCACCGTTAATTGCAGTTAGCGGCACTGTTCCAGCGTAAACATTAATTTTCAAGATCGCCACTTCTGATAGAGGGACTTAACAAAAAATGAGATGCGAGGTAGGTGTTCTCGTGCAAAAACTGCAGCCAAACCCACTTCACATTATTTACAATGAAATTTCCGTCCGGCGATAACCCTCCAAAACTGCAGCTAGGTCCAGTTAGAGGCAGTTTTTTAAGACCAGAAAAGAGCTGGTCTTAAAATTGGTGCAAACACTTGGGGCCTCATTTCAGAGGTTTTGGTGCGTGATAGCGCTGCAAGGAATGTTGCTGCGCAGCCCAGCGACAAAAAAAAAGGGCAGGAATGTGCCCTATCAATAAGATAGGATGCATTCCTGGTCCTCATTCTTGAAAAGCGTTGCATCGCTGCGACAAAACAGCGTTGCAACACTTTTCACTGTGCTCTTCTTGCGACACCATGGATGCGGCGTATTCACTGCACAACGCACCATGTTGCAATTAATTACATATACGTCTGGAATCCTGACATATCTGTTAGCGCTAAAGTCACGCATTGTTGCAGTTGTGTCTCAAGCATGATGCAACTCTAGGAATGCATGACACCAGCCTATCCTTATGGCACTGCATCAACCTTACGCCTGCCATTGAGCAAGGGTAAGGTTCTGACGCAGTGGCGTCCTAGAATTGTCACAGTGAGATCTGATGGATTTCACTGCACCAGTCCAACAAGGCTTTGTTGTGTGGGAATGCCCACCCTGCATACATCACACGTGACACAGGTATAATGTGGCACAGGGCTTTACAAGGCCACGCATATGCCTAGATGCTTCACTTTGTAAGTACGGCGCAATGTGTTACAAGATTCACGCTGAAAGTACGTCAAGAAAATGATGCAACGTCAGGGTTAAACTGCCAGAAGGGGCTCATGCCCCCTTGTCTTTTTCCCCTACATTGGCGTACAATGGCTGCCAGGCGCCAACACAGACACCCTTGCCCATGGTGCAAGGGTGACTGTGTTGCTGGGTTCATTGATGATGTGGCTCCATCTCTTCTCGAGACGTCTGCAGGTGCATCTTGACTACTGGAGGGAGGGAATGAACCAGTTGGCCTTCTTGGAGTGTTGTTTGCCTGGATGTTCTTGAGTTTGCCAGGGTGTCGGCGCAGTTAGAGATCCATCGGTGGAGGTTGTGCGCTGTAGTGTTGGTGTCTGTAAGCTTTGGCGGATTGGTGATGCTGAGGGAATTGATAAGAACTTCTTCTGTGGCCTTGATCCAGCTGCAACGGGTCGGGAGCAATGATGGCGATGGTGTATGGTGTGCATGGTGAAGGTGTGATGTATACAATGATGGATGGTCCAGGAGAGTTTGGTGGTGTGGCTGTAGTTGAATGTTCCCACTGGCAGAGAAGACCGGGTCGACATGTGTCTGGATATGTCGGTTGGTGCGATGACTATCTGCTTGAGTCTGATGTTGCGAGGATCTCCAGGAGGGTGGTGGTATTCTAGTCACTTGGGTTGTCCAAGTGGAAGTTGAGGTCTCCGAGCGGGATGTAGTCGATGGATGCGAGAGCCTGGGGTTCAATTACGTCTACAATAGCATCTGTTAATAGGGAGTCATGTAGATGAGGGTGCCTGCTGAGGGTGGTGTTGGGCTTGTTCCGGATCTGAAAGTGGAGGTGTTCCATGGTCGCCGCTGGGTCAATAGAATGCATGGTCAGTCAGAGTGTTCTTTGAAAGACAATGGCAATGCCTCCTCCTGGGTTGTCGAGGTGGTCCTTGTGGATGATGTTGTAGCCGTCGGGGTTGACGATGGCGATGTCAGCTCTGGAGCAGAATTTGGTCCAGGTTTACGTGAAGAAGGCGATGTCTAAAGATTTGAAGTTGAGAAGGTCCCAGATTTCTGTGGCATGTTTGTGGAGGGTGTAAGGTGGGCGTAGTTGGCGGAGTACCACCGCACGGAATTCTGAATTCCATTCCGACTCACCACAATTTATAAAACAGAAACCTCACAAATAACTCTAACATTACATACTAAAATGCATATAATCATCCTACAGCTGGGAGACAAGAAATGTGGAAAAGGACACTGAAGGGGACGGGGTGCGGGGATTGCAGCATCAACAAGGGAGAGGACAGGGGAAAAGGAACTGTATAAAAGCACATAAGACAAACCCAAACAAAGCAAAGAAAAAAGAAAAAAAAGACAAAGGCAAAGATAGAAAGCAAGGGAGAAGAGCAGAAAGAGAGACAGGAACAGCAGAAAAGAGGGACAGGATGGCAGTCAAGCAGCAGAGCAGTGACGCTCCACCACTGGACCAGCAATGATGAGGCGCAGGCAGGAGCATGCGGGTGAAGGAGGGCCTCCAACACCTGACCTTTGGGTCAGAGGATCCAGCAGCAGCAGATAGCAGATGGGGACAGCAGCAGCAGCTACCAGACGGCGCTGCGCTGTGGTAAGAGTACGTCCACTAAGGGATAGTCCCCAAGACACCCAAAAGCTCACTACCAGGGGGCGATGAAAGGCAGCACCACCTGATTACCTCTTTCGGTCTAACAGTGGCGATCAGATTCCGTGTTCCCCAGTTACCTAGCAAGAAACGGTGGATCAAGTTGCATACCCAAGGGTCTGGGCCCGAACCGGCCCTTGTGACGCTGGCACCCACTGCCAACAATGGCCGATCTCAGCAACTTGAGCCAGTTAGTAGAGTCCCCCACCAGTCTTGTGCGGTGTCCTTAACAATGCGCATCCTCCGCAGCGCAGGGATTGCTCAGGGCACAGTGTGCACCCCCCCACAGGTGCTAGGCCTGGGCCCGACAAGACCCCCGGGCCTCCTCCGCTCCCTGTCCCACCTTCTCTTCACCTGAATATTGACATCAGGGCTCAATCTACCACGTTCTCTCTGAATCTGTGACTCAGCCAGCAGGAGCCTCAGCCAGGAGGAATTTCACAAGCTTGGGTACAGCAGTTGCTGCCAAGTCTGCTGGGGAACCTCCCAACGAAGGTACTGTAACAGGGCACCCTTAGGCATGAAGTTGCAGCGCTCCCCCACAAAGATCTGCCAGATCTCAGGGGCGTCACCCTCCACGGCATCCGGGCAGCAGCACATCCTCCAGCCTGTGGTACAGAGAAATATGGCCCACCATTGGCAATCTCCTGCATACACTCCAGTGTAGTGGTGGCATGTGTAATGCAAAGCAGACCTTCCTACAGCCGTGCGCAGGAGCACCTCTACCGATCACAGCTCCAAGGGGCTCCAGGCAGTCTTCTCACACAGGTCAGCAACGTGCCTCCATGCAACATGTCAGTTTTTACGACCAGGTAAGGGCGATCTCCGATGCCTCAATATCCGGCCCAAAGGCTTGGTCCCGACACGGCCCGCCTCCACCATCAAGCCGCAGCAACTCCACAGCACCTCCCCCTCCAACGCCGGGTCTCAGACGCTGGCCCAGCTTCAAGGCTTCGGCTGCCATGGAGTCGCTACGGAAGTGCAGTGAAAAGTGATGCATTGTCCATGATTTTTCATTTCCTCTTCCCCTGGGACTCTGGCTGGTCATCCAGGCCGTTGGGGGGGTTGCTTACTTGTACTGAACTTGGCCCTTGCTGCTCCATTCTGCATTCCAATATTTTTAATTTATTTTTATTAATGGTGGTGGACTTATAGGCTATTTTTGCTTCTAGAGGCAGAAAAGTGACGGGCTGACTAACGTGAGTTTTTTTTGTCCCTAATGGCCTTTTGTTACTTTTCTCTCACTAGCGGCAACATTTTAAACGCCTTGACACTAGTGTTAGAGGCAGTTTTCACCACAGCTAGCGAGTACTATCGCCATGTAGCGACGTATTGTAAATACTCTGGTACCAACGCGATAGTTTTCAGCGATACGCAGTGGTAAGAACATTGCCGCTAACACTACTTAGCGGCAGCTCTTGTAAATATACCCCATATTTACAATAAAGTGTCAAAGCGTTTTGTTAAGCCAAGAAGGCTAATGACACGCTTTGCCAACATAGGGTTGCACCATATTTACAAGAATATGGTGGATCCCTGCGTTACCCCCTGCGCTGCTGATAAATTGAAGTTGCCTAGCACCAACGCAGGCACCTCGCACCACAGTACAAGGGTGCCTGTGTAAAGGGGAAGATTGTTAGTGTGCAGAAATGTACCCCTTCCTGCACATAAACAATCTTTAAATGCTGTTTTGTACGTTTTTATGTGTACCGCTTAATGCAGCACACATTGAAGTTTGCAAAACAGCATTTTTTTTAAATGATTGCTTATGTGCAGGAAGGGGGACCGTCCTGCACTTAAAAAATCATTGGCAGTTTGCTGTTACTATGTGAAAAATGAGGCGAACTAAAGCATTTCTTATCAGTCCGCTTTTTTAAGACCAGGGTTTTTCTGATTTTAATTTTGGCGCTGACTCCTATTTATGTTGTTCTTGTAAATAGGGGGCATCATCAAAATCAATGGGTTTTGCGGTGGAGCGCCCACCAAAGCATCCATTGCCCGCCCATTTCAAACTAACTTTAGCATGAAAGGTGACATTATTTATAGGCAGCATTAAGCCATGTTAAGAGGCATATTATTTACAAGAACTTAACACCGCCGTAGAGTACATTTTTTGACATTATGGCAGCTTTTTTTATTGCCTTATTTACAAGTTGCCACCAATTGCAGTTAGCAGCACTTATCCAGCGTAAACGTGAATTTTCAAGATCGCCACTTCTGTTAGCGGGACATAATAAAAATGGGATGCAAGGTAGGCGTTCCTGTGAAAAAACTGCTGCTAAACACACTTCTCGACATTTACAAGGAAATTCCAGTACCTCGATAACCACCAAAACTGCTGCTAACTCAAATTAGAGGCAGTTTTTTAAGATCAGAAAATAGCTGGTCTAAAAAATTGGTGCAAACACTTGGGCCCCCATATAAGATGTCTTGCTGCAAGGAATAATGCTATGCTGCCCTATGCCAGAACAAAAGGTCAGGATTGCGCCCTATCAATAAGATAGGGCTGATTTCTGTGCCCAATTCATGAAAAGTGTTGCATCACCGCGATAAAACAGCTATTAGACACTTTTCACTGTGCCCTCCTTACCTAACAATGGCTGCGCCATATTTGCTTTACGGCACTCCACGTCACAATCAATGACATATGTCTGGAATCCTGACGTACCTATCAGCGCTAAAGTCACGCATTGCTGCAGTTGTGTCGCAAGCACGACACAACACCAGCAATGAATGGGGCCTGCCTATCCATATGGCCCTTATGTCTGCCACGAGCCAGTAGTACGTTTTTGACACAGTGGTGTCTTAGAATTGTCACAGTAAAATCTGATAGATTTCACTGCGCCACTCCAACGAGGCTTTCTTGCGTGGGAATGAACACCCTGCATGCATCATACCTGACGCAGGTATAATGTGGCACAGGGCTTTACAAGGTCACGCATAGCCCTAGATGCGCCACTTCGTAAAACGGCGCAACATGGAGCAAAATTCACGCCGCAAGTATGTCAAGAAAATGACGTACCAGCGGTGTTAAATGTTTGAAAGGGGCTCATGAATAAGTCCCCCTCTATTTTTCCCCTATGTTGATGCGCAGTGGCTGCCATGCGCCAACGCAGGCACCCTTGCACCATGGTTGAATGGTGACTAGGAGTAGGTTGATGTTGTACAGAAAGGGACACCTACCTGCACAAACCCTATCAATCCAGGGTATTTCCTCTTTCACTGAGTGCTGCAGAATAGTGCACACTTAGAAAAAGTGAAAGAAAAGAGGAGACATGATAACTTTTATCCTCGTAGTGCCCCCCAAACGTCACCCTTGGGGTGGTATTAGATTCTGACGCATTCTGAAGGTTTACGGTTTCTCGTAAACCTGCAGATGCTTCAGATTACATTGATTTGACATGGGAACGCCCACAGCAATACCCATTGAACCAGTGGCAGAATGGCAGAGGAGCGTTGCCACTTGGTTTCAAGCAGTGCGAGAATCATAAAATGATAATATCTTTCAGTTATAACATTTTATGTTTGTGCTGCTTTGCGTGCGGTGCTGCTCTGCTCTCAGAGCAGGGCAGGGGAGGAGTGATTTGCCCACTCCTAAGTGTGCAATGACTGTTTTATCAGTCCTCTTGGGCCGCAAAAACTATTCATGTGCACTTTACCCGTCCTCCATGCAGGCTGCATTACAGTCTGTACGGAGAACATGCTCTGCCCCCCATTCCCTGGTTGAGGGTCGAACCAGGATGCCAAATACAATCACGCTATATTGCTGGACCTAACTGCAAGCTAACATATATATTTTTTTAATGTTTAATTTATAATGTACAACCTCCGGCAATCGCGCCCCCTGTAACCCCATGCACCCACCCTTGCACCGTCACCTGCAAGCCATGTTGGCCGCCACTGCATGGAACGCCCCTTTCACACTTCTTAATGCATGCTAGGGTCACATATTTCTAAGTCCATGAAAAGCCATGTAAAGTGGCTTTGCATGGCCTTGTAAACATGCTGTGGCACATTGCGCAATCAGAACGTCAAACACATGACATCACAGTGTTGCAAGAGTGTCATTAGGATAATTGAGGAACTCCTAGAATTTATCCTTGGCAAGGTCAACAACGCCATGGACTTCAGGCCTTTGCAGCTCGGAGCACTAAGGAGACCACCACCGTCACCCCTGACATGCATCGCTCACCTGGACAACTCCTCAGTTTCCTTTGGGTGATGCGTGAACCCGATCCCCTCTAAGTGCTGACCTCGGAAGACCGGAACTTCAGCAACAGGAAGCTGGAGACCAGGAACCGCCAAAAGCCAGAGACTCTCCGGAGCTGTCTGTAATGGTGGAATAAGGGGAGACACACAATCAGTCAACATTTAATTAGGATATCTGCCATCTGAGGAGTTACATCCAGGGGCTGCACAAACTCTGCACTGGATTACTACCTCACAGTGGAGCCTACGTCACTGGGGGAGCGTTCAGGGGAAGTGTCGAGATCCTGTCACTGAGTATGATTGTGCATCGTCGGCGCCGCATGCAGCTCCTTCTGCCTCTCTCTCTTGTACAACCTGCTGCAGATTGGGGGTGACTTGTAGTTGTGGCGGGGATGCCTGCTCCTCCTACGCCTCCCAGTACTACAGGCTCCATGAATGACAGCTTGTTGCGTAGACCCTTCACTCCCAGTCCACAGGACCTGACGACCAAAAGATTGCAGCCAGGTCCAGCTCTGTTCAGCTGCATCAATGATTTGCATGTCAACAACTGAGATCACTCGTAGCCTTTACGGGTAGAGGAGGGAGTGTTTGATGCCCAACTCTCTGAGGCATTGCTTGACCAGTAGAGACAAGCCCCTCTGCACCCGGTGGCATAGTCAGAGAAGAAAATAACTGTGGGTTATCCTCTTTTGCCTCCCCCAGCTTGCATTCCTCCCTCAGGCCAGCATCATGATCACTGTAGGAGGCGGAAGAGAAATGGTCTAGGACCTGTCTCCAGAAACGTGAAGATCACTGGCACTCGATGGGCCTGCTCAGCAACAAGGAATTGGGAGAATGCACCTGCTGGCAGTAGTAGGTCACGCAACCTTGTCTCAGCATATGCCACTGCATCAGCACCTTCTGCTCCCTCAGGCAGAGCCAGCCCCCTCACTTTGTTACCCTGGGAGCGCCCATCCACATTCTCTGCTGTTCTGTCCTGTGTCTTCACATGTGCCATTAGCTGCTACACTTCCAAAACCGCGCTCAGGGTACTTGGAGGGACTTTGGCCAGTTCTTGCCCAGTGTCATGTACCTTGTAAGTCAGCTTGTGATGATCTGCGCAGTCAGGGGTGAAGTCGACTGTGATTATGTCTATGCCGCCCTCAAAGGAAGTGCCCTCTTGTTCGCAGGAGGTATCCACTTTGAGTACAGAGTCTAGTGTGCAGTCCAGGCTGTCCATTGTCACCTGCCCTGGTGGGATGTATGACGTTACAACGCATGCTTTTACCACGCATGCTGGTACAACGCAGTATTTACAACGCAAACCTTTACAACGCATAGCGCTTTGGGGTGCTGGATAGTGAATAGTTTAATTTACTATTCCAACTCCAGTCCCCGTGGACACTAGGGAAGGTGTTGGATAGTAAATTAAATCTATTCCCTATCCTAGAGCGCCCCCCAGCGCAATGCGTTGTAATGGTTTTCGCTGTAAAACCTGCGTTGTAAAAGCACTGCGTTGTAAAAGTTTCATTGTAAAGAGTGTTTCCCGCCCTGGTGGCCAGCGATCCCCAGGCACTCAGTTCACCGACACTGAGGAGAGGCAAAATGTTAAAGAGGTCCCCATCTGTAGGTGGGCCATCGTTGCACCAGACTACCAGGCACTATATATGACATACGGTGCAGTGCAGTGTGGCCAGCCGGGCCCTCTCCTCCAGTCAGGTGTATGCTACCCAGGAATTTTCATTCAGGCGGCACCAATGGAAATGCCCTTACATCCAAGTGTTCACTACCAGGGGGAAATGAAGGGCAGCACCACCCGGTCGCCTCCTCTGAGCTAACTGTGGTAACTAAATTCCGTGTTCCTCAGTCAGTGACGGACAATCAAGAGGTGCACCCAAGGTCCTGAACCAACCCCCATGCCCTTTGCACCCGCCACCACAAACAGCCAATATCAGCAACTAGAGCCAGTTAGTGGAGTCCCTCACCAGTCTTTTGAGGTGCCCTTGGTGATGTTGGACAGCCGCATTGCAGGGATTGCTCAGGGCACGATGTGTGCCACCGTTGGCGCTACATTGGCAATCTCCTCTGTGCACCCCGGTGTAGTGGTGGCTCATGTTATGCAATGCAGACCTCCCTACGTTGGTGCGCAGGAGCACCTCTACTGATCACAGCTCCAAGGGGCACCAGGTGGTCTTCTCACACAGGTCAGCAACGTGTCTCCATGCGACCAGCCAAACCTCGTCACCAGGTAAGGGCGATCGCCAACGCCTCAATGAGTAGCGCCATGGCCCACAGGCTTGGGCTCGACTCGGCCTGCCTCCACTGTCATCGACTCCCTGCACCGCCACCTCCCACTTTGGGTCTCAGATGCAGGCCCAGCGAGACATTCGGTCCCCGCATACTGTCCGCGCTTCCAGGCATCGGGCTTCCATGATGTCGCAAGAATGGCGCTAAGAAAAGTGCTGCACCACTTTTCATAAATGAGGCCCTGATTCTGCATTTCCTCTTCCTCTGGGACTCTGGCTGGTCATCCTGGCTATTCAGGGGTTTAGGGGGTGTTATAGACCTGTGCTGAACTTGAGCGTGGCTGCTCCATTTTGCATTCCATTGTTTTTCTTTTCTTTTTTTTCATTAGAGGCTAGTTAGCCTCTTGAGGCTGAAGAGTGACGTTGGGCTGACTAACATGAATTTGGTTGCAGCTAATTGGCCTTAAGTCACTTTTCTCTTGCTAACATACATTTTTTTATCGCCTTGATGCTAGTGTTAGCTGCAGTTTTCGCCGCGGCTAGCTAATTAAATAGCGCTGTAGTGACGTATTGTAAATATGTTGCTAACAAGGCAATCGTTTTCGGCGATCTGGTATTTATATCCTTTATCTTTACATCCTTCAAACATTAAATATAATTGAAAGTAATTTTAAATGGTTTCTAAGATTCTGTTAATCAACAGACCCATGGCTCATGAGCACAGTAATAAGCAAAGAAAAGTCATGTTACAAATACATTTGCAGGGTTTTATTTACAAGAAAGGGCCGCAGCGTGGCATGGCAAGCCCTTAGGCTGCCCCGCGCCACTTTCAAAGCACAGGGATGCGTCATATTTACAACAATATGACTCATCCCTGTGCTTTACCCTGCGCTGATACACAATTGGCTGCCATGCACCGACGCAGGCACCCTTGTTGCGGGGAGACTGTTTTTGTGCACAAAAACAATCACGAGAGGTGATTTCCTCTTTCTATGTGGCGCAAGGAAAGACAGATGTGTCATGCATCTGTCAGCGTATAGGTGACTCATTGCTGGAGTCGTGTCGCAACCGCGACGCAACTCCAGCACTGCACGGGGCGACCTATACTTGCTATGCTGCGTCACTCCTTTACAAGCAGGCATAAGGATTTGACGCAGCAGAGAGGTAAAAGTGACTAAGTGAAATGTTGTACATTTCACGGGATCACTTTTACGGGGCTTCCTTGCAACGGAACACCAACCCTGCATACATTATACCTGACACAGGTATAATGTAGTGCGGGGCTTTACAGCGTGACACATCTCACTAGATGCGTCACGTTGTAAATATGTTGCATAGTGGCGCATTGTTTACAATGCCGCTGCGTAACACAAAGTATGCAACAGCGGCGTAAAAGGTTCACAATGGGCTTGTAAATCTGACCCTTAGTTCCTCTCTTGTTTCACTTGTTTGACTTAATCGTGCATTACTATTCTATCTTCTATATTTATTTCTATGCGTCTTATTACTCTTGCATAGTGAAAACATTTAGCTGTGCCAGGTGTTTATGAGGGGCTTTGATTGAGAGCTCTGAGGCTGTAGTGGTGGTTGAAGATGTGCAGAAAGACGAGATATGCAGAGAAAAAAAGCATACATATCTAAACAAAAAGCGCACATAACTGCAGGCCAAAACTCCTTCCACAGGCATCAATACTATTTAATTCACAGACTCACAATTTCAGAATTGCAATATTTCAAATGTTAATTATTTATAACAAATCAATGTTGTTACTCATTTATCTGAAACTGCTAACAACCATTGACAATGCCAATCCAACTGACATGTTTTAGGTATATGTTAGTTGCTGTGTTAAATATCTGGATGCAATTACATCTAAGAGAGAAAATGAAATACTGGTCGGGTTGCACACTGTGGGAATCACAGAAATTTATTTTGCATGTTCCATTTCAGAGAGACCCCACTTTTTTCATTCTACTTAAAGACCAGTTTGCACATATTTCTATATGACTGATTTCAGTAAGCTGCTGTGGGTGCTTCCTGAAGCCTGGTTAGAGTATTTTCTTCCAAAGTTGATGCTGCATACAGTGCACTGGGCAAGCACACACTTTAAAGGGCTGAAGTTTTCGCGCAGTACAATTTGCACATTACAGTAACTGTTGAATACAATATTTCAGTAAGTTATGGGGCAGTATTTAATGTGTTTGACATTTCAAGACTATACTTTTCCACTGCCTTATAAGCCTTGTTTAATTACTTCATTTGCTTTAAAAAATGCACAGGGGGAGGAGCTACGCTAGCAACCAAGATGGCCGCGTAAGCTCCCGGCTCCGCCGACCTCTGCCAGTGGCTCACAAATCCTGACGAATATCCTGAATTTGCACCGGACTCCTGTGTAGCTGAAGTGTTACTGAGTCTAAAGGTGCAATCCCGAGATTTCCATCTTCTCGAATAATGAAGGTATGCCGTGTTTCATTCTCGGCCTAACCCAGCGTGGAAGCCGGGGCCTCGATTTCTAACCCATCCGGGTTGGAGATGAACAACATCGGCCGCGGGACTTGGGCGGCGTCCGGTCTCCCGAAGTGGAGTACATCCTGACTGGTTCAGATGGCGATACGATGGTCGGTTGATTCCGAAGATACAGCGGCGTGACGCACCGGTTGCTGTGGTCGGGGGTCCGTTGCCCGGAGACTTTGCTACCCTCCCGGGGTCGACGGGCTTGGATCCTCGCTGGAGGCGAAGGTGTCGATATTGCAAGATTGAGAGCGCCCACCGTTGCCATCGGCCCCACCTGTGCCTGTTACCCCGGAGTAGTCGACCTCAGGGGTTCAAGACCCGCTCGGTTGTTTTGCGAGAGGGGATGGAGCGGGTGGAGTGTACGCCGTCGCTGCAGACCGTAATGGCCGCCATTGGGGCGCTCCACTCGCAGGTCACCGCCATCATCCAGAAAATAAAACAAAACAAATGCCAATCCTGGGACTTTGTTCCAAAAACACTAGAATTTCTAAGACAAGCTGTTTTGATTCAAGCAAAAACAACCTTATGAATATTTTAGACAAATTTATTCTTTTTTATGACAATCTCATTTTTCTTGTAAGCACCTTGTTTATCGTGCATGGAAAATACAGAATACAATAAAGCATACAATTATATATACATTATATATAAGCAATTAGATCAAAAAATTACAAACACACTTGGCCACTCATTCATACACCATCCATTCTCAACAATAAAACAAACAATATTGGATAACAAAGCGTCCAAGCAACGGAAAGCAATTCAGTCCAAAATATTTCTTTTCATATTTTTGCAAACTTATTTGAAGTTGGAGTTCTCACAAGATCCCTTGTGTAACCAATTAAATGCAAAAAAAGGATTGGCCAGATGCTGGACGACAAAATGAGTGGCCAAGTGTGTTTGTAATTTTTTGATCTAATTGCTTGTATATAATGTATATATAATTGTATGCTTTATTGTATTCTGTATTTTCCATGCACGATAAACAAGGTGCTTACAAGAAAAATGAGATTGTCATAAAAAAGAATAAATTTGTCTAAAATATTCATAAGGTTGTTTTTGCTTGAATCAAAACAGCTTGTCTTAGAAATTCTAGTGTTTTTGGAACAAAGTCCCAGGATTGGCATTTGTTTTGTTTGATTAGTATAGCTGGACTCAGCCTTCCAGAGTAAGGAGTCAAGGCCCTCTTTGATTTTCGATCATCCAGAAAATGGTCGTAACAGTTGACAATATTAGGCTGAGACCGGACGACAACCCTTCGATACGTTTTAAACAAGCTGTGTTACCCACGGAGCAGGGTATGCCTGAGACTGAGGGCCCATGCGGAAGCCAGATTTGGTGTTTTTTGTCGGCTCCCAAACAACAGCTAGCGAGCCTGGGCCCACCATAAGCTCAGTATGCTCAATGCCGATACCGCCCAAGATGGACATAGAAGATCTTCTGCGCCATAATAAGTTCTTCAGTGACTATCGGAGTGATTCATCATCCTTTTCCTCCCAGTTGGTGCAACCACGTTCTTGTGACTTATCTTGGTGGACAGTTATCTCCGTTTGACTTGTGGTCTTCGAGTACTAATATCTTGGCTTCGATCCTACCGTATTGACTTTGACTTTTTTGAACGCTTTGATTCTTCTATTGAGATGGCAGTTCGAGCGGAGAGGGCTCGCACGAAAAATCGGAGTGGCCAGGGTTGAATTGAACTGTCTGGGTTTGACGAAATGGCTTCATTTGACACAGGATTTGTGGTCTATAATGATATGGGAGTCTAGTGATTCTCACAAACTCCCCCGGTTGGCTAGTAATCGTAGCTTAATACTGTCTTGATTATATTTAGGGGTGGTTTGCTTCTGGCGGGGGTAAGGGAGACCGGGGGCCTGTTGGATATCTCCTCCTCCACTATTTTCCTTCTTTTAGGTTAGTTCTGGGGCAACAGGCACGCTGCTAGTGGGGTTAGGCCGTAGCCATTGCAGGGGTGCAGGGTGGGGGGCTTGGGGGGGGGGGGTTTATTTTGTCTTTGTTTTGTTCTATGGCCTTTTTCTTTCCTTTTCCCTTTTTACGAGAGGTGGGTAGTTTATCCTGCATCGATTTCTCTCACTTATTTGGGTGCCTACTCTGGTCTTAATTATCCTGAATCGTGGGTGGACGGGTTTTGCAGACTGTAGCTTAACGAGGTGGTTGATCGTACTGTCTCTCCTTTTTCATATATTTCTTTACGTTAACATCGCTTACTCCTGTGTATTGATCTCTCTGCATTTGCCTATTCACCTGCCGACTGTTGTAATTTATTCTAAAGTATGACTCCTGATATGTGTAATATCTCCTCTTTTTTTTCTTCAATAAAAAGAATAAAAAGAAAAAAATGCACAATTTCCCAATGTTTTTTCAATTTTTTCTCAGGAGGAGGACCCACCCTGTAACCCACGTTTGTCCATTTGGCTTGCTCACGTCGCTCGCTATTGAAAATTCATACCCAACTTTTTTGCCTCATCACTTTCAAATGTAACCAGCCCCCACTGCAAGTCTAACTCATGAAACATAAATGGATACCACGTAGTCCATCAGACTCTAGAGTCAATCAGAAGGGGACACATGGACTGATGAAGTTGACTGTGACAGGACCTTTCAGCTCTCATTCATAATTTATCCTGATTGGTTCAGGACTCAAAGACAGTCCAGATCCTTCTGGCAGCTTTCCAGATGGAATCATATCCATTGTCAGGTGTGCTCTTATGCGAGCAGGCACGCAATCTATCGTTCAGAATTTATAATTTTGAGAGTCTCAAATAATGAGGAGAAGATGGTGTCTCTGCCATATTACTGGTTATTTGTAGTCCTGGGCAACTACCGCAAGTAGTCAGCTATAAATACTTCAATACAATAACTTAACATGCTAAAAATCATGTAACCAATGCACAATAGTGAACTTTGAAAATTAGACATAGTAGGCAATGAGAGAAGTGATGATTTTGGGGTCCCCCCTAACCGAGGGGGAGGACCAAGCAGATGCCTTGAACACAAAGAGCATATCATGCTAACCGATTCAGTGGTGGTCCCATCCTATTAGGACCACCCCAAGCACAGTTATGGACAACAATACAATTCCAACCAAAGGCCCTGCAAAGCATATTGGGATGAGATTAGCAGTGTGCAGTGAATATTATTGTCCAATATTAAAATAATTCCACAAAGAGCTGCAGTTCAACTAGTTGATACTAGGTGTCCCTCACAAGTCAAATGCAAAATCATTGAAATTATTACATCAAGCTAGTGGAACTGCAGCTTCATGAAAGGATTTTCAAAGCTTTTGCATTTGACTCATGAGGGGCACCTAGTAACGACTAGTGGAACTGCAGCTTGATGTAATAATAATTTCAATGCTTTTTTCCGGTCCAGGGAGGACCTGGCCTGGCAGTTCGGTCTGGATTGTTCCCATGAGGCACAGAGTCAAGACTGATTTGCATATTGCTGGTTCCAAACTGGAGTGGTGTAGTGGGCAAAAGAAAAATTGATTTAACCCAGATCTTTTGACTGGGGGAGAATGTTTGCATTGTCAGCATTCCATCCATCATTTGTTTGGTGTAACGCCTAGTGTCGATGCAGGCACCATGATGCTCTGGTGACTCTCAAGTTTATTAATTGCCAGTTCCTTGAGTTCACTGTTGTTGAGTATGCCAAGGTCTGTTTCCCAGTTGTAGTGCAGCTTGCTCATAGGGTCTGGAATGTTGATTGCTGTTCATGGGATTGGATTGCAGAGATGTACCAAACAATCTCGTATTGGGGCAATCATATGCCTCAGCTAAAGAAATCTAAAAACCGCAATTTATGTAATTGGAATTCATTGCACAAGTTTGTGAATGATTTCAAGAGTTCTCCGCACCAAATGTTGTTTAGTTTGGAAATTGCAGTGTGGTCCCAGGTCCTGAATTCAAGGGACAACTATGCTGATGGAAGCCAGTCTCCATGCCACAGGTGGGTCTCAAGCGTGAGACGTTTACACCAAAGAATCTGCAATAGCACTTTCCGTCCCGCCAGGAGGTGGTTTAGGGTCTTGGGCTGGAATAGGAGGTGTGAGGGTTAGTGTCAAGAAATATTCCTTATCCCGCAGGTAGGCCGGATTATATCCGTCCCCAAAGATACAATCGTTTATGATTGTGAGGTGGACTTCGCAGTAAATTTGTATATCCACTATGCCCAATCACCTTCATAGATGACTTGTGTACATTTGATCCAAGATACCCTCGGTAGTTTGCCCAATCATAGGTGTTTCCGCCTATTGGCTTTCAGTTTGTCAAAGAAGGATAGTGCTATTATCTGTGGAAATGACATAGTAGAATATCAGAAGGGTGATCTTTTTGAATAGCGCTATCCTACCCGTTATAGAAGAGGACAGATTGGGAAGGCGGAGAGTCAGGCATTGGGCGATGGGCTGGTGCCTCGGATTCACCTGTGGGCCATTTATTAGGGTCTCTGTGAACCAGCCCACAGAGATTAATCAATCAATCAATCAGAACATTTGTAAAGCGCACTACTCACCCATGAGGGCCACAAGGCGCTGGGGGGGGGGGGGGGATGCTGCTACTGCTCGAATAGCCAGGTCTTGAGTAGTCTTTTGAAGGTTAGTAGGTCCTGGGTCTGCCGTAGGAGGATGGTGAGGGTGTTCCATGTCTTGGCGGCGAGGTGGGAGAACGATCTACTGCCAGAGGTTGCTCTTCGGATGTGGGGGACTGTTGCGAGGGCGAGGTCGGCGGAGCGAGCTGGCGGTTGGGGGTGTAGAAGGTGAGTCGTCTGTTGAGGTATGCTGGTCCGGTGTTGTGGAGTGCCTTGAGTGCGTGGGTGAGGAGCTTGAAGGTGATCCTCTTGTTGACGGGAAGCCAGTGCAGGTTTCTCAGGTGGGGTGTGATGTGGCTGCGGTGAGGAATATCGAGGATCAGGCGTTCTGAATGCATTGTAGTCGTTGCAGGAGTTTGGCCGAGGCTCCTGCGTAGGGGGCGTTTCCGTAGTCCAACCTGCTGCTGACTAGGGCCTGGGTGACCGTTCTTTTTGTTTCCGTGGGGATCCACCTGTAGATCTTGTGGAGCATGCGGAGGGTGCTGAAGCAGGAGGATGCGACGGCGTTTGAACTGCCTTGTCATGGAAAGAGTGGAGTCGATGATGAATCCTAGGTTGCTTGCGTGGTCCGTTCGTGCTTGGTCGATGGGTGTAGGTGCTGTTCCTTGTGCGGTCGACCACCAGGAGATTAGGGCCTGATTTAGAGATTGACGGATGGGATACACTGTCACAAAGGTGACAGATATCTCGCCGCCGTATTTCAAATGTGTTATATCCTATGGCACTTGTAATTCGACAGATGGGATGAGTATCTCACCTGCCAAACTAAATCTGGCACTTACTGTCTTTCCCAATCATGCCAGAATACTGTAATGTGACGGCGGTATCATGGGCACTCCCCTGCTATGCTGTCAAACAGAGGCTGGGGGCCAGGTGTTGTCCTGGACCATAGGGCATTCTTACCCCGGCCCCCTACCTCATGTGGCCGGCCCAGCCCAGAAGCAGTGTCATTCGCCGGCCTGGCCATCACTTTAAGTTTAAGGCCATGGTGGGTAACGGAAATGTGGGAGTATTCTGGGGCTTCGCACAGTGGCGTTCTCACCTAAGCACACATGGAGGAGGAGCAGCAGAAGCCGGGTTCTTTTCATGACCAGGTCATACCCTGAGTAAGAGAAAAGGCCTCTCTGTGAGGTCACCTTTCCCAGAGAAAAAAACATAGGGTCTTATTTGTGAGCCATTGCGTCACATTTTCGTCGCCGGTGTGTCACTTTTTGTGACGCACCAGTGGCGTAAAAGATGAGCTTTGTTGCGCCATATTTACAAAGTGACGCATCTAGGTAGATGTGTTACTTTGTAAATCCCTGGGCCACATTATACCTACGCCAGGTATAACGTATGTGGGGGGGCGTTGCGGCGCAAGAAAGGGTCGTAGAAGTGACGCAGTGAAATATATAAGATTTCTCAGCACCACTTCTAAGATACAAATGCGTCAATATCTTACGCCTGCCTAATGGCAGGCATAGGACTGACGCAGACGCATTTCACATGGGACCTGCCCATGTGTAATGACCCATTGCTGGAGTTGCTTCACTTTTGTGACACACTCCAGCAATGCATCATTGTTGCGCCTACAGATACGTCAGAAATACTGACATATCTGTAACTCCTTAAGACATGATGCGTCATACTTTAATTATGATGCATCAGCGGCTGCAAGTTGTGCAGAACGCTGCGGCGCGAGCAATCTACGGATTGAACAGACGTGCCAGTGCCACGGCTCTGCTTCAGACCCTGCACTGGCTGCCAATCCGTAAGCGGATCGCCTTTAAGACCTTGACTCTGACTTACAAAGCGCTTCATGTGACGGGGGCTAAGTATCTCCAGAGGAGACTCACCTTTTACCAACCGGCGCGCTCCCTGAGGTCAGAATCCTTACTTCTGGCGACCGTTCCACGAGTGAAGCGAGCACGCCTGGGAGGCCGCTCCTTTGGTTTGCTGGCGCCTCAACTGTGGAACTCTTTGCCCCTGTCACTACGGGGAGCCTCTAGTTTATTAGCCTTCAGAAAGGACCTTAAAACGTGGTTATTCTCCCAGTAGGCCCCCTGTGTCTTGTTTTCTTATTTTGTATCTGTAATTCTCTTTTTTAATGTGTTATGTTAGTTTTACTGCAGCCTCGTTAATTAAAAGCGCCGGGACACTCTTTTTGAGTAGCCGTGCGCTCTACAAAAGCCACTATAACATAACATAACATAACATTGGTGTCCCAAGGAGGGCGAGTGAAAGGTGACGCATCGCTGTTGTCTCGCAGCGATGCGTCACTTTTCATAAATGAGGCCCATAGACTGTAGGGTTATGGTCGCAAAGCTGCTGACGTTGAAACTGGGTATGTATGTTTGAGTTCTACATCAGCTCAACATCCATTAATGCTGGGCATATCACTTAATCTCCCTACCGAAAGTAAAAGTGAATTTAATTTTGTGCAATGCAGCTGGTGCTCATGGTAAATTTTACATTCCCTTTGGGACAGGTTTATTACATATAAAAAATCCAGCAAACAAATAATGTTTTTGGAAAGTAGACTACTTTTTTTTAGGGGTGCCCAGGCCTAATTGTGATCCCAATCAGACCCTGATTATAGATAGGGGAGGAGTGGTACTGGTCGAGTTGAGTCATTAAGGGTGTAATGTTGAGGTTGCATACATGAGGGTGCAATGCTATGTGAATTCCTGAGGGCCCGATTCACAGAATGCACTTACTACTTTTGGTTTTCACAGAATGAACTTACTACTTTTGGTATTCACAGAAGTTAGGATTTTGTCTTAAGTTTGTCTTAAGACAAACTTAAGACAGACTTAAGACAAACTTAAGACAGAGTTAAGTTAGGACTTTGTCTTAAGTCTCTTAAGTCTGTCTTAAGTCTGTCTTAAGTTTGTCTTAAGACAAACTTAAGACAAAATCCTAAATTCTCTGAATACCAAAAGTAGTAAGTGCATTCTGTGAATGCCAAAATAGTAGTAAGTTTAGGATTGAGTCTTACGGGCCCTAAGTACTTAAAGCTGCCTGTTTCTACCTGGAGCTGGAGCTGTCATGACATTTCATCTTCAAACTGGTCAAGTGGAGCCAGGAGCAAATTGTTTGAGTTACCAGTCAGGCCTGCCATTTTACAGGAGAGGAGTAGTATTTGCATCATGTGGGATCCTGTTATTTTGGCAAATAGCAAGTGGAGAAGCACAGTGTATGGATGCAGGAAGATGCCATCCTCCAGCTGGTCCCCCCATCTGAAGCCCTCCACCAAAGCATCTACCTTGATCCGCTCGGCCAAGGGTTCGATCGCTAGTGCAAACAAAAGAAAGTACAGGGGCAACACTGTCTGGTGAATTACTTGATCAAGAAGCAGTCCGAAGGAGTTCTATTGACCTTGATTTGTGCCCATAGTGACAAGTGAGGGATTTTAATATGTATCATGAAACAAGAGTCAAAGTTCATCTTAGGAAGAACTTGCAGTAAGAACCTAGGCCCCGATTCACAGAACTAACTTAAGACAAAATCCTAAACTTACAGGGGGCCCGATTCACAGAATGAACTTAAGACTCAATCCTAAACTTACTACTATTTTGGTATTCACAGAATGCACTTACTACTTTTGGCATTCACAGAATGCACTTACTACTTTTGGTATTCACAGAATGAACTTACTACTTTTGGTATTCACAGAAGTTAGGATTTTGTCTTAAGTTTGTCTTAATACAAACTTAAGACAGACTTAAGACAGACTTAAGACAAACTTAAGACAGACTTAAGACAGACTTAAGACAACATCCTAACTTCTGTGAATACCAAAAGTAGTAAGTTTATTCTGTGAATACCAAAAGTAGTAAGTGCATTCTGTGAATGCCAAAAGTAGTAAGTGCATTCTGTGAATACCAAAATAGTAGTAAGTTTAGGATTGAGACTTAAGTTCATTCTGTGAATCGGGCCCTACTTTTGGTATTCACAGAAGTTAGGATTTTGTCTTAAGTTTGTCTTAAGACAGACTTAAGATAGACTTAAGACAAAATCCTAACTTAAGTCTGTCTTAAGTCTGTCTTAAGACAAACTTAAGACAAAATCCTAACTTCTGTGAATACCAAAAGTAGTAAGTTTAAGATTTTTCCTTAAGTTAGTTTTGTGAATCTGGCCCCTACAGTCTGTGGAATTACAGGCCTTCTCAAAGAGGAGTAAGAGAAGTATGGTGGCCCCACACTTTGCGCCTTATTTATGCCGCTGTTGCGTCACTTTTGTGACGCAGTGGTGGCGCAAATCCTGCGCCATGGTGCAGGGTACTTACAACGTGACGCATCCCTGCTGATATGCAGGGATGCGCCAGTTATTGTAAATATGCCCCTTTGTGTTTTCTTGCCAGGATTAGATGCAGTCTCCAGAGACAACATTAAGTGCTGTGTATGGGCATAAAACCATTCTGGTCTTGATGCACATACAATGTGATAACCGTGGCCAGCCTATTTGCAAGTATCTTCACAAGAAATGTAGGGGCATGTTTACGGAAATGGTGGTGCAGGGCAGCAAGTTACCTAGCTACGCTGCCCTGCACCACATGGAAAGGGCAGGAATGTACTGGATTTATCCAATAGGGTGCATTCCTGTCCTGTCCACCTGCTCTGGTGCAGTTTCACCAGTCTAGTGCCAACGCCAACGCAGGCACCATTGCACCACGGTGTGTAGGCGGAATGTTTACTGTGCAGGAGGGGAACCTTCCTGTTTAAAACCAATCCATAGAGGTGTTTTCCTCTTTCTATGCGGCACACTTAGAAAGAAGAAATAACGAGGAGAAATAAAGATATTTCTGCTTTTTACACCTCACCTGGGGAGGCGTAAGGGTTTGGTGCATCCCCAGGTATAAATGGTCTTGTAAATCTGGGGATGCTTCCAAATCAATGGGTGTTGTGTTGGAACACCCACTGCAATGCCCATGGAACACTTCCCTAGCGCAGAGTAAGGCAACACAGCGTTTTTGGCTGCCTTGACCTACTCTATATCTATGAGGTCATTTTGTGTGGCCTCATATCTGATCTGGTTATTAGTTTTATGTTCAATACTATATGCATGTTAGACTGCCATATACAAGCAATATCCACACAGGGCACATGATGCAAAAACAGAATAGTTGTCTGTAGGAGGCTGGATTAGTATATGACGCACACTAATTCAAGTCATGCACCCGGCACTATTCCAGGCAACACTAATGGTGATTTTGGTGGTCTTTGGTAACCATAGAAAGCTCTCAGAGTGGTAGCTGTTGAGAGCAGCCTGCAGGCTTATCTTGAAGGAATGTAAAGCAGCTTGTTTTACCACATTTAATCAACAGTGTAGATTTGATGAAAAATCACTGACATATTGGTATAACTGTACAAAACATCATGTGCATGTGAACCGTTGCACATGATGTTTTGTACAGTTGTTTTGACAATTAATATATCAGAATTGTGATGGCTATATTTGATTTTGTTTTTGATCAGACTAATTTAAGCTCCTTGAGAAAGGGCATGATAGCCCGAAATGCATCGGAGCTCGACAACAAATATGTGGAACATAAAGATGAAACCATGATGTTTAACCTATGAAGTGAAATACATTTGAAAATCAATTGAAAGCATAATCAACAATTATGGAGTCTTTGATTTAGAACCTAAAGTGTGCCCAAATCAGGGATGCATGCATGTGGTATGTGTGCACTAACCAAAGGATATTAATCAACGTAAAGGTCGGATACGTTACCTGGGGAGCACCTTAAATTGCTGACAATACATATAAAACAAACTTTCATTCACAAGCAGTAAGTGCTGTGCACCTCCTAAAAACGGAAGTGATACCAAATATGACCAGGCTCAGTGCAGCCACTATATAGTTAGGCATCTTGTAATGACTGATGTCCATTATTTACCTTAAAATGTCTGACCACTCTTACAAAGCCCGGAGAATCAAATATGGGGTTTGTAGGGGTGTCCTATTGATTCAGGGTCACCCTCATACTTGTAACCAAGCACCCTCCCTTCAGCACTGAAGAGCCTGCCATAGAGGTTACTTGTAGGTGTTAAGTGTAGTGATATCAGATATAAGGAACCCTATATCTGTCATGAGTGGTGCAAGCACCAGTTCACACAGGTTACAAATGGCAGGTCTGTAGTCACAGTTTAAGTGACCTCCCTGGGTGGCAAAATACATGCTGCAGCCCATGGGAAACCCCTGGTGTACCTATACCCTGGGTATCTCAGTACATATACTAGGGACGTATAAGGGTACACCAGTAGGTGTTAAGTTCAGTGACCTCATATTTAAAGAAACGTATATCTGTTGTGAGCAGTGCAAGCACCAGCACACACAGGCTGCAATGGACGGCCTATGGTCACAGTTTAAGTGGCCTCTCATGAGTGGCAAAATACATGCTGCACGCCGTGTGAGCCCCCTGGTGTACCTATGCCCTGGTTACCTCAGTACCATATACTAGGGACTTATAAGGGTACACCAGTAGCCAATAGTGGAGGTACCAAAGTACTTACCAGAGACAATTTAGGGGAGAGAGCACAGATGCTTGGGTCCTGATTAGCAGTGACCCAGCAGTCAGAGGGCCCAATTCACAGAATGAACTTAAGACTTAATCCTAAACTTACTACTATTTTGGTATTCACAGTTACTTACTACTTTTGGCATTCACAGAATGAACTTACTACTTTTGGGATTCACAGAAGTTAGGATTTTGTCTTAAGTCTGTCTTAAGTTTGTCTTAAGATAAACGTAAGACAAAATCCTAACTTCTGTGAATACCAAAAGTAGTAAGTTGATTCTGTGAATGCCAAAAGTAGTAAGTGCAATCTGTGAATACCAAAATAGTAGTAAATTTAGGATTGAGTCTTAAGTTCATTCTGTGAATCGGGCCCTCTGTGTTTTTCATGAGGTGTACTATCGGGAAATACTGCCTCTATTTGAGTAATTTTTTGTGCTGGCCAAAACAAATTTGTTCCCTTTTGGTGGGTAACTTGCCAATGACTGACTGTATAGTCTGTGGTGTAATTTTGTTTGTGTTCCCCTGGTACGGGGTGTGTTGCAGAATTTTTATTGCTGGTTGGACTATTAAAGTCCTCATGACATATTGAACCAATTGTCAATGTATTTTTATTAATTATTTTAGTTGAGCTAAAAGTTCTCTATCTGACATTTCTTCAATGTCAGGATGTGGTGTATAGCTGGCTAGAACCGGCCATGTAGCTCCTGCTCTACCTAGTGGACTGAGCCTGGTAATGTGATTTTGATGTTTTAGGGCGCCATTAAACCAGAGCTGATGCTCTTGGTAAGTTAGTGGAATTTCAACGTCCTCGAAAGGAACGTATTCCGCTGGAGGCTCCTCTGTTTTGTAGTAGTGGAACTCCCGTGTTACTGGATTTGCTTGTGGAAAAGTAATCCATGAATAGAATACCTCTGTCTGTGGATTTTCATGTGCCTCTATCACAAATATAACTTTACCACCTCTCGATGATACGCCATTTTCTATAAGTTTTATAGTTATGGTCTTCCTTATATTTGCCGGGATGAATATAGCATCCGGGTCATTTTGTTGGAGAGTTGTGTCATCTAAGACTGCTTGAGCTGCTATTCTAGCTCTCTCCCTTTCGTCGTCACTCTCCGACATTTTTATTTACTGCAACTTTTGCAAGTTCTGCAAGTTTTGCAGAACAAGTTTCCAAGGAAACAAAGATTAGGTGCACAATATTTTTGGAACACTGTATCCTTCAACTTTGAATAAACCAAAAACGAATACATAGGATTCTCGTCCTACTAAGTTTTGGCGGATATTATGCCCTTTCACCCACTCCAGACATCTATTGGAGTTTTTACGGGAAAGAGGGGTCTGTGTGGAAAGCATGACTGAGTTACTCTAGTATCGCCTTACGTTGAGCGCCATGTAGTGTAGTTCCCATATTCCCAATAGGCTCTGCGCATTGGAATAATATATCCTGTAGCTTAGACGTAGGACTGAGGTCTACTAGGTCTCTACTGGCTATATTAGACTTAATTGTGAGTGCCAGCTAGCTCAGAGGTCACTAGAAACTTTCTCGAATAAACAAGAAGGGATTCGTTTCTGACAGCCACCTAAAACATGACAACTTTGTTTCCCAAGAATAAGAAATCAAATCTCTAGAGTCACGGAAACAATAGATAACTATTTCACTCAGTCAATCGTGCATGCATTTCACCCATTCCCTGATTTGCAACAAGCTGTAAATCTGGGAATGCATTAAAAGCCTATGCATCCCCAGGGGAGGCTTAGGGGAGCCACAATGAGGTGAAAAAACATTATTTCTCCCAATTGTTTTCTCTTTCTATGTGAGCTGAATTCAGCAGCACACATAGAAAGAGGATATCGTCTCCATGGATTGTTTTTGTGCAGGAAGGTTTTTCTTCTCGCACAAAAACAATCATCTCTGCAATGTGGACAACTTTGCATGGTGCAAGGGTGCCTGCGTTGGCGCATGGCATCCATTTGAGCGCCAGCGCAATAACAGAGCACAGTAATGCGTTGTATCTTATTGATACGGCGCATTCCTGCCTTTTTGTTTTGACATAGGGCAGCGCAGTAGGAAGGTCTGTGGTGCTGCCCTACGCCATTTGTAAATGAGGCCATCAGTAACTCGGCATGATTTGTGTATCAGCATTACCCCCTCCTTCACCCCGAGGTGAAGCCTGCATGGTTAACTCTGTTGTAATTGCATCGGCCTAGGAATTTATAGTTAGTATCCATCAAGTGGGTCTCTTTTAGAAATAGGACATCTAGGATGCTTCACTTAACAAATTACATAACTTCTCCCCTCTTGACTCCGTTATAGAGCCCATTGACATTCTACAACAGGATTGTGTCATTAATGGGATATGGTGTCCTATCTTGCCCAGCCATTGGGTATGCGTATTAGGGGAGCAAACATCTGTCTTGCCTACCTTAAACTGCAATAGCATCCAAAACTGTTTGTCCCTCCTATCTCTAACTGTAGAGTTCTACCCCAGAAGCCTCTGTTGCCTATTGTCAACCGAAACACCAAAAAACAAAAACAATGCTAATGTGTGGCAACAACTAATGACCCATAATTCCAGCTGTAGCCCAATGCAGCAAGGGGGCATGTAGTTTAATTCAGCGTACCATGCCAATCACTGTTTCCTGCATTTAAAATTCAGCGCCCACTGTCCAGCAGCCCACTGTGCTAGCATTTGTAAGGTGGCCTTTGGGAAGGAAAGTTCTCACAGGGTGTGAGATCTGGCTTACAATATCACTTCATCTGAAGTTTGAGGATTCGTCATCTTTCGGTTATGATTGCTTCCCCGAATGATGATTGGGCCAAAGATCTAAATGTATGGTAGTGGCCATCTCTGGGCCCCTCCGTTATTTCATTGGATTCGGACAGAAAATCTTCGTCAGCCCGATTCCTTAGGCCCATTCCACACTCTCAATGGCAGGAGCCCATTCCTCCACATTTTCTTTCACTCCATGGTGGGAGAGACAGCAGGAGCCCTTCCCTGACAATTGGGGGTATGTATTATTCTATCCCAGTTCCGGACTGGCCCAAACACACAGGAGTTTGAAAGAAATGAGATTTACCATTGTGGAGAACCTTCAGAGGGATCGGGAATACCAGCATATATGTAAAGTTCATGGTTTTATGTTTTGCCTCGGCAAGATCTGCATTGTTTTTGTATTTTTATAATGTAGTCAGTAAAGATCATGGTAGACCCTGAGTCTTGCTGTCTGGGATGTTGGGCTCTCTCCACTACAAAGCACTAAGACCGGTACTCCTTTGGCTTCCAGGACAGGACAGAGACAATCTGTGATATATTGGGTTGGTTGCAATCCCTCTCTCCCTTCTGGTATTCCAACTATCTGCACAATATTCCACCTGGAGGCACAACTAGGAGAATTATCTTTATTTCTCCTCGTTTTTCCTTTTTCGATAGGAAAACACCTCTCATGAGTGTTTTTGTGCAGGAATGTGCCTCTGGAATATTTATAAGGCAACGTACAGCAACGTTCCATAAGTTTTCATGGCCTTATACATTTGGGCCCCTTTCACACAGCAAACTGCGTGAAAGGGGCGTTCCATCGGTGTTGCTGGGGGCGTTCCCAGCAACATCCATGACTTTTTGTCACTCCCCGAGATTCAGGAGAAATCGTTAGCCTGAGGCAGCTCCAAAAACGTACGCCTTCCCATGGGAGCCATAAGGGAGGCACAACCGCAACATCCATTGATTTTGACACTGCCCCATATTTACAAGGATGGCATAAATATGGGACAGCACAATAATTAAGACGAGGGAAAACCTGGTCTTACCCCGGCGCAACGAACAGAGAAATGTTTAATTTTTCCTCGTTTTTGCTGTTTCCATTTGTGCAGCGTTGTGCAGCAGACATGGAAACAGCAAAACGCCATTGACTGTTTATGTGCAGGAAGGTGTCTTTTCCTGCACATAACCAATCAGTTAAAAAAATTTAGTTTTGCTACTTCTTTGTGTGCTGAATTAGGCAGCACATATAGAAATGTCCAAACGCCATTTAAAGATTGTGTATGTGCAGGAAGGGATGTCTTACTGCATATAAAGGGCCTTATTTATGAGGCCTTGCAACACTTTTGTGCCGCCGTTGTGTCACCTTTTGTGGCGCACCAGCAGCATAAAAAATTTGCCATGTTGCACCCTATTTACAAAGTGATGCATCTAAGCAGGTGCGTCACCTTGTAAAGTCCGGTGCTACATTATACCTGCATCAGGTATAATTTATACAGGGTGGGCATTCCTCCCATAAAAATCATGTAGAAGTGTCACAGTGAAATCTATCAGATTTCACTGCGCCAATTCTAGGACGCCACTGCATCAAAATCTTACGCCTGCCACACAGCAGGCAAAAGACTGACGCAGGCACATTTAACATGGAACTTGCCCATGTGTAATGGCACATTGCTGGAGTCGCGTCACTTTTGCGACACACTCTGACGTGTCTGTAACTTCTTGCGACGTGGAGCGCCATACCTTAAATACGGCGCATCCTTCATGTCGCAAGAAGAACGCAGTGAAAACTGTTGCACCGCTGTTTTCACGTAGCAATGCAACAGTTTTCATGAATGAGGCCCAAACAATCTTCCCCTGCAACACAGAAACCCTTGCACTATGGCTCAAGGGTGCCTGCGTTGGCGAGAGAAAGCTAAATTAAGTACCACCACTGGGGGAAACGCAGGGCTACACCATATTGTTGTAAATATTGTAAAGCCCTGAATTTCAGAAGTGGTAGAGCACGGGATAAGCCAAGAAGGCTAACCCTGCGAACCATCACTTCTTTGTAAATATGCCCCCATGTGCACTGTGATAGCGATGCTGAGGTATAGAATATAGAATAGAAACCATTTGTAAAGCGCCTGGTTACTCAAAAACAGAGTGTCCCCGCGCTGAAAACTGCAATAAGAGCTCAGAGGAAAAAAACACAGGAAGATCCCACAGGGCACGGGAGGAGATGATGATTAATTGCGAGGAAATAGGAAAGTTTTAAGTTTCCCCCGAAACCTGATTTTGGAGGGTTCCATACGGATCTCGAGAGGAAGCTCGTTCCAGCCCTTGGCAGCCAAGTATCTGAACGAACAGCCGCCCATCCTGGCTCTGGTGATTTTAGGGATTTTGAACGTCATCATTCCAGAAGATCTCAAATTCCTGGTAGGTCGATGTATTATGAGTAAGCGATGAAGATAACCTGGGCCAGTGCCGTGGGCAATGCGATGGGCGAAGCATAGGGATTTAAATTTAATTCGCTCCTTGATGGGGAGCTAGTGGAGTTTGGACAAGGCAGATCTGCCTGAGGCTCTTCGAGGAAGTTTGAGCACAAGACGCGCAGCAGCATTTTGGGCACACTGGAGTTGGTGGAGTCCCTTTTTGCTCAACCCCAGTAGCAGGGCGTTACCATAGTCCAGGTGGGGGGTTACAAGGGCATGTACAATGGTCTTCCTGGAATCCATGGGAAGGAGGTCCAGTACTTTCCAAAGAACTTTCAGTACGCTGAAACATCTGGCTGTGGTTTTACTGATTTGGGGCTTGTATGAAAGGTTAGAGTCCAGTATGATGCCCAAGTTACGCACCGAGGCCACAGGACTAGGAGGACTGCCTAATTCCGCAGGCCACCACATGTGAGACCATGCGGAGGAGGATTTACCTACCACCAGTAGTTCGGTTTTGTCGCCATTAAGGCGAAGACAGTTGTTATTCATCCAAGCTGCCACGGACGAGAGACAGTTGGAGAAATTGGTGGCCTCTTCACTGTGGTCGGGCGTAAGTTTAAACATCAATTGGGTATCATCAGCGTAGCTGACAATGCCCACCCCATAAGTCTCAACTATGCGAGCCAGGGGTTCCATGTAGATATTAAACAAGGTGGGGCTCAGACTCGAGCCCTGAGGAACCCCATGGCTCGCCTTTCTGAGAGAAGACCTAAATGGGGGGCAGTGCAGCTGAAAGTTCCTGTTCACCAGGAAGGACTCCATCCATGCAAGGGCTGGACCCTCTACTCCCATACCAGATAGCCGAGACAGCAGCGTTGAGTGCAGCACGGTGTCAAAAGCTGCACTTAGGTCTAAAAGTACCAACGCTGCTGTCTCTCCCTCATCAACTATGTGTCTAAGACTCTCGGTGGAAAAAAGTAGGGCTGACTCAGTAGAGTATCCAGCTCTAAAACCTGATTGAGTGGAATGCAGGAGAGAGTGTTCTTCCAGATAACTCATGAGCTGCCTAGTCACTACTTTCTCCACAATCTTAGCACAAAAAGGGAGGAGTGAGATGGGGCGGAGATTCTGGAATTGGGAAATGTGGATGTTGGCCTTCTTTTTGAGGGGGATTACTTGGGCGGTTTTCCAGGCATCTAATACCCTGCATTCTTTAAAGGAGAGCGATACAATAAGACTAATGTGGTCAATTATTGTGGTCTCCATGACTCCTCTACAGCGGGTAGGTGGGCAGACATCGCTGGGAGAGCCATATTTTATGCTGTTTGCGATGCTAAGTAGCTCTTGCTTGTCAGGAGTAGTAAAGCACGCAAGGTAAGGGGTCCCCGTGTTTCTATGGTTGTTGTCTTCTGCGAGTTTGCTAGAACTGGCCTCATCCTTAGTAAAAGTAGCATGAATTTTATCGATTTTATTTACAAAGAAATCTGCAATGGAGTTACATAGTTCTTTCGAAGGAGTATCTTGAGCCTCTAATCTGGTTGGAATCGTGAGTTCTTTATAAATAGAAAACAATTCTTTAGTGGGGTTGTCCGCTAGATCAATTCTATTTTTGAGATGGCAGCTTTTTTCCGATCTCATTAGTTTATGGTATTTGTTTAGTTCGCTCTTGTACAGTAGTTTATCCTCTAGATTGTAGTGTTTTCTCCAGTTACGCTCTAGGGTTTTACACCTGGCTTTGGCAGATTTTAATTTTTCAGAAAACCAGGGGGCGGTTTTGGATTGCCTGGCTGAGGGCTTGGAGGTCCAAGGAGCTATCTCATCAAGAGCATTGGACAGCCAATTTTCATAGTTTTTCCAAGCCTCTTGAAGAGAATTGCTTTGCGGAGGTTTTTTTTTTTGAAGGGCATGTCTAAAGGCTTCTTGGTTAAACTTTTTCCAATTTCTACATTTAAGGGAAGTAGGTTTCAGAGCTCTGTATTCAGTAGGTGAGTTGTCAACCAAGAATGGGATAATAAAGTGGTCTGAACAGATTATTCTAACCGGGGGGAAGGCAGTAATGCCCTCCCAGTTGGCGAAGATGGGATCTAGGAGATGGGCGAGTTTGTGTGATGGGGCAATAGAAAGAAGATTTAACCCCAATGACGCCAGAGCTGTTGCCACCTCCTGTGCCTCCTTACAATCCCTATCATCAAAATGAAGGTTTAAGTCACCTAAAATTATGAACTTTTTGTAACGGAGAGCTGGTTCTGTTATAAAGTCTAAGAGCTGATTCTCAAATTGTCCAGCTGCTCCAGGTGGACGATATACCAATATACCATTAATGATGTCTCTTGGTCCTAATTTGATGGTAAATAAGCCGCTTTCACTGTGCAATAGAGTGGCTTTGACTAAGGTGCATGCTAACTCAGCCTTATGAATGAGGGCTATCCCTCCCCCTCTTTGTTTTTGTCTATCTAAACGAAGTAGACAGTAGCCCGGGGGGGTAGCTTCAAGCACTTCCGGAGAAGATTCCTCATCCAGCCACGTCTCGGTTAAAAAAAGCACGTCGGGCTTATATGTGGTTATTAAATCATATATTTCCAATTTATGTTTTTTTAATGACCTGCAATTTAGTAGTATCATATTAGGTTTAGATGTTGCCTGTATGTTAATCCTAGGTAAATGAAAGGTGTGATTGCATGAGTCACAGGTAGTTGGTAACTGATCGACTTGGTAACTGTAGGCACAGTGATTGGCCACAATAGGACGTAAGAGGAGCAACTCCTGTTTCGTATATTGCAAGTGGTACCTGGCCGAATCCATGGTGTCAGGTGGTTTCGGGGGACTAAGAGGGGTCGCCCTACGTTCCGGTCTGTCGCGGACGGGAGCAGACGGGCTGGACTCTGGCTTGACTCTGGCGCGAATGCGGCACGCCCGCTGAACGCGTCCGCTGCGCGGAGCCATGAACGTTTATTTTTATAGTCTTGACTCACCTAAGATGGCCGCCGTAATTGCTCCACCCGAGACCCAGGAAGCCCAGCCCTAGAATCGGCCGGACCCTCTGGGGGAGGCAGCGCTGACTAAAGTGAGTGAAATTAAAATAATAGCAGCAAATTTAAAATGCTATCTGCACCCTCAAATCGGTGAGATGCCAAGCGTCGCGTTTAAAATCGGAGCGCTGGTGCTGGGGGGGAGCGGACACACAGGGCAAGTGCAATCTGTAGAAAAGAGTTGTTGAGGTAAAGAAGAAAGACCGCCCGGCTCAAGCCTCAGGCAAGTAATGCAGATGACGCTACATCATGTGGTATCATATTCATCTTAAAATGTTACAATCTCCAATTTATTCACATTTTTAAAAACCTGTGACAGTTTAGTACGGATTTACTGATTTTCCCAACAGATTTTCTGAATTAGTTTCTGGCTAAGTACCTGTTCAACTTGCATGAAGAAGAGATATGTTCCGATGACTACCATCAAAATTACATGAGCACCAAAGGCTGCAGTTCCTCTGATGGCCAAAAGGGGTCTCTGTGTGTGCATTCACTTCCACACTAGCTTCATGTCCTCTAGTTCTTTATTGATACTTACACTTCTTTTTTTGTGTATGGAGTATGATGCTATTAGCTTAGACCAGCACTAGGGGTGACACTTAGGCCCAGATTCATAGGGGCTTTGCATTATCCTTGGGTCGGGCAAGGTAACACATTGAAAATGCAAAGACTTCAGTAATATTTAAAAAGTCACACAAGTGGCAATTTATGCTACCTTGCGTAGCTATGTAAATCTAAATCTAAATACAGTATTTGTAAAGCGCGGACTACTCGCCCTTACGGGTCTCCGGGCGCTGGGGGGCGTCGTGGAAATTAAGTGAGCTATTGCCCAGAGTCACACAGTGCTGAGCTGCCGCCAGAGCCAGGGATCGAACCGTGAACCCTGTGCTCCCAAGTCAGCTGCCCTGGCCTCTGTAAAGCAATGCAACCAGAACCTGGGCTTCTATGGGAATCACAATGTCATATTATCAAGCCCCTTTATTGCCGCTTTAGCAGCAATTTCCTGCCGCTAAAGCGGCAATAATTTTAACGCCGTTCTTGATAATATGCCCCAAAGTTTTCCCTGGGTGGGATAGTGCACCATTACTGGAGGTACTGAAATACCTGCTTGAAAGGTGAATTAGAAAACAAAATGGAGGCTGTGTGTTCACGAATGTAGTCTTTTTACCATACTGCTTACGTTATTGTTAGGATATAAGCAATGGGCATTGAAACGGGTCCCTTAGTTCTGGGCTCTGTAGTCATGGCCTTAACTTTTCAGGCAAAAGCACTCACTGATTTCTGAATAATGAGTGTAAAAGCATTAAGGTAACCAAGTTGTTCCTGCTTACATTTCTCCTACTTTTCTTAATCTAGCTCCCTATGAGTGTTTGCTTTTTCCAGGATGTTGTTATTTTTTTAGACAGCATATTGCTCTTGTCTATTGCACTTTTCGAATTTATGTATATCCAGGTGTTGATAGCAGGGCACAATTGGGTTATAGTTGAAGTCAGTGTGAGTTTCTCTTAGTGGGGCAGTACGGTGTTCAGTGGGGAAGAGGATGCGGCACCATGGTGAGAACTGCCGAATTTGAAACTGGGGAACCAGGTTCAGCCTTCTAGACCAGTCCCCCAGACCACTTTCCTGAGGGAGCGTATTCCCATGCTAGATCTAAGAATGCCACTCAAGATCAAAGAAGCCCTGTGTCTTAGCACCAAGTGTGGGTTACCTTGAAGGCCTGTCCCTCACAATCCTTACTGAAGTTCACCTTCAGTCTTGCAGGCAGGTCTATGAAGCAGCACACCATAGAGTGACAGTGACTCTGTCACTGAGGTCACAGGACCCTTGAGTCAGGTGGCTTTAGGGCAGTGTGACCGCACCAGGCGCTGACTTCGGGTGGGGGCATCGTGTTTGCAAGTATAATATGGTTTTAAAAGCACTTGCTGCCTTCTTCCTGGCAACAATTAAAATGTCATGATAACTCCGGTGAATAATGTTCTTAGTAGAGAGAGATGGTGTTTTGTCTAAGGGAAGTTTTAACTCATGGAAAGAAAGCGCAGAGGGTTAATATTAACGCTGGGTGTAGAGGAGTAATATTAAACCTTGGTGTAGTTTGCGACACGTTGCTTAGCTGAAGGCACTGTGTACTTGTCTGCACTGTGAAATAATTGCAAACGGCATCATACACAGTGCCAGGTAAGGTAACCTCTATCTTTATGTATATATATTTTATTTTTTAAATCTTTATTTAAGTTATATAAAGGCACACATACAAACAGGAAAAAGACAATCTACAATATGCTCATAATATGTGAGTCCCATTACAAAATTACATTTCTTGCAAGTGTAAGAAAAATCCTTATAACCCGGTGGCAGGGTAGTATGCATCAGAAAGGAGCAAACATGAAGCCTGTTTTAAGTGATCCATCACTTCCATTTGTCCGTATTCCGAGTGCACCAGCTTCTGCCTCCCCCAAAAGTGCTCGGTCAACATAAACATAAGTCATTAGTTTGTTAAGGAAGAGGTTCCTGCAATCAGTGGCAGAAATTTCTTTATGCAAAAGGAGGAACAAGTTCAGTGAGCCCCGCGGGGATTCTTTACCACAGTTCAAAATGTTCCAAGCTGTGGGAGGACGTTTCTCGGAGACAGAATGTCCATACAGCACAGTGTCCCAATTTATCACACAATGTCCATGACATGGAGAAGGAAAGGCTTTACCAAAGTCCAAAAGGCTTGCGTCTGCCTGCAGTCCCAAAACAGGTGAAAGACAGTTTCTTCATGGCCGCAGCGGGAACATGGGCATTGCGCTGATGGTGCCAATCCTTTGTGATGCTGGAACACCTTCACTGGTAGGCAGTTGTGTATGCTCAACCCTGCTAAGTCCCTCTGGCTGTGTGTGAGATCTTGGTGACCCACCATTCTCCAGACACGCAAGGACTGAGACTCTGACAGGAGGCCCAATTGTTGTGGTTTTTGTCGGTCGACCAAAGCCTGTTTCATTTTTTTCATATGGGAGCATATCGCTCCAGAGAGTATGCTGGAGTCCAGAGTCTTTAGAAAGTTGCAAAGTCCATTATAATATGGGGGTTCATTCAGTGCAAATGGCATTAAATTTGAGAGGGTAAACAATCCATATCCCCACAGCATAGTTCCCAAGAAATTCTTGGTGAAAAAACTTGGTACAGACATGGGATCTACATTAGTCCGTGATACAGCATAGCATAATACTTTAGAAAAGAGAAACACTTTAATATTAGGCATACTCTGTACCCCATTTTTCCAAATGGTGCACATCTTTTCCTTACACAACTTTTCCATTTTCGAACCCCAAATAAAAGAGAAATTCAATTTGGAGCATTTCTGCAATGTGCGAGCCTATGGAGGGAAAACCAAAGATAGGTATAGCAAGATAGGAAGAAGAACAGCTTTTATTACCATGATCTTACCCTCGATGGTGAGTTTGCGCAATTTCCAGAAGGTGATCTTTTTTTTCTTTTTTTCCTGCACTTCTTTCCAGTTTTTCTCTATATAAGTATCAGCAGCGAAGTGCACCCCAAGTATTTTTGTGGGTTCTGTGGTAACTGGAGCTGGGAGATTAGTTAGCCGATCCCAGGGAGCCATAGTGAGACACACACATTTGTCCACATGTAAGCGGAGACCTGATGCTTCTTGAAAGAGTGAAGCCTGCAGTAGAGCTCTGCGCACAGATTGTGCATCTGTGCATAAGATTGTGACATCGTCCATGCATGCAACTGTTTTGGTAGGAGTACCCCCCCTGGTACAAACCCACCTTTGATGATTGTGTCACTTCTTAGCTTGCACAGGAAAGGCTCTAAAGCAAAGGCAAAGGGCACTGGGGACAAGGGACATCCTTGTTGCAGCATGGATGGGAAACTCTTGTGTGTGGAAACCATTGATGCTCACTCTGCTGTGTACTGTGTTGTACAGAGTGTGTAGGATGCTTAGGCTATTTTGCGGTACATTCAAGCGTTGAAGTGCAGCAAAAAGGTATGGGTCAAAGGCTTTCAGGAAATCCAGACTTGAAACCCCAAGTGATAGAGATCTTTCTTGAGCATACCACAGAACATCCCTAATGGTAACCAAACTGTCAACGATGGTGCGTCCTTGAACTGCACATGTCTGGTCAGGGTGGATACATGAATGAAGAACTTTCCTGAACTCTCCTGAACCTACGCGCCAGGACTTTAGACACCAATTTGTAATCCACATTTAGTAGTGAAATTGGTCTCCAGTTTTGAAGTGATGTTTCATATCCTTTTTTTATAAAGGAGGGTGATAACCCCTGCGGAAGAATCATGTGCAAAACAATTATTTTGAAAACCTTCTTCCAGGACCTGCAAGTAGACAGAGCATAACAGTCCCCAGAGCTTCTGGTAAAACTCCCAAGTTAGACCATCCAAACCTGGGCTCGAGCCTTTCGGAGAGGATCTCAGTGCGTCCAGAGATGCCTCACCTCCAAAAGGTGCCCAAGGAAGTTACTTTGATCTAATGTTAACCCTCCAGTGAGTAAAGAACAGTACTCTTCTAGATCTGAAGCTGAAAGTGTTTTGACAGGTGCATCATACAAGGACTGATAGAAGTCAAAAGGTGGTCTGGCATGCATCTACCCCCTGTAATATGTCCCCTTTCGCATTTTGTAATTTAGTTAACAGCTAGCTTTTTTAAACAAAAAAGAAGTACACTTTCCACCCTCTTGGAAATGCTTGACCCTTGAGTGAAAGATAGCATTTTTGTTCCGTCTGTTTAACCACTTCTGCATGTCTAGTTTCGTAGGGCGTACCTTGTCTTTCACATCACCCCTAGCTGCTCCCATTTGGTGGAGGAGTATAAGTCTCCTGTGTAAACGCTGGAAGTCCTGCCATTCGCTTTTGCTTCGGAGCTTCCCTTGCTCTTGGAAGTACAGCCGTGTTTTAGTTTTAACCCATTTCCACCATTGGTACACATTGGGGAAGTGAGCCTTCCTTTGGGCCCATTTCTGGTAGCTCATCACATATTTGTCACAAACCCGCTGGTCTGTAAGGAGGTCATTATTAATTTTCCATGATCCAGGACCCCTTTGAGGTTGTTCAGGAACTGACAAAGAGACTGTGATTATATGGTGATCTGAAAAGGGTACTGGTGTAACAGGGCTGTTATCGGAACAGAGAGTTTTAGAAGCAAACACATAATCAATGAGTGATCGTGTGAGGCCATTATCCGCCTCCCAAGTGTAGACCTCACCTGGCGGATGATGCTTCCGGAAAGAATCATATAGGTGTAATAAGAGTTTTGATGTAACATCCAGTACATAATTTTGTTGGGACCCTTCCCTGTTCCTGCTGTGTGTGATGCAATTGAAATCCCCTGCTAGTAAGAGAGGTATAGCACCTGTTAATAAAGGTTTGTTTAGGCTGGTGCATAAACAACCCAAATATGTAATAGTATACCATCCATAAGTACTGAAATCAAAAGAGCCCTTCCTGGGTATAAATCTTTTTCCTCCAGGATCTGCCAATGTTTGTTTTTAAGGAGGATGTCCACCCCATTGTTCCTATTAGCTCCTCCTCACCAAACCGATGGCCCGTATGCCCATTGTTGTTGGAATGAGGTGTATTGCATCCGAAGGGAGAGATAACATTCCTGAAGACATATAACATCAGCTTGTGTGTTTACAAAATAATCTAATACAAGTGCTCTGCTAACAGCAGTACCTATGCCCCTCACGTTGCAAGAGGCTACTGTTACTGCCATAATGAAAACTATAAGAGAACCAGCCATATTTACACCTTGGAAGAGGTAGTTGCCCTCACTGACTCTCCGTCTTCAGTGATGCCCATCCGCTCGCAACTGGTGTTAACGGAGGTTGAGAATAGGGCCTCCAAATCTGGTGCCTTTCTATATCTATTATAGGACCATCACTGACTTCCAAGACTTGTGCAACATCTGAAACACCCTCCTCGGTATCTGAGACGGAAAGTAGAGGGCCGAACCTGCCCTCTCGGGGAAAGCGGTCCAAGGAAGAAGGATGTTGCTTGGAGCGGGTAACAGCAGGTGAGTCCATTGTGCTTTTAGTACATCTCACTTTGCGCTTGTTGGAAATGTATGTAGTCCACCCGCTGTGCTCCATATCCCTCCCCCTCTCTGTGGCCCCAGTCGATAAATGCAAAGAAAGAGCAGTGTCCTGTGCAGCCTGCCTCAGACCCTTTACTGCCTGCTCTATGGTGACGTTTTTAACAAGTACCTGCGCTGTGGGGTGGATCACTGACACACCAGAATCAGGGACCTCAGTGATGGGACTCTCAACCTCTGTGAGGGTACGTGCAGCGCCAAGCACAGCGGAGGAAGTAGCGCCCTGTGATTTAAGATGCTTGCACTGCGCTTTTCTTTCTAAAGCCGCAGTTTTAATCCTCTTTGTTTCAATGCGCTCCATCTCATCCCCTGGCAGCTGGGACAGCAGAGGAACGGGTCTAAGAGGATCTTCAGTGTCATGGGGAGGCACTGCCACCTCTGGCTCCCCCTCCTGCGCTGCTTGTGCGCTACACCTTCTAATGTCTATACCATCAAAGCAACCCAGTATGTCAGAGTCAGTAATGTCTGGTTGTTCCTGACGGGTCTGTAGCTCTGGTGAAGCTACTGGCTGGGTGGTATGAGCGGCTGGAGCGTGTTGCGTGGAATGGGTGCTAGCTGCTGAGGCATGGGAGAATATACCCCTGGGACACATTTTAGAGAGGTGCTCCTCGATACCACAGAGATTGCATTTCTTTGGAACAACACAGTCTTGGGCCTTATGACCTGCCCCCCCCCCCCCGCAGTTCCTGCAAATGAGCCCTGACATTGTTCCTTGGAGTGGCCAAATTGCAGGCAGAGTCTGCAAAAAAGGGGTTGTCCTGAGTAAACCAAAAACCCTTATTTGCTCCCAGGGTGAATGTCTGTGGGGGATGTGCCAACCCACGTACTCCTTCAGGGTCCTCCTTGAATCTTACCATACATTTCCTCTTCCCATTCCAAATCCCACACAGGTTTGTAATCTTTTGCCTCTCTCTGATGGGGGCACAATACCGACTCAAAAACACCTCAATTAGCCTGGGATCTGTGTATGGGTTGTACATATGTACCACTAGCACAGTCTCCTTAGGTCCAAACATAGGGGTTACAGAGAGCCCATAGAAAGCATTACTGTGTTGTTTCCCTGTTGCATTGTGGAGAAACCCGTGACAGATAGACAAACTAGAAAAGGTAACATCAAACACACCCCTGTTGGAGAAGACCTGCACACATTCAATTGACCTCTCAGATATATTACACTCCTTCTTTAACACTTCTTCAATGAGAAACAATACATTCTTCTCCTTCCTTTGAGCTTCATCAATTTCCACACGCACCGTATTTGGCACGTAATCTGATGCGCGTATATTGCCAGCCATGCGTGCATATGAGGCCATGATAATCGCCTCGATGGGGCAGGGGGAGTTAGCCCCCTGCAGGTATCTCAACTTAATGTTTATCGGCACCCGCTGAGCTCCTGCGTGATTGAGGGAGCAGGCGTGCCGGCTTTCACGTGCTGTGTATTAGCAGAAACAGAAATGTTCTGGGGAGTTTTTAGAAAATCAAAATAAGCTATGAGAGTGGACGGCCGCCACTGATGCAGTATAACAGGCAGTCTCCCCTCTATGCAAAATGGGGATCCGAGGCCAAGGGGCGTGATTCGATCGGAAATAGAATCCGCCCGTTGCCTCTGTAGAAATGTCACAAGTGTGCTCCTCCAAGAAGGAAAAGCGGAGGTTTTAAAGCTTTAATTTCTGTTCAGTCTTACCTCCGCATGGAGACACTTGCGGAAACAGCAGCAGCAAGACCTCTTTGACGATAAGATGAGGGGATAAGAAGAGGCTTCCCCGTTCCCCTCCCTTTCCCTCTGTCACTGCGCGGCCAGGGGAGGTTTGGGGGGGTGGCCAACCCTTTTTTTTTTGCAGAGTTTTATATAGCGCAAACTAGACCCGAACCGAATCAGGTATCAGAGCGCTTTACATATTTTCCAGTTACGTTACATGAGGACACACTTCCCTTCCCTGGGACACTAGTTATCCGGTACACCCTTCATCCCTAGTGATGCAGACTGCCTCCAGTCAAGCCAAAACCCAGCCCTTCAGAAACCTGCAGATCTTTATATGTAAAAGAGTATATAATACTTTCACAAAAAATTAAACTGATTAATTAGCACGCAGTGAGAGAGGTAATGATTTTGGGATACTCCCTAAGCTAGGGGGAGTACCAAGCAGATGACTGAAAAACAAAGGGCCCGATTCACAGAACTAACTTAAGACAAAATCCTAAACTTACTACTTTTGGTATTCACAGAAGTTAGGATTTTGTCTTAAGTTTGTCTTAAGACAGACTTAAGACAGAATCCTAACTTAAGTCTGTCTTAAGACAAAATCCTAACTTCTGTGAATACCAAAAGTAGTAAGTTTAGGATTTTGTCTTAAGTTAGTTCTGTGAATCGGGCCCAAAAAGCACATCTTTTAAAATAATTCCGTGTCGGTCCCATCCTCTTAGGACCACCCCAAGCACACTTATTGGCAAAAAAACAATCACAACCAAAGACCCTGCAAAGCATTATGGGATGATATTAGCAGTGGCAGTGAATATTATATAGTATACAATATCAAAATAATTCTACAAAGAGCTGCAGTTCAACTGGTGGTTACTAGATGTCCCTCACAAGTCAAATGCAAATGCTTGTTGAAAGGGTTTCAATGGTTTTGCATTTGACTCGTGAGGGACATCTAGTAACGACTAGTGGAACTACAGCTTGATGTAAGAATAATTTCAATGCTTTGCACTCAAGTATAACGCTCTGAAGGAGTTAATTGCATAGACATGTGAATGATCTTGCTTTCACAGCAACACTGCAGCACTATCGAAATTGTTAGCTGCTTCAGTTACTTCAGGAGCACTACGCTGCAGCTTTCATTTTCATGCGCACTACGATTGAGTACATTCCTGACCTCAAGGACAGCATAGCAAACATCGCACAAGACAAAAAAAGAGTGCAAATTCCCCCAGCCAATCCCACAACAAACAAGCATTTGCAATTCAATAAGACTCGTTTTTACGCAAGACCTATTGCATTGGAAACGGGAGGGCAGACGTCCAAGAAAGCATGAACAGGAGTAGGGTGTCGTGAGGGGGGGCAAGAAGTCACGACTGTGGGAGGGGGCGGAGGGAAACACAGGGAAGAAAATAGTGTTTTAGTAAAGGGGCAATAAAAAAAGGTGTGTTGCCCTTAAACACCCCAAAGAATCTCCTTTACCCATACACACACACAAAGTGGCACACATCACAGCGCCTTGACTGTGCACTATTAAGGATTTGGTTTGGCAAGATAGTCTCACTTTAACTTGCATTTCCTTACATTGAAAAACTCATAGTTCTGAATTATGATTTCCATGGCAAATCCTTAAAACAATTTCACTTTATCGTGAAAATAAAACAGTGCATGCCAAAGTATGCATTTTAAGCCAATTAAAACCTAAGCATTTGTAAGAGGTTGTTAGTGTGCAAACTAAGGGGTCTATTACATTGTTGGGTTGATCGCCACTGACCGCATGGTGGTGGCGATCCACCCAACATAATCTCCCGCCCTCCTCCCATTTACCCCCTGCCATATTATGATGGCAGGGGGTACCGTGCTGGACGGGAAGACCGTCCGCCGCTTTTCCGCCTGGTCACACATTCGACCGGGCGGGAAAGGGTTGAATATGGTGGCGTGTCTGCTAGACACCGCCATCCATATTACAATGGCTGCGGGAACCAGCCTTTCTGTGACGGCGTTGCGGGCCCCAAGGATGTTGGGAGGGTGAGGGGCTCATGTAGGGTACCTATGGTACCCACCTGCATTTGCATGCACGACGTGGCAGGCACCGTGCAGTGCCTGCCACGTTGTGCATGCAAATGCACAGATGCCTTTTTTGCAATGCGGTGGGTGCTGCTGACAGCACCGCCCGCCTCAATGCAAAAAATGCTGGATGCGCCTGCCAGTGTGGTGGGCACATCCTAATTGTACATGCAGGGGGACCGCCGCACACATGTTGGGCGGTCCCATATCCCGGTGGATGGCTGGCAGACTCAGTCCACCCGCCATCGTAAAAAAAGACCCCGAAGGCAGTAAAATTAAGTGCTGCAAAAGTTTATGCACACATATAGAGCCTGGGGTACAAAAGAGTTCCTTTTGCAATTTCAAAAGAGCGAATAATACAGATCTGCTATTAACGAATCATAAAACACCATGCACTATTGCCCAGACGTACTAAGACATTTTGAGATTAGAAAAGTCACTCTGGTGATACAAGCAGGGAAAGTGGAGCTGTCAGTCGTGACCAGCCTAAAGAAACAAAAGAAGCAAGCCATAATATTGGTAGTTTTGCCGGTATTACTATAACTACTACTACCCTACCACATTGTGAGCTTAAGCGCATTAGTGATTTCCACACCTCCTACACCAGGTAAGAGTAGAAGAATACTCAACGTAGCAGAAGATCTACACAAGTGGTTCTTGGCACACCTGCTCCAGCTGATTTTCTAAATGTGGAAAAGAAGAAGCTATGGGTGCAGTAAGGCCCTACATGAAACTAGCCGCTAGTTTGATGGCTTAAAATGCATCATGTAAGAAACAATTGCAGCAATAGCTCAAAGCATATATAAATGTTCACAGGCCATGAGAAGTTTCTCTCATTCTCTAAATGAGGGGTTTATTCAGACAAGAGCAGCAGCATTCTAAACAGCAACAACAAGCTTTATGTAGATCTGTAGATCTCCTTGCAAATTCACCACATATTCTGTGCTGACATTTAGCCAACTTTCAGGATGAGGTCAAAACAAAGTGGTGATTTAACAAGTAGTCCTACCCAAATAAAAAAGGTCCCTGGAGTAAATATATACAGCTAATGCCAGTATGGAAAGATCAATACAATCAGCTGAAAGTGAGGAGGTGGCTAGTATGTGCAACACATCAGTGCCCGGGGCACCATTGCAAGGCCAAGATGGGGCATGATTATTTTGACAATGTTTGATTAACACTTCCCTTAGAAATAGTCATTTGTTATTCCAGTTTGGCTTGCACTGCCCTCTGCAATCATAGTTGTTTCTTGCACCTTAGGGGCCCCCCCTGCAAATCTCACAGAGGGGGCCCTTACTACTTTTGGCATTCACAGAATGAACTTACTACTTTTGGTATTCACAGAAGTTAGGATTTTGACAAACTTAAGACAGACTTAAGACAAAATCCTAACTTCTGTGAATACCAAAAGTAGTAAGTTCATTCTGTAAATGCCAAACGTAGTAAGTGCATTCTGTGACTACCAAAATAGTAGTAAGTTTAGGATTGAGTCTTAAGTTAATTCTGTGAATCGGGCCCTCAGTCTCTCTCCCGGTCAGTCAGTATCGCTCTGTCAGTCAGTCTCTCTCCCAGTCATTCAGTCTCTCCCGGTCAGTCAGTCTCTCTCTCTGTCAGTCTCTCTCTCTGTCAGTCAGTCAGTCTCTTTCTCTGTCAGTCTCTATCTGTCAGTCAGTCTGTGTCAGTTTCTCTCTGTCAGTCTCTCTCTCTCTGTCAGTCTCTCTCTCTCTCCCTGTCAGTCAGTCTCTCTGTCTCTCTGTCAGTCAATCTCTCTCTCCCTGTCAGTCAGTCTCTCCCTCTCTCTCTGTCAGTCTCTCTCTGTCAGTCTTAGTCTCTCTCTCTCTCTCTCTCTGTCAGTCAGTCTCTGTCAGTCTCTCTCTGTCAGTCTCTCTCTCTCCGTCAGTCATTCTCTCTCCCGGTCAGTCAGTATCTCTCTGTCAGACAGTCTCTCTCCTGGTCATTCAGTCTCTCCCGGTCAGTCAGTCTCTCTCTCTGTCAGTCTCTCTGTCAGTCAGTCTCTGTCAGTCTCTCTCTGTCAGTCTCTCTCTCTTTCAGTCTCTCTCTCTCTCTGTCAGTCAGTCTCTGTCAGTCAGTCTCTCTCCCGGTCATTCAGTCTCTCCCGGTCAGTCAGCCTCTCTCTGTCAGTCTCTCTCTGACAGTTTCTCTCTGTCAGTCAGTCTCTCTCTCAGCCAGTCAGTCTCTCTGTCTCAATCAGTCAGTCTCTCAAGTCTCTGGCTCTCTCTCTCTGCCAGTCTCTCTCTCTCTCTCTCAGAGTCAGTCAGTCTCTCTCTTAGTCTCTCTCTACCTCAGTCAGTCAGTCTCTCTGTCAGTCAGTCAGTCTCTCTCTCTCAGCCAGTCAGTCACTCTGTCAGTCTCTCTCAGTCAGTCTCTTTCTATCAGCCTGTCTCTCTCTTTGTCAGTCAATCTCTCTCTCTGTCTGGCAGTCTCTCTCTCTGTCAGTTAGTCTCTCTGTCAGTCAGTCTCTGTCTCTCTCTGTGTGTCAGTCAATCTCTCTGTCAGTTAGTCTCTCTCTGTCAGCCAGTCTCTCTCTCTCAATCAGTCAGTCTCTCTTTCAGTCTAGTCTCTGTCTCTCTCTCTCTCTGCCAGTCTCTCTCTCTCTCTCTCTCTCAGTCACTCAGTCTCTCTCTTAGTCTCTCTCTACCTCAGTCAGCCAGTCTCTCTGTCAGTCAGTCAGTCTCTCTTTCAGTCAGTCAGTCTCTCGCAGCCAGTCAGTCTCTCTCTCTCAGCCAGTCAGTCACTCTGTCAGTCTCTCTCAGTCAGTCTCTTTCTATCAGCCAGTCTCTCTCTTTGTCAGTCAGTCTCGCTCTGTCAGTCAGTCTCTCTCTCTCTGTCTGGCAGTCTCTCTCTCTCTGTCAGTTAGTCTCTCTGTCAGTCAGTCTCTGTCTCTCTCTGTCAGTCAGTCTCTCTCTCTCTGTCAGTCTGTCAGTCTCTCTCTTAGTCAGTCTCAGTCAGTCAGTATCTCAGTCTCTCAGTCAGTCTCTCTTTACTCTCTCTCTCCACTCTATCTCCTCTCTCTCTCTCTCTCTCTCTCTCTCTCTCTCCACTCTCTCTCTCCACTGTCTCCCTCACCCCACTCTCTCCACACTCTCTCTCCACACTCTCTGTCTCCACTCTCACTCTCTCTCCACTTTCTTTCTCTTTCTTCACTTTCTCTCTGGGGATCATGGGCACATTACTTGCATGGTCCGCGGGCCTCCAAGGAAGGCCTGCCGGGCTGCTGGCAGCCGACGGGACGTACTATGAGTACCACAGTGCTATATGGTCATGAACTCCTCAGTGAGTTGCAATAGCCTTATAATGTATGGCAGGGGATACTTTATCTCATAATGTACAGCCACCAGTTTAACTATGGCCTAATGTATTCCCTCCTACAATTTGCTTCTAAGGACACTACAGATAGTTCCACTAGTGATATTCTAGACAATGCATACAATAAAAAAACGCATAGAGAAAATAGTGCAGATGTCTGTGATAGTCCACGCAGGCATGGGTAGTTGCTGATTTGGGTAGTACATTTAAAATACTTGTAATTAAATTACCTTTTCAATTTACCTGCTTGGATTGAAATATATTATGTCCTCACACAACCAGTGCTTAATTTGAGCCGGTGGTGTCCGGTGCTAAACACTGGATCTTAATTTGTTTCCGGTGCTCTGCACCAGCACTTACTTGTTAACACCATACTTAGGACAGTCTGCCACATGGTGGTGCTGCTCATCTAATTAAGAGATGAGCAGAACAGCAGGTGTTTATAAATACAATATCATTAAAAATGACTAATATCTGCCGCCGTAGTCATTCCTTTAGCTTTGGGGACCTCAAATAATCTGAACTGTAGCACTTGCTGGCAAGAGAGATGGCTATTAGATGTTTTGGCAGCAATGACAGGAGTGATGGTTGGCGCAAGTTGCAGTGGCCTCCTGGTCAGGGCCCTGGCACTTAATATTTTACCAATTAAGCACTGCACACAACAACTCCCCTTGGCTGCAGAGGTCACCATTCCTGCATTTAACTATTTAAAAAAATTCTATCCCTGTCCCCATACAGCGGACCATTAACAAAACAAGATCCCTGTGCAAGGCACAACTGTGCTTGTCATTGAGAAAAACAAGGCTGGTGTTGTAGGAGAGCCTTTAGGGTGAGAGGGTCCACTTTCTTAGCGCTTACCTACCACAATCACTCATATGGGATGTACGTCGTTACAACGCATGCTGTTACAACGCATGCCATTACGACGCAACTTTTACAATGCAAGTCGTTACAACGACTTGCGTTGGGGGGCGCTGGATAGTGAATAGTTTAATTTACTAGTCCAACTCCAGTCCCCGTGGATAGTATGGAAGGTGTTGGATAGTAAATTAACCTATTCCCTATCCTGGAGTGCCCCCCAGCGCAAGTCGTTGTAATGACTTGCGTTGTAAAAGTTGCGTCGTAATGGTAGTGCGGAGTAACAGTTGCGTTGTAAAGGATGTTTCCCCTTATATGTAATCACCTCTCCACATCCTTCACCACTCAGTCAACATTCCAGCTATATGTTGTCCCTCCATTGCCCCTAAGTAGAGTCCTGGTTATGTTTCTGCAGTTGCACACATCCTCTTCCTATGGTTGCCACCTAACTGGTTTTATATGGGCATGAGCTGTATTTTAATGTTCCAAACAGTACAATAATTAGAAAAATCATATTGGTATTTTTTCCCCTTGTTAGTTCATAACTTAAACAGGCAATGCAAGAAGAAAACACTTTAAGTGTTCTCTACAGCTGCCGTGGTGACCCCTGACTGACAAAGAAAGAAAGGCCATATTCAAATGAATAACAATGATTTCTTATACAGTTCTGTTCCAGAACAATATTGGGGCCTTTAGCATAATGTTAAATGGTGAACAGGTGGCTATATTTGTATGTTGCAATTGAAGGTAGCACCTTATCTCTGCCCTAATAAGGTCTGTGCAGCCTGTTCCCCTCTCAGACAAGCAGTGGAAGACGCTTTCTTTGAGGGGGGAGGAGGGATCTGCTCTTATATGGGGCCTGGCAGGCTCAGAGTGAAAGAGAAAAAAAGTTGTTATTTTGTTTCTCTTCACTATCTGAGTCAGCCCCTGTCAGCGCAGAGTAGCTCAAAGCAGGCTGCAAACTGCATCTGCTGTACAGGAAACAGGGGGCTCGATTCACAGAATGAATTTAAGACTCAATCCTAAACTTACTACTATTTTGGTATTCACAGAATGCACTTACTACTTTTGGCATTCACAGAATGAACTTACTACTTTTGGTATTCACAAAAGTTCGGATTTTGTCTTAACCCACACCCTGGATGAACAAGCTGAGGGGGCCCCCTTCATATATAGAAGAGTGGAGGCCCCCTCGCACTGCGGGGGCTGCGGGGTGTCTGTTACACCCCTGGTTTCTTGTCCAGGTTTTGTTGGGTAGGGGAGTACATTTTCATCGTCATCACAACTGCCATACTTAGGACCAAGGGGTAAGCCCTTTCTCATGGCTCTGTTGTGCAGTACAGCACAGGTAGCAATACTTTTTCAGCTTGTTTCTGGTGTGTAATCCATTGCTTCTGTGTGTAGCTGTATCTGTTATCTAGATGCAAAAAAAAGGCTTAGTAGAGTTATGGGACAACTTATTTTTATGATTTGTAAGGTGAAAATCTGCGTAAAATTCATCAAGAAGACAGCCATCACCAAATTCTCCTCTTACCAGGCGTAGCTGCCACAGGTAACAGCAGTAGTGTGCTGGGTCAGGGTGTGCTTGGGGCAGGGTATAGTGGGCAGATGACGGATAGGGAAAGTAAAATAAAATTTTAAAAACCCCACTTATCTTGCACTCGCTGCATCGCCAACTCGGTAAGTGTTTCTTAATTTTTTTTATTTTACTTTCCCCAACCCGTCATCTATCTTCTTCTCCTAACCACCACCCGCCCCTTCCCCGCCTCACCACTATTACCAGTGCCGGCCGCACTTGCCTCTTACGTCACGTGCTGGTTCAAAAGGGCTGAATGGCAAAACTGAGTCATGTGTACTCCCTGGATAGTTTGCTACTAAGTATATTCTCATATATGAGAAATGATGGCAGTGGTTTTAGACAAAAGCCAGCACCTCTGTTAGTTTGCAATTGTACAGCGCAAAATGTCCCCTAGCGTGCTCAATGTCACACACTGTGCCATCCACAGTGCCACTCAGTACATAGAGGAAACCTCCATACACATTGACCAACTATAATTTTTAACATAGCACAGCACAAAAAAGAGTCTTAGCTGACTATTCTCAGTCAGTAATGTATTTGATATCAGAGAAAAACAATGAAAAATGTCATTGAGAATACAGTAATCTTGGTCTCAAAGGTTTTGACACGTCTCAAGACGTTGACACGTCTGTATGACAAGCAAACAGCTGACACGTGTTTCGTCGATAGATGACTTCCTCAAGGCTTCAAAACGTTATAGTAGATGAATCTGAGCTTTATTATATGGCTTCGATTCGTCTACTATAACGATTTTCCGGCTCACTTATCAAAAAACTGATGATTTTAATACCTTATTCTGACTAATTAATTCTATTGGAATTACCACGCTCCCATGGTTATCTTCATATTAGAGAAGAACAGGGCTGGTCTTTCGTTGACTTACAATAATCGCTAAAAGCCTTGGGGCATGATTACTGCAGAGCTACAGGACAGCTTAGGTAGGGGGGTTACTGGAGCTGAGCGGCCTTGTAAGGGATGGGCTATATATCAACAATTATCAAAATTCCCCCTTGGTCAGTGCATAATTTCTTTTCAGGCTTCACTCTCAAAATGTAATCATCAAAATTCACATTTAGTACAGGAATGACAGTCTCAAATTTTTCATTTGAATCTCTTTTATTTCTTTTTTAGATTTTATCAAAATTATTTAAAACGAAAAAATGAATACTCAAGAAGAGTTATGTCCTGGTATAGGGATTTAGTTACAGGAACATGATATTGTATTTTTTTAAATTACAGATACCCTGCACACAGAGAAGAATGAAAGGATAAAACTATTTCTAAGCTGGTCCTGAGGAAGGTGGTCTTATCCCACCGAAACGCGTAGACCTGGCGTTAGGAAACTTTTAAGATCTTTGTTATCTCCAAACTTAGAGATTGTTTTAGAACTTGTAAGAGTGTGAAACAGTATGAATGTGGTGTATGTGAGGTAGTTGTTGTGTGCTTTAGGGGTATAATTGGTTTTGTCGTCTCTTTGCAATTTTCAGAACAAACAATACATTTTGGATTGTACAAATGATGATATTTGATGTTATATTGTCTAATTTATTGGGATTGAAATAAATGTTAATGAACTGATGAATTACACTTTAAAAAAAAGACTCAAAAAAAGATAAATAAAATAATCGTTTTAAATAATTTTGATAAAATCTAAAAAAGAAATAAAAGAGATTCAAATGAAAAATTTGAGACTGTCATTCCTGTACTAAATGTGAATTTTGATGATTACATTTTGAGAGTGAAGCCTGAAAAGAAATTATGCACTGACCAAGGGGGAATTTTGATAATTGTTGATATATAGTGTATTCCTCTCTCTTCCCCGGTCACCAAAATACATATAGAGGGGGTCCCGTTATTTACATACTTGTGTTCACGGTTTTTTAACTGTGGGATATAGAACCAAAACTAAGACTGGAACCTAGTTCCACTCTAGCTTGTTTGACATTGCTGGTAGATATTGTTGCACCTGAATAGTGGCACCATTGAGATATAGACTTTTAACTAGCAATCGATGCAGATTTGTTAAAAATTTAAACGGAATAGAGATTGGGAGATCTTGCATTAATATGGATAAACTAGAAACATTTGGATTCTCGGACGAAGAATTCAGTTCCCTACTGGGACTAGTAACCAACGAAAATAATCCTGCAGTCACAACATTAGGAGACAACAGTGAATGGCAAAACCTTCTAAACCTAAAAAAGAAAATGAAACGTATAGAATCACATGCATTCTACATGCTTGCATACTTGAAAGAGGGAGTGATTCCATCAGGCCTTAGGGTCCGTAATGCCCCAGCCCTATTCATCAAAGTTCGCAAATTTCTGGAGCGGTGGTCCCTGATTTCAAACCGCTGCTCCAGAGATTGGATGATGTTAATTATCGAAACTGTGAAAGATCTCTTAACATCACTTAGCAAAGAAATTGAGGAACTGGAAGAGAAGCTAAAAACATCAAGCGCAGGTGATGATGCAAAAAATAAACTTGAAAAGATCCAGTTAGAGATGAAGGATTTTGACACCTATTTAACTAATAAGAAAACTGAAAAATTGAAAAAGGATGTTCGTTGGTTTACGAAGGAAAAGATCTATCCATATTTAAACCCCAATTACTATCAGGGTGGGTACCAAGCCAGTTATAATCCAAATTATGACAACACCCATAAGAAAAACTATACTAATTTCTCAGACACAGGCTCCTCCGATTCAGATCCAGATAATTATCCGGACTCAGGGAGAGGGCGTTACAATTCCAGACCCTCGTATAGAGGCAGACAGGGATACCAGAACTCTCAGACTCGGGTTTTTTTATCGAGAGGCAATTACAGGGGGAGGAACGTGCACTGGCAGCAGGACAGAGGAGGTCACCAAACGATGAGCCCTCAACCTCAGCAAAGATATGTGAAGACGAGGAACCAGCAATACTGGTGGTAGACTCAGGAGAAAATGAAAACAGTGACAGAGTAGGAGATATAATGCCAATCTACAATCTATCATCCGCTGATTTGAATAAAGAAGAGCTTTCTGTCCTGAGTCGTGGCCTATCATTTGTCCCCTGCGCCCCACTAAACAAATTCAAACTTCACGAAGACCTATTTGCATTCTTCAGGAAAGTTAGGCTTAAAAAGTACTTTGAAGGTAGAACTAGAGAAGATGAGAATCTTAATCTATCAGGTTGCAAACCACCTTCTAGTTTCACACCAACCTTAGACACAGTAGGACCGGAGGTTCAGATTTTTGAACGAATGGTTTTAAAAGACATCACTCGCCTACTCACAAGAACAAATAAACCTAACTTTAACCTAACAAAACAGGAAAACTCAGCCCTCAATAATATTGAGAAAAATAATGCCCTGATAATAAAACCATGTGACAAAGGTGGGGGGATCACAGTCTTTGATAAGAATGAATATGATACAAAGATGCGGGAAATGCTGAGTGTAGAAGAACATTATAGGCCGGCCCACCCTAGAGAATTGCAACGACTCACCACAACAATAAGAGAATTAACGAATAATGCATTTGAAGAAGGATTCATCTGTGAAGATGAACTAATTTTCTTAAATAAAACCAACCCAGTGACCCCGGCTCTGTATGGTCTGCCAAAGACTCATAAAAGCGAAGTCAACCCCCCAATGAGACCGATTATTTCCACTATAGGTTCGAGCACAGAACCTCTGTCGAAATATATAGATACATTTTTGTGCCCCCTGACTCAAAAATACGAATCATTTATCCGTGACACAGGAGACATGATTGCAAAGGTGGAGGGCACTGTTTTCGATGCTAGGAAGGACATACTGGTAACGCTTGACATTGAGGCGTTATATACCAACATACCCCAATGTCAAGCGTTACAATCGGTGGCCTCTCTTTTGCAAAGATATCCGGATAACCGACCGGACAGATTTATCCTACAATGCCTGGAGGTTGTGCTTCTGAACAACCTATTTGACTATGATGGTGCCCTTTACAAACAAGTGAAGGGCACCAGCATGGGGGCATCTTGTGTGCCAAGTATAGCGAATGCCTATATGGGCGAGTGGGAACTACAACATGTATATAATGAAGTCGCCCCCTTTTTTGAGAATGTTCATTTATGGCGGCGCCTCATAGATGACATTTTCTTTATCTGGCATGGTACAGAGGAACAACTGCAGGAATATATAGGCTGGCTAAACTCCAGTGACCCCAATCTAAAGTTTACATCTAACTACCACACTGAGAAGGTAGAGTTCCTTGATACTGAGATAAATGGAAGTAGTGGCATGTTAGAAGTAAGTTTATATAGAAAACCCACCGCCAAAAATACCATATTACAATTTGGCAGCTTCCACCCACACTGCCAAAAGGATTCCATTCCCTTTGGCGAATTCCTTCGGATTCGCCGAAACTGTACTAATCTATCATAATACCAACGCCATGGAACAGATTTAAAAATTAGACTGCTCAATAGAGGTTATCCACATCGCTTAATTCGACAAGCCTTCAAAAGAGCTAAATATTTTGATCGTGACTCTCTACTAAGTGGCACAAAAAGGAAATCGACAGATCGCATTACTTGTGTCATTAATCACTCCTCTTTGAATTACAAAATCAAAAATATAATCAACAAAAACTGGAACATACTGGAAACAGAAGAGAGTGAGAACTTTGATACAAAACCCCTAGTAGCCTATAGGAGGAATAGAAATCTAAGAGACCGGCTGGTCCATACTAGGAATAGACAGAAAACAAGGAGCAATCGGAGCTCAATTACAGGACAAAGCCCTGTACTAGGTAACCACAGATGCGGATCGTGCCATGCTTGCGAGGCAGCAATCACAACTGAATTGATTACTTATAATAACTTTGAAGTAAGTCTGAGATCACTAACAAACTGTAGGAGTAGTAATGTTGTATATGTAATCATGTGCCCTTGCGGCCTCGCCTACATTGGAGAAACAGGTAGGGAGTTTCGCCTCAGATTCAGCGAACATAAATCAGCAGTGAGACTGCAGAAAACATCAGCACCACTAGTACAACACTGTATAGATCTCAATCACAATGCAAATGATTTGCGGTGGTGTATCTTGGAGAAGGTCCAACTCCGACTAGGTCAGACAATGGAGTACACTCGGAAAAGACGCGAGTGTTTTTGGATCTATCACTTTGATAGTGTTCACAAAGGACTGAATGAAAATATTTCATGGCTTGTAACTAAACATACATAGATCAATTGATTTTATGTATGTTAGCCTGAAGAGCACGTAATCTAGACTTCAGTATAAAAATATAGAGTTCTCAAATTAATCACCTCGGTAAGTTTTTGGGTGATATTATTGACAATCTAATAATTTAGATAATCTGGAGCAGCCAAAAAATGAGCAGTGTGGAACTACGACATCGGTGCACTAGAAGTGATATAAGGTGAGAAAAAGACTATGAGATCCCTCACGGAGTCGTAATAAATATACAGTACTCGTCAGCATAGAGTAAATATAATAATGATCCCACTAAGATGACACGCACTTAGATTCATAAATACGAGAGAGGGAGAAAATCAAGTATTCGATCCCTTCCCAATATGGCGCCGACAAATCTAACCGGAAATCAGGGTAATTACTTCCGGTTCGGCAAAAGGTCGTAAGTGGTAGTAGCGGGAATGAGGGATACTATTTAAGATCAAACCGACACCGGTTGCTTCGCAAGCCGCGGAAGGGGAGAACTGGCAGGAAGAACCCACCCATGGAAGGGCGCATCGCAAATGAGGTAAGCACCACGGACGGGTTTTTAAAGAAAAAACCGGGGTAATTTAGGACACGTTGAGGGAAGGAAACATCAAGACGTAAGGGGAACTCGGATATCTTAGACGCGAGTGAGCAGCAGTAAGGGGTTAGGGAGAAATGTCGGAGCACCTTGGTGCGAATTTAAGAGGGTTTTTTACAAAACGAGCAGAGATGCTATTAAGTCAGAAAACGGACACTGTTGGAAATATACAGAGGCTTGAAAAGGGAAACACTTTAATAATGATTTGTGTGATCTTTTGTCTATCCTTTGACGTAGAATATGCCACAACTCTGAAAGCGACGCGCAGAGAAATTAAGTTGCACTCACGGAAAGGAAATACATAAGAAGATTAGAAAGGCCGCCCCAGATCAGATGACATTAAGGTTAGTTAGTCATACTGGCTTAACTCATCAGTCTAATTAAAAGGGAAAACAAAAGAACTAATTGTTTGTTGCTGTCTCCCAGATCGGACGGATTTTAAGACTCAAAAAACATTCCAACCTGCGCCCCCTTGCCGAAAAAACAGAAGAGAAAAGGAAAAGAATAGGCCCCTATTAACGTAAAGGACACGATACCTTGTGGTAAGAATTGTTCAAATCTATGGTGCCTGTGTTTGAAACAACTAAGAAACGAGTAAATAATGATAGAATTACCTTTATTTAGAGAGTCCACAAGAACAAACTGCAGTGCTAACGAGGCCAGAAGCAAGAGTCGTATGCAGGACATTTGCAGCAATATTAGTGGTAAGAGCAGTAGTTGATAAATGCCAACAACTTACACATATAAGGAATTAAGAACATACACGTGATATTTGCACTTTTCATTTAGGTGGCACATATGGACTGTTGATATTGACCACGAACGAATATGTTCGGGAAAGGCCTTGCATGGATCTGATTGGAAGGTAAAAGTTAAGAACACAATCTGTATATAGACGAGAGAATGATGGGGCCATAAGGAGTATAAAGATGTAGAATCACCCGCATTATATGGAACGGACGATTACCGCCAATGCCCTCAAAGCTCCACTAAATACAACAGAAGGGACGGTTAGAATTATTCCACCTTAGAATTTTTTCCGCAATAGATAACACAAAATAAATAGATAGAGGCTCATGGTGTCGCCATTTCTAGGTGTGATTTGATGTCTCCCAGTTAATGTCTTTAATGAATTGTACATAGGTTAATAATGAATACTCAAGAAGAGTTATGCCCTGGTATAGGGATTTAGTTACAGGAACATGATATTGTATTTTTTTAAATTACAGATACCCTGCACACAGAGAAGAATGAAAGGATAAAACTATTTCTAAGCTGGTCTTGAGGAAGGTGGTCTTATCCCACCGAAACGCGTAGACCTGGCGTTAGGAAACTTTTAAGATCTTTGTTATCTCCAAACTTAGAGATTGTTTTAGAACTTGTAAGAGTGTGAAACAGTATGAATGTGGTGTATGTGAGGTAGTTGTTGTGTGCTTTAGGGGTATAATTGGTTTTGTCGTCTCTTTGCAATTTTCAGAACAAACAATACATTTTGGATTGTACAAATGATGATATTTGATGTTATATTGTCTAATTTATTGGGATTGAAATAAATGTTAATGAACTGATGAATTACACTTTAAAAAAAAACCTCAAAAAAAGATAAATAAAATAATCGTTTTAAATAATTTTGATAAAATCTAAAAAAGAAATAAAAGAGATTCAAATGAAAAATTTGAGACAGTCATTCCTGTACTAAATGTGAATTTTGATGATTACATTTTGAGAGTGAAGCCTGAAAAGAAATTATGCACTGACCAAGGGGGAATTTTGATAATTGTTGATATATAGTGTATTCCTCTCTCTTCCCCGGTCACCAAAATACATATATAGGGGGTCCCGTTATTTACATACTTGTAAGGGATGGGACCATGAGCCTCAGGGACAGGCAGAGAGAGGAGCTACAGGACAGCTCGGGGAGGGGGTTACAGGAGCTGAGAGGCCTTGGAAGGGATGGGACTGTGAACCTCAGGCATAGAGAGAGCTCCTGGACAGCTGGACCCACAGGAAGAGGTCTCAGGTGAGAGGGTGGGAGGGGGTTACTGGAGCCGAGAGGCCTTGGAGGGGATGATTTTGCCTAGTGGGGAAGAGCTCTTTATGCGAAGGTATCAGCACACTCGACGCAGTTGTTTTCAGTGCTCCGAATTGTATTTTAGAAATCCGAGGGGAATGAGAGCCACGGCACGCAGCGTGATGTGGGGGCCAGTGTGGTAAGAGCATGGACGCGCGCCATACCATTGTTCTTTGTTTTCATCCTTTTCCAAAGGTCTCAGATACCGACCACTAGAAGCAGTAGATTCATGGATGTAAACCTGGACATATTATTATTATTGGAATACTTATATAGCGCCTAGCTACCTGCAACGGAAGTGTCCCGGTGCATTTTCCGGCAAGACAGTAAGCTACAGAAGGCATAAAGAGACATAGCTGACAGAACAGTAACTTAGGTCGAAACAGCCAGGTTTTTAACGCTTTCCTAAAGAGAGATTCCTTTTCCATCCCTCTGAGTTCCACTGGCATAGAGTTCCACATTGCTTGAGCCCGTACCGAGAAAGCCCGGCCGCCCATACGGCTTTTAGAAAATCTAGGAATTTTCAGAAGGTTTTATTTATTTATTTAACTTGTAACGCGCAACAGCTACCCGCAGTGGGTTTCCCGGCGCTAGGGATAGACTCAAGAAGAAAGAAGTATCAGGTAATATCAAGCAGACCAGGACAACGGGCAGATCACTCAAAAAGCAAGGTCTTAAGTCCCTTCCGGAACCGCAGCAAGTTATTCTCCAATTTTAGAGCAACTGGTAAAGCGTTCCAGAGCTTGGGACCTAGATGAGCGAAAGACCGCCCACCCATTCTGGCAAGTTTAAATCTTGGGATAATAAAGTCTCCATTCCCAGAAGATCTAAGGGTTCGATGAGTCCTGTATGGTTGAACTAAGTTCTGTAGGTATTTAGGGGCTGTGCCCCGCCTAATCTTGAACAGATAACGTAAGGCTTTAAATTTAACCCGGCTTGTGATTGTAAGCCAGTGTAAGTCACGCAGAGCAGAAGATGCTGAAGTTCTCCTAGGAACCTTCCGAAGCAGGCGGGCAGCCGCATTGTGGACTACCTGAAGAATCTTAATGGATGCAGCATCAGCTCCCAAATAGAGAACATTACCGTAGTCCAGGCGGGAAACAACCAACGCCTGGACAACAGTTCTCTGAGTGGATAGGGGCAGCATCCATAGAATTTTCTGGAGCCATCTTAAGGTGGAAAAGCAGATCGCAGCAACCTTTGTAGCCTGCTGCCTCATAGATAGCTTGTCGTCAACAAGGAAACCAAGGTTGCGAACCACTGTGGCTGGTTGTGGAAGTGGTCCCTTATCACTAGGCCAATGTTGGGGGCCCCATAGATTTTTATTCTTGCCCAATATCACCACCTCTGTCTTCTCCCCGTTTAATTTCAGACAGTTCTTCTGCATCCACTCAGCCACGCGTACCAGGCCGAGCTTCAGAGCAGAGGGGCTGTTCTCATCTCTGCATGACAATTTGGGTGTCATCGGCGTAGGAGAATAGCGTGAGCCCCGCTTCCTCCACAATGGTGGCCAGGGGTCTTACGTAGATATTAAACAATAAGGGGCTGAGTATAGACCCCTGGGGAACACCATAAGCCAATGAGCAGATTGTAGATGTAACTTTGGCCGAGAAAACCTGGAAGGTACGCCCACTAAGAAAGGAGGCAATCCAGGCTAAAGCCGGGCCTGCCACTCCCAGGGAGCGGAGAGATTTCAAAAGGATGGAATGGAACACGGTATCGAACGCGGCACTCAGATCCAGCAGGATGAGTGCCGATGTTTCACCTTGATCGATACCGTGTCGTAGACTCTCCGTAACTCCGAGAAGTGCTGTCTCTGTGGAGTAGTGAGCTCGGAAGCCGGACTGGGATGAGTGTAGAAAACCAGAACTCTCCACTAGATGGTTCAGTTGAGTGTTGACGTGCCTTTCCAGGATTTTCGAAAAGATGGGCAACAGGGATATGGGCCTGAAGTTAGAAGGATTGGAAACATCCGCACCAGCCTTTTTTAGAAGGGGCACCACCATTGCATGTTTCCATGCCTGGGGTACATGAGATTCCTTTAAAGAGGTATTTAACAGTTTTGTAAATACCTGATATAAATTAGGATCTAACGTCTTCAGGATTTTGGCAGGAAAAGGATCGTGAGGAGACCCTGATTTCACACTATTCAAGCATGAAAGGAAGGAGGCATCATCAAATAGTTGCCATTCCGTGAGCTTCACTGAGGTGACGGGAATTTCAGGCAACAACGAAAATCCAGTCTGACATTTCTCTGCCGAAGGAGTAGAACTCAGTGAATCATAGATGCGCTCAACCTTTGAAATAAAAAACTCCGCCAGCAACTGACATTGAGCCTCATCCAAGGAAGGGGGAATTGGAGTAGTATCAGCTCCTGTTAATTTCCTGATAACGGAAAACAGAACTCGAGGACAATTTTGCGCTTGCGTTACTGTATTCGTAGTATAGGCAGCTCTCGCACTTTTGCACTGCTTATGGTAACCTCTAAGGGCTTCCTTATAGGCCACTTTCCGCGAGAAGGAGTAATTACGCCTCCATCTCCTTTCAAGTGCCTTGCAGTTGGCCTGAAGAAGCTTCAACTCCTCTGAGAACCAAGGTACAGGCTGACGATGTGACATGGAACACTTAGATGTCAAAGGGAGCATGGTGTCCACTGCATTGCTCAACCATTTAGATACAACCTCATTTAGCTCTGATATGGGCAGATCAGCATCTGGAAGAGACCCTAAGAGATGCCGATTAAACTTAGTGGCATCAAGTCTACCCCAGCGACGTATCTGCTCGTATTTGCCCTTACTGCTCCTGACCTTGATCTTGTTAGGTGGCAAAGAAAAAAAGACGGCATAATGATCAGACCATTCCAAAGGGCGAGCTTCCTGTGAGCAATCATATTGAAGATTTGAAAGAATTGGATCCAACAGATGACCCGCGGAGTGAGTAGGTCCGGAATTACATAGTAAAAGATCAAAGACTTCAAGGTCAGATAGAAGGTGTTGACTTATAGTGCAGGACGACTCTTCAAGATGAAGGTTCAAATCTCCAAGAATAGTGAAATTAGCCACCCTCAGCATCAGAGGGGCTAGTGCTTCCACCAGGGAAGACACCCAAAGATTAGCATTGCCAGGAGGGCGATGTATCAAGATGCCCGACAAGGTAAATTGAGCATTGATCGTAAGCTTAAAAAGGGCGGCTTCACATCCACGGAGAGGGAAAGCTTCAAGTTGGCAAGTGTACATTGATTTAAAAATTATGGCTATACCCCCCCTTTACCAGTGTCTCTGTCCTTTCTCATTATTACGTAGTCATTCGGGATAGCAGCTGCAATATCTGGCCCAGAGCTCTCATGGAGCCAGGTCTCAGTTAAAAAGACAGCATCCGGATTCTCGTCGACAAGGAAGTCATGGATATTAAACTTATGCTTCGGGAGGGACCTGCAGTTGATGTTCCAAAACTTCAATGGGGGGCGAGCCATTGCAATTTTATTTTTCCTCAGCCTACCGCGTGCTTAAGTACGAGACATTCCTTTGCACCTTAACATTTTCCCCATCGTTTTGACTATTCGATCTCAAGGTTCTAGTCTGAAGGTATCGCTGGATCCTGACTCTGAGATACTTTGGGCCAGTGTCATGAAGGGCTCTGTGTACCAATACCATAGATTTAAACAACACTCTTTCCTTCACCGGCAACCAGTGAAGACTCACCAAATGGTGGGCTATACTGTGTCTTTCAGGAATGTTTCTGATAACTCTGGCTGCCGCATTCTGGATAAGCTGGAGTCTAGCGATCAGGTACTCAGGGGCACCAACCAAGAGACTATTTGTATAGTCCAGACGCGAAGTAATGGTGGCATGTACCACCGCTTGACGGCAGTCCATAGGAAGATAGTATAGAAACCTACGTAACGTTTTAAGTTTCCAAAAACAGCTTGACGACAGTTGCGCAACATGGCCTTTTCCTGACATTTCTGTGTCCATTTTGAAGCCTAGATTAGGCACTGATTTAACAGGTATTGGTGGAGGGTTAACGGAGGTGGGCCACCACTGAGCCAAATGCAAAGGAAATTTGTTGCTAAAGAAAAGGAGCTCAGTCTTTTCGGTATTAAGCCTCAGGCAGTTGTCTGACATCCATGCCACAATGTTTAACAGACACTCTTTGAAGCAACTCAAGTCCCCACCGTCTATTTCCCTAAAAGAAAAAAGCAGTTGGGTGTCGTCAGCATAGTTGACCACTCTCATCCCGCAACTTTCAATTATTGAGGCTCGTGGAGTGAGATAAACATTGAAAAGAGTCGGGCTCAAAGCAGAGCCCTGCGGGACTCCACATGATAACCCCTTCGTTGTTGAGGTAAAAGGGTGGAGAGTCACTTGCTGAGAACGCCCCTCCAGAAAGATCCGAAACCAGGAGAATACCGAACCAGAGGCACCTAGACTTTGTAACCTGTGCAGTAGGATCTTATGGGACACTGTGTCAAATGCTGCGGAAAGGTCTAACAACACAAGCATTGCACAGTGTCCCTGATCCACATATTCCCGCAGTGTCTCTGTAACTTCCAGCAGTGCCGTTTCAGTGCTGAAACCCTTTCTGAAGCCAGACTGCGAGTCATGCAACAGATTGTTCAATTCTAGAAAGTCAGAGAGCTGCTGCTGCACTTCTTTCTCCAAGATTTTTGCAGGGGCCGAGAGAAGCGAGATGGGTTGGTAATTTTTCAAGACCAAAGGGTCTGCATTTTCTTTTTTTAATATGGGTCTCACCATGGCTTTTTCGAATCAACGGGGTAGAAGCCGGACACCAGGGACTGGTTCCAGATTAAATTAAGAGCTGGGTTCAGTACTGAGGCCAAGGTCCTATAAAACCTTGCCGGCAAGGAATCTTCAGGGGACCCAGATTTAACCTGAGTTAGATCAACTAATGAGCGTTGTACATCAAATGGCTCAAAACAGGACCATCTTTGTACGTTACCCAACATGGGAGAGAAGGATTCCGCATCATTTGGTCGGGGAATGAAGCATAGATTTCTGAGATTTTATCGTGAAAGAAAGTCGCCAGACTATCACACAAGGCTTTAGAGGGAGGAATAATGCCCCTTGATACCTAAGGATTTGTGAAGCCTTTCACTACCCTAAAAATGTCTTTCACTGAGTTGTTAGAGGCCTTGATCTGATTAGAATAGTACTCTTTCATACTGATACATTTCATCCAATGAAAAATTCTGATACTTTCTATAGATGAGCTTGGCTTCAGGCGTATAACCCAGTCGCCAGGCTCTCTCCAATTTTTTGCAGGCACTCTTCAATCTTTGGAGCTCCTCCGTGAACCAAGGGGCAGAAGGGTTTTTTCTAACCAAGGTCCTATTTTCAATCGGGGCCAGCTTATCCAAGATAGCCACTATAGATGTTTCAAATTTATTAACTGCCAGTAAGTGGTCTCCGGTCGGCACAAAAGGGGATTTTTCTCACTCTCTACCGAAGTTGGCAAAGGTGGTATTTCTCCAATTCCTGGTCTCTTTAGTGGAGGGTAGCCCTTCCTTTATCTTAGGGCCCCTACCGATACTAAAAGCAATCAAGAAATGGTCGGACCAAGTTACCTGCTGATTAGAGTCAATGGTGTGAAAACTAGGTCAGGGACAATCAATATTTGCCCGGCGGTATCGCCTCTTTAACCCACAAAGTACTAATCAATGAAGAGGCAGGCGCTGGAGACTGGAAGGCAGGAAACAAGGTTTATTCTCTCCAGAGGAGAACACATCAGTTTGGACAGCAGGTATCGTCACGAGGTGCTCTAACCGCCTCTCTGAGGCCTGGCCTCTTATACACAGGTTTATTGCTTTATTACATACAACACATTCTTGGCAATGCTCTGAAGTATGAAAGGACATCCTCTGAATCTCCCCTTCGGGCCAGTTCCCACACACATTTACAGTTGAAGTCCCCACCCCGGTCACAACAGGTGATGATTATCGCGCAGCTGGATATTCCGCCGATTCATGGAATGTGTGGGGTTGATCGGATCTCATTGGGTGGGGGCTTTGATCAATTTGAGGGAAGCTTCCTACTGTACGGGGGGGGGCAATAAACAGTATCCGCAGAGCTAGGTGGTGGCCTGGGAACGAGGAAGACAAACGGGCACACAGGAAAAGGGGGTTTGTATCAAAGGGCCTGGGACCATGAAAGGAATGAAGGGAGGTGTCGCGCCGGGAACAGGATGGGGCTCTGAGGCAGAGCTGCGCTGAAGAGGGGTTTATGACCCAAGGCATGTGAGAGCGGGGGAGGGGGGGTTGTCAGCGTGCGGGCTTTGCGAGGGCGAAGGGCTATGCTGGGGGCCAGTGGTGTGCGGAGGGTGGTTCTGATCGAGGCACCTAAAATGGCGGGTGCACACGACAAAAAGTGTGGCATCCGGAGAAAAGGCAAGATGGCGCAGATAATGTTTACCAAAACGTACTAATTTTCCACAGTCCTCCCTTTAACATATCCAAGACATCTTGCTGGCCTATTTCCTATTTATGTCTGCTGTGGTGGTCATAAGTAAGGAAGTAGGAACCCAGGTGAAGGAGCTATAAACATTACATTTAAAATCTTTTGTCTTAGGAGGCGGGTCTATCGATAAACTCGTTTGCAGGAAAGTCATAGTAATGCAATATCGGGCAAAAACGATTCTGTAGTGTGAGCATTGAGTACATTTCATAGATGCTTATAGTCATTCGGAGTGTGAACTGATAGGTTGTTACATATGTAGTTCTGTTCATATTTGGTCGGAGCGTAATCAATACAATGGTGGCTGGGAGAGAAATGAGACGTAGTAAAAACAATAATCAGGGGTGTCATTGTTCGAAGGGGAGGTCCTATTGTCATGGACCATTATTAGTGAGTTCTCGGCATTCTTTGTCGTTTTCTGTTGGCACGGTGGAGCACCGGCGGTGGAGCTATGAGTCCAGCTCTATTCTAGGTCCCGCGTTGCAGGGCACGACCTTTTCCTCGCTTTCCTGGTCAAAAAGGTTCTTTTCGCCCTGTGTCCTTTCGAGTCGATTGTCAAAGAGTTCAGGTGGAAGAAGAGAGTGTGTGAATAGTCCTTAGGGTAGGTCGGAGGAAAAAGGGGGATGGAGCAGGGCCAGATCGGGAACAGACCAGGGGGACGGAAAATTTCAGGTAGGCGGGCCCATGACCGAGTTCAGAGAGCGGGGACTTTTCGGCACACGTTGATCGTCGAGCAGGGGCATCAGGTCAGCCCTTTCCTCTCATTTTGTCGAAAACAGTGCCTCGTCCTGCAGCTCCTTACTGTTGCGGTCTCGCCTTGGCCAATGTCGCAGATGTTCCATAATCTGTAGTCAGGCCACGTGCTCCCACATCCGGTCTTTCTTTCCTCCGACAGTGGTACCCTTAAAATGAGTTCGAAAAGACAGTCTTTAGAGAATTGGCAGAGGAAGGTAATCACATAAGTCTATTTCTCTTCCAGCTCCAAGCAAATGAGAAACATCCGTTATATTGGGGTTCACAACCAACATATAAATATTTGATGATGGGCTTGCTGGATTTACTATAACTTTCCCTCGCAACTATTTCTTTGGTGTTTGTTGGTGTTACATTCACTGTTGTGGTACGAGATCTGGTACTTATTCATTGCATTTTGTTTATTACAGTTACGTCAGTTCTTCTGGCAGAGACCCACTTCCCTAGTACGAGCCTTACGAAGCTATACCGTTCTCCAGGGCTTTATATTTTACGAAAAAGTGCAACGTGCTATCACCATGGTCTGATAGGTATCTTTCTGAGGAACGAGCATAGGCTAAACATTTTTCCATTCTATCAATGCATCCTACCTTTTAGCTAAACATTTTCTTTTACCAGGGTTCATTGCAACAATTTCTTCATTTTCGGTCTGATCTTAACCTTTGCAAAACATCATTCTAATTCCTACATAGTCTCTTACAACCTGACTACTTCATTAAAAACGGGGGGGGCTTGCGATGACTTTTTGATTCATCGTTGGGGTGACCGGGGTCTTATAGAAAACAACTAGGAACATCAGCTGATACGAAACTGGGGGCGTTCGGGGATGCTTCGATCACTTTTACTGTTTGGGCATCGAGATAGTTCGGGACGGGGAAGGTCGTGTTACCTGAGGCATTTTTATCATAGTAGCCACTGACATGTAGTTCCCTTAATACGGGCCAGATTAGGGAACCTCAGTCGTCTTACCTGTCCTTTCCCTTTTGGTCAATTTTTAGGTTTCATCAATATTTAGTAGAAAGGAGAGGTAGTAACATGGCATCAAGGTGATTTTATCTAAGACAAATTTGTGCAAATACTTGTGGTATTTGGAGCCAATTGGGTGGTGGTTTGCCAATTTGGAGTCAGTCGTTAGGGAGAGTGAGGGTGTGGGAGAGAGAGAGAGAGAGAGAGAGAGAGAGAGAGAGAGAGAGAGAGAGCAACAATAGGCTAAATAGTACACGTGCAACATAGGGAGCGGCCGTGTATTAAGATAGGCTATTCAGCGCTTTAATCAACATGAGACATCACGGGTCTGTGTTAGAATTTCGAAAGCATGCAGTTCGGGACGGGCGAACATTAGGTTTGGGTACAGGGGACATGCATTGAGTAAAAGGCACTCTTGTGTCGCATTTCTTGCACTCTCGGTCCTTCGACCAATTTAGTCAACACTTCAGTCACACAAAAACATTCTCTCATAGTTTCAGACATACGTGACATGTGCCCATTCACGCAACACGGATTTGGGGTGATCGTGTTTCATACAACTTATTGGTTCTTTCGTTACAAGAGCAATTTGTGGGTGTGCTTAGGTGCCACCTTGCGGCGCTAGTCCGTTTCATGTATCGGACATTGCGAGGCTTCAGATCTTCACCATACCTCAGTCGTGATTCCAATGCAACCTGCAGAGGGAGGAAAAGAGGGGAAGGGAGGGGGGGGACAGCATTCGAGCATATAAAATGTACGGGCACGAAAATCCTTTACTTACCACGTACTCGTCTTATCTCCTCGGGATATAATCTCTGGGGTCTTGGTTCCCGAAGCCGGGGGAGGGGCGGGGTAGTGTGGCAAGAATGGCGAGCGATAGGTAGTTCATGAGGGAGACGGTCCGGATGGGACATCATAGGCCGTGTATAGGGAAGCGCTTAGTGTGAGGTATCTAGTTTATAGACATATCTAGCTATCGGGATCCTTAAATCTTTTCCAACGCTGTGATGTTCTAAGGCATATCGGCCCTTCGGCCAACTCTGTTCCCTAGTACCTTTGAGTGCCGTACCTTTATAACATTCTATCATTTACACCGCTTCACTTTACCCGTCCTCAGAAGTCGAGGTCCTTCTTCGTGCGTTAGTTCCTGAGCCAGTCGCATACTTGGAGGCAGGGTATCGTGTCGTAGATTCGATCCTTCATCCAGGGCTGCGCAACCATCTTTTAATAACCTTGAAAAGAGAACAAAGCAGGGTGCACAGAAAATCTCTCCCGCTGATCCCACATTTTACAAAAAGCATGCAATACCCATTTCATAGTTTGGAAAACCTTTATTTGCACAATCGTTCAGCATGTTGATATGACAGTGCGATCGTGGTTGGCCGGACACGGCAATGGCTAAAGTGCATACAGTAGGGGGGGCTATTTTGTAGGATTAAAAACATGTTAAAAAGGTTTATTCATTCATTTGCAGGGAACTAAAAACGTCTATCAATAGTTAAGGGATCAAGGGGCATTCATTTCATAATTGGAAGCACAGTTGGACTAGTTGCAATCAAATTTCCTATAGGTATACCGTGGGCGTGTGTCATAAGCGAGGTTACGTGTCGGTTACGATAATATCATAATGAATTGTACATTGAAAAAAACATTTTCACGTGGTCCTTTTACATGCTCGTCGAGTGAATCCTCCCTCTTTTCCGTCAAGTGTACAAAGGATCATAACATATCTCGGAACATCGAGTCCTTTTAGCTAAAAAACACCACGAGGTGTTCGTAAGTTCCTATTGATACCGGCGCCATTTTTGGGCGGGGCCGGGTTAGTCCGGAAGTAGCATCAGGGAAAAAATGTTTCCTACAACCGGCAGTTGGACCAGAGTCCTTTTTGGCAGTTCAAGAATTCATGCTAACAGAAGGAGTGGCTATGTCATGCTTATTTCGTTAGCGATCAAGGCAGTTGTCCCTCACTGGGAGCCTGTAGGGGCCGAGGGCTCCTGGGACTTTTGTAGAATCTTCAAGGCTGTGGTGATGCTGTCGGAGGTGGGGGCTCGTGCCCCGGCGGGCAAGCGTCCGAGTTACGTTGCTGGTCAAAGTTACTCTAGCGGCCTAGACCCGCCTTCCAGGGGGCCCAGACGCCATTTTGCGGCCCTGCAGCAGCCGCCCTCTGTCGAGTCTGCAAGAGTGGAAGAGACCTTTTGGGGTGAAAAAAATGGAACTTCGTGTCGTGGGAGCAGGACATTCGGCTAGGGTGCAGCTGAGGCGCCCCCACCTGAGGGGGGGCGAGGGAGACTCGTTCGCGCCGTCTCCCTCTTCCGGTGCACTCCATGCCGCTCTCTTTCATGGGCATGCACGATGGCCTCTCCACATCCCGTGCTCCACAAGTCCCATGCCCAGTGCTGCGGAAGTATGGCCACCTGCGGCGCATGTTCGGTGCTGCGCAATTATTGGCGCCACAGTGCATGTTCCGTGCTGCGCAATTATTGGTGCAGCCTGGCTGGAGGATTTCGGCACCGGGCCGGGGGCTGGGAAACCTCCTATCCAGGGAGGTGGGAGAGGCCCGTCCGCGTCGCCTCTCCCTCCCAGCCCAACCTGGACCAATTTCAGCAGAGGTATTTGTGATGGCCGGACTGGGGCTGGGAAACCTCCTATCTGAGGAGGTGGGAGAGACTCGTCCGCGTCGCCTCTCCCTCCCAGCCCACTCCGCGAAGAAGAGGATGGGACAGCCATTTCCATGTCGGGCCGTGGTGCCTACTGGACATCCCACTGGCAATTCGATCGACGGTTGTCAACAGGCCCCGCCCCACACGTGCTGTGTGTTTCACCTTCCGGATGGGCGTGACCGGTGACCTGCGGCATTTCGGGAACTTCCGGAGTGGGGGTAGGTATTTTGTTTGGACAGGCATGTCTGGGTAATGGGGGGTTGTCTATGCAGGCCTGTAATTGCTTCCTTTCACAGAGTGGGGGGGCAACAGAGAGTAATCAGTCCCATTGCACTCGAAGTTTGAGTTCATCAATGGAATGTATACTAATCTGTCCGATACTACTCTGTGTATTGTTTCTGCAAGTTATCCGAAAAGGGTGGCCTTTTTCTTTTGTGTTAGGGAACAGTAGCGGTAGTGCGGGGTTCGTCACCGGGTAACTCAGAGCTAGACTGGGTTTCTCGTCTTAACATTGTTCGATCTATGAGGACTCGAACATGTCGCTGAAATCGGTCTGGCGAAATCTGTGCCATCGGGCATAATCAAACGTGGTGGTTCTATCTGGCTTGTCCATGTTAGTCTGATTCATCTTTGTCTCGCGCCTTTTCCCTTTCTGCCGGCCTGTTATTCCTGTCGGCCCTCTGTTCCTACTCTCGTTCAGTAGAGTCGGACATTGGGCTTTCCAGTGCCCGGCATATTTACAAAAAGCACATTGGTTTTGCCCTAAGTCTGGCCGTCCTGTGCGTAGGGTCAGGGGATTACTTTCGGGTCGTTGTGTCCTGGGGTTGTCCTGTCGATATATTCCTTTACCTGCTCTGTCCTCGTCTCTTTTCTTTCGTTGCATTGCTTCTCTGCGCCACATACTGAGACTGTCGAGCATAATAGGCGTTGTCTTATTATTACGAAGGGCTATTTCTAACGTTTCTATTTTATCAAGATCGAAGGATCCTATCAGTGGCCACTGTTTCTCTTGATTTTCTTTGGTATACCTGTGCCACAGTTTACTATAGGCTATGGTAACTAATCCATAGTTTACGAACATGTCTTTATTAGGGGTGCCTTCCAGCGGAGCTAGATGATCCACCTCTAATAAACGGTCCGGGCTGAACCAACTACCAACCAGTGGGGAGAAGACAGACATGACAGCTCGCGACGAGGACAAAAAGTCAGCACTGCCTATCTTATCACTGCGTGCAAAGACTAGACAGAATATTTCTATTCTACGTTGTTTGCAGGCAGTGAATACCTCATGAACCAATAACAAAACAATTACTAAACGACCAGTGGGGAGAATAAGTAAGCCCGCAAAAGGTCTGCGTCCTCTACCCTTTCACTATCTGCAAAGGGGAACCTGTTCTTTCCTGTTTGCAGACAGAGAATCTCCAGAAAACAATCCGCGAACAGTAGTTCGAGGTCAAAAACCGTTAATCAGTGTGGGAGAGGGAAATCTCCCGAAAACAATTCGTGAACAAATGAACAATCAGTGGGGGAGAAAGATAGGCACGCTGGCCGCGTTACCTATCCTTCACTGTTTGCAAGGAGAAAGAGCCTACTGTTTCTCCGTTTGCAGACAGTGAATCTCCAAATAAGTCAACAAAGAGTAATACTAGTATTTTCTGAACAATTGAACAATCATTTCGCAATTCGTCGTGTCTACACGACCTTACCCGGACCGTATAGACAGTTTCTTATCTTCCGAATCCAGCGCCCGATCGTCCTCTTTTCCTCGTATTCCTCGCGGCACTCCTGATGGTTCCCAGTCAGGACCGTAGATCACTCGAGAGAGGTCTGTTCGGAACCAGTGAAGTTCGGATGATCGGCTGCCAGACGAGGGTCTATTGGGCAAGAGCTCTCCCGATCGTTGCAGTCGTTCACTCTGTCGTCAGGACCTCTCCCACTGGATCCACGAGTCGCTGATGGGCCCCACGCTTGGGACGCCAATTGTGAAAACTAGGTCAGGGACAATCAATATTTGCCCGGCGGTATCGCCTCTTTAACCCACAAAGTACTAATCAATGAAGAGGCAGGCGCTGGAGACTGGAAGGCAGGAAACAAGGTTTATTCTCTCCGGAGGAGAACACATCAGTTCGGACAGCAGGTATCGTCACGAGGTGCTCTAACCGCCTCTCTGAGGCCTGGCCTCTTATACACAGGTTTATTGCTTTATTACATACAACACATTCTTGGCAATGCTCTGAAGTATGAAAGGACATCCTCTGAATCTCCCCTTCGGGCCAGTTCCCACACACATTTACAGTTGAAGTCCCCACCCCGGTCACAACAGGTGATGATTATCGCGCAGCTGGATATTCCGCCGATTCATGGAATGTGTGGGGTTGATCGGATCTCATAGGGTGGGGGCTTTGATCAATTTGAGGGAAGCTTCCTACTGTATGGGGGGGGGGCAATAAACAGTATCCGCAGAGCTAGGTGGTGGCCTGGGAACGAGGAAGACAAACGGGCACACAGGAAAAGGGGGTTTGTATCAAAGGGCCTGGGACCATGAAAGGAATGAAGGGAGGTGTCGGGCCGGGAACAGGATGGGGCACTGAGGCAGAGCTGCGCTGAAGAGGGGTTTATGACCCAAGGCATGTGAGAGCGGGGGAGGGGGGTTGTCAGCGTGCGGGCTTTGCGAGGGCGAAGGGCTATGCTGGGGGCCAGTGGTGTGCGGAGGGTGGTTCTGATCGAGGCACCTAAAATGGCGGGTGCACACGACAAAAAGTGTGGCATCCGGAGAAAAGGCAAGATGGCGCAGATAATGTTTACCAAAACGTACTAATTTTCCACAATGGTTAAGGTCTGATCGTTAGAAAACTTGCATATGGCCACCTATGTGCATGGCTGCTAGAACCTTCTGATGGAGATTGAGGCCCTTAAGCGTGTCAGTGAGTTTTATGACCAACGGGTCATCTAATACATCGGCATGCAAATTAAAATCCCCCAGGACAGTAAACGAGGAATATCTAGGCACCAAACTGCCAATATATTCATATATCTCCGTTAAATGTCTAATCGGGAAAGAAGGGGGTTTATAAATAAGAATGCCTGACATTATGGGGAAATGGGTACATTTTAAACACGTTTGATCTCTGCCATCAGCTTTGTGATTACACGCTGTAAGACCCACCCAGTCTTACTATCCTTGGGCTCTCCTGCGGATCTTGAAGCGAGCATTGCATCCTCTATCGGGTTTTAGGACGGGAAGTGACAGGGGCGATAAATGCACTGGGCCAGATTCACAGAACTAACTTAAGACAAAATCCTAAACTTACTACCATTTTCGTATTCACAGAAAGCACTTACTCTTTGTGGTATTCACAGAAGACACTTACTCATTTCGGTATTCACAGAAGTTAAGACTCCTAACTTTAGGACTCCTAAATGCATTCTGTGAATACCGAAAGTCTTAAAATTAGGATTTTTCTCAATTTAGTAGTAGTAAAGTTAGAACTCCTAACTTTAGGACTCCTAAATGCCTTCTGTGAATACCGAAAGTCTTGAAATTAGGATTTTTCTCAGTTTAGTAGTAGTAAAGTTAGGACTCCTGATATTCAGACGGAATGGCACCTTACATCAGATGCGATCCCTCAAAGACACTTGTGCCTTGTTGAACATTGACCTGCCGGACGACACATCGTCCTCGAGGCCTTCCCAGAGCCAATCCAGAAGAGGCTGGTGTCGTGTATTTCTATAGGTTCTGAATCGATCCCCCTATTCCTGACCCTATTCTGGTTAAACTTACTAGCTAGTTAACTAACAGTCAGCCCATGAGGCAAGAAATCCCCCATGATGCAGATACCGTTATCTGACGCAGTCACACTACGGCACAGGAACGTGTTATCTGATTAGGTCATAACGCTTGAGATCTAATTAGACAAGCGATATTCCTCCAGCCCCTGATAAGGCATACGACGTTCTCATAACAAATCAAACCTATGACAACCTGGATAATCCGTGCGGCCATTGTTTTGATTTCACAGAGAACTTTAGTAAAGAATGTGCTAACGAGCAAGTCGTATGACATCTTTATTGACGTACCTATGTCCATCCTTACGTCAATCCCGGCACCTTTAAGGTATAAATATTGCCGACCTTGCCCTATGCAAAGACACGCGTGGTGACAAGACGGAGCAGCCATACTTGCCGAAGCCGAGAGCAGAAGCAGACCCCGCAGGCAGCAGCCCCGCCTTCCTGACGCGCTGAGAGACGCGCTGCTATCTCAAGCCGAGAGACCCAGCACCGGCGCTTCTGGGCAGCCCTCGCAGGCAGCCTGGAATATCGAGAGCAGAGAAAGAGATACCATTCCTCATTCATCCTAAATTCCAGGTACAGAACTGAATAACCCCTCCTAGAGAATTCTTTAGTTATTCACTTGGCAAAAACAAACTTAAACTAAACTGTAACTTTCTATTCTCGCCCACGCATTAGACTTAGGTCAGGTACACGGGGTAGGCGTATTTAGAAACACCAGTTGAGTACGTTTAGTCAAATGTATATGTATATGTAAATATATTTTATTCATTTTAAACATCATATGGCTCAGAAACCATATCAATGTTTTTACAGTATTATTTTATACTATTGCTTCTAATGTATGCACTTTACTTAACTACAAGTATTGCAATAATATCGATCCATTTCTCTTGTACGAGAAAAGAGACTGATCAATAAATAACATCTTTTATTGAACACGCCCGTCTCTTCCTTTTCTCTACATTCTGATGAGACTAAGAATGCACGTACTGACTGAGTAAAATAATTGCCTTGTGCTCACACGACTCTCGAGATTGACTCTTGATTAGGGGAGAGCAAAGTTGTCATGTTCTATGGTTGTCAGAAACTAAATCCCTTCTTGTCTAATCAGGGGAGTTAATCCTTCCTTGAACATTCGAGAAAGTTTCTAGCGAACTCTGAGCTTAGCTGGCAAACCCAAAAATTAAGTCTAGTATCGACAGTAGTAGACCTAGTTAACGTCTGGCCTAGGCCTTTACTGCTGTAGGCACTATTCCAATGCGCAGAGCCTATTGGGAAAATAGGAGCTACACTACATGGCGCCCAACGCGTTTGGAAAGGGCGATAAAACTAACGTAAGACATTTAGAGTAACTCAGTCGTGCTTTCTCACTCAGACCCCTTTTCCCAAATACTCCAAAGACGTCTGGAGTGGGTGAAAGGTTATTATATCCTCCAAAACCTCGCAGGAGGGAACTCCTATGTATGGTTCTTGGTCTAGTCAACGTTGAAGGATAAAACAGTTCCAAAATATTGTGCATCTAATCTTTGTTCCATAAAGAAACCTGATCTGCAAACAAAAGACATAAGCTTCCTGTCGGTAAAATGACAGAGAGTGATGAAGAAAGAGAGGCAATTAGATTAGCTACTGAAATAGCAGCAGCTGATACTACAGCACTCGATGCAGACCCAGATATAATACTCATGCAGGTCGCCAAAAGGAGAGCTATAACTCTCAAACTTATAGAAAATGGACTGACACCTAGAGGTGGCACAGTCATATTCGTAATCGAGGCACACGAATATCGGCAGACAGAGGTATACTATACATGGATAAATTTTCCAGCAGCAAATGCTGTAACAAAGTACTTCCACTATTACAAAGTAGAGGAACCTCCTAATGAGTACACTCCTTTCGAGGAGGTGGAAGTACCACTCAAATTCCAAGAGCATTTGCTCTTATTTGATGGCGCCCTAATACATAACAATCACATTACAAGGCTCGGTCCTTTAGGAAGACCAGGAGCAACGTGGCCGGTCCTAGCCGGATACACACCACATCCAGACATCGAAAGAATGCCTGCAGCAGAGCTATTAATACAGCTAAAACAACTACTAAAAATTCATAGACAATTAGTTCAGTATGTAATGCGGACTTCAACAATTCAGCCAGCGATTAAACTTCCACAGCTGACCCCTCACCAGGGGAACACAAATAAAATTACACCACAGAACATCCAATCCTGCCTAGGTAAAGTTCCAGCTAAACGGGAACAAATACCATTCTGGTTGGCACAGAAAATTACCCAAATAGAGGCGGTGTTTCCTGACACCACCCCATTAGAAAAACACAGGATTCTGACTATATGTCTCCCAATGGGAATCGCACCACACATTGAGGACTGTGACACTTGGGGTACAGTCTTTGCTTCCATCTACACAAAAACGCACGGTGTCCCATCCATTTCGGTGATACCAGATGTGCTAAAACAAATTCAAGATGAATACGGTCCAGAACCTGCTTTAACTCTTGGTATGAAATTACTGAAAGACTTCAAGCAGGTCTCGGCTATATTACTAGCCAACATAAAGGGTGAAGCAGCAAACGTGGCGATCCGCCAGAGGTTAAAAGAGACAGATATAGCAGACCAACCAGCTGAAATTGCCAGAATCATAGAAAAATCCTATGAAGAACTAGGCAGAGATAGTCTAGGTGGAATACCAGTAAAACCGCAACTGACTACAAGTCCAGAAAAAATATTTTTTAATAATAATTCACCAAAAAAGAACTGGGATGGAAATAAACAATCCAATCCTAAAGAAAAGAAATTCCAGTCCAGAGGAAGGTCTCCTAGGCGAAGAGAGAAATCTCCAAACCCGAGACAAAGGTCACCTCAGAGTGAACCCTCTGGGAATAGATATAACCTTAGAAATAGGGATAATATTAAAAAACCTGATAGATATCAAGACATTGATACGCGTCCCTCTCAATCTTTTCAGAATTCCTCGCAGAAATCGGAAAGAAGAGGACGATCAGAAGAGCACGCCAAGTCCAAAGACAAGGAACCTGCTCAACTGAAAAAGAAATCACAATTTCCAAAAAAGAAGGTAGCCAGTATCAAGGTAGTTAACAATGCCGAGAATACTGAGGACACAACTGAAAAACGGAGAATGGGCTCAGACAATGCTAGACAGCGCAGCAGAGGTGAGCATAGCTCGCAAAGTCCTTATGAATCATCTGGAGACAGTGGACACGAATGAATACCTTCAAGTGGAAACTGCAGATACCAGAGTTAGCAAGCCCCACAAAATATACGAGATAACATTACGTATAGAGGGAGATAAGACTAGGAAAATAAGGGGACTATTTTGGGATAACCTATCCAAGGGCTATGACATCCTTCTAGCTGAAAAAGACTGGCCACCAGAGTTTGTCAGGGAGTGCCCTCATGGCGAAGAAGTAATTATGCCTGCCTTCTCGAATCAGATACCGATTCATAAAAAATATACACTTGCTAGAAAGTGGGCAGTGGCCTTAGCACCTGCTTTATATAAAAATCATGTAGGATGGGATGAGGATTCTCCTCCTCACAAAGTCCAGTTAAAATCACAACCTACTGCACAAAGGCAGTACCCAATTAAGCAAGAAGCTAAAAAACAAGTAAATGAAATACTAGATCAGCTAGAATACCAAGGGGTGATTGAAACTTGCACCTCACAAATGAACAATCCTTTGTTTCCGGTCTCCAAACCAGACAATTCGTACCGTCTAGTTTTGGATTACCGACACCTTAACACATGTTGCAAAACCTTTGCAGTACAAAACTCACACAGTGCTGCACTAATGAATAACATAGTGCGCAAAAAATACAAAACTACCTTGGACATTTCCAATGGATTCTTTTGTCAAAACATAGCACCGGAGAGCAGATATTTAACTGCATTCTCAGTAAATGGCACTCAAAAACAATTCTGTCGGTTAGCCCAGGGGTACAAGAACAGCCCGGGGGTATTCTCAGCAAGAGTAACAGAATTACTACAACTATATGATGATGAAGCATTATCTTATGTCGATGACATTTACTTAACAGATGATGACTTGGAAACTCACTTGAAAAGAGTGAACACCATAATACTTGGTTTCGCTGCAGAGGGTTACAAATTCAACTTCAAAAAGTCCAGAATTGCCCATCTGACGGTCCTATTCTTAGGATATGAGTTATCAAGTGAAGGCAAAAGCCTGGCAGACAATTTCCTAGAGAAATGTGCCGTAATCCAAGCTCCTAAAACACTAAAAAACCTACAGTCAATTCTAGGCTTCCTAAATTTCGGAAGAACATATATTGCAAATTACGCAGAAAGGGTCAAACCCCTTTACGATCTAATTAAACCAGATTTTAAAAGATCCAGTTGGACTCAAGCACACACAGAAATTTTGAGATCCTTACAAACAGACATGCTAATTAAAACAAAATTAGAAACCCGTGATAATACACGCAACCTTGTGATCCGAGTCATCCCAGGGAGATGCGGATTCACATACCTGACCTCTAATGAGGGAGATAAGGTACCAATTGCATTCAGATCACACTTGTACACAAAAGCTGAACAGAGATTCAACAACAAAGGGAAAATTGTTCAAGCAGTTCAAACCGCAATAGCTAGAGAAAAAGACATAGCTGACGGTAGACATATCACAGTCAGAACAGCTGAATCAGCCTTCGAGGCACTAACAACACCGTGTAATTTACCAACAACAACATTGGATCCAGAATGGTTACAATGGGTAAATTCAATCACAACGGACAAAGTATACTACTTCTTTGATCCAGAACTAGATGAATTTAAAAATCTAAAATATGAAAAAACGTATCCTCTGCCAATCGACATTCTGCCTCTACGACATTACGCCTGTGTAATCTATACAGACGGACATGCTCAACCCTCCGTTTGGGGAGAACATGCATACAATCCCACATGTGAGATTACAAAAGAAGTGTGGCACGGAGGTAAACTAAGACCTCTATTAACAAAATCACACTCAGTAGAAACTAATTCAGAACTACAAACTGAAATATTAGCTTTGAAAATGGCGTTAGATAATGCGGATCGCGAATTCCCGACACTTATAGTGTCAGATTCATATTTCTGCGTCAAAGCATATAACAAGGATTTGCAGACCTGGATTCAGAACGATTACAAAGATGACACGGATGCACCAATAAAGCAGAGACTTCTCTGGGAACAAGTAGCTCTTTTGAAAAAAGAACTACCAAAGACTCACGTGACACACTCACTGAGTCACCAGCGTGATGGCGTTCACGTTGTAGGGAATTCATTGGCTGAAACAGCCGCAGCGGCAGCCAGTAAACCGGCTCCCGTAGATCGAAAAAAGCGTACATTAAAATACATTGACGGCGAAACATTGCTGGCAGTAAAAACGTCATCAAAAGGCGACTGCTCGGCGTTACCGATCAACTATCCACTCAATTACACATACATCATAGATGCAAACTCCATTCCTTTTGCTCGAATCCCTGGAGTGGGGGATAGAGTGATTCCAAACAAGGACAGGAGAAACTTGTTAATCGCAGACGCACACATGGGCGAGGGTCTCAGACACCTCAAATTAAAAGATTCTCTGGAAGAATTACAATCACGGTACTGGTGGCCAGGCATGAGCCTGCACTACACCATGTTTGTAAAAAATTGCCCAAACTGCAACAGAGATCGCAGTGGGGAGAGAAGCAGTTTAATACCTCGTCGTATCAAGGCAGATAACATCACCACTAAAAAGAATGGCTTGCGATTAACATATACAGGCTAGTTCCCACTTATAATGTAGATCCACAGCACTCGGCTGACGTCCGGACTGTTATACAAGATTTGCGAGTCTAAATGGCATATACGCTAAGAGCATGCTACGTTCGACCATTGTTTTCACTCAGGCAATCCAGCCTGGGGGGGGAAAGAATGGCCAAATGAGCACAGCCCAGCGGGAATCTTCTCACTTCCTTCCTGAGGGTATGGGATGGTGTAAAGAAAAAACCAAGACAGAAAGCAATCTATAATAGAAAGGATATTAGGTTCGGGAGCTGGGTGGGTCAAACATCTAATAAGTGTCCAACGTAGTCTTAATAACTTGCCAAGAAATTCTCTGAAGGGATTCAGTCCGTACGAATTATTATTCGGAACTAGGATGTTGATCTCTGACCTTGATAGTCAGACTTCAGTGGTAACAGAAAAAAGCTTTGATGTCAAAGACCGTTTGGCTATTTTGCAGGACTTAAACAAAACAAGAAAAGACCTGAGCAACATACAGTTGAAAGAACAGCCAACGACCACTGAAGAATCACCACCTGTCCCAGCAAGACCTGTCTGGATTCCAAAAGTCGGGGATCTAGTCAGGGAGAAGATCGCGGTAAAGAAGGAATTTGGGCCTTCTTACAGAAAAGCAGTTCCTGTCTTGTCTGTCAACGGGACAAGATCAGTTGTACTACCGCCACTTGCTGGAAAAAAGGAGAACCGAGTTGTATCCATCGACCTGGTAAAACCACAACATGTGGCCGATAACCAACAGTAGGCCAAGTGGACTCCCAATAAGTAGCAGAACACCAAGGTTTGCTACCAGTACAGAGGTCCTATCAAAGAGGCTCATCACATTCGAAACGCCTACGGAAGAACAACAAGGACTATGCAACAATGCAATAGTACTTAGACCTCTGAAAACCCAAATAAAGACATTTAGCAGAGACACACCAACCTATACAGAAGTACCAAGTGAAAATGCGAGAAACAAAAATCCTGAACCAATTGGAACAATTGACAGAACTGCATCCGGTTACTTCATCAACTTCGATGATTCCTCTGACGGCTTCAGCGAACAAAAGACACAGCCATCATCAAAATCCTTTAAAAACAAAGCTAAGGAATTTTTGAAACAACAGAAAGAAACATATCTAGTTTCTCCATGGATTGAATTTTGGGTGGGTTTTGGTGCATTTATCCTCATACTTTGGCTCATCATGGTATTTACCTTGGGACGCTTCATTGAGGGAAAATATGCTAAAATGGACACAGCAAGTCAGAACATCAACTTGGTCCTCAAACCACACACATCTTCACACGTCGAGAAAAGAGAACTTTCTTCAGAACTTTCTTCAGCCAACTTCACAGCAATTCCAATATCTGGTGGGGTAGCCTGGGACAACACTGACTATGAAATTTATGGTCCGGTCGAGATCCTGAAATATCCACACCAAATCAAGATCTCCTTGAGTGACTTTGCTAAACCAAACTCATTTGCTGATGATTGGGACTTTGAAAGTATAAACAATATGATGTCTGACTTAGTAATGTCTGCTAAATTTACAAAACATGATTATTTGCAGGGTTCTACAAATTATGACAGCATGTATTGCTATAACCATTATGGTAACCATTTCTTGCATAAATCTGCACAACCTAGAAATGTTTTAAATTATAATCAATGGGAACATTGTGCTACACCTCCAAAAGGGAGCTCTAGAACCGTGTATGGCAAATATTCATATTTTTCAGGTTTTAACATAACTAATGCTGAAACATTTTATTACAAATTGTCAAACAAGACAGGGATGAAAACCATGATAACCAACACAAAATTGATATATTCAGATTCTTTCTTTGAAAAAATGAATACTTTTGGATTTGATTATTGGGACAAACATGTTGATTTGAAAAGTGTTTGGGGCACAAAAGAATGGCAAGTACAGGGTTTAGAAGCCTTGTTTAGAGCCTGCATGATCCCAGAACAAATGATATTTTTAAATGACACCGTTCAACAAACCACCTGTCTTGGCTTAGCCAAAATCAAAGATTTAAATAACCTGTCTATTCCAAAGCCAACAATGTTTAGCAATAACTCTGATACAGATGAAGAAATAGACATGAACCATATACTTAACCAAAACAGAACACATCCTGATTGGAAACAATGGTTGATCTGGCCCACAGATACAAATAACTGTCAAGATAGATTCCTGAATAAAACACAGGGTTTCAAAATGAACAGGCCAGACCCTAGATATCCCCAAAGACATCACCCAGGGATAATAACAACCTACAGTGTGGGCAAATTATGCCTTCAATGGCTACAAACTTCCACACTGCCTGAAATTAAGCAACACCTAACTTTACTTACTGATGGTGCTGACTTGCGTGATTTCATACTGGGACCACGCAAACAGCGTCATAAGCGTTTCATAGCAGCCTCTGTATATGCAGCATACAATGAGGCCTGGAAGGTTACTCAAATTGAGACAGCAGAAAGAATACGGGAAATTGACCGTATTAATTTGGAAAAATCACTTTCTGTAGTGGACAATGGGTTAATGACTCTGTCCTCCAGAATTTTTTCATTGGACAGCATTGTGTCTTCAGCAATCGATATATTATCGCAAGACTTACTGTTATTACAACATGGTCAGTCACAATTGCGTTCTATTGTACAGCTTGGCTGGACGTTACAAAATCTGCGTTCAGGCTATGTGCCTTGGCGTTTAATCAACACAACGTCACTATTCCAAATCTTTAACCTTACTGATAGACAGATCGGTATGGCGCAGAAGGGTGCTGATTATACAATCTTGAGCATTGAAAAACTAGAAAGATTACCGTTGACAATGTCAGAACGACCTGTCAGTGAATGGATAATCCACGGAATCATAAATATTCCAATCTCAACCTTCAGGTTTCAATACTGCCAAAAATATATACAGGCTGGCATGTACGAGAAATTGGGAAAGGGGTACCTTAAAACAACATGGAACCTGCCCTATTCACATGCATGTGTCAGTAACAAAGGACAGAAAGTGTTTCTTAGTGGCAACAATTGTGCTATGTCACTAAGCGGCACGCTTCTGTGTAACGGTATTAGTTTGCACGGAGCCTGTGAAGGGAATTCATACAACCTTTCATGTCACCAGCAAGGCGCACCTGCAACTGAAATAGAACCATTCTTTCAAAGACTCTATAATGGGAGTTACATTCTTATTGTAGACCGCAGATGCTGTAGTCTTATGCCCGGGACTCCTTATCTCGTCACTACGACGGCGAAGGTCAAGTGCTGTGGACGTTCTTTGTTTCCCAGCTTCTTTCCAGACAGGGAGGCAAGGGCATGGCCCGGTCTGAAAATTACTTCTATTCGAATAGACACTTTAAGCAGAATGAAAACAGTGCTTCTTCAGACGCCTACAAGGCTCACGTCCTCTAAAGAAACGTATGATCTACAAGTCGCAAGGACGACTGCAGAGATACATACATTATTATCAACTAATTCCCCCGTACATTTCGCGGAAATCCTGAGCGAAATCTTAAATATTTCTGATACCACAGGGGTCTCAAAGGTATTTAAGACAGTATTTTCGATGGCATTAACACCATTTAAAGCCATACTGGGTATTTTTCCAGACTTCGTCCATTCGATTTTTGGCGGACTTCCCCTGATCCTAGGACTAATTGCAGGAATCCTATTCCTAGTCCTTATTTTTCGTTATGGCAACCCATGTCACAGATCAAACTCTCGCGACAATGGAAGATACGATCCTAGCCATTGGATACCGGGACCGGATATCAAAAATCCTGGGACTATCCCGGCTTAGAGACCTAAACATGACTTGGTTTCTATCATTTCGACCAATGTGGCAAAGGTGTGTTTTACCTGTACTAAGGTGTCTGCTATGCGGAGAAGAATGCGTGTTAGACACCTGTCTGACGCTACAATCGGATGCGCCGGTGGATGCAGATACACTGTTGGTTCCTACCAAGGTTCACGCACTGTGCTGCCCTCAAAGGCTGCCAATTCTGATGACGGCATTCCTGGAATCTTCACCACTGCGATTGAAGAGTAGTGAAGTTCAAGATGAAAGCAGCATCGAACAGGTACGACCTTCTGTCAGCAATGCAAATCAGAATGTCAATGGAGACAATCATGCGCATGAATGCATGGTTACCCCTATTTCCGACTTAGAGGAACTTTCCCATGAAGCTGTTGACAGTTTTTTCGAAAGCCTGAATGATATGATGTTCTCTCCGGAACAGAAATAGAGACTTTTGAGTAAACTCGCACACGGCGTTCCCTGAATTCGGCCTTCAACTTTAAAAATAAAGTCACATGAACAATTACAATCCAGTTCACGGACAGCAACTTTTTTCAGCAAGCCCCTAAAATATTTTTCTATATATTTTTTCCCGGGACACTGATCTTCTGCTTAAAGTAAGAAACTATTCCTAGAGAACTAAGATTTCTATTTTTTTAGATACTTTATAGACTTTATATAGACTTTAGCTGCCCGCTGGTATGTTCACAAAATATATTATGTGATGAAATGGTTTCGACTTTTTTTCTGTATAGCCATATTAAGAGCCATTTCATGTGTATTTCTCATATACCAACAAGCAATAATGCATAACAATGCGTGTTTACTTTTGCATTTAATTCATAGCTTAAGTGCATACAATATATATGACTGCAATTTTTCAGTATATTTGAAAATTTCGAAATGCATTTATGTATTTTGGGGTGGTAAGGTATACACTATACTCTATAGTATGTTGTACTATGTTATACTATGCATAGATTAGTAGATATGACCATAGTTAGCGTGGAGTGGGTGTCGTGTATTTCTATAGGTTCTGAATCGATCCCCCTATTCCTGACCCTATTCTGGTTAAACTTACTAGCTAGTTAACTAACAGTCAGCCCATGAGGCAAGAAATCCCCCATGATGCAGATACCGTTATCTGACGCAGTCACACTACGGCACAGGAACGTGTTATCTGATTAGGTCATAACGCTTGAGATCTAATTAGACAAGCGATATTCCTCCAGCCCCTGATAAGGCATACGACGTTCTCATAACAAAACAACCTATGACAACCTGGATAATCCGTGCGGCCATTGTTTTGATTTCACAGAGAACTTTAGTAAAGAATGTGCTAACGAGCAAGTCGTATGACATCTTTATTGACGTACCTATGTCCATCCTTACGTCAATCCCGGCACCTTTAAGGTATAAATATTGCCGACCTTGCCCTATGCAAAGACACGCGTGGTGACAAGACGGAGCAGCCATACTTGCCGAAGCCGAGAGCAGAAGCAGACCCCGCAGGCAGCAGCCCCGCCTTCCTGACGCGCTGAGAGACGCGCTGCTATCTCAAGCCGAGAGACCCAGCACCGGCGCTTCTGGGCAGCCCTCGCAGGCAGCCTGGAATATCGAGAGCAGAGAAAGAGATACCATTCCTCATTCATCCTAAATTCCAGGTACAGAACTGAATAACCCCTCCTAGAGAATTCTTTAGTTATTCACTTGGCAAAAACAAACTTAAACTAAACTGTAACTTTCTATTCCCGCCCACGCATTAGACTTAGGTCAGGTACACGGGGTAGGCGTATTTAGAAACACCAGTTGAGTACGTTTAGTCAAATGTATATGTATATGTAAATATATTTTATTCATTTTAAACATCATATGGCTCAGAAACCATATCAATGTTTTTACAGTATTATTTTATACTATTGCTTCTAATGTATGCACTTTACTTAACTACAAGTATTGCAATAATATCGATCCATTTCTCTTGTACGAGAAAAGAGACTGATCAATAAATAACATCTTTTATTGAACACGCCCGTCTCTTCCTTTTCTCTACATTCTGATGAGACTAAGAATGCACGTACTGACTGAGTAAAATAATTGCCTTGTGCTCACACGACTCTCGAGATTGACTCTTGATTAGGGGAGAGCAAAGTTGTCATGTTCTATGGTTGTCAGAAACTAAATCCCTTCTTGTCTAATCAGGGGAGTTAATCCTTCCTTGAACATTCGAGAAAGTTTCTAGCGAACTCTGAGCTTAGCTGGCAAACCCAAAAATTAAGTCTAGTATCGACAGTAGTAGACCTAGTTAACGTCTGGCCTAGGCCTTTACTGCTGTAGGCACTATTCCAATGCGCAGAGCCTATTGGGAAAATAGGAGCTACACTACACTGGCAGACGGCGGGCCGTAGACTCTCTCCTAACCTGCGCTTCAAACCCGTAGCTCACATCATTTCACAAGAAAAAGCTACTGCCATTTTGGAGGTGGCCGAGGACACTTCGTCTTCTGATTGATTCCTCATGCCAGGGGGGACTGTCTTAGCATGTTCTTCAGCGGGGTGGGGGGGATCGGGGGGCCATGCAGGTCATTACTGGACTTCACCCTACTAGATACTTTTCACCACAGCCCTGTGTTGGACTGACAGGACTGGGACTTTGTCTTCACACAGTTTGGGGGTTGAGGCTGGGAGGGGGGTTGGAATTGGGGTTTCGGGGAGGGAGGTGGGAGGAGGGGACGGTCAGTTGGGCCGAAGTTGTCTTGGGTGTTGGGGTTTCAGGGGGGAGGGTGGGAGGTGGGGAGGGATAGTGGGGGCGTTGTTGGGGCGGGGATTGGGAGTGGGGTTGCGGGAGGAACCCAGTGTGCCAGGGGGTTCTGTGGGGCTGATATGCTCATTGTATCTTCATCGGATCCGACAAGGGGATCACACTTACATAGCGCACAGATCACCTGACCTCCCATGATAGACTCCAGTTTGAAGATATTAACCCTTAATGTGAAGGGCTTGAATAACCCTATTAAACGGAGGGCTGTGATCTCATACCTGGAGAACTCTGGGGCCGACATCTGTTTATTGCAGGAAACCCATTTCCTACCTAAAGACTGGCACAGGATGCGCTCACGAGCCTTTCCCCAGCAGTTCTTTTCATCTCTCCCAGCGAAAAAGGCAGGGGTGGCTATTTTGGTGTCTGCGCGCTTCCAGGGTAGCGTGGGAGACAAGATGGGTGAGATCAAGGGCAGACTGTTAGCGTACACCTTTTTAGTAGGGGGCCAGAGCTTTACTATCGTCTCCCTTTATGCCCCAAATTCGGGACAGGAAGCCTTTTTAAAGGGCGCCATTTCAGAATCACTTCAATCCCCTTCCTCCCTCTTGCTTATCGGGGGGGACCTCAACCTAGTGATGGACACAAATATGGACAGGTCGGGACACCGCTATGGGGACACCAGGGCCATTATGACCGCCGGTAAGGACTGGCTACATGAGAGAAATCTAATAGATCTATGGAGGGCTACACATCCCAACACGCTACACTTCACATTTTACTCCCACGTACAACGCACGTACGCCAGGTTAGATCACTACTTGGGTTCCTCTGAACTACTCGCCACACTCAGAGACGTAAGCATTGTATCAGCAGCATTGTCTCATCACGACGCGGTTGAGTTGATGCGCCGGGTCCCAAGATCCACCCGTCCCCCCGGATCGTGGCGTTTGAGCGAAACCCTCTTACAACGGCCGGACGTCGTCAAGCAACTCCATACGTGCCTCACTGACTATCTGGCCATCAATGATACCCCCGAGATAGCGGTGTCGGCCCTCTGGGGGGCTTTGAAGGCGGTGGCCCGCGGCGAACTTATTGCGATCGCAGCGGCCGAGGCCATAGTCCGCAAAGCAAAACGGGGCAAGCTCACTGCTCAGGTCAGCCGCACCGGTGCTCCATGGGTCTGGAGACAATTGAAGGCCGCCAGAGCCCAGTTAGCCAGCCTCGATACAGACAGGGCGGAATTCGCCGCTCTTCGCCTCCACCATACCTATTACGTGGGGGGGAACAAAACTGGCCGCTTACTTGCCAGCGCCCTGAGGGCGAAAACCCAACGCTCCAAAATCTCTAGTCTCACGGACGACTCTGGTTTGGATATCACTGGGGAGACCCAGGTTGCGGAAGCGTTCCGGACCTTCTACGCCACTTTATATAATGCCGACTCTGTATCGCCGGAGGATGTCGACGCCTACTTGGAATCGGCGAAGATCACGGAGCTATCTCAAGCTAACGTGGATGCCCTAGATGCCCCTATCCGCCTGGATGAGGTACTCGCTGCTATCTCTCGCCTTCGTCCTCTCAAATCTCCGGGGCCCGACGGCTTCTCGGCCGGGTTCTATAAAACCTTCACCCAACTTCTGGCTCCTATCCTCACCCGGCTCTTCAACTCCTTCGAGGGCCCGAGTTCCATCCCCCCAGATATGCTTGCAGCCGAGATAGTAGTGCTGCCTAAACCAGGTAAGAAACCCACACATTGCTCCGCGTTCCGGCCTATCTCTTTACTTAATCTCGACCTAAAAGTCTTTACAGGGGTCCTCGCAGCGCGTCTTGGTCCATGTCTGCCCGGAATCCTGGAGCCCGACCAATCGGGCTTCGTGCCGAATCGCCAATGCAGCGATAACACTAAGAGGATCCTCCATTTGATTGACAAGGCCCATTTCCAAAACTCGGATTCTGCGCTGCTGGCTGTCGATGCTGAGAAGGCGTTCAACTGGGTCGACTGGACCTACCTTCAACGGGTGCTGAGGAGCTTTCGGTTAGGGGACCGCTTTCAGGCATAGATCGCAAGCTGCTACCACCGTCCTCAGGCTCGGGTCCGCCTAGGCGGCCTACGTTCGAGCCCTTTTGAGATCCAGCACGGCACGAGACAGGGGTGCCCTCTCTCGCCTCTCCTGTTCGCCCTGTATGTAGAGCCCCTTGCGCAAAAGATTCGCGACAACCCTGCTATTCATGGCATTACCTTTGGCCGGGAACCTCATGTGATCGGCCTTTACGCCGATGATATCATAGCTGCTCTGGATCGCCCAGACCGCTCTGTTCCCGCCTTCCTGGCAGAGTTAGAATCTTTTGGAGCTGTCTCTGGCTTCAAAATCAACAGGGGGAAATCCCTCCTACTGCCACTGGGCAAAAATGCCAAACCGCGGGCAAATATACCTGCTTATGGGGGAGGATTATCGTCGACCGCGCAACTCCCATATTTAGGTGTCACTCTCACCTCGTGTACGGAGTCGACGGTAGCTCTCAACTATGCAGCCCTCACCTCCCAAATTCGAACCAATCTAGCGCGTTGGTCCAAGCAACCCCTCTCTCTGCTAGGACGGGTAGCGGCGGTGAAAATGTCGGCCCTGCCCAAAATTCTGTAAATTTTCCAGACCCTCCCGGTGTTCCCTCTGGCTGGCACCATTGCGTGCCTACAAGCCGCCCTCCACCATTTTATCTGGGAAGGTAAGCGTGCATGCTTACATAAACAACTAGCATACAGAAGTGCGGATGAAGGGGGCCTTGGGATCCCCAATCTCTAGCAGTACTTCCAGGCCTCACAACTCCGATATCTGGTGGAGTGGTTCAGACCAGAATCCGAGAAGCGTTGGTTATTCCAGGACAGGGAGATGGCCCAGACGTCCCTCTGGAAAATTCCATTTCTTCCCCGGCAACATCGGCCATGCTATCTCTTGCGATCCCCCATCACTCGCACCGTCATGCAAGTCTGGAACGCGGTCGCTGTTAAGAAAGAGTTGACTACCTTCCCCTCCCCAATTACCCCTATCTTGGATAACCCCGAGTTTCCACCAGGCACTGCTCCTCATGCATTTCCGCAATGGCGCGATACTAGCTGCCTCTCCGCCGGTCACCTTTTCGACCTACGGGGCTTTCTCCCCCTCGCAGACATAATTTAGGGTTACGACGTGGTCTCCCCCCACTTATTTCAATACTTCCAACTCCGACACTGGCTCACGCACCCAGACATCGCCCCCTTAGTTGGTAGACCTATGACAGATTTTGAGAAGTGGCTGGTGACGAAGGACTCGGATAGACATCTTATCTCAGACCTCTACAAAATGCTCTCACCCCCCGCCACTTCGGGCAAGTCCGCAGGCCAGAAACGTTGGGAGGCAGAACTGGGGAGGGCCCTGTCACCCAAGGAATGGAGTTATGTATATTATAGAGCCTCCCATACCACTCGCAACACCGCAGGTAGGGAAGCAGCGACGAAGTTGGCCATGTACTGGCATCTCACTCCGGTCCGGCTCAAGAAGGGCAACCCGACACGTAGCGCGCTGTGCTGGAGGGGCTGCGGGGAAAGGGGCACCTTGACTCACCTCCTCTGGGAGTGCTGTGAAATCCAGGACTATTGGAAGGCGGTCCTGGATGACATTGATTCTGCCTTTGATACTGAAATCCCTAGATTCCCAGCTTACACCATTTTAGGCCTACCTAATGCACTCACCTTTCCCCTAAAGTCCCCCAGAGGTCGCCAAATGGGGATTGTAATGCAAGCTGCAACACAACACGTTCTGTCTCTTTGGGGCTCGACCACCAGGCCCACTCACACGGGATGGCTACATAAAATCTGGTTCACCTTGGGGATGGAACGTATCCACGCCACGCTCACACACTCCACGACTGCTTATCGGAAGGTCTGGCTCCCGCTACTTTCCCTCCTGTCCAAAGAATTTAACGAGATCACCTGCCCCAGGTATCTTCGCTTACTGCGACTCACGGAGACCACACATGATCCTCCGTGATCCCATGGATAACTGCGATACTTACACCATGAATGCATCCATGATTGTTCCACGAGTCCGGCACACTGGGTGGGGTGGTAGGGGTGGGAGGAGGCGGGAATCGGGGAGGGAGTTCTGGTTTTTATTCCTACAATTTTGTTATCTCACTACACTTGCCATTTGCAGCCTTGGCACTACACCTCTGTTATGTCAACTAAACCTAACCTGCTATTTGATCTGTAGAGAAGACATACTTATCTGTATCGACTGTATTCTATGCCTGATGCATTTCTTTCGTACTGTAGTGTCCACTGTTGCTCTTAAACTCAATAAAACAAATTTGATATTAAAAATGGTAGTACGGTTAGGATTTTGTCTTAAGTTAGTTCTTTGAATCGGGCCCACTGACTCCTTGGCATGTGAGTGTCAGCTGAGGCTGTACTGGCAGCTTCTTCTTCTGTGCGCTCGCCCCTGTCAACGCGGCTCTTGGAAATCTAAACACACTAATCTCTGCCACTGAAACGTGTAAACATTTTAATGAAACTGGAGGCATATTACCAACAGATAGCGATATTTATCGCTATCTAGGCTTAACGGCTATTTTTTTATCACAGCGCATTACTGGAATTCATCGATGAGATAACGTGCTATTAGCAACGTTTATCTCAAAAGCGATAAAATTCCAGGCGATAGCGGCGAAATGCTCTTAGCCATGTTATCCACCTCCCATTGGATAACATGGCTAAGAACTGGTCTGGGCAGGTGTTAGTATTTGGAGATATTCGCGCTTAACGCGAATATTTCCATCACTACGCCTGTGTTGGTAATAGGCGATAGCGATGTTAGCGACTGCTTTCAGTCGCTAACATGTTGGGTACTCCCACTTTGCATGTCATTAGCGATAAATATCGCTGACATGCAAAGCAGGCCCCAAACCGCTTGCTATCGCCCAATAGCTGTCGCTAACTGCTCTTAGCGACAGCTTACTAATAGAGCAATAGAATTATCGCCGCTTAGCGGCCGAACGGCCGCTAAAGCGGCGATAATTGCCTATCGCCACCCTTGGTAATATGCCTCCAAGTCTTTATAAAAGGAAGCACCGATGCCCACTACCGGCTGAGGCGGCCACGGAGGGGGGAGGCATCTGCTGAGCGAGGCATAGCTGCAGCGACTTGTGATAAGGTGTCAAAGGGTCTTCATTTCAGTGCATCATTCACAAGAGTGAAAGCCAAATTGATTACACTCTTAGCAGGTGAAGAAAAAATGCAGTGATACCTGAAATTCACTGGTCGAGAAACCCCCATAACATAGACAAGCAGAGACAGAGAACGCACTGGACTGCAAGAGTGGGGCTATGGGGAGAAGGCAGACGGAGGAAGAAAATAGTTATGTGCAACACTCAAGTAAAGGGGCCCATAGCTGTGGAAGGATACAAATGACAACATGCTCGTCATGAGGAGATGGGCGTTGATCCCACCCTGACACTGTACCCCTGTATATATCCATAATATAACTTTTATCTTTATACTGTAGAGTCAGATCTTAGCATAGGCAAAGACTTTACAAAAATTTCAATTCCTTATTATCAGCCACCACCCGAAGTGCGACTAAGCTTAAGGAATGAAGAAATGTATTGTTATAATATTTTGGTCACGCATTAACTAGTAGACAAACGTGATATAACAATGACGAAATCTAAGAATATTAGAGCGGCGAACTGTCCGGTGTTGACTTGAAAGTTGGAGGAGAAAGCACGTATATATTGTGCATTAAACCACTAGAATAAACTCTCGTTAACAAGAAATGCATTTCTTTTTGGGTTCGGGTCGGGTATATATTTGCATTGCATTGTGGGTTGCCGGAAGTTCCTTCAGATTCTTTCATCCTGATTGCTGGTAAACCCTGTCTGAAGAGCGTCGCTTAAGACAAAACAGTAAATAAAACAGGCAGGCCCATTTTACTCATCTTTATCTTGCTGCCGTCATACGCTGTCCACATATAGAGTGAGTCTTGATAAACCTGCCTTGCTGACCGGATTGCCTGTGGATTCTTTGCCTCTCCTCCAACGCCTCGCGGGTCCCGCTTCGCAGAGGGGCACTTTCCTTTCCTTTGTGGGCTGTTAGCTGCTGCTGGGGTAAGACAGAGGCTGAGGGCTGCGAGCAAGAGGGCTGGGACTACATTTCCCAGGAGTCCCAGTAACCCCGCCCATTCCACCTGGGCTGCTCTCCCTCCCCGCCCCGCCCCCAACGACCGGGTGATCAAATACCGGCTTTCACCGCACTTCGTGGGACACCTTGATAAACCTGCCTTGCTGACCGGATTGCCCGTGGATTCTTTGCCTCTCCTCCAACGCCTCGCGGAACCCGCTGCGCGGCTCCCGCTTCGCAGAGGGGCACTTTCCTTTCCTTTGTGGGCTGTTAGCTGCTGCTGGGGTAAGACAGGGGCTGAGGGCTGCGAGCAAGAGGGCTGGGACTACATTTCCCAGGAGTCCCAGTAACCCGCCCGTTCCACCTGGGCTGCTCTCCCTCCCCGCCCCGCCCCCAACGACCGGGTGATCATCGTAATAGCTATTTATCAACGTGTGCATACCGCTGCGCGGGAGCGCGCGGGAGCTCGCCGGGAGAAGCCCGGGACAAGGGCGGGACCGTCTGCGGCCGTCAGAGGCCTAAAGAGACTGGACTGGGCCAGAATCCCTGGTCGATTACTAAACGACCTAGGACTCTTGTGTAAGTGCTTGCGGGGTTATACTATATTATCAATCATTATGTCAATCGAAATATTAACCCCGGAGTTGGTTGGCCCTGAGAAACCTGTGAGTTTGATAAATGGGAAATTAGATAACTACTTTAAGAAAACTCTTTTGGATTCTCCAACCACCGCCACCCTTGAAGAACTTCGGGCTGAGCGACGGCGGTCGGTTGAAAGCCTAAAGAATAGACCATTCCCGGGTTCACCAGTGTTAATTAGCTCCACGGGGGACGGAACTCTTACAGAAAATATCTGTACCCCCTCGCAGGACAGCATCCCTCTAATATTTAGAGAGGGAACATCTACGAGTGAATTTGAACCCTTAGGCACTACTAGTAAATTGCCAACCATTGCTACCACTCCTAGTACAACTAAATCTATTGTTATAACCAAAGCACAAATTACCCCTATTCCTAAACAATCTAAAGCAGTTAAAAGTAGGGCAAAAAAAGTCACACCAGTTAAAATTTATGGCCCTCCTCCGACAAAAAGGCGTAAAAAATCCGACCTTCCAAAGAGGAAAATTAATCATGCAGACTTTGGCATTAAAAAGGACGACAGTATTAGGGGAGAACGGGTCAAAGTAACAGAAAAAGGAAGGATAGTTATATCACCTACGCATTCATGCGTAACCCCCTTTATAGACCCTGTTATCTCCACCGCCGACAGTCCCCCCGCGGTTGTGACGCTACAGGAACCACTAAATGGTGCCCTGATCGATAGTATAGAGTCTATATTGAGGACCCATACTCTGGCTATCGTAGACAGACTCAATAAACTAGAAAATAGACTTGAGAAGATAGAACATGAACTGGGAATCAAGATAGGGATTAATAAAGTGATGCCTAATCCCCTTATACCAACTCCGATTTTACTTACCTCACCAGGAATTCCCGCTATAACTATTATACCTACCCCTGTTCAGACTACCATCTTGCCTCAATCTTCAAATAACATGAGTGGAAGCACACCAGGGAGTAACCCTGTTGTACTTAAAAGTAAACCCACATTGTCCCCGGCTGTAACGTCTAATGGACAGCCGAATAACCTTGGTCAAGCTCCAGGGATTAAGACGAGAGTTAGAGGAAACGAGTGGCCGGCTCGAGGTAACTATAATAAGGGCCCCCTTCCAGAACTCCCACCAGAAGCTGTACCCTTTGTAGTAGTTCTTACTGGGGTACCAGAGCTAGAGAAGAACAAACGGGAGGGCTTTGCCCAGCTGAAAAATAAAATATCGCCCTGGTTAAGTCTACACAGACCTATTGCAAATAATATCAATGGAGAAATTGTCCATGTCCGCCGCCTTCCTTGGCTGGGAGGAAGACCCAAAGATATTGAGGGAGACATAGTGGTCATTAATTTCAGAGATCAGAATGCTGTCCATTTTATACTTAACTGGCATTCTGACCACGGTAGTAAATCTATTACCCCTCGTCCCCTAACATATTTTTACCCTCGCTCAGTGGTGTTCCCACCCAATCATCCATCAAGGCAAGCTCCTCCCCCCCCTTATTGAGGCAAATGCTCTCAAACCCATATCGTCCACCTGTCTACAAAAATGGATCTATTTTTAACGACAAGCAACCTCCCATAGTTGTAGATCCGTATGGGTGGAATACTGTAGGACCAAGGTACAACTCCCTAACACACAGGAGAATGGATCATCTTAAACCTTTTACACCCCTAGATACCACCAACAGGTTTGACGTGTTTAGTGGCCTGGAAGACTGCGATTGATGCCATCGAGCCACAGGGGAGGGGGATAAGGAATTCTGTGGAGACACAGGGGGAGATACGGGTGCAGGTACGGGGGAAAAAGGCTCAACTGATATTAACCCACTCAATGGGTACAATGCTACTTGTAGCTCTGGGGGTAATACATGTAATTCTGGGCAGCTTCATTGTAACTCAGATATTCCTACCCCGGCTAATGGAAGTACAACTCCGACCCGACTGTCTGAAGACCCCGTGCCAGGGGAAGTAATTTACATCCATACCCTACCCCCACCATCTAGGGAGGCTGTTAGTTTAACAGAACGGGGATATAAGATGGCGAGTTGGAATATTGCTGGGTGGAATAATAAGATAGATTGTCTAGGATGGTTAGAATTTATAACCCAATTTGACATCTTGTGTCTCCAGGAGACTTGGGCGGCCGTAGATGTCTATCTTGATGGGTATGTTGCCTATAATTGCCATGCTCAGCCATCCAACATGGGGAGAGCCAGTGGTGGGATGGTGATATTGCTCTCTGTGAGGTTACCGGTTCGAGTGAAAACCCACCGGATTGTTGGTCTGCACTCCCAGCTGTTGTGGTTACAACACAGGAATGGGCGAAATGTTTTAGTAATAAACCATTATAATAATGTCTTTAACCATTCAAAAACATATATGGTTGATGAACTAGAAGCGGAGGTGGAAAGGCTACATGGGCGCAGTGATGTGTCTTTTGATATTCTGTGGGGCGGAGATTTCAACATTCACATGTGCCCATTTGCTGGCAAAGGGGTGTGTGGGTATGGGGGTGAGGTGGGGGAAGATCAGACCCATTTTCTACATTCTGTTTATGGGGAATCACTAAACACTCTTATGCTTAAAATGGATTTATGCATTATGTTACCTGGCGTAGACAGTGAGGGTAACTCGGTACCGACCTTTATTGGTAGGAATTGTGCCACGGTTATCGACTACCTCATTGCCTCCTCCAGTATTACAGCTTTGTGTTCCTTACCCGTAATAGTAGACCCAGCCTTAAGCGATCATAACTGTCTAAGAATGTATCTCTCCTTATGGGGGGATAAAGTAAAGGCGTCACATGGTGCAGTGACAGATGTAGTTCCACATAGACCTAATGGCCCTAGAATGAAATGGGGTAGGCAAAATGAGGAACGTTTACTATGTACCATTGTGTCTGCCTGTATAGATGAGGTGGAATGCTGTCTTGAACCCGAAAAGGATAATGCTGATATTCTAGCTAGCTTCGACATCATTAATAAAAACATTGCACAAATTTTAACTGGAAGAAAACCAAAGGGCCCTAGGATTAACGGGGGATGGTTTAACAGGGAATGTACTAACTCCTTACAAAAACTCAAAGTTGCTCTTAAGGGTAAACCCAGGGATAAGGAAGCAGTTAAAACCCTTAGAAGGGAATACTCAATTCATCTGAGGGATAGAAAACAGGAACTAAGGGAAGAGGCCTGGAACAACTTGACTAAGGCAGTGGATCTTAAGGATGCCAAGCTTTTCTGGTCCACTGTCAATAGTCCCTTCCTCCATAATGAAGAAGCCCCGGTAATGTCTGCTCAGGTGTCTGAGGAACAATGGGTGGCTCATTTTACTAGCATTTTTAACCCTGAAGGACTAGTTGTAGAGGGTGATAGGGAGACCGTGGCTTTTATCCCCCTACCTCTTAATATCACAGTCTCTGAGGTGGATGCCGCCATCCGGGCCAGTAAGGGGGGAAAGGCGCCGGGCCCTGATGGGGTACCCGTTGACCTTTATAAAGCCGAGGTTTCTATCTGGAGTCCATTGTTAACAAAGGTTTTTAATGCAGCTGCAATGATTGCGGCCCCACAGATCTGGGGGGAATCAATCATTATCCCGGTGTATAAAAAAGGGGAGAGGGGTGAGGCAAAAAACTACCGCCCGATTTCTCTCCTCACTGCTTCCCTAAAAATTATGAGTAGGGTATTACTGAGTCGTCTGGAGGAATGGGTAGAAGATAAAGGGATCCTTGCGGATTCTCAGTATGGATTCCGCAAGGGGTTAGGCACTATAGAACAATGCATTAATTTAGATCTTATTATATGCAAATATGCAAGGGCTAAACAAGGCTCGTTGTTTCTTTGTTTTGCCGACCTGACCAGTGCCTTCGACCTGGTTGATCATGGTCTTCTGTGGTCAACCTTGTTGGACATGGGTGCTCCAAAGGATATTATCTATTTTTTGGCCCAACTTTATAGGAATCTGACGGCTAAAATACGCTACGGGCAATCGGGGGAGTGTACACCCAGTATCAAAGTAGGTTCTGGAATTAGGCAGGGATGTGTCCTTGCACCTCTTCTTTTCTCCCTTTTTATAAACGCAATTGAGTCGGAACTACGGACCATCAGTGCAGATGCACCGACTGCTGATGGCCTTTCCATCCCAATATTGCTTTACGCGGATGACGCGATCTGCTCTCACAAACACCTCTTGGGTTGCAAAAACTTATGAATAAATTTGCAGATTTTATTAATGGGAGAAAATTAAAAATTAATAATTCAAAAACTTTTATAATGCCCTGTGGGAAGAAAATTAAAAACTTAAGGCCCTTTACAGTTATGGACCAAACTATAAAAGTGGTGGACAAATTTTGTTATTTGGGTATCACCTTTAACAGAGGGGGGATGTGGACACCTGAAATGATTAATGTAAGAGCCAAAATGGCCAAGTGTTCTTTTGGCATATTTAAGTTCGCATCCAAGTTAGGCTCAAGACGGATACCAGACATGTTGTACTTATACCGCCATAAATGTGTTGCTCTGGCCCTATATGGCTCAGGAGTGTGGGGCCATTGTAATAACAACATGCTCCAGGTTGAGGAAAACAAATTTGTCAAAAAACTCCTGTGTTTACCATCTTCTGCCTCAACAAAGCTGATCCATCAGGAGGTTGGTCTAGAACATCTATCTGACTTGATCAGATTAAGACCCCTGTTAGTATGGAGATCTATATGGATTAAGGAACAGACTGGTTTCACAAAATTTTTTATTTTAGACTGTCTTCATATGGACAAATGTTCCCGCATCCCTTGGCTTAACTATATTATTCGAACATTTAGTGATGTTTTTAATCTTACTGTGCGTGATAACCCTTTTTGTGTTTTAGATATACCGAAGAGTGAGCTTAAACATGAATTTTTGAGGGTTAGCATGGGGAAGCGTAACGCAGCTATTGCCCAGTTCTCTACACATGTTTTTTACGACAGATACATTAAGGTAGAAATGGGGCTTTCAGGATATCTTAAATTGGTCACTATCCGATCCCACCAATATGTATTGACAAGATTACGGATGGGGATTGTTCATTTGCTTGTCGCTTATCCTGTAATGAAGACCTATACTACTGCCCCCTGTCCGTGTGATGGGACCACAAAACAAAGTACAGAGCACTTTTTATTGTTATGCCCTCTTTATCGTCACCTCCGAAAAAAATATCTGAAACCGCTTTTCAAAAAATATAATGTATCCACTATTGTATCGGCCATGGGGCTTTTATTTGGACTTGATTCACAGGACATCTGTTTTTTTACTGCTGTATTTATTTTAAAATCGATTTGTTTGAGGAAAAGCACCCTTTTTGATATGTGATTAACTTAAAATTTGCTGTATCCTCATGTTTTATCACTTATGTATGTATGTACTTTTATGATCATTAATCAATGATCGAATAAAGTTTTTGAAATTTGAGTGAGTCTGACTGGACCAGGACCTGTAGTAGCCTCGACCCTGCAACCCCCGCCCATGTATGTTACAGTGAGGAGCCTGGCTGATGTTAATATGGACCCCTAGTGACGGCCCACGGCACTGCACCCCTGTTGTCTATTCAAAGAGGTGCCTGGATGTTTAGATTTGGGACCTCTAGTGATGACCCGTAGTACTGCAGCCTGGTATAGTGTAAGGATAATATCCAATTCTATGGCAGGACCGGAGGCTTCTGATTATGCTTTCTCATTTCTTTACTGCAAAACACAGCAGTGAATGAAAGTAAAACTACAGTATTGATAAACCACAATACCCATGAGGCTTTGAACCACGCCTCTATCATTACAGCCAATAACAGCATACATTAGCATACAAAGTAGAGAGACACTAATCTGGCCTCCTCTTTTTTTGCTGCTCTGCAGGCCAGATAAGTGCCTCTCTACTCTGTATACTTGCACTGATTGCATTTTTGTACTTGTGTGATTATAATATTCACTTACTATATTATTAATGTATTTGCATTCTTTTGCTGAGTTTAATCGTATCTTGTGGTAAATCCACTGTGCTTCGCGCGTTGTGCTTGTGCGCTTTCCCCGCGTTTATTTTCGGAGCGCGGCCCTCCTGTGGAGCCAGCACCGTGTCTCAGCGTTTAGATTGCTTCAGAGCGCCTGTTGCGCTTTAGGGCTCCGTGTGTCCGGCCCCGTCAAGCAGCTCTGCCTGCCTGCTTGCGGTCCGCGAGCCGGAGTGATTTGGCCCCCACCTCTGGGAGAGAGCGCACGCCGCTGCCTTCACAGGCTTCCAGCGTGCGTCTCCCGGGCTCGGACGCTAGTCTACGCGCGTGCAGCCCGTTTTCCAGTGCCTTCTTACGACGCTCTGCCCCGGGCTGAATAGGGGACACCTCGCAGCAGGCCAGGAGCCAAATCTGGGCCTTGTGAATTATTACCAGTGTTTTTTCATAGACCGATCTTCTGGCTGGGGCTGATTGTTAACCCCTGATCTTCCTAGGCTCGGCTGAACCATAATTTTTGACGCCCCTATCTGCTTGCCTGCAGAAAGGGGCTTTCTCCCTCCATTAGTCCTAGAAAGGGACTACAACCTCAGCGAGTGCATTGAAATATTGTAGTTTTGGCTCCTGCGCCAGGCACTGCTCCCACCTGACGCCCTACAGGGCTGAGAATGAGGCTTCCCTCTGGGGATTTGAGAGTTGGAGAGTTATTTTCCTTAAGAAGATGGCAGAATTTGATTGCTATCAGGAGGAGATTGCTGCGGGCGACGAACAGGGTGACGAGTATTACGAAGAAGAGTCCATGGAGGACATCATAAATAAACTAGATGCCAAATTAGACATAGCTTTGTCGCCAGCCCTGTTACCCTTAGCTAAGAAGTTGGAATTGCTTGTTTCTGCTGGTCCCAAGGTTCCCCCTCCTACAGGCCCAGGTCAGACCCCTGCTTCCAAGCCCCGTGAGTCCCCAGAGTCTTCCTGGCCAAATGTCCACTCCTATGCTAAGATTTATAAATCCAAAGAAGGCGCCAAGATCGCCGCCCCTTCCCTCCCACCTCCACAGTCCTCTCCTATTCCGGTTGTTGACACCACTACTGACACTGATACGGCCTCTAGTTCCTCCCATACGTCCAAACCGCGTAAGTGCGCTAAAAAGTGCAAGCATGCTTTCTCCCCGGTTACCCCTTCCCCTTTTATGTTCTATCCCTCGGACATTGTCCACCCTAGATCTTCCAACTGGGTTCCCCCTCCTGCAATTGCGGAGTACCTGCAAACTCACTTGCGCAAGGGGTTTGACAAGGAGGTCAGAGCGCGTCTCAAGTCCGAATGTCCCCGTCCTGATCTTGCCCATAAGGTGGCCCTTACCCCAGACAATGACACATCAATGACCACTTTCCTGAATAAATAAAAAAAAGACCCTAAGAAGGGGATTGACCGCGCGCTGAGAGTGTGCCAAGATAAGGTCCTCGACCTTTCAGGTCCTTTGGCGAAAATACTTGAATTAGCTCTCCAGGCTCAGGAGACAGGTGCTGCCACCCACCCTGAAGTCCTAGCTGGTTGGGCTCAAAGAGCTATCTCCATGTTAGGGAATGCTAACGGCGCCCTTGCTTCAGAACAAAGGAAATCGGTTCTGCTCAGGATTGATCCCCAATTAGTAGAATTGGCCTCATCAGACTCAGGAACTTTGGCGGAAGGTCAACTGTTCAGAGACAAATTTGTTAAAGATATCGACAAATTTGTTAGCACGTTTGCTTCATTGGACGAATCTCAGACATCTCTAAAAAGGGTTCTGCATCAGGTCTCTGGTAGGGCCGGGCGTGGCAGAGGACGCTCGACCGGCCGCTACTCAAATACTAGTCCTCAGAGAGGATATGCCCCAAGGCGTGGCTGAGGTTCCACCCAAGAACCGGAGCAGGCGGGGTTCTACCCGTCCAGATCGCGCGGCTACAGAGGCCGCTCAACCGGGGTGTCAACCGAGGTTACAAAAATTTCGACAATCAATCCTCTGGTAAGTCCTGTGTGTCCGACCACCCCTCTAGGGGTCATGCTGCGACATTTTGTGACGAATTGGGCTAAACTCACCTCAGATGTTTGGGTCCTTCAGACTGTGCAGGGTTTCCAGATAGAGATGTTGGAGTGTCCCCGTCAGGTTTTTCCCCCTCATCCTCTCCTTTTTTCCCCATCTAGACAGAGTTTTATGGACTCAGAGCTGAAAGAGCTGTTAGCCAAGGAGGCTATAGCGGTAGGAACCTTCATTCCAGAAGGGTTTTGCAGCAACGTCTTTTTGGTGCAGAAAAAAGGGGGCGGTCAACGCCTAGTGTTAAATTTGAGAGATTTCAATCCTTATGTAGTGTATCGCCACTTCAAGATGGAGGGTATCCACCTCTTGCGAGATCTCCTGTTGGAGAAAGACTGGATGGTCCGGCTGGACTTGAAAGATGCTTATCTTACGGTCCCTATCTGCCCCTCACATCAGAAGTTCTTGCAGTTCCAATGGAGAGGACAGTGGTACCGGTATCGCTCGCTTCCCTTTGGTCTCTCCTCAGCTCCTGGGGTGTTTACCAAGCTCCTCAAACCAGTGGTTTCTCACCTTCGAGAGATGGGGGTGCGTCTTATTGTGTATTTGGACGACATGCTAATTCTGGCGCCGGATCGGAATCTCCTCCTCACTCATCTGGAGTGGACGATGTCCCTGTTACAGAATCTGGGGTTCGTCATCAATGTCAAAAAGTCAGTGATGCTTCCAGGTCAGCAGATGGAATTTCTGGGTTTCATGAAAGACTTAGTGTCTGCTCAGCTCCTTCTCCCGGCGAGAAAAATTAGGTCTATAAATAGGGAGATCAGAACCACACTGTCCAAGGAAGTGATTTCCTCACGGGTTCTATCGAGGATTGTGGGCCTCCTGGCATCCTCGATCCAGGCCCTTAACATTACAGAGCCCTTCAGACCGTGGAGGTTTCTGTGCACGGGTGTCGGGGCTCCGCCCCCTTTACTTTCATTGTAAAGACGAAACAAAACTATCATTGAAATGTTAACTCTTTCTTTAATAAAAAAAAAATACTCAACTGTAAGTTTACAGAACGGGGGGGCATTGCCTGCTCTTCTCACTCACGGGCACCAGCATTGTTAACAATGCAGACACCACGTGACTGACACAGAGCTTTAACCTCTCCCCTGAACAGGCCCTAAGTCTAAGTATATGCCGGGCGGACAATCTCACAGCCCTGAGGCTTGTGAGGTCATCAGCTCGGCAGATACTTAGCAACAAGACCCAGTCTCCACCCCCTGATGGTGTGGAGGTAAAATTCGTCCCGGGCGTTTTTAATATAAGCCCTCTAGGGCTTACCATCCATGTCACTCAGGAAGTGGAGAGCATTTTGACCCCACCCTTTCCTAAGTTGTCACAGGGTGTGGGTGGGACCGCACCCTATGACGAGTTAGGAAATGGAGTGGCAGGCGGGAAGGCAAGAATTCCATTCTGCGCTGACTCGATTTCAGTCATGGTGTCTGATAATGCCATATTAGGCCCAGCGCTCTCACACGTGAGAGCTAGACGTCATTTTAGCAACACTGCATGGGTCTGGTAAGTACATGGGTGTTTGGCTGTTTTTGATCGAAGGCCGAGATCACCTACATGTGTCGAGAGAGAGCGAACATACAGTCTTGTGTGAGATTGTTGTCGGTTGATCCTTTCCTTCCCACGCATCTTTCATTCATTGTAGTAAGAAAAGTTATTATTTTTCCATGGTGCTTACAGAGGTGGGGTGAAGGGCTGCAGTCAGTACAAGCCGTCAGGGCTGCTATCACGGAGACCGGTAATGAACTGAGTAATGTTCATCTGGACGCAGAAGAAACAAAAGTGGAGGTCGCAGGGGCTCACAGAAGGCAGCAGGGAAGGGAGGCGTCTGAGAACAAAATAAAAACACACTTGAGCCAAAGCTGCTTTTAATTAAACATTTTTTACCTGGCTCGGTATGTTTTGACGTTTGTTGGTTATAAATTCTATGCCGCAATAATGGGGGAGGATGAGAGATATGTATACTGGCAAGTTCTTAAAAACAGAAGAAAGAGAGGCTTATTTCGGATAATGCTCTCAGTGCACCTAGGAATGAAAAGAGGAAGAAAGGACAGGGGGGTACATATTAGAATGGTCTTTAGCAGGCTTTGTGAACAAGTTTTGCATCAGTGCTGTCAATGGATACTGAAAAACATTTTCTCCATACTCCTAGTTCGTCAATAGTATACATTTTACAATGGCTCTGTCTGAGATGTCTCACCGGCGTGCAGGGTGTCTGGTGTTGGCTGCTGATGAATCAGTTTTAAATGTGCCTTATGTTTTGGTTTTATTGGAGAGAGGTGCTTTATTTTGTTTTTAATAGCAAAGTGACTTCACCATACTTGTTACTTTACTCGCGTTCATTTAGTTTATTCCAAAAATCTTTTTTCATTTCAGCGCTATTGCATGTCACAGGAACTTGTTGCTTAAAAGAAAAAATACATGTGTGTTCTGATCTTTGACTGTCTGAAGAACTATTTTCTCATTTCTGTGCAGCCATCAATAAATTATAGGGTGCAGGTTGGGTTTTCTGATCTCCCGTGAGCAAAGGTCAATGTGGCAACCTTTGTGACCTTACACAGTTTCATGGTTTCATCCATTTCTTAGAAATTCACATCAGCTGTCAATAGAGATTTAATTTGATTAATAAATTCAAGATATTCCACATACACGATTGTTTGAAGCTCAGGATAACATAAATTGTCTTCGGAGATGGGCCTTTAATGTAGTCTGTTTTGATCTGTGAATTGAATTCCCCACTTGACTGACAACATATTACCAGGGAGAGCTTATGGAGCTCAGTGAAGGTTTAATTCTCTAATAGGGAAATGATTGCCTGAAACTCAAAGTTCAAAGAGGCGAGATGCTGGTTAGGGAAAAGACTTTGCTGAAAAAGTACAGACTCTTTGCCACCACAAGCTGGACCGTTAGATAGACTGCAAAAGCCACATTCCCTGTGCCAGGGTAATTCACCCGGTAACTCTGCGCCCTACTTTCAGTTTAGAGATACTAAGGTGCTGCTTACTCTGGACATTCACAAAGAGTACAAGTGGAACCCTGGGGTTCTACAGAAAAATGAGGAATTACCGTGGGAATCAGGAATACCTAGTTTGAGTCCACTGGTAATTTCTCATACGCCCAATTTGTTTCACCAAAAGATTTCAGCTGCTGTTAGGAGTGTGAGTCACTGGGTGAAACTTAATAAAGTGGAATTCCGGTGGTGCAGGTCTCTTCAATTAATTAGTTAATTGATGGTACGTATGAACAAAATACATGGATATAGTGGCGTGCGTACGCATAAAGGAAACATATACAGTGACATTTACTACTCAGACCCATGTTGTCTAGCACACTTGAATGAAGACAATTAAGGGTGTGTGTACTTGTTGCATCACCATTTTACTGTTGAGCGTACTATAAAATTGCAACACACCATGTGTGAGTGGCTCTACTGTGGAATTGCATACTCTGAAGATTTTGTTTGCCTGAGCCGTCAGCTATAGTCCAATCGATCCACCGTACATCTGCGTCAATTCTGTGTGGCAGGACATTCTGTGGATTGGATCTTGCATTCTGACGTTTTTTGGGGGGAACTTAATAATTTACCGTTCCTTCACAGCTTTTATGCATTATGTGTTGGGGTTCAACTTTAGAGGTGCCACTCATTGTACACTTCGATATTTGTCGATGAAATTCAAAGTCAGGCAAAACGTAACACCACCTCCTTGGGTTGATCACAAGCAGCTGTGCTTATTTGATTGTCATAGAGCAGATGGACAGCATGTTTTGACCACCTTCCTGTGACCATTTGAGAGGCTGTTGCAAGGGTTTGAGACAAACTGTAGCAGCCTGTCATTGCTTTATTAACCTTTCTGCTTCCTCAAATTTGCTTGTAAATGTACCATTTATACACTCTATTTTCAAAATTTTCTCGTGGGGGAACTTCCCCAACCCACCCCGAACCCTTTGTCGGTTGTTCAGGCTCACTCGCTCGCCGCAGTGCAGTATGGCCCAAAAAAAACGCCTCACCACTTTCAAATGTCACCAGCCTCCACTGCCTTCAGAGACTAAAAATCTTTTACATTCAAAGGAAATTCCATTAAGATCTTCTTATTCCCCTATCTCCGGAAGCTCTAGAGGAGCTTCAGTGGTGGCTGGAACATATGACAGCCTGGAATGGGCGAGCAATTTTCGGCACCGCCCCGGATGTGGTCGTCGAGTCAGACGCCAGCCAATGGGGTTGGGGCGCTCGTTATGGGGAATTTATCACAGGAGGACGATGGTCAGCAGAAGAACTAGAATTGCACATAAACTGTCTAGAGTTGTTGGCAGGGTCCTTTGCCATCAAGTCTATCTAACCCCTGAAAAGCAATTGTTGCATCCTGCTTCGAATGGACAATGTTTCAGCGGTGAGATACATCAATCGATTAGGGGGGACGAAGTCCCGCATGCTAGTCCACATAGTGAAGGAGTTTTGGCATTTTTGCCTGGAACGCAAGATTTCTGTAGTGGCAGAGTATCTCCCGGGAAAATTCAACCAGATTGCGGATTGGAATTCCCGGTTCCTTCCGGCTTTCAGCAACTGGAGGCTTCATCCCTCCTTGTTTGCTCAGATCATGACTATGCGAGGCCCATGCCAGATAGATCTGTTTGCATCTCGACTCAATGCCAATCTTCCCCTGTTCTTCAGTTGGAGGCCGGATCCAATGGCGATGGGTACGGATGGGTTCCTACAACATTGGGGGCAACAGAGGAATTATGCTTTTCCTCCGTTTGCACTGATTCCGAGGGTGGCGGCTTTTGTCTGTCGTCAGAGGGCTTCCCTAGGTTGGTGACTCCGTTTTGGTCGACTCAGTCATGGTTTCACACACTGTTGAAGTTATCTGTGGACCTTCCTTTCAGGCTTCCAATTTTCCCGACTCTTCTCCAGGACCCAGTGGGGGCATGCCACCCGTTGGTCTTGCAGAACCAGTTGACACTGATGGTGTGGACGCTCTCAGGAGACATGAGAGCATGGCAGGCCTTTCACAGGTGGCTGCCAGCTTTATGCAACAAGCGTGGGCTCCTTCCACCCCGAAACGATATTCTGCTTCACAGAAGAGATGGGTGGGTTGGTGCCTTCCAAGACAAGTGGATCCCGTGGGATCAAATATAACTGAAGTCTTGAATTTCTTGTCTGAATGTGCTGAATCGGGCCTGGCGTACAGGTCAGTCAATACCTTCCAGTCTGCAATTTCAGCTGCACATGACCAGGTTGATGGGAAACCAGTGGGGATGCATCCCCTGGTTTGTAAGTTACTTAAGGGTGTCCGAGTGGCTAACCCTCCTCGTCCCAGATATTCCACTTCATGGGATGTTGCTAAAGCTCTCTCTCTTTTGGAATCCTGGCCCGATAATGGTGATCTGTCTTTGAAACAGCTTTCTGCTAAGCTTACAATGTTGCTGTGCCTCATTTCATGTCGTAGAGTATCGGATGTTAGAGCCTTAGATTTGGCTGGTAGGATGTTTTCCCCTCAGGGTGTTTCTTTTGTTATCACAAGACGGACTAAGACCATGTCTTGTTCAGTGGAGTACCCTGCTTTTCCACATAATAGCAAATTATGTGTATTACAGTGTTTGAAATGTTATGAAGAACCTACTATTGCACACAGAGCTGATCCTTTGGGTCAATTGCTTATTTCTGTTCAGAAACCTTTTAAACCAGTCGCTGCTGCTACCTTAGCCAGGGGGATTCGTTGGGTGATGTCAGAGGCAGGCATTGACATTTCTGTTTATGGTGCTCATTCTGCTAGGGGCGCCATGGCCTCTAAAGCATATTTGTTAGGATCTCGCTTGGAAGACATCCTCAAGGCTGCTGATTGGTCTTCTGATTCAATGTTTAAAGTGTTTTATTATAAACCTATTCCTCATGTTTCTGATGCTGTGATTGATGAGCTTTGAACCAGCATAATCAGAAGCCTCCGGTCCTGCCATAGAACACAAAATTTTCTAGCTATCGCGACAAGAATTTTAGATTCTATTAAAGCCACAGAGGCGAGGATTATCCCACCTGTTGGGACAGTTATGCAACTGTAAAGTTGTTTTGATGTTATGTTGTTTAACAACTTTATGCCCACCCAATGAGAAATGAAGTTATGGGCTCCCTTTCTCAAACTTGTTTTTCTGTTTTAGAAAATTGATTCGAACAAGAGTTGAATGTCTACTCCGGACGGAGCTACTGGACCTTCTTGTCAGAAGAGGATTCCTTTGTTGGTTATGGATTATTCTCCGTTGAGAATTCCTACAGGAACTGTTGATCTCTCTGTTGAGAGTATAAGACTTTAGTTGTTCTTATTGGACTAATTCGCGCAAAGAAAGAGGAGGCCAGATTACTGTCTCTCTACTTTGTATGCTAATGTATGCTGTGATTGGCTGTAATGATAGAGGCGTGGTTCAAAGCCTCATGGGTATTGTGGTTTTTCAATACTGTAGTTTTACTTTCATTGGCTGCTGTGTTTTGCAGTAAAGAAATGAGAAAGCATAATCCTCGCCTCCGTGTCCTTAATAGAATCTAAAATTCTTGTCACGATAGCTAGAAAATGTTGTATCCTACTTTGCTGGACCTGTACTCATGCACTGAGGGACTGCACCGGAAGTATCGCGAGATCTGCCTGGTCTGTACTTTCTTCCTGAATGAATGGCGTTTCTGAAGTGTAGCAGTGGGTGTTGAGTTCAAAATTTGCAAACATTCGTGACAAGAATTTACAATTCTATTAAGGACACGGAGGCGAGGATTCTGCTTCTCATTTTCTTTCCTGAAAATTCTCAGCAGCCAATCAGAAAGTAAAAACAAATGAACACACTACAATACCCATAAACCCTAGTGGGTATCACATGACAACCATATTAGATTGCTACATAAGGAGCATATGAAAATAGCACATCCTCTTTCTTTGTGTGAAAAACAGATAATTCCAAACAAAATCAACAAACACAGTCTGAAGTCCAGAAGCACAGTAAGAAGAATCCATTCTTCATAAGGAAATCCACCGGTCAACGTGTAGCAACGAAAAACTTGAAGGCAACTTCAGCAAAACCTGATCTTGCAGGAGACGTGAAGACCCTCCGTAATAAAACTGAACATCATCAAACCTTACTTGAGATCCGAACCTGAAATCAGAAGACAAAGCCGTAATATCACACTACCAAAAGGAGACATAGTAAAAGGGAAGGGTAAAAAACAGCAGAAGTGTACATTGCAGTATGTCATCAATGCAAAACAGACATCATAGTATTGAAATATGGGTGGGATAATCCTCGCCTCCGTGTCCTTAATAGAATTGAAAATTCTTGTCACGAATGTTCGTAAATTTTTAATTCTATGTCAGGACTGGAGGCTCCGATTATGCTTGTTTAAAGCTGTGCCACCACAACAGATGCAACATTCACAATAGGTTTATAATAGAAAGTCTTAGACGTAGATTCAGAGGACCAATCAGCTGTACTCATAATGTCAAATAAACTGACCCCCACAGAAAAAGCACCACGTGAGCACCAAATCTAGAAACATCAATACCAGCTTCGCCCATGAGCCAACGCACCCATATTGCCAGAGTAGCAGAGGTCACTGGGCGAAAAGGTTTCTGCAGTGCAATTAACAATTGACCAGCCATGTCTTGACGAAAACCTGCCGTACTCACCTCGTAATCCCGGATACATTGTACCACGTACAATTTAGGATTGTCAGGGAATGAGGGATAAGTGACAGAAGTGGTGTTACACTTAGTGCGTCTGGAGACCAAAAAAATAATAATAACAATCTCCGGAGAAAATCTGCGACGCGCTAGATCCAAGTGTTTACAGGATACCAGACAAAGCAACATAGCGAGTTTGGCAGAAAGTTGTTTACGAGATAGATATTGATTCGCTGGCCAGGAGGTTAAGAAACGCAAAACAATGGAGACATCCCAAAGCTCTGAGGGCCTCATTTATGAGGTTTTGCCGTACGGAAGCGCAGCAGGGCTTCCTGCTGCGCTTCTCTACGGCAAAAGAAAAAGGCAGGAATGCTCCGTATCTATAAGATACGTATCTATAAGATACGGCGCATTCCTGTCCTTTTCCCCTGCGCCGGCGCACAATGGGCTGCTGTGCGCCAACGAAGGCACCTTTGCACAATGGTGCAAGGGTGCCTGCGTTGCGGGGATGATTATTTCTGTACAGGAAGGGAAACCTTTCTGTACGAAAATATTCACAAGAGGCTTTTATTCTTTCTACGTGTGCTGCAGAATGCAGCACACACAGAAAAAAGAAAAACGAGGAGAAATAAAACTATTTCTCCCCGTTGCGCCTTCCTTACGCCTCCCCTGGGGAGGCGTAAGCTTTTGGCACTACCTCAGATTTACGATTTCTCGTTAATCTGGGGCAGTGTCAAAAGGCCATGGATGTTGCTGGGAACGCCCCCAGCAGCACCCATTGCATGCCCCTTTAACGCAGAACAATGTGTTAAAGGGGCTGATATTTATCAGGCAGCAGTACTCCAAAAAAAGTGGCTTAGTGCTGCCTGATAAATATCACGCAGGCAGCTGCGCCACAGAACGTCACAAAAAGTGATGTTCCGATGGTGCAAGGGGCCTCATAAATGAGGCCCTGAGTATTTAGCATGAGGGGGATTTGCCAACCGGATACCCCTGAGTGATTTACCTAATAATGGATGTTCACCGAACGGTTTACCGTTAATTATTGTGTGACCCGCCGAGATGGCTGAGCGGAAGTTATTGACAGTGTGATAAGCAAGCCCAGAAGCAGCCAAAGATGAAAGGAAATTCACTAACAAAGAGACATCTGCTGTAGCGGGATCCGCTTCCCGTTGAGAGCACCAATCACACCATTGTTTCCATGCTGTAGCATAACGTTTGTGTGTGTTGGCGACCAAGCTTTGCTGATAAATCTGAAAGCTTCTCGTCAAAGGCCTGGGACTTGCCAACGATCCCCGAAATTCGCCAGGCGACCAGTATGAGTTGACCTGATGTCATCAATGGATGCAGAGATTTGAGAGAGTCTAACAACAGATTCCATCTCTGGGGAAGAAGGACTGGAATCGTACACAACATTTCCAGAAGGACCGGGAGCCACGCTTGAGCCCTCCAAAGACGAGTGATCAGAATCAAGTCTGATTGATAACACTTGGCTTGGGCCAGGAGTCTCGGAATCATCACAAAAGGAGGGAAGGCATAACAAAGCACTGGAGGCCACGTCTGTAGAAATGAAATGGGTAAGAGGTGCCTCCAAGGGAGTTTGTTCCGCAAAATAGTTTAAAGTTTTTTGGAGTATTACTAAGAAGGACAATTTAATGGTCCTAGTAGAGTTTAGTTCAGTCAAAACATATGTATTATTCACAAATGTCTGTTCATACAAAAGTACAATAAACATAAACGAATGAACAAAACAAGAACAAAAAGGTGTATATGCAAAATATTGAATTTTATCAAAAAGTCATAAGGGATTTAAAATACAAATATACACAAGCAGGTATACAGGAAGAAATCAGACAATCTTAATTAACTCCACTGTAAAACCTGAACACTCCTATCCGATATAAAAATATTGTTAATTTATAGGATGAGGGTGACGGTCGACGTTTCGGTCTCCTATGGATGTTTCCTTGAGACCATCTTCAGGACTGATCAAGTAATATTTGGAAGGCCCTAATGTAATTGAAACAAAAATATTTACAATTACATTATAATCTAAATTCAGTGATTTCATTACACATTATACACCTAAAAAGTAACACAACATACATGACATAAAACTAAACAGTACATACAATTATTTATATTTGAAGAAAACATCAGAGCTGTCTGCTATCCTTTCTAAATTAAGTGGCAAACCAGATTGAGAAGAAATCAATAGTTGTAACCTAATATTCAATTTCTTAGGTCAACAGTCCGTACACAAATACATCGAAGATTCACATGGACACAATTAGTAATCATTATATACATTATATACATTGTATTTCCTTTCATTATTTTTGCAAAGGCAATTTATGAAGTAATGCGTCATTCGAAAAAGGCGTCATTCACAGGAAATAAACATTTTGTAAATGTATACCTTAATTTATTTGCCCCAGGGGTGGCAGATGAATTGCTGGTATAAGGAGATTCAGTTCAGACTCAAGTTTTCTGGATAAGGAAAATTCCTAAATAAAATCTATTTTAGCGACCAATGTATCTTAGGTCATCAATTGTTACACGGAGATATGTTTTTTATAGTACCTTAATTTCCGTTCTTTGTCACGAAAATAAGGAGCTTGAAAGATGATGAGCAGCTGAATGGAAACATTAAAGAATAATCCATTATGAGTACCACTATTCAATAGGTAATCGAAAAGAAATCAAGGAATGTAGTTTCCTAGTCGTACCTTACATCCAGCTCTTTGTCACGAAAATGAAAATTTTGAAAAGCGAAGAAAGGCAATCATCTAGGAATCTGTAATTACATTTGTATGTATCAGATATTTTAAATATATAACCTTAGGCAGACGACTCACTACGGGAGGTTATTATAGCTAGTTACCTTGTTTAATTGAAAGCTGTCTTGGGTCTAGATATTCATGATATCTCAATGCCTTAGAGTATGTGAGAAGCTTCGAGCTTAAGGGTTTTCAAATCCTATACTCTGGAAGATTATGAATAAAGAATACAAATATCATAATCTGTCCATCATTTTAACGATTCACGAAAACGAGTAGTAAAAGTAGAGCACGAGTAAATTACCTACAAAGTGATGAACTCACAATGAAAGTGAAATTCTTCTTGTGTTAATCTGCAAGAAGAAAGGGGAACAGTCATGACTAAATAGCTTAAGCGTAATAGCCGCAAAGCGTATTCGAAAAAATCAAACGATCACGCTGAGATCGGTCTGAAGTAGTTACCTGGACAGGAGCCTTAGTCGTACCGCATTTCCAATTCACGCCGAATGAAGAAGACAGACAGCGTGTTCAGACGCGCTTAGGTTTATTTGTTTGGTAATAGAAAAGGGACTGATTTAAAATGACGGGCGCCATCTTTGAAGGGTAATATCGAAATCCTTATCGAATTTGATTATATCTTATAGTTAGTGTCTATTTTCATATTGTTGGTATCCAAATAAATAAATAAAGGGGTACTATTGATGGAGTTGACGTACTTAGCCATTAGATAGTATGGGGCATATTACCAAGCAATAGCGATAATTATCGCTATTGCTTGGTTAGCGGGAAAAAAATATCGCCGAGCACCGAGGATTTTTACCGCTGAGATACCTTGATATTATCAAGGTTTATCTCAAAAGCGGTAAAAGTCCTGCGAAATGCATGAATATCGCTGAAAAATCAGCGATATTCATGCATTATCGTGACAATGCTCTTAGCCATGTCATCCACCTTCCATTGGATAACACGGCTAAGAACTGCTTTTAGCGCGAATATTTCCAAAAGTTGTTAATAGGAGTTAGAGATGTTAGCGACTGTTTTCAGTCGCTAACATCTTGGCACACCCACTTTGCATGTCATTAGCGATAATTATCGCTGACATGCAAAGTGGGCCCCTAAATGCCCGCTATCGCCTACAAGCTGTCGCTAACTGGTGTTAGCGACAGCTTGGTAATAGGGCGATAAAATTATCGCCGCATTAGCGGGAGAAAGTCCCGCTAATGCGGCGATAATGCCCTTGGTAATATGCCCCTGAGTCTTTTTAATTTCACGAGTTAATGTTCAACGATAGATAGAGAATATCAAGCGCCATCTTATAACGGTGTTACATTATAGAATAACGTCGTACTGACATTGGAATTCTATAGTACATGAATTAGTGGACATTAGTTACTATTGAAGATGGTGTCAGAAGCATTACCAAGAGTTAATAAATCATGGGAAGATTGACTAGTCGGTAGCTGTTACTATGGAAGTCTAAGTGCAAATGTTATTAGCATCTTATGTTAAAAGTATTATCCTCTTGCTAAGTGACATTGTAGGAGTTATAGTGACTAATTTATAGCAGGAGATGCAGTTGCAGCATTTCAAAAGCAATTCAGAAGTTATGTTAGGCATGCTTGCCATTCAGTGCATGAGTTTAAGCCCTGGTTAACTGTATTTGTCAAGCAGATAAGTTTACCTTCTCTGAGAGATAAGATTTTATTCATGTTGTTTTGTCTTTTATTAGGCTTGATGACTTCCAGAACCCACCAGGACATTTCTGTTTCTTTATGGCCCAGACGTAGATAATGTTCTACCAGGGGTGCGTTTTCTTTTTTACAGCGAATACGGGATTGGTGCTGTAGAATACGCTTTTTAACTGGTTGGATGGTTTTACCAATATAATGTAGGCGGCAAGGGCATTGAATGCAATAATTCTGTGAATATCAAAATAGTAGTAAGTTTAGGATTGAGTCTTAAGTTCATTCTGTGAATCTGGCCCCCTGAGTCTGCAACAGATCTACAGTCCATGAAATGTGTTGCGTTAGAAGACGAGGATACTGACCCATGATAAGGATATCGTCCAGATAAATTATGCAGTGAACGCCTCGGGCTCGCAGAAGTTCGACTACAGGCCTCAGAAGCTTTGTGAAGCACCAAGGGGCTGACGAGAGGCCAAAAGGGAGGACTCTGTACTGGTACCATATCCCCAGCCATTGGAATTGAAGAAAAGGCTGATGTGGTCTGTAAATGGGCACTAACAGATAGGAATCTTTCAGATGTATGTGGATCATCCAGTCCCGAAGAAGATGGATCCCCTCCATCTTGAAATGAAGATATACAACCCATCCATTGAACTCCCTGAGATTTAAAACAAGCCTGGATCTACCTCCCTTCTTCTGCACTAGAAAGACATTGCTGACAAAGCCCTGAGGGTGACGAGCTGTCTGCACTATGGCCCCTTTCTGAAGCAGAGACTCGTTCTCGCTGGAAATGAACAGTTGATCTTGAAGGGAAAAAAGCATGGGACGAGGAGGGCGAGTCTGAGAGGGGGAATGGAGGAACTCTATCCTGTAACCCTGCACTGTATCCAGGATCCATGCATCTTGCGAGATCCCTTGCCAAATGTGGAGAAAAAACTGGATGCGACCCCTCAATTGAACTTCTGAAAAGGGAATGAGGCTCACCTGAAGCTGCGGCATCACACTGTCCTCCTTGGTTACCTCTATAACGACCTTTTTTGTTGTTGTTTCTAGATCCACGCATGGGGTAGAAGGAGGCGTTGGATTCTTGGTATCTCCCACGCTGGGAATTATAGCCTCTTTGGGTGCCTTGTTGGTAACCTCGGCCGAACGACCGCCCCTATGTCGTACTGCCCTTCCAAAAACTGAATGAAACGCCCGTTTCAAGGAGCCCTGTGCCTTGTCAAGGCCACTGAATGTAGCAACAAACTTAGTCAACTCCTTCAGGAAAGGTTGACTGGAAAGGAGGCCCTGAGCCAAGGGACCAGACTCAGAGGATGACAATTCAGCCAACTTGGGAACGAGTTTCAAAAGGATAGAGCGGCACTGCTCACAGGACATAGCACAATTGGCATTGCCCAAAAGACAGGCGGCACGTTGAGCCCATCCAATCAGATCATCCGGATTGATGATCTGACCAGTGGATTTAGCCTTGAATCCTAAATCCCAAATTTTGGCCAAAGGATCGGTCAAGTCTAGAAGCCGATCCTGACAGGATCGCCATGCACGATCGATTCCCTTTTTCGGATCTTTTGTGTACTTTTTAAGGTACGTCAACATCGATGGATTCACTTCAGGCGTGTCGGCCACCTTGTCTGCAAGATCTGACGTGGACATTCCGAGCACAAACGCGCCCTGACATCTTTATCAAATGCTTGCCGCAGTCTGGATTGAACATATTTAGCCACCTCTGTAGAGGGTTAGGGCGGACAATTTCGGCGGGGTGAAAATTTAGCAAATTTGAATGAAATGGGACATCTACGAAGCGCTCTTTGCGGAGCTTCTTTGCAGGGTGAGGGGAAAACTCCGGCTCAGACACAGAATCAGAGGAAGAAGAGGTGTCGTCCCCTAGAGGCGAACCAGAAGGAGCGGCCCTGTAGGAAGACCCATACGAGCGCTCAGAAGACAATGTCTTAGCTAGCTTGGCGAAATCCGAAGAATGTGAGTTGGTTGAACCCTTACCGCCAGAAGCAGACTTGGACTTAGAGCTGTGAAGCCATCCCCGCTGAAGGGCATAATTACACAAATGTCTCTTTATTGGTTCAATGGCCCTCACCATGGCCTTATTAACAGAGTGCTGCACTCCAACATCTAGAGCTTCAACAAGCTCATGCTCCAATGACCCCGAAGGGTCCTCATCATAACAGTCTTCCTCATAATAATATTCCGACAGGATAACACTTAGGAATGTCAGACAAACCCACACAGGAAGATGGAGCCAAAAAGCACTATCAACCCAAAGCAATTGAAACACTAGCAGTAATGACAGTGTAAATAAGGGGGAGTGGCAACCCCAGGCAAGCCAAAACACACAATATTCAAAGTGTGGAAAAACTACATTAAATGTGGAGGGAGGGCTTGCCTATAGAACCCACTCTAGGCAAAGCCTATGCGCAAGTTTGCTGCCGAAATGCTAAAATGCTAATATGAGCGTCCTTTGGGGGAATGTAGCAGTTGTGTGGGTAATGAGCCAGTTATTGCGCTGCTCCTGCGCCCAAAATTCGAAAAAAACAGCGTTTTTCAAAAAAAGATGGCCGCCGCGCATGCGCAGATCGGCCCGACTGCAGAAATAGAAAGAGGACTGCGCGTCGAGTGACACGCGTCCTCACCCCCAACTCTCCCACTCCACTAACTGAAACGCGGGCACAGCGCGCCGATGTAACGGAGGCGGAAAGCGCTCCAAAGAAGAAAGAAACCAAAAACAAGGCAGTGGAAGCAAATCGGAAGAACCGGACACGAGACCGGTACGTGCCACAGCGCGATACGCGCATTGAATGAAAAGCGCAAACAATGACAAGCGCGCTAGCAGCGTTTAAAATCACAGCGCAAGAGCGTATAACAGAGGCAGGAAAGCTACTGGAGAGCGAAACGCGCACAACAATAGAAAGCAACTCTATAGCATTAAACAGTCAAATCACGACAATAAGCAATAAATAACAGCATACATTAACCCCTTCCACGCTGATGACGAGCTGGGCTCGTCATGGCGTAGCCTCCTCGCACGCTGATGACGAGCCCAGCTCGTCACGTAAAGTGCGCTTTAAAAAATCTCAGCGTACGAGCGGAATTCCGCCCGCACGCATGCGGTTAACAGCCATGAAAGGAAAAGTAATACACTTAACTGGCTGCGGAGCAGCAAAGAAAGAGGATGTACTATTCTCTTATGCTCCTTATATAGGGGTCTACTCTATGGTTGTCATGTGATACCCACTAGGGTTTATGGGTATTGAAGTATGTTCATTTGGTTTTACTTTCTGATTGGCTGCTGAGAATTTTCAGTAAAGAAAATGAGAAGTATAATCAGAGCCTCCGATCCTGACATAGAATTATTTGTGCTGGGCTGCTACCGGTCAGAATTCATCCTGTATTTTGATTTACCGGTCGGTACAAAAATAAGCAAAATCACTTAAGGGGCCTAGGGGCACATTCACAAGACCTTAACACCGCCGTAGCGTAATTTTTTTAATGTTACGGCTGTTTTTTTTATCGCCTTATTTACAAAGCGCCGTTAATTGCAGTTAGCGGGCACTGTTCCAGCGTAAACGTTAATTTTCAAGATCCCCACTTTTGTTAGTGGGACTTAACAAAAATGAGATGCAAGGTAGGTGTTCTCGTGCAAAAACTGCAGCTAAACCCACTTCACAATATTTACAATGAAATGTCCGTCCGGCGATAACCCTCCAAAACTGCAGCTAAGTCCAGTTAGAGGCAGTTTTTTAAGACCAGAAAATAACTGTTCTTGAAATTGGTGAAAACACTTGGGGCCTCATTTCAGAGATTTTGGTGCTGGATAGCGCTGCAAGGAATGTTGCTGTGCAGCGCTGCAACAAAACAAAAGGGCAGGAATGTGCACTATCAATAAGATAGGATGCATTCCTGGGCCTCATTCATGAAAGGTGTTGCATCGCTGCAACAAAACAGCGTTGCAACACTTTTCACTGTGCTCATCTTGCGACACCATGGATGCGCCGTATTCACTGCACGGCGCTCCATGTTGCAATTAATTACATATATGTCTGGAATCCTGACGTATCTATTAGCGCTAAAGTCACGCATTGCTGCAGTTGTGTCACAAGCATGACGCAACTCCAGGAATGGATGACACCAGCCTATCCTTATGGCACTGCGTCACCCTTATGCCTGGTATTGAGCAAGGGTAAGGTTCTGACGCAGTGGCGTCCTAGAATTGTCACAGTGAAATCTGATGAATTTCACTGCGCCACTCCAACAAGGCTTTGTTGGGTGGGAATGCCCACCCTGCATACATCACACCTGACGCAGGTATAATGTGGCACAGGGCTTTACACAGTCGGGGTTAAACTGTCAGAAGGGGCTCCTGCATAAGCCCCCTTGGGCCCGATTCACAGAACTAACTTAAGACAAAATCCTAAACTTCCTTTTTTTGGTATTTATAGAAGTTAGGATTTTGTCTTAAGTCTGTCTTAAGACAAACTTAAGACAAAATCCTAACTTAAGGCCGTCTTAAGTCTGTCTTAAGTCTGCCTTAAGACAAACTTAAGACAAAATCCTAACTTCTGTGAATACCAAAAGTAGTAAGTTTAGGATTTTGTCTTAAGTTAGTTCTGTGAATTGGGCCTACACGGGAATCTGAATTCCACTTGAATTCGACTCCACAACTCCATTCCGCCTCACCACAATTTATAAAACAGAAACCACACAAATAACTCTAATAGTACATGCTAAAACACATATAATCATCACACAGCTGGGAGACAGGAAACGTGGAAAAGGACACTGAAGGGGACAGGGGTGCGGGGATTGCAGCATCAACGAGGGAGGGGCCAGGGGAAAAGGAACTGTATAAAAGCACATGAAAAACAAAGCCAAACAAAGAAAAGAAAAAATAAAGAAGAGGAACAAAGCCAAAGATAGAAAGCAAGGGAGAAGAGCAGAAAGAGAGGCAGTAACAGCAGAATAGAGGGACAGGAGGGAAGTCAAGCAGCAGAGCAGTGACGCTCTACCACTGGACCAACAATGATAAGGCACAGGCAGGAGCATGCGGGGGAAGGAGGGCCTCGAACACCTGACCTCTGGGTCAGAGAATCCAGCAGCAGCAGATAGCAGATGGGGACAGCAGCTACCAGACGGCGCTGCGCTGTGGGAAGAGTAATTCCACTAAAGGATAGTCCCCAATATACCCAAAAGCTAAATACCATGGGGCGCTGAAAGGCAGCACCACCTGATTACCTCTCTCGGTCGAATAGTGGCGATCAGATTGCGTGTTCCCCAATTCCCTAGCAAGACACGGCGGATCAAGCTGCATACCCAAGGGTCTGGGCCCAAACCGGCCCCTGTGACAATGGCACCCGCTGCCAACAATGTCCGATCTCAGCAACTTGAGCCAGTTAGTAAAGTCCCCACCAGTCTTATGTGGTATCCTCAACAATGTGTGTCCTCCGCAGCACAGAGATTGCTCAGGACACAGTGTGCACCACCCACAGGATCTAGGCCTGGGCCCGACACGACCCCCGGGCATCCTCCGCTCCCTGTCTCACCTTCTCTTCACCTGGATATTGACACCAGGGCTCAATCTACCACATTCTCTCTGAATCTGTGACTCAGCCAGCAGGAGCCTCAGCCAGGTGGAATTTCACAAGCTTGGGTACAGCGGTTGCCGCCAAGTCTGCTCGGGAACCTCCCAATGCAGATGCTGTAACAGGGCACCCTTATGCATAAATTTGCAGCGCTCCCCCACAAAGATCTGCCAGAACTCAGGGGCGTCACCCTCCACGGCGTCCGGGCAGCAGCACATCCTCCAGCCTGTGGTGCAGAGAGGCACTGCCCACCATTGGCAATCTCCTGCATGCACTCCAGTGTAGTGGTGGCATGTGTTATGCAAAGCAGACCTTCCTACATCAGTCCGCAGGAGCACCTCTACCGATCACAGCTCCAAGTGGCTCCAGGCGGTCTTCTCACACAGGTCAGCAAAGTGTCTCCATGCGACATGCCAGATTTCACCACCAGGTAAAGGAATATCCCATGCTTCAATTTCCGGCCCAAAGACTTGGTACCGACACGGCCCACCTCCACCATCAGGCTGCAGCAACTCCACAGCACCTCCCCCTCCAACTCCGGGTCTCCGACGCTGGCCCAGCGAGGGCTACGGGCCCCGGGGACTGTCCATGCTTCAAGGCTTCGGCTGCCATTTACTCAGTTGCAAGGGAGCGCAATGAAAAGTGATGCATTGTCCATGATTTTTCATTTCCTCTTCCCCTGGGACTCTGGCTGGTCATTTAGGCTGTTGGGGGGGGGGGGGGGGGGGGGGGGTTGGGGCGGTTGCTTACTCGTACTGAACTTGGCCCTTGCTGCTCCATTCTGCTTTCCAATATTTTTAATTTCTTTTTATTAATGGTGGTGGACTTATAGGCTATTTTTGCTTCTGGAAGCAGAAAAGTGACGTTGGGCTGACTAACGTGAGTTTTTTTGTCTCTAATTGGCCTTTTGCCACTTTACTCTCACTAGTGGCAACATTTTAAACGCTTTGACACTAGTGTTAGTGGCAGTTTTCACCACGGCTAGCGGATTCTATCGCCATGTAGCGACGTATTGTAAATACTCTTGTACCAAGGCAATAGTTTTCAGCGATACGCGCCAGTAAGAATATTGACGCTAATACTAGTTAGCGGCAGCTCTTGTAAATATACCCCATATTTACAATAAAAGGCAAAGCGTTTTGTTAAGCCAAGAAGGCTAATGACACGCTTTGCCAACATAGGGTTGCACCATATTTACAAGAATATGGTGGCCCTGCGTTACCCCGTGCACTGCTGATAAATTAAAGCTGCCTAGCACTAACGCAGGCACCCTTGCACCATAGTTCAAGGGTGCTGTGTTAAGGAAAAGATTGTTAATGTGCCAACCTTCCTGCACATAAACAATCTTTAAATGCCATATTGTAAGTTTTTATGTGTACTGCTTAATGCAGCACACATTGAAGTTGCAAAACAGCATTTTTTAAAAATGATTGTTTATGTGCAGGAAGGGTAACCGTCCCGCACATAAAAAAATCATAGGCAATTTGCTGTTTCTATGTGAAAAACGAGGCGAACTAAAGCATTTCTTATCAGTCCGCATTTTTAAGACCAGGTTTTTTCCGATTTTAATTTTGGTGCTGCCTCCTATTTATGTTGTTTTTGTAAATAGCGGGCATCATCAAAATCAATGGGTTTTGCGGTGGAACGCCCAACAAAGCACCCATTGCCCGCCCCTTTCACGCTAACTTTAGCATGAAAGGTGGCATTATTTATAGGCAGCATTAAGCCATGTTAAGAGGCATATTATTTACAAGAACTTAACACCACCGTAGAGTAAATGTTTGGACATTATGGCAGCTTTTTTTTATTGGCTTATTTACAAGTTGCCGCTAATTGCAGTTAGCAGCACTTTTCCAGCGTAAACGTGAATTTACAACATCGCCACTTCTGTTAGCAGGACATAACAAAAATGGGATGCGAGGTAGGCATTCCTGTGAAAAAACTGCTGCTAAACACACTTCGCGACATTTACACGGAAATTCCAGTACCTCTACAACCACCAAATCTGCTGCTAACTCAAATTAGAGGCAGTTTTTTAAGATCAGAAAATAGCTGGTCTTAAAATTGGTGCAAACACTTGGGCACCCATATACGATGTCTTGGGGCTGGACAGCACTGCAAGGAATAATGCTATGCTGCCCTACGCCAAACCAAGTTCAAGTTCAAGTTCAAGTTCTGCATTTATATAGCGCACTACTCACCCAGAGGGTCTCAAGGCGTTTGGAGGAAGGAGGGTGCTCACTCATCGAATATCCAGGTGTTTAATTGTTTTCTGAATGAGAGGTGGTTCTGGGTAAGGCGGAGGTAGGCAGGGAGAGAGTTCCAGGTTTTGTCCGCTAAGTAGGAAAAGGATCTTCCACCCATGGTGGATCTATGGATACATGGTGTTACGGCGAGGGCTTGATTGGTCGATCGAAGTTGGCGGGTGGGGGTGTAAAAGGACAGGCACGTGTTAAGGCATTCTGGTCCAAGGTCGTAGAGTGCCTTGTGTGCGTGGGTGAGGAGACGGAACGTAATTCTCTTGTTGACGGGGAGCCAGTGGAGTTCTTTCAGGTGACCGGAAATGTGAGATTGGCGGGGGACGTCTAGAATGACTCTAGCTGACGCGTTTTGGATGCGTTGGAGTTTTTTCTGTAGCTTTGCTGTTGTTCCGACGTACAGGGTGTTACCATAGTCCAGACGGCTTGTGACCAGAGCGTGAGTGACCGTCTTTCTTGTTTCGGTGGGGATCCAACGGAAGATTTTTGTAAGCATACGTAGGATGTTGAAACATGATGAAGAGACGGCGTTGACTTGTCTGGTCATCGAGAGGGAGGAGTCCAGGATGAAGCCCAGGTTACGTGCGTGGTCTGTGGGGGTGGGTGCGTTTCCCAGGGCCGGTGGCCACCATGAGTCATCCCAAGCGGAGGGTGACAATCCTAGGATGAGGACTTCAGTTTTGTCCGAGTTCAGTTTAAGGCGGCTGTTCTTCATCCATTCGGCTACTTCCTTCATTCCTTCGTGTAGGTTGGTTTTGGCGGTGTTTGGGTCTTTGGTGAGGGAGAGGATCAGTTGGGTATCGTCTGCGTAGGAGATGATGTTGAGGTTGTGTTGTCGTGCGATGGAAGCGAGGGGGCTCATGTAAACGTTGAAGAGGGTGGGCTGAGTGAGGAACCTTGAGGTACGCCGCAGATGACTTCAGTGGCTTCTGACCTGAAGGGGGGTAGGCGGACTCTTTGAGTTCTTCCGGCGAGGAACGAGGTGATCCAGTCCAGTGCATTTCCTTGAATTCCAACATTGCTGAGGCGTTGTATAAGGGTGCTGTGACAGACTGTGTCGTAGGCTGCGGAGAGGTCAAGTAGGATGAGGGCAGCTGTTTCTCCGTTGTCCAGTAGTGTTCGAATGTCATCGGTTGCTGCGATGAGTGCGGTTTCGGTGCTGTGTTTGGCTCGGAAACCGGATTGTGATGGGTCGAGGGATTTGTTGGATTCGAGGAAGGCGGCAAGTTGATTGTTGACGGCTTTCTCCATGACTTTGGCGGGGAAAGGAAGGAGTGAGATGGGGCGGTAATTCTTAAGGTCAGTGGGGTCTGCTGTGGGTTTTTTCAGGAGGGCGCTGAGTTCAGCATGTTTCCAGCTTTCCGGGAAGGTAGCGGAGTTGAGGGAGCAGTTGATGACGTCTCGGAGATGGGGTGCGATGATGGAGTCGGCTTTGTTGAAAATGTGGTGGGGACATGGGTCGGTAGGTGATCCAGAATGGATGGAGTTCATCAAGCGGATGGTGTCTTCAGTGGTGACTGGGGTCCAGGCGCGAAGGATGTTGGGGGGGAGTTTATCTTCGGGTGTGAGTGGGGTGGGCTGATCTCTGGGCTTGTTTTCGAAGCTGTTGTGTATGTCTGCGATTTTGTTGTGAAAGAAAGAGGCTAGAGAGTCACAGAGGACTTGGGAGGGAGTGATGTCGTTGGTGCCGGCGGTGGGGTTGGTGAATTCTTTGACGATGTTGAATAATTCTTTGCTGCTATGGGAGTTGTTGTCAAGTCGGACCTTGAAAGCTGCTTTTTTGGTGGAGCGGATCAGTTGGTGGTGTTTGCGGATGGCGTTCTTGAACATGGTTAGGTTTTCAGTGGTTGGGGTTTTTCTCCAGGATTTCTCGAGTGTGCGGCAGGACTTCTTGGATTGCTTGAGTTCATCGTTGAACCAAGGGGCTTTCTTCCTTCCTTGTTTGATTTGATGTTTTTTCAAGGGTGCTAGTTCGTCAGCGCTGTGAGTGATCCATTGTGTGAGGTAGGTGGCTGAGATGTTTGGGTCCGATGATTTTGAGGGGGTGTTATGGAGAAGCGATGTGAAGAGCTGGTCCGTGGTAATTTTGTTCCATTTTCTGCGGGGGATTGGTTTTAGGTTGATGTGGGTTGTGGTTTTCTTGTAGTTGAAGTGGACGCAGCTGTGGTCTGTCCAGTGTAGCGTTGAGGTGTGAGAGAAGGAGATGTATTTGCTGGAGGTGAAGATTGGGTCGAGTGTGTGTCCGGCACAGTGCGTAGGGGTGTCAACAAGTTGTTTGAGTCTGAGATTGGCGAGGTTGTCCAAAAGGGTGGTGGTGTTGCTGTCGTTGGTCTTTTCCAAGTGGAAGTTAAGGTCTCCTAGTAGGATGTAGTTCTCGGAGGGGAGGGCGTGTGGGCTGATGAAGTCAGTGATATCTTCGCAGAATTGTGTGCGGGGTCCTGGTGGCCTGTAGATGAGGGTGCCTCTGAGAGTTGTCTTGGGGTCGGTGTGGATCTGGAAATGAAGGTGTTCGGCGTTAGCGAGGGCGTCGTCGGAGCAGGTCGTGATGCGGATGGTGTTCTTATGGACGATGGCGATGCCTCCTCCTGTTTGGTTGCTGTATTCCTTACGTATAATCTTGTATCCGTCAGGGATGGCTGTTGCGATGTCAGGCGCTGATGAGGCGTTCATCCAGGTTTCTGTGAGAAAGGCGACGTCCGGCAATGTAGTGTCAAGTAAGTTCCAGAGAGCAATGGCGTGGCTGTGAACCGAGCGGGTGTTGAGTAGGATGCACTTCAGGTGGTTAGTGTCGGGGCTATTTTTGGCGTTAGTGGGGTTGGTGTGGGTCTTGGTGCAGTCAAACTTGCAGGAGTGGCAGGCGAAGGGACCATGGGTGTGTCCAGGAGCGGCTTGGTAGCAGTTTTGGAGGCTGCCGGGGTTGAGTGCAGAGAGAGTGGTGGCATCGTACGTAATGCGCGAGGGGTGGGTGTTACGGGGACCAGGGGGACCGGCGCTGGGCGCGGTCCAGGCGCGGACGGGCGTAGACGGGCTTACCTTTGGCGCACCTTCGGCGCGCATGGGGCGCGACCGCTGCGCGATACCGCTGCGCGCTGATGCAACTGTCATATGTGGATAGGGGAGGGGCGAGGGAGGGTCAGCTGGGAGGCGGGAGCGGGGCGCAGATCCGGTGGGTGAGGCAAAACAACAACAAGAAAATGGCCGCGAGCCAAAAGCGCGATAGCATTGGGGCACAAACAGCGTGAAACGCGAAGCAAATGGCAGTGGCAGCAATCAATATCAGGCAGCAGTCAATTATCACAGGCAGCGCAGCGAAATTCTAAATACAAGTAAAGCGTACTATTGCGATTAAAGCGCTATGATTTAAATTGTTGAACAGATTAGCAAACTAGCAGACTATCAGGCTAGCGCTACTGTGTACTTGCGATAAACGAGCGGTCAGTTTTAAGTGTGGGAGCGAGGCGAGGTATCACACAGCAGTCCAGGTGGCAGGCAGAGCGGGGAGCAGCGCCAGGAGCGACCGCTTAAAAGGTCAGGGTTGCGCCCTATCTATAAGATAGGGTGCATTTCTGTGCCCCATTCATGAAATGTGTTGCATCACCGCAATAAATCAGCTATTGGACACTTTTCACTGCGCCCTCCTTACGACACCATGGCTGCGCCATATTTGCTGTACGGCACTCCATGTCACAATCAATGACATTCTCCTGGAATCCTGACGTACCGATCAGCGCTAAAGTCACGCATTGCTGCAGTTGTGTCGCAAGCATGACACAACACCAGCAATGAACTGGGCCTGCTTATCTATATGGCCCTTACGTCTGCCACAAGGCAGGAGTACGTTTTTGACACAGTGGCGTCCTAGAATTGTCACAGTGAAATCTGATAGATTTCACTGCGCCACTCCTACGAGGCTATGTTGTTTGGGAAGGAACACCCTGCATACATCATACCTGATGCAGGTATAATGTGGCACAGGACTTTACAAGGTCACGCAAAGCCCTAGATGCGCCACTTCGTAAAACGGCGCAACATGGAGCAAAATTCACGCCGCAAGTATGTAAAGAAAATGACGTACCAGCGGTGTTGAGCTGTCGAAAGGGGCTCATGAATAAGCCCCCCTGTATTTTTCCCCTATGTTGACGCCCAGTGGCTGCCACTCGCCCACGCAGGCACCCTTGCACCATGGTTGAATGGTGACTAGGAGTAGGTTGATGTTGTACAGAAAGGGACACCTACCTGCACAAAACCTATCAATCCAGGGTATTTCCTCTTTCACTGAGTGCTGCAGAATAGTGCACACATAGAAAAAGTGAAAAAGAGGAGAAATGAAAACATTTATCCTCGTAGTGCCTCCCAAACGTCACCCTTGGGGTGGTATTAGATTCTGACGCATTCTGAAGGTTTACGGTTTCTCGTAAACCTGCAGATGCTGCAGATTCCATTTATTTGGCATGGGAACGCCCACAATCAATCAATCATGAACATTTGTATAGCGCGCTACTCACCCGGAAGGGTCTCAAGGCGCTACCCATTGAACCAGTGGCAGAATGGCAGAGGAGCGTTGCCCCCTGGTTTCAAGCAGTGCGAGAAGAAGAATCATAAAATGATAGTATCTTTCAGTTATAAAATGTTATGTTTGTGCTGCTTTGCAGGCTACAATCACGCTGCATTGCTGGACCTAACTGCAAGCTAACATATATTTTAAAAACTGTTTAATTTATAATGCTCAACTTCCCGCAATCGCGCCCCCCTGCAACCCCATGCAACCGCCTTCGCCTCACCACCTGCAAGCCAAGCTGGCCGCCACTGCATGGAACGCCCCTTTCACACTGTTTAATGTATGATAGGGTCACATATTTCTAAGTCCATGAAAAGCCATGTAAAGTGGCTTTGCGTGGCCTTGTAAACATGCTGTGGCACGTTGCGCAATCATAACGTCAAACACATGACGTCACAGTGTTGCAAGAGTGTCATTAGGATAATTGAGGAACTCCCACAATTTATCCTTGGCAAGTCAACAACGCCATGGACTTCATGCCTTTGCAGCTCGGAGCACTAAGGAGACCACCACCATCACCCCTGACATGCATCGCTCAACTGGACAACTGTTCCATTTAATTTGGGTGACGGCTGAACCCCATCCCCTCTAAGTGCTGACCTCGGTAGACCGGAACTTCAGCAACAGGAAACTGGAGACCAGGAATTGCCAAAAGCCAACGGGCCCGATTCACAGAATGAACTTAAGACTCAATACTAAACTTACTACTATTTTGGTATTCACAGAATGCACTTACTACTTTTGGTATTCACAGAATGAACTTACTACTTTTGGTATTCACAGAAGTTAGGATTTTGTCTTAAGTTTGTCTTAAGACAAACTTAAGACAGACTTAAGACAAACTTAAGACAGACTTAAGTTAGGATATTGTCTTAAGTCTGTCTTAAGTCTGTCTTAAGTCTGTCTTAAGTTTGTCTTAAGTCCGTCTTAAGTCTGTCTTAAGTTTGTCTTAAGACAAAATCCTAACTTCTGTGAATACCAAAAGTAGTAAGTTCACTCTGTGAATGCCAAAAGTAGTAAGTGCATTCTGTGAATGCCAAAATAGTAGTAAGTTTAGGATTGAGTCTTAAGTTCATTCTGTGAATCGGGCCCAGAGACTCTACAGAGCTGTCTGTAACGATGGAAGAAGGAGAGACGCACAACCAGTCAACATTTATTTAGGATATCTGCCATCTGAGGAGTTACATCCAGGGGCTGCACAGACTCTGCACCGGCTGACTACCTCGCAGCGGAGCCTACGCCGCTGGGGGAGCGTTCAGGTGAAGTGTTGGAATCCTGTCACTGAGTGGGGGGGAATTGCGCATAGTCAGCACTGCAAGCAGCTCCTTCTACCACTCTCTCTTGTACAACCTGCTGCAGATTGAGGGCGACTTGTAGTTGTGGCTACTGCTCGAATAGCCAGGTCTTGAGTAGTCTTTTGAAGGTTAGTAGGTCCTGGGTGTACCGTAGGAGGATGGTGAGGGTGTTCCATGTCTTGGCCGCGAGGTGGGAGAATGATCTACTGCCGGAGGCTGCTCTTCGGATGTGGGGGACTGTTGCAAGGGCGAGGTCGGCAGAGCGGAGCTGGCGGTTGGGGGTGTAGAAGGTGAGTCGTTTGTTGAGGTATGCTGGTCCGGGGTTGTGGAGTGCCTTGTGTGCATGGGTGAGTAGCTTGAAGGTGATCCTCTTGTTGACGGGAAGCCAGTGCAGGTCTCTCAGGTGGGGTGTGATGTGGCTGCAGTGAGGAATGTCGAGGATCAGGTGTGCTGAGAGGTTCTGAATGCATTGTAGTCGTTGCAGGAGTTTGGCCGAGGCTCCTGCGTAGAGGGCGTTTCCGTAGTCCAACCTGCTGCTGACGAGGGCCTGGATGACCGTTCTATTTGTTTCCGTGGGGATCCACCTGTAGATCTTGTGGAGCATGCGGAGGGTGTTGAAGCAGGAGGATGCAACGGCGTTGACCTGCCTTGTCACGGAAAGAGTGGAGTCGAGGATGAACCCTAGGTTGCTTGCGTGGTCCGTTCGTGCTTGGTCGGTGGGTTTTGGTGCTGTTCCTAGTGCGGTCGGCCACCAGGAGATTAGGGCCTGATTTAGTGATTGACGGATGGGATACACTGTCACAAAGGTGACGGATATCTCGCCGCCGTATTTCAAATGTGTTATATCCTATGGCACTTGTAATTCGGCAGATGGGATGAGTATCTCACCTGCCAAACTAAATCTGGCACTTACTGTCTTTCCCAATCATGCCAGAATACTGTAATGTGACAGCGGTATCATGGGCACTCCCCTGCTATGCTGCCAAACAGAGGCTGGGGGCCAGGTGTTGTCCTGGGCCATAGGGCATTCTTACCCCGGCCCCCTACCTCATGTGGCCGGCACAGCCCAGAAGCAGTGTCATTCGCCGGCCTGGCCATCACTTTAAGTTTAAGGCCATGGTGGGTAACGGAAATGTGGGAGTATTCTGGGGCTTCGCACGGGGGCGTTCTCACCTAAGCACACATGGAGGAGGAGCAGCAGAACCGGGTTCTTTTCATGACCAGATCATACCCTGAGTAAGAGAAAAGGCCTCTCTGTGAGGTCACCTTTCCCAGAGAAAAAAACATAGGGTCTTATTTGTGCGCCATTGCGTCACATTTGCGCCGCCGGTGTGTCACTTTTTGTGACGCACCAGTGGTGTAAAAGATGAGCTTTGTTGCGCCATATTTACAAAGTGACGCATCTAGGTAGATGTGTCACTTTGTAAAACCCTGGGCCACAATATACCTGCGCCAGGTATTACCTATGCAGGGGGGGGCGTTCTGGCGCAAGAAAGGGTCGTAGAAGTGACACAGTGAAATCTATAAGATTTCACAGCCCCACTTCTAAGATACAAATGCGTCAATATCTTACGCCTGCCTAATGGCAGGCATAGGACTGACGCAGGCGCATTTCACATGGGACCTGCCCATGTGTAATGACCCATTGCTGGAGTTGCTTCATTTTTGTGACACACTCCAGCAATGCATCATTGTTGCGCCTACAGATACGTCAGAAATACTGACATATCTGTAACTCCTTAAGACATGATGCGTCATACTGTAAATATGATGCATCATTGGTGTCGCAAGGAGGGCGCAGTGAAAGGTGTCGCATCGCTGTTGTCTCGCAGCGATGCGTCACTTTTCATAAATGAGGCCCATAGACTGTAGGGTTATGGTCGCAAACCTGCTGACGTTGAAACTGGGTATGTATGTTTGAGTTCTACATCAGCTCAACATCCATTAATGCTGGGCAAATCACTTAATCTCCCTACCTAAAGTAAAACTGAATTTAATTTTGTGCAATGCAGCTGGTGCTCATGGTAAATTTTACATTCCCTTTGGGACAGGTTTATAACATATAAAAAAATCCAGCAAGAAAATAATGTTTTTGGAAAGTAGACTACTTTTTTTTAGGGGTGCCCAGGCCTAATTGTGATCCCAATCAGACCCTGATTATAGATAGGGGAGGAGTGGTACTGGTCGAGTTGAGTCATTAAGGGTGTAATGTTGAGGTTGCATACATGAGGGTGCAATGCTATGTACTTAAAGCTGCCTGTTTGTACCTGGAGTTGGAGCTGTCATGACATTTCATCTTCAAACTGGTCAAGTGGAGCCAGGAGCAAATTGTTTGAGTTACCCGTCAGGCCTGCCATTTTACAGGAGAGGAGTAGTATTTGCATCATGTGGGATCCCGTTATTTTGGCAAATAGCAAGAAGAGAAGCACAGTGTATGGATGCAGGAAGATGCCATCCTCCAGCTGGTCCCCCCATCTGAAGCCCTCCAGCAAAGCATCTACCTTGATCCACTCGGCCAAGGGTTCGATCGCTAGTGCAAACAAAAGAAGGTACAGGGGTGACTCACTTGATCAAGAAGCAGTCCGAAGGAGTTCTATTGACCTTGATTTGTGCCCATAGTGACAAGTGAGGGATTTTAACACGTATCATGAAACAAGAGTCAAAGTTCATCTTAGGAAGAACTTGCAGTAAGAACCTACAGTCTGTGGAAATAAAGGCCTTCTCAAAGAGGAGTAAGAGAAGTGTGGTGGCCCCACACTTTGCGCCTTATTTACGCCTCTGTTGCGTCACTTTTGTGACGCAGCGGCGGCGCAAATCCTGTGCAATGGTGCAGGGTACTTACAACGTGACGCATCTGGGAGATGCATCATGTTGTAAAGCCCTGCGCCACATGTAGGCGTTCCTGGGCGGGGGGGGGGGGCGTTCCGGCGCAGGAACGCCTCCTAGAAGTGGCTGAGTGAAATCTACAAGATTTCACTCGGCCACTTTTAGGCCCATGTTGCGTCCAAACCATGCGCCTGCATTAAGTAGATAGGGCCCCCAGAGCATTGCTGGAGCTGCGTCGCGCTTGCGACGCAACTCCAGCAATGCACCACTTTTACGACACAGATGCGTCACGCATCTGTGCCGTTTTTGCCCCATGGTGCACCGCATTGTAAATGCGGCGCTTCTATGATGGCGGAGCTGTGGCGCACAATAACTGGCGCATCCCTGCTGATATGCAGGGATGCGCCAGTTATTGTAAATATGCCCCTTTGTGTTTTCTTGCCAGGATTAGATGCAGTCTCCAGAGACAACATTAAGTGCTGCGTCTGGGCATAAAACCCTTCTGGTCTTGATGCACATACAATGTGATGACCGTGACCAGCCTATTTGCAAGTATCTTCACAAGAAATGTAGGGGCATATTTACGGAAATGGTGGTGCAGGGCAGCAAGTTACCTAGCTGCGCTGCCCTGCACCACATGGAAAGGGCAGGAATGTACTGGATTTATCCAATAGGGTGCATTCCTGTCCTTTCCCCCTGCTCTGGTGCAGTTTCACCAGTCTAGTGCCAACGCCAACACAGGCACCATTGCACCACGGTGTGTAGGCGGAATGTTTACTGTGCAGGAGGGGGAAACTTCCTGTTTAAAACCAATCCATAGAGGTGGTTTCCTCTTTCAATGCGGCACACTTAGAAAGAAGAAAAAACAAGGAGAAATAAAGATATTTCTGCTTGCTACACCTCACCTGGGGAGGCGTAAGGATTTGGTGCATCCCCAGGTATAAATGGTCTTGTAAATCTGGGGATGCTTCCAAATCAATGGGTGTTGTGTTGGAACACCCACTGCAATGCCCATGGAACACTTCCCTAGCGCAGAGTAAGGCAACACAGCGTTTTTGGCTGCCTTGACTTACTCTATATCTATGAGGTCATTTTGTGTGGCCTCATATCTGATCTGGTTATTAGTTTTGTGTTTAATACTATATGCATGTTAGACTGCCATATACAAGCAATATCCACACAGGGCACATGATGCAAAAACAGAATAGTTGTCTGTAGGAGGCTGGATTAGTATATGACGCACACTAATTCAAGTGATGCACCCGGCACTATTCCAGGCAACACTAATGGTGATTTTAGTGGTCTTTGATAACCATAGAAAGCTCTCAGAGTGGTAGCTGTTGAGAGCAGCCTGCAGGCTTATCTTGAAGGAATGTAAAGCAGCTTGTTTTACCACATTTAGGGGCCGATTATGATGGCGGATGGACCTGAGTCCGTCCGCCACCATAGAGAAGGAGGGACCGTCCGCAGGGGCAGCGGCGGTCCCTCCGTGCAAATTAGGATGTGACCGCCACCCTGGCGGTCACATCCTGTATTTTTATCATTGCAGCGGGTGCTGCTTGAAGCAGCACCCGCCGCAATGATAAAAAAGTAAGTTGTGCATTTGCATGCACAAAGCGGCAGGCACCTCGCGGTGCCTGCCGCTATGTGCAGGCAAATGCAGGGGGGTACCATAGGTACCCCCCATTTCCCCCCCCCCCCCTTCACCCCTGGGGGCCCGCAACGGGCCCCCAAACACAAATCCGTATGCCTTTACACGGCGGAAATGCCGCAGTGAAAAGGCATCTTTCCGCAGACATCCTAATATGGCTGGCGGTGTCTGATAGACACCGCCAGCCATGTTAATGCTTTACCGCGGTGGAAAAGCGGCGGACAGATAGTAAGACCCACCAGCCATCCTAATATGGCGGTGAGTCTTTCAAGGCTCCCCGGCGGATTTCCCGCATCCTCCGGGCCGGCGGTGGCTTCCCCCGGCCCGGTGGATGCGGGAAATCCGCAATCGTAATCGGCCCCTTAATCAACAGTGTAGATTTGATGAAAAATCACTGACATATTGGTATATCTCCTACTCGGAGATACAAAAGATACTTCAAAATAATCAGTTAAGTAGAACAAATATTTACTGTTCTCCATAGGGAGCCCAAACCATATACTAAGAAAGTGGAGTGCGAACTGTAAAGGTGAACGGGGCTTGAACTAGGATACTCAGAGGAGCTGGGGACACATGGAACCACCCAAGGTAAGTATCAAGGAACTCCACAAAGGCTGTGTGCAGTTTGGAAACACAGGCGTTTGCCCAATGGAAGTCAAAAAGAAGTCGCGGTTGCAGTTTTAAAGAATAAGGACCCGTCCCTGAGGACCCCGAAGAAACCCTTTGGAAGACAGAAGGTTGGAGAGCCACCCCCACTGTGGATGCCACAGGAACCAGGTTACCTGCACCAGGGAAGCGGGGTGTATAGGGTGATTCGTGAAGCAAAGAACCTGCAAGCAGAGGGGACAGAGTCTATGCCACTTGGAAATGACCAGGAGGCACGGAAGCGCAATACCTACCGATGTCGGGAGGCTCAGAAGAGAGGACGGTGACCTGACGCTGCATGTGAGGACAAGAAGATGCTTAAGAAGACCAGGAGCTGTGCACAAGCTGTCCCATGTTAGGTGTCAGAGTCTAGGTGGTCGGTGTCCAGGTGGTCAGTGTCCGGCGGGAGCACAAACAAGCCTTGGTAGCCGTAACTGGTGTGGAGAGCAAAAATATATTGACGTTGGGACCAGCAAGGTCCAAAGGAGGCACCAAGTGCAGGAGAGTCAGAGCAGGTCCTGGGTGATGAGGAAAATGAAATTTTGCCTGACCAAGATGCCCCCTACGTGTACCCTATGTTACATGTATGTGCATGTCACCCATGCATATTTCTCGTAGTGGCCTGAATAGCAAGGCCTCTGCAATCATGTCCTGCATTAGAATGCCAGTCATCAAGTCTCCCAAACGTTAAGTTAACATGAAGGCCCATGTATTTGCATTGCATTGTACACTTTTAAATAAATATCGTAATGAACCCTTTTTGTGGTTCAGCCTGAGCCACTTTCTGAATTAGTGTTTTCATGACTCCTGGCACACTGAAAGCTGCAGTTACGTCTCCCTGACCTCGCATACTTCTGGCTCAGCCGAGAGAGGCCCAGCAAGGGGTGCCAAGACAGTATTCTGCCAACAGTTATCTGCTTGCATTACTGAATCACATTTCAGTCTGGTGAAGAAGGTAAACAGATCCCGTCCGCGAAAGATAGAGCCTAGCCTCCCTGTCTCCGTTTCAGTGAATTACAGTAATTGCATCCATAAGAAAGCTCACAGCCCCCATGTAATGAACGAAGAAATATATGCCCTCTCTGACTCTTAGTGATGAGCAACCTTTGCTTCAGATAATACATCCCCTGACTCAAGATATCAGATAGATAAATAGTACCAGACCTGCTGGTCGCCCTGACACTGAAGGTTTCTCTACTAGACTGAAAGTCAGCTGCCCCCAGTTACACGTCAATTGCACGTCATGATCAAGTTGTGCGCAAGTAGGGCAAAGTTCCAGTTGGTCATGCAACTCCTCCTTTAAGTACCCACCCATCTATGACACCTACCTATCACCTACCTATGACTCATCAAGTGTACACCCTCATGCACGCCTACATGCTCTTATCACTGATTCTTTCTTGCCCTGCCTCAAGCGCTCCTCCCTACGTCCTATGTACAAGAAAATGTGTATATATATGATGTTCTGTAAATAATTGTTAGAAGACCCTTCCTGAACCTCAGTGGTGATGGAACAGATTCTCCCCTTAACTCGAGTTATTGGAATAAAGCCCTTTTTAACTCAGATACCACGGACTCTCTGCCTCTCATTTGATACATGCTAATTGTTAATGCCTAGAAATTATGCCAGGGTAATATTTTATTTACCACATTAATTTGGCGCCCTTACAGGGACATATCCCTTTCCCCACGCGCCGGAGTTGTAGGTCCAGCCTTTGCCCCCTTCTACAGCCGTGACGGACTTCAAAGTGCGCACGCCATCGGGATTTCCCGCTTACTCCCTCAGGCCCAGGAGGAGGACGGACTGCGACCAGGCATCCATACGAGGCGGTGAGGAACGCGGATCGTCTCAACCAGAGCCCAGCCCGTGAGAGAGCAAGGTCCGAGGTCTCCAGAGGTCCACCTGTTCCGAGGCGCATGCGTAGAGTTCCGAGGCCTTCAAGTTTCAAGTTCTGCTTCCCGGTGAGTACCACTATGGGGAATGCATAAAGTTTCAAGACGGGTTCATTTTATATGAACACGGTCAAGACGGGTCCACGGTAAAACGTGGGCACGGTAAAGACGGGTTCACGTTATTCGTGAAAACGGTAAAGACGGGTTCGTTCACACGAGCACGGTCAAGACGGGTCCACGGTAAAATGTGGGCACGGTCAAGACGGGTCCACGGTAGGACGTGGGCACGGTAAAGACGTGTCTCATTTTATGAGACCGGTATGGTTGTACTGTATTCCAGTGCACAAAGTTTATTGTTTTCAAGTACATGTTTTATTCCATGTATCAGGTTAGACTGTGTCTGTTTTAGTGTTATAATGTTTCTTGTATGAATGATTGTTGATTGTTTCAGTTTATTATTGTGTATTGTGTTTTCATTGTGTTTGTTTCAACATGCCACTGTTTTCGAAATTACGTCAGATAGGGACCAGGAAAGGTATACTAGAAGAGTCAGTTAACATCCCGCCAAGAGACACACCTGGTCATTATATGTATAACAAGCATGGGCTAGACGCCATTTTGTTTTTAGACTTATGGGTACATTACACATAGGATTTAGAGGAAAAGTATAGATGGCCTATCTCGGGAATATGGGATTCAGAATGCATTATGAGAGTAGAGGAAGCGCTATGGAAAAAGAAGTGAAGACCCTCTCAGAAAGATGCCATTGAATTATGGCGCAAAGAGTCACATAGGAGAACAGAGAAAGAATTCAATAAAGCAGAGAGAACTAAACAAGCGGCAGAAAAAGCCAAAGAAAAAGAGCTACGGGAGTAGCCCCATCGGCCATATAAGTTTACTGTGGAGTTCCTTGTAAATAGCTCCTTGTAAATATGGTTTATTATTATAACTTGTTGAGTTTCTTGTAAATATGGCTTGTGAATAGCGCCATGTGGTTATGGTTTGTGCAGAGCATGTTATCATTACGTTAGGCAGGAGAGAGCTGGATCTCTTTCAAGTACTTGGAGAAAACATTTTGAAGATGTGCGTACGTGTTATGTGATAACGTGGAGGGATGAGTTCATGACTTTCCCATGTACTGCAGTCATTGGGGAATGATTGTGCTTCAGCTGCCAAAGGGTTAATATCTTGTATTGAGAAGGCAGTATTTGTTTTAACATGCTGTTTAACATGCATGGTTATGTGAATTGACACTAAAAGTCAGTGAGTGTATAGGTGAATGATGGTTTGATTTAACTTTTCCATTGGTTGCTGGATCTGCCTATGTGCTTTGTCAGCTTGCAGATTGAATGGTAACATCAAGCATGGAGAGTAAAGAAGTGTTCATTTAACATTCTATTTCAAATGCGCCCGCGTAAGTGAGTGGGTTTGCCTTGGAACACTTGATTTAATGTGTTTGACTCAGAGGTCGGTAAAGTTGTAAATAAACCAGTCGGATTGAGATAAGGGTTTGCACAAAGGGTGCTTTAAAGTTTTCACGGTTGAGAAGAAAATATAAAACAGACCCATCATAGAATGTGCTTTTAATTAGTGTACTGCAACGGTGTGTTTTTTTAAAATAAGAATGTTTCTACAAAATATACATTATTATTTTTCCCATTGCAAGCTGCCTTTTAGACCAGCGTGTGACAGTTATCCCACTCACTTAGGAAAAATGGCTATTTAAAAATTAATGAACGTGGCCCTTTTGATAGCTATAATACACTACCATCTTAATGCATTGCTATGTGTCCCCTACATTAGTTTAATTTGCATTTAGTTTCAAGGCTCACCTATGTACTTTGACAGGCTGCTGATAGAAAGGTAATATCTTGCACGGTAAAAGCAGTGTTCATTAAACATGCTGCCTGATATATGTCCACCAGCCTTTGAAAATAGGATTTTTTATGTCTGATTCAGAGGTCAGTTAGGCTGCAATGCTTACACAGGTGGTTTCAGATAAACATTTAGTGGAGAAGTTCCAATTGATATGTGCAGAGAACAGTCCCAACCCAACAGTCTATGATAATTCGTTTTTTTTTCCTCAAATGCAAAATGCATAGCCTTGTGTGCAGAAGCAAATTGTCCCTTTTTGTGTGTTAATTTGCATGCTAAACAAATGCCCATGTTTCAAATGTCTTGCCTTCTAGCTGAATTAGTTAGACAAAAATGTTTTTTAGAAAGTGGAGCTTTTAAGTAGCAGTACATTGTAACAGAATTATTTTAAAATGTTAGCATGTCACTTAGTTACAAAAAAAATACATGTCTTTATTAATTTACTTTTTATCACGTTTTAAATTTGCTTCAGTTAAGTTAGAGAATGTTGGTTTGCTCTCTGGCCTGGGTACAGATATGTTTTGAATTACAAAGAATGTGTTTTTCGACCTTGAGGTGGCCTAGCTCCCTGGCAAAGATGTCTTGTGAAGGGAGGGCTTTTCCCTCTTGGAGCGAGCAGTGCCTGTCTTGTTATTATTAGCCATACTCCAATTCTTTTCCGTGGACTTGGCAGCTGTTCTCAGCTCTCAGAGCCTCCGTGATGAGCCGCAGAGAAATGTTTATGTAAAGGGGGGTCAAGTTGCTCTTCCTTACAGTTAGCACTGAGAGCTTCCTTCGCATGCAGATGAGGCATGCTAGCAAATGAATAGTTTTTCCCTCAGTAGTGTAAACAGAATAGTTGGCAGGAGTTTTGCTCTTGCAATGAGTTCAGCATCTGGCAGTCATTCAATTTTAGATCACAGTGAAGCCCGGCTTGGAGTTGATTCAAAACTCCGAGCGCGAACATCTTTCTAGAGGGAGGGGCTGCTTCTCAAAAGGAGTGAGGAGTAGCAAGGCTCCAGCCCTTCTGTCTATGCAAGAATAATTTGGATTTTATTCAAATACATTTAGAGAACATATTGTAGGTAGTATGGTCATACTATTCCCAAGCTTTAGAGTAGAATTTTTTTATAATCTGCAGAGCTTTTGGAAAGAGGTTTCCCCAAAATAAAAATTGTGCTTTTGAATTGAAAATTCATTTTTATTTATTTATTTATTTTTATATAATTTATTTTTGCTGGATTGATGGTAGAGAGTCCTAGCATTTACAGTCAGGCATTAAAGAGTCCTGGACAGTATTGATATGCCTACCGACACAGCACTGATACAGAACGTAGACGATATCCTAGTTACAGCACGCTCAGAAACAGAATGCGAAAATGCATCACTGACAGTTTTACACTTTCTGGCTGACAAGGGGCACAAGGTGTCCCCTTCAAAGTTACAATTCTGTGAAAAGCAAGTGGTGTACCTTGGACACTTGCTTTCCAAGGAGGGTAGACAGCTAACACAAGAACGCATACAGCTCATTGCTAACCTTTCACAGCCCAAGACACAGAAGGAGGTACGTGCATTTATTGGCCTCACTTCTTACTGTAGGCAATGGATTCCCCAGTATGCATATCTAGCCAAACCACTCATACAATTGACTACACAGGAGGCAGCCACTACGTCTGTCCTCCCTTGGACACAAGAACATACCTTGGCATTTGAGGAATTAAAAAGAGCATTATGTCAAGCGCCAGTTTTAGCGACCCCTAGTTGCAGTAAACCTTTCATGCTTTTTCACACAAGATCAAGCAGGAAAACACAAGCCTTGTGCTTATTTTTCTAGTACACTAGATCCAGTGGCCCTGGCTCTGCCTGCGTGCCTGAAGTCCGTTGCAGCAACAGCCCTAGCCATAAGACAAAGTGACTCGATAGTGTTGGGTCACCCCCTGACAGTACAGGTACCACATGCAGTGGAGGTTCTCTTAAACAGGACACAAACACAACATTTGACTGTAGCGAGACTGACAGGATATGAACTGACATTATTTCAGCCACACATAGAGATCAGACGTTGTAATATTCTGAACCCTGCAACACTTTTGCCCTCAAGTACAGTAAATGCACCACCACATGACTGTGTGGAAGTAATGAATATAGTGACGAAACCAAGACAAGATCTGACAGATATTGCACTTCCAGACCCAGACCTAACGCTCTATGTAGATGGATCATGCATGAGAACGAGTGCAGGAGAATTAGTAGCAGCATATGCTGTGACCACAGCTACAGAAGTCATAGAGACACAGAAAATAGACACACTGTCAGCACAAGCAGCAGAGCTCATCGCTCTGACACAAGCCTGCAAAAGAGCTAAGCACTTGACAGTGAACATTTAAACAGATTCACGATATGCCTTTGGTGTAGTTCATGATTTCGGGGTCCTATGGCGAGAAAGAGGTTTCTTGACCTCTCATAATGCCAAGATTCAGCACGGCCAGCTTATTCAAGCCCTGTTAGAAGCCATACATTTACCTACAGCCATTTCTATCCTGAAGTGCAAAGCTCACACCAAAGTTACAGACACCATTTCCCAGGGTAATGACCTGGCAGACCGAACTGCTAAACTTACAGCCCAGACACCAACAGACACGACAAGGACAGAGGTACCATTACTGACACAAAACATGACAGTCAGGGATCCTTCCAAAGACGTACTCGACATACAGACACATGCCACTGCAGATGAATTAAAGAAATGGACTGAACAAGGAGGGGTCCAGACTGAACAAGGTTGGATGACTAAGGGAAAAAGTACATGGTTTCTTCCAGATTCTATGGTACAAATAATCATAAACACAGCACATAGCCCCGCACACTTGGGAGAGAAGACAATGCTAGACAGCTTACAGAACATTTGGTTTAACAGGCACCTGCGTGCAGCAGCAAAACAGAAAGTACGAACATGTATGATCTGTTGCCAGTTCAATCCAGGTAAAGGCATCCCGGTGGAACAAGGCGGTTTTTATCCTCCTGACCACCCTTTTGAGGTTCTCCAGATGGATTATATCCAAATGGACAGATGTAGAGGTTACAAGTATGTCTTGGTAGTTGTGTGTGCACTGTCCAGATGGACAGAAGCATATCCAGTTCCAGATTATACTGCTGTGACAACAGCCAGGCAATTGGTGCGCAAGTACTTTCCCAGATATGGATTGACTTGTGTCATCTATTCAGATAACGGTCAGCCATTCTCCTCTGAATTAATGAAACAAGTGTCTCTTCTGGTAGGTTATACCTGGAAGTTCCATTGTGTCCGACACCCAGAAGCAGCAGGCCTTGTAGAAAGACATAATCAGACAATTAAGACAAAACTCGCAAAGATCTGTGCAGAAAAAGGCGTGGATTGGATGGTAGCCTTGCCGGTTGCCCTCTTTTACATGCGTATGGTAGCTCATTCCAGAACAGGCCTATCTCCATATGAAGTAGTTTTCGGTAGATCGCCAAATATGTGGGGTACGCCTATGCCTAAAAGAATAACTGATGTTGACAGTAACATGCTGACAGATTACCTGGCTTCCTTGATGTCTGCACTACTCTCTTTTCGTTCACAGGTTGCTGCCGCCTTCCCTGACAACACCCAGGTCAAGAAGCGTTTTGTCTTCGTGAGGAATTTCGATCGTTCAAGCCCCCTTGAGCCGCGCTGGAAGACGCCGAAGTTAGTGCTACTGACCAGGAGGACTGCTATCAAGGTGGAAGGACGTAAGGCTTCACGCCCAGCACTACAAAAAAAATACTTTGGACAATTTGGTACTTTGGTTAAGAATACAGACACTAAAAACATTAAGGACAATACAGACTTTGCGCCGCTTTCGCCGCCTGCGCCGCCTTTGCTAGAAAAGACTCCACAGCAGGAGTATAGGTCTAAGTTAAGATCTAGTAAGTCAGACGTAGTTTAATTGTTTAAGTCCACTAGGTGGTGAATCGGTTAGACTAGATTTCTGACATGCATAAGATCACAAACAAGAATAGTAAAAACGAGAATAGTAAGAGGAATGAAATGAAAGAAAAATACTGCAAGATATTACGCAGTAGATGTATAGTTACCTTGATCATTATTTTTATTCTGTGCATTGTTATAATCTGTGTCAGTTTGATACTACATGTTTTCTTTCCTCCTTATGCCTCACATATGCACTCTTCCATTAACAGCACCACAGAGCACACATTCAATGAACTGCCACCTCATGAATTGTCATATCGACTTGCTTTGCGTAACAATACCTTTATTCAAATGTTACACCATTCTCATCAGACCAGCAATGCGACTGATTGCTGGGTATGTGGCCAACTGCCACCCTACCAAAAGACAAAGGGTGTTCTGCCATTCTATCCCCTACCGTTCTCACACAATGGTTCGTGTGGAGCATGGTTTGCCTTAATGACCTCAATAGATAGAAAGTACATAGCTTATCCAGGTGGCTGGATATATGGAAACTTGAATAAAGTAATGAATGAAGCATGTTTCCCAGACAAAGACGGATTTCCCCAAAGGAAAGGAACCGATCTAGAAAATGAGGAGTATGAGCAGGGAAATGCATCCGTTAATTTTATGATGTTAAATGTTCAGCCCAAGCAAAATACAGGTCCACTGTTTATTTCAGTCCTGCCAGCAAAAGGTGACCTATGTGTTAGAAAGAAAGGTTCAGTACATATGGGACACAGCGAGTGTAAAGTTGTAGTAGAGTTTAACGATAAAGGACAGTCTTCTTTCAAAACATCACGCCATACCTATTTCATTTGCTGTCAGACAGCCTATGTACATGTGCCCTTAGAGTGGGGTGGGACTTGTTATATAGCGTTCTTATTGCCACCCGTATTCTTGGCCCCATCCCATTATCATAGAGATTCACGACTAGAACATGTTAGACAAAAGAGGGAGATAGATTCCGCAGGGATTGATCAGACTGAAACAGCTTGGGAGCAATATACAGATTTCAATAAAGGATTCTTTTTCTTCTTAGGTCCCGTCCAAAACAGTAAACTGATACGCAAGTTAACAAGGACTCTAGAAGCAGTAGTGAATGTATCTGCCTCTGCCCTGGCGATCTTGACCCAGGAGCAGTCTGCCATGAGACTTGTTGTCTCTGTCTGCAGTGTGGCCCGGCCATTTGCGGCCTGTGTGCAACTGCCTGTATTCCACATCCACATATACAAAGGATTAAAGATGAACAAATGATGCTGTATGATCAACTATACGGTCTCATGAATATAGATGTATCGTAAAGGGTTAAGTAGGGGACAAGGAGGGAATGAGGAAAATGAAATTTTGCCTGACCAAGATGCCCCCTACGTGTACCCTATGTTACATGTATGTGCATGTCACCCATGCATATTTCTCGTAGGGGCCTGAATAGCAAGGCCTCTGCAATCATGTCCTGCATTAGAATGCCAGTCATCAAGTCTCCCAAACGTTAAGTTAACATGAAGGCCCATGTATTTGCATTGCATTGTACACTTTTAAATAAATATCGTAATGAACCCTTTTTGTGGTTCAGCCTGAGCCACTTTCTGAATTAGTGTTTTCATGACTCCTGGCACACTGAAAGCTGCAGTTACGTCTCCCTGACCTCGCATACTTCTGGCTCAGCCGAGAGAGGCCCAGCAAGGGGTGCCAAGACAGTATTCTGCCAACAGTTATCTGCTTGCATTACTGAATCACATTTCAGTCTGGTGACGAAGGTAAACAGATCCCGTCCGCGAAAGATAGGGCCTAGCCTCCCTGTCTCTGTTTCAGTGAATTACAGTACTTGCATCCATAAGAAAGCTCACAGCCCCCATGTAATGAACGAAGAAATATATGCCCTCTCTGACTCTTAGTGATGAGCAACCTTTGCTTCAGATAATACATCCCCTGACTCAAGATATCAGATAGATAGATAGTACCAGACGTGCTGGTCGCCCTGACACTGAAGGTTTCTCTACTAGACTGAAAGTCAGCTCCCCCCAGTTACACATCAATTGCACGTCATGATCAAGTTGTGCGCAAGTAGGGCAAAGTTCCAGTTGGTCATGCAACTCCTCCTCTAAGTACCCACCCATCTATGACACCTACCTATCACCTACCTATGACTCATCAAGTGTACACCCTCATGCACGCCTACATGCTCTTATCACTGATTCTTTCTTGCCCTGCCTCAAGCGCTCCTGCCTACGTCCTATGTACAAGAAAATGTGTATATATATGATGTTCTGTAAATAATTGTTAGAAGACCCTTCCTGAACCTCAGTGGTGATGGAACAGATTCTCCCCTTAACTCGAGTTATTGGAATAAAGCCCTTTTTAACTCAGATACCACGGACTCTCTGCCTCTCATTTGATACATGCTAATTGTTAATGCCTAGAAATTATTTCAGGGTAATATTTTATTTACCACAGTGAGCACGGGAGCCCATTGAAGCAAAAGAAGACCCTCAGAAGGCCCCACAGGCTAAAGGCACAGGAGTCGCAAGAGGACCTCAGGCAGCTTACCAAAGATGACGCTCACTGTGCAGAGGATGCAGCGAGGACGCTGATCATCACAAGATTAGGTGCTGGAGGCTGCAGCTTCTTGTAGCTTAAAGATCTTTGGGGTGCAGAGCCAACAATCCTTGGCAACAACAAGTCAACGCAGTGCACAGGAGTTTAGTTGACCAAGTGGCTCCAACAAGGAATACTGCCCTCAAAATGGCTGAGAAGACAGGTCAGGATCTAGGGAGCTGCAGAACCACCACATGTGTTGCTGGGCCTCAGGAAGTTAGTGAGACATCAGGAGCAGCAGACCGGTCAGCTTTGTTGCGGTGCCTGCAGATGCAGGGGAGTGACTCCTTCACTCCAAGGGAGATTACTTCGAATGTCCTTAATGCCCACAGGCCTTTTTGAGACCCTGTAGGAAGCACAGAAACAGACAACTTGAGGAGCAGTGAGACAAGAAGCAGCAGGAGTCTTACTTGATGTAGTCTTAGTACCAGGCAAGGTCCAACCAAGTCCCAGGGCCCGATTCACAGAACTAACTTAAGACAAAATCCTAAACTTACTACTTTTGGTATTCACAGAAGTTAGGATTTTGTCTTAAGTTTGTCTTAAGACAGACTTAAGACAAAATCCTAACTTAAGTCTGTCTTAAGTCTGTCTTAAGTCTGTCTTAAGACAAACTTAAGACAAAATCCTAACTTCTGTGAATACCAAAAGTAGTAAGTTTAGGATTTTGTCTTAAGTTAGTTCTGTGAATCAGGACCCCAGTGTCTAGACGGTCGAAGATGGTCTTGGTTTCAGAAGTGAGTCTTGTTCCGTGACACATCTAAGGATCCACTTACAGGGGCGTCCTTAAGTACCCTAGGGAAAGGGTTGGAATGACTCGGGCACATCTTAGGGGAGGATACTCTCCTATCCTTTCTCCAGTCCCACACCAGAGCTGGAACCAAGGGTTCTTGAACTAGCTCAAATCAGAGTATACAAAGATGTCACCAAATGTGTCCTTCAAAGCAGTTTGGTGGCGCCCCCACCCAAGCCCAATTCTCTAAGTCCTGTATGGGAGGTGGTCACACTTCCCTTTGACAGGAAACCTATTTATCTACCTTACCATGTTGTAGTCGGCAGCAGCACTAGCTTTCTGGCAGACCCTGAAAGGCTGTTACCCGGAGTACAGGGGGTACCCAAAGGGAGCCACCCAGTACATGGGATCATACTTCCGGCAATGGAATCAGTGTTGGGATATGATCCCAGCATGTTTGATACCAAATATGACCAGGTTCAGTGCAGCCACTATATAGTTAGACATCTTGTAATGACTGATCTCCATTATTTACCTTAAAATGTCTGACCACTCTTACAAAGCCCGGAGAATCAAATGTGGGGTTTGTAGGGGTGTCCTGTTCATTCAGGGTCACCCTCATACCTGTAACCAAGCACCCTCCCTTCAGCACTGAAGAGCCTGCCATAGAGGTTACTTGTAGGTGTTAAGTGTAGTGATATCAGATATAAGGAACCCTATATCTGTCATGAGTGGTGCAAGCACCAGTTCACACAGGTTACAAATGGCAGGTCTGTAGTCACAGTTTAAGTGACCTCCCTGGGTGGCAAAATACATGCTGCAGCCCATGGGAAACCCCTGGTGTACCTATACCCTGGGTATCTCAGTACATATACTAGGGACGTATAAGGGTACACCAGTAGGTGTTAAGTTCAGTGACCTCATATTTAAAGAAAAGTATATCTGTTGTGAGCAGTGCAAACACCAGCTCACACAGGCTGCAATGGAAGGCCTATGGTCACAGTTTAAGTGGCCTCTCATGAGTGGCAAAATACATGCTGCACGCCATGTGAGCCCCCTGGTGTACCTATGCCCTGGTTACCTCAGTACCATATACTAGGGACTTATAAGGGTACACCAGTAGCCAATAGTGGAGGTACCAAAGTACTTACCAGAGACAATTTAGTGGAGAGAGCACAGATGCTTGGGTCCTGATTAGCAGTGACCCAGCAGTCAGAGGGCCCAATTCACAGAATGCTAAACTTACTACTCAATCCTAAACTTACTACTTTTGGCATTCACAGAATGAACTTACTACTTTTGGTATTCACAGAAGTTATGATTTTGTCTTAAGTCTGTCTTAAGACAAACTTTTTTTTTTGAAAATCTTTTTATTGATTTTGAGTGAATCAGCTAAAAAAAACGTATATCAAACATAGGAACATAACTTAGGCCATTACACTTCAGCATTCATCAACCCATCAGTACCTGTATTAAAAGGACTGTACACATGTTTATTTATTTATTTATTTAAAACATTTATAGAGCGCAACTGTCGCCTGGCAGGCATCCTGGCGCTAGAGTAGCTTACTCCTAAGATAAAAAAAAACAAAAAACAGTGGGAGAAAGATAATGGCGAGGGGGGGGAATCTAGGGAAAAAGCCAAGTTTTTATTCGTTTTCGAAAAGGAAGGAGCTGTGACGTGTGGCGAATGTCAGCAGGCAGACTGTTCCAGAGCTTTGCAGCCACCACTCGGAATGATCTTCCTCCAATCCTGGCTCTCTTGAATCTGGGCACTATTACAAGTCGAGCGGTAGCGGATCGAAGAGCTCTGGTAGGGGTGTACCAGCTGAACATCCGTTGTAAGTCAAGTCAAGTCAAGTCATAAAAATTTGTATAGCGCACTACATACCCAGAGGGTTTCAAGGCGCTTGGGAGGGGAGGAGGATTATTTAGGGATAGGTCCTAGCCCATGTAGTGCCTTAAAGACCAGACAAAGAGACTTGAAGGCAATTCGTTGCTTCAGGGGAAGCCAGTGCAGCTCGGCTAGGGCAGCAGTGGTTGAGGCTCTCCTGGACCATCCAAGTGCCAGTTTCGCTGCTGCTGATTGGACCCGTTGGAGACGGTCCAGCAGTACCAAGGGGGAGTCAAGCAAGAGAGCATTGCAATAGTCGATGCGACTAAGGATGGTGCACCTGACTATCTGTGCTCTGGCGGAAAGTGGAAGTAGTGGCAGAATTTTACGCAGTGATCTCAAAAGAGCAGAGCAGGTGGCAACTGTTCTCGAGACCTGTGTTTCCATGCTCAGCTTATTATTCAGCATGACGCCCAAATTCCGCACACTGGCCACAGGTGACGGGTTGTCCGAATTTTCCGGAAGCCAGAAATCCGCAGGCAGGGGGCGAGGTATGCGGCTGGCTGGGCAGAACAGAACCTCGGTCTTAGAGGAGTTAAATTGGAGGGAGTTGTGGTGTAGCCAGCCAGCAGTGTCTCTCAGACAGTCGTGGAATGCTTCTAAAGTTATAGAGTCTTCACCCTCCCAGGAAACAATAAGCTGGGTGTCGTCTGCGTAATTTACTGTGGTCATGGTATGTGATTTAATGAGAGAAACCAGTGGTAGTAAATATACATTGAAGAGAATCGGACTGATAGAGGAACCCTGGGGTACACCGTGAGGGACTGGGGAAAAGGCAGATTGATAGGGGGGGAGGGATACAGCCTGTTTCCTGTCGCTGAGAAAAGAGTGGAACCAGAGCAGGGCAGAGCCATCAACACCCGCCGCTCTCAGCCTTTCTAGCAGGATCACGTGGTTGACAGTATCGAATGCGGCAGACAGGTCCAGCAGGATCAAGGCCGCTGCCTGGCCCCTGTCTGCCCGCACTCGAAGTTCTTCCATGGCCGTAAGTACAGCTGTTTCCGTACCATGGGCTGGACGAAATCCAAATTGGAAAGCGTCCAGAACGTGATTCTGCTCGAGGTAAGATGATAGGCAGGTGCTGACCCATCGCTCCACCACTTTCGCCGGAAAAGGCAGAAGCGATATGGGACGAAAATTAGAAAGGCATTCTGGATTCAGGGATGTTTTTTTCAGCAGCGGGGTGATTAATGCTTGCTTCCAGGGGTTAGGAACCACTCCACTGCGGAGAGATTGGTTACAGATCCTTCGCAGAGTGTGGAATAGCTCGTGCCCATAAGCTTTCCAAATTTTTGGGGGGAGTGGGTCAAGAGGGGACCCAGAGGTGATGCTCAGTGCCAGTCGTTCAAAGTCTGCTTCGGGAATCTGGGGGAGAGCCAGAAGACTTTCCCTGGCCAAGCCGACTGGACAGGGGGTGTAATGTGCAGGGCTGGTAGCATGAGAGGTAAGCGGGTATTGGGATAGAGAGGATCCCAGGTTGTTGATGATTGTCCTAATTTTATCCAGAAAGAACTCTGCGAGGTTATCACAGAGCGTCTGGGATGGAGGAATAGTTTTTTTCGTACAGTCCGGATGTAGGAGATTCTCTAAAATTTGAAATATGTTTTTTGAACTGTTAGCTGCATTGACAATAGTAGAGCAGTAATAGTCCGATTTACTCACTCTAATGGCCGCTTTGTATTCGAAAAGTTTGTTTTTCCACAGGGTTTTGTTGGTGTCACAGTAGCCGTGTCTCCACTTCCTCTCGGCCTGTTTACAGGCTGACTTGAGGGTTTTAAGGGAGTCGGTAAACCAGGGAGCGGATCTTCGTCCTTTAGAAGTACCTTGTTTCAAAGGAACGATGGAATCCGTAATAGCTGTTATCCTGCTACTGAAGGTGCTATAGTTGTTTTCCACCGAGCTAGTGGGGGAGACACTGTCATCTACATTAAAGACTGGGGTGGCAGAGCCGGGCTTTCCAAGAGCTTTCCAGTTCCGGTAAGTAAATTCAGCTGGACGACAGTTTTTGGGCTTGTAAGCGGTAGTACTAGTGATATATATTTTGATGAGTGCATGGTCAGTCCAACTCATAGGCAGAATGTTGCCCACTTGTGTTAGACCTGCACTCGAGAAAATAAGGTCTAGTCGATTACCAGCAGAGTGGGTTGGTTGCCGGATTAGTTGGTGAAGCCCCACACTGTCACAGGAAACCAAAAGGTTATGTAGTGCAGTGTCAAGGTTACCATTAGGCCAAAGATTAAAATCTCCCACAATGATTAGTTTGTTATGGGAGGTTGCCATATTGGTAAAAATTGTAAGTAGTGCTTGTTGTTGCGAAAGGGAAAAGGCTCCGGGGGGTCGGTAGCAGATTATGACCGTAAAAATATCTCCCAAGTGGCAGTTAATGGCCAGACCAAGGAGCTCGACCCCAGGCACAGGGTCTATGTTTATAGTGTCGACCGTCCAGGAGGCACGGAATATAATACCGACTCCGCCCCCACGGCCCTTAGGTCTAGGGAGGTGCAAGATGTTAAAGTTGGGTGGGCAGGCGGATGCGAGATCAATATTACAATCGGCCTGCGTCCAAGTCTCGGTTAAAAACAGGACATCAAGATGGTGTGATTCTATAAGGAGACTGATCTCCGTCACGTGTTTAGGTAAAGATCGGACGTTCAGTAAGCCTCCGGTGATCAGGCCCGTATGGGCGAAGTCAGTCAGGGGAAACGCAGTGTCCTCAAAAGAGAGCGTACCTTCTGATGCGGAACCTTGTAATTCAAGCAGTGTGTCTCGGGAATAGCGTGGGGGCAGCGAGTCAATTTGGCCAGAGGTGGAGGCGCTGGTCGCGATCTCGTCGCGGACGAGCGCAGACGAGCTTGCCTTTAGCGCGCCTTCGGCGCGCAACCGGCGCACCCGCTGCGCTCGTCCGCTGCGCTTCCGATGTTTGCAAATATACTTCAAATATACTTCAGTTACAATGAGACAGTAAACAGTTATTAATCATCAGTATCAAGAAGCAATTGGGTTAGTATTCATATACTGCGTGAAATATTGCCAATAATCTTTCGGCCTGGACCAGGCAGGAAGTTCCTCTTCATAGGTCCTCAAAGTGTCCTGACAGTGGGACATATCGCCAAGCCATTGTTTAAGAGTCGGGGTGACTTTGCTATCCCAACACATAGACACTCGCCTCTTGGCGAGCAATAGCGCCACGGTACAGAACTTTCTTTTCAGTGCTCTAACATTTTGCAACATACCTAGGAGGCACATCTGCATAGTGCACTCAATGGTTACTGCCACCATAGCTGTGAGTGTCATCGTGACTTGTTCCCAATACTCATGTACTTTTAAACAAGACCATGCCAGATGTATGAAGTCAGCCTTGTCATGTCTGCAACGTTTGCAACACGCTTCCGTGCGAAGACCATAATTGTATAGTTTGACAGGTGTATGATACATCTGGTGCAAATACTTAAAATGTACAAGCCGCAGATTGCCATTTGGTGTTAACATCTCTATCAAAGCACAAGTCGTGTGCCAATCTTTCTCAGTGAGAGGTGTGTCCAGTGCTGAGCTCCACCTGTCTCTGGCGTGATGAGTGTTATAATTTATTTCATGCTGTGCTACTGTGTATAGGCGGGATACTAAGTGCGCAGTGTTCGGTGAGGTGAGGACAAGTTGGAGCGAGTCTAGTTGTGGCAGTTCAGTGGGGTAGGACGGATACAACTGTTTAATCGCCTCTTCAGTCTATAGTGGGTGAAGCGAAAGAGCAAAGTCTGGTTTTGTATATAGGATAAATCACGCGTGGTGATCAATGTGCCGTTGTCATATAGGTCTCCTAGTGTTCCCAGACCCACCTGCTGCAGCAGTCCCATGCCTACCTTCTCACTAGTGACCGACAGTGCAGGGTGATAATGGAGCGGTTGAGCTGGCGCATATAGCGGTAGTTTATGCGCCATCTGGCCTAGTCTGTACCATGCATTATTCGTAGTGTCAATAGTGTTAATATCCTTAGCGTGTAAGGGCTGGCGCTTATGCATAATAATCGCCGTCAGTGGGACGGGTAGCGCATCTCCTTCTTCTATAGCCATGTGCGTTAGATACGGAACTGGGTGATACCAATACGTTGCATATTGCGCTTGTGCACAGAGGTAATACAATAAAAAATCAGGGACACCCAATCCCCCTTTCGAGTATGGGAGTGTTAACGTGCGTAAGCCACTCGAGCCTGTTTGCCTGCCCATATCAGCCTGGTAACAACAGCTGTAATTCGCCTAAATACCTCCCGTGGTGGTGGGATAGGGATATTATTGAACAGGTAAAGGAGTTTGTGGAGAATTACCATTTTGACGATTGCTATACGGTCAGCTAGTGACAATGGTAGTTGTATCCACAGATTAACTTTATCTTCTATGGATTGAAGTACTCTACCATAGTTCGTCCAAATGACAAGCTCTGGGTCTCTGTGGTACCACACTCCCAAGTATTTGATGGGGTCTTCCTGCCATTCTAGTGTGAATTCGGTGGTGTGTGGCAATGTGGTGTCAGTAAGGGGGATAATGGAAGATTTGTCCCAATTGATTCGCAGCCCAGAGTGACCTCCAAATTTTATATATTCCCTCAATAACGGTGCCAGGTGGGTCTCAGGGTCACGAACATATCGTCCGCATACAGCGATATGTGTAATGGCCTTTTCGGGAATTGAAGGGCAGATGGGTGGTGATTTTGCCTGACTTTGCATGCCAACGGCTCCAAGGCAAAGAGCAAAGGGGATAGTGGGCAGCCTTGCCTCGTTCCGCGTTCTATCGATATGGAGTCGGAGGTGTGGCCATTGACCCGCACCCTAGCTACCGGTTGTGTATAGAGCAGTTTGACCCATTGAATGAATATACGGAAAGCCCATCCTGTGCAGCACTGTGATAAGGTAGATCCATTCAATGGAGTCAAACGCCTTGGCAGCGTCTAACATGACCGCCACAGCCTTAGTATCAGGGATCAAATAATCGGATAAGGCGAACAGAGTGCGAGTATTATGTGTGGTCGGTCTGGACGGAATAAAACCAGATTGGTCTGGCAGAACCAGGCTAGTCATAAGGGGCTGCTGACGTGTGGCGAGCAATTTAGCCAAGATTTTAGAGTCCACGTTTATAAGGGATAGAGGGCGATATGAGTCGCAAGACTCCGGGTCCCTAGACGGCTTTAAAAGCGCTATCACCATCACTTCCCGCAACGTCGGTGGGAGGATAGTTTTCTCAAAAGCATCACCGAACATCGCGACCAGGCGAGGAGCCAATAAGTCAGCGTAGTGTTTGTAAAATTCACACGTGAAGCCGTCAGGCCCGGGAGCCTTGCCATTCGGTAAGGATTTGATAATTTCAGTGATTTCCTCCACCGTAACTGGCTGCAATAGAAATTCCCTTTGTGAATCAGAGAGCCAGGCAATGGCCACGTCCTCCAGATATTTAAATATATCCTCAGGTGTCGTTGTTAACTGGGATTGATAAATCGCAGTATACGTCTTAACAAACTCGCGTAATATATCATGGGGGTCTGTGGATAATGTGCCTGCATCATCTCGTATTCGTAGAGTCGCGATGGATTTACGTCCCTCACATATCCTGGCTGCCAATACCCTGCCGGGCCTACCACCCTCACCAAAAGCTCGAGCTCTGGGGCGTTTGTGGATATACTTAACTTCGTCCTCTGCAAACGTTTGGTATTCTGAAAGTTCCTTGCGTATTTCCCCCAGGAGTGATTCATTTTGAGTGAGTTCATATTGGTGTTCTAATGATTTTAACTTTGTCTCACAACGCACTAACTGTGTCCTGATGTCTCGTAGTATCCCTATCGTTGTGCTAATGCACACCCCTCGTAATGTGGCCTTGAAGGCCTCCCATAACAAACTCGGGTCTTCCGTCGATTGTTCATTTAGTTGGAAGTAATCTTTAATCGCAGTGGCTATAGTGTTGTCGTATAGTGAATCTGTAAGTGCCGTGGCATTGAATCTCCAGCTGTAGGGGGTGGAGTAAAGTGTGGTATTGGAGGGTCAATATGATCGGATTATGATCAGACAGGGATTTTGGCATGTGCTTAATGTCCTTTGTCCATGACAGCGCCCCTCTAGAGCCCAACCAGTAGTCAATGCGAGACCAGCTGCTGTGTGCCGTGGAAGTGTGAGTTGCCTCGCTGCCCCCTGGATGTGTAACCCTCCAGATATCGTGCAATTGTAAGTCTTCCATCATGTCGAGCACCTTTGTGCGTGCCTTTCTATGTGGCTCTGTTGTCGTCCCTGATCTGTCTACTCTATCATTGAGCGCTAGGTTTAAATCTCCTCCCCACAACAAGACAGTATCCGCTTTATCATGTAAGTGTTGCCAAACCGCATGATAGGACTCCGGGGCGTCAACATTGGGTCCATAGGTGTTAACTAGTGTAATCCGTTGTCCCCGAAGCACCCCTGTTACTAGGATTGAGTCTTAAGTTCATTCTGTGAATCGGGCCCACTGACACCAGGCACAAAGTGAGGGTAACCATGAAAGCAGATCCTACTTTCCTACATTGTCTTTTCACAATCTAGACATAGTGACATGTGAAATGATATGAGTCGACATATGTAAAGTTGCGTAATCATGCATAATACACATGGTGCCAATACACACCACCAAAATCAGCCAACATAATTGGGATATCAAATCACGAAGTAAAGCAGAATATTCCATATCTATGAAACAGCCATATTATAGAAAAAGAACAATTGCAACATCCATGAATAACAAAATAATCCAAATTCTATTTATTTTCACCCTCTGGTTTTACGTCTCAAAGCTCAACAGTGCACATAGAAAGGCCTATAGTCTCTGAGGTGGTGCGCAGGGCCCCCCTCAATCATTGGCATCGCTTGTAAGCGGAGAACCATCAGGCAAGGTGGTCTGAAGGCCAAGCAAAATAGTATCCCAGTTAGCTGGGAGTGGATATTTCCAGAGGCCCAGATTCTCTTCGCTATGAAGCGCAACTCTTTCCGATTCGGTGCAACTGATAATAGAATGTGACCAGGCCTGCCAAGTTGGAGGCTCAGGTGATTTCCATCGACAGGTAATGAGGCTCTTAGCCATTAATAACCCCAGATCCAGAAAACGGTAGGTAGCTTTGTGTTTTTTATCCCTGTAGTAGAGTCCCACCAAGCAGGCTTCAGCGGTATGGAGAGCAGGTTTTCCTGTGCAGTTGGAAAGGTGGTGGGTTAACTTGTGCCAGTAATGTTGTAAAGCTGGGCAGGCCCATAGCATATGGAGAAAGTCAGCATGGAGCTGGTGACATCGAGAGCAGGAGGCATCTGATTTGTTAAAATAATGGTTAATATTGGCTTGGGTTAAATAAGCTTATTGTACTATATAAAATAGCATGAGCCGAAATCTGGAATAACGCGGTACGCACATTGGGGATGATAGTATTGCAGTCCAGTCTTTGTCTGTCAGTGGTCTTGTTAATGCTGCTTCCCAGTTAAGGCATAATGATCCAAGGGGTGTTGCAGGGTGGTGCAGCAGTGCCTCGGCTAACCAGCATGACAGATGTCGACGCACACCCAGCACATGTAGATATTGCAGGAGCATGTGAGTTGCTGGTTCGCGGGACATGTCGCCCCTTTTACCACCAGGGTCCTGTGAAACAGGAACTGTCCCTGGGTAATCCTTTATCCAGCATCAGGGTGTCTTAGGGAATAAGGAGCCCCTCCTGATAGAGGTTACCTAGCATATAAAGTCCCGATTCGTGTCAGTCGGTCAGATCTGTCATTGTGGTCGTGGTCCGAGCTCTGGGTGTGCCAAGTATTGCCATTCCTAAGTTTGACGTGGTTGAGTTAGCAAGGGAGAGGCTATGATGGTTCACCGATATGCCACCCGCAACATTCTAGATGATGGCAATAGCATCTTGGCGTAGGGGTGGTCGAAGTGAAGGCTAGCAACCATGGCTATTGGCAGCTCCAGTGTAGCAGTGTCCTCAAGCTGCTTACATGCCAACCACCACCCATTGGAGTGGGGAAGCAAGGTAATAATGTTCGTAATTCAGTGCTCCTAGCCCACCTTGGTCTACAGGTAAATATAATTTTGTCAATGCCACTCGGCAGCACAATTTGCTCATGATGGTTTTGCAGAGCGCCCTCTCCAGAGCCCTGAAGAAGGGGGGAGGTGATATATAATGGCAGATTCCAAACGTAATAAAGGAGACAAGGAAGCGCCACCATCTTCAAGAGTGCTATGCGGCCAGCTACCGACAGTGGCTGTGTGGCCCAGAAGGCCATCTGTGACCTCAGGGAAGTGGTCACCCAGATGAGGTTCCCGCCAAGCAGGTCCAGAAGGTTTGATTCAGAATGGTAGATCCTAAAACGTAGGTACCTGAATACAGCTGGTTACCAGGAAATCACAGCGCCGTTGTAATGTAGGGTCTAATATTGTGGGCACAAAAGGAACGAGTTAGGATTTTGGCCAATTAACCCAGAGCCAGATAAGTGAGCAAAGTTGTTAATTGTGAGTGCTATTGATTGTGAGACAGAGTGAATATCTCTGATATAGAGAAGCAAATCGTCCGCATATAAAGAGATTGCATGAAGACCGTCACCTAGTGGTATACCCAAACTCTGGCTTCACCAGTATGGCTGGTGTCAACAGCTCAATAGCCAAGGAAAAGAAGAGAGGGGAAAGTGGACAACCCTACCTAGTGCACCTGTGTATATGTACATGGTGAGAGATCAGGGTTCCTGTGCCGACCCTCACCAGTCGCGATGTGTAAAGCAGATGCACCATACCAGAAAGCGGGTCCCTATGCCGTATTGTGGCAGTACTGCAAAGAGAAAGGGCCACTCCAGCGAATCAAAGGCCTTCCCAAGGTCCAGAACCAAGCACATGGAACAAGGGTGGGAACATGGAGCGTGAGCAAGGACCTAGAAAGGACACAGCTGAAAAGCAACTTTAGCGGCCTGTAGGAGCCAAGTAGAGCAGGGTCCCTGTCTGGTTTTAGACAGGACACCAGCAGGGCCTCACAAAAAGACATTGGAAGGCGAGAAGGCAAAAGGGCCTCATTGAACATGATCAGCATCAGGGGAGCCAACTGGTCGGCACATGCTTTGTAAACTTCAGCCTGCAATCCATGAGGAACCGTTGACTTGCCTGTGGCCAGTGCACGGATGGCTTCTTTAACTTCAAATGGAGTGATGGGGGCATCGAGCTCCAAGCATTGGTCAGGGTCTGTACATAAGAAGGGGAGAGTGGCAAAGAATGCGTCTACTTCGGCACCGTCAGCAGTAAGTGCCGATTGATATAGCTTGCTGTAGTGCTCAGTAAGCTCATCAGGGAGCTCCCGTTGTGTGTAGAACATGCAATCGCTAATTGGGCAAAGATTGGGAGGTTTGGCTGCTCCTATCAGATTAGCCAGGCAAGGAGGGAGCCCGATTTGTGGGCTGGTGCATGAGCTTTGGCAGAGTGAGCCGCATCCTACGATAGGGAGATGTGCCATGGGCGTTATGGTGGGTGTGCCCACGTAACACCCTTGGCATTTAACACATTCCCTGATTTGCAACAAGCTGTAAATCTGGGAATGCATCAAAAGCCTATGCATCCCCAGGGGAGGCTTAGGGGAGCCACAACAAGGTGAAAAAACATTATTTCTTCCAATTGTTTTCTCTTTCTATGTGAGCTGAATTCAGCAGCACACATAGGAAGAGGATATCTTCTCCATGGATTGTTTTTGCGCAGGAAGGTTTCTCTTCTCGCACAAAAACAATCATCCCTGCAATGCGGACAACTTTGCATGGTGCAAGGGTGCCTGCGTTGGCGCATGGCATCCATTTGAGCGCCAGCGCAATAACAGAGCACAGTAATGCGTTGTATCTTATTGATACGGCGCATTCCTGCCTTTTTGTTTTGACGTAGGGCAGCGCAGTAGGAAGGTCGGTGGTGCTGCCCTACGCCATTTGTAAATGAGGCCATCAGTAACTCGGCATGATTTGTGTATCAGCATTACCCCCTCCTTCACCCTGAGGTGAAGCCTGCATGGTAAACTCTGTTGTAACTGCATCGGCCTAGGAATTTATAGTTAGTATCCATCAAGAAGGTCTCTTTTAGGAATAGGACATCTAGGATGCTTCACTTAACAAATTACATAACTTCTCCCCTCTTGACTCCGTTATAGAGCCCATTGACATTCTACAACAGGATTGTGTCATTAATGGGATATGGTGTCCTATCTTGCCCAGCCATTGGGTATGGGTATTAGGGTAGCAAACATCTGGCTTGCCTACCTTAAACTGCAATAGCATCCAAAACTGCTTGTCCCTCCCATCTCTAACTGTAGAGTTCTACCCCAGAAGCATCTGTTGCCTAGAGTCAACCGAAACACCAAAAAACAAAAACAATGCTAATGTGTGGCAACAACTAATGACCCATAATACTAGCTGGAGCCCAATGCAGCAAGGGGGCATGTAGTTTAATTCAGCGTACCATGCCAATCACTGTGTCCTGCATTTAAAATTCAGCACCCACTGTCCAGCAACCCACTGTGCTAGCATTTGTAAGGTGGCCTTTGGGAAGGAAAGTTCTCACAGGGTGTAAGATTTGGCTTACAATATCACTTCATCTGAAGTTTGAGGATTCGTCATCTTTCGGTTATGAGTGCTTCCCCATATGATGATTGGGCAAAAGATCTAAATGCATGGTAGTGGCCATCTCAGGGCCCCTCCGTTATTTCGTTGGATTCGGACAGAAAGTCTTCGTCAGCCCGATTCCTTAGGCCCATTTCACACTCTCCATGGCAGGAGCTCATTCCTCCACATTTTCTTTCACTCCATGGTGGGAGAGACAGCAGGAGCCATTCCCTGACAATTGGGGTCATTTATTATTCTATCCCAGTTCCGGACTGGCCCAAACACACAGGAGTTTGAAATAAATGAGATTTACCATTGTGGAGAACCTTCGGAGGGATCGGGAAAACCAGCATATATGTAAAGTTCATGGTTTTATGTTTTGCCTCGGAAAGATCTGCATTGTTTTTGTATTTTCATAATGTAGTCAGTAAAGATCATGGTAGACCCTGAGTCTTGCTGTCTGGGATGTTGGGCTGTCTCCACTACAAAGCACTAAGACCGGTACTCCTTTGGCTTCCAGGACAGGACAGAGACAATCTGTGATATATTGGGTTGGTTGGAATCCCTCTCTCCCCTCTGGTATTCCAACTATCTGCACATTATTCCACCTGGAGGCACAACTAGGATAATTATCTTTATTTCTCCTCGTTTTTTCTTTTTCGATAAGAAAACACCTCTCGTGAGTGTTTTTGTGTAGGAATGTGCCTCTGGCATATTTATAAGGCAACGTACAGCAACGTTCCATAACTTTTCATGGCCTTATAAATTTGTGCCCCTTTCACACAGCAAACTGCGTGAAAGGGGCGTTCCATCGGTGTTGCTGGGGGCGTTCCCAGCAACATCCATGACTTTTTGTCACTCCCCGAGATTCAGGAGAAATCGTTAGCCTGAGGCAACTCCAAAAACTTACGCCTTCCCATGGGAGCCATAAGGGAGGCACAACCGCAACATCCATTGATTTTGACACTGCCCCATATTTACAATGATGGCATAAATATGGGACAGCACAAAAATTAAGATGAGGGAAAACCTGGTCTGACCCCGGCGCAACTGACAGAGAAATGTTTAATTTCTCCTCGTTTTTGCTGTTTCCATTTGTGCAGCGTTGTGCAGCAGACATGGAAACAGCAAAACGCCATTGACTGTTTATGTGCAGGAAGGTGTCTTTTCTTGCACATAACCAATAAGTTTAAAAAAATGTAGTTTTGCTACTTCTTTGTGTGCTGCATTAGGCAGCACATATAGAAATGACCAAACGCCATTTAAAGATTGTGTATGTGCAGGAAGGGATGTCTTACTGCACATAAAGGGCCTTATTTATGAGGCCTTGCAACACTTTTGTGCCGCCGTTGTGTCACCTTTTGTGATGCACCAGCAGCGTAAAACATTTGCCATGTTGCACCCTATTTACAAAGTGATGCATCTAAGCAGGTGCGTCACCTTGTAAAGTCCGGTGCTACATTATACCTGCATCAGGTATAATTTATACAGGGTGGGCAGTCCTCCCATAAAAATCATGTAGAAGTGTCACAGTGAAATCTATCAGATTTCACTGTGCCAATTCTAGGACGCCACTGCATCAAAATCTCACGCCTGCCACACAGCAGGCATAAGACTGACGCAGGCACATTTAACATGGAACTTGCCCATGTGTAATGGCACATTGCTGGAGTCGCGTCACTTTTGCGACACACTCTGACGTATCTGTAACTTCTTGCGACATGGAGTGCCGTACCTTAAATAGAGCGCATCCTTCATGTCGCAACGTAGCAATGCAACAGTTTTCATAAAAGAGGCCCAAACAATCTTCCTCTGCAACACAGAAACACTTGCACTATGGCTCAAGGGTGCCTGCGTTGGAGAGAGAAAGCTAAATTAAGTGCCACCAATGGGGGAAACGCAGGGCTACACCATATTGTTGTGAATACTGTGAAGCCCTGCATTTCAGAAGTGGTAGAGCACGGGATAAGCCAAGAAGGCTAACCCTGCGAACCATCACTTCTTTGTAAATATGCCCCCATGTGCACTGTGATAGGGATGCTGAGGTGACGCTACATCATGTGATATCATATTCATCTTAAAATGTTACAATCTCCAATTTAATTCACATTTTTAAAAACCTGTGACAGTTTAGTACGGATTTACTGATTTTCCCAACAGATTTTCTGAATTAGTTTCTGGCTAAGTACCTGTTCAACTTGCATGAAGAAGAGATGTGTTCCGATGACTGCCATCAAAATTACATGAGCACAAAAGGCTGCAGTTCCTCTGATGGCCAAAAGGGGTCTCTATGTGTGCTTTCAATTCCTCATCAGCTTCATGTCCTCTAGTTCTTTATTGATACTTACACTTCTATTTTTGCGTATGGAGTATGATGCTATTAGCTTAGACCAGCACTAGGGGAGACACTTAGGCCCAGATTCATAGGGGCTTTGCATTATCCTTGGGTCGGGCAAGGTAACACATTGAAAATGCAAAGGCTTCAGTGATATTTAAAAAGTCACACAAGTGTCAATTTATGCCACCTTGCGTAGCTATGTAAATCTAAATCTAAATACAGTGGGCCTTATTTATGAAAGCCTTGCGCCGCCGGTGCGTCACTTTTTCCCATGTTAAAAGTGACGCACCGGCGGCGCAAGGCCTTCATAAATAAGGCCCAGTATTTGTAAAGCGCGGACTACTCGCCCTTACGGGTCTCAGGGCGCTGGGGGCCGTCGTGGAAATTAAGGGGCATATTACCAAGCAATAGCGATAATTATCGCTATTGCTTGGTTAGAGAGAAAATTTTACCGATGAGCTGCGGCGATTTTTACCGCAGATAAACCTTGGTATTACCAAGGTTTATCGCAAATGCGATAAAAAACGGCCGCAATGCATGAATATCGCTGAAAAGTCAGCGATATTCATGCATTACCGAGCTAATGCTCTTAGCCATGTTATCCACCTACCATTGGATAACATGGCTAAGAAGTGCTCAGGGCAGAAAGCGCGAATATCTCCAAAAGTTGGTAATAGGAGATAGCGATGTTAGCGACTGTTTCCAGTCGCTAACATCTTGGCACGCCCACTTTGCATGTCATTAGTGATAAATATCACTGACATGCAAAGTGGGGCCCAAGATGGTCGCTATCTCCTACTAGCTGTCGCTAACTGGTGTTAGCGACAGCTAGGTAATAGGGAGATAATTTTATCTCCGCTTTCTTGGCTTTTAAAGCCAAAAAAGCGGAGATAAACCCCCTTGATAATATGCCCCTAAGTGAGCTATTGCCCAGAGTCACTCAGTGCTGAGCTGCCGCCAGAGCCAGGGATCGAACCGTGAGCCCTGTGCTCCCAAGTCAGCTGCCCTGGTCTCTGTAAAGCAATGCAACCAGAACCTGGGCTTCTATGGGAATCACAAGGTCATATTATCAAGTCCCTTTATCGCCGCTTTAGCAGCAATTTCCTGCCGCTAAAGCGGCAATAATTTTAGCGCCGTTCTTGATAATAAGCCCCAAAGTTTTCGATGGGTGGGAAAGTGCACCATTCCTGGAGGTACTGAAATACCTGCTTGAAAGGTGAATTAGAAAACAAAATGGAGGCTGTGTGTTCACGAATTTGGGGGCATATTATCAAGGGGGTTTATCTCCGCTTTTTTGGCTTTAAAAGCCAAGAAAGCGGAGATAAAATTATCTCTTTATTACCTAGCTGTCGCTAACACCAGTTAGCAACAGCTAGTAGGAGATAGCGACCATCTTGGGCCCCGCTTTGCATGTCAGTGATATTTATCACTAATGACATGCAAAGTGGGCGTGCCAAGATGTTAGCGACTGGAAACAGTTGCTAACATCGCTATCTCCTATTACCAACTTTTGGAGATATTCGCGCTAAGCGCGAATATCTCCAAAAGCTAAAACCTGCCCCATAGCAGTTCTTAGCCATGTTATCCAATGGGAGGTGGATAACATGGCTAAGAGCATTAGCTCGGTAATGCATGAATATCGCGGACTTTTCAGCGATATTCATGCATTGCGGACGTTTTTTATCGCATTTGCGATAAACCTTGGTAATACCAAGGTTTATCTGCGATAAAAATCGCCGCAGCTCTGCGGTAAATTTTTGTCTCTAACCAAGCAATAGCGATAATTATCTCTATTGCTTGGTAATATGCCCCGTAGTCCTTTTACCATTATGCTTACGTTATTGTTAGGATATAAGCAATGGGCATTGAAACGGGTCCCTTAGTTCTGGGCTCTGTAGTCATGGCCTTAACTTTTCAGGCAAAAGCACTCACTGATTTCTGAATAATGAGTGTAAAAGCATTAAGGTAAACAAGTTGTTCCTGCTTACATTTCACCTACTTTTCTTAATCTAGCTCCCTATGAGTGTTTGCTTTTTCCAGGATGTTGTTATTTTTTTAGACAGCATATTGCTCTTGTCTATTGCACTTTTCGAATTTTGGTATATCCAGGTGTTGATAGCAGGGCACAATTGGGTTATAGTTGAAGTCAGTGCGAGTTTCTCTTAGTGGGGCAGTATGGTGTTCAGTGGGGAAGAGGATGCGGCACCATGGTGAGAACTGCCGAATTTGAAACTGGGGAACCAGGTTCAGCCTTCTAGACCAGTCCCCAGACCACTTTCCTGAGGGAGCGTATTCTCATGCTAGATCTAAGAATGCCACTCAAGACCTAAGAAGCCCTGTGTCTTAGCACCAAGTGTGGGTTACCTTGAAGGCCTGTCCCTCACAATCCTTACTGAAGTTCACCTTCAGTCTTGCAGGCAGGTCTATGAAGCAGCACACCATAGAGTGACAGTGACTCTGTCACTGAGGTCACAGGACCCTTGAGTCAGGTGGCTCTCGGGCAGTGTGACCGCACCAGGCGCTGACTTCGGGTGGGGGCATCGTGTTTGCAAGTATAATATGGTTTTAAAAGCACTTGCTGCCTTCTTCCTGGCAACAATTAAAATGTCATGATAACTCCGGTGATTAATGTTCTTAGTAGAGAGAGATGGTGTTTTGTCTAAGGGAAGTTTTAACTCATGGAAAGAAAGCGCAGAGGGTTAATATTAACGCTGGGTGTAGAGGAGTAATATTAAACCTTGGTGTAGTTTGCGGACACGTAGCTTAGCTGAAGGCACTGTGTACTTGTCTGCACTGTGAAATAATTGCAAACGGCATCATACACAGTGCCAGGTAAGGTAAACCTCTATCTTTATGTATATATATTTTATTTTTTAAATCTTTATTTAAGTTATATAAAGGCACACATACAAACAGGAAAAAGACAATCTACAATATGCTCATAATATGTGAGTCCCATTACAAAATTACATTTCTTGCAAGTGTAAGAAAAATCCTTATAACCCGGTGGCAGGGTATTATGCATCAGAAAGGAGCAAACATGAAGCCTGTTTTAAGTGATCCATCACTTCCATTTGTCCGTATTCCGAGTGCACCAGCTTCTGCCTCCCCCAAAAGTGCTCGGTCAACATAAACATAAGTCATTAGTTTGTTAAGGAAGAGGTTCCTGCAATCAGTGGCAGAAATTTCTTTATGCAAAAGGAGGAACAAGTTCAGTGAGCCCCGCGGGGATTCTTTACCACAGTTCAAAATGTTCCAAGCTGTGGGAGGACGTTTCTCGGAGACAGAATGTCCATACAGCACAGTGTCCCAATTTATCACAACAATGTCCATGACATGGAGAAGGAAAGGCTTTACCAAAGTCCAAAAGGCTTGCGTCTGCCTGCAGCCCCAAAACAGGTGAAAGACAGTTTCTTCGTGGCCGCAGCGGGAACATGGGCATTGCGCTGATGGTGCCAATCCTTTGTGATGCTGGAACACCTTCACTGGCAGGCAGTTGTGTATGCTCAACCCTGCTAAGTCCCTCTGGCTGTGTGTGAGATCTCGGTGACCCACCATTCTCCAGACACGCAAGGACTGAGACTCTGACAGGAGGCCCAATTGTTGTGGTTTTTGTCGGTCGACCAAAGCCTGTTTAATTTTTTTCATATGGGAGCATATCGCTCCAGAGAGTATGCTGGAGTCCAGAGTCTTTAGAAAGTTGCAAAGTCCATTATAATATGGGGGTTCATTCAGTGCAAATGGCATTAAATTTGAGAGGGTAAACAATCCATATCCCCACAGCATAGTTCCCAAGAAATTCTTGGTGAAAAAACTTGGTACAGACATGGAATCTACATTAGTCCGTGATACAGCATAGCATAATACTTTAGAAAAGAGAAACACTTTGATATTAGGCATACTCTGTACCCCATTTTTCCAAATGGTGCACATCTTTTCCTTACACAACTTTTCCATTTTCGAACCCCAAATAAAAGAGAAATTCAATTTGGAGCATTTCTGCAATGTGCGAGCCTATGGAGGGAAAACCAAAGATAGGTATAGCAAGATAGGAAGAAGAACAGCTTTTATTACCATGATCTTACCCTCGATGGTGAGTTTGCGCAATTTCCAGAAGGTGATCTTTTTTTTCTTTTTTTCCTGCACTTCTTTCCAGTTTTTCTCTATATAAGTATCAGCAGCGAAGTGCACCCCAAGTATTTTTGTGGGTTCTGTGGTAACTGGAGCTGGGAGATTAGTTAGCCGGTCCCAGGGAGCCATAGTGAGACACACACATTTGTCCACATGTAAGCGGAGACCTGATGCTTCTTGAAAGAGTGAAGCCTGCAGTAGAGCTCTGCGCACAGATTGTGCATCTGTGCATAAGATTGTGACATCGTCCATGCATGCAACTGTTTTGGTAGGAGTACCCCCCCTGGTACAAACCCACCTTTGATGATTGTGTCACTTCTTAGCTTGCACAGGAAAGGCTCTAAAGCAAAGGCAAAGGGCACTGGGGACAAGGGACATCCTTGTTGCAGCATGGATGGGAAACTCTTGTGTGTGGAAACCATTGATGCTCACTCTGCTGTGTACTGTGTTGTACAGAGTGTGTAGGACGCTTAGGATATTTTGCGGTACATTCAAGCGTTGAAGTGCAGCAAAAAGGTATGGGTCAAAGGCTTTCTGGAAATCCAGACTTGAAACCCCAAGTGATAGAGATCTTTCTTGAGCATACCAGAAGAACATCCCTAATGGTAACCAAACTGTCAACGATGGTGCGTCCTTGAACTGCACATGTCTGGTCAGGGTCTATACATGAATGAAGAACTTTCCTGAACTCTCCTGAACCTACGCGCCAGGACTTTAGACACCAATTTGTAATCCACATTTAGTAGTGAAATTGGTCTCCAGTTTTGAAGTGATGTTTCATATCCTTTTTTTATAAAGGAGGGTGATAACCCCTGCGGAAGAATCATGTGCAAAACAATTATTTTGAAAACCTTCTTCCAGGACCTGCAAGTAGACAGAGCATAACAGTCCCCAGAGCTTCTGGTAAAACTCCCAAGTTAGACCATCCAAACCTGGGCTCGAGCCTTTCGGAGAGGATCTCAGTGCGTCCAGAGATGCCTCACCTCCAAAAGGTGCCCAAGGAAGTTACTTTGATCTAATGTTAACCCTCCAGTGAGTAAAGAACAGTACTCTTCTAGATCTGAAGCTGAAAGTGTTTTGACAGGTGCATCATACAAGGACTGATAGAAGTCAAAAGGTGGTCTGGCATGCATCTACCCCCTGTAATATGTCCCCTTTCGCATTTTGTAATTTAGTTAACAGCTAGCTTTTTTAAACAAAAAAGAAGTACACTTTCCACCCTCTTGGAAATGCTTGACCCTTGAGTGAAAGATAGCATTTTTGTTCCGTCTGTTTAACCACTTCTGCATGTCTAGTTTCGTAGGGCGTACCTTGTCTTTCACATCACCCCCAGCTGCTCCCATTTGGTGGAGGAGTATAAGTCTCCTGTGTAAACGCTGGAAGTCCTGCCATTCGCTTTTGCTTCGGAGCTTCCCTTGCTCTTGGAAGTACAGCCGTGTTTTAGTTTTAACCCATTTCCACCATTGGTACACATTGGGGAAGTGAGCCTTCCTTTGGGCCCATTTCTGGTAGCTCATCACATATTTGTCACAAACCCGCTGGTCTGTAAGGAGGTCATTATTAATTTTCCATGATCCAGGACCCCTTTGAGGTTGTTCAGGAACTGACAAAGAGACTGTGATTATATGGTGATCTGAAAAGGGTACTGGTGTAACAGAGCTGTTATCGGCGCAGAGAGCTTTAGAAGCAAACACATAATCAATGAGTGATCGTGTGAGGCCATTATCCGCCTCCCAAGTGTAGACCTCACCTGGCGGATGATGCTTCCGGAAAGAATCATATAGGTGTAATAAGAGTTTTGATGTAACATCCAGTACATAATTTTGTTGGGACCCTTCCCTGTCCCTGCTGTGTGTGATGCAATTGAAATCCCCTGCTAGTAAGAGAGGTATAGCACCTGTTAATAAAGGTTTGTTTAGGCTGGTGCATAAACAACCCAAATATGTAATAGTATACCATCCATAAGTACTGAAATCAAAAGAGCCCTTCCTGGGTATAAATCTTTTTCCTCCAGGATCTGCCAATGTTTGTTTTTAAGGAGGATGACCACCCCATTGTTCCTATTAGCTCCTCCTCACCAAACCGATGGCCCGTATGCCCATTGTTGTTGGAATGAGGTGTATTGCATCTGAAGGGAGAGATAACATTCCTGAAGACATATAACATCAGCTTGTGTGTTTACAAAATAATCTAATACAAGTGCTCTGCTGACAGCAGTACCTATGCCCCTCACGTTGCAAGAGGCTACTGTTACTGCCATAATGAAAACTATAAGAGAACCAGCCATATTTACACCTTGGAAGAGGTAGTTGCCCTCACTGACTCTCCGTCTTCAGTGATGCCCATCCGCTCGCAACTGGTGTTTACGGAGGTTGAGAATAGGGCCTCCAAATCTGGTGCCTTTCTATATCTATTATAGGACCATCACTGACTTCCAAGACTTGTGCAACATCTGATACACCCTCCTCGGTATCTGAGACGGAAAGTAGAGGGCCGAACCTGCCCTCTTGGGGAAAGCGGTCCAAGGAAGAAGGATGTTGCTTGGAGCGGGTAACAGCAGGTGAGTCCATTGTGCTTTTAGTACATCTCACTTTGCGCTTGTTGGAAATGTATGTAGTCCACCCGCTGTGCTCAATATCCTTCCCCCTCTCTGTGGCCCCAGTCGATAAATGCAAAGAAAGAGCAGTGTCCTGTGCAGCCTGCCTCAGACCCTTTACTGCCTGCTCTATGGTGACGTTTTTAACAAGTACTTGCGCTGTGGGGTGGATCACTGACACACCAGAATCAGGGACCTCAGTGATGGGACTCTCAACCTCTGTGAGGGTACGTGCAGCGCCAAGTACAGCGGAGGAAGTAGCGCCCTGTGATTTAAGATGCTTGCACTGCGCTTTTCTTTCTAAAGCCGCAGTTTTAATCCTCTTTGTTTCAATGCGCTCCATCTCATCCCCTGGCAGCTGGGACAGCAGAGGAACGGGTCTAAGAGGATCTTCAGTGTCATGGGGAGGCACTGCCACCTCTGGCTCCCCCTCCTGCTCTGCTTGTGCGCTACACCTTCTAATGTCTATACAATCAAAGCAACCCAGTATGTCAGAGTTAGTAATGTCTGGTTGTTCCTGCCGGGTCTGTAGCTCTGGTGAAGATACTGGCTGGGTGGTATGAGCGGCTGGAGCGTGTTGCGTGGAATGGGTGCTAGCTGCTGAGGCATAGGAGAATATACCCCTGGGACACATTTTAAAGAGATGCTCCTCACCACCACAGCGATTGCATTTCTTTGGAGCAACACAGTCTTGGGCCTTATGACCTGCCCCCCCCCCCGCAGTTCCTGCAAATGAGCCCTGACATTGTTCCTTGGAGTGGCCAAATTGCAGGCAGAGTCTGCAAAAAAGGGGTTGTCCTGAGTAAACCAAAAAACCCTTATTGGCTACCAGGGTGAATGTCTGTGGGGGATGTGCCAACCCACGTACTCCTTCAGGGTCCTCCTTAAATGTTACCATACATTTCCTCTTCCCATTCCAAATCCCACACAGGTTTGTAATCTTTTGCCTCTCTCTGATGGGGGCACAATACCGACTCAAAAACACCTCATTTAGCCTGGGATCTGTGTATGGGTTGTACATATGTACCACTAGCACAGTCTCCTTAGGTCCAAACATAGGGGTTACAGAGAGCCCATAGAAAGCATTACTGTGTTGTTTCCCTGTTGAATTGTGGAGAAACCGGTGACAGATAGACAAACTAGAAAAGGTAACATCAAACACACCCCTGTTGGAGAAGACCTGCACACATTCAATTGCCCTCTCAGATATATTACACTCCTTCTTTAACACTTCTTCAATGAGAAACAATACATTCTTCTCCTTCCTTTGAGCTTCATCAATTTCCACACGCACCGTATTTGGCACGTAATCTGATGCGCGTATATTGCCAGCCATGCGTGCATATGAGGCCATGATAATCGCCTCGATGGGGCAGGGGGAGTTAGCCCCCTGCAGGTATCTCAACTTAATGTTTATCGGCATCCGCTGAGCTCCTGTGTGATTGAGGGAGCAGGCGTGCCGGCTTTCACGTGCTGTGTATTAGCAGAAACAGAAATGTTCTGGGGAGTTTTTAGAAAATCAAAATAAGCTATGAGAGTGGACGGCCGCCACTGATGCAGTATAACAGGCAGTCTCCACTCTATGCAAAATGGGGATCCGGGGCCAAGGGGCGTGATTCGATCGGAAATAGAATCCGCCCGTTGCCTCTGTAGAAATGTCACAAGTGTGCTCCTCCAAGAAGGAAAAGCGGAGGTTTTAAAGCTTTAATTTCTTTTCAGTCTTACCTCCGCATGGAGACACTTGCGGAAACAGCAGCAGCAAGACCTCTTTGACGATAAGATGAGGGGTAAGAAGAGGCTTCCCCGTTCCCCTCCCTTTCCCTCTGTCACTGCGCGGCCAGGGGAGGTTTGGGGGGGTGGCCAACCCTTTTTTTTTTGCAGAGTTTTATATAGCGCGAACTAGACCCGAACCGAATCAGGTATCAGAGCGCTTTACATATTTTCCAGTTACGTTACATGAGGACACACTTCCCTTCCCTGGGACACTAGTTATCCGGTAAACCCTTCATCCCTAGTGATGCAGACTGCCTCCAGTCAAGCCAAAACCCAGCCCTTCAGAAACCTGCAGCTCTTTATATGTAAAAGAGTATATAATACTTTCACAAAAAATTAAACTGATTAATTAGCACGCAGTGAGAGAGGTAATGATTTTGGGATACTCCCTAAGCTAGGGGGAGTACCAAGCAGATGACTGAAAAACAAAGGGCCCGATTCACAGAACTAACTTAAGACAAAATCCTAAACTTACTACTTTTGGTATTCACAGAAGTTAGGATTTTGTCTTAAGTTTGTCTTAAGACAGACTTAAGACAGAATCCTACATTAAGTCTGTCTTAAGTCTGTCTTAAGACAAAATCCTAACTTCTGTGAATACCAAAAGTAGTAAGTTTAGGATTTTGTCTTAAGTTAGTTCTGTGAATCGGGCCCAAAAAGCACATCTTTTTAAATAATTCCGTGTCGGTCCCATCCTCTTAGGACCACCCCAAGCACACTTATTGGCAAAAAAACAATCACAACCAAAGACCCTGCAAAGCATTATGGGATGATATTAGCAGTGGCAGTGAATATTATATAGTATCCAATATCAAAATAATTCTACAAAGAGCTGCAGTTCAACTGGTGGTTACTAGATGTCCCTCACAAGTCAAATGCAAAGGCTTGATGAAAGGGTTTCAATGGTTTTGCATTTGACTCGTGAGGGACATCTAGTAACGACTAGTGGAACTACAGCTTGATGTAAGAATAATTTCAATGCTTTGCACTCAAGTATAACGCTCTGAAGGAGTTAATTGCATAGACATGTGAATGATCTTGCTTTCACAGCAACACTGCAGCACTATCGAAATTGTTAGCTGCTTCAGTTACTTCAGGAGCACTACGCTGCAGCTTTCATTTTCATGCGCACTACGATTGAGTACATTCCTGACCTCAAGGACAGCATAGCAAACATCGCACAAGACAAAAAAAGAGTGCAAATTCCCCCAGCCAATCCCACAACAAACAAGCATTTGCAATTCAATAAGACTCGTATTTACGAAAGACCTATTGCATTGGAAACGGGAGGGCAGACGTCCAAGAAAGCATGAACAGGAGTAGGGTGTCGTGAGGGGGGGGCAAGAAGTCACGACTGCGGGAGGGGGCGGAGGGAAACACAGGGAAGAAAATAGTGTTTTAGTAAAGGGGCCAATAAAAAAAGGTGTGTTGCCCTTAAACACCCCAAAGAATCTCCTTTACCCATACACACACACAAAGTGGCACACATCACAGCGCCTTGACTGTGCACTATTAAGGATTTGGTTTGGCAAGATAGTCTCACTTTAACTTGCATTTCCTTACATTGAAAAACTCATAGTTCTGAATTATGATTTCCATGGCAAATCCTTAAAACAATTTCACTTTATCGTGAAAATAAAACAGTGTAGGCCAAAGTATGCATTTTAAGCCAATTAAAACCTAAGCATTTGTAAGAGGTTGTTAGTGTGCAAACTAAGGGGTCTATTACAATGTTGGGTTGATCGCCACTGACCGCATGGTGGTGGCGATCCACCCAACATAATCTCCCGCCCTCCTCCCATTTACCCCCTGCCATATTATGATGGCAGGGGGTACCATGCTGGACGGGAAGACCGTCCGCCGCTTTTCCGCCTGGTCACACATTCGACCGGGCGGGAAAGGGTTGAATTTGGTGGCGTGTCTGCTAGACACCGCCATCCATATTACAATGGCTGCGGGAACCAGCCTTTCTGTGACGGCGTTGCGGGCCCCAAGGATGTTGGGAGGGTGAGTGGCTCATGGAGGGTACCTATGGTACCCACCTGCATTTGCATGCACGACGTGGCAGGCACCGCGTAGTGCCTGCCACGTTGTGCCTGCAAATGCACAGATGCCTTTTTTGCAATGCGGTGGGTGCTGCTGACAGCGCCGCCCGCCCCAATGCAAAAAATGCTTGCTGCGCCTGCCAGTGTGGTGGGCACATCCTAATTGTACATGCAGGGGGACCGCCGCACACATGTTGGGCGGTCCCATATCCCGGTGGATGGCTGGCATACTCAGTCCACCCGCCATCGTAAAAAAAGACCCCGAAGGCAGCAAAATTAAGTGCTGCAAAAGTTTATGCACACATATAGAGCCTGGGGTACAAAAGAGTTCCTTTTGCAATTTCAAAAGAGCGAATAATACAGATCTGCTATTAACGAATCATAAAACACCATGCACTATTGCCCAGACGTACTAAGACCTTTTGAGATTAGAAAAGTCACTCTGGTGATACAAGCAGGGAAAGTGGAGCTGTCAGTCGTGACCAGCCTAAAGAAACAAAAGAAGCAAGCCATAATATTGGTAGTTTTGCCGGTATTACTATAACTACTACTACCCTACCACACTGTGAGCTTTAGCGCATTAGTGATTTCCACACCTCCTACACCAGGTAAGAGTAGAAGAATACTCAACGTAGCAGAAGATCTACACAAGTGGTTCTTGGCACACCTGCTCCAGCTGATTTTCTAAATGTGGAAAAGAAGAAGCTATGGGTGCAGTAAGGCCCTACATGAAACTAGCCACTAGTTTGATGGCTTAAAATGCATCATGTAAGAAACAATTGCAGCAATCGACCAAAGCATATATAAATGTTCACAGGCCATGAGCAGTTTCTCTCATTCTCTAAATGAGGGGTTTATTCAGACAAGAGCAGCAGCATTCTAAACAGCAACAACAAGCTTTATGTAGATCTGTAGATCTCCTTGCAAATTCACCACATATTCTGTGCTGACATTTAGCCAACTTTCAGGATGAGGTCAAAACAAAGTGGTGATTTAACAAGTAGTCCTACCCAAATAAAAAAGATGACTGGAGTAAATATAATCAGCTAATGCCAGTATGGAAAGATCAATACAATCAGCTGAAAGTGAGGAGGTGGCTAGTATGTGCAACACATCAGTGCCCGGGGCACCATTGCAAGGCCAGATGGGGCATGATTATTTTGACAATGTTTGATTAACACTTCCCTTAGAAATAGTCATTTGTTATGCCAGTTTGGCTTGCACTGCCCTCTGCAATCATAGTTGTTTCTTGCACCTTAGGGGCCCCCCCTGCAAATCTCACAGAGGGGGCCCTTACTACTTTTGGCATTCACAGAATGAACTTACTACTTTTGGTATTCACAGAAGTTAGGATTTTGACAAACTTAAGACAGACTTAAGACAGACTTAAGACAAAATCCTAACTTCTGTGAATACCAAAAGTAGTAAGTTCATTCTGTAAATGCCAAAAGTAGTAAGTGCATTCTGTGAATACCAAAATAGTAGTAAGTTTAGGATTGAGTCTTAAGTTAATTCTGTGAATCGGGCCCTCAGTCTCTCTCCCGGTCAGTCAATATCGCTCTGTCAGTCAGTCTCTCTCCCAGTCATTCAGTCTCTCCCTGTCAGTCAGTCTCTCTCTCTGTCAGTCAGTCAGTCTCTTTCTCTGTCAGTCTCTCTCTGTCAGTCAGTCTGTGTCAGTTTCTCTCTGTCAGTCTCTCTCTCTCTGTCAGTCTCTCTCTCTCTCCCTGTCAGTCAGTCTCTCTGTCTCTCTGTCAGTCAATCTCTCTCTCCCTGTCAGTCAGTCTCTCCCTCTCTCTCTCTCTCTCTCTGTCAGTCAGTCAGTCTCTCTCTGTCAGTCTTAGTCTCTCTCTCTCTCTCTGTCAGTCAGTCTCTGTCAGTCTCTCTCTGTCAGTCTCTCTCTCTCCGTCAGTCAGTCTCTCTCCCGGTCAGTCAGTATCTCTCTGTCAGACAGTCTCTCTCCTGGTCATTCAGTCTCTCCCGGTCAGTCAGTCTCTCTCTCTGTCAGTCTCTCTGTCAGTCAGTCTCTGTCAGTCTCTCTCTGTCAGTCTCTCTCTCTGTCAGTCTCTCTCTCTCTCTCTCTGTCAGTCAGTCTCTGTCAGTCAGTCTCTCTCCCGGTCATTCAGTCTCTCCCGGTCAGTCAGCCTCTCTCTGTCAGTCTCTCTCTGACAGTTTCTCTCTGTCAGTCAGTCTCTCTCTCAGCCAGTCAGTCTCTCTGTCTCGATCAGTCAGTCTCTCTGTCAGTCAAGTCTCTGGCTCTCTCTCTCTGCCAGTCTCTCTCTCTCTCTCTCTCTCTCTCTCTCTCTCAGTCAGTCAGTCTCTCTCTTAGTCTCTCTCTACCTCAGTCAGTCAGTCTCTCTGTCAGTCAGTCAGTCTCTCTCTCTCAGCCAGTCAGTCACTCTGTCAGTCTCTCTCAGTCAGTCTCTTTCTATCAGCCTGTCTCTCTCTTTGTCAGTCAATCTCTCTCTCTGTCTGGCAGTCTCTCTCTCTGTCAGTTAGTCTCTCTGTCAGTCAGTCTCTGTCTCTCTCTGTGTGTCAGTCAATCTCTCTGTCAGTTAGTCTCTCTCTGACAGTCTCTCTCTGTCAGCCAGTCTCTCTCTCAATCAGTCAGTCTCTCTTTCAGTCTAGTCTCTGTCTCTCTCTCTCTCTCTGCCAGTCTCTCTCTCTCTCTCTGTCAGTCACTCAGTCTCTCTCTTAGTCTCTCTCTACCTCAGTCAGTCAGTCTCTCTGTCAGTCAGTCAGTCTCTCTTTCAGTCAGTCAGTCTCTCGCAGCCAGTCAGTCTCTCTCTCTCAGCCAGTCAGTCACTCTGTCAGTCTCTCTCAGTCAGTCTCTTTCTATCAGCCAGTCTCTCTCTTTGTCAGTCAGTCTCGCTCTGTCAGTCAGTCTCTCTCTCTCTCTGTCTGGCAGTCTCTCTCTCTCTGTCAGTTAGTCTCTCTGTCAGTCAGTCTCTGTCTCTCTCTGTCAGTCAGTCTCTCTCTGTCTGTCAGTCTGGCAGTCTCTCTCTTAGTCAGTCTCAGTCAGTCAGTATCTCAGTCTCTCAGTCAGTCTCTCTTTACTCTCTCTCTCCACTCTATCTCCTCTCTCTCTCTCTCTCTCTCTCTCTCTCCACTCTCTCTCTCCACTGTCTCTCTCGCCCCACTCTCTCCACACTCTCTCTCCACACTCTCTGTCTCCACTCTCACTCTCTCTCCACTTTCTTTCTCTTTCTTCACTTTCTCTTTCTTTTTCTCTGGGGATCATGGGCACATTACTTGCACGGTCCGCGGGCCGCCAAGGAAGGCCTGCCGGGCTGCTGGCAGCCGACGGGACGTACTATGAGTACCACAGTGCTATATGGTCATGAACTCCTCAGTGAGTTGCAATAGCCTTATAATGTATGGCAGGGGATACTTTATCTCATAAAGTACAGCCACCAGTTTAACTATGGCCTAATGTATTCCCTCCTACAATTTGCTTCTAAGGACACTACAGATAGTTCCACTAGTGATATTCTAGACAATGCATACAATAAAAAAAACGCATAGAGAAAATAGTGCAGATGTCTGTGATAGTCCAGGCAGGCATGGGTAGTTGCTGATTTGGGTAGTAAATTTAAAATACTTGTAATTGAATTACCTTTTCAATTTACCTGCTTGGATTGAAATATATTATGTCCTCACACAACCAGTGCTTAATTTGAGCCGGTGGTGTCCGGTGCTAAACACTGGATCTTAATTTGTTTTCCGGTGCTCTGCACCAGCACTTACTTGTTAACACCATACTTAGGACAGTCTGCCACATGGTGGTGCTGCTCATCTAATTAAGAGATGAGCAGAACAGAAGGTGTTTATAAATACAATATCATTAAAAATGACTAATATCTGCCGCCATAGTCATTCCTTTAGCTTTGGGGACCTCAAATAATCTGAACTGTAGCACTTGCTGGCAAGAGAGATGGCTATTAGATGTTTTGGCAGCAATGACAGGAGTGATGGTTGGCGCAAGTTGCAGTGGCCTCCTGGTCAGGGCCCTGGCACTTAATATTTAACCAATTAAGCACTGCACACAACAACTCCCCTTGGCTGCAGAGGTCACCATTCCTGCATTTAACTATTTTAAAAAATTCTATCCGTGTCCCCATACAGGGGACCATTAACAAAACAAGATACCTGTGCAAGGCACAACTGTGCTTGTCATTGAGAAAAACAAGGCTGGTGTTGTAGGAGAGCCTTTTGGGTGAGAGGGTCCACTTTCTTAGCGCTTACCTACCACAATCACTCATATGGGATGTACGTCGTTACAACGCATGCTGTTACAACGCATGCCATTACGACGCAACTTTTACAACGCAAGTCGTTACAACGACTTCCGTTGGGGGGCGCTGGATAGTGAATAGTTTAATTTACTAGTCCAACTCCAGTCCCCGTGGATAGTATGGAAGGTGTTGGATAGTAAATTAACCTATTCCCTATCCTGGAGCGCCCCCCCAGCGCAAGTCGTTGTAATGACTTGCGTTGTAAAAGTTGCGTCGTAATGGTAGTGCGGAGTAACAGTTGCGTTGTAAAGGATGTTTCCCCGCATATGCAATCACCTCTCCACATCCTTCACCACTCAGTCAACATTCCAGCTATATGTTGTCCCTCCATTGCCCCTAAGTAGAGTCCTGGTTATGTTTCTGCAGTTGCACACATCCTCTTCCTATGGTTGCCACCTAACTGGTTTTATATGGGCATGAGCTGTATTTTAATGTTCCAAACAGTACAATAATTAGAAAAATCAGATTGGTATTTTTTCCCCTTGTTAGTTCATAACTTAAACAGGCAATGCAAGAAGAAAACACTTTAAGTGTTCTCTACAGCTGCCGTGGTGACCCCTGACTGACAAAGAAAGAAAGGCCATATTCAAATGAATAACAATGATTTCTTATACAGTTGTGTTCCAGAACAATATTGGGGCCTTTAGCATAATGTTAAATGGTGAACAGGTGGCTATATTTGTCTGTTGCAATTGAAGGTAGCACCTTATCTCTGCCCCAGGGCCGGACTGGGAACTGAAAGCAGCCCTGGCAAATTTTGTCAGACCAGCCCCCATCCGGCACGTAGCTATCCAGCCCCCGTCCGGCGACTATTACTAGGGGGGTTTGGGGGGGTTCTCCCCCCAAGAAATTTTTGGAAAACGACAGACCAAAATGGTGAATTTTACAGCACATTTTCATCACATATTCAAATTGGGTGGTCAAATTACAAGGGGAATAGTTGACAGGCACTCCAGAAAAGTAGGGAGTTTCCCTTTGCTCTTGAAGCCAGGGAAAGTGCGATCATACTAATAATAGGCTAGTATAAATTGAGACCGAAGTAGCTATGGGATTGTGCCTTATCAAAGGTTTTTGACAAGGGTATTGGGGAAAGTGGTGGCGAAATTCGGAAAGGCCACAATGAACAGAGCCTGTATTCCAAATATCTACCAATTTGAACATTCAGGAGGAGAATCAGCAGACAACCTGGGCACAGTCACCTCTCCTAATAAACTATAGGTGGCAGGTAAAGCCACCATGAGAGGTGTTGTGTAAGGGTACATCTGGCACCAAGAGAGCGACAGATTATACCACATTACCACCCACAAAATTCAAATATTACAGCTGAAACCTCAGTGTCAAGAGGGCGAAACAGAAAACCTTCACTGCTGGCTAGAACTTGCAAGAATCTCCCTGCGCCAAATCGCTAATGACTAGGCCCAGCAGTGTTAGAGATCCTCAACAAATAAGGTATATGAAAACAGGGACAAGACTGGCAAACTATTATACAGACTGGTCACAAGGCATCTGACCTTCAGTTTTATCCCTGCGATCTGAGACTTTGCGGGCGACACCACTAGTCACTCCACCGAAATAGTAGCAGTCCTTTTCAACTACTACTGTAACCTTTTTGCATACCACCCAAGGCCATTCTGTGAACACCACCAACCCTTGCTCTCAATGATCCCACTCCCTGTACTCTCCATAGCATCTAGATTTGACCTAGATGCACCCCTCGCTGTTGAAGACATAGAGCACACAGTCCTCTGGATGAACACAGTAAGACACCTGACCCAGTGGCTTCCTAATTGAGAATTACCATAGATTCCGTGATATCCTCTCCCTTCATTTACTTGCCCTTTATTAAGAAGCGTTCGTGACTGGAGCCTTACTGGTGGACCTGGATTTGGCCACAATTGCCGTCATCCCTAAGTCGCCACCATTGCGCGGCATGTCGCTCCATTTCCGTAATAAACACTGAGCTCAAAATCTTTGCAAAAAGGCTTAAATACATTCTGCCCGATCTTGTCCACCCGGATCAATGCAGCTTTATGCCTGGCCCTAGAATCTGCTACTGTATTCAGCGGTGCATATAGCGCTGGCCGGACTACAGAAATGTCAAGACCCGTGTGCCCTTCTTCTAGTTGACTTTGAGGAGGAGTTTCATTGAATAGACTGCAGCTTTTTGGGTGGGGTTCTCGAACGTATGGGCTTAGGCCCATGTTTTCGTAGGTATGCTAAACTACTCTATTTCCAACCCTTGAACGGGTGCAAATAAATGGTGTGTTGTTGGCCTCTTTTCCTATTCGTTGTGGTACCTGACAAGGATGCCAGCTCTCCCCACTCCTTTTGGTGCAAGCCATCATCCCTGACCAGACTGGTAGGCTGTGATGCTCAAAATCACGACTGCCAATGGAAGGGTGGGGATGAGGACAGAATCGTGCTATACACAGATGGCGTCCAGACCCCACTGCCTTTCCCTCTTATAACTCTACAAGAAGGCCTCTCGCCTCAAAGTGAACAAAAGTAAATCCCTGCTGGTCCCCACTCAGGGGAACAGCAAGATCTTGAATGGCATTCCTCGATTCCTATTAGGTGCATTATCTTCCAATACCTGGGCCTCGCTACATCTTGGGGACCAGGCCTTATATGGAGCCTCAACCTTATTCCCCTCCGGGCAAAAACGAAAAGAATTCTCCAGCGAAGGGCACTCCAGCTGCTAAACATACTTGGCTGAGTAGTCCTTATTAAAATGATGATACTCCTGCGATTCCTATATGTACTCCAAATCTTCCCACTGATGATACCCAGCACATGGTTTAAAAAAACCTAAAGTTTGGGATCCACTCCTTTCTCTGTGCAGGCCAACAGCCTCGCATTGGTATGGATAAATGTCGCCTCTCAGTGCACAATGGGGGTGATGGGTATGGCCGACATACAACTCTTTATCAACAATTTAGAGAGAACCCCATTTTATAAAGGCACAAGGGATAGGATTCAGCTAAACCAATACAAAGGTTTTTCCCCTGGACTTGTTAAAATCCTGATTTTTGCTATGTGGATGCTTATCAACATAAGAAGAACAGAACTTCAAAGTAAAAAAATAACCAATAATTCTCCCAAAATACACATAAAATACTAGTGACATTTGTTAATATAGTTCATCATGCATTGGACCAAATACATTATCAAAAATATGTGGTCCAAAAATAACTTAGAAAACAACTGTATACAATAAAAACACAAAAAAAGTTATTGTGTAGACGCAGTGTTTCAGTGGAACCTTGAGCTTTATCCCACATTCTTCAGGACAAATATATGAATTAAAACTAGGAGAAAACATAAAATATATTTCGTCATAGAAACAGTTGTGAAACGGATTATCTATACTCATACGGTTGGACATACAATGTTGTTCTTACTAAAATTCTTTTATACAAATTAGTGTGGTCCTGTCCAGTCCCCACTAGAAGCCCCATTCCCATCTAAGACAGCCATCCCCACCCCGTGTGTTCAAATACCAGCTCACACCATTCTAGCCCCATATCTATCGAGTATTACCACAGGGTTGCAACATGGCTGTGATTTTTTACCTGCCTGACCAGTACTTGAATACCCTGGTTGGCACACAAATAAAGGAAACTCACGTAAAGCTCCTCTCAATGCATACTTAAAACTCAAACACTCTGATGAGCGTTAATGGAGTTTTAGAATGGACTGGGATTGTTAAGGCTAATTTCAAGGTGTGTTAATATGGCTAGAATGGACCATATATAGTCAGGCTAGTGCTTCTCATTGCAGAAAGGTTGGTAATGTCTGTATTTAGCACTTTATATGAGCTTTGTTATTTCATTCTACTGGCGAGAAAGGGTCACTCAAATTGTCGGTTGTAGAATGCCTCTCATAGGTACACTGAAACCACGGAAATGTCACACATAAGCAACCTGAAAACTTGGCAGCTATGTGTCCATGTCCAGTATTTGTAAAGCGCGAACCATTACTCGAAGGTGTCAAGGCGCTGGGGGCCGTTGGGAAGATTAAGCGACTGCTATTGCCCAGAGTCACATGGTGCGGGGCAGATCCCTACCGGAGCCGGGGATCGAACCGTGATCCCTAGCGTCCAGTCACCGTGGCGTCTGCACCACACCTCCTGTAAATGTTAATGCGCACCTTTAATTTGCGACAGACAATAAATAGTCAAGTACATCATCACACAACTCTAACAAGTACCACACATCAGGAATTAGACAAATTGCATTTTGATGTTGGTGTCGACATCACTGCATGAAAATGTTTTGCCACGCATAGAGAGCACTCTGACATGCTTTGGGGCTAATGTGTCGCTCAGAAAAACAAAACTGGAGCACAGCGCTAAATCTATTCACACCGATTCGTTGTTATGGTGACGTGGATCGGCACAGTAGGATACATTATTTTACATTCCCCACAAAAACAAACTGTGCTCCCTCTGCGGCCCCAGCCAGTGCCCCCTCTGACACGCACGTCTAGCTGCTTCCCATCTAGCACGGTCAGGCGGCTAAGTTGTGAGTTATGGAAGTTGGGGTCTTTTGCTGGCGTGGGTGGCATCTTGGCGAAAGGAACACAGAAGCAGATTTCTACCCCAAGAAACCTCTGACATGTTTGGGGAGCCTGTAAACACTGGAAGAGGGTTGGCTGGCAACAGAGGTGCTAAAATATTTAAATACTTTCTTTCAACAAGTCACATCACAATTTGAAATTGCGATGTGACTATCTCACGTAGGAATTATTCAAATAATTAGTTTCCCTGCAGCCGGCTGGGGAGCTCTGGTCGAGGAGCTGCCTGTGACTCATATCTGTCCAAATTATATTCAGACATTTGGGTCATCCTTAAACTGCCATTTGCTGCTGCAGTCCGTGGTCCCCCTCCCCAGCCTAACCGAAGAGCTTCAGTCCCAACACTTCCCAGCTCATGAAAAAGCAAGCTGGTGGAGTACTCGTTCTCTTCCAGCCCTTATGCACTGGCAGCAATCAGGTAATTCATACACTGCTTTTCCACCCTATAGTGACTCTGCCATTATGAAAGTCTTTTAACGTCCAACCGGACATTTACCTTGCTGGTTTTCTACCGCGTTGGCATTTGCCGTCTTGAAGCCTGCTGTTGGTGGGGTCACGGGACGGAGTGGCACTGGCACTATGGCAGACACAGGGGGGTCGGGGGGGCGGGGGGGGGGTAAGCGGCAGCGCTACCCAGCCACTGCCAGTAGCCACTGTAGGAATACAATTATGCAGGGGCCGGAAATGGAATTCTGCGCGCTGCGCACAGGCACCTCCTCCTCCTCGCTCTGTTTGTTTAAGTTAGGTTAGGTTGCACATTGAGTACAGTGCACACATGCACCGGTCAATCAGGCTTGCTAGCGGCGCCAGTGGCGCTACTATTCGGGGGCCGGGGCAGGCAGGCCTGCATCGGAACTGTCTGTAACTAACTTGGAAGTCTGGCTGAGAGAGAGTCTTGTGGCTTCTTCTAAGTGAGTGACTGACGTGACGCTGCTGGGGGCCGATTTTCAGTCCGACCGTCACAGTCTGTGACGGGTGGACTGAAAATCGGCCCCCAGCCACAAAACGGGCCCCCCAAAATCCTAACTTCTGTGAATACCAAAAGTAGTAAGTTCATTCTGTGAATGCCAAAAGTAGTAAGTGCATTCTGTGAATACCAAAATAGTAGTAAGTTTAGGATTGAGTCTTAAGTTCATTCTGTGAATCGGGCCCAGGGTGTCGGACACACACCCTGGATGAACAAGATGAGGGGGCCCCCTTCATATATAGAAGAGTGGAGGCCCCCTCGCACTGCGGGGGCTGCGGGGTGTCTGTTACACCCCTGCTTTCTTGTCCAGGTTTTGTTGGGTAGGGGAGTACATTTTCATTGTCATCACAACTGCCATACTTAGGACCAAGGGGTAAGCCCTTTCTCATGGCTCTGTTGTGCAGTACAGCACAGGTAGCAATACTTTTTCAGCTTGTTTCTGGTGTGTAATCCATTGCTTCTGTGTGTAGCTGTATCTGTTATCTAGATGTAAAAAAAAGGCTTAGTAGAGTTATGGGACAACTTATTTTTATGATTTGTAAGGTGAAAATCTGCATAAAATTCATCAAGAAGACAACCATCACCAAATTCTCCTCTTACCAGGCGTAGCTGCCACAGGTAACAGCAGTAGTGTGCTGGGTCAGGGTGTGCTTGGGGCAGGGTATAGTGGGCAGATGACGGATAGGGAAAGTAAAATAAAATTTAAAAAACCCCACTTATCTTGCACTCGCTGCATTGCCAACTCGGTAAGTGTTTCTTAATTTATTTTTATTTTACTTTCCCCAACCCGTCGTCTATCCTCTTCTCCTAACCACCACCCGCCCCTTCCCCGCCTCACCACTATTACCAGTGCCGGCCGCACTTGCCTCTTACGTCACGTGCTGGTTCAAAAGGGTTGAATGGCAAAACTGAGTCATGTGTACTCCCTGGATAGTTTGCTACTAAGTATATTCTCATATATGAGAAATGATGGCAGTGGTTTTAGACAAAAGCCAGCACCTCTGTTAGTTTGCAATTGTACAGCGCAAAATGTCCCCTAGCATGCTCAATGTCACACACTGTGCCATCCACAGTGCCACTCAGTACATAGAGGAAACCTCCATACACATTGACCAACTATAATTTTTAACATAGCACAGCACAAAAAAGAGTCTTAGCTGACTATTCTCAGTCAGTAATGTATTTGATATCAGAGAAAAAACAATGAAAAATGTCATTGAGAATACAGTAATCTTGGTCTCAAAGGTTTTGACACGTCTCAAGAGTGTTGACACGTCTGTATGACAAGCAAACAGCTGACACGTGTTTCGTCGATAGACGACTTCCTCAAGGCTTCAAAACGTTATAGTAGATTAATCTGAGCTTTATTATATGGCTTCGATTCGTCTACTATAACGATTTTCCGGCTCACTTATCAAAAAACTGATGATTTTAATACCTTATTCTGACTAATTAATTCTATTGGAATTACCACGCTCCCATGGTTATCTTCATATTAGAGAAGAACAGGGCTGGTCTTTCGTTGACTTACAATAATCGCTAAAAGCCTTGGGGCATCATTACTGCAGAGCTACAGGACAGCTTAGGTAGGGGGGTTACTGGAGCTGAGCGGCCTTGTAAGGGATGGGACCATGAGCCTCAGGGACAGGCAGAGAGAGGAGCTACAGGACAGCTCGGGGAGGGGGTTACAGGAGCTGAGAGGCCTTGGAAGGGATGGGACTGTGAACCTCAGGCATAGAGAGAGCTCCTGGACAGCTGGACCCACAGGAAGAGGTCTCAGGTGAGAGTGTGGGAGGGGGTTACTGGAGCCGAGAGGCCTTGGAGGGGATGATTTCGCCTAGTGGGGAAGGGCTCTTTATGCGAAGGTATCAGCCCACTCGACGCAGTTGTTTTCAGTGCTCCGAATTGTATTTTAGAAATCCGAGGGGAATGAGAGCCACGGCACGCAGCGTGATGTGGGGGCCAGTGTGGTAAGAGCATGGACGCGCGCCATACCATTGTTCTTTGTTTTCATCCTTTTCCAAAGGTCTCAGATACCGACCACTAGAAGCAGTAGATTTATGGATGTAAACCTGGACATATTATTATTATTGGAATACTTATATAGCGCACAGCTACCTGCAACGGAAGTGTCCCGGTGCATTTTCCGGCAAGACAGTAAGCTACAGAAGGCATAAAGAGACATAGCTGACAGAACAGTAACTTAGGTCGAAACAGACAGGTTTTTAACGCTTTCCTAAAGAGAGATTCCTTTTCCATCCCTCTGAGTTCCACTGGCATAGAGTTCCACATTGCTTGAGCCCGTACCGAGAAAGCCCGGCCGCCCGTACGGCTTTTAGAAAATCTAGGAATTTTCAGAAGGTTTTATTTATTTATTATATTGTAACGCGCAACAGGTACCCGCAGTGGGTTTCCCGGCGCTAGGGATAGACTCAAGAAGAAAGAAGTATCAGGTAATATCAAGCAGACCAGGACAACGGGCAGATCACTCAAAAAGCAAGGTCTTAAGTCCCTTCCGGAACCGCAGCAAGTTATTCTCCAATTTTAGAGCAACTGGTAAAGCGTTCCAGAGCTTGGGACCTAGATGAGCGAAAGACCGCCCACCCATTCTGGCAAGTTTAAATCTTGGGATAATAAAGTCTCCATTCCCAGAAGATCTAAGGGTTCGGTGAGTCCTGTATGGTTGAACTAAGTTCTGTAGGTATTTAGGGGCTGTGCCCTGCCTAATCTTGAACAGATAACATAAGGCTTTAAATTTAACCCGGCTTGAGATTGTAAGCCAGTGTAAGTCACGCAGAGCAGAAGATGCTGAAGTTCTCCTAGGAACCTTCCGAAGCAGGCGGGCAGCCGCATTGTGGACTACCTGAAGAATCTTAATGGATGCAGCATCAGCTCCCAAATAGAGAACATTACCGTAGTCCAGGCGGGAAACAACCAACGCCTGGACAACAGTTCTCTGAGTGGATAGGGGCAGCATCCATAGAATTTTCTGGAGCCATCTTAGGTGGAAAAGCAGATCGCAGCAACCTTTGTAGCCTGCTGCCTCATAGATAGCTTGTCGTCAACAAGGAAACCAAGGTTGCGAACCACTGTGGCTGGTTGTGGAAGTGGTCCCTTATCACTAGGCCAATGTTGGGGGCCCCATAGATTTTTATTCTTGCCCAATATCACCACCTCTGTCTTCTCCCCGTTTAATTTTAGACAGTTCTTCTGCATCCACTCAGCCACGCGTACCAGGCCGAGCTTTAGAGCAGAGGGGCTGTTCTCATCTCTGCCTGACAGAGAGAAGACAATTTGGGTGTCATCGGCGTAGGAGAATAGCGTCAGCCCCGCTTCCTCCACAATGGTGGCCAGGGGTCTTACGTAGATATTAAACAATAAGGGGCTGAGTATAGACCCCTGGGGAACACCATAAGCCAATGAGCAGATTGTAGATGTAGCTTTGGCCGAGAAAACCTGGAAGGTACGCCCACTAAGAAAGGAGGCAATCCAGGCTAAAGCCGGGCCTGCCACTCCCAGGGAGCGGAGAGATCTCAAAAGGATGGAATGGAACACGGTATCGAACGCGGCACTCAGATCCAGCAGGATGAGTGCCGATGTTTCACCTTGATCGATACCGTGTCGTAGACTCTCCGTAACTCCGAGTAGTGCTGTCTCTGTGGAGTAGTGAGCTCGGAAGCCGGACTGGTATGAGTGTAGAAAACCAGAACTCTCCACTAGATGGTTCAGTTGAGTGTTGACGTGCCTTTCCAGGATTTTCGAAAAGATGGGCAACAGGGATATGGGCCTGAAGTTAGAAGGATTGGAAACATCTGCACCAGCCTTTTTTAGAAGGGGCACCACCATTGCATGTTTCCATGCCTGGGGTACATGAGATTCCTTTAAAGAGGCATTTAACAGTTTTGTAAATACCTGATATAAATTAGGATCTAACGTCTTCAGGATTTTGGCAGGAAAAGGATCGTGGGGAGACCCTGATTTCACACTATTCAAGCATGAAAGGAAGGAGGCATCATCAAATAGTTGCCATTCCGTGAGCTTCACTGAGGTGACGGGAATTTCAGGCAACAACGAAAATCCAGTCTGGGATTTCTCTGCCGAAGGAGTAGAACTCGGTGAATCATAGATGCGCTCAACCTTTGAAATAAAAAACTCCGCCAGCAACTGACATTGAGCCTCATCCAAGGAAGGGGGAATTGGAGTAGTATCAGCTCCTGTTAATTTCCTGATAACGGAAAACAGAACTCGAGGACAATTTTGCGCTTGCGTTACTGTATTCGTAGTATAGGCAGCTCTCGCACTTTTGCACTGCTTATGGTAACCTCTAAGGGCTTCCTTATAGGCCACTTTCCGCGAGACGGAGTAATTACGCCTCCATCTCCTTTCAAGTGCCTTGCAGTTGGCCCGAAGAAGCTTCAACTCCTCTGAGAACCAAGCTACAGGCTGACGATGTGACATGGAACACTTAGATGTCAAAGGGAGCATGGTGTCCACTGCATTGCTCAACCATTTAGATACCACCTCATTTAGCTCTGATATGGGCAGATCAGCATCTGGAAGAGACCCTAAGAGATGCCGATTAAACTTAGTGGCATCAAGTCTACCCCAGCGACGTATCTGCTCGTCTTTGCCCTTACTGCTCCTGACCTTGATCTTGTTAGGTGGCAAAGAAAAAAAGACGGCATAATGATCAGACCATTCCAAAGGGCGAGCTTCCTGTGAGCAATCATATTGAAGATTTGAAAGAATTGGATCCAACAGATGACCCGCGGAGTGAGTAGGTCCGGAATTACATAGTAAAAGATCAAAGACTTCAAGGTCAGATAGAAGGTGTTGACTTATAGTGCAGGACGAGTCTTCAAGATGAAGGTTCAAATCTCCAAGAATAGTGAAATTAGCCACCCTCAGCATCAGAGGGGCTAGTACTTCCACCAGGGAAGACACCCAAAGATTAGCATTGCCAGGAGGGCGATGTATCAAGATGCCCGACAAGGTAAATTGAGCATTGATCGTAAGCTTAAAAAGGGCGGCTTCACATCCACGGAGAGGGAAAGCTTCAAGTTGGCAAGTGTACATTGATTTAAAAATTATAGCTCTACCCCCCCCTTTACCAGTGTCTCTGTCCTTTCTCATTATTACGTAGTCATTCGGGATAGCAGCTGCAATATCTGGCCCAGAGCTGTCATGGAGCCAGGTCTCAGTTAAAAAGACAGCATCCGGATTCTCGTCGACAAGGAAGTCATGGATATTAAACTTATGCTTAGGGAGGGACCTGCATTTGATGTTCCAAAACTTCAATGGGGGGCGAGCCATTGCAATTTTATTTTTCCTCAGCCTACCGCGTGCTTGAGTACGAGACATTCCTTTGCACCTTAACATTTTCCCCATCATTTTGACTATTCGATCTCAAGGTTCTAGTCTGAAGGTATCGCTGGATCCTGACTCTGAGATACTTTGGGCCCGTGTCATGAAGGGCTCTGTGTACCAATACCATAGATTTAAACAACACTCTTTTCTTCACCGGCAACCAGTGAAGACTCACCAAATGGTGGGCTATACTGTGTCTTTCAGGAATGTTTCTGATAACTCTGGCTGCCGCATTCTGGATAAGCTGGAGTCTAGCGATCAGGTACTCAGGGGCACCAACCAAGAGACTATTTGTATAGTCCAGACGCGAAGTAATGGTGGCATGTACCACCGCTTGACGGCAGTCCATAGGAAGATAGTATAGAAACCTACGTAACGTTTTAAGTTTCCAAAAACAGCTTGACGACAGTTGCGCAACATGGTCTTTTCCTGACATTTCTGTGTCCATTTTGAAGCATAGATTACGCACTGATTTAACAGGTATTGGTGGAGGGTTAACGGAGGTGGGCCACCACTGAGCCAAATGCAAAGGAAATTTGTTGCTAAAGAAAAGGAGCTCAGTCTTTTCGGTATTAAGCCTCAGGCAGTTGTCTGACATCCATGCCACAATGTTTAACAGACACTCTTTGAAGCAACTCAAGTCCCCACCGTCTATTTCCTTAAAAGAAAAAAGCAGTTGGGTGTCGTCAGCATAGTTGACCACTCTCATCCCGCAACTTTCAATTATTGAGGCTCGTGGAGTGAGATAAACATTGAAAAGAGTCGGGCTCAAAGCAGAGCCCTGCGGGACTCCACATGATAGCCCCTTCGTTGTTGAGGTAAAAGGGTGGAGAGTCACTTGCTGAGAACGCCCCTCGAGAAAGATCCGAAACCAGGAGAAGACCGAACCAGAGGCACCTAGACTTTGTAACCTGTGCAGTAGGATCTTATGGGACACTGTGTCAAATGCTGCGGAAAGGTCTAACAACACAAGCATTGCACAGTGTCCCTGATCCACATATTCCTGCAGTGTCTCTGTAACTTCCAGCAGTGCCGTTTCAGTGCTGAAACCCTTTCTGAAGCCAGACTGCGAGTCATGCAACAGATTGTTCAATTCTAGAAAGTCAGAGAGCTGCTGCTGCACTTCTTTCTCCAAGATTTTTGCAGGGGCCGAGAGAAGCGAGATGGGTTGGTAATTTTTCAAGACCAAAGGGTCTGCATTTTCTTTTTTTAATATGGGTCTCACAAGGTCCTATTTTCAATCGGGGCCAGCTTATCCAAGATAGCCACTATAGATGTTTCAAATTTATTAACTGCCAGTAAGTGGTCTCCGGTCGGCACAAAAGGGGATTTTTCTCACTCTCTACCGAAGTTGGCAAAGGTGATATTTCTCCAATTCCTGGTCTCTTTAGTGGAGGGTAGCCCTTCCTTTATCTTAGGGCCCCTACCGATACTAAAAGCAATCAAGAAATGGTCGGACCAAGTTACCTGCTGATTAGAGTCAATGGTTAAGGTCTGATCGTTAGAAAAAACAAGATCTAGCATATGGCCACCTATGTGCATGGCTGCTAGAACCTTCTGATGGAGATTGAGGCCCTTAAGCGTGTCAGTGAGTTTTATGACCAACGGGTCATCTAATACATCGGCATGCAAATTAAAATCCCCCAGGACAGTAAACGAGGAATATCTAGGCACCAAACTGCCAATATATTCATATATCTCCGTTAAATGTCTAATCGGGAAAGAAGGGGGTTTATAAATAAGAATGCCTGACATTATGGGGAAATGGGTACATTTTAAACACATTTGATCTCTGCCATCAGCTTTTGTGATTACACGCTGTAAGACCCACCCAGTCTTACTATCCTTGGGCTCTCCTGCGGATCTTGAAGCGAGCATTGCATCCTCTATCGGGTTTTAGGACGGGAAGTGACAGGGGCGATAAATGCACTGGGCCAGATTCACAGAACTAACTTAAGACAAAATCCTAAACTTACTACCATTTTCGTATTCACAGAAAGCACTTACTCTTTTTGGTATTCACAGAAGACACTTACTCATTTCGGTATTCACAGAAGTTAAGACTCCTAACTTTAGGACTCCTAAATGCATTCTGTGAATACCGAAAGTCTTAAAATTAGGATTTTTCTCAATTTAGTAGTAGTAAAGTTAGGACTCCAAACTTTAGGACTCCTAAATGCCTTCTGTGAATACCGAAAGTCTTGAAATTAGGATTTTTCTCAGTTTAGTAGTAGTAAAGTTAGGACTCCTGATATTCAGACGGAATGGCACCTTACATCAGATGCTATCCCTCAAAGACACTTGTGCCTTGTTGAACATTGACCTGCCGGACGACACATCGTCCTCGAGGCCTTCCCAGAGCCAATCCAGAGGAGGCTGGCAGACGGCGGGCCGTAGACGCTATCCTAACCTGCGCTTCAAACCCGTAGCTCACATCATTTCACAAGAAAAAGCTACTGCCATTTTGGAGGTGGCCAAGGACACTTCGTCCTCTGATTGATTCCTCATGCCAGGGGGGACTGTCTTAGCATGTTCTTCAGCGGGGTGGGGGGGGTCGGGGGGCCATGCAGGTCATTACTGGACTTCACCCTACTAGATACTTTTCACCACAGCCCTGTGTTGGACTGACTGGACTGGGACTTTGTCTTCACACAGTTTGGGGGTTGAGGCTGGGAGGGGGGTTGGAATTGGGGTTTCGGGGAGGGAGGCGGGAGGAGGGGACGGTCAGTTGGGCCGAAGTTGTCTTGGGTGTTGGGGCTTCAGGGGGGAGGGTGGGAGGTGGGGAGGGACAGTGGGGGTGTTGTTGGGGCGGGGATTGGGAGTGGGGTTGCGGGAGGAACCCAGTGTGCCAGGGGGTTCTGTGGGACTGGGATGCTCATTGCATCTTCATCGGATCCGACAAGGGGATCACACTTACATAGCGCACAGATCACCTGACCTCCCATGATAGACTCCAGTTTGAAGATATTAACCCTTAATGTGAAGGGCTTGAATAACCCTATTAAACGGAGGGCTGTGATCTCACCTGGAGAACTCTGGGGCCGACATCTGTTTATTGCAGGAAACCCATTTCCTACCTAAAGACTGGCACAGGATGCGCTCACGAGCCTTTCCCCAGCAGTTCTTTTCATCTCTCCCAGCGAAAAGGCAGGGGTGGCTATTTTGGTGTCCGCGCGCTTCCAGGGTAGCGTGGGAGACAAGATGGGTGAGATCAAGGGCAGACTGTTAGCGTACACCTTTTTAGTAGGGGGCCAGAGCTTTACGATCGTCTCCCTTTATGCCCCAAATTCGGGACAGGAAGCCTTTTTAAAGGGCGCCATTTCCGAATCACTTCAATCCCCTTCCTCCCTCTTGCTTATCGGGGGGGACCTCAACCTAGTGATGGACACAAATATGGACAGGTCGGGACACCGCTATGGGGACACCAGCGCCATTATGACCGCCGGTAAGGACTGGCTACATGAGAGAAATCTAATAGATCTATGGAGGGCTACACATCCCAACACGCTACACTTCACATTTTACTCCCACGTACATTGCACATACGCCAGGTTAGATCACTACTTGGGTTCCTCTGAACTACTCGCCACACTCAGAGACGTAAGCATTGTATCGGCAGCATTGTCTGATCACGACGCGGTTGAGTTGACGCTCCGGGTCCCAAGATCCACCCGTCCCCCCTGGCCATCAATGATACCCCCGAGATATCGGTGTCGGCCCTCTGGGGGGCTTTAAAGGCGGTGGCCCGCGGCGAACTTATTGCGATGGCAGCGGCCGAGGCCAAAGTCCGCAAAGCAAAACGGGGCAAACTCACTGCTCCGGTCAGCCGCACCGGTGCTCCATGGGTCTGGAGACAATTGAAGGCCGCCAGAGCCCAGTTAGCCAGCCTCGATACAGACAGGGCGGAATTCGCCGCTCTTCGCCTCCGCCATACCTATTACGTGGGGGGGAACAAAACTGGCCGCTTACTTGCTAGCGCCCTGAGGGCGAAAACCCAACGCTCCAAAATCTCTAGTCTCACGGACGACTCTGGTTTGGATATCACTGGAGAGACCCAGGTTGCGGAAGCGTTCCGGACCTTCTACGCCACTTTATATAATGCCAACTCTGTATCGCCGGAGGATGTCGACGCCTACTTGGAATCGGCGAAGATCACGGAGCTATCTCAAGCTAACGTGGATGCCCTAGATGCCCCTATCCGCCTGGATGAGGTACTCGCTGCTATCTCTCGCCTTCGTCCTCTCAAATCTACGGGGCCCGACGGCTTCTCGGCCGGGTTCTATAAAACCTTCACCCAACTTCTGGCTCCTATCCTCACCCGGCTCTACAACTCCTTCGAGGGCCCGAGTTCCATCCCCCCAGATATGCTTGCAGCCGAGATAGTAGTGCTGCCTAAACCAGGTAAGAAACCCACACATTGCTCCGCGTTCCGGCCTATCTCTTTACTTAATCTCGACCTAAAACTCTTTACAGGGGTCCTCGCAGCGCGTCTTGGTCCATGTCTGCCCGGAATCCTGGAGCCCGACCAATCGGGCTTCGTGCCGAATCGCCAATGCAGCGATAACACTAAGAGGATCCTCCATTTGATTGACAAGGCCCACTTCCAAAACTCGGATTCTGCGCTGCTGGCTGTCGATGCTGAGAAGGCGTTCAACTGAGTCGACTGGACCTACCTTCAACGGGTGCTGAGGAGCTTTCGGTTAGGGGACCGCTTTCAGGCATAGATCGCAAGCTGCTACCACCGTCCTCAGGCTCGGGTCCGCCTAGGCGGCCTACGTTCGAGCCCTTTTGAGATCCAGCGCGGCACGAGACAGGGGTGCCCTCTCTCGCCTCTCCTGTTCGCCCTGTATGTAGAGCCCCTTGCGCAAAAGATTCACGACAACCCTGCTATTCATGGCATTACCTTTGGCCGGGAACCTCATGTGATCAGCCTTTACGCGGATGATATCATAGCTGCTCTGGATCGCCCGGACCGCTCTGTTCCCGCCTTCCTGGCAGAGTTAGAATCTTTTGGAGCTGTCTCTGGCTTCAAAATCAACAGGGGGAAATCCCTCCTAATGCGTCTGGGCAAAAATGCCAAACCGCGGGCAAATATACCTGCTTATGGGGGAGGATTATCGTCGACCGCGCAACTCCCATATTTAGGTGTCACTCTCACCTCGTCTACGGAGTCGACGGTAGCTCTCAACTATGCAGCCCTCACCTCCCACATTCGAACCGATCTAGCGCGATGGTCCAAGCAACCCCTCTCTCTGCTAGGACGGGTAGCGGCGGTGAAAATGTCGGCCCTGCCCAAAATTCTGTAAATTTTCCAGACCCTCCCGGTGTTCCCTCTGGCTGGCACCATTGCGTGCCTACAAGCCGCCCTCCACCATTTTATCTGGGAAGGTAAGCGTGCATGCTTACATAAACAACTAGCATACAGAAGTGCGGATGAAGGGGGTCTTGGGATCCCCAATCTGTTGCAGTACTTCCAGGCCTCACAACTCCGATATCTGGTGGAGTGGTTCAGACCAGAATCCGAGAAGCGTTGGTTATTCCAGGACAGGGAGATGGCCCAGACGTCCCTCTGGAAAATTCAATTTCTTCCCCGGCAACATCGGCCATGCTATCTCTTGCGATCCCCCATCACTCGCACCGTCATGCAAGTCTGGACCGCGGTCGCTGTTAAGAAAGAGTTGACTACCTTCCTCTCCCCAATTACCCCTATCTTGGATAACCCCGAGTTTCCACCAGGCACTGCTCCTCATGCATTTCCGCAATGGCGCGATACTAGCTGCCTCTTCGCCGGTCACCTTTTCGACCTACGGGGCTTTCTCCCCCTCGCAGACATAATTTAGGGTTACGACGTGGTCTCCCCCCACTTATTTCAATACTTCCAACTCCGACACTGGCTCACGCACCCAGACATCGCCCCCTTAGTTGGTAGACCTATGACAGATTTTGAGAAGTGGCTGGTGACGAAGGACTCGGATAGACATCTTATCCCAGACCTCTACAAAATGCTCTCACCCCCGCCACTTCGGGCAAGTCAGCAGGCCAGAAACGTTGGGAGGCAGAACTGGGGAGGGCCCTGTCACCCAAGGAATGGAGTTATGTATATTATAGAGCCTCCCATACCACTCGCAACACCGCAGGTAGGGAAGCAGCGACGAAGTTGGCCATGTACTGGCATCTCACTCCGGTCTGGCTCAACAAGGGCAACTCGACACGTAGCGCGCTGTGCTGGAGGGGCTGCGGGGAAAGGGGCACCATGACCCACCTCCTCTGGGAGTGCTGTGAAATCCATGACTATTGGAAGGCGGTCCTGGATGACATTGATTCTGCCTTTGATATTGAAATCCCTAGATTCCCAGCTTACACCATTTTAGGCCTACCTAATGCACTCACCTTTCCCCTAAAGTCCCCCAGAGGTCGCCAAATGGGGATTGCAATGCAAGCTGCAACACAACACGTTCTGTCTCTTTGGGGCTCGACCACCAGGCCCACTCACACGGGATGGCTACATAAAATCTGGTTCACCTTGGGGATGGAACGTATCCACGCCATGCTCACACACTCCACGACTGCTTATCGGAAGGTCTGGCTCCCGCTACTTTCCCTCCTGTCCAAAGAATTTAACGAGATCACCTGCCCCAGGTATCTTCGCTTACTGCGACTCACGGAGACCACACATGATCCTCTGTGATCCCATGGATAACTGCGATACTTACACCATGAATGCATCCATGATTGTTCCACGAGTCCGGCACACTGGGTGGGGTGGGAGGGTTGGGGGGAGGCGGAGATCGGGGAGGGAGTTCTGGTTTTTATTCCTACAATTTTGTTATCTCACTACACTTGCCATTTGCAGCCTTGGCACTACACCTCTGTTATGTCAACTAAACCTAACCTGCTATTTGATCTGTAGAGAAGACATACTTATCTGTATCAACTGTATTCTATGCCTGATGCATTTCTTTCATACTGTAGTGTCCACTGTTGCTCTTATACTCAATAAAACAAATTTGAAATTAAAAATGGTAGTACGTTTAGGATTTTGTCTTAAGTTAGTTCTGTGAATCGGGCCCACTGACTCCTCGGCATGTGAGTGTTAGCTGAGGCTGTACTGGCGGCTTCTTCTTCTGTACGCTCGCCCCTGTCAACGCGGCTCTTGGAAATCTAAACACACTAATCTCTGCCACTGAAACGTGTAAACATTTTAACGAAACTGGAGGCATATTACCAACAAATAGCGATATTTATCGCTTTCTAGGCTTAGCGGCTATTTTTTTATCACAGCGCATTACTGGAATTTATCGCTGAGATAACGTGCTATTAGCAACGTTTATCTCAAAAGCGATAAAATTCCAGGCGATAGCGGCGAAATGCTCTTAGCCATGTTATCCACCTCCCATTGGATAACATGGCTAAGAACTGGTCTGGGCAATTGTTAGTATTTGGAGATATTCGCGCTTAACGCGAATATTTCCATCACTACGCCTGTGTTGGTAATAGGCGATAGCGATGTTAGCGACTGCTTTCAGTCGCTAACATGTTGGGTACGCCCACTTTGCATGTCATTAGCGATAAATATCGCTGACATGCAAAGCAGGCCCCAAACCGCTTGCTATCGCCCAATAGCTGTCGCTAACTGCTCTTAGCGACAGCTTGCTAATAGAGCAATAGAATTATCGCCGCTTAGCGGCCGAACGGCCGCTAAAGCGGCGATAATTGCCTATCGCCACCCTTGGTAATATGCCTCCAAGTCTTTATAAAAGGAAGCACCGATGCCCACTACCGGCTGAGGCGGCCACGGAGGGGGGAGGCATCTGCTGAGCGAGGCATAGCTGCAGCGACTTGTGATAAGGTGTCGAAGGGTCTTCATTTCAGTGCATCATTCACAAGAGTGAAAGCCAAATTGGTTACACTCTTAGCAGGTGAAGAAAAAATGCAGTGATACCTGAAATTCACTGGTAGAGAAACCCCCATAACATAGACAAGCAGAGACAGAGAACGCACTGGACTGCAAGAGAGGGGCTATGGGGAGAAGGCAGACGGAGGAAGAAAATAGTTATGTGCAATACTCAAGCAAAGAGGCCCATAGCTGTGAAAGGATACAAATGACACCATGCTCGTCATGAGATAATGGGCGTTGATCCCACCCTGACACTGTACCCCTGAATATACTGTAAAGTCAGATCTTAGCATAGGCAAAGACCTTACAAAAACCGAAGTGCGGCTAAGCTTAAGGAATGAAGAAATGTATTGTTATAATCATTTTGGTCATGAATAAACGATTAACAAACGTGATAAAACAATGACGAAATCTAAGAATATTAGAGCGGCGAACTGTCCGGTGTTGACATTGAAAGTTGGAGGAGAAAGCACGTATATATTGTGCATTAAACCACTAGAATAAACTCTAGTTAACAAGAAATGCATTTCTTTTTGGGTTCGGGTCGGGTATATATTTGCATTGCATTGTGGGTTGCCGGAAGTTCCTTCAGATTCTTTCATCCTGATTGCTGGTAAACCCTGTCTGAAGAGCGTCGCTTAAGACAAAACAGTAAATAAAACAGGCAGGCCCATTTTACTCATCTTTATCTTGCTGCAGTCATACGCTGTCCACATATAGAGTGAGTCTGACTGGACCAGGACCTGTAGTAGCCTCGACCCTGCAACCCCCGCCCATGTATGTTACAGTGTGGTGCCTGGCTGATGTTAATATGGACCCCTAGTGATGGCCCACGGCACTGCACCCCTGTTGTCTATTCAAAGAGGTGCCTGGATGTTTATATTTGGGACCTCTAGTGATGACCCGTGGTACTGCAGCCTGGTATAGTGTAAGGATAATATCCAATTCTATGGCAGGACCGGAGGCTTCTGATTATGCTTTCTCATTTCTTTACTGCAAAACACAGCAGTGAATGAAAGTAAAACTACAGTATTGATAAACCACAATACCCATGAGGCTTTGAACCACGCCTCTATCATTACAGCCAATAACAGCATACATTAGCATACAAAGTAGAGAGACACTAATCTGGCCTCCTCTTTTTTTGCTGCTCTGCAGCCCAGATAAGTGCCTCTCTACTCTGTATACTTGCACTGATTGCATTTTTGTACTTGTGTGATTATAATATTCACTTACTATATTATTAATGTATTTGCATTCTTTTGCTGAGTTTAATCGTATCTTGTGGTAAATCCACTGTGCTTCGCGCGTTGTGCTTGTGCGCTTTCCCCGCGTTTATTTTCGGAGCGCGGCCCTCCTGTGGAGCCCACTCCGTGTCTCCGCGTTTAGATTGCTTCAGAGCGCGTGTTGCGATTTAGGGCTCCGTGTCTACGACCGCGTCGAGCAGCTCTGCCTGCCTGCTTGCGGTCCGCGAGCCGGAGTGATTTGGCCCCCACCTCTGGGAGAGAGCACACGCCGGGGCCTTCACAGGCTTCCAGCGTGCGTCTCCCGGGCTCGGACGCTAGTCTACGCGCGTGCAGCCCGTTTTCCAGTGCCTTCTTACGACGCTCTGCCCCGGGCTGAATAGGGGACACCTCGCAGCAGGCCAGGAGCCAAATTGGGGCCTTGTGAATTTTTACCAGCGTTTTTTCATAGACCGATCTTCTGGCTGGGGCTGATTGTTAACCCCTGATCTTCCTAGGCTCGGCTGAACCATAATTTTTGACGCCCCTATCTGCTTGCCTGCAGAAAGGGGCTTTCTCCCTCCATTAGTCCTAGAAAGGGACTACAACCTCAGCGAGTGCATTGAAATATTGTAGTTTTGGCTCCTGCGCCAGGCACTGCTCCCACCTGACGCCCTACAGGGCTGAGAATTAAGCTTCCCTCTGGGGATTTGAGAGTTGGAGAGTTATTTTCCTTAAGAAGATGGCAGAATTTGATTGCTATCAGGAGGAGATTGCTGCGGGCGACGAACAGGTCGAGGAGTATTACGAAGAAGAGTCCATGGAGGAAATCATTAATAAAAAACTAGATGCCAAATTAGACAAAGCTTTGTCGCCAGCCCTGTTACCCTTAGCTAAGAAGTTGGAATTGCTTGTTTCTTCTGGTCCCAAGGTTCCCCCTCCTACAGGCCCAGGTCAGACCCCTGCTTCCAAGCCCCGTGAGTCCCCAGAGTCTTCCTGGCCAAATGTCCACTCCTATGCTAAGATTTATAAATCCAAAGAAGGCGCCAAGATCGCCGCCCCTTCCCTCCCACCTCCACAGTCCTCTCCTATTCCGGTGGCTGACACCACTACTGACACTGATACGGCCTCTAGTTCCTCCCATACGTCCAAACCGCGTAAGTGCGCTAAAAAGTGCAAGCATGCTTCCTCCCCGGTTACCCCTTCCCCTTTTATGTTCTATCCCTCGGACATTGTCCACCCTAGATCTTCCAACTGGGTTCCCCCTCCTGCAATTGCGGAGTACCTGCAAACTCACTTGCGCAAGGGGTTTGACAAGGAGGTCAGAGCGCGTCTCAAGTCTGAATGTCCCCGTCCTGATCTTGCCCATAAGGTGGCCCTTACCCCAGACAATGACACATCAATGACCACTTTCCTGAAGAAATAAAAAAAAGACCCTAAGAAGGGGATTGACCGCGCGCTGAGAGTGTGCCAAGATAAGGTCCTCGACCTTTCAGGTCCTTTGGCGAAAATACTTGAATTAGCTCTCCAGGCTCAGGAGACAGGTGCTGCCACCCACCCTGAAGTCCTAGCTGGTTGGGCTCAAAGAGCTATCTGCATGTTAGGGAATGCTAACTGTGCCCTTGCTGCAGAACAAAGGAAATCGGTTCTGCTCAGGATTGATCCCCAATTAGTAGAATTGGCCTCATCAGACTCAGGAACTTTGGCGGAAGGTCAACTGTTCGGAGACAAATTTGTTAAAGATATCGACAAATTTGTTAGCACGTTTGCTTCATTGGACAAATCTCAGACATCTCTAAAAAGGGTTCTGCATCAGGTCTCTCGTAGGGCCGGGCGTGGCAGAGGACGCTCGACCGGCCGCTACTCAAATACTAGTCCTCAGAGAGGATATGCCCCAAGGCGTGGCTGAGGTTCCACCCAAGAACCGGAGCAGGCGGGGTTCTACCCGTCCAGATCGCGCGGCTACAGAGGCCGCTTCAACCGGGGTGTCAACCGAGGTTACAAGAATTTCGACAATCAATCCTCTGGTAAGTCCTGTGTGTCCGACCACCCCTCTAGGGGGCAGGCTGCGACATTTTGTGACGAATTGGGCTAAACTCACCTCAGATGTTTGGGTCCTTCAGACTGTGCAGGGTTTCCAGATAGAGATGTTGGAGTGTCCCCGTCAGGTTTTTCCCCCTCATCCTCTCCTTTTTTCCCATCTAGACAGAGTTTTATAGACTCAGAGCTGAAAGAGCTGTTAGCCAAGGAGGCTATAGCGGTAGGAACCTTCATTCCAGAAGGGTTTTGCAGCAACGTCTTTTTGGTGCAGAAAAAAGGGGGCGGTCAACGCCTAGTGTTAAATTTGAGAGATTTCAATCCTTATGTAGTGTATCGCCACTTCAAGATGGAGGGTATCCACCTCTTGCGAGATCTCCTGTTGGAGAAAGACTGGATGGTCCGGCTGGACTTGAAAGATGCTTATCTTACGGTCCCTATCTGCCCCTCACATCAGAAGTTCTTGCAGTTCCAATGGAGAGGACAGTGGTACCGGTATCGCTCGCTTCCCTTTGGTATCTCCTCAGCTCCTTGGGTGTTTACCAAGCTCCTCAAACCAGTGGTTTCTCACCTTCGAGAGATGGGGGTGCGTCTTATTGTGTATTTGGACGACATGCTAATTCTGGCGCAGGATCGGAATCTCCTCCTCACTCATCTGGAGTGGACGATGTCCCTGTTACAGAATCTGGGGTTCGTCATCAATGTCAAAAAGTCAGTGATGCTTCCAGGTCAGCAGATGGAATTTCTGGGTTTCATGAAAGACTTAGTGTCTGCTCAGCTCCTTCTCCCGGCGAGAAAAATTAGGTCTATAAATAGGGAGATCAGAACCACACTGTCCAAGGAAGTGATTTCCTCACTGGTTCTATCGAGGATTGTGGCCTCCTGGCATCCTCGATCCAGGCCCTTAACATTACAGAGCCCTTCAGACCCTGGAGGTTTCTGTGCACGGGTGTCGGGGTCCGCCCCCTTTACTTTCACTGTAAAGAAGAAACAAAACTATCATTGAAATGTTAACTCTTTCTTTAATAAAAAAAAATACTCAACTGTAAGTTTACAGAACGGGGGGGCATTGCCTGCTCTTCTCACTCACGGGCACCAGCATTGTTAACAATGCAGACACCACGTGACTGACACAGAGCTTTAACCTCTCCCCTGAACAGGCCTTAAGTCTAAGTATATGCCGGGCGGACAATCTCACAGCCCTGAGGCCTTTGAGGTCATCAGCTCGGCAGATACTTGGCAACAAGACCCAGTCTCCACCCCCTGATGCCGTGGAGGTAAAATTCGCCCCGGGCGTTTTTAATATAAGCCCTGTAGGGCTTACCATCCATGTCAATCAGGAAGTGGAGAGCATTTTGACCCCACCCTTTCCTAAGTTGTCACAGGGTGTGGGTGGGACCGCACCCTATGACGAGTTAGGAAATGGAGTGGCAGGCGGGAAGGCAAGAATTCCATTCTGCGTAGACTCGATTTCAGTCATGGTGTCTGAGAATGGCATATTAGGCCCAGCGCTCTCACACGTGAGAGCTAGACGTCATTTTAGCAACACTGCATGGGTCTGGTAAGTACATGGGTGTTTGGCTGTTTTTGATCGAAGGCCGAGATCACCTACATGTGTCGAGAGAGAGCGAACATACAGTCTTGTGTGAGATTGTTGTCGGTTGATCCTTTCCTTCCCACGCATCTTTCATTCATTGTAGTAAGAAAAGTTATTATTTTTCCATGGTGCTTACAGAGGTGGGGTGAAGGGCTGCAGTCAGTACAAGCCGTCAGGGCTGCTATCACGGAGACCGGTAATGAACTGAGTAATGTTCATCTGGACGCAGAAGAAACAAAAGTGGAGGTCGCAGGGGCTCACAGAAGGCAGCAGGGAAGGGAGGCGTCCAAGAACAAAAAAAACCACACTTGAGCCAAAGCTGCTTTTAATTAAACATTTTTTACCTGGCTCGGTATGTTTTGACGTTTGTTGGTTATAAATTCTTTGCCGCAATAATGGGGGAGGATGAGAGATATGTATACTGGCAAGTTCTTAAAAACAGAAGAAAGAGAGGCTTATTTCGGATAATCTCACAGGGAAACCAGGACGGGTTCCCCAGCGGTCTACAGCGCCAGGACACTCGGGTAGAGTAACAGTGCGCTTTACAAGAATCCCAGACACACACACATAATGCTCTCAGTGCACCTAGGAATGAAAAGAGGAAGAAAGGACAGGGGGGTACATATTAGAATGGTCTTTAGCAGGCTTTGTGAACAAGTTTTGCATCAGTGGTGTCAATGGATACTGAAAAACATTTTCTCCATACTCCTAGTTCGTCAATAGTATACATTTTACAATGTCTCTGTCTGAGATGTCTCACCGGCGTGCACGGTGTCTGGTGTTGGCTGCTGATGAATCCGTTTAAAATGTGCCTTATGGTTTGGTTTTATCGGAGAGAGGTGCTTTATTTTGTTTTTAATAGCAAAGTGACTTCACCTTACTTGTTACTTTACTTGCGTTTATTTTGTTTATTCCAAAAATCTTTTTTCATTTCAGCGCTATTGCATGTAACAGGAACTTGTTGCTTAAAAGAAAAAATACATGTGTGTTCTGATCTTTGACTGTCTGAAGAACTATTTTCTCATTTCTGTGCAGCTATCATTAAATTATAGGGGGCAGGTTGGGTTTTCTGATCTCCCGTGAGCAAAGGTCAATGTGGCAACCTTTGTGACCTTACACAGTTTCATGGTTTCATCCATTTCTTAGAAATTCACATCAGCTGTCAATAGAGATTTAATTTGATTAATAAATTCAAGATATTCCACATACACGATTGTTTGAAGCTCAGGCTAACATAAATTGTCTTCGGAGATGGGCCTTTAATGTAGTATGTTTTGATCTGTGAATTGAATTCCCCACTTGACTGACAACATATTACCAGGGAGAGCTTATGGAGCTCAGTGAAGTTTTAATTCTCTAATAGGGAAATGATTGCCTGAAACTCAAAGTTCAAAGAGGCGAGATGCTGGTTAGGGAAAAGACTTTGCTGAAAAAGTACAGACTCTTTGCCACCACAAGCTGGACCGTTAGATAGACTGCAAAAGCCACATTCCCAGTGCCAGGGTAATTCACCCGGTAACTCTGCGCCCTACTTTCAGTTTAGAGATACTAAGGTGCTGCTTACTCTGGAAATTCACAAAGAGTACAAGTGGAGTTCTACAGACAAATGAGGAATTACCGTGGGAATCAGGAATACCTAGGTTGAGTCCACTGGTAATTTCTCATACGCCCAATTTGTTTCACCGAAAGATTTCAGCTGCTGTTAGGAGTGTGAGTCACTGGGTGAAACTTAATAAAGTGGAATTCCGGTGGTGCAGGTCTCTTCAATTAATTAGTTAATTGATGGTACCTATGAACAAAATACATGGATATAGTGGCGTGCATACGCATACAGGAAACATATACAGTGACATTTACTACTCAGAACCATGTTGTCTAGCACACTTGAATGAAGACAATTTAGGGTGTGTGTACTTGTTGCATCGCCATTTTACTGTTGAGCATACTATAAAATTGCAACACACCATGTGTGAGTGGCTCTACTGTGGCATTGTAAACTCTGAAGATTTTGTTTGCCTGAGCCGTCAGCTATAGTCCAATCGATCCACCATACATCTGCGCCAATTCTGTGTGGCAGGACATTCTGTGGATTGGATATTGCATTCTGATGTTTTTTGGGGGGAACTTAATAATTTACCGTTCCTTCACAGCTTTTATGCATTATGTGTTGGGGTTCATCTTTAGAGGTGCCACTCATTGTACACTTCGATATTTGTCGATGAAATTCAAAGTCAGGCAAAACGTAACACCACCTCCTTGGGTTGATCACAAGCAGCTGTGCTTATTTGATTGTCATAGAGCTGATGGACAGCATGTTTTGACCACCTTCCTGTGACCATTTGAGAGGCTGTTGCAAGGGTTTGAGACAAACTGTAGCAGCCTGTCATTGCTTTATTAACCTTTCTGCTTCCTCAAATTTGCTTGTAAATGTACCATTTATCCACTCTTTTTTCAAAATTTTCTTGTGGGGAACTCCCCCAACCCCCCCCGAACCCTCCGTTGGTTGTTCAGGCTCACTCGCTACACTCGCTCGCCGTAGTGCAGTATGGCCCAAAAAAAACGCCTCACCACTTTCAAATGTCACCAGCCGCCACTGCCTTCAGAGACACTGGGCCCGATTCACAGAATGAACTTAAGACTCAATTCTAAACTTACTACTATTTTGGTATTCACAGAATGCACTTACTACTTTTGGTATTCACAGAATGAACTTACTACTTTTGGTATTCACAGAAGTTAGGATTTTGTCTTAAGTCTGTCTTAAGTCTGTCTTAAGTTTGTCTTAAGTCTGTCTTAAGTCTGTCTTAAGTTTGTCTTAAGACAAACTTAAGACAAAATCCTAACTTCTGTGAATACCAAAAGTAGTAAGTTCATTCTGTGAATGCCAAAAGTAGTGAGTTCATTCTGTGAATACCAAAATAGTAGTAAATTTAGGATTGAGTCTTAAGTTCATTCTGTGAATCGGGCCCTAAGGGCCCAATTCACAGAACTAACTTAAGACAAAATCCTAAACTTACTACTTTTGGTATTCACAGAGGTTAGGATTTTGTCTTAAGTTTGTCTTAAGACAGACTTAAGACAGACTTAAGACAAAATCCTAACTTAAGTCTGTCTTAAGTCTGTATTAACTTCTGTGAATACCAAAAGTAGTAAGTTTAGGATTTTGTCTTAAGTTAGTTCTGTGAATCGGCCCCTAAAAATCTTTTCCATTCAAAGGAAATTCCATTACGATCTTCTCATTCCCCTATCTCCGGAAGCTCGAGAGGAGCTTCAGTGGTGGCTGGAACATATGACAGCCTGGAATGGGCGAGCAATTTTCGGCACCGCCCCGGATGTGGTCGTCGAGGCGGACGCCAGCCAATGGGGTTGGGGCGCTCGTTATGGGGAATTTATCACAGGAGGACGATGGTGAGCAGAATTGCACATAAACTGTCTAGAGTTGTTGGCAGGGTCCTTTGCCATCACATCTATCTAACCCCTGAAAAGCAATTGTTGCATCCTGCTTCGAATGGACAATGTTTCAGCGGTGAGATACATCAATCTCTTAGGGGGGACGAAGTCCCGCATGCTAGTCCACATAGTGAAGGAGTTTTGGCATTTTTGCCTGGAACTCAAGATTTCTGTAGTGGCAGAGTATCTCCCGGGAAAATTCAACCAGATTGCGGATTGGAATTCCCGGTTCCTTCCGGATTTCAGCAACTGGAGGCTTCATCCCTCCTTGTTTGCTCAGATCATGACTATGCGAGGCCCATGCCAGATAGATCTGTTTGCATCTCGACTCAATGCCAATCTTCCCCGTTCTTCAGTTGGAGGCCGGATCCAGTGCGATGGGGACGGATGCATTCCTACAACATTGGGGGCAACAGAGGAATTATGCTTTTCCTCCGTTTGCCCTGATTCCGAGGGTGGCGGCTTTTATCCGCCGTCAGAGGGCTTCCCTAGTGTTGGTGACTCCGTTTTGGTCGACTCAGTCATGGTTTCACACACTGTTGAAGCTATCTGTGGACCTTCCTTTCAGGCTTCCAATTTTCCCGACTCTTCTCCAGGACCCAGTGGGGGCGTGCCACCCGTTAGTCTTGCAGAACTAGTTGACACTGATGGTGTGGACGCTCTCAGGAGACATGAGAGCATGGCAGGCCTTTCACAGGTGGCTGCCAGCTTAATGCAACAAGCGTGGGCTCCTTCCACCCGGAAACGATATTCTGCTTCACGGAAGAGATGGGTGGGTTGGTGCCTTCCAAGACAAGTGGATCTCGTGGGATCAAAATAACTGAAGTCTTGAATTTCTTGTCTGAATGTGCTGAATCGGGCCTGGCGTACAGGTCAGTCAATATCTTCCGGTCTGCAATTTCAGCTGCACATGGCCAGGTTGATGGGAAACCCGTGGGGATGCATCCCCTGGTTTGTAAGTTACTTAAGGGTGTCCGAGTGGCTAACCCTCCTTGTCCCAGATATTCCACTTTATGGGATGTTACTAAAGTTCTCTCTCTTTTGGAATCCTGGCCCGATAATGGTGATCTGTCTTTGAAACAGCTTTCTGCTAAGCTTACAATGTTGCTGTGCCTCATTTCATGTCGTAGAGTATCGGATGTTAGAGCCTTAGATTTGGCTGGTAGGATGTTTCCCCCTCAGGGTGTTTCTTTTGTTATCACAAGACGGACTAAGACCATGTCTCGTTCAGTGGAGTACCCTGCTTTTCCACATAATAGCAAATTATGCGTATTACAGTGTTTGAAATGTTATGAAGAACGACCTATTGCACACAGAGCTGATCCTTTGGGTCAATTGCTTATTTCTGTTCAGAAACCTTTTAAACCAGTCGCTGCTGCTACCTTAGCCAGGTGGGTTCGTTGGGTGATGTCAGAGGCTGGCATTGACATTTCTGTTTATGATGCTCATTCTGCTAGGGGAGCCATGGCCTCTAAAGCATATTTGTTAGGATCTTGCTTGGAAGACATCCTCAAGGCTGCTGATTGGTCTTCTGATTCAATGTTTAAAGTCTTTTATTATAAACCCATTCCTCATGTTTCTGATGCTGTGATTGATGAGCTTTAAACCAGCATAATCAGAAGCCTCCGGTCCTGCCATAGAATACAAATTTTTCTAGCTATCGCGACAAGAATTTTAGATTCTATTAAGGACACAGAGGCGAGGATTATCCCACCTGTTGGGACAGTTATGCAACTGTAAAGGTGTTTTGATGTTATGTTGTTTAACAACTTTATGCCCACCCAATGAGAAATGAAGTTGTGGGCTCCCTTTCTCAAACTTGTTTTTCTGTTTTAGGAAATTTATTCTAACAAGAGTTGAATGTCTACTCCGGACGGAGCTACTGGACCTTCTTGTCAGAAGAGGATTCCTTTGTTGGTTATGGATTATTCTCCGTCGAGAATTCCTACAGGAACTGTTGATCTCTCTGTTGGGAGTATAAGACTTTAGTTGTTCTTATTGGACTGATTCACGCAAAGAAAGAGGAGGCCAGATTAGTCTCTTTCTACTTTGTATGCTAATGTATGCTGTGATTGGCTGTAATGATAGAGGCATGGTTCAAAGCCTCATGGGTATTGTGGTTTTTCAATACTGTAGTTTTACTTTCATTGGCTGCTGTGTTTTGCAGTAAAGAAATGAGAAAGCATAATCCTCGCCTCTGTGTCCTTAATAGAATCTAAAATTCTTGTCGCGATAGCTAGAAAATTTTGTATCCTACTTTCGCTGGACCTGTACTCATGCACTAAGGGACTGCACCGGAAGTATCACGAGATCTGCCCGGTCTGTACTTTCTTCCTGAATGAATGGCGTTTCTGAAGTGTAGCAGTGAGTGTTGAGTTCAAAATTTGCGAACATTCGTGACAAGAATTTACAATTCTATTAAGGACACGGAGGCGAGGATTCTGCTTCTCATTTTTTTCCTTAAAATTCTCAGCAGCCAAACAGAAAGTAAAAACAAATGAACATACTACAATACCCATAAACCCTAGTGGGTATCACATGACAACCATAGAGTAGATTCCTATATAAGGAGCATACGAGAATAGTGCATCCTCTTTCTTTGTGCGAAAAACAGTTAATTCCAAACAAAATCAACAAACACAGTCTGAAGTTCGAAAGCACAGGAAGAATAATCTATTCTTCATAAGGTAATCCACCGGTCAACGTGTAGCAACGAAAAACTTGAAGGCAACTTCAGCAAAACCTGATCTTGCAGGAGACGGGAAGGCACTCCGTAATAAAAGTGAACATCATCAAACCTTACTTGAGATCCAAACCTGAAATCAGAAGACAAAGCCGTAATATCGCACTCACAAAAGGAGACATAGTAAAAGGGAAGGTTAAAAAACAGCAGAAGTTTACATTGTTGTATATCATCAAAGCAAAACAGACATCATAGTATTGAAATATGGGTGGGATAATCCTCGCCTCCGTGTCCTTAATAGAATTGAAAAATGTTGTCACGAATGTTCGCAAATTTTTAATTCTATGTCAGGACTGGGGGCTCCGATTATGCTTGTTTAAAGCTGTGCCACCACAACAGATGCAACATTCACAATAGGTTTATAATAGAAAGTCTTAGACGTAGATTCAGAGGACCAATCAGCTGTACTCATAATGTCAAATAAACTGACCCCCACAGAAAAAGCCTTAGAGGCCATAGCACCACGTGAGCACCAAATCTGGAAACATCAATACCAGCTTCGCCCATGAGTCAACGCACCCATCTTGCCAGAGTAGCAGGGTTCACTGGGCAAAAAGGTTTCTGCAGTGCAATTAACAATTGACCAGCCATGTCTTGATGAAAACCTGCCGTACTCACCACGTAATCCCGGATACATTGTACCACGTACAATTTAGGATTGTCAGGGAATGAGGGATAAGTGACAGAAGTGGTGTTACACTTAGTGCGTCTGGAGACCAAAAAAGTAACACCCTCCGGAGAAAATCTGCAACACGCTAGATCCAAAGCGCGAATGCCAGACACACGTTTACAGGATACCAGACAAAGCAACATAGCGAGTTTGGCAGAAAGCTGTTTACGAGATAGATATTGATTTGCAGGCCAGGAGTCTAAGAAACGCAAGACAATGGAGACATCCCAAAGCTCTGAGGGCCTCATTTATGAGGTTTTGCCGTACGGAAGCGCAGCAGGCCTTCCTGCTGCGCTTCTCTACGGCAAAAGAAAAAGGCAGGAATGCGCCGTATCTATAAGATGCAGCACATTCCTGTCCTTTTCCCCTGCGCCGGCGCACAATGGGCTGCTGTGCGCCAATGAAGGCACCTTTGCACAATGGTGCAAGGTTGCCTGTGTTGCGGGATGATTATTTCTGTACAGGAAGGGAAACCTTTCTGTACAAAAATATTCACAAGAGGCTTTTCCTCTTTCTACGTGTTCTGCAGAATGCAGCACACATAGAAAAAAGAAAAAAACGGAGAAATAAAACTATTTCTCCCCGTTGCGCCTTCCTTACGCCTCCCCTGGGGAGGCGTAAGCTTTTGGCACTGCCTCAGATTTACGATTTCTCGTTAATCTGGGGCAGGGTCAAAAGGCCATGGATGTTGCTGGGAACGCCCCCAGCAACACCCATTGCACGCCCCTTTAACGCAGAACAATGTGTTAAAGGGGCTGATATTTATCAGGCAGCAGTACTCCAAAAAAAGTGACTTAGTGCTGCCTGATAAATATCACGCAGGCAGCTGCGCCACAGAACGTCACAAAAAGTGATATTCTGATGGTGCAAGGGGCCTCATAAATGAGGCCCTGAGTATTTAGCACGAGGGGGATTTGCCAACCGGATACCCCTGAGTAATTTACCTAATAATGGATGTTCACCAAACGGTTTACCGTTAATGGGTGTGTGATCCGCCGAGATGGATGTATGACGTTACAACGCATACTTTTACAACGCCTACCTTTACAACGCGGTTTTTACATCGCATACCATTACAACGCATAGTGCTTTTAGGCGCTGGATAGTGATTTATTTAATTTACTATTCCAACTCCAGTCCCCGTGGATAGTAGGGAAGGTGTTGGATAGTATATTAAAAACATTCCCTATCCTAGAGCGCCCCCCAGCGCTATGCGTTGTAATGGTTTGCGTTGTAAAAGTTGCGTCGTAATGGTAGTGCGTTGTAAAAGTTTCGTTGTAAAGGATGTTTCCCCGCCGAGATGGCTGAGCGGACGTTATTGACAGTGTGATAAGCAAGCCCAGAAGCGGCCAAATATGCAAGGAAATTCACTAACAAAGAGACATCTGCTGTAGAGGGATCCACTTCCCATTGAGAGCACCAATGACACCATTGTTTCAATGCTGTAGCATAACGTTTGTGTGTGTTGGGCGACCAAGCCTCGCTGATAAATCTGAAAGCTTCTCGTGAAAGGCCTGGGACTTGCCAACGATCCCCGAAATTCGCCAGGCTACCAGTATGAGTTGACCTGATGTCAACAATGGATGCAGAGATTTGAGAGAGTCTAACAACAGATTCCATCTCTGGGGAAGAAGGACTGGAATCGTACACAACATTTCCTGAAGGACCGGGAACCACGCTTGAGCCCTCCAAAGACGAGTGATCATGATAAAGTCTGATTGATAACACTTGGCTTGCTCCAGGACTCTCGGAATCATCACAAAAGGAGGGAAGGCATAACAAAGCACTGGAGGCCACGTCTGTAGAAAAGCATCCATGGCGAGAGCTTCCGGATCCGGACGCCAGCTGAAGAACATCGGAATCTGTTTGTTGAGTCTGGAGGCAAACAGATCTATCTGACAAGGCTCCCACATCGTGGTCAACACACGGAACACTCAAGGGTGAAGCCTCCAATCGCTGAAGTCCTGGAGATGTCGGGAATTCCAATCGCTACTACAAACAGTTTGTTCTGCAGGCAAAAATGCCAAAAGTCTTTGGCAATTCCCGCCAGGAGTCGGGACCGGGTCCTGCCCAACTTGTTCACATAGCGAACCGCCGGCACGTTGTCCATGCGGAGAAGAATGCAACAATTCGTCTGACGGGGTGACAGGAAACGAATTGCAAAGCAGCCCGCTAGAAGCTCCAGGCAGTTGATGTGGAGATCCAATTGCTCCAGAGATCAACGACCACCTGTGGACAGTTGACCGCACCGGGCTCCCCAGCCCCACCGACTGGCATCGGACTCGATCACCGCCTCTGGGGTGTTGCCGGATAGGGCTCAACCATTCCACGACTCCATATGTACCAGTCACCACAACATCTCCCACCTCGCCTCCTCCGAAAGAGGAATCTGGTCGGAATACTTGAGGCCTTTCTGGAGATGCCGTATTTTGAGCCGTTGGAGTTCCCGATAATGAAGGGGACCCGGGAAGATCGCTTGGATAGATGAAGCTAACAATCCGACGACCCGGGCTACAGGCCTCAAGGACACAGTCTGCTTGTTCAAAATCAACCTCAACTCTCTCTTGATCGATCTGATCTTCTGAGGTGGCAAGAGGAGTTGACAAGTGATGGAGTCGATTAGGAAACCCAGGAACTCGATAGACTGAGAGGGAATCAACATTGATTTCTGGGGACTGATCAAGAAACCTAGAGTCTGCAACAGATCTACAGTCCATGAAATGTGGCGCATTAGAAGACGAGGATACTGACCCATGATAAGGATGTTGTCCAGATAAATTATGAGGTGAACGCCTCGGGCGCGCAGAAGTTCGACTACAGGCCTCAGAAGCTTCGTGAAGGACCAAGGTGCTGACGAGAGGCCAAAAGGGAGGACTCTCTACTAGTACCATATCCCCAGCCATTGGAATTAAAGAAAACGCTGATGTGGTCTGTAAATGGGCACTGACAGATAGGCATCTTGCAGATCTATGTGGATCATCCAGTCCCCTTCTTGAAGAAGATCGAGAAGAAGATGGATCCCCTCCATCTTGAAATGATGATATACAACCCATCCATTGAACTCCCTGAGATTTAAAACACGCCTGGATCCACCTCCCTTCTTCTGCACTAGAAAGACATTGCTGACAAAGCCCTGAGGGTGACGAGCTGTCTGCACTATGGCCCCTTTCTGAAGCAGAGACTCGTTCTCGCTGGAAATGAACAGTTGATCTTGAAGGGAAAAAAGCATGGGACGAGGAGGGCGAGTCTGAGAGGGGGAATGGAGGAACTCTATCCTGTAACCCTGCACTGTATCCAGGATCCATGCATCTTGCGAGATCCCTTGCCAAATGTGGAGAAAAAACTGGATGCGACCCCTCAATTGAACTTCTGAAAAGGGAATCAGGCTCACCTGAAGCTGCGGCATCACGCTGTCCTCCTTGGTTACCTCTATAATGACCGTTTTTGTTGTTGTTTCTAGATCCACGCGTGGGGTAGAAGGAGGCGTTGGATTCTTGGTATCTCCCACGCTGGGAATTATAGCCTCTTTGGGTGCCTTGTTGGTAACCTCGGCCGAACGACCGCCCCTATGTCGTCCTGCCCTTCCAAAAACCGAATGAAACGCCCGTTTCAAGAAGCCCTGTGCCTTGTCAAGGCCACTGAATGTAGCAACAAACTTGGTCAACTCCTTCAGGAAAGGTTGACCGGAAAGGAGGCCCTGAGCCAAGGGACCAGACTCAGAGGATGACAATTCAGCCAACTTGGGATCGAGTTTCAAAAGGATAGAGCGGCGCCGCTCACAGGACATAGCACAATTGGCATTGCCCAAAAGACAGACGGCACGTTGAGCCCATCCAATCAGATCATTCGGATTGATGATATGACCAGTGGATTTAGCCTTGAATCCTAAATCCCAAATTTTGGGCAAAGGATCGGTACAGTCTAGAAGCCGATCCTGACAGGATCGCCATGCACGATCGATTCGTTTTTTCGGATCTTTTGTGTACTTTTTAAGGTACGTCAACATCGATGGATTCACTTCAGGCGTGTCCGCCACCTTGTATGCAAGATCCGGACGTGGATATTCCGAGCACAAACGTGCCCTGACATCTTTATCAAATGCTTGCCGCAGTCTGGATTGAACATATTTAGCCACCTCTGTAGAGGGAAGCCAGGAGGAGGAGTTAGGGCGGACAATTTTCGGCGGGGTCAAAATTTAGCAAATTTGGATGAAATGGGACATCTACGAAGCGCTCTTTGCGGAGCTTCTTTGCAGGGGGAGGGGAAAACTCCGGCTCAGACACAGAATCAGAGGAAGAAGAGGTGTCGTCCCCTAGAGGCGAACCAGAAGGAGCGGCCTTGGAGGAAGACCCATACGAGTGCTCAGAAGACAATGTCTTAGCTAGCTTGGCGAAATCCGAAGAATGTGGGTTGGTTGAACCCTTGCTGCCAGAAGCAGACTTGGACTTAGAGCTGTGAAGCCATCCCTGCTGAAGGGCATAATTGCACAAATGTCTCTTTATTGGTTCAATGGCCCTCCCCATGGCCTTATTAACAGAGTGCTGCACTCCAACATCTAGAGCTTCAACAAGCTCATGCTCCAATGATCCCGAAGGGTCCTCATCATAACAGGCTTCCTCATAATAATATTCCGACAGGATAACACTTAGGAATGTCAGACAAACCCACACAGGAAGATGGAGCCAAAAAGCACTATCAACCCAAAGCAACCGAAACACTAGCAGTAATGACAGTGTAAATAAGGGGGAGTGGCAACCCCAGGCAAGCCAAAACACACAATATTCACTCACCCCCAACTCTCCCCCTCCACTAATTGAAACGCAGGCACAGCGCGCCTATGTTATGGAGGCGGAAAGCGCTCCAAAGAAGAAAGAAACCAAAAACAAAGCAGTGGAAGCAAATCGGAAGAACCGGACACGAGACCGGTATGTGCCGCAGCGCGATACGCGCATTGAATGAAAAGCGCAAACAATGACAAGCACGCTAGCAGCGTTTTAAATCACAGCGCAAGAGCGTATAACAGAGGCAGGACAGCTACAGGAGAGCGAAACGCGCACAACAATAGAAAGCAACTCTATAGCATTAAACAGTCAAATCACGACAATAAGCAATAAATACAGCATACATTAACAGCCATGAAAGGAAAAGTAATGCACTTAACTGGCTGCGGAGCAGCAAAGAAAGAGGATGTACTATTCTCTTATGCTCCTTATATAGGGGTCTACTCTATGGTTGTCATGTGATACCCACTAGGGTTTATGGGTATTGTAGTATGTTCATTTGTTTTTACTTTCTGATTGGCTGCTGAGAATTTTCAGTAAAGAAAATGAGAAGCATAATCGGAGCCTCCGATCCTGACATAGAATTATTTGTGCTGGGCTGCTACCGGTCAGAATTCATCCTGTATTTTGATTTACCGGTCGGTACAAAAATAGGCAAAATCACTTAAGGGGCCTAGGGGCACATTCACAAGACCTTAACACCGCCGTAGCGTTAATTTTTTAACGTTACAGCTGTTTTTTTTATCGCCTTATTTACAAAGCGCCGTTAATTGCAGTTAGCGGGCACTGTTCCAGCGTAAACGTTAATTTTCAAGATCGTCACTTTTGTTAGTGGGACTTAACAAAAATGAGATGCGAGGTAGGTGTTCTCGTGCAAAAACTGCAGCTAAACCCACTTCACAATATTTACAATGAAATTTCCGTCCGGCGGTAACCCTTCAAAACTGCATCTAAGTCCAGTTAGAGGCAGTTTTTTAAGTCCAGAAAATAACTGGTCTTAAAATTGGTGAAAACACTTGGGGCCTCATTTCAGAGGTTTTGGTGCTGGATAGCGCTGCAAGGAATGTTGCTGTGCAGAGCTGCAACAAAACAAAAGGGCAGGAATGTGCACTATCAATAAGATAGGATGCATTCCTGGGCCTCATTCATGAAAAGCGTTGCATCGCTGCGACAAAACAGCATTGCAACACTTTTCACTGTGCTCATCTTGCGACACCATGGATGCGCCGTGCAGTGAATCCATTTGCAATTAATTACATATATGTCTGGAATCCTGACGTATCTATTAGCGCTAAAGTCACGCATTGCTGCAGTTGTGTCACAAGCATGACGCAACTCCAGGAATGGATGACACCAGCCTATCCTTATGGCACTGCGTCACCCTTATGCCTGCTATTGAGCAAGGGTAAGGTTCTGACGCAGTGGCGTCCTAGAATTGTCACAGTGAAATCTGATGGATTTCATTGCGCCACTCCAACAAGGCTTTGTTGGGTGGGAATGCCCACCCTGCATACATCACACATGACGCAGGTATAATGTGGCACAGGGCTTTATACCGTCGGGGTTAAACTGTCAGAAGGGGCTCCTGCATAAGAATGAACTTAAGACTCAATCCTAAACTTACTACTATTTTGGTATTCACAGAATGAACTTACTACTTTTGGTATTCATAGAAGTTAGGATTTTGTCTTAAGTCTGTCTTAAGTCTGTCTTAAGTCTTTCTTAAAACAAACTTAAGACAAAATCCTAACTTCTGTGAATACCAAAAGTAGTAAGTTCATTCTGTGAATACCAAAATAGTAGTAAATTTAGGATTGAGTCTTAAGTTCATTCTGTGAATCGGGCCCGGTGTCTGTAAGCGTTGGCGGAGTGGTGATGCTGAGGGAACTGACGATAACTGCGACGTGGAGGGGGCAATGATGGCGGCGGTGTATGATGTGCGTGTTGAAGGCGTGATGTATACAATGATGGACGGTCCAGGAGAGTTTGGTGGTGTGGCTGTAGTTGAATGTTCCTGCTAGCAGAGAAGACAGGGTCGAGCATTTGTCTGGATATGTGGGTTGGTGCGGTGGCTATCTGCATGAGTCTGATGTTGTGAGGATCTCCAGGAGGGTGGTGGTGTTCTAGTCACTGGGGTTGTCCAAGTGGAAGTTGAGGTCTCCGAGCGGGATGTAGTCGATGGATGCGAGAGCCTGGGGTGCAATAACGTCTACAATAGCATCCGTTAATAGGGGTCATGGGTTGGTGGGCCTGTAGATGAGGGTGCCTGCTGAGGGTGGTGTTGGGCTTGGTCCGGATCTGAAAGTGGAGGTGTTCCATGGTCACCATTGGGTCATTAGAATGTATGGTCAGTCAGAGTGTAGACAATGGCAATGCCTCATCCTCCTGGGTGGTCGGGTGGTCCTTGTGGATAATGTTGTAGCCGTCGGGGATGACGATGGCGATGTCCGATCCAGAGCAGAGTTTGGTCCAGGTTTACGTGAAGAAGGCGATGTCTAAAGAGTTGAAGTTGAAGAGGTCCCAGATTTTTGTGCCATGTTTGTGGAGGGTGCAAGGTGGGCGTAGTTGGCGGAGTACCACTACACGGAATTCTGAATTCCACTTGAATTCCACTCCACAACTCCATTCCGTCTCACCGCAATTTATAAAACAGAAACCTCACAAATAACTCTAATAGTACATGCTAAAACACATATAATCATCACACAGCTGGGAGACAGGAAACGTGGAAAAGGACACTGAAGGGGACAGGGGTGGGGGGATTGCAGCATCAACGAGGGAGGGGCCAGGGGAAAAGGAACTGTATAAAAGCACATGAAAAACAAAGCCAAACAAAGAAAAGAAAAAAGAAAGAAGAGGAACAAAGCCAAAGATAGAATGCAAGGGAGAAGAGCAGAAAGAGAGGCAGGAACAGCAGAATAGAGGGACAGGAGGGAAGTCAAGCAGCAGAGCAGTGACGCTCCACCACTGGACCAACATTAATGAGGCACAGTGAGAAGCATGCGGGGGAAGGAGGGCCTCGAACACCTGACCTCTGGGTCAGAGGATCCAGCAGCAACAGATAGCAGATGGGGACAGCAGCAGCAGCTACCAGACGGTGCTGCGCTGTGGGAAGAGTAAGTCCACTAAGGGATAGTCCACAATATACCCAAAGCTAACTACCATGGGGCGCTGAAAGGCAGCACCACCTGATTACCTCTTTCGATCGAATAGTGGCAATCAGATTCCATGTTCCCCAATTCCCTAGCAAGACACGGTGGATCAAGCTGCATACCCAAGGGTCTGGGCCCAAACCGGCCCCTGTGACAATGGCACCCGCTGCCAACAATGTCCGATCTCAGCAACTTGAGCCAGTTAGTAGAGTCCCCACCAGTCTTATGTGGTGTCCTCAACAATGCGTGTCCTTCGCAGCACAGAGATTGCTCAGGACACAGTGTGCACCACCCACAGGTGCTAGGCCTGTGCTCGACATGACCCCCGGGCCTCCTCCGCTCCCTATCTCACCTTCTCTTCACCTGGATATTGACACCAGGGCTCAATCTACCACATTCTCTCTGAATCTGTGACTCAGCCAGCAGGAGCCTCAGCCAGGTGGAATTTCTCAAGCTTGGGTACAGCGGTTGCAGCCAAGTCTGCTGGGGAACCTCCCAATGCAGATGCTGTAACAGGGCATCCTTAGGCATGAAGTTGCAGCACTCCCCCACAAAAATCTGCCAGAACTCAGGGGCGTCACCCTCCACGGCGTCCGGGCAGCAGCACATCCTCCAACCTGTGGTGCAGAGAGGAACGGCCCACCATTGGCAATCTCCTGCATGTACTCCAGTGTAGTGGTGGCATGTGTTATGCAAAGCAGACCTTCCTACATCAGTGCGCAGGAGCACCTCTACCGATCACAGCTCCAAGTGGCGCCAGCCGGTCTTCTCACACAGGTCAGCAAAGTGTCTCCATGCGACATGCCAGATTTCACCACCAGGTAAAGGCAATATCCCATGCTTCAATTTCCGGCCCAAAGACTTGGTACCGACACGGCCCACCTCCACCATCAGGCCGCAGCAACTCCACAGCACCTCCCCCTCCAACTCCGGGTCTCAGACGCTGGCCCAGCGAGGGCTAAGGGCCCCGGGGACTGTCCATGCTTCAAGGCTTCGGCTGCCATTTAGTCAGTTGCAAGGGAGCGCAATGAAAAGTGATGCATTGTCCATGATTTTTCATTTCCTCTTCCCCTGGGACTCTGGCTGGTCATTTAGGCTGTTGGTGGGGTGGGGGGGAGGGTTGGGGCGGTTGCTTACTTGTACTGAACTTGGCCCTTGCTGCTCCATTCTGCTTTCCAATATTTTTAATTTCTTTTTATTAATGGTGGTGGACTTATAGGCTATTTTTGCTTCTGGAAGCAGAAAAGTGACGTTGGGCTGACTAACGTGAGTTTTTTTGTCTCTAATTGGCCTTTTGTCACTTTACTCTCACTAGTGGCAACATTTTAAACGCCTTGACACTAGTGTTAGTGGCAGTTTTCACCACGGCTAGCGGATTCTATCGCCATGTAGCGACGTATTGGAAATACTCTTGTACCAAGGCAATAGTTTTCAGCGATACGCGGCAGTAAGAATATTGCCGCTAATACTAGTTAGCGGCAGCTCTTGTAAATATACCCCATATTTACAATAAAAGGCAAAGCGTTGTGTTAAGCCAAGAAGGCTAATGACACGCTTTGCCAACATAGGGTGGCACCATATTTACAAGAATATGGTGTCCCTTCGTTACCCCGTGCACTGCTGATAAATTAAAGCTGCCTAGCACCAACGCTGGCACCCTTGCACCATAGTTCAAGGGTGCCTGTGTTAAGGGAAAGATTGTTAATGTGCCAACCTTCCTGCACATAAAAAATCTTTAAATGCCCTTTTGTAAGTTTTTATGTGTGCTGCTTAATGCAGCACACATTGAAGTTGCAAAACAGCATTTTTTAACAAGCATTTGCAATGCAATAGGTCTCGCATTAGGAAAGTTTGAGGTATTGGTATTGCAAATGCCAAACTTTTTATTTATGTGTTGGTATTGAAAGTAGGGAAATTACTAGCTTTGTCATTTACAATGCCAATATTTTTAACTTTTGCAAATGTGACACCTATAGCATTCTAATGCAATATGTGTTGTATTTACATGACTTTGAAGTATTAATATTACAAATAACAATGGCTTTTATTTGTTTTAATAATTAATACTTAAATAAAAGTTATTGTAATGTATAATGGCAATAGCTTAAAGTTTTGTAAATAACTAATGGGAAGCTTATGTTCAGTGTATTTTACTGTGATGAAAATCCAAGAACAGAAGTGAAATATTAACATTATTTTGTAACATTTCTAATAAAGCTTAAATCATTGAGATGTTGTAGTTGTAGGGTGGAGTTGTAGGGTGGAGTTTGAGTATTGTGAGGGTGAGGGTGTGAGGGTGAGGGTGAGTGAGGGCGTGTAAGGATGAGGGTGTGACGGTGTGTGGGGATGTGTGGGTGAGGGTGTGTGAGGGTGACTGAGGGTGAGGGTGTGAGGGTGATTGAGGGTGTGAGTGTTGTGAGAGGGGTAAGGGTGTGAGGGTGATTGAGGGTGTGTGAGGATGTGGGTGTGAGGGTGTGATGGTGAGTGATGGTGTGTGAGGGTGAGGGGGTGAGGTGTGAGGGTGAGTGAGGATGTAAGGGTGTGTGAGGATGATAGGGTAGGTGAGGGGGTGTGAGGGTGTGAGGGTGAGAGGGTGAGAGGGTGTGATGGCGTGTGATGGTGTGTGATGGTGTGTGATGGTAAGTGATGGTAAGTGAGGGTGTGTGAGGGTAAGTGAGGGTGAGGGGTGTGAGGGTAAGGGGGTGTGAGGGGGTGTGAGGGTGAGGGGAAGAGGGGGTGAGGGGGTGTGAGGGTGAGGGGGTGTGAGGGTGAGGGGGTGTGAGGGTGAGAGGGTGTGTGAGGGTGAGGGTGTATGTGAGGGTGAGAGGGTGAGTGAGGGTGAGAGAGTGAGTGAGGGTGTGTGAGGTTGAGGGGGTGTGAGGTTGAGGGGGTGTGAGGGTGTGTGAGAGTGGGATGTGTGAGGGTGAGTGAGGGTGTGTGGGTGAGTGAGGGTGTTTGAGGGTGGGTGAGGGTTGTGCACAGAGGAGACGAGTAGGGTGAAAAACGGAGCCATTGCTGGGACTTTTCTGGTAAAATACTTGATGAGAACCCAGGCCAGTATAATGCTGTCTTCTGCGTGCAAGTCTGGGAAGTCATTGTGTATTCGGCAGTGGTGCAAGTACGGTGAAAAATGGAGCAATTGCTGGGACTTTTCTGCTCGTAACTAAAAAAAAAAAACAAGGCACAAAAAAAAGACGCCGGAAATGCGGGTGACTTGGAATACAACAGACAGCTGCCGCAATATTTCAAATACAAACATTTGGATTTGCTCATTGTCCCATCCAGCCTGGAGGTTGTAATCATCGTCAGACCGGGCGGAGTTAGCTTCAGCCTTTTAAAAGCTTTGGCACATACTTGTGTTATTAGGACGTAAGCCAACGAGTTCTGGTGGAATTTCCTGACGGAATTTAATTCCACCCAACACCCCCACTACTTTTTTTGCAAAGTGAGACAGAAAAGCTTTTAAATTACACTGCCGTGGGTCAGCCCTTCAGGATATTATTGTTCTGATTAAGCACTTCCTGTTATGAGCAGCGCGCAAGCTGAGAGTGGCAGGCCTTAGGGCCTCCAGTACGTGGGCCTTTTTGTCAAAAGTATAGTTTACTGAAGCTGCAAGCTGTCCCCGACCCTTTCAACATAGGTTGGCAGACAAGCTTCCATCGAGGCGGGATGTTCCACTTTAACGCAGCCGGAGAGGAGCCTCAGCTACTTGATAGGCGTGTGCTAAATTGCCAAGTTTAATACAATTAGCATATTGGCTCTTTCTAAATCCCGTGCCTAAATGTACCGTTATCAGAAAGCAGTATTTCATGTACTCATTATTCAACTTTGTTAATTGAGTTAAGCAAATGCTGCTTTTCTCATTAGAATATGATTTTATGTTTCGTGGTGTTATGACTTACATATATACCTTGCCTCTACATTTTATCTTCTGGTGTTTTCATTCATAATAGCTTGCGCCATGGTAAATTTCATGCATAACTTGCTTTAGTTAGTGAATTATTTTGTGAAGAAAGTTTATTATAACTTCAAAATGAGGTGCAAACTTCTGTAACTTTTGTCTAAACTTCGCAAAGTTTGGCTGGAAAAATGTGCCACTTACGAAGTCTTTCAACCCGTCAATCAACCAGGGGGCTTTTAAAGCGCGCTATGCACCCGCTCGGGAGGGGAGGGGGAGAGAGAGGAAGGGGGCGCAGCAGCTCCAGTTAGCCGAAAAGCCAGGTTGGGGAATTAATGGTGTTTTCTTGTACCGTACTATTGTGTATATAAAAACTTAGCAATGGGTAAACATGAAGAGACAAAAAAAAGCAAATATTGGCTATTGCGCATAGGAAAACTGCAAAAGATAAGCTTGCCGAAAAATGTTCTGCATACATTTTCAAGATTGGCTGTATTCGATTAGAGTGAAAATGATCTCGCGTTTGGCGAAAAGGCACTTTGCAAAGCGGAATAAAAAATACATTGGCAAATTCAAAGGTAAAGGCCGAAATGTTAGCAAAGGGCAAAACAAATTCACAAAACATTGATGGTGAAAAATAAAAGATTCTCAAACACCTAATTTTAAACAAGTTGTGAATGAAAGAAGGGACAGAGAGGAGGAAATGTGGGAGGGAACACGGCCTGGGGGAAGCTGGCTGGGGAGGGGGAGGAGAAATGCAAGTAAGGCTGTGTGCGGGGAGAGAGAGGGGAGGTGCTGGAGCAGGGGAACAGATGGCCGTGAAAGTTTGTGGCCCAAAAGCGCATGCCTGTGGCCACGTGAACTCAAAGAAAACCGCACGAAAAAACCCTTGGTTTCACAAGTATTTTGAGCACTTGAATTCTCGCTCCGCTCAATGCGCATGCGCATTGATAGGTCGCGAGACCTAAAAATGATTGTTTATGTGCAGGATGGGGAACCGTCCTGCACATAAAAAAATCATAGGCAATTTGCTTTTTCCATGTGAAAAACGAGGCGAACTAAAGCATTTCTTATCAGTCCGCATTTTTAAGACCAGGTTTTTTCTGATTTTAATTTTGGCGCTGCCTCCTATTTATGTTGTTTTTGTAAATAGGGGGCATCATCAAAATCAATGGGTTTTGCGGTGGAACGCCCAACAAAGCACCCATTGCCCGCCCCTTTCACGCTAACTTTAGCATGAAAGGTGGCATTATTTATAGGCAGCATTAAGCCATGTTAAGAGGCATATTATTTACAAGAACTTAACACCACCGTAGAGTAAATTTTTTGACATTACGGCAGCTTTTTTTTATTGCCTTTGTTATGTATGTATGCCACTTATCGCTATGTTTGTTTGCTTCTTTTTACATTTGCTCTTTGCTCTCGTGCTTTGTCTCGCTCTCCTCCTCGCTCCAAGTCTGCTCCCATGTCTTGGTGTTCTAGATTGTGGGACAGTTGGAGAGCTGAGGGGAGAGAGTGGAGGCGTTTATCTGCTGCGCGATGTATCCTGAATAAACCTACATTCACTACCAAATTCTGTGTGATCCATCATTACAATTTGGCGACTTGTGACCTGAAGAACCTACGCGACTGAACTTCGTCTTATTTGGATCTGTTCTGAAACGTTTCTCTTCAAAATGAGCGTCATCTACTGCCTTTTCAACTGATTTTACACGTTTGCTGTGGATTTGTGGATTTCATACAGGTCGTATACACCTGTTAACTTTAATTTAATTACTTTGTTTATATACTCTCTCCGCTGTGGTTTGTTTAAAGTGAACAAACTGTCACTCTTTAGCGCGAGCACCTTACCTCGGCTTAAAGAGTTTTCAGCACAGCAGAATTCGCCTCGATCATTCTGCATTCCTGGAAGACCTGACGTGCGCACTCCGTTCTTTGAGCACATTACGTGCGAGGTCACGTACTTTAACCCCTGCGTGCCGCCATCTTTGATGTGTATTTCTTTACACTTCAGTGACACGCACACCTGGTTACCATTAAGCCTGTGATTTTTACGCGCATTTGAAGTCACGATTCATTTGGAACGCGCGCGTTTTCACCTTATTGGTACATTATTTATATTTTAAAGGAAGCAGATGTTTGAAAGATTTTACTTGAAGTTCTCTCCACATAATTAATTCTGAAGTATACACCAGTTAACTGAATTTGGTGCACGGTGATGTGCACACCTCTAATTGAATTTCGTGCACGGTGATGTGCACACCTTTAATTGAATTTTATGCACGGTGATGTGCACACCTTTAATTGAATTTTGTTCATGTGCACACCTTCAATTGAATTTTGTTCACCGTGATGTGCACACCTATTATCGCATTTTATTCATGGTGATGTGCATATTTTAATTTCTACATTCTTTACAACACCTTCGTTTTTTTTTTACATTTGATTTGATTTTTTTTTCTCTTCCAACATGACAAGTCAGAATTATTCCATCCAACCTCCTCAAGCGTTTTGGCCTGCTGGATCTGAACCATGTATGAAATGGTCAGAATGGAAAGCTTACTTCCTTAATTTTATCGACACTATTGATGAAGAAGGAAAAATGACACCTGATAGGAAAAAGAAGCTTCTATTACATTCCTTGGGTCCTGGTGGGCTTAAAGCCTATGAAGGGATGACAAAAGCGTTGGGTGGTGGTGATGTAAATGTTTTTGATGCCATTGTAAATGATTTTGATACTTATTTTGCACCTAAAGTGTGCATTGGTATTGTCAGATTTCGGGTTTTTCAGCGTAAACAAGAAAGTAGCGAAACTGTTGACCAATATGTCTCTGCTCTAAGAAAACTTGCTGAGGATTGTAAGTTTGATCATTTGGTAGATCAATTTATTAGAGATCAAGTTGTGATGCACAATAAGGATCCTGCTGTTCAAGATAGACTGTGGATTAATGGTGATGCTGAACTTAAAGATGTTCTTAGTATTGTTAGGAAGGCTGAAATGTCAAGCCGCAGTGCTAAGTTACTTAAACAAGATTCTGCCATCGCAGAAACCTCTGCTGAGATTGTTAATAAGATTAAAACTAAAGCATCTGGTTTTAAATCTTCTGCTCCTGTTAGACATAAAGTGGAGTCATATAAAAAAAAGGAGTTTGACCGTAATCCTACCTTCAGATGTTTTAGGTGTGATAGTCCTTCTCACTTAGCCTCAACCAAATTTTGCCCTGCTTTAAAGCAACGTTGCTCTAATTGTGGTATTGTTGGCCATTTCACCAGAGCATGCAAAAGGAAAGGGGGTGGTAAGAAAGTAAAATGTTTAGAGGAACCTGATTGTGAATCCAGTGATGGTGATGAAGGTATCAAGAAACTTACCATTAAGGATTCCTGTGATGAGTCTGTTCACCATTTCATTTGGAACATAAATGACTATGACAGTAAATCGTGTAAAAAAACCTTTGTGTTCCATGGATATAGGTGGTGTCTCCATTCAAATGTATGCAGACTCTGGTTCCCCTTACACAATTATCGATGAAGCTACTTGGAAATCCCTTTTTGTTAGTAGATTAGGTAACAAACTTTTTGTTTCAGACATCCAACCTGAGGGGTATTCTGGGGAGAAGATTGCCATGATTGGATTCAGACCCTTAGTTTTTAAGTTTAAGAATAGAGAAACTTCCAGTAAATTGTATGTTGCTAAAAAAGGGCCAGCTGTCCTAGGTTGGAAGGACCAGGGAAAGTTAGATATAATCCTCAATCCTAATAGCCCTGAGCCTGTTATGGTTCTTAATCAAAATGATTTAATTTGTGAAGAATTGTTAAAGAAATTTCCGAAAGTCTTTAATGGTAACATCGGTAACCTTAATGATTTTGAACATAAAATTGTTCTGAAATCTAATGCTTGTCCTAAAGTGCACAAAGTGAGACACATTCCTATCCTCCTTAGGGATGATGTAGAGAAAGAATTAGATAAACTTGTTAAAGCTGACATAATTGAGCCTATAGAATCTGCTGAGTGGATTTCCCCAATTGTAGTTGCCAGACGTAGTAATGGCAAATTAAGATTATGCATTGACCTTAGGCATTTAAATAATAATATTGTGGTGGACAAATTTCCCCTTCCCAAAATTCCTGAAATGCTATCGCTTGTGGGAGGTGCTGAGTGGTTTTCGTCTATTGATTTATCTGCAGCCTACCATCAAATTTCATTAGCTGAGGAAAGCAAGCAGTTGACAGCCTTCATCACGCCTTTTGGCTGTTTTCAATATAAACGGCTTCCCTTTGGGCTAACTTCTGCAGCTGCCATCTTTCAGAGGTTAATGTACCACCTATTTGGTAAAATGAAAAATGTAAGATGTTTTCAAGACGACATCCTCGTCTTTGGTGTCGATAGGAATGAACATGAGAGAATTCTCAATGAGGTACTTTCCATTCTTGAATCCAAAGGTTTAACTGTTGAGCATTCTAAATGCAAGTTTGCCGTAAAATCCATCACGTATTTAGGGCATACTCTTTCCAAAGAAGGGATTTCTCCTAAGCGTTCCTTGATTGAAGCCATTCGTGATGCTCCAAGTCCGTCGAACAAAGAAGAAGTTCGATCCTTTTTAGGACTTGCAGAATTTTATTCAAGATTTGTTAGAAATTTTTCTTCAAAAATGTATAATATCAGACAGCTTCTTAAGAACAGAGTTAAGTTTTTCTGGAGTTCTGAATGTCAAGATGAATTTTCTTCCATTAAATCTGCAATTGTTGATGCACCTGCTCTTAAAGGATTTGATCCTGATTTAGAAAATGTTATTACGGTAGACGCTAGTAATAAGGGTTTGGGTGGCGTTTTGTCACAATTAAGATCAGACGGTAAAGAAAATATTGTGGGGTATGCTTCACGTGCTTTGTCTCCTTCGGAGGAGAAATTCTCTGTCATTGAGAAAGAAACCCTTGCCTGTACTTGGGCTTTGGATTACTTTAGATCTTTTGTCTGGGGTAGATTTTGCCTTGTGCGTACTGACCACAAACCCCTAGTTAAATTGTTAACGACGGAAGGTATTCTTAATGCTTCCGCTAGAATTGCAAGATTATCCTTGCGGTTACAAGATTATATCTATCAGGTTGTTTATGTTCCTGGGAAGAAGAATGTAATTGCAGACTTCTTGTCAAGGTTACCTTTGGAAATTTCTGAATGTGATTCTTTTGATTTGGAAGCGGAGCAGGTTGCTTTAGTACTCAATGAGGGAATATCCAATTTCACTGAAGATGAATGGTCAACTTGTTACATTATGGATGTGTCCTTACAACAATTATTACGGTTCATTAACAATGGTTGGCCTTGTAAGACAAGTATTCCTAATTCGCTTAAAGCCTTCTGGGAAGTCAGACAAGAACTTTCAGTCATCAATAATTTTATTTTTAGAGGTGATAAAGTGGTGCCTCCTAGCTCTCTAAGAGTTAAAATTGTCAACTTATGCCATGAGGAACATTGTGGTATTGTCAAAACTAAACAGAGAGTTAAACAGTGGTTTTGGTGGCCTGGTGTAGATGTTTTAATTGAAAGGGTTGTGCGGGACTGTTTAGCTTGCTGTAATTCGGATAAATCCTTGGTTACCTTAAGACCTAAGTTGGGTGAGTCTTTCATTCCAAGTAAAGCCTGGCATACTGTAGCCATAGACATCATGGGCCCTGTTGGTAATGAGAAGAAGTATGTAATTGCACTCATTGATCTTTTCTCGAGGTGGCCAATTATCAAGGTTGTTGGGAAAATTACTTCAAGTGAAGTATTAAAATTTCTGGATAGAGCTTTTGTCGAAGAAGGATTGCCTGTTCAGGTTATTTCAGATAATGGGGTTCAGTTCATGTCCAACCTAATTCAACAGTATTTTAAGAGAGTTGGTATCAAGCATAGGACCACTTCTCTCTATAATCCTTCTGGTAATGGCATGATTGAAAGATTCAATAGAGTGCTAAAGAATTCCATTCAGATGGCTTTGCAAAGTCAGTGTGATTGGGAAAGTAATATATTTAAAACCTTGTGGACATACAGAACCACTCCTCACGATTCTTTGGGGGTTTCTCCTTTTGATGTTATGAGGGGTCGGGGTGCAAGAACCAAGTGTAATCCTGAGTGGCTTTTAAAAGCTGCTTCTAGAACTATTCCTACAGATGTTGTGAGGTCCAGGATGGTGGATAAGTGCAAAAAGTCCCATGAGAAGTACAATTTGAAACATAATACTAAATTTGTCTCCGTCAGTGTTGGTTCATGGGTCAGAGTTAAAAAACCTTGGAAGGTTTGTAAGGGTGAGAGTCAATTCTTTAAACCCTTAAAAGTTATCAAGGTACTCAAAAACGCTGTAAAATTATCCGATGGTAAAGTTTGGAATATGAAAAGAGTAGCAATTTTTCATCCTTCTTCCAAGTGGTCTGAGAAATCGGTGCCTTTGGGGGCTACTCACTCTCGCTCTTTTGATCCTTTTTCTGAGTGGGATGTTCCTTGTTCTTCGAATGTCAATTATGATGCTGTTGTCGAGAATAATGATGCTATTTTACCTCCTGTGGACACTGCTGATACTGTTTTACCTTCTGATGACATTGAAGATTTGCGGATTAGTTCTGAACAGAATGATGTTGTTGGTAATCAGAAGTGTTTGGATAAACGAGTTTGTTATAAACCTAAATGGATGTCAGATTATATTTGTTAATGACCTTCTTAATGTTTTTTTTACCTCTTGTTTTCTCGTTTTTTTTTGTTCTATAAGGGGGAAGATGTGTTATGTATGTATGCCACTTATCGCTATGTTTGTTTGCTTCTTTTTACATTTGCTCTTTGCTCTCGTGCTTTGTCTCGCTCTCCTCCTCGCTCCAAGTCTGCTCCCATGTCTTGGTGTTCTAGATTGTGGGACAGTTGGAGAGCTGAGGGGAGAGAGTGGAGGCGTTTATCTGCTGCGCGATGTATCCTGAATAAACCTACATTCACTACCAAATTCTGTGTGATCCATCATTACAGCCTTATTTACAAGTTGCCGCTAATTGCAGTTAGCAGAACTTTTCCAGCGTAAACGTGAATTTTCAAGATCGCCACTTCTGTTAGCAGGATATAATAAAAATGGGATGAAAGGTAGGCATTCCTGTGAAAAAACTGCTGCTAAACACACTTCGCGACATTTACACGGAAATTCCAGTACCTCTACAACCACCAAAACTGCTGCTAACTCAAATTAGAGGCAGTTTTTTAAGATCAGAAAATAGCTGGTCTTAAAATTGGTGCAAACACTTGGGCACCCATATAAGATGTCTTGGGGCTGGACAGCACTGCAACGAATAATGCTATGCTGCCCTACGCCAAACCAAAAGGTCAGGGTTGCGCCCTATCTATAAGATAGGGCGCATTTCTGTGCCCCATTCATGAAATGTGTTGCATCACCACAATAAATCAGCTATTGGACACTTTTCACTGTGCCCTCCTTACGACACCATGGCTGCGCCATATTTGCTGTACGGCACTCCATGTCACAATCAATGACATACTCCTGGAATCCTGACGTACTGATCAGCGCTAAAGTCACGCATTGCTGCAGTTGTGTTGCACGCATTTCACAACACCAGCAATGAACTGGGCCTGCTTATCTCTATGGCCCTTACGGCAGGAGTACGTTTTTGACACAGTGGCGTCCTAGAATTGTCACAGTGAAATCTGATAGATTTCACTGCGCCACTCCTACGAGGCTATGTTGTTTGGGAAGGAACACCCTGCATACATCATACCTGACGCAGGTATAATGTGGCACAGGGCTTTACAAGGTCACGAATAGCCCTAGATGCGCCACTTCGTAAAACGACGCAACATGGAGCAAAATTCACACCGCAAGTATGTAAAGAAAATGACGTACCAGCAGTGTTGAGCTGTCGAAAGGGGCTCATGAATAAGCCCCCCTGTATTTTTCCCCTATGTTGATGCACAGTGGCTGCCATGCCCCAACACAGGCACCCTTGCACCATGGTTGAATGGTGACTGTGTTGCGTAGTAGGTTGATTTTGTACAGAAAGGAATACCTACCTGCACAAAACCTATCAATCCAGGGTATTTCCTCTTTCACTGAGTGCTGCAGAATAGTGCACACATTGAAAAAGTGAAAAAAGAGGAGAAATGAAAACATTTATCCGCGTAGTGCCTCCCAAACGTCACCCTTGGGGTGGTATTAGATTCTGATGCATTCTGAAGGTTTACGGTTTCTCGTAAACCTGCAGATGCTTCAGATTCCATTGATTTGGAGTGGGAACGCCCACAGCAATACCCATTGAATCAGTGGCAGAAGGGCAGAGGAGCATTGCCTCCTGGTTTCAAGCAGTGTGAGAAGAAGAAACATAAAATGACAATATCTTTCAGCTATTACATTTTATGTTTGTGCTGCTTTGCGGGCGGTGCTGCTCTGCTCTCAGAGCAGGCCAGGGAGGAGTGGTTTGCCCACTCCTAAGTGTGCAATGACTGTTTTATCAGTCCTCTTGGGCCGCAAAAATTCTTCATGTGCCCTTAACCCGTTCTCCATGCAGGCTGCATTACAGTCTGCATGGAGAGCATGCTCTGGCCCCTATTCCCTGGTTGAGCATCAAACCAGTATGCCAAATACAATCACGCTGCATTGCTGGACCTAACTGCAAGCTAACATATATATTAAAAACTATTTAATGTATAATGCACAACCTCCCACAATTGCGCCCCCTGCAACTCCCATGCACCCGCCCTCGCCTCGCCACCTGCAAGCCAAGCTGGCCGCCACTGCATGGAACGCCCCTTTCACACTGTTTAATGTATGATAGGGTCACATATTTCTGAGTCCATGAAAAGCCATTGAAAGTGGCTTTGCATGGCTTTGTAAACATGCTGTGGCACATTGCGCCATGATAACGTCAAACACATGACGTCACAGCATTACAAGAGTGTCACTAGGATAATTGAGGAACTCCCACAATTTATCCTTGGCAAGGTCAACGACGCCATGGACTTCATGCCTTTGCAGCTCGGAGCACTAAGGAGACCACCACCATCACCTCTGACATGCATCGCTCAACTGGACAACTGTTCCATTTCATTTGGGTGACGCCTGAACCACATCCCCTCTAAGTGCTGACCTCGGTAGACCGGAACTTCAGCAACCGGAAACTGGAGACCAGGAATTGCCAAAAGCCAGAGACTCTCCAGAGCTGTCTGTAACGATGGAAGAAGGAGAGACACACAACCAGTCAACATTTATTTAGGATATCTGCCATCTGAGGAGTTACATCCAGGGGCTGCACAGACTCTGCACCGGATGACTACCTCGCAGTGGAGCCTACGTCGCTGGGGGAGCGTTCAGGCGAAGTGTCGGGATCCTGTCACTGAGTGGGGGGGAATTGCGCATAGTCGGCACTGCAAGCAGCTCCTTCTGCCTCTCTCTCTTGTACAACCTGCTGCAGATTGAGGGCGACTTGTAGTTGTGGCTACTGCTCGAATAGCCAGGTCTTGAGTAGTCTTTTGAAGGTTAGTAGGTCCTGGGTCTGCTGTAGGAGGATGGTGAGGGTGTTCCATGTCTTGGCGGTGAGGTGGGAGAATGATCTACTGCCGGAGGTCGCTCTTCGGATGTGGGGGACTGTTGCGAGGGCGAGGTCGGCTGAGCGGAGCTGGCGGTTGGGGGTGTAGAAGGTGAGTCGTCTGTTGAGGTATGCTGGTCCGGGGTTGTGGAGTGCATTGTGTGCATGGGTGAGTAGCTTGAAGGTGATCCTCTTGTTGACGGGAAGCCAGTGCAGGTCTCTCAGGTGGGGTGTGATGTGGCTGCAGTGAGGAATGTCGAGGATCAGGTGTGCTGAGGCGTTCTGAATGCATTGTAGTCGTTGCAGGAGTTTGGCCGAGGCTCATGCGTAGAGGGCGTTTCCGTAGTCCAACCTGCTGCTGACGAGGGCCTGGGTGACCGTTCTATTTGTTTCGGTGGGGATCCACCTGTAGATCTTGTGGAGCATGCGGATGGGTGTTGAAGCAGGAGGATGCGACGGCGTTGACCTGCCTTGTCACGGAAAGAGTGGAGTCGAGGATGAACCCTAGATTGCTTGCGTGGTCCGTTCGTGCTTGGTCGGTGGGTTTTGGTGCTGTTCCTAGTGCGGTCGGCCACCAGGAGATTAGGGCCTGATTTAGAGATTGATGGATGGGATACACTGTCACAAAGGTGACGAATATATCGCCGCTGTATTTCAAATGTGTTATATCCTATGGCACTTGTAATTCGGCAGATGGGATGAGTATCTCACCTGCCAAAGTAAATCTGGCACTTACTGTCTTTCCCCAGTCATGCCAGAATACTGTAATGTGACGGCGGTATCATGGGCACTCCCCTGCTATGCTGCCAAACAGAGGCTGGGGGCCAGGTGTTGTCCTGGGCCATAGGGCATTCTTACCCCGGCACCCTACCTCATGTGGCCAGCCCAGCCTAGAAGCAGTGTCATTCGCCGGCCTGGCCATCACTTTAAGTTTAAGGCCATGGTGGGTAACGGAAATGTGGGAGTATTCTGGGGCTTCGCACGGGTCGTTCTCACCTAAGCACACATGGAGGAGGAGCAGCAGAAGCCGGGTTCTTTTCATGACCAGGTCATACCCTGAGTAAGAGAAAAGGCCTCTCTGTGAGGTCACCTTTCCCAGAGAAAAAAACATTGGGTCTTATTTGTGCGCCATTGCGTCACATTTGCGCCGCCGGTGTGTCACTTTTTGTGACGCACCAGTGGCGTAAAAGATGAGCTTTGTTGCGCCATGTTTACTAAGTGACGCATCTAGGTAGATGTGTCACTTTATAAAACCCTGGGCCACAATATACCTGCGCCAGGTATTACCTATGCAGGTTGGGGGGCGTTCTGGCGCAAGAAAGGGTCGTAGAAGTGACGCAGTGAAATCTATAAGATTTCACAGCGCCACTTCTAAGATACAAATGCGTCAATATCTTACTCCTGCATCATGGCAGGCATAGGACTGACGCAGGCGCATTTCACATGGGACCTGCCCATGTGTTATGACCCATTGCTGGAGTTGCTTCACTTTTGTGACACACTCCAGCAATGCATCATTGTTGCGCCTACAGATACGTCAGAAATACTGACATATCTGTAACTCCTAAAGACATGATGCATCATACTGTAAATATGATGCATCATTGGTGTCGCAAGGAGGGCACAGTGAAAAGTGACGCATCACTGTTGTCTCACAGCGATGCGTCACTTTTCATAAATGAGGCCCATAGACTGTAGGGTTATGGTCGCAAAGCTGCTGACGTTGAAACTGGGTATGTATGTTTGAGTTCTACATCAGCTCAACATCCATTAATGCTGGGCAAATCACTTAATCTCCCTACCTAAAGTAAAACTGAATTTAATTTTGTGCAATGCAGCTGGTGCTCATGGTAAATTTTACATTCCCTTTGGGACAGGTTTATAACATACTAGCAGCCCGTCCCGACGTTGTCCGGGTATTAATTGCTGCCGGCCAGTAGTATATTGTTTAGTAGGATTTCGTTTTGATAGCAGTTAAGAGTGCGCGTTCAATAGTGTGTGAACTCGAGTTGCCCTACTTTATTTTTCCTTGAAATATTATATAGCGCGAACTCGACAACATGGCATGAGCACAATTTACATTACAGAAGAACACATTCATTTGTGGTAGGCACGAGGAGACAAAGCGATATGCCTGGAATCATAGGATGTTGAGCTGATGCCGAGATTCGAACCTAGCTCCCCAGCTCTAAAGTTCGCAATTCTAGAACTTGTGGCGGGAGGTGTGCCTAAAAGTGTATGTCGGTGCTGGCCATCAATGAGAGAGACCTGTGCTTTTTTCAAATCGGTGGTGAAAAAATATGAGTATGTTGCTGGAGATGTGGGCCGCCGTGCCACCAATGTACTTACCCGGGAAGGATAAACACCCATTATTTCTTTCCGCATACCATCCCTCCGCATAATTTCATTACGAAAGTACCATGACTTCGCAATGCCATTATAACGCATGGCATTACATTTTATATGCTTTTACCACCCATACATTTACAACGAAATTCGTTGTAAATGCATGAATGGTAAAAGCATTTTTTTTTTAAATGTTTGGATAAGGTAAGTATGGGTATAGGGGTATATGTTTTGGGGTACTAAGGTATATGGTTTGGGGTGTTTGGGTATTTTAAGGGTTCAGATATAGTTTTGGTAATGGGGTACAGGGGTATTTTTAGGGTTCAGGGCTAGGTTTGGGTTTTGGGGTATAGGGGTATTTTTAGGGCTCAGGGGTAGGTTTGGGTTTTGGGGTACAGGGGTATTTTAAGGGTTCAGGGCTAGGTTTGGGTTTTGGGGTACAGGGGTATTTTTAGGGCTCAGGGGTAGGTTTGGGTTTTGGGGTACAGGGGTATTTTAAGGGTTCAGGGCTAGGTTTGGGTTTTGGGGTACAAGGGTATAGCCTGAAAAGTAAAGGAAAGAGTTACTTCACCTAGGAAGGAAAAAGGGGGTGAATGAATATTTATAGTGCAAACTAGCTAAGAATACCTCACCCTGTTAAGAAGGGTCCAACTGTCTGTTCCTCTCTCTGGTGGAATCAGGACTCTCTCTCTCCTGCACCATCACCAACGTGCTAACTTCACTCCACTGGTTCAACTGCTCCAAAAGCTCCAACTGGCAGCTCCAACTCTTCCATCTGACTGGCAACTGTTTCAATACATTCTGACAAACTGGCAGCTCCAGCTGACAGTTCCAACTCCAAAGATATCTGCCTTTGTCCACTCCAAAGTTCATCTCACCAACTGACTGCTTCAGCTCCAAAGACCATCTCACTGCTTCAGCTCCAAAAACCAACTGACTGCATCAACTGACCAACTCCAACTGGCTGCTTCAGCTCCAAAGACCATCTGACAACTGACTTCTCTGCACTTCACTGATATAGAATGCTCTCTACCCATGGAAGATCATAACCAAAGCATTACCTTTGGCCTGTAAGCGCCTCAGTCAGCAGAGGCAAGAACAAAGATGGCTTCTCTCTAGTTTAGGCCTCTAGGCCCGAAAAGAGGCAAAGAAGGCACAGAATCATGCCAAAGCTAATAGGCAAACACTGCAAATATGTAGATACTGCAATGGAAAGATGGCTACTCTCTAGTTTAGGCCTTTAGGCCTGAAAAGAGGCCCGAAAAGAGGCAAAACCCTGCAAATAAGCTAAGAATAGGGATCTAACCCCTATACTAGGATGGTAGTAGACCAAAGTCACCATTACTCAGAAATAGAACAAATTATCCGGTCACTACAGTCCCTAGTATATGTACTGAGATACCTAGGGCATAGGTACACCAGGGGTTTCCCATGGGCTGCAGCATGTATTTTGCCACCCAGGGAGGACACTTAAACTGTGACTACAGGCCTGTCATTTGTAACCTGTGTGAACTGGTGCTTGCACCACTCATGACAGATATAGGGTTCCTTATATCTGATATCACTACACTTAACACCTACAAGTAACCTCTATGGCAGGCTCTTCAGTGCCGAAGGGAGAGTGCTTGGTTACAAGTATGAGGGTGACCCTGAATGAACAGGACACCCCTACAAACCCCAAAGTTGATTCTCCGGGCTTTGTAAGAGTGGTCAGATTTTTTAAGGTAAATAATGGACATCAGTCATTACAAGATGTCTAACTATATAGTGGCTGCACTGAACCTGGTCATATTTGGTATCAAACATACTGGGATCATATCCCAACACTGATTCCATTGCCGGAAGTATGATCCCATGTACTGGGTGGCTCCCTTTGGGTACCCCCCTGTACTCCCGGTAACAGCCTTTCAGGGTCTGCCAGAAAGCTAGTTCTGCTGCCGACTACAGCATGGTAAGGTAGAACAATAGGTTTCCTGTCAAAGGGAAGTGTGACCACCTCCCAGACAGGACTTAGAGAATTGGGCTTGGGTATGGGGCGCCACCAAACTGCTTTGAAGGACACATTTGGTGACATCTTAGCATAGTCCGGTTTGAGCTAGTTCAGGAACCCATGGTTCCAGCTCCGGTGTGGAACTGGACAAAGGATAGGAGAGTATCCTCCTTTCAATCCAGCCCTTCCTCTAAGAGGTGCCCCATAGTCATTCCAACCCTTTTCCTAGGGTACTTAAGGACGCCCCTGTAAGTGGGTCCTTAGATGTGTCACGGAACAAGACTCACCTCTGAAACCAACACAATCATCGACCTTCTAGACACTGGGACTTGGTTGGACCTTGCCTGGTACTACGACTACATCAAGTAAGACTCCTGCTTCTTCTTGTCTCACTGCTCCTCAAAATGTCTGTTTCTGTGCTTCATCCAGGGTCTCAAAAAGGCCTGTGGGCATCAAGGACATCCAAAGTATTCTGCCTTGGATTAAAGGAGTCACTCCCCTGCATCTGCAGGCACCGCAACAAAGCTGACCGGTCTGCTGCTCCTGATGTCTCACTGACTTCCTGAGGCCCAGCAACACATGTGGTGGTTCTGCAGCTCCCTAGATCCTGACCTGTCTTTTCAGCCATTTTGAGGGCAGTATCCCTTGTTGGAGCCACTGGGTCAACTAAACTCCTGTGCACTGCGTTGACTTGTTGTTGCCAAGGCTTGTTGGCTCTGCACCCCAAAGATCTTTAGGCTACAAGAAGCTCCATCCTCCAGCACTTAACCTTGTGATGATCAGCGTCCTCACTGCATTCTCTGCACAGTGGGGGTCATCTTTGGTAAGCTGCCTGAGGTCCTCTTGCGACTCCTGTGCCTTTAGCCTGTGGGTCCTTCTGAGGGTCTTCTTTTGCTTCAGTGGGCTCGCGTGCTCACCCAGGACCTGCTCTGACTCTCCTGCACTTGGTGCCTCCTTTGGACCTTGCTGGTCCCAACGTCAACATATTTTTGCTCTCCACACCAGTTACGGCTACCAAGGCTTGTTGGTGCTCCCGCCGGACATTGACCACCTGGACACCGACCACCTAGACTCTGACACCTGACATGGGACAGCTTGTGCACAGCTCCTGGTCTTCTTAAGCATCGTCTTGTGCTCAAAAGCAGCGACAGGCCACCGTCCTCTCTTCTGAGCCTCCCGACATCGGTAGCTATTGCGCTTACGTGCCTCCTGGTCATTTCCAAGTGGCATAGACTCTGTCCCCTCTGCTTGCAGGTTCTTCGCTTCATGAATCACCCCTATACACCCAGCTTCCCTGGTGCAGGTAACCTGGTTCCTGTGGCATCCACAGTTGGGGTGGCTCTCCAACCTTCTGTCTTCCAAAGGGTTTCTTCGGGGTCCTCAAGGAAGGGTCCTTATTCTTTAAAACTGCAACCGTGACTTCTTTTTGACTTCCATTGGGCAAACGGCTGTGTTTCCATCCTGCACACAGCCTCTGTGGAGTTCCTTGATACTTACCTTGGGTGGTTCCATGTGTCCCCAGCTCCTCTGAGTATCCTAGTTCAAGCCCCGTTCGCCTTTACAGGTCGCACTCCACTTTCTTAGTATATGGTTTGGGCTCCCCATGGAGAACAGTAAATACTTGTTCTACTTACCTGATTATTTTGTAGTATCTTTTGTATCTCCGAGTAGGAGATATACCAATATGTCAGTGATTTTTCATCTAATTTACACTGTTGATTAAATGTGGTAAAACAAGCTGCTTTACATTCCTTCAAGATACCACTCTGAGAGCTTTCTATGGTTATCAGAGACCACTAAAATGACCATAAGTGTTGCCTGGATTAGTGCCGGGTGCATCACTTGAATTAGTGTGCGTCATATACTAATCCAGCCTCCTACAGACAACTATTCTGTTTTTGCATCATGTGCCCTGTGTGGATATTGCTTGTATACGGCAGTCTAACATGCATATAGTATTAAATACAAACTAATAAACAGATCAGATATGAGGCCACACAAAATGACCTCATAGATATAGAGTAGGTCAAGGCATCCAAAAACGCTGTGTTGCCTTACTCTGCGCTAGGGAAGTGTTCCATGGGCATTGCAGTGGGTGTTCCAACACAACACCCATTGATTTGGAAGCATCCCCAGATTTACAAGACCATTTATACCTGGGGATGCACCAAACCCTTACGCCTCCCCGGGTGAGGTGTAAAAAGCAGAAATATCTTTATTTCTCCTTGTTTTTTCTTCTTTCTAAGTATGCCGCATAGAAAGAGGAAAACACCTCTATGGATTGGTTTTAAACAGGAAGGTTCCCCCTCCTGCACAGTAAACATTCTGCCTACACACCGTGGTGCAATGGTGCCTGCGTTGGCGTTGGCACTAGACTGGTGAAACTGCACCAGAGCAGGTGGAAAGGACAGGAATGCACCCTATTGGATAAATCCAGTACATTCCTGCCCTTTCAATGTGGTGCAGGGCAGCGTAGCTAGGTAACTTGCTGCCCTGCACCACCATTTCCGTAAATGTGCCCCTACATTTCTTGTGAAGATACATGCAAATAGCGGGCCACGGTTATCACATTGTATGTGCATCAAGACCAGAATGGTTTTATGCCCAGACGCACCACTTAATGTTGTGTCTGGAGACTGCATCTAATCCTGGCAAGAAAACACAAATAATGTTTACAATAACTGGCGCATCCCTGCATATCAGCAAGGATGCGCCAGTTATTGTGCGTCACAGCTCCGCCATCATGGAAACGCCGCATTTACAATGCAGCACACCATGGGGCAAAAACGGCACAGATGCGTGACGCATCTGTGTCGTAAAAGTGGTGCATTGCTGGAGTTGCATCGCAAGCGCGACGCAGCTCCAGCAATGCTCTGGGGGCCATATCTACTTAATGCTGCGTCAAACCTTACGTCTGCTTCAGGCAGGCGCAGGGCTTTGACGCAGCATGGGCCTAAAAGTGACTGAGTGAAATCTTGTCGATTTAAACTCAGCCACTTTTAGGAGGCGTTCCTGCGCCGGAACACCCCCCCCCCCCCTGCCTAGGAACGCCTACATGTGGCACAGGGCTTTACAAAGTGATGCATCTCCCAGATGCTTCACGTTGTAAGTACCCTGCACCATGGCGCAGGATTTGCGCCGCCGCTGAGTCACAAAAGTGACGCAACGGCGGCGTAAATAAGGCGCAAAGTGTGGGGCCACCACACTTCTTTTACTCCTCTTTGAGAAGGCCTTTAATTCCACAGACTGTAGGTTCTTACTGCAAGTTCTTCCTAAGATGAACTTTGACTCTTGTTTCATGATACGTATTAAAATCCCTCACTTGTCACTATGGGCACAAATCAAGGTCAATAGAACTCCTTCGGACTGCTTCTTGATCAAGTGAGTCACCCCTGTACCTTCTTTTGTTTGCACTAGCGATCGAACCCTTGGCCGAGTGGATCAAGGTAGATGCTTTGGTGGAGGGCTTCAGATGGGGGGACCAGCTGGAGGATGGCATCTTCCTGCATCCATACACTGTGCTTCTCTTCTTGCTATTTGCCAAAATAACGGGATCCCACATGATGCAAATACTACTCCTCTCCTGTAAAATGGCAGGCCTGACGGGTAACTCAAACAATTTGCTCCTGGATCCACTTGACCAGTTTGAAGATGAAATGTCATGGCAGCTCCAACTCCAGGTACAAACAGGCAGCTTTAAGTACATAGCATTGCACCCTCATGTATGCAACCTCAACATTACACCCTTAATGACTCAACTCGACCAGTACCACTCCTCCCCTATCTATAATCAGGGTCTGATTGGGATCACAATTAGGCCTGGGCACCCCTAAAAAAAAGCAGTCTACTTTCCAAAAACATTATTTGTTTACTTGATTATTTTATCCATACTAATATAATAAAGAGAGAGCCCAATACCTTTGAGGCGGGTAATCTCAGGAACCACAGCACCAATCACAACACCCAATACAGCGTTGGAAAGCGCAGTTGCAGCAGAAGGACATAGGCTACGCAGACGCCCACCATATACATTTAAAAGGTAAAAGAACCGTGCCAGCAAAGTAGTCCCTTGTGGGCGTGTCTGCATTGTGCTGTGGGTGTGACAAACGCTGGGGGCGTGCGGTACGTTCCACCCTTCGGGCTGGACTGTTCCCATGAGGCACAGGGTCAAGGCTGATTTGCATATAGCCATGTCTGACCTGGGGTGGTGTGGAGTGCATAAAAACGATGGATTTAGGCCCAGATCTATGAACTGGGGTGAATGTATGACATTGTTCTGCATTCTGTCCATCAATTGTTGTTTTTGCCTTTGTCACTACGAGTGGAATGGGTATGCTCAGACGTGAGTCCCATGGTCTCCACACCACTGGAGTTAAGCTTTCCAGGCTGATGAAGGCTGATAGCCAGAAACCGGTCCTTGGATGCTTGATTCCGGTCTGGGAAAGACATGGCTTGGCAGTTCGGGCAGGACTGTTCCCATGAGGCACAGGGTCAAGGCTGATTTGCATATAGCCATGTCTGACCTGGGATGGTGTGGATTGCAAAAAAATGATGGATTTAGGCCCAGATCTCTGTACTGGAGTGAATGTATGACATTGTTCTGCATTCTGTCCATCAATTGTTGTTTTTGCCTCTCTCATTGATGGCCAGCACCGACCTACACTTTTAGGCACATCTCCAGTCACAAGTTCTAGAATTGCAAACTTTAGAGGCGGGGAGCTACGTTCGAATCTCGGCATCAGCTCAACATCCTGTGATTCCAGGCAAATCGCTTTGTCTCATCGTGCCTACCACAAATGAATGTGTTCTTCTGTAATGTAAATTGTGCTCATGCCATGTTGTCGAGTTCGCGCTATATAATATTTCAAGGAAAAATAAAGTAGGGCAACTCGAGTTCACACACTATCGAACGCGCACTCTTAAGTGCATCAGCAGTGCACTGTGAATCGGAGCGTTTCACAGGCCTGTCACAGATAAGAAATGCTATCAAAACGAAATCCTACAAAACAATATACTACTGGCCGGCAGCAATTCATACCCGGACAACGTCGGGACGGGCTGTTAGTTGTGTCATAAAGAGCATTAGTGGTTTAGCTCCTTGTCATTTTATCATTGTGTAATAAAGAGACCCCAGTTTGCAAATCCTGTTTGTTTATTGTCTCTGAGAGAGAGTAAAGGGTTCCTTCTTGACCAGATGCTGATGTATAGAGGGCTGGGAGGAATGTATACCTTTGAGGGTAGTTAATAGGATAGGGAGACTATCACATTAGGGAACAACTTTGGAATGTTGATTCTGCACCCCCACTTGCGGGTAACTGTTGATAACTAGGTACACTACTCAGGATCAGGGATTATTGCAAGACAGAACATATAATTTGCCCTTAGTTTCTGTGGAGGAAGGTCGGGACCCTTTTTTACCAAATGCTGACAGAGAGATGGGTGATTCCTCTCTGGTAAGTAATTGTAGATACGGAAGGGAAATCGGCTCCTATGCGGGAATGCCCAAATTGTTGATAGATTAACCCTACATAGCATAGAGAGCAGGAGGTATTAATAGGACCGTGGGGAAACGTTAAAGTGAGATCACTCAAGATAGGGCGTTAATGAGAGCACCAATTGTGGATGGTGTGGTAGAGTGTGCTGCTCCCCGAGAAGTGAGGGGGTAGAGTAGTCCAGGCAGGATAGTCGTGGGGCTATGAGTGGGAACACTATAAAAAGTGCTGCTCCCCGAGAAGCGAGGGGGTAGAGTAGTCCAGGCAGGATAGTCGTGGGGCTACGAGTGGGAACACTATAAAAAGTGTGCTGCTCCTCGAGAAGCGAGGGGGTAGAGTAGTCCAGTCCGTATTGTCGTGGGGCTACAAGTGGGGACACTATAAATCAGATGCTCCCCAACACGAAAGGGGGTAGGCCAACCTGAGCCAGATTGCTGTGGGGTTGTACAGGTAAGATAATAGGATGTAGGATGGAATTCCGTAGTTTCCCTAGGATTTAGTAGTATATTAGTAGTATATGTTTGTATATAGAGTGGGTTCCCCATTCCCAGGTAAGTACCCCAGGTACTGTGTAAATAGGGACTGGGAAGGGATGGAGTTACGTGATGACTGGGTTTGTGATATTTGGGTGAGCTACTAACTTGGTCAGAAAATCCGGTCATTACCAAAAGTAGTAAGTTCATTCTGTGAATACCAAAATAGTAGTAAGTTTAGGATTGAGTCTTAAGTTCATTCTGTGAATCGGGCCGTAAGTAAAAAACACACTGACACCAGGCACAAAGTGAGGGTAACCATGAAAGCAGATCCTACTTTCCTACATTGTCTTTTCACAATCTAGACATAGTGACATGTGAAATGATATGAGTCGACATATGTAAAGTTGTGTAATCATGCATAGTACACATGGTGCCAATACACACCACCAAAATCAGCCAACATAATTGGGATATCAAATCACGAAGTAAAGCAGAATATTAAATATCTATGAAACAGCCATATTATAGAAAAAGAACAATTGCAACAGCCATGAATAGCAAAATAATCCAAATTCTATTTATTTTCACCCTCTGGTTTTACGTCTCAAAGCTCAACAGTGCACATAGAAAGGCCTATAGTCTCTGAGGTGGTGCGCAGGGCCCCCCTTAATTAATGGCATCGCTCGTAAGCGGAGAACCATCAGGCAAGGTGGTCTGAAGGCCAAGCAAAATAGTATCCCAGTTAGCTGAGAGTGGATATTTCCAGAGGCCCAGATTGTCTTCTCTATGAAGCGCAACGCTCTCCGATTTGGTGCAGCTGATAATAGAATGTGACCAGGCCTGCCAAGTTGGAGGCTCAGGTGATTTCCATCGACAGGTAATGAGGCTCTTAGCCATTAATAACCCCAGATCCAGAAAACGGTAGGTGTGTTTTTTATCCCTGTAGTAGAGTCCCACCAAGCAGGCTTCAGCGGTATGGAGAGCAGGTTTTCCTGTGCAGTTGGAAAGGTGGTGGGTTATCTTGTGCCAGTAATGTTGTAAAGCTGGGCAGGCTCATACCATATGGAGAAAGTCAGCATTGAGCTGGTGACATCGAGAGCAAGAGGCATCTGGGGGCATATTACCAACCAATAGAGATAATTTTTGTCTCTAACTTGTTTAGAGACAAAAATTATCGCAGCACATCGGCGATTTTATCGCAGATAAACCTTGCTATTAGCAAGGTTTATCGCAAATGCGATAAAAAACGGCCGCAATGCATGAATATCGCTGAAAAGTCAGCGATATTCATGCATTATCGAGCAAATGCTCTTAGCCATGTTATCCACCTCCCATTGGATAACATGGCTAAGAACTGCTCAGGGCAGGTGTTAGCTTTTGGAGATATTCGCGCTTAGCGCGAATATCTCCAAAAGTTGATAATAGGAGATAGCGATGTTAGCGACTGTTTCCAGTCGCTAACATCTTGGCACGCCCACTTTGCATGTCATTAGTGATAAATATCACTGACATGCAAAGCGGGGCCCAAGATGGTCGCTATCTCCTATTAGCTGTCACTAACTGGTGTTAGCGACAGCTTGGTAATAGGGAGATAATTGTATCTCCGCTTTCTTGGCTTTTAAAGCCAAAAAAGCGGAGATAAACCCCCTTGATAATATACCCCCTGATTTGTTAAAATAATGATTAATCTTGGCTTGGGTTAAATAAGCTTATTGTACTATATAAAATAGCATGAGCCGAAATCTGGAATAACGCGGTACGCACATTGGGGATGATAGTATTGCAGTCCAGTCTTTGTCTGTCAGTGGTCTTGTTAATGCTGCTTCCCAGTTAAGGCATAATGATCCAAGGGGTGTTGCAGGGTGGTGCTGCAGTGCCTCGGTTAACCAGCATGTCAGATGTCGACGCGCACCCAGCACATGTAGATATTGCAGGAGCATGTGAGTTGCTGGTTCGCGGGACATGTCGCCCCTTTTACCACCAGGGTCCTGTGAAACAGGAACTGTCCCTGGGTAATCCTTTATCCAGCATCAGGGTGTCTTAGGGAATAAGGAGCCCCTCCTGATAGAGGTTACCTAGCATATGAAGTCCCGACTTGTGTCAGTCGGTCAGATCTGTCATTGTGGTCGTGGTCGAGCTCTGGGTGTGCCAAGTATTGCCATTCCTGAGTTTGACGTGGTCGAGTTAGCAAGCGAGAGGCTATGATGATTCACCGATATGCCACCTGCAACATTCTAGATGATGGCAATAGCGCCTTGGCGCAGGGGTGGTCGAAGTGAAGGCTAGCAACCATGGCTATTGGCAGCTCCAGTGTAGCAGTGTCCTCAAGCTGCTTACATGCCAACCACCACCCATTGGAGTGGGGAAGCAAGGTAATAATGTTTGTAATTCAGTGCTGCTAGCCCACCTTGGTCTACAGGTAAATATAATTTTGTCAATGCCACTCAGCAGCACGATTTGCTCATGATGATTTGGCAGAGCGCCCTCTCCAGAGCCCTGAAGAAGGGGGGCGGTGATATATAATGGCAGATTCCAAACGTAATAAAGGAGACAAGGAAGCGCCACCATCTTCAAGAGCGCTATGCGGCCAGCTACCGACAGTGGCTGTGTGGCCCAGAAGGCCATCTGTGACCTCAGGGAAGTGGTCACCCAGATGAGGTTCCCGTCAAGCAGGTCCAGAAGGTTTGATTCAGAATGGTAGATCCTAAAACGTAGGTACCTGAATACAGCTGGTTACCAGGAAATCACAGCGCCGTTGTAATGTAGGGTCTAATATTGTGGGCACAAAAGGAACGAGTTAGGATTTTGGCCAATTAACCCAGAGCCAGATAAGTGAGCAAAGTTGTTAATTGTGAGTGCTATTGATTGTGAGACAGAGTGAATATCTCTGATATAGAGAAGCAAATCGTCCGCATATAAAGAGATTGCATGAAGACCGTCACCTAGTGGTATACCCAAACTCTGGCTTCACCTGTATGGCTGGTGTCAACAGCTCAATAGCCAAGGAAAAGAAGAGAGGGGAAAGTGGACAACCCTACCTAGTGCACCTGTGTATATGTACATGGTGAGAGATCAGGGTTCCTGTGCCGACCCTCACCAGTCGCGATGTGTAAAGCAGGCGCACCATACCAGAAAGCGGGTCCCTATACCGTATTGTGGCAGTACTGCAAAGAGAAAGGGCCACTCCAGCGAATCAAAGGCCTTCCCAAGGTCCAGAACCAAGCACATGGAACAAGGGTAGGAACATGGAGCGTGAGCAAGGACCTAGAAAAGACACAGCTGAAAAGCAACTTTAGCGGCCTGTAGGAGCCAAGTAGAGCAGGGTCATTGTTTGGTTTGGGACGGGACACCAGCAGGGCCTCACAAACAGACATTGGAAGGCGAGAAGGCAAAAGGGCCTCATTGAACATGGTCAGCATCAGGGGAGCCAACTGGTCGGCACATGCTTTGTAAACTTCAGCCTGCAATCCATGAGGAACCGTTGACTTGCCTGTGGCCAGTGCACGGATGGCTTCTTTAACTTCAAATGGAGTGATGGGGGCATCGAGCTCCAAGCATTGGTCAGGGTCTGTACATAAGAAGGGGAGAGTGGCAAAGAATGCGTCTACTTCGGCACCGTCAGCAGTAAGTGCCGATTGATATAGCTTGCTGTAGTGCTCAGTAAGCTCATCAGGGAGCTCCCGTTGTGTGTAGAGCATGCAATCGCTAATTGGGCAAAGATTGGGAGGTTTGGCTGCTCCTATCCGATCAGCCAGGCAAGGAGGGAGCCCGATTTGTGGGCCGGTGCATGAGCTTTGGCAGAATGAGCCGCACACTACGATGGGGAGGTGTGCCATGGGTGTTACGGTAAGTAAGTGTGCCCACGTAACACCCTTGGCATTTCACACATTCCCTGATTTGCAACAAGCTGTGAATCTGGGAATGCATCAAAAGCCTATGCATCCCCAGGGGAGGCTTAGGGGAGCCACAATGAGGTGAAAAAACATTATTTCTCCCAATTGTTTTCTCTTTCTATGTGAGCTGAATTCAGCAGCACACATAGGAAGAGGATATCTTCTCCATGGATTGTTTTTGTGCAGGAAGGTTTCTCTTCTCGCACAAAAACAATCATCCCTGCAATGCGGACAACTTTGCATGGTGCAAGGGTGCCTGCATTGGCGCATGGCATCCATTTGAGCGCCAGCGCAATAACAGAGCACAGTAATGCGTTGTATCTTATTGATATGGCGCATTCCTGCCTTTTTGTTTTGACGTAGGGCAGCGCAGTAGGAAGGTCTGTGGTGCTGCCCTACGCCATTTTTAAATGAGGCCATCAGCAACTTGGCATGATTTGTGTATCAGCATTACCCCCTCCTTCACCCTGAGGTGAAGCCTGCATGGTAAACTCTGTTGTAACTGCATCGGCCTAGGAATTTATAGTTAGTATCCATCAAGAAGGTCTCTTTTAGGAATAGGACATCTAGGATGCTTCGCCTAACAAATTACATAACTTCTCCCCTCTTGACTCCGTTATAGAGCCCATTGACATTCTACAACAGGATTGTGTCATTAATGGGATATGGTGTCCTATCTTGCCCAGCCATTGGGTATGCGTATTAGGGGAGCAAACATCTGTCTTGCCTACCTTAAACTGCAATAGCATCCAAAACTGCTTGTCCCTCCCATCTCTAACTGTAGAGTTCTACCCCAGAAGCCTCTGTTGCCTAGAGTCAACCGAAACACCAAAAAACAAAAACAATGCTAATGTGTGGCAACAACTAATGACCCATAATTCCAGCTGGAGCCCAATGCAGCAAGGGGGCATGTAGTTTAATTCAGCGTACCATGCCAATCACTGTGTCCTGCATTTAAAATTCAGCGCCCACTGTCCAGCAACCCACTGTGCTAGCATTTGTAAGGTGGCCTTTGGGAAGGAAAGTTCTCACAGGGTGTAAGATTTGGCTTACAATATCACTTCATCTGAAGTTTGAGGATTCGTCATCTTTCGGTTATGAGTGCTTCCCCATATGATGATTGGGCAGAAGATCTAAATGCATGGTAGTGGCCATCTCAGGGCCCCTCCGTTATTTCGTTGGATTCGGACAGAAAGTCTTCGTCAGCCCGATTCCTTAGGCCCATTTCACACTCTCCATGGCAGGAGCTCATTCCTCCACATTTTCTTTCACTCCATGGTGGGAGAGACAGCAGGAGCCATTCCCTGACAATTGTGGTCATTTATTATTCTATCCCAGTTCCGGACTGGCCCAAACACACAGGAGTTTGAAATAAATGAGATTTACCATTGTGGAGAACCTTCGGAGGGATCGGGAAAACCAGCATATATGTAAAGTTCATGGTTTTATGTTTTGCCTCGGAAAGATCTGCATTGTTTTTGTATTTTCATAATGTAGTCAGTAAAGATCATGGTAGACCCTGAGTCTTGCTGTCTGGGATGTTGGGCTGTCTCCACTACAAAGCACTAAGACCGGTACTCCTTTGGCTTCCAGGACAGGACAGAGACAATCTGTGATATATTGGGTTGGTTGCAATCCCTCTCTCCCCTCTGGTATTCCAACTATCTGCACATTATTCCACCTGGAGGCACAACTAGGATAATTATCTTTATTTCTCCTCGTTTTTTCTTTTTCGATAAGAAAACACCTCTCGTGAGTGTTTTTGTGTAGGAATGTGCCTCTGGCATATTTATAAGGCAACGTACAGCAACGTTCCATAACTTTTCATGGCCTTATAAATTTGTGCCCCTTTCACACAGCAAACTGCGTGAAAGGGGCGTTCCATCGGTGTTGCTGGGGGCGTTCCCAGCAACATCCATGACTTTTTGTCACTCCCCGAGATTCAGGAGAAATCGTTAGCCTGAGGCAGTTCCAAAAACTTACGCCTTCCCATGGGAGCCATAAGGGAGGCACAACCGCAACATCCATTGATTTTGACACTGCCCCATATTTACAAGGATGGCATAAATATGGGACAGCACAAAAATTAAGATGAGGGAAAACCTGGTCTTACCCCGGCGCAACTGACAGAGAAATGTTTAATTTCTCCTCGTTTTTGCTGTTTCCATTTGTGCAGCGTTGTGCAGCAGACATGGAAACAGCAAAACGCCATTGACTGTTTATGTGCAGGAAGGTGTCTTTTCTTGCACATAACCAATAAGTTTAAAAAAATGTAGTTTTGCTACTTCTTTGTGTGCTGCATTAGGCAGCACATATAGAAATGACCAAACGCCATTTAAAGATTGTGTATGTGCAGGAAGGGATGTCTTACTGCACATAAAGGGCCTTATTTATGAGGCCTTGCAACACTTTTGTGCTGCCGTTGTGTCACCTTTTGTGACGCACCAGCAGCGTAAAAAATGTGCCATGTTGCACCCTATTTACAAAGTGATGCATCTAAGCAGATGCGTCACCTTGTAAAGTCCGGTGCTACATTATACCTGCATCAGGTATAATTTATACAGGGTGGGCATTCCTCCCATAAAAATCATGTAGAAGTGTCACAGTGAAATCTATCAGATTTCACTGCGCCAATTCTAGGACGCCACTGCATCAAAATCTCACGCCTGCCACACAGCAGGCATAAGACTGACGCAGGCACATTTAACATGGAACTTGCCCATGTGTAATGGCACATTGCTGGAGTCGCGTCACTTGTGCGACACACTCTGACGTATCTGTAACTTCTTGCGACATAGAGTGCCGTACCTTAAATAGAGCGCATCCTTCATGTCGCAACGTAGCAATGCAACAGTTTTCATAAAAGAGGCCCAAACAATCTTCCTCTGCAACACAGAAACACTTGCACTATGGCGCAAGGGTGTCTGCGTTGGCGAGAGAAAGCTAAATTAAGTGCCACCAATGGGGGAAACGCAGGGCTACACCATATTGTTGTGAATATTGTGAAGCCCTGCATTTCAGAAGTGGTAGAGCACGGGATAAGCCAAGAAGGCTAACCCTGCGAACCATCACTTCTTTGTAAATATGACCCCATGTGCACTGTGATAGGGATGCTGAGGTGACGCTACATCATGTGATATCATATTCATCTTAAAATGTTACAATCTCCAATTTAATTCACATTTTTAAAAACCTGTGACAGTTTAGTACGGATTTACTGATTTTCCCAACAGATTTTCTGAATTAGTTTCTGGCTATAAGTGCCTATTCAACTTGCATGAAGAAGAGACGTGTTCCGATGACTACCATCAAGATTACATTAGCACCAAAGGCTGCAGTTCCTCTGATGGCCAAAAGGGGTCTCTATGTGTGCTTTCAATTCCTCATCAGCTTCATGTCCTGTAGTTCTTTATTGATACTTACACTTCTATTTTTGCGTATGGAGTATGATGCTATTAGCTTAGACCAGCACTAGGGGAGACATTTAGGTCCAGATTCATAGGGGCTTTGCATTATCCTTGGGTCGGGCAAGGTAACACATTGAAAATGCAAAGGCTTCAGTGATATTTAAAAAGTCACACAAGTGTCAATTTATGCCACCTTGCGTAGCTATGTAAATCTAAATCTAAATACAGTGGGCCTTATTTATGAAAGCCTTGCGCCGCCGGTGCGTCACTTTTTCCCATGTTAAAAGTGACGCACCGGCGGCGCAAGGCCTTCGTAAATAAGGCCCAGTATTTGTAAAGCGCGGACTACTCGCCCTTACGGGTCTCAGGGCGCTGGGGGCCGTCGTGGAAATTAAGGGGCATATTACCAAGCAATAGCGATAATTATCGCTATTGCTTGGTTAGAGAGAAGATTTTACCGATGAGCTGCGGCGATTTTTACCGCAGATAAACCTTGGTATTACCAAGGTTTATCGCAAATGCGATAAAAAACGGCCGCAATGCATGAATATCGCTGAAAAGTCAGCGATATTCATGCATTACCGAGCTAATGCTCTTAGCCATGTTATCCACCTACCATTGGATAACATGGCTAAGAAGTGCTCAGGGCAGGTGTTAGCTTTTGGAGATATTTGCGCTTAGCGCGAATATCTCCAAAAGTTGATAATAGGAGATAGCGATGTTAGCGACTGTTTCCAGTCGCTAACATCTTGGCACGCCCACTTTGCATGTCATTAGTGATAAATATCACTGACATGCAAAGTGGGGCCCAAGATGGTCGCTTTCTCCTACTAGCTGTCGCTAACTGGTGTTAGCGACAGCTAGGTAATAGGGAGATAATTTTATCTCCGCTTTCTTGGCTTTTAAAGCCAAAAAAGCGGAGATAAACCCCCTTGATAATATGCCCCTAAGTGAGCTATTGCCCAGAGTCACTCAGGGGCATATTATCAAGGGGGTTTATCTCCGCTTTTTTGGCTTTAAAAGCCAAGAAAGCGGAGATAAAATTATCTCCCTATTACCAAGCTGTCCCTAACACCAGTTAGCGACAGCTAGTAGGAGAAAGCGACCATCTTGGGCCCCACTTTGCATGTCAGTGATATTTATCACTAATGACATGCAAAGTGGGCGTGCCAAGATGTTAGCGACTGGAAACAGTCGCTAACATCGCTATCTCCTATTATCAACTTTTGGAGATATTCGCGCTAAGCGCGAATATCTCCAAAAGCTAACACCTGCCCTGAGCAGTTCTTAGCCATGTTAACCAATGGGAGGTGGATAACATGGCTAAGAGCATTAGCTCGATAATGCATGAATATCGCTGACTTTTCAGCGATATTCATGCATTTCGGCCGATTTTTATCGCTTAGGAGATAAACCTTGATAATAGCAAGGTTTCTAAGAGATAAAAATAGGCGATGCTTAGCGATACTTAGCGATAAAAAAATTGTCTCTAACCCTACTTAGCGATAAATAACGCTATTTGTTGATAATATGCCCCTTAGTGCTGAGCTGCCGCCAGAGCCAGGGATCGAACCGTGAGCCCTGTGCTCCCAAGTCAGCTGCCCTGGTCTCTGTAAAGCAATGCAACCAGAACCTGGGCTTCTATGGGAATCACAAGGTCATATTATCAAGCCCCTTTATCGCCGCTTTAGCAGCAATTTCCTGCCGCTAAAGCGGCAATAATTTTAACGCCGTTCTTGATAATACGCCCCAAAGTTTTCGATGGGTGGGAAAGTGCACCATTCCTGGAGGTACTGAAATACCTGCTTGAAAGGTGAATTAGAAAACAAAATGGAGGCTGTGTGTTCACGAATTTGGGAGCATATTATCAAGGGGGTTTATCTCCGCTTTTTTGGCTTTAAAAGCCAAGAAAGCGGAGATAAAATTATCTCTTTATTACCTAGCTGTCGCTAACACCAGTTAGCAACAGCTAGTAGGAGATAGCGACCATCTTGGGCCCCGCTTTGCATGTCAGTGATATTTATCACTAATGACATGCAAAGTGGGCGTGCCAAGATGTTAGCGACTGGAAACAGTCGCTAACATCGCTATCTCCTATTACCAACTTTTGGAGATATTCGCGCTAAGCGCGAATATCTCCAAAAGCTAACACCTGCCCCATAGCAGTTCTTAGCCATGTTATCCAATGGGAGGTGGATAACATGGCTAAGAGCATTAGCTCGGTAATGCATGAATATCGCTGACTTTTCAGCGATATTCATGCATTGCGGACGTTTTTTATCGCATTTGCGATAAACCTTGGTAATACCAAGGTTTATCTGCGATAAAAATCGCCGCAGCTCTGCGGTAAATTTTTGTCTCTAACCAAGCAATAGCGATAATTATCTCTATTGCTTGGTAATATGCCCCGTAGTCTTTTTACCATACTGCTTACGTTATTGTTAGGATATAAGCAATGGGCATTGAAACGGGTCCCTTAGTTCTGGGCTCTGTAGTCATGGCCTTAACTTTTCAGGCAAAAGCACTCACTGATTTCTGAATAATGAGTGTAAAAGCATTAAGGTAACCAAGTTGTTCCTGCTTACATTTCTCCTACTTTTCTTAATCTAGCTCCCTATGAGTGTTTGCTTTTTCCAGGATGTTGTTATTTTTTTAGACAGCATATTGCTCATGTCTATTGCATTTTTCGAATTTATGTATATCCAGGTGTTGATAGCAGGGCACAATTGGGTTATAGTTGAAGTCAGTGCGAGTTTCTCTTAGTGGGGCAGTATGGTGTTCAGTGGGGAAGAGGATGCGGCACCATGGTGAGAACTGCCGAATTTGAAACTGGGGAACCAGGTTCAGCCTTCTAGACCAGTCCCCAGACCACTTTCCTGAGGGAGCGTATTCCCATGCTAGATCTAAGAATGCCACTCAAGACCAAAGAAGCCCTGTGTCTTAGCACCAAGTGTGGGTTAACCTTGAAGGCCTGTCCCTCACAATCCTTACTGAAGTTCACCTTCAGTCTTGCAGGCAGGTCTATGAAGCAGCACACCATAGAGTGACAGTGACTCTGTCACTGAGGTCACAGGACCCTTGAGTCAGGTGGCTCTCGGGCAGTGTGACCGCACCAGGCGCTGACTTCGGGTGGGGGCATCGTGTTTGCAAGTATAATATGGTTTTAAAAGCACTTGCTGCCTTCTTCCTGGCAACAATTAAAATGTCATGATAACTCCGGTGATTAATGTTCTTAGTAGAGAGAGATGGTGTTTTGTCTAAGGGAAGTTTTAACTCATGGAAAGAAAGCGCAGAGGGTTAATATTAACCCTGGGTGTAGAGGATTAATATTAACCCTTGGTGTAGTTTGCGACACGTTGCTTAGCTGAAGGCACTGTGTACTTGTCTGCACTGTGAAATAATTGCAAACTGCATCATACACAGTGCCAGGTAAGGTAAACCTCTATCTTTATGTATATATATATTTTTTTAAAACCTTTATTTAAGTTATATATAGGCACACATACAAACAGGAAAAAGACAATCTACAATATGCTCATAATATGTGAATCCCATTACAAAATTACATTTCTTTCAGGTGTCAGAAAAATCCTTATAACCCTGTGGCAGGGTATTATGCATCAGAAAGGAGCAAACATGAAGCCTGTTTTAAATGATCCATCACTTCCATTTGTCCGTATGCCTGAGTGCACCAGCTTCTGCCTCCCCCAAAAGTGCTCGGTCAACATAAACATAAGTCATTAGTTTGTTAAGGAAGAGGTTCCTGCAATCAGTGGCAGAAATTTCTTTATGCAAAAGGAGGAACAAGTTCCGTGAACCCCACGGGGATTCTTTACCACAGTTCAAAATGTTCCAAGCTGTGGGAGGACGTTTCTCGGAGACAGAATGTCCATACAGCACAGTGTCCCAATTTATCGCAACAATGTCCATGACATGGAGAAGGAAAGGCTTTACCAAAGTCCAAAAGGCTTGCGTCTGCCTGCAGCCCCAAAACAGGTGAAAGACAGTTTCTTCGTGGCCGCAGCGGGAACATGGGCATTGCGCTGATGGTGCCAATCCTCTGTGATGCTGGAACACCTTCACTGGCAGGCAGTTGTGTATGCTCAACCCTGCTAAGTCCCTCTGGCTGTGTGTGAGATCTTGGTGACCCACCATTCTCCAGACACGCAAGGACTGAGACTCTGACAGGAGGCCCAATTGTTGTGGTTTTTGTCTGTCGACCAAAGCCTGTTTCATTTTTTTCATATGGGAGCATATCGCTCCAGAGAGTATGCTGGAGTCCAGAGTCTTTAGAAAGTTGCAAAGTCCATTATAATATGGGGGTTCATTCAGTGCAAATGGCATTAAATTTGAGAGGGTAAACAATCCATATCCCCACAGCATAGTTCCCAAGAAATACTTGGTGAAAAAACTTGGTAGAAACATGGGGGCAGATTTATGTTAACTGGCGCATCCCCAGGGATGCGCCAGTTAACGTGCGCCACAGCTCCGCTACCCATGGTGCGCCGCATTTATAATGCGGCGCACCATGGGGCAAAAACGGCACAGATGCGTGACGCATCTGTGGCGTTAAGGTGGCGCATTGCTGGAGTTGCGTCGCAAGCGCGACACAGCTCCAGCAAGGCTCGGTGGTGCCCCATCTCAACAATGCTGCATCAAGATGTGGAAAAGTAAATTTTGCCATGTTCTGTGTCCCTACGTGTCATCCATCATATGTTATGTGTGCATGATTAAATATGCATATGCATTCCCCATGTCTGATTAATGACGCAATTACAGTTGTGTCCCCCTCTAGTATGCCAGTTTCCAGTCCTCGTGAATACTACGAATATCAGGCCTATGTAAAGCTACGTTGCCACGTTTCTCAGTGTGCACGTTATTCTATTATAAAGTCCCCGTTTCTAGGCCTCAAAAGGGCCTGGACACCAGATTTAGCTCCTGTCTCCTGAAGCCTCGCTGAGGAGGGATACAGCCCCCACCTGTATCCTCGACCCTTCACTTACTTCCTGCCTCGCAGTGCCCGGTCCAGCCTGGCTCAGTCTCTGAGTCTGCCAAGAATATGTTATAGTTCCAGTTATCAGTTCAGTCCTCCTTCTCTGCATTCCTAAGCTACTGAACTGCATCAATAGTTTCCGTCATTGTCTAGCCTTCACGTCTCCACGTTAGAGAAATACTGCATTTAATGGTCATTTCATATTCTTCATATTCTTCATCACGCACTACATGTAAAATAATGCATGGTCCAGTCTTAGAATCAAGTTAGCCTTTCCCCTCCTAACTTCTAGTTTTTATCAACATGTTCCCTAAACATCAGATACTAGATAGGGTTTAGGTACATGTCGCTCCGACCCTCCAGACTTCAGTCTCTGCTCCTAGCACAGAGTTCATAGCCCCCAGCTTCTCCTAGTGATACGTCATTGCCAGTTTGCGCGCACCACTAGGTTAGAGGTCCCGGCTCCCCAGGTAGCCCCCTCCATGGTTTCCGCCCCATTCATGACATATCCTGTTACGTTTGCATCACATGTCTATGTATACGCCCAGTTACACCTCTTTTCCCCCTTATCTTTCGCGACTACTACGCGTCACGTCTTCTGCTCCACCCACTGCTACTGCAATGTAATGCTATGTGTTTGCGTTATGTATATATGCTCATGTATTGTTATTGAAAGCCAGCGCGCTCATCCCAGACCCAGCCCCAGCAGCTGCTGGGCCCTGTCATCCTATTCCTATGCAGGTTGACCTGTTCCTGTCCTTATGCTGTAATAAACCTGCAGAACTCCTACTACCTCGAATCTTGACTCTTATTTTATTGAGCTATCTGTTATGATATACGTCTAGTCAAAAAGAGAGGTATTATTTATTTATTTACCACATAATGGCGCCCGAACAGGGACTTGCCCTTTCCCCACGCGTCGGTGAAGCCACGCCGACCCCCTGACCCTCTGCAGTCGTGACGGAACTCTTCTGCGCAGTGGCAGATATTTCTGCTCAAGTATCCCTCAGGCCCACGGAGGAGACGGAGGAGGTGGTCCAGCATCCAGACGAGACGGTGGAGGAACGCGGCGAGTCCCGACCAGAGCCCAAGCCAAGAGTCCAAGGTCCGAGGTATCCGGAGGTCCACCCGTAACTGAAGTCCGAAGTCCGAAGTTCGTCGTCCGTCGTCGTAGCAGTCCAGTCCAGTCTGAGGCCTTCCGTTCTTGCTGCCCGGTGAGTACCGTTACTGGGGTGGTATCTAGACAGGGTCAATTTAAATTGACTCTGGTCTGTGGGTTGGTGGTACACAGTCCCACAAACGAAGTGTCCACTTCGGTGGATGCGGGTCCTGACGTGTCTCTTTATGAGACCGGTAAGTTTCGTACTGTTTCAGCAGTGCATCTAGTTTCTGTTCTAGTCAGTTCTGTTCTCGAGAAAATTTATGTGTCTGTTCTCAGTATTTCCAGGGAGTATTCTGTTCGAACTGTTATTTTAAATGTTTTTTCATGTATTTCAATGTCGTGGTATGAATGGGGAATAAGTATCGTGTTCATTGTGTATTGTATTGTGTCTAGATTACAGTTCAGTCATGCCCATATTTTCCAAGTTACGTCAGTTAAAAACTAGAAAGGGTCTGCTGGAAGCAGCAGTTCCCGTCCCGCCCAGGGACAGTCCAGGTCACTTTATGTATCAGAAACATGGCATAAGTGCCATATTGTATCTAGACTTATGGGTGGAGTACACCAAACAGTTAGAAGAAAAGTATAGATGGCCCGTATCGGGTACATGGGATGCCGAATGCATCATGCGAGTAGAAGAAACATTATGGAAAAAGAAAGCCAGACAGTCACAGAAAGATGCCATCGAGTTATGGCGTAAAGAAGCTCATAAAAGAACCGAAAAAGAAATCAGAAAGTCAGAATTAAGTAGAGAATCCTTAGAACGAGCACAAGAAAAAGAACTAATCGAGATAGGTGAACAAGTCAAAGCCGAACAGTCAGACAGACAGAGGCATGCCCTTATTAGGGGTATGTATCCTCTCCTTGCCGAGGGCTTGCCAAAAGCGACCCCAGAGGCATCCAGTAATTTCCCGCCACCATTAGTTCCGACCAAGCTACGTCACAAACAGACCGCAGCTGATATTTTTATTTCGTCCTATTTGGACGACACAGTCCCAGAATATGCAGATCCTGTTCGCGCTCCGCCAGTCCCAGTAAATCAGGCACATCCTGCTCCTCCAGACACCGGGGCACCCCATGCAGTACCTGCTACGGTACCCCCGGTCCAGCCAGCATTTCAATTTCCCGCTCCGCCACGAAGAATATCAGTCGACGATTCTAGTCTAGGGGCCGCAGGAGGAGGTCCTCCTCAAACCCCGCCGCCACGCAAGCGTTTATCAGCACTCGAATTACATGCTCAAGCATCACAGCGTACTCCCAAGAGTAATAAGTCTGTTGCAGAAATCAGGCAAGCCCTTGGCGAATGTGCCTATGACCCAGTCCCAGGCGAGAATAATATGGTTTTATATTCAGTACGCGTAAGGAGGGTGACCGAGTATCTAGTCACCCTACCCAATATGAAAGAAGATCTAGACAGAATATATCGTTTCATCCGTACAGGGGATGATCCAGAAAGTATTAGTGATGCCATGTCTCAAAGGAAAGCTGAGATCCAGCGTATGATATTAAAGTTTTTAATTAACTGTCTAATAAGAGAACAAGATTACCCGTCTAAAGATCCGGCCGAAATGAAAACCCTGACAAAGTGGAGTGATAATATAGCCGAGGGTAAGCACAATACCATTAGTGCCATGGAGAGTATGTACAAGAAAATCCGTAGAGAAATAATAAAGATACACGAACAACGTAAAGCAGCACAAGTAAGCGAGAAAGAAAGTAACTCTGATCCTGAAGAGGAAGACGACGAGAATACCGCCAGGATAGCGTATGTAGGAAAATCTAGATTTCCAGATCGCCATTTACGCCTAGAACACAAACCAATTTTCCATCATTCAGCACCAGAACAAGGTTCCCTAGAACAAGTGTTCCAAGCTACCGATTACATTCTGAAATCACGAATCGGTTACAGTGAGTTAAGTACCATGCATGAACAAGAACTAGCCCGATCAGCAGTCCGATGGATTACTGATTCTACCACTTTTCCAGATGAAATAGTGGCACAAATGTTTCTGAAATTGCCCCCAGCCGAGCAACGACTGGTGGGTATGTATATGATCCAGCACCTCATTACTCTGTATGAGGGTCAGCACTCTGATCCAGGTCCGTTACACGATGTCCTGAACGAGTTACTCCAGTATAGATGGAGAGGTCTAGGTACCGACTTAATTAGTGTCATTCTAGAACAGCGCCACAAATATAGAACGTTTCTGAACCCGCATTTTGTTCATGTCTCACCCCCAGAAAGTAAACCATTTTACATGGAAAGACAGAACCCGTTACGAGAAGTGCATCCAGTTAAGACAGAGGATGGTGAAATGCAACGAGTGTTTGTTTACACTCCGATTACAAAGATGGAACTCCTCGAAATGAAGAAATTAATTCCCTGTCATGACAAAGATCCAGCAGGGTTCCATAGAGAATTAAAAGACATGCTCCGTATGGGAGAATACACTTACCCAGATATCATTAAAATGTTAAAGGTCCTGTTGCCCGCAGGGGTGTATGAAAAGCTAAAGGAAAAAGAATGGGAGGTGGGAGAGAAAAAGATCGATTGGGCAGTTCTAGAAGCCGAAGATAAGGCACGAGTACCAGGTACCGGTCTTGGAGATAAATGTAAAGAATTACCAGAATTATTAATACAAGTTTTACCCAGATTATTGACAACTAGAAAAGAAGACTGGGATGCAATCTCAGCCTGTAAACAGAAACAAGAAGAAGACATTAGTGATTTTTATTCTAGATTTGAAAAATGTTTCAGCATCAATAGTGGCCTCAAGACAAGTAGCGAGTCATACCCTCATCTCTTTGTTACTAAATTAGTCGAGAATTCAAGCCCACAAGTTAAAAATCGAGTTCTGAAAGTCGAAAGTACCCGGCAAGCTAATACCCCGTCCCAGATGTTGCAAATGCTTCAATACCATCAGAATAGAATCAGGGAAGAGCAAGAACACGAAAGAAAACGTATGAAAGACACGAAAATGAAAGTACTAGTTGCACAATCTGTTCCTCAAGACAGTCAGAAGAGGGGTCCGAATCAAGCCAGTCATCCTGCAGCTCCCGTTAAAGGGAACTGCAATTATTGTAAACAGCCAGGTCATTTTATAAACGAGTGTGCAGTTCTGAAACACAACATAGCTACTGGTAAGACTAAGGAAAGACCACGTCCGCCTAGACAAGAGCAAGTTTCACAGACTCCTCAGCCACAGAATGCACAACAGATAGTTACAGTACCGCAGCCTATCGCTGCAACACAGCATGTTACATCGCAGATGTACCAGTATGCACAGTCTGAGTATCCAGAGTACCAGCAGTATTCATGAAACAGCCTAGAGAGGGAGGTAGGCTTGCCTCTCATCGAGATACCTGTAGATCAAGAAGGCCCCTATGTTCACAGTCAAGTATTAGGGAAAGACAGAAAGTTTTTGATTGATACAGGGGCAAGTAGGACCACAATTAGTCATGCCGAAGTTCCAGGGGCTCCGCTCTCAGGCTCAAGAAATGTTTCCCTTGGATTTTCAGGAAAACCTATCGTAAATGAGATTTCAAAGCCAGTTACTCTAGAAGTAGGTCCATTGTCCCGCACTACTGATCTGTTACTTACTAAGTCATGTCCAGAAAATCTATTAGGCATTAAGACACTGAAAGAGTTAGGTGCAGTTATATGTTGTTCCCCAGAGGGAATACGATTGTTCCTACGTGACTTCAAGGGTCACTATGTATTACGAGATTTTGATTCAAGACTGTCTAATGTCCCGCAGCATTTATGGGCGCAAGGTCCAACTGATGTAGGTTACATGCAAATCACACCCTATCGTGTGACTCTCAAGCCAGGTGTAGTGTTACCACGAATCAGACAGTACAGATTGCCACCTGAGGCTGTAGCAGCCTTATCCAAAATTATTGACGAGCTCATGGTTCAAGGAGTAGTTGTAAAAACTGACTCCAATGTATGTAATTCTCCGATCATTCCAGTCATGAAACGTACTGATCCAAATGCACCCCCAGTATATCGATTAGTGATCGACCTACGAGAGCTTAATAAATGTATTATTCCGCAGTACCCAGTTGTCCCAGACATCTCTTCCCTATTGACAGCCATTGATTCCGAAGCCACGTTCTTCACTGTCATAGACCTCAAGAACGCATTTTTCAGTGTTCCTATTCATCCAGACAGCCAGTTCCTTTTCGGATTTTGTTTAAATGGAAGGAGCTATATGTTTACACGAGCTCCTCAAGGTTTCACAGAAAGTCCTAGTATTTACAGTCAAGCACTCAAGAGACAACTAGACAACATTCACATGCCAACTGACACTGCCCTGCTCCAGTATGTCGATGATCTACTGATCACAGCCCGTTCTGAACGTGCTTGCGAGCAAGCATCCCTTACCGTTTTGTATTTCCTAGCCGAGATGGGGCACAAGGTGTCCCCTTCTAAGCTTCAATTCTGTGTCCAGCAAGTGGTCTACTTAGGACACTTACTGTCCAAGAGGGGTAGGCAGTTGACACCAGACCGTATCCAGTTAATAGCGAGTCTTCCTCAGCCCAAGACCCAGAAGGAGGTACGTGCTTTTATCGGCCTTACTTCTTACTGCAGACAATGGATTCCTCAGTATGCATTTCTAGCCAAACCACTGATACAGTTAACGACACAGGAGGCAGCCGTATCGACTGTCCTCCCTTGGACATCTGAACATACACTAAGTTTCAATGAGTTAAAGAAAGCCCTATGCCAAGCTCCAGTTCTAGCGACACCGAACTACAGTAAGCCTTTTACACTTTTCGTTACTGAACGTGAAGGTACAGCATTATCTGTTCTCACACAAGATCAAGCAGGACAATACAAGCCTTGTGCTTATTTTTCGAGCACATTAGATCCTGTAGCCCAGGCTCTGCCTGCGTGCCTCAAGTCAGTTGCAGCCACAGCACTAGCTATCAGACAAAGTGATTCCATAGTCTTAGGACATACCTTGACAGTACAAGTTCCACATTCCGTGGAAGTTCTTTTAAACCGAACACAAACTCAGCACTTGACAATTGCACGTTTAACAGGTTATGAATTGACACTGTTCCAGCCACACATAGAAATCAGACGCTGCAACATCCTGAATCCTGCTACACTGTTACCATCAGCTAATTCAAATTCTGCCACACATGACTGTGTGGAAGTAGTTAACATTACGACAAAGCCAAGACAAGATCTGACAGATATTCCATTACCAGACCCTGACCTGACACTTTATGTGGATGGTTCATGTATGAGAACTAGTACAGGAGAACTAGTCGCCGCGTATGCAGTGACTACTGACACTGAAGTTATTGAAACACACCGTATTGACACCCTGTCCGCTCAAGCAGCAGAGCTAGTTGCTCTGACACAAGCCTGTATACACGCCAAGAACTTGAAAGTTAATGTTTACACAGATTCACGTTACGCATTTGGAGTCGTACACGACTTCGGAGTGTTCTGGCAGGAGAGAGGTTTCATGACTTCTCATGGAACCAAGATTCAGCATGGTCTCCTTATTCAAGCCCTGTTAGATGCAATACATTTACCGACATCCATTGCTATCATGAAATGCAAAGCACATACGAAAGTCACTGATATTATTTCCCAAGGTAATGATCTAGCAGATCGCACAGCCAAGCTTACAGCACAGACTCTAGACAGTCCAGTTAACATGACACACACTCCAGATCCGATTACATGTATGACAGTTAAGGACCCTACACAAGATGTCATAGATATCCAGTTACATGCTACTCCTGAAGAAATCAAGAAATGGTCCGAACAAGGAGGGGTCCAGACAGATCAAGGATGGTTAACAAAGGGTAGAGCCACATGGTTTCTCCCCGACTCTATGGTTCAAGTCATTATTAATACCGCACATAGTCCAGCACATTTAGGAGAAAAAGCTATGTTAGACAGTATCCAGAACATTTGGTTCAACAAGCATTTACGAGCTGCAGCTAAGCAGAAAGTCCGTACCTGTATGATATGTTGTCAGTTTAATCCAGGTAAAAGTGTCCCGGTGGAACAAGGTGGATTCCAGCCTCCTGACCACCCTTTTGAAGTCCTCCAGATGGATTATATTCAGATGGAGCGATGTCGAGGTTTCAAGTATGTCCTTGTAGTTGTATGCGCTTTGTCCAGGTGGACAGAAGCATATCCAGTCCCAGATTACACAGCCGCGACCACTGCCAAGCAGTTGGTTCGTGAGTTCTTCCCCCGTTATGGACTCCCTAGAGTCGTATATTCTGATAACGGCCAGCCATTCTCATCTGAACTCATGAAGCATGTTTCCCTTTTGCTAGGGTACCAGTGGAAGTTCCATTGTGTACGCCATCCTGAAGCAGCCGGTCTCGTTGAGAGACATAACCAGACTCTGAAAGTCCGAATCGCCAAAATATGTAAAGAGAAAGGTGTGGACTGGCTAGTAGCCCTGCCAGTCGCTTTATTTTATATGCGCATGGTCGCACATTCCAGATCAGGTCTGTCCCCGTACGAGGTCGTATTCGGCCGCCCCCCTAACATGTGGGGTACTCCTAGACCCCGAAGTATTACCGATGTTTCAAGTAATATGCTGACAGATTACCTAGCTTCCTTGATGTCTGCCCTCAACTCATGTCGTTCACAGGTTGCCGCCGCATTTCCAGACAATACCGAGGTGGCACCGCATGAAATCGTCCCAGGATCCATGGTGATGGTCCGCAACTTTGACAGATCAAGTCCGCTGGAGCCTCGTTGGAAAGAGCCCCGACAGGTCCTCCTCACCACCCGTACAGCCGTGAAGTTGGAAGGACGCAAGGGCTGGGTGCACCTTTCTCATATTAAACTTTTTAATGGACTGAAACCCGTCTTGAAAAACATTTCCCAGGATTTGAAGGATTGCCAAAGCATTGTTCTCAAGGACTGTCCCGCAAAAGACATTGCTACAACCCCTCCCCTGTTAGAGAAAACTCCGCAGCAGGAGTATAAACAAAAACTCCGGTCTAGTAAATTAAGTCAGTCAGTTTGATTGTCTAAGTCCTCCCCTAGGTGAAACGGTTAGACTGTTTCTGACATGTATAAAATAGACCCCCATAGTGAGAGAGTTAGTCAAAACTCAATCCGATGTATCGTTTTTCTATGTTTCATATTGTTTTCCAGCCTTATGATTTCCTGCACCAGTTATGCATTTTACCTATGTTTCCCAGTTTCACATGTAAATAAGTCTGCTAATGCTACAGTAGAGCACACGTTTAGTGATCTGCCTCCTCATGAACTCTCTTACCGCCTCGCTATGCGTAATAACTCATTTATCCGCATGTTACATTACTCACACCAGTCCAGCAATGCCACTAATTGTTGGGTATGTGGTCGACTCCCCCCTTTCCAGATGCCGAAGGGAGTTCTGCCACTTTTTCCTTATCCATTTTCACATAATGGTTCGTGTGGAGCATGGTCCACGTTGACGTCATCCTCAACAGATATGTCTTTTCTTAACAGTACATGTTTCCCAGACAAGCAAGGTCTTCCCCACAGAACCGGGTTAGATCTAGAGAATGAAGTTTACAATTTAGGTAATTATTCGTCGAATTTTATGGTCCTGAATGTTCAGTCTGATACTACTCCAGACTTACCTGCTATTTCAGTACTACCAGTCAAAGGCGAATTATGTGTCCGAAATAATGGTTCCGTACATGTAGGACATAGTGATTGTACTACTGTTGTCAAGTATAGTGACAGTGGGAAATCTATTTTCAAAGCTTCACGTCATTCATATTTTATTTGTGGTCAGACCGCATATGTTCGTCTGCCCCTCGATTGGGAGGGAACCTGTTACATTGCCTTCCTACTGCCACCCGTTTTCCTAGCCCCACCTGATTATCATAGAAATACACATCTAGTACACATTAGACATAGAAGAGAGTCCCCAATTGTCGATTATACTGAAACTGCTCTAGAACAATATACCGATTTCAATAGAGGTTTCTTCTTCTTTATAGGACCTATCCAGAATAGTAAACTAATCCGTAGGTTAACCAGAACCCTTGAAGCTGTAGTAAATGAGACTGCCTCTGCTCTAGGTAACCTAACCGAAGAGCAATCTGCTATGAGATTTGTCGTTTTGCAGAATCGTCTCGTCCTTGACGTCATACTGGCCGATAGGGGCGGGGCCTGTAGAGTCATCGGATCTAGTTGCTGCATTTTCATTCCAAATAACGCGCCGTCTGTTTATTCAGCTATAACCAGACTCCATAAGATTGCCCATCTGATACACCAAGATCCAGGCACCTGGACATGGTCCGGTTGGTTCTGGAATATAATTTCCGCATGGGGATGGAAAATATTGTCCTTCCTAGGTATTGCAGTAGCGATCATATTCAGCTGCTGCCTCTGTATACAATGTGGCCCTGCGATTTGCGGCATTTGTGCTACCTCTTGTATTCCTAGTCCCAAGCCCAGTTCTAAATCCCGTTCCAGGATAATTCGAGACGAGCAAATGATACTGTATGAAATGATAGATGGTATCATGAATATTGATGTTTCCTGATGGAAACGTAGTGACAAGGAGGGAATGTGGAAAAGTAAATTTTGCCATGTTCTGTGTCCCTACGTGTCATCCATCATATGTTATGTGTGCATGATTAAATATGCATATGCATTCCCCATGTCTGATTAATGACGCAATTACAGTTGTGTCCCCCTCTAGTATGCCAGTTTCCAGTCCTCGTGAATACTACGAATATCAGGCCTATGTAAAGCTACGTTGCCACGTTTCTCAGTGTGCACGTTATTCTATTATAAAGTCCCCGTTTCTAGGCCTCAAAAGGGCCTGGACACCAGATTTAGCTCCTGTCTCCTGAAGCCTCGCTGAGGAGGGATACAGCCCCCACCTGTATCCTCGACCCTTCACTTACTTCCTGCCTCGCAGTGCCCGGTCCAGCCTGGCTCAGTCTCTGAGTCTGCCAAGAATATGTTATAGTTCCAGTTATCAGTTCAGTCCTCCTTCTCTGCATTCCTAAGCTACTGAACTGCATCAATAGTTTCCGTCATTGTCTAGCCTTCACGTCTCCACGTTAGAGAAATACTGCATTTAATGGTCATTTCATATTCTTCATATTCTTCATCACGCACTACATGTAAAATAATGCATGGTCCAGTCTTAGAATCAAGTTAGCCTTTCCCCTCCTAACTTCTAGTTTTTATCAACATGTTCCCTAAACATCAGATACTAGATAGGGTTTAGGTACATGTCGCTCCGACCCTCCAGACTTCAGTCTCTGCTCCTAGCACAGAGTTCATAGCCCCCAGCTTCTCCTAGTGATACGTCATTGCCAGTTTGCGCGCACCACTAGGTTAGAGGTCCCGGCTCCCCAGGTAGCCCCCTCCATGGTTTCCGCCCCATTCATGACATATCCTGTTACGTTTGCATCACATGTCTATGTATACGCCCAGTTACACCTCTTTTCCCCCTTATCTTTCGCGACTACTACGCGTCACGTCTTCTGCTCCACCCACTGCTACTGCAATGTAATGCTATGTGTTTGCGTTATGTATATATGCTCATGTATTGTTATTGAAAGCCAGCGCGCTCATCCCAGACCCAGCCCCAGCAGCTGCTGGGCCCTGTCATCCTATTCCTATGCAGGTTGACCTGTTCCTGTCCTTATGCTGTAATAAACCTGCAGAACTCCTACTACCACGAATCTTGACTCTTATTTTATTGAGCTATCTGTTATGATATACGTCTAGTCAAAAAGAGAGGTATTATTTATTTATTTACCACAAAGACCTACGCCTGCTTCAAACAGGCGCAGGGTTTTGACGCAGCATTGGCCAGAAAGTGACTGAGTGAAATCTCATAGATTTCACTCAGCCACTTTTGCGAGGCGCACCTGCCCCGGAACGCCCACCCTGCGCCGGAACGCCCACAAGCGGCGCAGGGCTTTACAACGTGACGCATCTGCCTAGATGCGTCACGTTGTAAATCGTTCGTAGGGATGCGCCACGTTTACGCCACCTTGCATGACGCAACAGCGGCGTAAACGTGGCGCAAGGGCGTCATAAATCTGCCCCCTGGGATCTACATTAGTCCGTGATACAGCATAGCATAATACTTTAGAAAAGAGAAACACTTTGATATTAGGCATACTCTGTACCCCATTTTTCCAAATGGTGCACATGTTTTCCTTACACAACTTTTCCATTTTCGAACCATCAAATAAAAGAGAAAATCAATTTGGAGCATTTCTGCAATGTGCGAGCCTATGGAGGGAAAACCAAAGATAGGTATAGCAGGACAGGAAGAACAGCTTTTGTTACCATGATCTTACCCTCGATTGTGAGTTTGCGCAATTTCCAGAAGGTGGTCTGTTTTTTTCTTTTTTTCCTGCACTTCTTTCCAGTTTTTCTCTATATCAGTATCAGCAGCGAAGTGCACCCCAAGTGTTTTTGTGGGTTCTGTGGTAACTGGAGCTGGGAGATTAGTTAGCAGGTCCCAGGGAGCCATAGTGAGACACACACATTTGTCCACATTTAAGCGGAGACCTGATGCTTCTTGGAAGAGTGAAGCCTGCAGTAGAGCTCTGCGCACAGATTCTGCATCTGTGCATAAGATTGTGACATCGTCCATGCATGCAACTGTTTTGGTAGGAGTACCCCCTCTGGTACAAACCCACCTTTGATGATTTTGTCACTTCTTAGCTTGCACAGGAAAAGCTCTAAAGCACGGACAAAAAGCGCTGGGGACAAGGGACACCCTTGTTGCAGCATGGATGGAAACTCTTGTGTGTGGAAACCATTGATGCTCACTCTGCTGTGTGCTGTGTTATACAGAGTGTGTAGGATGCTTAGGCTATTTTGCGGTACATTCAAGCGTCGAAGTGCAGCAAAAAGGTATGGGTGAGCCACCCGTTCAAAGGCTTTCTGGAAATCCAGACTTAAAACCCCAAGTGATAGAGATCTTTCTTGAGCATACCACAGAACATCCCTAATGGTAACCAAACTGTCAACGATGGTGCGTCCTTGAACTGCACATGTCTGGTCAGGGTGGATACATGAATGAAGAACTTTCCTGAACTCTCCTGAACCTACGCGCCAGGACTTTAGACACCAATTTGTAATCCACATTTAGTAGTGAAATTGGTCTCCAGTTTTGAAGTGATGTTTCATATCCTTTTTAGGTCGAGCTGATGTTGCATTCATGCGAAGCATGAATGCATCAGCTCGACAACTTATGCTGCCCGTATTTAGGAGAGTGGACAGCTACCAGACGTGCGCTTTGACGAGGTCGGATTTCACCTCGGGAGCGAGCGTCTGATAGCTGCGCATGCGTGGTGCAAGCCCTGGCTCTCACACAGACACAGACAGCCCCCACCCCTCTGCATGCACGCACGCACACACACACACACACAGGCGCGCGCATGCACACGCAGGCATACGGCACACATACAGGCACACATACAGGCACACTATCCCTTACCTCGCATTCTCTCTCAATCACACACAGTCACGCATGCGCACACACTTTCCTTCGCGCACACACGCACACACGCGCGCACACACTCCCACCTCCCCACCCCCCCAGGCATACACACAGGCACGCACGCACTTCACATCAGCCCTGGGCCCCACTCACCGACTGCGCTCTTCCGGCGGGGCTCCTCACGGCGCGGCGCGTCTCATCCTCTAAATCGGGGCTCCCTCAGGTCAGAGGAGCCCCGCAACAGGCGCCACACTCCTCCTTTTCCCCGGCCCCCTCTTGGGGACCCGGGCTACCCCGGACGTCAGGGCGCTCCATGCGCCGGTAGCTCGCAGCTCGCGGACCTCGGGAGGCGGGACTTCCGGTCGGCCGCAAGCGGATTGGCCGGCCGGGCAAGAGCTTCCGGGTCGCCGCAAGATCAGCTTTCAGCGGCGCCGGCACCCGGAGCTCGCTTCTCCAGGCTCGGACTGCCCCTGTGACTTGGATTTTGCCCACCAGGACCGTCCGAGGGAAGGCGGTGAGGACTCGTTTTAAAGGTAGTTCTATTTGTGATGAAATGCAGGCTGTGAAGACAAAAGTTCCACAATCGGGTGCCTGAATCTGAATGTCTCACTCCACATGTGCAAGTATTAAAGCAACCGGATAGCAAACACAATGACAGTCATATGAAAACGAAGGAAGTACTTCAGAACATGGGTAACAAAAATATTTTTTTTTGGATCCATTTCACGGCGAAGCCTGCAACACATCTTCCTGCCAGCAGGTCTCCCAGCCTGTTCCCAACCCGTAGTTATCTGTCAGCCCTTCTCCCAGCGCACAGCTCTCCGAGCCCATACCGTTTCCGGGCCGCACAGTTCCCTTTCCCTGTTTCTGCCCACATGTCTCGGTCTGCACCCCTCCATGCCTGTACCTCTCCCCGGCTGCTCCGCTCCATCAACCTTCGCAGCCCATTGCTCTTCCTGCCCACACATCGCCATACATTTTCCCAGCCGGTTCTGCCCTTTCTTCCCTCCTCCTCCTTTCCCCCCTTCACCTCTACCCTGTGCTGTCCTGACCTACTCCCTTTTGTACCATTGTTATTTTTAATATCAATACATCTAAGTCACGTAAATACAACACATTGCATTACAAATGCTATAGGTATCACATTTGCAAAAGTTAAAACTATTAGCATTGTAAATGACAAAGCTATTAATTTCGCTATTTTCAAAACCAACACATAAATAACACATTTGTCATTTACAAGACCAATAGCTCAAACTTTCCTAATGCGAGACCTATTGCATTGCAAATGCTTGTTTTATAAAGGAGGGTGATAACCCCTGCGGAAGAATCATGTGAAAAACAATTATTTTGAAAACCTTCTTCCAGGACCTGCAAGTAGTCAGGGCATAACAGTCCCCAGAGCTTCTGGTAAAACTCCCAAGTTAGACCATCCAAACCTGGGCTCGAGACTTTCGGGGAGGATCTCAGTGCGTCCAGAAATTCCTCACCTCCATAAGGTTGCCCAAGGAAGTTACTTTGATCTAATGTTAACCCTCCAGTGAGTAAAGAACAGTACTCTTCTAGATCTGAAGCTGAAAGTGTTTTGACAGGTGCATCATACAAGGACTGATAGAAGTCAAAAGGTGGTCTGGCATGCATCTACCCCCTGTAATATATCCCCTTTCACATTTTGTAATTTAGTTAACAGCTAGCTTTTTTAAACAAAAAAGAAGTACACTTTCCACCCTCTTGGAAATGCTTGACCCTTGAGTGAAAGATAGCACTTTTGTTCCGTCTGTTTAACCACTTCTGCATGTCTAGTTTCGTAGGGCGTTCCTTGTCTTTCTCATCACCCCCAGCTGCTCCCATTTGGTGGAGGAGTATAAGTCTCCTGTGTAAATGCTGGAAGTCCTGCCATTCCTTTTTGCTTCGGAGCTTCCCTTGCTCTTGGAAGTACAGCCGTGTTTTAGTTTGAACCCATTTCCACCATTGGTACACATTGGGGAAGTGAGCCTTCCTTTGGGCCCATTTCTGGTAGCTCATCACATATTTGTCACAAACCTGCTGGTCTGTAAGGAGGTCATTATTAATTTTCCATGATCCAGGATCCCTTTGAGCTAGATCAGGAACTGACAGAGAGACTGTGATTATATGGTGATCTGAAAAGGGTACTGGTTTAACAGAGCTGTTATCGGCGCAGAGAGTTTTAAAAGCAAACACATAATCAATGAGTGATCGTGTGAGGCCATTATCCGCCTCCCAAGTGTAGCCCTCACCTGGCAGATGATGCTTCCGGAAAGTATCATATAGGTGTAATAACAGTTTTGATGTAACATCCAGTACATAATTTTGTTGGGACCCTTGCCTGTCCCTGCTGTGTGTGATGCAATTGAAAACCCTGCTAGTAAGAGAGGTATAGCACCTGTTAATAAAGGTTTGATTAGGCTGGTGCACAAACAACACAAATACGTAATGGTATACCATCCATAAGTACTGAAATCAAAAGAGCCCTTCCTGGGTATAAATCTTTTTCCTCCAGGATCTGCCAATGTTTGTTTTTAAGGAGGATGACCACCCCATTGTTCCTATTAGCTCCTCCTGACCAAACCGATGGTCCGTACGCCCATTGTTGTTGGAATGAGGTGTATTGCATCTGAAGGGGGAGATAACATTCCTGAAGACATATAACATCAGCGTGTGTGTTTGCAAAATAATCTAATACAATTGCTGGTAGTGAGACAAAATATCGAAATTAAAATATCGATATACAATAATATCGCTGTTTTAATTTCGATGGTATAGAATATCGATGTGCAAAATATCGAAAGGCAGAATATCGTTTTTTAAGGTAATTAGAGTTAATGTGCTAATATATTTAATTTTGTGTTATTGTTAATTAATAATTAATTGGTAATTAAACAATATTAATTAGTTAATTAAATTAATTAGAGTTAATGTGCTAATATATTTAATTTTTTGTTATTGTTAATTATTAATTGGTAATTAAATAATAATAATTAGTTAATTAAATTAATTAGAGTTAATGTGCTAATATATTTAATTTTTTGTTATTGTTAATTAATAATTAATTGGTAATTAAATAATATTAATTATTTAATTAAATTAATTAGAGTTAATGTGCTAATATATTAAATGTTTTGTTATTGTTAATTAATAATTAATTGGTAATTAATAATGATTAAGTGATTAAATGATGTGATTTATTTATGTGTAATGGGTTGTGTGTTTATAGGGGAATAGGCTGTGATATAATTAAATGTAAATAATTAAAGAGATTGTATTTATTTATTGGTATTTATAGTTAATTAATTGGTAATTAATATGTGTTAATTAGTTCATTTATAATTACATCGATTTAATAATATTAATTGTTATTAATTGATTAATTGAAATTTATATTAATTGTGTTTTTTTATGTGTAGTGTGTTGTGTGTTAAAGGGGGAGTAGTGTGGGAAGTAATTTTTACCCCCATGCTATCCAATGCTTTACCTACTGTTGCACCCTCTGGAGTGGGAATAGTAATTTAAACCCCTACGCTATCCAACACTTTCCCTACTGTTGCACCCTCTGGAGTGGGAATAGTAATTTTTACCCATATGCAATCCAACGCTTTCTCTACTGTTGCACTCTCTGGAGAGGGAATAGTAATTTTTACCCCTATGCTATATAACGCTTTCCCTACTGTTGCACCCTCTGGAGTGGGTATAGTAATTTTTACCCCTACGCTATCCAACGCTTTCCCTACTGTTGCACCCTCTGGAGTGGGAATAGTAATTTGTACCCCTACGCTATCCAACGCTTTCCCTACTGTTGCACCCTCTGGAGTGGGAATAGTAATTTAAACCCCTAAGCTATCCAACGCTTTCCCTACTGTTGCACCCCTTGGAGTGGGAATAGTAATTTTTACTCCTACGCTATCCAACGCTTTCCCTACTGTTGCACCCTCTGGAGTGGGAATAGTAATTTTTACCCCTACGCTATCCAACGCTTTCCCTACTGTTGCACCCTCTGGAGTGGGAATAGTAATTTAAACCCCTACGCTATCCAACGCTTTCCCTACTGTTGCACCCTCTGGAGTGGGAGTAGTAATTTTTACCCCTACGCTATCCAACGGTTTTCCTACTGTTGCAATATGTGGAGTCAGTATATATATTAATTTATATGTAGAGTTTTTATTTTATTTTAAATGTATATGTATTAGTTTTAATTTTTTTAATATTTTTTAATTTTTTTTTTAATATTTGTAAAATTATATGTATTTTTAAATTATTTTTACATTATCGATACTAATATAATAAAGAGAGAGCCCAAACCTTTGAGGCGGGTAATCTCAGGAACCACAGCACCAATCACAGCAGCCAATACAGCGTTGGAAAGGGCAGTTGCAGCAGAAGGACATAGGCTATGCAGACGCCCACCATATACATTTAAAAGGTAAAAGAACCGTGCCAGCAAAGTAGTCCCTTGTGGGCGTGTCTGCATTGTGCTGTGGGTGTGTGCTGGGGGCGTGATAATCGCTGGGGGCATTCCGTCACGAGTGTTGTTTTTTCTTCCCAGGTTCTATACATTCCTGCTCCCTTTAAATAGTAATTCAGTGGAGGTCCCATTCTCTTAGAACCACCTCAAGCACAGTTATGGGCAAAAATACAACTAAAAGGTCCTGCAAAACATTATGGGATAAGATTAGCATAATTTTTAGCATTCATGAAAGGGTTTCAATGTTTTTTGAATTTTACTCATCAGGGACATCTTGGGACGACGAGGTGAACTGCAGCTTGATGTATAATATTTAAAATGCTATTGCATTTGCCTCATCAGGGACATCTAGGGACGACGAGGTTAACTGCAGCTTGATGTGTAATATTTTAAATGCTATTGCATTTGCCTCATCAGGGACATATAGGGACCACGAGTTGAACTGCAGCTTGATGTATAATATTTTAAATGCTATTGCATTTGCCTCATCGGGGACAACTGGGGACGACGAGGGGAACTGCAGCTCTTTGTAGAATTATTTGGATACTATAATATTCACTTCCCACTGCTAATCTCGTCCCATAATGCTTTGCAGGGGCTTGATCTCAAAATCATCACCTCTCTCACTGCTTGCTGGAAGCTAATTTCACTTTTGTGAAATGACTATATGCATTTTAGCATGTAGAAATACTTGTTATTTTACCTTGAATATATGAGGTTTCTGTTTTAATAATTGGAAATCTGACGGAACGAAATATTGTGGATTTATTGTACTAAGTTCGCGCCAATTCCGTCTACCCCTACTTTAAATACCCCTGCACCCCATAATCATAACCCACCCTTACTATATAAAATACCCCAACACCCTTAAACACTAACCCATCTTAACCCTATAAATATACCCTGTACCCCAAAACCCAAACCCATCCCTAAACCCTAAAAATACCCCTGTACCCCAAAACCCAAACCTACCCCTGAACCCTAAAAATACCCCTGTACCCCAAAACCCACACCTACCCCATAACCCTAAAATACCCCTGTACACCAAAACCCAAACCTAGCCCATAACCCTTAAAATACCCCTGTACCCCAAAACCCAAACACACCCCTGAACCCTAAAAATACCCCTATACCCCAAAACCCAAACCTAGCCCTGAACGCTAAAAATATCCCTGTACCCCATAACCCAAAACTATATATGAACCCTTAAAATACCCAAACACCCAAAAACATATACCTCAGTACCCCAAAACATATACCCTATACCCATACTTGCCTTATCCAAACATTTTTTAAAAAAATGCTTTTACCATTCATGCATTTACAACGAATTTCGTTGTAAATGTATGCGTGGTAAAAGCATATAAAATGGAATGCCATGCGTTATAATGGCATTGCGGAGTCATGGTACTTTCGTAATGAAAGTATGCGAGTGATGGTATGCGGAAAGAAAGTTGCGGAATAATGGGTGTTTACCCTCCCCCGTAAGTACATTGGTGGCACGGTGGCCCACATCTCCAGCAACATACTAATATTTTTTCACCACCGATTGGAAAAATGCACAGGTCTCTCTCATTGATGCCCAGCACCGACATACACTTTTAGACACACCTCCCACCACAAGTTCTAGAATTGTGAACTTTAGAGATTGGGAGCTACGTTCGAATCTCGGCATCAGCTCAACATCCTGTGATTCCAGGCAAATCGTTTTGTCTCCCCGCGCCTACCACAAATGAATGTGTTCTTCTGTAATGTAAATTGTGCTCATGCCATGTTGTCGAGTTCGCGCTATATAGTATTGCAAGGAAAATAAAGTAGGGAAACTCGAGTTCACACACTACTGAACGCGCACTCTTAAGTGCATCAGCAGTGCACTGTAAATCGGAGCGTTTCACAGGCCTGTCACAGATAAGAAATGCTATCAAAACGAAATCCTACGAAACAATATACTACTGGCCGGCAGCAATTCATACCCGGACAACGTCGGGACGGGCTGCTAGTTATTAATACATTTAAAAAAACTATATTTTTAATTTAGATATTTTTGTACTCGATATTATTTTTTCGATATTTTTGTACTTACCTTTATGAAGATATAACTCCGATATTTTTGATGTCGATATTTTTGTGTCGATATTTTTGTATGTAGATATTCTGTCTGTCGATATTATGTCATAGATCCACAATTGCTCTGCTGACAGCAGTACCTATGCCCCTCACGTTGCAAGAGGCTACTGTTACTGCCATAATGAAAACCATAAGCGAACCAGCCATATTTAAACCTTGGAAAAGGTAGTTGCCCTCACTGACTCTCCATCTTCAGTGATGCCCATCCGCTCGACACTGGTGATTATGGAGGTTGAGAATAGGGCCTCCAAATCTGGTGTGCTTTCTATATCTATTATAGGACCATCACTGACTTCCAAGACTTGTGCAACATCTGATACACCCTCCTCAGTATCTGAGAGGGAATGTAGAGGGCCGTACGTGCCCTCTCGGGGAAAGCGGTCCAAGGAAGAAGGATGTCGCTTGGTGAGTCTATTGAGCTTTTAGTACATCTCACTTTGCGCTTGTTGGAAATGTATGTAGTCCACCAGCTGTGCTCCATATCCTTCCCCCTCTCTGTGGCCACAGTCGAGGAATGCAAAGAAAGAGCAGTGTCCTGTGCAGCCTGCCTCAGACCCTTTACTGCCTGCTCTATGGTGACGTTTTTAACAAGTACTTGTGCTGTGGGGGGATCATTGACACACCAGAATCAGGGACCTCAGTGATGGGACTCTCATCCTCTGTGAGGGTACGTGCAGCGCCAAGCACAGCGGAGGAAGTAGCGCCCTGTGATTTAAGATGCTTGCTCCGCGCTTTTATTTCTAAAGCCGCAGTTTTAATCCTCTTTGTTTCAATGCGCTCCATCTCATCCCCTGGCAGCTGGGACAGCAGAGGAACGGGTCTAAGAGGATCTTCAGTGTCATGGGGAGGCACTGCCACCTCTGGCTCCCCCTCCTGCGCTGTTTGTGCGCTACACCTTTTAATGTCTATACCATCAAAGCAACCCAGTATGTCAGAGTCAGTAATGTCTGGTTGTTCCTCACGGGTCTGTAGCTCTGGTGAAGCTACTGGCTGGGTGGTATGAGCGGCTGGGGTGTGTTGCGTGGAATGGGTGCTAGCTGCTGAGGCATAGGAGAATATACCCCTGGGACACATTTTAGAGAGGTGCTCCTCGATACCACAGAGATTGCATTTCTTTGGAGCAACACAGTCTTGGGCCTTATGACCTGCCCCCGCAGTTCCTGCAAATGAGCCCTGTCATTGTTCCTTGGAGTGGCCAAATTGCAGGCAGAGTCTGCAAAAAAGGGGTTGTCCTGAGTAAACCAAAAAACCCTTATTGGCTCCCAGGGTGAATGTCTGTGGGGGATGTGCCAACCCACGTACTCCTTCAGGGTCCTCCTTGAATGTTACCATATATTTCCTCTTCCCATTCCAAATCCCACACAGGTTTGCAATCTTTTGCCTCTCTCTGATGGTGGCACAATACAGACTCAAAAACACCTCAATTAGCCTGGGATCTGTGTATGGGTGGAGTAGTGTGGCTCACTGATTAGATCGGCAGACCCTGAGACAGAGGTCTGCCCCGGGACCAGGGTTCAATTCCCGACGCGGCAGGGTCTTGGGCTCAATGTCCACGGACTCAATAACTCTCGCCTCGGTGCCTACTCTAATCATGGGTCCCACTCTGCAACTCTGGGCAATAGCTTGCTTAATCTCCACAACGGCCTAGAAAGCGCTAGGATGCCTGGCTTCACCTTGGGGGTGACCAGTAGAGGGCATCTCACGGGGAAAGCCAGGAAGGGCTCCACAGCGGTATACAGTGCCAGGATGCCTGAAAGGTGATAGTGCGCTTTACAAGTATACATACATTTACACATTTACAAACATATGTACCACTAGCACAGTCTCCTTAGGTCCAAACATAGGGGTTACAGAGAGCCTATAGAAAGCATTAATGTGTTGTTTCCCTGTTGCATTGTGGAGAAACCCTTGACAGATAGACTAGAAAAGGTAACATCAAAACACACCCCTGTTGGAGAAGACCTGCACACATTCAATTGACCTCTCAGATATATTACACTCCTTCTTTAACACTTCTTCAATGAGAAACAATACATTCTTCTCCTTCCTTTGAGCTTCATCAATTTCCACACGCACCGTATTTGGCACGTAATCTGATGCACGTATATTGCCAGCCATATGTGCATATGAGGCCATGATAATCGCCTCGATGGGCAGGGGGAGTAAGCCCCCTGCAGGTATCTCAACTTAAAATTTATCGGCATCCGCTGAGCTCCTGTGTGATTGAGGGAGCAGGCGTGCCGGCTTTCACGTGCTGTGTATTAGCAGAAACAGAAATGTTCTGGGGAGTTTTAGAAAATCAAAATAAGCTATGGGAGTGGACGGCCGCCACTGATCCAGTATAACAGGCAGTCTCCCCTCTATGCAAAATGGGGATCCGAGGCCAAGGGGCGTGATTCGATTGGAAATAGAATCCGCCCGTTGCCTCTGTAGAAATGTCACAAGTGTGCTCCTCCAAGAAGGAAAAGCGGAGGTTTCAAAGCTTTAATTTCTGTTCAGTCTTACCTCGGAATGGAGACACTTGCGGAAACAGCAGCAGCAAGACCTCTTTGACGAAAAGATGAGGGGGTATATTATCAAGGGGTTTTATCTCCGCTTTTTTGGCTTTAAAAGCCAAGAAAGCGGAGATAAAATTATCTCCCTATTACCAAGCTGTCGCTAACACCAGTTAGCGACAGCTAATAGGAGATAGCGACCATCATGGGCCCCACTTTGCATGTCAGTGATATTTATCACTAATGACATGCAAAGTGGGCGTGCCAAGATGTTAGCGACTGGAAACAGTCGCTAACATCGCTATCTCCTATTACCAACTTTTGGAGATATTCGCGCTAAGCGCGAATATCTCCAAAAGCTAACACCTGCCCTGAGCAGTTCTTAGCCATGTTATCCAATGGGAGGTGGATAACATGGCTAAGAGCATTTGCTCGATAATGCATGAATATCGCTGACTTTTCAGCGATATTCATGCATTGCGGCCGTTTTTTATCGCATTTGCGATAAACCTTGCTAATAGCAAGGTTTATCTGCGATAAAAATCGCCGGTTTGCGGCGATAATTTTTGTCTCTAAACAAGTTAGAGACAAAAACTATCGCTAGTTGTTGGTAATATACCCCGAGGCTTCCCCGTTCCCCTCCCTTTCTCTCTGTCACTGCACAGCCAGGGGACGGTTGCGAGGCCAGGGGAGGTTTGGGGGTGTGGCCAACCCTTCCCTGGGACACTAGTTATCCGGTATACTGGCAGGTGAAGAATCTCAACCTCTGCCATGATCTTTCTTTCCCAGCAACCGGCTGGGGCGGCCACGGAGGGGGGAGGCATCTGCTGTGCGAGCCATAGCTGCAGCGACTTGTGACAAGGTGTCAAAGAGTCTTCATTTCAGTGCGTCATTCACAAGAGTGAAAGCCAAATTTGTTACACTCTTAGCAGGTGTAGAAAAAATGTAGTGATACCTGAAATTCACTAGTAGAGAAACCCCCATAACATAGACAAGCAGAGACAGAGAATGCACAGAGGGCTTCATTTATGAGAAGTGATGCATCGCTACGTGAAAGCAGCGATGCGTCACTTCTCAGTGCGCCCTTCTTGCGACATGATTGATGCGTCATATTTACTGTATGACGCATCATGTCGCAAGGAGTTACAGATACGTCAGTATTTCTGACGTATCTGTACGGCGCAAAAGTGATGCATTGCTGGAGTGTGTCACAAAAGTGACGCGAGTCCAGCAATGGGTCATTTTGACACATTTGCGTCCTAGAAGTGGCGCGGTGAAATCTGGTAGATTTCACTGCGTCACTTCTGCGACCCTTTCTTGCGTGGGAACACCCCCCATGCATACATTATACCTGGCGCAGGTATAATGTAGCGCAGGGGTTTACAAAGTGACGCATCTACCTAGATGCGTCACTTTTTAAATATGGCGCAACAAGGCGCATTTTTTACACTGCTGATGCGTCACAAAAAGTGACGCACCGGTGGTGTAAATGAGCCCAGACTGCGGGAGGGGGGCTATGGGGAGAAGGAAGACACAGGAAGAACATAGGGGCATATTATCAAGCACAGGCGATAAAATTATCACTGCTTTATCAGCACGAAACTGCCGCTAAAGCGGCGATAATGGGCTTGATAATATGCCCTTGTGAATTCCCATAGCATCCCAGGTTAACACCAGAAACTGGGCTGCTATGGGAATTCACAAGGACATATTTTCAAGCCGATTATCGCCACTTTGGCCCTTCCACTAAAGCGGCGATAATTTTATCGCCTGTGCTTGATAATATGCCCCCTAGTTACCACATGCAACACTCAAGTAAAGGGGCCCATAGCTGTGGAAGAATACTAATGAAAATATGCACGTCTTGATGAGGGACTAACAAACCGAAAACCAATAGGAAGGCAGTGTTTAGGGCCTAAGCTAATGAAAAGATGGGCCGGAGAATGGGCGGAGTTAGCAGATAGATTCGATTTTATAGGATCCCAATCCGAAGGATTGTTCCCGCTCACTGTTTCCCTTTATTAATCATGGATTAATAATACTTTCCCATATCTCTGAATTATGCGCTCTCTTTTACCAAAGGCTCGGATCTTAGCACATGCTAAGACCTTCCAAAAATTTCACATCCTTGTTTTCAGCCACCACACGAAGTGCGACTGATTCCAAAGAAAGAAAGATTTGTCAAAATCTCTAAGGTGATAAAGTTCTCTTTCTGTCTTGTTTTCGTCTGTCAGATTCCTTCTGACAGTGGTGAGTTTTTGGATACCGAGGCAGTAGCCTCATTACTCCACAATCATTTTGAATTTTTTAGTCGCTGTTTAGATTGTCTTATTGATGTGTGACGCTTTGTCACAGTTGAGGTTGCATCACATGGTCATCTCAGTGATGGGCCGCGGGTAGCGGTCGATTGAGTATGCAGAATTGTCAGCATGTTTCCTCAGGGGGTCTTGTCTTTGTCCATCAAGTTCCTTCTGATAGTGTTGAGTTTTGGTTGCTTGCCGAGGCTGTCATGCCATCTGGCAGCGGTGGGTTTTGTGTACCTGCCGGCGTTTGCCTTCAAGCAGTGCTGAGTTTTTGGATGCTGCGTTTCTGTTTCAGTTTCGCAAGGTTAGCGCTTCAATGGGACGCGGGTAGCGGTCAAATGGGTTCGTAGAAATGTCTGCGAGTTTCCTGATCAGTGGGTTTTCTTTTTGATCTAATCCTGTGTAGAATTTCCTGTTGAGTTTGAGGAGATGGTCGTCCAGCATCTCAATCCCTAAGTCTCTGTGGAGGTCTGCTGTTCGTGTGAACATAGGTGCACCTGCTGCAATCCGTAAGGCCTTGTTCTGTACTTTCTGTAGGTCCATCCGAAGCTGTGGGCGGCAGCCACTCCAAACTGGTGAAGCGTATGTCATAGTTGGTCGAATTATTGCAGTGACTACTCGCACCTTGCTCTGCATGGGCATCGACTTGGTCTTCAGGAGTGGGTATAATGCAGCCAGTTTGGATGCTGCTTTCTGGCAGGTCTTCTCTATGTGGTTTCTCCAGCTGAGTTTAGAGTCCAGAGTCACCCCCAGGTAGGAGCTGCTGTTTTCCCATTTGACCTCGTCCCCGTTGAGGAGGATCTGTGGGTGTTTCCTGTTCTGCTTCCTGGTAAATAATGTTGCAGTGGTTTTGCCCGTGTTCAAGGTGATCTGCCAGTCGCTGTACCATTCGGAGAGTCTGCAGAGCGATGTCTCCAGGTTCTTAGCCACTTCCTTGTCGCTGAAGGATTGAGAGATGACCGCGACATCATCTGCGTAAAGGGCAAGATCAGTCTTCTTTAGGTCCGTGGGGATGTCGTTTGTGAACATGTTGAAGAGGAATGGTCCTAGGATTGATCCCTGAGGCACTCCAGCAAGAATTGGGCGTGGCGATGAGCATTCTTCTCGCACTGCCACGTGAAAGGTCCGATTTGTCAGGTAGCTGGACAGTAGCATGACCAGGTAGCTGGGAAACTGGAGCTTGATAAGTTTATAAAGCAGTCCCTCGTGCCATACTCGGTCAAACGCTTTGGCTACATCCAGAAAGACTACTCCGGTAGACTTGTTGATGTTGAAACCATGGCTGATGATGTCCACAACTCTGAGGAGTTGGTGATTGGTTGAGTGATCTTTCCGGAACCCAAACTGTTCTTTGGCAAGGAGGTTGTTGCTTGTCGCAAAGTCCACAAGACGGGCGTGGATAACTTTTTCAAAGAGTTTTGATAGGCCAGATAGTAGACTTATGGGCCGGTAATTTGCAGGATCTCGCAGTGGTTTCCCAGCCTTGGGGAATACGACGACTCTTGCTTCTTTCCAGGTGTTTGGGAAATACTGGTGCTTCATGCATGCGTTAAATATCTCAGCAAGGTGATCCACTGCAGTATCTGGTAGCATCTTGATGGCTTGGTTGACTATTCTGTCCTTCCCTGGTGCCTTGCCGTTTTTTAGTGTTTTTGCCAGGTCCAGTAATTCGCCCATTGAGCATTCCTCAATGTGTGCAGTTTCTGTTTCTGGTGGGTGCTCCCGGTGATGCTTGGCGACCTCTTGCTCTACTTCTGGTGCCAGTTTGCTTGCCTGGTTGGGCCTGAATGATGCCTCCAGCGTGTCAGCGAAGACCTCAGCCTTATCCCTGCTGCTGCATGCCAGGTGAGTCGTCCCTTGTATCGGTGGGTTTGGTTCCTTCTTCCCAGTCAGGCGGCGGGTCATTCTCCAGAGAGAGTTGTCTGAGTCCTTAAGGTTGGCTGTAGCTGCTTCCCATTTTTCGCCTCTATGCTGGCTTATTTGCATCTTCAGCTGTCTTGTCAGTTCATTATACTTCTTCAGCAGGTCGGGGGTGCGGTTCCTTTGCCACTCTCTGCGGGCTCTGTTCTTGGCAGCTATTGACTGCTTGATGCCCTTCGGGAGATCGTAGATAGAGCATCGTTGTAGTTTCTGCTCTGGAATGCTGCGCTCAATAGCTGTGTGGATTGAAGCTGTGAAGTGGTGAATTGCCTGGTCAATGTCTTCAGTGCTTCGCAGGGGACCTGGGACCAGTGTCTCCTCCAGGCATCTCTTGTATAGGCACCAGTCCGCCTTCTTGAAGTTGTGTCTGATGCCCTGCTGCTGGTCTTCAAGTACGTCTCCAACTGTGATCAATACTGGGTTGTGGTCGGATGTCAGCGCTGTTAGGGTTTCAAGCTCCATAGACTGGGAGAGATTCTTCATGACCACAATGTCCAGAACATCTGGTTTATGCAGTGCAGAGCCTGGATAGTGCGTTGGTTGAGTCGGGCCGGCCACTACAAAGTCCTCCTTCTTTGAGTGGGCAAGTAGGGCGTGTCCTTTGCTGTTTCCCGTCCGAGAGTTCCAGCATTTGTGCTTGGCATTAAGGTCGCCTCCAATTAGTGTTGGGATGCTGGGGTCCAGTAAAGCATCCAGGTCCTTTGGGCTTAGCTTGCCTGGGGGTGAGTAGGCGGCGATCAGCCGCAGCGGGCCTGCAGATGTCTGAATCTGTATGCCAGTTGCTTCAATGCTCCCAACTGGTGGTAGAGAGATCTCGTGGTGCTTCACTTTTGTGCTGACGATCACCGCTGTTCCCCCACCCTTGGCTCCAGTGGTGCGATCTGTGCGGTATACCCTGTGGTTTGCTATGTTGAGCTTCTGGCTTCCTTGAAGGTGGGTCTCGGAGATAAGCGCTATATCCATGTCCATGGTTTCCATCAGGTGCAGGAGTTCTGCAGTTTTCTTCTGAATGCCATTAGCATTCCACATCACGAAGAGGGAGTTTCTTTTAGATTTTGCTGCCATTGCTGGTGTTTTCTTCGCCCTGGAAAAGTCCGGCGATAATATTCGCCACCATTGTCACCACCGGGTGGATGTTCATATCTGCAACCGTTTTTGCAATCTTCGCAATGAGTTCCTGCCAGTTGATGGCTGAGCCTATTTCACAGGATGGTCCCGGTGCGGTTGTTGGAGGTGGGCTGGTTGAGCCTGTTCCACCGGATGGTCCCGGTGCTGTTGTGGGAGGCGGGCTGACTTGTTTCGGTACCATGACGTCCGCGTAGTGATGATAAAGTAGTTGATTGACTGTGATATAAGTACAAAGAAATCTGAGAATGTTAGAGCGGTGAATTGTCTGGTGTTGATATTGAAAGTTGGAGGAGAAATGACGTATATATTGTGAATTAAAACAATAGAATAAACTCTAATTAACAAGAAATGCATATTTTTGGGGTTTGGGTCGGGTATGTATTTGCAATGCATTGTGGGTAGGCGGAAGTTCCTTTAGATTCTTTCACCCTGAGTGCTGGTAAACCCTGTCTGAAGAGCGTCGCTTAAGACAAAACAATAAATGAAACAGGCAGGCCCATTTCACTCATCTTTATCTTGCTGCTGTCATACGCTGTCCACATACAGCGTGGAGTCTGACTGGACCAGGTCCTGTAGTAGCCTCGACCCTGCAACCCCCGCCCATGTATGTTACAGTGTGGAGCCTGGAGACGTGTTTATGGACCTCTAGTGAAGGACCGCGGTACTGCACCCATGGTGTCTATTCAATGAGGTGCCTGGATGTCTTGATTAGGGACCTCTAGTAAACACCCGTGGTACTGCACCCTGGTGTGAAATAAAGATGCTATCCATATCCAACCCTACTTTCACTGGACCTCTAGTCATGAACTTATGTTATGTTATGTTAGTACAGCTTGTACAGCGCGCACCTTCCCCAGCAAAGTGGCGTCCCAGCGCCGTAGCTTTGGAGTGTGAAAAAACGCCCAAAAATCACAGATCATAAAAGCTAGCAAATATGTCTAATTAGGCTGGAGGAGAAAGGAAAGTTTTAACAGCTTCCTGAAAGCAAGCAAACAGTCCATGCCCCGGATCTGTTCCGGCAGAGAGTTCCATAGCCTCGTGGCCAAGAGGCGAAAGGAGCGACCTCCCACACGACTGCGCTTAACCCGTGGGACAGTGACCAGCTGCTTCCCTGCTGACCGCAGCCTATGCGTAGTAACATATACCGTAAGCAAGTTGCACAACATGTTTGGACTCGCAAATTTCAAGATCTTAAAAGATAGGCACAAGGCCTTAAACTGAATCCGTTTTTCAATGGGAAGCCAATGCAGCATCCGAATGGTGTTAGCAGCTGAGCAAAATCGCTGGAGGCCTACCAAGACTCGGGCAGCAGCATTTTGAACACGCTGCAGCCGACAGATCTCAGCCTTGTTTGCCCCAAGTAAAAGAGAACTGACATAGTCAAGGCGAGAGAGGATGGTGGCCTGTATGACTAGCTGACGTGTAGTATGATCAAAGAATTTCAGGAGGGGTTTAAGTCCCCGCAGCAGGCCAAAACACGTACCCGCAATTTTCCTAGTGTGGTCTCAGAAACTAAGGGATGAGTCCATACACACCCCAAGATTTTTAACCAACGTCTTGGATGTAGGGGGTGAACCCAGAACAGTGGGCCACCACTGCTGACTCCATAGGATGGTGTTCTTCCTAACCAACAAAACCTCGATTTTGTTGGCATTAAGTTGTAAACGATTGGAAGACATCCATTGAGCCATAGCCGCCATCCTATCTCTAAACCTAGAAGCATCAGGGGAGGATCCTTCTGCCAGAGTAAAAACCAGCTGCATGTTGTCAGCATATGAGACCATCACCAGATCCCATTGCCTGGCGACCGCTGCCAAAGGTTGAACATATCGATTGAATAATGCCGGGCTTAAGGCTGAGCCCTGGGGTACCCCCTGATCAATAAAATGGGCCTGAGAGAGAAACGGAGGTGCGGATACTCTGAATGATCTTTCGGTCGGAAAGGATCTGAACCATTTGAGAGCAGACCCCATCACCCCTGCCTTCTCCAGCCGTTGTAGCAAGATATCATGCAAAACCGTGTCAAAGGCGGTACTAAGATCTAACAAAATGAGTGCCGCACTTTAACCGGCATTAAGAATGTACCACAGGTGCTCAGTAGTGGCCAAAAACGGTCTTCGTACTATGTCCGGATCGAAACCCATTTTGGGAACTATCCAAGATATCGTTGGAAATTGGAAATTGGATGACGGCGTTGTTAACGTGTGCCTCTGCCACCTTAGCCACCCAAGGGAGCAGGGAAATAGGCCTGAAGTTTTCCAATTTGGCTGGGTCCAGTGTGGGTTTCTTGAGAATGGGAGACACCCCAGCCTGTTTCCAAAGTGCAGGTAAAGTGTCGGTGGAAAAGGAAGTGTTAATAATGTGACAGAGTGGGTCCTGAAAAATGGAGAAAGATTCTCTGAACTGGCAAGGCCTCAAGGGGTCAGCAGGGGAGCCTGATTTAATTGCCCCACTCAAACGAGTGAGCGCCTCCGGAGACAAAAGAGGAATAGCTGACAGCACCTGCTGAGGTCTGAGGTCTGGGGGCACAGAAGTGGGATGAGAAGAGGCAGGAGGAAAAGATAGATAGATGGCACAGACTTCTTCTACAAAGTAAGAAGCCAAATCATCGCACTGTTGTGCCGAAGATATGACAGATTCAGTGGTCTTATGAGACCTAAGGTCTTTAAGAATCTTAAAGATACATTTTGCTGGATTAGAGCTAAGTTTGATTTCACTAGCATAATATGCAGCACAAGCTTGACAGATGGCTTTATGATACTGCTTGATGGTGGCCAAAAAGCATAGTTTTTCATCGGGGTTATAGTCCCTTCTCCACTTCCGTTCAGCTTTCTGACACGTTTTCCTTAAAGCAGTCAAGGAGTCGTTGTACCACGGACTAGTAGCAGAGGAGCGAACCTTAAACCATTTGGCAGGAATAAAAGAGTCAAGGCCAAATCTTATCCAATCACAGAACGAGCCATAGTAAGAATCTGCATTACACTAAGGTCCCAGGGGATGACAAGTGAGGAAGTCATGAAACTCCTCAAGCCTCAATTTACGCCAAGGGCGTTTAAAGACCGATTTTACGGTATCGAAGTTACAGGGCTCAGCTAGGGGAACAGACATGACAACCAAAGCATGGTCGGTCCAGCCCATAGGTACGGGTGTAGCTACCTTAGAAGATTGAATATTAGAAAAAATGTGATCCAATAAGTGACCTGCAACGTGAGTCGCGCCTGTTACCAATTGGATCAATTGAAAAGCCGCCAGATCTGCAATAAAACTGCCAATTTCACTGTCATGGATATAATCAAGATGTAAATTAAGATCCCCAAAAATACTGAAGTTAGCAGGGCCCACGACAAGCGAACTTACAGTGTCTAGAAACGCGTTTTTAAAATTGGCGGTTGGACCGGGAGGGTGATAAACCAAAAGTCCAGAAAAGGTGGAATGGGGGCTGACAGAAATGCTAAAACGGGCACACTCACAGCCTGCAATGAGTACCTTAGAAAACACACAGGAATAAAAGGTTTTAAAGATAGCTGCAATGCCTCCTCCTCTGGATTCCCTGTTAACAGTACAAATAGAGTATCCAGCGGGTAAGGCTAAATTTGTCTCCCCTACCATGTCTTCACTAAGCCACGTTTCACACAGGAAGAACACATCAGGAGCTTAGGGACTGCACGGGAAGTATCGCGAGATCTGCCTTGTCTGTACTTTCTTCCTGAATGAATGGCGTTTCCAAAGTGAAGCAGTGAGTGTTGAGTTATTTGTGCTAAGCTGCTACCGGTCAGACTTCATCCTGTATATTGATTTACCGGTCGGTACAAAAATAAGCAAAATCACTTAAGGGGCATAGGGGCATATTCACAAGACCTTAACGCCACTGTAGCGTCAATTTTTGGACGTTACAGCTTCTTTATTTTAAATCGCCATATTTACAAAGCGCCGGTAATTGCAGTTAGCGGCACTGGTCCAGCGTAAACGTTAATTTACAAGATCGCCACTTCTGATAGCGGGGCTTAACAAAAAATGAGATGTGAGGTAGGTGTTCTCGTGCAAAAACTCTCCAAAACTACAGCTAAGTCCAGTTAGAGGCAGTTTTTTAAGACCAGAAAAGAGCTGGTCTTAAAATTGGTGCAAACACTTGGGGCCTCATTGCAGAGGTTTTGATGCTGGATAGCGCTGCAAGGAATGTTGCTGCGCAGCCCAGCGACAAAACAAAAGGTCAGGAATGTGCACTATCAATAAGATAGGATGCATTCCTGGTCCTCATTCTTGAAAAGCGTTGCATCGCTGGGACAAAACAACGTTGCAACACTTTTCACTGTGCTCTTCTTGCGACACCATAGATGCGCCGTATTCAGTGCACTGGGCACCATGTTGCAATTAATTACATATACGTCTGGAATCCTGACGCATCTGTTAGCGCTAAAGTCACGCATTGTTGCAGTTGTGTCTCAAGCATGATGCTACTCTAGGAATGCATAACACCAGCCTATCCTTATAGCACTGTATCACCCTTACGCCTGCCATTGAGCAAGGGTAAGGTTCTGACGCAGTTGCGTCCTAGAATTATCACAGTGAAATCTGATGGATTTCACTGCGCCAGTCCAACAAGGCTTTGTTGGGTGGGATTGCCCACCCTGCATACATCACACGTGACGCAGGTATAATGTTGCACAGGGCTTTACAAGGCCATGCATATGCCTAGATGCCTCACTTTGTAAGTACGGCGCAATGTGTTACAAGACTCACGCTGCAAGTACATCAAGAAAATGATGCACCGTCAGGGTTAAACTATCAGAAGGGGCTCATGCATAAGCTCCCTTGTCTTTTTCCCCTACATTGGCGTACAATGGCTGCCAGGTGCCAACGCAGGCACCCTTGTCCATGGTGCAAGGGTGACTGTGTTGCTGGGTTCATTGCTGTTGTGGATCCATCTCTTCTCGAGACGTCTGCAGGTGCATCTTGACTACTGAAGGGCGGGAATGAACCAGTTGGCCTTCTTGGAGCGTTGTTTGCCTGGATGTTCTTGAGTTTGCCAGGGTGTTGGCGTAGTTAGAGATCCATCGGTGGAGGTTGTGTGATGTGGCGTTGGTGTCTGTAAGCTTTGGCAGAGTGGTGATGCTAAGGGAATTGACAAGAACTTCTTCTGTGGCCTTGATCCAGCTGCGACGGGTCGGGAGCAATGATGGCGGTGGTGTATGCTGTGCATGGTGAAGGTGTGATGTATACAATGATGGATGGTCCAGGAGAGTTTGGTGGTGTGGCTGTAGTTGAATGTTCCCGCTGGCAAAGAAGACGGGGGCGAGCATGTGTCTGGATATGTGGGTTGGTGTGGTGACTATCTGCTTGAGTCCGATGTTGTGAGGATCTCCAGGAGGGTGGTGGTGTTCTAGTTACTGGGGTTGTCCAAGTGGAAGTTGAGGTCTCCGAGCGGGATGTAGTAGATGGATGCGAGAGCCTGGGGTGCAATGACGTCTACAATAGCATGTGTTAATAGGGAGTCATGTAGATGAGGGTGCCTGCTGAGGGTGGTGTTGGACTTGTTCCGGATGTTCCAGGGTTGCCGTTGGGTCAATAGAATGCATGGTCAGTCAGAGTGTTCTTTTGTAGACAATGGCAATGCCTCCTCCTGGGTTGTCGGGGTGGTCCTTGTGGATGATGTAGCCGTCGGGGTTGACGATGGCGATGTCTGGTCTGGAGCAGAGTTTGGTCCAGGTTTACGTGAAAAAGGCGATGTCTAAAGATTTGAAGTTGAGGAGGTCCCAGATTTCTGTGGCATGTTTGTGGAGGGTGTAAGGTGGGCGTAGCTGGCGGAGTACCACTTCACGGAATTCTGAATTCCACTTGAAATCCGCTCCGCAGCTCCATTCCGTCTCACCACAATTTATAAAACAGAAACCTCACAAATAAATCTAATATTACATGCTAAAATGCATATAATCATCACACAGCTGGGAGACAGGAAATGTGGAAAAGGACACTGAAGAGGACGGGGTGCGGGGATTGCAGCATCAACAAGGGAGAGGACAGGGGAAAAGGAACTGTATAAAAGCATATAAGACAAAGCCAAACAAAGCAAAGAAAAAAGAAGAACAAAGGCAAAGATAGATAGCAACGGAGAAGAGCAGAAAGAGAGACAGGAACAGTAGAAAAGAGGGACAGGAGGGAAGTAAAGCAGCAGAGCAGTGACGCTCTACCACTGGACCAGCAATGATGAGGCGCAGGCAGGAGCATGCAGGTGAAGGAGGGCCTCGAACACCTGACCTTTGGGTCAGAGGATCCAGCAGCAGCAGATAGCAGATGGGGACAGCAGCTACCAGACGGCGCTGCGCTGTGGGAAGAGTAAGTCCACTAAGGGATAGCCCCAAGACACCTAAAAGCTCACTACCAGGGGGCGATGAAAGGCAGCACCACCTGATGACCTCTTTCGGTCTAACAGTGGCAATCAGATTCCGTGTTCCACAGTTACCTAGCAAGAAACGGTGGATCAAGATGCATACCCAAGGGTCTGGGCCCGAACCGGCCCCTGTGACACTGGCACCCGCTGCCAACAATGGCCAATCTCAGCAACTTGAGCCAGTTAGTAGAGTCCGCCACCAGTCTTGTGCGGTGTCCTCAACAATGCGCATCCTCCGCCGCGCAGGGATTGCTCAGGGCACAGTGTGCACCACTCACAGGTGCTAGGCCTGGGCCTGACACGACCCCCGGACCTCCTCCGCTCCCTGTCCCACCTTCTCTTCACCTGAATATTGACATCAGGGCTCAATCTACCACGTTCTCTCTGAATCTGTGCCTCAGCCAGCAGGAGCCTCAGCCAGGAGGAATTTCACAAGCTTGGGTACAGCAGTTGCTGCCAAGTCTGCTGGGGAACCTCCCAATGAAGGTGCTGTAACAGGGCACCCTTAGGCATGAAGTTGCAGCGCTCCCCCACAAAGATCTGCCAGATCTCAGGGGCGTCACCCTCCACGGCATCCGGGCAGCAGCACATCCTCCATCCTGTGGTGCAGAGAAATATGGCCCACCATTGGCAATCTCCTGCATGTACTCCAGTGTAGTGGTGGCATGTGCTATGCAAAGCAGACCTTCCTACATCAGTGCGCAGGAGCACCTCTACCGATCACAGCTCCAAGGGGCTCTAGGCGGTCTTCTCACACAGATCAGCAACGTGTCTCCATGCGACATGTCAGTTTTCACAATCAGGTAAGGGCGCTCTCCGATGCCTCAATATTCGTCCCAAAGGCTTGGTCCCGACACGGCCCGCCTCCACCATCAACCCGCAGCAACTCCGCAGCACCTCCCCCTCCAACTCTGGGTCTCAGACGCTGGCCCAGCGAGGCCTACGCGCCCCGGGGACTGTCCATGCTTCAAGGCTTCAGCTGCCATGGAGTCGCTAGGGAAGTGCAATGAAAAATGATGCATTGTCCATGATTTTTCATTTCCTCACCCCCTGGGACTCTGGCTGGTCATCCAGGCTGTTGGGGGGATTTGGGGGTTGCTTACTTGTACTGAACTTGGACCTTGCTGCTCTATTCTGCATTCCAATATTTGTAATTTCTTTTTATTAATGGTGGTGGACTTAAAGGCTATTTTTGCTTCTAGAGGCAGAAAAGTGACGGGCTGACTAACGTGAGTTTTTTTTGTCTCTAATTGGCCTTTTGTCACTTTTCTGTCACTAGCGGCAACATTTTAAACGCCTTGACACTAGTGTCAGTGACAGTTTTCACCACAGCTAGCGGATACTATCGCCTTGTAGCGACGTATTGTAAATACTCTGGTACCAAGGCGATAGTTTTCAGCGATACGCAGCGGTAAGAACATTGCCGCTAACACTAGTTAGCGGCAGCTCTTGTAAATATACCCCATATTTACAATAAAGTGGCAAAGTGTTTTGTTAAGCCAAGAAGGCTAATGACTCTCTTTGCCAACATAGGGTTGCACCATATTTACAAGAATATGGTGCATCCCTGCATTACCTACCCCCTGCGCTGCTGATCAATTGAAGTTGCCTAGCACCAACGCAGGCACCCTCGCACCATAGTTCAAGGGTGCCTGTGTTGAGGGGAAGATTGTTAGTGTGCAGAAATGTACCCCTTCCTGCACATAAACAATCTTTAAATGCCGTTTTGTAAGTTTTTATGTGTACTGCTAAATGCAGCACACATTGAAGTTTACAAAAAAGCATTTTTTTTAAATGATTGTTTATGTGCAGGAAGGGGGACCGCCCTGCACTTAAAAAATCATAGGCAATTTGCTGTTTCTATGTGAAAAACGAGGCGAACTGAAGCATTTCTTCTCAGTCTGATTTTTTAAGACCAGCTTTTCCCTGATTTTAATTTTGGCGCTGCCTCCTATTTATGTTGTTCTTGTAAATAGGGGGCATCATCAAAATCAATGGGTTTTGCGGTGGAGCGCCCACCAAAGTACCCATTGCCCGCCCCTTTCACGCTAACTTTAGCATGAATGCTGACATTATTTATAGGCAGCATTAAGCCATGTTAAGAGGCATATTATTTAAAAGAACTTAACACCGCCGTAGAGTACATTTTTTGACATTATGGCAGCTTTTTTTATTGTCTTATTTACAAGTTGCCACCAATTGCAGTTAGCAGCACTTATCCAGTGTAAACGTCAATTTTCAAGATCACCACTTCTGTTAGCGGGATATAATAAAAATGGGATGCAAGGTAGGCGTTCCTGTGAAAAAACTGCTGCTAAACACACTTCGCGACATTTACAAGGAAATTCCAGTACCTCGATAACCACCAAAACTGCCTATCCCTATGGCCCTTACGTCTGCCACAAGGCAGGAGTACGTTTTTGACACAGTGGCGTCCTAGAATTGTCACAGTAAAATCTGATAGATTTCACTGCGCCACTCCAACGAGGCTTTCTTGCATGGGAATGAACACCCTGAATACATCATACCTGATGCAGGTATAATGTGGCACAGGGTTTTACAAGGTCACGCATAGCCCTAAATGCGCCACTTCGTAAAACGAAGCAACATGGAGCAAAATTCACGCAGCAAGTATGCCAAGATAATGACGTCCCAGCGGTGTTAAATGTTTGAAAGGGGCTCATGAATAAGCCCCCCTGTATTTTTCCCCTATGTTGATGCACAGTGGCTGCCATGCGCCAACACAGGCACCCTTGCACCATGGTTGAATGGTGACTAGGAGTAGGTTGATGTTGTACAGAAAGGGACACCTACCTGCACAAAATCTATCAATCTGGGGTATTTTCTCTTTAACTGAGTGCTGCAGAATGCTGCACTCATAGAAAAAGTGAAAAAAGAGGAGAAATTAAAACATTTATACTTGTAGTGCCTCCTAAACGTCACCCTTGGGATGGTATTAGATTCTGACGCATTCTGAAGGTTTACGGTTTCTCGTAAACCTGCAGATGCTTCAGATTCCATTGATTTGGCATGGGAACGCCCACAGCAATACCCATTGAACCAGTGGCAGAATGGCAGAGGAGCGTTGCCCCTTGGTTTCAAGCAGTGGGAGAAGAAGAATCATAAAATGATAATATCTTTCAGTAATAACATTTTATGTTTGTGCTGCTTTGCGTGCGGTGCTGCTCTGCTCTCAGAGCAGGCCAGTGGAGGAGTGATTTGCCCACTCCTAAGTGTGCAATGACTGTTTTATCAGTCCTCTTGGGTCACAAAAACTATTCATGTGCACTTTACCCGTTCTCCATGCAGGCTGCATTACAGTCTGCATGGAGAACATGCTCTGACCCCTGTTCCCTGGTTGAGTGTCAAACTAGTATGCCAAATACAATCACGCTGCATTGCTGGACCTAACTGCAAGCTAACATATATTTTTTTTTAATGTTTAATTTATAATGTACAACCTCCGGCAATCGCGCCCCCTGCAACCCCATGCACCCACCCTTGCACCGTCACCTGCAAGCCATGCTGGCTGCCACTTTCACACTTCTTAATGCATGCTAGGGTCACATACTTCTAAGTCCATGAAAAGCCATGTAAAGTGGCTTTGCATGGCCTTGTAAACATGCTGTGGCACATTGCGCAATCAGAACGTCAAACACATGACGTCACAGTGTTGCAAGAGTGTCTTTAGGATAATTGAGGAACTCCTAGAATTTATCCATGGCAAGGTCAACAACGCCATGGACTTCAGGCCTTTGCAGCTCGGAGCACTAAGGAGACCACCACCGTCACCCCTGACATGCATCGCTCACCTGGACAACTCCTCAGTTTCCTTTGGGTGATGCGTGAACCCGATCCCCTCTAAGTGCTGACCTCGGAAGACCGGAACTTCAGCAACAGGAAGCTGGAGACCAGGAACCGCCAAAAGCCAGAGACTCTCCGGAGCTGTCTGTAATGGTGGAATAAGGGGAGACACATAATCAGTCAACATTTAATTAGGATATCTGCCATCTGAGGAGTTACATCCAGGGGCTGCACAAACTCTGCACTGGATTACTACCTCACAGTGGAGCCTACGTCACTGGGGGAGCGTTCAGGGGAAGTGTCGAGATCCTGTCACTGAGTATGATTGTGCATCGTCGGCGCCGCATGCAGCTCCTTCTGCCTCTCTCTCTTGTACAACCTGCTGCAGATTGGGGGTGACTTGTAGTTGTGGCGGGGATGCCTGCTCCTCCTACGCCTCCCAGTACTACAGGCTCCATGAATGACAGCTTGTTGCGTAGACCCTTCACTCCCAGTCCACAGGACCTGACGACCAAAAGATTGCAGCCAGGTCCAGCACTGTTCAGCTGCATCAATGATTTGCATGTCAACCACTGAGATCACTCGCAGCCTTTACGGGTAGAGGAGGGAGTGTTTGATGCCCAACTCTCTGAGGCATTGCTTGACCAGTAGAGACAAGCCCCTCTGCACCCGGTGGCATAGTCAGAGAAGAAAATAACTGTGGGTTATCCTCTTTCGCCTCCCCCAGGTTGCATTCCTCCCTCAGGCCAGCATCATGATCACTGTAGGAGGCGGAAGAGAAATGGTCTAGGACCTGTCTCCAGAAACGTGAAGATCACTGGCACTCGATGGGCCTGCTCAGCAACAAGGAATTGGGAGAGTGCACCTGCTGGCAGTAGTAGGTCACGCAACCTTGTCTCAGCATATGCCACTGCATCAGCACCTTCTGCTCCCTCAGGCAGAGCCAGCCCCCTCACTTTGTTACCCTGGGAGCGCCCATCCACATTCTCTGCTGTTCTGTCCTGTATCTTCACATGTGCCATTAGCTGCTACACTTCCAAAACCGCACTCAGGGTACTTGGAGTGACTTTGGCCAGTTCTTGCTCAGTGTCATGTACCTTGTAAGTCAGCTTGTGATGATCTGCGCAGTCAGGGGTGAAGTCGACTGTGATTATGTCTATGCCGCCCTCAAAGGAAGTGCCCTCTTGTTCGCGGGAGGTATCCACTTTGAGTACAGAGTCTAGTGTGCAGTCCAGGCTGTCCATTGTCCTATGCCCTGGTGGCCAGCGATCCCCAGGCACTCAGTTCACCGACACTGAGGAGAGGCAAAATGTTAAAGAGGTCCCCATCTGTAGGTGGGCCATCGTTGCACCAGACTACCAGGCACTATATATGACATACGGTGCAGGGCAGTGTGGCCAGCCGGGCCCTCTCCTCCAGTCAGGTGTATGCTACCCAGGAATTTTCATTCAGGCGGCACCAATGGAAATCCCCTTACACCCAAGTGTTCACTACCAGGGGGCAATGAAGGGCAGCACCACCCGGTCGCCTCCTCTGAGCTAACTGTGGTAACTAAATTCCTTGTTCCTCAGTCAGTGACAGAAAATCAAGAGGTGCACCCAAGGTCCTGAACCGACCGCCATGCCCCTTGCACCCGCCGCCACAAACAGCCAATATCAGCAACTAGAGCCAGTTAGTGGAGTCCCTCACCAGTCTTTTGAGGTGCCCTTGGTGATGTTGGTCAGCCGCATTGCAGGGATTGCTCAGGGCACGATGTGTGCCACCGTTGGCGCTATATGGGCAATCTCCTCTGTGCACCCCGGTGTAGTGGTGGCTCATGTTATGCAATGCAGACCTCCCTACGTTGGTGCGCAGGAACACCTCTACTGATCACAGCTCCAAGGGGCACCAGGTGGTCTTCTCACACAGGTCAGCAACGAGTCTCCATGCGACCAGCCAAACCTTGTCACCAGGTAAGGGCGATCGCCAACGCCTCAATGAGTAGCGCCATAGCCCACAGGCTTGGGCTCGACGCGGCCTGCCTCCACTGTCATCGACTCCCTGCACCGCCACCTCCCACTCTGGGTCTCAGATGCAGGCACAGCGAGGCATTCGGTCCCCGGATACTGTCCGCGCTTCCAGGCATCGGACTTCCATGATGTCGCAAGAATGGCGCTAAGAAAAGTGCTGCACCACTTTTCATAAATGAGGCCCTGATTCTGCATTTCCTATTCCTCTGGGACTCTGGCTATTCATCCTGGCTGTTCAGGGGTTTAGGGGGTGTTATAGACCTGTGCTGAACTTGAGCTTGGCTGCTCCATTGTGCATTCCATTGTTTTTCTTTTCTTTTTTTCATTAGAGGCTAGTTAGCCTCTTGAGGCTGAAAAGTGACGTTGGGCTGACTAACATGAATTTGATTGCAGCTAATTGGCCTTAAGTCACTTTTCTATTGCTAACATAAATTTTTTTATCGCCTTGATGCTAGTGTTAGCTGCAGTTTTCACCGCGGCTAGCTAATTAAATAGCGCTGTAGTGACGTATTGTAAATATGTTGCTAAGAAGGCAATCGTTTTCGGCGATCTGGTATTTATATCCTTTATCTTTACATACTTCCAACATTAACTATAATTGAAAGTAATTTTAAATGGTTTCTAAGATTCTGTTAATGAACAGACCCATGGCTCACGAGCACAGTAATAAACAAAGAAAAGTCATGTTACAAATAAATTAGCAGGGTTTTATTTACAAGAAAGGGCCGCAGCGTGGCATGGCAAGCCCTTAGGCTGCCCCGCGCCACTTTCAAAGCACAGGGATGCGTCATATTTACAACAATATGACTCATCCCTGTGCTTTACCCTGTGCTGATAAACAATTGGCTGCCATGCACCGACGCAGGCACCCTTGTTGCGGGGAGACTGTTTTTGTGCACAAAAACAATCACGAGAGGTGATTTCCTCTTTCTATGTGGCGCAAGGAAAGACAGATGTGTCATGCATCTGTCAGCGTATAGGTGACTCATTGCTGGAGTCGTGTCGCAACCGCGACGCAACTCCAGCACTGCATGGGGCGACCTATACTTGCTATGCTGCGTCACTTCTTTACAAGCAGGCATAAGGATTTGACGCAGCAGAGATGTAAAATTGACTAAGTGAAATGTTGTACATTTCACTGCATCACTTTTACGGGGCTTCCTTTCAACGAAACACCAACCCTGCATACATTATACCTGACACAGTTATAATGTAGTGCAGGGCTTTACAGCGTGACACATCTCACTAGATGCGTCACGTTGTAAATATGTTGCATAGTGGCGCATTGTTTACAACGCCGTTGCGTAACACAAAGTGACGCAACAGCGGCGTAAAAGGTTCGCAATGGGCTTGTAAATCTGGCCCTTAGTTCCTCTCTTATTTCACTTGTTTGACGTAATCGTGCATTGCTATTCTATCTTATATATTTATTTCTATGCGTCTTATTACTCTTGCATAGTGAAAACATTTAGCTGTGCCAGGTGTTTATGAGGGGCTTTGATAGAGAACTCTGAGGCTGTAGTGGTGGTTGAAGATGTGCAGAAAGACGAGATATGCAGAGAACAAAAGCATACATATCTAAACCAAAAGCGCACATAACTGAAGGCCAAAACTCCTTCCACAGGCATCAATACTATTTAATTCACAGACTCACAATTTCAGAATTGCAATATTTCAAATGTTAATTATTTATAACAAATCAATGTTGTTACTCATTTATCTGAAACAGCTAAAAACCATTGACAAAGTCAATCAAACTGACATGTTTTAGGTATATGTTAGTTGCTGTGTTAAATATCTGGATGCAATTACATCTAAGAGAGAAAATGAAATACTGGTCGGGTTGCACACTGTGGGAATCACAGAAATGTATTTTGCATGTTCCATTTCAGAGAGACCCCACTTTTTTCATTCTACTTAAAGACCGGTTTGCACATATTTCTGTATGACTGATTTCAGTAAGCTGCTGTGGGTGCTTCCTGAAGCCTGGTTAGAGTATTTTCTTCCAAAGTTGATGGTGCATACAGTGCTCTGGGCAAGCACACACTTTAAAGGGCTGAAGTTTTCGCGCAGTACAATTTGCACATTACAGTAACTGTTGAATACAATATTTCAGTAAGTTATGGGGCGGTATTTAATGTGTTTGACATTTCAAGACTATACTTTTCCACTGCTTTATAAGCCTTGTTTCATTACTTCATTTGCTTTAAAAAATGCACATGGGAAGGAGCTACGCTAGCAACCAAGATGGCCGCGTAAGCTCCCGGCTCCGCCGACCTCCACCAGTGGCTCACAAATCCTGATGAATATCCTGAATTCGCACCGGACTCCCGTGTAGCTGAAGTGTTACTGAGTCTAAAGGTGCAATCCCGAGATTTCCATCTTCTCGAATAATGAAGGTATGCCGTGTTTCATTCTCGGCCTAACCCAGCGTGGAAGCCGGGGCCTCGATTTCTAACCCATCCGGGTTGGAGATGAACAACATCGGCCGCGGGACTTGGGCGGCGTCCGGTCTCCCGAAGTGGAGTACATCCTGACTGGTTCGGATGGCGATACATGGTGGGTTGATTCCGAAGATACAGCGGCGTGACGCACCGGTTGCTGTGGTCGGGGGTCTGTTGACCGGAGACTTTGCTACCCTCCCGGGGTCGACGGGCTTGGATCCTCACTGGAGGCGAAGGTGTCGATATTGCGAGATTGAGAGCGCCCACTGTTGCCATCGGCCCCACCTGTGCCTGTTACCCCGGAGTAGTCAACCTCCGGGTTTCAAGACCCGCTCGGTTGTTTTGCGAGAGGGGATGGAGCGGGTGGAGTGTACGCCGTAGCTGCAGACCCTAATGGCCGCCATTGGGGCGCTCCACTCGCAGGTCACCGCCATCATCCACAAAATGGTCGCAACAGTTGACAATATTAGCCTGAGTCCGGACGACGACCCTTCGATACGTTTTAAATAAGCTGTGTTACCCACGGAGCAGGGTATGCCTGAGACTGAGGGCCCCGTGCGGAAGCCAGATTTGGTGTTTTTTGTTGGCTCCCAAACAACAGCTAGCGAGCCTGGCCCCACCATAAGCTCAGTATGCTCAATGCCGATACCGCCCAAGATGGACATAGATGATATTCTACGCCATAATAAGTTCTTCAGTGACTATCGGAGTGATTCATCATCCTTTTCCTCCCAGTTGGTGCAACCACGTTCTTTTGACTTATCTTGGTGGACAGTTATCTCCGTTTGACTTGTGGTCTTCGAGTACTAATATCTTGGCTTCAATCCTACCGTATTGACTTTGACTTTTTTGAACACTTTGATTCTTCTATTGAGATGGAGAGGGCTCGCACGAAAAATCGGAGTGGCCAGGGTTGAACTTGACTGTCTGGGTTTGCCGAAATGGCTTCATTTGACACGGGATTTGTAGTCTATAATGATATGGGAGTCTGGGGATTCTCACAAACTCCCCCGGTTGGCTAGTAATCGTAGCTTAATACTGTCTTTTTTTTAAACTTTGTTTATTGGCTTTTTCAACACAGTACAATGCAAGAGTACGACTGTACAGTCGACGGGGCAACATCAAGAGCATAAAACATTCACAGCATATGACAATGGAAATACAGTAGATCTATAAGGTACTTAGCAAAAGTGTTATAATTGGCTATCAGGGTAAGTCCATAGGGCTAGCACATTCCAACGGGAGGTCGTAATACATTGCATAATAATAGGAGGTAGGGGAATACGGAAGTGGTGAACAAATACAGGTTTGGCCATTACCATTTATCTATGTCAATCAGGAGAGCAAGTGCATGGGGGTTACGTTAGTGCGTGTAAATGAAAGTCTTCCATTCGCGATTCCATCTAGGGGGATATATATGTCATATCTGGGTATCGGTATCATCACGAGAGTCATTCCTAGGTTGGGCCAGTAGATTGGTTGTTAGCGGTCCCCATATGTCCTTCGGTCTACTAGCAATCGGGAGTAACTCAGCAAAGGTGGAGTGCTGCTCCTGACTATACGTCATGTCCGTAAGCCACTCCTTGAATTTCGGGGCCCTGCCACGACCCCATCTGCATGCCACCTGCCTCCTTGCGATCAGCAACGCAATATCTACGTATTTCCTACAAGACTTGGGAATGTGTGATGTGTGTCCTAGAAGTGTTAGTACTGGATCAGTGTCTATAGTTATCCCAGTCATCAATGCAAGAGCCTTTTGCACCTGCTGCCAGTAGGCGTGGACCGGGGGACAGTCCCAGGCAAGATGTAGAAAACCTGCATGGTCCGAGTGACAACGTTCACATTTGTCATTGTCAGTCAATTGAAACCTAAAGTTTTTTAACCGGAGTATAATACAAGCGCTGTAGGAATTTGTAATGAATCATTTTGAGCCTGCTGCTGGCCGATATGCGGGCTGTGAGGGAGCAGCAGTATGACCACTGTTCATCAGTGAGGTCGTTAGCGAGGTCAGCGGACCAGTGTTGGCAGGCCGGGATCTCCGTCACTGGAGTACACGACCTGACCCCTCAATACATGCCCGACACTAAGTGTGAGCCATCCGGGGAGCATAGCATAAAATGCAGAGGCGGCAAGGTCTCGGGTTCGTCTGGGAAGGCAGGCAGAATCTCCCTCATCCCCTGGCGTAACCGAATGTAGTATAAGACTTCAAGCGGAGTACGGTCGTGTGCGGTAAAAAAGAGGTCCGCAGTTTTGAAACGACCAGCCATAAAAAGATCGCCCCAACATGTGATGCGCAGTTTCCTACAGAGCGTCTGAAAGCCCTGTTCACATAGTAATCCAAGTTTAGGGTGGTATGTCAATGGCATACGAGGGGAATAGAGCAAGGCACAATCTAGTTTTTTAGCCAGTCGGCGCCAGGCTTCAATTGTACAAGTGACGGAGGTATACGGCGTTGTTATATCCGACGCAGGGCAATGTAGAAGCCCATTGAGGGGAATAGGGTTAGCGATCCAGTCCTCCACTTCTAATTGCGGCATAAAAGGGGTGGGGAGCATCCAATGATAGGCATAATGTGCTTGAGCACACAGGTAGTAGACTTCAAAGTCGGGGACATCAAACCCCCTTCTGTCATACGGCTGAATAAGTACTGACCATTTTAATCGCGGGCTCCTACCCCCCCAGAACAGCCGACAGAGCTCTGATTTCAATGTTTTAAAAAAGTAAGCACCTGGATAGTATGGGATATTCAGAAAAAAATAGAGGAAGCGGGGGAGTATCACCATTTTTATGAGTGACGCCCTTCCCGCCATAGAGAGGGGGAGGGAGATCCAGCGATCCACCTGAGCTGCAAGTTTCGTGATCGCCACACCATAGTTAGAGCGGATTGTCTCATCTTTGTCTCGCGAAATCTGTACTCCCAGGTATCGAAGCTCAGAGCGACACCATTCCAGTGGATAATCAAGGGGGAAATCTACAACAGCTTCCGTCAGCGGGAAAAACTGTGACTTGGCCCAGTTAATTTGCACCCCGGACATCCCGCCAAAAGTAATACATTTTCGAAGTAATGGATTCAGGTGACATGCAGGGTCTTTGACAACCAATGTGATATCATCAGCGTATAGTGAGACACCAATTTGGCGTTGCAAGCAGCGGAATGCGCTCTCCCGGTGTAGTTGGTGCAGCCTGCAAGCTAGGGGTTCAACAGCTATGGCGAACAGGAGAGGGGAGAGCGGGCACCCCTGGCGGGTGCCTCTGGAAGGGTCAATAGAGGTCGAAACTCGGCCATTAATCAGACTCTCACTGTCGGTTGCGTATATAGTAACTGGACCCACGAGATGAACAATTTAGGAAATCCCATGCGTGCTAGTACAGTGAACAAGTATGGCCATTCGACTGAGTCGAAGGCCTTAGTAGCGTTGAGGAAGACCGCAGCAACAGGGATATCAGGATGCACAGTGTGTAGTAAGGAAAGCAGAGTGCGCAAATTATGAGAGGTGGAGCGGCCCGGAACAAAGCCAGACTGGTCCGGTAAGACGATCCGGGTCATCAACAGAGACAGTCTGGTAGCCAGCACTTTTGCCAAGATTTTAACATCACAGTTCAAGAGCGAAAGAGGGCGAGGAGTCACAGGTATTGGGGTCCTTACCATGCTTTACCAACGATGTTATCACGGCCTCTCGCCTCGACTGGGGGAGGATGCCATCAGTCAGTGATTCCTCAAAGACCTCTCGTAGGACCAGGGCCATAATGTCTATGTATGTTTTATAAAACTCCGCAGGCAGCCCATCAAGGCCAGGAGCCTTCCCATTTTGGAGCGACATGATGGCATCTCGAATTTCATCTGACTCAAAGGGAGCAGCAAGGAAGGCCCTATCGCTATCAGTAAGCCAGCAAAGTGCCACATCGCCCAGAAAATCATCATACAACACATTAGGAGTAGCGGTGGAGGTGTACAGTGTGCGATAGTGAAGTACAAAGGCAGAGAGTATGTCCTAGGTGTCTCTGAGTGGGCGCCCCTGATCTGGTGACAGCTCCAAGACTGTGTTATCTGCGTGTGATGAGCGCGTCAACAGAGCTAGTGCCTTGCCTGGTCTGTCCCCCTCACAATATTTCCTCGCCTGCCAGTGTTTCCCCTTAAATTTAGCTTCCCTGTCGGCCTCCTCCTCATACTGTGTCAACTTGTCTCTAAACTCTGCATGTACAGTCGAGACGCCTCCCTCCACCATACGGGCTTCTAATGCCTTCAGTTCGTCACTGAGTCTACGAAGTGTACGTTGGATATCGCGTAGGACCCCAAAGCTTTTCGATATACAATAGCCCAGAACAGTCACCTTAAAGGCCTCCCAGATACAGTCAACAGAGTCAACAGAGCCTTTATTGCTGGGGAAGAAAGCGGCGATCTCTTCTCCAAGTTCAGTATGGAACACGGTATCTAAAAGGGCCGCCGGTTGCAACCGCCACTGTGGTCTAGGAGCGCCCCATCCGGGCATTTGCAACTGCATCAGGACGGGGCTATGGTCTGAGTACGTCCTCGGTAGGTGTTTCGCTAGAGTGACCCCTGCACACAGTTCTCTAGTGGTGAAGAAATAGTCCAGTCATGCCCATGTGCCCGTTAGGGATGTAAAGTGTGTACCCTCTCTGCAGTGGGGATGGAGATGGCACCACCCATCCACAAGGTCGCTCTCTTCGATCAGACCTCCCAACGCTTCCCTAGCCTTGGGTTTGTAAAGGGACAACCCGTCAGCTCGATCTAGGTGAGGGTCCAATGCTAAATTGAAATCTCCCCCCCAAATAACATGCCGGGATCCTATGTCCAGGATTTTCCCCCAAAGTGTGGTGAAGGACGAGGGTATGTCCAAGTTAGGGGCATAGCAGTTAACTAAGGTGATGCTGTCATGACCCAGTCGACCCCACAGCAAGGCATAATGACCCTCAGTGTCAGCTAAGTTTCCAAACATTTGAAATGGCACTGCACGTTTTATGAGGATTGTGACCCCTCTCGCATAAGTAGAATAGGAGGAAAAGACACGTGTAACCGCCCATTTGCTCGCAAAGTTGGGACGTGCTTGTGGTGACAAGTGCGTTTCCTGTAGCATGGCAATCTGAACATTATGACGCTCTAAGTATGCAATCACATTACGACATTTTTTGGCATTGTTAAGACCCCGTACATTCCATGATATACAAGTCAATCGCGTATCAAACCCTGGACCCGCCATAGCTTAGGTTCGATATAGAAATGTCACATGCCTCATTTGATACAGATCCAGCAAAGTCTCTTGAATGATGTAATTCCCCACGTCGCCCGCCCAGCCGCCCCAATGCCCCCCAGACCCCAACTCCAAACTCCAAACTTAAAGAAAGAATTCCACACCCCTCCCACTACAGCATCCCAATCATGCCAGCAGCCATCCGAGTCCACAGCCCCCCTCCCTCCACCCCTCCCCAACTTTCACAACATGTGTTTAGAAAGGGGGTATACCCACAGGGGAAGCAACATTGAAGGCGCACAGCCACGTCTCCTCCCATTAGCCTACCATACTGTGCCACCCTTGGTGTAGGCCAGGGTGAGAGTAGTGGTCCTCGTGATACTTTACCCTTGGAGAAGTCTAGTAGCTCCCTGCGGCTGCACAGAGGGTAGGTAATCCGGTTAAAGTAGTAAATAGAACAGTCAATGATGATAGTCCCGTAATCATCCAATCCTGAAGGATAGTGTCATCTCCCTCGTCGTTGTCCGCACGGAGTGTGTCATCATCGAGGTCTGCAGCGGCTCTCCGATCCTCCCGTCGCGCCTTACGCAGTGACTTCAAATAGTCCTCAGCCTTCTGCGGGTTGGTGAAGAACCTCTGCTTACCCTGGTGTGTCACCTGCAGCTTCACCGGATAGAGCAGGGCATATTCCAATTGTGCTTCTCTCAGTTTCTTTTTAACTGCTAGGAACTTGCGACGTTCCTCCTGCACCATAGGAGTGAAATCAGGGTAGATAGAGAAGGTGACCCCTGTCAGGACTAGGGTGGCTTGCGGTCTAGGGCCCGCCCCACTCTACAGACAACCCGCCTTGTGCGGAAAAATGCACCGTTCTCCTTTGGGAGGGCGCTGGTGGTTGAAATGTGCCAAAAGATCTTGCTTGCTAACATGATGACATAATGCTCCTAACACTTATAATGCTTTAAAACTATGTTCTGAGTTATTCCGCCTAATGCGTGAGGTTTCGCACCCAAAAAGCGTCCGCCAGATGCGTGAGCTTTGGGTTACTAGTCGCATGCGTGAGCTTTTCCCTGGGCGTTGTCACGTTTATATACGCGACCGCGCCCAACCTTCCCTGCTCACTATTCCTTGCGTGTGTAAGAGGAAGCAGGTGTTTCTTGGTTGTCCACCTCTGTTGCAGGTTTTGGAGCTCATTTCTTGGATTGGACCGGAGGCTTTCGGTGGACCAGTCTTGTGGGCGTGGCGGCTTCGTGTTTGGCTCGTCGGATGAATTCCTGATTCCCCCGTTCTGAGGAGAAAATCTTCGTGATTCCTAGAAGGCTTCCTGAGAGGCATCTTGGTTCTTCCTAAAATGTAGAGTAGGTCGTACTCTGCAGGTAGGGGGAAATTTTGCGCTAAAATTTGAGATTACTGTTTAGTTTATTTAAAAAAAGGAAGAAATCAGACTCAATCTCTAATGCATTTAATTATGAGTAGAATTGCAGAGGCTATTTCTTCAGTACCTTTTCTTGCGCCATTCAGTTTCTTTATGTGAATAAATGTGCAAAAAACAATGTTAACTCTTTGTTCATTTTGGCGCAATTCAGTATTGAGCTAATTCGCAATTTAGTGGTTTAGAAAATTAACGAATGTATTCGTTTTTCTCTGATATGTTTCAGAATTAGACAGAATTAATAATCAGTCTAATACTTGGTAAAGATGTTCATTTACTGAATAAATGATTCAACCTCTGAGGAAATTTTCCGACGCTATTCACAACTGGTTGCAATGAAGAAATTAGAATTTAGTTCATTTTATAGAAATTTTGAAAAGCATGTTCTAGTCAAAAACTAGGTAACCTTAATTTTAGAATATTGAGATAGAGAAAGCTCTGATTGTATCTTTATAATTTGTTAGGCAAGTATAAGGCTTAGGAATACTTGCTGCTATAACTTTTCCTTTTCAGATCTCCTTCCCTGCTGTTCCCTTCCTAATTCCCTTTTCCCCCCGCTTGATCACTTCGAAATTCTGTGTAATTATTACAATCAGAATTGGAGGTATCGAGAGGTGGGTCCTTATGACTTCACAACAGACCCTGAGGAAGACTTTGTCTGACAGAATAGTGAGCCCACAAATTATTTTCCTCCCGGTCTGATTGCGAAGTCATAATGACTACCATGAATGACTTGATGTCGGCAATTGTTCGGATGCAGGCAGATTTAGAAGAAACCATGAATGCAACGGCATTATTGGCTGCTAAGGTGGATAATATGCAACTCCAGAATACTCCCCTTCCCGAAGATGTCCAAGACATTGGTGCTAGAGCAGCTACAAACATTGCAGTCACTGTTCCCCCTCAGATCCCTCTAGCTGCTCCAGAGTATTTTTCTGGGGATTCTTCTAAGGTTCAAATTTTTTTTACTCAAATTTAATTACATTTTTCTTGTAGACCAGCAGCTTTTCCTACCCCTCAGTCCAAAATAGCGTTTTTGATTTCTTATCTAACTGGAGATGCTGCAAACTGGGCTGTTCCTTTGGTCAGACAAGACGACACCTTATTATATAATTGGCGACGCCTTGTAGAGGAATTTGAAAAGGTTTTTGATAGGCGTACAGTAACTTTATCTGCAGATCGAGAACTACTACAGCTAAGACAAGGTAACAGGGATCTAGGGGCATATTACCAACAACTAGCGATATTTTTTGTCTCTAACTTGTTTAGAGACAAAAATTATCGCCGCACATCGGCGATTTTGATCGCAGATAAACCTTGCTATTAGCAAGGTTTATCGCAAATGCGATAAAAAACGGCCGCAATGCATGAATATCGCTGAAAAGTCACCGATATTCATGCATTATCGAGCAAATGCTCTTAGCCATGTTATCCACCTCCCATTGGATAACATGGTGAAGAACTGCTCAGGGCAGGTGTTAGCTTTTGGAGATATTCGCGCTTAGCGCGAATATCTCCAAAAGTTGGTAATAGGAGATAGCGATGTTAGCGACTGTTTCCAGTCGCTAACATCTTGGCACGCCCACTTTGCATGTCATTAGTGATAAATATCACTGACATGCAAAGCGGGGCCCAAGATGGTTGCTATCTCCTATTAGCTGTCACTAACTGGTGTTAGCGACAGCTTGGTAATAGGGAGATAATTTTTTCTCCGCTTTCTTGGCTTTTAAAGCCAAAAAAGCGGAGATAAACCCCCTTGATAATATACCCCCTAGTTACTTATTTATCACATTTTAACAGATTAATCGCTGAAACTTCTTGGCCAGAAGAAAAGAGAGCAGCTCTCTTTTATCAGGGGCTTAAAGATGATCTAAAAGATGTCTTGGCGCAAATTGATCCACAACCAAAGGTGTGTTCAAATTTGATTAATCTGACGTTACGCTTAGATCACAGACTGTCGGAACGAAGATCAGATAAGAAAAGAGTTGACAAGCCTAATTGGAAAATTGAAAATAAATCTAGAACTCATTTTACAAACTCTGAATCAAGTTCTGAGCCAATGGAGATTGGGACACTTAGACAACCGTTGTCGAAAGAGGAAAAGGACACAAGACGAAAGAACGGTCAATGTCTCTATTGTGGTCGCAAAGGACATTTTGTGAAAGATTGTTTGATGAAACCGAAAGGCAAGTTTCCAAACGTCAGCAAGACAGCTGTAATAGAAAAAAACTGATCAAACGTCGGAAAACTAATATGCCCAAGATGTTTTAAGGGAGATCTCTTGGGAACCATAGCCTTCCCTTCTGTGAATTCTTGTGTGTCCAATTACAAAGCACATTTCAGATTAGCAGTCCAAATTCGGTTAACTCGCGAAACTTGCCAGATGGAAGTTTTAATTGATTCAGGAGCTACAGGAAATTTTGTAGATTTAGAGACTGCTCAACGACTAAGTATAATCTGTGAAAAGAAAGAAACTCCAGAAATTGTTCAAGCAGTTGATGGGAACATTTTAGCTGGAGGTCCAGTAACCATGCAAACTTCTAAAGTGACTATGTACTGTGAAGATTCTAAACAACAATTGCATAAGGAAGAAGTTCAGTTTGATGTAATCCAGGCACCTCAGTATGGTTTTATTCTTGGGATGCCTTGGCTTTGTTTGCACAATCCTTCTATTGATTGGCAGAAGAGGGAATTGGTTTTTCTATCTGACTTTTGCCATTCAACTTGTTTGAAAACCTTAAAATCAACAGTTAGTCAAAGAGCCACTGCAGAAGAGAAGGAGACTGTTTTACCAAAAACTTACGAAAAGTACAAAGAAGTATTCAGTGAAGTCAAAGCAGCCCTTCTTCCTCCCCATCGAAGTTACGATTGTCAAATTGATCTTATACCTGGGTCCAGTGTACCTAATTGCAGAATATATGCTTTGTCCGAGAAAGAAAATCAGCATTTGAGACAATATCTGGATCAGTATTTAGAAAATGGTTTTATCCGCCCTTCCAAGTCGCCGGCCGCATCCCCTTTGTTTTTCATTCCAAAAGCAAATGGAGAATTAAGAACATGTATCGATTATAGGGCGTTGAATAAAATAACAATTAAGAATAAATATCCTTTGCCGCTGATTCCAGTTCTTTTGGACCAAGTCAAAAAGGCCGTAATTTACACAAACTGTCTTTAGGGGAGCTTACCATTTGGTGCACATTAGACATGGAGATGAATGGAAAACAGCATTCAAGACTCGATATGGCCTGTTTGAATATTTGGTAATGCCCTTTGGTCTGTGCAACGCGCCGGCGGCTTTTCAGTTCTTTTTAAATGATTCATTAAGAGAATTTTTGGATCTTTTTGTTATCGTCTATATAGACGATATTTTGATTTACTCCAATTCTGTAGCAGAGCATGAAGGACATGTCAAAAGGTACTAAGTACGCTACAATCACACAATTTGTATTGCAAATTATCCAAATGTGATTTTCATGTTTTTGAAGTAGAATTTCTCGGAGTTTTGCTTACACCAACTGGCATGAAGATGACAGAAAGAAAAATCAAAGCAGTTGCTGAATGGCCTACTCCAACTTCTGTCCGAGACATACAATGTTTCTTGGGGTTTGCGAATTTTTATCGTCGCTTTATTGATCACTTCTCTGCAGTGGTAACTCCTATTACACGTTTGTTGAGGAAGAAAGTAAAATTTAAATGGACTTCAGAAGCCGATAATGCATTTCAACGTTTGAAGAAAGCTTTTACTGAAGCGCCGATTTTGATGCATCCAGATGTGGAAAAACCTTTCATAATTGAAGCTGATGCATCTGATGTAGCAATTGCATCCATTTTATCCCAAAGACATCACAACACTGGACAAATGCACCCGGTTGCATATATGTCTCGAAAATTGAATCCAGCAGAACAAAACTACATTATTGCTGAAAAAGAATTGCTTGCCATACTTGAAGCCTTCAAAGAATGGAGACATTATATAATGGGAGCAAAGTTTAACGTGACTGTGTATACGGATCATAGAAATTTGCAGTTCATGAGTTCAGCCAGAATGTTAACACCTCGAGAGCTGAGATGGATGATGTTCTTTGCAGAATATGATTTTGTGGTAACTTACCGCCCGGGACAAGACAACAAAAAAGCTGATGCACTTTCCAGAAAGGACTCTTCTTTACATAGATTAGAAGGAGTGCCACAAGCCCTAATCGATCCGAACAAAGTATTCTGTTTATTGACTGCGGAGCAATTCTTGGATAACATTCATGAAAATGTTCCTCCTTCCCAGTGGAAACAATGGTTGAACCCAAAAGGTAATCAAACTATCAAAGAAGGAATACCTTTTCATGGAAAACAAGTGTATCTACCTACCATAGACTTACAAGAAACAGTGTTCAATTGGTTACATTCTCATCCTATGGCTGGACATCCAGGTCCAAAAAAGACTGTGGAAAAAGTACAAAAGATGTTTTGGTGGCCAACCCTGGAGAAAGACGTATTTACTATGGCTCAAAATTGTGAAACCTGTGCTAGATTTAAAACTGATCACAGTACACCAAAAGGTTTGTTACAAGTATTGCCAACTGAACCATGGAAACATATTTCTTTAGATTTCATTACCGACTTACCACCAGTCAATCAACATTCAGTCATTTTAGTAGTTGTGGATAGTTTAACGAAATATGCAAATTTTATTGATTGTAAACGGTTGCCGACTGCTGGACAATTAGCACAACTATTCCTACAAAATGTGGTGCGATTACATGGTTTACCTTCAGTGTTACTTTCGGACCGCGGTACTCAATTCTCCTCCAAATTTTGGCAACAATGGTGTCGAAGTTTGTAAATGTCTTCTAATATGTCCACCAGCTATCATCCACAAACTGATGGTCAAACTGAAAGATTGAATCAAACCTTAAAACAATACCTGAGATGTTATGTTGCAGATTCTCAAAAGTCTTGGTTAGATCTACTTTGGATTGCTGAATTAGCATACAATACTTCGTCTCATTCTTCCACAGGATCTTCTCCTTTTGAGGCCTTATATGGTTATGTACCAAATACTATTCCTTTAACCTTGCCCAAAAATGTAGGTGATACACCAGCAGTACAAGACACTGTACAACGCATGCAAACAGTTCATCGACAAATTCATAAGCGATTACTACAAAGCAAAGAAAAATATAAGGAACAGTATGATAAACGACATCGTTCAGGTCCAACATATGTCTCTGGAGATAAAGTGTGGCTATCCACTAAGAACTTGAACTTTAAAAACAAGAGCATGTTTCAACCCAAATTCATAGGTCCATACCCAATACTTCGTCAAATCAATCCTGTGACATTTAAATTATTGTTACCCAAAACTCTACGGGCCCGATTCACAGAATGAACTTAAGACTCAATCCTAAACTTACTACTATTTTGGCATTCACAGAATGCACTTACTACTTTTGGCATTCACAGAATGAACTTACTACTTTTGGTATTCACAGAAGTTAGGATTTTGTCTTAAGACAAACTTAAGACAGACTTAAGACAGACTTAAGACGGACTTAAGACAAACTTAAGACAGACTTAAGACAGACTTAAGACAGACTTAAGACAGACTTAAGACAAAATCCTAACTTAAGTCTGTCTTAAGTCTGTCTTAAGTTTGTATTAAGACAAACTTAAGACAAAATCCTAACTTCTGTGAATACCAAAAGTAGTAAGTTCATTCTGTGAATACAAAAAGTAGTAAGTGCATTCTGTGAATGCCAAAAGTAGTAAGTGCATTCTGTGAATACCAAAATAGTAGTAAGTTTAGGATTGAGTCTTAAGTTCATTCTGTGAATCGGGCCCTACGAATACACCCTGTGTTTCATACTTCTCTTTTAAAACCTGCTAGTCAAAACTTGGCTCCCCGGCCAGCTCCGGTTCTGGTTCATGGCAATTGGGAATATGAAGTGCAGAACATATTGGATTCAAAGCGTAGAGGCTCTAAATTATGGTATCTTGTTTCATGGAAGGGTTATGGCTCTGAGAATGATTCGTGGGAGCCAGCTGAGAACATTCATGCCTCTCGTTTGTTACGACGTTTCCACCTCCTTCATCCTTCGAAGCCGGGCCCTAGACCGCTCCAGGGAGGGGGGAATACTGTCAGGACTAGGGTGGCTTGCGGTCTAGGGCCCGCCCCACTCTACAGACAACCCGCCTTGTGCGGAAAAATGCACCGTTTTCCTTTGGGAGGGCGCTGGTGGTTGAAATGTGCCAAAAGATCTTGCTTGCTAACATGATGACATAATGCTCCTAACACTTATAATGCTTTAAAACTATGTTCTGAGTTATTCCGCCTAATGCGTGAGGTTTCGCACCCAAAAAGCGTCCGCCAGATGCGTGAGCTTTGGGTTACTAGTCGCATGCGTGAGCTTTGGCCTGGGCGTTGTCACTTTTATATACGCGACCGCGCCCAACCTTCCCTGCTCACTATTCCTTGCGTGTTTAAGAGGAAGCAGGTGTTTCTTGGTTGTCCGCCTCTGTTGCAGGTTTTGGAGCTCATTTCTTGGATTGGACCGGAGGCTTTCGGTGGACCAGTCTTGTGGGCGTGGCGGCTTCGTGTTTGGCTCGTCGGCTGAATTCCTGATTCCCCCGTTCTGAGGAGAAAATCTTCGTGATTCCTAGAAGGCTTCCTGAGAGGCATCTTGGTTCTTCCTAAAATGTAGAGTAGGTCGTACTCTGCAGGTAGGGGGAAATTTTGCGCTAAAATTTGAGATTACTGTTTAGTTTATTTAAAAAAAGGAAGAAATCAGACTCAATCTCTAATGCATTTAATTATGAGTAGAATTGCAGAGACTATTTCTTCAGTACCTTTTCTTGCACCATTCAGTTTCTTTATGTGAATAAATGTGCAAAAAACAATGTTAACTCTTTGTTCATTTTGGCGCAATTCAGTATTGAGCTAATTCGCAATTTAGTGGTTTAGAAAATTAACAAATGTATTCGTTTTTCTCTGATATGTTTCAGGATTAGACAGAATTAATAATCAGTCTAATATTTGGTAAAATGTTCATTTACTGAATAAATGATTCAACCTCTGAGGAAATATTCTGACGCTATTCACAACTGGTTGAAAAATGCAATGAAGAAATTAGAATTTAGTTCATTTTATAGAAATTTTGAAAAGCATGTTCTAGTCAAAAACTAGGTAACCTTAATTTTAGAATATTGAGATAGAGAAAGCTCTGATTGTATCTTTATAATTTGTTAGGCAAGTATAAGGCTTAGGAATACTTGCTGCTATAACCTTTCCTTTTCAGATCTCCTTCCCTGCTGTTCCCTTCCTAATTCCCTTTTCCCCCCCGCTTGATCACTTCAAAATTCTGTGTAATTATTACAATCAGAATTGGAGGTATCGAGAGGTGGGTCCTTATGACTTCACAACAGACCCTGAGGAAGACTTCGTCTGACACCCCATTGTACTGTAGATTCTGCTTGGACCGAGCTGCTCGCAGTGCAACATCTCGATCGCGATAATTGAGCAAACGGGCGATGATCGGCCTGGGCGGGGCTCCGGGTTTGGGGATCGGTGCCAATGACCTGTGTGCTCTCTCCACTATAAATTGAGGGAAGAAAGCATCTTCCCCTATCGACGCCCGGAGGATTTTTTCCACATAGAGTTCCATCCGTCCAGTATCTGTGGACTCCGGAACGCCCGTGACGCGAAGTTGTTACGTCGACCTCGAGCTTCCAAGTCCTTGTTCTTGGCCGCTATCACCCTCAGTAGGTTATCCATTCGGGCTAGCTGGGATGTATGGGACGCGGCGACATCATCGGCGTCCGAGATTCGCTGCTCCGCCAGGGTGAGTTGTTCCTCGTGCTGATCCACTTTGTGTACTAATGCATCCATCCTGGAGGACATCCAGTCCACCTTCTCGACCACTGTGGCAAACCCTTGCCGCATCTCTGAAAGCAGGTGGTGCATATCAAGTTCCTTAGAAGGGGAAGGCGCAGTCACAGGATTTGCGCCACCAGCTCCCGGCTCCCCAGTCCCGGTTTGAGATCCATTTTTCGCGCCTTCGAAGTTAATTTTTGTCTGGCGGTTCTCAGGGCGCACCATCGTGTTTTTGCGTCTGTCCCGTCCGGAAGCCACAGAGGGAGCAGGGGGTATTTTTTGATCAGGCAGCTTGATGTGTATTAGGGCAGCCAGCCCCCAACCAGTGGGCAGAGGTAGGTGCGCCAGCCACTTGTCTGCAATCCACCGGGATTCCACTAGCCGGAGAGCACAGCGGCGTGACCATATGGGAGAGAATCGGCTAGCACGTGAAGGCAGGTAACAGGGGGTGCCCTGCAGGAAGACTCAACCAACAGCAGGACGTCCACTAGAGAGGCGCAGCCCGCAGACCTCGGGACCAGGATCACCACGTGGCCGCCCAGCTAGCCGAGAGACGTGTTCAGGGGTTCCCACAGCTCCACCGAACATACAGAGTCACCAGGCAGGGAATAAATACCAATAACGCTGAGGCTCGGGGATGCAAGTCTCTGCCGAGTTCCCGGGCGCTGCCTGCGCCGCGTCTATCTCCTGTGCACAGTATTCGGCAGGTACAGGACTCGTCCAGCAGGTGGGTGGCCTCTCGCAAGTAGTGCAGTGTATAGGGGAAGCCAGCACCGCCGCAGCGCTCAGAAGGTCAAACCAGTGGGCCGTTAAAATGCACGGTACCGTGGCGCCAGTGACGGGGCCAGTTACAGAAGATGGCGCCTCTGGCCGCGTCCTCCACACGCCGCGACGGCTGCAGGCGTTCACCTCTCCACACCGGAGCTTCAATCGGGCGCGAGAGAAGAGTCTGCGCTGGGCTCAGAGTAGTCGTGCTGCGGCCAGATGGGCAGGCCGGGTGAAAAGCGCAAGACAGTAAGCGCTGCCGCCCGCTCAAATCAGCCCGCGGCCAGGGCCCACCACCACAGGGCAAGCACCGGTCTCACCTAGCCGTTCGCGGCCGACCACAGCAACTCCAGGGGCAGTGTCGGCGATTCCGGAACGGGTGATTTTTCGCTCGATGTCACTCCCAGAGGTCCCAAACTCCGACCGAGTATTGATGACCATTCAGGGCACCCGTGCAGCCACTTTTGGGAGCAGCAACTCTCCAACAGGTAAGGATTGAGGAAGGATTAATGAATCGAGGAACGGGAGCCACACAGTCAGGCGGCCATTCCGCTTGTGCGCCCTCTAGCGCCCCCATCAGCTTAATACTGTCTTGATTATATTTAGGGGTGGCTTGCTTCTGGCAGGGGGTAAGGCAGACCGGGGGCCTGTTGGATATCTCCTCCTCCACTCTTTTCCTTCTTTTAGGTTAGTTCTGGGGCGACTGGCTAGTGGGGTTAGGCCGTAGCCATTGCAGGGGTGCAGGGTGGGGTGCTTAGGGGGGGGTTATTTTGTCTTTGTTTAGTTCTATGGCCTTTTTCTTTCCTTTTCCCTTTTTACGAGAGGTGGGTAGTTTATCCTGCATCGATTTCTCTCACTTATTTGGGTGTCTACTCTGGTCTTAATTATCCTGAATCGTGGGTGGACGGGTTTTGCAGACTGTAGCTTAACGAGGTGGTTGATCGTGCTGTCTCTCCTTTTTCATATATTTCTTTACGTTAACATCTCTTACTCCTGTGTATTGCTCTCTCTTCATTTGCCTATTCACCTGCTGACTGTTGAGATGTATTCTAAAGTATGACTCCTGATATGTGTAATATCTCCTCTTGTTTTTCTTCAATAAAAAGAATTTTTAAAAAAATGCACAATTTACCAATGTTTTTTCAATTTTTTCTCAGGAGGAGGACCCACCCTGTAACCAACATTTGTCCATTTGGCTTGCTCACGTCGCTCGCTATTGAAAATTCATACCCAACTTTTTTGCCTCATCACTTTCAAATGTAACCAGCCCCCACTGCAAGTCTAACCCATGAAACATAAATGGATACCACGTAGTCCATCAGACTCTAGAGTCAATCAGAAGGGAACACAGGGACTGATGAAGTTGACTGTGACAGGACCTTTCAGCTCTCATTCATAATTTATCCTGATTGGTTCAGGACTCAAAGACAGTCCAGACCCTTCTGGCAGCTTGCCAGATGGAATCATATGTATTGTCAGGTGTGCTCTTATGCAAGCAGGCACGCAATCTATCATTCAGAATTTTTATTTTGAGAGTCTCAAATAATGAGAAGAAGATGGTGTCTCTGCCATATTACTGGTTACTTGTAGTCCTGGGCAACTACTGCAAATAGTCAGCTATAAATACTTCAATACAATAACTTAACATGCTAAAAAGCATGTAACCAATGCACAATTTTGAACTTTGGAAATGAGACATAGTAGGCAATAAGAGAAGTGATGATTTTGGGGTCCCCCCTAACCTAGGGGGAGGACCAAGCAGATGCCTTGAACACAAAGAGCATATCATGCTGACCGATTCAGTGGTGGTCCCATCCTATTATGACCACCCCAAGCACAGTTATGGACAACAATACAATTCCAACCAAAGGCCCTGCAAAGCATTTTGGGATGAGATTAGCAGTGTGCAGTGAATATTATTGTCCAATATCAAAATAATTCCACAAAGAGTTGCAGTTCAACTAGTTGATACTAGGTGTCCCTCACAAGTCAAATGCAAAATCATTGAAATTATTACATCAAGTGAGTGGAACTGCAGCTTCATGAAAGGGTTTTCAAAGCTTTTGCATTTGACTGGTGAGGGGCACCTAGTAACGACTAGTGGAACTGCAGCTTGATGTAATAATAATTTCAATGCTTTTTTCCGGTCCAGGGAGGACCTGGCCTGGCTTTCGGTCTGGACTGTTCCCATGAGGCACAGAGTCAAGACTGATTTGCATATTGCTGGTTCCAAACTGGAGTGGTGTAGTGGGCAAAAGAAAAATGGATTTAACCCAGATCTTTTGACTGGGGGAGAATGTTTGCATTGTCAGCATTCCATCCATCATTTGTTTGCTGTAACGCCTAGTGTCGATGCAGGCACCATGATGCTCTGGTGACTCTCAAGTTTATTAATTGCCAGTTCCTTGAGTTCATTGTTGTTGAGTATGCCAAGGTCTGTTTCCCAGTTGTAGTGCAGCTTGCTCATAGGGTCTGGAATGTTGATTGCTGTTCATGGGATTGAATTGCAGAGATGTACCAAACAATCTCGTATCACCAAATGTTGTTTAGTTTGGAAATTGCAGTGTGGTCCCAGGTCCTGAATTCAAGGGACAACTATGCTGATGGAAGCCAGTCTCCATGCCACAGGTGGGTCTCAAGCGTGAGACGTTTACACCAAAGAATGTGCAATAGCACTTTCCGTCCCGCCAGGAGGTGGTTTAGGGTCTTGGGCTGGAATAGGAGGTGTGAGGGTTAGTGTCAAGAAATATTCCTTATCCCGCAGGTAGGCCGGATTATATCCGTCCCCAAAGATCCAATCGTTTATGATTGTGAGGTGGACGTCGCAGTAGTAAATTTGTATATCCACTATGCCCAATCACCTTCATAGATGACTTGTGTACATTTGATCCAAGATACCCTCGGTAGTTTGCCCAATCATAGGTGTTTCCGCCTATTGGCTTTCAGTTTGTCAAAGAAGGATAGTGCTATTATCTGTGGAAATGACATAGTAGAATGATCTTTTTGAATAGCGCTATCCTACCGGTTATAGAAGAGGACGGATTGGGAAGGCGGGGAGTCAGGGATTGGGCGATGGGCTGGTGCCTCGGATTCACCTGTGGGCCATTTATTAGGGTCTCTGTGAACCAGCCCACAGAGATTAATCAGCGCACTACTCACCCATGAGGGTATCAAGGCGCTGGAGGGGGGGGATGCTGCTACTGCTCGAATAGCCAGGTCTTGAGTAGTCTTTTGAAGGTTAGTAGGTCCTGGGTCTGCCGTAGGAGGATGGTGAGGGTGTTCCATGTCTTGGCGGCGAGGTGGGAGAACGATCTACTGCCGGAGGTTGCTCTTCGGATGTGGGGGACTGTTGCGAGGGCGAGGTCGGCGGAGCGAGCTGGCGGTTGGGGGTGTAGAAGGTGAGTCGTCTGTTGAGGTATGCTGGTCCGGTGTTGTGGAGTGCCTTGAGTGCGTGGGTGAGGAGCTTGAAGGTGATCCTCTTCTTAACGGGAAGCCAGTGCAGGTCTCTCAGGTGGGGTGTGATGTGGCTGCGGTGAGGAATGTCGAGGATCAGGCGTGCCGAGGCGTTCTGAATGCATTGTAGTCGTTGCGGGAGTTTGGCCGAGGCTCCTGCGTAGGGGGCGTTTCCGTAGTCCAACCTGCAGCTGACTAGGGCCTGGGTGACTTTTGTTTCCGTGGGGATCACCTGTAGATCTTGTGGAGCATGCGGAGGGTGCTGAAGCAGGAGGATGCAATGGCGTTGACCTGCCTTGTAATGGAAAGAGTGGAGTCGATGATGAACCCTGGGTTGCTTGCGTGGTCCGTTCGTGCTTGGTCGGTGGGTGTAGGTGCTGTTCCTAGTGCGGTCGACCACCAGGAGATTAGGGCCTGATTTAGAGATTGACGGATGGGATACACTGTCACAAAGGTGACAGATATCTCGCCGCCGTATTTGAAATGTGTTATATCCTATGGCACTTGTAATTCGACAGATGGGATGAGTATCTCACCTGCCAAACTAAATCTGGCACTTACTGTCTTTCCCAATCATGCCAGAATACTGTAATGTGACAGCGGTATCATGGGCACTCCCCTGCTATGCTGTCAAACAGAGGCTGGGGGCCAGGTGTTGTCCTGGACCATAGGGCATTCTTACACCGGCCCCCTACCTCATGTGGCCGGCCCAGCCCAGAAGCAGTGTCATTCGCCGGCCAGGCCATCACTTTAAGTTTAAGGCCATGGTGGGTAACGGAAATGTGGGAGTATTCTGGGGCTTCGCACAGGTCGTTCTCACCTAAGCACACATGGAGGAGGAGCAGCAGAAGCCGGGTTCTTTTCATGACCAGGTCATACCCTGAGTAAGAGAAAAGGCCTATCTGTGAGGTCACCTTTCCCAGAGAAAAAAACATAGGGTCTTATTTTGAGCCATTGCGTCACATTTGCGTCGCCGGTGTGTCACTTTTTGTGACACACCAGCGGCGTAAAAGATGAGCTTTGTTGCGCCATATTTACAAAGTGACGCATCTAGGTAGATGTGTTACTTTGTAAATCCCTGGGCCACATTATACCTGCGCCAGGTATAACGTATGCGGGGGGGAGGCGGCGTTGTGGCACAAGAAAGGGTCGCAGAAGTGACGCAGTGAAATTTATAACATTTTACAGCACCACTTCTAAGATACAAATGTGTCAATATCTTACGCCTGCCTAATGGCAGGCATAGGACTGACGCAGGCGCATTTCACATGGGACCTGCCCATGTGTAATGACCCGTTGCTGGAGTTGCTTCACTTTTGTGACACACTCCAGCAATGCATCATTGTTGCACCTACAGATACGTCAGAAATACTGACATATCTGTAACTCCTTAAGACATGATACGTCATACTTTAAATATGATGCATCATTGGTGTCCCAAGGAGGGCGCAGTGAAAGGTGACGCATCGCTGTTGTCTCGCAGCGATGCGTCACTTTTCATAAATGAGGCCCATAGACTGTAGGGTTATGGTCGCAAAGCTGCTGACGTTGAAACTGGGTATGTATGTTTGAGTTCTACATCAGCTCAACATCCATTAATGCTGGGCAAATCACTTAATCTCCCTACCTATAGTAAAAGTGAATTTAATTTTGTGCAATGCAGCTGGTGCTCATGGTAAAGTTTACATTCCCTTTGGGACAGGTTTATTACATATAAAAAATCCAGCAAACAAATAATGTTTTTGGAAAGTAGACTACTTTTTTTTAGGGGTGCCCAGGCCTAATTGTGATCCCAATCAGACCCTGATTATAGATAGGGGAGGAGTGGTACTGGTCGAGTTGAGTCATTAAGGGTGTAATGTTGAGGTTGCATACATGAGGGTACAATGCTATGTGAATTCCTGAGGGCCCGATTCACAGAATGAACTTACTACTTTTGGCATTCACAGAATGCACTTACTACTTTTGGTTTTCACAGAATGAACTTACTACTTTTGGTATTCACAGAAGTTAGGATTTTGTCTTAAGTTTGTCTTAAGACAAACTTAAGACAGACTTAAGACAAACTTAAGACAGACTTAAGTTAGGACTTTGTCTTAAGTCTGTCTTAAGTCTGTCTTAAGTTTGTCTTAAGACAAACTTAAGACAAAATCCTAACTTCTGTGAATACCAAAAGTAGTAAGTTCATTCTGTGAATACCAAAAGTAGTAAGTGCATTCTGTGAATGCCAAAAGTAATAAGTGCATTCTGTGAATACCAAAATAGTAGTAAGTTTAGGATTGAGTCTTACGTTCATTCTGTGAATCAGGCCCTAAGTACTTAAAGCTGCAAAAGGTCCACAGGTCGCTCGCTACTCCACCATTCCAGCGGGTATACCCCAAGAGCATCATGGTAAATGCAGTTTTCTCAAAGCGGGTGCGCTTATTCAAACGTTCCGAAGTGTAATGCAAGCCAACTCTGGACACCGGTGTTTCAGGATTATTGTCCTTCATCAGCAGAGTGTAGGAAGATTTACAGGGGTTGCTGTGCAGGCTGCCACAGTGTTCTCAGGTCTGGTACCTCTCCGGGCGCGTAGGGCGTTACCTGAGCTCGTCAGCTCAAAGGCTCGAGGGAGCCGAATTTAAGTAAAAGGTCCATAGGTCGCACGCTACTCCACCATTCCAGCGGGTATACCCCAAGAGCATCATGGTAAAAGCAGTTTTCTCAAAGAGGGTGCGCTTATTCAAAGGTTCCGAAGTGTAATGCAAGCCAACTGTGGACACCGGTGTTTCAGGATTATTGTCCTTCATCAGCGTGCGACCTATGGACCTTTTACTTAAAGCTGCCTGTTTCTACCTGGAGTTGGAGCTGTCATGACATTTCATCTTCAAAGTGGTCAAGTGGAGCCAGGATCAAATTGTTTGAGTTACCCGTCAGGCCTTCCATTTTACAGGAGAGGAGTAGTATTTGCATCATGTGGGATCCCGTTATTTTGGGAAATAGCAAGAAGAGAAGCACAGTGTATGGATGCAGGAAGATGCCATCCTCCAGCTGGTCCCCCCATCTGAAGCCCTCCACCAAAGCATCTACCTTGATCCACTCGGCCAAGGGTTCGATCGCTAGTGCAAACAAAAGAAGGTACAGGGGCAACACTGTCTGGTGACTCACTTGATCAAGAAGCAGTCCGAAGGAGTTCTATTGACCTTGATTTGTGCCCATAGTGACAAGTGAGGGATTTTAACACGTATCATGAAACAAGAGTCAAAGTTCATCTTAGGAAGAACTTGCAGTAAGAACCTACAGTCTGTGGAATTAAAGGCCTTCTCAAAGAGGAGTAAGAGAAGTATGGTGTCCCCACACTTTGCACCTTATTTACGCCGCCGATGCGTCACTTTTGTGACGCAGCGGCGGCGCAAATCCTGCACCATGGTGCAGGGTACTTACAACGTGACGCATCTGGGAGATGCATCACGTTGTAAAGCCCTGCGCCACATGTAGGTGTTCCTGGGCAGGGGGGGGGGCGTTCCGGCGCAGGAACGCCTCCTAGAAGTGGCTGAGTGAAATCTACAAGATTTCACTCAGTCACTTTTAGGCCCATGTTGCGTCCAAACCATGCGCCTGCCTTAGGCAGGCGTAAGGTTTGACGCAGCATTAGGTAGATAGGGCCCCCAGAGCATTGCTGGAGCTGCGTCGCGCTTGCGACGCAACTCCAGCAATGCACCACTTTTACGGCACAGATGCGTCACGCATCTGTGTCGTTTTTGCCCCATGGTGCGCCGCATTGTAAATGCGGCGCTTCCATGATGGCGGACCTTTGGCGCACAATAACTGGCGCATCCCTGCTGATATGCAGGGATGTGCCAGTTATTGTAAACATTATTTGTGTTTTCTTGCCAGGATTAGATGCAGTCTCCAGAGACAACATTAAGTGCTGCGTCTGGGCATAAAACCATTCTGGTCTTGATGCACGTTCAATGTGATAACCGTGGCCAGCCTATTTGCAAGTATCTTCACAAGAAATGTAGGGGCATATTTACGGAAGGTGGTGCAGGGTGGTGCAGGGCAGAAAGTTACCTAGCTACGCTGCTCTGCACCACATGGAAAGGGCAGGAATGTACTGGATTTATCTAATAGGGTGCATTCCTGTCCTTTCCCCCTGCTCTGGTGCAGTTTCAGCAGTCTAGTGCCAACGCCAACACAGGCACCATTGCACCACGGTGTGTAGGCGGAATGTTTACTGTGCAAGAGGGGGAACCTTCCTGTTTAAAACCAATCCATAGAGGTGTTTTCCTCTTTCTATGCGGCACACTTAGAAAGAAGAAAAAACGAGGAGAAATAAAGATATTTCTGCTTGTTACACCTCACCTGGGGAGGCGTAAGGGTTTGGTGCATCCCCAGGTATAAATGGTCTTGTAAATCTGGGGATGCTTCCAAATCAATGGGTGTTGTGTTGGAACACCCACTGCAATGCCCATGGAACACTTCTCTAGCGCAGAGTAAGGCAACACAGCGTTTTTGGCTGTCTTGACCTACTCTATATCTATGAGGTCATTTTGTGTGGCCTCATATCTGATCTGTTTATTAGTTTTGTGTTTATTACTATATGCATGTTAGACTGCCATATACAATCAATATCCACACAGGGCACATGATGCAAAAACAGAATAGTTGTCTGTAGGAGGCTGGATTAGTATATGACGCACACTAATTCAAGAGATGCACCCGGCACTAATCCAGGCAACACTTATGGTGATTTTGGTGGTCTTTGATAACAATAGAAAGCTCTCAGAGTGGTAGCTGTTGAGAGCAGCCTTCAGGCTTATCTTGAAGGAATGTAAAGCAGCTTGTTTTACCACATTTGATCAACAGTGTAAATTAGATGAAAAATCACTGACATATTGGTATATCTCCTACTCGGTGATACAAAAGATACTTCAAAATAATCAGTTAAGTAGAACAAATATTTACTGTTCTCCATGGGGAGCCCAAACCATAGACTAAGAAAGTGGAGTGCGAACTGTAAAGGCGAACGGGGCTTGAACTAGGATACTCAGAGGAGCTGGGGACACATGGAACCACCCAAGGTAAGTATCAAGGAACTTCACAGAGGCTGTGTGCAGGCTGGAAACACAGCCGTTTGCCCAATGGAAGTGAAAAAGAAGTCGCGGTTGCAGTTTTAAAAAATAAGGACCCTTCCCTGAGGACCCCGAAGAAACCCTTTGGAAGACAGAAGGTTGGAGAGCCACCCACACTGTGGATGCCACAGGAACCAGGTTACCTGCACCATGGAAGCCTGGTGTATAGGAGTGATTCATGAAGCAAAGAACCTGCAAGCAGAGGGGACAGAGTCTATGCCACTTGGAAATGACCAGGAGGCACGGAAGCGCAAAACCTACCGATGTCGGGAGATTCAGAAGAGAGGACGGTGACCTGTCGCTGCATGTGAGGACAAGAAGATGCTTAAGAAGACCAGGAGCTGTGCACAAGCTGTCCCATGTCAGGTGTCAGAGTCTAGGTGGTCGGTGTCCGGCGGGAGCACCAACAGGCCTTGGTAGCCGTAACTGGTGTGGAGAGCAAAAATATGTTGACGTTGGGACCAGCAAGGTCCAAAGGAGGCACCAAGTGCAGGAGAGTCAGAGCAGGTCCTGGGTGAGCACGGGAGCCCACTGAAGCAAAAGAAGACCCTCAGAAGGACCCACAGGCTAAAGGCACAGGAGTCGCAAGAGGACCCAAGGCAGCTTACCAAAGATGACCCCCACAGTGCAGAGGATGCAATGAGGACGCTGATCATCCCAAGATTAGGTGCTGGAGGCTGGAGCTTCTTGTAGCCTAAAGATCTTTGCGTTGCAGAGCCAACAAGCCTTGGCAAAAACAAGTCAACGCAGTGCACATGAGTTTACTTGACCCAGTGGCTCCAACAAGGAATACTGCCCTCAAAATGGCGGAGAAGACAGGTCAGGATCTAAGGAGCTGCAGAACAACCACATGTGTTGCTGGGCCTCAGGAAGTCAGTGAGACATCAGGAGCAGCAGACCGGTCAGCTTCGTTGCGGTGCCTGCAGATGCAGGGGAGTGACTCCTTCACTCCAAGGGAGATTACTTCGAATGTCCTTAACCACTTGGATGCTAAGGCTATTTTAGGACTTTCATGCAATTTCCATTGAAATCAATGGAAACTCCATGACGAGTTACCCTTGTCATTAGCATCCAAGGGGTTAATGACCACAGGCCTTTTTGAGACCCTGGATGAAGCACAGAAACAGACAACTTGAGGAGCAGTGAGACCAGAAGCAGCAGGAGTCTTACTTGATGTAGTCGTAGTACCAGGCAAGGTCCAACCAAGTCCCAGTGTCTAGACGGTCGAAGATTGTCTTGGTTTCAAAGGTGAGTCTTGTTCCGTGACACATCTAAGGACCCACTTACAGGGGCGTCCTTAAGTACCCTAGGGAAAGGGTTGGAATGACTATGGGGCACCTCTTAGAGGAACGGCTGGATAGAGAGGAGGATACTCTCCTATCCTTTGTCCAGTTCCACGCCAGAGCTGGAACCAAGGGTTCCTGAACTAGCTCAAACCAGGGTATGCAAGGATGGCACCAAAGGTGTCCTTCAAAGCAGTTTGGTGGCGCCCCCACCCAAGCCCAATTCTCTAAGTCCTGTCTGGGAGGTGGTCACACTTCCCTTTGACAGGAACCTATTGTTCTACCTTACCATGCTGTAGTCGGCAGCAGCACTAGCTTTCTGGCAGACCCTGAAAGGCTGTTACCGGGAGTACAGGGGGTACCCAAAGGGAGCCACCCAGTACATGGGATCATACTTCCGGCAATGGAATCAGTGTTGGGGTATGATCCCAGCATGTTTGATACCAAATATGACAAGGTTCAGTGCAGCCACTATATAGTTAGACATCTTGTAATGACTGATGTTCATTATTTACCTTAAAAAGTCTGACCACTCTTACAAAGCCCGGAGAATCAAATTTGGGGTTTGTAGGGGTGTCCTGTTCATTCAGGGTCACCCTCATACTTGTAACCAAGCACCCTCCCTTCAGCACTAAGGAGCCTGCCATAGAGGTTACTTGTAGGTGTTAAGTGTAGTGATATCAGATATAAGGAAACCTATATCTGTCATGAGTGGTGCAAGCACCAGTTCACAGAGGTTACAAATGGCAGGCCTGTAGTCACAGTTTAAGTGACCTCCCTGGGTGGCAAAATACATGCTGCAGCCCATGGGAAACAACTGGTGTACCTATGCCCTGGGTATCTCAGTAGATATACTAGGGACGTATAAGGGTTCAGTGACCTCATATTTAAAGAAACGTATATCTGTTGTGAGCAGTGCAAGCACCAGCACACACAGGCTGCAATGGAAGGCCTATGGTCACAGTTTAAGTGGCCTCTCATGAGTGGCAAAATACATGCTGCACGCCGTGTGAGCCCCCTGGTGTACCTATGCCCTGGTTACCTCAGTACCATATACTAGGGACTTATAAGGGTACACCAGTAGCCAATAGTGGAGGTACCAAAGTACTTACCAGAGACAATTTAGGGGAGAGAGCACAGATGCTTGGGTCCTGATTAGCAGTGACCCAGCAGTCTAAGTCAAAAACACACTGACACCAGGCACAAAGTGAGGGTAACCATGAAAGCAGATCCTAATTTCCTACTTTGTCTTTTCACAATCTAGACATAGTGACATGTGAAATGATATGAGTCGACATATGTAAAGTTGTTGTAGTGTAGTTCCTATATTCCCAATAGTCTCTGCTCATTGGAATAATATATCCTGTATCTTAGACGTAGGACTGAGGTCTACTAGGTCTCTACTGGCTATATTAGACTTAATTGTGAGTGCCAGCTAGCTCAGAGGTCACTAGAAACTTTCTCGAATAAACAAGAAGGGATTAGTTTCTGACAACCACCTAAAACATGACAACTTTGTTTCCCAAGAATAAGAAATCAAATCTCTAGAGACGCGGAAACAATAGATAACTATTTCACCCCAGTCAATCGTGCATGATTAGTTTCACCAGAGGTGCAAGAGGAATAGAGAGACGGGCGTTTTCAATAAAAAGGTATTTATTGAACAATCTTCTTTCTCAAGCATTAAAAATGAACTGCTACAATAGTAAAGCTTACTATGAAGTACAATGCATATAATACGAACAGTATTATAAAGTAGTACTGTAAAAGCATGATATGGTTTCTGATATGGTCATAATATGGTTTCTAAGCAATAAAGTGCATAAAATATATAAAATACGTAAAATACATACAATGTATTCCCTAAAGCTTCCCCTAGAATTTGGTCATTTGACCTCTCTTTACTCTCACAGTCAGATGATATTTTGTTTCTTAACCACATGGGTGCTGGTGACGAGCTCAGCTCGTCATGAGGCGCAGCGGAGCTGCACTCATGATGAGCTCAGCTCGTCACGGACGTTAGAACGTTCGCACACGGGGTAATTACCCCGCTATGCTGAACGTTCTCAAAACGGGTGCGGTCGTGACGAGCTGAGCTCGTCACCAGCACAGCGGCGCCGTGCGCGGCCCCCCTGCCCCCTGCACAGCGGGTGGAAACACCCCGCAGCGCAGGGGTTAAAACTGAGGCCCAAAACTTCATGAATTTTAATATTGGTTCGGCGGCATCTGGAGTTGTCTGGGACTCTTATAAGGCCTTTTTGAGAGATCTTATTACCAACAAGGTGTCATATCGAAGGAAACAATATAAAGAGGAATTTGCTTCCATCGAAATTGATATAGCTAAAATTCAAGCCAATATAGATCTGAATGCTGCCTCCTCCGACACTGTTTTAACGCCGCTATATAATAAATTACTTTCTCTGAAGGGTCATTTGGGCTCGGTTTTAAACCTGAGAATTTTGCAGAAATGGGAGGCTAGTAAAATAGCCCATTTTCAGTATGGAGAAGGTGCGAGGAAGTTATTGGCCTGTAAGTCTAAAACAGACAGGTCCGTAACAACATTGGGGATGATTCACAGAACTAACTTAAGACAAAATCCTAAACTTACTACTTTTGGTATTCACAGAAGTTAGTATTTTGTCTTAAGACAGATTTAAGACAGACTTAAGACAGAATCTTAACTTAAGTCTGTCTTAAGACAAAATCCTAACTTCTGTGAATACCAAAAGTAGTAAGTTTAGGATTTTGTCTTAAGTTAGTTCTGTGAATCAGGCCCATTGAGTCTATTGCCGCCAGTAATGTTATATACTCCTCAGATGACGACATCAGTTGAGTTTTTAGATATTTTTTTCAGACCATCTACCATGAGGATAATAAGATTGATCCAGATCTTATTGAGAGTTGGTTGAGTGGAATCTCCTTCCCGGTACTCTCTGTGGAACAGCGAATATTCCTTGACAGTACTATCACGGAAGAAGAGGTTAGGATAGCTATCCAAAGTAGTAAGAAGGGGAAGGCTGCAGGACCCGATGGTCTCCCAGCTGAAATTTACAGGGCCCTGGAACAAGAAATATTATCTCCTCTCGCTATCTTATTTAATCAAATCTTACAGGATGGTCTTCGACCCCCTGCATCCTGGGATAGCACATCAATCACCCTGATCCTGAAACCAGGGAAGCCAGCCTCGTGTTGTGGGTCTTACAGGCCAATTTCAATATTAAACGTAGAATATAGAATTTGTGCTACAGTTCTTGCAAAGAAGCTGGCGTTAGTGGCACCTGATATTTTACATCACGATCAGAAGGGGTTTGTTAAGGGCCGTCAACTATATGAGCTGACATATGACCTGATAGGGGCTATCGACATGGCAACAACTGAAGCCCTTCCCCTGGCGGTTCTCACGCTTGATGCCACCAAGGCCTTCGACAGGGTAAATTGGTTATACCTGTCGGGGGCCTTGGCTAAGTTTAACATCGGTGAAGGTTTCCGTCGGGCTGTCAGGCTTCTGTATCAGAGCCCTACAGCTCGTGTCTTAGTCAATGGAGAACTATCGAACCCCTTTAACATCTCAAGGGGGACGTGGCAGGGCTGCCCACTCTCCCATCTCCTCTTCGACCTATACATGGAACCCTTCGCTCAGTGGTTGAGGGAGGATATAAACATCAAATCCTTTATCTATAGGGGATGGGAGAGGAAAGTGGCCCTGTACGCGGACGATGTTCTTATCTTTTCATCAGAGATCTGCACTGCATTTCCAGCTGTAATCAAGGCGGCTCTGGAATTTGGGGAAATCTCAGGGTATTAGGTTAACGCCTCAAAAACTGAGATGATGGTTTGGAATGACGATGACTGTGATACTAGTATGCAACCCGGTTCTAGCTTGCGCTACCTAGGTCTCAATATTGTTAAAGATATTAATCAAATTGCTATAACTAATTTTGCTGCAGTTGCAAAATATTGTCGCAAACTTTTGCGATTATGGGCACAACTTCCATTATCTTTACTAGGGAGAGTCAATTTGATCAAAATGACCATCTTACCGAAAGTTTCTTTTTTATTTAATACCATTCCTCGTTATTGTGATCCATCTTTATTAGTAAAATTACAGGGAGAAATTACTTCTTTTATGTGGGATAAACATATCCCAAGTATTGCTTGGAAGAAACTTAGGCGACGCAGGGAGAAAGGCGGTTTGGCAGCTCCGGATCTGCAAATGTATGCATGGGCCTTCCAACTTTCCCATGCTAGAATGCTGTTAAAGATGCCTACAGAGTTTGGAATTGGGAGCTTGTTTTCAGCTCTGCTTAAAGGGGAAGGAGTTGATCAATCAGGCTTCCTGTTTAAATTTGGAGACCCCAAGTTCTTTAAGAAGATTAAACTGAAGTTCTTGCAGGGGATGGCAAAAACTTGGGCTAAATTGAAGACGTCAATAAAGTTGGGGTACTTCTCTAGAAGGTCTCCTCTTTGGGGTCTTCCTGAGAGCCCTGAGTGGCTGGGAGATAGGTTAGTTGTTCCTTTAAGGGAAGCAGGGTTGGAGGTTTGGGGTGATATATTTATGGAAGGATGTTTGCTCCCATGGGAATGTTTAAAAAACAAAATTGGTTCAAATCTTTCAAGGTTTAAATATATGCAAATTGCTACCTGGGCCCATTCTTAAATCTCCCAGCCCTCCCGCGGAAGCAGATTCCCAATTGGCGGTCATAGTCAGTTGGTATCCCTACTATTAGACAAACCTCCGGCCAAAAAGGTGATCTCCCTATGGTACAATCTGATTCAGGAATAAGTGGATGGTGATTTTCAGCTACAAGAGCTGCTGTGGGGTCCCTTACTTGTCGGTCACAATGTGCAAGGTCTGTGGCTTACATCGTGTAAGGTTTTGTGGGACATCGTAAAGCCTGATTGGTTACGTAGGAACCATCTTTTTACTCTTCACAGAGCATATTATTCCCCACACAGACTGTCAAAATTCTCTCAAGGAAACCCAGTGGTTTGTGCCAGGCTTGGTAGCTGCCTCGGATGCTCATATGTTTTTTGAATGCCCCCGTTTGGCTCCATTTTGGGACGCTATCAGTAACACACGTACCGCTTCGTTGGGCTTCCAAGTGGTGGTAGAGCTCCCCCTCGTAATCTTTGGGGTCATGGATGGGGTCCGGTGCCCGGCCAAAAGTCTGCTGTTCTATTCCATCTTACTTGCCAGAAGGGAAATCTGCAAAAAATGGAAAGACCCTACACCACCTTCCCTTATTGATTGGTATGCTTCAGTCTTGCTGGTGTCTAGGCTTGATCTGGCTAGGGCTGGGAGCCAAGATAAGAGAGCCTTCTGGCATTTGTTGAACTGGGTGCACTAAGATGCCCAGGTTTTTTTGGTTTTTTTTTTTCCCCCCTGGTCCGATGATTACGCAGCTGTGGTTCAATCTTCCTGCAATGCCTTCTTCCGGTTGGAATCCCGGTGTTTAATATACTGTGACAGCGTGTCATATTCTTATCAGAGGATACTCTTGAAACCATGGTGAGAAATGAGGACCAAAAAAAAAATGATAAAAGGATGACTAAAATACTCAACTGGTGCTTCTAAATACGCCTACCCGGGTGTACCTAACCTAGGTCTAGTATGAGGGAGGAAGTATAAGAGGAGTAGCTTAAGTTTTCGGAGTTCTCTGCCAGGAATCTAATTCCGATAATTCTATTAGAGGTCTAATCAGCTCCGTACCTTTGGCTCTAGAATGAAAGAGGTCTTGTATCTCGTTCTTGGGACTCGATTTCCCAGATACCCGCAAGGGTAGCCTGGAAACACTGGAGCTGGATTTCTCGGCAGGAGAAATGACAGAGTCTCGCAGTGCGTCTGCTGGAGGGTCAGCTTCCTTCGGCACTTGCTGCTGCAGGGCGTCGGGCAAGAAGTTAGTCGATCTGCTCCAAACCACCGTGTATTTGTTTAGGCAAATCAAGGCATATTTATACTTTGAAGGTGCCAAGTTTGACGCATGTTTGGACTTAATAACGTCACTCAAAGGCTTATTTCTTGGAAAACGCCGGGAGTTCTAGGAGAACTTAATATTCAAGCAGGGGGAAGTCCCGGGCTGCTGAAGGCGGGTTTTTCCAAGCAAACGTTGTTAATTCTTGGAGCTTAGTGGAAGTATCCATCCCGTATTTGGGCTGTATAGTTTAGGCCAAATATGGTAATGATTTCTATGACTATATAAGGAAATGATAAAGTTACCTATATAAGGGCATGAATCGGGAAATTTATACTAGGGTCTGAGATTCATTTACAACATTGTGTAATTATGCATAATACACATTGCATAATACACATGGTGCCAATACACACCACCAAAATCAGCCAACATAATTGGGATATCAAATCACGAAGTAAAGCAGAATATGAAATATCTATGAAACAGCCATATTATAGAAAAAGAACAATTGCAACAGCCATGAATAGCAAAATAATCCAAATTCTCTATATTTTCAACCTCCGGTTTTACGTCTCAAAGCTCAACAGTGCACATAGAAAGGCCTATAGTCTCAGAGGTGGTGCGCAGGGCCCCCCTCAATCATTGGCATCGCTCGTAAGCGGAGAACCATCAGGCAAGGTGGTTTGAAAGCCAAGCAAAATAGTATCCCAGTTAGCTGAGACTGGATATTTCCAGAGGCCCAGATTGTCTTCTCTATGAAGCGCAACTCTCTCCGATTTGGTGCAGCTGATAATAGAATGTGACCAGGCCTGCCAAGTTGGAGGCTCAGGTGATTTCCATCGACAGGTAATGAGGCTCTTAGCCATCAATAACCCCAGATCCAGGAAACGATAGGTAGCTTTTTGTTTTTTATCTCTGTAGTAGAGTCCCACCAAGCAGGCTTCAGCGGTATGGAGAGCAGGTTTTCCTGTGCAGTTGGAAAGGTGGTGGGTTATCTTGTGCCAGTAATGTTGTAAAGCTGGGCAGGCCCATAGCATATGGAGAAAGTCAGCATGGAGCTGGTGACATCGAGAGCAGGAGGCATCTGATTTGTTAAAATAATGGTTAATATTGGCTTGGGTTAAATAAGCTTATTGTACTATATAAAATAGCATGAGCTGAAATCTGGAATTACGCGGTACGCACATTGGGGATGATAGTATTGCAGTCCAGTCTTTGTCTGTCAGTGGTCTTGTTAATGCTGCTTCCCAGTTAAGGCATAATGATCCAAGGGGTGTTGCAGGGTGGTGCAGCAGTGCCTCGGCTAACCAGCATGACAGATGTCGACGCACACCCAGCACATATAAATATTGCAGGAGCATGTGAGTTGCTGGTTCGCGGGACATGTCGCCCCTTTTACCACCAGGGTCCTGTGAAACAGGAACTGTCCCTGGGTAATCCTTTATCCAGCATCAGGGTGTCTTAGGGAATAAGGAGCCCCTCCTGATAGAGGTTACCTAGCATATGAAGTCCCGACTCGTGTCAGTCGGTCAGATCTGTCATTGTGGTCATGGTCCGAGCTCTGGGTGTGCCAAGTATTGCCATTCCTAAGTTTGACGTGGTTGAGTTAGCAAGGGAGAGGCTATGATGGTTCACCGATATGCCACCCGCAACATTCTAGATGATGGCAATAGCATCTTGGCGCAGGGGTGGTCGAAGTGAAGGCTAGCAACCATGGCTATTGGCAGCTCCAGTGTAGCAGTGTCCTCAAGCTGCTTACATGCCAACCACCACCCATTGGAGTGAGGAAGCAAGGTAATAATGTTCGTAATTCAGTGCTGCTAGCCCACCTTGGTCTACAGGTAAATATAATCTTGTCAATGCCACTCGGAAGCACAATTTGCTCATGATGGTTTTGCAGAGCGCCCTCTCCAGAGCCCTGAAGAAGGGGGGAGGTGATATATAATGGCAGATTCCAAACGTAATAAAGGAGACAAGGAAGCGCCACCATCTTCAAGAGTGCTATGCGGCCAGCTACCGACAGTGGCTGTGTGGCCCAGAAGGCCATCTGTGACCTCAGGGAAGTGGTCACCCAGATGAGGTTCCCGTCAAGCAGGTCAAGCAGGTAGATTCAGAATGGTAGATCCTAAAACTTAGGTACCTGAATACAGCTTGTTACCAGGAAATCACAACTCCGTTGTAATGTAGGGTCTAATATTGTGGGCATAAAAGGAACGAGTTAGGATTTTGGCCAATTAACCCAGAGCCAGATAAGTGAGCAAAGTTGTTAATTGTGAGCGCTATTGATTGTGAGACAGAGTGAATATCTCTGATATAGAGTAGCACCGCTTTTAACCCAAGCTCTTACCGTGAGGAGCTTTCTGGCTGGAGGAGGACTTGCCCGTTTCTGCACCGGACCTTGGACCTAGCCGCATCGCCAGGAGTGAGAGGGGCTGCATGCTAGACTGTGAGGGAGCAGTTCTGGTACTGAGCTGAGGGAGACAGCGGGGCTGCGAGCGTTGCGGGGACTCCATATCCCAGGAGTCCCTGCGTGACCGAGTTGTGGAAAAGTAAATTTTGCCATGTTCTGTGTCCCTACGCGTCCTCCATCATATGTTATCTGTGCATGATTAATATGCATATGTATTCCCCATGTTCGATTAAAAGACGCAAATACAGTTGTGTCCATCTCTAGTATGTCAATTTCCAGTTCTCGTGAATACTACGAATATCAGGCCTATGTAAAGCTACGTTGCCACGTTTCTCAGTGTGCACGTTATTTCATTATAAAGTCCCCGTTTCTAGGCCTCAAAAGGGCCCGGACACCAGATTCAGCTTCTGTCTCCTGAGCTTCGCTGAGGAGCGATACAGCCCCCACCTGTATTTCTGACCCTTCACTCACTTCCTGCCTCGCAGTGCCTGGTTCAGCCTGGCTCTGCCTCTGAGTCTGCCAAGAGTATGTTATGATACTAGTTATCAGTCCAGTCCTCCTTCTCTGCATTCCTAAGCTACTGAACCGCATCAATAGTTCCCGTCATTGTCTAGCCTTTACGTCTCCATGTAAGAGAAATACTGTATTAATGGTCATTTAATATTCTTCATCACGCACTACATGTAGAATAATGCATGCTCCAGTCTTAGAGTCTGTTAGCCTTTACCCCGATAGCTTTTGGATTCTATCAACATGTTCTCTAAACATCAGATACTAGATACTGCTTAGGTACATGTCGCCCTGACTCTCCAGACTTCAGTCTCTGCTCCTAGCACAGAGTTCGTAGCCCCCAGCTTCTCCTAGTAATACGTCATTGCCAGTTTGCGCGCACCATCAGGTTAGAGGTCCCGGCTCCTTAGGTAGCCCCCTCCATGTTTCCGCCCCATTCATGACATATTCTGTTACGTTTGCATCACATGTCTATGTATACGCCCTGTTACACCTACTTTCACCCTTATCTTTCGCGACTGCTACGCGTCACACCCTTTGCTCCACCCACTGCTCCGCCTATCATATGTACTGTAATGCAACTGTTTTACTATATATACTTGTGTATTGTTATCAAATGCTAGCGCGCTCATCCCAGATCCAGCCCCGGCAGCTGCCGGGCCCTGCCATCCTATTCCTATGCAGGTTGTCCTGTTCCTGTCCTTTATGCTGTAATAAACCTGCAAACTCCTACTACCTCGAATCTTGACTCTTATTTATTGAGCTATCTGTTATTGCTATGCCTAGTCAAACCTAGATCCGGTATTATTTATTTATATACCACATAATGGCGCCCGAATAGGGACTTGCCCTTTCCCCACGCGTCGGTGAAGCCACGCCGGCCCCCTGACCCTCTGCAGTCGTGACGGAACTCTTCTGCGCACCGGCAGATATTTCTGCTTCAAGTATCCCTCAGGCCCACGGAGGAGACGGAGGAGGCGGTCCAGCATCCAGACGAGACGGTGGAGGAACGCGGCGAGTCCCGACCAGAGCCCAAGCCGAGAGTCCAAGGTCCGAGGTATCCGGAGGCCCACCCGTAACAGAAGTCCGAAGTTCGTCGTCCGTCGTCGTAGCAGTCCAGTCGAGTCCGAGGCCTTCCGTTCTTGCTGCCCGGTGAGTACCGTTGCTGGGGTAGTATCTAGACAGGGTCAATCTAATTGACTCTGGTCCGTGGGTTGGTGGTACACAGACCCACAAAACGAAGTGTCCACTTCGGTGGATGCGGGTCCTGACGTGTCTCTTTATGAGACCGGTGAGTTTCGTACTGTTTCAGCAGTGCATCTAGTTTCTGTTCTAGTCAGTTCTGTTCTCGAGAAAATTCATGTATTCTGTTTTCCGTATTCCAGGTAGTATTCTGTTCGAACTGTTATTTTAAATGTTCTTCATGTACTTTAATGTCGTGGTATGAGTGTGAAGTAATTATCGTGTTTATTGTGTATTGTATTGTGTCCAGATTATAGTTCAGTCATGCCACTATTTTCAAAACTGCGTCAGAAAAGGTCTGCTAGAAGCAGCAGTTCCTGTCCCGCCTAGGGACAGTCCAGGTCATTTTATGTATCAGAAACATGGCATAAGCGCCATATTGTATCTAGATTTATGGGTAGAGTATACCAAGGAGTTAGAAGAAAAGTATAGATGGCCCGTATCAGGTACGTGGGATGCCGAGTGCATCATGAGAGTAGAAGAGGCATTATGGAAAAAGAAGGCCAGACAGTCACAGAAAGACGCCATCGAGTTATGGCGCAAGGAATCTCATAAAAGAACCGAAAAAGAAATCAGAAAGTCAGAAATAAGTCGAGAATCCTTAGAACGAGCCCAAGAAAGGGAATTAATCGAGATAGGTGAACGAGTTAAAACCGAACAGTCAGACAGACAGAGGAACGCCCTCATTAAGGGTATGTATCCTCTTCTTGCCGAGGGCTTGCCAAAAGCGACCCCGGAGGCATCCAGTAATTTTCCGCCACCCTTAGTTCCGACCAAGCTACGTCACAAACCGACCGCAGCTGATATTTTCATTTCGTCCTATTTGGACGACACAGTCCCGGAATATGCAAATCTCGCTCCGCCAGTCCCTGTAAATCAGGCACTTCCTGCTCCTCCAGACACCGGGGCACCCCTTGCAGTACCTGCTACGGTCCCCCAGGTTCAGCCCGCCATACAAGTTCAGCCCGCATTTAAATTTCCCGCCGCGCTAGTACGAAGAGCATCAGTCGATGATTCCAGTTTAGGGGCCGCAGGAGGAGGTCCTCCTGGTACCCCGCCACCGCACCAACGTAAAACGTTGGCCGAGTTACATGAATGTGCGTCACAGCGTACGCCCAAATATCAGTCCGCTGCAGATATCCGACGAGTCCTTACAGAATGTCGCTATGACCCAGTCACAGGTGATGATAGTATGATTTTATATTCCATACGTGTAAGACGGGTGCTCGGGTTTTTAGACACCCTACCAGATATGAAAGAAGATCTAGACAGAATATATCGTTTCATCCGTACAGGGAATGATCCAGAAAGTATTAGTGACGCCATGTCTCAAAGGAAAGCTGAAATTCAGCTCATGATATTAAAGTTTCTGATTAATTGTCTAATAAGAGAACAAGATTATCCGACCAAAGATCAAGCCGAAATGAGAACCCTGACAAGATGGAGTGATAATATAGCCGACGGTAAGCATAGAACTATCGGTAGTATAGAGAGTATGTACAAGAAAATTCGTAAGGAAATAATAAGGTTACATGATCAACGTAAAGCAGCACAAGTAAGCGAGAAAGAAAATGACTCTGCGGAAGAGGTAGAGGACGAGAATCCCGCCAGAATAGCGTATGTAGGAAAATCTAGATTTCCAGATCGCCATTTACGCCTAGAACACAAGTCAACTTTCCATCGTCCAACACCAGAACAAGGTTCTCTAGAACAAGTATTTCAAGCTACCGACCACATTCTGAAATCACGAATCGGTTATAGCGAATTAAGTACTATGCATGAACAAGAACTAGTCCGATCAGCAGTCCGATGGATTACTGATTCTACCACTTTTCCAGACGAAATAGTGGCACAAATGTTTCTGAAACTGCCCCCAGCCGAGCAACGACTGGTGGGTATGTATATGATTCAGCACCTCATTACTTTGTATGAGGGTCAACATTCTGATCCAGGTCCGTTACATGATGTCCTGAACGAATTACTCCAGTATAAATGGAAAGGTTTAGGTACTGATTTAATTAGTGTCATTCTAGAACAGCGCCACAAATATAGAACGTTCTTGAACCCGCATTTTGTTCATGTCTCACCCCCAGAAAGTAAACCCTTTTACATAGACAGACAAAATCCGTTACGAGAAGTGCATCCAGTTAAGACAGAGGGTGGTGAGATGCAACGAGTGTTTGTTTACACCCCGATCACAAAGATGGAACTCTTAGAGATGAAAAAATTAATTCCCTGTCATGATAAAGATCCAGCAGGGTTCCACCGAGAATTGAAAGACATGCTCCGTATGGGAGAATACACGTATCCAGACATAATTAAAATGCTAAAGGTCCTGTTGCCCGCAGGGGTATATGAGAAACTCAAGGAAAAAGAATGGGAGGTGGGAGAGAAAAAGATCGATTGGGCAGTTCTAGAAGCTGAAGATAAGGCACGAGTACCAGGTACCGGTCTTGGAGACAAATGTAAAGAATTACCAGAATTATTAATACAAGTGTTACCCAGATTATTAACCACTAAAAAGGAAGACTGGGATGCAATCTCAGCCTGTAAACAGAAACAAGATGAAGATATTAGTGATTTTTATTCTAGATTTGAGAAATGTTTTAGCATCAACAGTGGCCTCAAGACAAGTAGCGAGTCATACCCTCACCTTTTTGTTACTAAATTAGTCGAGAATTCAAGTCCACCAATTAAAAACCGAGTTTTGAAAGTCGAAAGTACCTGGCAAGCTAATACCCCGTCCCAGATGTTACAGATGCTTCAATATCACCAGAATAGAATCAGAGAAGAGCAAGAACACGAGAGAAAACGTATGAAAGACACGAAAATGAAAGTACTAGTTGCACAATCTGTTCCTCAAGACAGTCAGAAGAGGGGTCCGAATCAAGCCAGTCATCCCGCAGCTCCCGTTAAAGGGAACTGCAATTATTGTAAACAGCCAGGTCATTTTATAAACGAGTGTGCAGTTCTGAAACACAACATAGCTACCGGTAAGACTAAAGAAAGACCACGTCCGCCTAGACAAGAACAAGTTACACAGACTCCTCAGCCACAGAATGCACAACAGACAGTTACTGTACCGCAGCCCATCGCTGCAACACAGCATGTTACACAGCAGATGTACCAGTATGCACAGTCCGAGTATCCGGAGTATCAGTCATATTCATGAAACAGCCTAGAGAGGGAGGTAGGCTTGCCTCTCATCGAGATACCTGTAGATCAAGAAGGTCCCTATGTTCACAGTCAAGTACTAGGGAAAGACAGAAAGTTTCTGATTGATACAGGGGCAAGTAGGACCACTATAAGTCACGCCGAAGTTCCAGGGGCTCCGCTCTCAGGCTCTAGAAATGTTTCCCTTGGATTTTCGGGAAAGCCTATTGTAAATGAAATATCAAAGCCAGTTACTCTAGAAGTAGGTCCATTGTCCCGCACTACTGATCTGTTACTTACTAAGTCATGTCCAGAAAATCTATTAGGCATTAAAACACTGAAAGAGTTAGGTGCAGTTATATGCTGTTCCCCAGAGGGAATACGATTGTTTCTTCGTGACTTCAAGGGTCACTATGTATTACGAGATTTTGATCCGAGATTGTCCAATGTCCCGCAGCATCTATGGGCACAAGGTCCAACTGATGTTGGTTATATGCAAATCACACCCCATCGTGTGACTCTCAAGCCAGGTGTAGTCCTGCCACGAATCAGACAGTACAGATTGCCGCCTGAGGCTGTAGCAGCCTTATCCAAAATTATTGACGAGCTTATGGCTCAAGGAGTAGTGGTAGAAACTGACTCCAATGTATGTAATTCTCCGATCATTCCTGTCATGAAACGTACTGATCCAAATGCACCTCCAGTATATCGATTAGTGATTGACCTACGAGAACTCAATAAATGTATTATTCCCCAGTACCCAGTTGTTCCAGATATCTCTTCCCTATTGACAGCCATTGATTCCGAAGCTTCATTTTTTACGGTCATAGACCCCAAGAACGCGTTTTTCAGTGTCCCCATTCATCCAGACAGCCAGTTTCTTTTCGGATTTTGTTTAAATGGAAGGAGCTATATGTTCACACGCGCTCCTCAAGGCTTCACAGAAAGTCCTAGTATTTACAGTCAAGCACTCAAGAGACAACTAGACAACATTCACATGCCAACTGACACCGCCCTGCTCCAATATGTCGATGATCTATTGATCACAGCCCGTTCTGAACGTGCTTGTGAGCAAGCATCCCTTACAGTCTTGCATTTCCTAGCCGAGATGGGGCACAAGGTGTCCCTTCGAAGCTTCAATTCTGTGTCCAGCAAGTGATCTATTTAGGCCACTTACTGTCCAAGTGGGGTAGGCAGTTGACACCAGACCGTATCCAGTTAATAGCGAGTCTTCCTCAGCCCAAGACCCAGAAGGAGGTACGTGCTTTTATCGGCCTTACTTCTTATTGCAGACAATGGATTCCTCAGTATGCATTTCTAGATAAACCACTGATACAGTTAACGACACAGGAGGCAGCCGTATCGACTGTCCTCCCTTGGACATCTGAACATACACTTAGTTTCAATGAGTTAAAGAAAGCCCTATGCCAAGCTCCAGTTCTAGCTACACCGAACTATAGTAAGCCTTTTACACTTTTCGTCACTGAACGTGAAGGTACAGCATTATCTGTTCTCACACAAGATCAAGCAGGACAATACAAGCCCTGTGCTTATTTTTCGAGCACACTAGATCCTGTAGCCCAGGCTCTGCCTGCGTGCCTCAAGTCAGTTGCAGCCACAGCACTAGCTATCATGTGGTAAATAAATAAATAATACCCTATCTATTTTTGAGTGAATGAATGAATAACAGATAGCTCAATAAATAAGAGTCAAGATTCGAGGTAGTAGGAGTTTTGCAGGTTTAATACAGCATAAGGACAGGAACAGGACAACCTGCATAGGAATAGGATGACAGGGCCCAGCAGCTGCTGGGGCTGGGTCTGGGATGAGCGCGCTAACTTTTAATAACAATACACGAGCATATATACATAGCGCAAACACATAGCATTACATTGCAGTAGGCGTAGCAGTGGGTGGAGCAGAAGGCGTGACGCGTAGCAGTCGCGAAAGATAAGGGATAAAGAAGGCGTAACTCAGACATGTGATGCGAACGTAGCAGAATATGTCATGAATGGGCGGAAACATAGGAGGGGGCTACCTAAGGAGCCGGGACCTCTAACCTGGTGGTGCGCGCAAACTGGCAATGACGTGTTACGAGGAGAAGCTGGGGGCTATGAACTCTGTGCTAGGAGCAGAGACTAAAGTCTGGAGGGTCGGAGCGACATGTACCTAAACCCTATCTAGTATCTGATGTTTAGGGAACATGTTGATATAAACTAGAAGTCATGAGGGGAAAAGCTAATTGACTCTAAGACTAGAGCATGCATTTATTCTACATGTAGTGCGTGATGAAGAATATTAAATGACCATTAAATACAGTATTTCTCTTAACATGGAGCCGCATAGGCTAGACAATGACGGAAACTATTGATGCAGTTCAGTAGTTTAGGAATGCAGAGAAGGAGGACTAAACTGATAACTGGAATCATAACATAGTCTTGGCAGACTCAGAGGCTGAGCCAAGCTGCACCGGGCACTGCGAGGCAGGAAGTAAGTGAAAGGTCGAGGATACAGGTGGGGGCTGGATCGCTCCTCAGCGAGGCTCAGGAGACAGGAGCTGAATCTGATGTCCGGGCCCTGTTGAGGCCTGGAAACGGGGACTTTATAATGAAATAACGTGCACACTGAGAAACGTGGCAACGTAGCTTTACATAGGCCTGACACTCATATTATTCACGAGGACTGGAAACTGGCATACCAGAGGTGGACACAACTATAATTGCGTCATTAATCGGACATGGGGAATAACATATGCATATTGATCATGCACACATAACATATGATGGATGACACGTAGAGACACAGAACATGGCAAAATTTACTTTTCCACATTCCCTCCTTGTCACTACGTTTCCATCAGGAAACATCAATATTCATGATACCGTCTATCATTTCATACAGTACCATTTGTTCATCTCGAATTGTCTTGGAACGAGATTTAGAACGGGGCTTGGGACTAGGAATACAAGAGGTAGCACACATGCCGCAAATCGCAGGGCCACATTGTATACAGAGGCAGCAGCTGAATATGATCGCTACTGCGATACCTAGAAAGGACAGGACTTTCCATCCCCATGCAGAAATTATATTCCAGAACCAACCGGACCATGTCCAGGTGCCTGGATCTTGGTGTAACAGATGGGCAATTTTATGAAGTCTGGTTATAGCTGAATAAACAGACGGCGCGTTATTTGGAATGAAAATGCAACAACTGGATCCGATGACTCTACAGGCCCCGCCCCTATCGGCCAGTATGACGTCAAGGACGAGACGATTCTGGAGCACAACAATTCTCATAAAGGATTGCTCTTCGGTTAAGTTACCTAGAGCGGAGGCAGTCTCATCTACTACAGCTTCAAGGGTTCTTGTTAACCTACGGATTAGCTTACTGTTTACAACTGTACCTAAATAAGGGAACACACCTTTATCAATATCAATGAATTGCTCTGCAGCAGTTTCAGTATAATCGACAATCGGGAGGTTTCTCTTGTGTCTAGTATGTACTAGGAAGGAATTCCTATGGTAGTCAGGTGGTGCTAGAAAAACAGGTGGCAGTAGGAAGGCAATGTAACAGGTTCCCTCCCAATCGAGGGGCAGACGAACATATGCAGTTTGACCACAAACGAAATAAGAATGACGTGAAGCTTTAAAAATAGATTTCCCACTGTCACTATACTTGACAATAGTAGTACAATCACTATGTCCTACGTGTACAGAACCATAATTACGAACACATAATTCGCCTTTGACTGGTAATACTGAAATAGCAGGTAAGTCTGGGGTAGTATCAGACTGAACATTCAGGACCATGAAATTCGACGAATAGTTACCTAAATTGTAAACTTCATTTTCTAGATCTAAACCTGTTCTGTGGGGGAAACCTTGCTTGTCTGGGAAACATGTGCTGTTCAGAAGGGACATATCTGTTAAGGATGACGTTAACGTGGACCATGCTCCACACGAACCATTATGGGAAAAAGGATAAGGAAAGAGTGGCAGAACTCCCTTCGGTGTCTGGAAAGGGGGGAGTCGACCACACACCCAACAATTAGTGGCATTGCTGGTCTGGTGTGAGTAATGTAACATGCGGATAAATGAGTTATTACGCATAGCGAGGCGGTAAGACAGCTCGTGAGGAGGCAGATCACTAAACGTGTGCTCTACTGTAGCATTAGCATGCTTATTTACATGAGGAACTGGAAAACACAGGAAAAATGCGTAACTGGTGCAGGAAATCATTATGCTGATGAATAATATGAAACTTAGAAAAACGATACATCGGTTTGAGTTTTGACTAACTCTCTCACTATGGGGGTCTATTTTATACATGTCAGAAACAGTCTAACCGTTTCACCTAGGGGAGGACTTATACAATCAAACTGACTGACTTATTTTACTAGACCGGAGTTTCTGCTTATACTCCTGCTGCGGAGTTTTCTCTACCAAGGGAGGGGTTGTGTCAATGTCATTTGCGGGACAGTCCTTAGGAACAATGTTTTGACAAGTCTTGATATCCTGGGAAATGTTCTTGGAGACCGGTTTCAATCCGTAGAATTTCTTGACGTGCGAAAGGTGCACCCAGCCGCGGCGTCCTTCCAATTTCACAGCTGTACGGGTGGTGAGGAGGACCTGACGGGGCTCCTTCCAACGTGGCTCCAGCGGACTTGATCTGTCAAAGTTCCGGACGAGCACCATCGAACCTGGAACGATCTCATGCGGTGCCACCTCGGTATTGTCTGGAAATGTGGCGGCAACCTGTGAACGACATGAGTTGAGGGCAGACATCAAGGAAGCTAGGTAATCTGTCAGCATATTACATGAAACATCAGTAATACTTCGGGGTCTAGGAGTACCCCACATGTTAGGGGGGCGGCCGAAAACGACCTCATACGGGGACAGACCTGATCTGGAATGTGCGACCATGCGCATATAAAACAAAGCAACTGGCAGAGCTACTAGCCAGTCCACACCCTTGTCTTTACATATTTTAGCAATTCGGATTTTCAGAGTCTGATTATGTCTCTCGACTAGACCGGCTGCTTCAGGATGGCGTACACAATGAAACTTCCACTGGTACCCTAACAACAGGGAAACGTGCTTCATCAACTCAGATGAGAATGGCTGACCGTTATCAGAATATACGACTCTAGGGAGTCCGTAACGAGGGAAGAATTCACGAACCAACTGCTTGGCAGTGGTCGCGGCTGTATAATCTGGGACTGGATATGCTTCTGTCCATCTGGACAAAGCGCATACAACTACAAGGACATACTTGAAACCTCGACATCGCTCCATCTGAATATAATCCATCTGGAGGACCTCAAAAGGGTGGTCAGGAGGCTGGAAACCACCTTGTTCCACCGGGACACTTTTACCTGGATTAAACTGACAACATATCATACAGGTACGGACTTTCTGCTTGGCTGCAGCTCGTAAATGCTTGTTGAACCAAATGTTCTGGATACTGTCTAACATAGCTTTTTCTCCTAAATGTGCTGGACTATGTGCGGTATTAATGATGACTTGAACCATAGAGTCGGGGAGAAACCATGCGGTCCTACCCTTTATTAACCATCCTTGATCTGTCTGGACCCCTCCTTGTTCAGACCATTTCTTGATTTCATCGGGAGTAGCATGTAACTGGATATCTATGACATCTTGAGTAGGGTCCTTAACGGTCATACATGTAGTCGGATCTGGAGTGTGTGTCATGTTAACTGGAATGTCTGGAGTCTGTGCTGTAAGCTTGGCTGTGCGATCTGCTAGATCATTACCTTGGGAAATAATGTCAGTAACTTTCGTATGTGCTTTGCATTTCATGATAGCAATGGATGTCGGTAAATGTATGGCATCTAACAGAGCTTGAATAAGGAGACCATGCTGAATCTTGGTTCCATGAGAAGTCATGAAACCTCTCTCCTGCCAGAGCACTCCGAAGTCGTGAACAACTCCAAATGCGTAACGTGAATCTGTGTAAACATTAACTTTCAGGTTCTTGGCGTGTATACGGGCTTGTGTCAGAGCAACTAGCTCTGCTGCTTGAGCGGACAGGGTATCAATACGGTGTGTCTTAATAACTTCAGTGTCAGTAGTCACTGCATACGCGGCTACTAGTTCTCCTGTACTAGTTCTCATACATGAACCATCCACATAAAGTGTCAGGTCGGGATCTGGTAACGGAATATCTGTCAGGTCTTGTCTTGGCTTTGTCGTAATGTTAACTACTTCCACGCAATCATGTGTGGCTGGATTTGAAGTAACTGATGGTAACAATGTAGCAGGATTCAGGACGTTGCAGCGTCTAATATCTATGTGTGGCTGGAACAGTGTCAATTCATAACCTGTTAAACGTGCAATTGTCAAGTGCTGTGTTTGTGTTCGATTTAAAAGAACTTCCACGGAGTGTGGGACTTGTACTGTCAAGGTATGTCCTAAAACTATGGAATCACTTTGTCTGATAGCTAGTGCTGTGGCTGCCACTGACTTGAGGCACGCAGGCAGAGCCTGGGCGACCGGATCTAGTGTGCTTGAAAAGTAAGCACAAGGCTTGTATTGTCCTTCTTGATCTTGTGTGAGAACAGATAATGCTGTACCTTCACGTTCAGTAACGAAAAGTGTAAAAGGCTTACTGTAGTTCGGTGTCGCTAGAACTGGAGCTTGACATAAAGCTTTCTTTAACTCGTTGAAACTAAGTGTATGTTCAGATGTCCAAGGGAGGACAGTCGATACGGCTGCCTCCTGTGTCGTTAACTGTATCATTGGCTTGGCTAGAAATGCATACTGAGGAATCCATTGTCTGCAATAAGAAGTAAGGCCGATAAAGGCACGTACCTCCTTCTGGGTTCTGGGCTGAGGAAGACTCGCTATTAACTGGATACGGTCTGGTGTCAACTGCCTACCCCTCTTGGACAGTAAGTGTCCTAAGTAGACCACTTGCTGGACACAGAATTGAAGCTTCGAAGGGGACACCTTGTGCCCCATCTCGGCTAGGAAATACAGAACCGTCAGTGACGCTCGCTCGCAGTCACGTTCAGAACGGGCTGTGATCAGTAGATCATCGACATACTGGAGCAGGGCAGTGTCAGTTGGCATGTGAATGTTGTCTAGCTGTCTCTTGAGTGCTTGACTGTAAATACTAGGACTTTCTGTGAAACCTTGAGGAGCGCGTGTGAACATATAGCTCCTTCCATTTAAACAGAATCCGAAAAGAAACTGGCTGTCTGGATGAATCGGAACACTAAAAAATGCATTCTTGAGGTCTATGACAGTGAAGAACGTGGCTTCGGAATCAATGGCTGTTAATAGAGAAGAGATATCTGGGACAACTGGGTACTGAGGAATAATACATTTGTTAAGCTCTCGTAAATCAATCACTAATCGATATACTGGGGGTGCATTTGGATCAGTACGTTTCATGACTGGAATGATCGGAGAATTACATACGTTGGAGTTAGTTTCTACAACTACTCCTTGAGCCATGAGCTCGTCTATAATTTTGGATAAGGCTGCTACAGCCTCAGGTGGCAATCTATACTGCCTGATTCGTGGTAACACTACACCTGGTTTCAGGGTCACACGATGGGGTGTGATTTGCATGTAACCTACATCAGTTGGACCTTGCGCCCATAAATGCTGCGGGACATTAGACAGTCTGGAATCAAAATCTCGTAATACATAGTGACCCTTAAAGTCACGTAGGAACAGACGTATTCCCTCTGGGGAACAACATATAACGGCACCTAATTCTTTCAGTGTTTTAATGCCTAATAGATTTTCTGGACATGACTTAGTAAGTAACAGATCAGTAGTGCGGGACAATGGACCTACTTCTAGAGTGACTGGCTTTGAAATCTCATTAACAATAGGCTTTCCTGAAAATCCAAGGGAAACATTTCTTGAGCCTGAGAGCGGAGCCCCTGGAACTTCGGCATGACTAATTGTGGTCCTACTTGCCCCTGTATCAATCAAAAACTTTCTGTCTTTCCCTAATACTTGACTGTGAACATAGGGACCTTCTTGATCTACAGGTATCTCGATGAGAGGCAAGCCTACCTCCCTCTCTAGGCTGTTTCATGAATATGGCTGGTACTCTGGATACTCAGACTGTGCATACTGGTACATCTGTGATGTAACATGCTGTGTTGCAGCAATAGGCTGCGGTGCTGTAACTGTCTGTGGTGCATTCTGTGACTGAGGAGTCTGTGAAACTTGTTCTTGTCTAGGCGGACGTGGTCTTTCTTTAGTCTTACCAGTAGCTATGTTGTGTTTCAGAACTGCACACTCATTTATAAAATGACCTGGCTGTTTACAATAATTGCAGTTCCCTTTAACGGGAGCTGCAGGATGACTGGCTTGATTCGGACCCCTCTTCTGACTGTCTTGAGGAACAGATTGTGCAACTAGCACTTTCATTTTCGTATCTTTCATACGTTTTCGCTCGTGTTCTTGTTCTTCCCTGATTCTATTCTGGTGGTACTGAAGCATCTGGAGCATCTGGGACGGAGTATTTGCTTGCCAGGTGCTTTCGACTTTCAAAACTCGGTTTTTAACTTGTGGGCTTGAATTCTCGACTAATTTAGTAACGAAAAGGTGAGGATATGACTCACTACTTGTCTTGAGGCCACTGTTGATACTAAAGCACTTTTCAAACCTAGAATAAAAATCACTAATATCTTCATCTTGTTTCTGTTTACAGGCTGAGATTGCATCCCAGTCTTCTTTTCTAGTTGTCAATAATCTGGGTAAAACTTGAATCAATAATTCTGGTAATTCTTTACATTTCTCTCCTAGACCAGTACCTGGTACTCGTATCTTATCTTCAGCTTCTAGGACTGCCCAATCTATCTTTTTCTCTCCCACCTCCCATTCTTTTTCCTTTAGCTTTTCATACACCCCTGCGGGCAGCAGAACCTTTAACATTTTAATGATATCTGGGTAAGTGTATTCTCCCATACGGAGCATGTCCTTTAATTCTCTATGGAACCCTGCTGGATCTTTGTCATGGCAGGGAATTAATTTCTTCATTTCGAGAAGTTCCATCTTTGTGATCGGAGTGTATACAAACACTCGCTGCATTTCGCCACCCGCTCCTCTGACTGGGTGGACTTCTCGTAACGGATTCTGTCTGTCTATGTAGAATGATTTACTTTCTGGGGGTGAGACATGAACAAAATGCGGGTTCAGAAACGTTCTATATTTGTGACGCTGTTCTAGAATGACACTAATTAAATCGGTACCTAGACCTCTCCATCTATACTGGAGTAACTCGTTCAGGATATCATGTAACGGGCCTGGATCAGAATGTTGACCCTCATACAGAGTAATGAGGTGCTGAATCATATACATACCCACCAGTCGCTGCTCGGCTGGGGGCATTTTTAGAAACATTTGTGCCACTATTTCGTCTGGAAAAGTGGTAGAATCAGTAATCCATCTGACTGCTGATCGGACTAGTTCCTGTTCATGCATAGTACTTAACTCACTATAACCGATTCGTGATTTCAGAATGTGATCGGTAGCTTGAAATACTTGTTCTAGGGAACCTTGTTCTGGTGCTGGATGATGGAAAATAGACTTGTGTTCTAGACGTAAATGGCGATCTGGAAATCTAGGTTTTCCTACATACGCTATTCTGGCAGTATTCTCGTCGTCTTCCTCTTCGGGATCGGAGATACTTTCTTTCTCGCTTACTTGTGCTGCTTTACGCTGTTCGTGTATCTTTATTATTTCTCTACGGATTTTCTTGTACATACTTTCCATGGCACCAATGGTATTGTGCTTTCCTTCGGCTATATTATCACTCCACTTTGTTAGAGTTTTCATTTCTTCCGGGTCTTTAGACGGATGATCCTGTTCTCTTATTAGACAGTTAATTAAGAACTTTAATATCATGCGCTGAATCTCGGCTTTCCTTTGAGACATGGCATCACTAATACTTTGTGGGTCATCCCCTGTACGGATGAAACGATATATCCTGTCTAGATCTTCTTTCATATTCGGCAGGGTGACTAGATACTCGGTCACTCTCCTTACGCGTACGGAATATAAAACCATATTAAACTCGCCTGGAACTGGGTCATAGACACATTCGCCAAGGGTTTGCCTGATCTCTGCAACAGACTTATTACTCTTAGGAGTACGCTGTGATGCTTGAGCATGTAATTCGAGTGCTGATAAACGCTTGTATGGCGGCGGAGTTTGAGGAAGACCTCCTCCTGCGGCCCCTAAACTAGAATCATCAACTGATGCTTTTCGTCCTGGCAGGGTCGGTAATTGTAACGTGGGCTGGACTTGTATGGCGGGCTGACCCGGGGGAGCTGTTAAGGGCACCCCGGTGTCTGGAGGAGCAGGAATTACCTGGTTTACAGGGACTGGCGGAGCGCGAACAGGATTTGCATATTCGGGGACTGTGTCGTCCAGATAGGACGAAATAAAAATATCAGCTGCGGTCGGTTTGTGGCGTAGTTTGGTCGGAACTAATGGTGGCGGGAAATTACTGGATGCCTCTGGGGTCGCTTTTGGCAAGCCCTCAGCAAGAAGAGGATACATACCCTTGATGAGGGAATTCCTCTGTCTGTCTAATTGCTCAGTTCTAACTCGTTCACCTATCTCGATCAATTCTCTTTCTTGGGCTCGTTCTTGGGATTCTCTACTTAATTCTGACTTTCTGATTTCTTTTTCGGTTCTCTTATGAGCTTCTTTGCGCCATAACTCGATGGCATCTTTCTGTGATTGTCTGGCTTTCTTTTTCCATAATGCTTCTTCTACTCGCATGATGCATTCGGCATCCCATGTACCCGATACGGGCCATCTATACTTTTCTTCTAACTGTTTGGTATACTCTACCCATAAATCTAGATACAATATGGCACTTATGCCATGTTTCTGATACATAAAGTGACCTGGACTGTCCCTGGGCGGGACGGGAACTGCTGCTTCCAGCAGACCCTTTCTAGTTTTTAACTGACGTAACTTGGAAAATATGGGCATGACTGAACTGTAATCTAGACACAATACAATACACAATAAACACGATACTTATTTCCCATTCATACCACGACATTAGAATACATGAAAAACATTTAAAATAACAGTTCGGACAGAATACTACCTGGAAATACTGAGAACAGAACACATGAATTTTCTCGAGAACAGAAACTGACTAGAACAGAAACTAGATGCACTGCTGAAACAGTACGAAACTTACCGGTCTCTTAAAGAGACACGTCAGGACCCGTATCCACCGAAGTGAACACTTCGTTTGTGGGACTGTGTACCACCAACCCACAGACCAGAGTCAATTAAATTGACCCTGTCTAGATACCACCCCAGTAACGGTACTCACCGGGCAGCAAGAACGGAAAGCCTCGGACTGGACTGGACTGCTACGACGATGACGACGAACTTCGGACTTCAGTTACGGGTGGACCTCCGGATACCTCGGACCTTGGACTCTTGGCTTGGGCTCTGGTCGGGACTCGCCGCGTTCCTCCACCGTCTCGTCTGGATGCTGGACCGCCTCCTCCGTCTCCTCCGTGGGCCTGAGGGATACTTGAGCAGAAATATCTGCCACTGCGCAGAAGAGTTCCGTCACGACTGCAGAGGGTCAGGGGGTCGGCGTGGCTTCACCGACGCGTGGGGAAAGGGCAAGTCCCTATTCGGGCGCCATTATGTGGTAAATAAATAAATAATACCCTATCTATTTTTGAGTGAATGAATGAATAACAGATAGCTCAATAAATAAGAGTCAAGATTCGAGGTAGTAGGAGTTTTGCAGGTTTAATACAGCATAAGGACAGGAACAGGACAACCTGCATAGGAATAGGATGACAGGGCCCAGCAGCTGCTGGGGCTGGGTCTGGGATGAGCGCGCTAACTTTTAATAACAATACACGAGCATATATACATAGCGCAAACACATAGCATTACATTGCAGTAGGCGTAGCAGTGGGTGGAGCAGAAGGCGTGACGCGTAGCAGTCGCGAAAGATAAGGGATAAAGAAGGCGTAACTCAGACATGTGATGCGAACGTAGCAGAATATGTCATGAATGGGCGGAAACATAGGAGGGGGCTACCTAAGGAGCCGGGACCTCTAACCTGGTGGTGCGCGCAAACTGGCAATGACGTGTTACGAGGAGAAGCTGGGGGCTATGAACTCTGTGCTAGGAGCAGAGACTAAAGTCTGGAGGGTCGGAGCGACATGTACCTAAACCCTATCTAGTATCTGATGTTTAGGGAACATGTTGATATAAACTAGAAGTCATGAGGGGAAAAGCTAATTGACTCTAAGACTAGAGCATGCATTTATTCTACATGTAGTGCGTGATGAAGAATATTAAATGACCATTAAATACAGTATTTCTCTTAACATGGAGCCGCATAGGCTAGACAATGACGGAAACTATTGATGCAGTTCAGTAGTTTAGGAATGCAGAGAAGGAGGACTAAACTGATAACTGGAATCATAACATAGTCTTGGCAGACTCAGAGGCTGAGCCAAGCTGCACCGGGCACTGCGAGGCAGGAAGTAAGTGAAAGGTCGAGGATACAGGTGGGGGCTGGATCGCTCCTCAGCGAGGCTCAGGAGACAGGAGCTGAATCTGATGTCCGGGCCCTGTTGAGGCCTGGAAACGGGGACTTTATAATGAAATAACGTGCACACTGAGAAACGTGGCAACGTAGCTTTACATAGGCCTGACACTCATATTATTCACGAGGACTGGAAACTGGCATACCAGAGGTGGACACAACTATAATTGCGTCATTAATCGGACATGGGGAATAACATATGCATATTGATCATGCACACATAACATATGATGGATGACACGTAGAGACACAGAACATGGCAAAATTTACTTTTCCACAATCAGACAAAGTGATTCCATAGTCTTAGGACACTCCCTGACAGTACAAGTTCCACACTCCGTGGAAGTTCTTTTAAACCGAACACAAACTCAGCACTTGACAATTGCACGTTTAACAGGTTATGAATTGACGCTGTTCCAGCCACACATAGAAATCAGACGCTGCAACGTTCTAAATCCTGCTACACTGTTACCATCAGTTAATCCAAATCCTGCCACACACGACTGTGTGGAAGTAGTTAACATCATGACAAAGCCAAGACAAGATCTGACAGATATTCCATTACCAGATCCCGACCTGACACTTTATGTGGATGGTTCATGTATGAGAACAAGTACAGGAGAACTAGTAGCCGCGTATGCAGTGACTACTGACACTGAAGTTATTGAAACACACCGTATTGACACCCTGTCTGCTCAAGCAGCAGAGCTAGTTGCTCTGACTCAAGCCTGCATACACGCCAAGAACCTGAAAGTTAATATTTACACAGATTCACGCTACGCATTTGGAGTCGTACACGACTTTGGAGTGCTCTGGCAGGAGAGAGGTTTCATGACTTCTCATGGAACCAAGATTCAGCATGGTCTCCTTATTCAAGCTCTGTTAGATGCAATACATTTACCGACATCCATTGCTATCATGAAATGCAAAGCACATACGAAAGTTACTGACATTATTTCCCAGGGTAACGATCTAGCAGATCGCACAGCCAAGCTTACAGCACAGACTCCAGACATTCCAGTTAATCCGACACAGACACATACTCCAGATCCGACTACATGTATGACAGTTAAGGACCCTACTCAAGATGTCATAGACATACAGTTACATGCTACTCCTGAAGAAATCAAGAAATGGTCCGAACAAGGAGGGGTCCAGACAGATCAAGGATGGTTAACGAAGGGTAGAGCCACATGGTTTCTCCCCGACTCTATGGTTCAAGTCATTATCAATACCGCACATAGTCCAGCACATTTAGGGGAAAAAGCAATGTTAGACAGTATCCAGAACATTTGGTTCAACAAGCATTTACGAGCTGCAGCCAAGCAGAAAGTCCGTACCTGTATGATATGTTGCCAGTTTAATCCAGGTAAAAGTGTCCCGGTGGAACAAGGTGGATTCCAGCCTCCTGACCACCCTTTTGAAGTCCTCCAGATGGATTACATTCAGATGGAGCGATGTCGAGGTTTCAAGTATGTCCTTGTAGTTGTATGCGCTTTGTCCAGGTGGACAGAAGCATATCCAGTCCCAGATTACACAGCCACGACTACTGCCAAGCAGTTGGTTCGTGAGTTCTTCCCCCGTTACGGACTCCCTAGAGTCGTATATTCTGATAACGGCCAGCCATTCTCATCTGAGTTGATGAAACACGTTTCCCTGTTGTTAGGGTACCAGTGGAAGTTCCATTGTGTACGCCATCCTGAAGCAGCCGGTCTCGTAGAGAGACATAATCAGACCCTGAAAATTCGAATTGCAAAAGTTTGTCAAGAGAAAGGTGTGGACTGGCTAATAGCTATGCCAGTTGCCCTGTTCTATATGCGCATGGTCGCACATTCCAGATCAGGTCTGTCCCCGTACGAGGTCGTATTCGGCCGCCCCCCTAACATGTGGGGTACACCTAGACCCCGAAGTATTACCGATGTTTCAAGTAATATGCTGACAGATTACCTAGCTTCCTTGATGTCTGCCCTCAACTCTTGTCGTTCACAGGTTGCCGCCGCATTTCCAGACAATACCGAGGTGGCACCGCATGAAATCGTTCCCGGATCCATGGTCTTAGTGAGAAATTTTGATCGTTCAAGTCCGCTGGAGCCTCGCTGGAAGAAGCCCCGACAGGTCCTCCTGGCCACCCGTACAGCCGTGAAGTTGGAGGGACGCAAAGGCTGGGTGCATCTCTCGCATATCAAAAAGTTTTATGGATTGAAACCAGTTTCAAAGAACATTTCCGAGGATTTAAAGGACTGCCAAAGTACTATTCTTAAGGACTGTCCCGCAAAAGACAATGATATTGCACCCTCCCTGTTAGAGACAACTCCGCAACAGGAGTATAAGAAAAAGTTAAGGTCTAGTAAAATAAGTCAGCCAGTTTGATTGTCTAAGTCCTCCCCTAGGTGAAACGGTTAGACCGGTTTCTGACATGTATAAAATAGACCCCCATAGTGAGAGAGTTAGTCAAAACTCAATCCGATGTATCGTTTTTCTAAGTTCCGTTTTGTTTCTCAGCATTATGATTTCCTGCACCAGTTATGCATTTTACCTGTATTTTCCAGTTTCTCATGTGAATAAGTCTTCTAATGTTACAGTAGAGCACACGTTTAGTGATCTGCCTCCTCATGAACTCTCTTACCGCCTCGCTATGCGTAACAATTCTTTTATCCGCATGTTACATTATTCACACCAGACCAGCAATGCCACTAATTGTTGGGTGTGTGGTCGACTCCCCCCTTTCCAGACACCGAAGGGAGTTTTGCCACTCTTTCCTTATCCATTTTCACATAATGGTTCGTGTGGAGCATGGTCCACGTTAACGTCATCCTCAACAGATATGTCTTTTCTTAACAGTACATGTTTCCCAGACAAGCAAGGTCTCCCCCACAGAACAGGGTTAGATCTAGAAAACGAAGTTTACAATTTAGGTAATTATTCTTCGAATTTTATGGTCCTGAATGTTCAGTCTGATACTACTCCAGACTTACCTGCTATTTCAGTACTACCGGTCAAAGGCGAATTATGTGTCCGAAATAATGGTTCCGTACATGTAGGACATAGCGATTGTACTACTATTGTCAAGTATAGTGACAGTGGGAAATCTATTTTCAAAGCTTCACGTCATTCTTATTTTATTTGTGGTCAAACCGCATATGTTCGTCTGCCCCTCGATTGGGAGGGAACCTGTTACATTGCCTTCCTACTGCCACCAGTTTTCCTAGCCCCATCTGATTATCATAGAAACACAGATCTAGTACACATTAGACATAGAAGGGAGATCGAGTCCCCGATTGTCGATTATACTGAAACTGCTCTAGAACAGTATACAGATTTTAATAGAGGTTTCTTCTTCTTTATAGGACCTATCCAGAATAGTAAGCTAATCCGTAGGTTAACAAGAACCCTTGAAGCTGTAGTAAATGAGACTGCCTCTGCTCTAGGTAACTTAACTGAAGAGCAATCTGCTATGAGATTTGTCGTGCTCCAGAACCGTCTCGTCCTTGACGTCATACTGGCCGATAGGGGCGGGGCATGTAGAGTCATCGGATCTAGTTGCTGCATTTTCATTCCAAATAACGCGCCGTCTGTTTATTCAGCTATAACCAGACTCCATAAAATTGCCCATCTGTTACACCAAGATCCAGGCACCTGGACATGGTCCGGTTGGTTCTGGAATATAATTTCCGCCTGGGGATGGAAAGTATTGTCCTTTCTAGGTATTGCAGTAGCGATCATATTCAGTTGCTGCCTCTGTATACAATGTGGCCCTGCGATTTGCGGCATTTGTGCTACCTCTTGTATTCCTAGTCCCAAGCCCCGTTCTAAATCCCGTTCCAAGAAAATTCGAGACGAGCAAATGATACTGTATGAAATGATAGATGGTATCATGAATATTGATGTTTCCTGATGGAAACGTAGTGACAAGGAGGGAATGTGGAAAAGTAAATTTTGCCATGTTCTGTGTCCCTACGCGTCCTCCATCATATGTTATCTGTGCATGATTAATATGCATATGTATTCCCCATGTTCGATTAAAAGACGCAATTACAGTTGTGTCCATCTCTAGTATGTCAATTTCCAGTTCTCGTGAATACTACGAATATCAGGCCTATGTAAAGCTACGTTGCCACGTTTCTCAGTGTGCACGTTATTTCATTATAAAGTCCCCGTTTCTAGGCGTCAAAAGGGCCCGGACACCAGATTCAGCTTCTGTCTCCTGAGCTTCGCTGAGGAGCGATACAGCCCCCACCTGTATTTCTGACCCTTCACTCACTTCCTGCCTCGCAGTGCCTGGTTCAGCCTGGCTCTGCCTCTGAGTCTGCCAAGAGTATGTTATGATACTAGTTATCAGTCCAGTCCTCCTTCTCTGCATTCCTAAGCTACTGAACCGCATCAATAGTTCCCGTCATTGTCTAGCCTTTACGTCTCCATGTAAGAGAAATACTGTATTAATGGTCATTTAATATTCTTCATCACGCACTACATGTAGAATAATGCATGCTCCAGTCTTAGAGTCTGTTAGCCTTTACCCCGATAGCTTTTGGATTCTATCAACATGTTCTCTAAACATCAGATACTAGATACTGCTTAGGTACATGTCGCCCTGACTCTCCAGACTTCAGTCTCTGCTCCTAGCACAGAGTTCGTAGCCCCCAGCTTCTCCTAGTAATACGTCATTGCCAGTTTGCGCGCACCATCAGGTTAGAGGTCCCGGCTCCTTAGGTAGCCCCCTCCATGTTTCCGCCCCATTCATGACATATTCTGTTACGTTTGCATCACATGTCTATGTATACGCCCTGTTACACCTACTTTCACCCTTATCTTTCGCGACTGCTACGCATCACACCCTTTGCTCCACCCACTGCTCCGCCTATCATATGTACTGTAATGCAACTGTTTTACTATATATACTTGTGTATTGTTATTAAATGCTAGCGCGCTCATCCCAGATCCAGCCCCGGCAGCTGCCGGGCCCTGCCATCCTATTCCTATGCAGGTTGTCCTGTTCCTGTCCTTTATGCTGTAATAAACCTGCAAACTCCTACTACCTCGAATCTTGACTCTTATTTATTGAGCTATCTGTTATTGCTATGCCTAGTCAAACCTAGATCCGGTATTATTTATTTATATACCACAGAGTGACACCTTCCGGTCCGCTCTCCCTGTTGTCCCGCCCCCCGCCCACAGGAGGCTTTTTAAACCCCCACCGCCTCGTCTTTTGTGGGACCGCTTTTAAACCAAGCTCTTACCGTGAGGAGCTTTCTGGCAGGAGGACGACTTGTCCGTTTCTGCACCGGACCTTGGACCTCGCCGCACCCGCTTCGCGGGTGCCGCATCGCCAGGAGTGAGAGGGGCTGCATGCTAGACTGTGAGGGAGCAGTTCTGGTACTGGGCTGAGGGAGACAGCGGGGCTGCGAGCATTGCGGGGACTCCATATCCCAGGAGTCCCTGCGTGACCGAGTGACACCTTCCGGTCCGCTCTCCCTGTTGTCCCGCCCCCGCCCACTGGAGGCTTTTTAAACCCCCACCGCCTTGTCTTTTGTGGGACCGCTTTTAAACCAAGCTCTTACCGTGAGGAGCTTTCTGGCTGGAGGAGGACTTGCCCGTTTCTGCACCGGACCTTGGACCTCGCCGCACCCGCTTGGCGGGTGCCGCATCGCCAGGAGTGAGAGGGGCTGCATGCTAGACTGTGAGGGAGCAGTTCTGGTACTGGGCTGAGGGAGACAGCGGGGCTGCGAGCGTTGCGGGGACTCCATATCCCAGGAGTCCCTGCGTGACCGAGTGACACCTTCCGGTCCGCTCTCCCTGTTGTCCCGCCCCCCACACACTGGAGGCTTTTTAAACCCCCACTGCCTTGTCTTTTGTGGGACCGCTTTTAAACTAAGCTCTTACCGTGAGGAGCATTCTGGCTGGAGGAGGACTTGCCCGTTTCTGCACCGGACCTTGGACCTCGCCGCACACGCTTCGCGGGTGCCGCATCGCCAGGAGTGAGAAGGGCTGCATGCTAGACTGTGAGGGAGCAGTTCTGGTACTGGGCTGAGGGAGACAGCGGGGCTGCGAGCGTTGCGGGGACTCCATATCCCAGGAGTCCCTGCGTGACCGAGTGACACCTTCCGGTCCGCTCTCCCTGTTGTCCCGCCCCCCGCCCACCATCTAAGGTCTATCCTCCCGCAGCGCGGGACACAGCGCGGGACGCAGCTCGGGGCGAAGACCGGGCTAAGAGCGGGCCGTTTGAGGCCGTTCGAGGACAGAGAGGACTGGACTGGGCCACCCCCTTGTCTAAATTGCTGTTATACTCACAGTTCGTAATTGTATTTTGTCCTCATATTCATCATGTGCACACGGGGTAGTCGTAGCAAAACTGCTAAGGGAGGGCAAAAACCCAACGGGACCCTCGATGATTTCATTATCAAGACTTATACGGCCATTGATCACGAAATCAGTAAAATGCCACATAGACTATCAGTAGAGTTAGAAGCAGCACAAAGACTATCCCAGGACTTAGTATTTTCCAAAAAATCATCCTTAGGTAACATTGCCTCCGCAAAAAACCCCGAACGCTTGTCTGGTCCCCGGCCTTTGATAGTAAAGGCGGATATTCATCACCTTCCATCAACCCCCCCCTTGGAGCTACCATTTATTCCTTTGTCGATATCTCCTGCATGGTTAACTCTGTTGTAACTGCATCGGCCTCGGAATTTATAGTTAGTATCCATCAAGTGGGTCTCTTTTAGGAATGGGACATCTAGGATGCTTCGCCCCTCTTGACTCCGTTATTGAGCCCATTGATATTCTACAACAGGATTGTGTACTTAATGGGATATGGTGTCCTATCTTGCCCAGCCATTGGGTAGGGGTATTAGGGAAGCAAACATCTGTCTTGCCTACCTTAAACTGCAATAGCATCCAAAACTGCTTGTCCCTCCCATCTCCTACTGTAGAGTTCTACCCCAGAAGCCTCTGTTGCCTATTGTCAACCGAAACACCAAAAAACAAAAACAATGCTAATGTGTGGCAACAACTAATAACCCATAGTTCCAGCTGGAGCCCAATGCAGCAAGGGGGCATGTAGTTTAATTCAGCGTACCATGCCAATCACTGTGTCCAGCATTTAAAACTCAGTGCCCACTGTCCAGCAGCCCACTGTGCTAGTATTTGTACGTAGGCCTTTGGGTAGGAAAGTTCTCACAGGGTGTGAGATTTGGCTTACAATATCACTTCATCTGAAGTTTGAGGATTCGTCATCTATCGGTTATGAGTGCTTCCCCGAATGATGATTGGGCCAAAGATCTAAATGTATGGTAGTGGCCATCTCTGGGCCCCTCCGTTATTTCGTTGGATTCGGACAGAAAGTCTTCGTCAGCCCGATTCCTAAGGCCCATTCCACACTCCCCATGGCAGGAGCCCATTCCTCCACATTTTCTTTCACTCCATGGTGGGAGAGACAGCAGGAGCCCTTCCCTGACAATTGGGGGCATGTATTATTCTATCCCAGTTCCGTACTGGCCCAAACACACAGGAGTTTGAAAGAAATGAGATTTACCATTGTGGAGAACCTTCGGACGGATCGGGAAAACCAGCATATATGTAAAGTTCATGGTTTTATGTTTTACCTCGGAAAGATCGGCATTGTTTTTGTATTTTCATAATGTAGTCAGTAAAGATCATGGTAGACCCTGGGTGGGGAGTCTTGCTGTCTGGGATGTTGGGCTCTCTCCACTACAAAGCACTAAGACCGGTACTCCTATGGCTTACAGGAGAGGACAGAGACAATCTGTGATATATTGTGTTGGTTGCAATCCATCTCTCCCCTCTGGTATTCCAACTATCTGCACATTATTCCACCTGGAGGCACAACTAGGAGAATTATCTTTATTTCTCCTCATTTTTCCTTTTTCAATAGGAAAACACCTCTTGTGAGTGTTTTGGTGCAGGAAATGCCTCTGGCATATTTATAAGGCAACGTACAGCAACTTTCTGTAACTTTTCATGGCCTTATAAATTTGTGCCCCTTTCACGCAGCAAACTGCGCGAAAGGGGCGTTCCATCGGTGTTGCTGGGGGCGTTCCCAGCAACATCCGTGACTTTTTTTCACTCCCCGAGTTTCAGGAGAAATCGTCAGCCTGAGGCAGCTCCAAAAACGTACGCCTTCCCAGGGGACCCATAAGGGAGGCACAACCGCAACATCCATTGATTTTGACACTGCCCCATATTTACAAGGATGGCATAAATATGGGACAGCACAAAAATTAAGACGAGGGAAAACCTGGTCTTACCCCGGTGCAACGAACAGAGAAATGTTTAATTTCTCCTCGTTTTTGCTGTTTCCATTTGTGCAGCGTTGTGCAGCAGACATACAAACAGCAAAACGCCATTGACTGTTTATGAGCAGGAAAGTGTCTTTTCCTGCACATAGCCAATCAGTTAAAAAAAATGTTGTTTTGCTACTTCTTTGTGTGCTGCATTAGGCAGCACATATAGAAATGACCAAACGCCATTTAAAGATTGTGTATGTGCAGGAAGGGATGTCTTACTGCACATAAAGGGCCTTATTTATGAGGCCTTGCAACACTTTTGTGCCGCCGTTGTGTCACCTTTTGTGACGCACCAGCAGTGTAAAAAATTTGCCATGTTCCACCCTATTTACAAAGTGATGCATGTAAGCAGGTGCGTTACCTTGTAAAGTCCGGTGATACATTATACCTGCACCAGGTATAATTTATACATGGTGGGCATTCCTCCCATAAAAATCATGTAGAAGTGTCACAGTGAAATCTATCAGATTTCACTGCGCCAATTCTAGGATGCCACTGCATCAAAATCTTACGCCTGCACACAGCTGGCAAAAGACTGACGCAGGCACATTTAACATGGAACTTGCCCATGTGTAACGGTACATTGCTGGAGTCGCGTCACACTCTGACGTATCTGTAACCTCTTGCGACATGGAGCGCCATACCTTAAATACGGCGCATCCTTCATGTCGCAAGAAGAACGCAGTGAAAACTGTTGCACTGCTGTTTTCACGTAGCAATGCAACAGTTTTCATAAATGAGGCCCAAACAATCTTCCCCTGCAACACAGAAACCCTTGCACTATGGCGCAAAGTTGCCTGCTTTAGCGAGAGAAAGCTAAATTAAGTACCACCACTGAGGGAAACGCAGGGCTACACCATATTGTTGTGAATATTGTGAAGCCCTGCATTTCAGAAGTGGTAGAGCACGGGATAAGCCAAGAAGGCTAACCCTGCGAACCATCACTTCTTTGTAAATATGCCCCCATGTACACTGTGATAGGGATGCTGAGGTGACGCTACATCATGTGATATCATATTCATCTTAAAATGTTACAATCTCCAATTTAATTCACATTTTTAAAAACCTGTGACAGTTTAGTACGGATTTACTGATTTTCCCAACAGATTTTCTGAATTAGTTTCTGGCTAAGTACCTGTTCAATTTGCATGAAGAAGAGATGTGTTCCAATGATTACCATCAAAATTACATGAGCACCAAAGGCTGCAGTTCCTCTGATGGCCAAAAGGGTTCTCTGTGTGTGCTTTCACTTCCAAACTAGCTTCATGTCCTCCAGTTCTTCATTGATACTTACACTTCTTTTTTTGTGTATGGAGTATGATGCTATTAGCTTAGACCAGCACTAGGGGTGACACTTAGGCCCAGATTCATAGGGGCTTTGCATTATCCTTGGGTTGGGCAAGGTAACACATTGAAAATGCAAAGGCTTCAGTAATATTTAAAAAGTCACACAAGTGGCAATTTATGCTACCTTGCGTAGCTATGTAAATCTAAATCTAAATACAGTATTTGTAAAGTGCGGACTACTCGCCCTTACGGATCTCAGGGCGCTGGGGGGCGTCGTGGAAATTAAGTGAGCTATTGCCCAGAGTCACACAGTGCTGAGCTGCCGCCAGAGCCAGGGATCGAACTGTGAGCCCTGTGCTCCCAAGTTAGCTGCCCTGGCCTCTGTAAAGCAATGCAACCAAAACCTGGGCTTCTATGGGAATCACAAGGTCATATTATCAAGCCCCTTTCTCGCCGCTTTAGCAGCAATTTCCTGCCGCTAAAGCGGCAATAATTTTAACGCAGTTCTTGATAATATGCCCCAAAGTTTTCCCTGGGTGGGATAGTGCACCATTCCTGGACGTACTGAAATACCTGCTTGAAAGGTGAATTAGAAAAAAAAAATGGAGGCTGTGTGTTCACGAATGTAGTCTTTTTACCATACTGCTTACGTTATTGTTAGGATATAAGCAATGGGCATTGAAACGGGTCCCTTAGTTCTGGGCTCTGTAGTCATGGCCTTAACTTTTCAGGCAAAAGCACTCACTGATTTCTGAATAATGAGTGTAAAAGCATTAAGGTAACCAAGTTGTTCCTGCTTACATTTCTCCTACTTTTCTTAATCTAGCTCCCTATGAGTGTTTGCTTTTTACAGGATGTTGTTATTTTTTTAGACAGCATATTGCTCATGTCTATTGCACTTTTCGAATTTCGGTATATCCAGGTGTTGATAGCAGGGCACAATTGGGTTATAGTTGAAGTCAGTGCGAGTTTCTCTTAGTGGGGCAGTACGGTGTTCAGTGGGGAAGAGGATGCGGCACCATGGTGAGAACTGCCGAATTTGAAACTGGGGAACCAGGTTCAGCCTTCTAGACCAGTCCCCAGACCACTTTCCTGAGGAAGCGTATTCTCATGCTAGATCTTAGAATGCCACTCAAGACCTAAGAAGCCCTGTGTCTTAGCACCAAGTGTGGGTTACCTTGAAGGCCTGTCCCTCACAATCCTTACTGAAGTTCACCTTCAGTCTTGCAGGCAGGTCTATGAAGCAGCACACCATAGAGTGACAGTGACTCTGTCACTGAGGTCACAGGTCCCTTGAGTCAGGTGGCTCTCGGGCAGTGTGACCGCACCAGGCGCTGACTTTGGGTGGGGGCATCGTGTTTGCAAGTATAATATGGTTTTAAAAGCACTTGTGCCTTCTTCCTGGCAACAATTAAAATATCATGATAACTCCGGTTCTTAGTAGAGAGAGATGGTGTTTTGTCTAAGGGAAGTTTTAACTCATGGAAAGAAAGCGCAGAGGGTTAATATTAACCCTGGGTGTAGAGGAGTAATATTAACCCTTGGTGTAGTTTGCGGACACGTAGCTTAGCTGAAGGCACTGTGTACTTGTCTGCACTGTGAAATAATTGCAAACTGCATCATACACAGTGCCAGGTAAGGTAACCTCTATCTTTATGTATATATATATATATATTTTTTTTTTTTTATCTTTATTTAAGTTATATAAAGGCACACATACAAACAGGAAAAAGACAATCTACAATATGCTCATAATATGTGAGTCCCATTACAAAATTACATTTCTTGCAAGTGTAAGAAAAATCCTTATAACCCGGTGGCAGGGTATTATGCATCAGACAGGAGCAAACATGAAGCCTGTTTTAAGTGATCCATCCCTTCCATTTGTCCGTATGCCCGAGTGCACCAGCGTCTGCCTCCCCCAAAAGTGCTCGGTCAACATAAACATAAGTCATTAGTTTGTTAAGGAAGAGGTTCCTGCAATCAGTGGCAGAAATTTCTTTATGCAAAAGGAGGAACAAGTTCAGTGAACCCCGCGGGGATTCTTTACCACAGTTCAAAATGTTCCAAGCTGTGGGAGGACGTTTCTCGGAGACAGAATGTCCATACAGCACAGTGTCCCAATTTATCGCAACAATGTCCATGACATGGAGAAGGAAAGGCTTTACCAAAGTCCAAAAGGCTTGCGTCTGCCTGCAGCCCCAAAACAGGTGAAAGACAGTTTCTTCGTGGCCGCAGCGGGAACATGGGCATTGCGCTGATGGTGCCAATCCTTTGTGATGCTGGAACACCTTCACTGGTAGGCAGTTGTGTATGCTCAACCCTGCTAAGTCCCTCTGGCTGTGTGTGAGATCTTGGTGACCCACCATTCTCCAGACACGCAAGGACTGAGACTCTGACAGGAGGCCCAATTGTTGTGGTTTTTGTCGGTCGACCAAAGCCTGTTTAATTTTTTTCATATGGGAGCATATCGCTCCAGAGAGTATGCTGGAGTCCAGAGTCTTTAGAAAGTTGCAAAGTCCATTATAATATGGGGGTTCATTCAGTGCAAATGGCATTAAATTTGAGAGGGTAAACAATCCATATCCCCACAGCATAGTTCCCAAGAAATTCTTGGTGAAAAAACTTGGTACAGACATGGGATCTACATTAGTCCGTGATACAGCATAGCATAATACTTTAGAAAAGAGAAACACTTTGATATTAGGCATACTCTGTACCCCATTTTTCCAAATGGTGCACATCTTTTCCTTACACAACTTTTCCATTTTCGAACCCCAAATAAAAGAGAAAATCAATTTGGAGCATTTCTGCAATGTGCGAGCCTATGGAGGGAAAACCAAAGATAGGTATAGCAAGATAGGAAGAAGAACAGCTTTTATTACCATGATCTTACCCTCGATGGTGAGTTTGCGCAATTTCCAGAAGGTGATCTTTTTTTTCTTTTTTTCCTGCACTTCTTTCCAGTTTTTCTCTATATAAGTATCAGCAGCGAAGTGCACCCCAAGTATTTTTGTGGGTTCTGTGGTAACTGGAGCTGGGAGATTAGTTAGCCGGTCCCAGGGAGCCATAGTGAGACACACACATTTGTCCACATGTAAGCGGAGACCTGATGCTTCTTGAAAGAGTGAAGCCTGCAGTAGAGCTCTGCGCACAGATTGTGCATCTGTGCATAAGATTGTGACATCGTCCATGCATGCAACTGTTTTGGTAGGAGTACCCCCTATGGTACAAACCCACCTTTGATGATTGTGTCACTTCTTAGCTTGCACAGGAAAGGCTCTAAAGCAAAGATAAAGAGCACTGGGGACAAGGGACATCCTTGTTGCAGCATGGATGGGAAACTCTTGTGTGTGGAAACTATTGATGCTCACTCTGCTGTGTGCTGTGTTATACAGAGTGTGTAGGATGCTTAGGATATTTTGCAGTACATTCAAGCATTGAAGTGCAGCAAAAAGGTAAGGGTGAGCCACCCGGTCAAAGGCTTTCTGGAAATCCAGACTTAAAAGCCCAAGTGATAGAGATCTTTCTTGAGCATACCACAGAACATCCCTAATGGTAACCAAACTGTCAACGATGGTGCGTCCTTGAACTGCACCTGTCTGGTCAGGGTGGATACATGAATGAAGAACTTTCCTGAACTTTCCTGAACCTACGCGCCAGGACTTTAGACATCAATTTGTAATCCACATTTAGTAGTGAAATTGGTCTCCAGTTTTGAAGTGATGTTTCATATCCTTTTTTTATAAAGGAGGGTGATAACCCCTGCGGAAGAATCATGTGCAAAACAATTATTTTGAAAACCTTCTTCCAGGACCTGCAAGTAGTCAGAGCATAACAGTCCCCAGAGCTTCTGGTAAAACTCCCAAGTTAGACCATCCAAACCTGGGCTTGAGACTTTCGGGGAGGATCTCAGTGCGTCCAGAAATTCCTCACCTCCAAAAGGTTGCCCAAGGAAGTTACTTTGATCTAATGTTTACCCTCCAGTGAGTAAAGAACAGTACTCTTCTAGATCTGAAGCTGAAAGTGTTTTGACAGGTGCATCATACAAGGACTGATAGAAGTCAAAAGGTGGTCTGGCATGCATCTACCCCCTGTAATATGTCCCCTTTCGCATTTTGTAATTTAGTTAACAGCTAGCTTTTTTAAACAAAAAAGAAGTACACTTTCCACCCTCTTGGAAATGCTTGACCCTTGAGTGAAAGATAGCACTTTTGTTCCGTCTGATTTAAGATGCTTGCACCGCGCTTTTCTTTCTAAGGCCGCAGTTTTAATCCTCTTTGTTTCTATACGCTCCATCTCATCCCCTGGCAGCTGGGACAGCAGAGGAACGGGTCTAGGAGGATCTTCAGTGTGTAGGGGAGGCACTGCCACCTCTGGCTCCCCCTCCTGCTCTGCTTGTGCGCTACGCCTTCTAATCTCTATACCATCAAAGCAACCCAGTATGTCAGAGTCAGTAAGGTCTGGTTGTTCCTGACGGGTCTGTAGCTCTAGTGCAGCTACTGGCTAGGTGGTATGAGCGGCTGGAGCGTGTTGCGTGAAATGGGTGCTAGCTGCTGAGGCATAGGAGAATTTACAACAACTTAAATGTCTATGGGTCTATCAATACATCTTTTAAGGACCTGATACATGTGTGATCTACTTATAGAGGAAGGGAAAAAGAAATGAAAATAAGAACTCGTACCTGTGTATACTACTGTAAGCACAACATGGTATCGCCAGGGTGTGAAAAGTACCCATCAGTATCCGTCCTGTACCGCCCTTTTCATCATTTGGGTTCTCCCTACACCAGGGAGAGTATGTTGGCAACCACTACAAATAGTCAGTGATCACTGCCAATCTTTTTAGGATTGGTGAGTATGGTATGGGAGATACCAGGAAACCAAGTTGTAAAAGGGTAACTGATATGCAGTGCGTGAATTAGTGAATATGTGAAATAAAGTGCATATATAAAATTGGAGAGTGGAGAGAAAATATTTGTATTAAGTGCCTCCCAAACTTCCAAAGTTTAAAAAACAGTGCAAATGGATTTTAAAGCAGGTTTACCAAATAATTTCTTTTTCATGAATGTGGGTCAACATGTTTCCGCTATTGTGGAGACTCCCACAGCTTTCGTCAGGACCATTCGCTACTGCAAATAGTGTAAAAATCAAATCAAATAAAAACCATTTCACCTGGATTAGGTCATGGAAAATCCTCCTCTTAGAAGCTGCTTCTGACAGGCCAGAAAGGGGATCACACAAGTACAGGACATAGAAAAAGAGTAAAAAATAAAGACGTCAAATTTGTTAAATACATCTCACAAAAGCTAAGCCGCATATCATGCTTACTCTTTGTTTGTGGCGGGATATTGACCTTTCGTACACATAAGTCCTTGCTTACCTATTAGGTAGGAGGACAGGCATCACCTCACCTGGCAGCAGCTCAGGTAGTAGGAGCACCGCTCTATTGAAAGGAAAAACACAGTTGCTCAGACAACTCTCTGATAGATGGCTTCTACCAGAAATGGGTCAAACGGCCCATATAGAAGACTGTTAGAAAAGAGTGCATGTTCCTTTGTTGCTTAAATTTCATGTTACAAATGTTTAGTCAGTGTCAACTGCTCATATACCCATAGATCATATATCATATAAACTACTTGTAAAAACAGAAGAGTTCCTGATTGTATTTCTCACTACCCATAGTGTATGAGTGTTTATACACATCATATATCATGCGATATTGCCCAAATGTAACCACCGTTATTTTCTAGCGAGGGGCAACATTTCTTGTTGGCCAAATATCGTACGTTTCATCCCAAACACCGTTCTTGTTTATACGGAGGTTAGATGTCGAACCCACTTATGTAGACAGCCGAACGCCTGGGCAGATGGCACACGCGTTCAGAGTGCGGGTCTGTTTATTTGAATTGACGCTAACAAAGTTTAGGCGTCGTTTTTTCCGCTCCAAGGGATGGCGGCAGTTGCATAGAGAATTGTTGTCTGAGTATTTTTCAGTGTTTTTCTTTGTGATTTCAAGGACCTATTATGACCTATTAGGTTTCCAACACTCCTAGGTACTGCTTCAGTTGTTACACACCCACTATAGTTCCTCGCAACATCACCTAATATGGGGGCTGATTCACAGAACTAACTGAAGACAAAATCCTAAACGTACTACTTTTGGTATGCACAGAAGTTAGGATTTTGTCTTAAGACAGACTTAAGACAGAATCCTAACTTAAGTCTGTCTTAAGTCTGTCTTAAGTCTGTCTTAAGACAAAATCCTAACTTCTGTGAATACCAAAAGTAGTAAGTTTAGGATTTTGTCTTAAGTTAGTTCTGTGAATCGGGCCCATGGCCACTAACTAGGGTCTATCTTTTGATGAAGCTGAGATTCAGTCAATACTGTTGGAAAACCCTAGCATTCTGGATAGTATCCCTGTAACTGTCAGCAGTAACGTAGAGGGATGGGCTAAGATACTTGTCCTCAAAAAAAGCCACTCAAGAAACATCATCCATGGCATCACAATGGCTGAATACCTACGGGGCAATTGTGCCCCTAAGGGCCTTATTGTCACCAATGCCTCCAGGTTATTTTTGGATTACAAAGAGTTCCTCAAAGATTGGTCATTGATAGCCTGGAGGTGCACTAGGGACTGGCTTGTCCTTATAATTAAAACAGCTAAAAAGGCGGCTGATAAGATCCTAGTAGGGATACAGCTATTAGTGGGTCAAATTAAAGCCACTATTACTGGCAAATTGTTTACTAAAAGCCAGGAAGAGAGCAACAAGAACAATAAAGAATTTAAAGAATCAATTCTTTTTTCCAAACTTGAAAAATTCAAAAAGGACCTGGCTAGGTTCTCTACAGAAAAAATCTATCCGTATACACGTGACACCTATGTAGCCCCTGCCTTTAATAAGAATGGACAAAGAGGAGGGTCCATGTATGGAACATCAACCTCTGAGGACAACTCAAGTGACTCGGATACCTCCACAAATAACAACCCTTCTAACAGGAGCCGCGGTGGAGGCCAACGAAGAGGATGGAAACACAACTACCAGAACCCCAATCAGTTCCCACAGTGGTGGCAACCGAGTCCATGGATGTATGGAGGTCCATCTTTCCCACAGCAGATGGGCACTGATGGTCCCCAACAATTCCAACCCGAAATGAATATGCAGCCTTTTTTAGGGTTTGGCAAGAGGAATGAGACGATCAGGTCAGGTACAATGGGGACCTCCTCCGCAATCAATGGACATGAGGAGTGGATGGAAGATCCCGCAAGAACAGGGGGGCCCGAGCAACGGGACAGTCTCATAATCAATTTAAGTTCACATATACTTACCTATGATGAAGAGACAGTACTCAACAGAGGCCTTGGCTTTGTGACTACCCAGACTGGAGATCCTTTTGTGACCCAGATAGAAATGGCAAAATTCTTTCGTAAGATCAGGTTGCATTTCTTTTTTGCTAAACAGTCCAAAGAAACCTCGGCACAACCAGACATTAATACACGTCTGAAGAAACCTTCAACTTTTAACCCCCCAATAGGAAGTGTACCTGCAAAAGTACTTACCTTTGAACAGGCAGTGGAGAGTGACATCATGAGATTATATCAAGCAAGGGATCACCACTTTGTCAATTTACCAAAAAAGAACAGGATGCCTTATGCAACCTTACCACAGATGCTTCACTGACAATCAAACCAGCGGATAAGGGCGGTGCTACTGTCTTACTGGACACTACCACCTACCGCTCAGAATGTCTAAGACAACTTCAAGACACCAAATCTTACCTTCTACTTAAGAAGGGCCCAACACCACGTCTCTCCAACACCATTGGACATGTTGTAGAGGAAGGTCTGTCTGAGGGATGGATAACGCCCCAAGAAGCGAATTATCTTCGGACCGCACATCCTATTATACCATATTTTTATGTGCTGCCGAAAGTCCATAAACAGCAACGACCTCCACCGGGACACCCTATTATATTAGGGATCGGGTCTATTTTGGAACCCCTATCCACCTTCGTTGATTGTTTTTTACGCTCTATGGTCAAAGAAATGCCTACGTATTTACAGGACACCAAGGACATCTTAAGGATACTTCCAGACATTGAATTCGACATCTCCACTGATCTGTTAGTATCCTTCAACGTGGAATCTTTATACACCTCTATTCCACAAGACACTACATTGAAAGTAGTGAGTAATCTTCTACACGAAAGAGACTTAAACTCCATTACGCCCGTGCACTTCATAATGGTGCTAGCACAACTGGCAATGAAAGAAAACTTCTTTAGTTTCGAGGACAGCATTTACCTACAGATATCGGGGACCAGCATGGGGAGCGTTTTGGCTCCCAGTCTGGCGAACCTCTACGTCCATCAATTCGAGCAGGAGTACGTCCTGTCCCCTACTAACCCGTTTCTACAGTCAGTGCGCACGTGGAGGCGATACATTGATGATATTCTTGTAGTGTGGAGAGGTACAGAAGAAGATCTCCTACTTTTCCATCAATGGCTCAACACAAGGAACAACCATCTCCACTTCACAGTTGAGCATGACAAGCATCAATTGCCGTTCCTGGACCTCTTGATCAGAACTACACCAACAGGTTTACAGTCAGAACTCTACAGGAAACCAATGGCCCGCAACTCATTATTGAGCTACAATAGTTGCCATCCCAGAGCTCTGAGGACTAATCTACCGTTCGGTCAATTCCTGAGGATCCAGAGGAACTGTTCCAATAAAGACTCATTCAAGAAACATGCAGAAAATCTGAAGGACCAACTCCTGGCCAGAAAGTACCCTAAAAAAATCATTCGGGATTCCATGAAACGAGCCTCTAATAACAATCGAGAAGCTCTTCTGGAACCTCCAATAGCTAAAGAGAAATCGGAACGTATGACCTTTGTCAATACTTTTTCCACCAAATCGAATCAAGTGCAAAAAATTGTTCAGAAACACTGGTCCATTCTCAATACTGGAGGAGATCATCTCCCGCCCCCTCTATTTGCTTTCAAACGGGGCCCCAATATGAGAGACAAACTACTACATACTCGTCCAAGGAGTACAACATCTCGAGCAGTCGGTACCCTACGGGACCTCCCGGCAGTGGAAGGCCACCATCCCTGTGGTACATGTGCAGCGTGTCCACAGAATACCAAATCAACAAGTATAGACATCGGCACTAACCGTTCATGGCGACAGATAAAGTTTACCAACTGTAACAGTCAGAACCTTATTTACCTTAACACATGTCCATGTCAACTAAGATATGTGGGAATGACAACAAGAAAGGTAAAAGTCCGCATATCGGAACACAAGAGTACCGTGAGATGCCGAAAACAAGCAACACGCCTCACCTCGCACTTTCTAGAGAAAGGACATGGTCCCACTGAGTTTACATGAACGGTGTTGGAACAGCCGTTTATTCCGGAACATGTGACAGACATTAGCAAATATCTGTTTACTAAAGAACAGAAATGGGTCTATAAACCTAACACAGACAAAAGTGGACTCAATGAAGATATACCATGGATGTCCCTATAAGATCCCTAGACCCAGACATACAACGTTAGGCTCATGTCTTTAAGATCATACATGTTCTCTCGAAGTTTTAAATAGGTTTCCAGAGTAATTTACTATACCTGAAGCATCATGAATATACAAATCCTTTTGGCTCTAGATATTAGTCATTATACTTTGGCATCTGAGCAATATACTATCTTCCCCAAGAGCCAACGACTCTGAAAACCAGTTTTTTTGAGTTTCTTTGACAATATGCATCTGCATTAATACTGTTGCGCTCTTGCTTTAGCGTTAATGTTACATGATATGATTAATTATGCCAGAACATACGTGACAGCACTCCTGCTATCTAAACTGACAACAACATTATACTTCAGTGCTATGGAAACATTTGTCATTGTGGTGCCATGAAAATGGAAATAGACGGCAGCATAAAAAAATGGACCTTTCAAATATGCGACGGTCTGGCTAATAAACGCTGAATAATCTACTACTGTTTACTGCACTTAGTTTAAAGAATACTAAGTATTGCCCGCTGTGGAATTTTTCCATGAGATGTGGGATGCTTATATAAAACAACTTACATGGTAAATAATGCTATGAAATAGGTAGAACCTACACTTCCTGGTCTATACTACATCTTCCATCAAGCTGCGCGTGGGGCACGTGACACGCACAGCGTCTTCAAATTCTACGAGACAGATAAAACACGCTCGTCGACGCCGCCGGCTACCTTCCCAGACAGCTCTGAGGATAGTCGGGAGTACCGACGGACAGGTTAGTCCGAAAGTTTAGGAGAATCTTGTTGTATTGTCCAGAGTGATATCTAAGTATGCAGCAGAGCTATTAGTTACAATATAGCGTTCGCAAGCGTTTTTGAGTTTAAAGATCAAGTATGATTGTGATTTTTGGGCGGCCGTTTTGGTAAAATGCTGTGCAGAACTATTTACTTTGTTTACTGCATACGCTGACTATACGACGCATTTCGCTGTATATATAAAGAACACATACGATAATCCTCCGATGCTGTTTGTTGTATATTTCTTTAAGCAGGTGCCTCATTTTGACCCGGTACATGATAAAAACTAAAGTTTTGACTGTGACCGTGTGTGCATTAGTAATTGAACAAGAGTGAACTAGACTGGTTTGTAGACTCTGAACGCGTGTGCCATCTGCCCAGGCATTCGGCTGTCTACATAAGTGGGTTCGACATCTAACCTCCGTATAAACAAGAACGGTGTATGGGATGAAACGTACGATATTTGGCCCTCGCTAGAAAAAAACGGTGGTTACATTTGGGCAATATCGCATGATATATGATATGTATAAACACTCATACACTATGGGTAGTGAGGAATACAATCAGGAACTCTTCTGTTTTTACAAGTAGTTTATATGATATATGATGTATGGGTATATGAGCAGTTGACACTGACTAAACATTTGTAACATGAAATTTAAGCAACAAAGGAACATGCACTCTTTTCTAACAGTCTTCTATATGGGCCGTTTGACCCATTTCTGGTAGAATCCATCTATCAGAGAGTTGTCTGAGGAACTGTGTTTTTCCTTTCAATAGAGCGGTGCGTCTACTACCTGAGCTGCTGCCAGGTGAGGTGATGCCTGTCCTCCTACCTAATAGGTAAGCAAGGACTTATGTGTACGAAAGGTCAATATCCCGCCACAAACAAACAGTAAGCTTGATATGCGGCTTAGCTTTTGTGAGATGTATTTAACAAATTTGACGTCTTTATTTTTTACTCTTTTTCTATGTCCTGTACTTGTGTGATCCCCCTTCTGGCCTGTCACAAGCAGCTTCTAAGAGGAGGATTTTCCATGACCTAATACAGGTGAAATGGTTTTTATTTGATTTGATTTTTACACTATTTGCAGTAGCGAACGGGTCCTGACGAAAGCTGTGGGAGTCTCCACAATAGCTGAACCATGTTGACCAACATTCATGAAAAAGCAGTTATTTGGTAAACCTGCTTTAAAATCCATTTGCACTGTTTTTTAAAATTATGAAGTTTGGGAGGCACTTAATACAAATATTTTCTCTCCACTCTCCAATTTTATATATGCACTTTATTTCACATATTCACTAATTCACGCACTGCATATCAGTTACCCTTTTACAACTTGGTTTCCTGGTATCTCCCATACCATACTCACCATTCCTAAAAAGATTGGCAGTGATCACTGACTATTTGTAGTGGTTGCCAACATACTCTCCCTGGTGTAGGGAGAACCCAAATGATGAAAAGGGCTTTACAGGACGGATACTGATGGGTACTTTTCACACCCTGGCGATACCATGTTGTGCTTACAGTAGTATACACAGGTACGAGTTCTTATTTTCATTTCTTTTTCCCTTCCTCTATAAGTAGATCACACATGTATCAGGTCCTTAAAAGATGTATTGATAGACCCATAGACATTTAAGTTGTTGTTAAAGCTTGGTTAATTGGGGGTTATGTCTATGTTGTGGTTTTTAAATATGCCCTGAGACCCTTTTCTTTAAACTGTTGTTTCTTATAGAAGAATTTACCCCTGGGACACATTTTAGAGAGGTGCTCCTCACTTCCACAGAGATTGCATTTCTTTGGAGCAACACAGTCTTGGGCCTTATGATCTGCCCCCCTCCCCCCGCAGTTCCTGCAAATGAGCCCTGACATTGTTCCTTGGAGTGGCCAAATTGCAGGCAGAGTCTGCAAAAAAGGGGTTGTCCTGAGTAAACCAAAAAACCCTTATTGGCCTTCAGGGTGAATGTCTGTGGGGGGTGTGCCAACCCACGTACTCCTTCAGGGTCCTCCTTGAATGTTACCATATATTTCCTCTTCCCATTCCAAATCCCACACAGGTTTGTAATCTTTTGCCTCTCTCTGACGGTGGCACAATACCGACTCAAAAACACCTCAATTAGCCTGTGATCCGTGTATTGGTTGTACATATGTACCACTGGCACAGTCTCCTTAGGCGCAAACATAGGGGCTACAGAGAGCCCATAGTAAGCATTACTGTGTTGTTTCCCTGTTGCATTGTGGAGAAACCCTTGACAGATAGTCTCACTAGAAAAGGTAACATCAAACACACCCCTGTTGGAGAAGTCCTGCACACATTCAATTGCCCTCTCAGATATATTACACTCCTTCTTTAACACTTCTTCAATGAGAAACAATGCATTCTTCTCCTTCCTTTGAGCTTCATCAATTTCCACATGCACCGTATTTGGCACGTAATCTGATGCGCGTATATTGCCAGACATGCGTGCATATGAGGCCATGATAATCGCCTCGATGGGGCAGGGGGAGTTAGCCCCCTGCAGGTATCTCAACTTAATGTTTATCTGCACCCGCTGAGCTCCTGTGTGATTGAGGGAGCAGGCGTGCCGGCTTTCACGTGCTGTGTATTAGCAGAAACAGAAATGTTTTGGGGAGTTTTTAGAAAAATCAAAATAAGCTATGGGGGTGGACGGCCGCCACTGATCCAGTATACCAGACAGTCTCCCCTGTATGCAAAATGGGGATCCGAGGCCAAGGGGCGTGATTCGATCGGAAATAGAATCCAGCCGTTGCCGCTGTAGAAATTTCACAAGTGTGCTACTCCAAGAAGGAAAAGCGGAGGTTTTAAAGCTTTAATTTCTGTTCAGTCTTACCTCCGAATGGAGACACTTGCGGAAACAGCAGCAGCAAGACCTCTTTGACGATAAGATAAGGGGATGAGAAGAGGCTTCCCCGTTCCCCTCCCTTTCCCTCTGTCACTGCACGACCAGAGTAGGTTTGGGGGTGTGGCCAACCCTTCCCTGGGACACTAGTTATCCGGTACAACCTTCATCCCTAGTGATGCAGACTGCCTCCAGTAAAGCCAAAACCCAGCCCTTCATAAACCAGATCTTTATATGTAAAAGAGTATATAATACTTTCACAAAAATGAAACTGATTAATTAGCACGCAGTGAGAGAGGTAATGATTTTGGGATACTCCCTAATCTAGGGATAGTATCAAGAAGATGACTTAAAAACAAAAAGCACATCTTTTTGAATGATTTGGTGTCGGTCCCATCCTCTTAGGACCACCCCAAGCACACTTATTGGCAAAAACACAATCACAACCAAAGACCCTGCAAAGCCTTATGGGATGAGATTAGCAGTGGGCAGTGAAAATTATTGGGCCCGATTCACAGAATGAACTTAAGACTCAATCCTAAACTTACTACTATTTTGGTATTCACAGAATGCACTTACTACTTTTGGCATTCACAGAATGAACTTACTACTTTTGGTATTCACAGAAATTAGGATTTTGTCTTAAGTCTGTCTTAAGACAAACTTAAGACAAAATCCTAACTTCTGTGAATACCAAAAGTAGTAAATTCGGGCCCGATTACAGAACTAACTTAAGTCAAAATCCTAAACTTACAACTTTTGGTATTCACAGAAGTTAGGATTTTGTCTTAAGTTTGTCTTAAGACAGACTTAAGACCGACTTAAGTTAGGATTTTGTCTTAAGACTGTCTTAAGTCTGTCTTAAGACAAACTTAAGGCAAAATCCTGACTTCTGTGAATACCAAAATAGTAGTACGTTTAGGATGGAGTCTTAAGTTCATTCTGTGAATCGGGCCCTAGATGTCCCTCACAAGTCAAATGCAAATTCTTGATGAAAGGGCTTCAATGGTTTTGCATTTGACTCGTGAGAGACATCTAGTAACGACTAGTGGGACTACAGCTTGATGTAAGAATAATTTCAATGCTTTGCACTCAAGTATCACGCTCTGAAGGAGTTAGCTGCATAGACATGTGAATGATCTTGCTTTCACAGCAACACTGCAGCACTATCGAAATTGTTAGCTGCTTCAGTTACTTCAGGAGCACTACGCTGCAGCTTTCATTTTCATGCGCACTACGATTGAGCACATTCCTGACCTCAAGGACAGCATAGCAAACATCGCACAAGACAAAAAAAGAGTGCAAATTCCCCCAGCCAATCCCACAACAAACAAGCATTTGCAATTCAATAAGACTTGTATTTACGCGAGACCTATTGCATTGGAAACGGGAGGGCAGATGTCCAAGAAAGCATGAACGGGAGTAGGGGGTCGTGAGGGGGGTGCGAGAAGTCACGACTGCGGGAGGGGGCGGAGGGAAACACAGGGAAGAAAATAGTGTTTTAGTAAAGGGGCCAATAAAAAAAGGTGTGTTGCCCTTAAACACCCCAAAGAATCTCCTTTACCCATACACACACACTAATTGGCACACATCACAGCGCCAAGACTATGCACTATTAATGATTTGGTATGGTAAGATAGTCTCACTTTAACATGCATTTCCTTACATTGAAAAACTCATAGTTCTGAATTATGATTTCCATGGCAAATCCTTAAAACAATTTCACTTTATCGTGAAAATAAAACAGTGCATGCCAAAGTATGCATTTTAAGCCAATTAAAACCTAAGCATTTGTAAGAGGTTGTTAGTGTGCAAACTAAGGGGTCTATTGCAATGTTGGGTTGATCGCCACTGACCGCATGGTGGTAGCGATCCACCCAACATAATCTCCCGCCCGCCTCCCATTTACCCCCTGCCATATTATGATGGCAGGTGGTACCGTGCTGGACAGGAAGACCGTCCGCCGCTTTTCCGCCTGGTCACACATTCGACCGGGCGGAAAAGGGTTGAATATGGTGGCGTGTCTGCTAGACACCGCCATCCATATTACAATGGCTGCGGGAACCAGCCTTTCTGTTACGGCGTTGCGGGCCCCAAGGATGTTGGGAGGGTGAGGGGCACATGGAGGGTACCTATGGTACCCCCCTGCATTTGCATGCACGACGTGGCAGGCACCGCGCAGTGCCTGCCACGTTGTGCATGCAAATGCACAGATGCCTCTTTTGCAATGCGGTGGGTGCTGCTGACAGCACCGCCCGCCGCAATGCAAAAAATGCTGGATGCGCCTGCCAGTGTGGTGGGCACATCCTAATTGTACATGCAGGGGGACCGCCGCACACATGTTGGGCAGTCCCATCTCCCGGTGCGATGGCTGGCAGACTCAGTCCACCCGCCATCGTAAAAAAAGACCCCAAAGGCAGCAAAATTAAGTACTGCAAAAGTTTATGCACACATATAGAGCCTGGGGTACAAAAGAGTTCCTTTTGCAATTTCAAAAGAGCAAATAATACAGATCTCCTATTAACGATTCATAAAACACCATGCACTATTGCCCAGACATACTAAGACATTTTGAGATTAGAAAAGTCACTCTGGTGATACAAGCAGGGAAAGTGGAGCTGTCAGTCGTGACCAGCCTGAAGAAACAAAAGAAGCAAGCCATAATATTGGTAGTTTTGCCGGTATTACTATAACTACTACTACCCTACCACACTGTTGGGCATATTACCAAGCAATAGCGATAATTATCGCTATTGCTTGGTTAGAGATAAAATTTTACCGCTAAGCTGCGGCGATTTTTATGGCAGATAAACCTTGGTATTACCAAGGTTTATCGCAAATGCGATAAAAAACAGCCGCAGTGCATGAATATCGCTGAAAAATCCGCGATATTCATGCATTACGAGCTAATGCTCTTAGCCATGTTATCCACCTCCCATTGGATAACATGGCTAAGAACTGCTCAGGGCAAGTGTTAGCTTTTGGAGATATTCGCGCTTAGCGCGAATATCTCCAAAAGTTGGTAATAGGAGATAGCGATGTTAGCGACTGTTTCCAGTCGCTAACATCTTGGCATGCCCACTTTGCATATCATTAGTGATAAATATCACTGACATGCAAAGTGGGGCCCAAGATGGTCGCTATCTCCTACTAGCTGTCGATAACTGGTGTTAGCGACAGCTAGGTAATAGGGAGATAATTTTATCTCCGCTTTCTTGGCTTTTAAAGCCAAAAAAGCAGAGATAACCCCCCTTGATAATATGCCCCTGTGAGCTTAAGCGCATTAGTGATTTCCACACCTCCTACACCAGGTAAGAGTAGAAGAATACTCAACGTAGCAGAAGATCTACACAAGTGGTTCTTGGCACACCTGCTCCAGCTGATTTTCTAAATGTGGAAAAGAAGATGCTAAGGGTGCAGCAAGGCCCTACATGAAACTAGCCACTAGTTTGATGGCTTAAAATGCATCATGTATGAAACAATTGCAGCAATCGACCAAAGCATATATAAATGTTCACAGGCCATGAGCAGTTTCTCTCATTCTCTAAATGAGGGGTTTATTCAGACAAGAGCAGCAGCATTCTAAACAGCAACAACAAGCTTTATGTAGATCTGTAGATCTCCTTGCAAATTCACCACATATTCTGTGCTGACATTTAGCCAACTTTTAGGATGTGGTCAAAACAAAGTGGTGACTTAACAAGTAGTCCTACCCAAACAAAAAATGTCCCTGGAGTAAATATATACAGCTAATGCCAGTATGGAAAGATCAATACAATCAGCCGAAAGATAGGAGGTTTCTAGTATGTGCAACACATCAATGCCCGGGTCATCATTGCAAGGCCCAGAAGGGGCAGGATTATTTTGACAATGTTTGATTAACACTTCCCTTAGAAATAGTCATTTGTTATGCCAGTTTGGCTTGCACTGCCCTCTGCAATCATAGTTGTTTCTTGCACCTTAGGGGCCCCCCCTGCAAATCTCACAGAGGGGGCCCTTACTACTTTTGGTATTCACAGAAGTTAGGATTTTGTCTTAAGTTTGTCTTAAGACAAACTTAAGACAGACTTAAGACAGACTTAAGACAGACTCAAGACAAAATCCTAACTTCTGTGAATACCAAAAGTAGTAAGTTCATTCTGTAAATGCCAAAAGTAGTAAGTGCATTCTGTGAATACCAAAATAGTAGTACGTTTAGGATTGAGTCTTAAGTTAATTCTGTGAATCGGGCCCTCAGTCTCTCTCCCGGTCAGTCAGTATCTCTCTGTCAGTCAGTCTCTCTCCTGGTCATTCAGTCTCTCCCGGTCAGTCAGTCTCTCTCTCTGTCAGTCTCTCTCTCTGTCAGTCTCTCTCTCTGTCAGTCAGTCAGTCTCTTTCTCTGTCAGTCTCTCTCTGTCAGTCAGTCTCTGTCAGTTTCTCTCTGTCAGTCTCTCTCTCTCTGTCAGTCTCTCTCTCTCTCTGTCAGTCAGTCTCTCTGTCTCTCTGTCAGTCAATCTCTCTCTCCCTGTCAGTCAGTCTCTCTCTGTCAGTCAGTCGCTCTCCCTCTCTCTCTCTCTGTCAGTCAGTCAGTCTCTCTCTGTCAGTCTTAGTCTCTCTCTCTCTCTCTGTCAGTCTCTCTCTGTCAGTCTCTCTCTCCGTCAGTCAGTCTCTCGCCCGGTCAGTCAGTATCTCTCTGTCAGACAGTCTCTCTCCTGGTCATTCAGTCTCTCCCGGTTAGTCAGTCTCTCTCTCTGTCAGTCTCTCTCTCTGTCAGTCTCTCTCTCTCTGTCAGTCTCTCTCTCAGCCAGTCTCTCTCTCAGCCAGTTAGTCTCTCTCTCTCTCAATCAGTCAGTCTCTCTGTCAGTCAAGTCTCTGGCTCTCTCTCTCTCTGCCAGTCTCTCTCTCTCTCTCAGTCAGTCAGTCTCTCTCTTAGTCTCTCTCTACCTCAGTCAGTCAGTCTCTCTGTCAGTCAGTCAGTCTCTCTATCAGTCAGTCAGTCTCTCTCAGCCAGTCAGTCTCTCTCTCTCAGCCAGTCAGTCACTCTGTCAGTCTCTCTCAGTCAGTCTCTTTCTATCAGCCAGTCTCTCTCTTTGTCAGTCAGTCTCTTTCTCTGTCAGTCAGTCTCTGTCAGTCTTTCTCTGTCAGTCTCTCTCTCTCTCTCTCTGTCAGTCAGTCTCTGTCAGTCTCTCTCTCTCTCTCTCTGTCAGTCAATCTCTCTCCCGGTCAGTCAATCTCTCTCTGTCAGTCAGTCTCTCTCCCGGTCATTCAGTCTCTCCCGGTCAGTCAGCCTCTCTCTCTGTCAGTCTCTCTCTCTGACAGTTTTTCTCTGTCAGTCAGTCTCTCTCTCAGCCAGTCTCTCTCTCAGCCAGCCAGTCTCTCTCTCTCTCAATCAGTCAGTCTCTCTTTCAGTCAATTCTCTGGCTCTCTCTATCTCTCTGCCAGTCTCTCTCTCTCTCTCTCAGTCAGTCAGTCTCTCTCTCAGTCTCTCTCTACCTCGGTCAGTCAGTCTCTCTGTCAGTCAGTCAGTCTCTCTATCAGTCAGTCAGTCTCTCTCAGCCAGTCAGTCTCTCTCTCTCAGCCAGTCAGTCACTCTGTCAGTCTCTCTCAGTCAGTATCTTTCTATCAGCCAGTTTCTCTTTTTGTCAGTCAGTCTCTCTCTCTGTCTGGCAGTCTCTCTCTCTGTCAGTTAGTCTCTCTGTCAGTCAGTCTCTGTCTCTCTCTGTGTATCAGTCAATCTCCCTATCAGTTAGTCTCTCTCTGCCAGTCTCTCTCTGTCAGCCAGTCTCTCTCTCTCTCAATCAGTCAGTCTCTCTGTCAGTCAAGTCTCTGTCTCTCTCTCTCTCTGCCAGTCTCTCTCTCTCTCTCTCAGTCACTCAGTCTCTCTCTTAGTCTCTCTCTACCTCAGTCAGTCAGTCTCTCTGTCAGTCAGTCTCTCTATCAGTCAGTCAGTCTCTCTCAACCAGTCAGTCTCTCTCTCTCTCAGCCAGTCAGTCACTCTGTCAGTCTCTCTCAGTCAGTCTCTTTCTATCAGCCAGTCTCTCTCTTTGTCAGTCAGTCTCGCTCTGTCAGTCAGTCTCTCTCTCTCTGTCTGGCAGTCTCTCTCTCTGTCAGTTAGTCTCTCTGTCAGTCAGTCTCTGTCTATCTCTGTCTGTCAGTCAGTCTCTCTCTGTCTGTCAGTCTGTCAGTCTCTCTCTCAGTCAGTCTCAGTCAGTCAGTATCTCAGTCTCTCAGTCAGTCTCTCTTTACTCTCTCTCTCCACTCTATCTCCTCTCTCTCTCTCTCCACTCTCTCTCTCCACTGTCTCTCTCGTCCCACTCTCTCTCCACACTCTCTGTCTCCACTCTCACTCTCTCTCCACTTTCTTTCTCTTTCTTCACTTTCTCTCTCTTTCTCTCTGGGGATCATGGGCACATTACTTGCACGGTCCGCGGGCCGCCAAGGAAGGCCTGCCGGGCTGCTGGCAGCCGACAGGACGTACTATGAGTACCACAGTGCTATATGGTCATGAACTCCTCAGTGAGTTGCAATAGCCTTATAATGTATGGCAGGGGATACTTTATCTCATAAAGTACAGCCACCAGTTTAACTATGTCCTAATGTATGCCCTCCTACAATTTGCTTCTAAGGACACTACAGATAGTTCCACTAGTGATATTCTAGACAATGCATGCAATAAAAAAACGCATAGAGAATATAGTGCAGATGTCTGTGATAGTCCAGGCAGGCATGGGTAGTTGCTGATTTGGGTAGTACATTTAAAATTCTTGTAATTGAATTACCTTTTCAATTTACCTGCTTGGATTGAAATATATTATGTCCTCATACAACCAGTGCTTAATTTGAGCCGGTGGTGTCCGGTGCTAAACACTGGATCTTAATTTGTTTCCGGTGCTCTGCACCAGCACTTACTTGTTAACACCATACGTAGGACAGTCTGCCACATGGTGGTGCTGCTCCTCTAATTTAGAGATGAGCAGAACAACAGTTGTTTATAAATACAATGGGCCCGATTCACAGAACTAACTTGAGACAAAATCCTAAACTTACTACATTTGGTATTCACAGAAGTTAGGATTTTGTCTTAAGTTTTGTCTTAAGTCTGTCTTAAGTTTGTCTAAGACAAACTTAAAACAAATTACTTAACGACCGCATCACGGCTGCTCTGGACCAAACGGCCCCTTTAGACCATCCAAAGAAGGGCGGTCGTAAACAGAGATCGGCACCCTGGTTTAACGAGGAATTGCGTGGTGCCAAGAGGGAGTGTAAGCGAGCGGAAAGGCAGTGGAGGGAAGCCTATGACAGTCAGGCGAGAGAGAGATATCTCATCTACAGACGAGCATATCACAATCTTATTAGGATAACGAAAACTGCCCACTATGCCGAAAGAATTTTGGATGCAGAGAACTCAGCGAAAGAACTGTTCTGTGTATACAAATCTCTGGCTGTCCCCAAATCCTCAGCGGGATCAGAGGACTGCTCTGTGGCTGCCTGCAATCGCATTGCCGACTACTTCAGCGACAAAGTGTCCAAAATCTATTCCGCCTTCCCTGCCCAACCTGCGGTAGGTGGAAAGTTTGAAGCGTCAGTTAGAGAGGAAGATGGTAACAATCTGCTGCTTAATTTCTCCACCCCGCCAGCTGAAGACCTGATCAAAATATGTAGATCAGTGAAATCAGGCTCCCCACGGGACCCAGCATCTCCTAAACGGCTGGGGGATAGCCTGATGACACTAGAGCCATATATCAGGCACCTGTTGGACATTTCCTTCAGGTCCAGCACCGTGCCTTGGGAATGGAAACAAGCAGTTGTGCTCCCCCTCCGCAAGAAGCCTAATATCAGCTTCGAAAAGCTGGAGAATCTGCGTCCCATCTCCCTCCTTCCCTACTTCTCGAAAGTGGCTGAGAAGGTGGTGAATCTGCAGCTAATGCAGTTTGTGGAAGAGTCAAATCTCCTTCACCCCACCCAGTTCGGATTCAGACCTCGACATTCGACTGAGTCGGCACTCCTCATGGCATCCGAATCCATCAGACAGGGGGCCGACGAGGGCCACACTATGGCCCTGATCCTGCTGGACCTCAGCGCTGCGTTCGACACTGTAGCACATTCCATCTTGCTACAGTGTCTGAACAAAGCAGGGGTGGGTGATGCAGCGCTAAAATGGATCCAGTCGTTCCTATCGGGCCGAGGTTTCCAAGTCAGGCAGGGCGACTGCTATTCCAGGCGAGTGGCATTGGATCAGGGGGTACCACAGGGGTCGTCCCTAAGCCCAACGCTTTTTAATCTATATGTGGCCCCGGTCGCCTCCATAGTGGAGAGTTACGGTCTGCGCATGGTGTCATATGCTGACGACACGCAGCTGGTCATCTCACTATCGCGTGCACCCGGTCTTGCGGCAGACATCTTCAGAGCATGCATGCAAGATCTTGCTGCCTGGATGTCTGCCAACTGCCTTAAACTTATCTGCAACAAGACTGAGGTGCTGGTGGTAGGGGGAGACTGGGCGGCGTGGACGTCAGCGTGGTGGCCTCCTTGCTTGGGACCAGCACCTACCCCCTGCCTGGAGGCGAGGAATTTAGGTGTCTGGTTCGACTCCGATCTAACCTTTGGCCCCCAGGTCAACCGGGTGGTCGGCACCTGTTTCGGGATCCTCAAGACCCTATGGAAGGTTTTGGAGCTCCTTCCCACCAAAGCCCGCCGAACACTAGTGCATGCTTTAGTCACGTCCAAGATGGACTATGGCAACCTTCTCTATCTAGGAACCCTCGAGAAGAATCTGAGCCGCCTACAGGTCTTGCAAAACGCCGCTGCCCGGCTAGTTCTCAGACTACCTAGAAGATCAGCCTCCAAAGCCGCGCTCCAGGCCTTGCACTGGCTTCCGGTCAGGAGCAGGGTAGAATTCAAGGCCCTCTGCACATGTCATCGGATCATTAACGGCAGGGCACCCCTTCCACTTCAGGGTCTCTTGACACAATACGAGCCACCCCGTGCGCTTAGATCCTCTGGCTCCAGGCGCCTGACTATTCCGAAGGTGTCCAGAGCAAGGATGGGTGGTAGATCCTTCAGGTACCTTGCCGCATCCTGCTGGAACAAACTTCCGGTAGCGCTGCGTTTGGAACCAGCAGAGTCTATCTTCAGAACCAAGCTGAAAACATTTCTTTATGCCAGATAGCTGGCCTCCCCTCAGCACACTCTCTGAACACGCTCGCATCTCAGCGCGGGGACACGCCGTTGTGCGTCACCATTGCGCTCTACAAGACTTCCTATTATTATTATTTTATTATTAAGACAAAATCCTAACTTCTGTGAATATCAAAAGTAGTAAGTTTAGGATTTTGTCTTAAGTTAGTTCTGTGAATCGGCCCCATTATCATTAAAAATGACTAATATCTGCCGCCATGGTCATTCCTTTAGCTTTGGGGACCTCGAATAATCTGAACTGTAGCACTTGCTGGCAAGAGAGATGGCTATTAGATGTTTTGGCAGCAATGACAGGAGTCATGGTTGGCGCAAGTTGCAGTGGCCTCCTGGTCAGGGCCCTGGCACTTGGGGCCTGATGTAGGTAATTTTATTTTACCACTTCTTAAATATCGAATCATACCGATTCGGTATTTAAGAGGTAGTAAAATAGAGGGGGGGAGATGTAGGTATTTCAGATTCGGTAAATACCGAATCGTTAAGATTCGGTATTTACCGATTCTGTAAATACCGATTCGGTATTGCCCATTTATTCCTATGGGCCCTGAAGCCTATAGGAATCAATGGGCAATACCGAATCTGTAATTACAGATTCGGTAAATACCGATTTTAGCAAGGGTGCAGGGGGTGTCACTTTGACACCCTCTAGCACCCCAAAGACGGACATGTTTGCCATGTGGCACACAGACATGCCCAAAGGGCATGTCTGTCTGTCACATGGCTAGGTGTGCATGCACACATGTGCATGCACACCTGGAATCGGTATTTTACCACTCAATTGGATTGGGTGGTAAAATACCGATTCTGTAAGGCATTAGGGACTCTGAAGAGTCCCACCTACATCTGGCCGTTACCGAATCGGTAAAAATACCGATTCAGTATTTTACAGATTCGGTAAATTTACCGATTCGGTAAATTTACCGAATCTGTAAATATGGCCCCCTACATCTCGAAAACCAATTACCGGTCGGTAACGGCCGAAATCGGCCGTTACCGGACGGTAATTGGCGACCTACATCTGGCCCTTAATATTTGACCAATTAAGCACTGCACACAACAACTCCCCTTGGGTGCAGAGGACACCATTCCTGCATTTAACTATTTAAAAAAATTCTGTCCCTGTCCCCTTACAGCGGACCATTAACAAAACAAGATCCCTGTGCAAGGCACAACTGTGCTTGTCATTGAGAAAAACAAGGCTGGTGTTGTAGGAGAGCCTTTTGGGTGAGGGGGTCCAATTTCTTAGCGCTTACCTACCACAATCACTCATATGGGATGTACGTCGTTACAACGCATGCTGTTACAACACATGCTATTACGACGCAACTTTTACAACGCAAGTCGTTACAATGACTTGCGTTGGGGGGCGCTGGATAGTGAATAGTTTAATTTACTATTCCAACTCCAGTCCCCGTGGATAGTATGGAAGGTGTTGGATAGTAAATTAACCTATTCCCTATCCTGGAGCGCCCCCCAGCGCAAGTCGTTGTAATGACTTGCATTGTAAAAGTTGCGTTGTAATGGTAGTGCGGAGTAACAGTTGCGTTGTAAAGGATGTTTCCCCTCATATGCAATCACCTCTCCACATCCTTCACCACTCAGTCAACATTCCAGCTATATGTTGTCCCTCCATTGCCCCTAAGTAGAGTCCTGGTTATGTTTCTGCAGTTGCACACATCCTCTTTCTATGGTTGCCACCTAACTGGTTTTATATGGGCATGAGCTGTATTTTAATGTTCCAACTAGTACAATACTTAGAAAAATCAGATTGGTATTTTTTCCCCTTGTTAGTTCATAACTTAAACAGGCAATGTAAGAAGAAAACACTTTAAGTGTTCTCTACAGCTGCCGTGGTGACCCCTGACTGACAAAGAAAGAAAGGCCATATTCAAATGAATAACAATGATTTCTTATACAGTTCTGTTCCAGAACAATATTGGGGCCTTTAGCATAATGTTAAATGGTGAACAGGTGGCTATATTTGTCTGTTGCAATTGAAGGTAGTACCTTATCTCTGCCCTAATAAGGTCTGTGCAGCCTCTTCCCCTCTCAGACAAGCAGTGGAAGACGCTTTCTTTGAGGGGGGGAGGAGGGATCTGCTCTTATATGGGGCCTGGCAGGCTCAGAGTGAAAGAGAAAAAAAAGTTGTTATTTTGTTTCTCTTCACTTTCTGAGTCAGCCCCTGTCAGCGCAGAGTAGCTCAAAGCAGGCTGCAAACTGCAACTTCTGTACAGGAAACACGGTGTCTGACACACACCCTGGATGAACAAGCTGAGGGGGCCCCCCTTCATATATAGAAGAGTGGAGGCCCCCTCGCACTGCGGGGGCTGCGGGGGTGTCTGTTACACCCCTGGTTTCTTGTCCAGGTTTTGTTGGGTAGCGGAGTACATTTTCATCGTCATCACAACTGCCATACTTAGGACCAAGCGGTAAGCCCTTTCTCATGGCTCTGTTGTGCAATACAGCACAGGTAGCAATACTTTTTCAGCTTGTTTCTGGGGTGTAATCCATTGCTTCTGTGTGTTGCTGTATCTGTTATCTAGATGTAAAAAAAAGGCTTAGTAGAGTTATGGGACAACTTATTTTTATGATTTGTAAGGTGAAAATCTGCATAAAATTCCTCAAGAGGACAACCATCACCAAATTCTCGTCTTACCAGGTGCAGCTGCCACAGGTAACAGCAGTAGTGTGCTGGGGCAGGGTGTGCTTGGGGCAGGGTATAGTGGGCAGATGACGGATAGGGAAAGTAAAATAAAATGTTAAAACCCCCACTTATCTTGCACTCGCTGCATCGCCAACTCGGTAAGTATTTCTTAATTTTTTTTTATTTTACTTTCCCCAACCCGTCGTCTATCCTCTTCTCCTAACCACCACCCGCCCCTTCCCCGCCTCACCACTATTACTAGTGCCGGCCGCACTTGCCTCTTACGTCACGTGCTGGTTCAAAAGGGCTGAATGGCAAAACTGAGTCATGTGTACTCCCTGGATAGTTTGCTACTAAGTATATTCTCATATATGAGAAATGATGGCAGTGGTTTTAGACAAAAGCCAGCACCTCTGTTAGTTTGCAATTGTACAGCACAAAATGTCCCCTAGCGTGCTTAATGTCAAACACTGTGCCATCCACAGTGCCACTCAGTACATAGAGGAAACCTACATACACATTGACCAACTATAATTTTTAACATAGCACAGCACAAAAAAGAGTCTTAGCTGACTATTCTCAGTTAGTAATGTATTTGATATCAGAGGAAAACAATGAAAAATGTCATTGAGAATACAGTAATCTTGGTCTCAAAGGTTTTGACACGTCTCAAGAGTGTTGACACGTCGGTATGACAAGCAAACAGCTGACACGTGTTTCGTTGATAGACGACTTCCTCAAGACTTCAAAACGTTATAGTAGACGAATCTGAGCTTTATTATATGGCTTCGATTCGTCTACTATAACGATTTTCCGGCTCACTTATCAAAAAACAGATGATTTTAATACCTTATTGTGACTAATTAATTCTATTGGAATTACCATGCGCCCATGGTTATCTTCATATTAGAGAAGAACAGGGTTGTTCTTTCGTTGACTTACAGTTATCGCTACAAGCCTTGAGGCATCATTACTGAAGAGCTACAGGACAGGTCAGGGAGGGGGTTACTGGAGCTGAGAGGTCTTGTAAGGGATGGAACCATGAGCTTCAGGGACAGGCAGAGAGAGGAGCTACAGGACAGCTCGGGGAGGGGGTTACAGGAGCTGAGAGGCCTTGGAAGGGATGGGACTGTGAGCCTCAGGCATAGAGAGAGCTCCTGGACAGCTGGTCCCTCAGGAAGAGGTCTCAGGTGAGAGTGTGGGAGGGGGTTACTGGAGCCGAGAGGCCTTGGAAGGGATGGGCCCGTGAGCCTCAGGGACAGGCATAGAGAGGAGTTACAGGACAGCTCGGGAGGGGGTTACTGGAGCTGAGAGGCCTTGGAAAGGATGGGACCGTGAGCCTCAGTGACAGGCATAGTGAGGAGCTACAAGACAGCTCGGGGAGGGGGATACAGGAGCTGAGAGGCCTTGGAAGGGATGGGACTGTGAGCCTCAGGCATAGAGAGAGCTCCTGGACAGCCGGTCCCTCAGGAAGAGGTCTCAGGTGAGAGTGTGGGAGGGGGTTACTGGAGCCGAGAGGCCTTGGAGGGGATGATTGTGCCTAGTGGGGAAGGGTTCTTTATGCCAAGGTATCAGCACACTCGACGCAGTTGTTTTCAGTGCTCCGAATTGTATTTTAGAAATCCGAGGTGAATAAGAGCCACGGCACGCAGCGTGATGTGGGGGCCAGTGTGGTAAGAGCATGGACGCGCGCCATACCATTGGTCTTTGTTTTCATCCTTTTCCAAAGGTCTCAGATACCGACCACTAGAAGCAGTAGATTCATGGATGTAAACCTGGACATATTATTATTATTGGAATACTTATATAGCGCACAGCTACCTCCAACGGAAGTGTCCCGGCGCATTTTCTGGCAAGACAGTAAGCTACAAAAGGCATAAAGAGACATAGCAGTTACTTGGGTCGAAACAGCCAGGTTTTCAACGCTTTCCTAAAGAGAGATTCCTTTTCCATCCCTCTGAGTTCCACTGGCATAGAGTTCCACATTGCGGGAGCCCGTACCGAGAAAGCCCGGCCGCCCATGCGGCTTTTAGAAAATCTAGGAATTTTCAGAAGGTTTTGACTATTCGATCTCAAGGTTATAGTCTGAAGGTATCGCTGGATCCTGACTCTGAGATACTTTGGGCCCGTGTCATGAAGGCCTCTGTGTACCAATACCAATCCCTTGTGGCGTCCCTCAGGGCTCCTCGCTAAGTCCGACACTATTCAACATTTATGTTTCGGACTTAGCGAGAGTAATAAAATCTTACGGAATTGCCCTGACAACCTATGCTGATGATACCCAACTTGTGCTTTCTGTACAGAATAACGGTTCATCAGTGGCAGCAAACTTTCAAATGGGAATGAGGGCTATCAGCTCCTGGATGTCATCTAATTGTCTCAAACTAAACTCTGACAAAACAGAGGTGATGACATTCGGGAGGCTGGACCCCATTTGGTCCCCTCACTGGTGGCCATCGGAGTTAGGAGACCCCCCTCAACCTGTCACCAAGGTTCGCAACCTTGGAGTCATTTTTGATGACAAATTGACATTTCAGCATCATGTCAATTCAGTGGTCTCTTCATCTTTTTACATCCTAAAAAGAATCAAAAAACTGCTCCTTTACCTTCCATCATCGGCCGGTAGAACCTTGGTTAGTACATTGGTTTTTTCAAAAACTGATTACTGTAATGCCCTGCTCCTGAACGCTCAGAAAAAAGTAATTAACCAACTCTAACTAGTCCAGAACGCCTCGGCTAGAGTCCTATTAAACATCCCCAAATTCACATCCATTTCTTCTCACATCCGTCAACTACACTGGCTCCCTGTCAGGAGCCGGACAATATTTAAGGCCCTGTTTATCACCTACAAGGCAGTCAACAACGTGGGTCCGCAGTTCCTCAGAGCAGCTTTCCGCCTGCTCGAGTACTCAAGAACACTCCGCTCCTCCTCGGCACATCTGCTGAAAGTCCCTCTGTGATGTATTCCTATGGGTACTGTATCGATCCCCCTATTCCTGACCCTGGTTTGGTTAATAAATTAACTAGCAGCCATCTAACGGCACAGAAACCCGTTATCTGATCAAGCCACACCACGGCACAGAAGCGCGTTATCTGATTAAGTCATAACGCATGCCATCTAATTAGGCAAGCGATATTCCTCCAGCCCCCTGATAGGCATACGGAGTTCTCAAAACAAATCAAACCTACAGCGACCTGGGAAAATCCCCGCAGCCATTGTTTTGATTTCATCGAGAACTTCAGTAAAGAATGTGCGAACGAACCCGTTCGTATGACATCCTTATTGACGTATTTATGTCCATCCTTACGTCAATCTCGGCACCTTTCAGGTATAAATATTACCGACATTGCCTTAAGCAAACACACGCGGTGGTGACGAGATTGGAGCAGCGAGACGTGCCGAGGAGCCCAGCTGAGAGCGAAGCCCACAGACGCTGCCCCGCCTTTCTGACGCGCTGAGAAGGAAACGCTGCTTTTCTCCTGCCGAGAAATCCAGCTCCGGCGCTTCCAAGCCGCCCTCGCAGGCAGCTGGAATATCAAGACCTGGGATAAGAGATACCAGCCCTCCAACCTTCTAGATCCCAGGTACAGAACTGAATAACCCCTTGCAGAGAATTCTTCAGTCAGTCCCTTGGCAAAATAAACTTAACTTAAACTGCTACTTGGTGGCCAAGCAGCATGGCCGACAGGACGTGAGCTCCACCAGCTCCGTCCCGAAGACCAATTTAATCCTGTTATTTCCCCTGCCCGGACCCTCTCGTTCCCGGGAAAGTGTGTCGGAGAGGCGGTGGGAGTCCCGCCGAACCCCTGTGGCTGGGGGAACGGACCCGTGGTCGGTAATCCGCCGCGACCAGCGGCCTGGCTGCTCCTGAGGTCGGCGCCGGCGTGCCCTTTCACGCGGCGCCGCGGCTTTGGCCTACTCGCTGGGCCGGACAGCGGAGGCAGTGAGCGGCGACCCCAGCCTGGGTGCGCAGCTGATGCCCGCCGGCTGACTGCTGTGGGATCCCTGCCCCGGAACCGGAGAACTGCAGTGCCGGAGGACCGGGACCCTACTGTGATGCGGTGAGGAGGGGAGCGGGACGGAGGTGCCGGCCATCTTCCGCGGCCTCGCTGGGCTGGAGTGCGGAGGGCCCCCCCCTCTTTGATTACTGGCGCTGCACGATAGGACGACGGGGCGCCTTCATCTGTGAGTGGGGGCTGTGGAACCAATCTGCCCTGGCCCCCTCTTGTGGCGCGGAGGTGCGTGTGGGGGCCCTGGTCTGCTGCGATTCTACCGGGGTCCGACCACACTGAATCTGCCACTCCTGTACCCCCTCCCGCTGGCCAGTATCCTGTGCCCTGAGGCAGATCGGGATCCCTGACATTTGTGAGACACCGGGGGAGCTCACGGAGAGCTGTTGTTGGACCCGTGGACGAACGGCGCCCCTCCCCCGGCTGTCCGCCATTTTGGAGTTGGTCTTGGGCGGCCTCCTTGGGATAGGTGGCGCCCGGTGGAGGAGTCCATCTGTGCCCCGCTCTGCCCTGCTCTCTGGTAGAGGTGAACCCGTGGCACTGCGCTCTGGTGGCACCTGCACTGAGACCCGCGTGGCCTACTGTGATCTTGGTCTTGTGGACCCGGGCACTGCTTGCCCTTTTTCCCTTCGGCGCTGTGGTGGTGCATTCTCTACCCTGCTTGGGCGGCTTCAGGGAGGGCCCCATTGAGAACGTCGATCCCTGGTGCAGCGGATATGACGGGCCGGACTGGTCGTGGCCCTAAGGCTACCCAACCCAACACGATCACACAGTACACTACCCCTCGTCTGCCGCCGCAGAGGATTACGCGCCAAACGGGCGCTGGAGATGGAGATGGGGAGTCACCGGAGCCGTCCAGAGCGGAGCTTCTTAAGGCTATACAGGGTTCACACACTGCCCTAGAACGCCAGATTGAGACGGTGTCCGTGGATGTGAACCTATTAAGGACTGACCTTCGCAAGGTGGCGGATAAAGTCTCGGACGCGGAGGGCAACATCACTCAACTGCAGGGGGAGGTAGCATCCTTACAGAAGTCACTCTCTCAGGTTGCCTCTACTACCCGAGCATTGGAGCGACGCGCCGAGGATGCAGAAGGTAGGGCGCGCCGGAGTAACATACGGGTCCTGGGGGTCCCGGAGCGGCTGGAGGCAGGGAACCCTGAACGATTCCTGGAGACCTGGATTCGTGAGCATCTCTGTCCGAATGGATTGTCCAGTGTCTTTATTGTGGAGCGGGCCCACAGGGCCCTGGTGCCCCCTCCGCGTCCTGGAGAGGCCCCTAGAGCCCTCATCGCAAAAATCCTAAACTATAAAGACCGAGACTGCATCCTCAAGGCGGCGAGAGAGTCGGGGCCCCACATGATTGAGAATAGTCGAATCTCAATTTACCCCGACTATACCCAGCAGGTGCAGGAGCAAAGGAAATCCTACTTGGGGGTCAAACAGAAGTTACGCGACATGCAGCTACAGTATATGCTTTTATACCCCGCTAAGCTCAAGGTGCTCTCCCAGGGCCGGGCACACTTCTTTGAGACGCCAGCAGAGGTATGGGAATGGCTCGAGATCAGAGGAGATGATCTGCCCCCGGGTGAGAGAGGGGGATCGCGAGATGTGTGGGGGACCAGGCTGCAGAGACGACGGCGTGGCAGGAGGAATCGCCGTTCTGGTTCCCATGGTCCTCCTGAGACTCGGCCCACGGTGGGTCCGGATGGGGCCATCCTGATGGACGCCTCGCCTGAAGGGACTGAGACACGCTTACACGGTGCGGCTGCACCTGATGATATTTTGGTACCGGATACCCTGCAGGAGACGCCGGTGAACGTGGACTCTGCGGCCCCAGTGGTCCCGGAAACTGCCCTGCAGACCCTAGACTTGGAATGATCCTTGCCCTGCCTACATTGACTCTACTGTGCGCTTGCTGTTATTGTATGGTTCCTTATGGCCCGGCAGCTCTTTAGATCTCTGCTCGTTCAGAGTGGATGTTGCGAGTGATTGTTCGCTGATCGGTACCTTGTACTTGGCAACTGGGTTGCATGTGCACCGAGTGATGGGAGTTGTGAGTGTGGGCTGCTCCTCCCGCATTGCTGACTTGGGGGGGGAGAGATGTCCGGGTTGTATACCGGGTTCGTTGGGTCTTTCGGGGAGCTGGGAGGGGGGGTGGGTTGGGTTGTTCTGTTGTGTGTGTGTGTGAGTGGAGAGTGTTGAATGGGGTGGCTGTGCACGTCCTGGCACTGGCGGGGGAAGGGCGGGGTGGCGTTTCTGGTTGTTGCTATCCTATTGCTCGTGGGTGGTGGGGTTTCGGGGGTTCCGGTCAAAATTTCGTATGTTGGGGTTGTTGGGGGGCGGGGTCTGGGGTGTGACAATGATGACACTGGCATTTGGCGCGTGTTGCTTCTGCTTAGCGGGGCGCTTGTTTTGTGCGATGCATTTTTGAACTTCCTTGTGGCAAGGGCCTACTGGCGACAGCCTAGGCTGTGTGTATACTGCTGCCCGGCTGGGCATGAATGGTGGTCATGGGGTTTAAATTCTTGACGTGGAATGTGCGTGGCCTGGGTACGTGCACTAAGAGACACAGGGTCCTCACCTTCCTAAAACGACATGGGGTTTCAGTTGCTTGTTTACAGGAGACCCACTTGGATGATGATGGTGCGCATCGACTGGCCAAGAAATGGAGAGGCCAGCTATTTCCCTCCTCCTACTCTACGTACGCGAGGGGAGTCCTAATCTGGGTGGCCCCTGGGGTTCCATGCGCTGTCCAATATATTGATGCGGATGTGGAAGGCAGGTACATATTGGCGAAACTCAGATTGGACGATAAGGTCCTTCTGGTCTTTAATACGTACGCGCCGAACATTGATGACCCGACATTTTTCTCCCGGATGCAGGATCTAGTGGCTCCTAGCCTAGACGCGTCCCTCCTTTGGTGCGGGGACTTTAACTGTGTGCTACATCATGAACTGGTCCGAAATCCACCTCGGGCGGGAACTAAGCCCCGTATGACGACGTGTCTGCGGGACGTGATGCATAATATAGGGGCGATCGATGTCTGGCGCGCGTGTCACCCCACACAGAAGCTTTACACTTGTTATTCCCCGACCTATGGCACTCATAGTAGGCTAGATAGAGTGTTGGCGGGCAATCTCCCCTCCTCTCTCACGTTGACGGTCACGCACCAGGCCCGATACCTGTCGGATCATGCTCCGGTCACGTGCGTGGCGCAATGGCCTGACCGGACGGAACGTCCCCGCTCGTGGAGACTGCCAACTGATCTGCTCCAAGATCAGGTGGCCCGGGATCATGTGGCAACGTCCCTCTCCGATTACCTGGAATTTAACTGGGCGGGGAGTGACTTGTCTTGCTCCACTAAGTGGGAGGCACTGAAGGCGGTCGTCCGTGGTGCGTGCATGGGCCTGACGTACGGGGTCAGGAAACAACTACTATCGGACTTACAGACTGCGGAGGCTGAGCTCTTGCGCGTCCAGGCCCGCCCTGACCCGGACATCTCGGATCAGCGCGTGGAGGGCCTGGCCCTTGAGTCGATCCATGATATTCTCACGAGGCTCGATCGCTTTACGCTGGGACAATATAGACAGAGACTGCATCGAGAGGGGGATAAATCTGGCCGCTTGTTGGCCTGGATACTTCGCCGGGAGTTCCCGGCTGAGCGTATAGTAGCCCTGCGGGCGCCCAATGGCGATATGGTCCACTCGGAAGCTGCTGTACTCACAGTTCTGCGGGACCACCTGCGGGCTGTGTATGAGCCTGACCGGTCTATATCTGAGGAGGTCTACCACCCGTACCTCGAGGACATCGGCTTGCCGACCCTCCCAGAGGCAGCGGCAAAAGACCTTGATGTCAAGCTGACGCTCGGTGAAATTTCTACGGCGATTGCCGCCCTCCCACGAGCCAAAACCCCTGGCGGGGATGGATTCCCTGCAGAGTTTTATCATACGTTCGGGCCCACCCTGGCCCCCCTCCTTTTACAGGTTTACAATGAAGCCTTACGCACGGGTGACCTCCCACCCACCTTGAATCAGGGTGAAGTTTGTATGATCCTGAAACCGGGTGGTGACAACACAGACCCCGCTTCGTATCGCCCTATCACTTTAATTAACTCGGACGCGAAGATACTGACCAAACTGTTGGCCAATCGCCTTGCCCCACACGTGGTTCAGCTCGTCCATCCAGACCAATGTGGCTTTGTCCCTGGTCGTAATACGGCAATGAACCTACGACGCCTGAACCACGTATTGCACGAGGTCAGAGGGCGAGACACTCCCCATGTGCTGGTCTCCGTTGACCTGGCTAAAGCCTTTGATACAGTGCATTGGGGTTACCTGATGCATGTGCTTTTCAAGATGGGTTGTGGTCCCGGCTTTCGGGAGTGGATACGGATCTTATATAGAACGCCCCGGGCCAGGGTGCGACTGGGTTCGGCCCGCTCTGATGAGTGGACGTTGGGGAGGGGTACCCGACAGGGCTGCCCGTTGTCCCCCCTTCTATTTGCCCTCGCAATTGAGCCCCTGGCCATATCAGCCCGTAAGGAGTTACATGAATGGGGTATTGTGGTGGGAGATACTACTAATGTCATCTCCCTTTACGCCGATGATGCGCTTTTCTACCTGACCTCTCCGGTGGAGGCCCTCCCCGCTCTGTTGCGCCTCTTGGACCGCTTTGGTGCGGCCTCGGGACTGCGCATAAATGTTAATAAGTCCCTGGTGTTCCCTCTGACTCCTGATGATCTCGTCCCGATGACGGATTCTCACTGTGCGGGCCTCCGGTGTGAACGTCTGGCGTTCCGGTACCTGGGTATTCAGGTGGCCGCTTCTGATGAGGCTCTCTTAACCCATAACATGGACAGGATTCTTGGGGCTCTCCGCAAGTCCGTTGTATTCTGGAATACGCTCCCTCTCTCCCTTATGGGCCGTCTAGCAGTCGCTAAAATGGTGATGCTCCCTAGAGTTCTGTATGTGCTGCAGAATACCCTATGCCCGTTGCCCCCTCGGGTGTTCCGCACACTGAATTCGCTCCTTACATCTCTTCTCTGGGCGGGTGGTCGCAGCAGAGTTGCGTTGCGCACGGTGACGCAGTGTTGGGATGCGGGAGGCCTTGAGGCCCCGAGATTTGATTTGTACTACTATGCTGCACAACTTCTCCCGGCGGCCAGATGGTTTGCTGACACTGAGACCTGGGAGTTGGCATTGTTGGCGGGAGTGGCTTCGGACAGGGTGCTACAGGAAGCTCTGATGCAGGGTCGGGGCGCCGACGACGCACTGCCCTATGTCGTCAGGCATACGGCCCGCGTTTGGCAGCACTTCGTAGAACGCGTTTTGCGACGTGCGCCATTCCATAGGGAGCTCTCCCTTTGGATCCTGGCCCCAATACTCAAGATGGAGGCGAATATGTCTTTCCGAGAGTGGCGCGTGGGCGGTTGTGAGACACTTGCGGATCTCTATCCGGACGACTCGTTTGTGTCATTTGAGAGAGCAGCGGATTCATTTGGACTGCGTGAGGGCCAATACCTGCATTATGGATGTCTCCGGGATGTAGCCAGGACGACATGGCCCCAATTCCCAGAGGCGCCCGAGCTCACTAATACCCTGGACATCATCTTGTCCTGTGGCAGAGGTAGGAGACTGATTTCCCTTCTTTACTCAGCGATGCGCAGGGACTCGACTCCCCCATTGATGCCTGCTTGGAGGGCTTGGGAGGCGGACCTGGGGATTGCATTGGATCCAGCCCAGAGGAAGCGGATAGGAATGTTGACTCGTAAGGTCTCTTGTAATGCGCGTTTCAAATTAATACATTTTAATTTTCTCCATCGCACATATATGACACCTGCCTCCCTCCACCGTATCTCCTCGGACAGGAGCCATAATTGCCCTAGGTGTAGTGCTGAACGGGCGGGATTCCTTCACTTGGCCTGGGAATGCCCCTTGGTACATGACTTTTGGGTGGAGGTGGTGGCTCACATTACCCGGATTACACATCTTGCGATCCATCTGGAACCGCTTCACTGTCTGCTGGCGCTAGTGCCAAAGCCCAGGAAGAGGGAGCTGTCCTACAAATTGCTGCAACTCCTGTTGGTTTTGGCGAGGAGGCGGGTGGCCATTACTTGGATGGGGCAGAGGGCGCCTGAAATCTCTAGTTGGTTGCGGGACGCTAGGGAATGGGCCTTAGCGGAGGAGACACATATGCAGAGCACACGCAGGGATGGGAAACTCCAGGATGACTTACTCGCTTGGAGGGCCATGTGTATCGAGGGGATGGAGGAGGCTGACTCTGACGCTACCAGCGCGGAGCTGTTTTCCTCCGCTTCCTCGGAGTCTGGTGATGGTGGGGAGGGATCCGGGGTGCAGTGTCTTGAGGTGGTGTAGCAGTCCCCTGAGTCATGCCGATATTCCTTGTTGCGTACACTTGTTTGTCACTGTGATTGCCATCGACCACATTCTACTATGAGGTTCGCTCTGTAGTAGGCCCTTGCCTACATCTCCTTCTGTGATTGCATCAATGCCACAAATGCCATTCATGGGGTTCTTGTTCTTGTTATGTTTTTGTTTGGATTGGTATAGCGTCATATAAGAAAATTGGCGATAGTACTGATATTGACCAGGGGATTCTGGGAGCACAAGAGCAGATTCCTTTCATTGTTTCGCAGGTTTAACAAGCTGCCGCCCTGCCCCCGGGATGTGGGCCGCATCTGGCTGTGTACCTCCTTTTTGGATCTGACCTTCCTGGTCCGTATGGGTTGACTGCCTTGTTACTTGTATAATTTGTGCCTCTTTATTTTACTCGCCAACAAAAATAAAGTTAAAAACAAAAACAAAAAAACTTAAACTGCTACTTATCTACTCCCGCCCACGTATTAGGCTTAGGTCAGGTACACTGGGGTAGGCGTGGTTAGAAGCACCAGTTGAGTACGATTAGTCAAATGTATATATGTATGTATCTATTTTATCCATTTTAAAGTATCATATGGCTCAGAAACCATATCAATGCTTTTACAGTATTATTTTATAATTCTGTCTTTACTGTATGCACTTTACTTAACTATAAGTATTGCAATAATAGCGATCCATTTCTCTTGTACGAGAAAAGAGACTGATCAATAAATAACATCTTTTATTGAACACGCCCGTCTCTTCCTTTTCTCTACAATCTGGTGAAACTAAGAATGCACTGAACTGACTTGAGTAAAATAAGTTGTCTTTTGTTTTCATACGACTCTAGAGATACACTCTTGATTAGGGGAGAGCAAAGTTGTCATGTTCTATGGTTGTCAGAAACTAAAACCCTTCTTGTCTACCCAGGGAGGTTCAGATCCTCCTTGCCTATTCGAGAAAGTTTCTAGTGAACTCTGAGCTAGCTTGCAAACACAAAACTTTAAGTCTAATATCGTCGGTAGAAGACCTAGTTAACCTCTGTCCTAGGTCTATACTATTGAAGATATTATTCCAATGCGCAGAGCCTATTGGGATAATAGGAACTACACTACATGGCGGACAACCGTTTGGATAGGCAATAAAACTAACGCAAGACATTAGAGTAACTCAGTCGTGCTTTTTCACACAGAGCCCCTTTTTTCCCATAATACTCTAAAGACGTCTGGAGTGGGTGAAAGGTCATATCCACCAAACTTCGCAGGAGGAGACTCCTATGTATGGTTCTTGGTTTATTCAACGTTGAAGGATACACTGTTCCAAAATATTGTGCATCTAATCTTTGTTTCCATGGAAACCTGATCTGCAAACAAACAAAATAACCTTTATAACAGTAAAATGTCAGACAGTGAAGTAGAAAGGGAGACAGCTAGAATAGCAGCTGAACTACTAGCAGCGGATAATACTATGCAGGAAAATGACCCGGATATAATACTCATCCCGGTCAACATAAGGAAATCTATAACTTTAAAACTTATAGAAAATGGACTGACATCGAGAGGTGGTACAGTCATATTCGTAATTGAGGCACACGAATATCGGCAGACAGAGGTATTCTATTCATGGATAAACTTTCCAGCAGCAAACGCTGTAACAAAGGACTTCCACTATTACAAAATAGAGGAACCTCCTAATGAGTACACTCCTTTCGAGGAGGTGGAAATACCACTCAAATTCCAAGAGCACCTGCTCTTGTTTAATGGCGCCCTAAAACATAATAATCACATCACCAGGCTCGGTCCACTAGGTAGACCAGGAGCGACGTGGCCGGTCCTAGCCGGATACACACCACATCCAGACATTGAAGAAATGCCTGCAGCAGACCTTTTAGCACAGCTAAAACAATTAATAAAAATACATAGACAATTAGTCCAGTATGTAATGCGGACTTCAACAGTCCAACCAGCAATTAAAATTCCACAGCTGACCCCTCATCAGGGGAACACAAATAAAATTACACCACAGAACATACAGTCCTGTCTAGGTAAAGTACCCGCAAAACGGGATTCTGACTATCTGTCTTCCAATGGGAATCGCACCACATGTGGAGGACTGTGACACTTGGGGAACAGTCTTTGCTTCCATTTACACAAAAACACATGGTGTACCATCCATGTCAGTAATACCAGATGTGCTAAAACAGATTCAAGATGAATACGGTCCAGAACCCGCTTTAACTCTCGGTATGAAATTACTGAAAGGCTTCAAGCAGGTCTCGGCAATATTATTAGCCAACATAAAGGGAGAAGCAGCAAATGTGGCGATCCGCCAGAGGTTAAAAGAGACAAATATAGCAGACCAACCATCTGAAATTGCCAGAATTATAGAAAATCCTATGAAGAACTAGGAAGAGATAGTTTGGGTGAAATACCAGTGAAACCGCAACTAATTGAAAGTCCTGAAAAGGTTTTTATCAAAAATAATCTGAACACTCAAAAAAAGAGCTGGGATGGAAATAAACAATCCATTCCTAAAGAAAAAAGATTCCAGTCCAGAGGAAGGTCTCCTCGGCGGAGAGAAAGATCTCCGGACCAAGGACGCAAGTCTCCCCAAAGGGAGCCCTCTGTGAAAAAATACAACCTTAGAAATAGGGATAATATAAAAAAACCTGATAGATATCAAGATATTGATACACGTCCCTCTCAATCTTTTCAGACTTCCTTGCAGAAATCGGAAAGAAGAGGACGATCAGAACACAGGGAAGAGCACGTCAAGTCCAAAGACAAGGAACCTGCTCATCAAAATAAAAAATTACAATTTCCAAAGAAGAAGGTAGCCAGTATTAAAGTAATAAATCATGCCGAGAATACTGAGGACACAGCTGAAAAACGGAGAATGGGCACAGACAATGCTAGACAGCGCAGCAGAAGTGAGCATAGCTCGCAAAGTCCTTATGAATCATCTGGAGACAGTGGACACGAATGAATACATTCAAGTGGAAACTGCAGATACCAGAGTTAGCAAACCTCATAAAATATATGAAATAACATTGCGTATAGAGGGGGACAAGACTAGAAAAATAAGGGGTCTATTTTGGGATAATCTCTCCAAGGGCTATGACATCCTTCTAGCTGAAAGAGACTGGCCACCAGAGTTTGTCAGGGAGTGCCCACATGGCGAAGAAATAATTATGCCTGCCTTCTCAAATCATATTCCAATTCATAAAAAATATACACTTGCAAGAAAGTGGGCAGTAGCTCAAGCCCCTGCCTTATATAAAAATCATGTGGGATGGGATGAGGACTCTCCTCCTCACAAAATCCAGTTAAAATCACAACCTACTGCACAGAGGCAGTACCCAATTAAGCAAGAAGCTAAAAAACAGGTAAAAGAGATCCTAGATCAACTTGAATACCAGGGGGTGATTGAAACTTGCACCTCACAAATGAATAATCCTTTGTTTCCTGTCTCCAAACCAGACAATTCATATCGTCTTGTTTTGGGCTACAGACATCTTAACTCATGTTGCAAAACCTTTGCGGTACAAAACTCGCATAGTGCTGCACTAATGAATAACATAGTGCGCAAAAAATACAAAACAACATTAGACATCTCTAATGGATTCTTTTGTCAAAATATAGCACCAGAGAGCAGATATTTGACGGCGTTCTCAATAAATGGCGCGCAAAAAAAATTCTGTTGTTTGCCCCAGGGGTTCAAGAACAGCCCAGGATTATTCTGAGCGAGAGTAACAGAATTACTACAAACATATGATGACGAGGCATTATCTTATGTCGACGACATCTATCTAACAGATGATGACTTGGATACTCACTTGAAGCGAGTGAACACCATAATACTTGGGTTCGCAGCAGAGGGTTACAAATTCAGCTTTAAAAAGTCAAGAATTGCCCAGCTAACAGTTCTGTTTTTAGGATATGAACTATCAAGTGAAGGCAAAAGCCTGGCTGACAAATTCCTAGAGAAATGTGCTATAATCCAAGCACCTAAAACATTAAAAAACTTGCAATCAATTCTAGGTTTCCTAAATTTCGGAAGAACTTACATTATAAATTATGCAGAGAGAGTTAAACCTCTCTATGATCTAATAAAACCAGATTTTAAAAGAATCAATTGGACTCAAAAACACACAGAAATTTTGAGATCTTTACAAACAGACATGTTAGTTAAAACAAAATTACAAACACGTGACAACACACGCAACCTTGTGATTCGAGTCATCCCAGGAAGATGCGGATTCACATACCTGACCTCTAATGAGGGAGAAAAGGTACCAATTGCATACAAATCACACTTGTGCACAAAAGCTGAAATGAAATTTAGCCCAACGGAAAAAATTCTGACCGCGGTACAGACTGCTGTGGCAAGGGAACGGGCCCTAGCACAAGGTAAACGAATAATCATCGCGACACCGATACCAGCCCTGGAGGCGGTAACAAAGGCAAGCATTCCGAATGCTAAAGCACTCCATCCAAGGTGGATACAGTGGGCTAACTCTCTTGCTGCAACAGACGTGGTATACGAATTTGATCCCAACTTAAAAACACAAGAATTTCTCCAATATGAATTTGAATGTCCTCCGCCAACCGAAATTCTGCCTCTGGAGCATTACGGCTGTATAATATATACAGACGGATCAGCACAACCCGCAGTGGGGGGTAAACAAGCTTATAGTGCTGCGTGCGCGATTGTTAAAGGTCGCTGGCACGAAGGAAAATTCGAAACACTGGTCACTAAAACGCAATCTTTAGGAGATTGTACAGCTCAGCGAGCAGAACTACTGGCATTCAAGATGGCGCTTGAAAATACCGATCGGGAATTCCCCACACTCATAGTGTGCGATTCGTATTACTGCATTCAATCATACAATGAATACTTGCAGATCTGGGTTCAGAATGGTTTTAAAGACGCAAAAGGTGGCACAATCAAGCACAAAATGCTTTGGGAACAAGTAGTTCTTTTACAAAAGGAACTACAAAAGACTCATGTGATACATACACTGAGTCATCAACGTGATGGCGTTCACGTTGCAGGGAATTCATTGGCTGATGAGGCCGCGAAGGCAGCTGTGCAAACGGCTTCCGTAGCTGCCATCACCCGGTCAAAAACAAAAATAGACAGCGAAATATTACAGGCTGTCAGCGCTACAGTAAAAGATGAGATAGAAACACTCCCGAAAGGCTTTCCAGTAAAGTACTCATACATAACTGATGCAAATAATGTTCCGTTTGCTCGAATCCCTGGAGTGGGGTATAGGGCAATTCCAAACATGGAACATAAGTTAGGACTCATCATAGCGGCACATGAAGGGCTTGCTTCTGTACATGCTGGCGTTTCAGCCACAGTATCATTATTAAAGCAGAGATACTGGTGGCCACAAATGAGAAGACAGACAAGGAACTATGTTCTAGAATGTGAAATATGTCAAAGAATGAAGGTATCAACAGTGAGACGACCAGCACCGTCGCCCCTTCTAATCTCAGATAAACCATTAGCCTGTGTTTATCTGGACCACTGTGGTCCCTTACAAAGGGATGGTAATTATAAATATATCTTGGTCGCAGTGGATTCATGTACAAGATTCATATGGATGTGGCCCCAGCGATCGGCTGACGCCAGAACTGTTATAAAAGATTTGCGAGTCTTTATCGGCACATACGCAATTGGCATGCTACATTGTGACCAGGGTCCTGCCTTTAGCTCTCGAGCTTATAAGGAGGCCATGACCAGCATGGGCATTGCATTGCGGTACTCTTGTCCATTTCATCCTGAGGGAAACGGAATCGTAGAAAGAAAAAAACGTGACATAAAGCAATCTATAACAGCAAAGGTATTAGGTTCGGGAGCTGGGTGGGTCAAACATTTAATAAGTGTCCAACGTAGTCTAAATAACCTGCCAAGAAATTCTCTGAAAGGATTCAGTCCGTACGAACTATTGTTCGGGACTAGAATGAAGATCCAAGATCTTGATAGTCAGACTTCAGTGGTTAAAGATAAATGCTTTGATATCAAAGATCGTTTGGCTATTTTACAGGACTTAAATGAAACAAGGAAAGACCTGAGCAACATAAAGTTGAAACAGCAGCCAACAACCACTGAAGAGAAACCACCTGTCCCAGCAAGGCCTGTCTGGATTCCAAAAGTCGGGGATCTAGTCAGAGAGAAGATCGCGGTAAAGAAGGAATTTGGGCCTTCTTACAGAAAAGCAGTTCCTGTCTTGTCTATCAACGGGACAAGATCAGTAGTACTCCCGCCCCTTGCTGGTAAAAAGGAGAACAGAGTTGTATCCATCGACCTGGTAAAACCACAATCATGTGGCCGATAACAAACAGTAGGCCAAGTGGACTCCCAAGAAGTAGTAGAACACCAATGTTTGCTACAAATCCAGAGGTTCAAACTAAGAGGCTAATCACATTCGAAATGCCTACAGAACATCAACAAGGACTATGCAAGCAAGCAATGGAACTTAAACCTCTAAAAACCCAAATAAAAACATTTAGTAGAGACACACCAACCTACAATGAAGTAACATATGACTATGCTGATGAAACAAAGGAAACTTCTAGAACAAAAAGTAATCCAGAAGCAATTGGAACAATTGACAGAACAGCATCCGGCTACTTCATCAACTTCGATGATTCATCTGAAGAACTGAGTGAATCTAAGAAACAGCCATCAACAAAAAGTTTTAAAGATAAAGCTAAGGAACTTTTTCAACAACTGAAAGAAACCTATCTGATTTCTCCATGGATTGAATTTTGGGTGGCCTTAGGTGCGTTTATCCTCATACTGTGGCTCATCATGGTACTATGCTTGGGACATTTCATTGAGGGAAAATATGCAACAATGGACACAGCAAGCCAGAAAATCAACTTGGTCCTTAAACCACACACATCTTCACACGTCGAGAAAAGAGAACTTTCTTCCGTGAACTTCACAGCCAATCCTATACCAGGCGGTGTAGCATGGGACAAAACTGATTATGAAATCTATGGTCCGGTTGAAATCCTGAAGTATCCACACCAATTCAAGATCTCATTGAGTGACTTTGTAAAACCAAGCACATTTGCTGATGATTGGGACTTTGAAAGTATTAATGATATGATGTCTGACCTAGTGATGTCTGCTAAATTTACAGAACTTGATTATTTGCAGGGTTCGTCTAATTATGATCAGATGTTCTGCTGCAACCACTATGGTAACCATTATCATCATACAGCAGTAAAATACAGTTGGATGGACCTCACGCGAGATTTCGTCGCGTGATCTCGATCTCGCTTTTTACAACCCATTTAAAACTTTATGCACCTTTCTGCAAACAATCACGTCTTGTATGCAGTTTACAAGTAGCCACCTTGCACATTGCTTCAATATATTCAACTAGGAACCATCAACACTGATTAAATCCAAAGGACCTTGTAGACCAGCCAAAAGTGTTAAAATTAGATGGGAAAAATTGCAGTTATTTTATCACCAACCTAATTTTTATTTTTGTGAATCAAAAGAACGTGCTTTCATATCTTGGACAGAATACACATTACGCCCATATTAAGGACACATTAAGGGGGGCTCCAGTTTGTATATATAAGTGCACCCGGGACATGTCTTCCAGCAATAAGAGTGTAAAAGTACCCTCATACAGATGCCAAAGAGGAACTCAGTGTATCTTATTCCACTCCAATAAATCGTTCAGCCCCATCTTATCTTAAAAAGCGAGATCGAGATCACGCGCCGAAATCTCGCGTGAGGTCCATCTTGACTAGCACCTCTCGTTCCTTTGAATATGAACATGCCCAATCCAAAATGGCCGACGCGGTTTCCCGCGAGACCACGGGCAGCATTACAAGGACTTTCCGAACGCGAATGATAACATGGCACGGGCTGAGATACAGCAGCCGCTTCTTCACTGCTCGGTAAGGAAATGGGGGGCTTAAACGGCGGGTTGCAGGAGGCGATGTTCAGCGCATATGTGTAGAAGGCTCAGGTTATGGCTTTGAGACACGCAGTGTCCACGCTAGAAATCGATCTTCATGCACTCTGCAACTTGGTGCAGGGATCACAGGGGATCCGTTTTTAATTAACACGATGTTTGTAACGTGTAGGGCGTTTTAGGTAAACTTGAGCAATGTGCATTGATGCACATATTTGCTTATTTTCTACCTCGTGTGACTCGGTGTAGACTTGGTAACTGGGTGCAGGTAATGCAGATGGTCAGTGTATATTATCACTCCGCTTTTATTAACACACTGTGTATAACGTAGTTAAAGGTGAGCAATGGTTTTAAAGATACACATTTGTTCAAATGCGAACTAAGTATGGTGTTTTGTCTCTCCCACCTCTATAGCATTCGGAAAGGGAGAAGTGAACAATCGACTTTTTGCGATTTGTCTTGTCTTTTAAAATACAACCTCATCCCGTCTGGCTGGTAAGAGCACCTATGGCCTGTTGAGGGTAATTATCAGAGAGTTAACTGTGTGTTAGAGTAAGACACGGACTAGATGCTTTATGTTAACCACAATGGTGCGGATTTTATGTACTTACAGTTGCGAAGACATGTGGGTCCACCTGCAGTGGCTTTAATATACATGACGCCCTGATGAAATTGCCTACAAGTTACCAGGCAATGAAACATGTCGGCAAGTAAAAGTATGAGTGGTTAAATAGGTGATAACCATCTCTACTTTTTTCCTTTTATTTTTTCCATACACAACACAAGAAATTGAATAAAAGTATTGTGTCTGTGTTGTGTTATGAGTGTTTTAATGTGTTGATTGACACTGTACTGGTTATTCTTTTCTATGCTCACTGCACTTTTTTCTGCACAAATCTTTTGTGCATTTGGACACTATTTTCTGTTCTAAGCTTGATGGTACCGATGATGACAACAGGGCAGTCCTGACGAGTACCAGTCAGGTCCCCGCTTGGTGGTGCGCCCGTGAGGTGCCATCTCGCTTCCACCAACTTTTTTTCGGTTTATCACTATATTTTTTTTTTTTGTCACGAGATTAAGTGTGGTATGATTGGTCTCGCAACTGTATTTTACTGCTGAATGAGAATCAGGCAATTTTTTGAATTAAGCACTAACCCCAGATATTTTGGCTACCCCAATTAATGATGTAACAAGGGGAGTTATGTTTGCTAAAGAATAGCAACGAACGAAATATTTTAAAGAAGGGTGAATTTTCACATGTGCTTCCATAGTCTAGGTCTTTGTGTTTTTGCTGCATACTGAGTGGAGGGCGACCTATTGACTAGCTTTTCCCTCTAAAGCTCCTCTTTTTCTTGAACCTCATGTGATCGGCCTTTACGCCGATAATATCATAGCTGCTCTGGATCGCCCGGACCGCTCTGTTCCCGCCTTCCTGGCAGAGTTAGAATCTTTTGGAGCTGTCTCTGGCTTCAAAATCAACAGGGGGAAATCCCTCCTACTGCCACTGGGCAAAAATGCCAAACCGCGGGCAAATATACCTGCTTATGGGGGAGGATTATCGTTGACCGTGCAACTCCCATATTTAGGTGTCACTCTCACCTCGTCTACGGAGTCGACGGTAGCTCTCAACTATGCAGCCCTCACTTCCCAAATTCTAACCGATCTAGCGTGTTGGTCCAAGCAACCCCTCTCTCTGCTAGGACGGGTAGCGGCGGTGAAAATGTCGGCCCTGCCCAAAATTCTGTACATTTTCCAGACCCTCCCGGTGTTCCCTCTGGCTGGCACCATTGCGCGCCTACAAGCCGCCCTCCACCATTTTATCTGGGAAGGTAAGCGTGCACGCTTACATAAACGACTAGCATACAGAAGTGCGGATGAAGGGGGCCTTGGGATCCCCAATCTGTTGCAGTACTTCGAGGCCTCACAACTCCGATATCTGGTGGAGTGGTTCAGACCAGAGTCCGAGAAGCGTTGGTTATTCCAGGACAGGGCGATGGCCCAGACGTCCCTCTGGAAAATTCCATTTCTTCCCCGGCAACATCGGCCACGCTATCTCTTGCGATCCCCCATCACTCGCACCGTCATGCAAGTCTGGAACGTGGTCGCTGTTAAGAAAGGGTTGACTACCTTCCCCTCCCCACTTACCCCTATCTTGGATAACCCCGAGTTTCCACCAGGCACTGCTCCTCATGCATTTCCGCAATGGTGCGATACTAGCTGCCTCTCTGCCGGTCACCTTTTCGACCTACGGGGCTTTCTCCCCCTCGCAGACATAAGTCAGGGTTACGACGTGGTCTCCCCCCACTTATTTCAATACTTCCAACTCCGACACTGGCTCACGCACCCAGACATCGCCCCCTTAGTTGGTAGACCTGTGACAGATTTTGAGAAGTGGCTGGTGACGAAGGACTCGGATAGACATCTTATCTCAGACCTCTACAAAATGCTCTCACCCCCCGCCACTTCGGGCAAGTCAGCAGGCCAGAACCGTTGGGAGGCAGAACTGGGGAGGGCCCTGTCACCCAAGGAATGGAGTTATGTATATTATAGAGCCTCCCATACCACTCGCAAAACCGCAGGTAGGGAAGCAGCGACGAAGTTGGCCATGTACTGGCATCTCACTTCGGTCCGGCTCCACAAGGGCAACCCGACACGTAGCGCGCTGTGCTGGAGGGGCTGCGGAGAAAGGGGCACCTTGACTCACCTCCTCTGGGAGTGCTGTGAAATCCATGACTATTGGAAGGCGGTCCTGGATGACATTGATTCTGCCTTTGATACTGAAATCCCTAGATTCCCAGCTTACACCATTTTAGGCCTACCTAATGCACTCACCTTTCCCCTAAAGTCCCCCAGAGGTCGCCAAATGGGGATTGCAATGCAAGCTGCAACACAACACGTTCTGTCTCTTTGGGGCTCGACCACCAGGCCCACTCACACGGGATGGCTACATAAAATCTGGTTCACCTTGGGGATGGAACGTATCCACGCCATGCTCACACACTCCACGACTGCTTATCGGAAGGTCTGGCTCCCGCTACTTTCCCTCCTGTCCAAAGAATTTAACGAGATCACCTGCCCCAGGTATCTTCGCTTACTGCGACTCACGGAGACCACACATGATCCTCCGTGATCCCATGGAGAACTGCGATACTTACACCATGAATGCATCCATGATTGTTCCACGAGTCCGGCACACTGGGTGGGGTGGGAGGGGTGGGGGGAGGCGGGGATCGGGGAGGGAGTTCTGGTTTTTATTCCTACAATTTTGTTATCTCACTACACTTGTGTTAGAAATGGGATCCCTGGTTGGCCGAGGCTTGCGCCAAGGCCAGGCAGAAATCCCCATTTCCAGTTAGGGTGGGGAAGTCACCCTTCAAGACAACCCCTGCTCACCCCCTTTGGTAGCTTGGCACGAGCAGTCAGGCTTATCTCGGAGGTCATGTGTAAAGCATCTGCGCACGCACCCCCAGCAACAACATCCCAGGCCCCCCACAAAAGGAACTCCACACAAGATATATATGAAAAATATACTTTGTATTGAAAAACATACTTAGGGATAAATACACAAGATACAATGTGCCAGGGGCACGGGCATGGTTTACAAGGGAATATATACAGGACAGGGCCAGGGGACCACTGCCAGGGATATGCACATGATGGAAATGACATTTAAGACACATAACAACTGGGAGCTTCCTAGAACTAGTACCAGAACACATCACAACCAGGAGCTAGCATTTACAACACATGACAACCTGGAACACAATAGAACTAGCAGTAGAACTCACTCTAACCAGAAGCCATATACATAAGACCTAGGATACTTAGGAGGGAAGGAAGTATAAGCACGTCACATAACAGGGGCACCGTTGGAGGCGCACACAGAACACTTTCTCAGGGATCACATAGAACATCAACAATAACTTCTAACAGGCCATCGGCCTTTTCTGGGGCTAGGACGCCCAAAGTCTCAATGTCTGGACAGGCTGCAGGGAGCCAGGAACAAACCTACACGTGGCAGCTGCCCACGAAGTGCTGGGCAGCTGTAGAGGACAGGGCGACACGTTGGAGCCTTGCAGGCTCGGGACAAGGGCCAGGGATGAGCCTCTCTGGCTCGAGGACAATAGATGCTGGGCTGGGGCCGGGCCAAGCAGGCTCGGCAGGACAAGGGTCAAAGGTGGAGCCTCTCGGGGCTCAAGGACGAAGGGGGAGTCCCTCTCAGGGGACTCGGTATCGCGGTGGCCCCACGGGCCATGACAGCGCCTCTCGGGGCTCAGGAAGCAACTGTACTATTTTGGAGCCTCTCGGGGCTCAAAGACGATGGTCGAGCCTCTCAGGGCTCAGGCAACAACGAACCGGCACTCGAGCCTCGCTGGGCTTGATGTTGACGCTACTGAGGCCGAGCCTCGCAGGCTCGGAAGGGACAAGATAGGCGGAGTCCCTCTCGGGGGACCCGCTATCCCTGGGGGCCCCACGGGCCAGGGAACACCACGAGCGAGTCACTGGAGGGGAGGGGCGGCACCGACAATGTGCCCCGACGCCCCCTCCCCTTCTCTGCACTCACCGGTTCAGGCGCACAGATCTCCGCTGCTCCGCCGGCCTCCTCTCGCTTGGTGGGGCTCTCCCTCCATCTCGGGAGCCCCGGGAGGGGTTCGGCGGCATCTCTGGGTCACGCAGGAGCGCGGAGTAGGCTCCCGCCGCTCTCTGCTTTCTCGGGCTTCGTGGGCGGGGCTCCAGCGTCCTCGGGCTGGCAGCCAATCAGGGCGCAGCCTGGGGCGACGTCATGAAGGGAATCCCGGGCCGGCAGCCAATTCCAGCGCGGCCCGGGCAGACGTCACGAGGGGTCCCGGCCAGCGGCGCTAGGGGGAATTAGACGAGGAGTAGGCTCCCTCGCAATGTAGAGGAAATAACGGCAGGAAATAAAGCGAGGTGGAAACTCGCTGGGGCTGAGGAGACTTCCTCAGCACGGGGCAAATGCCGGGTGGGCACCGGCTCGATCAGGACGGTGCTCCCAAGCGCTGGAGCAGGAAGGCCGCGCTCCCAGCGCTATCAGTGAAATTAAAGCGCTCTCAGCGCTATCAGTGAAATTAAACCGCTCTCAGCGCTACAGCAGGCAAGGCGCTCCCAAGCGCTAGGGGTAAAGAAAGTAGCAAGGTCCATCAGAGTCCAGGACCTCAAGGGGAGCACAGCAGCTCCTAGCAGGGAAAGTCCATAAGAGTCCAGGAGCAGGGCAGGGCCCAGGGAGGCAAGCCAACCCTGGGCCCAAGCAGCAACAGCTCCTGGCAGATTCAAGTGGGAACAAGAACATTTGAGAAGAGGTCACAGCCTCTTTTTATACCATAAATTCCTTTGTCTAAAGGTGCTGGGTGGGGGAGAAACCAGTCGCAGCTGGTTTTGGGAGTATCTTGTTTTCCCCAACCACCCCTTTCATTCATCAGGCAAGACAGGTCATCAGACGCACCCCAGGGGGGCGGAGCCAGCATTGTGGGGGAAAGCCCAGCCCCATACAGGATACAGGCACAGCTCCTCCCTCACATCAGCATGCTAATCTCTCCATTCACCACCGGGGCAGACCCACACAGACTCTTGGAGCCAGGCTGCCCAGTCGGCTTCAGCCAATCACGCGCCAGCACACCTACTGCACACACACACCCATGTCTAGAAGTGGCACTTCCCTTCTAGACACACATACGCCGCATACATCATCTTGCAGCATTTAAACACACAAGTCCACACATACCAGACTCGACCCTGTACCCCCCACGCATCCAGAACTATCAGGGACACACACATTCCCCATGTATCCCTATGGGGAGGCAGGCCTCTCTCATTTACACGCACTCAGAGTGGGAATCACCATCCCCAGGTCACACATATACACGCAAAACTTGCCAGAAGGGCCCAGTCCAACAACTTGCCATTTGCAGCCTTGGCACTACACCTCTGTTATGTCAACTAAACCTAACCTGCTATTTGATCTGTAGAGAAGACATACTTATCTGTATCGACTGTATTCTATGCCTGATGCATTTCTTTCATACTGTAGTGTCCACTGTTGCTCTTATACTCAATAAAACAAATTTGAAATTAGAAATGGTAGTTCGTTTAGGATTTTGTCTTAAGTTAGTTCTGTGAATCGGGCGCACTGACTCCTCGGCATGTGAGTGTCAGCTGAGGCTGTACTGGCGGCTTCTTCTTCTGTACGCTCGCCCCTGTCAACGCGGCTCTTGGAAATCTAAACACACTAATCTCTGCCACTGAAATGTGTAAACATTTTAACGAAACTGGAGGCATATTACCAACAAATAGCGATATTTATCGCTTTCTAGGCTTAGCGGCTATTTTTTTATCACAGCGCATTACTGGAATTTATCGCTGAGATAACGTGCTATTAGCAACGTTTATCTCAAAAGCGATAAAATTCCAGGCGATAGCGGCGAAATGCTCTTAGCCATGTTATCCACCTCCCATTGGATAACATGGCTAAGAACTGGTCTGGGCAGGTGTTAGTATTTGGAGATATACGCGCTTAACGCAAATATTTCCATCACTGCCCCAGTGTTGGTAATAGTCGCTAACATGTTGGGTACGCCCACTTTGCATGTCATTAGCGATAAATATCGCTGACATGCAAAGCAGGCCCCAAACCGCTCGCTATCGCCCAATAGCTGTCTCTTATAGCGACAGCTTGCTAATAGAGCAATAGAATTTTCGCCGCTTAGCGGCCGCTAAAGCGGCGATAATTGCCTATCGCCACCCTTGGCAATATGCCTCCAAGTCTTTATAAAAGGAAGCACCGATGCCAGCTACCGGCTGGACGACTTGTGACGAGGTGTCAAAGGGTCTTCATTTCAGTGCATCATTCACAAGAGTGAAAGCCAAATCGGTTACACTCTTAGAAGGTGAAGAAAAAATGCAGTGATACCTGAAATTCACTGGTAGAGAAACCCCCATAACATAGACAAGCAGACAGAGAACGCACGGACTGCAGGAGGGGGGCTATGGGGAGAAGGCAGACGGAGGAAGAAAATAGTTATGTGCAACACTCAAATAAAGGGGCCCATAGCTGTGGAAGGATACAAATCACAACATGCTATCGTAAGGCAGCATTTAGGACGTAAACCAATGAAAAGCTCCGACACTACAGGGTAATCTGCATGCCTCGCAAAGCGCTGATCAGCTGACCAATCCTCCTGTTGATCTCACCCTCTGATTCGCCGCCCACTGTACTCCTGTTAATATCGTAAATATAATAATTATCTTTCTACTACAGAATCAGATCTTGGCATAGGCAAAGACCTTACAAAACTTTCAAATCCTTACTATCAGCCACCACACGAAGTGCGACTAATCTTAAGGAAAATGTATTGTTACAATCACTATAGCTCTTTTGGTACACAAACATGATATAACAATGACAAAATCTAAGAATATTAGAGCGGCGAACTGTCCGGTGTTGACTTTGAAAGTTGGAGTAGAAAGCACGTATATATTGTGCATTAAACCACTAGAATAACTCTAACAAAAAATGCATTTCTTTTTGGGTTTAGGTCGGGTATATATTTGCAATGCATTGTGGGTAGCCGGATGTTCCTTCAGATTCTTTCATCCTGATTGCTGGTAAGCCCTGTCTGAAGAGCATCGATTAAGACAAAACAATAAATGAAACAGGCCGGCCCATTTCACTCATCTTTATCTTGCTGCAGTCATACGCTGTCCACATACAGCGAGGAGTCTGACTGGACCAGGTCCTGTGGTTGCCTCTACCCTGCAACCCGCGCCCATTTATGTTACAGTGTGGAGCCTGGCTGATGTTAATATGGACCCCTAGTGACCGCCCACGGCACTGCACCCCTGTTGTCTAGTCAAAGAGGTGCCTGGATGTCTAGATTTGGGACCTCTAGTGACGTCCCGTGGTACTGCAACCTGGTATAGTGTAAGGATAATATCCAATTCTATGGCAGGACCGGAGGCTTTTGATTATGCTTTCTCATTTCTTTACTGCAAAACACAGCAGCAAATGAAAGTAAAACTACAGTATTGAAAAACCACAATATCCATGAGGCTTTGAACCACGCCTCTATCATTACAGCCAATCACAGCATACATTAGCATACAGGTCGGCCCTCTTCCCTCTCCCCCCCTAACTACCTCATCTCCTATTCCTCCCCCCCCCACAGTATATACCCTCCCAAATTACTTCAGCCCTACCACTACCTAACACGCTCCTCGTCCCATCTGCACTATCACGGTACTCCAATCGCTCCTCCTCCCCATACTTCTTCCCATCACCCCTTCTTCTCCTCCCCCATACTTCTTCCCATCACCCCCCTCTTTAGTCCATCTCTCCTCCAGCACTCTCCCCCAATTAACTTTCCCTGTGCTCCCCTTAGCCCTCCTTCCATCCCTCCTCTCCAACCCTTCATCCCCTCGTCACTCACCCCGCTTTTGCCACATTCCCACTGCATCTCTCTCCTCCCTCCTACTCCTCCAGTTCTGCCGCACTACCCCCTTTCCCCTCCTAGTAACCCCTTCCATCTCCCTTCCTCAGGCCCAGCAGAACCACTTCCCCTCCTCAATTTCCCTCTCTCTCTCAACCCCCCGCACTTGGCCAGATGACAGTTCCCTCACGGCTACCTCTCCTAACGAACAGAACCTCCGCAATCACTGCTCCTCTTTCCCTCCCAAACGTCCTACATGCCCATGACGCCACACAGGCCTCCCCCCTCCTTCTTCCCTACCGACGTGTTTTGCACCTTTCTCCCTCTAAATTTATCCTTAATTCCTCTCCCTCTGGCAACACCAACAATGACAACTCTCCCTTAACCCCCAATTCACCTACTCCCGCTCCCAACTTCCACCTTTCCCCACCTGTGAACGCCACCCCCCGACTCACCTCCTGTCCCCCCACCTCTCCCTGCCGTCCACCACCAATTCCACCCCCCCTTATTTCAAGCGAGCCACCCAACCTTCCTTGTTCTACCTCTTTCTCACTGGAAAATACGCTAGGCTCCCTGATCACCTCCATCTCCCAGCTTACAGTTGCCATTTCACTTCTATGCTCTAAGATCTCCACCCCTCCATGCACCTCTACTCCCTCCCAACTTCCCCGGAGTTGCACCTCGCCCCCTCACCCCAACACAGCCAAGCTCAACCTTTCGTCTGCAAACGTCGTTAACTCACACAAGCCCCTGAACGCCACCCTTCTTCAACAGGCATACCCTAGCAACCCCACTGTCTACACTATTCCGACCATCACCTCTGTCAGAACAAAGCGTCCACCTAAACCCTCCCGAGCACCCCCGCAAATGTACAATATCCCGATCACTCTTCAGAGCCCAAGTGCCCCCGTCACCAAAACAGTCTTGACAGAGCTGCGCTGTATGCTTCACAACTGCAGATCTGCAGTAAAACACAAACTTGAAATCTCCGACACCATCACCCATCACAATCTTGACATGCTCTTCCTGACAGAGACCTGGTTCAAAGATACCTCTCACGCTATTTTTGATCTCCTAATACCCACAGGTTACTCCATATTTAGGAATGACAGAACTGAAAACACGGGGGGAGGTGTTGCAGTCATCTTCAGAAACGCCCTCCAACTTAAGGCGTCTCCTATCAGCTCCCCCCACACCTTTGAATGCCTTTCTCTTGAACTTCAATTGCAACACCGTTCACCGCTCAGATTCCATATCATTTACCACCCGCCTCGTAGTGGCTCTTCGTTTATAGAAGATCTCAAAGACTTCATCAGCGACCAATACTCTCAAAGTGACAATCAGACCATCGTGGGTGACTTCAATCTCCACTGGGGCGCACCGCATGACTCCTCTGCGAACTCACTGGCCACTTTCCTCTCTGCAAATGATCTTATCCAACACTGCACCGAGTCAACCCACTCCAAAGGCGCAATCCTGGACCTTGTTATCTCTAAAGCAGGCATGCTTTCTACTACTACCCCAATTCAGGTAGACTGGTCTGACCACCACCTCATCCCATTCTCCCTTCAACTTTCACACTCTATAACTCTTGGCCAACCCAAGAGGGCCATCTCCTGGTTCCGTGATGCCAAAAACATTGATATCGGTCCCCTCTGTGAATCAGCCTTGCTATCCCTTCCAAGACTAGACCCGAACATAGCTGTTGACGATCTCAACTCCCAATGCCTCACAGTTCTTGCAGCTGAAATTAATAACGTAGCTCCACTCAAAAGCAAAAGGATAAGGCCCACTCCCTCAGCACCTTGGTTCAACAAATCTCTTTATGATGAAAGGAAGCAGCTAAGATTCCTGGAGAAGCAATGGAGGCAATTGCCCTCCAATGACAATTTAGCCATGCTTCGCACAGCAAGATGCAAGTACCACAAACACATCTTCCTTGAGAAAGCGACGCACTTCAAAACCCTCCTTGACTCCGCCAAAAATAGACCCAAAAAACTTTTCGATCTCATCAAGACTCCGAGCTGCTCTCCCCCAACCTCCAAGGTGGAGGATTCTTCAAAGAGAGCAGCGGATTTCGCTGTTTTCTTCGATGGAAAAGTGAAAGCACTTCTGGATCAGGTTGCTCATCCTACACCTCCAGAGGAGCGCAAATCCTTAGCCATCTGGCAGAGCTTTGACCCCATATCTGAAGATGCCCTTCTCAAGTGCATACGGGAAACAAAGCCCTCCAACCATTCTCTGGACCCTATCCCCAGTGCCATTGCCTTTGACTTCTACACCCATTCCCTTTCCTATTGGACTACCCTGATCAACCTCTCCCTCTGGCAAGGCTCCCTTCCTGTCTCCTTCAAAACTGGGCAGGTCACCCCTCTGCTTAAAAAGCCCACTGCTGATGCGAATGACCTCAACAACTTCCGCCCCATCACTAACCTTCCCTTTCTTGCGAAGATCACAGAAAGATGTGTAGCAAAACAACTCTCTCGTCATATCAAGGACAATGATCTTCTTGACAATTGTCAGTCCGGCTTCATCCAAAACTGCAGCACTGAAACAGCCCTTCTGCAAGTGGTTGATGATGCGCTGAGGATACTCGACTCAGGGGGGTCCTGTCTGCTAATTCTCCTTGACCTTTCCGCAGCCTTCGACACTGTTAATCACAACACCCTCCTCAATATTCTTCAACAGAGAATGGGCATGGTGGGCACTGTGCTTAAGTGGTTTGCATCCTTCCTCTCTGACTGATCTCAAATGATCAAAATAGCGAACAGTCTCTCTTCTCCTGTGGCGGTGGGTCAAGGTGTTCCCCAAGGCTCGATACTAGCACCAACATTGTTCAATCTCTACTTAGAACCACTGGGAAACCTAAGCAAATCTGTGATCCACTATCATCTCTATGCAGACGACACTCAACTCTACCTCAAGGTTGCCTCCACTCATGATCTCTCCATCCTAAGATCTACTCTTGACTCCATTCAAAACTGGATGTCAACTCATCAATTGATTCTGAATCCCTCCAAAACTGAATTCCTCCTCTTCTCCTCCTCACTCTCTCCTCCCCCGGTTCAATCATGGATGGATCAGATGAACCTACTAAACAATAAACCCATCATTGTCGACAGTGCAAAATCCCTTGGTGTTATTCTAGACAAAAAACTCAATCTAACTCCCCACATCAATTCTATTGCAAAATCTGCTCGCTACCAACTGCGCCTTCTTTGGGGAATCCGTCGCTTCTTCCCGGAGCAGGACCTTATAACCCTGGTGCAATCGCTGGTCCTCTCTAGACTAGACTACTGCAATTCTCTACTTACTGGCCTCCCCAAATCTCACCTGTCCCCACTTAAATCTGTCTTCCATTCAGCAGCTCGTTTCATTTATGGGGCCAAAAGAAGCGATCACATCACACCGTTGTTATCCACCCTCCGCTGGCTTCCGTTCGAGGCTAGAGCTATCTACAAGACTGCGTGCATTACCCACAAAGCCTTGCACTCCTCATCTCCCAGCTACCTAGCGAATAAACTGAAACTCTCTGGTGGCTCTAGACGTTCACGCAATGCGGAGAATCTACTGCTTGAACCTCCCACTTTCAAGAAGGAAAGAACAATGGGCCAATCCTTTTCAGGCAACGCAGTGAGAATCTGGAACTCCTGTCCACCTCAGCTCCGGACCACCGCCTCCTCCCAGGCCTTCAAAAGGGACCTCAAAGTTCTCCTCCTCCAGAGACACCTCCAAAAGTAGCTCACGTCCTCTTGCTATTTGTGAGGAAGACTTCCCACTACTGATAATTTCTACTTTCCATGACTATGGAAGTGCCTTCCCAGTGTATGCCTGTGATTGGAGGGTCTGCCTCTTTGCAGTATTTTACATGTACTGGTGTTCGGTGCCCTTTTGTAACATGCACACACCACTCTGCCCTTGCAACACACGGCTGCTACCTCTCACATGTCCTTACCTTTGATACTTGCACAAGTGCCACCTTGCCCACGTAACGCTTGTTCCTGAGCCTGAGTGTCTAGCACCTATTGCAGGACTATACCTCTAATTATACTCTTTTTTCTCTTATAATTGCACACTTGTCACTTTCATTTCCTCTTGTGCACTTTTGACTACCTCATGTATTTTGGTTGCTCACAATTTTTACTCAAGTATTTTGTTTGCTCACGATTGTCACTATTACCTTTACTACCTCATGTATGTTGGTTGCTCACAATTTTTACTCAAGTATTTTGTTTGCTCACGATTGTCACTATTACCTTTACTACCTCATGTATTTTGGTTGCTCACAGTTTTTAGTACCTCATGTATTTTGTTTGCTCACAATTGTCACTTTTACCTTATGTAAGTAACGTATGTTTTTGCAATCTGTTCTTTTGTAATGTTTCTCATTATGTTTCATTTCTGTTCCTAATGTGAAGCGCTCTGACGCCTTCGGGTAAAGTCCGCGCTATATAAAAATGCATAAATAAATAAATAAATAAATAAAAAGTAGAGAGACACTAATCTGGCCTCCTCTTTCTTTGCTGCTTTGCAGCCCAGATAAGCGACTCTCTACTCTGTATACTTGCACTGATTGCATTTTTGTACTTGTGTGATTATAATATTCACTTACTATATTATTAATGTATTTGCATTCTTTTGCTGAGTTTAATCGTATCTTGTGGTGAATCCACTGTGCTTCGCGCGTTGTGCTTGTGCGCTTTCCCCGCGTTTATTTTCGGAGCGTGGCCCTCCTGTGGAGCCCGCTCCGTGTCTCAGCGCTTAGATTGCTTCAGAGCACGTGTTGCGCTTTAGGGGTCCGTGTCTCCGACCCCGTCAAGCAGCTCTGCCTGCCTGCTTGCGGTCCGCGAGCCGGAGTCGGAGTGATTTGGCCCCCACCTCTGGGAGAAAGCGCACGCCGCTGCCTTCACAGGCTTCCAGCGTGCGTCTCCCGGGCTCGGACGCTAGTCTACGCGCGTGCAGCCCGTTTTCCAGTGCCTTCTTGCGACGCTCTGCCCCGGGCTGAATAGGGGACACCTCGCAGCAGGCCAGGAGCCAAATTGGGGCCTTGTGAATTATTACCAGCGTTTTTTCATAGACCGATCTTCTGGCTGGGGCTGATTGTTAACCCCTGATCTTCCTAGGCTCGGCTGAGCAATAATTTTTGACGCCCCTATCTGCTTGCCTGCAGAAAGGGGCTTTCTCCCTCCATTAGTCCTAGAAAGGGACTACAACCTCAGCGAGTGCATTGAAATATTGTAGTTTTGGCTCCTGCGCCAGGCACTGCTCCCACCTGACGCCCTACAGGGCTGAGAATTCAGCTTCCCTCTGGGGATTTGAGAGTTGGAGAGTTATTTAACTTAAGAAGATGGCAGAATTTGATTGCCATCAGGAGGAGATTGCTGCGTGCGACGAACAGGGTGACGAGTATTACGAAGAAGAGTCCATGGAGGACATCATTAATAAAAAACTAGACGCCAAATTAGACAAAGCTTTGTCGCCAGCCCTGTTACCCTTAGCTAAGAAGTTGGAATTGCTTGTTTCTGCTGGTCCCAAGGTTCCCCCTCCTACAGGCCCAGGTCAGACCCCTGCTTCCAAGCCCCGTGAGTCCCCAGAGTCTTCCTGGCCAAATGTCTACTCCTATGCTAAGATTTATAAATCCAAAGAAGGCGCCAAGATTGCCGCCCCTTCCCTCCCACCTCCACAGTCCTCTCCTATTCCGGTGGCTGACACCACTACTGACACTGATACGTACACTACCTTGCAGCCTCCCTCTGGAACTCCTTGCCACAATCCCTGCGACAAACTGAAATCCTTCTTTCTTTTAGACATGCTTTCAAGACCTGGCTTTTTAAACAGGCATACTCTAAATAGATGACTGCCGAAAATGCCTTGCTGTGTTATGTCTTCAAACCCACTGTTCAATAGCGCCATGAAGCCCACGGGCGTACGTGCGCTGAATAAATAAACAATTAACATAACATAACATAACTCTAGTTCCTCCCATACGTCCAAACCGCGTAAGTGCGCTAAAAAGTACAAGCATGCTTCCTCCCCGGTTACCCCTTCCCCTTTTATGCTCGATCCCTCGGACATTGTCCACCCTAGATCTTCCAACTGGGTTCCCCCTCCTGCAGTTGCGGAGTACCTGCAAACTCACTTGCGCAAGGGGTTTGACAAGGAGGTCAGAGCGCGTCTCAAGTCCGAATGTCCCCGTCCTGATCTTGCCGATAAGGTGGCCCTTACCCCAGACAATGACACATCAATGACCACTTTCCTGAAGAAATAAAAAAAAGACCCTAAGAAGGGAATGGACCGCACGCTGAGAGCATGCCAAGATAAGGTCCTCCACCTTTCAGGTCCTTTGGCGAAAATACTTGAATTAGCTCTCCAGGCTCAGGAGACAGGTGCTGCCACCCACCCTGAAGTCCTAGCTGGTTGGGCTCAAAGAGCTATCTGCATGTTAGGGAATGCTAATTGCGCCCTTGCTTCAGAACAAAGGAAATCGGTTCTGCTCAGGATTGATCCCCAATTAGTAGAATTGGCCTCATCAGAACCAGGACCTTTGGCGGAAGGTCAACTGTTCGGAGACAAATTTGTTAAAGATATCGCCAAATTTGTTAGCACGTTTGCTTCATTGGACAAATCTCAGACATCTCTAAAAAGGGTTCTGCATCAGGTCTCTGGTAGGGCCGGGCGTGGCAGAGGACGCTCGACCGGCCGCTACTCAAATACTAGTCCTCAGAGAGGATATGCCCCAAGGCGTGGCAGAGGTTACACCCAAGAACTGGAACAGGCGGGGTTCTACCCGTCCAGATCGCGCGGCTACAGAGGCCGCTTCAACCGGGATGTCAACCGAGGTTACAAGAATTTCGACAATCAATCCTCTGGTAAGTCCTGTGTGTCCGACCACCCCTCTAGGGGGCAGGCTGCGACATTTTGTGACGAATTGGGCGAAACTCACCTCAGATGTTTGGGTCCTTCAGACTGTGCAGGGTTACAAGATAGAGATGTTGGAGTGTCGCCGTCAGGTTTTTCCCCCTCATCCTCTCCTTTTTTCCCATCTAGAACAGAGTTTTATAGACTCAGAGCTGAAAGAGCTGTTAGCCAAGGAGGCTATTGCGGTAGGAACCTTCATTCCAGAAGGGTTTTGCAGCAACGTCTTTTTGGTGCAGAAAAAAGGGGGCGGTCAACGCCTAGTGTTAAATTTGAGAGATTTCAATCCTTATGTAGTGTATCGCCACTTCAAGATGGAGGGTATCCACCTCTTGCGAGATCTCTTGTTGGAGAAAGACTGGATGGTCCGGCTGGACTTGAAAGATGCTTATCTTACGGTCCCTATCTGCCCCTCACATCAGAAATTCTTGCAGTTCCAATGGAAAGGGCAGTGGTACCGGTATCGCTCGCTTCCCTTTGGTCTCTCCTCAGCTCCTTGGGTGTTTACCAAGCTCCTCAAATCAGTGGTTTCTCACCTTCGAGAGATGGGGGTGCGTCTTATTGTGTATTTGGAAGACATGCTAATTCTGACGCAGGATCGGAATCTCCTCCTCACTCATCTGGAGTGGACGATGTCCCTGTTACAGAATCTGGGGTTCGTCATCAATGTCAAAAAGTCAGTGATGCTTCCAGGTCAGCAGATGGAATTTCTGGGTTTCATGAAAGACTCAGTGTCTGCTCAGCTCCTTCTCCCGGCGAGAAAAATCAGGTCTATAAATATGGAGATCAGAACCACACTGTCCAAGGAAGTGATTTCCTCACGGGTTCTATCGAGGATTGTGGGCCTCCTGGCATCCTCGATCCAGGCCCTTAACATTACAGAGCCCTTCAGACCGTGGAGGTTTCTGCGCACGGGTGTCGGGGCTCCGCCCCCTTTACTTTCACTGTAAAAACGAAACAAAACTATCATTGAAATGTTAAATCTTTCTTTAATAAAAAATACTCAACTGTAAGTTTACAGAACGGGGGGGCATTGCCTGCTCTTCTCACTCACGGACACCAGCATTGTTAACAATGCAGACACCACGTGACTGACACAGAGCTTTAACCTCTCCCCTGAACAGGCCCTAAGTCTAAGTATATGCCGGGCGGACAATCTCACAGCCCTGAGGCCTGTGAGGTCATCAGCTCGGCAGATACTTGGCAACAAGACCCAGTCTCCACCCCCTGATGGCGTGGAGGTAAAATTCGTCCCGGGCGTTTTTAATATAAGCCCTGTAGGGCTTACCATCCATGTCACTCAGGAAGTGGAGAGCATTTTGACCCCACCCTTTCCTAAGTTGCCACAGGGTGTGGGTGGGACCGCACCCTATAACGAGTTAGGAAATGGAGTGGCAGGCGGGAAGGCAAGAATTCCATTCTGCGCAGACTCGATTTCAGTCATGGGGGCAGATTTATGTCGGACTTGCGCCACGTTTACGCTGCCGTTGCGTCACGCAACGGCGCGGAAATGTGGCGCATCCCTGCAACCTATTTACAGTGTGACGCATCTAGGCAGATGCGTCACGTTGTAAAGCCCTGCGCCACATGAAACCTGCGTCAGGTTTCATGTGGGCGTTCTGTCGCAGGGTGGGCGTTCCCTCGTAGGAAAGCCCCGTAAAACTGACGCAGTGAAATCTACAAGATTTCACTGAGTCAGTTTTACGACGCTGCTGAGTCAAATCCTTATGCCTGCTTGAAGCAGGCGTAAGGAGTGACGCACCATGTTATGTATGGGTGGCCTCTGTACATTGCAGGAGTTGCGTCGCACTTGCGACGCTACTCCAGCAATGCGCCGCCCGTACACCACAAGATGCGTCACGCATCTGCCCTTCCTTGCACCATGGTGCGCCGCATTGTAAATGCGGCGCATCTATGGTGCCGCAAGGAGGGAATTGCGTGACGCATCAGTTCTGGCGCATCCCTGCTGATTTGTAGAGATGCGCCAGAACTCATAAATCTGCCCCATGGTGTCTGAGAATGCCATATTAGGCCCAGCGCTCTAACACGTGAGAGCTAGATGTCATTTTAGCAACACTGCATGGGTCTGGTAGGTACACGGGTGTTTGGCTGTTTTTGAACGACGGCCGAGATCACCTACATGTGTCGAGAGAGAGCGAACATTAAGGGGCAGATTTATGTCGGACTTGCGCCACGTTTACGCCGCCGTTGCGTCATGCAACGGCGCGGAAACGTGGCGCATCCCTGCAACCTATTTACAGTGTGACGCATCTAGGCAGATGCGTCACGTTATAAAGCCCTGCGCCACATGAAATCTGCGTCAGGTTTCATGTGGGCGTTCTGTCGCAGGGTGGGCGTTCCCTCGTAGGAAAGCCCCGTAAAACTGACGCAGTGAAATCTACAAGATTTCACTGAGTCAGTTTTACGACGCTGCTGAGTCAAATCCTTACGCCTGCTTGAAGCAGGCGTAAGGAGTGACGCACCACGTTATGGGGCAGATTTATGAGGCCCTTGCGCCACATTTACGCCGCTGTTGCGTCACGCAAGGCGGCGTAAACGTGGCGCATCCCTACGAACGATTTACAACGTGACGCATCTAGGCAGATGCGGCACGTTGTAAAGCCCTGCGCCACTTGTGGGCGTTCCGGCGCAGGGTGGGCGTTCCGAGGCAGGTGCGCCTCGCAAAAGTGGCTGAGTGAAATCTATAAGATTTCACTCAGTCACTTTCAGGCCAATGTTGCATCAAAAGCCTGCGCCTGCTTGAAGCAGGCGTAGGTCTTGATGCAGCATTGGTCATATAGGGCACCCCCCGAGCCTTGCAATGCGCCGCCTTTACGACACAGATGCGTGACGCATCTGTGCCGTTTTTGCCCCATGGTGCGCCGCATTGTAAATGCGGCGCACCATGGGTGGCGGAGCTGTGGCGCACTGTGGCGCACATTAACTGGCGCATCCCTGGGGATGCGCCAGTTAACATAAATCTGCCCCTATGTATGGGTGGCCTCTGTACATTGCAGGAGTTGCGTCGCACTTGCGACGCTACTCCAGCAATGCGCCGCCCGTACACCACAAGATGCGTCACGCATCTGCCCTTCCTTGCACCATGGTGCGCCGTATTGTAAATGCGGCGCATCTGTGGTGCCGCAAGGAGGGAATTGCGTGATGCATCAGTTCTGGCGCATCCCTGCTGATTTGCAGAGATGCGCCAGAACTCATAAATCTGCCCCTAAGTCTTGTGTGAGATTGTTGTCGGTTGATCCTTTCCTTCCCACGCATCTTTCATTCATTGTAGTAAGAAAAGTTATTATTTTTCCATGGTGCTTACAGAGGTGGGGTGAAGGGCTGCAGTCAGTACAAGCCGTCAGTACAAGCCGTCAGGGCTGCTATCACTGGGCGCAGAAGAAACAAAGGTGGAGGTCGCAGGGGCTCACAGAAGGCAGCAGGGAAGGGAGGCGTCTGAGAACAAAATAAAAACACACTTGAGCCAAAGCTGCTTTTAATTAAAGATGTTTTACCTGGCTCGGTATGTTTTGACGTTTGTTGGTTATAAATTCTATGCTGCAATAATGGGGGAGGATGAGAGATATGTATACTGGCAAGTTCTTAAAAACAGAAGAAAGAGAGGCTTATTTCGGATAATGCTCTCAGTGCACCTAGGAATGAAAAGAGGAAGAAAGGACAGGGGGGTACATATTAGAATGGTCTTTAGCAGGCTTTGTGAACAAGTTTTGCATCAGTGCTGTCAATGGATACTGAAAAACATTTTCTCCATACTCCTAGTTCGTCAATAGTATACATTTTACAATGGCTCTGTCTGAGATGTCTCACCGGCGTGCAGGGTGTCTGGTGTTGGCTGCTGATGAATCAGTTTTAAATGTGCCTTATGTTTTGGTTTTATTGGAGAGAGGTGCTTTATTTTGTTTTTAATAGCAAAGTGACTTCACCATACTTGTTACTTTACTCGCGTTCATTTAGTTTATTCCAAAAATCTTTTTTCATTTCAGCGCTATTGCATGTCACAGGAACTTGTTGCTTAAAAGAAAAAAATACATGTGTGTTCTGATCTTTGACTGTCTGAAGAACTATTTTCTCATTTCTGTGCAGCCATCAATAAATTATAGGGTGCAGGTTGGGTTTTCTGATCTCCTGTGAGCAAAGGTCAATGTGGCAACCTTTGTGACCTTACACAGTTTCATGGTTTCATCCATTTCTTAGAAATTCACATCAGCTGTCAATAGAGATTTAATTTGATTAATAAATTCAAGATATTCCACATACACGATTGTTTGAAGCTCAGGATAACATAAATTGTCTTCGGAGATGGGCCTTTAATGTAGTCTGTTTTGATCTGTGAATTGAATTCCCCACTTGACTGACAACATATTACCAGGGAGAGCTTATGGAGCTCAGTGAAGTTTTAATTCTCTAATAGGGAAATGATTGCCTGAAACTCAAAGTTCAAAGAGGCGAGATGCTGGTTAGGGAAAAGACCTTGCTGAAAAAGTACAGACTCTTTGCCACCACAAGCTGGACCGTTAGATAGACTGCAAAAGCCACATTCCCAGTGCCAGAGTAATTCACCCGGTAACTCTGCGCCCTACTTTCAGTTTAGAGATACTAAGGTGCTGCTTACTCTGGAAATTCACAAAGAGTACAAGTGGAACCCTGGGGTTCTACAGACAAATGAGGAATTACCGTGGGAATCAGGAATACCTAGGTTGAGTCCACTGGTAATTTCTCATACGCCCAATTTGTTTCACCAAAAGATTTCAGCTGCTGTTAGGAGTGTGAGTCACTGGGTGAAACTTAATAAAGTGGAATTCCGGTGGTGCAGGTCTCTTCGATTAATTAGTTAATTGATGGCACGTATGAACAAAATACATGGATATAGTGGCGTGCGTACGCATAAAGGAAACATATACAGTGACATTTACTGCTCAGACCCATGTTGTCTAGCACACTTGAATGAAGACAATTAAGGGTGTGTGTACTTGTTGCATCACCATTTTACTGTTGAGCGTACTATAAAATTGCAACACACCATGTGTGAGTGGCTCTACTGTGGCATTGCATACTCTGAAGATTTTGTTTGCCTGAGCCGTCAGCTATAGTCCAATCGATCCACCGTACATCTGCGTCAATTCTGTGTGGCAGGACATTCTGTGGATTGGATCTTGCATTCTGACGTTTTTTGGGGGGAACTTAATAATTTACCGTTCCTTCACAGCTTTTATGCATTATGTGTTGGGGTTCAACTTTAGAGGTGCCACTCATTGTACACTTCAATATTTGTCGATGAAATTCAAAGTCAGGCAAAACGTCACACCACCTCCTTGGGTTAATCACAAGCAGCTGTGCTTATTTGATTGTCATAGAGCAGATGGACAGCATGTTTTGACCACCTTCCTGTGACCATTTGAGAGGCTGTTGCAATGGTTTGAGACAAACTGGAGCAGCATGTCATTGCTTTATTAACCTTTCTGCTTCCTCAAATTTGCTTGTAAATGTACCATTTATCCACTCTTTTTTCAGAATTTTCTCGTGGGGGAACTCCCTCAACCCCCCACCCCCTGAACCCTCCGTCGGTTGTTCAGGCTCACTCGCTACAATCGCTCGCTGCAGTGCAGTATGGCCCAAAAAAAACGCCTCACCACTTTCAAATGTCACCAGCCGCCACTGCCTTCAGAGACTAAAAATATTTTACATTCAAAGGAAATTCGATTACGCTCTTCTCATTCCCCTATCTCCGGAAGCTCGAGAGGAGCTTCAGTGGTGGCTAGAACATAGTTCAAGTTCAAGTTCAAAATTTGTATAGCGCGCTACTCACCCAGAGGGTCTCAAGGCGCTTGAGGGAGGGGGGGTACTTTACTTATCGAATATCGAAGTTTTTAGTTGCTTTCTGAAGGAGAGGTGGTTCTGTGTAAGGTGGAGGTGATTGGGGAGGGAATTCCAGGTTTTGGCCGCTAAGTAGGAGAAGGATCTTCCCCCCATGGTGGATCTATGGATGCGCGGAATTGAGGCGAGGGCTTGATTGGACGAACGTAGTTGGCGGGTGGGGGTGTAAAAGGACAGGCGCGTGTTGAGGCATTCGGGTCCTAGGTCGTAGAGGGCTTTGTGTGTGTGGGTGAGGAGGCGGAACGTTATTCTCTTGTTGACGGGGAGCCAGTGGAGGTCTTTCAGGTGACCGGAAATGTGAGCTTGGCGGGGGATGTCTAGTATGAGTCTGGCTGAGGCGTTTTGGATGCGTTGGAGTTTTTTCTGTAGTTTGGCTGTGGTTCCGGCGTAAAGGGTGTTTCCGTAATCCAGTTTGCTTGTGACCAGTGCGTGGGTGACCGTTTTTCTTGTTTCGGTGGGGATCCAACGGAAGATTTTTTTGAGCAAGTGTAGGATGTTGAAGCATGATGATGAGACGGCGTTGACTTGTCTGGTCATCGAGAGGGAGGAGTCCAGGATGAAGCCTAGGTTACGTGCGTGGTCCATTGGTGTGGGTGCGGTTCCCAGGGCCGGTGGCCACCATGAGTCGTCCCAAGCAGAGGGGGATGAGCCTAAGATGAGGACTTCCGTTTTGTCCGAGTTCAGTTTTAAACGGCTGTTTTTCATCCACTCGGCTACATCTTTCATTCCTTCGTGTAAGTTGGTTTTGGCGGTGTTTGGGTCTTTGGTGAGGGAGAGGATCAGCTGGGTGTCATCTGCATAGGAGATGATGTTGAGGTTGTGTTGGCGCGCGATGGATGCGAGGGGGCTCATGTATACGTTGAAGAGGGTGGGACTGAGTGATGATCCTTGTGGTACGCCGCAGATGACTTCGGTAGCCTCTGATCTAAAAGGGGGGAGGCGGACTCTCTGGGTTCTTCCGGTGAGGAATGAGATGATCCAGTCCAATGCTTTTCCTTGTATTCCGACGTTGCTGAGGCGTTGTATGAGGGTGCTATGACAGACTGTGTTGAAGGCTGCGGAGAGGTCAAGTAGGATGAGGGCAACTGTTTCTCCGTTGTCCAGTAATGTTCGAATGTCGTCTGTTGCTGCGATGAGGGCGGTTTCGGTGCTGTGTTTGGCTCGGAAGCCGGACTGTGATGGGTTGAGGGATTTGTTGGATTTGAGGAAGGCGGCGAGCTGACTGTTGACGGCTTTCTCAATGACTTTGGCAGGGAATGGGAGGAGCGAGATGGAGCGGTAGTTCTTAAGTTCAGTGGGTTCTGCTGTCGGTTTCTTCAGAAGGGCGCTGAGTTTGGCATGTTTCCAGCTTTCCGGGAAGGTAGCGGAGTTGAGGGAGCAGTTGATGACGTCTCGTAGATGGGGTGCGATAATGGAGTCTGCTTTGTTGAAAATGTGGTGGGGACATGGGTCGGTTGGCGATCCTGAGTGGATGGAGTTCATCAGGCGGATGGTGTCTTCAGTGGTGATTGGGTTCCAGGCGCAAAGGTTGTTAGAGGGGGGTTTTGGTTCGGAGGTGGGTGGAGTGGACTGGTCTCCGGACTGGTTTTCAAAGCTGTTATGTATGTCGGCGATTTTGTTGTGGAAGAATGAGGATAGGGAGTCGCAGAGGTCTTGGGAGGGAGTGATGTTGTTGGTGCCGGCGGTGGGGTTGGTAAATTCTTTGACGATGTTGAATAGTTCCTTGCTGTTGTGGGCGTTGTTGTCAAGTCGATCCTTGAATGCTGATTTCTTGGTGGATCAGATTAGTTGGTGGTGTTTGCGGGTGGCGTTCTTGAAGGTGGTCAGGTTGTCAGTGGTAGGGTTTTTTCTCCAGGCTTTCTCGAGGGTGCGACAGAACTTCTTGGATTTCGAAAGGTCATCGTTGAACCAGGGGGCTTTTTTGCTAGCTTGCTTGATTTGATGGTTTTTCAAGGGTGCTAGTTCGCCGGCGCTGTGGGTGATTCATTGTGTGAGGTTGGTGGCTGCTTGGTTTGGGTCCGATGGTTTGGCAGGAGGGTTTTGGTGAAGCGATGTGAAGAGCTGGTCGGTGGTAATTTTGTTCCAGTTTCTTCGGGGTATTGGTTGTGGGAGGTTGTGGGTCGTGGTCTTTTTGTAGTTGAAGTGAACGCAGCTGTGGTCCGTCCAATGGAGAGCTGTGGTGTGGTTGAAGGAGATGTGTTTGCTGGAGGTGAAGATTGGGTCGAGCGTGTGACCGGCATAGCGGGTGGGGGTATCAACAAGTTGTTCGAGTCCGAGGTTGGCCAGGTTGGCCAGAAGGGTGGTGGTGTTGCTGTCGTTTTTCTTTTCCAGGTGGAAGTTGAGGTCTCCCAGTAGAATGTAGTCCTCGGAGGGGAGGGCGTGTGGGCTGATGAAGTCAGTGATGTCTTCGCTGAATTGTGTGCGGGGTCCTGGTGGCCTGTAGATGAGGGTGCCTCTGAGTGTGGTCTTGGGGTCGGTGTGGATCTGGAAGTGAAGGTGTTCGGCGGTAGCGAGGTTATCGTCTGAACTGGTCGTGATGCGGATGGTGTTCTTATGGACGATGGCGATGCCTCCTCCTGTTTGGTTGGTGCGGTCCTTTCGGATGATCTTGTAGCCGTCCGGGATGGCTATGGCGATGTCGGGAGCTGATGAGGTGTTCATCCAGGTTTCTGTAAGGAAGGCGACGTCCGGCGATGTAGTGTCGAGTAGGTTCCAAAGGTCAATGGCGTGTCTGTGGACCGAACGGGTGTTGAGCAGGATGCATTTCAGGTGGTTAGTGTCGGAGCTATGATTGGAGTTAGTGGATTTGGTGTGGGTCCTGATGCAGTCGAACTTGCAGGATCGGCAGGTGAAGGGTCCATGGGTGTGGCCTGGGGCGGCTTGGTAGCAGTTTGGGAGTCGGCCGGGGTTAAGTGCTGAGAGGGTTGCGGCGTCGTACGTTATGTGGGTGGAGTGGATTTTGCGGGACCAGGGGGTCTGGCGCTGGGCACGGTCCAGGCGCGGACGGGCATAGACGGGCTTACCTTTGGCGCACCATCGGCGCGCATGGGGCGCGTCCGCTGCGCGTGAACGCTGCGCGCAAAAGCATCTGTCATAAGTGGTTAGTGGAGGGGGGAGGGGCGAGGGAGGAGCAGCTGGGAGGCGGGAGCGGGGTGGAGAGCCGGGCTGGGAGGCACAACAACAAACAACAAAATGGCAGCAAGCCCAAAAGCGAAACAGGACGAGATTGGGGCACCACCTGAAATCCCTATTAAATGGGCAGTGGCACCGGCACAATCAGGCACAAATAGTTAAAGCAGGCAAAGCGAGCAGTGCACAGTTGCAAAATAAATGCAGAGCAGTCTACCAGTATAGCGCTACGATGTCGATATCATCAGGCACAATAATTAATTACAATAAGCAGAGCGAGCAGTGCACAATTCGAATTAATGGCAATTATCAATCTGGCAGAAGCGCTATAATACCACTTAATTCAGCAGGGAGCAGTGTGAGGAGCGACCGCTTCTGAGCTAGGCAGGACGGTCACAGTGTTTGGACTATCGGGTAGAGCCTTAACTTTAGTGGGAGGGAGGAGCAGCTGGGAGGCGGGAGCGGGGTGGAGAGCCGGGCTGGGAGGCACAACAACAAACAACAAAATGGCAGCAAGCCCAAAAGCGAACCAGGACGAGATTGGGGCACCACCTGAAATCGCTATTAAATGGGCAGTGGCACCGGCACAATCAGGCACAAATAGTTAAAGCAGGCAAAGCGAGCAGTGCACAGTTGCAAAATAAATGCAGAGCAGTCTACCAGTATAGCGCTACGATGTCGATATCATCAGGCACAATAATTAATTACAATAAGCAGAGCGAGCAGTGCACAATTCGAATTAATGGCAATGATCAATCTGGCAGAAGCGCTATAATACCACTTAATTCAGCAGGGAGCAGTGTGAGGAGCGACCGCTTCTGAGCTAGGCAGGACGGTCACAGTGTTTGGACTATCGGGTAGAGCCTTAACTTTAGTGGGAGGGAGGAGCAGCTGGGAGGCGGGAGCGGGGTGGAGAGCCGGGCTGGGAGGCACAACAACAAACAACAAAATGGCAGCAAGCCCAAAAGCGAACCAGGACGAGATTGGGGCACCACCTGAAATCGCTATTAAATGGGCAGTGGCACCGGCACAATCAGGCACAAATAGTTAAAGCAGGCAAAGCGAGCAGTGCACAGTTGCAAAATAAATGCAGAGCAGTCTACCAGTATAGCGCTACGATGTCGATATCATCAGGCACAATAATTAATTACAGTAAGCAGAGCGAGCAGTGCGCAATTCGAATTAATGGCAATGATCAATCTGGCAGAAGCGCTACGATACCACTTAATTCAGCAGGGAGCAGCGTGAGGAGCGACCGCTTCTGAGCTAGGCAGGACAGTGACAGCCTGGAATGGGCGAGCAATTTTCGGCACCGCCCCGGATGTGGTCGTCGAGTACGACGCCAGCCAATGGGGTTGGGGCGCTCGTTATGGGGAATTTTTCACAGGAGGACGATGGTCAGCAGAAGAACTAGAATTGCACATAAAAGTCTAGAGTTGTTGGCAGGGTCCTTTGCCATCAAGTCTATCTAACCCCTGAAAAGCAATTGTTGCATCCTGCTTCGAATGGACAATGTTTCAGCGGTGAGATACATCAATCAATTAGGGGGGATGAAGTCCCGCATGCTAGTCCACATAGTGAAGGATTTTGGCATTTTTGCCTGGAACGCAAGATTTCTGTAGTGGCCGAGTATCTCCCAGGAAAATTCAACCAGATTGCGGATTGGAATTCCCGGTTCCTTCCGGATTTCAGCAACTGGAGGCTTCATCCCTCCTTGTTTGCTCAGATCATGACTATGCGAGGCCCATGCCAGATAGATCTGTTTGCATATCGACTCAATGCCAATCTTCCCCTGTTCTTCAGTTGGAGGCCGGATCCAATGGCGATGGGGACGGATGCGTTCCTACAACATTGGGGGCAACAGAGGAATTATGCTTTTCCTCCGTTTGCACTGATTCTGAGGGTGGCGGCTTTTGTCCATTGTCAGAGGGCTTCCCTAGTGTTGGTGACTCCGTTTTGGTCGACTCAGTCATGGTTTTACACACTGTTGAAGTTATCTGTGGACCTTCCTTTCAGGCTTCCAATTTTCCCGACTCTTCTCCAGGACCCAGTGGGGCGTGCCACCCGTTGGTCTTGCAGAACCAGTTGACACTGATGGTGTGGACGCTCTCAGGAGACATGAGAGCATGGCAGGCCTTTCTCAGGTGGCTGCCAGCTTTATGCAACAAGCGTGGGCTCCTTCCACCCGGAAACAATATTCTGCTTCATGGAAGAGATGGGTGGGTTGGTGCCTTCCAAGACAAGTGGATCCTGTGGGATCAAATATAACTGAAGTGTTGAATTTCTTGTCTGAATGTGCTGAATCGGGCCTGGCGTACAGGTCAGTCAATAACTTCTGGTCTGCAATTTCAGCTGCACATGACCAGGTTGATGGGAAACCAGTGGGGATGCATCCCCTGGTTTGTAAGTTACTTAAGGGTGTCCGAGTGGCTATCCCTCCTCGTCCCAGATATTCCACTTTATGGGATGTTACTAAAGTGCTCTCTCTTTTGGAATCCTGGCCCGATAATGGTGATCTGTCTTTGAAACAGCTTTCTGCTAAGCTTACAATGTTGCTGTGCCTCATTTCATGTCATAGAGTATCGGATGTTAGAGCCTTAGATTTGGCTGGTAGGATGTTTTCCCCTCAGGGTGTTTCTTTTGTTATCACAAGACGGACTAAGACCATGTCTCATTCAGTGGAGTACCCTGCTTTTCCACATAATAGCAAATTATGCGTATTAGAGTGTTTGAAATGTTATGAAGAACGTACTATTGCACACAGAGCTGATCCTTTGGGTCAATTGCTTATTTCTGTTCAGAAACCTTTTAAACCAGTGGCTGCTGCTACCTTAGCCAGGTGGGTTCGTTGGGTGATGTTAGAGGCTGGCATTGACATTTCTGTTTATGGTGCTCATTCTGCTAGGGGAGCCATGACCTCTAAAGCATATTTGTTAGGATCTCGCTTGGAAGACATCCTCAAGGCTGCTGATTGGTCTTCTGATTCAATGTTTAAAGTGTTTTATTATAAACCTATTCCTCATGTTTCTGATGCTGTGATTGATGAGCTTTGAACCAGCATAATCAGAAGCCTACGGTCCTGCCATAGAATACAAAATTTTCTAGCTATCGCAACAAGAATTTTAGATTCTATTAAGGACACAGAGGCGAGGATTATCCCACCTGTTGGGACAGTTATGCAACTGTAAAGTTGTTTTGATGTTATGTTGTTTAACAACTTTATGCCCACCCAATGAGAAATGAAGTTGTGGGCTCCCTTTCTCAAACTTGTTTTTCTGTTTTAGGAAATTGATTCTAACAAGAGTTGAAAGTCTACTCCGGACGGAGCTACTGGACCTTCTTGTCAGAAGAGGATTCCTTTGTTGGTTATGGATTATTCTCCATTGAGAATTCCTACAGGAACTGTTGATCTCTCTGTTGAGAGTATAAGACTTTAGTTGTTCTTATTGGACTGATTCGCGCAAAGAAAGAGGAGGCCAGATTAGTGTCTCTCTACTTTGTATGATAATGTATGCTGTCATTGGCTGTAATGATAGAGGCGTGGTTCAAAGCCTCATGGGTATTGTGGTTTTTCAATACTGTAGTTTTACTTTCATTGGCTGCTGTGTTTTGCAGTAAAGAAATGAGAAAGCATAATCCTGGCCTCCGTGTCCTTAATAGAACCTAAAATACTTGTCACGATAGCTAGAACATTTTGTATCCTATTTTCGCTGGACCTGTACTCATGCACTGAGGGACTGCACCGGAAGTATCACGAGATCTGCCTGGTCTGTACTTTCTTCCTGAATGAATGGCGTTTCTGAAGTGTAGCAGTGAGTGTTGAGTTCAAAATTTGCGAACATTCGTGACAAGAATTTACAATTCTATTAAGGACACGGCACGGAGGCGAGGATTCTGCTTCTCATTTTCTTTCCTGAAAATTCTCAGCAGCCAATCAGAAAGTAAAAACAAAGAAACATACTACAATACCCATAAACCCTAGTGGGTAGCACATGACAACCATAGAGTAGATTCCTATATAAGGAGCATACGAGAATAGCACATCCTCTTTCTTTGTGTGAAAAACAGATAATTCCAAACAAAATCAACAAACACAGTCTGAAGTACGGAAGCACAGGAAGAAGAATCCATTCTTCATAAGGAAATCCACCGGTCAACGTGTAGCAACGTAAAACTTGAAGGCAACTTCAGCAAAACCTGATCTTGCAGGAGACGTGAAGACACTCCGTAATAAAAGTGAGCATCATCAAACCTTACTTGAGATCCGAACCTGAAATCAGAAGACAAAGCCGTAATATCACACTACCAAAAGGAGACATAGTAAAAGGGAAGGGTAAAAAACAGCAGAAGTGTACATTGCAGTATGTCATCAATGCAAAACAGACATCATAGTATTGAAATATGGGTGGGATAATCATCGCCTCCGTGTCCTTAATAGAATTGAAAATTCTTGTCACGAATGTTCGTAAATTTTTAATTCTATGTTAGGACTGGAGGCTCCGATTATGCTTGTTTAAAGCTGTGCCACCACAACAGATGCAACATTCACAATAGGTTTATAATAGAAAGTCTTAGACGTAGATTCAGAGGACCAATCAGCTGTACTCATAATGTCAAATAAACTGACCCCCACAGAAAAAGCCTTAGAGGCCATAGCACCATGTGAGCACCAAATCTAGAAACATCAATACCAGCTTCGCCCATGAGCCAACGCACCCATCTTGCCAGAGTAGCAGAGGCCACTGGGCGAAAAGGTTTCTGCAGTGCAATTAACAATTGACCAGCCATGTCGTGACGAAAACCTGCCGTACTCACCTCGTAATCCCGGATACATTGTACCGCGTACAATTTAGGATTGTCAGGGAATGAGGGATAAGTGACAGAAGTGGTGTTACACTTAGTGCGTCTGGAGACCAAAAAATACCAACCTCCGGAGAAAATCTGCGACGCGCTAGATCCAAAGCGCGAATGTCAGACACGCGTTTACAGGATACCAGACAAAGCAACATAGCGAGTTTGGCAGAAAGCTGTTTACGAGATAGATATTGATTTGCAGGCCAGGAGTCTAAGAAACGCAAGACAATGGAGACATCCCAAAGCTCTGAGGGCCTCATTTATGAGGTTTTGCCGTACGGAAGCGCAGCAGGCCTTCCTGCTGCGCTTCTCTACGGCAAAAGAAAAAGGCAGGAATGTGCCGTATCTATAAGATACGTATCTATAAGATACGGCGCATTCCTGTCCTTTTCCCCTGCGCCGGAGCACAATAGGTGGCTGTGCGCCAACGAAGGCACCTTTGCACAATGGTGCAAGGGTGCCTGCGTTGCGGGGATGATTATTTCTGTACAGGAAGGGAAACCTTTCTGTACAAAAATATTCACAAGACGCTTTTCCTCTTTCTACGTGTGCTGCAGAATGCAGCACACATAGAAAAAAGAAAAACGAGGAGAAATAAAACTATTTCTCCCCGTTGCGCCTTCCTTACGCCTCCCCAACTTGTTCACATAGCGAACCCCCGGCACGTTGTCCATGCGGAGAAGAATGCAACAATTCGTCTGATGGGGTGACAGGAAACGAATTGCAAAGCAGCCCGCCAGAAGCTCCAGGCAGTTGATGTGGAGATCCAATTCCTCCAGAGATCAACGACCACCTGTGGACAGTTGACCGCACCGGGCTCCCCAGCCCCACCGACTGGCATCGGACTCGATCACCGCCTCTGGGGTGTTGCCGGATAGGGCTCGACCATTCCACGACTCCATATGTTCCAGCCACCACAACATCTCCCACCTCGCCACTCCGAAAGAGGAATCTGGTCGGAATACTTGAGGCCTTTCTGGAGATGCCGTATTTTGAGCCGTTGGAGTGCCCGATAATGAAGGGGACCCGGGAAGATCGCGTGGATAGATGAAGCTAACAATCCGACGACCCGGGCTACAGGCCTCAAGGACACAGTCTGCTTGTTCAAAATCAACCTCAACTCTCTCTTGATCGATCTGATCTTCTGAGGTGGCAAGAGGAGTTGACAAGTGATGGAGTCGATTAGGAAACCCAGGAACTCGAGAGACTGAGAGGGAATCAACATTGATTTCTGGGGACTGATCAAGAAACCTAGAGTCTGCAACAGATCTACAGTCCATGAAATGTCTTGCGTTAGAAGACAAGAATACTGACCCATGATAAGGATGTCGTCCAGATAAATTATGAGGTGAACGCCTCGGGCTCACAGAAGTTCGACTACAGGCCTCAGAAGCTTCGTGAAGCACCAAGGTGCTGACGAGAGGCCAAAAGGGAGGACTCTGTACTGGTACCATATCCCCAGCCATTGGAATTGAAGAAAACGCTGATGTGGTCTGTAAATGGGCACTGACAGATAGGCATCTTTCAGATCTATGTGGATCATCCAGTCCCCTTCTTGAAGAAGATCGCGAAGAAGATGGATCCCCTCCATCTTGAAATGATGATATACAACCCATCCATTGAACTCCCTGAGATTTAAAACAAGCCTGGATCCACCTCCCTTCTTTTGCACTAGAAAGATATTGCTGACAAAGCCCTGAGGGTGACGAGCTGTCTGCACTATGGCCCCTTTCTGAAGCAGAGACTCGTTCTCACTGGAAATGAACAGTTGATCTTGAAGGGAAAAAAGCATGGGACGAGGAGGGCGAGTCTGAGAGGGGGAATGGAGGAACTCTATCCTGTAACCCTGCACTGTATCCAGGATCCATGCATCTTGCGAGATCCCTTGCCAAATGTGGAGAAAAAACTGGATGCGACCCCTTAATTGAACTTCTGAAAAGGGAATCAGGCTCACCTGAAGCTGCGGCATCACGCTGTCCTCCTTGGTTACCTCCATAACGACCTTTTTTGTTGTTGTTTCTATATCCACCCGTGGGGTAGAAGGAGGCGTTGGATTCTTGGTATCTCCCACGCTGGGAATTATAGCCTCTTTGGGTGCCTTGTTGGTAACCTCGGCCGAACGACCGCCCTCTATGTCGTCCTGCCCTTCCAAAAACCGAATGAAACGCCCGTTTCAAGGAGCCCTGTGCCTTGTCAAGGACACTGAATGTAGCAACAAACTTGGTCAACTCCTTCAGGAAAGGTTGACCGAAAAGGAGGCCCTGAGCCAAGGGAGCAGACTCAGAGGATGACAATTCAGCCAACTTGGGATCGAGTTTCAAAAGGATAGAGCTGCGCCGCTCACAGGACATAGCACAATTGGCATTGCCCAAAAGACAGACGGCACATTGAGCCCATCCTATCAGATCATGCGGATTGATGATCTGACCAGTGGATTTAACCTTGAATCTTAAATCCAAAATTTTGGTCAAAGGACCGGTCAAGTCTAGAAGCCGATCCTGACAGGATCGCCATGCACGATCGATTCCCTTTTTCGGATCTTTTGTGTACTTTTTAAGGTACGTCAACATCGATGGATTCACTTCCGGCGTGTCCGCCACCTTGTCTGCTAGATCCGGACGTGGACATTCCGAGCGCAAACACGTCCTGACATCTTTATCAAATGCTTGCCGCAGTCTGCATTGAACATATTCAGCCACCTCTGTAGAGGGAAGCCAGGAGGAAGAGTTAGGGCGGACAATTTCGGCGGGGTCAAAATTTAGCAAATTTGGATGAGATGGGACATCTACGAAGCGCTCTTTGCGGAGCTTCTTTGCAGGGGGAGGGGAAAACTCCGGCTCAGACACAGAATCAGAGGTAGAAGAGGTCTCGTCCCCTAGAGGCGAACCAGAAGGAGCGGCCTTGGAGGAAGACCCATACGAGTGCTCAGAAGACAATGTCTTAGCTAGCTTGGCGAAATCCAAAAAATGTGGGTTGGTTGAACCCTTACTACCAGAAGCAGACTTGGACTTAGAGCTGTGAAGCCATCCCTGCTGAAGGGCATAATTGCACAAATGTCTCTTTATTGGTTCAATGGCCCTCACCATGGCCTTATTAACAGAGTGCTGCACTCCAACATCTAGAGCTTCAACAAGCTCATGCTCCAATGACCCCGAAGGGTCCTCATCATAACAGTCTTCCTCATAATAATATTCCGACATGATAACACTTAGGAATGTCAGACAAACCCACACAGGAAGATGGAGCCAAAAAGCACTGTCAACCCAAAGCAACCGAAACACTAGCAGTAATGACAGTGTAAATAAGGGGGAGTGGCAACCCCAGGCAAGCCAAAACACACAATATTGAAAGTGTGGAAAAACTACATTAAATGTGGAGGGAGGGCTTGCCTATAGAACCCACTATAGGCAAAGCCTATGCACAAGTTTACTGCCCAAATGCTAAAATGCTAATATGAGCGTCCTTTGGGGGAATGTAGCAGTCGTGTGGGTAATGAGCCAGTTATTGCGCTGCTCCCGCGCCCAAAACTCGAAAAAACAGCGTTTTTTTAAAAAAAACATGGCCGCCGCACATGTGCAGATCGGCCCGACTGCAGAAATAGAAAGAGGACTGCGCGCCGAGTGACACGCGTTCTCACCCCCAACTCTCCCACTCCACTAATTGGAATGCGGGCACAGCGCTCCAAAGAAGAAAGAAACCAAAAACAAAGCAGCGAGAGTAAATCGGAAGAACCGGACACGAGAGTGGTACGTGCCGCAGCGCGATACGCGCATTGAATGAAAAGGGCAAACAATGACAAGCAAAGCTAGCAGCGTTTTCAATCACAGCGCAAGAGCGTATAACAGAGGCAGGAAAGCTACAGGAGAGCAAAACGAGCACAACAATAGAAAGCAACTCTATAGCATTAAACAGTCAAATCACAACAATAAGCAATAAATAACAGCATACATTAACAGTCACGAAAGGAAAAGTAATGCACTTAACTGACTGCAGAGCAGCAAAGAAAGAGAATGTACTATTCTCTCATGCTCCTTATATAGGGGTCAACTCTATGGTTGTCATGTGATACCCACTAGGGTTTATGGGTATTGTAGTAAGTTCATTTATTTTTACTTTCTGATTGGCTGCTGAGAATTTTCAGCAATAAAAATGAGTAGCATAATCGGAGCCTCCGATCCTGACATAGAATTATTTTTGCTGGGCTGCTACTGGTCAGAATTCATCCTGTATTTTGATTTACCGGTCGGTACAAAAATAAGCAAAATCACTTAAGGGGACCAGGGGCACATTCACAAGACCTTAACACCGCCGTAGCGTCAATTTTTGAACGTTACAGCTGTTTTTTTATCGTCTTATTTACAAAGCGCTGTTAATTGCAGTTAACGTGCACTGTTCCAGCGTAAACGTTAATTTTCAAGATCGCCACTTTTGTTAGTGGGACTTAACAAAAATGAGATGCGAGGTAGGTGTTCTCGTGCAAAAACTGCAGCTAAACCCACTTCACAATATTTACAATGAAATTTCCGTCCGGCGATAACCCTCCAAAACTGCAGCTAATTCCAGTTAGAGGCAGTTTTTTAAGACCAGAAAATAACTGGTCTTAAAATTGGTGAAAACACTTGGGGCCTCATTTCAGAGGTTTTGGTGCTGGACAGCACTGCAAGGAATGTTGCTGTGCAGCGCTGCAACAAAAAAAAAAGGTCAGGAATGTGCACTATCAATAAGAGAGGATGCATTCCTGGGCCTCATTCATGAAAAGCGTTGCATCGCTGTGACAAAACAGCGTTGCAACACTTTTCACTGTGCTCTTCTTGCGACACCATGGATGCGCCGTATTCACTGCACAACGCACCATGTTGCAATTAATTACATATACGTCTGGAATCCTGACGTATCTATTAGCGCTAAAGTCACGTATTACTGCAGTTGTGTCACAAGCATGACGCAACTCCAGGAATGGATGACACCAGCCTATCCTTATGGCACTGCATCCACCCTTATGCCTGCTGTTGAGCAAGGGTAAGGTGCTGACGCAGTGGCGTCCTAGAATTGTCACAGTGAAATCTGATGGATTTCACTGCGTCACTCCAACAAGGCTTTGTTGGGTGGGAATGCCCACCCTGCATACATCACCCCTGACGCAGGTATAATGTGGCACAGGGCTTTACACCGTCGGGGTTAAACTGTCAGAAGGGGCTCCTGCATAAGCCCCCTTGGGCCCGATTCACAGAACTAACTTAAGACAAAATCCTAAACTTAGTACTTTTGGTATTCATTGAAGTTAGGATTTTGTCTTAAGTTTGTCTTAAGACAGACTTAAGACAGACTTAAGACAAAATCCTAACTTAAGTCCATCTTAAGTCTGTCTTAAGTCTGTCTTAAGACAAACTTAAGACAAAATCCTAGCTTCTGTGAATATAAAAAGTAGTAAGTTTAGGATTCTGTCTTAAGTTAGTTCTGTGAATCGGGCCCCTTGTCTTTTTCCCCTACATTGGCGTACAATGGCTGCCAGGCGCCAACACAGGCACCCTTGCCCCATGGTGCAAGGGTGACTGTGTTCCTGGGTTCATTGAGGTTGTGGCTCCATCTCTTCTCGAGACGTCTGCAGGTGCATCTTGACTACTGGTGTTTGCGAATGAACCAGTAGGCTTTATTCGAGTGTTGTTTGCCTGGATGTTCTTGAGTTTGCCAGGGTGTCGGCGCAGTTAGAGATCCATTGGTGGAGGTTGTGCGCTGTAGTGTTGGTGTCTGTAACCGTTGGCGGAGTGGTGATGCTGAGGGAATTGACGAGAACTGCGACCGGGAGGGGGCACTGATGGCGGTGGTGTATGATGTGCGTGGTGAAGGTGTGATGTATACAATGATGGACGGTCCAGGAGAGTTTGGTGGTGTGGCTGTAGTTGAATGTTCCTGCTGGCAGAGAAGACGGGGTTGAGCATTTGTCTGGATATGTGGGTTGGTGCGGTGACTATCTGCATGAGTCTGATGTTGTGAGGATCTCCAGGAGGGTGGTGGTGTTCTAGTCACTGGCGTTGTCCAAGTGGAAGTTGAGGTCTCCGAGCGGGATGTAGTCGATGGATGCGAGAGCCTGGGGTGCAATAACGTCTACAATAGCATCTGTTAATAGGGGGCATGGGCCGGTGGTCCTGTAGATGAGGGTGCCTGCTGAGGGTGGTGTTGGGCTTGGTCTGGATCTGAAAGTGGAGGTGTTCCATGGTCGCCATTGGGTCATTAGAATGTATGGTCAGTCAGAGTGTAGACAATGGCAATGCCTCATCCTCCTGGGTGGTCGGGGTGGTCCTTGTGGATAATGTTGTAGCCGTCGGGGATGACGATGGCGATGTCCGGTCCAGAGCAGAGTTTGGTCCAGGTTTACGTGAAGAAGGCGATGTCTAAAGAGTTGAAGTTGAGGAGGTCCCAGATTTTTGTGCCGTGTTTGTGGAGGGTGCAAGGTGGGCGTAGTTGGCGGAGTACCAATACAGGGAATTCTGAATTCCACTTGAATTCCACTCCGCAACTCCATTCCGCCTCTCTACAATTTATAAAGCAGAAACCTCACAAATAACTCTAATAGTACATGCTAAAACACATATAATCATCACACAGCTGGGAGACAGAAAACGTGGAAAAGGACACTGAAGGGGACAGGGGTGCGGGGATTGCAGCATCAACGAGGGAGAGGCCAGAGGAAAAGGAACTGTATAAAAGCACATGAAAAACAAAGCCAAACAAAGAAAAGAAAAAAGAAAGAAGAAGAACAAAGCCAATGATGGAAAGCAAGGGAGAAGAGCAGAAAGAGAGGCAGGAACAGCAGAAAAGAGGGACAGGAGGGAAGTCAAGCAGCAGAGCAGTGACGCTCTACCATTGGACCAACAATGATGAGGCGCAGGCAGTAGCATGTAGGGGAAGGAGGGCCTCGAACACCTGACATCTGGGTCAGAGGATCCAGCAGCAGCAGATAGCAGATGGGGACAGCAGCAGCAGCTACCAGAATGCGCTGCGGGAAGAGTAAGTCCACTAAGGGATAGTCCCCAATATACCCAAAAGCTAACTACCGTGGGGCGCTGAAAGGCAGCACCACCTGATTACCTCTTTCGGTCTAACAGTGGAGATCAGATTCCGTGTTCCCCAATTCCCTAGCAAGACACGGCAGATCAAGCTGCATACCCAAGGGTCTGGGCCCGAACCGGCCCCTGTGACACTGGCACCCGCTGCCAACAATGGCAGCAACTCAGCAACTTGAGCCAGTTAGTAGAGTCCCCACCAGTCTTATGTGGTGTCCTCAACAATGCGCGTCCTCTGCAGCGCAGGAATTGCTCAGGGCACAGTGTGCACCAACCACAGGTGCTAGGCCTGGGCCCAACACGACCCCCGGGCATCCTCCGCTCCCTGTCTCACCTTCTCTTCACCTGGATATTGACACCAGGGCTCAATCTACCACATTCTCTCCGAATCTGTGACTCAGCCAGCAGGAGCCTCAGCCAGGTGGAATTTCACAAGCTTGGGTACAGCGGTTGCCGCCAAGTCTGCTGGGGAACCTCCCAATGCAGATGCTGTAACAGGGCACCCTTAGGCATGAAGTTGCAGCGCTTCCCCACAAAGATCTGCCATATCTCAGGGGCGTCACCCTCTACGGCGTCCGAGCAGCAGCACATCCTCCAGCCTGTGGTGCAGAGAGGCACGACCCACCATTGGCAATATCCTGCATGCACTCCAGTGTAGTGGTGCCATGTGTTATGCAAAGCAGACCTTCCTACATCAGTGCGCAGGAGCACCTCTACCGATCACAGCTCCAAGGGGCGCCAGGCGGTCTTTTCACACAGGTCAGTAAAGTGTCTCCATGCGACATGCCAGATTTCACCACCAGGTAAGGGCAATTTCCAGCCCAAAGACTTGGTACCGACATGGCCCACCTCCACCATCAGGCCGCAGCAACTCCACAGTACCTCCCCCTCCAACTCCGGGTCTCAGACGCTGGCCCAGCGAGGGCTACGGGCCTCGGGGACTGTCCATGCTTAAAGGCTTCGGCTGCCATGGAGTCAGTTGCAAGGGAGCGCAATGAAAAGTGATGCATTGTCCATGATTTTTCATTTCCTCTTCCCCTGGGACTCTGTTAGACGGGGACCTGGAGGGTCGGCCGAGCACAGTGATCGCACAGACAGGTAACTTCCCCCCCACAGATGGACACCACACAAAGGATCAGGGTAACACCTTTTATAGGCACTTCTGGTAGTAGAGTGGTACGATACAAGGCGATCAGGACACGATGATCCTCTCAATTCTAGTCTCTAGTAAGGGAAGGGGGTAGCGGGACAGTCTTGGTACCCACGGGTACGGAGGTGTAACGGTGATAGCTCACAATCCTCGAGCTCGGTGTTCGGATGGGTCAGACCGCGGCAGCGCCGGCAGGTCCCGAGGAGGTCGTAGGTGGTAACGGGCCGCGGCAGCGCCAGCAGGTCCCAACGAGGATGAAGGTTACAACGGGCCGCGGCAGCGCCAGCCGGTCCCACGAGAATGCAGGTTGCAACGGGCCGCGGCAGAGCCAGCAGGTCCCACGAGGATGGAAGTTACCACGGGCCGCGGCAGCGCCAGCAGGTCCCAACGAGGATGGAGGTTGCAGAGGGCCGCGGCAGCGCCAGCAGGTCCCAACGAGGATGGAGGTTGCAGAGGGCCGCGGCAGCGCCAGCAGGTCCCACGAGGATGAAGGTTGCAGAGGGCCGCGGCAGCGCCAGCAGGTCCCACGAGGATGAAGGTTGCAGAGGGCCGCGGCAGCGCCAGCAGGCAGGACAATAGTTCACAAGGCAGGGCTGTGGCAGCGCCAGCAGTCCGTCAAGGATGAGTTCGTCGCGGTGTCTCTCGACTCCAGGATACAACTGCCTTCCTGTCCTGGGGCGGCCTCAGTTATAGGTCTGGCGCCCTTTGATGTCCGGACCCTCGCTCTTGGAGGTCGGGAGGTCTGGGATGAGGGAGTCCAGACACCCAGCAGGGGGGTGGAGCCAGCGCCCGGGGAGGCTGAGGGTGCTCGGCACCTGGCGGGGGAGAGCCATCGACACTTCTTACTCCCATTGACCTGCCAAGTGGTCCGTTCACCTCCTGGGTGGAGGGTGGTGCCGGGATGTCGGGGCCTGGCCAGGCCCAGGGTTGGGGTCGGGCTGAGGCCGCGCGGCCGCGTGGTGCCGTGTCCAAGATGGCGGCTGGGCCGGGCAATGGTGCTGACGGTGGCCCGGGCCCTGTCCTGCGGGGAGGGAGCGAGCCCTTCATGTGGCCTGTCCAACATGCGTCCCCCCCAGCTGAAGGCGGGGAGAGTCACCCATCTTCTTGGGGACTTTCCTCGTCGAGGCGGAAAAAGCGGGACAGGCCATCCGCGTTGGCGTGGTCTTGGCCAGGGCGATGCTCCACAGTGAAGTCCATCCCCTGCAGGGAGATGGACCATCGCAATAGTTTGGGGTTCTCCCCCCGCATCTGCATGAGCCATTGCAGGGGCCGATGATCTGTCTGTACCCGGAAATGGGTTCCGAAGAGGTACGGCCGGAGCTTCTTGAGGGCCCATACCACTGCGAAGGCCTCTCGCTCAATGGTGCTCCAGCGCTGTTCTCGGGGCAGTAGGCGTCTGCTGATGAAGGCCACGGGTTGGTCCACTCCTTCGGGGTTCAGTTGGGAGAGGACGGCCCCAATACCATGGTCGGAGGCATCGGTCTGAACGATGAACTCGCGGCTGTAGTCGGGGGCCTGGAGCACCGGAGCGGTGCACATGGCGGCCTTCAGCGTCTCGAAGGCCGCGTGACAGTCGGGAGTCCAGTTGACTCGTTTTGGGTTGTTCTTAGACGTGAGTTCCGTGAGGGGCCCCACAATGCTGCCATAGTCCCTCACAAACCGCCGGTAGTATCCGGTGAGCCCCAGGAAGGCTCGGACCTCTGTTTGTGTTTCGGGGGGTTGCCAGGACTGGATGGCAGCTACCTTGAGTTGGAGGGGGGCCACCAGACCGCTCCCCACTTGGTGTCCGAGGTAGGTCACGGACCCCTGGCCGATTTGGCACTTGCTGGCCTTTATGGTGAGGCCGGCCTGTTGGAGGGCCTGCAGGACCGCTCTGAGGTGGTGGAGGTGGTCTGCCCAGTGGCGGCTGTATACCGCGATGTCGTCCAGGTAGGCGGCGCTGAATTCTTCGAGGCCCGCCAATACCTGGTTCACCAGTCTTTGAAAGGTGGCTGGAGCGTTCTTCATGCCGAAGGGCATCACTCTGAAATGGTAGTGCCCGTCCGGGGTGGAGAAAGCGGAACGTTCTTGGGCCCTGGGGGTGAGGCCGATCTGCCAGTAGCCCGCTGTCAGGTCAAAGATGCTTAGGTAGCGGGCTGCCCCCATGCGGTCGACTAGTTCATCTGCTCGGGGGATAGGGTGAGCGTCGGTTCGGGTGACCGCGTTCAGCCCCCGATAGTCGATGCAGAATCGGAGCTCCGGCGTGGTGCCCGGTGCCGCGGCCTTGGGGACCAGGACGACCGGGCTGGCCCAGGGACTGTCCGAAGGCTCGATGACCCCGAGGGCGAGCATCTTGGAGACTTCTTCTTGGATGCATGTACGTACCCGATTCGGTACGCCCGTTGTCGGACAGGGGGACTGTCCCCCGTGTCCACGTCGTGCAGGCACCAGGAGGTGACTCCGGGTGCGAGGGAGAACAGGTTTGCGAACGGCAGCAGGAGGGCCCGGCAATCTTGACGCTGCTCTGGGGTCAGGGCCTCGGAGAGTCGGACCCCGTCCACCGAGCCATCTCTTTCCAGAGTCCTCAGTAGGTCAGGGAGGGGCTCGGAGTCTCCTTCTGTGCCACTGTCGGTCGCCATCAGCAGGCTGAGCTCTGAGCGCATGAAGTGGGGTTTGAGCCTGTTGGCGTGGAGGACCCGGAGGGGGTTCCGGGGGGACTCCAGGTCGATGAGATAGGTGACGGGACTCCTGCGCTCGATCACCTTGAAGGGCACCGTCCATTTGTCTTGCAAGGCACACGGTTCGGTGGGGGACATCACCCAGACCTGCTGACCCGGTTCAAACTCGATGGAGGAGGCATGTTGGTCGTACCACTTCTTCATGTCCTCTTGACTGGCCTCCAGATTGGCTTTAGCGATCTCCCTGAATTTCCGGGTCTGATTTCGGAGGGTCAGGAGGTATTTGTAGACGTCCGGAGGGGTCTTTAGGGGGGCCATTTCCCATTCCTCCTTCACTAGGCTGAGAGGCCCGCGAACGGGGTGTCCGTACAGGAGTTCGAAGGGGCTGAAGCCGAGGGACTTCTGGGGGACTTCTCGGTAGGCGAAGAGGAGGCACGGTAGTAGCACGTCCCACTGGCGGCGTAGGGGTTCTTCCAGTCCCATGATCATCCCCTTGAGGGTGCGGTTGAACCGCTCGACCAGTCCGTTCCCCTGGGGGTGGTGAAGCGGTAAGTGACTCCGCACTGCTGCCAGAGGGATTTCATGTACTTTGAAATAAAGTTCGTACCCCTGTCGCTGACGACTTCCCGGGGGAAGCCCACTCGAGAGAAGATCCCCATCAAGGCTCGACCCACTACTGGGGCTGTTATAGTACGAAGGGGGACCGCCTCAGGATAGCGGGTGGCGTGGTCCACCAGGACCAGGATGAAGCGATGCCCCTGTGCTGTTCGGGGGTCCAGGGGCCCCACAATGTCTATTCCCACCCTTTCGAACGGGGTGGTCACCACGGGGAATGGTTGTAGGGGTGCCTTGAGTTTGCGGCCGCTCTTCCCGCTGGCCTGGCAGGTCGGGCAGGACCGGCAATGGTTGGAGACGTCATTTCTCATTTTGGGCCAAAAAAAGTGAGTCACCAGGCGGTGGTAGGTCTTGTCTTGGCCCAGGTGCCCGGCCAGGGGGACATCATGGGCTAGGTTCAACAGGAAGTCTCTGAAGTGGAGGGGCACCACCAGCACTCGTCCGGCCCCCAGTTCTGCGATTTTCTGCTCGCTGTACAAGAGATCATTGTCCCAATAAACCCAGTGGGCCCCGGTGGTGTCTCCTTGGCTCTGGGCGAGTGCTTGCTGTCGCAATCCCTCGAGGGAGGGGCAGGTCTTTTGCTCCTGCCGGAATTGTTCCTGGGTGGGCCCCCCTTCTTGACGCCACTGAGCCAGGTCGGGAAGCTCGGGGGGCTGTGTGGACCCCTCTGTGGTGGGGTCCGGGTGGTCGGTCTGGAGGAAGTCTTCTTCTGGGGTGATCGAGGGCGGAGGTGCTGCCCATTCTGGTTCTTCTGGTCTAGGGATGGTGCGGGTGGCCATGGACCGGGTGGTTACGCACGCCCAGTCCGGGAGACCCAACATCCCCAGATGCTCTCTTCTTTCCACAGCGGCCCACGGGGAGCTCTCGAGATCGTTCCCCAGGAGGCAGTCCACGGGGGCATCGTCGCGGACAGTTACTTTCAGCATGCCGGACACTCCTCCCCATTCGAAGGGGACGCAGGCCATCCGACACAGGCTCTCCGAGTTATCTGCCGATCGGACGGGGCAAAGTACGTTTGGTAGGATTTGTTCTGGGGTCACCAGGTGACAACGGACGGCCGTCACACTGGCCCCGGTGTCACGCAGGGCCTCGGCCTTGCGCCCATTGATGCTCACCCATTGGCTGTACTTCCGAGTGTTGGCGGGCAGGGGAGTCCGCGGGACCATGTCTCTTCCTCCCAGGCATGCCAGGGTCATGGCGGCGGGTTCCCACTCGAACTGCTCCGACTCATAGGTCTCCGTGTCTTCGGAGACTTGTTCTTCTCCCAGGGCGGCGGCCGCCATCTGGCGGGGCCCGGGGACCTGGTTCTTCGGGCAGGTCGGGTCACTGGCATAGTGGCCGACTCGCTGGCATCGATGACACGTCACGTTAGCTCGGAACCCCGGGCGCATCGGGGGGTTTCCCCGGCCTGCTGGGGCCGGGGTGGCATTAGTGGGCGCGGCCGGGACGGCGTCTCGGCCCCGGCCCGGGCCTCCTCCTCCTCCTCGGGGACGATGATGACCTTGGTTGGTTCTGTTCTGCTCATTCGGCCCACTCCGGGCCACTCGGGTGCTCTCCCACCGGTCGGCCTCGGTGGCGAGCTGCCGGGGTTCAGTCAATTTACTGTCGAGGAGGTGCTGCCTGAGCTCGACGAAGCAGTTGTTGGAGAGGTGCTCCCACACAATGAGATTGAAGAGTTGTTCGTAAGTGGTTACGTTGTTACCCTTGATCCACCCCTCGAAGGCTCGGCTGAAATAGTTCACGTATTCCAACCACGTCGTACCTGGGATCCGGGTGCAGTTGCGGAACCTCTGGCGGTACATTTCGGGTGTAAGCCCATATCGACTGAGGAGGGCGGCCTTCATGTGGTCATAGGACGTCATTTGATGGTCCGGAAGCTGCAGCAGGGCATCACGACCCTCGTTGACGAATCTCCCCCATAGACCGGCTCCCCAGTCACTTCGAGCGACCCGGTGGGCGGTCATGGCAATCTCATAGGCCTTGAACCACTGCTGTATGTCGTCGTTCCGGTGATATTCTCGGACCACATCCTTGGGGATGTGGACCTTCTGCTCGGTAGGACCCGGGGAGTGCGGTTGCTCGGGCACCCCTAGGTTTTTGTTCAGTTTGCGTATTTCTATCTCCGCTAGTTTGCACTCGTGCTCGTATGCCAGTCTTTTTTCTTCGAGGTCCCTCTGTCTCTGTTTTTCCTCTCGCTCTTCTCTGAGCCGTAAGTGTTCTAAGTTTATTTTTTGTTCCGCTAGTTTCAATTCTCCGTCTAATCTGAGTCGTGCCAAGTCTAACTCGTGTAATCTATTTTTTTCCCGCTCTTGGATCTCTTCACGGGAAGGGCCTGTTCTCCGTTCTTCCGTCCGGGTGGTGTTGACTTCCGGGGCTGCGGGGTCCCGGGGGGTTGCGGTATTTGTCTCTGTCCAGGCCTCTAGGGCGTTTTTGAAGTCTTCTTTTGTGCTTAGCCCGGTGGTAGCAATGCCTAAGTCCATGCAAAATTGTTTGAGCTCTCGTGGTTGTATTCTTCCAGCTTTTCTATCTGGAACTTCTCCGCCGATCCGCTCTCTTTGGTCGTCATTGTGGTTTTAGTCGTAGGGTGAGTTACTGTCTGTACGGTACGCGTTGGTTCGGATCGCGCCGCTAGCCACCAATGTTAGACGGGGACCTGGAGGGTCGGCCGAGCACAGTGATCGCACAGACAGGTAACTTCCCCCCCACAGATGGACACCACACAAAGGATCAGGGTAACACCTTTTATAGGCACTTCTGGTAGTAGAGTGGTACGATACAAGGCGATCAGGACACGATGATCCTCTCAATTCTAGTCTCTAGTAAGGGAAGGGGGTAGCTGGACAGTCTTGGTACCCACGGGTACGGAGGTGTAACGGTGATAGCTCACAATCCTCGAGCTCGGTGTTCGGATGGGTCAGACCGCGGCAGCGCCGGCAGGTCCCGAGGAGGTCGTAGGTGGTAACGGGCCGCGGCAGCGCCAGCAGGTCCCAACGAGGATGAAGGTTACAACGGGCCGCGGCAGCGCCAGCCGGTCCCACGAGAATGCAGGTTGCAACGGGCCGCGGCAGCGCCAGCAGGTCCCACGAGGATGGAAGTTACCACGGGCCGCGGCAGCGCCAGCAGGTCCCAACGAGGATGGAGGTTGCAGAGGGCCGCGGCAGCGCCAGCAGGTCCCAACGAGGATGGAGGTTGCAGAGGGCCGCGGCAGCGCCAGCAGGTCCCACGAGGATGAAGGTTGCAGAGGGCCGCGGCAGCGCCAGCAGGTCCCACGAGGATGAAGGTTGCAGAGGGCCGCGGCAGCGCCAGCAGGCAGGACAATAGTTCACAAGGCAGGGCTGTGGCAGCGCCAGCAGTCCGTCAAGGATGAGTTCGTCGCGGTGTCTCTCGACTCCAGGATACAACTGCCTTCCTGTCCTGGGGCGGCCTCAGTTATAGGTCTGGCGCCCTTTGATGTCCGGACCCTCGCTCTTGGAGGTCGGGAGGTCTGGGATGAGGGAGTCCAGACACCCAGCAGGGGGGTGGAGCCAGTGCCCGGGGAGGCTGGGGGTGCTCGGCACCTGGCGGGGGAGAGCCATCGACACTTCTTACTCCCATTGACCTGCCAAGTGGTCCGTTCACCTCCTGGGTGGAGGGTGGTGCCGGGATGTCGGGGCCTGGCCAGGCCCAGGGTTGGGGTCGGGCTGAGGCCGCGCGGCCGCGTGGTGCCGTGTCCAAGATGGCGGCTGGGCCGGGCAATGGTGCTGACGGTGGCCCGGGCCCTGTCCTGCGGGGAGGGAGCGAGCCCTTCATGTGGCCTGTCCAACAGTCATTTAGGCTGTTGGGTGGGGAGGAGGGGGGTTGGGGCGGTTGCTTACTTGTACTGAACTTGGCCCTTGCCGCAGCAACTCCACAGCACCTCCCCCTCCAACGCCGGGTCTCAGACGCTGGCCCAGCTTCAAGGCTTCGGCTGCCATGGAGTCGCTAGGGAAGTGCAGTGAAAAGTGATGCATTGTCCATGATTTTTCATTTCCTCTTCCCCTGGGACTCTGGCTGGTCATCCAGGCTGTTGGGGGGGTTGGGGGGGTTGCTTACTTGTACTGAACTTGGCCCTTGCTGCTCCATTCTGCTTTCCAATATTTGTAATTACTTTTTATTAATGGTGGGGGACTTATAGGCTATTTTTGCTTCTGGAAGCAGAAAAGTGATGGGCTGACTAACGTGAGTTTTTTTGGCTCTAATTGGCCTTTTGTCACTTTACTCTCACTAGTGGCAACATTTTAAACGCCTTGACACTAGTGTTAGTGGCAGTTTTCACCACGGCTAGCGGATTCTATCGCCATGTAGCGACGTATTGTAAATACTCTTGTACCAAGGCAATAGTTTTCAGCGTTACGCGGCAGTAAGAATATTGCCGCTAATACTAGGTAGCGGCAGCTCTTGTAAATATACCCCATATTTACAATAAAAGGCAAAGCATTTTGTGAAGCCAAGAAGGCTAATGACACGCTTTGAAATAGAAAACAACATACCCTGCCACTAAGGATATCAAGGGTCCCAATAAGGATCCACAATATTACATATGGGGTGACATCAACAACACATCTGAGCCATAGACTTTACTGGTATTTTGGATTCATGATCCTTTTATTACTATTTTTTATATATGTTTTTTTCTCCCAAGTTCATGGTTTTTGTGCAACACATTTCATATATTTTAAAAACAGTTTAATTTATAATGCACAACCTCCCGCAATCGCGCCCCCCTGCAACCCCATGCAACCGCCTTCGCCTCGCCACCTGCAAGCCAAGCTGGTCACCACTGCATGGAACGCCCCTTTCACACTGTTTAATGCATGATAGGGTCCATGAAACGACATGTAAAGTGGCTTTGCATAGCCTTGTAAACATGCTGTGGCACATTGCGCAATCAACGTCAAACACATGACGTCACAGCGCTGCAAGAGTGTCACTAGGATAATTGAGGAACTCCCACAATTTATCCTTGGCAAGGTCAACGACGCCATGGAATTCATGCCTTTGCAGCTCGGAGCACTAAGGAGACCACCACCATCACCCCTGACATGCATCACTCACCTGGACAACTCCTCTGTTTCCTTTGGGTGATGCGTGAACCCGATCCCCTCTAAGTGCTGACCTCGGTATACCGGAACTTCAGCAACAGGAATCTGGAGACCAGGAATTGCCAAAAGCCAGAGTCTCTCCGGAGCTGTCTGTAACAATGAAAGAAGGGGAGGCGCACAACCAGTCAACATTTAATTAGGATATCTGCCATCTGAGGAGTTCCATCCAGGGGCGGCACAGACTCTGCACCGGATGACTACCTCGCAGTGGAGACTATGTCGCTGGGGGAGCATTCAGGGGAAGTGTCGGGATCCTGTCACTGAGTGTGATAGCGCATAGTCGGCGCCGCATGCAGCTCCTTCTGCCTCTCTCTCTTGAACAACTTGCGGCAGATTGAGGGCAACGTGTAGTTGTGGCGGGGATGCCTGCTCCTCCTACGCCTCCCAGTACTACTGGCTCCATGAATGACAGCTTGTTGCGTAGACCCTTCACTCCCAGTCCACAGCACCTGGCGACCAAAAGATTGCAGCCAGGTCCTGCACTATTCAGCTGCATCATTGATTTGCATGTCAACAACTGGGATCACCCGCCGCCTTTACGGGAAGAGGAGGGAGTGTTTGATGCCCAACTCATGGAGGAATCGCTTGACCACTAGAGACAAGCCCCTCTGCACCCGGTGGCATAGTCAGAGAAGAAAATAACTGTGGGTTATCCTCTTTCGCCTCCCCCAGCTTGCATACCTCCCTCAGGCCAGCATCATGATCACTGTAGGTGGAATAGAAACTGTCTAGGACCTGTCCCCGGAAGCGTGAAGCTCCCTGGCACTAGATGGGCCTGCTCCGCAACAAGGAATTGGGAGAGTGCACCTGCTGGCAGTAGGTCACGCAACCTTGTCTCAGTATATGCCACTGCATCAGCACCTTGTGCTCCCTCAGGCAGACCCAGCACCCTCCCTTTGTTATGCTGGGAGTGCCCATCCACATTCTCAGCTGTTCTGTCCTGTGTCTTCACATGTGCCATTAGCTGCTACACTTCCAAAACCGCGCTAAGGGTACTTGGAGGGACTTTGGACAGTTCTTGCTCAGTGTCATGTACCTTGTAAGTCAGCTTGTGATGATCTGCGCAGTCAGGGGTGAAGTCGACTGTGATTTTGTCTATGCCACCCTCAAAGGAAGTGCCCTCTTGTTCGCGGGAGGTATCCACTTTGAGTACAGAGTCTAGTTTGCAGTCCAGGCTGTGCATTGTCACCTGCCCTGGTGGCCAGCGATCCCCAGCCACTCAGCTCACCGACACTGAGGAGAGGCAACATTTCAACGAGGCCCCCATCTGCATGCGGGCCATCGTTGCACCAGACTACCAGGTACTATATATGACATACGGTGCAGTGCAGTGTGGCCATCCGGGCCCTCATCTCCAGTCAGGTGTATGCTACCGAGGAATCTTCGTTCAGGTGGTACCCAAAAAAATCCCCGTACACCCAAGAGTTCACTACCAGGGTGCAATGAAGGGCAGCACCACCTGGTCACCTCCTGTGATCTAACTGTGGTAACTAGATTCCATGTTTCTCAGTGAGGAACAATCAAGCGGCGCACCAAAGGTCCTGAACCGGCCCCCATACACCTTGCACCCGCCACCACAAACAGCCAATATCAGCAACTAGAGCCAGTTAGTGAAGTCCCCCACCAGACTTATGCAGTTCCTTCGGTGATATTAGTCAGCCGCAGTGCAGGAATTGCTCAGGGCACGATGTGCACCACCATTGGCCCAACATTTGCAATCTCCTCTGTGCACCCCGGTTTCAGACCTTCCTACATCGGTGCGCAGGAGCACTTCTACTGATCACAGCTCCAAGGGGCACCAGGTGGTCTTCTCACACAGGTTAGCAACGTGTTTCCATGCGACCTGCCAAACTTCGTCACCAGGTAAGGGCGATCGGCAACGCCTCAATGCGTAGCGCCATAGCCCACAGGCTGGGGCTCGACGCGGCCTGCCTCCACTGTCATCGACTCCCTGCACCGCCACCTCCCACTCTGGGTCTCAGATGCAGGCCCAGCGAGGCATCTGGTCCCCGCACACTGTCATCGCTTCCAGGCATCGGCTGCCATGATGTCGCAAGAATGGCGCTAAGAAAAGTGCTGCTCCACTTTTCATAAATGAGGCCCTGATTCTACATTTCCTCTTCCTCTGGGACTCTGGCTTGTCATCCTGGCTACTCGGTGGTTTGGGGGGGGGGGGGATGTAGACCTGTGCTGAATTTGAACTTAGCTGCTCCATTGTGCATTCCATTAATTTTTCTTTTCTTTTTTCATTAGAGGCTATTTTGCCTCTTGAGGCTGAAAAGTGATGTTGGGCTGACTAACATGAATTTTGTTTGCAGCTAATTGGCCTTTCGTCACTTTCTCTTGCTAACATACATTTTTTTATCGCCTTGATGCTAGTGTTAGCTGCAGTTTTCGCCACGGCTAGCTGATAATATTGCACTGTAGTGACGTATTGTAAATATGTTGCTAACAAGGCAATCGTTTTCGGTGATAGACTGCGTTCAAAAATTGCCACTAACTATCACAAAAACAGGTTAGCACCAATTCTTGTAAATATACCCCTAAGTGGCTTAACGCTGCCTTGTAAATAACAAGGCAAAGCTCCTATCGCCATCACAAAGTCACTGAAAGTGACATTGTAGTGGCGATCGGGATTTGTAAATATGCCTTCAAATCTGGTATTTATATCATTTATCTTTACATCCTTCAAACATTAACTATAATTGAAAGTAATTTTAAATGGTTTCTAAGATTCTGTTAATGAACAGACCCATGGCTCGTGAGTACAGTAATAAACAAAGAAAAGTCATGTTACAAATACATTTGCAGGGCTTTATTTACAAGAAAAGACAGCAGCGTAGCATGGCAAGTCCTTAGGCTGCCCCGTGCCACTTTCAAAGCACAGAGATGCGTCATATTTACAACAATATGACTCATCTCTGTGCTTTACCCTGCGCTGATGCACAAATGGCTGCCATGCACCGACGCAGGCACCCTTGTTGTGGGGAGACTGTTTTTGTGCACAAAAATAATCACGAGGGGTGATTTCCTCTTTCTATGTGGCGCAAGGATAGACAGATGTGTCACTCATCTGTCAGAGTATAGGTGATGCAGTGCTGGAGTCGTGTCGCAAGCGCGACGCAACTCCAGCACTGCGTGGGTCGGCCTATACTTGCTGTGCTGCGTCACTCCTTTACAAGCAGGCATAAGGTTTTGACGCAGCAGAGACGTAAAAGTGACTAAGTGAAATCTTGTAGATTTCACTGCATCACTTTTACGGGGCTTCCTTGCAACGGAACGCCCACCCTACATACATTATACCTGACACAGGTATAATGTAGCGCAGGGCTTTGCAACGTGACACATCTCACTAGATGCATCACATTGTAAATATGTTGCATAGTGGTGCCTTGTTAACAACGCCTCTGCGTAACATAAAGTGACGCAACAGCGGCGTAAAAGTTGCGCAATGGGCTTTTCAATCTTATTTCACTTGGTTTTTTTTGTGAAAAACTTTTTATTGGTTTCATCCTGTCAGTAATTTGAATCAGTTGTATACATAGCGAATCTGTACACCACCTCATTTCATCAATACACAGTTCTGCACATAGCATATATACAATATCCTCCCAATTGTTCACAGCTTTCGTCAAACCTTGTCCCCTCACCCACCTCCCCTCACTCCTCATCCAGTTCCGAGTCATCACTTTCATTATCTGCTGGTGGATCACAAATACCTCCCCTGTATTCATTCCGTGCCCCCCAGATTTTAGACCATTTTCTGGGGCATCCTCTATTACCAAACACTGCCCTTTCAGTTATCATAGCCTCATCTATGTTTCTGCCCCACGCTGATAAAGAAGGCACTTCCACCCCCCCACCTTTGTGCTACATTTCTTTTAGCTATCATTATTCCGAATGTGACCCAATTTTGCCCGTGGCGCTTGAGATTATTGGGCTCCCATATATTTCATACACATCTGCATGGTTCTGGTATAAGCGACACCCCCTGCACCTGTGACACAGTACGCAGCACTTGCGTCCAGTACGCTGCTATTCTGGGACATTCCCATATAGTGTGAAAGAAAGTTCCCTCTTCTCTGCAGCCCCGGAGACAAAAGGGGTGGTCTATTCTTTTCATCTTGTGTAAAACCAATCTGGTGTAATAGGAGCGGTGCAGAAATTTAAGCTGTACAAGTCTAAGGCGTGAGGGTATTCCCACCTCCCTCGGGTATGCCAACGCCTCCTGCCACTCCTAATCATCCATCTCTCCTATGTCCTGTGACCACTTAACTTTCAGGGGGCCTGTGGGATCGGGCAAGTTGTTTACTAATTTGCGATAAGTAAAAGAGGTAGCCTTCTTCTGCATGAAATCTGTCAGTAACCTATCCTCCATAGGTGACGCCTCAGGGACCTCGGAGCCAGGTGGTGTGGCATGTCTAATTTGTGTATATCTAAACAGTTCAGAGGGCGCCATTTCATATAGTTGTTGGAGACGCTCAAACAGCACCATTTCCCCTCCCTGCCACAGGTTCCTCACTGTTGATATTCCTATGTCATCCCATTGTTCGAAGCCCTTGCTGTTTCGAAGCTTTCCTAGTTTTTTGTTGTCCCATAGTGGTGTAAGTTGTGTCAGTACCCCCCGCCATCCCAGTTTTGTCTGCGCAATGTGCCACAACATCAGAGTTGGGCCAAACATTGTCAATGCCAATTTCTTATCATATAGGGGAGAGAGCATACTTCTCGTGCCAAGTTGCGCTTTATCTGCCTTATACGCTGGGTCGGATTGCGGGATATGTAGCCAGTGATTAATCACCTTGAGCTGTGCTGCCCAGTAATAGAGCTGCACATCAGGGAGCGCTATTCCTCCGTCAAACCACCCTCTCACCAGTTTGGCCTGAGCGATGCGCGGCGGCTTATTACCCCATAAGAGGCTGGAGACCTGCATTGCAATTGCTTTAAAGTAAGTAGGCTGTACCTGGTATGGTGTGTTCTCTAGAACATATAAGAAGCGAGGTAAAGCCATCATTTTAAAAAGCGCTGCCTTTCCCAATAACGTTAGTGGCAGTGTCTCCCAGTGATGCACATCTCTCCTCCAGTGGGGGCTGTAGGGTTTTATTGAAAAATTCCCTGGAGTCAGCGGCGACGTAAATACTTAAGTATTTAAACGTACTTCCCGCTATTGTTAGCAGGCATCCATCAGGAAGGAGTGGCGGAGGGCCATAAAGCACGTAGAGTATTAATTTTGACCAATTAATGGTATATCCTGAAGCTACACCATAGGCCGTACACACATCCAAGAGGGTCATTATAGATTGCCTCGGGTTGGTAAAATATAGCAGGAGATTGTCGGCATAGAGGGACACCCGGTCCTCCCAGTCTTCCGTCCATTTAAGGCCCCGTATTGTTGGCTCCCACCGTATTCACGCCACCAAAGGTTCAAGGACCAGTGCAAAAAGTAACGGCGACAGTGGGCAGCCCAGGCGTGTGCCCCTTGCTAGGGAAAAGTCATGTGATATATGACCATTAGCAGTAACATGCGATAGAGGCTTGGTGTATAGGAGTTGCACCCAAGAGGTAAATTTAGGACCAAATCCCAAATGTTTTAGTACCGCAAAGAGAAATGGCCACTTGCCCATATCGAAGGCCATATGGGCATCCAATGAAAGCACCACCACCTGTTCCTCTAAATACTCTGCACGGGCTATTACCCCGTGTAGTCTCCTTAAATTCAGGGCAGCGTTCCTGCCCGGCATAAATCCAGACTGGTCTGGATGTATGAGCCTTGTTAGGTGTGGCGTAAGTCGTCTAGCCAATAATTTTGCGAGGATTTTGGCTTCTGCATTTATGAGGGAGATGGGTCGGTACGAGGTACACCTATCTGCCGGCTTCCCGGGTTTTAAAATTGCCACTATTGTGGTCGTGCGTTGGTCTGGGGGTAGTTCGCCCCTCTATCGAGAGACTATCGAGGAACATATTTAACATGTGAGGTGCAATGGTGTCTGCCGTTCTTTTGTAAAATTCAATCGGGATTCCGTTCGGGCCCACGGCTTTGCCTGATTGCAGTGCCCCGATGGCTCTGTCAGCTCGTTCATCGTTAGGTTGCTCTCCAGTTCGTTGCCGCTTCCGGCGTCATTTTGGGCATGTTAAGATCTTGGATGTACGCCAGCGCCTCCCCCAAGGACATTTCTGAGTCGGAGGAATAAATTGCTTGAAAGTGTCATGCTAACATGTCCACTATCGTGTGTGGGTCGGTTGTGACCTCTCCTTCCTCTGTACGCAGCTGTGCTATCCATATTTCACTTTTTTCTCTCCTGTCCAACCGCGCTAGTAACTTCCCTGCTTTGTCACCGACTTCATATATTTTGTGGCGCGTATTCTGTATCTGTTGTTTAGTTAATGTTGTGAGATGTTCTTTATGCCTGTGCTGCTGGCGGCGGAGGTTGTCAGCTGTGTCAGGGGTGGGATCTCTAGCATGTGAGGCCTCCGCTGCAAATAGTTCGGACTCTAGGTTCTGTAGTTCTACCTGTCCTTCCTTTTTAGGGCTCGGCATCGAGCCCTATTGCAGTTGAGTTCGCTCTCAAGGGAGGACAGAGCGGTGCACGAGCCTACCAGGGTCTGTGGACGTGCACACACACAGGCAGGCACGCCCCAGACACACATAGACAGACAGACACACGCAGACACACGCACGCACACACACACACACACACACACACCCTCCCTCTCTGCCCACTCCCTCTCTGCCGCCCCCCCCCCTCTACCCCCACTCACCGGGCTCTTTCCCTCCAGCGGGTCAGTCACGGCAGCAGGCAGACTCGGTGTCTTCTCCGGCGATCTTCAGCTGATGTGCACGCCCACGCTGCGTCACGTGCGCGCCCACCACGCTGTTTCACGCCCGTTGATCCTCAGCTTGTTATATACTTTGGCTATGGACAATTAGACCACCGTGTTGCTCCGTCAATCATGTTTTCTTGGGCTGCGGTGTCTACAAGGCAAGGGGGCAGTGCACTGCACATGGATTTATCCTCGTCACGCCAATCGGTATTGTTTGATTTTATTTCTTTCGATCAGCATATTTTTTTGTAATCTCTGGGAGAGCCGACGCTGGGACTTGAACCCCATTCCACAGTGTCAAAGTCCGGACACGGAGTGAAAGAACGTGGCTGTGCAAGCTACCACTGGACCCACTATACTCAGTTACCATGAGGTGGCGATATCTGCCACCCACTTTCCTCACTGCACCTTTGTGTTAGCCACGATGATCATAATCATTTCTATCCACTTCCATAATAGGCTTGTATTTTCAAAGATATCCTCTAATACTGAAAAGAAATTAGGGCAATAAATATCTATACAGCAGAGTACATAAACACAAAATGTCATGACATTTTGCACACTGTTGCAGGTCCGCTGTAGTCAAGGAGATTGTCTTCTGAGAAGTGTTTACATCCTCAAAATGACTTTCCAGTGTAGAGGACCATTGGTGCACCTGCTTATCTGGCAATATGCATAAGGATTACTACCTATCTCACTAATATTTTATCTTCGTAAATAGTTTGTTCAAAGTACATTGTAAATTGTTTTCACATCATGGGAGCTCTAAAAATGGAATTCTGTTCATCGCTTCTAAATGAGGCGCTTTTTTTGCATTCTTCGACAATGCTTTCAAACTAATTTCTGCTACTGCGGTAGATGGATGGCACTCCGGAGAATATTGTGTTGATCGGTATAGCTCTATAAGCCGTGCGCGCCCCTTGTGACCCTCACGCCCGACCCCAGGTCTGCCCAGTAGAACGGCACTCACTTCATCCCTCTGTGAGGCAGAAGGTGAGTGAGAGTGCAGAGTGCGCAGAGTGTGAAGTAGTGAGTGCAGAGTGAGTGTGCAGAGTGAGTGTGCAGAGTAGTGAGTGTGCAGAGTAGTGAGTGTGCAGAGTAGTGAGTGTGCAGAGTAGTGAGTGCAGAGGAGTGAGTGCAGAGTAGTGAGTGCAGAGGAGTGAGTGCAGAGTGCAGAGTAGTGAGTGCAGAGTAGTGAGTGCAGAGTAGTGAGTGCAGAGTGCAGAGTAGTGAGTGCAGAGTGCAGAGTAGTGAGTGCAGAGTAGTGAGTGCAGAGTAGTGAGTGCAGAGAGTAGTGAGTGCAGAGTAGTGAGTGCAGAGTAGTGAGTGCAGAGTAGTGAGTGCAGAGTGCAGAGTAGTGAGTGCAGAGTGCAGAGTAGTGAGTGCAGAGTGCAGAGTAGTGAGTGCAGAGTGCAGAGTGCAGAGTAGTGAGCAGGACCGGACTGGCTACCGGGCAGTTGTGTGTGCTGCCGAGCTGGGAGCTAATTTCTCTGTGGTGGGGGCTTATTTCGTTGATGGGGACCTGCGTGCACTTTGAAATAAAAAGAGCAAAACGAATTTCGTTTTGCACACATAGGTCTCCATCAACGAAATTGTAGGAAATGGGACCCCCGGCCGGCCAGGGCTTGCGCCACAGCCAGTCAGAGAGCGCCACTCCTATATAAAGTCGACCCCTGCTCGCCCTCTAGGTAACGCGGCGCGGGCAGTCGGGCCTATCTCGGAGGACATGTGTGAAGCATTTGCGCACGCACCCACCAACAGCAACATTCCAGGCCTCCCACAAAAGGAACTCCACACGAAGTATATATTAAAGTAGTCTTTGTATTAGACAGGACACATAGGAACATACACTTTACAAGGTGCTCAAGGCACGGCAGGGGTTACCAGGGAAAAGGTACAGGGCAGGGCCAAGGGACCACTGCCAGTGGTACGCATCTGATGGAACTGGCATTTAGAACATATAACAACTGGGAGCTTCCTCGGACTAGGACTAGAACACATAATCACCAGGAGCTTAGCATTAGAATACGTCACGCCCCGGGGTCTCATAGGCCTAGCAATAGAACTCACTCTAACCAGCATAGAAATACATGAGGCAAGGTACATAACACAACAGAGGCCCCCATCAGCAGGGCAACACATAAGAATTCTCAGCACCCCATTGATACTAGTCAGTAGCGCCCCCTAGGCCAGATGGCCTTCCTGGGGCGAGGGCGCCTTAGAGTCTCGATGTCCAGAGGGAGCTGCAAGGGGCCCGGGGCCAACCTAAATGTGGCAGCGGCACATGAAGTGCTGGGCCGCTGAGGGGCTTGGATGTAGCCTTGCAGGCTCGGGGGAATAGGGACACATGGTGGAGCCTCCTCGGGGCTCGGGGATTATAGCTGGAGCCTCTCGGGCTCGGAAGACAGGGGCGCACATGGTGGAGCCTCTCGGGGCTCAGAGAGAGAACTGTGGGCAGGCGGGGCCCCCCGTCGGGGGACCCGGCATCAATGGTGGCCCCACGGGCCATGAGGGAGCCTCTCGGGGCTCAGAGAGACAAGCTGCGGGCAGGCGGGGCCCCCCTCGGGGGACCCGGCATCAATGGTGGCCCCACGGACCATGAGGGAGCCTCTCGGGGCTCAGGGGTCAAGCTGCGGGCAGGCGGGGCCCCCCTCGGGGGACCCGGCATCAATGGTGGCCCCACGGACCATGAGGGAGCCTCTCGGGGCTCAGGGGTCAAGCTGCGGGCAGGCGGGGCCCCCCCTCGGGGGACCCGGCATCACGGGGGGCCCTCCGGGCCTCGAGGCACAACAGGCGGGTTGTTGGAGGGGCGGGGCGAGCACCGGCAATGTACCCGACGCCCCCTCCCCTCCGCTGCACTCACCGGGTCTGTTGCGCCGGTCTCCTTGGCTGCGCCCGCCTCCGTCGTGTGCTCCGGGGCTCTCTCTCTCTCGGGGGCCCCGGGGGGGGGATCAGCAGCTTCACGGGGGTCGGGCAGGAGCGCGGAGTAGGCTCCCGCCGCTCCAGCTTCGTCTCTCTCCCTCGGCCGGCCTCTCTCCTTCCCTCGGGCCAGCAGCCAATCACGGCGCGGCCTGGGGGACCACGTGACAGGGGAATCCCGGGCTGGCGCCCAATACCAGCGCGGCCCGGGGATGACGTCACGAGGGTCCCGGGCGGCGGCGGTGAGCTCGGGGGAAATCGACGAGGAGTAGGCTTCCTCGTAGGGCACAAGGGCAGGACATAAAGCGAGGTAGGCACTCGCTGGGGTTGTAGACCCTCGGTAGCACGGGGCAGATGCCGGTCTGGTTAAATATAGCGCTCCCCGCGCGAGGGCATGAATGAAGCGCCCCAAGGCGCTAGGCCAGCAGGAGAGCGCTCCCGAGCACTAGGAGCATAGATGAAGCGCCCTAGGGCGCTAGGACCGCAGGGAAGCGATCCCACGGGCGAGTGGCATGGAAAGCAGAATCCATAGGAGCTCCAGGGAGTCTGTAGTTCAGGAGCAGAGCAGGGCCCAGGGAGGCACGCCCTTCCCTGAGCCCCAAGCAGCAGCACGACCCAGGCAGGGTCTCAAGCAGGAAGAAGAAGAGAGAGAGAAGAGGGCCCACCCTCCTTTTATACAGGAGCTCCCTTTGTCTCCAAAAGGGGCAGGCAGGGAGAGAACCAGCTGGAACTGGTTATAAGGAATTTCTTGGTACTGGCCAGGCCAGGGATACTGGACGCACCCCCGGGGGGTGGGACCAGCCTGGTGGGGGAAGGCCCAGCCGGCTTCAGCCACTCAGGCGCCAGCACACCTACTGCACACACACACACCAAGGTCTAGAAGTGGCCCTTCCCTTCTAGTCACACGCATGCCGCATACATCATCTTGTAGCATTCAACCTCACGAGCGCACACATACCAAACACGGCCCGGCACGTCCCACGCATCAGGAACTACCAGAGCCACATACATCCCCCATGCATTCCTATGGGAGGCAGGTCTCTCTCACCACACACCCACTCAGAAGGGGAATCACCATCCCCCGGTCACATATAATAAGCACAAAACCTCAGGGGCGGACCTGCCAGACGGGCCAAGTCCAACACATGCCCCTCCCAGCCCAAACGCAGGGCAGACCAATCACTACCGTGATGGACTTCCCTGCGGCAGGGCGATAGGACGTGGACGCGGCCCGCACTGCCGGACCAATAGACATACCCAGATTAAAGATAATAAAAGTTAAAACAAAAAAATAAATAAAAATAAATGAAGACATAGGCCCAACCAGGCTACCCACCTGGTACTCCTTAGTTGTCCATGACTAGGACCAGGCCCTAAGCCATCCAGATACCACTGGTCCCTGCTAATCCGAAGTGGGGGGTGGTACCCCTGGCCCACAATAGCCATTCTCCACTCCCTTTCTCAGTGTAGCCACGACTACCACTGTTCCTTCCACCTCGGGTCCGCACCCTCAGGTTTGCCAGAGGTCACGGGCAAGAATGCCCCACCCTACCTCTACTTCTGAGGTTCCGCGTTCTCCCAGGAGAAACACCCTCAGAACACACTTTCCTACCAGTCTTGGAACTACCTCCCTCCACTGGTCTTCCACCTGGGAACTAACTTCACCGGATCATCTAGAAGACAAAACCGGCCAGGACACTGGCTACAGTCGCCCCGACGTCCAGATCCGGAAACACCGACTACTGGCTCCCCAACCGCGGGCAGTACCCTACCGGTCAGATGCCTGGCGCACCAGGACTTTTTACAAGAAAAAAAATTGAATCTAACACTTCCTCTCCTCCCTCCGCAGGCAGGAGTTCCCTCTTGTACTAGGATGAGCCGCGGCAGCGCCAGCAGGTCTCAGTGTTCAGTTCTCCCCAAGGCAAGCCGCGGCAGCGCCAGCAGGTCTTCCTTGTCCGGGATACAACTCAACATAAATTCAGCCAGGGCGACACCTGACACCTAAAACACTACAAGATGAGCCGCGGCAGCGCCAGCAGGTCTCAGTACAACTCAACATAAATTCAGCCAGGGCGACACCTGATGCCTAAAACACAACAAGATGAGCCGCGGCAGCGCCAGCAGGTCTCAGTACCACTCAACATAAATTCAGCCAGGGCGACACCTGACGCCTAAAACCCAACAAGAGGAGCCGCGGCAGCGCCAGCAGGTCTCAGTACAACTCAACATAAATTCAGCCAGGGCGACACCTGACGCCTAAACCACAACCAGCGGGGCAAGGAAACCCGATGCATCCAACACATTCAGCGGGGTAAGGAAGGACAGGATCATCGTTGATTCAGCAAGCTCCCCATCCCAGAGATCTTACACTCCATTACTCAGCACACCTCAACATTCATCCACACATCGTCCCCTAGACTGGTAAGACAGTTTTCTACCGTCCCCGATTCCTCAACCTGACCCTTGTGGCACAGGTACCATTACTCTAGGGGAGGGACAAGGACCATATACATTTGAACACCACTACGCAGACACTACTAGATCCCACCCTTCTGGTGAATCCAGAAAACCATATTGTACTAGGGAGATGATTTTACCCTCCCAAGCTAGGGGCCACTAACTAACAGTGTACCCGCACACTTTTTCCACAGAATAGACATTTAAGTAACCTTTAAAACTTTCCACAGAACAGGTATTTCTGTTGATCATTAAACATTTCCACAGAACAGACATTTTTAGCAACCTGACCCGACCCCATGTGGTGCAGGTATCATTACTCCAGGGAAGGGACAGGGACCATACCCATTGAATACAATTACGCTGCCACCACTGGATCCCACCCTTCTGGTGAATCCAGAAAACACATTGCACTAGGGGGTTGATCTACCCTCCCGGGCTAGGGTCACCTAACCAGAACACATTTTTCACAGAACGGACATTTAAGTAACCTCCTAAAACAATAATCTCCTTTCTTTGCGACCATTTACAATACAGCGTTTTTGTAGGGAGGCCAGTTATCGTTGTGGTACTGCGCAAACACAAGTCCGGATCCCACCGCTAGCCACCAGTGTAGGAAATGGGACCCGCGGCCGGCCAGGGCTTGCGCCACAGCCAGTCAGAGAGCGCCACTCCTATATAAAGTCGACCCCTGCTCGCCCTCTAGGTAACGCGGCGCGGGCAGTCGGGCCTATCTCGGAGGACATGTGTGAAGCATTTGCGCACGCACCCACCAACAGCAACATTCCAGGCCTCCCACAAAAGGAACTCCACACGAAGTATATATTAAAGTAGTCTTTGTATTAGACAGGACACATAGGAACATACACTTTACAAGGTGCTCAAGGCACGGCAGGGGTTACCAGGGAAAAGGTACAGGGCAGGGCCAAGGGACCACTGCCAGTGGTACGCATCTGATGGAACTGGCATTTAGAACATATAACAACTGGGAGCTTCCTCGGACTAGGACTAGAACACATAATCACCAGGAGCTTAGCATTAGAATACGTCACGCCCCGGGGTCTCATAGGCCTAGCAATAGAACTCACTCTAACCAGCATAGAAATACATGAGGCAAGGTACATAACACAACAGAGGCCCCCATCAGCAGGGCAACACATAAGAATTCTCAGCACCCCATTGATACTAGTCAGTAGCGCCCCCTAGGCCAGATGGCCTTCCTGGGGCGAGGGCGCCTTAGAGTCTCGATGTCCAGAGGGGGCTGCAAGGGGCCCGGGGCCAACCTAAACGTGGCAGCGGCACACGAAGTGCTGGGCCGCTGAGGGGCTTGGATGTAGCCTTGCAGGCTCGGGGGAATAGGGACACATGGTGGAGCCTCCTCGGGGCTCGGGGATTATAGCTGGAGCCTCTCGGGCTCGGAAGACAGGGGCGCACATGGTGGAGCCTCTCGGGGCTCAGAGAGAGAACTGTGGGCAGGCGGGGCCCCCCGTCGGGGGACCCGGCATCAATGGTGGCCCCACGGGCCATGAGGGAGCCTCTCGGGGCTCAGAGAGACAAGCTGCGGGCAGGCGGGGCCCCCCTCGGGGGACCCGGCATCAATGGTGGCCCCACGGACCATGAGGGAGCCTCTCGGGGCTCAGGGGTCAAGCTGCGGGCAGGCGGGGCCCCCCTCGGGGGACCCGGCATCAATGGTGGCCCCACGGACCATGAGGGAGCCTCTCGGGGCTCAGGGGTCAAGCTGCGGGCAGGCGGGGCCCCCCCTCGGGGGACCCGGCATCACGGGGGGCCCTCCGGGCCTCGAGGCACAACAGGCGGGTTGTTGGAGGGGCGGGGCGAGCACCGGCAATGTACCCGACGCCCCCTCCCCTCCGCTGCACTCACCGGGTCTGTTGCGCCGGTCTCCTTGGCTGCGCCCGCCTCCGTCGTGTGCTCCGGGGCTCTCTCTCTCTCGGGGGCCCCGGGGGGGGGATCAGCAGCTTCACGGGGGTCGGGCAGGAGCGCGGAGTAGGCTCCCGCCGCTCCAGCTTCGTCTCTCTCCCTCGGCCGGCCTCTCTCCTTCCCTCGGGCCAGCAGCCAATCACGGCGCGGCCTGGGGGACCACGTGACAGGGGAATCCCGGGCTGGCGCCCAATACCAGCGCGGCCCGGGGATGACGTCACGAGGGTCCCGGGCGGCGGCGGTGAGCTCGGGGGAAATCGACGAGGAGTAGGCTTCCACGTAGGGCACAAGGGCAGGACATAAAGCGAGGTAGGCACTCGCTGGGGTTGTAGACCCTCGGTAGCACGGGGCAGATGCCGGTCTGGTTAAATATAGCGCTCCCCGCGCGAGGGCATGAATGAAGCGCCCCAAGGCGCTAGGCCAGCAGGAGAGCGCTCCCGAGCACTAGGAGCATAGATGAAGCGCCCTAGGGCGCTAGGACCGCAGGGAAGCGATCCCACGGGCGAGTGGCATGGAAAGCAGAATCCATAGGAGCTCCAGGGAGTCTGTAGTTCAGGAGCAGAGCAGGGCCCAGGGAGGCACGCCCTTCCCTGAGCCCCAAGCAGCAGCACGACCCAGGCAGGGTCTCAAGCAGGAAGAAGAAGAGAGAGAGAAGAGGGCCCACCCTCCTTTTATACAGGAGCTCCCTTTGTCTCCAAAAGGGGCAGGCAGGGAGAGAACCAGCTGGAACTGGTTATAAGGAATTTCTTGGTACTGGCCAGGCCAGGGATACTGGACGCACCCCCGGGGGGTGGGACCAGCCTGGTGGGGGAAGGCCCAGCCGGCTTCAGCCACTCAGGCGCCAGCACACCTACTGCACACACACACACCAAGGTCTAGAAGTGGCCCTTCCCTTCTAGTCACACGCATGCCGCATACATCATCTTGTAGCATTCAACCTCACGAGCGCACACATACCAAACACGGCCCGGCACGTCCCACGCATCAGGAACTACCAGAGCCACATACATCCCCCATGCATTCCTATGGGAGGCAGGTCTCTCTCACCACGCACACACTCAGGAGGGGAATCACCATCCCCCGGTCACATATAATAAGCACAAAACCTCAGGGGCGGACCTGCCAGACGGGCCAAGTCCAACAGAAATCATCCCCCTACTCGGCAGCACACACAACTGCCCGGTAGCCAGTCCGGCCCTGGTAGTGAGTGCAGAGTGCAGAGTAGTGAGTGCAGAGTGCAGAGTAGTGAGTGCAGAGTGCAGAGTAGTGAGTGCAGAGTGCAGAGTAGTGAGTGGAGAGTAGTGAGTGCAGAGTGGAGAGTAGTGAGTGCAGAGAGTAGTGAGTGCAGAGAGTAGTGAGTGCAGAGTAGAGAGTGCAGAGTAGTGAGTGCAGAGTGCAGACTAGTGAGTGCAGAGTAGTGAGTGCAGAGTGCAGAGTAGTGAGTGCAGAGTAGTGAGTGCAGAGTAGTGAGTGCAGAGTAGTGAGGAGTGCAGAGTAGTGAGGAGTGCAGAGTAGTGAGGAGTGCAGAGTAGTGAGAAGTACAGAGTAGTGAGGAGTGCAGAGTAGTGAGGAGTGCAGAGTAGTGAGGAGTACAGAGTAGTGAGGAGTGCAGAGTAGTGATGAGTGCAGAGGAGTGAGTGCAGAGCAGTGAGTGCAGAGTAGTGAGTGGAGAGTGCAGAGTAGTGAGTGCAGAGTGCAGAATAGTGAGTGCAGAGTGCAGAGTAGTGAGTGCAGAGTAGTGAGTGCAGAGTAGTGAGGAGTGCAGAGTAGTGAGGAGTGCAGAGTAGTGAGGAGTGCAGAGTAGTGAGGAGTGCAGAGTAGTGAGAAGTGCAGAGTAGTGAGGAGTGCAGAGTAGTGAGGAGTGGAGAGTAGTGAGTGGAGAGTAGTGAGTGGAGAGTAGTGAGTGGAGAGTAGTGAGTGGAGAGTGCAGAGTAGTGAGTGGAGAGTGCAGAGTAGTGAGTGCAGAGTAGTGAGTACAGAGTAGTGAGGAGTGCAGAGTAGTGAGGAGTGCAGAGTAGTGAGGAGTGCAGAGGAGTGAGGAGTGCAGAGTAGTGAGAAGTGCAGAGTAGTGAGGAGTGCAGAGTAGTGAGGAGTGCAGAGTAGTGAGGAGTGGAGAGTAGTGAGTGGAGAGTGGAGAGTGGAGAGTAGTGAGTGCAGAGTGGAGAGTAGTGAGTGCAGAGAGTAGTGAGTGCAGAGAGTAGTGAGTGCAGAGAGTAGTGAGTGCAGAGTAGTGAGTGCAGAGTAGTGAGTGCAGAGTAGTGAGTGCAGAGAGTAGTGAGTGCAGAGTAGTGAGTGCAGAGTGCAGAGTAGAGAGTGCAGAGTAGTGAGTGCAGAGTGCAGAGTAGTGAGTGCAGAGTAGTGAGTGCAGAGTAGTGAGTGCAGAGTAGTGAGTGCAGAGTAGTGAGTGCAGAGTAGTGATGAGTGCAGAGTAGTGATGAGTGCAGAATAGTGATGAGTGCAGAGTAGTGAGGAGTGCAGAGTAGTGAGGAGTGCAGAGGAGTGAGTGCAGAGTAGTGAGTGCAGAGTAGTGAGTGGAGAGTGCAGAGTAGTGAGTGCAGAGTGCAGAATAGTTAGTGCAGAGTAGGGAGTGCAGAGTGCAGAGTAGTGAGTGCAGAGTAGTGAGTGCAGAGTAGTGAGTGCAGAGTAGTGAGTGCAGAGTGAAGAGTAGTGAGTGCAGAGTGCAGAGTGCAGAGTAGTGAGCAGGACCGGACTGGCTACCGGGCAGTTGTGTGTGCTGCCGAGCTGGGAGCTAATTTCTCTGTGGTGGGGCTTATTTCGTTGATGGGGACCTGGGTGCACTTTGAAATAAAAAGAGCAAAACGAATTTCGTTTTGCACACATAGGTCTCCATCAACGAAATCATCCCCCTACTCGGCAGCACACACAACTGCCCGGTAGCCAGTCCGGCCCTGGTAGTGAGTGCAGAGTGAAGAGTAGTGAGTGCAGAGTGCAGAGTGCAGAGTGCAGAGTAGTGAGTGCAGAGTGCAGAGTAGTGAGTGCAGAGTGCAGAGTAGTGAGTGGAGAGTAGTGAGTGCAGAGTGGAGAGTAGTGAGTGCAGAGAGTAGTGAGTGCAGAGAGTAGTGAGTGCAGAGTAGAGAGTGCAGAGTAGTGAGTACAGAGTGCAGACTAGTGAGTGCAGAGTAGTGAGTGCAGAGTGCAGAGTAGTGAGTGCAGAGTAGTGAGTGCAGAGTAGTGAGTGCAGAGTAGTGAGGAGTGCAGAGTAGTGAGGAGTGCAGAGTAGTGAGGAGTGCAGAGTAGTGAGAAGTGCAGAGTAGTGAGGAGTGCAGAGTAGTGAGGAGTGCAGAGTGAAGAGTAGTGAGTGCAGAGTGCAGAGTGCAGAGTAGTGAGTGCAGAGTGCAGAGTAGTGAGTGCAGAGTGCAGAGTAGTGAGTGGAGAGTAGTGAGTGCAGAGTGGAGAGTAGTGAGTGCAGAGAGTAGTGAGTGCAGAGAGTAGTGAGTGCAGAGTAGAGAGTGCAGAGTAGTGAGTGCAGAGTAGTGAGTGCAGAGTAGTGAGTGCAGAGTAGTGAGGAGTGCAGAGTAGTGAGGAGTGCAGAGTAGTGAGGAGTGCAGAGTAGTGAGAAGTGCAGAGTAGTGAGGAGTGCAGAGTAGTGAGGAGTGCAGAGTAGTGAGGAGTACAGAGTAGTGAGGAGTGCAGAGTAGTGATGAGTGCAGAGGAGTGAGTGCAGAGCAGTGAGTGCAGAGTAGTGAGTGGAGAGTGCAGAGTAGTGAGTGCAGAGTGCAGAATAGTGAGTGCAGAGTGCAGAGTAGTGAGTGCAGAGTAGTGAGTGCAGAGTAGTGAGTGCAGAGTAGTGAGGAGTGCAGAGTAGTGAGGAGTGCAGAGTAGTGAGGAGTGCAGAGTAGTGAGGAGTGCAGAGTAGTGAGAAGTGCAGAGTAGTGAGGAGTGCAGAGTAGTGAGGAGTGGAGAGTAGTGAGTGGAGAGTAGTGAGTGGAGAGTAGTGAGTGGAGAGTAGTGAGTGGAGAGTGCAGAGTAGTGAGTGGAGAGTGCAGAGTAGTGAGTGCAGAGTAGTGAGTGCAGAGTAGTGAGGAGTGCAGAGTAGTGAGGAGTGCAGAGTAGTGAGGAGTGCAGAGGAGTGAGGAGTGCAGAGTAGTGAGAAGTGCAGAGTAGTGAGGAGTGCAGAGTAGTGAGGAGTGCAGAGTAGTGAGGAGTGGAGAGTAGTGAGTGGAGAGTGGAGAGTGGAGAGTAGTGAGTGCAGAGTGGAGAGTAGTGAGTGCAGAGAGTAGTGAGTGCAGAGAGTAGTGAGTGCAGAGAGTAGTGAGTGCAGAGTAGTGAGTGCAGAGTAGTGAGTGCAGAGTAGTGAGTGCAGAGAGTAGTGAGTGCAGAGTAGTGAGTGCAGAGTGCAGAGTAGAGAGTGCAGAGTAGTGAGTGCAGAGTGCAGAGTAGTGAGTGCAGAGTAGTGAGTGCAGAGTAGTGAGTGCAGAGTAGTGAGTGCAGAGTAGTGAGTGCAGAGTAGTGATGAGTGCAGAGTAGTGATGAGTGCAGAATAGTGATGAGTGCAGAGTAGTGAGGAGTGCAGAGTAGTGAGGAGTGCAGAGGAGTGAGTGCAGAGTAGTGAGTGCAGAGTAGTGAGTGGAGAGTGCAGAGTAGTGAGTGCAGAGTGCAGAATAGTTAGTGCAGAGTAGGGAGTGCAGAGTGCAGAGTAGTGAGTGCAGAGTAGTGAGTGCAGAGTAGTGAGTGCAGAGTAGTGAGTGCAGAGTGAAGAGTAGTGAGTGCAGAGTGCAGAGTGCAGAGTAGTGAGCAGGACCGGACTGGCTACCGGGCAGTTGTGTGTGCTGCCGAGCTGGGAGCTAATTTCTCTGTGGTGGGGCTTATTTCGTTGATGGGGACCTGGGTGCACTTTGAAATAAAAAGAGCAAAACGAATTTCGTTTTGCACACATAGGTCTCCATCAACGAAATCATCCCCCTACTCGGCAGCACACACAACTGCCCGGTAGCCAGTCCGGCCCTGGTAGTGAGTGCAGAGTGAAGAGTAGTGAGTGCAGAGTGCAGAGTGCAGAGTAGTGAGTGCAGAGTGCAGAGTAGTGAGTGCAGAGTGCAGAGTAGTGAGTGGAGAGTAGTGAGTGCAGAGTGGAGAGTAGTGAGTGCAGAGAGTAGTGAGTGCAGAGAGTAGTGAGTGCAGAGTAGAGAGTGCAGAGTAGTGAGTACAGAGTGCAGACTAGTGAGTGCAGAGTAGTGAGTGCAGAGTGCAGAGTAGTGAGTGCAGAGTAGTGAGTGCAGAGTAGTGAGTGCAGAGTAGTGAGGAGTGCAGAGTAGTGAGGAGTGCAGAGTAGTGAGGAGTGCAGAGTAGTGAGAAGTGCAGAGTAGTGAGGAGTGCAGAGTAGTGAGGAGTGCAGAGTGAAGAGTAGTGAGTGCAGAGTGCAGAGTGCAGAGTGCAGAGTAGTGAGTGCAGAGTGCAGAGTAGTGAGTGCAGAGTGCAGAGTAGTGAGTGGAGAGTAGTGAGTGCAGAGTGGAGAGTAGTGAGTGCAGAGAGTAGTGAGTGCAGAGAGTAGTGAGTGCAGAGTAGAGAGTGCAGAGTAGTGAGTACAGAGTGCAGACTAGTGAGTGCAGAGTAGTGAGTGCAGAGTGCAGAGTAGTGAGTGCAGAGTAGTGAGTGCAGAGTAGTGAGTGCAGAGTAGTGAGGAGTGCAGAGTAGTGAGGAGTGCAGAGTAGTGAGGAGTGCAGAGTAGTGAGAAGTGCAGAGTAGTGAGGAGTGCAGAGTAGTGAGGAGTGCAGAGTAGTGAGGAGTACAGAGTAGTGAGGAGTGCAGAGTAGTGATGAGTGCAGAGGAGTGAGTGCAGAGTAGTGAGTGCAGAGTAGTGAGTGGAGAGTGCAGAGTAGTGAGTGCAGAGTGCAGAATAGTGAGTGCAGAGTGCAGAGTAGTGAGTGCAGAGTGCAGAGTAGTGAGTGCAGAGTAGTGAGGAGTGCAGAGTAGTGAGGAGTGCAGAGTAGTGAGGAGTGCAGAGTAGTGAGGAGTGCAGAGTAGTGAGGAGTGCAGAGTAGTGAGAAGTGCAGAGTAGTGAGGAGTGCAGAGTAGTGAGGAGTGGAGAGTAGTGAGTGGAGAGTAGTGAGTGGAGAGTAGTGAGTGGAGAGTAGTGAGTGGAGAGTGGAGAGTAGTGAGTGGAGAGTGCAGAGTAGTGAGTGGAGAGTGCAGAGTAGTGAGTGCAGAGTAGTGAGTGCAGAGTAGTGAGGAGTGCAGAGTAGTGAGGAGTGCAGTGTAGTGAGGAGTGCAGAGGAGTGAGGAGTGCAGAGTAGTGAGAAGTGCAGAGTAGTGAGGAGTGCAGAGTAGTGAGTAGTGCAGAGTAGTGAGGAGTGGAGAGTAGTGAGTGGAGAGTGGAGAGTGGAGAGTGGAGAGTAGTGAGTGCAGAGTGGAGAGTAGTGAGTGCAGAGAGTAGTGAGTGCAGAGAGTAGTGAGTGCAGAGAGTAGTGAGTGCAGAGTAGTGAGTGCAGAGTAGTGAGTGCAGAGTAGTGAGTGCAGAGAGTAGTGAGTGCAGAGTAGTGAGTGCAGAGTGCAGAGTAGAGAGTGCAGAGTAGTGAGTGCAGAGTGCAGAGTAGTGAGTGCAGAGTAGTGAGTGCAGAGTGCAGAGTAGTGAGTGCAGAGTAGTGAGTGCAGAGTAGTGAGTGCAGAGTAGTGAGTGCAGAGTAGTGAGTGCAGAGTAGTGATGAGTGCAGAGTAGTGATGAGTGCAGAATAGTGATGAGTGCAGAGTAGTGATGAGTGCAGAGTAGTGAGGAGTGCAGAGGAGTGATGAGTGCAGAGTAGTGAGGAGTGCAGAGTAGTGAGGAGTGCAGAGGAGTGAGTGCAGAGTAGTGAGTGCAGAGTAGTGAGTGGAGAGTGCAGAGTAGTGAGTGCAGAGTGCAGAATAGTGAGTGCAGAGTAGTGAGTGCAGAGTGCAGAGTAGTGAGTGCAGAGTGCAGAGTAGTGAGTGCAGAGTAGTGAGTGCAGAGTAGTGAGGAGTGCAGAGTAGTGAGGAGTGCAGAGTAGTGAGGAGTGCAGAGTAGTGAGGAGTGCAGAGTAGTGAGGAGTGCGGAGTGCAGAGTAGAGAGTGCAGAGTAGAGAGTGCAGAGTAGAGAGTGCAGAGTAGAGAGTGCAGAGTAGTGAGTGCAGAGTGCAGAATAGTGAGTGCAGAGTAGTGAGTGCAGAGTGCACAGTAGTGAGTGCAGAGTGCAGAGTAGTGAGTGCAGAGTAGTGAGTGCAGAGTAGTGAGGAGTGCAGAGTAGTGAGGAGTGCAGAGTAGTGAGGAGTGCAGAGTAGTGAGGAGTGCGGAGTGCAGAGTAGAGAGTGCAGAGTAGAGAGTGCAGAGTAGAGAGTGCAGAGTAGAGAGTGCAGAGTAGAGAGTGCAGAGTAGTGAGTGCAGAGTGCAGAGTAGTGAGTGCAGAGTAGTGAGTGCAGAGTGCAGAGTAGTGAGTGCAGAGTGCAGAGTAGTAAGTGCAGAGTAGTGAGTGCAGAGTAGTGAGTGCAGAGTAGTGAGTGCAGAGTAGTGAGTGCAGAGTAGTGAGTGCAGAGTAGTGAGTGCAGAGTAGTGAGTGCAGAGTAGTGATGAGTGCAGAGTAGTGATGAGTGCAGAATAGTGATGAGTGCAGAGTAGTGAGGAGTGCAGAGTAGTGAGGAGTGCAGAGGAGTGATGAGTGCAGAGTAGTGAGGAGTGCAGAGTAGTGAGGAGTGCAGAGGAGTGAGTGCAGAGTAGTGAGTGCAGAGTAGTGAGTGGAGAGTGCAGAGTAGTGAGTGCAGAGTGCAGAATAGTGAGTGCAGAGTAGTGAGTGCAGAGTGCAGAGTAGTGAGTGCAGAGTGCAGAGTAGTGAGTGCAGAGTAGTGAGTGCAGAGTAGTGAGGAGTGCAGAGTAGTGAGGAGTGCAGAGTAGTGAGGAGTGCAGAGTAGTGAGGAGTGCGGAGTGCAGAGTAGAGAGTGCAGAGTAGAGAGTGCAGAGTAGAGAGTGCAGAGTAGAGAGTGCAGAGTAGTGAGTGCAGAGTGCAGAATAGTGAGTGCAGAGTAGTGAGTGCAGAGTGCACAGTAGTGAGTGCAGAGTGCAGAGTAGTGAGTGCAGAGTAGTGAGTGCAGAGTAGTGAGGAGTGCAGAGTAGTGAGGAGTGCAGAGTAGTGAGGAGTGCAGAGTAGTGAGGAGTGCGGAGTGCAGAGTAGAGAGTGCAGAGTAGAGAGTGCAGAGTAGAGAGTGCAGAGTAGAGAGTGCAGAGTAGAGAGTGCAGAGTAGAGAGTGCAGAGTAGTGAGTGCAGAGTGCAGAGTAGTGAGTGCAGAGTAGTGAGTGCAGAGTGCAGAGTAGTGAGGAGTGCAGAGTAGTGAGGAGTGCAGAGTAGTGAGGAGTGCAGAGTAGTGAGGAGTGCGGAGTGCAGAGTAGAGAGTGCAGAGTAGAGAGTGCAGAGTAGAGAGTGCAGAGTAGAGAGTGCAGAGTAGAGAGTGCAGAGTAGAGAGTGCAGAGTAGTGAGTGCAGAGTGCAGAGTAGTGAGTGCAGAGTAGTGAGTGCAGAGTGCAGAGTAGTGAGTGCAGAGTGCAGAGTAGTAAGTGCAGAGTAGTGAGTGCAGAGTAGTGAGTGCAGAGTAGTGAGGGCAGAGTAGTGAGTGCAGAGAGTAGTGAGTGCAGAGAGTAGTGAGTGCAGAGTAGTGAGTGCAGAGTAGTGAGTGCAGAGTAGTGAGTGCAGAGTAGTGAGTGCAGAGAGTAGTGAGTGCAGAGAGTAGTGAGTGCAGAGTAGTGAGTGCAGAGTAGTGAGTGCAGAGAGTAGTGAGTGCAAAGTGCAGAGTAGAGAGTGCAGAGTGCAGAGTAGTGAGTGCAGAGTGCAGAGTAGTGAGTGCAGAGTAGTGAGTGCAGAGTAGTGAGTGCAGAGTAGTGAGTGCAGAGGAGTAAATGCAGAGTAGTGAGTGCAGAGTAGTGAGTGCAGAGTAGTGAGGAGTGCAGAGGAGTGAGTGCAGAGTAGTGAGTGCAGAGTAGTGAGGAGTGCAGAGTAGTGAGTGCAGAGTAGTGAGGAGTGCAGAGGAGTGAGTGCAGAGTAGTGAGTGCAGAGTAGTGAGTGCAGAGTAGTGAGGAGTGCAGAGGAGTGAGTGAAGAGTAGTGAGTGCAGAGTAGTGAGTGCAGAGTAGTGAGGAGTGCAGAGGAGTGAGTGCAGAGAGGTGAGTGCAGAGAGGTGAGTGCAGATAGGTGACTGCAGAGAAGGGAGTGCAGAGTAGTGAGTGCAGAGTGCAGAGTAGTGAGTGCAGAGTGCAGAGTAGTGAGTGCAGAGTAGTGAGTGCAGAGTAGTGAGTACAGAGTAGTGAGTGCAGAGTGCAGAGTAGTGAGTGCAGAGTGCAGAGTAGTGAGTGCAGAGTGCAGAGTAGTGAGTGCAGAGTAGTGAGTGCAGAGTGCAGAGTAGTAAGTGCAGAGTAGTGAGTGCAGAGTGCAGAGTAGTGAGTGCAGAGTAGTGAGGAGTGCAGAGTAGTGAGGAGTGCAGAGTAGTGAGGAGTGCAGAGTAGTGAGGAGTACAGAGTAGAGAGGAGTGCAGAGTAGTGAGGAGTGCAGAGTAGTGAGGAGTGAGTGCAGAGGAGTGAGTGCAGAGTAGTGAGTGCAGAGGAGTCAGTGCAGAGTAGTGAGTGCAGAGTAGTGCGTGCAGAGTAGTGAGTGCAGAGTTGTGAGTGCAGAGTTGTGAGTGCAGAGTTGTGAGTGCAGAGTTGTGAGTGCAGAGAGTGCAGAGTAGTGAGTGCAGCGTGCAGAGTAGTGAGTGCAGAGTGCAGAGTAGTGAGTGCAGAGTAGTGAGTGCAGAGTAGTGAGTGCAGAGTAGTGAGTGCAGAGTAGTGAGTGCAGAGTAGTGAGTAGTGAGTGCAGAGTAGTGAGTGCAGAGTACAGAATAGTGAGTGCAGAATAGTGAGTGCAGAATAGTGAGTGCAAAGTAGTGAGTGCAGAGTAGTGAGGAGTGCAGAGTAGTGAGGAGTGCAGAGTAGTGAGGAGTGCGGAGTGCAGAGTAGAGAGTGCAGAGTAGAGAGTGCAGAGTAGTGAGTGCAGAGTAGAGAGTGCAGAGTAGTGAGTGCAGAGTAGAGAGTGCAGAGTAGTGAGTGCAGAGTGCAGAGTAGTGAGTGCAGAGTGCAGAGTAGTGAGTGGAGAGTGCAGAGTAGTGAGTGGAGAGTGCAGAGTAGTGAGTGCAGAGTAGTGAGTGCAGAGTAGTGAGGAGTGCAGAGTAGTGAGGAGTGCAGAGTAGTGAGGAGTGCAGAGGAGTGAGGAGTGCAGAGTAGTGAGAAGTGCAGAGTAGTGAGGAGTGCAGAGTAATGAGGAGTGCAGAGTAGTGAGGAGTGGAGAGTAGTGAGTGGAGAGTGGAGAGTGGAGAGTAGTGAGTGCAGAGTGGAGAGTAGTGAGTGCAGAGAGTAGTGAGTGCAGAGAGTAGTGAGTGCAGAGAGTAGTGAGTGCAGAGTAGTGAGTGCAGAGAGTAGTGAGTGCAGAGTAGTGAGTGCAGAGTGCAGAGTAGAGAGTGCAGAGTAGTGAGTGCAGAGTGCAGAGTAGTGAGTGCAGAGTGCAGAGTAGTGAGTGCAGAGTAGTGAGTGCAGAGTAGTGAGTGCAGAGTAGTGAGGAGTGCAGAGTAGTGAGGAGTGCAGAGTAGTGAGGAGTGCAGAGTAGTGAGTGCAGAGTAGTGAGTGCAGAGTAGTGAGTGCAGAGAGTAGTGAGTGCAGAGTAGTGAGTGCAGAGTGCAGAGTAGTGAGTGCAGAGTGCAGAGTAGTGAGTGCAGAGTGCAGAGTAGTGAGTGCAGAGTGTAGTGAGTGCAGAGTAGTGAGTGCAGAGTAGTGAGTGCAGAGTAGTGAGTGCAGAGTAGTGAGTGCAGAGTGTAGTGAGTGCAGAGAGTCACACGTACCTGCCGCCACCGCCGAGAGTCATTTGCTGGCACTTACCTGACCGCACCTGGGGAGAGACTGCTGCCGCCACCGCCGAGAGTCATTCCAGGCACAAACCAAGAACTTACCTGTGCTGACGCATTGGCCGCCACCGCCGAGAGTCATTTCCTGGTATTTGAAACCGCGCCGCCGCTCCGGGGGGACTTCAACTCCCGGCAGGCCACGCGGCCGCGCGAGGAGGTGACGCAGCACGCGCCAGCGAGCGCGAAAGGCAGCATAAAGGGAGGAGGAACCCGGCAGAGCGCCGGGAGACACACGTACCTGCCGCCACCGCCGAGAGTCATTTGCTGGCACTTACCTGACCGCACCTGGGGAGAGACTGCTGCCGCCACCGCCGAGAGTCATTCCAGGCACAAACCAAGAACTTACCTGTGCTGACGCATTGGCCGCCACCGCCGAGAGTCATTTCCTGGTATTTGAAACCGCGCCGCCGCTCCGGGGGGACTTCAACTCCCGGCAGGCCACGCGGCGGCGCGAGGAGGTGACGCAGCACGCGCCAGCGAGCGCGAAAGGCAGCATAAAGGGAGGAGAAACCCGGCAGAGCGCCGGGAGACACACGTACCTGCCGCCACCGCCGAGAGTCATTTGCTGGCACTTACCTGGCCGCACCTGGGGAGAGACTGCTGCCGCCACCGCCGAGAGTCATTCCAGGCACAAACCAAGAACTTACCTGTGCTGACGCATTGGCCGCCACCGCCGAGAGTCATTTCCTGGTATTTGAAACCGCGCCGCCGCTCCGGGGGGACTTCAACTCCCGGCAGGCCACGCGGCGGCGCGAGGAGGTGACGCAGCACGCGCCAGCGAGCGCGAAAGGCAGCATAAAGGGAGGAGGAACCCGGCAGAGCGCCGGGAGACACACGTACCTGCCGCCACCGCCGAGAGTCATTTGCTGGCACTTACCTGACCGCACCTGGGGAGAGACTGCTGCCGCCACCGCCGAGAGTCATTCCAGGCACAAACCAAGAACTTACCTGTGCTGACGCATTGGCCGCCACCGCCGAGAGTCATTTCCTGGTATTTGAAACCGCGCCGCCGCTCCGGGGGGACTTCAACTCCCGGCAGGCCACGCGGCGGCGCGAGGAGGTGACGCAGCACGCGCCAGCGAGCGCGAAAGGCAGCATAAAGGGAGGAGAAACCCGGCAGAGCGCCGGGAGACACACGTACCTGCCGCCACCGCCGAGAGTCATTTGCTGGCACTTACCTGGCCGCACCTGGGGAGAGACTGCTGCCGCCACCGCCGAGAGTCATTCCAGGCACAAACCAAGAACTTACCTGTGCTGACGCATTGGCCGCCACCGCCGAGAGTCATTTCCTGGTATTTGAAACCGCGCCGCCGCTCCGGGGGGACTTCAACTCCCGGCAGGCCACGCGGCGGCGCGAGGAGGTGACGCAGCACGCGCCAGCGAGCGCGAAAGGCAGCATAAAGGGAGGAGGAACCCGGCAGAGCGCCGGGAGACACACGTACCTGCCGCCACCGCCGAGAGTCATTTGCTGGCACTTACCTGACCGCACCTGGGGAGAGACTGCTGCCGCCACCGCCGAGAGTCATTCCAGGCACAAACCAAGAACTTACCTGTGCTGACGCATTGGCCGCCACCGCCGAGAGTCATTTCCTGGTATTTGAAACCGCGCCGCCGCTCCGGGGGGACTTCAACTCCCGGCAGGCCACGCAGCGGCGCGAGGAGGTGACGCAGCACGCGCCAGCGAGCGCGAAAGGCAGCATAAAGGGAGGAGGAACCCCGCGTCGCGGGACGCGAGCGGGACGCCCGGGGCTAAGCCCGGGCAAAGGGCGGGCCCTCTACGGCCCTCATCGGCACTAGGAGGCCAGGCTAGGCCACCCCTTCTATTATTACTTTGCTGTGCAACAGGGGATCATCCTTAAAATTGTCTACGGCAAGTAGTGGTGTTCCTGACGCTGGTACAGTCAACAACACTGATGATTCTGTAAAGGAGTCTGCTGGATATCTGCACAAATTTGAAGTAAGACTTTTTTGTTTTAATTTTGGGACCTATATTTTGTCAACCAATTGAGCAGTGGGCATAAGACTTTCACATTTCTTTGCAAAATATGCGTAAAAGAAACAATCATACGGCACCCGACACACCGAAGAACACCATGGAGAACTACCTTGTTCAAGTGGTCAGTCAAATAAACAGCAAACGCAGACAATCGTTAGGTCTGTCCCAATCACCTATTCTTCATCCCATGAGCCCACCTACCTCCTCACAAACCAATGAGTCCCTGTTAATAGACCTGAACAACGATCTTCAGGTACCAGCTTCCCCAGAAACTGTTAACATCGATGTGAGTACATTGAATGTGAGGGACACTGATCATCACGTGGTTAATGAATCTGATGCACAGGTTATCATTGAGGTTGAAGGAACTAATGACAATGATAAAGAAGCTGTGGAGGATGATCCATCGGCCAAGCTGTCCTCCAGGGCAGTTAGAGCCTGTCGCAGATTACAAAACAAACGTGGGGGGGCACGCTCTGGGAAAAACAAGGCTACATCACCACCACCAAAGGAAAAAAATATATGCAAGTACAATGAGGAAAATAATCTAAGGGACACTTTGGACGAGGACTTAATGTCTAAAATAGCGGAGCTGTTAGAAATAAAAATACAGACAATTATCAAGCCACTTATTAGTAAGATTGATAAACTCTCCGCAGAGATAAAGAAGCTTGGGAGTGCACAAAATGGCCTAGCAGATGCAATAGGCAATGCCCTTAGTAATGTCAATAAAGATAGTGATCTCCCAGAGAAAGATAACGTACCCAAGGTAACGCCAGATGCTATCCCTCCAGTAGTAATTCCTGTAGAATGTCCTCAAACCTCTGGCAAAAATACTACCAATTTGCCACTAGAAGCCCCGACTGACAGACCAATTGATTCCATGCAAACTATAGTGCACTCTTGTTTTGATGAGAATCAAACTCAATTTGTAGTTGAAGCAGCACCGTTAGTGCTTGTGTTAGCCAATACACCAACCCTATTACCAGACCAAATTGAGTCAGCCTCATCATTAAAAAGTAAGGCATTATACTGGCTCTCAAATAATATGCGGCTAGCGCAGGGGGGTGAACAGCGGTTGGCCGATGAAATTAAAACAGCAAGGAGGGTTGGTTGGATAGGTAATAAGCAGAAAAAATGGAAGGGCGACTGTGTGATACTAAACCTCTCGTCTGCAGCTGCTCTTCCAGATATTTTACCAAATATCCTTCCACCACAAAAGAGAAGTAGCTCTATAATCCCCCTTACACTAGAATTTTTCTATAATGAAATAGAAAAGGCCAACATTCAAAAACCCCGGAAGCCAGTTTGGTCAACAAGAGCGCATGGTTGGGGAGGGGGACCATCAGTTTCTGACATGATTTATGCTCCCCAAAATAGGGTGGGTCAATGGCCACCAAACCAACACAACATCTTTCAAAACACTACCTTAGGGCAAAATTGGAATCAAATGGCCAGACAAGGGCCTGGTATAATAACCAATAATTGTGGCCCTACAGGAAATGCTAAATATAATGGAGGATGGCTAGGTATGCAGCAGAATACACGGTATCCTAATACCCCAGTACCTATGGGCAATGCTAACTTTAATGGAGGATGGCTGAGCTCTTACCAGAACCCACCCTTCCCCATTACTCCTGCACCTGGATGGAATGCCCCCTCTAATGACTGGGGTTTTGGGGCCCCATCTTACAACTGGGGAGTTAGCACTTCAAATAGGTTTGAAGCCCTAGCCGGCTTAGCTGACTGCGACTGAGTTGAGAGAGGGGACCCGATAATGCCATGTAGAAGAAACTACATACATCGTAGGTTGTTGCTTAAAGCTGGAACAAAACAGACTGTACCAAATGAAATCTTGTATCAGCCATTACATCCAGCTGAAACAGTAGCGCAACAATCGCACTTAGATACATCTAGGGTAAGCACACCATGTCAGGCAGTAGAAGCACTGGGGGATTTAGGAAGCATGAAAATTATCTGCTGGAATATAGCGGGTTTGAAAAAAAATCTCTTAGACCCGTCTTGGCATGATTACCTGACGAGTGGGGATCTAATTATGTTCCAGGAGACACGGGGGCTCGAAAACTACTTCAAGGTGGATTATAGATCTTTTTTCATACCCGCAGTAAACGCAAATGGGGGGAGACCCTCAGGCGGATTAACAATCTGGGTGAAAATCACAAGAGGCCTGTCCTTTGAGCAAATTGATATGAACAATCCCGACATTTTATCACTCAAGCTAAAAAACACTAAGGGTTGTAGTACTTACGTGATCAATATTTATAATAGACCACATCGATCATGTAAAGAATCAACAGTTGTAAATCATCTGAATAGTTTTTTGGCGGGACTTGATCAAAATGCACAAATAATTATAGGTGGTGATTTTAACAGAGGCTTTGAACCTATAATAGGTTTAGAAGACATCTATAAGGATGAGGACATCGCCAACAATATCCCCCTAGTAGATACAAACTACAAAGCACCCTGCTCTGTGAGCGCTTTACAACTACTGAACTTGACATTAGAAATAGGCCTACGCGCATGCAACGGGCGGTTGTCATCAGACTGTCCTAGTAGACCAACGTTTACCAGAGGGGCATACTCCAGCCACTTAGATTATTTATTAGTCTCCCTGAACTTGTGGCCTATGATCATCGACCTTACTGTGGATGATCGCATGGAAAGCGACCATTATCCTCTGATTTTATCTGTTCAAACCCAGATCTTTAAAACCCTTGATAAAAGTGCAAACAGCACTATATCCTTGCCACAAGATCCTCTAGTGGCAAATAATCGCAGATCCCTGAAATGGCCAGTAGTACTAGGCAACTCCAAAATCATTACTCAAATCTATAATGTATTTGTGAGTCATATGTCTTCACTCCTAGGCAATAACACTGATATCCAAAATCTTAGTTTGATAAAATCCCATGAGCATTTAACTAACCAACTTGGCGGGATCCTGACCAGGGCAATAAAAAGATCACATGATGCCCAAAAAAGTAACCAAACAGGGAATACCTGGTATAACCAGGATTGTAGAACAGCCAAGTCAGATTTAATTATAGCGGTTAGGGGGGGCTCAATGGATATTGTGAGAACCAGGAGAGTACAGTATAAAAGAACTTTATCAAAGGCCAAGAGAGAGTGGGACGAAAGGGTTTGGTCTGATTTATTGGATGCATGCAAGCGTAAAGATCAGACCACTTTTTGGAGCCTCATTGCTAGAGGCACCAGGGGGATGATAGAATGTAAAGATAAATTTCTAGAGGAAAAGACATGGGTCGAGCATTTTACTATGTTATACTCATGTACAAGTTCAGGTCAGAGTGGAGGCTGGGATAGTCTGCAGGCTCCATTGGTAGCGTATGATGCACCTCTTGTTTTTTCTTTAACAGACACTATCTCTGCAATTAAGGCAGTGAAGCCAGGGAAAGCACCAGGCCCTGACAAAATACCAGGTGACCTTTGGAAACACGAAAACTACATTTGGGCTCCCTACATCAATTTATTATCCAACGAAATTGCTCAAGGAGCTCCTATTCCGGAAACCTGGAAGGGGGCAGAGATTGTGACTCTGTTCAAGAAGGGTGATAGGTCAAATCCTTCACATTACCGACCTATCAGCCTTATTGACGTGCTACAAAAATTTTTTGCACGGCAGGTCCTTGGTCGGCTCACTTCTTGGATTGAAGAACACTCTATTTACACAAAATATCAGGCTGGTTTTAGATGTAAGATAAGTACAGTAGACCAGGTTTTTAGATTTTTATGTTTAGTCTGGAAATACACCATTATAAGGAGTTCCCACATATACGTGGCCTTTGTTGACTTAAAGGCAGCTTTTGATATGATACCCAGGGCAGCCCTATGGAAGACATTAAATGAAATGGGCGTCCCTGGTAATATCCTTCAAATTCTAATTAGACTCCATGAGAACAATTATGCACGTGTTAGATGGGGTCCGAATGGAGAAGTCACTGAAAAAAATAAAAATAGCAAAAGGGGTAAGGCAAGGGTGCGTAATGGCACCTACCTTATTTTCTTTATATGTCAATGACATCCCTGATACTCTTTTGGGCTGCGAGCATGACTCTCCCAAATTGAGTGGGCAAGCCGTTCCGGACTATTATTTGCAGACGACACAATTTTAATTTCTCAGACACCTAGGGGGCTCCAAAATCTTTTAAATACATTTAGTTTGTATTGTCATGACAAGAAATTAGAAATCAATTCCTCAAAAACAAAAGTTATGACAATCAACCCCAATAAAGGCTTCAATAAGGTTTTTAAAATAAACAATGAACCTATTGAAGAAGTTTCTAATTTTAAATACCTGGGTATTATTTTAGACAGTGATTTGACATGGAAAACACAATTGGAGAATTCAAAACTAAGGTTAACCCAAAATCAGGCTCCAATCTTAAAGAAGCATAAGAATAGCCATTTCAAAGCGGTCTCACCAGCCATTGAATTATTTAAATATAAAGTGCAATCTTCTTCTCTTTATGGCGCGGATCTCTGGGCAAATGCTTCAAAGGATACTTTTCGAGTGAGGGAAAATTCCTTCATTCGGCAATTGTTGGGGATACCACGGTCAACACCATTGACACCTGTATTATGGGATCTCAACTTCAGGCGTACTGACGACTATGCTTCGCTTCGCCCACTACTCTATTGGGTCCGTTTATGGTCCACTGAAGAGCTGGTCGATTATAGAGAAGCATTGCAAGAGATACTGGCCATAAAGAACATTACGCATTTGCCATGGCTGGAATATGTTAAAAAATGGCTTGAAAAATTAGGTCTATGTGATTTTTGGCTTGACCCTGATTCCCTTACAAATAGCTCAAAAAACATCTTGAAGCAAAGGTACTGGGACTATATTAGAGACTCAGTGTTTGCAAATCCTAGAACAGGGACTCTGACCTCGAAGTTCCTTGAAATTAAAATGAATATGCAATTAGAGCCCCTTATGGATGAAATTCACCCACCATTGGCCAAAAGCCTACATCTAAAGTTCCGGTATAGCATTTTGCTTTTAAAAGATAGAACATCTAGCTGGAAACGTAATAAGGGGTTGACCGGGGTCGATGTCTCTAATATATGTGAGTTTTGTCAAATGGGGATGAAAGAAGACGAGTCCCATGTCTTGTTCACATGCCCAGCATACCTTAAAGCAAGGAAAAAATGGCTTAAGCCAATCTGTAACAGGTTAGGCCTTAGGCAAATTAAGGTTGGACTCAGGATATTTAAAGGAGATACTGCACAACCGATTGTGTTTAGCCTAAGTCGTTTTCTCTTGTGTGTTGCCCTGATCAGGAGAAAGAAAGATCAGAAACTTTGAATGTAATGAGCTATTTTACCATGTTATTAATTGTTCACTAGTTATATTGCAGCCTGTCTGATTGCTATGGTGTATACTACTTTTTTAAACAAATAGAAATTAAATTATTATTTTATCATTGTTATATCTACTTAGTGTTCTCAAATAGAAGGGGGACCGACCAGGATCTATGTAATCTCAGTTTAGATGATTCTTGCGTATTTTGCACAAATAAGATGTGATGATATTTTTACCCACTGCTGTATTGTTATGTATTACAATGATGTGTATGATCCGTTTTTGTTTGGTTTTTATGTATTGTATCTTACAAGGTTTTTTAAACCGAATAAAGATTTAAATGGTAAATGGTAAATGGAGTGCAGAGAGTAGTGAGTGCAGAGAGTAGTGAGTGCAGAGTGTAGTCAGTGCAGAGAGGTGAGTGCAGAGAGGTGAGTGCAGAGAGGTGAATGCAGAGAAGGGAGTGCAGAGAAGGGAGACCAGAGAAGGGAGTGCAGAGTAGTGAGTGCAGAGTAGTGAGTGCAGAGTAGTGAGGAGTGCAGAGTAGTGAGTAGTGCAGAGTAATGAGGAGTGCAGAGTAGTGAGGAGTGCAGAGTAGTGAGGAGTGCAGAGTAGTGAGGAGTGCAGAGTAGTGAGGGGTGCAGAGTAGTGAGGAGTGCAGAGTAGTGAGTGCAGAGTAGTGAGTGCAGAGTGCAGAGTAGTGAGTGCAGAGTGCAGAGTAGTGAGTGCAGAGTGCAGAGTAGTGAGTGCAGAGTGCAGAGTAGTGAGTGCAGAGTGCAGAGTAGTGAGTGCATAGTGTAGTGAGTGCAGAGTAGTGAGTGCAAAGTAGTGAGTGCAGAGTGCAGAGTAGTGAGTGCAAAGTAGTGAGTGCAGAGTGCAGAGTAGTGAGTGCAGAGTGCAGAATAGTGAGTGCAGAGTGCAGAGTAGTGAGTGCAGAGTGCAGAATAGTGAGTGCAGAGTAGTGAGTGCAGAGTAGTGAGTGCAGAGTGTAGTGAGTGCAGAGTAGTGAGTGCAAAGTAGTGAGTGCAGAGTGCAGAGTAGTGAGTGCAAAGTAGTGAGTGCAGAGTGCAGAGTAGTGAGTAGTGAGTGCAGACTAGTGAGTGCAAAGTAGTGAGTGCAGAGTGCAGAGTAGTGAGTAGTGAGTGCAGAGTAGTGAGTGCAGAGTGCAGAATAGTGAGTGCAGAGTGCAGAATAGTGAGTGCAGAGTGCATAGTAGTGAGTGCAGAGTGTAGTGAGTGCAGAGTAGTGAGTGCAGAGTTGTGAGTGAAGAGTTGTGAGTGCAGAGTTGTGAGTGCAGCGTTGTGAGTGCAGAGAGTGCAGAGTAGTGAGTGCAGAGTGCAGAGTAGTGAGTGCAGAGTGCAGAGTAGTGAGTGCAGAGTAGTGAGTGCAGAGTAGTGAGTGCAGAGTAGTGAGTAGTGAGTGCTGAGTAGTGAGTGCAGAGTGCAGAATAGTGAGTGCAGAATAGTGAGTGCAGAATAGTGAGTGCAGAGTAGTGAGTGCAGAGTAGTGAGTGCAGAGTAGTGAGTGCAGAGTAGTGAGTGCAGAGTAGTGAGGAGTGCAGAGTAGTGAGGAGTGCAGAGTAGTGAGGAGTGCAGAGTAGTGAGGAGTGCAGAGTAGTGAGGAGTGCGGAGTGCAGAGTAGAGAGTGCAGAGTAGAGAGTGCAGAGTAGTGAGTGCAGAGTAGAGAGTGCAGAGTGGAGAGTAGAGAGTGCAGAGTAGTGAGGAGTGCAGAGTGCAGAGTAGTGGGGAGTGCAGAGTAGTGTGGAGTGCAGAGTAGTGAGTGCAGAGTGTAGTGAGTGCAGAGTAGTGAGTGCAGAGTAGTGAGTGCAGAGTAGTGAGTGCAGAGTAGTGAGTGCAGAGTAGTGAGGAGTGCGGAGTGCAGAGAAATGAGTGCAGAGTAGTGAGTACAGAGTGCAGAATAGTGAGTGCAGAATAGTGAGTGCAGAGTAGTGAGTGCAGAGTAGAGAGTGCAGAGTAGTGAGGAGTGCAGAGTAGTGAGGAGTGCAGAGTAGTGGGGAGTGCAGAGTAGTGTGGAGTGCAGAGTAGTGAGGAGTGCAGAGTAGTGAGGAGTGCAGAGTAGTGAGGAGTGCGGAGTGCGGAGAAATGAGTGCAGAGTAGTGAGTGCAGAGTGCAGAATAGTGAGTGCAGAATAGTGAGTGCAGAGTAGTGAGTGCAGAGTAGTGAGTGCAGAGTAGTGAGGAGTGCAGAGTAGTGAGGAGTGCAGAGTAGTGGGGAGTGCAGAGTAGTGAGGAGTGCAGAGTAGTGAGTGGAGAGTGCAGAGTAGTGAGTGCAGAGTAGTGAGTGCAGAGTGCAGAATAGTGAGTGCAGAGTGCAGAATAGTGAGTGCAGAGTTCAGAGTAGTGAATGCAGAGTAGTGAGTGCAGAGTAGTGAGGAGTGCAGAGTAGTGAGTGCAGAGTAGTGAGGAGTGCAGAGTAGTGAGGAGTGCAGAGTAGTGAGGAGTGCAGAGTAGTGAGGAGTGCAGAGTAGTGAGTGGAGAGTGCAGAGTAGTGAGTGGAGAGTGCAGAGTGCAGAGTAGTGAGTGGAGAGTGCAGAGTAGTGAGTGGAGAGTGCAGAGTAGTGAGTGCAGAGTAGTGAGTGGAGAGTGCAGAGTAGTGAGTGGAGAGTGCAGAGTAGTGAGTGGAGAGTGCAGAGTAGTGAGTGCAGAGTAGTGAGTGCAGAGTAGTGAGTGCAGAGTGCAGAATAGTGAGTGGAGAGTGCAGAGTAGTGAGTGCAGAGTAGTGAGTGCAGAGTAGTGAGTGCAGAGTAGTGAGTGCAGAGTAGTGAGTGCAGAGTGCAGAGTAGTGAGTGCTGTTAGACGGGGACCTGGAGGGTCGGCCGAGCACAAGGGGAGAGGCCTCCTGTGAGGTCCGTCTCCCGTGATCGTACAGACGAGTAACTTCCCCCCTACAGATGGACACCACACAAGGATAAGGTTAACACCCTTTATAGGCAAAGGTTGAAGAAAGCAAGTACGGTACAAGGAAAGCAGGACACGATGATCCTCTCAATTCTAGTCTCTAGTAGGAAAGGGGGGTAGCGGGACAGTCTTGGTACCCACGGGTACTGCGGTGAGACGGTGGTAGCTCACAATCCTCGAGCTCGGCGTTCGGATGGGTCGGACCGTGGCGGTGCCAGCCGGTCCCGAAGAGTTCGTAGGTGGCAAACGGGCCGCGGCGCCAGCAGGGCCCACGAGGATGGAAGTTACAACGGGCCGCGGCAGCGCCAGCAGGACCCACGAGGATGAAAGTTACAACGGGCCGCGGCAGCGCCAGCAGGACCCACGAGGACGATGGTTGCAGAAGGCCGCGCCAGCGCCAGCAGGCAAGACGATAGTTCACAAGGCAAGGCTGCGGCAGCGCCAGCAGTCCGTCAAGGATGAGTTCTTCACGGTGTCTCTCGACTCCAGGATACAACTGCCCCCCTGCTCTGGAGCTGCCCTGGTTATAGGTCTGGCGCCCTTTGATGTCCGGGCCCTCGCCCCTGGAGGTCGGGAGGTCCGGGATGAGGGAGTCCAGACACCCAGCAGGGGGGTGGAGCCAGTGCCCGGGGAGGCCGGGGGCGATCGGCACCTGGCGGGGGAGAGCCATCGACACTTCTTTCTCCCATCAACTTGCCAAGTGGTCCGTTCACCTCCTGGGGGGATGGTGGTGCCGGGATGTCGGGGCCTGGCCAGGCCCAGGGTTGGGGTCGAGCTGAGGCCATGCGGCCGCGTGGTGCAGTGTCCAAGATGGCCGTTGGGCCGGGCAATGGTGCTGACAGTGGCCCGGGCCCGTGACACAGAGATATCCGGGAGCAGGCGTCCCATAGGGGACGGGTTGCGGGTTGGTTCTGTGGGTAGCCCCCGGAGAGCCGGTGTCTGGGCCCTGTCATGCGGGGAGGGAGCGAGCCCTTCATGGGGCCTGTCCAACATGCGTCCCCCCCAGCTGAAGGCGGGGAGAGTCACCCATCCTCCTGGGGACTCTCTTCGTCGAGGCGGAAAAAGCGGGACAGGCCATCCGCGTTGGCGTGGTCTTGGCCAGGGCGATGCTCCACGGTGAAGTCCATTCCCTGCAGGGAGATGGACCATCGCAATAGTTTGGGGTTCTCCCCTCGCATTTGCATTAGCCATTGCAGGGGGCGATGATCTGTTTGTACCCGGAAGTGGGTTCCGAAGAGGTAAGGCCGGAGCTTCTTGAGGGCCCATACTACGGCGAAGGCCTCTCGCTCAATGGTGCTCCAGCGCTGTTCTCGGGGCAGGAGGCATCTGCTGATGAAGGCCACGGGTTGGTCGACTCCCTCGGGGTTCAGTTGGGAGAGGACGGCCCGATGCCATGGTCTGAGGCATCAGTCTGAACGATGAACTCGCGGCTGTAGTCGGGGGCCTGGAGCACCGGAGAGGTGCACATGGCGGCCTTCAGTCTCTCGAAGGCCACTTGACAGTCGGGAGTCCAGTTGACTGTTCTGGGGTTGTTCTTGGATGTGAGTGCCGTGAGGGGCCCCACAATGCTGCCATAGTCCTTCACGAACCGCCGGTAGTATCCGGTGAGGCCCAAGAAGGCTCGGACCTCAGTTTGGGTTACGGGGGGGCGCCAGGACTGGATGGCAGCGATCTTGAGCTGGAGGGGGGCCACCAGACCGCTCCCCACTTGGTGTCCGAGGTAGGTCACGGACCCCTGGCCGATTTGGCACTTGCTGGCCTTGATTGTGAGGCCGGCCTGTTGGAGGGCCTGCAGGACCGCTCGGAGGTGGTGGAGGTGGTCTGACCAGTGGCGGCTATACACCGCGATGTCGTCCAGGTATGCAGCGCTGAATTCCTCGAGACCCGCTAATACCTGGTTCACAAGCCGTTGGAACGTGGCTGGGGCGTTCTTCATGACGAAGGGCATCACCCTGAAATGATAGTGCCCATCCGGGGTGGAGAAAGCGGATCGTTCTTGAGCCCTGGGGGTGAGGCCGATCTGCCAGTAGCCCGCCGTCAGGTCGAAGATGCTTAGGTAGCGGGCTGCCCCCATGCGGTCGACTAGTTCGTCGGCTCGGGGGATGGGGTGAGCGTCTGTTCGGGTGACCGCGTTCAGGCCCCGGTAGTCGATGCAGAATCGGAGCTCGGGTGTGGTGCCCGGGGTCGCCGCCTTGGGGACCAGTACGACCGGGCTGGCCCAGGGGCTGTCCGAGGGTTCGATGACTCCGAGAGCGAGCATCTTGGAGACTTCTTCTTGGATGCAAGTGCGTACCCGATCTGGTACTCGATACGCCCGGTGTCGGATAGGAGGACTGTCCCCCGTGTCCACGTCGTGCAGGCACCAGGGGGTGACCCCAGGTGTGAGGGAGAATAGGCTCGCAAATTGCAGCAAGAGGGCCCGACAGTCTTGGCGCTGCTCCGGGGTCAGGGTCTCGGAGAGTTGGACCCCGTCCACGGAACCATCTCTCTCCCGGGTCCTCAGTAGGTCAGGGAGGGGCTCGGAGTCCTCTTCCGCTCCACTGTCTGTAGCCATCAGCAGGCTGAGTTCCGAGCGCACGAAGTGGGGTTTGAGTCTGTTGGCGTGGAGGACCCGGAGGGGGTTCCTGGGTGATTCCATGTCGATGAGGTAGGTGACGGGGCTCTTACGCTCGATCACCTTGAAGGGCCCCGTCCATTTGTCCTGTAAGGCACAAGGTTCGATGGGGGACATCACCCATACCTGCTGACCAGGCTCGAACTCGATAGAGGAGGCATGTTGATCGTACCACTTCTTCATGTCCTCCTGACTGGCCTCAAGATTGGCTTTGGCGATCTCTCTGAACCGCCGGGTCTGATTACGGAGGGTCAGGAGGTACTTGTAGACGTCGGGGGGAGTCTTCAGGGGGGCCATTTCCCACTCTTCTTTAACTAGGCTGAGGGGCCCGCGAACGGGGTGTCCGTACAGGAGTTCGAAGGGGCTGAAGCCGAGGGACTTCTGGGGGACTTCTCGGTAGGCGAAGAGGAGGCACGGTAGTAGCACGTCCCACTGACGGCGTAGAGGTTCTTCCAGTCCCATGATCATCCCCTTGAGTGTGCAGTTGAAGCGCTCGACAAGTCCGTTTCCTTGCGGGTGATAGGGGGTTGTGAATCGGAAGGTGACTCCGCACTGTTGCCATAGGGATTTCATATATTTTGAGATAAAGTTGGTGCCCCTGTCGCTGACGACTTCTCGGGGGAAGCCCACTCGAGAGAAGATCCCCATTAAGGCTCGGCCTACCACAGGGGCTGTTATAGTTCGAAGGGGAACCGCCTCAGGGTAGCGGGTGGCGTGGTCCACCAGGACCAGGATGAATCGATGTCCTTGGGCTGTTCGGGGGTCCAGGGGCCCCACAATGTCTATTCCCACCCTTTCAAACGGGGTGGTCACGACGGGGAAGGGTTGCAGGGGTGCTTTGAGTTTGCGGCCGCTCTTCCCGCTGGCCTGGCAGGTCGGGCAGGACCGGCAGTGGTTGGAGACGTCATTTCTCATTTTTGGCCAGTAAAAGTGAGTCACCAGGCGGTTGTATGTTTTGTCTTGCCCCAAGTGTCCAGCCAGGGGGACATCATGGGCCAAGTTCAGAAGGAAGTCTCTGAAACGGAGGGGCACCACCAGCACTCGACTGGCCCCCAGCTCTGCTATCTTTTGTTCGCTGTACAGTAGGTCATTGTCCCAATAGATCCAGTGGGCCCCTGCGGTGCCCCTCGCGCTCTGGGCGAGCGCTTGCTGTCGTAGTCCCTCGAGGGAGGGACAGGTCTTTTGCTCCTGCCGGAATTGTTCTTGGGTGGGCCCTCCTTCGTGACGCCACTGAGCCAGGTCTGGAAGGGCTTGGTGCGAAGAGGGTCCTTCTTGGGTCTGCTCCGGGGGGTCGGTAGGGATGGAGTTTTCCTCTGGAGTGACCGGGGGAGGAGGTGCTGGCCATTCGGGTTCTTCAGATCCAGGGATGGCGCGGGCGGCCATGGACCGGGTTGTTACGCACGCCCAGTCCGGGAGGCCCAACATCCCCAGGTGCTCTCTTCTTTCAACGGCCGCCCACGGGGAACTCTCGAGATCGTTCCCCAGGAGGCAGTCCACGGGGGCATCGTCGCGGACAGTCACTTGTAGCATACCGGTTACTCCTCCCCATTCGAAGGGGACGCAGGCCATCCGGCACAGGCTCTCCGAATTGTCGGCCGATCGGACGGGGCAAAGAACGTTTGGCAGGATTTGTTCTGGGGTCACCAGGTGACAACGGACGGCCGTCACACTGGCCCCTGTGTCCCGCAAGGCTTCGGCCTTGCGCCCATTTATGTTCACCCACTGGCGGTACTTCCGGGTGTTGGCTGGTAGGGGAGCCCGCGGGATCAGGTCTCTTCCCCCTAGGCAGGCTAGGCTCATGGCGGCAGATTCCCACTCGTGCTGCTCCTGCTCGTACTCTTCAGATTCTTCGGAGACTTGCTCTTCACCTAGGGCGGCGGCAGCCACCTGGTGGGGCCCGGGGGGCTGGTTCTTTGGGCAGGTCGGGTCACTGGCATAGTGGCCGACTCGCTGGCATCGGTGACACGTCACGTTGGCTCGGAACCCTGGGCGCATTGGGGTGTTGCCCCGGCCGGCCGGGGACGGGGTGGTGTTAGCGGGAGTGGCCGGGACGGCGTCTCTGCCCCGGCCCTGTCCTCCTCCTCCTCTTCGGGGACGATGAGGACCTAGGTTGGTTCTGTTCGGCTCGTTTGGCCCACTTCGGGTTACTCGGGTACTCTCCCATCGGTCAGCCTCGGCGGCGAGTTGACGGGGTTCAGTTAATTTACTGTCGAGGAGGTGCTGTCTGAGCTCGATGAAGCAGTTGTTGGAGAGGTGCTCCCATACAATGAGGTTGAAGAGCTGCTCGTAGTTTGTTACGTTGTTACCCTTGATCCATCCCTCGAAGGCTCGGCTGAAATAGTTCACATATTCTACCCAAGTTGTACCCGGGATCCGGGTGCAGTTGCGGAACCTCTGGCGGTACATCTCGGGCGTAAGTCCATATCGACTGAGGAGGGCGGCCTTCATGTGGTCATAGGACGTCATTTGATGGTCCGGAAGCTGCAGCAGGGCATCACGGCCTTCGTTGACGAATCTCCCCCATAGACCGGCTCCCCAGTCACTTCGAGCGATCCGGTGGGCAGTCATGGCGATCTCGTAGGCCTTGAACCACTGCTGTATGTCGTCGTTCCGATGATATTCACGGACCACATCTTTGGGGATGTGGACCTTCTGTTCGGTAGCACCTGGGGGGCGCGGTTGCTCGGGCACCTCTAGGTCTTTGTTCTGTTTGAGCAGTTCTATCTCCGCTAGCCTGCACTCATGGTCGTATGCTAGTCTTTTTTCTTCAAGTTCTCTCTGTCTCTGCTTTTCGTCTCGCTCTTCTTGGAGCCGTAAGTGTTCTAAGTTCATCTTTTGTTCGGCCAGTTTCAATTCTCCGTCTAACTTGAGCCGGGCCAATTCTAACTCGTGTAGTCTATTTTTCTCTCGTTCTCGGATCTCTTCCCTGGAGAGACCAGTCCTCCTTTCCTCCGTCAGAGTGGTGTTTGTCTCCGGGGCTTCGGGGTCCCGGGGTCCGGCTGTCTCTGACTCTGCCCATGATTCTAGGGCATGTTTGAAGTCCTCTTTCGTGCTTAGACCGGTGGTAGCAATGCCTAGTTCGATGCAAAATTGTTTTAGCTCTCGGTGGTTGTACTCTTCCAGTTTTTCCATCTGGAATTTCTCTGCCGATCCGCTCTCTTTGGTCGTCATTGTGGATTAGTCGTAGGGTGAGTTACTCTCTGTACGGTTACGCGTTGGTTCGGATCGCGCCGCTGGCCACCAATGTTAGACGGGGACCTGGAGGGTCGGCCGAGCACAAGGGGAGAGGCCTCCTGTGAGGTCCGTCTCCCGTGATCGTACAGACGAGTAACTTCCCCCCTACAGATGGACACCACACAAGGATAAGGTTAACACCCTTTATAGGCAAAGGTTGAAGAAAGCAAGTACGGTACAAGGAAAGCAGGACACGATGATCCTCTCAATTCTAGTCTCTAGTAGGAAAGGGGGGTAGCGGGACAGTCTTGGTACCGACGGGTACTTGCGGTGAGACGGTGGTAGCTCACAATCCTCGAGCTCGGCGTTCGGATGGGTCAGACCGTGGCGGTGCCAGCCGGTCCCGAAGAGTTCGTAGGTGGCAAACGGGCCGCGGCAGCGCCTGCAGGTCCCGACGACGATGATGGTTACAACGGGCCGCGGCAGCGCCAGCAGGGCCCACGAGGATGGAAGTTACAACGGGCCGCGGCAGCGCCAGCAGGACCCACGAGGATGAAAGTTACAACGGGCCGCGGCAGCGCCAGCAGGACCCACGAGGATGATGGTTGCAGAAGGCCGCGGCAGCGCCAGCAGGCAAGACGATAGTTCACAAGGCAAGGCTGCGGCAGCGCCAGCAGTCCGTCAAGGATGAGTTCTTCATGGTGTCTCTCGACTCCAGGATACAACTGCCCCCCTGCTCTGGAGCTGCCCTGGTTATAGGTCTGGCACTCTTTGATGTCCGGGCCCTCGCCCCTGGAGGTCGGGAGGTCCGGGATGAGGGAGTCCAGACACCCAGCAGGGGGGTGGAGCCAGTGCCCGGGGAGGCCAGGGGCGATCGGCACCTGGCGGGGGAGAGCCATCGACACTTCTTTCTCCCATCAACTTGCCAAGTGGTCCGTTCACCTCCTGGGGGGATGGTGGTGCCGGGATGTCGGGGCCTGGCCAGGCCCAGGGTTGGGGTCGAGCTGAGGCCACGCGGCCGCGTGGTGCAGTGTCCAAGATGGCGGTTGGGCCGGGCAATGGTGCTGACAGTGGCCCGGGCCCGTGACACAGAGATATCCGGGAGCAGGCGTCCCATAGGGGACGGGTTGCGGGTTGGTTCTGTGGGTAGCCCCCGGAGAGCCGGTGTCTGGGCCCTGTCATGCGGGGAGGGAGCGAGCCCTTCATGGGGCCTGTCCAACAAGTGCAGAGTAGTGAGTGCAGAGTAGTGAGTGCAGAGTAGTGAGTGCAGAGTAGTGAGGAGTGCAGAGTAGTGAGGAGTGCAGAGTAGTGTGGAGTGCAGAGTAGTGAGTGCAGAGTAGTGAGTGCAGAGTGCAGAGTAGTGAGTGCAGAGTGCAGAATAGTGAGTGCAGAGTGCAGAGTAGTGAGTGCAGAGTAGTGAGTGCAGAGTAGTGAGTGCAGAGTAGTGAGTGCAGAGTAGTGAGTGCAGAGTAGTGAGTGCAGAGTAGTGAGTGCAGAGTGCAGAGTAGTGAGGAGTGCAGAGTAGTGAGGAGTGCAGAGTAGTGAGTGCAGAGTAGTGAGTGCAGAGTGCAGAGTAGTGAGTGCAGAGTGCAGAAAAGTGAGGAGTGCAGAGTAGTGAGGAGTGCAGAGTAGTGAGTGCAGAGTAGTGAGTGCAGAGTAGTGAGTGCAGAGTAGTGAGTGCAGAGTAGTGAGTGCAGAGTGGAGAGTGCAGAGTAGTGAGTGCAGAGTAGTGAGTGCAGAGTGGAGAGTGCAGAGTAGTGAGTGCAGAGTAGTGAGTGGAGAGTGCAGAGTAGTGAGTGCAGAGTAGTGAGTGCAGAGTGCAGAGTAGTGAGTGGAGAGTGCAGAGTAGTGAGTGCAGAGTAGTGAGTGCAGAGTTGTGAGTGCAGAGTGCAGAGTAGTGAGTGCAGAGTGCAGAGTACAGAGTAGTGAGTGCAGAGTAGTGAGTGCAGAGTGCAGAGTAGTGAGTGCAGAGTAGTGAGTGCAGAGTGCAGAGTAGTGAGTGCAGAGTTGTGAGTGCAGAGTTGTGAGTGCAGAGTAGTGAGTGCAGAGTTGTGAGTGCAGAGTGCAGAGTAGTGAGTAGTGAGTGCAGAGTAGTGAGTGCAGAGTAGTGAGTGCAGAGTGCAGAGTAGTGAGTGCAGAGTTGTGAGTGCAGAGTAGTGAGTGCAGAGTGCAGAGTAGTGAGTGCAGAGTAGTGAGTGCAGAGTGCAGAGTAGTGAGTGCAGAGTTGTGAGTGCAGAGTGCAGAGTAGTGAGTGCAGAGTTGTGAGTGCAGAGTGCAGAGTAGTGAGTGCAGAGTAGTGAGTGCAGAGTGCAGAGTAGTGAGTAGTGAGTGCAGAGTAGTGAGTGCAGAGTTGTGAGTGCAGAGTTGTGAGTGCAGAGTTGTGAGTGCAGAGTTGTGAGTGCAGAGTTGTGAGTGCAGAGTAGTGAGTGCAGAGTAGTGAGTGCAGAGTAGTGAGTGCAGAGTGCAAAGTAGGGAGTGCAGAGTGCAGAGTAGTGAGTGCAGAGTGCAGAGTAGTGAGTGCAGAGTGCAGAGTAGTGAGTAGTGAGTGCAGAGTAGTGAGTGCAGAGTAGTGAGTGCAGAGTTGTGAGTGCAGAGTTGTGAGTGCAGAGTAGTGAGTGCAGAGTAGTGAGTGTAGAGTAGTGAGTGCAGAGTAGTGAGTGCAGAGTAGTGAGTGCAGAGTAGTGAGTGCAGAGTAGTGAGTGCAGAGTTGTGAGTGCAGAGTTGTGAGTGCAGAGTAGTGAGTGCAGAGTGCAGAGTAGTGAGTGCAGAGTTGTGAGTGCAGAGTGCAGAGTAGTGAGTAGTGAGTGCAGAGTAGTGAGTGCAGAGTAGTGAGTGCAGAGTGCAGAGTAGTGAGTAGTGAGTGCAGAGTTGTGAGTGCAGAGTTGTGAGTGCAGAGTTGTGAGTGCAGAGTTGTGAGTGCAGAGTAGTGAGTGCAGAGTAGTGAGTGCAGAGTAGTGAGTGCAGAGTAGTGAGTGCAGAGTAGTGAGTGCAGAGTTGTGAGTGCAGAGTTGTGAGTGCAGAGTGCAGAGTAGTGAGTGCAGAGTGCAGAGTGTAGTGAGTGCAGAGTAGTGAGTGCAGAGTAGTGAGTGCAGAGTAGTGAGTGCAGAGTAGTGAGTGCAGAGTAGTGAGTAGTGAGTGCAGAGTTGTGAGTGCAGAGTTGTGAGTGCAGAGTTCTGAGTGCAGAGTTGAGTGCAGAGTTGTGAGTGCAGAGTTGTGAGTGCAGAGTTGTGAGTGCAGAGTAGTGAGTGCAGAGTAGTGAGTGCAGAGTAGTGAGTGCAGAATGCAGAGTTGTGAGTGCAGAGTAGTGAGTGCAGAATGCAGAGTTGTGAGTGCAGAGTAGTGAGTGCAGAGTAGTGAGTGCAGAATGCAGAGTTGTGAGTGCAGAGTAGTGAGTGCAGAATGCAGAGTAGTGAGTGCAGAGTAGTGAGTGCAGAATGCAGAGTTGTGAGTGCAGAGTAGTGAGTGCAGAATGCAGAGTTGTGAGTGCAGAGTAGTGAGTGCAGAATGCAGAGTGAGTGTGCAGAGCAGTGAGTGCAGGTGCAGAGCGGTGTGTGCTGTTGCGTGCAGAGTGCTATGTGCTGTTGGGTGCAGAGTGATGTGTGCTGTTGAGTGCAGAGTGCTGTATGCTGTTGAGTGCAGAGTGCTGTGTGCTGTTGAGTGCAGAGTGCTGTGTATTGGCAATGTAAATGACAATGTCATTTGTTTATGATTTAAAGAAAAAAAAAGAAATGTCATGAGCAATGCCAATAGCTCTTCCTTTAATGATGCCGAGACCATTGCATTGTAAATGCTTGTTATGTGTTGCTATGGATGAAATGGCCCGACCTCTGACCACCATTTTAAATGCCTCCCAGAGGGTTGTTGGTGAGGCCACTGATCCTATATTTTCCTGGAAATAGTGATTAACTCCTTTTTTAATCTCCCACCTGATTTTTGGTACCTCTAAGTATCCAGGGTGAATTGAATAGATTCTACGTCTTTTCTGCTGGCAGTATGTGCACTTAAGCAATAGTGAGGAATGGTCGGAAATGCCCCGGGGTCTAATTTCTATAGTGTCTACATTTTTAAGACTACCCAGTGATCCCAGGAAGTAATCTATCCTGGTCAGACTGTTATGGACCCCCGAGTGATACGTAAATTGGTGTTCTGTTGGGTGGTTTCTCCTCCATATATCTATAAGGCCCATTGCCTCCAAGAAACATGTAACATGTTCTTTCATCTGGTGGTTGCGTGTATCCTCCCAAACATGCCCCTTGGACAAATGCAGGGACCTCGTGGAACTTTACTTTGTACTTGCCACATGTATTGAATGAATTACATTTCCATTTACCTCTGCCATTGGTGTTCGTTTCATCCTGTTCTGGTTTACTACATGTATAAACTGAGGTTTGTTGATATTCATGCATTTACTCATATACATTCAGAATCCATAGTTAGGTTTTCCATTCTTGATCTTTCAGGGTTAACCTTGCGATCCCTCACCAGCGCCAGGGACATACTACAACCCCTCATTCCTTCTCCACTGTGCGGGGAGAACCTTTAGAGACGCTCCCTCCAGTCTAGGAGCGCATGAGTCATGCCTCTGATCCGATTGGACCCGCGAGCCGAGCCCTTTCTGTACTCATAGGCATCGAGCGCCTGCACCGCGAGCACACTCGGATGCAGGACGCCGACGGAGCAGTATCACGGCTGGGAGTTCCCCATTAATAGGTAAATACGTACTGAACCCTCTGGAAGCCGCCCCGCTGTAGAGACAGCCCACCCGGTTGCCTCCTAGACGCAATCTGACATAGTAACTTTCTTCAGTGCGTCCAGACGGTTAATAATGTAGTTTAAATGAAGCATCCACCCTTCTTTTACAGTAAGAATTCCTTCCTGACCCCCATTGAGAGGATTGAACTGCCTGGGCGCTATGGCTGAGTGATTACCAGCACATAAAAAGTAAGTCCCTTTTCTTCCACCCCCGGGCATTTTGGATTCAATAGTTTTCAGGGCCCTGATGGCACATTTATTCTTTTCCAGTATTCTTTGGAGCTTGATGTGAGCCCCTTCTCAGACGGAACAAGTGATGACCGTCTCATGATGTAGGTAACCTTCCACATCCCCCACTTTATATTATCACGCCATTTCACCGTCCATATACTGAATATTTATATTTACATTACCCCTTAGGCTCTCTATTTCTTCCTGATGAAGACCCCAACATGAGGCCGCGAACCACCCTTTAGCGTAACCGGGGTCGAAACGTAGAACTACGCTTCCTTTCCACACACCATAGGATTCAAATATGAGATTAATTCTCGTTGTCTATGTGTGATGTAACTTTGGGAACCTTTGCTCATTAATTTGTTTGTAGAGGTTTTACTATTTTTAAACCTGATGTTTATGTTTATGTTTATGTTTATGATATTTGTAGAGCGCGTACAATTACCCTTGGGCGTCTCGGCGCTAACTTGCATTGTAACCTCGGCATGATCGGTGAGTACAGGGATGTGGATTACTGATTAAATAACCACGTTTTCAGTTTTTTTCTGAACTGAAGAAGAGAGGGACAAACTTTCAGATGATTCGGAAGGGTGTTCCAGAGTCTAGGAGCCGCAATTGAGAAGCGGCGATCACCCCATGAGACTGTTCGGCTACGTTGAACCACTAGTTGGTTGAGTGCGATGGATCGGAGGGTTCTCGATGGTTTGTAGGGAATCAGTTGATGTTTAAGAAAAGAAGGTCCTTGATCCTGTAGTGTTTTATACACTATGCACAGAACTTTGAATTTTACCCTGTTGTGGATGGACAACCAGTGGTAATTTTTCAAAGTATCTGAGATAGGTGCAAATTTGGTTTTTTTTGATAGTACGCGAGCGGCAGCATTTTGCACGGTTTGTAGTTTTTTGGTGACTCTGCTCTGAGCATTGAGCAGCAGACCGTTGCAGTAATCCAGTGATGTCAGAACTAAAGTAGTGACTAACGTTTTGGCTGCTGAATCTGGTAGAAATGGTATAATTTTCCTTACCGTTCTAAGCTTGTAGTGTGCGTTGGCTGCCACCTTATTTGCATGGGCCATGAAGTTAAGTTGGTCATCAAAAATAACGCCTAGGTTTCTAACTTTGACCGTGGGGGATGGTGGTGTGCCCAAGGCCGATGGCCACCATGTATCGGACCATACTGGTGAGAGATTGCCGAAGATGACCACCTCCGTTTTATCGGAGTTGAGCTTTAGGCAATTCCTTGCCATCCACTCGCCGATGGTGATCATCCCCTTCTGGAATCCCTCTGCCACCCTCTGACCATCGCCCTTTATTGCCAGCACCAGCTGAGTGTCGTCAGCGTATGAGGTCAGGCTCATCCCATGCTCTTTGATGACACTAGCAAGGTCCGACACATAAATGTTAAACAGTGTCGGACTTAGGGATGAGCCTTGAGGGACCCCACACGGTAGCGACAGATCAGCCGACTGGTAGGGGCCCAGTGTGACCGCCTGGGTTCTGTTGGCCAGAAAGGAAGCAAGTAAGTCCCTAGCAGTGAGCTGAATGCCCATCCTCTCGACACGGTCGACCAGGATCTTATGGTCAACCGTGTCGAAAGCCGCTGAGAGATCCAAAAGGACCAGTAGAGCAGTTCCTCCTTGATCGCGGATGATTCTTATGTCATCAGCCGCTTTGATGAGAGCGGTCTCTGTGCCATGATTTTTTCGGAAACCGAACTGGGTGTCATCCAGCATCTTGTGAGATTCTATATAGGCTGAAAGCTGCTGGTTCATGGCCTTTTCTAGGACCTTGGCTAGGAAAGGGAGGCTCGCTATAGGGCGATAGTTTTTTAATTCGCCTTTATCAGAGCCCGGCTTTTTTAACAAGGGTTTGATCAAGGTATTTTTTAGTGAATCCGGGAAGATTCCAGCTGTCAGGATAGTATTACAAACGGCGGTAATGATGGGGATAACTGTATCTAGTACAGTTGCAAGCACAGAGGTCGGGCAGGGGTCCAGGGCTGAGCCAGCTTTAATAGTTTTGACAATGTTCGTCACTTGGTCCGTAGTGAGGGGGCTGAAACAGGTCATGGAATTTTTAGGAGTAATCGTGGGGGTGGTGGCTCGGCCACTAGCCTGATTTGAGCTGAAGGCCTGGTAGATGTCATTAACCTTTGCAAAAAAGAACTCCGATAAGGCATCACATAAAGCTTGTGAAGGGGTAGGATTAAGATCGGGGGAGTTTCCAGCAAGGACTTTGGCCACGTTAAATAATTTTTTACTGGAGTTTTTTGCCGTTTCAATCTGGCGTGTGAAAAAATCTTTTTTGGCTGCTATTATCATAGCTTTATAAGTGCCAAGAGCTTTTTTATAATTTTCCTTGTTCTCAACATCGTAGGTTCTTCGCCAATGTCTTTCCCTATTCCTGGTTAATTGTTTTTGGGTTTTTAATTCTGTTGTGTACCACGGAGCTTTTGGCGAATTTCTGTTGTTAGAGAGTGTTTTAATGGGTGCCAGCTGATGTAACAATTATGTCACAACACCTTTACCCTGTCCCCTTCACTTATTCACTTACCCCCCCCCCTTTTTTCACTGAGAGCACCTAATTCGAATACCGAATGTAATGACTTTACAATTACATGTGTATATTTCAAATAACTTTGGCTGCAATTGGATCGTACCTTGACTTTGCATGAATAAATGCCAATAAGAATGAAATGAAAAATATGTTATTATTTTTTCTAAACTGTTTCAAAATTAATGGTGATCGTGTGTTTAACTAGAATTTACAGAATTGTATGATATACTTGCAACTCAGACCGACTTTTTTGTACTGACCTACGGACCCAGGTCCTGAGTTTTAAGGGCCTACCCCTTCTACACTCATACTCTCAGAGCAAGAGGCTTCTTGCGAGGGTTCTTTTTGTATATAAATAGCTTTGATTAATCAAAAATATTGTATAGATAGGGTGACATCAATATGGAACTTGAGACCCTATCCTATACAGAGGACTATATAAAGAATCTCATCGGGGGTGAAACAGGGACTGCTTTCCTAACCACCACCAACGCCAGTGTAGATCACTCTCTCAACGAAAAGATCAACAGACTTGAACGGTTAGAGAAGAAATTGGTAAGAACCAAACTTCACGGCCATTTACTAACTGGCTACCTTAGAGCAAACATCATTCCAACCGGACTGCAAGTCCGTAACGAACCTGCCATCTTCGTGGATAATCCCAAATTCAAGGAAGGGTTCAGCTTCGTGGCCAACAACTGCTCCCGGCACTGGATGGTGCTGGGAGTAGAGACTGCCAGAGACCAGGTGGAACAACTCACTAAGGAAATTGACGACCTCAAGGCTGAGATAGCCAACCATTCAGCCTTTGCCGATGCCAAGGATACCTTAGAGAGACTTAAAAAGAATCTGAAAGACTTTGACGTGGAAACCCAAACCAAAAAATTGGAGAAACTGGCCAAAGATATTCAGTATTACGACCGCAAAAAGACTTATCCTTACTTACAGCCTGAATATTACAGACAAGATAATCAAGGTCGCTTCTCCAACCGTGGCAGAGGAGGATACAGGAGCACCAGAAGATACACGAATTTCTCTGATTCATCGTACAGTGGGGACAGTGAGAACGACCAGACCGCATCCAGTATAAATTACCAACAACAAGATCAATGGTACCAACCACACGAACAACAACCGCCTTTTTTAGGGGAGAGCCAGTGGAGACCACCACGAGGGCGGGGCCGCGGAGGAGCATGGAACAACCGTTCAAACCGAGGACACAACCAACAGAACTGGGACAATGGAAGACAGCAAGGCAACACCCCCAAGCAAGTACGTTTTCAATAAGAAGATCACGGGGAGAGGAGCACCAGGAGGAAGACCTACAGATGGTAACTGACATACCCGACAGGACTAATCCTATCCTGAATCTATCGAAATATACACTCACAAAGGATGAGAGTAGTATACTCTGTAAAGGTCTATCCTATGTGCCAACTTCTTATCCCAACAAATTCAACATACAGACGGAACTGACAAGGTTTTTTAGAAAATTGAGGTTGAAATACTTCTTCAGGAACAAACCTACAACAGCCATGACGGCTTTTACGAACTTAAGACCTCCGTCAACCTTCATGCCTACAATGTCCTCAGTGGCTCATGAAATTTTAACATATGAAAGTGTAGTCATGAAAGACGTCCTCAGAACCATTGACAAAAAACATTATGTCAGACACAACATCAGCATTGGCGAGAGAAACGCATTGGAATCATTAAAGAATAACAGGGCGGTAGTGATCAAGCCAGCGGACAAAGGCGGGTCTATAGTGGTACTAGATGTGGACGACTACAAGGCCGAGATACAATCTCAACTATCCGATGGTGTCAGCTACAGACCTTTGAGGCGAGACCCCACCAGAGAAATACGCACTGACATCACAGCCATCACAACCAAGGCACTAGAGATGGGCTTCCTTTCCAAAAAAGAGTTTGAATATCTCAACGTGGATCAACCTAGAACACCAACTATATATGTCTTACCGAAAGTCCACAAGAATCCAGCCAAACCACCGGGTAGACCCATCATCTCCGGGTGTGGCTCTCTGTTGGAACCACTCTGTAAATATATCGATGTCTTCTTGAAACCTCTAGCAGAGGCCACCCCTACCTACCTAAGAGACACCATGCAAGTCATCAATCTAATTGATCAGAAAGCATTCAACAAACAGGAGCAGATTCTGGTAACCATGGACATTGTCTCCTTATACACCAGCATCCCCCAGAGACCAGCGCTGGATTGTATGAGGAGAGTACTCGATGGTCGCGAGCAACCCACCTCAGTACCAACAGAATTCTTGGTGGCACTATTAGAAATTGCAATGACCAAGAATTTTTTCATCTTTCAGAATAACTTTTTTGAACAGAGCAAAGGAGTGGCGATGGGCGCTGCCTTCGCTCCAGACTTGGCAATTCTCTATGTGTCAGAATTGGAACGGGATGGTATCCTTTCACACAACAATCCATACAGAACGATGATCACATCATGGCATCGATACATCGATGACGTCCTTATGGTATGGACTGGTCAAGAGGAATCCCTCCATGCATTCCTAACCTGGCTAAATAATCAGTCGCAAGACATCAAATTTACCATGCAATTAAACAGAGAATCGATCGATTTCCTGGACATTAGTATTAAGGAGATGGATGGACACCTCTACACCACCCTCTACCGTAAGCCATCGGAAAGAAACTCCCTGTTACGGTACACAAGTCACCACACCAGAGGCTTAAGGGACAATCTGCCCTTTGGTCAGTTCCTCCGCCTCCGGAGAAACTGCTCCCTCAAAGAGGATTTCTACAAGGAATCAGATGACCTCATCATCCGACTAATAAATAGAGGTTATCCCAAACGCCTGGTAAAAAGATCAAGAAAGAGAGCATGGTTCCAGGACAGATCCACCCTACTCGAACCGAGGATAAGAACCACAGCACAAGAACGAATGATATGTGTGACCACCTTCTGCACTGAAAGCAATGCTATACGCAAAATTGTAAATAAACACTGGGGTTTGATAGCGGACATTCTTAAAGTCCCCGACCCTCCCATGCACGCCTTCAAGAGATCCAGGAATGTCAGAGACTCTGTGGTGCGTTCTTTGTTAGAAACCCCCCCCGGCACCGACAATTCGGAATCTATGGAATCTACCGGAACTGGTGGGCCACTTCAAATGCACCAAATGTAAAGCATGCCTGATGTGTTTGGAGACCAAGCAAATAAGGTACAACAACCTCACAGTAGACCTCAAGTCTCTGACCAACTGCAATTCAAGTGGGGTGATTTATGCGATTCTGTGTCCGTGTGACCTCATGTACATTGGACAGACACAGCAAAAAGCAAAAAGCCGCATATTTCAACATTGCAGCAGGATCCGCTGCACCACACCAGGGGCCCCTCTGGTAGATCATTTTACCGAAAAAAACCATACACCAGAGTCCATCCGTTGGCTTATAATTGAAAAAATCTCCCTCGGCCCTCGGGGGGGCAATTTGAACTCTGTTCTCAACACAAGAGAATGCAAATGGATGCAGAAATTTCAAACAATAAGTAAGGGGTTGAATGAACTTGATGCCAGTTTTTCACAGATGGCGGGACCCAATCCTGAATAGACTATGTGCAACTGCAACTCTCCCCTTGCTTTATTTCTGATAAAACCATTCCCTGTGTAACGGTACCTGAGTAAAGTAACATGTTCTTTCATCTGGTGGTTGCGTGTATCCTCCCAAACATGCCCCTTGGACAAATGCAGGGACCTCATGGAACTTTACTTTGTACTTGCCACATGTATTGAATGAATTACATTTCCATTTACCTCTGCCATTGGTGTTCGTTTCATCCTGTTCTGGTTTACTACATGTATAAACTGAGGTTTGTTGATATTCATGCATTTACTCATATACATTCAGAATCCATAGTTAGGTTTTCCATTCTTGATCTTTCAGGGTTAACCTTGCGATCCCTCACCAGCGCCAGGGACATACTACAACCCCTCATTCCTTCTCCACTGTGCGGGGAGAACCTTTAGAGACGCTCCCTCCAGTCTAGGAGCGCATGAGTCATGCCTCTGATCCGATTGGACCCGCAAACCGAGCCCTTTCTGTACTCATAGGCATCGAGCGCCTGCACCGCGAGCACACTCGGATGCAGGACGCCGACGGAGCAGTATCACGGCTGGGAGTTCCCCATTAATAGGTAAATACGTACTGAACCCTCTGGAAGCCGCCCCGCTGTAGAGACAGCCCACCCGGTTGCCTCCTAGACGCAATCTGACATAGTAACTTTCTTCAGTGCGTCCAGACGGTTAATAATGTAGTTTAAATGAAGCATCCACCCTTCTTTTACAGTAAGAATTCCTTCCTGACCCCCATTGAGAGGATTGAACTGCCTGGGCGCTATGGCTGAGTGATTACCAGCACATAAAAAGTAAGTCCCTTTTCTTCCACCCCCGGGCATTTTGGATTCAATAGTTTTCAGGGCCCTGATGGCACATTTATTCTTTTCCAGTATTCTTTGGAGCTTGATGTGAGCCCCTTCTCAGACGGAACAAGTGATGACCGTCTCATGATGTAGCTAACCTTCCACATCCCCCACTTTATATTATCACGCCATTTCACCGTCCATATACTGAATATTTATATTTACATTACCCCTTACGCTCTCTATTTCTTCCTGATGAAGACCCCAACATGAGGCCGCGAACCACCCTTTAGCGTAACCGGGGTCGAAACGTAGAACTACGCTTCCTTTCCACACACCATAGGATTCAAATATGAGATTAATTCTCGTTGTCTATGTGTGATGTAACTTTGGGAACCTTTGCTCATTAATTTGTTTGTAGAGGTTTTACTATTTTTAAACCTTTACCCTGTCCCCTTCACTTATTCACTTACCCCCCCCTTTTTTCACTGAGAGCACTTAATTCGAATACCGAATGTAATGACTTTACAATTACATGTGTATATTTCAAATAACTTTGGCTGCAATTGGATCGTACCTTGACTTTGCATGAATAAATGCCAATAAGAATGAAATGAAAAATATGTTATTATTTTTTCTAAACTGTTTCAAAATTAATGGTGATCGTGTGTTTAACTAGAATTTACAGAATTGTATGATATACTTGCAACTCAGACCGACTTTTTTGTACTGTCCAAGAAACTCCCCAGGCGTGACCCTCCAGAAGTACCCATTCTGGCCGGGAGTCTGTCCAAGGTGTCATGTAGAGTTGCGTTAAAATCCCCACCAATAAGGAGCTCTCCCTCTGGAAGGTCAAGTAAGGACTCACTGAGATCCGGCAGAGCCACTATATGTAATGCCAGGGGAACATAGACAGACACTATGTTAAGGGGTTGCCCCTCCCACTGCGTACTTATAGCTGCGAATCTCCCCAGTGTATCAGATTTAGTACTACGCACAATCAGTGGGAATTGTTTCTTCAGTAATATGCCTACTCCCCGTGAGCCCGATGTGAACTCCGAGTGAACTACCATTTTGTATCCCCCATCTATCCATCGCTCTGCTAGCCGTACCTGTTAGATGTGTTTCTTGCAGCAGCACCACCGCCGGGCCCGTTCTCTTGATGCTCTGCAAAACTATACCTCGCTTTATTTTATCCCCTAGACCCCTCACATTCCCTGTAAGCAGGGAGTGAGTAGGCCTTGTGGTTTCAGGGACCACCAAGGGTTCAACCTGCATCACGCCTTCCGATGTCGTTCCTGACATGTCTACCGGGACTATCGCAATTGGGTAGGATGGAATGGGAGCATTGCTCCAGGTTCTGTGCTACTGCATTACTGACCATGTACTGATTCATATGATAAACTGCTTGTAAACAAATATGTAACAACCCCACCTTCCCCGTTCCCCTCCCTCCCTCCCTGCCTTGCGGACTTAAAGCTGCCCGCCACCCCAACTGAGCAGAGTGCTTGGTACCCAACCCCTTAAACATTACTTGCACGTATGGGAGCGGGAAGTCCAAGGAAGACCGCATCTTCCCCACGCCCCAGAGTCTGCTTCAGCTATAGTTCCATTGTCTTTACATCACCAAGGAGTGTCTGAGTCCACCTCAGCTCACAGTGTCCTCTAATCTCGCCTGCGACTGGTTGATGTCATTTTGATTTTGCTCATCATTCTCCGGATCTTCATTTCTCCCATGAGGTCGCATATCTTTTTGTACTTTGCCGTCTATTCCCGCCACTCTCCACCCCTCCAGCCAGTCATGGGCCTCCTCCGGTGTTTCGAAGTACCAAGTCTGGAGTACGGCAGTTCACGGGCTCTCAGCGCTTTCTTAACCTCTAAAAAGCTTCTGCGTCTTGCCGTAACCGCTGCTGTGTAGTCTGGGAAGAAGGAGATGACAGAATTCTGGACTCTGACTGGTGGTGTACCCAGGCAGTCTGCAATATCGCATCTCTGTCCCGAAAGTTGAAGATACGGGCCAGCACTGGCCTTGGAGGGGCTCCAGGCTTTGGCCGTCCACCCGGCACCCTATGCGCCCGCTCCACCGAAAAGAAGGTTGAGAGTCCTTTAGGTTGCAGGCGAGATTTTATGAGTTCCTCGGCGTAGAGGTCCATTGCAGGGCTCCCTTCCGTCTCTGGAAGCCTCGTGATTCGAACGTTATTGCGTGGGAGCGTCCTTCCTGGTCGTCTATCTTTGCCGCCATTCGCCTGTTTTCTTCCTCAAATCGTATCACTTTTTTGATCAGGAGTGCAGAGTCCTTTGAGAGTGTCGTTGTCACTTGTTCAGCTTCCGTTACCCTTGCGGACATTTTCCGAAAATCGGCGTGTAAAAATGTGACGTCCATTGAGATGGAGCCCACCGTAGTCTGCACGCTGTGGAGGGCCCATATTTCACTTATTTTACTTAATCTTGCATTGCCAGTGAGTTAGCTATTCTATCTTCTGTATTTATTTCTATGCCTCTTATTACTCTTGCATAGTGAAAACGTTTAGCTGTGCCAGGTGTTTATGAGGGGTGTTAATTGAGAGCTCTGACACCGAGTCTAAAGCCAAAGCAAAGTGCCTGTTAGTGGGTTGGCCACCTTGCAGAGGACACAGAACAATGGTCATGTATTCCAGTTGCAATTTATATTCTGTGGAAATGTGTTTGAAGGAGGTACAGATAGATGAAAATATTTGCAAGGCATAAGCAAAAGGAGATAAATTGCTTAAATGTGAGTGAATGCAGTGTATGTTTGGAAGTGGTGAATTGAGGGAAATGCAAGAAGTGCATTCAGGGAAGAGTGAAAAGAGGGTGCTGCTGAATAGGAAACAGAGGTGGTTGAAGATGTGCAGAAAGACGAGATATGCAGAGAAAAAAAGCATACATATCTAAACAAAAAGCGCACATAACTGAAGGCCAAAACTCCTTCCACAGGCATCAATACTATTTATTTATTTATTTAATTCACAGACTCACAATTTCAGAATTGCAATATTTCCAATGTTAAATATTTATAACAAATCAATGTTGTTACTCATTTATCTGAAACAGCTAACAACCACTGACAAAGCCAATCGTTCTGACAGGTGTTAGGTATATATCAGTTGCTGTTTTAAATATCTGGATGCAATTACATCTAAGAGATAAAACAAAATACTGGTCAGGTAGCACACTGTGGGAATCACAGAAATCTAATTTTCATGTTCCATTTCAGAAAGATCCCACGTTTTTCATTCTACTTTTTTTTTTTTTGGTGTTCAAATCTGCTTTATTGAAATAAACATGGCATGGTACACAGCTTGGATCGCCTACAACCCGGAGGCCGGCAGCAGGAGAAGATGAACAGTACACAGCCTAGAAGCCGGCATCCCGGGGGCCCGGCGGCACATTACGTACTTATATGACGCTGGTGTCGCGCCCGGTGGTGTAGGACATGTAAGGATGAACAGCAGTCGAACAGAGTCTTTGAGCGAGAGAAAGAGTCTCACTCTTTTTTTTTTGTTTTCGTAGCTGTTCTACACAGGAACCATAACATCCCAACCAGGTAATAACTAAGAGGCAGTGCATGACTGTGTAGTAGTGATGAGTGATAGTGGTGTAGTGTGTTGTCTCGGGCAGGTAGTGGCGTGTGGGAGCTATTAGGTCCAGAAACCTCCGTCCCAGTGCTGTAGAAGCCAGTAGAGTTTCACCTCAAAAAAGCGCAGGGTGCCTAGGGATATCGCCCGCTAGAGGCGTGAGATCGTGTCGCGAGTGCGAGAGAGGGTGTACATGCTCAGAGAGGAGGAGGGGTCAGGTCGATCGAGGCAGGGCAGCCCACATCACCCGGATGACCGCGGGGGAGCAGGAGGGCACACACAGAGAGGGAGGGCTGAAAGCCATTTTGGAAGTTATAGGTTAAGTTCTGGGAGAGAGTTCAGGGTGCCGTGGGGAGACAGGTAAGGCGTCCGACTGCACGTCGCCGTCTGAGCGCCTGAGCAGGTAGTGCACCAGAGGATCCCATATGTCCCTAGGCCGACATGAGAGAGGCAGCAGCTCAGCAAAGGTGGCATGCTGATCCTGACAATAAGTCAAATCCGCAAGCCAGTCCTTGAACTTGGGCGCCCTGCCCCTACTCCAGCGGCATGCCACACGCCGCTTGGCCAAGAGCAGAGCAGTGTCAACAAATTTTCTGCAGTCTCTAGGGAGTTGCATCGTGCAACCAAGGATGGCTATCAGAGGATCCGCAGGGATCTCCACTCCCACCATCTCCGCAAGGGCTTCCATCACCTGTCGCCAGTAGCTGGCAATCTGGGGGCAGGCCCATGCCAGGTGAAGAAAATCAGCATGGTCGGCGCGACAACGCTCACAGCGATCATTATCAGCCAACCCGAACCTATGCTTCCGGACCGGCGTGTAGTATATCCTCTGAAGGAATTTGTAATGAATAATTTTCAGTCTGCAGCTGGCAGAGATGCGAGAAGTCAGCGTGCAGCAGTGTTTCCACTGGTCGTCTGAGAGATCGATGGCAAGTTCAGCGGACCAGTGTAGCCGGGCAGCGGAGACCTGCTCTGGAGCAGCAGCGCGGAATTGGCGGTAGAGCCCAGAGACCAAATGAGTCCCGTCTTGTGACCCCAAGAGGAAGTGCAGCGGAGGTAGTATCTCAGGCTCATCAGGGTAGCTGGGCAGAACATCACGCATCCCTGCGCGTAGCCGGATGTAGTAGAAGAGTTCAAGGGGCGTAGGCTCGTGTGTCTTAAAAAATAGGTCAGTGGACTTAAAACGATGTTCATGAAACAGATCCCCCCAGCAGGCGACAAGTAGTTTATCGCAGAGCCGGCGGAATCCCAGTTCTGATAACAAGGAAAGTTGTGGATGGTAGGTGAGCGGTAGTTTGGGGGAGTAGGGCAGCGGGCATGACAGTCTCCTAGCGATACGGCGCCATGCATCTAGAGTGCAGGAGACCGAGGTATTCGATGTCGTGATAGATGTCTCAGGACAGTGTAGCAGGCCGTTGAGCGGGAGCGGGTGTACAATCCAGTCTTCCACCGCTACATGCGGCATGAAGGGAGTAGGAGCCATCCAGTGGTAGGCAAAATGTGCCTGCGCGCACTGATAGTATGTTTCGAAATCAGGGATATCGAATCCTCCTCTGTCGTAGGGAAGAGTCAGTGTCGACCACTTTAAGCGGGGAGAGTTGCCACCCCAGAACAGTCTGCGCAGCTCCGAGCGGAGTGTCTTGAAGAAAAAGGCACCAGGGTAATAGGGGATATTAAGAAAAAGGTACAGAAAGCGGGGCAATATCACCATTTTTATGAGTGATTCTCTCCCAGCCATGGAGAGCGGTAGCGTGATCCATCTATCGACGGAAGCAGTCAATCTGGTCATGGCTACCCCGTAGTTGGATCGTAACGTCTCGTCCTTATCCCGAGAAATACGGATTCCCAAGTAGCGAAGATCATCGCGGCACCATGCTAACGGGTAATCAAGAGGGAAGGCGTGTACCGCATCTGTAAGAGGAAAAAATTGCGACTTGGCCCAATTGATGTGTACACCTGACACCCCTCCGTAGAGGACGAACTCCCGAAGCAGGGGATTGAGATGCGTGTCAGGATATTTGACGTACAGTGTGATATCGTCCGCATAGAGGGACACATCAATTTGCCGCTGCAGGCATTGTACCGCTCCCGCTCGGTGTAGTTGACGTAAGCGACAAGCAAGTGGCTCGACCGCAAGGGCAAATAACAGAGGAGAGAGCGGGCATCCCGGTCGGGTGCCTCTCGTGATTGTGATGGGTTGTGACAACCGTCCGTTAATTAGCACCCTCGCCGTGGGGTCCGTGTATAAGAGGCGAACCCAGGCTAAGAACATTTTAGGGAATCCCATGCTAGCTAGGACCGAAAAGAGGTAGGGCCACTCGACAGAGTCGAACGCCTTGGTGGCGTCTAGGAACACAGCCGCCACTGGGACGTCAGGGTGGACCGTGCGGAGCAGGGAAAAAAGGGTGCGAAGATTATGGGACGTGGATCTACCCGCAACGAAGCCAGACTGATCGGGCAGAACAAGTCTGGTCATGAGCAGCGAAAGCCGCGTGGCCAGGATCTTGGCGAGAATTTTAACATCGCAGTTTAAGGAGGGAAAGTGGACGGTAAGAGTCACAGGAGGAGGGGTCTTTATCCGACCTCAGGAGGGAGGTGATAACCACTTCGCGCATAGAGCCGGGAAGTATCCCATCAGCGAGGGACTCGGTAAAGACCTCGCGGAGCACGGGCGCCATGATGTCAATATAGGTTTTGTAGAACTCTGCTGGTATACCGTCGAGCCCCGGAGCCTTACCATTTTTGAGGGACATAATGGCCTCGCGAACCTCGTCCAATTCAAACGGTGCTGCGAGAAACTCCCTGTTGCCATCGCTGAGCCAGCAGAGCGCCACGGCATTGAGGTATTCAGCGTATGGCACGTCCATCTCTGCCGTGGACGTATAAAGTGACGAGTAATGCGTCGTGAAGGCGGAGAGTATCGCATCCGATTCTCTGATAGCGGTGCCGGATTCATCGGTAAGCTCTAGTATAGTGTTTTGCACCCGGTCTGGACGTGTAATCGCAGCTAGTACTTTACCAGGCCTATCCCCCTCGCAGTATTTCCGGGCGACCCAGTGTTTACCCCGATACTTCGCTTCTCTGGCCGCCTCCTCCTCATATTTGGACAGCGTTTCTCTGAAAGTCGCATGTAGTCGTGGGTCAGTGTCTGATGTCATGCGGAGTTCCAGATCTCGCAGGTCCCTTTCCAGTGTGGTGATGGTGTGTAGAATATCACGCAGTACCCCGTGACCCTTTGAGATGCAGAACACCCTGATAGTGACCTTGAAAGCCTCCCATACGTGTTCGACTGACTCCACCGAACCCTTATTCCTAGGAAAGAAATCCTCAATTTCCTCACCCAGCTCAGTGCGAAATAGGTTGTCGAGAAGCACATCGGGACGCAGTCTCCACTGCGGCCGCGTACTGTCCCATCCTGGAGTACGGAACTGCAACTTGACAGGGCTGTGGTCAGAATAGGTACGAGGCAGATGGTCCACCCCCAACAATTCTATAGCAATGTCTCTGTTAACCAGAAAGTAATCTAAGCGCGCCCATGTCCCAGTATGAGATGTGAAGTGTGTACCCTCCCGTCCAAGGGGATGCAGGTGTCGCCAGGCATCCAATAGTCCCCCCTCCTCCACAACCCCCTTCAAAGCCTCCCGGGCCCCGGGCTTGTAAGAGTTAACTCCATCCGCTCTGTCTAGGGGGGGCGCCAGCGCCAAGTTAAAATCACCACCCCAAATGACATGTCGTGCCCCAACAGCCACAATCCTACCCCACAATGTAGAAAAAAAGGCAGGTGAATCAACATTCGGTGCATACATTGACACAAACAGATAGATGTCATGGCCCATCCTACCCCACAACAAAGCATAACGGCCCTCTTTGTCCACCTCCTCCCCAAAGCGATGAAAAGGCACTCCACGGGCAATCAGCACTGCCACACCCCTTGCATAGGTCGAGTAGGAGGAAAAGACACGAGCGCCAGCCCACTTTGACGCAAAAGAGACAGCACCTCGCATAGGCAGATGTGTCTCCTGCAGCATAGCAATCTGCACATGATGTCTATCCAAGTAGGCAATAACATTTCTGCATTTTTTAGCATTGTTCAATCCTCGGACAGTCCATGATAAACATGTCAAACGCGCCGTCGCAGTCAAAGCGCCCGAGGAGGTCGCATTATGACACCACTCCCACCCCTCCAGCACCAAGACAGACACCAGGTGAGCAAATATACACACAGTCTAAGCACAGTTAACCTCAAGAACTCTAACCCCCCCCCACCAACCCCAGCATCCCAATCATGCCAGTAGCCATGGAACCCACCCACGTAGCCCCCCCCCTCCCCCTCCCTCCCAACTTTAGCAGCGCAGACAGCGTAAAACGCAACAAGGCAGTGGGGGACACCCGACAGGGGTACGACATAGAGCGCGCGCTGCCACTATCCGATCCTTAGCTCCAGAACTATACCGCCCTCGGTGGAGACTAGGGCCGAGACAGTGGTCCTTGGTGTACATTACCACTGGGGTGCAGGGTTCATACAGGCCCATCACTCATGTAGCATCCCAGCTATTAAAGTCTAAGCCGTTGTCAGCAGGCAGGTCGGTGCAGTGCATACGCAGCCCAAAGCATGTAGTGATAGTTAGTCATCGTGATGCACCGGAGGCAGGTCAGCATTCTCCAGTTCGTCCGCAGGCACTTGTTCGTCCCTGCGTGCCCTTCGAATCTTCTTCAGGAAGTCCTCAGCTTTTTGCGGGTTGGTAAAAAAGCTTTGCTTGCCCTGATGGGTGACTCTGAGCTTTGCAGGATACAAGAGGGCATAGTCTATTTGAGCCTCCCGCTGTTTTTTCTTCACTGGGAGGAACTTGCGCCGTTCGTCCTGAACCATCGGCGTAAAGTCGGGGTAGATGGAAAAAGTGATCCCGTCATACTGCAGTGATCTTTGAGTCCGAGCAGCTCTGAGGGCCGTGTCACGATCGCGATAGTTCAGGAGACGAGCAATTATAGGCCTCGGTGGTAGACCAGGCTGTGGCATAGGTGCCAAGGAGCGGTGGGCCCTCTCCACAATGAACTGAGGCGAGAAAGCCTCCTCTCCGATCGAGCCTCTAAGCAATTTCTCCACGTATAGTTCCATCCTGCCCGTGGCCGTGGATTCCGGCACATTTGTAATGCGAATGTTGTTTCGGCGGCTGCGTGCCTCTAAGTCCTCATTCTTTGCCGCTATGATACGGAGTAGATTGTCCATTCTGGCCAGCTGCGTCGTATGGGTCGTAGCCACATCAGTGTTGTCGGAGATCCTCTGCTCCGCAGTCGTGATACGCTCTTCATGGCGGTCAACTTTGTGAACTAGGGCGTCCAAACGGGCCGTGACCCCATCCACCTTCTCCACAATGGTGGCGAAGCCTTGACGCATCTCCTGTATCAGGTTGGTAAGGTCCACAGCAGGGGCCGGAGGCGAGGAGGGCTGCGGAGACGGCGCGCTGGGCCCCGGGTTCATCTGTGACGATGTGGCGTTTTTGCGCGCGCTGTCGAAACTCAGCTTGGGCTGGCGAGTCTCGGGCCGCCCCATGGCAGTGTCTGGAGGCGAGCGATGGGCCAAGATGAGGGATGATAGTGCAATTCAGCGCAGGTGCAGGCCTAGCAGGCGAGATGGGGCCAGCAGGAGGCAGGAGGATCACAGGCTTGGTATGTCCCTATATACAGCAGGAAGGGCGTTACTAAGGAAAAGCGCTATGCAGCCTCCAAGCGCCAAGAGGCAGTAGGTGAGTGTCCAGCCAGAGGCACGCAGTCACAGCAATGGGCACTTTCAGCACACAGCCGGATGGGGGAAAGGCCAGGGCTCCGAAGGCAGCAGCGGGCAGCAGGGGCCAAGCCAGACGGACAGAACGCGGCAATCAGTAGCAGTGTGATGCGTCTTGCAGGATGGCACCCCACATGACTCAGTAGGCCGCAGGTGAGTGAGGCGGGACGTGGCAGGGGCACTTCGCGCAGGGGGGGCCGGCCCCGACCCCCAGATGGCAGATCCAGAGGTCCGCGCTGCACAGGCCGGGATCCGCGGCAATGCGGGAGACAGGGACGACAGTCCTAGGGGGCCGCAGCTCCACCCGCCGTGCGGGGAGCGTCCCCCCCTCAGCGCCAGCAAGGTGAGTCTGCGAAGGCTTGGGAGGGGGGGGGACCCAAAGTGAAGTCCTCAGCTATCGCCTACCTGCTCGGCAGCCCCCGCACGCCGCCCCGGAAGGATCGTGAAAGAAGAGTCCCGGTGCGGCCTTGGGTCCTCGTGGCAGTCCCCGAGGTCGCGTGATCGCGGTGGCCGGGCGCCCGCTCTCCGCAGCTCCGAAGCTCAAGCCGGGCAGATTTCAGCAGCCCATAGTTCCGGCCCCAGAGCCCGCAGCGGCTCCAAACTTGGAACGAGTGTAGGGCTCGATATTAGGATGCGGGATCCAGTCTTTCTAGGGTGATACAGCACCCCGTGGCGCAGGATCTAGGAAGGATTCATAACCAAGGAGCGGGAGCTGCACGTCTAAGCAGCCATTCCGCAAGCGCGCCCTCTAGCGCCCCCACGTTTTTCATTCTACTTAAATACCGGTCTGCACATATTTCTATATGACTGATTTCAGTCATCAGCTGTGGGTGCTTCCTGAAGCCTGGTTAGAGTATTTTCTTCCAAAGTTGATGCCGCATGCAGTGCAAAGCACTGGGCAAGCACAAACTTTAAAGGGCTGAAGTACAATTTGCAATTTACAGCAACTGTTGAACACATTATTTCAGTATGTTATGGGGTAGTATTTAATTTGTTTGACATTTCAAGACTATACTTTTCCACTTCTTTATAAGCCTTGTTTCATTACTACATTTGCTAAAATAAATGCACAATTTGCCAATGGTTTTTCAATTTGTTCTCAGGAGGAGGACCCACCCTGTACCCCACCTTTGTCCATTTAGCTTGCTCACGTCGCTCGCTATTGAAAATTCATACCCAACTTTTTTGCCTCACCACTTTCAAATGTAACCAGCCCCCACTGCAAGTCTAACCCATGTAAAAAATGGATACCAGGTAGTCCATCAGTCTCTCTAGAGTCAATCAGCAGGGGACACAGGGACTGATGAAGTTGACTGTTACAGGACCGTTCAGCTCTCATTCATAATTTATCCTGATTGGTTCAGGACTCAAGCTCAGTCCAGATCCTTCTGGCAGCTTGCCAGATGGAATCATATTTATTGTCAGGTGTGCTCATATCTTCTGCTCGCATTCCTGTCCATTCTAGCACTCAATCAACCATTCAGGATTTTGGATTTTGAGGTTCTGTAGTGCTGGGGAAGGGGTGGGGTCTCTGCCATGTTCACGTTTCTGTAGTTCACTCTACTGGTTATGTGTAGGCCTGGGCAATGACCTAAGGGAGTCAGCTATAAATACTTTGACACAATAACTTAAAATGCAAAAAATCATATAAATAATTCACAATAGTGAACTTTAAAAATAAAAAATTTCAGGCAATGAGAGAAGTGATGATTTTGGGGTCCCCCCTAACCTAGGGGGAGGACCAAGCAGATGCCTTGAACACAAAGAGCATATCCTGCTGAACGATTCAATGGTGGTCCCATCCTATTAGTTGAAACCTCAGGCCATCATGCCTTCACCATGCTCTACCCGCCCAACCTCTCCAGAAATGCTGCAAATAAGTTCAAGTACAGACTAATGATAACCCATACCGAGACTCTTATTTTAGACCTATACTTCTGCATTAGTAGAGGCATAATATCCAACTACCTTATCTTTCATACAGAAAAATGTGCCCAATGGAGAAATATCTTTTATTCATTGCTCCGAATCTCCGAAGCGAAAAAACCCTGCTTGCCCTCAAACTATCGGTAACAGCCTCTGACCTATGCCCTGCGAATGCCACCATTACTATCTACAACAACGGTAAGATCCTTATACAAGCCTCCAATGCTAATCTCGATACCATAGACAGGATCTTTCCCACTCTCAAGACAGAAGTAAACAGTAAGAATATCACACTTACCGCAACCGGTCTTCCTCAGTTTCTAGATGTCACTCTAACTCCTCCGCAAAATCCCAAAACAAACTCTTTCGAATCGATCACTGCCGACTCCGACTTCGAGCCTCATCGCCCAGACACATCGGAATCAAACCTCCATGGGTTCCCCCCCCCGGGCCCAGGAGAGACAGGGTTGCGCTCAGTCACCAATCTCAGCAGCGCAGAAACTCCCAGTGATTCCTACTTCCCAGTCCTATTGGTCACCCCCACACCTGGATCCCCCATCCTAGAAGGGTTAGGATTGGTCCCAGCCACCAATGTCTTCATTGCAGACTCACCACCGTTAGCCCAGACGTACGTGGGTGAAGGCACCAAATGGGATGCCTCCCACACCCCCTCTCACCTACTGTCTTCCACGATATCTGAGAGGACCCTAACACCCGCTTCACTCATAAGACCCACCCAAACACAGAGCACAAAGACCATTCCCCAACCTCATGCATCCGCCCCTATCCAGCTGCCGAGCCTCTAGTCTATTCCAAACCACATACTGACTTGGACCCCACAACAAACCTCCCGGTTCAGCTCCTCCCATCGACCCCGAATGAAGTTACCCCCAAGCAACTGGAGAATGTGATCATGCAAATAGACCCTACCAGCAGATTGTACTTCATAACTGATCAATCACCTGCACTTACCACCAACTTTCCCAACTCCGTTTGGATGGAATGACTCAATGAGTTAGCCACAGGCCTATCCCATCTCAATGTCGAGATGCATAGCCTATCAACTATCCCTAAAGAACTCCTAAACATACACGGAGCCACTAACGACACCGTGATCCAAATCAGTCTCCTATTGAATAATTACATCCCAAAGAACTCATACCATGAGAACACTAGTCAGAGTAACCAAATCAGTCTCCAACCTAGAAGACCCAAGTTCTTACACCCCGAACATTAATCAGGGTTATTTACCTTCCCCGTCATGGCCTAGGAGGGCTAGTGATGAACTATCTGACAGAGACATAGACAACCTCCTCATATCTTATGCCCAGGCAACAGATAACAGCAAGTCAAAATGTGACAATATCCAAACCATTGTAGCCAACCCCCTCAGAGAAGCGACTCTCAACAACAGATCCGTAAATAGAGATAAGCTCACAAATATCAACATACAGCAGAATACCCTAACCCACTCTACTAACAAATTGAATTGTGCACTCATTAATTACAGATCTGCTAGCAAACATGCTCCTGACATATTCAACCTCATCCTAGAGAATGATTTAGACATTATTGTCCTCACCGAAACATGGCTAAATAGTTCCTCCTCTCCCATCCTTGACTTACTGGTTCCTCCTACCCACGACCTAATCTGCCTAAACAGAAACCTGAAACCTGGTGGAGAGGTAGCCTGTAGTTATCGTACCGAATGGATGTCATTGCATCCAACGTCAATTCACACGTACCTCAAATTTTCTTGGGTGACTTTAATCTCCACTGAAACAACGCAAATGTTCATGGTGTTGGCTGTCTTAAAACGTTTCTGTCAGGCCAGGAGACATGTCAACTCTGTGACAGCCCTACTTACAACAAAGGAAAGACACTAGACGTTATCATAGCAAAAACGAACTTCGTCTTACTAGAGCCATCACCCCATGGGACTGGGCTGATCATCACTGCATCCTCTTCTCCATCAATATCAAGGTATCTCAAAAAAGGGGCCAACCATCAAAAACAAAGCAATTGAAAAGGAATTTAAAAAATATCAACCCCATCACCTTGGTAAACCGATGCAACTCCGCCCTGACCCCACGACAGACATGTCTGATGAACATGACCTCACAACCTTCTACAATTCCACTTTGTTAGAAATCCTTGATTCTACTGCCCCCCTCCAAAAAAAAAAAAAGTTTCCTTCAAAATTTCCAAACCGTGGCTCAACGAGACCCTGAATTTAGAGTTGCTGAGCAACTATGGAAATCAGCTCCCACCACTGATCACCTAGATCACCTTAGAAGGAGAAGGAACTTGTACAACAACAAGATTCTTAAGGCAAAGGCAGACTTTTTCAGAACCCAGCTGAACCAAGCAATCAACCGTCCAAAAAAACTCTTTGAAATTGTCAAGCAACAAGCTTGGAACACGACTAACTCCAGGGAACAAAATGACATGGGTACACCTACCTGTGAGGTGCTTGCCAATTTCTTCCGCGAAACGACTCAGCCACCAAGCTCGACATCCAATCTAAGAAGGCCCTCCCACAACCTGTGGCCCAAGACACTAAATGTTGCGCACAACTCAAAGTTCATTTTAATAGTACAGGGGAAGTCACAAAAAACAATGCCTCATGGCACACCTTCTCGCCAATCTCTCAACAAATAATCTATAACACTCTTCAAGCAATCAATCCCTCCAATCACTTCTCCGACCCCCTTCCTCCTGCCCTATTCAATTTGTTAAAAACAACTATCCTACCACTATGGGCAAAAATTGTAAATGTATCTCTGAGACGTGGCTCCATATCGGACTGTCTTAAAATAGGGCAGGTCACACCTATACTAAAGAAAGCTGACTCCACCCCATCTGATCTCAACAACTGCCGCCCTATATCCAACATCTCCACTCTGACGAAACTGCTGGAGAAATGTGTACAAATCCAACTATGCAAACATATTGAGAATTACAACCTCCTGGACAGACACCAATCTGGCTTCCGTCAAGGTCACATTACAGAATCTGCACTCAGACACATAATGGATGACATACTAAAGATGCTTGACCACAATGAATCATGCCTAATGATACTTCTGGACTTATCCTCCGCCTTTGATATGGTCAAGCACGGCAACCTATTGTCCCTATTAGAACGAAGGATGGGCCTCTCGGGCACAGTGTTACAATGGTTCTCCTCCTTCCTGCATAACAGAACACAAAGAATCAAGATGAAGAATTCACTCTCTCAACCCTCCGCGGTCACCCTGGGTGTTCCACAGGGATCAGCCTTATCACCCAGTCTTTTCAACCTACTAATGGAGCCTCTGGCGAACGCATTGAAAGCAGCAAATATTCTTTATCGGACGACACGCAACTGTATTTGAAATTCTCCTCTCCAGAAGGATATAGTTCCCTCAATGATATCCTACAGAACAAGCAAAGCTGGCTTACTAACAACCACCTCATGCTGTATATCAAAAAAACTGAATTCATTCTCATCTCTCCACTGAATCACACACCTAAGATAGACCTATGGTTGAAACACCTAACCTCTTTTGACAGTGCTCCCCTCATCATTGACTCTGGAAAATCCCTAGGAGTAACCATAGACAAACTCCTGAATATACTAAGGAAACTCGAACCCTTTCTCCCTCAGGTTTACCTATAAATGGCAGTGCAAGCCCTAGTGCTACCAAGATTAGACTATGGAAGCACCACTCTTTGCGGTCTCCCCAAATACAAGCTGGCTCCACTGAGGGCATCACTTAATGCTTCAGCAAGACTGGTTTCAGGAACAAAAAGAAATAGCCACATCTCTCTGACCCTGAAAGCTCTGAATTGGCTGCCCTACGAGGCAAGAATACACCTATAGATTGCCTGCATGACCCATAAAGCTTTACATAACAATACACCCAGTTACTTAGCTCTGAAGCTAGAATGGTCAGGAGATTGCAAACAACTACGAAGTGTGAGTACTTTACTTCTGAAAACGCAATCCTTCCACAAGAAGAGATCCGGTTGCAGAGCCTTCTCAGGGATGGCACCAAAGATTTGGAACTCTTTACCCCAGGGGTACATGGAATCGCTTCCTTTACTGCATTAAAAAAAGAAGTAAAAATACTATTAATGAAGAAATTCATGTCCTAAGACTTAATTCTATGCTGACACTGAATCACCTATAAATACGACCGGCATAACATTGGTGGATTGAAGGAGATTATTATATGTATGTTTATTACCACAGCCACTTAATGCTCAATTACTGTATTTAGTGTAATAATCAGTTGACCACGGGTCTACTATAGTATCCATATACCACAAACCCATGGTTGATCAAAGGAGAATATTATATGTAGGTTTATTATCACAACCAACTAATGCTCAATAACTGTATGTAGTACAATGTCCTGCTGGATACAGTCTACTATGTTACCCATATACTATATACCTCTTTTGTACCTAATGACAAATACCAAATGCTTGTATACTACCTTGTAGTGAGGGCTGAGCCTCGTTTGCGCACATTGTTATGGTAGCATAGGCTTATTAGAAGTTTAAACACCACTTTACTTTTTGCTGCTTTTGCACGTGACACTGCATAGAACTGTTGTTGTAAGTTAGGCTGCGTGAATTGCTTCACATGAGAAAGGCTTGTTTTCAGCATCCCTAGACTTACATCGCGACCCTAGTCTGCACAGTGAGTGCTAAAGCCTCCAAGGTTATCATAACAAGGTAGCTGTTGTTCGAGCTGATCTGATCACGTTTTAGACAAAACATACATGCAGCTGCAGCCAAGTGGGATTCTGGCGCCTTTAATATCGCACTACAGGCGTGATTTCAGGCATTTGGAAGAAATCCGTTTCCAGAGAGAAAGGGCCCGATTCACAGAACTAACTTAAGACAAAATCCTAAACTTACTACCATTTGGTATTCACAGAAGGCACTTACTCATTTTGGTATTCACAGAAGATAGGAGTCCTAACTTTAGGACTCCTAAATGCCTTCTGTGAATACCGAAAGTCTTAAAGTTAGGATTTTTCTCAATTTAGTAGTAGTAAAGTTAGGACTCCTAACTTTCCGACACCTTAATGCCTTCTGTGAATACCGAAAGTCTTACAATTAGGATTTTTCTCAATTTAGTAGTAGTAAAGTTAGGACTCCTAACTTTCAGACACCTAAATGCCTTCTGTGAATACCGAAAGTCTTAAAATTAGGATTTTTCTCAACTTTACTACTACTAAACTGAGAAAAATCCTAATTTTAAGACTTCCAGTATTCACAGAAGGCATTTAGGAGTCCTAAAGTTAGGAGTCCTAACTTTACTACTACTAAATTGAGAAAAATCCTAATTTTAAGACTTTCGGTATTCACAGAAGGCATTTAGGAGTCCTAAAGTTAGGAGTCCTAACTTTACTACTACTAAACTGAGAAAAATCCTAACTTTAAGACTTTCGGTATTCACAGAAGGCATTTAGGAGTCCTAAAGTTAGGACTCCTAACTTCTGTGAATACCAAAATGAGTAAGTGCCTTCTGTGAATACCAAAATGGTAGTAAGTTTAGGATTTTGTCTTAAGTTAGTTCTGTGAATCGGGCCCAAAGAGTCTTTGCAGATCCTGCTGTGATACACTCCTGCTGATCTTGGAAGAAACAAAATCCACAGAAGCACCGCCCCCACCTCAAGCCGGTAATGAGACATGAAGGTATGAGGTGAAGACCAAGTGGCCACCCTGCAAATATCCTCCATGGAAACACACTTGAAGGCGGCCCAAGAAACAGCATTAGACGAGTAGAACGCCCCCTAATAGGATGAGATGGAACCACAGACTGATAATCATATGCCAAAAGAATAGCCTCCTTGGTCCACCTACTGATAGTGGAAAGAGACGGTTTCTGCCCTCGCCTAGACACACTCAAAGTGACAAACAAGTTGTGCACCTTACAAGAGGAAGAGGTGCGGTTCAAATAAATGACCAAGGCACGCTTAACATCCAACAGATGCAACATAGACTCCTCCGGCGACGGAGGGACAGGAAAGAAGACAGGGAGGACCACCTCATCAGAACGATGAAAGAAAGAGGCCTCCTTAGGAACAAAAGTAGGGTGAGGGCGCAAAACCACCCTATCATCCAGAAACCGTAAAAAAGGAGCAGACCGCAGGAAAGCACCCAACTCCCCAACACACCTGGCAGAAGCAATAGCAACCAGAAATACCACCTTGAGAGTCAAAAATGTTAACTCTACCGAATCCAATGGCTCAAATTCAACCGACTGCAATGCCCTCCAAACCAACGGAAGGTCCCACGAGGGAGGAGACAGGATCAGACTGGGACGTTTAAAGGCAAGAGACCTAAAAAGACGCGCCACCAACGGATCCACCAACACAAAAAGCAACCCATGAAAAGCCCGAATTGCTCCCATCAAAGGAAATGGATCAAACAGCAACATCCAACCTGGGTGCATCGCCAACTCCAACAAGAGAGGAAACCAAGGGCGACTGTACCAACCCGGGACCACCAGAAGAACAAAAGCTCCTTCCCTCTTGATCTTTAACAACACAGCTGGAATCAGGGGAACCATGGGGAAAGCATACTACAGGCACCTTGGCCAAGGGAAGGACATCACATCCACCCCCCATGCATCCAGACAAGGTGTCATTCATAATATGGACCTCCCCGCCAGTTTAGGTGAACCCAATTTGGAAATCACAAGTGACATTAATATGTCTTATGCCGCTTTTCAGGAGTGGATCATCAAAGGACTCGACACTATCATACCAGCCAAGTGGACTAGAAGAAGGAGTACCCCCTCTAACCCATGGTATGACGAAAACCTGAAAACTCTTAGAAAGAAATGCAAAAGCGCGGAACACCATTGGAGGAAAGATTATACGGACAAGGATAAAGCATGTTATTTGGCCACACTCAAGTTATACCATAAATCTATACGCATGGCTCGCGCTTCCTTTTATGCCAAAGAAATTGATTCCAGCCCCAACCCCACGAAAACTAGTTTTAAATTGGTGCAAAAATTACAAAATGGGGGCAACCCTGCCTCGTGCATTTCTTCCACTCAACAGTGTGAGGATCTTGCCACCTTCTTCACAGAAAAGGTGAGAAAGATTTACAATACCTTCTCACATACCCCTTCTGACTGCACCGGTTCTTCGAATCTCCCTCTTAAAGGCTCCAAGCTTACCATTTACCAGCGATCTCTCTTGAAGACCTAGCTATTATCTGCAGAAAGGTGAAATCTGGATCCCCCTCAGACCCCATGAGACCAGCCAACTTTTTAAAGGCGCTGGACTTCTTCCTTCCTTCTCTGGCCACACTCCTTAATCTTTCTTTCTCATCAGCCACAGTACCCATATGTTGGAAACAGGCTTGGCTTACTCCCATAATTAAAAAACCTACTCTAGACCCTGCAAAGCCGGAAAACTACAGGCCCGTTTCACTGCTCCCCTGGGTGTCTAAATTAGCTGAAGCCCATGCGAACACCGTACTCACTGACCATCTGGCCAAAAATAACATCCTGGACCCTTCCCAACATGGGTTTAGGCCTAGGCATAGTACGGAGTCCGCCCTTCTTTCCACCACGGAACACCTCCGGAGGATTATGGACACCGGTCAGAGTGCTGCGCTGATATTGCTCGACCTCAGCGCAGCATTCGACACGGTCTCCCATAATATACTACTGAATCGCCTGGAAAGCATTGGGATCAGTGAACTGGCACAGGAATGGTTTCGGTCATTCCTCACAAGCAGATCCTTTCGTGTGTCAGCCCCCCCTTTTATCTCCCAATCTCACGCGATCGGCCAAGGAGTCCCACAGGGCTCTGCCCTTAGCCCATCCCTTTTTTTTTTTTAAAACCTTTATTGACGTAGAAGAGTACACCGCTATTCAGCCGAACATCCCGGGGGCACGGCAGCACGGTAAAGACACAGCAATATGGCATACAGCGATCACATTTCCGGATAAGTGAGGTTCAATTTTATTTTAAACAGGATGATATCAGGAACATAAAAAGCTGCAATATAACGTAAAGGAATGTGGGGACCAGGTGCCGAGCCGCAAAGTATAGTCATAGTATGGGCGGGCCAGACAAGAATTCTTGCAGGATTTTAAGACGATCACAAATAAGGCATGGGTACTTTGTCAAAGAACAGGATATACACGCATACAATTACTGTAAATACCGATTAAACGCCCGCCCAGGTCTTACCTATAGCGCAACAACAGCTCAGACACAGAATACGACAAATCAATGAGAACCAACACAATAAACTGATCCCAGACGCAGAAAAAGGAAAAAGGAAAGGGAAAACCAAAAGAGCGAAGAAAAAGGCCATAGGAACAAAAAGAGAAAAAATAAACCCCTCCCCCCGGCCCCCCACCCCGCACCCCTGCAGTTGGCTACGGCCTAACCCCCTAGCAGCGTGCCTGTCGCCCAGTATCTAAACCCGAAATATAGAAGAGAGAGGAAATATAGAAAGGAGGAGAAATATAAAGAAAGAAAAAAAAAAAACATTGAGGGGTCCCCAGTACGGGCTCCCGGCCCCCCCCCCTCCCCCACCGCCACGCAGCAATTCAAACACCTCAGCGCCTCTACCAAGATGTCAAAGGCGACAACCTAAAACAGGATAATGGTCACCACTCCAGTTCAAAAGTCGCACAATTAAGATGAGAACCCCCCGTGCAGCAACCCAATATACAAATAGCCAACACTCAGCTTTAACCCACCCAGTCATAGTTGAGACACATCTCAATCCGCCCTGCGTAGGGTCAGACAAACAAAGTACCAAGAATAATGCAGGCAGGTAAGTCCGACGGAAGGTAGGGAATCTTGCAGCACACCAGAACACGACACTCTCGAAGGCCCTCTACAGCCCATCCGGCAGCTCCAAAGCAAACAATCAAGGTCCAGTCCAAAAAGAGCACAGTCATTGTGTTGCGGAAGAATGTGTCCACGGGACGATCCATAGCGGTACAAGCGGGAGACTTCCAAAATACCGACTCTCGCTTCTCAGCCACGGTGATAGTCACAGCGCCACTTCCACAGCAGTGTCTCCACCAATACCTGCAGGGGGGATGCCACAAGCGAAGACCCCAGAGATGATCCCGGCGTCGGGCTTTCCTTCATGTCTGATAGACCAAGATTAGAACACAGCGGCCACCCAATCCGGACCGTGAATTACTGGCAAACAATGGGGGGGGCCTTCTGATCCCCCCTCCCCAATTTTCAGTGCGCGCCACTATCACCACAGGCTGGTACGGCTCAGTGAAGGCGAGTGCATAAACCGGGGCCCCCAGCATAAGTGCCGCATAGATGTTCACCAACGCAACCAGCTCTAGAAACAAAAAAGGGGGGGGGGGGGTTTCTCAATACCAACGCCTCCATGTTGCACACAGCGTGGGTGCCATCTCCATTTCCCCGTTGAAGGTCACATATTCACCCCCAAGATCTCAAAGGCGCCGTCAAAACTGATGCGGATCCATCGGCTCCGATCCCTTAGAGTGCGGGATACAAGCAGTTGCGCGCTGGTTACACATGCCATGTTAGGGAGACAATGAGCGGCGCCAAATATTCCTGGCCCACAAAGCAGCAATCGAGGGGGGGGGGCCACAACATCCATAGATGGAGGGCAGGATGCAGAGAAACATCGGGCTCAACAGAGCGGGTGCCGAGTGTATATTCAGAGGTGGGTGGGCCTCCATAGTGGTAGACCGGCATCTTCCGGGTCCATGTGACCGCTGTTGTTCAACTCGCGGCCGGCAGCCGCATCACGCGGGGTCGCGGCTCCGGGGCTTGTGAAGGCCGCAGTGTGCAGGAGGGCATATCTTCATCCTCAGGGCTCGGAAATGAGCCCGAGTCGCACCCGGAGGGGCAGCGCTCTCTCCGACGCTCGAAACCCCGGCAGCAGCGCGGAACAGATAGCGAGATCCGGCGGTAGGGGAAGAGGGCCGACGGAGCCGGGAGCCCGGGCGACCATCTTGGCCGCCGGTCTGGCTCCGCCGCCCATCCCTTTTTAATGTGTATATGCAACCTCTTGCGGCAGTGGCTAAAGAATGGGACCTCACGCTGGTGTCGTACGCTGACGACACCCAGCTGGTAATCACTCTCACGGAAGTGCCCTCTGCCACTGCCACAAAATTTAGGGATGGGTTAGCCGCAGTCGCCAACTGGATGACTGCAAACTGTCTACAACTAAATGCAGGAAAAACCGAGGTGTTACTCCTGGGCAAGAACACCAGTGGTTGGAACGACCATTGGCGGCCCCCCTTGCTGGGCCCCACCCCCCCTCCCAAATCCCTGGTGAAAAACTTAGGAGTATGGCTGGACTCCGCACTGAATTACCAATCGCATACCAAAAAAGTTGCAGCCACTTGTATTGGGTTGCTGAGAAGCCTTAATTCCATCTTGGGCTTCTTCGACCCCAAAGTATATACAAGTGTGCTCTCGCTACTACAACAAAGTATCACAAACAGTGCAATGACTGAAAAATATATAAGGAAAAAGAAGCAGAATCTTTGGTGTGTTCTTGATACAGCAAGAAGTTGATTTATTCTCTCCAGACTCAAGAGATGTAATGAAAAGCCGACACGTGTTTCGTCGTGTACAGTTGAGTCAACACGACTCTTCAGGGCTTGAGAAATGGTACGTTCGTGGTGTTTAGTAATGGATCTGGGCTAATATCCGTGTACTGGACGGTACTTGCCGGAGAGAGACACGAGTCTGAATGTGACTAAATAGAAACGGTAAGTCCCTTTGTGATAGTCACGTGGAAGGTACTAATTGCTTGGTATTCTGTATTCAAGAAAGGCGAAAATCTTTGTATTTTTCACTCTGACTCCTGGTGTGTCAGGAGATAAGCCGGGAGGGGATCCGTCTGTTACTTGACTGGCTCGAGACGAGTACGTCTCTCAAAAAGGCGATGCGCTCTGTTTCAGAATCCCTCCTCCTGTGGTTCCCGGTTGCCGTCTCTCTGTACGGACGACACCCAAACACGGCAGCTCATTGTCCAATCCACCATCCTTGCCCGGCTGGACTATGCGAACGTTCTTTTATTAGGCGCTAACAAAGCCGAGATAACCAGATTCCAGCGTATTCAGAACTCGGCGGCCAGGGCAATTGTAGGCCTGCCCAGAAGATGCTCGGCTAGAGACACCATACAGAGGCTCCACTGGCTGCCTATGGAAGCTCGCATCCAGTTTAAGGCTCTCACCATCGCTTTTAAAATTCTTAAAACTGATGGCCCCGAACTTCTTCGATCATTGCTAACACCTTACACCCCCCAACGCAATCTTCGCTCCCTGGGTCAACACTTAGTTGTGGTCCCTCGCACGAAGCTCTGCCGTATCGGAGGTCGCTCCTTCAGACTAATGGGGGCGAAATTATGGAACTGCCTTAACAATCTGTCTGCTTTCCGTAAAGCACTAAAAGCGCACCTCTTTCCACTTCTGTAGTTTCTTCCCCCCCCCCCTCCTCAGTAGGTTGTGTTGTGGTTCTTAGCGCCGGGACGCCCGTTGCTGGGGCAGCTGTCACGCTCAACAAAACACATAACATAACATTGTGCAGAAGCAATGGGTTTTGGCATTAGTCGGAGACGCAAATAAGTCTATTACCGGACACCCAAACCTCTTCTGCAACGTTTGGAACATCAACGTGGTCAGAGACAAAGACCCCATGGAGGGAAAGACCCAGCTCAGACAGTCTACCATGACATTCTGCCGCCCAGGAAGATAAACCACCGACAGGGAAGACACTTTTTTTACTTAAGCACTGCACCCATCACCTAGTAATGCATTGTAGCTCTTCATTTGATGGATCTTAGTATATCCGGTTGAACTTTGAACACCTCCCTGAGCTCCCCATCATAGTGAGGGGGTTATAGCCCTCTGCTGTACTAGGATTTACAACCGGGAGGAGATCCCAGATGATGAAGCCTGTCACCTTTGGTGAGTGATGGGATTCTGTCCTTTAAATAGGGCTTCTCAGCGAGAGGTTCAATATATTTTTACTTGTGTATAGGATGCCCAAGGGCGCCAGGTGACTGTTTAGACCCACAGATATTTCAGTGTATTGTTATTGAATAACCTCCATTGTCTTTTTCCCCATACGTTGGTGTACAATGGCGGCCAGGCACCAACGTAGGCACCCTTGTGCCATGGTGCAAGGGTGACTGTGTTTTGGAGTTGATTGATGTTGTGGCTCCATCTCTTCTCGAGACGTCTGCAGGTGCATCTTGACTAGTGGAGGGCAGGAGTGAACCAGCTAGCCTTCTTAGAGTGTTGTTTGCCTCGAAGTTCTTGAGGGGTGCCAGGGTGTCGGCGTAGTTAGAGATCCATCGGTGTAGGTCGATAGCTGTGGCATTGGTGTCTGTAAGTGTTGGCAGAGTGGTGGTGCTGAGGGAATTGACGAGACCTTCTTCTGTGGCCTTGATCCAGCTGCAGCGGGGAGGGGGCAATGATGGTGGTGGTGTATGGTGTGCGTGGTGAAGGCGTTCTGTATACAATGATGGACGGTCCAGGAGAGTTTAGTGGTGTGGCTGTAGTTGAATGTTCCTGCTGGCAGAGAAGACGGGGTCGAGCGTGTGTCTGCATATGTGGGTTGCTGCAGTGACTATCTGCTTTAGTCCGATGTTGTGAGGATCTCCAGGAGGGTGGTGGTGTTCTAGTCACTGGGGTTGTCCAAGTGGAAGTTGAGGTCTCCGAGCGGGATGAAGTCGGTGGATGCGAGAGCCTGGGGTGCGATGACGTCTACAATAGCATCTGTGAATAGGGGGTCATGGGCCGGGGGCCTATAGATGAGGGTGCCTGCTAAGGGTGGTGTTGGGACAGGACACGAGCAGGGCCTCACAAATAGACATCCAAAGGCGATAATGCAAAAGTGCCTTATTGAACATGGTCAGTAAGTGGGGAGCCAACTGGTCGGCACATGCTTTGTAAAATTTAGCCGTTCATAAGGGGGGGGTGATGGACGGAGCATCCGAACCAATCAAACACTCACACCCAGTCAAAAGATCTGGGTTTAATCCATCACCATTCTTTAGCCCACTCTGCCACCCCAGTTCAGACATGGCTATATGCAAATCAGTCTGACCCTGCGCCTCATGGGAACAGTCCAGCCCGAACTGACAAGCCATGCCTTCCCTGGACCGGAAACAAGCTTCCAAGGACCGGTTTCTGGCATTACAGCCTTCTTCAGCCCGGCTTGCTTGAATCCAGTGGCAAAGTGAGCATGGGACTCACGTCTGAGCATACCCTGCCACACTCATGGCGGCCAAAGCGGTACAAAAGGGGGTGGTGATTGTAAAATATAGCCAGCAGTCCATCAGGACCCGGTGACTTGCCTGTTGCCAGTGTGCGAATGGCTTCCTTTACTTAAAATGGAGTGATGGGGGCATCGCTCTCCAAGCATTGGTCAGGGTCTGTACTAAAGAAGGGGAGAGTGGCAAAGAATGTGTCTACTTTGGCACTGTCAGCAGTAAGTGACGATTGATATAGCTTGCTGTAGTGTTCAGTAAGCTCATCATGGATCTACCGTTGTGTGTAGAGCATGCAATTGCTAATTGGGTGACAATTGGGAGGTTTGGCTGCTCCTATCAGATCAGCCATGCAAGGAGGGAGCCCGACTTGTGGGCCGGTGCATGAGCTTTGGCAGAATGAGCCGAACACTACGAAGGGGCGATGTGCCATGGGCATTACGGTAGGTGTGCCCGCGTAACACCCATGGCATTTAACACATTCCCTGATTTACAACAAGCTGTAAATCGGTGACTGCATCAAGCTAACTCATCCCTAGAGGAGGCGTGGGGCAGCCACAAAGAGGTGAAAAAACATTCTTTCTCCTAAATCTTGTCCTCTTTCTATGTGTGCTGAATTCAGCAGCCCGTATAGAAAGAGGATATCACCTCCATGGATTGTTTTTGTGCAGGAAGGTTTCTCTTTTTGCACAAAGACAATCACCCCTACAATACCGACTACTTTGCACCATGGTGCAATGGTGCCTGCGTTGGCGCATGGCAGCCATTTGAGCGCCAGTGCGGTAACAGAGCACAGGAATGCGCCTTATCTCATTGATAAAATACATTCCTGCTTTTTTATTTTGACATAGGACAGCACAGTAGGAAGGCCTTTGGTGCTGACCTTTACCAAAAGTTTGTAAATGAGGCCATAAGTAACTACCATTTCTTCCTGTGTAACGATCCCATTGCCAGCACATGCGTACCCAAGTAGTTGGCATGATTTGTGTATGTATGTATGTATGTATAGGCGTTCTTATAAAGCGCTATCACTGTCACCCACCGGGCATCCTGGCGCTACGACTATTTCTGACATAGAGCGAGATTTTACCAACTTCTACTCTTACTACATTGTCCTAGGAAACAGGTAAGTTTTTAACTCCTTTTTAAAGATGGGAAGGGCTTCCATGCTCCTGAGGCTCAATGGTAAGGAGTTCCACAGTCACGCCGCGGCCGTCCTAAAGGAACGACCTCCCATCCTGGTCCTCCGAAACCTGGGTACCACCACCAAAAAGGCCGAAGCCGACCGAAGGGATCTTACGGGGGTATACCAGGAGAACAGATCTTGTAAAGGGACCGGGCCTTGATGATGCAAAGCTTTAAAAACAATGCACAGAGCCTTGAAATTCACCCGTTGGAAAATTGGGAGCCAGTGAAGGTCCCTGAGTGCCTTAGTGGACGAATCCGAGCAGCGCCGTGAAAGCGCCAACTTGGCGGCACAGTTCTGAATCCGCTGAAGTTTCCCAAGCACGGTAGTTGGAGCCCCCAGAAGCAGAGCGTTGCAATAGTCCAAACGACTGAGGATAATGCTGAGCACTACTTCTGGTCTTACCGGTGCTGGGAGTAAAGGTAAGATCTTTCTCAGGGATCCAAGTAGGCCCATGCACGTAGCCACAGTCTTATTTACTGCGGTGCCCAGTTGTAGATCGGAGCTGAACATCACCCCCAGATTCCGAACTGAATCAGCCGGCAGATTTACACCCTGGAAGTCAGGCGGCCAGAAACCGTGGGGAAGGGGTCTGGGAGCCCGATCCAAGGAGCAGTGTAAGACCTCTGTTTTCGAGCAATTAAATTGAAGGGAATTATTCCCTAACCAAACTGCCGTGGCCCTCATGCAACGATGGAACACCTCCTGTGACACCCCCCCCTTACCCTCAAGCGAGAAGATAAGCTGGGTATCGTCAGCATAGTTGGTGACCATGATGCCAAAGGACTTGATCAGTGTGATTAACGGCCGGAGGTACAGATTGAAGAGAATGGGGCTGATGGCCGAGCCCTGGGGAACTCCCTGACCTACCCTCTTGATGTTAGATTGGTAGGGTGGTAGTGCAACTACCTGATGTCTTTGCTCAAGGTAAGATACGACCCATTCAAGGGCCGACCCTGAATGTGTAGCAGCATTGCCCCCTCCTTTACCCCGAGGTGAAGCCTGCATGGTAAACTCTGTTGTAAGAGTATCAGCTAAGGAATTTATAGTTAGTATCCATTAAGTGGGCCTCTTTTAGGAATACGACATCTACGATGCTTTGCCTAACAAATTCCATAACTGCGCCCCTCTTGACTTTGTTATTGAGCCCATTGACTTTCTACAACAGGATTGTTTGCTTAATGGTATACTGTATTATATTGTATTGTAATTGCATTTATATAGCGCTTACTACCCCTGACGAGGTGTCGAAGCGCTTTTTCAGCGAGTAGCACGCTACTCCGGGACCCGTAGAGGATTAGTGTTGAATTAGTATAGTGAAACATGCAAGTAAAGTACATTTCAAGTGATGGATAGGTTAGTCAGTTATTTGGATTTGGAATGATAGCAGAAGGATAGAGGAAGAAAAAGGTTTGTATTTATATAGCGCTTGTTTCCCCTGATGGGGTGTTGACGCACGCTATTCAGGAAGCCCATAAAGGATTAGTGGTGAATTAATATGTAGAAATATGAAGTAATTTCCGTGGTGGATATTAATCAGGTATTTGGAGTGAGAAGGATAGCGGAGGGATAAAAGGGGAAGAAAGGTTTGCATTCATATAGCACTTGTTACCCCTGATGGGTGTTGAAGCGCTTTTCTGGCAAGTAGCAAGCCACTCTGGAACCCATTAAAAAGATTAGTGTTGAATATTAGTATAGTAACATTTTAAGTAATTTGAGTAGTGGATATGTTATTCAGTTATTTCGGTAGAGAAGGGTAGGTGGCAGGATAGAAGAGGGAAAGCGGTTTGTATTTAAATAGCGCTTGCTACCACTGATGGGGTTTTGAAGCGCAAGTAGCACGCTACTCTGGAACCTATCAGGATTAGTGTTGAATTGGTATGGTGAAACATGAAAGTAATTTTAGTGGTGGATATGTTAGTCAGTTATTTGGATTAAGAAGGGTTGGGGAGGGGTAGAAAAAGGAAAGGGTTTGCATTTATATAGCGCTTGTAACCCTGATGGGGTGTTGGGATGCTTTATTGGCGAGTAGAACGCTATTCTGGAACCCAATAAAGGATTAATGGTGAATTAGTATAGTTGAATATGTAATTTGAGAAGTGAACCTGTTAGTCTGTTAATTTTGAAAAGGATAGTAGAGGGATAAACGAGTGAAAGGCTTTTTGGGTTGTTTTTTTCTCGGTCTTAGCAGTAGGAGGAGACTTTTGGATGAGTAAAAAGTAGTTTTGGAGGGGAGGAGTCAGAGGGAAGAGTTTAAAAAGGTTTGTTTTAGGGGATCGTTATAGTGAAAGATGTGTCAGATGATGCAAGGAGGGGTAGAGTAGGAGAGAGTCTAGAAAGGGTTATTTTGGGGATAATAGTAGTGGTATGGGGTTTGGGATGAATTAGAGAGTGGATGTGGAGGATATATTGATAGATGTATAGGATGAGAGATAGGGTAGTGAGTGGGAAGAGTAGTAGAAAGAAGTTTGAGATGAGTCAGAAGGTTGGGCTAGAAGATATATTGAGCGAAGTATAGGCTGAGAAATAGGGTATTGCATTGGAAATGCACATTTGAAGAAAGTGATAAATATATATACCCACTAGCAGCCCGTCCCGACGTTGTCCGGGTATGAATTGCTGCCGGCCAGTAGTATATTGTTTTGTAGGATTATGTTTTGATAGCATTTCTTATCTGTGACAGGCCTGTGAAACGCTCCGATTCACAGTGCACTGCTGATGCACTTAAGAGTGCGCGTTCAATAGTGTGTGAACTCGAGTTGCCCTACTTTATTTTTCCTTGAAATATTATATAGCGCGAACTCGACAACATGGCATGAGCACAATTTACATTACAGAAGAACACATTCATTTGTGGTAGGCACGAGGAGACAAAGCGATTTGCCTGGAATCACAGGATGTTGAGCTGATGCCGAGATTCGAACGTAGCTTCCCAGCTCTAAAGTTCACAATTCTAGAACTTGTGGCGGGAGGTGTGCCTAAAAGTGTTTGTCAGTGATGGCCATCAATGAGAGAGACCTGTGCATTTTTCAAATCGGTGGTGAAAAAATATGAGTATGTTGCTGGAGATGTGGGCCGCCGTGCCACTAATGTACTTACCGGGGGAGAATAAACACCCATTATCCGGCAACTTTCTTTCCGCATATCATCACTCCGCATACTTTCATTACGAAAGTACCATGACTCCGCAATGCCATTATAACGCATGGCATTACATTTTATATGTTTTTACCACGCATACATTTACAACGAAATTCGTTGTAAATGCATGAATGTTAAAAGCATTTTTTTTTTATGTTTGGATAAGATAAGTATGGGTATAGGGGTATATGTTTTGGGGTACTAAGGTATATGTTTTGGGGTGTTTGGGTATTTTAAGGGTTCAGATATAGTTTTGGTTATGGGGTACAGAGGTAGTTTTAGGGTTTAGGGATAGGTATGTGTTTTGTGGTACAGGGGTATTTTTAGGGTTCAGGGCTAGGTTTGGGTTTTGGGGATTAGGGGTATTTTTAGGGTTCAGGGGTAGGTTTGGGTTTTGGGGTACAGGGGTATTTTAAGGGTTCAGGGCTAGGTTTGGGTTTTGGGGTACAGGGGTATTTTTAGGGTTCAGGGCTAAGTTTGGGTTTTGGGGTACAGGGGTATTTTAGGGTTCAGGGGTAGGTTTGGGTTTTGGGGTACAGGGTTATTGTTATGGTTCAGGGCTAGGTTTGGGTTTTGGGGTACAGGGGTATTTTTAGGGTTCAGGGGTAGGTTTGGGTTTTGAGGTACAGGGGTATTTATAGGGTTCAGGGCTCGGTTTGGGTTTTGGGGTACAGGGGTATTTTTAGGGTTTAGGGATAGTTTTGGGTTTTGGGGTTGTGGTAAATAAATAAATAATACCCTATTTTTGACTAGACTTATAGCATAACAGATAGCTCAATAATTAAGAGTCAAGATTCGAGGTAGTAGGAGTTTCTGCAGGTTTATTACAGCATAAGGACAGGATCAGGACAACCTGCATGGGAATAGGAGAATAAGGCCCGGCAGCTGCCGGGGCTGGGTCTGGGATGAGCGCGCTAACATTTAATAACAAAACATTGACTTATATACATAGCGCAAACACATAGCATTACATTGCAGTAAGCGTAACAGTAGGTGGAGTAGAAGGCGTGACGCGTAGCAGTCGCGAGAGATAACAGAAATAAGAGGTGTAACTGGGAGTTTACTTAGACATGTGATGCAAAACGTAACAGAATATGTCATGAATGGGCGGAAACATTGGAGGGGGCTACCTAAGGAGCCGGGACCTCTAACCTAATGGTGCGCGAAAACTGACAATGACGTATTACTAGGAGAAGCTGGGGGCTACGAACTCTGTGCTAGGAGCAGAGACTAGAGTCTGGAGGGTCGGAGCGACATGTACCTAAACCCTATCTGGTATCTAATGTTTAGGGAACATGTTGATATAAACTAGAAGTCATGAGGGGAGAGGCTAACCTGATTTTAAGACTGGACCATGCATTATTCTATATGTAGTGCGTGAAGAATATTAAATGACCATTAAATACAGTATTTCTCTAACGTGGAGACGAGGAAGCTAGACAATGACGGAAACTATTGATGCAGTTCAGTAGCTTAGGAATGCAGAGGAGGAGGACTGAACTGATAGCAGGAACTATAACATACTTTTGGCAGACTCAGAGGCAGAGCCGGGGTGCACCGGGCACTGCAAGGCAGGAAGTGAGTGAAGGGTCGAGGATACAGGTGGGGGCTGTATCGCTCCTTAGCGAGGCTTTCAGGAGACAGGAGCTGAATCTGTGGTCCGGGCCCTTTTGAGGCCTGGAAACGGAGACTTTATAATTGAATAACGTGCACACTGAGAAACGTGGCAACATTACTTACATAGGCCTGATATTCGTAGTATTCACGAGGACTGGAAACTAACATACTAGAGGTGGACACAACTGTAATTGCGTCTTTAATCAGAAATGGGGAATAACATATGCATATTGATCATGCACACATAACATATGATGGATGAGGCGTAGGGACACAGAACATGGCAAAATTTACTTTTCCACATTCCCTCCTTGTCACTACGTTTCCATCAGGAAACATCAATATTCATGATACCGTCTATCATTTCATACAGTACCATTTGCTCGTCTCGAATTGTCTTGGAACGGGATTTAGAACAGGGCTTGGGACTGGGAATACAAGAGGTAGCACACATGCTGCAAATCGCAGGGCCACATTGTATACAGAGGCAGCAGCTAAATATGATCGCTACTGCAATACCTAAAAAGGACAGGACTTTCCAACCCCATGCGGAAATTATATTCCAGAACCAACCGGACCATGTCCAGGTGCCTGGATCTTGGTGTAACAGATGGGCAATTTTATGGAGTCTGGTTATAGCTGAATAAACAGACGGCGCGTTATTTGGAATGAAAATACAACAACTGGATCCGAGAACTCTACAGGCCCCGCCCCTATCGGCCAGTATGACGTCAAGGACGAGACGATTCTGTAAAACGACAATTCTCATAAAGGATTGCTCTTCAGTTAAGTTACCTAGAGCGGAGGCAGTCTCATCTACTACTGCTTCAAGGGTTCTTGTTAACCTACGAATGAGCTTACTATTTACAACTGTACCTAAATAAGGGAAAACACCTTTATCTATATCAATGAATTGCTCTGCGGCGGTTTCAGTATAATCGACAATCGGGAGATTTCTCTTGTGTCTAGTGTGTACTAAGAAAGAATTCCTATGATAGTCAGGTGGGGCTAGAAAAACAGGTGGCAGTAGGAAAGCAATGTAACAGGTTCCCTCCCAATCGAGGGGCAGACGGACATATGCAGTTTGACCACAAATAAAATAAGAATGACGTGAAGCTTTGAAAATAGATTTCCCACCGTCACTATACTGGATAACAGTAGTACATTCACTATGACCTATATGTACAGAACCATAACTACGGACACATAATTCGCCTTTGACTGGTAGTACTGAAATAGCGGGTGAGTCTGGAGTAGTATCAGACTGAACATTCAGAACCATGAAATTCGACGAATAATTTCCTAAATTATATACTTCATTTTCTAAATCTAAACCTGTTCTGTGGGGGAGACCTTGCTTGTCTGGGAAACATGTACTGTTAAGAAAAGACATATCTGTTGAGGATGACGTTAACGTGGACCATGCTCCACACGAACCATTGTGTGAGAATGGATAAGGAAAGAGTGGCAGAACTCCCTTCGGTGTCTGGAAAGGGGGGAGTCGACCACACACCCAACAATTAGTGGCATTGCTGGTCTGGTGTGAATAATGTAACATACGGATAAATGTGTTATTACGCATAGCGAGGCGGTATGAATATTCGTGAGGAGGCAGATCACTAAACGTGTGCTCTACTGTAGCATGAGCAGACATATTTACATGAGGAACTGGAAAACACAGATAGAAAGCATAGCTGGTGCAGGAAGCCATTATGCTGATGAATAATACGAAACTCAGAAAAACGATACATTTGATTGAGCTTTGACTGACTCTCTCACTATGGGGGTCTATTTTATACATGTCAGAAACAGTCTAACCGTTTCACCTAGGGGAGGACTTATACAATCAAACTGGCTGACTTATTAGACCTGAGCTTTAACTTATACTCCTGTTGCGGAGTTTTCTCTAACAAGGGAGGGGTTGTAATAATGTCTTGTGCGGGACAGTCCTTTAAAACAATGTTCTGGCAATCCTTCGAATCCTGGGAAATGTTCTTGGAAATGTTTTTGAAGACTGGTTTCGATCCTTTGAAAAGTTTTACATGAGAAAGGTGGACCCACCCCTTCCTGCCTTCCAACTTGACGGCAGTTCGGGTGGTCAAGAGGACCTGACGTGGCTCCTTCCAACGTGGTTCCAGCGGACTTGATCTGTCGAAATTTCTGATCATCACAAGGGAGCCTGGAACGATCTCGTGCGGTGCCACCTCGGTATTGTCTGGAAATGCGGCGGCAACCTGTGAACGACATGAGTTGAGGGCAGACATCAAGGAAGCTAGGTAATCTGTCAGCATATTACATGAAACATCGGTAATACTTCGGGGTCTAGGAGTACCCCACATATTAGGGGGGCGGCCGAAAACGACCTCATACGGGGACAGACCTGATCTGGAATGTGCGACCATACGCATGTAAAACAGAGCGACTGGCAAAGCTACTAACCAGTCCACACCCTTGTCTTTACAGACTTTTGCAATGCGGATTTTCAGAGTCTGATTATGCCTTTCGACTAGTCCAGCTGCTTCTGGATGGCGTACACAATGGAACTTCCACTGGTACCCTAACAAAAGGGAAACATGTTTCATGAGTTCAGATGAGAATGGCTGGCCGTTATCAGAATATACGACTCTAGGGAGTCCATATCTAGGGAAGAATTCACGAACCAACTGCTTGGCAGTGGTCGCGGCTGTGTAATCTGGGACTGGATATGCTTCTGTCCATCTGGACAAGGCGCATACAACTACAAGGACATACTTGAAACCTCGACATCGCTCCATTTGAATATAATCCATCTGGAGGACCTCAAAAGGGTGGTCAGGGGGCTGGAAACCACCTTGTTCCACCGGGACACTTTTACCTGGATTAAACTGACAACATATCATACAGGTACGGACTTTCTGCTTGGCTGCAGCTCGTAAATGCTTGTTGAACCAAATGTTCTGGATACTGTCTAACATAGCTTTTTCTCCTAAATGTGCTGGACTATGTGCGGTATTGATAATGACTTGAACCATAGAATCGGGGAGAAACCATGTGGCTCTACCCTTCGTTAACCATCCTTGATCTGTCTGGACCCCTCCTTGTACAGACCATTTCTTGATTTCATCGGGAGTAGCATGTGACTGGATATCTATGACATCTTGAGTAGGGTCCTTAACTGTCATGCATGTAGTCAGATCTGGAATATGTGTCTGATTAACTGGAATGTCTGGAGTCTGTGCTGTAAGCTTGGCTGTGCGGTCTGCTAAATCATTACCTTGGGAAATAATGTCAGTGACTTTCGTATGTGCTTTGCACTTCATGATAGCAATAGATGTCGGTAAATGTATGGCATCTAACAGGGCTTGAATAAGGAGACCATGCTGAATCTTGGTTCCATGAGAAGTCATAAAACCTCTCTCCTGCCAGAGCACTCCGAAGTCGTGTACAACTCCGAATGCGTAACGTGAATCTGTGTAAACATTAACCTTCAGGTTCTTGGCATGTATACAGGCTTGTGTCAGAGCGACTAGCTCTGCTGCTTGAGCGGACAGAGTATCAATACGGTGTGTTTCAATAACTTCAGTGTCAGTAGTCACTGCATACGCGGCGACTAGTTCTCCTGTACTAGTTCTCATACATGAACCATCCACATAAAGTGTCAGGTCAGGATCTGGTAACGGAATATCTGTCAGGTCTTGTCTTGGCTTTGTCGTAATGTTAACTACTTCCACACAATCATGTGTGTCTGGATTTGAACTAACTGATGGTAACAGTGTAGCAGGATTCAGGACGTTGCAGCGTCTAATTTCTATGTGTGGCTGGAACAGTGTCAATTCATAACCTGTTAAACGTGCAATTGTCAAGTGCTGAGTTTGTGTTCGGTTTAAAAGAACTTCTACTGAATGTGGGACCTGTACTGTCAGGGAATGTCCTAAAACTATGGAATCACTTTGTCTGATAGCTAGTGCTGTGGCTGCAACTGACTTGAGGCACGCAGGCAACGCCTGGGCGACTGGATCTAATGTGCTCGAAAAATAAGCACAGGGCTTGTATTGACCTGCTTGATCTTGTGTGAGAACAGATAATGCTGTACCTTTGCGTTCTGTAACGAAAAGTGTAAAAGGCTTACTGTAGTTCGGTGTAGCTAGAACTGGAGCCTGACATAGGGCTTTCTTTAACTCGTTGAAACTAAGTGTATGGTCAGATGTCCAAGGGAGGACAGTCGATACGGCTGCCTCCTGTGTCGTTAACTGTATCAGTGGCTTGGCTAGGAATGCATACTGGGGAATCCATTGTCTACAATAAGAAGTAAGGCCGATAAAGGCACGTACCTCCTTCTGGGTTCTGGGCTGGGGAAGACTCGCTATTAACTGGATACGGTCGGGTGTCAACTGCCTACCCCTCTTGGACAGCAAGTGTCCTAAGTATACCACTTGCTGGACACAGAATTGAAGCTTCGAAGGTGACACCTTGTGCCCCATCTCGGCTAGAAAATACAGAACTGTAAGTGATGCACGCTCGCAGTCACGTTCAGAACGGGCTGTGATCAGTAGATCATCGACATACTGGAGCAGGGCAGTGTCAGTTGGCATGTGAATGTTGTCTAGTTGTCTCTTGAGTGCTTGACTGTAAATACTAGGGCTTTCTGTGAAACCTTGAGGAGCGCGTGTAAACATATAGCTCCTTCCATTTAAACAAAATCCGAAAAGAAACTGGCTGTCTGGATGAATTGGAACACTAAAAAATGCATTCTTGAGGTCAATAACAGTGAAAAACATGGCTTCGGAATCAATGGCTGTTAACAGGGAAGAAATGTCTGGGACAACTGGGTACTGAGGAATAATACATTTATTAAGCTCTCGTAAATCAATCACTAATCGATATACTGGGGGTGCATTTGGATCAGTACGTTTCATGACTGGAATGATCGGAGAATTACACACATTGGAGTCAGTTTCTACAACTACTCCTTGAGCCATGAGCTCGTCAATAATTTTGGATAAGGCTGCTACAGCCTCAGGTGGCAATCTGTACTGCCTGATTCGTGGTAACACTACACCTGGTTTGAGAGTCACACGATAGGGTGTGATTTGCATGTAACCTACATCAGTTGGACCTTGCGCCCATAAATGCTGCGGAACATTAGACAATCTTGAATCAAAATCTCGTAATACATAGTGACCCTTAAAGTCACGTAGGAACAGACGTATTCCCTCTGGGGAACAGCAAATAACTGCACCTAATTCTTTCAATGTCTTAATGCCTAATAGATTTTCTGGACATGACTTAGTAAGTAACAGATCAGTAGTACGGGACAATGGACCTACTTCTAGAGTAACTGGCTTTGATATCTCATTAACTATGGGTTTTCCTGAAAATCCAAGGGAAACATTTCTTGAGCCTGAGAGCGGAGCCCCTGGAACTTCGGCGTGACTAATTGTGGTCCTACTTGCCCCTGTATCGATCAAAAACTTTCTGTCTTTCCCTAATACTTGACTATGAACATAGGGACCTTCTTGGTCTACAGGTATCTCGATGAGAGGCAAGCCTACCTCCCTCTCTAGGCTGTTTCATGAATATGACTGGTACTCTGGATACTCGGACTGTGCATACTGGTACATCTGCGATGTAACGTGCTGTGTTGCAGCAATAGGCTGCGGTACTGTAACTGTCTGTGGTGCATTCTGTGACTGAGGAGTCTGTGAAACTTGTTCTTGTCTTGGCGGACGTGGTCTTTCTTTAGTCTTACCAGTAGCTATGTTGTGTTTCAGAACTGCACACTCGTTTATAAAATGACCTGGCTGTTTACAATAATTGCAGTTCCCTTTAACGGGAGCCGCAGGATGACTGGCTTGATTCGGACCCCTCTTCTGACTGTCTTGAGGAATAGATTGTGCAACTAGCACTTTCATTTTCGTGTCTTTCATACGTTTTCTTTCGTGTTCTTGCTCTTCTCTGATTCTATTCTGGTGATACTGGAGCATCTGGAGCATCTGGGACGGAGTATTTGCTTGCCAGGTGCTTTCGACTTTCAAAACTCGGTTTTTAATTTGTGGACTTGAATTCTCGACTAATTTGGTAACGAAAAGATGAGGGTATGACTCACTACTTGTCTTGAGACCACTGTTAATACTGAAACATTTCTCAAATCTAGAATAAAAATCACTAATATCCTCATCTTGTTTCTGTTTACAGGCTGAGATTGCATCCCAGTCTTCTTTCCTAGTTGTCAATAATCTGGGTAAAACTTGAATCAATAATTCTGGTAATTCTTTACATTTATCTCCAAGACCGGTACCTGGTACTCGTGCCTTGTCTTCAGCTTCTAGAGCTGTCCAATCGATCTTTTTCTCTCCCACCTCCCATTCTTTTTCCTTTAACTTTTCATACACCCCTGCGGGTAGCAGGACCTTTAACATTTTAATGATATCTGGGTAAGTGTATTCTCCCATACGGAGCATGTCTTTTAATTCTCTATGGAACCCCGCTGGATCTTTGTCATGACAGGGGATTAATTTCTTCATTTCAAGAAGTTCCATCTTTGATATCGGAGTGTATACAAACACTCGTTGCATTACGCCACCCGCCCCTTGGACTGGGTGGACTTCTCGTAGCGGATTCTGTCTGTCTATGTAGAATGGTTTACTTTCTGGGGGTGAGACATGAACAAAATGCGGGTTCAGGAACGTTCTATACTTGTGGCGCTGTTCTAGAATGACACTAATTAAATCGGTACCTAGACCTCTCCATCTGTACTGGAGTAACTCGTTCAGGATATCATGTAACGGGCCTGGATCAGAATGTTGACCCTCATACAGGGTAATGAGGTGCTGGATCATATACATACCCACCAGTCGTTGCTCGGCTGGGGGCAGTTTCAGAAACATTTGTGCCACTATTTCATCTGGAAAAGTGGTAGAATCAGTAATCCATCGGACTGCTGATCGGGCTAGTTCTTGTTCGTGCATGGTACTTAATTCGCTATAACCGACTCGTGATTTCAGAATGTGATCGGTAGCTTGAAATACTTGTTCTAGAGAGCCTCGTTCTGGTGCTGGATGATGAAAAATAGACTTAGGTTCTGGACGTAAATGGCGATCTGGAAATCTGGATTTTCCTACATACGCTATTCTGGCGGGATTCTCGTCTTCCTCTTCAGGATCAGAGATACTTTCTTTCTCGCTTACTTGTGCTGCTTTACGCTGTTCGTGTAACCTTATTATTTCTTTACGAATTTTCTTGTACATACTTTCCATGGCACTAATGGTCTTGTGCTTACCCTCGGCTATATTATCACTCCACCTTGTTAGGATTCTCATTTCGGCGGGATCTTTAGACGGGTAATCTTGTTCTCTTATTAGACAATTGATCAGGAACTTTAATATCATGAGCTGAATCTCGGCTTTCCTTTGAGACATAATCTCGCCAATACTTTCTGGATCATCCCCTGTACGGGTGAAACGATATATTCTGTCTAGATCTTCTTTCATATTTGGTAAGGTGACTAGATACTCGGTCACCCTTCTTACGCGTACGGAATATAAAACCATATTATACTCGCCTGGGACTGTGTCATAGACACATTCGGCAAGGGCTTGTCTGATTTCTGTAACAGACTTATTACTTTTAGGAGTACGCTGTGATGCTTGAGCATGTAATTCGAGTGCTGATAAACGCTTGTGTGGCGGCGGGGTTTGAGGAGGACCTCCTCCTGCGGCCCCTATACTAGAATCGTCGACTGACATTCTTCGTGCTTGCAGGGTCGGTAATTGTAACGTGGGCTGAACTTGTATGGCAGGCTGACCCGGGGGTACCGTAACAGGTACTCCGGTGTCTGGAGGAACGGGAAGTGCCTGATTTACAGGGACAGGTGGAGCGCGAACTGGATTTGCATATTCTGGAACTGTGTCGTCCAAATAGGACGAAATAAAAATATCAGCTGCGGTCGGTTTGTGACGTAGCTTGGTCGGAACTAATGGTGGCGGGAAATTACTGGGTGCCTCTGGGGTCGCTTTTGGCAAGCCTTCGGCAAGGAGAGGATACATACCCTTAATAAGGGCATGCCTCTGTCTGTCTGACTGTTCGGCTTTGACTTGTTCACCTATCTCGATTAATTCTCTTTCTTGGGCTCGTTCTTGGGATTCTCTACTTAACTCTGACTTTCTGACTTCCTTTTCCGTTCTTCTATGCGCTTCCTTACGCCATAACTCGATGGCATCTTTCTGTGACTGTCTGGCTTTCTTTTTCCATAATGCTTCTTCTACTCGCATGATACATTCGGCATCCCATGTACCCGATACGGGCCATCTATACTTTTCTTCTAACTGTTTGGTATACTCTACCCATAAATCTAGATACAATATGGCGCTTATGCCATGTTTCTGATACATAAAGTGACCTGGACTGTCCCTAGGCGGAACAGGAACTGCTGCTTCCAGCAGACCCTTTCTAGTTTTTAACTGACGTAACTTGGAAAAGAGCGGCATTCTAAACTTGAATCGGAACACAATACAATACACGAAAAACAATAACAATTGGGAAAACAATTCAGGCATACCACGACGTTGAAAATACATTAAACAACATTATAAATAACAGTTCGAACAGAATACTACCTGAAAATACTGAAAACAGAAACAGAACAGAATTCTCGAGAACGGAACAGACTAGAGTTACTGGATGCACTGCTGTAACAGTACGGAACATACCGGTCCCATAAAGGAACGCATCAAGACCCGTATCCACCTAGGTGAACACTTCGTTTGTGGGCTTGGGTACCACCAACCCACGGACCAGGAGTCAATTTAGACTGACCCTGTCTAGACACTACCCCAGCAATGGTACTCACCGGGCAGCACGGAACGGAAGGCCTCGGACGGGACTGGACTATGACGACGAACTTCGGACTTCGGACTTCAGTTACGGGTGGGCCTCCGGATACCTCGGACCTTGGACTCTCGGCTTGGGCTCTGGTCGGGACTCGCCGCGTTCCTCCACCGTCTCGTTCGGATGCTGGACCGCCTCCTCCGTCTCCTCCGTGGGCCTGAGGGATACTTGGAGCAGAAATATCTGCCAGTGCACGGTATGGTTCCGTCACGACTGCAGAGGGTCAGGGGGTCGGCGTGGCTTCACCGACGCGTGGGGAAAGGGCAAGTCCCTGTTCGGGCGCCATTATGTGGTAAATAAATAAATAATACCCTATTTTTTACTAGACTTATAGCATAACAGATAGCTCAATAATTAAGAGTCAAGATTCGAGGTAGTAGGAGTTTCTGCAGGTTTATTACAGCATAAGGACAGGATCAGGACAACCTGCATGGGAATAGGACAATAAGGCCCGGCAGCTGCCGGGGCTGGGTCTGGGATGAGCGCGCTAACATTTAATAACAAAACATTGACTTATATACATAGCGCAAACACATAGCATTACATTGCAGTAAGCGTAACAGTAGGTGGAGTAGAAGGCGTGACGCGTAGCAGTCGCGAGAGATAACAGAAATAAGAGGTGTAACTGGGAGTTTACTTAGACATGTGATGCAAAACATAACAGAATATGTCATGAATGGGCGGAAACATTGGAGGGGGCTACCTAAGGAGCCGGGACCTCTAACCTAATGGTGCGCGAAAACTGACAATGACGTATTACTAGGAGAAGCAGGGGGCTACGAACTCTGTGCTAGGAGCAGAGACTAGAGTCTGGAGGGTCGGAGCGACATGTACCTAAACCCTATCTGGTATCTAATGTTTAGGGAACATGTTGATATAAACTAGAAGTCATGAGGGGAGAGGCTAACCTGATTTTAAGACTGGACCATGCATTATTCTATATGTAGTGCGTGAAGAATATTAAATGACCATTAAATACAGTATTTCTCTAACGTGGAGACGAGGAAGCTAGACAATGACGGAAACTATTGATGCAGTTCAGTAGCTTAGGAATGCAGAGGAGGAGGACTGAACTGATAGCAGGAACTATAACATACTTTTGGCAGACTCAGAGGCAGAGCCGGGGTGCACCGGGCACTGCAAGGCAGGAAGTGAGTGAAGGGTCGAGGATACAGGTGGGGGCTGTATCGCTCCTTAGCGAGGCTTTCAGGAGACAGGAGCTGAATCTGTGGTCCGGGCCCTTTTGAGGCCTGGAAACGGAGACTTTATAATTGAATAACGTGCACACTGAGAAACGTGGCAACATTACTTACATAGGCCTGATATTCGTAGTATTCACGAGGACTGGAAACTAACATACTAGAGGTGGACACAACTGTAATTGCGTCTTTAATCAGAAATGGGGAATAACATATGCATATTGATCATGCACACATAACATATGATGGATGAGGCGTAGGGACACAGAACATGGCAAAATTTACTTTTCCACAGGGTACAGGGTATATTTATACGGTTAAGATGGGTTAGTGTTTAAGGGTGTTGGGTATTTTAAGGAGTAAGGGTGGGTTATGATTATGGGGTGCAGGGGTATTTAAAGGGAGCAGGGTGGACACCCGGAGCTGGAATGTACAGAACCTGGGAAGAAAAAGCAATGAAATATTTGGCACAATGCTTGCTTTTTTTTCCGTAATCCCGCGCCCCGCACACGCCCAGGCCCCCAGCATACGATATGAGACATGGCATGAAGGGCGGAACGTAAAAACAACAGTTGATGGACAGAATGCAGAACAATGTCATACATTCACCCCAGTACAGAGATCTGGGCCTAAATCCATCGTTTTTTTGCACTCCACACCACCCCACTTCAGACATGGCCATATGCAAATCAGCCTTGACCCTGTGCCTCATGGGAACAGTCCAGCCCGAACTGCCAAGCCATGTCTTTCCTGGACCGGAATCAGCCATCCTAGGACCTAGGAATCAAGCAACCTAGGACTGGTTTCTTCAGCCACGATAGCTTGATTCCAGAGGTGTGGAGAGCATGGGATTCACGTCTGAGCATACCCATCCCACTCGGGGTGACAAATTCAAAAGCAACAATTGATGGACAGAATGCAGAACAATGTCATACATTCACCCCTGTACAGAGATCTGGGCCTAAATCCATTGTTTTTTTGCATTGCACACCACCCCAGTTCAGACATGGCCATATGCACATCAGCCTTGACCCTGTGCCTCATGGGTACAGTCCAGCCCGAACAGCCTAGCCATGTCTTTCCTGGACGGGAATCAAGCATCCTAGAACAGGTTTCTGACTATCAGCCATCTTCAGGCAGATTAGCTTGACTTCAGTGGTGTGGAGAGCATGGGACTCACGTCTGAGCATACCCATCCCACTCGGGGTGACAAATGCAAAAACAACAGTTGATGGACAGAATGCAGAACAATGTCATACATTCACCCCAGTACAGAGATCTGGGCCTAAATCCATTGTTTTTTTGCACTCCACACCACCCCAGTTCAGACATGGCCATATTCAAATCAGCCTTGACCCTGTGCCTCATGGGAACGTACCACACGCCCCCAGCATTTGTCACGCTGTGGTAAATAAATAAATAATACCCTATTTTTGACTAGACTTATAGCATAACAGATAGCTCAATAAATAAGAGTCAAGATTCGAGGTAGTAGGAGTTTCTGCAGGTTTATTACAGCATAAGGACAGGATCAGGACAACCTGCATAGGAACAGAATGACAGGGCCCAGCAGGACAACTGGGGCCCAGCAGGGGAAAAGAGGCCCAGCAGCTGCTGGGGCTAGGTCTGGGATGAGCGCGCTAACTTTCAATAACAAAACACAGGCATATATACATAGCGCGAACACATAGCATTACATTGCAGTAGGCGTAGCAGTGGGTGGAGCAGAAGGCGTGACGCGTAGCAGTCGCGAAAGATAACAGTAAAAGTGGGTGTAACTGGGAGTATACATAGACATGTGATGCAAACGTAACAGAATATGTCATGAATGGGCGGAAACATAGGAGGGGGCTACCTAAGGAGCCGGGACCTCTAACCTAATGGTGCGCGAAAACTGGCAATGACGTGTTACTAGGAGAAGCTGGGGCTTTGAACTCTGTGCTAGGAGCAGAGACTAAAGTCTGGAGGGTCGGAGCGACATGTACCTAAACCCTATCTGGTATCTAATGTTTAGGGAACATGTTGATATAAACTAGAAGTCATGAGGGGAAAAGCTAACTTGATTCTAAGACTGGACCATGCATTATTCTACATGTAGTGCGTGATGAAGAATACTAAATGACCATTAAATACAGTATTTCTCTAACGTGGAGCCGAGTAGGCTAGACAATGACGGAAACTATTGATGCAGTTCAGTAGCTTAGGAATGCAGAAGAGGAGGACTGAACTGATAACTGGAACTATAACATACTTTTGGCAGACTCAGAGGCAGAGCCAAGCTGCACCGGGCACTGCGAGGCAGGAAGTAAGTGAAGGGTCGAGGATACAGGTGGGGGCTGTATCGCTCCTCAGCGAGGCTTTCAGGAGACAGGAGCTGAATCCAGGGTCCGGGCCTTTTTGAGGCCTGGAAACGGGGATTTTATAATGGAATAACGTGCACACTGAGAAACGTGGCAACATAACTTTACATAGGCCTGATATTCGTAGTATTCACGAGGACTGGAAAATAACATACCAGAGGTGGACACAACTGTAATTGCGTCATTAATCGGACATGGGGAATAACATATGCATATTGGTCATGCACACATAACATATGATGGATGAGGCGTAGGGACACAGAACATGGCAAAATTTACTTTTCCACATTCCCTCCTTGTCACTACGTTTCCATCAGGAAACATCAATTTTCATGATACCGTCTATCATTTCATACAGTACCATTTGCTCGTCTCGAATTGTCTTGGAACGGGATTTAGAACGGGGCTTGGGACTAGGAATACAAGAGGTAGCACACATGCTGCAAATCGCAGGGCCACATTGTATACAGAGGCAGCAGCTGAATATAATCGCTACTGCAATACCTAGAAAGGACAGGACTTTCCATCCCCAGACGGAAATTATATTCCAGAACCAACCGGACCATGTCCAGGTGCCTGGATCTTGGTGTAACAGATGGGCAATTTTATGGAGTCTGGTTATAGCTGAATAAACAGACGGCGCGTTATTTGGAATGAAAATGCAGCAACTAGATCCGATGACTCTACAGGCCCCGCCCCTATCGGCCAGTATGACGTCAAGGACGAGACGATTTTGTAAAACGACAAATCTCATAGCAGATTGTTCTTCGGTTAGGTTGCCTAGAGCAGAGGCAGTCTCATTTACTACAGCTTCAAGGGTTCTTGTTAACCTACGGATCAGTTTACTATTCTGGACAGGTCCTACGAAGAAGAAGAAACCTTTATTGAAATCTGTATACTGTTCTAGAGTAGTTTCAGTATAATCGACAATTGGGGACTCCCTTCTATGTCTAATGTGTACTAGATGTGTGTTTCTGTGATAATCAGATGGGGCTAGGAAAACAGGTGGCAGTAGGAAAGCAATGTAACAGGTTCCCTCCCAATCGAGGGGCAGACGAACATATGCAGTTTGACCACAAATGAAATAAGAATGACGTGAAGCTTTGAAAATAGATTTCCCACTGTCACTATACTGAATAACAGTAGTACATTCACTATGACCTACGTGTACGGAACCATAACTACGGACACATAATTCGCCTTTGACTGGTAGTACTGAAATAGCAGGTAAGTCTGGAGTAGTATCAGACTGAACATTCAGGACCATGAAATTCGACGAATAATTACCTAAATTATATACTTCATTTTCTAGATCTAAACCTGTTCTGTGGGGGAGACCTTGCTTGTCTGGAAAACATGTACTGTTAAGAGAAGACGTATCTGTTGAGGATGACGTTAACGTGGACCATGCTCCACACGAACCATTGTGTGAGAATGGATAAGGAAAGAGTGGCAGAACTCCCTTTGATGTCTGGAAAGGGGGGAGTCGACCACACACCCAACAATTAGTGGCATTGCTGGTCTGGTGTGAATAATGTAACATACGGATAAATGTGTTGTTGCGCATAGCGAGGCGGTAAGAATATTCGTGAGGAGGCAGATCACTAAACGTGTGCTCTACTGTAGCATTAGCAGACATATTTACATGAGGAACTAGACAATACAGATAGAACGCATAGCTGGTGCAGGAAATCAAAATGCTGAGAAATAATATGAAACTCAGAAAAACGATACATTTGATTGAACTTTGACTAACTCTCTCACTATGGGGGTCTATTTTATACATGTCAGAAACAGTCTAACCGTTTCACCTAGGGGAGGACTTATACAATCAAACTGACTGACTTATTTTACTAGACCTTAATTTGAGCTTATACTCCTGCTGCGGAGTTTTCTCTAACAAGGGAGGGGTTGTAATAATGTCTTGTGCGGGACAGTCCTTTAAAACAATGTTTTGGCAGTCCTTCGAATCCTGGAAATCCTTGGAAATGTTTTTGGAGACTGATTTCAATGGATTGAAAAGTTTTACATGAGAAAGGTGGACCCACCCTTTCCTGCCTTCCAACTTGACGGCAGTACGGGTGGTCAAGAGGACCTGGCGTGGCTCCTTCCAACGTGGTTCCAGCGGACTTGATCTGTCGAAATTTCGGACCATCACAAGGGAGCCTGGAACGATCTCGTGCGGTGCCACCTCGGTATTGTCTGGAAATGCGGCGGCAACCTGTGAACGACATGAGTTGAGGGCAGACATCAAGGAAGCTAGGTAATCTGTCAGCATATTACATGAAACATCGGTAATACTTCGGGGTCTAGGAGTACCCCACATGTTAGGGGGGCGGCCGAATACGACCTCATACGGGGACAGACCTGATCTGGAATGCGCGACCATGCGCATATAAAACAAAGCGACTGGCAGAGCTACTAGCCAGTCCACACCTTTGTCTTTACAGACTTTTGCAATGCGGATTTTCAGAGTCTGATTATGTCTCTCTACGAGACCGGCTGCTTCAGGATGGCGTACACAATGGAACTTCCACTGGTACCCTAACAAAAGGGAAACGTGTTTCATGAGTTCAAATGAGAATGGCTGGCCGTTATCAGAATATACGACTCTAGGGAGTCCGTATCTAGGGAAAAATTCACGAACCAACTGCTTGGCAGTGGTCGCGGCTGTGTAATCTGGGACTGGATATGCTTCTGTCCACCTGGACAAAGCGCATACAACTACAAGGACATACTTGAAACCTCGACATCGCTCCATTTGAATATAATCCATCTGGAGGACCTCAAAAGGGTGGTCAGGGGGCTGGAAACCACCTTGTTCCACCGGGACACTTTTACCTGGATTAAACTGACAACATATCATACAGGTACGGACTTTCTGCTTGGCTGCAGCTCGTAAATGCTTGTTGAACCAAATGTTCTGGATACTGTCTAACATAGCTTTTTCTCCTAAATGTGCTGGACTATGTGCGGTATTGATAATGACTTGAACCATAGAATCAGGGAGAAACCATGTGGCTCTACCCTTCGTTAACCATCCTTGATCTGTCTGGACCCCTCCTTGTTCAGACCATTTCTTGATTTCATCGGGAGTAGCATGTAACTGTATATCTATGACGTCTTGTGTAGGGTCCTTAACTGTCATACATGTAATCGAATCTGGAGTATGTGTCTGATTAACTGGAATGTCTGGAGTCTGTGCTGTTAGCTTAGCTGTGCGGTCCGCTAGATCATTACCTTGGGAAATAATGTCTGTGACTTTCGTATGTGCTTTGCATTTCATGATAGCAATAGATGTCGGTAAATGTATGGCATCTAACAGGGCTTGAATAAGGAGACCATGCTGAATCTTGGTTCCATGAGAAGTCATGAAACCTCTCTCCTGCCAGAGTACTCCGAAGTCGTGTACAACTCCGAATGCGTAACGTGAATCTGTGTAAACATTAACTTTCAGGTTCTTGGCGTGTATACAGGCTTGTGTCAGAGCAACTAGCTCTGCTGCTTGAGCGGACAGGGTATCAATACGGTGTGTCTTGATAACTTCAGTGTCAGTAGTCACTGCATACGCGGCGACTAGTTCTCCTGTACTAGTTCTCATACATGAACCATCCACATAAAGTGTCAGGTCAGGATCTGGTAACGGAATATCTGTCAGGTCTTGTCTTGGCTTCGTCGTAATGTTAACTACTTCCACACAATCATGTGGGTCTGGATTTGAATTAACTGATGGTAACAGTGTAGCAGGATTCAGAACGTTGCAGCGTCTAATTTCTATGTGTGGCTGGAACAGTGTCAATTCATAACCTGTTAAACGTGCAATTGTCAAGTGCTGAGTTTGTGTTCGGTTTAAAAGAACTTCTACTGAATGTGGGACTTGTACTGTCAGGGAGTGTCCTAAAACTATGGAATCACTTTGTCTGATAGCTAGTGCTGTGGCTGCAACTGACTTGAGGCACGCAGGCAACGCCTGGGCGACTGGATCTAGTGTGCTCGAAAAATAAGCACAGGGCTTGTATTGACCTGCTTGATCTTGTGTGAGAACAGATAATGCTGTACCTTCCCGTTCAGTAACGAAAAGTGTAAAAGGCTTACTGTAGTTCGGTGTAGCTAAAACTGGAGCTTGACATAGGGCTTTCTTTAACTCGTTAAAACTAAGTGTATGTTCAGATGTCCAAGGGAGGACAGTCGATACGGCTGCCTCCTGTGTCGTTAACTGTATCAGTGGCTTGGCTAGAAATGCATACTGGGGAATCCATTGTCTACAATAAGAAGTAAGGCCGATAAAAGCACGTACCTCCTTCTGGGTTCTGGGCTGGGGAAGACTCGCTATTAACTGGATACGGTCGGGTGTCAACTGCCTACCCCTCTTGGACAGCAAGTGTCCTAAGTATACCACTTGCTGGACACAGAATTGAAGCTTCGAAGGTGACACCTTGTGCCCCATCTCGGCAAGGAAATACAAGACTGTAAGTGACGCTCGTTCGCAGTCACGTTCAGAACGGGCTGTGATCAGTAGATCATCGACATACTGGAGCAGGGCAGTGTCAGTTGGCATATGAATGTTGTCTAGTTGTCTCTTAAGTGCTTGACTATAAATACTAGGACTTTCTGTGAAACCTTGAGGAGCGCGTGTAAACATATAGCTCCTTCCATTTAAACAAAATCCGAAAAGAAACTGGCTGTCTGGATGAATTGGAACACTGAAAAATGCATTCTTGAGGTCTATGACAGTGAAAAACATGGCTTCGGAATCAATGGCTGTTAACAGGGAAGAAATATCTGGGACAACTGGGTACTGAGGAATAATACATTTGTTAAGCTCTCGTAAATCAATCACTAATCGATATACTGGGGGTGCATTTGGATCAGTACGTTTCATGACTGGAATGATCGGAGAATTACATACATTGGAGTCAGTTTCTACAACTACTCCTTGAGCCATGAGCTCGTCAATGATTTTGGATAAGGCTGCTACAGCCTCAGGTGGCAATCTATACTGCCTGATTCGTGGTAACACTACACCTGGTTTGAGAGTCACACGATGAGGTGTGATTTGCATGTAACCTACATCAGTTGGACCTTGCGCCCATAAATGCTGCGGAACATTAGACAATCTTGAATTAAAATCTCGTAATACATAGTGACCCTTAAAGTCACGTAGGAACAGACGTATTCCCTCCGGGGAACAGCAAATAACTGCACCTAACTCTTTCAGTGTCTTAATGCCTAATAGATTTTCTGGACATGACTTAGTAAGTAACAGATCAGTAATACGGGACAATGGACCTACTTCTAGAGTGACTGGCTTTGATATCTCATTAACTATTGGCTTTCCTGAAAATCCAAGGGAAACATTTCTTGAGCCTGAGAGCGGAGCCCCTGGAACTTCGGCATGACTAATTGTGGTCCTACTTGCCCCTGTATCGATCAAAAATTTTCTGTCTTTCCCTAATACTTGACTGTGAACATAAGGACCTTCTTGATCTACAGGTATCTCGATGAGAGGCAAGCCTACCTCCCTCTCTAGGCTGTTTCATGAATATGACTGGTACTCTGGATACTCGGACTGTGCATACTGGTACATCTGCGATGTAACATGCTGTGTTGCAGCTATAGGCTGCGGTGCGGAAACTGTCTGTTGTGCATTCTGTGGCTGAGGAATCTGTGAAACTTGTTCTTGTCTAGGCGGACGTGGTCTTTCTTTAGTCTTACCAGTAGCTATGTTATGTTTCAGAACTGCACACTCGTTTATAAAATGACCTGGCTGTTTACAATAATTGCAGTTCCCTTTAACGGGAGCTGCAGGATGACTGGCTTGATTCGGACCCCTCTTCTGACTGTCTTGAGGAACAGATTGTGCAACTAGCACTTTCATTTTCGTGTCTTTCATACGTTTTCTCTCGTGTTCTTGCTCTTCTCTGATTCTATTCTGGTGGTACTGAAGCATCTGGAGCATCTGGGACGGAGTATTTGCTTGCCAGGTGCTTTCGACTTTCAAAACTCGATTTTTAATTTGTGGACTTGAATTCTCGACTAATTTGGTAACGAAAAGATGAGGGTATGACTCACTACTTGTCTTGAGACCACTGTTGATACTAAAACATTTCTCAAATCTAGAATAAAAATCACTAATATCCTCATCTTGTTTCTGTTTACAGGCTGAGATTGCATCCCAGTCTTCTTTTCTCGTTGTCAATAATCTGGGTAAAACTTGAATCAATAATTCTGGTAATTCTTTACATTTATCTCCAAGACCGGTACCTGGTACTCGTGCCTTGTCTTCAGCTTCTAGAGCTGTCCAATCGATCTTTTTCTCTCCCACCTCCCATTCTTTTTCCTTTAACTTTTCATACACCCCTGCGGGTAACAGGACCTTTAACATTTTAATGATATCTGGGTAAGTGTATTCTCCCATACGGAGCATGTCTTTTAATTCTCTATGGAACCCTGCTGGATCTTTGTCATGACAGGGAATTAATTTCTTCATTTCAAGAAGTTCCATCTTTGAAATTGGAGTGTATACAAACACTCGTTGCATTACGCCACCCGCCCCTTGGACTGGGTGGACTTCTCGTAACGGATTCTGTCTGTCTATGTAGAATGACTTACTTTCTGGGGGTGAGACATGAACAAAATGCGGGTTCAGGAACGTTCTATATTTGTGGCGCTGTTCTAGAATGACACTAATTAAATCGGTACCTAGACCTCTCCATCTATACTGGAGTAACTCGTTCAGGATATCGTGTAACGGGCCTGGATCAGAATGTTGACCCTCATACAGAGTAATGAGGTACTGGATCATATACATACCCACCAGTCGTTGCTCGGCTGGGGGCAGTTTCAGAAACATTTGTGCCACTATTTCGTCTGGAAAAGTGGTAGAATCAGTAATCCATCGGACTGCTGATCGGGCTAGTTCTTGTTCATGCATGGTACTTAATTTACTGTAACCGATTCGTGATTTCAGAATGTGATCGGTAGCTTGAAATACTTGTTCTAGAGAACCTTGTTCTGGTGCTGGATGATGAAAAACAGACTTGGGTTCTAGGCGTAAATGGCGATCTGGGAATCAAGATTTTCCTACATACGCTATTCTGGCGGGATTCTCGTCTTCCTCTTCAGGATCAGAGATACTTTCTTTCTCGCTTACTTGTGCTGCTTTACGCTGTTCGTGTAACCTTATTATTTCTTTACGAATTTTCTTGTACATACTCTCCATGGCACTGACGGTCTTGTGCTTACCCTCGGCTATATTATCACTCCACCTTGTCAGGATTCTCATTTCGGCGGGATCTTTAGACGGGTAATCTTGTTCTCTTATTAGGCAATTGATCAGGAACTTTAATATCATGAGCTGAATCTCGGCTTTCCTTTGAGACATAATCTCGCCAATACTTTCTGGATCATCCCCTGTACGGATGAAACGATATATTCTGTCTAGATCTTCTTTCATATTCGGTAAGGTGACTAGATACTCGGTCACTCTCCTTACACGTAAGGAATATAAAACCATAGTATATTCGCCTGGAACTGGATCATAGACACATTCGTTAAGGGCTTGCCTGATTTCTGTGACAGACTTATTACTTTTAGGAGTACGCTGTGATGCTTGAGCATGTAATTCGAGTGCCGATAAACGCTTGTGTGGCGGCGGGGTATGAGGAGGACCTCCTCCTGCGGTCCCTAGACTAGAATCGTCGACTGACATTCTTCGTCCTGGCAGGGTCGGTAATGGAACTGTAGGCTGGACCGGGGGTACCGTAACAGGTACTCCGGTGTCTGGAGGAGCGGGAAGTGCCTGATTTACAGGGACTAGCGGAGCGCGAACAGGATTTGCATATTCGGGAACTGTGTCGTCCAAATAGGACGAAATAAAAATATCAGCTGCGGTCGGTTTGTGACGTAGCTTGGTCGGAACTAATGGTGGCGGGAAATTACTGGATGCCTCTGGGGTCGCTTTTGGCACACCTTCGGCAAGAAGAGGATACATACCCTTAATAAGGGCATGCCTCTGTCTGTCTGACTGTTCGGCTTTGACTTGTTCACCTATCTCGATTAATTCTCTTTCTTGGGCTCGTTCTTGGGATTCTCTACTTAACTCTGACTTTCTGACTTCTTTCTCGGTTCTTCTATGCGCTTCTTTACGCCATAACTCGATGGCATCTTTCTGTGACTGTCTGGCTTTCTTTCTCCATAATGCTTCTTCTACTCGCATGATACATTCGGCATCCCATGTACCCGATACGGGCCATCTATACTTTTCTTCTAACTGTTTGGTATACTCTACCCATAAATCTAGATACATTATGGCGCTTATGCCATGTTTCTGATACATAAAGTGACCTGGACTATCCCTAGGCGGGACAGGAACCGCTTCCTCTAACAGACCCTTTCTAGTTTTTAACTGACGTAACTTGGAAAAGAGCGGCATGACTGAACTGTAATCTGGACACAATACAATACACAATAAAAACACGAAATCACATCGCACTCATACCACAACAGGAAAATACATGAAGAACATTTATAAATAACAGTTCGAGCAGAATATTACCTGAAATACTGAGAACAGAAATACAAGAATTTTCTCGAGAACGGAACAGACTAGAGTTACTGGATGCACTGCTATAACAGTACGGAACATACCGGTCCCATAAAGGGACACATCAAGACCCGTATCCACCTAGGTGAACACTTCGTTTGTGAGTCTGGGCACCACCAACCCACGGACCAGGAGTCAATTTAGATTGGTCCTGTCTAGATACTACCCCAGCAATGGTACTCACCGGGCAGCACGGAACGGAAGGCCTTGAACTGGACTGGACTGCTACGACGACGAACTTCGGACTTCGGACTTCAGTTACGGGTGGGCCTCCGGATACCTCGGACCTTGAACTCTCGGCTTGGGCTCTGGTCGGGACTCGCCGCGTTCCTCCACCGTCTCGTTCGGATGCTGGACCGCCTCCTCCGTCTCCTCCGTGGGCCTGAGGGATACTTGAGCAGAAATATCTGCCACTGCGCAGAAGAGTTCCGTCACGACTGCAGAGGGTCAGGGGGTCGGCGTGGCTTCACCGACGCGTGGGGAAAGGGCAAGTCCCTATTCGGGCGCCATTATGTGGTAAATAAATAAATAATACCCTATTTTTGACTAGACTTATAGCATAACAGATAGCTCAATAAATAAGAGTCAAGATTCGAGGTAGTAGGAGTTTCTGCAGGTTTATTACAGCATAAGGACAGGATCAGGACAACCTGCATAGGAACAGAATGACAGGGCCCAGCAGGACAACTGGGGCCCAGCAGGGGAAAAGAGGCCCAGCAGCTGCTGGGGCTAGGTCTGGGATGAGCGCGCTAACTTTCAATAACAAAACACAGGCATATATACATAGCGCGAACACATAGCATTACATTGCAGTAGGCGTAGCAGTGGGTGGAGCAGAAGGCGTGACGCGTAGCAGTCGCGAAAGATAACAGTAAAAGTGGGTGTAACTGGGAGTATACATAGACATGTGATGCAAACGTAACAGAATATGTCATGAATGGGCGGAAACATAGGAGGGGGCTACCTAAGGAGCCGGGACCTCTAACCTAATGGTGCGTGAAAACTGGCAATGACGTGTTACTAGGAGAAGCTGGGGCTTTGAACTCTGTGCTAGGAGCAGAGACTAAAGTCTGGAGGGTCGGAGCGACATGTACCTAAACCCTATCTGGTATCTAATGTTTAGGGAACATGTTGATATAAACTAGAAGTCATGAGGGGAAAAGCTAACTTGATTCTAAGACTGGACCATGCATTATTCTACATGTAGTGCGTGATGAAGAATACTAAATGACCATTAAATACAGTATTTCTCTAACGTGGAGCCGAGTAGGCTAGACAATGACGGAAACTATTGATGCAGTTCAGTAGCTTAGGAATGCAGAAGAGGAGGACTGAACTGATAACTGGAACTATAACATACTTTTGGCAGACTCAGAGGCAGAGCCAAGCTGCACCGGGCACTGCGAGGCAGGAAGTAAGTGAAGGGTCGAGGATACAGGTGGGGGCTGTATCGCTCCTCAGCGAGGCTTTCAGGAGACAGGAGCTGAATCCAGGGTCCGGGCCTTTTTGAGGCCTGGAAACGGGGATTTTATAATGGAATAACGTGCACACTGAGAAACGTGGCAACATAACTTTACATAGGCCTGATATTCGTAGTATTCACGAGGACTGGAAAATAACATACCAGAGGTGGACACAACTGTAATTGCGTCATTAATCGGACATGGGGAATAACATATGCATATTGGTCATGCACACATAACATATGATGGATGAGGCGTAGGGACACAGAACATGGCAAAATTTACTTTTCCACAACGCCCCCCAGCACACGCCCACAGCACAATGCAGACACGCCCACAAGGGACTAATTTGCTGGCACGGTTCTTTTACCTTTTAAATGAATATGGTGAGCGTCTGCGTAGCCTATGTCCTTCTGCTGCAACTGCCCTTTCCAACGCTGTATTGGGTGTTGTGATTGGTGCTGTGGTTCCTGAGATTACCCGCCTCAAAGGTTTGGGCTCTCTCTTTATTATATTAGTATGGATAAGTATATTGAAAGTATATAGATACATAAAGGAGGTAAGTATATGTGGATTAAAGATATTGATAGAGGCACAGGATGAGAAATAGTGCATTGGATATGCTTTTTCAGGAGAAAAGTAACAGACACACAGATCCAAGTACATGGAAGGTACATAGATGCACAATGGAAAGCATGTACATGTAGACCAAAGATGATATTTTTGTATTTATTTATTATTATTATTATTATTATAATTTGTTTTCCCCTCTCAACAACATAATTATTTTACATGTTTATACAAAGTAATACACAAAGTTAAGTACATATCTATAGTGAATACAAATGCTTATACAGCTGGGATATGCTGCAAACTTCTGTTTGCACATGGTTCTTATGTGAGGAAGAACCAATTCTTGAGTAGCTTCCTGAAAATAAGATGGTTGCCAATGGACCTTATGCTTGGGGGTGTAAAGGAACCCTTAGCGTAGCTGGCATAATTGCAGCTGATGGCACTGTGTAGTTGTCCCCACTGTGCAATAATTGAAATGGCAATTGTTTTTTCTCCTACGTGTCAGGGCATCGTTTCTGGTTCAGATACATCAATCGTCACCTTCCACAACACCCTATTTATTCGTAAGTCGTTGGTAACAAACTTGGCAACAAGTGCGCAAGCTATCCCATTGACCTTTTACCTGTGAAGGGAAAAAGTCACGTTAAATAAAATACATACAGTAAATTATTTACAATTACTCCACCTGTCTTCATCCGCCTTCTCCTCTCTCCTGTTACCTGGCTGGTTCCTGGATTGAGGGGAAAGAATAGAAAAAAGGTTGGTTAGTGGCCCCTCGGGGCCCCCCCCCGTGTGAGGGCAGGGCGACCTCTTTGGGTCCGCTGTCGTCGCTGATGTCGCCTGAGCCTTCCAGGGTCTCCACTGTGGGGTCCTCAGGTTTCGTCGTCGCTGTCCTCATCTGATCCGTCCACTGCTGCGTAGTCGCGCAGGAGGCTGTGGATCATCTTACGGCACACCAGGGTCGATGTCTCCTTTTTCCCTACTACCAGGCGGTTCCTGGAAAACAAAAGAACATCTTTGAAACAGCACAGGAGCCTCCAGCAGCCCTGGAGGTCACCTAGTGCGTGTGTCCCTGGGAATAGTCCATACATCACAGAGTCAGCAGTGATGCAGGTCGAAGGTATCCAGGCCCTAAGCTCCGTGCCTAGGGCCTTCAGCAGGTCCTGTGCGTACGTGCTCTCCCAGAAGAGGATGCACCGTGGACGAGACAACCCGCCATCTCTTCTGGGAGTTTTTTTAAGTAAAACAAGGGAGCCCGATGGATACCTTTGGACCATGGGTGATCAGTTATTATAATGAAGAAGGGTCCTAAGGATAGTTCAGCAGAATACACAATATAATTATAGACCAGAATCAGTACTATAACCAATTTTCTTCACCCAGCCAGGTGAGAAAGTTTTAATTTATGATCAAGGAGATATCAATTGACCTAGGGGAGGTCACAAATACACATTTGAATAGGGCACAATCCTGTAGCTAACCCAAAATGGAAATACGAACAGTGAAAGAAATAGACAAGTAAGGAGAAAGTTTCTAACAGGCAAAGAACGTTGGAGCCAATTGTCGCTTGCACACTATTAAATAATCTCAGCAAGTTTCGGCATACAATATCTACAGAGCAATATACAGGTAAATTAGCTGTAGAACTGTTTAATCGTCGACGTTTCGATCCTCTGGCTCCTAATAGACCGGGATCATCATCAGGACTGTACTAATTATTGCCTGTTTGTATTGCAGACGCCTATCGGATCCTATTTGGACATGGGTCAGGCGTTGTTAGGGGTTTGAAATTACCCTCGTATTTCAAATGCCTTAAATATAAGAGCGTGTCTGCTCAAGTCGGGGACCCACAGCGGAGTCCTCCTCGCTGGTCAAATTAAGGTTCAATAACCGGAGTCAGTTACTCCTTAGTAACTCCAGCCGCGTAATTACGGCAGTGTTGTTGCTTCCTTAGGAATCTACGAAGCAAGAGGCGTGGGGGGGACTCAATGGTCTCTCTCCGGAGGAGATTCTCTCTCCCTTCGTAGATTCCTAAGGAAGCAACAACACTGTCGCAATTACGCGGCTGGAGTTACTAAGGAGTAACTGACTCCGGTTATTGAACCTTAATTCGACCAGCGAGGAGGACTCCGCTGTGGGCCCCCGACTTGAGCAGACACGCTCTTATATTTAAGGCATTTGAAATACGAGGGTATTTTACATGTTAATACAAAGTAATACACAAAGTTAAGTACATATCTATAGTGAATACAAATGCTTATACAGCTGGGATATGCTGCAAACTTCTGTTTGCACATGGTTCTTATGTGAGGAAGAACCAATTCTTGAGTAGCTTCCTGAAAATAAGATGGTTGCCAATGGACCTTATGTTTGGGGGTGTAAAGGAACCCTTAGCGTAGCTGGCATAATTGCAGCTGATGGCACTGTGTAGTTGTCCCCACTGTGCAATAATTGAAAATGGCAATTTGTTTTTTGTTCTCCTACGTGTCAGGGCGTCGTTTCTGGTTCAGATACATCAATCGTCACCTTCCACAACACCCTATTTATTCGTAAGTCGTTGGTAACAAACTTGGCAACAAGTGCGCAAGCTATCCCATTGACCTTTTACCTGTGAAGGGGAAAGGTCATGTTAAATAAAATACATACAGTAAATTATTTACAATTACCCCACCTGTCTTCATCCGCCTTCTCCTCTCTCCTGTTACCTGGCTGGTTCCTGGATTGAGGGGAAAGAATAGAAAAAAGGTTGGTTAGTGGCCCCTCGGGCCCCCCCCCGTGTGAGGGCAGGGGGACCTCTTTGGGTCCGCTGTCGTCGCTGATGTCGCCTGAGCCTTCCAGGGTCTCCCCTGTGGGGTCCTCAGGTTTCGTCGTCGCTGTCCTCATCTGATCCGTCCAGTGCTGCGTAGTCGCGCAGGAGGCTGTGGATCATCTTACGGCACACCAGGGTCGATGTCTCCTTTTTCCCTACTACCAGGCGGTTTCTGGAAAACAAAAGAACATCTTTGAAACAGCACAGGAGCCTCCAGCAGCCCTGGAGGTCACCTAGTGCGTGTGTCCCTGGGAATAGTCCATACATCACAGAGTCAGCAGTGATGCAGGTCGTAGGTATCCAGGCCCTAAGCTCCGTGCCTAGGGCCTTCAGCAGGTCCTGTGCGTACGTGCTCTCCCAGAAGAGGATGCACCGCGGACGAGACAACCCGCCATCTCTTCTGGGAGTTTTTTTAAGTAAAACAAGGGAGCCCGATGGATACTTTTGGACCATGGGTGATCAGTTATTATAATGAACAAGGCTCCTAAGGATAGTTCAGCAGAATACACAATATAATTATAGACCAGATTCTGTTTGTAATTTCAAACCCCTAACAACGCCTGACCCATGTCCAAATAGGATCTGATAGGCGTCTGCAATACAAACAGGCAATAATTAGTACAGTCCTGATGATGATCCCGGTCTATTAGGAGCCAGGGGATCGAAACGTCGACGATTAAACAGTTCTACAGCTAATTTACCTGTATATTGCTCTGTAGATATTGTATGCCGAAACTTGCTGAGATTATTTAATAGTGTGCAAGCGACAATTGGCTCCAACGTTCTTTGCCAGTTAAAAACTTTCTCCTTACTTGTCTATTTCTTTCACTGTTCGTATTTCCATTTTGGGTTAGGTACAGGATTGTGCCCTATTCAAATGTGTATTTGTGACCTCCCCTAGGTCAATTGATATCTCCTTGATCATAAATTAAAACTTCCTCACCCGACTGGGTGAAGAAAATTGGTTATAGTACTGATTCTGGTCTATAATTATATTGTGTATTCTGCTGAACTATCCTTAGGACCCTTGTTCATTATAATAACTGATCACCCATGGTCCAAAGGTATCCATAGGGCTCCCTTGTTTTACTTAAAAAAACTCCCAGAAGAGATGGCGGGTTGTCTCGTCCACGGTGCATCCTCTTGGGCAGGACTTGTATCGGTTGAGTCCTCTTGCGTGCATAAAGGCTCGCACGGGAAGTCCTCCTTGGATGGCCATCCAGGCGGTGTCTTTGTGCTGGTTCGTCAGGTGCTTGGATGTGACGTTTCCCCACACGTGGTCTGCTGAGGGGAGGGTACCGATTGGCTCGCTGACGTCCCTTGCACGTATCTGTCGCTGGACAAGCTTGGAGGTCCATGTGGCGGGGCTAGCTGCCTCCAGGCGAAATTCCTTCACAAACTTCTCCACTTCTTTGTAGAACCATGGGGTCTCCCAGTTCTACGGGACGGTCATCGCCCACTCTGCCCATCCGAGGCACCTCCACGTTGGCAGCAGGAAGAAGCGTGCCATCAGAAAGCCGACATGGCTCTCATCTTTAGTCCTCAGGGTGTTCCTCACGCAGTGACACACGAAGATCCCTCTCAGGATGGTGGCGATGTCCGGCACTCCTTTGCCTCCCTTGTCGTGGGTCTTGAACATCACCGTCCTCTTCACTCTGTCCATCTTCGAGCTCCAGATGAAGTAGAAGATCATTTTCGTGATGGCCTTGGCCGTTCTGGTCTGCACTGGCCATACTTGAGCGACGTACTGGAGCACTGGCAGGGTCTCGTTCTGCAGGACCAAAGACTTCCCTTCGATCGTCAGCTTCCGGAGGCTCCAGAGTCCCAGCTTCTGCCTCATCTTCGCCAGTCTTTCCTCCCAGGTCTTCTCTGCTGCAACCTTTCCGCCGAACCAGACTCCAAGGGTCTTCTGGAAGTCCCTCTTGATGGGGAATGGTAGTGGGTCTCGGGGGAGGGGGGGTCCAGTGTCCGAAGAGCTGGGCTTCCGACTTGGCGCTGTTGATCTTCGCTCCTGATGCCTTCCCAAACTCGATACAAGTCCTTTCCAGTTCTCTTATGGACGGTCCGTCTGCGCAGAATACTGAGACGTCGTCCATGTACAGTGAGCACTTCACTTCTCCTTTTCCTCCGCTTCCCGGTGCCATTACTCCTCTGATGTTTCTGTTCTGCCAGATGCGTTCCGCGAGGAGTTCTATTACGCAGATGAACAGGAGGGGGGAGAGGGGGCATCCCTGCCTCACCCCTGACAGGACCGGGAAAGGGGGGTACTCCAGCCATTCACTGTTGCCGTGCTGGAGATGTCTCTACACATTGTTTTCACCACGTCGCAGAAGAAGTTCCCCAGGCCCAGTGCCCTGAGTGCCCGGTCCATGAACTCATGGGAAACGCGGTCGAACGCCTTCTCCTGGTCCAGGCTGACCAAGGCCGTTAGGATCTTGCGGCCCTTGACGTACTCGATCGTGTCCCTGACCAGGGTCAGGCTGTCTGCGATTTGCCGTCCCGGTATACCGCAGGACTGGTCTGGGTGGACTATCTTTGCTACCACTTTCTTTAGGCGGTTGGCCATTACCTTCGCGAGAATCTTGTAGTCCACATTGAGGAGAGAGATGGGCCTCCAGTTCTTGAGGTCTTCTCTCTCTCCCTTCTGCTTGTACAAGAGTGTTATCATGCCCTCTCGCAGGGATTGTGGCATACTGCCCTTGCCCTCCATTTCCTCGTAGAGGGTCAGCAAGTCCGGCCCGATCAGGTCCCACAGTTCGCCATATAGTTCCACTTGGAGACCGTCATTCCCGGGTGTCTTGCCTCTCTTGGAGGTTGTGGCGGCCAAGTGCAGCTCTTCCAGGGTGAAAGGCACGTCTAGGCCTTCTCTCTCTTCCGGACCCAGTGTCTTTGAGATGCCCTCCAGGAAACTGTCCGCCTGGGCTCTCTCCGACGCCTTCGTGAGTAGAGTTCGCCGTAAAAGTCCGTTACGACTCTCATGACGTCCTCTTTCTCACTTTGGAGGTTGCCCTCCGAGTCCCGAAGTTCCACCAGCGGTATGTGGGCTGAGTGAATTTTCTTAAAGAAGAACGAGTTGCATTTCTCGCCCTTCTCTCGGTTCTCGGTTCTGGTCCTGAAGATGGTTTTCCTGGATTCTTCCCTAAAGTGCTCTGTGAGCCCTTTTCGGGTGTCCTCCAGGTCGTCATCCCCGTATCATCCCCTGAGTTCGAGTTCGTACAGTTGCTGCAGTTTGCTCTGCAGCCTCCTGAACGTCCTCTTCTTTTCCCGTGCAGCAGCTCTGCTTGCATCCTGGAAGAGGCTCCGGAACCTGACCTTCACCCATTCCCACCACTCGCTGGCGGATTGAAAGAGGCCCTTCATGTCCTTCCACTCTATGTACGCGTCTCTGAGGTTCGCCACTAACTCCTCGTTGTCCAGCAAAGAGCAGTTCAGTTTCCACAAACCTGGGCCAGCGGGGAACTTCCCAGTAAGTTCCCCCTCGAAACTGACTGCTCTGTGGTCAGAGAAGTGGACGGCGACCATGGAGCTTCGCCCAGGCTTTACTGTTGGGGAGGTGGGTAGGAGGTCGATCCGTGAACGCACGATCCGTCCGGCTTGCTCCAGGAATAATTCCTGGTATTCGGCCCCATGCTCCCGATGACATCCTGGAGGGACACCTCCTTTATCATCTCCACCAACAGCCTGGACGTCACATCCATCCCTGCAGAGACTTTGTCCACGGTGAAATGCCTTCCCCTGATTAGAATGGCCACTCCAGATGATTTGCAATTGTTCCCTCCAGACCAAAAGGATGGCCCGTGCGTCCACTGCCGTTCAAGCTGGCTGTACGACTGGGTGTACGGAATCCCGCATTCCTGCAGAAAGCAGATATATCGGTTCTGGGTGGCCAGGAAGCACAACGTGCCAACCCGCCTGACCAGATCCTTCATGCTTCTGACGTTTAGGGTGAGCAATGATATAGCCATTGTCTCTGTGCTATCGGTCAGTGTCTGGTTTCGGTACCTACTGGGGTTGAAGGCCCTGGGTGTCCCTACTGTGCTTGTAGGTTATCCTGTTCTTCCGTTGGCCCCCACTCTTCTGAGGCGTCCCCTGTGTATTCGATGAGCACCTCAGTTTCTACTTTCAGGTCCCAATGCTCTGGTACGGGTATGGTCGCCAAGCTGTTGAGTTGGCGGTGGAGGTCCTGGAGGGTTGACCCCTCCCTTTCCTGCTTGTCTCCCTCTTCCTCCTCCATATCCTCCTCCCTGTCGCTCTCGATGAGGATGGGGGTTTCCTTTCCTGTTTCTTCATCGGTACCCGCGTTGTTCACCTTCTTGCTCTTTAGAAAGTCCTCCTTCCCTTGTAGCTTCCTTTTCTGGGGGACTGTCTGTTGGGGGTTAAAGTAATAAGCAGTGAGAGAGGTGGTGATTTTGGGATCCTTCCTAACCTAGGGAGAGAACCAAGCAGATGCCTTGAAAACAAAAAGCACATCTTTTTGAATGATTCGGTGGTGGTCCCATCCTCTTAGGACCACCCCAAGGACAGTTATTGGCATAAAAACAATCCCAACCAAAGGCCCTGCAAAGCATTATGGGACGAGATTAGCAGTGGGCAGTGAATATTATAGTATCCAATATCAAAATATTTCTACAAAGAGCTGCAGTTCAACTAGTCGTTACTAGATGTCCCTCACAAGTCAAATGCAAATACATTGAAATTATTCTTACATCAAGCTGCAGTTCCAAAATGCATAAGCTTCATTAAAGGGTTTCATTGCTTTTGTATTTGACTTGTGAGGGACATCTAATAACGACTAGTGGAACTGCAGCTTGATGTAAGAATAATTTCAATGCATTTGCATTTAGCATGTAAAATTGTTTTATTAAAGCATTTGTGAGTATTGTTGATATTGCTGCTACCTGTGCTATATGTGTTTTACATGCTTCTCATAGTTTGGGTGCTTGAACAGAGAAGGATGTGCTACCCATGCTTTTTTTTGTATGGTGGGATTTTGAGGCGTGAGGTTCCTTTGTTGAATGTGTTTGGTGAATTTATTCCTCATGAGTCCCATTCCATGTATTGCTTTGTGGGTGGTACAAAGGAGCTTGAATGTGGATCTTCTGGCAACCGACAACCAATGCAGGGCTTTCAAGACAGGGGAGATGTGGTCTCGCAGTTTGATATGCAAGACTTTTCTGGCAGCTGAGTTCTGAAACCGTTGTAGTCTTTTCATGGTTGTTACAGGTGATCCGTGGTAGAGGCTATTGGCGTAATCTAGATTGCACAGAACAAGGGAGATGGTAGCTTGGACCTTGTGTGGAAATCCCAAATGAGGGAAAATGTGTTGCAGCGTTTTTATAGTGACAAAGCTTGATCTTGCTAGTTTGTCCACTTGGGCATTCATAGACAGCTTGGAGTCCATGATCTTTCAGAGGTTTCTTACTTCCTTCGATACTTTAGGCGGTGATCCCAGTTCATTATGCCATGTGGCAAGCGAGTTGTAGTTTTTCCAATCGCCACATGTGAGTTTTTCAGTTTTGAAGCATTCAATTTGAGATGGCTCCAAGTCATCCACTGATTCACGGCTCTGATACAGCTGAAAATTGGTGATTTTCCAATGTCTTAGGGGCATTCCAGTTGAAGGAGTATTTGCGTGTCATCTACATAGTTATAGCACGTGAGGTGAAATTTATTGGTCAGTACTGGTAATGACTTCATGGAGATGTTGGAAAGCATGGGCGAGATGATAAAACCTTGAGGGACCCCTGCTTTTGTGGAGTAGGTTTGGATGAGAAATGTGGGGTATGGATGAGATTAGTTCTGTTTTGAAGGAAGGACACGATCCAGTCTAGAGCAGTTCCCTCTATGCCGGCTTCGAGTCTTTGTTTCAGAGTGTCATGGTCAACTATGTCAAAGGCAACTGAGAGATTAGTGCAGCAACACCGTTGCGGTCAACTGTATTCTTCAGGTTATCCCAGATGGCAAGGTGGGCAGATTCAGTGCCTCTTCCCGGATGGAATCCTGGTTGGAAGTCTGAAAGTATGTAATTCGCTTCAATGAATTGTGACATCTGGGCGAATGCTGCTCTTTCTATCAGTTTGCGCAGGAAAGGTCCATTTGTAATGGGTCTGTAGGTGTCAGGGTTCAGCGGGTCCAAGTTTGTTTTCTTCAGTAAAGGGCGTATGTTCAATTTTTTGAGTTCTTCTGGAAATATTCCAGTAGTTCCGGAATCGTTGATGATTCTTCTTACTGGAGTGGCAGCAGAGGTTGTTAAACAAATTGTCTTGAAAGTTTGTGGTGGACTGGGGTCAGAAGGGCTTCCGGCAGGCCTGTTTGCTTTGACCAGGTCCATAAATTCATCATGTGAGAGGTGCTGAAAGTTACAGAGAGGCTTGGTTAGAGTATTCTTGGATTGTTGTTTTGTACAAGGGTTAGTGCTGGTGCTTTGTTTCTGTTTTAAGTAAGAGTCCAACGTGTCTGCTTTGTCCGTGTAATGATTTGCGAGTTTGTCTGTTAAATCTTGAGTAACAGGGTGAGGTCCATCTAGGCAATTTGATTTGCGAAATTCATTGAGTATTTTATAGAATTCTTTATTTGCACATCTAGCGTTTTGAATTCTGTCTGAACAGTACCTTTTCTTAGCTTTTTTGATAGCCGACTTGTATAATCTGTTAATTTTCTGTAGGTGAAGTTTGTCTTGTTTGGCATTTGTTTTGAGCCAGGTACGTTGCAGCTTTCTAATTTGTTGTTTTATGTCTTTTGTTTCTATGTTTCTCCAAGGCGCTTTTTTTCTTTTGTTCTGTTGTGTGGTTTTGATTGGTATCAGGATGTCAAAAGCTTCATGTTGCCACTCATATAGATTTTGAATAGAATGTATTGTTTCCAGATTTATACTTGATGCTAGTTGTGTTTCTAAGTGTTCCAAAATGAGTTTGTTTCATGGCCGCTAGGTGGAAGGATGTAAGGTAGTTTTTGGTGAGTCGCCTAGTGTTGTTTTATGTTGGAAAGCAAGCAAGTGGTGGTCTGACCATGTGACTCGAGTTATAGTTTGAAAGGTAACTTCTTCAGTATTAGCAAAAATGACATCTAGGATATGTCCAGCGGTGTGTGGTGGTTTGTGGACAATCTGATGCAGGTTCAGTGCGTCTAGGCCAGTGATTATAGTTTTTGGATGGGTCATATTGGGTTTGTCCAACCAAATGTTAAGGTCACCCAGAATGCATAGGTTGGAGTGTATTGTTATCAGGTTTGAAATTGTGTCTAGCAGTACGTCTGGGATTGTCACCTTGCTGGGGGGAGGACTGTAAAGGAGCAGGAAGTTACAGGAGGTAGAAGTGTAGAAGGGAATCTTGTTAGAAGAACCTCACAATTCTTTATGGAGATGTTGTCAATTTTAGTGATATGTATTGTTTGCCTGAATACAACAGCTGGACCACTTCCTTTTTTGGCTATACGATTTTGGGTGATTGTTTGATAGCCTAGAGGAATGGCTTCATGCAGGGCTGGAGCCATATCCTCTCCCAACCAGCTGCGGGCCGTGGAGGGAGTTGCGGTGGGGCAGACAGGCGGGGCGGGAGAGGGGCAGGGTGGGGGGTGATAAACACCGGAATATGGATGATTACAGGTAAGTAAACAATTAAATTAATAAAACGAATTTCGTAGCGCGCCCTTCCTTGCATTTTGCGATGCAGGGCGCGGAACGAAATTCGTTTTATTCATTTAATTGTAGTTTAGAGAGTGGCCTTTGGTGTTAGTGGGACTTTGGGGCATATTATCAAGGCAGGCGAAATGAAATTAGCGAGAATTTCATCGCCCTTTTAGCAATCTGTCGCTAACATCAGTTAGCGACATCTTTTAGGTGATAGCGAGCGGTTTAGGACCCGCTTTGCATGTCAGCGATATTTATCGCTAATGACATACAAAGTGGGCGGACCCAACCAGTTAGCGACTGAAAGCAGTTGCTAACATCGCTATCGCCTATTAGCAAGGCAGGCGTAGCGATAACAAATATTTGAGCTAAGCGTGAATATCGCTGAAAACTAACACCTGCTCGGACCAGTTCTTAAACCTATATATCCAATGGGAGTTGGATATTCAGGTTAAGACCCTATTGGCGTTAATGCCTGAATATCGCTGGTTTTCCAGCGATATTCACGCATTTCACTGCTATCGCCGGATATTTTATCGCATTGGAGATAAATGTTGCTAATAGAACGTTATCTCTGCGATAAAATGTGGCAGTGCTTGGCGATAAAAAAATATGTGGCTAAGGTTCTTTATCGATAAATATCGCTAGTTGTTGATAATATGCCCGTTTGTTTTGTAAAAGCATGATCAGTATTGTGTGGGTTTGTAGCAGGTGTGTTTTTAGTGCTGGTATTAGCTGTAGTAGGATAGCAATCGTGTAGCTGTTCTGTATTGTATTCCTCATCCAGCATGTTAAGAAGGCATTTGATGGGTCTGCGTGTGTATGTGGTCAAGATGGTGTTTGAGAGAGAGTTGGAGTGCTGTGTTGCTTTTGTGGTGTAACATTGTTGTGAAGTAGACATGGGGAAGCAAATTTGTGAGGTGTGGCATGTTGCTTATATTTTTTGTGTGTGTTTAAGGTGGAAGGTGTATGAGTCAGGGGAGGTGGTCAGCATGTGGGTCATGTTGTAAGGTTCTAAATTGTCCAATGGATGAGAGGCGGTTAGAAGAGAGTTGCTGTGTTGCTGTATCTGTGTTAGGTGAGGTGGAAGAGAGAAACCTTAGCATTGGAGTTTGTTCCTTTCTGTGGTTTGAAAAGTGGGTACATGTTTGCATTTTGTGATGGTAAGCATTATGAGGTGTTGCATTTTGAAGATCTGGTATGTGTGATATGTTTTGTTTTTGAGGAGTAGTGAAAAGTGGTGCTGTTTTATGCAATGGATTTGGTTGTATAGTATTGTTTGTGAAAGGAGGTTGTGAGGTAGAGGGGGTGGTGATGTGTTTATGAGTAGAATGTATGTTGTGGGCAGGAGGGAATTAAGTAGAGTTAAGTGTGTTTGTCTTAGACTGGTTTATTGCAAGAATTAAAAAGTGTGGTGGTGTTAGGTATGTGTGTTGTGCGTTAGTATTATTATGGTAGAAGGGAGAGGGGGGTGTTTGTTGGACAAATGATGGAGGGATGAGTATATGTTTGTTAGTGATAATAGGTGGTCTGTTAGGCGTAATTTCAGCAGGGAGCGTGTGTCTGGATGGGATGTAGTTATTTATGGTGTTGATTGGCGTTGTGTTAGTCATGAGTGTATTGGTTAGTGGTATAGGATAGAGTTGTGTACTGTTTGTAGGTGATGGTGGATATGTGTGGTAGTTGGGATAGTAGGGTGTATAGATGTGGTTTGGTATGGTTTGTAGTGCAGGCTGGTACATTGATCTGTGCATAGGGTTGTGCGTGGTGTACATTTGGTGTGAGTGAGTTGCTGTTGGTGGATATGGATGGTATGGGCTGGGTATTGCTAAATAGGAACATGAGCAGCATTTCTGACCCTGGTCCCGGTCATTCTCAAACAGGCTATTGCCCTTGTCCTCTCTGCCCTTAGCCTCAACGCCCAGGCTGAGACGCCCTAACCCTGGCCTTTTATAGCCCTAGTAATCAGGTGACCCCTTCAGCCAATGGGAACCCTAGCCCTAACACTATCCAATCACAACACTAGCCCAGAAATCTAGAACCAATAGGAGACCAGGACCGTACAGCCAATCTTATCCCTAGTCCAAGCACCCAATCAGTTCAAAAAACCTGATCTCTACATCCAATAGAGGTCCTAGCCCTACCAATAGTCCCAACCCATGTCCAAACAACCAATGGCACAGGAAGCCCTAGTCCCTACTTCCAATAGAAAGCCTAACCCTACTCTTAGTCCCACAACTAGTCCAGCAACTAATTACAACAGGAGCCCTAATCGCTACTTCCAATTACAGGTCTAACCCAGCCCTAGTCCCACCCTACTCCCAACAACCAATAACATAGGAAGCCCTAGTCCCTACTTCCAATAGAAATCCTACATTGATTGAATCACAGACCCAGAAACCAATCAGAACCCTCAAATACCCAACCAATGAGGACACTAACCCTAATCCAATAGAAACACCAGATACAACCACTAATCATTGTACACATGTACCAACCACTAGCAGCCCATATAAGGTCCCAGTGACCTCAAGGTTTACTGGTCAGAGAGTTGGAAGCTGATTCTCCTGTTCAGAATCTCCTAGGAGACAGACAGGCTCAATTCACACTTTGGACTTCCACAGGTAGAGGCCTCACTAACTTGAAATCTAATAATAATGTTTGTATAAAACTTTACTCCCTCTCCTGGCCAAAAAACAAAGTGCACAGTCCCTAGTAAACACAGTTTAAACAGCTCACAGAATCACCCTCTGATGTAGAATATCCCTGTTTTTGTCAAATCTGTTTATTTGCATGTCAAACAAAGGTTCACAGCACATTGGACATTTCAAAAGTGTCATCTCAGTAATAGGGCATGTTAGATACACAGCCAGCAACATCATAGCATATAGACAGAGAAGTCTATGGCACAAGCGCGGTAGGTGAAAAGGATAATCGCCCATAACTGGCACAGGCGTATAGTACCAGGGCAGCCACCCCAGTTCAGGTCCATGGCTATCCGCGCACTAAGCTTGTTGGCAATAGCAATGTTTGGGGTGGATCCACCCATCGCCCTACTTGTGCATAAACATGACTCCACTACAACAACAGTGGGTAAGCAAGGAGCAGGAAAAAGATAAAAAAACAATGGCGGCATAATCAACAACCCAGTCACATGACAGTTCTCTAACCTCCCTTCCCTACCCCCAACCGACTCCTCCCACACCCCCTCCCCAGCGCACACACACACTCCAGCCACACTTGGGCCTACACCTCAGATCAGCATGACCCCAAAGGATAAAAACATCAGTATCTGCCCACTAGACCTGGAAAAGAGCCCACGGTGCACCACAATCTCTGAGGGCGCCTTTTAGCTCCCCATGGCGCCCGCGTCTCCAGCCTCACCAGGCGACTGTAAGGTCTTCAACATGCTCTCCCAACGGTTCTTTACGGAGCCCCACCGTCTCCTCCCTTCGTATGGCCTTCCATTCCGCTCGAGCCCATGCCTGCAAGGAGGAGGTCCACGCTTGTACACTCGGGGGGTCGCTCACCTTCCAACGCCTCATAAGGAGGCGCGTGGTCACCACCATCCCCAGGTCCAAAAAGCGGGAAGACGCCCTGTCTTTAGGCAGCCTCTTGAATAGGTGTAAGATGTATACCGGCCAGTCAAAGGGTATAGTGCGCCCAGTGCATCTGCGGAGCAACTCGCCTATCGCGCTCCAGTAGGAGCCTAACCTGGGGCAGTGCCATAGAAGATGAAGAATTTCTGCATCTAGCTCCCCACACCTGGGGCATGATGGGCCTGCACGGTGAAAGTATCTGTTAATGAGCGCAGGCGTGAGGTAGGCCCTATGAACTACATACAGTTGTATCTGACGGAACCGTAGATTTCTGGGGATGCACGCCGGGCTTCTGAGGAGCCTCTCCCACTCCTTATCAGAGAGTTGCCGACCCAAATCTCTCTCCCATTTGCCCCTGAGCGGAACTAGGCTAACCCCTGTGTATGTACGTAACGACCCGGCAAACCAGCGAATCAGGTGTTTCCCTTTCCCCATGACATGCAGGTACTGCATGGTCAAGTGCTGCTCAGGCTCCAGCGCCACGTCTCCCCACCGGGCCGTCATTTTCGCCACTATGGAGCGATGCAGCAGGAACCCCCCAGGAGGGAGCCCCTCTTCGAGGACCAGCCTCTCATACGCCACCAACGCTCCGTCTTGGAAGAGGTCACCCAAAGTCTGGATGTCCGCTTCTCCCCAGTGTGCCAACATAGGGCACGTGAGGACCCCTTCGCCGCCCAGAAAACCCAACAGGGGTATCGCCGGCATGTACGGTTGCACCCGTCGAGTAAGGAAGAGGACTCTGCAGAAGCATTTATACGACACCGCCAGCAACAGCGGAGTGGGCCTCGCAGGGGCTGCCAGGGGGTGAAAAAGCTGGGCGACACGCTCCTGGGAGTACGGCGACTCAACCGTGGCCGTGTCGTCTCTGCCTTTATCCGCCAGCCAGCGGGCAATCCATTGGAGTTGCGCGACCAGATAGTAATGCTCAAAGCAAGGAGCAGCTAGCCCGCCCCCATCGGTCGGCAGGTACAACTTTGCCAGCGCCAGGCGGTGCCGGGACGTGCCCCAGATGAAGTCCCTCAGTGTCACGTTAAGCGACGAAAAGAAGGAGGCCGGGACATAGAGGAGCAAATTGGCAAAGTAGTACAGGAGTCGGGGAAGCATGACAATTTTGGCGAGAGCCACCCTGACCGTTGTGGTTAGTGGAAGGGAGGACCAGAAGCGAATCGAGCTCTGAGGGCCGCCGTCACCCTTCCTAAATTACCATCAAAAAGATCCGCTGGCTGCCCGTCAGACATTGCAGCACCAGTCTGACGAGGAGCAGAACCCATATGATGAAGCATGACATCTAGCTTGCTAGGTGTGTGAGGGTTTTTGTTCCAAAAAGGGAAATGCCCGTTTCCCTTCTACCTTCCCTTACGCTGCACGCACTCTTGTCTTTCACATTCTCTTCGGGGAACTTTGTACCCTTCTTGTGTTACTAGTCTCCCGGACCTGTACACTGGACCCCGTTAAATATCGTCCGCTCACGGTTCCCCTTTTTGTTGATATACTGTGCGCGGGAGTTCTCCCGCGGAACCATCGAGGTTACCTACAGCAACAGTTGACTGATAGGACCATTTGATCCCTGCTGACACCACATTTGGTACTCCAGGGCCCTCCTTCTAGATATTGCGCTTAGACCATACCTTGTCATCAACTATACACGTTCCTACCAATCATGGAGGACGTTCCGGGTCTGAGTTTTGACGAAGACGCAATAGCTGAGGCTTTAAGATCAGCTCCCTCACTCTTCGGGGTTGGAGGGTCGATCGCCTCGGGCTCAACAAATGAAGATTGGGCGACACTAACCATCATGAAAAAAGAATGGCTCAGGATTACTGTCCATGGGGCTATGATGACCGAGTACTTGAGAGCCAACATCGCTCCTCAGGGACTGATTGTAAACATAATGCAGAGACTGTTCCTTGAAGATGGCCAATTCAAGGTAGACTGGTGCCAAGTTTCTTGGAAATGCACCAAAGACCTGCTTTTCCTAATCGGGAAAACGGCCAAGAGACTAGCAGACGCTCTATTGGTCAAAATCACAGCCATAGAAACGGCTATCAGAGGGACATTAAATAAGACTCCTTTTACTACGAAACTGGCTGAGATCAATCAGGAGATCGCAGATAACCAAGATTTCCTCCTTAAACAAAAAATGACCAAACTCCAGAGAGATGTAACCAGATTCGACAAGGAGAAGGTGTATCCCTATCTCAAAGATGGATATACAAACAACAGTAATGGTTACTCTTCTGATGAGAGCTCAGACACCGGGAGCCGGAGGGGATCCTCTGGCAGTGATTCGAGTGGTAACTACCCTACCAAGAATAATCGCAATCAGCGACGCGGGAACTGGAACCAAGGGTTCAACAATGGACCTATATTCCATGGGCCTCCGCAAATGATGCCACCTTGGCAATACCCTTTTCACCCTCAGGGACCGCCACAATTCTACCCTATGAACCCCCCTTTTCACGACAGAGGTTGGGGCAGAGGAAGAGGGCGCAAGCGAGGACCCCAAAAGGGAGTAAAATGGCAAGACCTGCCAACCACATCGTCCCCGATGGAGACCAGGAGCACGACAAGAGGAAGGAGAGTTTGATTGTCAATCTCTCTGACAGGACATTGACCCCCTTGGAAACCAAGATTCTGGAAAAGGGTCTGGGTTTTGTCCCTACACCGATACCTGACAGCTTCACTGAGATGTGTAAAGTCAAACAGTTGTTTAGGAAGGTACGGCTGCAGTCATTCTTTCATGATAAACCAGAGAATGAGAGTATTGATACCGGCCTACGTAAACCCTCGACTTTTACACCAACCGACAATATGGTACCACGTGAGGTATTAGCTTTTGAGAGGGCAGTCCTCAGAAGTTTGGACACCAGTTTTTATAGTGACAAAGCTTGATCTTGCTAGTTTGTCCACTTGGGCATTCATAGACAGCTTGGAGTCCATGATCTTTCAGAGGTTTCTTACTTCCTTCGATACTTTAGGCGGTGATCCCAGTTCATTATGCCATGTGGCAAGCGAGTTGTAGTTTTTCCAATCGCCACGTGTGAGTTTTTCAGTTTTGAAGCATTCAATTTGAGATGGCTCCAAGTCATCCACTGATTCACGGCTCTGATACAGCTGAAAATTGGTGATTTTCCAATGTCTTAGGGGCATTCCAGTTGAAGGAGTATTTGCGTGTCATCTACATAGTTATAGCGCGTGAGGTGAAATTTATTGGTCAGTACTGGTAATGACTTCATGGAGATGTTGGAAAGCATGGGCGAGATGATAAAACCTTGAGGGACCCCTGCTTTTGTGGAGTAGGTTTGGATGAGAAATGTGGGGTATGGATGAGATTAGTTCTGTTTTGAAGGAAGGACACGATCCAGTCTAGAGCAGTTCCCTCTATGCCGGCTTCGAGTCTTTGTTTCAGAGTGTCATGGTCAACTGTGTCAAAGGCAACTGAGAGATTCAAGAGGAGTAGTGCAGCAACACCGTTGCGGTCAACTGTATTCTTCAGGTTATCCCAGATGGCAAGGTGGGCAGATTCAGTGCCTCTTCCCGGATGGAATCCTGGTTGGAAGTCTGAAAGTATGTAATTCGCTTCAATAAATTGTGACATCTGGGCGAATGCTGCTCTTTCTATCAGTTTGCCCAGGAAAGGTCCATTTGTAATGGGTCTGTAGGTGTCAGGGTTCAGCGGGTCCAAGTTTGTTTTCTTCAGTAAAGGGCGTATGTTCAATTTTTGGAGTTCTTCTGGAAATATTCCAGTAGTTCCGGAATCGTTGATGATTCTTCTTACTGGAGTGGCAGCAGAGGTTGTTAAACAAATTGTCTTGAAAGTTTGTGGTGGACTGGGGTCAGAAGGGCTTCCGGCAGGCCTGTTTGCTTTGACCAGGTCCATAAATTCATCATGTGAGAGGTGCTGAAAGTTACAGAGAGGCTTGGTTAGAGTATTCTTGGATTGTTGTTTTGTACAAGGGTTAGTGCTGGTGCTTTGTTTCTGTTCTAAGTAAGAGTCCAACGTGTCTGCTTTGTCCGTGTAATGATTTGCGAGTTTGTCTGTTAAATCTTGAGTAACAGGGTGAGGTCCAACTAGGCAATTTGATTTGCGAAATTCATTGAGTATTTTATAGAATTCTTTATTTGCACATCTAGCGTTTTGAATTCTGTCTGAACAGTACCTTTTCCTAGCTTTTTTGATAGCCGACTTGTATAATCTGTTAATTTTCTGAAGGTGAAGTTTGTCTTGTTTGGCATTTGTTTTGAGCCAGGTACGTTGCAGCTTTCTAATTTGTTGTTTTATGTCTTTTGTTTCTATGTTTCTCCAAGGCGCTTTTTTTCTTTTGTTCTGTTGTGTGGTTTTGATTGGTATCAGGATGTCAAAAGCTTCATGTTGCCGCTCATATAGATTTTGAATAGAATGTATTGTTTCCAGATTTGTACTTGATGTTAGTTGTGTTTCTAAGTGTTCCAAAATGAGTTTGTTCCGCTCACAGAGGGTTGCTGGCCTGAAGGGACGACGTGGGACCTGTGCGCTTTGCTAGCGCTTGTAAATCCGAGTGGGGCTACTTCAGGGGAAAGACTGCTGCACACGCCGAGGGACTGCGAGGACCAGCAGTCTCTGTGCTCACCAGCTGCTGCCTCTTCCCTCGGCGTTCCCGCCCCCCTGCCTGGACATTCATTTACCTATCGCGGCCCCCGCTCCGCGGGTGCCGCTCACAGAGGGTTGCTGGCCTGAAGGGACGACGTGGGACCTGTGCGCTTTGCTAGCGCTTGTAAATCCGAGTGGGGCTACTTCAGGGGAAAGACTGCTGCACACGCCGAGGGACTGCGAGGACCAGCAGTCTCTGTGCTCACCAGCTGCTGCCTCTTCCCTCGGCGTTCCCGCCCCCCTGCCTGGACATTCATTTACCTATCGCGGCCCCGCTCCGCGGGTGCCGCTCACAGAGGGTTGCTGGCCTGAAGGGACGACGTGGGACCTGTGCGCTTTGCTAGCGCTTGTAAATCCGAGTGGGGCTTCTTCAGGGGAAAGACTGCTGCACACGCCGAGGGACTGCGAGGACCAGCAGTCTCTGTGCTCACCAGCTGCTGCCTCTTCCCTCGGCGTTCCCGCCCCCCTGCCTGGACATTCATTTACCTATCGCGGCCCCCGCTCCGCGGGTGCCGCTCACAGAGGGTTGCTGGCCTGAAGGGACGACGTGGGACCTGTGCGCTTTGCTAGCGCTTGTAAATCCGAGTGGGGCTACTTCAGGGGAAAGACTGCTGCACACGCCGAGGGACTGCGAGGACCAGCAGTCTCTGTGCTCACCAGCTGCTGCCTCTTCCCTCGGCGTTCCCGCCCCCCTGCCTGGACATTCATTTACCTATCGCGGCCCCCGCTCCGCGGGAGCCGCTCACAGAGGGTTGCTGGCCTGAAGGGACGACGTGGGACCTGTGCGCTTTGCTAGCGCTTGTAAATCCGAGTGGGGCTACTTCAGGGGAAAGACTGCTGCACACGCCGAGGGACTGCGAGGACCAGCAGTCTCTGTGCTCACCAGCTGCTGCCTCTTCCCTCAGCGTTCCCGCCCCCCTGCCTGGACATTCATTTACCTATCGCGGCCCCCGCTCCGCGGGTGCCGCTCACAGAGGGTTGCTGGCCTGAAGGGACGACGTGGGACCTGTGCGCTTTGCTAGCGCTTGTAAATCCGAGTGGGGCTACTTCAGGGGAAAGACTGCTGCACACGCCGAGGGACTGCGAGGACCAGCAGTCTCTGTGCTCACCAGCTGCTGCCTCTTCCCTCGGCGTTCCCGCCCCCCTGCCTGGACATTCATTTACCTATCGCGGCCCCCGCTCCGCGGGTGCCGCTCACAGAGGGTTGCTGGCCTGAAGGGACGACGTGGGACCTGTGCGCTTTGCTAGCGCTTGTAAATCCGAGTGGGGCTACTTCAGGGGAAAGACTGCTGCACACGCCGAGGGACTGCGAGGACCAGCAGTCTCTGTGCTCACCAGCTGCTGCCTCTTCCCTCGGCGTTCCCGCCCCTCTGCCTGGAGTGTTTTATACCTAGCTCCCAATCCCGCGACGCGGGACGCGCGCAGGACATAGCCCGGGGCTAATCCCGGGCAAAGGGCGGGCCCTCCACGGCCCTCAAAGGCCGGAAAAGGACGGGACGGGCCACCCCCCTTGGTTTGCCACATTCTTGGTATACTATAAAATAGGTAAAGACCCCCTGTAAGTATTTTGTGTTCTTATTAGTGGACTCTTTTACATATTAAGGTCCTACATTCCTATACCATCATGACCACCAAGGTGGACCATTTCACCTACGAAGACAGCAGTGGGCAAATGTGCTCCCTGTTAGACGAGCTGAACCTCATTTGCAAAACCACATACGCCTCATTAGAAACTCCTCTTTTGCCCAAAAATGTGAGTTTACTCTCACACAAGGCTACACTTCTAGACTCATCCATATTTGTTAATAAATCCTGCAGTCCGAATCCACAAAGCAATGAGTCCCCTCAGATCCCATCCACAATAAGGAAAAATATCGATGTCATTAAAGGTGGTAATAATCCTAAAAGTCAAAAACTGTGTCCATCCACTGCAAACTCCCCAATGATTTCTCCGCTGGTGGAGTTTTCAGAAGCCATAGCACCCTCTTCCCAACTGCAAATTATACCCATTATCGAACAACTGCTTAGTTCCATGATAGCACCCTTACTAGAAAAAATGAACTTGTTAGGGGAACGCCTTTCCGTGATAGAGAAAGCCATTTCCTTAAACCCGTTGGCTGGCAAACACAGTGCTACACCCAATCGCCCTAAGACTTCTCCTACACATCTAGGCTCAATACCATCTGTGCTAGATAAAAGGCATCAAATAAAACCCACTGGCCCTACTGCCTCAGGGCAACAAACACCTAAATTCCCCACTAAACTTTCCCCCCCACAGCTGACCACACCGAGAGTAGGTCATAATAAAATTAATTCTATTCATTTACCTCCGGAAGCGGCCCCATACGTGTGCATTCTTGCGGGTGTACCTTCTCTCCCACCGGGAAAAATTGAGAGACAATATGATTTAGTTAATAAAACTAAATTCTGGCTCTCAAAAAACAGACCATTGCCTCCTAGTCTATATGGAGTAATAAGGAGTGTTAGAAGGGTTGGTTGGCTGGGCTCTCTTCCCAAAGACGCTGCGGGGGACCTGGTACTCGTGAGATTTAGGGACCGAAATATAGTACCTTATTTGAAAACTTGCCCGCCTCGAGTAAGAGATGGCCCAATATCAATATGGGACCTACATGACTTTTACCCCATAATCCCGGGCTTTCCCCTCTGAATATCTGGACATATAACAAAGGCTATTCATGAACTCTTGTGTTTAAACCACGAACTCCTTTGATACTGCTATAACCTTGTAGTGGAAAATAACTTTCTATGTCAGGGACCCTTCCTTACTGTTCTCTAGTCATTTAAAATGTTTTTATATAGATTGTAAATTGTATTTATCATGAACTTTTATGGTTTTGTTTTTCAAAAGCCGAATAAAGTATATTTGATTTGATTTGAGTTTGTTTCATGGCCGCTAGGTGGAAGGATGTAATGAAGTTTTAGGTGAGTCGCCTAGTGTTGTTTTATGTTGGAAAACAAGCAAGTGGTGGTCTGACCATGTGACTCGAGTTATAGTTTGAAAGGTAACTTCTTCAGTATTAGCAAAAATGACATCTAGGATATGTCCAGCGGTGTGTGGTGGTTTGTGGACAATCTGATGCAGGTTCAGTGCGTCTAGGCCAGTGATTATAGTTTTTGGATGGGTCATATTGGGTTTGTCCAACCAAATGTTAAGGTCACCCAGAATGCATAGGTTGGAGTGTATTGTTATCAGGTTTGAAATTGTGTCTAGCAGTACGTCTGGGATTGTCACCTTGCTGGGGGGAGGACTGTAAAGGAGCAGGAAGTTACAGGAGGTAGAAGTGTAGAAGGGAATCTTGTTAGAAGAACCTCACAATTCTTTATGGAGATGTTGTCAATTTTAGTGATATGTATTGTTTGCCTGAATACAACAGCTGGACCACTTCCTTTTTTGGCTATACGATTTTGGGTGATTGTTTGATAGCCTAGAGGAATGGCTTCATGCAGGGCTGGAGCCATATCCTCTCCCAACCAGCTGCGGGCCGTGGAGGGAGTTGCGGTGGGGCAGACAGGCGGGGCGGGGGAGGGGCAGGGTGGGGGGTGATAAACACCGGAATATGGATGATTACAGGTAAGTAAACAATTAAATTAATAAAACGAATTTCGTAGCGCGCCCTGCCTTGCATTTTGCGATGCAGGGCGCGGAACGAAATTCGTTTTATTCATTTAATTGTAGTTTAGAGAGTGGCCTTTGGTGTTAGTGGGACTTTGGGGCATATTATCAAGGCAGGCGAAATGAAATTAGCGAGAATTTCATCGCCCTTTTAGCAATCTGTCGCTAACATCAGTTAGCGACATCTTTTAGGTGATAGCGAGCGGTTTAGACCCGCTTTGCATGTCAGCGATATTTATCGCTAATGACATACAAAGTGGGCGGACCCAACCAGTTAGCGACTGAAAGCAGTTGCTAACATCGCTATCGCCTATTAGCAAGGCAGGCGTAGCGATAACAAATATTTGAGCTAAGCGTGAATATCGCTGAAAACTAACACCTGCTCGGACCAGTTCTTAAACCTGTATATCCAATGGGAGTTGGATATTCAGGTTAAGACCCTATTGGCGTTAATGCCTGAATATCGCTGGTTTTCCAGCGATATTCACGCATTTCACTGCTATCGCCGGATATTTTATCGCATTGGAGATAAACGTTGCTAATAGAACGTTATCTCTGCGATAAAATGTGGCAGTGCTTGGCGATAAAAAAAATGTGGCTAAGGTTCTTTATTGATAAATATCGCTAGTTGTTGATAATATGCCTGTTTGTTTTGTAAAAGAATGATCAGTATTGTGTGGGTTTGTAGCAGGTGTGTTTTTAGTGCTGGTATTAGCTGTAGTAGGATAGCAATCGTGTGGCTGTTCTGTATTGTATTCCTCATCCAGCATGTTAAGAAGGCATTTGATGGGTCTGCGTGTGTATGTGGTCGAGATGGTGTTTGAGAGAGAGTTGGAGTGCTGTGTTGCTTTTGTGGTGTAACATTGTTGTGAAGTAGACATGGGGAAGCAAATTTGTGAGGTGTGGCATGTTGCTTATATTTTTTGTGTGTGTTTAAGGTGGAAGGTGTATGAGTCAGGGGAGGTGGTCAGCGTGTGGGTCATGTTGTAAGGTTCTAAATTGTCCAATGGATGAGAGGCGGTTAGAAGAGAGTTGCTGTGTTGCTGTATCTGTGTTAGGTGTGGTGGAAGAGAGAAACCTTAGCATTGGAGTTTGTTCCTTTCTGTGGTTTGAAAAGTGGGTACATGTTTGCATTTTGTGATGGTAAGCATTATGAGGTGTTGCATTTTGAAGATCTGGTATGTGTGATATGTTTTGTTTTTGAGGAGTAGTGAAAAGTGGTGCTGTTTTATGCAATGGATTTGGTTGTATAGTATTGTTTGTGAAAGGAGGTTGTGAGGTAGAGGGGGTGGTGATGTGTTTATGAGAAGAATGTATGTTGTGGGCAGGAGGGAATGAAGTAGAGGTAAGTGTGTTTGTCTTAGACTGGTTTGTTGCAAGAATTAAAAAGTGTGGTGGTGTGCAGTATGTGTGTTGTGCGTTAGTATTATTATGGTAGAAGGGAGAGGAGGGTGTTTGTTGGACAAATGATGGAGGGATGAGTATATGTTTGTTAGTGATAATAGGTGGTCTGTTAGGCGTAATTTCAGCAGGGAGCGTGTGTCTGGATGGGATGTAGTTATTTATGGTGTTGATTGGCGTTGTGTTAGTCATGAGTGTATTGGTTAGTGGTATAGGATAGAGTTGTGTACTGTTTGTAGGTGATGGTGGATATGTGTGGTAGTTGGGATAGTAGGGTGTATAGATGTGGTTTGGTATGGTTTGTAGTGCAGGCTGGTACATTGATCTGTGCATAGGGTTGTGCGTGGTGTACATTTGGTGTGAGTGAGTTGCTGTTGGTGGATATGGATGGTATGGGCTGGGTATTGCTAAATAGGAACATGAGCAGCATTTCTGACCCTGGTCCCGGTCATTCTCAAACAGGCTATTGCCCTTGTCCTCTCTGCCCTTAGCCTCAACGCCCAGGCTGAGACGCCCTAACCCTGGCCTTTTATAGCCCTAGTAATCAGGTGACCCCTTCAGCCAATGGGAACCCTAGCCCTTACACTATCCAATCACAACACTAGCCCAGAAATCTAGAACCAATAGGAGACCAGGACCGTACAGCCAATCTTATCCCTAGTCCAAGCACCCAATCAGTTCAAAAAACCTGATCTCTACATCCAATAGAGGCCCTAGCCCTACCAATAGTCCCAACCCATGTCCAAACAACCAATGGCACAGGAAGCCCTAGTCCCTACTTCCAATAGAAAGCATAACCCTACTGTTAGTCCCACAACTAGTCCAGCAACTAATCACAACAGAAGCCCTAATCGCTACTTCCAATTACAGGTCTAACCCAGCTCTAGTCCCACCCTACTCCCAACAACCAATAACATAGGAAGCCCTAGTCCCTACTTCCAATAGAAATCCTACATTGATTGAATCACAGACCCAGAAACCAATCAGAACCCTCAAATACCCAACCAATGAGGACACTAACCCTAATCCAATAGAAACACCAGATACAACCACTAATCATTGTACACATGTACCAACCACTAGCAGCCCATATAAGGTCCCAGTGACCTCAAGGTTTACTGGTCAGAGAGTTGGAAGCTGATTCTCCTGTTCAGAATCTCCTAGGAGACAGACAGGCTCAATCCACACTTTGGACTTCCACAGGTAAAGGCCTCACTAACTTGAAATCTAATAATACTGTTTGTATAAAACTTTACTCCCTCTCTTGGCCAAAAAACAAAGTGCACAGTCCCTAGTAAACACAGTTTAAACAGCTCACAGAATCACCCTCGGATGTAGAATATCCCTGTTTTTGTCAAATCTGTTTATTTGCATGTCAAACAAAGGTTCACAGCACATTGGACATTTCAAAAGTGTCATCTCAGTAATAGGGCATGTTAGATACACAGACAGCAACATCATAGCATATAGACAGAGAAGTCTATGGCACAAGCGCGGTAGGTGAAAAGGATAATCGCCCATAACTGGCACTGGCGTATAGTACCAGGGCAGCCACCCCAGTTCAGGTCCATGGCTATCCGCGCACTAAGCTTGTTGGCAATAGCAATGTTTGGGGTGGATCCACCCATCCCCCTACTTGTGCATAAACATGACTCCACTACAACAACAGTGGGTAAGCAAGGAGCAGGAAAAAGAGAAAAAAACAATGGCAGCATAATCAACAACCCAGTCACATGACAGTTCTCTACCCTCCCTCCCCTACCCCCCACCGACACCTCCCACACCCCCTCCCCAGCGCACACACACACTCCAGCCACACTTGGGCCTACACCTCAGATCAGCATGACCCCAAAGGATAAAACATCAGTATCTGCCCACTAGACCTGGAAAAGAGCCCACGGTGCACCACAATCTCTGAGGGCGCCTTTTAGCTCCCCATGGCGCCCGCGTCTCCAGCCTCACCAGGCGACTGTAAGGTCTTCAACATGCACTCCCAATGGTTCTTTACGGAGCCCCACCGTCTCCTCCCTTCGTATGGCCGTCCATTCCGCTCGATCCCATGCCTGCAAGGAGGAGGTCCACGCTTGTACACTCGGGGGGTCGCTCACCTTCCAATGCCTCATAAGGAGGCGCGTGGTCACCACCATCCCCAGGTCCAAAAAGCGGGAAGACGCCCTGTCTTTAGGCAGCCTCTTGAATAGGTGTAAGATGTATTCCGGCCAGTCAAAGGGTATAGTGCGCCCAGTGCATCTGCGGAGCAACTCGCCTATCGCGCTCCAGTAGGAGCCTAACCTGGGGCAGTGCCATAGAAGATGAAGAATTTCTGCATCTAGCTCCCCACACCTTGGGCATGATGGGTCTGCACGGCGAAAGTATCTGTTAATGAGCGCAGGCGTGAGGTAGGCCCTATGAACTACATACAGTTGTATCTGACGGAACCGTAGATTTCTGGGGATGCACGCCGGGCTTCTGAGGAGCCTCTCCCACTCCTTATCAGAGAGTTGCCGACCCAAATCTCTCTCCCATTTGCCCCTGAGCGGAACTAGGCTAACCCCTGTGTATGTACGTAACGACCCGGCAAACCAGCGAATCAGGTGTTTCCCTTTCCCCATGACATGCAGGTACTGCATGGTCAAGTGCTGCTCAGGCTCCAGCGCCACGTCTCCCCACCGGGCCGTCATTTTCGCCACTATGGAGCGATGCAGCAGGAACCCCCCAGGAGGGAGCCCGTCTTCGAGGACTAGCCTCTCATACGCCACCAACGCTCCGTCTTGGAAGAGGTCACCCAAAGTCTGGATGTCTGCTTCTCCCCAGTGTGCCAACATAGGGCACGTGAGGACCCCTTCGCCGTCCAGAAAACCCAACAGGGGTATTGCCGGCGCGTACGGGTGCACCCGTCGAATAAGGAAGAGGACTCTGCGGAAGCATTTATACGACACCGCCAGCAACAGCAGAGTGGGCCTCGCAGGGGCCGTCAGGGGGTGAAAAAGCTGGGCGACACGCTCCTGGGAGTACGGCGGCTCAACCGTGGCCGTGTCGTCTCTGCCTTTATCCGCCAGCCATGGGGCAATCCATTGGAGTTGCGCGGCCAGATAGTAATGCTCAAAGCAAGGAGCAGCTAGCCCGCCCCCATCGGTCGGCAGGTACAACTTTGCCAGCGCCAGGCGGTGCCGGGACGTGCCCCAGATAAAGTCCCTCAGTGTCACGTTAAGCGACGAAAAGAAGGAGGCCGGGACATAGAGGGGCAAATTGGCAAAGTAGTACAGGAGTCGGGGGAGCATGACAATTTTGGCGAGAGCCACCCTGCCCGTTGTGGTTAGTGGAAGGGAGGACCAGAAGCGAATCGAGCTCTGAGGGCCGCCGTCACCCTTCCTAAATTACCATCAAAAAGATCCGCTGGCTGCCCGTCAGACATTGCAGCACCAGTCTGACGAGGAGCAGAACCCATATGATGAAGCATGACATCTAGCTTACTAGGTGTGTGAGTGTTTTTGTTCCAAAAAGGGAAATGCCCGTTTCCCTTCTACCTTCCCTTACGCTGCACGCACTCTTGTCTTTCACATTCTCTTCGGGGAACTTTCTACCCTTCTTGTGTTACTAGTCTCCCGGACCTGTACACTGGACCCCGTTAAATATCGTCCGCTCACGGTTCCCCTTTTTGTTGATATACTGTGCGCGGGAGTTCTCCCGCGGAACCATCGAGGTTACCTACAGCAACAGTTGACTGATAGGACCATTTGATCCCTGCTGACACCACATTTGGTACTCCAGGGCCCTCCTTCTAGATATTGCGCTCAGACCATACCTTGTCATCAACTATACACGTTCCTACCAATCATGGAGGACGTTCCGGGTCTGAGTTTTGACGCAATAGCTGAGGCTTTAAGATCAGCTCCCTCACTCTTCGGGGTTGGAGGGTCGATCGCCTCGGGCTCAACAAATGAAGATTGGGCGACACTAACCATCATGAAAAAAGAATGGCTCAGGATTACTGTCCATGGGGCTATGATGACCGAGTACTTGAGAGCCAACATCGCTCCTCAGGGACTGATTGTAAACATAATGCAGAGACTGTTCCTTGAAGATGGCCAATTCAAGGTAGACTGGTGCCAAGTTTCTTGGAAATGCACCAAAGACCTGCTTTTCCTAATCGGGAAAACGGCCAAGAGACTAGCAGACGCTCTATTGGTCAAAATCACAGCCATAGAAATGGCTATCAGAGGGACATTAAATAAGACTCCTTTTACTACGAAACTGGCTGAGATCAATCAGGAGATCGCAGATAACCAAGATTTCCTCCTTAAACAAAAAATGACCAAACTCCAGAAAGATGTAACCAGATTCGACAAGGAGAAGGTGTATCCCTATCTCAAAGATGGATATACAAACAACAGTAATGGTTACTCTTCTGATGAGAGCTCGGACACCGGGAGCCGGAGGGGATCCTCTGGCAGTGATTGGAGTGGTAACTACCCTACCAAGAATAATCGCAATCAGCGACGCGGGAACTGGAACCAAGGGTTCAACAATGGACCTATATTCCATGGGCCTCCGCAAATGATGCCACCTTGGCAATACCCTTTTTACCCTCAGGGACCGCCACAATTCTACCCTATGAACCCCCCTTTTCACGACAGAGGTTGGGGCAGAGGAAGAGGGCGCAAGCGAGGACCCCAAAAGGGAGTAAAATGGCAAGACCTGCCAACCACATCGTCCCCGATGGAGACCAGGAGCACGACAAGAGGAAGGAGAGTTTGATTGTCAATCTCTCTGACAGGACATTGACCCCCTTGGAAACCAAGATTCTGGAAAAGGGTCTGGGTTTTGTCCCTACACCGATACCTGACAGCTTCACTGAGATGTGTAAAGTCAAACAGTTGTTTAGGAAGGTACGGCTGCGGTCATTCTTTCATGATAAACCAGAGAATGAGAGTATTGATACCGGCCTACGTAAACCCTCGACTTTTACACCAACCGACAATATGGTACCACCTGAGGTATTAGCTTTTGAGAGGGCAGTCCTCAGAAGTTTGGACACCAGACCTCACACGAGCAGTTTCAACAACATGAGCAAAGCTGAGAGACAGGCTGTACAATCCCTGTCTAATGACACAACCATTGTTATCAAGCAGGCAGACAAAGGGGGTGCCACGGTGATCCAGACTAGCTGTGACTACGACACAGAGTGCAAACGCCAGTTAGCAAATACCACCCATTACAGACCTTTGGCTGCAGACCCCACTATAAGGCTAACTACTGCCATCACCAGCCTTCTCATGGAGGGCGAGACCAACAAATGGATCACCAAGAATGAAGCAGCGTTTTTGCTGACTACTGACCCGGTGATCCCATATTTCTACACCCTCCCTAAGATTCACAAGGGACAGACACCGGTCCCTGGGAGGCCAATTGTCTCAGGAATTGGCTCACTTCTTGAGCCACTCTCAAAATCCTGCGACTCTTTCCTACAACAAGTGGTTAGGAAAATACCATCTTTTCTACAAGATACTAGGGATGTGCTCCATCTTTTGGACAACATCGAGGGGAGGGAGGATGTTGACCTCCTCCTCACACTAGATGTCGAAGCATTGTACACTAACATCCCGCAACAGGCCACCCTAGAAGCTGTTGAAACCACCCTCCTACAGGAAGAGTGGACTTCACCTACACCCATCTCCTTTATAATAGCCCCTGCACACTTAGCCTTGACTGAAAACTTCTTCTAGTATGGAACACAATTATACCATCAGATCTGGGGGACTTCCATGGGTTCAAACTTCGCCCCCAGCTTGGCCTGCATTTACATGGCCACGTTTGAAGAAAGTGTCATCAGGGCTGCACACAATCCCTTCAGTGACAACATAACACTCTGGCGGAGATACATAGACGATATCCTCATACTATGGAAAGGAGATCGTGTGACCTGCGAGGCCTTTTGCACTTGGGTTAATCTGCAGGATCCATTCCTCAAATTCTCTGGCACCATCTCAGATACGGCCATTCCCTTCCTTGACTTAAGCATCAGTCTGATACCGACTGGGCTAAGCACAACACTTTACCGTAAGGACACTGACAGGAATAGCCTCTTGCTATACGACAGCTATCATCCCAAAGCCCTGAGGGACAACCTCCCATTCTGACAGTTCCTCAGGGTCTGCAGAAATTGCACCAACAAAGCTGATTTCAAGCAAGAGGCTAGTGTTCTACAACAGAAGTTACAGGACAGAGGGTACCCAACTCGGCGTATTCACAACTCGTGCAAACGAGCCTAAATAACCCCAGAGAAGCACTACTGGAAACACGCTCAAAAGAGCAATCAGAAATGATAACCTGTGTCACTAGCTTCACAAAAATTCGGCCTTCATCAAAAGCTGTATAAACAAACATTGGAACATCATTAATACAGGTGGTCTGGATATTCCCCGTCCTCGATTTGCATTCAAACGTACATCCAATTTGAAGGATGCTCCGATCCATACACGGCCCAAGAAACAAAACACAAGCAACCAGAGCACTTTATGGGACCTCCCCCCCGTGAGGGGGCACTTTCCTTGTGGTGGTTGCGCTGTTTGCCCACAAACACATCTGTGCAAAGAGATCAGTCTCACCGACACATTCACGTGGCATCTCCATAGGCATACCAATTGCAACAGTACAAGATGCATTTATATACTTATTTGCCCCTGCAATAAGTATTACATCGGCATGACCATGAGACAAGTTAAATTAAGAATAATGGAGCATAAAAGTGATATCAGATGCTCAAAGACACATACTAGACTTTACGACCACTATTCACAACAGGGCCACCATGCAGACAGTATCCGCTGGCTTGTTCCCATCCTCCCATTACACAGCAGGCCCTCTTCGGAATCGAACAAAGATGGGTCCATCGGTTAAAACTGGACACAATTGGTCTGAATGACTGTGTGCCATGGGTGTCGCTGGCTCGCTAGCTCTGACTCGGAGGTTGCCTGATAATCCATACACTTCATGTTACATACACATGGCCCCCCTTGACCATTAACTATAGGACCTCCATCCCTTTGTGTATGGCTGATCTAGATAATTAGCTCCCAACACCTGGTTCATGGCTGTGTATTAATAGGCTTTATGTGAACCCATCTGTATTAATAAGCCTTCACTAGTCCCAGGGCTTTTACCAACTCCTCAACCGCCAACATATTGACATCATTTCTGTACATTCACAGAATGGGCTCCTATTCGTTTGCTCATTGGCAGACCGCTTTAACCACCATGATGCCATCATAACACACCGCACCCTTGCACTGCCCCTGCTATCATGCAAACCTTGGGCACATTACTTGACACACAAGGAGGGCTAATGTGTGGTGGCGCTACTCTACGTTAAGACACTGATTCCTTGGTCACCGTTGGCTTGTTTACTTAAGACGATTCTCAAGTATGAATGTGGGTCCTGGTCTGTGGTTGAATGCAAGGGATCTTATTCCACGATCCTCTTACTCAATCCCTTATTAACCCCAGTTACGACCGGGTTACGGGCGTGTCAGATTACCTGATTGAGTTGCTGGGGATATGAATGACCATGAGTGAATTACCTGGCTGTTCACTGGTTAACCATTGCCAACACTCACTAAATAGGTTTACTCGGGTACTGCTACCCCTGCTATTACGACTTCTCCTAATATTGCCGCCCTTAATTGCCGCGGGATACTGAGTCCGTACTCGGTCGGGATCTTACTCGCAGCGAGTGCCTGGCGCATGCGCGGTCCCTTGCAGCTGCAGCCCTGCCCACCGCGAGCCTGACCAGGCGGAAACGCTGTTTCTACTAAAACGGCGTGCTCTCACCGAGGACGCTACCAGTCGCTCTGATGCCCTGACCAGCACGTGGGGGTAGGTTGTGACGGCAGAGACCGCACACTCATTAGGTAAGTGCTTTATGAGTTTTGAGCCCGTTACCTTGTAGGTGATGTATCAGGTTGGAAATGTCTTTTCCTTCGAGATAGCCCTGACTCGCTAAGTGCTTGTGAGTACGAATTTCCTGAGTGCAGAGAGTGGTCTCTTGAATGGGCATTTGTACCGTACCTGTTGGTTGCGGTCCATACACGGGCTCGGCCTTGACATGACATCCGCTCCACCGGTTACCCCGGGTGGAGGTTCTTTGACGCCGGTCGGGTGAGCTCAGTGTGCGCGACGCACCTATGGGTATTACATGACCCCATGGGCCTCTGCTTTGACCTTCCGACAACAACACTCAGCGCACAAGTGTGTTATGGGGCTTTTCTTGAAACGGTCATCTCCTACACTAAACCACCTATGAGCCCACCGACATCCAACTCACCTCAACATCTTCGTGTGAGTTGGTTCTAAGACAGCGTGTCTGTTGCCTGTATTTTCTCCCCTTTAGGTATCTGACACATTGGTGCAGGTCCCACGGGAGTTGACTGCGAGGCGCCTTAGGGATTCACTTAGGGTAAGCTCCAGTCTGTTTCTCCTGCCGTCCCTCTCTTCATTTGTGTGGGTGTCTTCGCCTTTTTAATTTAACTTAGCTACACCCACGACTGTGGGATCCCCGTTACTATTAACATAAATGGTTTATCGGTTGTGTTTTTTTCTACAATAGTGTGTTTCTCCAGCGTAAAAAACATGCGACCTAGGAAGTAATGGAATACTGTATTGATCCATTCTCCACATTGTATATATTTCCTTTAGGTCGCCATACAATAGCAGGACCTGCTGGCCTGCCTCCTTATTGACCTCCAGGAATAAGGTTGTAGTTCACTTTTCTGTTCACTGTGTAGTACTGAGCACCTAGGTCCTGAAGAAGTGCCATGAAGGCAAGAAACATGTTGACCTGACCTGAGGGTCGCAGATTTCCTGCTGAGAACCTCCCCAGCACATATCTCCCCTCACACTAGTTTTAACCAAGGGTGTCAGCCACGCCAATAAAGCTCACTTTGGACTGACCCACCTTTTTTAATCCACCACCACTTCACGACTACACTTTCACTCGCCCTCTCACCCGCATGCACCATATGGCCGGAACAAAAGATCTCCGATAAAGAGCCCCTTTACGGGTGCCCGTCAGACATTGCAGCGCCAGTCTGATGAGGAGCAGAACCCATATGATGAAGCATGACATATAGCTCGCTAGCTGTGTGAGGGTTTTAGTTCCAAAAAGGGAAATGCCCGTTTCCCTTCTACCTTCCCTTATGCTGCACGCACTCTTGTCTTTCACATTCTCTTCGGGGAACTTTGTACCCTTCTTGTGTTACTAGTCTCCCGGACCTGTACACTGGACCCCGTTAAATATCGTCCGCTCACGGTGCCCCTTTTTGTTGATATATATCTGGATCCCCAGATATTTGAAAGTGTCGGCCTTCCATCGGACCCTCGTGCCGCCCATGCAGTACCCCGGATCCCCTGTCGTGGCACTAAACGCATAAAGGGACGACTTGCCCGCATTGACCCTGAGGCCTGAGATAACCACAAACCATTCCAGCAAGGAGGCCAGACCCTCAGGTATGCGTGTCACATCCTTAACAAACACCAGCAAGTCATCAGCATAGAGCGAGACCTGATGGGTCGCATCTCCCATGGGGATTCCCTCTCCCAGATCCTGTCTCAGTGCCGCCACTAGGGGCTCCACTGCCAGCACGAACAACAGTGGGGACAGGGGGGTATCCCTGCTGAGTGCCCCGACTCACCGCTACTGCATCAGAGATGTGTGGGCCTAGCCGCACCCGGACCGTAAGGTTAGTGTAGAGGAGCTGAACCATCTGTAGGAAACCCGCACCGAGGTCATATCGCGAGAGCACTTCAGCCAGGTACCCCCACTCCAAGCAATCAAAGGCCTTCTCCAGGTTTATCAGTAGGCACCCCGCTCGGGCCACTCCTTGGTCGCCTCTGTCGCAACCCTGAAGAACCTCCTGAGATTTAGGGATGTGGATCTTGCCGGCACAAACCCGTTTTGGTCCGAATGCACCAAATGGGGGACCACCGCAGCCAGCCGCTCTGCCAGAATTTTGGAGAAGACCTTGTAATCCGCATTGAGCATTGCCAGCGGCGTATATGAGCCCAGGTCCGTGGGGTCCCTGTCGGGTTTAGGCAAAGAAACCAGGAAAGCCTCCCGTAATGACGGGGGAAACGAGCCATCACTGATAGCAGTATTGTACAGCTGGAGAAGCAGGGGCGCCAAGATATCCCAGTTTGCCTTGTAGTATTCGGCAGGCAGACCATCCAGCCTGGGTTTTTTCCCGGCCGCCATAGCCCGGATCGCATCTCCCATCTCCTCCAGGGTGAGGGGGGCCTCCAGCTCGCCCCTCTGTTCTTCCGACGCCACCGGCAAGGGGACAGCGTCTAGGAACTCGCATAATGCGTGCTGAGGCCGGTGCCGCGGGTCCGGTACAGCTGCCGATAATGGTCGGTTAGAGCATGGTGGATTTCCCACTGCGTGTACACCAGTCCCCCGTCCGCCGTGTGCAGAGCCCCAATGGGGGTACCACGCCCGTCTCCGTGCACCAGCCAGGCGAGCAGTCGCCCAGCCCTATCTGCCTTGGCGTGCGTCCTGGCTATGTGCGCCGCATAGTTATGGCAGCGCACTTGCTCCATAAGCATCACTTGCCGTGCGCGCAGGTCTCCCAAAGCGCGCGGGTGCTCGTCCACCCCTTACCTCTCATATCCAAGGAGCTCCCATTCTAGGAGTGTCAGGGAAGTCGATAACGTTTTACGGATGTTCCATGTGGCCCCCATGCAGTGTCCCCGAATGGCTGCCTTGTGCGCCTCCCACTCCACCAAGACGCTGCTCGCCGTCCGTTCGTTGGTCTCGAAGTATGTTAGAATGGCCGTGCCCAGCGAGGATCTGAACTCCGGGTCCTCTGGTGCAGCAGGTTGCAACCGTCATGTGGGGGCAGGCGGGCGTTCCGCCTCCCAGCTAATCTGAAACCAATGGTCTGAATATGTTCTTCCTAAGTATTCTGTGTTGCGCACGATATCGCTAAATGCCGGGAAGAAAGCCACAACCATGCACTTTATTGATGGCCCCTGAAGAAGAAATTTTCGAAATGCGTCGGGCGAATCAAGTGCTTTCAATTCAAACGTGCTACTGCCCATACCAATTATCGCTGTGGGGAAGGCGCACGCAAGTTTGAGTAAAACCCGCTAGTCGGACACCCCAAGGAGCAGAATATTTAAGCGGCAGCCCAGCCGCTGGGTTTGCACCACCCCGGTAAACGGGGGCCATGGGACTTTGTCATCCAGAGAGTCCTAAGTATGGGGCTTGCGCGACGGATTGAGGACAGCAGCAGTGTTTGGGGCTCATGATAGAGCCTTAGAATCCAGCATACATGAACGAGTGCATCCATTTGGGACTAAATAAAAGGACTATCTTTCCCACAAAGCAACGTGTTGTGTCATAATGAACAGCCCATAAGGGTGCACGATATCGCTAAATGCCGTGAAGAAAGCCACAACCATGCACTTTATTGATGGCCCCTGAAGAAGAAATTTTCGAAACGCGTCGGGCGAATCAAGTGCTTTAAATCCAAACGTGCAACTGCCCATACCAATTATCGCTGTGGGGAACGCGCACGCAAGTTCGAGTAAAAACCGCTAGTCGGACACCCCAAGGAGCAGAATATATATATATATATATATATATATATATATATATATACACATATATATATATATATATATATATATGTATATATATATATATATATATATATATATATATATATATATATATATATATATATATATATATATATATACTAGCAGCCCGTCCCGACCTTGTCTGGGTATGAATTGCTGCCGGCCAGTAGTATATTGTTTTGTAGGATTTCGTTTTGATAGCATTTCTTATCTGTGACAGGCCTGTGAAACGCTCCGATTCACAGTGCACTGCTGATTCACTTAAGAGTGCGCGTTCAATAGTGTGTGAACTCGAGTTGCCCTAATTTATTTTTCCTTGAAATATTATATAGCGCGAACTCGACAATATGGCATGAGCACAATTTACATTACAGAAGAACACATTCTTTTGTGGTAGGCACGAGGAGACAAAGCGATTTGCCTGGAATCACAGGATGTTGAGCTGATGCCGAGATTCGAACGTAGCTCCCCAGCTCTAAAGTTCGCAATTCTAGAACTTGTGGCGGGAGGTGTGCCTAAAAGTGTATGTCGGTGCTGGCCATCAATGAGAGAGACCTGTGCATTTTTCAAATCGGTGGTGAAAAAATATGAGTATGTTGCTGGAGATGTGGGCCGCCGTGCCACCAATGTACTTACCGGGGAGGATAAACACCCATTATTCGGCAACTTCTTTCCGCATACCATCACTCCGCATACTTTCATTACGAAAGTACCATGACTCCGAATGCCATTGGGGTACTGGGGTATTTTTAGGGATCAGGGCTAGGTTTGGGTTTTGGGGTATTTTTAGGGTTCAGGGATAGGTTTGGGTTTTGGGGTACAGGGGTATTTTAAGGATTCAGGGCTAGGTTTGGGTTTTGGGGTACAGGGGTATTTTTAGGGTTCAGGGCTAGGTTTGGGTTTTGGGGTACAGGGGTATGCTTTTTTTTTATGCTTGCTTTTTTCCCCGTAATCCTGCACCCCGCACACGCCCAGGCCCCCAGCACACGATATGAGACATGGCATGACATGACATGAAGGGCGGAACGTAAAAACAACAGTTGATGGACAGAATGCAAAACAATGTCATACATTCACCACAGTACAGAGATCTATGCCTAAATCCATCGATTTTTTTGCACTCCACACCACTCCAGTTCAGACATGGCCAAATGCAAATCAGCCTTGACCCTGTGCCTCATGGGAACAGTCCAGCCCGAACTGCCAAGCCATGTCTTTCCTGGACCGGAATCAAGCATCTTAGGACCTAGGAATCAAGCATCCTAGGACCGGTTTCTTCAGCCAGGATAGCTTGACTCCAGTGGTGTGGAGAGCATGGGATTCACGTCTGAGCATACCCATCCCACTCAGGGTGACAAATGCAAAAACAACAGTTGATGGACAGAATGCAGAACAATGTCATACATTCATCCCAGTACAGAGATCTGGGCCTAAATCAATCGTTTTTTTGCATTGCACACCACCCCAGTTCAGACATGGCCATATCTAAATCAGCCTTGACCCTGTGCCTCATGGGAACAGTCCAGCCCGAACTAGCTTGACTCCAGGGGTGTGGAGAGCATGGGACTCACGTCTGAGCATACCCATCCCACTCGGGGTGACAAATGCAAAAACAACAGCTGATGGACAGAATGCAGAACAATGTCATAAGAACGATGCAAAAGAACGATGGATTTAGGCCCAGATCTCTGTACTGGGGCGAATGTATGACATTGTTATGCATTCTGTCCATCAGCTGGAGTCAAGCTGTTCTGGCTGAAAATGGCTTATAGCCAGAAAATGGTTCTAGGATGCTTGATTCTGGTGTAGGAAAGACATTGCCTTGCAGTTAGGGCTGGATTTTTCCCATGAGACACAAGGTCAAGGCTGATTTGCATATGGCCATGTCTGACCTGGGGTGGTGTGGAGTGCAAAAAAAACGATGGATTTAGGGCCAGATCTCTGTACTGGTGTGAATGTATGACATTGTTATGCATTCTGTCCATCAACTGCTGTTTTCACATTCCGCCCTTCATGCCATGTCTCATACCGTGTGCTGTTGGCGTGTGCTGGGGGTGTGGGCATGTGCGGACGCCGGAATACGGGGAAAAAAAAGCGAGCGCTGTGCCAAATATTTCATTGTTTTTTCTTCCCAGGTTCTGTACATTCCAGCTCCGGGTGTCCACCATGCTCCCTTTAAATACCCCTGCACCCCATAATCAAAACCCACCCTTACTCCTTAAAATACCCCAACACCCTTAAACACTAACCCATCTTAACCCTATAAATATACCCTGTACCCTGTACCCCAAACCTATTCCTAAACCCTAAAAATACCCCTGTACCCCAAAACCCAAACCTACCCCTGAACCCTAAAATACCCCTGTACCCCAAAACCCAAACCTAGCCCTGAACCCTTAAAAAACCCCTGTACCCCAAAACCCAAACCTACCCCTGAACCATAAAAATAACCCTGTACCCCAAAACCCAAACCTACCCCTGAACCCTAAAATACCCCTGTACCCCAAAACCCAAACCTACCCCTGAACCCTAAAAATACCCCTGTACCCCAAAACCCAAACCTAGCCCTGAACCCTTAAAATACCCCTGTACCCCAAAAACCCAAACTACCCCTGAACCCTAAAAATACCCCTATACCCCAAAACCCAAACCTAGCCCTGAACCCTAAAAATACCCCTGTACCCCAAAACCCATACCTATCCCTAAACCCTAAAACTACCTCTGTACCCCATAACCCAAAACTATATCTGAACCCTTAAAATACCCAAACACCCCAAAACATATACCTCAGTTCCCCAAAACATATACCCCTATACCCATACTTACCTTATCCAAACATTAAAAAAAATCATGCTTTTACCATTCATGCATTTACCATGAATTTCGTTGTAAATGTATGCGTGGTAAAAGCATATAAAATGTAATGCCATGCGTTATAATGGCATTCGGATTCATGGTACTTTCGTAATGAAAGTATGCGGAGTGATGGTATGCGGAAAGAAAGTTGCGTAATAATGGGTGTTTACCCTCCCCCGGTAAGTACATTGGTGGCACGGCGACCCACATCTCCAGAAAAATACTCATATTTTTTCACCACCGATTTGAAAAAAAAATGCACAGGTCTCTCTCATTGATGGCCTGCACCGACATACACTTTTAGACACACCTCCCACCACAAGTTCTAGAATTGCAAACTTTAGAGCTGGGGAGCTACGTTCGAATCTCGGCATCAGCTCAATATCCTGTGATTCCAGGCAAATCGCTTTGTCTCCCCGTGCCTACCACAAATTAATGTGTTCTTCTGCACTGTAAATTGTGCTCATGCCATGTTGTCGAGTTCGTGCTATATAATATTGCAAGGAAAAATAAAGTAGGGAAACTCGAGTTCACACACTACTGAATGCGCACTCTTAAGTGCATCAGCAGTGCAGTGTGAATCGGAGCGTTTCACAGGCCTGTCACAGTGAAGAAATGCTATCAAAACGAAATCCTACAAAACAATATACTACTGGCCGGCAGCAATTCTATGGCAGGACCGGAGGCTCGGATTATGCTTTTCTTTCTCCGCCATTTATTAACATACAAAAAACACAGCAGCCCAAGAAAAGCTCTTATTGGAACAAAATCACCTTTTTCCAAGAAAAACTTGTGAAAAACCACCAAATGTCATAAATTTAGTGCAAACGTCTCAGACTTAACCTACAAGTCCCAGTACTCCAACTTGTAAAGACTCGAGGGTAGTCCTTTCACAGTGTTCATTATCCCTAGATATGAAGTCCCCTCTCTCTGTCCTTCCTCTTTCTTCGCTGCTCACGCAGCCAGTTAAGTGTTTTTCTTGTTAATCTTTCGGGGTCTGTTGAAGCGCTGTGGTAGCTTTTTCTTTACAGAGCCCCGAGGGTCTGTATTGCGGTTTTTACCGCGTTTATGCCGGTGGTGCCGGTTTCAGCACTCCTTAGCCCCTGGTGTGGTAGCGCGCTTTGGGGGGGCAGACCTGGTCCCTTGTGGTGGGTCAGCGCACTGTGAGGGGTCTGAGTGCGCCCTAATTGGGGTCAGTTCCTGACGCCCAAAATCTGTGCAGTCCTTCGGTCTGTCTGACTACCTGTTGACCTCCACTTCGCTGGGGCAGTGTTTGGGAGCCCTTTGGGTGTCTCTAGGTCACGTTAACGGGAGGTTTGTCTCTCAGGGTGACTTTAGTCATGGAGAATGAGTACTATGAAGAGTCCCATTCATACTTGAATGATGATGAATTCTACCAAGCGGTTGATAGTTCTATTTACAGGTGTGTGACTGAGGTGGTTGGCCCTATGGAGGACCGCCTTTCAGCGCGCATTGTAGAGGAGTGCGCCAAGTTGGCTCGCGCTGACCTTCCAGGCCCCTCAGGAGAGGGCCCCCCAGCCCCGAAGAGACCTTGCAGGGAAGGAACTTCGGAGTGTGCCCAAGGGGTGGATAAAGGCGCCTTTGAGCGGCTTCGGGACGCATTCTTAGCTAAGGCTACCGGACCCCCCGCGGAGCAGCCCTCTGCCCCTGTCCCGGTGGCACCTTCTGAGGTTGCCCCTTCTTCTCCTGACAGGGATTCCCCGGATTCGGATGAGGATGGTGAGTCGGAGCGTTCCTGGCGACCTTCGGGCTCGGTTGCTGAATTGCCTCGCTCGGGATAGCTCGGGCATGCTGGACCCGGATGAAATAATTAATCCGCGGTCAGCTGCGTGGGCCCCGGGCGACAAGGTGGCCAAGTTCGTAGCGAGCAGGCTGCGCAAACCGCTGGAAAAGGAGGCCAGAGGATGTTTACGGGGGGAATGCCCTAGACCGTCTTTGGAAGGCAAAGTGGCCATGACTCCAGACCTTGATGCCAAGATGGCAACATTTTTGACAAAGTTCATGAAGGACCCGCGCAAGGGCATAGACCGCTCTTGGCGGTCCTGTCAAGATAAGTTGTTGGACGCGGTGGGTCCGATCACTAAAATATTGGATATGGCGGAGGAGGCAAAGGTCACGGGTGCAACTATTTCCCCTGAGGTGCTGTCTAATTGGGCGCAGAGGGTGGTTATTTTCTTGGGTAACGCCAACTGCGCCCTATCGACAGAACGCCGACGGTCCTTTTTAATTAAGCTTGACCCGAAGCTAGGGGACCTAGCCTCTTCGGAGGCGGGAGCTGTGGCCCAAGGGGGTCTCTTTGGCGAGCCCTTCATTAAGGAGTTGGGCAAGTTCGTCTCCACCTTTACCTCGCTGTACAAGGCACAATCCAGCATTAAACGCGTTTTCCAACAGCGTTTTTCCTCCGGGGCTGGTCGCAGCAGGGGCCGTGCGACTGGCCGTGGCGGGCAGATTGCCGGCAACAGAGGGCAAGGCTCTGGACGAGGGCAGTATAAAACATCTGCCAACTATACAAACTTCTATCCCACCAGAGGACAGCGCTTTGGAGGTCGCGGCTTCAGGAAAGGTGCCAGAAACAACTCCGCTACCGGTGAGTGTAATTCCTGCGGACCAGGTTCGCATTGGCGGTCGATTAGCGGCCTTCCAAGGGGAGTGGGCAAATCTCACTGCGGACGCGTGGGTGTTACAAACCGTCCGCGGTTTCCATATAGAATTTTACGATCAGCCTTTTCAGGTGAGTGTTCCTCCTCCGATGGTGTTCTCAGAGTCCGATGCGTTGTTGATAGACGAAGAGGTCGCGGACTTGCTTCGCAAGGGGGCCGTTCGTCGTTCAACACGTCATCCCTCAGGGTTCATCAGCAACCTATTTCTTGTGGACAAGCCCGGCGGAGGCTGTCGCCCAGTCATCAATCTCAGAGAGTTCAACGGGTGGCTGGTGTATCTCCACTTCAAGATGGAGGGAATCCATCTTTTGTGCGATATTCTTCTCTCACTGGACTGGTTGGTGCGGTTGGATTTAAAGGACGCCTATCTGGTGGTTCCCATTCATCCCCCGCACCGTCGTTTCCTGCAGTTTGTCTGGAAGGGTCAGGTATTCGAGTTCATGGACCTTCCTTTCGGACTGTCTTCCGCTCCGTGGTGCTTCACGAAAGTGTTGCACCCGGTGAGGGAGTTTTTGTGCGGTCAAGGCATTCGACTCATCGTCTACTTGGACGACATTTTGCTTTTAGACCAATGCCCTCAGAGGTTGCGAATGCAGTTGCAGCTGACAGTGTCTCTTTTGCAGAGGCTGGGGTTCATTATCAACGAGGCCAAGTCGGTTCTCGTTCCCTCTCAACGGATAGAGTTTTTGGGTTTCATCATCGACTCCGTCGAGGCCAACCTCAGTCTTCCAGCTCGCAAATTGTCCAAGATCCGCATGTGTTGCGACAGACGGTGGGGAGGTCCCACACGTCTTTGAGACAGATCGCCAGAGTGGTGGGCCTTCTGTCGTCATCCATTCAGGCGATTTTCCCAGGGCCGCTTCATTACAGGGCCCTCCAACGCCTCAAAGCCTTTCACTTGCGCAGAGGTTTGTCTTACGATCAAGTAGTTCCTCTCTCGGAAGAGGTGAAGGAGGAGATGATGTGGTGGCTTTCACACATGGAGGCCTGGAATGGTCGGGCGATTTTTGGGTCTGTCCCGGATTTGGTTATCGAATCCGATGCCAGCAGAGTCGGTTGGGGCGCACGCTGCGGAGAGTTTTCCACAGGCGGCGCCTGGTCGCCGGAGGAGCAGAGGTTGCACATCAACTGTCTGGAACTCTTGGCGGGGTCCTTTGCCATTCGTTGCTGGACCAAGGACTCGGTGCAGTCGTGCGTCCTGCTGAAGATGGACAATGTCTCAGCCGTGCGTTATGTAAACCATGTGGGAGGTTCTCGGTCTCGTGCGCTAGCAAATCTAGCGAAGGAGTTTTGGACTTATTGCCTGGACAATCATGTGTCAGTACAGGCAGAGTACTTACCGGGCCAGTCCAATCAGGTGGCGGACTGGCACTCCAGATATCTTCGGGATTTCAGTCAATGGAAGCTGGATGTTCAGGTTTTTCAATGGCTGAACGGCCTTTGGGGTCCTTTTTCGATCGACCTCTTTGCCTCTCGGTTGGACCATCAACTTCCGAGGTTCTTCAGTTGGAGGCCGGATCCGGCGGCGGAAGCCACGGACGCGTTTCTTCAGGACTGGAGCCGGAAGTCTCCTTATGCGTTTCCTCCCTTCTCCATGGTAACGCGAGCGGCGGCTCAGCTTTGCCGCCAAGGGGGAGAGCTGGTCCTAGTGACACCGTTCTGGAGGTCTCAAGTGTGGTTTCCAGTTCTACTGGAACTTTCTTGGGATTCTCCAATCCTACTCCCCCAGTTTCCTCACCTGCTTCTCAGCCCGGATCAGGACCCTCATCACCTCCTCGTGCAGGGTTCTCTCCACCTCATGGTATGGAGGCTTTCAGGGGACGCTGGTCGCTCCCAGGGCTTTCGCGACCGGCTGATGGACTTTTGTCAAAAGCCTGGGCTCCCAGTACGTCGAAGCGCTACAAATCCGCTTGGACTAAGTGGGTGCGTTGGTGTCTTCGACGAGGTCTGGATCCCTTGGTCGCAGGAGTGGTTCCCATCCTAAATTTTCTAGCTGAATTGGCTACGGCGGGTTTGGCATATCGCACAATTAATGCCATGCGTTCAGCGATTTCTGCTACGCATCTGCCGGTGGACGGTTCCCCTGTGGGTGAACATCCTTTTGTGTGCAGGCTTTTACGAGGAATCCGGTTGTCCTTGCCGCCGGAACCTCGTTACTCCGTCCTCTGGGACGTGAATGTAGTGTTGAACTTGTTTCTGTCCTGGCAGGCTGATAGATACTTGTCTTTAAAGGAGCTTTCGGCCAAATTGGCCATGCTGTTATGCTTGGTGTCGTGTCGCAGAGTGTCAGATGTTCGAGCACTGGATGTGTCCGCACGGGTGTTTTCGCCTGATGGCGTCACCTTTACGATTGGTCGCCGCACGAAATCTGGCTCCAGGACGATTACGTATCCTGCTTTTGTGGATGTTCCGAAATTGTGTGTAGTGCACTGCTTGAAAGCGTATGAGGACATCACTTGGGATCTCCGCCCACCGGGCGAGCGTCAGTTGTTGATTGCCTTGCGAAAGCCACACCATGCAGTCTCTTCCCCCACCATTGCCAGGTGGGTGCGCTGGGTCATGCAGGAAGCGGGCATAGATACTAAACGTTTCGGAGCTCATTCTGCCAGAGGGGCCATGGCCTCTAAGGCTTTTGCAGTAGGTGCACGATTGGAACACTTGATGCGGGCGGCGGATTGGTCTTCAGAGTCCACTTTTAAGAAGTTTTACTTCAAACCAGTGGTGGATGTTGCTCGTTTGGTGGTGAGTAAGCTTTAAACCAGCATAATCCGAGCCTCCGGTCCTGCCATAGAATCGAAATTTGCCTAGCTAGTGTAACGGTAAGTTTCAATTCTATTAAGGACACGGAGGCGAGGATTATCCAACCCAGATCGTCCACAGGTGACGTCCCACCCGTATTTCAGTAAGTACGTAGGTTTCCAGTTTTCGGTACTGTTGAATTCATGCCTGCAGTTGCCTCTGCTTGTATTTGCTGACATGCATCTTGTTATACAACGCTGACGCGGATGTGTTTTCTCACTAGGAAATGATGGTGCCTAGCAGGACCAGTGAGGATGAAGCGCAATTCGCGAAGAAAGAGGAAGGACTGAGTGAGGGGACTTCCTATCTAGGGATAATGGTCACTGTGAAAGGACTACCCTCGAGTCTTTACAAGTTGGAGTACTGGGACTTGTAGTTTAAGTCTGAGACGTTTGCACTAAATTTATGACATTTGGTGGTTTTTCACAAGTTTTTCTTGGAAAAAGGTGATTTTGTTCCAAGAAGAGCTTTTCTTGGGCTGCTGTGTTTTTTGTATGTTAATAAATGGCGGAGAAAGAAAAGCATAATCCGAGCCTCCGTGTCCTTAATAGAAATGAAACTTACCGTTACACTAGCTAGGCAAATTTCGATTCATACCCGGACAACGTCGGGACGGGCTGCTAGTATATATATATATATATATATATATATACATATATATATATATATATATATATATATATGTATTACCTACTGGCGGTCGCCAGTAGGTAGTTATAGTTAAAACCTAGTTTCCATAGGAAATCCACAACATTCTATTTGGAATAACTTTGGCACCGGTGGACTAATCTTCGCGAATTTCTCCAAGAAGATAGCCTGCTCCGCTCCGCTCCTTCCCTGAAAGCTTGGGGTGATTCGTGAAGCGGGTGCCGAGAAAAAAGGGGGGTCCCAAAACGTGTTTTCCCCATGCAATTTCCCATAGGACCTTTAACCGGGGCTACAGCCCGAACGGCTGAAAGGAATTACACAAAACTTGGCAAAAAGGTAGAGTTCTGTTCGCAGATGGGCCTTTTTGTTAAATGGTGTTAATCCGTTCAGTAGTTCTTGAGAAAATCAAAAGTTAAATCATAAGTATATCTAGAGGTGCATACGGTAAGCTTACAGTAAGCTTACTTTACTCTGTACCTTCCCGAGCACGAGCTGAATGCTAATTGGCTGTCAACTGTCTGTCAAAACTCCAAACCAGAAAGTGTAGGCAGCCATCTTGTACCTCGGTAGACTGAGGCACAAGAAAGCAGAAAAACAAAAGTGTAGAACACAAAAAGGGGGCAGGGTAGAAACACCCTGACCCCCTAGGCCTGCTCAGGGGGTCCCACAAAGACCCCCAAGGCCCCCCAATTATAATTTTTTTACAAAAATCCCGGGGTACGAGTACTGTACGAGTACCGTACGCGTACCTTTCCGAGTACGAGCTGCATGCTCATTGGCTGTGAACACTCCAAACCAGGAAGTGTTGGCAGCCATCTTGTGCTCGGTAGACCGAGGCACAAGAAAGCAGAAAAACAAACGTGTAGAACGCAAAAAGGGAGAAGGGTAGAAACACCCTGACCCCCTAGGCCTGCTCAGGGGGTCCAACAAGAACCCTCAAGGCCCCCCAAATTTTTGGGGGACGCAAATCGAGGGGTACGAGTACCGTACGAGTACCGAACGAGTACCGTACACGTACCTTTCCGAGTACAAGCTGCACGCTCATTGGCTGTGAACACTCCAAACCAGGAAGTGTTGGTAGCCATCTTGTGCTCGGTTGACCGAGGCACAAGAAAGCAGAAAAACAAACGTGTAGAACGCAAAAAGAGGGCAGGGTAGTAACAGCTTGACCCAGAAGGCCTGCTAAGGTGGTCCCACAAGGACCCCGAAGGCCCCCAATTAATTTTTTTTAAAACCCGGTCTGCTTTTTTTCAAATTACCGCCCCAGGGGGACCAAATCCTGGGTGCATAGTGAAAAATAAGTTTGAGGGGACCACCAATCCCCCACACACTGCCCCGGGGACCACCACCCCCCGGGGCAAAGCAATGCAGCCCCCTGGCGCATACTGTAGGTTCCAGGTGGGCTAGTTGGCCCACATGGACCCACAGTATGCATGGGGAATAGGTTCCCCCTCTGCAAACGCGCCCGGGGCGTTGCAGAGAGGTGTAAAAAGGGGCGTGGCCCTGATTACACTTCTCTGCAACGTGGCCTCCTGGCGCATACTGGAGGTTGCCGGTGGGCCAGTTGGCCCCCAGGGACCCCCAGTATGCAAGGGGACTTAATCCCCTAACTTAGAACACTCTACAGGGCGCGTTAGCACAGTGGTGAAGGTAGGGGGCGGCGCTTGAGGTGATGTGAGTGCAAACATGCCCTGAGGCGCGTTTTAAGTTGGTGTATTAATTCCTGTTCAATCCAGAGGTCCCCTAGGGGGCAAGTAGTCCAACAGGTATCTTCAGTAAGCGCCAAGGTGCTGTGTTGCAGAGTGTTGTAAAAAGGGGGCGTGCCCTTTGAACGACTCTCCGCAACAAAGCTGCCTGGCGCATACTGGAGGTACCTGGTGGGCTAGTTGCTCACAGGGGACCTCAGGATTGAAGAGGAATTAATTCCCCAATCTAGCTCACTACTATTCCTGAAAAGTAAATTTAACTGTACTTACCAGTAACTTGAATTTCCTTCCATAGGATATCATTGCCTGCTATATAAAATATATATACATTTAAAAAATATTAAATAAAAAAAAATATTACAATTTCAATATTTTTAAAAACATTTTTTTTCAAATTATATTAAAAATGTGTAATGTAATTTAAAAAATAAAATATCTAAAAATAAATAGTTTAAAATAATGTAGTAAATCAGTATAAAAAAATATAACAATTAATACATTCAAAAATGATCATTTACAAAATCTTTGAAATTCATTAAAAACCATAGGTTTCAGCCACGTTATAGTTAAAAATTAGCATTTAAAAAACCTTAGAAATTCACTGAAAAAAACATAGATTTCAGCCATGTTATGGTTCAAAATTAGCATTTAAAAAACCTTAGAAATTCACTGAAAAAACCATAGGTTTCACACACGTTATAGTTAGGAATTAGGATTTAAAAAACCTTAGAAATTCACTGACAAAACCATAGGTTTCACACATGTTATAGTTAGCTGGACATTTCACTCATACAAAACCATTGAAATTCCCCCGTTATAGTTAATTCAGCTTACTATAACTCGCGAGCCCGCAATGCACTGCTGATGACGTCACATATTACATCACTCATGACATGGTCAGTGACATCACTCATGACATCACTGATGACATCTCAAAGCCCCCTATTGCAGCGGAAGATCTGATATCGCTGAAGCCGCGGGGAACGCGACGACGAGTTGGAGGACCCATTGCTGTTATCGACCCGTGGTGAGTGATTGCCATTCAAGCTGCACGTAGGTGGGAGAGGACAGAAACAAACGGCTGGAGGAGAACGGGAGATACGGCGGACGCCGTCCCGAAAAAGAAACGTAGTGTGAGATCCCCGCACTGCTGAAAGCCAATGGCGGCTTGTTTGGAAAGAGAAAGGGAGGAGGCGGCCGAGGAATTGTTCGGCAGACTGCATGGGTTAGTTAATATAGAACCAGCAGTACTCAACGAAAAAGAACAGCATCAAGATATTAAACAATTGTTAAAAAGCCTGGAAAAGAAAAGCAAAAATTAAATTACCAATTGGTGGGAGCATAAGTCCCTGACAAAGTATGTAGAGGAAGGACGTGTGCCTCGGGGGCTTCGTATTTTACTAGCCCCGAGCTTTGAAGCACCAAATCCTGCAATGCTCCGCGAATGGGGTGAAAGTAATTTAGATGCCTCTATGAATCTGGTTAGGATTTTAATCAAATGTGCGGCAATAGATCGGGGTGTTTTGCTAGATGAAATCAAGAAAATTAATGAGGAATTAGAAGTAGCGAGTCAAAACACTGAAAGCAAGGATTTGATTGAAAAAGCCAGAAAAGAGATTAGTGAACGCTTAAGGAAACATGAAGACATGATTAAGATTCGTAAAGTTCACAAGTTTGCTAGAGATTTGAAAGACTATGAACTTGGACAGATATATACGTATTCTAAGAAATTCGATCATGCTAAAAAATTAAAGATCAACGACAAAAAAGCAAATCCAAGAGCATTGCAAAGTACATCACAATTACAGCAAAACACTGACACAGAAGGTGATACCATATCATTATCCAGTGTTTCGAGTGGTGACAGCAGCAATATGGCAGGCTCAGGAAGCAATCTAGTACTGAATTTAAGTGAAGAGATCGATTTTTTAGTCGAGGACAGGCTGAAAACGCTACGCCCAAGATTGAGGAATGTCCAAGAAAAAGGAAAAATGCAAGACGCAGGGCAAGAAGAAAAAGACAAACTACAGCAGCCAAAGAAAAAGCAGTGGTTCAAAAAGAAAAACCAATAGATTTAACCATTACAAATCTCTCTACAACCGCGCTAACTTTGGCAGAAGAACAACTCCTTGCGCTGGGACTTAATTTCTGTCCGGAAAGTTCTTATACTTATGCAAACACAAGGGCTGATGTCTTCAGTTTCATTAGAAAACTCAAGTTAAAAAAACAGTTCACTATAAAAGAAGGGGGAAACAATAAAAATCAAATTACTAGTGGACATCGTAATGATCAACCACCACAAGTGATACAAGCGGGAGATGCTAAAAGCTTATTGACTCTCCATGACTTGGCAGGAACAGGTACAGAGCAAGTGGAACAAGCCGAAGAAGGAATATCTAATACACAAGAGCGACTTGGAGCTACATAAAACAAAGGGGTGCTGGAGAAAGCCCCTTTAAACCAAAAAGTGTTTTTATGCCCAGTATGCCCAAAGACGCCATTGACATATTTCACGAATGTACTATTGAAGATCTAAAGAAACTAAATCGAACTGTGCAAAAACAAAATTACAATACAAAGAGAAATTATAATGTGGAACAATATGCCAAGTTGATGAAGAAGCTATCGGAAAATCAAGAGATCATAATAAATAATTCGGACAAAGGAGGCAACATTGTCTTATGGCCAAGAAATGATTATCTTAAGGAAGCCATGAGACAGTTGGGAGACACACAATGTTATTCTAAATCTAGTGGACTGGAATATAAAAGGGCAAAATCCATACTAATATAATAAAGAGAGAGCCCAAACCTTTGAGGCGGGTAATCTCAGGAACCACTGCACCAATCACAACACCCAATACAGCGTTGGAAAGGGCAGTTGCAGCAGAAGGACATAGGCTATGCAGACGCCCACCATATACATTTAAAAGGTAAAAGAACCGTGCCAGCAAAGTAGTCCCTTGTGGGCATGTCTGCATTGTACTGTGGGCGTGTGCTGGGGGGCGTGACAAATGCTGGGGGCGTGTGGTACGTTCTGCCCTTCAGGCTGGACGGTTCCCATGAGGCACAGGGTCAAGGCTAATTTGCATATGGCCATGTCTGAACTGGGGTGGTGTGGAGTGCAAAAAAACGATGGATTTAGGCCCAGATCTCTGTACTGGGGTGAATGTATGACATTGTTCTGCATTCTGTCCATCAACTGTTGTTTTTGCATTTGTCACCCCGAGTGTGATGGGTATGCTCAGACGTGAGTCCCATGCTCGCCACACCACTGAAGTCAAGCTATCCTGGCTGAAGACCGCTGATAGCCAGAAACTGGTCCTAGAACGGTTGATTCTGGTCCAGGAAAGACATGGCTTGGCAGTTCTAATGAGGCACAGGGTCAAGGCTGATTTGCATATGGCTATGTCTGAAGTGGGGTGGTGTGGAGTGCAAAAAAAAGATGGATTTAGGCCCAAATCTCTGTACTGGGGCAAATGTATGATATTGTTCTTCATTTTTTCCCTCAACTGTTGTTTTTGCATTTGTCATCATGAGTTGAATGGGTATGCTCAGACGGGAGTCCCATGCTTTCCACACCACTGTAATCAAGCTATCCTGGCTGAAGACGGCTGATAGCCAGAAACCTGTCCTAGAATGCTTGATTCCCATCCAGGAAAGACATGGCTTGGCAGTTCGGGTTGGACTGTTCCATGAGGCACAGGGTCAAGGCTGATTTGCATATGGCCATGTCTGGGGTGGTGTTCAATGCAAAAAAACGATGGATTTAGGCCCAGATCTCTGTACTGGGGTGAATGCATGACATTGTTCTGCATTCTGTCCATCAACTGTTGTTTTTGCATTTGTCACCCCGAGTGGGATGGGTATGCTCAGATGTGAATCCCATTCTCTCCACACCACTGGAGTCAAGCTATCCTGGCTGAAAAAAACGGTCCTAGGATGCTTGATTTCTAGGTCCTAGGATGCTTTATTCCGGTCCAGGAAAGACATGGCTTGGCAGTTCGGGCTGGACTGTTCCCATGAGGCACAGGGTCAAGACTGATTTGCATATGGCCATGTCTGAATTGGGCTGGTGTGGAGTGCAAAAAAACGATGGATTTAGGCCCAGATCTCTGTACTGGGGTGAATGTATGACATTGTTCTGCATTCTGTCCATCAACTGTTGTTTTTACGTTCTGCTCTTCATGCCATGTCTCATATCGTGTGCTGGGGGCCTGGGCGTGTGCGGGGCGCGGGATTACGGGGAAAAAAAAGCAAGCGTTGTGCCAAATATTTCATTGTTTTTTCTTCCCAGGTTCTGTACATTCCAGCTCTGGGTGTCCACCCTGCTCCCTTTAAATAACCCACTCTTACTCCAAAAAATACCCCAACACCCTTAAACACTAACCGATCTTAACACCTATAAATATACCCTATACCCCAAAACCCAAACCTATCCCTAAACCCTAAAAATACCCATGTACCCCAAAACCCAAACCTAGCCCTGAACCCTATAAATACCCCTGTACCTCAAAACCCAAACCTACCCCTGAACCCTAAAAATAATCCCTGTACCCCAAAACCCAAACCTTGCCCTGAACCATAAAAATAGCCCTGTACCCCAAAACCCAAACCTACCCCTGAACCCTAAAATACCTCTGTACCCCAAAATCCAAACCTAGCCCTGAACCCTAACAATACCCCTGTACCCCAAAACCCAAACCTATCCCTAAACCCTAAAACTACCCCAGTACCCCATAACCAAAACTATATCTGAACCCTTAAAATACCTAAACACCCCAAAACATATACCCCTATGCCCATACTTACCTTATCAAAACATTTAAAAAAATGCTTTTACCATTCATGCATTTACAACTAATTTCGTTGTAAATGTATGCATGGTAAAAGCATATAAAATGTAATGCCATGCGTTATAATGGCATTGCGGAGTCATGGTACTTTCGTAATGAAAGTATGCGGAGTGATGGTATGCGGAAAGAAAGTTGCCAAATAATGGGTGTTTGTCCTCCCCCGGTAAGTACATTGGTGGCACGGCGGCCCACATCTCCAGCAACATACTCATATTTTTTACCATCGATTTGAAAAATGCACAGGTCTCTCTCCTTGATGGCTAGCACGACATACACTTTTAGGCACACCTCCCGCCACAAGTTCTAGAATTAGCTACGTTCGAATCTCGGCATCAGCTCAACATCCTGTGATTTCAGGCAAATCGCTTTGTCTCCTCGTGCCTACCACAAATGAATGTGTTCTTCTGTAATGTAAATTGTGCTCATGCCTGTAGTAACTTACAGCCTGATTCATGTAGCCAAAAGCGCTCGCAAAAGGGCCAGATTCTGAGAATCTGGCCCTTTGCGAGTGCAATTTTTGCATTTGGGATTCATCATCCCAAATGCAAAAATCGCTATGTAAGAATTCGCATATTTGCGAGGAATGGCATTTAAGGAATCTCTAATAGAGATTCCTCAAATGCTATTCATGACACAAAAAAAATTGCGATTTTGCACTTTTGGGCCGCTATTTACCGAGAGGTCAGACCTCTCGGTAAATAGCAAAAATTCAGAAAAATGCTTTTAAAAGCATTTTTCTAAGTTGCATGTTGCACACACACATGTCCTTTGGATATGTGTGTGCGCAACACCTGTTCAAATGTGCATTTTAGGGGTGCTACAGGGTGTCCTTTGGACACCCCTGGCAGCCTTAAAATCGCTATCTGATTTGCGAGTAGCAAATTGCTAATCGCAAATGAGGGATACTCCTTTTGGCCCATAGGAATGAATGGGGAGTTATTCCTTTTTTTGCGAGTAGCAATTTTCTACTCGCAAATAGAGATCATGTAGGAATCGCTATTTATTTAGCAATTCCTACATGAATGCCGTTTTGCGTGTCCTCAATAGCGAGTCGCTATGATTCGCTATTAGGGCCACGCAAAACGGCCCGTACATGAATCAGGCTGTATGTCCAGCCGAGTTGAGATATTTCAAGTACATTTATTGAGATGTTAAGTTGTCAAGAATAAGTCAAGAATAAGGATACTTCAAGACCCACCAGGAGCAACTAGCAGGCAGCTCAGCCCCATCATAACTGTGGGGTATATTATCAAGGGGTTTTATCTCCGCTTTTTTGGCTTTAAAAGCCAAGAAAGCGGAGATAAAATTATCTCCCTATTACCAAGCTGTCGCTAACACCAGTTAGCGACAGCTAATAGGAGATAGCGACCATCATGGGCCCCACTTTGCATGTCAGTGATATTTATCACTAATGATATGCAAAGTGGGCGTGCCAAGATGTTAGCGACTGGAAACAGTCGCTAACATCGCTATCTCCTATTACCAACTTTTGGAGATATTTGCGCTAAGGGCGAATATCTCCAAAAGCTAACACCTGCCCTGAGCAGTTCTTAGCCATGTTATCCAATGGGAGGTGGATAACATGGCTAAGAGCATTTGCTCGATAATGCATGAATATCGCTGACTTTTCAGCGATATTCATGCATTGCGGGCGTTTTTTATGGCATTTGCGATAAACCTTGCTAATAGCAAGGTTTATCTGCGATAAAAATCGCCGATGTGCGGCGATAATTTTTGTCTCTAAACAAGTTAGAGACAAAAATTATCGCTAGTTGTTGATAATATACCCCTGTGTGTTTCTTTCAACCTCCACCCAACATTCTATGATGAATCACAGTGCAGAGACATTCCACTAGAATGCATTAAGTTGGTTAAGGCATGCATAGGAGTATGCAATAGGTAGAATATAACATAGCCATGTTTTCGAGTTCGTGCTATATAATGTTTCAAGGAAAAATAAAGTAGGGCAACTCGAGTTCACACACTATTGAACGCGCACTCTTAAGTGCATCAGCAGTGCACTGTGAATCGGAGCGTTTCACAGGCCTGTCACAGATAAGAAATGCTATCAAAACGAAATCCTACAAAACAATATACTACTGGTCGGCAGCAATTCATACCCGGACAACGTCGGGACGGGCTGCTAGTATGTAATAAAAAAACTTCTACATGAATATAGAAGAAATGGTTAAATATCATTAACAGAATTCAAGTTTTTACATGTAGAACACCCGGTAATTCCAGTTCTATATTTAATATCAAAAGTGCATAAGATGGTCGTACCCTCACCGGGCAGGCCCATAATTTCCTCAACCAATAGTGTGGCGGAACATGTGTCTCAATATATAGATTTCTACCTCCAGGATCATGTTAAAAATCTTCCTAGTTATGTGAGAGATACAGGAGATTTTTTGAATAAACTTTGCAGTGTTAAATGGAGTAGTGATTGGTGTCTAATTACATTAGACATTGAATCACTTTACACAAGTATTGAACATGAGGCAGGCTTACATGCGGTTAGTCATTTCTTAGGAACCAAGGGGCATATTACCAACAACTAGCGATAATTTTTGTCTCTAACTTGTTTAGAGACAAAATTTATCGCCGCACATCGGCGATTTTTATCGCAGATAAACCTTGCTATTAACAAGGTTTATCGCAAATGCGATAAAAAACGGCCGCAATGCATGAATATCGCTGAAAAGTCAGCGATATTCATGCATTATCGAGCAAATGCTCTTAGCCATGTTATCCACCTCCCATTGGATAACATGGCTAAGAACTGCTCAGGGCAGGTGTTAGCTTTTGGAGATATTCGCGCTTAGCGCGAATATCTCCAAAAGTTGGTAATAGGAGATAGCGATGTTAGTGACTGTTTCCAGTCGCTAACATCTTGGCACGCCCACTTTGCATGTCATTAGTGATAAATATCACTGACATGCAAAGCGGGGCCCAAGATGGTCGCTATCTCCTATTAGCTGTCACTAACTGGTGTTAGCGACAGCTTGGTAATAGGGAGATAATTTTATCTCCGCTTTCTTGGCTTTTAAAGCCAAAAAAGCGGAGATAAACCCCCTTGATAATATGCCCCACAATCTTGTGAATATTACAGTCACAACAAGATGGACTAACTTTAGGACTCCTAAATGCCTTCTGTGAATACCGAAAGTCTTAAAATTAGGATTTTTCTCAGTTTAGTAGTAGTAAAGTTGAGAAAAATCCTAATTTTAAGACTTACTCATTCGGTATTCACAGAAGTTAGGAGTCCTAACTTTACTACTACTAAATTGAGAACAATCCTAACTTTAAGACTTTCGGTATTCACAGAAGGCATTTAGGAGTCCTAAAGTTAGGACTCCTAACTTCTGTGAATATTGAAACGAGCAAGTGCCTTCTGTGAATACCAAAATGAATAAGTGCCTTCTGTGAACACCAAAATGGTAGTAAGTTTAGGATTTTGTCTTAAGTTAGTTCTGTGAATCGGGCCCGACGTTTTTGCTATATGGGAGGGAGATGTAGAGAGTGCAGAAAAATTTGTAGAAAGCTTAAATGTAAATTCCTGCAATCTACACTTCACATCTAACAACAATGTGTCTACTGTTGAGTTTCTAGATGTACGTGTTGCAATTACTGATAGCAACTTGGAAACAACTCTGTTTAGAAAGAAAACTGCTGGCAATAGCATTTTGCATGCCAGAAGTAGCCAACTCCGTCATCTTATTGAAAGCATTCCTGTAGGTGAGCTCCTAAGATTAAAACGAATGTGTAGCTCCCAACAAAATTATGAGGAATGTGCAAGGGAAATGATGGAAAGACTAAGCAATAGAGGGTATTCTAAAACTACCCTCTTGAGAGCCTGGGGTAACACTGAGGATCGTTCCCGTGGTTCACTATTGGCTGATAAAAATACAGGGGCAGATTTACAAGCCCCTTGCGCCTCTTTTGTGCCGCCGTTGCGTCACTTTGGTAACGCAGCGGCGGCGCAAAAGATGCGCCATGGTGCGGGGTATTAACAACGTGACGCATCTGGGAGATGCGTCACGTTGTAAAGCCCTGTGCCAGAAGGAGGTGTTCCTGCGCAGGGGGGGGCGTTCCGGCGCAGGAACGCCTCCTAAAAGTGGCTGAGTGAAATCTACAAGATTTCACTCAGTCACTTTTAGGCCAATGCTGCGTCCAAACCCTGCGCCTGCTTGAAGCAGGCGTAAGGCTTGACGCAGTATTGTCCAGATAGGGCACCCCAAAGCATTGCTGGAGCTGCGTCGCACTTGCGACGCAACTCCAGCAATGCGCCGCTTTTACAGCACAGATGCGTGACGCATCTGTGCCGTTTTTGCCCCATGGTGCGCTGCATTGTAAATGCGGTGCATCATGGGTGGCGGAGCTGCGGCGCACAGTTACTGGCGCATCCCTGCTGATATGCAGGGATGCCCCAGTAATTGTAAATCTGTCCCACAGTGGTTATCAATGATAATGAAAGTCCAAGACTTATAACCACATTCAGCAAACAAGAAAGAAAAATTAAAGCCATCATCAAAAAGAACTGGCCTATTGTACTAACTGATGGTGTGCTTGCTAGCAGATTACCAGAAATTCCTCCAATTACTTTCAGACGAGCAAAATCAATGAGAAACAAATTGGTTAGATCGAGCCCGGAAATAAAGTCTGACGGGACATGGCTAAAACAGAGAAATGGATTCTTCAAGTGTTCAACTTGCAGAGCATGTAGGGCCCGATTCACAGAACTAACTTAAGACAAAATCCTAAACTTACTACCATTTTGGTATTCACAGAAGGCCCTTACTCATTTTGGTATTCACAGAAGTTAGGAGTCCTAACTTTAGGACTCCTAAATGCCTTCTGTGAATACCAAAAGTCTTAAAGTTAGGATTTTTCTCAATTTATTAGTAGTAAAGTTAGGACTCCTAACTTCTGTGAATACCGAAATGAGTAAGTGTCTTCTGTGAATACCAAAATGAGTAAGTGTCTTCTGTGAATACGAATATGGTAGTAAGTTTAGGTTTTTGTCTTAAGTTAGTTCTGTGAATCAGGCCCATAGATTTGGTATAAATACGACCCACTATACCACCCCATTTTCAAATAGGAGTATAGCCATTAAGGGAAATTATGGATGCCGCACTGAGTACGCTGTATATGTTCTGACTTGCACCTGTGGGCTTCGTTACGTGGGTAGTACGAAGCTGCAGGTGCTTGTCAGAATATTGCAGCATCTCAGGGTTATCGTTAATAACGATGCAGCTTACCCAGTGGCAAGACATTTTAGAAAAACACACAACAATGATCTGAATTGTCTATCCTATTTTGTTATCAACGCAGTAGTACCCCTACGTAGAGGTGGGGATAGGGAAAAACTACTAATGAGGCTGGAAACTCAAATGATAGTTGAGTTAGACAGCAAGAATCCTAATGGGTTAAATAATACAGAAGATCTGCATCATTATTTATAGGAATCCTAGGATAATACAAGTTAGTTCGGGAGATAGCACGAGAAAATGAAAGACTTACCAGACGAACAGAAAATGCAAATATCGTATCAATGCATGAAACAAATAATTGGCCCCCTACCCTGTTCAGGAATTTTAATATAGTATGAAAAATTATAAAAATTATATATATTTTTTTGGGGTATGTTTTTTAAGACTAAAATTGGTTCTGCACTTTGAGCACTTTATAATTCACTAGCACTTAAGCAGTCTCTCAGTATGTTTTAACAGTGAGCAGCACATTGCATTTATGCAGTAATATTAACTCGTGATATACAATAGACTGATTACTCCAATGAATTAAGGCTTTGTGGCAATTTTGCACTTTGTAACATGTTTTAAATACATAAGGATGTGTTCGAAAAACTGAACTAATTAGCTAACATAATTTTATAGAAACATGTATATTTATGGTTTTACTAGATTAACTATATTTATAAAAAAATAACAGGTTTTTTAATGTTAGGCTAATCTGTACATATTTTAAAGCATGGGGAAAACTGAAACAAAGTGCACTAATATATTTATTGCGTTTTTTTGCACAATAATTCTTGATATAAGATGGGGTTAATGAGCTGTTTTTTAAGGCATTCAAGCCAAACATGAGAGTTTAGGTTTACACATGTAAGTTATTTGCTGCCCTGAGATAACTGGAGATGAATTTGCACTAGTATGTCTTCAATGTCCATGCTTGAAAGTATCACGTGATCATGTGCACAGTGGGCGGGCAGTTGGAATGAAATTTAAATGTGTATATGTAACAAGGACCCCCTGAATTCATAAAGAATAAGATTCCTAGACCAGGGAAATAGTAAATAATTGATATGTAACAATCTAGGCAATCATACAAAACAGATCAATGTCAAAGATATTAATAACAAGGAAATTAAGCTACAACAATATTATAAAGTTCCAAGGTTTTATTGATGATTAAACAGAAGATCATATTTCAAAATATAAAATACATACAAGTTAAAAAATTCTACATAAAGAGAATAAACATAATAATAAAGACATATTACATATTAAAAAATTATTTTTAATAAAAAAAGGGGTAAAGGTGAGGGAGTGGCAAATTTGTACTCTACGCGCGTTTCGGCGACCAGCGCCTTCTTCTGGAGCAGCCACGAAAGATTCTACAAAATACAAATTTACACAAAAAGAAAAATTACCCACAATACAAGGATTATTAAAGATAGTTTACAAATTTATCAATTTCTTTTGTAGCCTAACACCTTGTTGAAATACAGGATACAAAAATGTAATGTTACATCAATACTAGCAATTTCATTTCCTTGCGACACTTGCTATTAGAAGGGTGAACAACAGGGAGAAATGGGTGGATTTGATAGAGCGTTAAGATACATATAATCATGGTACGATGATACAATTGTACAAGGACCAATGATTAATGATGACTCAGAAAGAGTTCAAAAGATGCCAAGTGGGTCTGGTGTACCTTTTATTTTGATTTTTTGGGGGATACGAAAGTTAAAAGGATATGCCACTATGGCTGTAGTCTACATTAATAGAATACGATGGTTGGTCCAATATATATGATATATATATTGCCTCTATTTATTTATTTTATTTTCCTAAAAACATTTTTCTTAAGCTCAATCGGGTACGGTTACGACCTTCAGTTTTATTGCGCCTAAAAGATTAGAGGAGGATGTCTAGTGAGATTGCACTCTATGAGGTCAAAAAGTTTCTACAGGTAGCAACAAGCATTTGTTAATCTTGAGGCACTTACATGATAAAATTTGTGTAGACCAATGGCTTGAGTAAATACTGAGCCAGCGCTGATATCCTATTTTCAAATGATTACACTGAAAATCACAAAAGGTAAAAGTCAGAGAACCATGTTAAATACAGATCACTCGTAGATATCTCATTGTTAGACATTTCTATTGATTTACTCCGGTTTTGGCAGTTTAGAGCCCTGTTAAATCTTTTTGGGTGAGTTACTCTAACAACTAATGTAATATTAGCAGTCTCCCTCTCTTTTTTAAAAACAGAGTAGTTATACCGCTCGTTTTCCTTTATTTTTCCAGACAGGGAGTTATTTTAAATACCGCATCACTGCCAAAACCGGAGTAAATCAAACAAGGTAAAATAATGTAAAATATGAATACATTATTTTTGTATATCTGACTCTCGTTATTACATACGAATGAAAAAATACGGCTATTCTTTGGTACTAAAAAAAAAAAAACAAATCAATATTCTATTTCCAGTGCACAGGAAAGTTTCCTCAAAAAGATCCCCATATCAGGTGGATCTCTATCGTTTCAAAGCCAAGTTAAGATATCTATCATTGACCTAAATGATCTAAAGGTTCGGGAAGGCGGGATTAATTTTATAATCTTTTTATTTATCAGGTAAATTGTTAAATTCCTCGCTCCAAATAATCTGTTAACAATGCCCTCTTGAATAATAATAGATAACTGTATGGAGTAGAACATTTGTTAAAGTCCTTCACATGTCTATAATCGCCTAGCATGTAAGACCTTTTCATACTCTGAAATTTCAAAGACTATTCCTATCTATAGGAACAGAAAACCTAAGACTGGTGATCGAATAACATCATTCTGCAAAGACGGAAACTAAGAATTCAGTCGGACATCCTAGGTACAAATGACCAATAGAAATGTCTAACAATGAGATATCTACGAGTGATCTGTATTTAACATGGTTCTCTGACTTTTACCTTTTGTGATTTTCAGTGTAATCATTTGAAAATAGGATATCAGCGCTGGCTCAGTATTTACTCAAGCCATTGGTCTACACAAATTTTATCATGTAAGTGCCTCAAGATTAACAAATGCTTGTTGCTACCTGTAGAAACTTTTTGACCTCATAGAGTGCAATCTCACTAGACATCCTCCTCTAATCTTTTAGGCGCAATAAAACTGAAGGTCGTAACCGTACCCGATTGAGCTTAAGAAAAATGTTTTTAGGAAAATAAAATAAATAAATAGAGGCAATATATATATCATATATATTGGACCAACCATCGTATTCTATTAATGTAGACTACAGCCATAGTAGCATATCCTTTTAACTTTCGTATCCCCAAAAAAATAAAAATAAAAGGTACACCAGACCCACTTGGCATCTTTTGAACTCTTTCTGAGTCATCATTAATCATTGGTCCTTGTACAATTGTATCATCGTACCATGATTATATGTATCTTAACGCTCTATCAAATCCACCCATTTCTCCCTGTAGTTCACCCTTCTAATAGCAAGTGTCGCAAGGAAATGAAATTGCTAGTATTGATGTACCATTACATTTTTTGTATCCTGTATTTCAAAAAGGTGTTAGGCTACAAAAGAAATGGATAAATTTGTAAACTATCTTTAATAATCCTTGTATTGTGGGTAATTTTTCTTTTTGTGTAAATTTGTATTTTGTAGAATCTTTCGTGGCTGCTCCAGAAGAAGGCGCTGGTCGCCGAAACGCGCGTAGAGTACCAATTTGCCACTCCCTCACCTTTACCCCTTTTTTTATTAAAAATAATTTTTTAATATGTAATATGTCTTTATTATTATGTTTATTCTCTTTATGTAGAATTTTTTAACTTGTATGTATTTTATATTTTGAAATATGATCTTCTGTTTAATCATCAATAAAACCTTGGAACTTTATAATATTGTTGTAGCTTAATTTCCTTGTTATTAATATCTTTGACATTGATCTGTTTTGTATGATTGCCTAGATTGTTACATATCAATTATTTACTATTTCCCTGGTCTAGGAATCTTATTCTTTATGAATTCAGGGGGTCCTTGTTACATATACACTAATCTTCCCACAGCTTGTCTGTGCAGGGCTATTGATTTTGTTTGTTGTATTAGGAATTCCATTTGTACTTCATTTCCTTGCTTCACTCACTAATTGTCATTTCGTATCACTCCCCTCACTATTGACTACAATTCCCTTAAGGGCACCAATATCATGGCACTCCAAAAGACATTTGGTTTTACAGACGAGGAATTTGAGGTGCTTGTTGGTACCTCTAGTTCCTTCCACAACACTTCAAGTGAATCAAACCGTCACCACTAAGACACAAAGAAATTATTAGAACTTAAAAAGAAGCTGACACGCATTGAGGCCCACGGTGAATTCATGCTGGCATATCTACGCCTGGGCATTATTCCTATGGGTCTCCGTGTAAGAAACATTCCTGGTCTCTTTGTTCACTACAAGGCATTCCTAGATAAATGGAGTAGGATTGCTAGTAGATGTTCAAGAGATCTGATGATGTTAATTGTCGCAACTGCAAAAGATCTGGCAACAGAAGTGAGATCTGAAATTGAGGATCTCGAGGATAAAATAAAAAAAATGGGAAATATAGAAGATGCTATTAAAAAGATTGCAGACTGCAATAAAGAGCTTGAGTCATTTTCAAGTTATCCAGATAAAAGAAAAAATTACAAATTAATGAAGGATAAACGGTTTGCCACTATTGAAAACACCTATCCCTACCTAAAGCCTGAATTCTATAAACAAAACCACTATACGGCTGAGAGTAGAGACGAACAACAGAGAGTAAACACCTTCTCACAAAGTTCAGATTCAGAAAATGAAAATGAAGGTTATTATGAACCTGAACAAAACTACAATCAGGCACAGAATAGAGGCATCCATAGACAACCTTTTTTAGGGAACAGAGGGATGGGGCGGGGACGTCCCAGAGTCCATTTCCAAGGACAATCGAGAGGGAACTACAAACCCCAACATCATCAACAACAACAGGAGGATCCCCAATTCATACGCGAAACCAGAAACAGGCAGTATTGGAAACAGGGAATATAATTCCAATTTTCAATCTTTCAAAATTTGAACTAGATACATCTAGTATTACACTATTATCAAAAGGTCTGTCCTATGTCCCTCATTCCACTCCCAACTTATTTGAACTTCACTGCGATATCATTTCTTTTTTTCGTAAAATCCGATTAAAGAAGTTTTTTGGAACAAATAGCTACAATGACGAAGAAACTGTAATTGTAAAACCTTTGAGCCTTCCCTCAACATTTAGTCCTTCTTTGGAGCAACTGGGACCGGAGGTAGCGACCTTCGAGTTGGTAGTACTAAAAAAGCTAGACCAAGCATTGAGATTTATCCCAAAACCCATTTATAATCTGAATAAAGAAGAACACCAATCTCTTTTAACCATTGCCTCTAATAAAGACCTTATGATTAAAAATTGCGACAAAGGAGGTGGTATTGTCCTTCTAGATACCAACCAATATGAATTAAATATGCTGAAAATGTTGGGTGACGGAGAATTTTATTGTCCGGTCCAAACATACTCTACATTAAATCTATCTAAAAAAATAATGTCTATGACCAAAAGAGCATTAGAAGATGGACTAATAAATATAAAGGAATTTGAATTTTTAAACTTCAACTTAGGCAAAACTGCATGCATTTATGGACTTCCCAAAATCCATAAGAAACTCAATGACCCTCCTTATCGCCCGATAGTTTCAACTATAGGCACTGCCACGGAACCTTTGTCAAAATATATAGATAACTATCTACGCCCCTTCATACCAAGAATTGAATCATATGTGCGGGATACAGGTGATATGATAAAAAAGACAGAGGGATTAGCCTTCAATCCCACTCACGATCTACTTGTTACTATGGATTTAGAATCACTCTACAGTAACATCCCAATAACTGAAGCCTTGAAAACAACCTCGTGGTTTATTGATTTGCATAACATCCCTTGTCCGAAAACATTCCTCTGGAGTGCCTGGAAATGGTACTAACAGAAAACATCTTTGAATTTGGACTTAACACTTATCTCCAGATCAAGGGTATAAGTATGGGTGCGTCGGTAGCACCTTCAATTGCAAATATATTTATGGCGGCATTTGAAAAGAGATATATCCAGAATGAAGTAGCCCCCTTCTTTGAGTCTGTCTCCCATTGGTCCAGATACATAGATGACATTTTCTTTGTCTGGACTGATGGGAGGGAGACTTTGGAGGAGTTCATTTTATGGATAAATGCAGCAGACCCCAATCTACATTTCACTTCAAACATCAGTTGTGATAGAGTAACATTTTCAGATATAGAAATAATGAACGCAGACGGTATTTTGAAGGTTGATCTGCATGTTAAGCCTACGGCGAGAAACACCCTTCTACACTACAGCAGTTTTCACCCAAGATCACAAAAAGACAGCATCCCCTTTTCGCAATTTTTGCGAGTAAGACGCAACTGCACCAATTTAGCTGACTTTGATCGACAAGCTCTCATTATGAGAAGCAAATTTATTGAAAGAGGTTACCCCCACCGGCTAGTGAGACATTCATATAAATGCGCCCGTTATTATGACCGAGACTGTCTACTCCATACTAAAACCCCTAAATCAAACGAACAGGTTGTTTGCATTACAAAACATTCCACAATTGATGGAAAAATTAAAAAAGTTATAAATTCTAACTGGCATATCTTGAACACTAACTGCTCTACTGAACAAAAATTAGCAAAACCCTTATTTGCCTATAAAAGAAACAAAAATATAAAAGAACACATTGTCCATTCGCGCTTCAAAAATTCATCAATTGAAGGAAACCTGACGCAAAGGTCGATTATAACAAATAATCCATTTAAAGGAACCTTTCCCTGTTCTTCCTGCTCTTCCTGCACTAATATCCGGAGAGGAGAGGAATTCACCCATAATGGACACAAAACACTCGCAAAAGAAATGTGGAACTGTAGATCGTCGAACGTGATCTACTTTATACAATGTCCCTGCCTTTTGGGATATATAGGCGAAACTTCCCGTATGATCCAGACACGCCTCAATGAACATCGCTCTGCAATCAGGACAAAGAAACTTGCTGCCCCAATGGTTAAACATTTCTTAGATAAAGGACATAAAGCAGAAGACTTTACATGGCGTATCCTCGAAAAAATTCATACCCCAGACACTCATGGTGGATTATCCAGCAGAAAGAAACGGGAGGTGTTTTGGATTTTTGTTTTCAACACCTTTCGCCAAGGAATGAACAGTGAAATTCCTTGGGAGCATGCTATATGCTAAAATACCTGGTTATACAGAGTGAATTAGACTTATGAAAAAAATTTGCTTTAACCTGTCTCCCTTATACGAGTTATTTTATTTTATTTTATTTCATTTACTTAGTTTGTATGTAAAGATAAACATATTTATAAATAGGAAGTATATAAAGTTGATTAGTCTCAGGGAATTATTCTGATCTAATCGGTCTCCCTCTACACTTATCACTCTATCCACTTCTTGAATCTGCTTTCAAAGATACAAATATTTTTAAATAGTATGTAAATGTTATATTTATAACATGAAACTTAACTTCTTAAAATTTAAAATTTAATTGATCGACACTTATAGATACGGGTATTTCATATTAATTTGCACTGTTAATCATGGCCATACTTGCCCATTCATAATATCTAGGAGGCAAAATATTATGCGGCTTCCTTGGGCACCATAGTCCTTTTTCTATCTTGCGGCAACAAATAGTGTGCCTGCTATAATTCGATAGGAAGCTTTTTTACACTACTTCCGTTAATCGTCATCATTCTCTCCCTATTATTTTGTATATTTTTTATTTTTATTTTTTTAACTTCATTATTGAGGTGAACTAGCAAATCTTGAATATGCCCGCCCACTATTAATACCTATGAGGAAGCACATTACGTGGTCTCCCCAGGTGCCAGAGTCCTCTTTCGATCTTGCGGCAACTGACAGCCTGTTGGTTTCAATTCGACAGGAAGTACTATCCCATTACTTCCTCTAATCGTCAAGTCCTCTCTCTATCTTCATGCAAGACACAGTCCTCCCTTTCTTTCTATAATCTACTCACCTGATCGCTATTTTACCCGCCCTCAACACTATTTAAATACAACTCTCGGGGCTTTCAAACATCTCCATCGTCGCCTGGATTGCTGAAACCCCGTTGTCCCGCCGCCGGAAGTTTAGAGCCCTGTTAAATCTTTTTGGGTGAGTTACTCTAACAACTAATGTAATATTAGCAGTCTCCCTCTCTTTTTTAAAAACAGAGTAGTTATACCGCTCGTTTTCCTTTATTTTTCCAGACAGGGAGTTATTTTAAATACCGCATCACTGCCAAAACCGGAGTAAATCAAACAAGGTAAAATAATGTAAAATATGAATACATTATTTTTGTATATCTGACTCTCATTATTACATACGAATGAAAAAATACGGCTATTCTTTGGTACTAAAATTTAAAAAAATGTTTTCAATATTCTATTTCCAGTGCACAGGAAAGTTTCCTCAAAAAGATCCCCATATCAGGTGGATCTCTATCGTTTCAAAGCCCAGTTAAGATATCTATCATTGACCTAAATTATCTAAAGGTTCTGGACGGCGGGATTAATTTTATAATCTTTTTATTTATCAGGTAAATTGTTAAATTCCTCGCTCCAAATAATCTGTTAACAATGCCCTCTTGAATAATAATAGATAACTGTATGGAGTAGAACATTTGTTAAAGTCCTTCACATGTCTATAATCGCCTAGCATGTAAGACCTTTTCATACTCTGAAATTTCAAAGAATATTCCTATGTATAGGAACAGAAAACCTAAGACTGGCGATCGAATAACATCATTCTGCAAAGACGGAAACTAAGAATTCAGTCGGACATCCTAGGTACAAATGACCAATAGAAATGTCTAACAATGAGAAATCTACGAGTGATCTGTATTTAACATGGTTCTCTGACTTTTACCTTTTGTGATTTTCAGTGTAATCATTTGAAAATAGGATATCAGCGCTGGCTCAGTATTTACTCAAGCCATTGGTCTACACAAATTTTATCATGTAAGTGCCTCAAGATTAACAAATGCTTGTTGCTACCTGTAGAAACTTTTTGACCTCATAGAGTGCAATCTCACTAGACATCCTCCTCTAATCTTTTAGGCGCAATAAAACTGAAGGTCGTAACCGTACCCGATTGAGCTTAAGAAAAATGTTTTTAGGAAAATAAAATAAATAAATAGAGGCAATATATATATCATACATATTGGACCAACCATCGTCTCCTATTAATGTAGACTACAGCCATAGTGGCATATCCTTTTAACTTTCGTATCCCCAAAAAAAGGTACACCAGACCCACTTGGCATCTTTTGAACTCTTTCTGAGTCATCATTAATCATTGGTCCTTGTACAATTGTATCATCGTACCATGATTATATGTATCTTAACGCTCTATCAAATCCACCCATTTCTCCCTGTTGTTCACCCTTCTAATAGCAAGTGTCGCAAGGAAATGAAATTGCTAGTATTGATGTACCATTACATTTTTTGTATCCTGTATTTCAACAAGGTGTTAGGCTACAAAAGAAATTGATAAATGTGTAAACTATCTTTAATAATCCTTGTATTGTGGGTAATTTTTCTTTTTGTGTAAATTTGTATTTTGTAGAATCTCTCGTGGCTGCTCCAGAAGAAGGCGCTGGTCGCCGAAACGCGCGTAGAGTGCCAATTTGCCACTCCCTCACCTTTACCCCTTTTTTTATTAAAAAGATTTTTTTAATATGTAATATGTCTTTATTATTATGTTTATTCTCTTTATGTTGAATTTTTTAACTTGTATGTATTTTATATTTTGAAATATGATCTTCTGTTTAATCATCAATAAAACCTTGGAACTTTATAATATTGTTGTAGCTTAATTTCCTTGTTATTAATATCTTTGACATTGATCTGTTTTGTATGATTGCCTAGATTGCTACATATCAATTATGAAATTTAAATGTACCATTTTGCTGCCATAACTTTGTGTGAGCAAGAGCACGGCTGTGCTCGAAACGCGTCGCAGCAGAGCGAGGGGAGAATAAATTAACTTCCTTTCCTGGTTTCTCGTGGTCCGCCTCCTTCATTTTCCTGGAAGGGTTTGCTTTGAAGGATTGTTTGCTACATATATATATATATATATATATATATATATATATATATATATATATATATATATATATATATATATATATATATATATATATATATATATATATATTTAATTGTTTTCACCTCCTCTGAAAATGCCGGGACACCATGACAGCGGTGCAAGTACAGGGTCAGAGGTTATCCTGTAATCAATCTCCAGTTTTCACAGCAAAAACACGTTCTGCCAATGCACTCCACTCCGATAAAATCACCACTTCCACGTTCTGTTGCAATAAAGGATTAGTTTTTATTCCAGCATGTTAAGTTTTGAGAGATGGAAAAACCCAACGCGTTTCAGCGATCACCTCGCCTTGGTCACGGGTGATTAACACACGGAGCTTAATACATTAAATAAAGTTTCTTGAACACAAAGTGCATGACATCACAGTGTTTGTCAACATAAACAATGGACTTTGGATTAGCAAACCAACATCGCGGCCATTTATAAACATGCAATCTATGCAACTAATAGCATAATAACTTCATCTTGCTTTAAATCGACTGACATTATGGGCTTACAATTCATTATCCTAGGTCAAAGGATTCTGATTTATACATCCAAAGAATCAAAAAATATACGCAGAGAACCGTTAGGCAATTTTAAATGCATGTCAGCTAGTACCATAACTGGGCAGACCTGAACAATCGGAGCTCTGCATTACCTCTATTCAGACAGCTGTATATAAAATGCAACTGCTCCTACTCGCATGGTATGTACATATAATATCTCAAGTGAGAAAAAATAGGTATACAGATTAAGATATTTTGGCAAAAGCAATGAATAAATCGCCCCAAAAGAAAGGAGTGCAGCACATCTTGTAAATCCCAGTGGAAAACTTGCAAAAAACTACACTATACATTAAGTCAGTATGGCACCCTCATGTCTCTTCATCCCCAGTGGGTATAAACAAACGGAGTTCTCCACATAGATAACTTCAAGCTTGCGTTACCTGAGCAAAAAAAAGGAGAAATAATGCCCGTCAGAGCAAACCAAGATGTTTAAAATTGCGGCCAAGGTTTGTATTCAAACACATAACAAACAGTGAAATTATCTACAGTATGTGAATTAAAAACACATCAGAGCTCCAGAAGCAGAAGGCTCAGAGATACAAATGCCTACTCTAACTGCTACAGAGCGATTAATAGCATTGCCCTAACTGATCAAATCAAGAGGAAATCAATCACCCAAGTGCCAGGCCAATTCCTCTTCTGAATTCAACCCAGACGGGATTCTAGTGTCCAGATCTAGGATGTATCTACTCTCCATTTGCCGTAGCTTGCGTATCCTGTCACCACCTCTCTTACTGGGGGGAATCCTGTCGATTACAAAGAACTTCAATAGATTCCGGTTACTGTTATGCTGTTCTTCAAAATGTCTGGCAACTGGTGAATGTTGGTCTTTATTCTGGATTGCCCGCATGTGTTCCAGAACACGTTTTTTTGCCGGAAACATGGTGCTCCCCATGGTGCTATATGTATATATATATATCCATACTAATATAATAAAGAGAGAGCCCAAACCTTTGAGGCGGGTTCATCTCAGGAACCACAGCACCAATCACAACACCCAATACAGCGTTGGAAATGGCAGTTGCAGCAGGAGGACATAGGCTACGCAGACTCCCGCCATATACATTTAGAAGGTAAAAGAACCGTGCCAGCAAAGTAGTCCCTTGTGGGCGTGTCTGCGTTGTGCTGTGGGCTTGTGCTGGGGGCGTGACAAATGCTGGGGGCGTGTGGTACGTTCCGCCCTTCGGGCTGGACTGTTCCCATGAGGCACAGGGTCAAGGCTGATTTGCATATGCCCATGCCTGAACTGGGGTGGTGTGGAGTGCAAAAAAACGATGGATTTAGGCCCAGATCTCTGTACTGGGGTGAATGTATGACATTGTTCTGCATTCTGTGCATCAACTGTTGTTTTGCATGTGTCACCCCGAGTGGGATGGGTATGCTCAGACGTGAGTCCCATGCTCTCCACACCACTGGAGTCAAGCTATCCTGGCTGAAGACGGCTGATAGCCAGAAACCGGTCCTAGGATGCTTGATTCCGGTCCAGGGAAGACATGGCTTGGCAGTTCGGGCTGGACTGTTCCATGAGGCACAGGGTCACAGCTGATTTGCATATGGCCATGTCTGAACTGGGTTGGTGAGGAGTGCAACAAAACGATGGATTTAGGCCCATATCTCTGTACTGGGGTGAATGTATGACATTGTTCTGCATTCTGTCCATCAACTGTTGTTTTGCATTTGTCACCCCGAGTGGGATGGGTATACTCAGACGTGAGTCCCATGCTCTCCACACCACTGGAGTCAAGCTATCCTGGCTGAAGACGGCTGATAGCCAGAAACCGGTCCTAGGATGCTTGATTCCGGTCCAGGAAAGACATGGCTTGGCAGTTCGGGCTGGACTGTTCCCATGAAGCACAGGGTCAAGGCTGATTTGCATATGGCCATGTCTGAACTGGGGTGGTGTGGAGTGCAAGAAAACGATGGATTTAGGCCCAGATCTCTCTACTGGGGTGAATGTATGACATTGTTCTGCATTCTATCCATCAACTGTTGTTTTGCGTAAGATTGACCCAGGCACATTTCACATGGAACTTACCCAAGTGTAATGGCACATTGCTGGAGTTGCGTTACTTTTGTGACACATTCCAGCAATGAGTCATTACTGTGCTTACAAATACATCAGGAATACTGATGTGTCTGTAACTCCTTGCAACATGGAGTGCCGTACATTAAATATGGCGCATCCTTCGTGTCGCAAGGACGGCGCAGTGAAAACTGTTGTATCGCTGTTTTCATGCAGCAATGCACGCAACAGTTTTCATAAATGAAGCCCAAACAATCTTCCCTTGCAACGCAGACACCCTTGCAATATGGTGCAAGCGTGCCTGCGTTGCCAAGAGGAAGCGAAATTAAGTGCCAGAGCAGGGGGAAATGTAGGGCTACACCATATTGTTGTGTTTCAGAAGTGGCGGAGGATGGAGTTAAGCCAAGAAACCTAACGCTGCTAACCATCACTTCTTTGTAAATAGGCCCCCATGTGCACTGTGAGAACAATTACGAGGTGACGCTACATCATTTGATATCATATTCATCTTAAAATGTCATCATCTCCAATTTAATTCACATTTTTGGTAAAAACCTGTGACAGTTTAGTACCAATATACGGATTTTCCCAACTGATTTTCTGAATTAGTTCCTGGCTAAGTACCCGTTAAACTTGCATGAAGAAGAGATGTGTTCCGATAACTGCCATCAAGCTTACACACGGTACAAAAGGGGGTGGTGATGGACGGAGCATCTGAATCAATCAAACACTCACACCCAGTCAAAAGATCTGGGTTTAATCCATCACCGTTCTTTAGCCCACTCTGCCATCCCAGTTCAGACATGGCTATGTGCAAATCAGTCTGACCCTGTGCCTCATGGGAACAGTCCAGCCCGAACTGCCAAGCCATGTCTTCCCTGGACCGGAAACAAGCTTCCGAGGACAGGTTTCTGGCATTCCAGCCGTCTTCAGCCCGGCTTGCTTGAATCCAGTGGCAAAGTGAGCAAGGGACTCACGTCTGAGCATACCCTGCCACATTGATGGTGGCCAAAAGCGGTACAAAAGGGGGTGGTGATGGACGGAGCATCTGAATCAATCAAACACTCACACCCAGTCAAAAGATCTGGGTTTAATCCATCACCGTTCTTTAGCCCACTCTGCCACCCCAGTTCAGACATGGCTATGTGCAAATCAGTCTGACCCTGTGCCTCATGGGAACAGTCCAGCCTGAACTGCCAAGCCATGTCTTCCCTGGACCGGAAACAAGCTTCCGAGGACCGGTTTCTGGCATTCCAGCCGTCTTCAGCCCGGCTTGCTGGAATCCAGTGGCAAAGTGAGCAAGGGACTCACGTCTGAGCATACCCTGCCACACTTATGGCGGCCAAAAGCGGTACAAAAAGGGGTGGTGATGGACGGAGCATCTGAATCAATCAAACACTCACACCCAGTCAAAAGATCTGGGTTTAATTCATCACCGTTCTTTATCCCACTCTGCCACCCCAGTTCAGACATGGCTATGTGCAAATCAGTCTGACCCTGTGCCTCATGGGAACAGTCCAGCCCGAACTGCCAAGCCAAGTCTTCCCTGGACCGGAAACAAGCTTCCGAGGACCGGTTTCTGGCATTCCAGTTGTCTTCAGCCCCGCTTGCTTGAATCCAGTGGCAAAGTGAGCAAGGGACTCACGTCTGAGCATACCCTGCCACACTTATGGCGGCCAAAAGCAGTACAAAAGGGGGTGGTGATGGACGGAGCATCTGAATCAATCACACACTCACACCCAGTCAAAAGATCTGGGTTTAATCGATCACCGTTCTTTAGCCCACTCTGCCACCCCAGTTCAGACATGGCTATGTGCAAATCAGTCTGACCCTGTGCCTCATGGGAACAGTCCAGCCCGAACTGCCAAACCATGTCTTCCCTGGACCGTAAACAAGCTTCCGAGGACCGGTTTCTGGCATTCCAGCCGTTTTCAGCCCGGCTTGCTTGAATCCAGTGAGCAAGGGACTCACGTCTGAGCATACCCTGCCACACTTATGGCGGCCAAAAGCGGTACAAAAGGGGGTGGTGATGGATGGAGCATCTGAATCAATCAAACACTCACACCCAGTCAAAAGATCTGGGTTTAATCCATCACCGCTCTTTAGCCCACTCTGCCACCCCAGTTCAGACATGGCTATGTGCAAATCAGTCTGACCCTGTGCCTCATGGGAACAGTCCAGCCTGAACTGCCAAGCTATGTCTTCCCTGGACCGGAAACAAGCTTCCGAGGACCGGTTTCTGGCATTCCAGCCATCTTCAGCCCGGCTTGCTTGAATCCAGTGGCAAAGTGAGCAAGGGACTCACGTCTGAGCATACCCTGCCACACTTATGAAGCTTACACAGGCACCAAAGGCTGCAGTTCCACTGATGGCTGTTAGACCTGGCATCATTGGCGTGAGTCTCCCTTCCATTTTGATGGATTGCCTCCTCTGTTTTGATATGTTTTTGCTGGATTTATGCTTTGGGCACTGTGCCACTGCTAATCAGTGCCACAGTGCAAGTGCTCCCTATGTTAATTTTAAGTACTAATTGGTTATTCATGATTGGGTTATTTGATTTATCTGTCAGCCCCTAGTACAGTGCACCATGTGTGGCCAGCGCTTGTAAATCAAATGCTGCTGGTGGGCTTGCAGCACTGGTTGTTCCACCCACAGAAGCAGCTTGTAAAGTGTGTCTCAGGCCTGCCATTGCAAGGCCTATGTGCAGTCTAGCACTGCCATGTCGACTTGGCCAAGTGCACCCACTTGCCAGTCCCTAAACCTTCCCTTTGCTTAATATTAGACACCCCCATGGTAGACCCAGGGGCAGGGTGCATTGTATGTATAAGGTAGGACATGCTCTGATGTGTGTAGCATGTTCTAATAATGAATTACAGTCATTTTCGTTTTTCACTATTGAAGGTTACCTGTTCTCATAGGCCAGATTGGGCAGTTAGATTATTACATTCTTATAATCCTAACCTGCTCAGGGAACACAGTAGAAAATTGAATTTAGTATGCCTGAACTCAGAATAATAAAATGCATCTTTTAGTAAAGTTGGTTTTAATATTCTGTGTTAGGAAATACCACTTTTAGAAAGTAGATATTTTCTTGCCTAACTATCCAGGTCTGCCTCTGCTGGGTTGTGTATTCTTTGTCTGGGTTTGTGAGTGACAGGGCTGGGGGATTCCAGGAGACTGGCTAGGGCAGCCCCAAGGTGAATAGAGAGATCTGCATCTAGATGGGAGGGAGGAGTTGCACCTGGGACCTGAATAGGGCTGGGCCTCCCCTCTAAAATGCTGGCTCCACCTCCTGTGGCTTGTCTGATGTCTCTGCCCTGCACTGTGAAAGGGGAGGAGGAATCATGTCAACAGAGTGCTCCAGAGCTGTATCTTCCCTCCCATGTGCTGGCTCCACCTCCTGTGGGGCAGCTGATGTCTCTGCCCTGCACAGTGAAAGGAAGAAGAGAGCCATGTAAACAAAGAGCTCCGGGACTGGTTTGGATTAGGCAGAGGCCTCTCTGCCTTCAGAGAACAAAGGATGTTGGGGTATAAATATTGGGACCCTGATCCCAAGAAATTAGATCACTTCTGGACAAGGAACCTTTCTGCCATGGGGAAGAACCAAGGAAGCTGCGGGAGTTTGGACCTCCCCTCTGCCAGTGTACTGTTTGCTGGGTTGGCCTGCAGTGGTTGCTTCATTGCCAAGGGAAAGGAGAAGAAACTTTGTAAGGACTTTCATCTAGATAATATTCTCCAAGGGCTTCAACTGTGCTTGCCTTCTGCTGAATTCTAAGAGAAAAAAGACTTCACCTCCAGCTCCCTCCTGGATTTCCTTGCTGGGAATTCTGACTCTAGACACTTGCGTGCCGCTGGGAGCTGGAAGCGCGACGCATCGAGAAGAAGCATGTCACCGCCGCAGCTGAAATCATCGCAACGCTGGAGAAGCGAGCCTTCGTCGCATCTCCCTGGAAGCGGGTGTTCATCGAAGCTGCCTGCTGACGCATCCCTGGAGAAGTGTGACGCCATCGAGAGACTGGCTATCGCATCACCGGAGAAGCGTGCCGAAGGGCCTGTCGCGGCTCCAGAGTCGTCGCAAGGCTGCCAGGGCATCACCGCATCATCATCGCATCACCGCATCAAGGGCGCCATCTTCTCGCATCGCAACCGGATCATCGCATCAAGGCGCCAGCGCGCAGGCCAAAAATCTACGCATCACTTCCGCACCGGTAAGGCACACGACAAGTCCCCTACTCTGCGCAAGCATTAAGGCAGGACGCAACTGTTCCCCCAGATCACGGCACCGACGCATCTCCCCTTTTGTGAGCCTTTTGTTTACTTTGCGTTATGCATCCAGGTACTTTGTTGAGAACTTTGTCGCATTTACCATCAACTTGAACTAAGCAACTTAAATCATCTTTTAAGTAATCATAAGTGTAGTATTACTGCATCTAGTAATTACTGAGAGGGATATTTTCTAACTTTTTACACAATGCTGGGCAGTGAGGAAAGTTGCTACGCTGATTTCCATGAAAGGGCGACAGCAGAAAAGCACCATATCTACTAAAATATGGTCCATTTCTGCTGTCTACAAATACGCGCGCAGGCCCCCTTGTGCCATGCTGCAACCCCTCTCTGATGCAAAATACACAAAGCAGCGCTACATGCTTCTTTGTGTTACTTTTGGGAAAAATCCCATGCAAAGTCACGCAAATCTGATTTACGTAGCTTTGTAAATCACACATAACATTTTCTGTTGTGGCTGCACCAAAAAAAGAGGTACAACCGTGGCGCAAAAGGTTATTAAATATGGGCCTGAGTGTGTTGCATAGCTCACCCTTTGTTAATTCTTGCAGGTTAAACCTGCCAGAATTAAACAGGGAAAACATTTGTTAGCGTACCATGCAGGTTTTGGTTCAGTAAGAGCCAAAATCCATGTGACTCCCCAGAAACTTGTAAAAGGTGAAATTTATCAGACCTGATAAATAATGTACCAGGGATGTTGTTTTCTCTGGTGCCACAAAGAGCACCTGGCAAAGACGTAATCAGGGCCACTTGTCTATTGGCAATTAAATATTAAGGGACACACTATTATATCATAAAATACAGCAAGGGAAGGTGCTGTGCTGCATTGCGTAGTAAGGAGTGGGCAGAAACGCTGCAAATTTACAAAGATATGGAGCCTTTCTGCTCTTTTCTTGCCCTGCCTAGCGTCAGAGCTGGCACCCTTGCACCGTGACGCAGACAGGATAAAGAGGTTTTTTCCTCTTAATTTGTGTGCTACAGAATGCATCACACATATGGGGAAATAAAGAGGAGAACAAGATTATTTTCTGCTCTTTACTACAGCCTCCGGGAGGTGCACTGATTTGCCGATTTGACGCAATCCCCAGGTTTACAAAGGTTTGTAAATTCGTCCTTGCGTCAAATCCATTGGTGGATGCACAGGAACACTCATGCTTCACCCATGGGACGTCTCCCAGCTTGAAATAGAATGTAGCGCAGCGCAGCGACTGCCTTGCATTATATTTCTTTACAAATTGCCTCTTGCGTGGCTTTGTAAATCTGACTTAAGGAAAGGAGACGCAAGGTCATCACAAATCCATAATCAATCAGCCCTGAGCCTTATGGTGACCAACTGCAGTCTAGTTATATTATGAGTTGGCTCGTTGAGTCTGGTTTTCTAGTGCTTCCTGCAGCTTCAAAGCACTAGGTTAAGGAGGAGGTAGCAAGTGAGTGGCTCTTCCACTCACTTCAAAGATGAAAGGTAGGTTTGATGGTGCTGAAATTCTCTCCCCCACAAGCACTGCAACAGATGCGGCACCTACTGAGCTATGAAAGCCCTTACAGCACCGTCCGGTCAGATGAAACAGAATCTTCTGTGACAGCCTGGTTGTAAGAAAGTCTTTGATGGTTAAAGTGCGACTACGACAACCTGATTGTAAGAAAGTCCTTGATGGTTAAAGTGCGTCTACGACAACCTGCTTTTAAGAAAGTCTTTGATGGTTAAAGTGCGACTACGACAACCTGATTGTAAGAAAGTCTTTGATAGTTAAAGTGCGTCTACGACAACCTAATTGTAAGAAAGTCATTGATGGTTAAAGTGCATCTATGACAACCTGATTGTGAGAAAATCTTTGATGGTTAATGTCAGTGGTCGAAGTGGGCTGGATCGGCAGGGCACGGCATGCATCTACTTCTTTAATTTATTAGGTTCCGTTCCCCTACTTTTTTATTTTAAATATGCGTCTCATGCCAGAAATCGTCAAGGCCTACAAGATAAGGCTCGGTGTTTGGCGACAGGCGGGGTGGGCATAGAAGGAAAAGGACTCTGAGCCATATTATCAGAAACGGCAATAACATTATCGCCACTTTAGCGGCAGGAAGCTGCCACTAAAGCGGCAATAAGGGCTTGATAATATGCTCTTGTGAATTCCCATAGAAGCCCAGGTTCTGGTGTGAACCCGGGCTGCTATGGGAATTGACAAGGGCATATTATCAAGACCATTATCGCCGCTTTACCGGCAGTTTCCCGCCGCTAAAGAGGCGATAATGTTATCGCCGTTCTTGATAATATGGCCCTCTGTCTTTTCCTTCTTGCCCAGAGAAGACTAGAACAGGGTCCACTTCTGCTCTGCCGCTCCCTCTTTCTACCTCTTTTTCCCTCTCCTTCTGTCTCGCTCCTTCTCACTCACTTAAAACGAGATTTCAAGAAACTGGTATTACCCTGTCTTTCCTGGTTTTGTTTATTTGTTCCCCTGTGAAATGGATCTAAAAAGAAAAACATTTTTACTGGAAGCATCGTCTTTTTCTGATATAATTCAATTTCATAGTGCATCCTCGGGATGGAGAGAAATAAAACATTAACAATTTTAAAAGTAAATAGATAACTAAAGCAAGACAGAGTGGTCACAAAGTGGCCAGATTGGTTTTATTCACACCCAAACACATAACGCCACTTTAGTGTTTGCCAGTGAAGCGCTACTTTTATGTTCTCATCTCTCTTTAAAAACATTGGGGCATATTACCAAGGGCCTTATCTCCGCTTTAGCAGGAATTTTTCCCGCTAAAGCGGCGATAATTCAATCGCCCTATTACCTAGCTGTCGCTAACACCAGTTAGAGACAGCTAGTAGGAGATAGCGAGCTTCTGGGGGCCCACTTTGCATGTCAGCGATATGGATCTATGATGTTACAACGCGTTATTTTACAACGCAGACCGTTACATCGCAATTTTTACAACGCAGGATCCATTACAACGCATGGCATTACAACGCATGGCATTACATCGCAGATGCTATTACAACGCATGGCATTACATCGTAAGTATAGGTAAGTATACCTTTTTAAAAAAAATGTAATTATTTTAATTTAATTAAATTATTTTAATTAAAATACTTTTTAAAATAGTAATTATTTTTATTTAATAATTTTAAATCTATTTATTTAAATTAATTTTAAGAAAAATTGTAATTAATTTTATTTAATTAATATAATTAAATTAATTTAATTTAAATATTTTTTTGATTGTAATTAAAATAAATTATTTAAAATAATGTATTTAATTTAATTATTTTAATTAAGAAATGTAATTAATATAATATAATTAATTTTATTTAACTTAAAAACACCCCTGTACCCCAAAACCCAAACCCTACCCTGAAACCTAAAAACACCCCTGTACCCCAAAACCCAAACCCTACCCTGAAACCTAAAAACACCCCTGTACCCCAAAACCCAAACCCTACCCTGAAACCTAAAAACACCCCTGTACCCCAAAATCCAAAACCCACCCTGAAACCTAAAAACACCCCTGTACCCCAAAACCCAAACCCTACCCTGAAACCTAAAAACACCCCTGTACCCCAAAACCCAAACCCTACCCTGAAACCTAAAAACACCCCTGTACCCCAAAACCCTAACCCTACCCTGAAACCTAAAAACACCCCTGTACCCCAAAACCCAAACCCTACCCTGAAACCTAAAAACACCCCTGTACCCCAAAACCCTAACCCTACCCTGAAACCTAAAAACACCCCTGTACCCCAAAACCCAAACCTGAAACCTAAAAACACCCCTGTACCCCAAAACCCAAACACTGCCCTAAAACCTCAGTACACCAATACATATACTCCTATACTCATATTTATTAAAAAAATTACTTAAATTATTAAATTTAATTTATAATATTTAAAAACATAAATAAATATTTTTATTTATTTTTATTTATAATTAATATTAATTAAATCATTTATATAATATTAAATAAAATTAAAATAAATTATATACTTACCAATACTTACGATGTAATGGTATGCGTTGTAATAGCATCTGCGATGTAATGCCATGCGTTGTAATGCCATGCGTTGTAATGGATCCTGCGTTGTAATAGCTGCGTTGTAACAGCATTACGACGTAAAAGTTGCGTTGTAAGTGATACACACCCAGCGATATATATCGCTAATGACATGCAAAGTGGGCGTGCCAAGATGTTAGCGACTGGAAACAGTCGCTAACATCGCTAACTCCTATTACCAACTTTTGGAAATAATCGCGCTAAGCGCGATAATCTCCAAAAGCTAACGCCTGCCCAGAGCAGTTCTTAGCCATGTTATCCAATGGTAGGTGGATAACATGGCTAAGAGCATTTGCTCAGTAATGCATGAATATCGCTGACTTTTCAGCGATATTCATGCATTTCGGCCCATTTTTATCGCTTAGGAGATAAACCTTGATAATAGCAAGGCTCCTAAGCGATAAAAATAGGCACAGCACGGCGATATAAATATAGCCTCTAACCAAGCTTAGCGATATTTTTCGCTTATGCTTGGTAATATGCCCCCTTGTTTTCCCTAGGTGGGAAAGTGCACCATTCCTGGAGGTACTGAGGGGCATATTACCAACCAATAGAGATAATTTTTGTCTCTAACTTGTTTAGAGACAAAAATTATCGCCGCAAATCGGTGATTTTTATCGCAGATAAACCTTGCTATTAGCAAGGTTTATCGCAAATGCGATAAAAAACGGCCGCAATGCATGAATATCGCTGAAAAGTCAGCGATATTCATGCATTATCGAGCAAATGCTCTTAGCCATGTTATCCACCTCCCATTGGTTAACATGGCTAAGAACTGCTCAGGGCAGGTGTTAGCTTTTGGAGATATTCGCGCTTAGCGCGAATATCTCCAAAAGTTGGTAATAGGAGATAGCGATGTTAGCGACTGTTTCCAGTCGCTAACATCTTGGCACGCCCACTTTGCATGTCATTAGTGATAAATATCACTGACATGCAAAGCGGGGCCCAAGACGGTCGCTATCTCCTATTAGCTGTCGCTAACTGGTGTTAGCGACAGCTTGGTAATAGGGAGATAATTTTATCTCCGCTTTCTTGGCATTTAAAGCCAAAAAAGCGGAGATAAACCCCCTTGATAATATGCCCCTGAAATACCTGCTTGATGGGTGAATCAGAAAACAAAATGGAGGCTCTGTGTTCACGAATGTGGGGGCATATTACCAACCAATAGAGATAATTTTTGTCTCTAACTTATTTAGAGACAAAAATTATCGCCGCACATCGGCGATTTTTATCGCAGATAAACCTTGCTATTAGCAAGGTTTATCGCAAATGCGATAAAAAACGGCCGCAATGCATGAATATCGCTGAAAAGTCAGCGATATTCATGCATTATCGAGCAAATGCTCTTAGCCATGTTATCCACCTCCCATTGGATAACATGGCTAAGAACTGCTCCTGGGCAAGTGTTAGCTTTTGGAGATATTCGCGCTTAGCGCAAATATCTCCAAAAGTTGATAATAGGAGATAGCGATGTTAGCGACTGTTTTCAGTCGCTAACATCTTGGCACGCCCACTTTGCATGTCATTAGTGATAAATATCACTGACATGCAAAGCGGGGCCCAAGATGGTCACTATCTCCTATTAGCTGTCGCTAACTGGTGTTAGCGACAGCTTGGTAATAGGGAGATAATTTTATCTCCGCTTTCTTGGCTTTTAAAGCCAAAAAAGCGGAGATAAAGCCCCTTGATAATATGCCCCGTGGTCTTTTTACCATACTGCTTACATTATTGTAAGGATATAAGCAATGAGCATTGAAAGGGGTCCCTTAGTTCTGGGCTCTGTAGTCATGGCTTTAACTTTTCAGGCAAAAGCACTCACTGATTTCTGAATAATGAGTGTAAAAGTGTTAAGGTAACTATGTTGTTCCTGCTTACATTTCACCTACTTTTCTTAATCTAGCTCCCTATGAGTGTTTGCTTTTTCCAGGATGTTGTTTTTTAGGCAGCAGATTGCTCTTGTCTAGAACGCATTTCAAATTTAGTCGTATCCAGGTGTTGATAGCAGGGCACAATGGGGTTGCAGTTGAAGGCAGTGTGAGTTTCTCTTAGTGGGGCAGTATGGTGTTCAGTGGGGAAGAGGATGTGGCACCATGGTAAGAACTGCCGAATTTGGAACTGGGGAACCAGGTTCAGCGTTCTTGACCAGTCACCCAGACCACTTTCCTCCGGAAGCGTATCCTATGCTAAACCTTAGAAGGCCCCTCAAGACCTTAGAAGCCCTGTGTCTTAGCACCAGCAGGTGGACTCAAGCGGTGGCAAGTGTGGGTTAACCTTGAAGGCCTGTCCACCACAATCCATACTGAAGTTTACCTTCAGTCTTGCAGGCAGGCCTATGAAGCAGCACACCATAGAGTGACAGTGACTGTCACTGAGGTCACAGGACCCTTGAGCCAGGTGGCTTTAGGGCAGTGTGACCGCACCACGCACTGACTTTGAGTGGGAGCATCATGTTTGCAAGTATAATACACTTTTAAAAGCATTTGCTGCCTTCTTCCTGGCACCCAGCAATTTTCGGCAACAATGAAAATGTCATGATTTTGACGCCAGGGAAGATCCGGAAATACTTCCAGGTCCAGCGCGCAGCGTGCCCGAGATGTCAGGAGGAAGGGGTTGAGCTAGAACACATACTATGGCTATGTCCGCGTTATTGGGAGGAAGTGGGAGAACTTCTGAACACAGTGACAGAAAGGCAGCTAGAATACGATATGGCCACCTGCTTGCTGCACTGGTTCCCACACACTGCTAAGACCAAGGTTACCAGTAAATTCATCGATCTAGGTCTTCTATTGGCTAAGCGCAAAATTACATGGCATTGGAAGGCGAGTGAAGGTCAATCGAGTAGACGCTGGAGACGGGAATTCTGCAAGTGGGCGAGCTGCGAAGGCACGGTGAGACTCCGGCAGGCTACCCGTTCGGGTAATGATAAAGCGCTAGAAGTAGCCCGGGCATGGGAGGCCCTAGTTCAGTCCCTGAAGGATCAGCAAGTGCCAGAAGGGGAAGATTGAAGGCTCCACTTTCAGGTGATTACAATTTACACATGATAGCCTCGCTAGTTTATAAGTGACATGGTTGAGACGGATTCTGAGAACTTGCAAACGCCCACACCGCTGTTGTTGTAGGGGGGGTGGGAGAACCGGGGGGGGGGTCCTAGGCACTGTTAGAGTGGACACACTACTTATGGCGATGGTTCTTGGAGCTAACATAGGTGACACTAGGATGATTGCGCTATCCATTATGATAGGATTTCTGTTGCTTGGAAATTGGGAGAAGGACAGTAGGAACATCGCTGTCAGAGAAGGTTAGTGTTGGTAAATTAGTACTGGCTCCAGTGCTTAGGTCAGGTTTGTTGGTTGGGAGGAGGGGAGTAAAAGAAAAGCAGGAGTATTGTGACATAGTTGGTCAATGTTGGTATATATGTCTATCATGCATGCATATGCCCGTTTTCCTGAGTAATGCCGCCCGACCTACGGGTTGTGGGCTAAATGGCCGTGTACTAATAACTCAGTTGGCATATGCCCAGAGCGCGCTGTTGGTGGCGGTGGCAACCGGCATATGAGTGTACTATAACAACCTGCAATAAAAATATATTTTAAAAAAAAACTATAAAAATGTCATGATAACAACAGTGATTAATGTTCTTAGTAGACTGAGATGGTGTTTTCTCTAGGGGAAGTTTTGACTCCTGGAAAGAAACTGCAGAGGGTTAATATGCCTTCTAATAAGAACATCTACCACGCAGATCACAAAGTGCAAATAATGTAAATAGGTCAGTGGGTTATTGCTTTTATCAGAGATAGTTTATAAGACAAAATCCTAACATAGAACAGTGAGCTATTAACTGTCATGTAAGAGCTGAATGCAAAATGCAAGATATAAATGAGAGCATTATGGTTTTTTCGCCAAGTCTTTGATGATCCTATTATTGCAAAAAAGGGATCATTTGGATAGGAATCAATATGTGTGATGCAAAGGGCTCTGACACTCTGTACTGGTATTAGTGGCAGTGTAAATCTTCTGATATGTTATTATTAGGAAACGTTTACACATGCTTACAGTCTCTGCAAAGATTTTTCCTAATTAGTACCAGTGTAACATGCAAATGCAGAAGTGACAAGGGTGACCAATCAACCTTTGCAAAGGGCCCTTCACTTCACAGCAGCGCAAGTCATATTTTAAGTAACTTTTGATCCGTTTGAGCTACAAACTATTTATTAGTTTAAATCGTCTGATTGTGCAGCAGATGATGTATTATGTGGCAAATATGGCAGAGCCATAATTATGTTGAAAACATTTGCAAACTAGGACATTTTGCCATTCATGTTTGAACTGCTCTTATTCAAAAAGGGAAGAGAAGTGCTGTCGACGGAAACTCCGTGGCTCGGAGACAGATTGCTTGTGATTCCAATTTTAAGCGTATTTGGGATGTTTTGTGTCTGGAAACTTATTCCACTTTGTGGATGTGTTTTAATGTCAATAACACATATTAAACCTTAAATAAACATGTTTCCATTGGTTGAATTAAATATAGAGTAATACGCTGTAACCGATTAGTGAAATGGGAAACAAATACTAACAAGCATTTGCAATGCAATCGGTCTCGCCTCTGGGACCTTATATGTATTTAGCTATGCAGCATATTAGCCTGGGTGCTGAAACATTTACTGTTCTAGCAGGACCACCTTTCACTGCCCTTGATAGAACTTTAAAGAGACTTGTTGTAGTTGTTTTAGAGTATCATCATGTTAGACCTAAAGCATTATTAATGTTATATACAAGAAAGCCATATATGGTGCTTATTTATTATATGTAACTAACTACTATTGAAAGAGCAAATAATTTAAACAACCTAACAAGCTCACACACTTGGGGGCAGATTTACAAGCCCCTTGCGCCTCTTTTACACCACCGCTGCATCACTTTTATGATGCAGCGGCGGCGCAAAGCCAGCGCCATGCTGCGGGGTATTTACAACATAATGCATCTGGGAGATGCGTCACGTTGTAAAGCCCTGCGCCACATGTAGGTGTTCCGGCGCAGGAGGGGGGCGTTCCGGCTCAGGAACGCCTCCAAAAAGTGGCCGAGTGAAAACTACAAGAATTTCACTCACTCACTTTTAAGGCCATGCTGCGGCAAAACCCTGCGCCTGCTTGAAGCAGGCGCATGGATTGACGCAGCATGTTAGGGATAGGGCACCCCCGAGCCTTGCTGGAGCTGCGTCGCGCTTGCAACGCAACTCCAGCAGTGCACCACCTTTGTGACTGGGGTGTCAACACACATCTGCCCATCCGTGCGCCACAGGGTGCCGCATTGTTATTGCGGCCCATCAGTGGTGGCGCACGGGTGGGCAGATGCATCGCAACTCTTCTGGCGCATCCCTGCTGATTAGCAGAGATGTGCCAGAAGTAGTAAATCTGCCCCTCCCCTCGTTCTCCTCCTTCCTAACTTTGCTCAGCTTTCTACTTACTCTTAGAAGGTAGGGAGGTTTGGAGGACTGGTAAGCAATGAGAAGAGAGGAAAGAATGCAGAGCAAGTGGTGGGGGCAGGAACGAGTGGAAAGAGCGCTGGGGAGGAAAGATGACAGCCTGCAACTGCACAAATATATAGTGTTACATAGCAAAACCTTCACTGAGGGCACTGTAGCACTAAAAGAAATATTATCCAATATGGTTGTGTGTTTACTGACCACTGTGTGTGCCTTGACAATTACCCAACAACATCTAGGTCAACAAAACAGCAGGGGTAGTGGGCATGGCAATGTGAGGGACATTACAATGGTGACCTCTGTATAGTTTTAACATTAGATCGGCATGAAATTGTATCCTAAACCTTATAATCTTATGAATTATAATTGAAGCACCAAATATTTATTTATTTATTTGTATACTTATAGAGCGCGGTCCTGTCACCCAAAGGGCATCCTGGCGCTTTGATCTAGGAACAATTGCACTTTTTCCGCTCAAGCAGTTTTTGGAAACAGATGCGTTTTTAACGCTTTCCTGAACGGAAGATAGTCCCTGTGGCTTCTCAAGGATTCTCAAATCCACTGGGTAACTTTGGTAGACGGAGGAGGGCGGCGTGGAAACTCTCAGCCCAAAGTAATTTTGCATAGACAGGATCCTATTATTACATAATACAGAAACACCCACCATCAATGAAACAGTAATGGCCCTAAGAAGCCACTGCAACACCATTCCTCCCACAGGTACCAGCAGTTTGCCATTATAGCACATTTCCCCCACTGGCACAAATGACATATCTATTGCCACATTACAGTTCTTTGCCTTTCACAGACAGCCACCACCTCTGATTAAAGACTGTCACACCTTGGGCCTCATTTATGAGAAATGACGCATCGCTGCGTGAAACCAGCGATGCGTCACTTCTCAGTGCGCACTCCTTGCGACATACCTGATGCGTCACATTTACTGTATGATGCATCATGTTGCAAGGAGTTACAGATACGTCAGTATTTCTGACGTATCTGTAAGCGCAAAAGTGACGCATTGCTGGGGTATGTCAAAAAAGTGACGCAACTCCAGCAATGCGTCCTTTCACATGGGGCAAGCCCCATGTGAAAGGGCTTGCATCAGTCTTACGCCTGCTGTGAGGCAGGCGTAAGATTGTGACGCATTTGAGTCCTAGAAGTGGCGCAGTGAAATCTGGTAGATTTCACTGCGCCACTTCTATGACCCTTTCTTGCGTGGGAACACCCCCCTGCATAAATTATACCTGGCGCAGGTATAATGTAGCCAGGGGTTTACAAAGTGACGCATCTACCTAGATGCGTCACTTTTTAAATGTGGCGCAACAAGGCGCATTTTTTACACTGCTGGTGCGTCACAAAAAGTGACGCACCAGTGGTGCAAAAGTGACGCAAGGGCTCATAAATGAGCCCCCTTGTGTCCTACCCAGTGTGCCACACGTATACCATCACACAACAGTGCCCCCCACTGTTCAATCATCACAGGGCTCTGCCTTAAACAAGCATCAGCACTGCACCCTCTTAGAAAATTGTCCCATGCAGGCACTACAACTGCCTCATCACAGCTCAATGCCCCCCTAGACACCAAAACTGCAGCTAAAACAGATACCCTCTCAAAACCACCACAACTGCATCAACAGAGTAAACAATCACTTCCATTACATCACAACAGGAATTTCACTGTATCATCACGGTACCTTGCAGCCACCTCTCTCCTCCACAGACACTTCCACTGGATCAGCATAGACTGCAGCTGCCAGCAGGCACAACGGCGGCACTATCACAGTATAATGGCCCATGAAGTTACTCCAGCTGCTCATCCTGGGAGCGATGGTGCGCTACCACCTGCCCCATCCCTGCACAGTGCTTGTCACAGGAAGCATAAATGTATCTTCAATGCAAGCTGCATCCAAGGGCACCTCTTCGGTGGGAGGCATCTCCTGCCCAGGGCAGCGGAAGAGCTGCGGAGCAGTGATGGGCTGTTCCGGGTCTAGTATTTACCTTTTTTCTCCTAGCTGGCGGACTCCTCACTCCCATGTTTCCCTCTCCACTGCCTCCCAACACCCCGGCGGTGGCAGCCACTGGACTATTCCTCCTGTCTTAGTGCTCCGTCAGGCCTCGGGGCACAATTTGGCAGCTGGGAGAGACAGAGGAGTCGCGGCGAACTGACGGGACTCCTCAGCCGCTTTCACAGAGGCCAAGCACTGGAGAAGATACTCAGAATGTAAATACTCAGAAACCCCTAGGCAGTCTGTCTAAAAGTCTCTGTGCACCCTGCCGGCAGAGATTCACGTTTGAACACTTTAACACTGTGGGGCAGATTTATAAGGTCTGGCGCATCTCTGCAAATCAGCAGGGATGTGCCAGAACACTTCCGATCCACAAAACCACCCGTGCGCCACCACTGATGCGCCACATTTACAATGCGCACTTACAATGCGGCATTTACTGTGGGCGCGGATGGGCAGATGCGTGTCGCATCCCCTGGCGGAAATGCGGCAAATGCTGGATTCCAGCAAGGCTCTGGGGTGCCCTATGCCTAACATGCTGCGTCAGTCCTTACGGGTTTTGACGCAGCATGGCTGTAAAAGTGACTCAGTGAAATCTTGTAGATTTCACTGTGTCACTTTTACGAGGCGTACCTGCGAGGGAACGCCCAGCCAGCGCTGGAACGCCCACATGAAACCTGACGCAGGTTTCATGTGGCGCCGGTGTTTACAACGTGACACATCTCTCTAGATGCGTCACGTTGTAAATAAGGCGCAACATGGCGCATGATTTATGCCGCCGCTGCGTCACAGAAATGATACAACGGCGGCGCAAATGTGTCGCAAGGGGCTTGTAAATCTGCCCCTTTATTTGTTCCTGATCTTCTCACCCTAATATGCACAAATCAATAATTGTGTGCAGTTTCTTAAGTTATCAAGACTGGGAATAACATTCAACTTTTTCTGATTTGCCAAGTATAACTCTCTGAAGGAGTTAATTGCATAGACATGTGAATGATCTTATTTTCCTAGCAACACTGCAGCTTCCCCCATAACATAGACAAGCAGAGACAGAGAACGCACAGACTGCGGGAGGGGGGCTATGGGGAGAAGGCAGGCACAGGAAGAAAATAGTTACGTGCAACACTCAAGTAAAGGGGCTGATAGCTGTGGAAGGATACAAATGACGAAATGCTCGTTATGAGGCAAGACTAACAAGCCAAAAACCAATCGGAAGGCAGCATTTAGGACTGTTAAGCCAATGAAAAAGATGGGCCAGAGAATGGGCGGGGCTTGCACAAAGCTTCGACACTATAGGGTGAACTGCATGCCTCGGAAGCGATGCAGCTGCAACATAATGCGAGACCTCACAATTGGGATATTTAAACTTTTTGACACATCGCTGACACCGCCCACTGACTAATCCACAGTCAGATCCTCTCCTCGCCCACTGACCAATCCACAGTCAGATCCTCTCCTGGCCCACTGCTTCTACGTAACTGTCAATAATTAAATAATATTGATTTTCATATACCCTTAAGTACATTGGGGCAGATTTATGTTGGGAATGCGCCACGTTTGCGTCAGCAACTGCGGCGTAAACGTGGCACATCCCTATGACCCATTTACAACGTGACGCATCTAGGCAAATGCGTCACGTTGTAAAGCCCTGCGCCACTTGTGGGCGTTCCGGCGCAGGGTGGGCGTTCCGGGGCAGGTGCGCCTCGCAAAAGTGGCTGAGTGAAATCTATAAGATTTCACTGAGTCACTTTCAGGCCAAAGCTGCGTCAAAAAGATGCGTCACGCATCTGTGCAAAATGACGCACCAGTGGCGCAAGGCCTTCATACATTTCTTTTTCAAAACCAGGTTTTATTGACATTTCAGAAATAGATTGCAGGGACATGTACAGCACTCCAGACACCGGAGAGGCTGTAAGCATATAAACATGAATCACAGTTGCAGCAATCAGCACAAAAGGCAGGATAAAATAGGGACATTAACTACCCGGATCCCCCCCTCCCATCCCGTAACAACCCCCCACCCGGTTCCCACCCCCACCCCGTTCACGATGGTCACCAGGATCTAAACAACGTAATCTGCACAAAGATGGTAATGCGCTCTCATTCCCGTCCCGGCACTCATGACAGTTAATCCGCCAATGTGTCCTGCTGCGGCGGCGGCTCTAGCCACAACCCCCTGTACTCTGCCCACCTCTTCCAGATTTTATAGTGTTTGCTGGGGCAGCCACAGGCCTCAAATACAGGGCGTTCTAGTCCCATACAGTAGTCCATACCTCTTTTCCAGATCTCAATCGGGGGAGCCCCAGGGTTTTTCCAGGCACGGGCCACATCCCGCTTAGCAACCGTAAGGCCCGGGAGCAAGAGATGCCTCTTATAGATGTTACCGCCCACCTGCTCCAAGACATGTAGAAGACCCAGCTGCGATGTACGCGGGAGCTGCCAGCCCAGTACCTCATCCAAGCAATCCCAAATACGCTTCCAATATCGTACCATTGCCCCACAGGTCCACACAGTATGCAGGAACGTACCCATTTCCCTACCGCACCTCAGACAGTCGGGGGAGGCAATCAAACCAGCTCGCCACAGCCTCTCTCTCGTATAGTAAGCCCTGTGTCGGTATTTAAATTGGATAAACCGCAGCCGCACGGCGACAGCCGCCTCCCTCGGAGCCGCGAGAGCCTCCCTCCATCCTTCCTCATCTATTTCACCAACGTCTCTCTCCCATTTGGCCCGAAGGCCATCTAGGGAGGGCGCACAGTGAGTGACTAGGGATTGGTACACGCATGAAACTTTCTTCTCCGTTAATTCTCCCATGAATAATTTAGCCTCTATGGGACTGAATTCCGGCAGAGAGTCCAACCCCTCCAGGGCGGGGGAGGTAGCATGGCGGAACTGCAGGTATTTGAAGAATTGGGTACTCGGCATGTCGTACTCATCCCTCAACTCCTGGAAGGATTTAAGGGTCGTGCCCCTCATAACATGTCCCAACGCCGAGATCCCTATTGAGTCCCAGCCGCGAAACCCCGGCAGGGTCGACAAAGCCGGTAGGCGGCCATTCTGCCACAACGGGGTCTCCCCAGTCAGCCTATTCCACCACCCCATGCGACCAAGTGCCCGACGCCAGACCCGAAAGACAGTCTGTGTAACCACCGGAAGCTTCTTTCTTTTCCCGGATGAGTACAGTAGCGTGTGCAAGGTATCAGGTTCCATTAGATATCTTTCCAGAGCGTATGCCGGGTCTCCCCGATCTCCATACCACCATTCGTTGAGGATCACGAGATGGGACGCCTGATAGTAGGAGAGGATGTCCGAAGACGCCAGGCCACCGCAGTATGTAGAGAGGAAGCAGGTGCGAAGGGCCACCCGCACCGTCCCTCCAGCCCAGAGGAAACGGCCCAGCGCCGAATCTACTTGGCGGAACGATTGTGGCAAAATAGGGTAAGCATGATTCTGCAGTTGGTAAAGCAGACGAGGAAGAGCGACCATCTTAAAGATGGCCGACCGGCCATATAGGTTCAAGGGCATACGGGACCACGTCTTCATGTCCGATCTGACTCTGTCCCAAACCGGAATAATATTACGCTCCCATGAGACTCCAGGGATGTCAGTCAAGAACACCCCCAGGTATTTAAGGCCTCCCGTCGCCTTTTGTAAGGCTGATGCCCAAGCACCAAGAGCCACCCCGCTGCCCAGGGTCCACAAAACAGACTTCCGCACATTGAGATTCAGCCCTGATACTTCTCCAAACACTCTCAGTATCTCAAGTACTCTGGGGCCTGACCTGTCGAGGTCCGTAAGAAAGAACAGTACATCGTCCGCGTAGAGCGCGATACGGTCTGACGGCCCAGCCTCCCACTCGAACCCCTTCATCTGTGCATCTATTCGCACCCACGCCGCGAGGGGTTCCATTGCTAGAGCAAATAAGTATGGCCAGAGCGGGCACCACTGTCGGGTGCCTCGCCCAATGGGAAAGGCATCTGAAACTGCACCCGCCACCCGCACTGACGCCGTCAGGCCGGTATACAACAGCCGCACATACGATAGGAATCGAGGGCCAAGATTCAAACGGGGTAGGAGTGCCTGCAAGTATAACCAGCTCAGCGAGTCGAAGGCTCTATCGATGTCGGCCAATAGGAGCGCCGCCTGGGAGCCGGTGGCTTTCATCATCTCCAGAGCCACTTGGGCCCGCCTAATATTGTGTCTCGTGGCTCTGTGTGGCATAAAACCAGCCTGGTCCGGATGGACCAGAGCGGTAATAAAAGGTAGGAGGCGATTGGCCAGCGCCTTCGCCAGTATCTTTGCCTCGATGTTCAGGAGAGAGATAGGGCGGTACGATTCGTGTCTATCGGGCGGTCTCCCCGGATTGCAAAACACCACTATCTCGGCATGTCTCCAATCCGATGGCAGCTGACCACCTTCCCCGGCAGCATCCAATGCCTTTTTGAAATGGGGCCCTAACTGGAGGTGGAATTTCCGTAGAAACTCACACGGGAAGCCGTTCGGCCCAGGGGCCTTCCCGGCATTCAGCTCGCCCAATGCCTTACCCAGTTCCTCCGCGGACAAAGGAAGCTCCAGGTCAGCACGCACCTCGTCTGAGATCCCCCGCGGTGGGAGATCCGCCAGGAATTTGTCTATAGCCTCCGCCGGAAGGGAGTCCCTGGGGGCGTATTGCGCCTTGTAGTAGCTCGCGAAACTGGCAGCTATAGTCCCTGGATCAGTTATGGGGGTCCCTGCCTCATCCTTCAGCGCCGGCAGCGTCTGAGCCTGGAATGCATTCTGGCACAGCCTGTACAGCATAGAGCTGGATTTGTCCCCCCACTGGTATATTCTACTCTGCGTTGCAAGCCATATTTGGCGCGACTCCTCAAGCAATAGGGACGCAGAATCAGTTTGTGCCTGCAGGAGCCGCCGCGTATCCTCCTCCGCCCCTGTCACTGTAGAGCGTGCCTCCAGAGTGCGGACGCGTTCTTCCGCCTTCTCCATTTCCTCCTTTCGAGTCCTGCGGGCCCTCGCACACCAGGCAATGTCTACACCTCTGAGTGTCGGCTTCATGGCCTCCCAGAGGGTCACCACGTCAGAGTCAGGCCCCTCATTCTCCCTCCAGTAGTGGGCAATGGCCTCACGCATGTGGGACTGGTAGTCATCCCGTAGCAGATGCCAAGTAGAGAGGCGCCACCGGAACGGCTGTCGCCGTCTGTCAAGGAGAATATCGATCGTCACGGGGGAGTGATCAGAAAGCCCCCGGGGCAGAATGGCAGTCGATGCCACCCTTCCGACGGTGGCGCACGGACGAACAAGTAGTCCAACCGAGAGAATGAACGATGGACCGCAGACACATAAGTGAATTCCCTATTGTTTGGGTGTTGGCAGCGCCAGGCATCCGTCCATCCCATACCTCTCACCATCGCACTCAGTTTCGTAGGGGCAACTGCCATTTGTCCGCCACCCGGCCTGTATCGATCCGCAGATCCATCCATTACATCGTTCCAATCGCCACCTATCACTGACAAGACGTCCGGCACCTCTGCCCAGACCGCAAACAGCTTCTCCGCCAGAGACCATTGCAAGGGGGGGGGAGCACACTACCAAATACCACTTGTTCCTCGCCAATCATTCCTTTGATAAAAACATACCTGCCCTGGGCATCAATCCACTGCGAGGAATGTACATAGGATACTCTCCGATGGACCAAGACCGCCACCCCCCGGGATCCCCGAGCAAACCCTGCATGGTACACCTGATGATAACCATATCTTTGTAGACTCAGAGTCTTCGTACCTAGGAGATGAGTCTCTTGTAACAGTAGAACATCAGCCTTTTCCCGTTTACCCTGTCGCAGTACAGCCCCTCTCTTAATTTTATCGAGCATGCCCCGCACGTTCCAACTCATAATTCTCAGAGTAGCTCTAGGGAGCTCCGATGCAGGACCCCTAACCGCCATCAAATGGAAAGGGGTGGAACTGTCCGGGCATGAGAGAGCGCAATTGTCCAAAGTACATAAAACGAACCTGATGGACCATCGTGTGTGAACAAGTTACCCCTGTGGACCCAAACACCGTGTATCCCCCTTCCCCCAACCCCCAGACCCAACCCCGACCCAACTCCCAACAAACCGCCCACCCCCCACCCCCATACCTCAACAACATTGAAGTACCTGTCGCGGTGCAGGAGCACCCTAACCCCCAACGGGAGGTCAGCGGCCACCCACTCCAATGGATCCCCAAGAACCCCTCCTCAACAGACCCAACCACCCGCCCAGCCAACCGACTCCCCCCCTTAACATCTCCCACTTAAGTAGGAGGCAAGCCCCTATAGAAGAGCTACCTGAACCCCCCCCCACTTCCCCACAGAGTCCCAACCATGAATAAAGAAAGGCATGCAGCGATTATGCAGTCAGTTAGCAAGCCGCAGTCCAAACGAACACAGGAAAACCATCTCCCAACGGGAGCCTGTACTTATCATGAGCAGATTCAGTCCCCTGAGCCACCTCCATCCCTGCCAGAGTGATCAGAGTCGGTGGGCGCGCCATCTCGTTTTCCACTACGTGAAGGGGAGCGTTTCCGCGACCTCGATCTCCTATGTCTCCTGCCCTTGGCTGTTGAATCCTCCCATGCGTGATCCTCCCGTGAGTGACCCGGGTTCAGTCCCGGCTGGGCATGTGATCGGACCCTCACTGTCTCATCCGTCCACTTAAAGACATCCTCCGGAGTATCAAGATAAAGGAGGGAGTACTGGATCTTCAGGCCTCGAAGTTTAGCCTTGGCGGCGATGAACGAGTGGCGTTGTTGTTGCACTATCCTGGTGTAGACGGGAAAGATCATTATCTTGTGGTTTTCGAAGAGAAGGGAGTCTTTGGTCCTCACCTCCCGCAGGATAGTGTCCCTGTCGTGGAAATTCAGAATCCTAGCGATCACCGGCCTGGGCCGCTCCCCCGTCGGCGGCTTCTGCGTCAGGGCTCTATGTGCGCGCTCAATCACAAAACACCGCGACAGTACATCTGGGGGAAGCCAGGACTCCAACCAGTGAGACAAGAACAGTTCCATGTTCCCCTTCTCGCAGCCTTCCGGAAACCCCACGAAGCGAAGGTTGTTTCTGCGCGCCCGCCCTTCAGCATCTTCCACACGGAGCGCAAGGCCCCTCTGGACATTTTCCATCGCCGCCATTTTCCGCTTCAGGGTCCCAACGTCGTCTTCCACCACCGATATCCTGGATTCCGCCTCAGTAATGCGCACCACCACGTTCCGCAGGTCCTGACGCAATAGGGTCACATCCGCGCCGACCGCCCCAATCTTGGCATCCAGCTTGTCTCTGGACTGGGTGATCGCCGCCATAAGTGCCACATTGTCAGGGCCCGATCCATGGCCTCCGCCCGAGGCACCAGGCGCTCCACTCTGCCCCGTAAATTTGTCCGGGGTCCCCTGCTTGGCGGATCCACTGCCCCCCCCACCTCTGGTCATTGTCGCAGTACACCTGGGCCCAACCGGTCCCCGATCAGCAGTGGGCAGTGTCCACGCCAACCCCCGCACCTCCAAATGTAAGCAAGAGTACACCACTCAAGGGACCTCAGGCCCACCAGGTCTCCACACTATCGTCGTCCTCCACCTGGGGGGGCCACCAGGGTCCACAAGGCCGCTCCCAAGTGCAGGGAGCAACACAGTGTCTCAGGCTGGCCCAGTCTCTGCTCCACGATGGCTCTACTCCATACTCCAGTCACAGGGGGGGAAGGGGGGGGAGGGGGGGGGGCGGCGCTTCGAATCCACTCCAGGCCACGCTGCGGCCGCCACCAGCACCCAGCGGAGGAACCCCCCCCGCACCACTGGCCAACAGTCTCGGGCACTCACCGGCGATACGTTGGCCGGCCGGTCCTCGCCCCCAACCAGTCACCGACAGATATAGGGTCACACCAGGCGCCGCCACCGGGTCCACGCAGGATCAATCCCCACACTCGTCCGTGGTCAGGGAGCACTCCAATTCCCCGGGCAGGCACCCACTCCGGGGGGGCACCGGGTCCTCAGCCTCTCCGATCCGCCCCTCGGGCACCACAAGGCTCCGGCCCTCGCAGCCGGGAGCCTCGAAACTCGAGGTCCCGGTCTCTTGGCCCCGATGCAGGCCGCAGCGCCCCTCGGCCTTCCCCCTAGCTCAGGTCGGCGCCCCACACCTGCGGGCAAGTCCGCTGATACTGCCAATGTTCCGTCTTCAAGGGGGGGCCGCAGGCCCAGGAGAGGAGGTCTGGGGGCACTGAATAACACACCTCCTGCCCTCCGCCACTATCTCCGCACTGGTGGGTTATGAAGCGGGTTCAGGAGCCAGAATAACTGCCGGATAAATGTTCGGGCCAGTGGGAGCTCTAGCAAGCTGCGTCCACCGTCGTCGCCCGCTAAGCCACGACCCCAGGCCTTCACAAATTTGCCCCGTATTTTATACCTATACCTCAGATCCTCGCATTGGCAAAAATCTTCCAAAAATTCGATGCCATTGTCCTCAGCCACCACACAAAGTGCGACTGATTTCAAGACTCGATGTTCGATATGTGCATCTAATGAACATGCCTGACTGTGATATAACCAGGACATAATTGAAGAATGTTAGAGCGGGGAACTGTCTGGGTTGACATTGAAAGTTGGAGGCGAAGGCACGTTTATATTGTGCATTAAACAACAAGAATATACTCGAATTAACAAGAAATGCATTTTTGGGGGGTTCCGGTCGGGTATGTATTTGCAATGCATTGTGGGCAGTCGGATGTTCATTCAGATTCTTTCACCCTGATTGCTGGTAAACCCTGTCTGAAGGCGTCGCTTAAGGCAAAACAATAAATAAATCAGGCAGGCCCATTTTACTCCTCTTTATCTTGCTGCCGTCATACGCTGTCCACATACAGCGTGGAGTCTGACTGGACCAGGACCTGTAGCAGCCTCGACCCTGCAACCCCCGCCCATGTACGTTACAGTGTGGAGCCTGGCTGACATGTTTAAGGACCACTAGTGACGGACCGCGGTACTGCACCCCTGGTGTCTATTCAATGAGGTGCCTGGCTGTCTGGATTAGGGACCTCTAGTGACGGCCCGCAGTACTGCACCCTGGTATATTGTAAAGATGCTATCCAACCTTGCTTTCGCTGGCCCTGTACTGAGGGACTGCACCGGAAGTATCGCGAGATCTGCCTGGTCTGTACTTTCTTCCTGAATGAATGTCGTTTCCAGAATGCAGCAGTGAGTGTTGAGTTATTTGTGCTGGCTGCTGCCTGTCAGATTTCATCCCATATTTTGATTTACCGGGCGGTACAAAATTAAGCAAAATCACTTAATGGGCATACGGGCATATTCACAAGATCTTAACGCCACCGTAGCCTCAATTTTTGGACGTTATAGCTGGTTTTTCTTTTTCAACATATTTACAAAGTGTCGTTAACTGCAGTTAGCGGCACTGTTCCAGCGTAAACGTTAATTTTCAAGATCGCCACTTCTGTTAGTGGGATTAACAAAAATGAGATGCGAGGAAGGTGTTCTCGTACAAAAATTGCGGCTAAACCCACTTCATGTTATTTTCAAAGAAATTTCCGTCCAGCTATAACCGTCAAAAACCGCAACTAAGTCCAGTTAAAGGCGATTTTTTTAAGACCAGAAAATAGCTGGTCTTAAAATTGGTGAAAAAATTTGGGGCCTCATTTCAGCAGCTGTTTTGGTGTTGGACAGCGCTGCAAGGAATGTTGCTGCGCTGCCCTGCGACAAAACAAAAGGGCAAGAAAGTGCACTATCAATAAGATAGGATGCATTCCTGGGCCTCATTAATGAAAAGTGTCGCATTGCTGCGACAAACCAGCGTTGCAACACTTTTCACTGCGCCCTTCTTGCGACACCATGGATGCGTCGTATTCACTGAATGGCGCTCCATGTTGCAATTAATTACATATACGTCTGGAATTCTGACGTATCTGTTAGAGCTTAAGTCACGCATTGCTGCAGTTGAATCACAAGCATGACGCAACTCCAGGAATGCATAGGCACAGGGCTATACAAGGCCATGCATATGCCTAGATGCCTCACTGTGTGTAAATACGGAGCAACATGTTACAAGAGTCGCTCTGCAAGTACGTCAAGAAAATGACGCACCGTGGGGGTAAAACTGTTAGAAGGGGCTCATGAATAAGCCCCCTTGTCTTTTTCCCCTACATTGGAGTATAATGGCTGCCAGGCGCCAACGCAGGCACCCGTTCCCCATGGTGAAAGGGTGACAGTGTTGCGGGGTTGATTGATGTTGTGGTTCCATCTCTTCTCGAGACGTCGGCAGGTGCATCTTGACTACTGGAGGGCGGGAATGAACCAGTTGGCCTTCTTGGAGTGTTGTTTGCCTGGATGTTCTTGAGTATGCCAGGGTGTTGGCTCAGTTAGAGATCCATCGTTGGAGGATGTGCGCTGTAGTGTTAGTGTCTGTAAGTGTTGGCGGAGTGGTGGTGCTGAGGGAATTGACGAGAACTTCTTTTGTGGCCTTGATCCAGTTGAGACGTGGAGGAGGCAATGATGGTGGTGGTGTATGGTGTGCATGGTGAAGGCGTGATATATACAATGATGGACGGTCCAGGAGAGTTTGGTGGTGTGGCTGTAGATGAATGTTCCTGCTGGCAGTGAAGACGGGGTCGAGCATGTGTCTGAATATGTGGGTTGGTGCGGTGACTATCAGCTTGAGCTCGATGTCGTGAGGATCTCCAGAAGGGTGGTGGTGTTCTAGTCACTGGGGTTGTCCAAGTGGAAGTTGAGGTCTCCGAGCGGGATGTAGACGGTGGAGGCATTGACATCTACAATAGCATCTGTTAATAGGGGGTCATGGGCCGGAGGGCCTGTAGATGAAGGTGCCTGCTGAGAGTGGTGTTGGGGGTGGTCCGGATCTGGTAGTGGAGGTGTTCCATGGTCACCGTTGGGTCAATAGAATGCATGGTCGGTCAGAGTGTTCTTTTGTAGACAATGGCAATGCCTCCTCGTGGGTGATCTGGGTTTGCTTGTGGATTATGTTGTAGCCATCAGGGATGGCGATGTCCGGTCTGAAGAAGAGTTTGGTCCAGGTTTACGTGCAGAAGGCGATGTCTGAAGAGTTGACGTTGAGGAGGTCCCAGATTTCTGTGGCGTGTTTGTGGAGGGAGTAAGGCGGGCGTAGTTGGTGGAGTACCACTAGACTGAATTCTGATATCAACTTGAATTCCGCTCCGCAGCTCCATTCTGTCTCACCCCAATTTATAAAACAGAAACCTCACAAATAACTCTAATAGTAAATGCTAAAATGCATATAATCATCACACTGCTGGGGGACAGGAAACGTGAAAAAGGACACTGAAGGGGACAAGGCTGCGGGGATTGGAGCATCGAGGGAGAGGACAGGGGAAAATAAACTGTATAAAAGCACATGAAAGACAAAGGCAAACAAAGCAATGAAAAAAGAAGAACAAAGCCAAAGGTAGAAAGCACAGTAGAAGGTCAGAAAGAGAGACAGGAACAGCAGAACAGAGGGAAAGGAGGGAACTCAAGCAGCAGAGTAGTGATGCTCTACCACTGGACCAGCAACGATGAGGTGCAGGCAGGAGCATGCGGGGGAAGGAGGGCCTGGAACACCTGACCTCCGGGTCAGAGGATCCAGCAGCAGCATGTAGCTGATGGGGACAGCACCAACAGCTACCAGACGGCGTTGCGCTGTGGGAAGAGTAAATTCACTAAGGGATAGTCCCCTATACACCCAAAAGCTCACTACCAGGGGGCGATGATAGGCAGCACCACCTGATTACGTCTTTGGATCTAATAGGGGCGATCAGATTCCGTGTTCCCCAGTTACCTAGCAAGAAACGGTGGATCAAGCTGCATACCCAAGGGCCTGGGCCCAAACCGGCCCCTGCGACAGTGGCACCCGCTGCCAACAATGGCCGATCTCAGCAACTTGAGCCAGTTAGTAGAGTCCCCCACCAGTCTTGTGCGGTGTCCTCGACAATGTGCATCCTCTACAGCGCAGGGATTGCTCAGGGCATAGTGTGCTCCACCCACAGGTGCTAGGCCTGGGCTCGACATGACCCCCGGGCCTCTTCCGCTCCCTGTCCCACCTTCTCTTCACCTGGACATTGAAACGCAGGCTCAATCTACCACGTTCTCTCTGAATCTGTAACTCAGCCAGCAGGAGTCTCAGCCAGGTGGAATTTCACAAGCTTGGGTACAGCGGTTGCCGTAAGTCCACTGGGGAAGCTCCTAATGCAGGTGCTGTAACAGGGCACCCTTAGGCATGAAGTTGCAGTGCTTCCCCACAAAGATCTAGGAAGATCTCCGGAGCCTCACCCTCCACGGCGTCTGGGCAGCAGCACATCCTCCAGCCTGTGGTGTAGAGAGGCACGGCCCGCCATTGGCAATCTGCTGCATGCACCCCAGTGTAGTGTTGGCATGTGTTATGCAAAGCAGACCTTCCTATATCAGTGCACAGGAGCACCTCTACCGATCAGAGCTCCAAGGGGCGCCATGCGGTCTTCTCACACAGGTCAGCAACGGGGAACAACCTTTATAACGCAACTTTTAGCACGCAGTGCTATTACAACGCAGACTTTAAAACAAAAACCATTACAACGCATTACACTGGGGGGCGCTCTAGGATAGGGAATAGTTTTAATTTACTATCCAACACCTTCCCTAGTGTCCATGGGGACTGGTGTTGGAATAGTAAATTAAACTATTCACTATCCAACACCCCCCAGTGTAATGCGTTGTAATGGAATGCGTTTTAAAACTTGTGTTGTTACAGCATGCGTGGTAAAAGCATGCGTTGTAACAACGTACATCCGTCAGCAACGTGTCTCTATGAGACAAGCCAGATTTCACCACCAGGTAAGGGCGATCTCCGATGTCTCAATATACGGCCCAAAGGCATGGTCCCGACAAGACCCGCCTCCACCATCAGGCTGCAGCAACTCCACAGCACCTCCAACTCTGGGTCTCAGACACAGGCCCAGCGAGGGCTATGGGCCCCGGGGACTGTTCACGCCTGAAGGCTTTGGCTGCCATGGAGTCAGTCGCAAGGGAAGCGCAATGAAAGGTGATAGTTTGTCCATGATTTTTCATTGCCTCTTCCCCTGGGACTCTGGCTGGTCATCCAGGCTTTTGGGCGGTTGGGGGGTTGCTTACTTGTACTGACCTTGGCCCTTGCTGCTCCATTCTGCATTCCAATATTTTTAATTTCTTTTTATTAAGGGTGGTGGACTTGATGGAGCGAGATTTAGAAATATATTTGTTTCTGCTCGCAAAGTTAATCTCCCATAATCGATAACATTATTAATAATGTGTGCAGTGAAAAATATTAACCAACGTAGTTTAAAATTGCAGTTCACAACACGTGGGTTACTAATATATGTGCGTTATGTTGCAAATGCATGTGGGTGTTTAATAAATAAACTAATTTTGTTTATCGTTTCTGTCAGTACTAAATGTGGCTGTCTTTATTAATGGCATGTGCTTATTTCTGTGTGCTCATGTTTTGTTTTTCTGTTTAAATGTTGCATGAACCTGTTTGTTGCTTCATTTGCTTCTGCTAGGTAACATAGATTAACGGGTAATTATTAGCAGAGGTGGGTGGGAAACGAACTTATTTCTCACATTAATCGATGTTTTGTGTTTGTTTATGCATTAGTTTTACGAATGGGCCTGTCAAAAATGGATGGCGGGTTTTGTAGTTTGAGAAACTTGACCAGAGAAAAATTCAGCCATGCGCAGTCGTGCTAATGGAAAAGTCATCTTTCTGCGGAACAGTCAATGTCTAAACGATATCAGACTTGGTCGAGTTGAGATGTGTTCTTGCTGTCCTTGTCAAGGACAGGATGCGGCGGAACCTGCCAAGATTAAGTACGAGAGTTCCTCCTCGAGAAATGTAACTTTTTGAGAAAACCGAGAGGATGGCAAAACTATGAACAAGAAGGGCTGTGATGGTGCCCCGGACTTGGTCAGAGACAGTGACATAATGGTGGGCCGATGCGGCTTGGCCATTCAAGACTTTAGCTTTTGGAAAAAACATTCGATTATGATGCTTTAGACTAGTTAGAAAGGTATAAAAACTGATCTTTTGGGAGGGAGGGGGCGCTTGCTGCTCTTCTTCTCCTGAGACCGAGACGTGCTGTCGGACTTCTCTTGGACCACGTAAGACCATTAGGCCTAAATGACTTTAACTTTATTCTTTAGGAGATGAGAGTTTTAGACAGGGTTATTAGGGTTTAGGTAATAGAAAACTGTTCATTCATTCTTGAAATAATGCTAACTGATTTATTTCTGACTGTCAAAGCTTTTGCCAATCCTCTATTGGATAATGCGTAAATAAAAGATTCTATTAAAATTCGTACTTTCTTTGAATAATGGTAAATAAATAAGATTCTTAAAACTACAAGCTGGCCTTGTTATTTACGAGTTTTAGGTTACCATTAGCAGATTCATTTGCCTAAGTGGCTTAATTAAATGCAAAGTTTTTTCTAAAACCATGGTGAAAATGTTATACTGCAGTTGTGTATATAAATGTATATAGTTTGGAAATGAGGTTTATTAATTAGGTCACATGATTCAGGTGCTCTAAATATCTCATGTTAGTTTATGGGCCTTGTGAATGATTTATGATTAATGGTGAGTATTGTAGGGTTGGGTAGCGTTGTTTATGGCATATTTCATATAGGGGCGCTGGATCAATTTCCTGGTAGCAGAGATATGGTTGCTATGGTAACCAACGTGCTACATGGTAGGTACATAGGATTGATGATTAACATATGTTGAGTTTTGTTCAGTTGTTATATGTAGTCGAAAGGTTTTCCCTGCAGCGTGGAGATTCCTAGTTGAGCCGGCATATGAGTAGTGTGACAAAGTGAAGTTGCACAGTGCATTTGTTCTGTTTCAAAATAGTGGTATGCTTATCTCTAGTGTTGTGGACGTACAACACAAGTTTAGAGATGTTAGGTTTGTGTGGAAAAATGTATAGTGAGGATTATCTATGAAATTTTAGCTGTTGAGTATAGGGACAAAGAGCCTGTTTTAAAACTCACTGTGAAAAGAGTAGTAGAATTAACCCGAGCTCGTGTGAAGGGTAAAATAGCGTGGACTATTTTATTGGCGATTGTGGATTTCTATGGCTGGTTAGAGTCCAGGCCAGGATTTCATGAATGGTTAGGGAAGTTTTGCCGTTTGAAAGTGTGTAAATGATTTTGTAATTTCGTTCGAGTCAAACTTTGAATTGCTACTTTATGTACATTCAGAGGGAAACGGGTTCGAATATTACCTGTTAGAGGGGTAGAGTAGTCTTACTTTATCAGTGAATGTATATTTTGTGAGAATAGCGTCGTCTATTCTACGCAAAAGAATACTTGAATGGTTGTATAAACTGTCACTTTATTTAGCGAAACGGACAAATGGTTTGTTTATTTGTTGTTATTAACTAAAAATCCATTGAGAAAATGTTCTTTAAAATGGCGCTGTGAAAAGTTTTTGTGAAGGAGGGGTGAGCGCTGGGAGTGAGAGGCGAAGAGCTGCAGCGGCTGTGTACGTCACAGGGTTCGCGCTGTGATTGGCTAACATATGTCACAGCTAGTGCACTGATTGGTTCATGTGACTCAGATGAGCTGTTAGCTGATTGGTTCTTTGGGAAAGTGGTAATTCTATTGGTTGAGCAAGGTGGTGACGTGGCTCAACCTGATTGGCTTGTTGGTGTGTTTCGCGCATGGATTGGCTGGTTTTGCGGAACATCCAGGAAACATTTACGATCATTTTAAATTAAATAGATTTGATTAAAACACGAGTTATTATTATAAAAAAGAGGAGAAAAAGCTTACATTGCTTCAGAAATTTAAATTTTTTATTTCATCTGATAAGAAAATTGAAACGCGAGGTGGAAAATTACTTCACAAATATAGAACACCTTCAGCTTATATGGAAGGTGAATATGGTTATCATACTTGCCTTTGGTTTGATGCTTGGATACAGTACACTAAGGACGATGGTGTTCTGGCTTGGCCAGAATATGGTTCATTTAACATGAGGATTTTGAAAAATTTGAGAGAGAAAATGACAGCTCTTGTGCCGAAGCCTAGACCAACACAGTTTGAGGCTTTAGTTGAATGGGAGGATGAGATGTTTCAACTTCAGCGGGAAGCTAGTGGTCTGATGAGACCTTCAAAATCTTCAAATTTTAAACATGAAACTCATGAGGATAGAATGCGTCGGTGGAGACAGGCAGATATGTGTGATGGTCTTTATACAGTGATGGAAATGATTACGGAAATACCAGGTCAAAAGAAAACTGAAAAGAAAAATAATAATGTTGTAGAAAGTGAATCAGAAGACCCAGTTTTAGAAGAAATTTTAATGGCTAATAAAAAACAGACGCCTTTAAAGCCAGCTTGTTCATGGTCTACTCCGATGGTTTCTACAGGAACCACACCAAGTGCACCTCCATTAAATGAGGGTTCATCTAGATTGTATCCGAATAATTCTGAATCCTTTGGAACTCCTGAAAGGTTAGAAACAAGAACAAATTCTAGTAGTTATGATGAAAGCAGAAATTTTCCTGAAACTCCTATGAGAAGAGATGTTCCTAGGAATCCAATGGGAGCTGATAGAAATGAGGAAGTTGTAGATCCTTCAGAATATTTACGATCAAAAGAAGAATTAATTAGGCAATTAACTAAAGGTATGGAAGCAGTGACAGTTCCAGTAACAATGGGCTTGTTCAGCCTGTTTTCGATCAAAGAGAAATTAAGCAATCAGGTCTGATAGTTCCATTAAATGCAGCAATCCAGAAAGTGGCAGAACATTTTTACTCAGAATTAACCAAAATACATCGAGAAAAGACAATGATGCCTGATTTAACTTTCAATCCAGGTTCATTATGTAGAACACCAATGGGTGCTGAGTCAGATACTGAACCCCCTGAAAAGAATTTTGAGAAAACAGATTCTATTTCGAAACTTGATGTTGCAAAACTTAAAACAGATTTAGAGGAATTAATAATTGGCACTATTGGTCCTTTCAGTTTGCAGCATTACCAAGATGATGAACTGTTGTTCATTTGTAGGAGCATTCAATGGAAAACAAATAATAAATATGATCAAATAGAAGAATTGGCTGCAGAATTAGATATCGATCTGAGCAAACAGAAATTTTTTACAAAGCACTATAGATTAGATTTCACTGAAAAGGATATTGGAAGTTTCAATGCAATGGGAAGAATAATGCATATAAAAGATTTGATTGTGTACATCAAAAAATTGGGTGATTTGAGTAAATGGAGGGTGAAGTGGACCAAAAAGAAGGAGGAAGAAAGAAGAGAAAGATTGTCTAATCAGTATCCAATGAGAGAAATAGCAGGTGGTAGTTATGTTCATGTTCCCTGGTCTAGACAGGATATTCTGTTATTCACAAATGATTTTCCTCGGCTGAGAGAAAAGCCCGTGGAATGGTATCGACTGGTAGACAGATTCATTAAGGTATCAAAAGTTCTGTGGGTTGATCTTGATGGATTCTTTGACATTGTTGTCCCATCAGATCTTTGGACAGAATGTAAAAATTCTGTGAGTTGGCCTAAAGTTGAACCACCTCGAGATAAAGAGACAGGTGCTCCATTGTCAGATGTCATGGAACTGTATGACAAAGTGATTTACTGGTTAAAAGGGAAAATTGCCCCTAAAGAAGTAGATTGGGTAAAAATAGACAGAACAAATCAAGAGACAAAAAAGTCAGTTCACTCATTTTATGAAAGATTGCTGCTGGTTTTCAAGCAGTATAGTGGCTATGAAAAATTAAGTGAAAAGGACATGAGCCACTTCATTTACAGATTTGTTTATGGTCTTAGACCTGAAATTGGTGAAATGATTAGGAATAATATTGTCGGATGGCAATCAAACTCAGTTGATGATATTCTGAGAAAAGCAAAATATTGCAGTGATGAGTTAGAGGCTAAACAAAAAAGATTAAAAGAGAAAGCAATGTGGGCACAGGTGAAAGTAGCAGAACAACAGATCGCAAGAATGGAGAATAAAAATGTAAATTTTAATCAGAATCAGGGTCAAGGAAAATTTAAGGGAAATTATAACAAACCGAAATTTAATATTAACATAGAGGAGATGAAGCAAAAATTGCCTTGTTTTAATTGTGGCGAAATTGGACACTGAAAGCGCGAATGTAAAAATCCGCCCAGAAATTAAAAAAAATGCCTCATTAAATCCACAGATGCAGAATGATGTAAATCTGCAGCAACAGCTACAACAGCAGTTAAACGAGTTGAGTCTTCAGCAACAGCTACAGCGACAGTTAGCAAATCAGCAGAGTCAAATTCCACAGCCTCCCCTTCCACACAGTAGAGGTGTTCAAAGATATAATGTGGAATCAGGATTCAGTGGAGCTGATCAGGTAATAAGAACACAAAGAGCAAATGTGCCGAATTTGTCTGGACAATTTTTGATGACAGAAAATCAAGGAAGTGATTCAGAAGATTACTTATGACGATGCCCGAGAGAGGGGGATGAGTGTGTGATTGGAACCACTCTTGAGGTTGACCAGTCTGGTCCATTTATTAATGGTAAAGTGAATGATGTGGATATCACTTTTCTTGTGGACACTGGTGCTACCCGTTCTACTGTTAGATCAGTGGAAATAGATAACCTCCCTCTCTCTGGGGATTCCATCCAAGTAGTTGGTGTAGCAAATCAGCAGACTAAAACAAACAAGTCTAACTGAGCCTGTTGATATTGAAATCGGCAAATTTAAAGATAAACACAGATTTGTAGTTTGTGACAGCAGTCCTGTGAACCTGTTGGGAAGAGACATCCTCTGCAAAATGAACTGCAGGATTTATTGCTCACCAGAAGGTATTGAGTTGCAGACATTTGAGGAGGATGGGCTTTATAAATTAACAATGTTAATGGTTGAAGCAGAGAAAACTAAATTATTTCCTGTTTTTGATAAAGAGAATTTGCCTGAAGAATTGAAAAAGACAGTCAAGAATGAAATTTGGGATTTAACTGGAAGTGAAATGGGTCTGATGAAACATGTTGATCCAGTAAAAATTACAGTAAAGCAGGGAATAGATTTTCCAAATATTCCTCAGTACAAAATGAAGGCAGAAACAATTGAAGGTGTCATTCCTGTGATTGAAAAATTCATAAAGCAAGGTGTCTTAAAAGAGATTGAGAGTAGCCCTTGTATTTCACCGATTATGGGGATTAAAAAGCCAAATGGAACGTACAGGATTGTTCAAGATCTAAGAAAAGTTAATCAGATAGTTGTTCCATGTTGCCCAGTTGTTCCAAATCCAGCAAATTCCGCATGATGCGGAATGGTACACTGTCATTGATCTTTGTAATGCGTTCTTTACTGTTCCATTGCATCCAGAAAGCCAGGAAATCTTTGCGTTCAGGTTCCAAAGCCGCACACTAGCATGGTGTCGTATTCCTCAGGGGTATACAGAGAGTCCTTCTATCTTTAATGAATTATTAAAGAAATCATTGGAGAATCTGGATTTACCTGGGAGGTCAACTTTGGTCCAGTACATTGACGATTTTCTTGTTGCAGCAAAGACAAGGGATAACTGTGTTACAGATACAATTACTCTCTTGAATCATTTGGCAGATGAGGGACATAAAGTGTCACCTGCAAAATTACAGTTTTGCAAACAAGAAGTAAAATATCTTGGTCACAGAATTGCAAAGGGAATCAGGCAAGTGACAATTGAAAGAATTAAAATGATACAGGGAATGCAACCTCCAAAAACTCAGAGACAGGTCAGAATGTTTTTGGGAATGGTTGGTTATTGTCGTCAATGGATTAGTGGGTTTTCGGTAATTGCGAAACCACTACAGAGGCTGACAAAGTCAGATGTAAAAGACCCAATTGTTGTTACAGAATCTGAGATGGAAGCTTTAGAAAAATTAAAAAGAAGTTTGTGTGAAGCTCCAGCCTTGGGCATGCCAGATTACGAAAAGGATTTTGAGTTGTACTGCAGTGAGAGAGAAGGGTGTGCATTGTCTGTGTTAATTCAGAGACATGGGAAATTAAGAAAACCAATTGCATACTTTTCAGCAGTGCTTGATCCAGTTGCAAAGGCATTACCAGGCTGCTTAAAAGCAGTAGCTGCAACTAGTGTGAGTCTTGAACAGAGTGAGGGAATTATAATGGGGTTTCCTGTAAAGGTTTATGTTCCCCATTCAGTTGAAATTCTTCTTACCAGAAGTAAAACACAGCACTTGACAAGTAACAGACTTACCAAGTACGAGAAAATTATTCTGGGATCAGATAATGTTTCGATAGCAAGATGTGTGAATCTAAATCCTTCCACATTATTGCCTGATGGTACTGTTACAGAAATCAGACATGAAAATGATGTTGATCATGAGTGCTTGGATGTCTTGGAACAAGCCAAGGCAAGACATTAAAGATGTTCCCCTGCCTGAGTCAGACTATGTTTATTTTGTAGATGGTTCTTGTTTGAGAACAGAGGAAGGCTTTTAGAGAGCAGCTTACTCTGTCTGTACAGTTGCTGATGTTGTGGAAGCATCATGTCTTGAAGGGATTCGTTCAGCTCAAGTAGCCGAGTTGATTGCTTTAATTCGTGCATGTGAGAGAGCAATAAACTTGAGAATTACCATAATAACTGATAGCTAGTATGGGTATGGAGTTGGGCATGATTATGGACAGCTCTTGTCTCAAAGAGGCTATTTAACGTCTGCAGGATCACCTATCAGAAATGCAAAACTGATAAAAAGATTGATCGATGGCATTCAGTTACCAGAAAAAATTGCAATTGGAAAATGTGCAGCACATACAAAAGGAAATGATTTCATTACCAAAGGGTATGCCTATGCAGACGAAATTGCGAAGTACTGCGCAAGAAACGATTTTGCAATTAATCGGGAAAAGAATAATGAACATGCTTTGAATTCACTAATGCTAACATCAGTAGTGGAAACATGGCAGGAAGTCAGAGACTTGCAGGACGAAGCAGATGATGAAGAGAAAAACTCATGGTTGAGAGCAGAATGTAGACAGCGAGATGAGGATGGAGTTTGGACATACAAAGATGGCAGAGTAGTTTTACCTAACTGCATGATTTCTGACATGGCTAGGATGTATCATGGTCTAGGACACATTGGGAGAGATTCTATGATTAGGGTTTTTAGAGAGACTTGGTTTAATACAAAGTTCAGAACAATTGCAGAATCTCTTTGTCAAAGGTGTTTGACTTGCCAGCAAATGAACCCAATAAGGAAAACAGTTGTGGGAATGGGAACCATAGGACGGGAGGGTGGACCATTCACCAGATTACAGATGGATTTCATTGAGATGCCGCAGCATAACAGATTGCGCTATGTTCTGGTGTTTGTCTGTTTGTTTTCGAGATGGGTGGAAGCATTTCCCACACGTCACAATGATGCAATCACTGTTGCAAAATTACTTTTGAGGGAGATTGTACCAAGGTACGTTTTCCAGTGACTGTGGAGAGTGATCGCGGAAGACATTTTGAAAACAGTCTGCTGAAACTGCTCTATGTGTAATGACACATAGAGCAGAAGTTGCATTGTGCATACAGACCAGAGGCATCTGGAGTAGTTGAACAAATAAATGGAACAATCAAGAAGAGAATTGCAAAATGTGTCTGGCTACAGGCATAAAGTGGACAGATGCTCTTCCTCTTGTTTTGATGACTTTAAGAAGTATGCCTGATAAAAAGACAGGATTAAGCCCACATGATATTCTTATGGGCAGAGTCATGAGACAGGCATTTATACCAGTGGGAAAATTGATGGCTATTAATGATAGCGTCATTTTAGAGTATTGCAGGAATCTGTCTGATGTCGTGGCTTCTGTGTCCAATCAGGTGGGAACTGAAGTGCAGTCAAGAGAAAAAGAACAAGCACATGATCTGGCACCTGGTGACTGGCTGAGAACAAAAGTTCATCGAAGAAGAAATTGTCTGGTACCTAGGTGGCAGAAACCGAGACAGGTCATTCTTGTTACAACAAATGCGATAAAGTGCAGAGGTGTGAAGAGGTGGATCGATCCAAGCCATACTATTGTGTGCCTACACCTGAAAACTCAGATGAATAGAGTGACTCTACAGCTGATTCAGATTCAGAAGAAGAACCTGAAAGAAATCTAGATCCTGAAGATCGACAGGCAGGTCAACGTCTGGTAAATTAAACTGTGGATGAAATATTGAGTGAAAAAGATTTGGATATCATAGTTGTTGACTCTGAAAATGATGGAGATCTGCTAGGAAAAGAAGCAGAGAACAAATCTGATCAAGTTGTGATTCAAGACAAGGAAAATATTGAAAAGCAGGAAAGAAGCTCTGAAAGCAGGAACAAGAAGTCTGAGACTGGGAAGTTGAAGGTAATTGAAGAAGAAGAAGAAGACGAATTGCCGAGTACCAGTTACAAGGATTATCAGCCTGATTCATGAAGCTAAATTGCACTCGCAAAGGGCAAGATTCTCAGAATCTTGCCTTTTGCGAGTGCAATTTTGGCATTTGGGATTCACAATCCCAAATGCAAAAATCGCTAATGAAGAATTAGCTAAAATGCGAGGATTAGCATTTAAGGAATCTCTATTAGAGATTCCTTAAATGCTATTCATGACACTTTCAAAAATTGCGATTTTGCAAATTTGGGCCGCTATTTACCGAGAGGTCAGACCTCTCGGTAAATAGCAAAAACTTAGAAAAATGCTTTTAAAAGCATTTTTCTAAGTTGCATGTTGCACAGACACATGTCCTTTGGACATGTGTGTGCGCAACACCTGTTCAAATGTGCATTTTAGGGGTGCTACAGGGTGTCCTTCGGACACCCCTGGCACCCTTAAAATCGCTATCTTATTTGCGAGTAGTAAATTGCTACTCGCAAATAAGGGATACTCCCCATTCATTCCTATGGGCCTTTTGGCCCATAGGAATGAATGGGGAGTTATTCCTTTTTTTGCGAGTAGCAATTTTCTACTCGCAAATAGAGAACATGTAGGAATCGCTATTTATTTAGCAATTCCTACATGAATACCGTTTTGCGTGTCCTCAATAGCGAGTCGCTATGATTCGCTATTAGGGCCACGCAAAACGGCCCGTACATGAATCAGGCTGTATGTTCCTAACGGAGTGAAATGGCCGAGTAAAGAAGTACCTGAGTCAAGAATCAGAATATCTGATAGTGAATCTGATGACAGTGATGAAGAATCACAGATAAGAAAATTCAGAAAGAGAACGTGGAGAACGGAATGTAATATGAGAGAGCAGAAGAAGAAATGACCAAGAAAAGGTGATAATTGGCCAAGTGAAAACGAAGGTCTGAAATTCAAATTAATAAAGAAATCAAAAGAACAGATTAATGAGATCTCTAGTCAAAAAGATCCAGAGAAGAAAAGTGAGGAAGGAAAGAAATTAGCAGAAAAACAAAAAGAACTCTTAGGCCAAACCAAAATTCTAAGTCCCCTGAGTGGACTTATATAATAATTCCACCTGTAGGGGAGATAAACAGTAGCAGTCAGGAAGAGATTGAAGAAAATAGTGACAATGATTGAGGCATTTTTCAGTTAAAATTTAGGGTTTTCGTTTTTTTTTGGCATAAGGCAGAAGAAATTGTGTTAGGTGACACAAGGTCGAAGAAATTGTGTTAGCTGAAAGACAAATTGTGACGCAAGGTCGAACAAAAGCTGTTAGAGGGTTAAGGATATATATATTGAAAAAGGGGGGTGTTAGAATTTTATTTTAAATACTTAGACGTTTTTAAATTTTTGTTTTTCTTTTTACAAGCTTAGTGAAAATGCCTTATGTTTTTATATATAACAGCTCAAGATGCTCCATCTTAAAAATTGCAGATTCATTATGCTCTCTTCAACTCCCTGATCCAGTGGTTAGTTCTCAGGATCTTTGTAATGACATCTCAGACTTCTTCCACAGCAAAATTTCGGACATCCATATCTCTCTAGAAGCCCAATGCCACTCGCTGGATAAGGATGTCCCTCCTGCCATAGCCAGTCTGGATATTTTGGGTGAAGGCCCTTCCGAATTATTCACGCAATTTCCATTACTGTCTTTGGAAGGACTGAACCTCCTACTTGACAAGATTAAATCCTCCTCCCCAATGGATCCCCTACCGCTTAGAAAACTTAAAGAGTGTAGAACCAGCATTCTTCCGCCTATGCTGGAAGTCATGAATAGGGCCATTGTCCAGGGTTCTTTTCCACCAGTGTGGAAGAAGGCTATTGTGAAGCCTCTCCTTAAAAAAACGTCTTTGGATCCTGGCCTTCTTAAAAACTTCAGGCCTATCTCATTGCTCCCTGCCCCGGCAAAAATATTAGAAGCACACCTCAACACTCATCTTTCCACCTTTCTTGAGACCAGTGATTACCTTGATAACACGCAGCACGGATTCCGAAAACATCACAGTACTGAATCCGCTCTCACTGTTGTGGTAGACAACATTCGCCGCAAAGTAGATAGCGGCCAAACTACAGTACTGGTCCTATTGGATCTCACGGCCGCGTTCGATACCCTGTCTCCCGCCATCCTAACATCTCGGCTTAGGGAGGCAGGGGTCACTGGGCCGGCCCTGAGTCTTCTTAACTCCTTTCTCCATGGCAGAGAACAGAGAGTAATGCTTGGAAATTTCCTCTCCCCTGCCAAGTCATTGCAATGTGGGGTGCCACAGGGGTCGGCCTTGAGTCCGACCCTGTTCAATATCTATGTGGCCCCCCTTGCTAGACTAGTAAGATCGCTGGGGATGGAGGTGGTGTCTTACGCAGACGACACCCAGATCATGGTATCGCTGGCTCACTCCTCTGTCCGTACATCCGCCCTTAGCTTTAGGTCATGCATGCAGCATGTGGCAGATTGGATGATCATCAACTCCCTAAAGCTAAACGGCGACAAGACAGAGGTCTTGGTCTTCGGGAAAGACCAAGATGTTTGGTCGAGCGAGTGGTGGCCTTCATCTCTTGGCATCTGCCCCACTCCCTCCCAATCAGCCAGAAATCTCGGTGTTGTCTTTGACACCTCACTTTCTATGACGCTGCAAGTTAATAGGACCGTGGCCACGTGCTGGGGTGTTATTAGGATCCTAAATAGAATTCGTAATTATCTCTCCCTCCAGGCGCGCAAACAGATTGCAGTCGCTCTTGTTGGCTCCAGGCTCGATTATTGTAACTCTTTGTATGTGGAGCTCAACAAGGGCCTCATTCATCGACTGCAAATCGTGCAGAATGCTGCAGCACGCTTTGTTCTGGCCCTTCCTATCGCATCATCGGCCACGACTGCTAGGAGAGACCTTCACTGGCTCCCTGTCCAGTATAGAATCTCTTTTAAGATTCTATGTCTTACATACAGAGCACTTGCGGCTGGCCCCGATGACGCACTCGGTACCCTGCTCATCCGCTATGTTCCAACAAGATGTCTTCGATCGGCCGGGCTACTGCAACTTGTAGTGCCCCATGCTAGGCTGACCAGATGGGGAGCGAGAGCTTTTTCTGTCGCCGCTCCTCAGCTCTGGAACTCTCTTCCAATTGAGATTAAAACCTTACCCTCAATTGATTTGTTTAAAAAGGCCCTTAAAACTTGGTGCTTCATTAGAGCCTATCAATGAGAGAATGCTGTTTGATCCGGCGAGCTGTATTATTTGAAGTAGGCGCCTTGACGCCCATTGGGCAAAGTTTGCGCAGGATAAGATACATTTCATTCATTCATTTAAGATGTCTCTGATTTGTGTGTTTTTGATAATTCTGCTCTGGTTAGTTTTAGCTGTCATCTTTCCTTTCGGAATCGACAAGGGGATGTACAAGGTCAATATGACAAGCAAAGCTTCGGTTACACAAGACAAACATAGTGCAATGGGTAAAACTAGCAAAGTTATTGAACATAGACCAGAGACCCATCAAGATAGGTCTGTTGGTGATTTTTCGAGTAATACTTTTTCAAGACTTCTAGCTGAGTATGTAAAAGTTATGGAAGTCAAGGACTGTTACATTTGTGTGAAACTGCCTGCTTCAATTTCGGAGGGAGTGACGTACAATATTCTTCCTCTTACTTATGGTATAACCTGTAGTGTAATAGCTAGTTTATTTTATCAAACAGGTCGTCTAGAGTATTATTACTCTAATTATGACGAGATTTTTGCAAATTTAAAGATTGAGAAAAGCTTAAATAAACACAAGCAAGCTAAACAGATGAGGGAATTCTTTATAGTAACTAACGAGCTCACGTATGAGTACGCTTTTGGAAATAATTTAACATTTAAATTGAGAACTGAGGAGAAATCTTTCTTGAACCTTGTTGAAGAAAGGAGGGTAATTTATAAGAGAAATTAGATGATTAAGCAGACAAAATCTAATTTTTGGCAGAAAGAAGATGAGAAGTTTAATGGTAAATCTTTTGATAATGTTGCAATTCATTTAGATAAACCAATTAGTGGCAAGCTTTGCATTAGAAGAGATAATACTTTGTTTGACAATTATTTTGTAGGAGCTAGCAATTGTGAGGACACTTATCAGATCATGGGGGGTTGGGGATTCAAGGGTGGTAAGGACCCAATTTTTCCTGGTATATATTTTGTTTGTGGAGACAAAGCCTACTATAACCTCCCAGATCACCGGTATGGGACGTGTTTTGTTGGTCTTGTTTTTCCAAAAATATTTCATGTTGACAGAAATGCAGAGGGTTCATTCGAAATTAGCAATCATGTAAATAGGTACAAAAGAGAAAGTTACTCAGAAATTATGGAAGATATTTTTGAGGCAGTGATACCTTTAGTAGGTATAACACTGAATGCAGGGAGAGTAAGAAAATTGTCTACAATTGTTGACAGATTGTCAACTGATACAGCCAGTGGTTTTCAATTAGTGGATACTGAGGTTATTGCAATACGATCCATGGTAATGCAGAACCGTCTTGCGTTAGATATTCTCCTAGCAAAAGAGGGAGGAGTTTGTGGCATTTTACATGTGCAACATTGTTGCACCTACATTCCAGATGAGAGTAGGAACATTGAGATGTACATTAAAAACATTACTGAGCTTCAGTCAGAAATTGTTCCCTTAGAAAGGGATGATTTTTCAGAACGTTTGTCCAACAGATTTCAGGCAATCAAAACCTGGTTTCAAGAAATTGGTAGTTCAGTTCTTGGCAAGATTCTGACACCTTTGTTTGTGATAATTTGTGTAATACTTTTGTTGAAGATTAGTTGTATGTTACATAAGAGAAAGAAATATCTAAGGGAAAAGAAGAGAATTAACAAAATAAGAAAGGAACAGGAAAAGGAGATTGAACTAGAAGAGTTTCGTAGAACTCAATATGAAAGTTGCAGACAGACAGCTGAGGCAGGTCTTTAGAAATACTAATACAGTGAAGTCAAATCATGTTCATTTATATAAAACTAGCAGCCCGTCCCGACGTTGTCCGGGTATGAATTGCTGCTGGCCAGTAGTATATTGTTTTGTAGGATTTCGTTTTGATAGCATTTCTTATCTGTGACAGGCCTGTGAAACGCTCCGATTCACAGTGCACTGCTGATGCACTTAAGAGTGCTCGTTCAATAGTGTGTGAACTCGAGTTGCCCTACTTTATTTTTCCTTGAAATATTATATAGCGCAAACTCGACAACATGGCATGAGCACAATTTACATTACAGAAGAACACATTCATTTGTGGTTGGCACGAGGAGACAAAGTGATTTGCCTGGAATCACAGGATGTTGAGTATGTTGCTGGAGATGTGGGCCGCCGTGCCACCAATGTACTTACCGGGGGAGGATAAACACCCATTATTCGGCAACTTTCGTTCCGCATACCATCACGCCGCATACTTTCATTACGAAAGTACCATGACTCCGCAATGCCATTATAACGTATGGCATTACATTTTATATGCTTTTACCACGCATACATTTACAACGAAATTCGTTGTAAATGCATGAATGGTAAAAGCATTTTTTTTTATGTTTGGATAAGGTAAGTATGGGTATAGGGGTATATATTTTGGGGTACTAAGGTATATGTTTTGGGGTGTTTGGGTATTTTAAGGGTTCAGATATAGTTTTGGTTATGGGGTACAGGGGTAGTTTTAGGGTTTAGGGATAGGTATGGGTTTTGGGGTACAGGGGTATTTTTAGGGTTCAGGGCTAGGTTTGGGTTTTGGGGAATAGGGGTATTTTTAGGGTTCAGGGGTAGGTTTGGGTTTTGGGGTACAGGGGTATTTTAAGGGTTCAGGGCTAGGTTTGGGTTTTGGGGTACAGGGGTCTTTTTAGGGTTCGGGCTAGGTTTGGGTTTTGGGGTACATGGGTATTTTAGGGTTCAGGGGTAGGTTTGGGTTTTGGGGTACAGGGTTATTTTTATGGTTCAGGGCTAGGTTTGGGTTTTGGGGTACAGGGGTATTTTTAGGGTTATGGGGTAGGTTTGGGTTTTGAGGTACAGGGGTATTTATAGGGTTCAGGGCTAGGTTTGGGTTTTGGGGTACAGGGGTGTCTTTAGGGTTTAGGGATAGGTTTGGATTTTGGGGTACAGGGTATATTTATAGGGTTAAGATGGGTTAGTGTTTAAGGGTGTTGGGGTATTTTAAGGAGTAAGGGTGGGTTATGATTATGGGGTGCAGGTGTATTTAAAGGGAGCAGGGTGGACACCCGGAGCTGGAATGTACAGAACCTGGGAAGAAACAACAATGAAATATTTGGCACAACGCTTGCATTTTTTTCCCCGTAATCCCACGCCCCGCACACGCCCAGGCCCCCAGCACACGATATGAGACACGGCATGAAGGGCGGATCGTAAAAACAACAGTTGATGGACAGAATGCAGAACAATGTCATACATTCACCCCAGTATAGAGATCTGGGCCTAAATCCATTGTTTTTTTGCACTCCACACCATCCCAGTTCAGACATGGCCATATGCAAATCAGCCCTGAACCTGTGCCTCATGGGAACAGTCCAGCCCGAACTGCCAAGCCATGTCTTTCCTGGACCGGAATCAAGCATCCTAGGACCGGTTTCTTCAGCCAGGATAGCTTGACTCCAGTGGTGTGGAGAGCATGGGATTCACGTCTGAGCACACCCATCCCACTCAGGGTGAGAAATGCAAAAACAACAGTTCATGGACAGAATGCAGAACAATGTCATACATTCATCCAGTACAGAGATCTGGGCCTAAATCCATCGTTTTTTTGCATTGCATACCACCCCAGTTCAGACATGGCCATATGCAAATCAGCCTTGACCCTGTGCCACATGGGAACAATTCAGCACAAACTGCCAAGTCATGTCTTTCCTGGACAGAAATCAAGCATCCTAGGACAGGTTTCTGACTATTAACCATCCTCAGCCAGGATAGCTTGACTCCAGTGGTGTGGAGAGCATGGGACTCACGTCTGAGCATGCTCATTCAACTCGGGGTGACAAATGCAAAAACAACAGTTGATGGACAGAATGCAGAACAATATCATACAGTACAGAGATTTGGGCCTAAATCCATCGTTTTTTTGCACTCCACACCACCCCAATTCAGACATGGTCATATGCAAATCAGCCTTGACCCTGTGCCTCATGGGAACAGTCCAGCCCGAAGGGCGGAACGTACCACACGCCCCCAGCGTTTGTCACGCCCCCCAGCACACGCCCACAGCACAATGCAGACAGGCCAAAAAGGAACTACTTTGCTGGCACGGTTTTTTTACCTTTTAAATGTATATGGTGGGCGTCTGCGTAGCCTATGTCCTTCTGCTGCAACTGCCCTTTCCAACGCTGTATTGGATGTTGTGATTGGTGCTGTGGTTCCTGAGATTACCCGCCTCAAAGGTTTGGGCTCTCTCTTTATTATATTAGTATGGATTTGCGAAATTTTGGGTGTAGTGTGGTGAATTTGAAATCACCAGATGAGGGAGTTGATTGAGCGAGATTTAGAAATATATGCTTGCAAATTAATCTCCCATAATCGATAACATTATTAATAATGTGTGCAGTGAAACATATTAACCAACGTAGTTTAAAATTGCAGTTCACAACACGTGGGTTACTAATATATGTGCTCATATATGTGCGTTATGTAGCAAATGCATGTGGGTGTTTAATAAATAAACTAATTTTGTTTATCGTTTCTGTCAGTACTAAATGCGGCTGTCTTTATTAATGGCATGTGCTTATTTCTGTGTGCTCATGTTTTGTTTTTCTGTTTTAAATGTTGCATGAACCTGTTTGTTGCTTCATTTGCTTCTGCTAGGTAACATAGATTAATGGGTAATTATTAGCAGAGGTGGGTGGGAAACAGAACAAACTTTATTTCTCACATTAATCGATGTTTTATGTTTGTTTATGCAATAGTTTTACGAATGGGCCTGTCAAAAATGGATGGCGGGTTTTGCAGTTTGAGAAACTTGACCAGAGAAAAATTCAGCCATGCGCAGTCGTGCTAATGGAAAAGTCATCTTTCTGCGGAACAGTCAATGTCTAAACGATATCAGACTTGGTCGAGTTGAGATGTGTTCTTGCTGTCCTTGTCAAGGACAGGATGCGGCGGAACCTGCCAAGATTAAGTACGAGAGTTCCTCCTCGAGAAATGTAACTTTTTGAGGAAACCGAGAGGATGGCAAAACTATGAACAATAAGGGCTGTGATTGTGCCCCGGACTTGGTCAGAGGACAGTGACATAATGGTGGGCCGATGCGGCTTGGCCAATCAAGACTTTAGCTTTTGGAAAAAACATTTGATTATGATACTTTAGACTAATTAGAAAGGTATAAAAACTGATCTTTTGGGAGGGAGGGGGCGCTTGCTGCTCTTCTTCTCCTGAGACCGAGACGTGCTGTCAGACTTCTCTTGGACCACGTAAGACCATTAGGCCTAAATTACTTTAACTTTATTCTTTAGGAGATGAGAGTTTTAGACAGGGTTATTAGGGTTAGGTAATAGAAAACTGTTCATTCATTCTTGAAATAATGCTAACTGATTTATTTCTGACTGTCAAAGCTTTTGCCAATCCTCTATTGGATAATGCATAGATAAAAGATTCTATTAAAATTCGTACTTTCTTTGAATAATGGTAAATAAATAAGATTCTTAAAACTACAAGCTGGCCTTGTTATTTACGAGTTTTAGGTTACCATTAGCAGATTCATTTGCCTAAGTGGCTTAATTAAATGCAAAGTTTTTTCTAAAACCATGGTGAAAATGTTATACTGCAGTTGTGTATATAAATGTATATAGTTTGGAAATGAGGTTTATTAATTAGGTCACATGATTCAGGTGCTCTAAATATGTCATGTTAGTTTATGGGCCTTGTGAATGATTTATGATTAATGGTGAGTATTGTAGGGTTGGGTAGCGTTGTTTATCGCATATTTCATATAGGGGCGCTGGATCAGACTCATAGGCTATTTTTGCTCCTAGAGGCAGAAAAGTGACGTTGGGCTGACTAACGTAAGATTTTTTGTCACTTTTCTCTCACTAGCGGCAACATTTTAAACGCCTTGACACTAGTGTTAGTGGCATTTTTTCTCACGGCTAGTGGATACCATCGCCATGTAGCGACGTATTGTAAATACGTTGGTATCAAGGCAATAGTTTTCAGCGATACGCGGCGGTAAGAAAATTGCCGCTAACACTAGTTAGCTGCAGCTCTTGTAAATATACCCCATATTTACAATAAAGTGGTGAAGCGTTTTGTTAAGCCAAGAAGGCTAATGACATGCTTTGCCAACGCAAGGCTGCACCATATTTACAAGAATATGGTGCATCCCTGCGTTACCCCCTGCGCTGCTGATAAATTGAAGCTGCCTGGCGCCAACGCAGGCACCCTCGCACCATAGTTCAAGGGTGCTTGTGTGGAGGGGAAGATTGTTAATGTGCAGAAATGTACCTCTTCCTGCACATAAACAATCTTTAAATGCAGTTTTGTAACTTTTATCTGTGCTGCTTAATGCAGCACACATTGAAGTTGCAAAACAGCATTTTTTCAAAATGATTGTTTATGTGCAGGAAGGGGGACCGTCCTGCACTTAAAAAATCATAGGCAATTTGCTGTTTCTATGTGAAAAATGAGGTTAACTAAAGCATTTCTTCTCAGTCTGCTTTTTTAAGACCAGGTTTTCCCTGATTTTAATTTTGGCGTTGCCTCCTATTTATGTTGCTCTTGTAAATAAGGGGCATCGTCAAAATCAATGGGTTTTGCGGTGGTCTGCCCACCACAGCACCCATTGCCCGCCCCATTCATGCTAAGTTTAGCATGAAAGGTGTCATTATTTATAGGCAGCATTAAGCCATGTTAAGAGGCATATTATTTACAAGAACTTAACACCGCCGTACAGTACATTTTTGGACGTTATGGCAGCTTTTTTTATTGCCTTATTTACAAGTTGCTGCAGCGGCACTTTTCAAGTGTAAACGTTAATTTTCAAGATCGCCACTTCTGTTAGCGGGACATAACAAAAATGAGATGCAAGGTAGGCGTTCCCATGAAAAAACTACTGCTAAACACACTTCGCGACATTTAACATGGAAATTCCAGTACGTCGATAACCACCAAAACTGCTGCTAACTCAAATTAGAGGCAGTTTTTTAACATCAGAAAATAGCTGGTCTTAAAATTGGTGCAAACACTTGGGCCCCCATATAAGATGTCTTGGTGCTGGACAGCGCTGCGAGGAATATTTCTATGCTGCCCTACTCCAATATGCTATCAATAAGGTAGGACACATTTCTGTGCCCCATTCATTAAAAGTCTTGCATCACCGCGATAAAAACAGCTATTGGACACTTTTCACTGCACCCTCCTTGAGACCAAATGGCTGCGCCATATTTGCTGTATGGCACTCCATGCCACAATCAATGACAAAGGTCTGGAATCCTGACGTACCTATCAGCGCTAAAGTAATGCATTGCTGCAGTTGTGTCGCAAGCATGACACAACACCAGCAATGAATGGGGCCTGTCTAGCCCTATGGCCCTTACGTCAGCCAGCAGGAGCCTCAGCCAGGTGGGATTTGACAAGTCTGGGTACAGCAGTGCCCGCCAAGTCCGCCAGGTAACCTCCCGATTCATGTGATGCAACAGGGCCCCCTTAGGCGTGAAGTTGCAGCGCTTCCGCCACACAAGTTTAGCGCAACTCACGGGCCCCACCCTCCACAGCGTCCGGCCAGTGCCACATCCTCCACCCTATGATGCAGAGATGCTTGGCCCAACATTGGCAATCTCCTCTGTGCACCCTGGTGTAGTGGTGGCGGGTGTTATGCAAAGCAGACCTCCCTATGTCAGTGCACAGGAGTACCTCTGCTGATCACAGCTCCAAGGGGCGCCACTTGGTCTTCTCACATAGATCAGCAACGTGTCTCCATGTGACTTCCCAAACTTCATCACCAGTTAAGGGCGATCGCCAATGCCTCAATGCACCGCCACTGCCCACAGGCTAGGGCCTGACGCGGCCCACCTCCACCGTCAGGCCGCAGTCACTCCCAGCACCGCCGCCTCCCACTCCAGGTCTCAGATGCAGGCCCAGGGAGGCCTCCGGTCCCAGCACACTGTCCGTGCTTCCAGGCATCGGCTGCCATAATGTCGCAAGAATGGCGCTAAAAAAAGTGCTGCACCACTTTTTATAAATGAGGCCCTGATTTTGCTTTTCCACTTTCCCTGGGACTCTGGCTGGTCATCCTGGCTGTTGGGGGTTTTGGCTGTGGGGGTTGTATACCTGTGCTCAACTTGACCCTGCCTGCTCCATTCTGCATTCCATTGTTTTAATTTTCCATTTTCATTAGAGGCGATTTTGCCTCTTGAGGCTGAAAAGTGACGTTGGGCTGACTAACATGAATTTGTTTGGGAGCTAATTGGCCTTTCGTCACTTTTCTCATGCTAAAATCAATTTTTTAATCGCCTTGATGCTAGTGTTAGCTGCAGTTTTCGCCGCGGCTAGCTGATAATATAACCATGTAGTGACAAATTGTAAATATGTTGCAAACAAGGTAATAGTTTTCAGCGATAGACTAAGTTCAAAAAGTGCCGCTAACTACCACAAAAACAGGTCAGCACCAATTCTTGTAAATATACCCCTAAGTGGCTAAACACTGCCTTGTAAATAAGGCAGAGCTCCATTTGCCATCACAACGTCACTGAAAGTGACCTTGTGGTGGCGATAGGGACTTGTAAATATTCCTCCAAATCTGGTATTGATAGTCTTTATCTTTACATACTTCTAAGATTCCGTTAATGAACAGATCCATGGCTAATGAGTACAGTAATAAACAAAGAAAAGTCATGTTACAAATAAATACAAAGGGCCTTATTTACATGAAAGGACCGCATCTTGGCACGGCAAGCCCTTAGGCTGGCCCGCTCCACTATCAAAACAATACCAAAGGGGCTTATGGACAGAGCACTTGAACAAATCAAACACTCACACCCAGTCAACTAATCTGGGTTTAATCCATCACCAGTTCAGACATGGCCGTATGCAAATCAGTCTGACCCTGTGCCTCATGGGAACAATCCAGCCTGAAATGCCAAGTCATGTCTTCCCTGGACCACAAACAAACATCCTAGAACAGGTTTCTGGTTAATCAGCCATCATCAGCAAGGCTAGCTTGAATCCAGTGGCAAAGTGAGAAAGGGACCCACGTCTGGGTATACCCTGCAAAATTAGGGCGAACAAAGCGATACCAAAGGGAATGATTGACAGAGCGCTCAAGCAAATCATGCACTCACCCCCAGTCAACTGATCAGGGTTTAATCCATCATCATTCTTTAGCTCACTTCACCCCCCCAGTTCAGACATGGTCATATCATATGCAAAACAGTCTGACCCTGTGCCTCATGGGAACAGTCCAGCCTGAACTGCCAAGCCATGTCTTTCATGGGCCGGAAACTAGCATCCTGGGACCGGTTTCTGGCTAATCAGCCAGGCTAGCTTAAATCCAGTGGCAAAGTGAGCAAGGGACCCACATCTGGGCATACCATGCCAACTTTGGGCGAACAAAGCGATACCAAAGGGGATGATGGATGGAGCACTTGAGCAAATCAAACACTCACCCCCAGTCAACTGATCTGGGTTTAATCCATCATCATTCTTTAGCTCACTCCACCACCCCAGTTCAGACATGGCCATGTGCAAATCAGTCTGACCCTGTGCCTCATAGGAACAGTCCAGCCCCAACTGCCAAGCCATGTCTTCTCTGGACCGGAAACAAGCATCCTGGGTCAGCGCCACTTTCCAAGCACAGGGATGCGTCATATTTACAACAATATGGCTCATCCCTGTGCTATACCCTGCGCTGATGCACAATTGGCTGCCATGCACCGACACAGGCACCCTTGTGCCATGGTGCAAGGGGGCCTGCATTGCGGGGAGACTGTTTTTGTGCAGAAAGGGACACAAAAACAATCACGAGAGATGATATCCTCTTTCTATGTGTGCTGCAGAATGCACCATTTGTGAAAACATTTCTCCTCATTGAAATGAAACAAATGTCCTTGTTGCACCTCACTATGCCTCAGTAGGATTATGACGCGTTTCCAGGTTTATGATTTCTCATAGATCTGGAAGTGTGGCAGAAACCATGGGTGTTACATGGGAACATCCACAGCAACACCCATGGCAAGCCCCTTTAACGCAAAGTGCGGCATGTAAAGGGGCCATGTTTACAAGGACACAAAAAGCCACACAGCATGGCTTTACCGGTCCTTGTAAATATGGGGCACCAAGAGGTGCCTCTGCTGCATCACAAAAAAGTGACGCACCAGCGGCTGCAAGGAGCTTGTGAATATGCCACATATATTTTGTTGACAGTCCTATTTAGGATCGCAACTCAGCCTTTGCTGACTTAAAACAACAGCAAATGGGCATATTTACGAGACAATGTCAGAGCACGGAGCAGTACCAAATTTGGCAGCGCCGTGCTCTGACATTTTCAAAGCGCAGGGTTGCGCCGTATTCACAAGAATAGGGAGCACCCCTGTGTTTCACTGAGCGCTGGTGCTAAATTTAGATGCCTAGCACCAACACAGGCACCCTTGCACCATACTGCAAGGGTGGCTGCATTACAGGGACTGATTATTTGGCCCTTATTTATGAGAAAGTAACCAAGCCCGATGCCACAAGCCATTTGGCTGCAACGTGCTGCGTTACTTTCACAGCACATGGATGCGTCATATTTACAACAATAGGATGGATCCCTGTGCTGGCGCACAATTGGCTGCCATGTTCCAATGCAGGTAACCTTGCACCATGGTGCAAGGGTGCCTACATTGTGGGGTTGATCCTTTAATGCAGGAAGAGGCACAAGAGGTGTTTTCCTCTTTCCATACATGCTGCAGAATGCTGTAGGCATAGAAAGAAGAAAAAACAAGGAGAAATAAAAGCATTTCTCCTCATTGAGCCTCCTTATGCCTCCCCGGGGGAGGCTTAGGATTCTGATGCATTCCCAGGTTGACGAAACCTTGTAAATCTGGGAAAGCGGTAGAATCCATGGGGGTTGCCTGGGAACACCCACAGCAGCACCCAAGGAACACCCCTTTCATGCAAAATGCTGCACGATAAGGGGATGTAACTATTTACAAGAACAACAAAAGCCAGGGTGGCTTTATACGTCCTTCTAAATATGGAGTACCAAATTGTGCTGCTGGTGCATCACAAAAACTGATGCACCAGTCACGCAAGGGGCTCGTAAATATGCCCCTTATATGCAGGAAGATGTGCAAGGTGTCCATTCCTGCACATAAACAATCAATAATGGCGATTTGTTACTTCTGGTTGTATGATAGAGGCACAAGTGGATAAACCCACTGACTCCATCACGCAGCATAAACCACAAATCTTAACCTAGCATTCCTTTACCATGCATGCCTTTACCAAGTAATTTTGTGGTAAAGGCATGAATGGTAAAGGGGTATGCGTGGCTAAGGTTGCGACCCCCCTCCCTCCTCCCTAAGCTACAAACTCCCCCCACCCCACTTCCCGCCCTGAGGTCCAAAGGCAAATACCCCTAACCTGTCCCAACCCCTATGCTATCCCTAACCCTTAGTCACTACCTCAACCCTCTCCCACCCCCTTGCGCTGTCTCTACTACCCCAACCCCTCCCACTGCCTGTCGGCAAACTCCTATTTTAAAAAACTATTTGACCCCACGACCCTAGAAACGAACCCGCCTTTCCCTAAGCCCTAAAAACTACCCCGACTACTCATTTCTATCCCCCTGTCCTGAGGCCTAAAACCCTGTCCATTAACCCTGTCCTATAACCTGACCCAACACAGCCCTGACCCAGCCCTAAAAACTGCCCGCCCTCCCCTGAGCCCTAAAAACTACCCAGACTACCCATTCCCCTCCCCCTGAAGCTTAATACCCTAACCTCTAATTAATAAAACTACAGAGCTTCCACCAGCATTGAAAACTACCCCTAACACCCCAGCCCTGAAAACTACCCCAATCCCCCCAGCCCTGATACGAACCCAATCCCCACAGCCCTGAAAACTAGCCTTAACCCTCCCCAGCCCTTAAAACTAGCTCCATCTCCCCAGCCCTGAAAACTAGACCAAACCCGCAGCCCAAAAAACTACCCTGAGCCCCTTAGCCCTGAAAATTAAATTACCCCTGATCACTGTTCCCAATAACCTGCACGCCCGCGCGCACGTGTATTGAAGGCACCCCAAGCGCGCAGTGTTCATTATTTAGCGCGCACATTCTGAGACTGTTCGCGCTGCCGCTTTTAAGATGCGAGCGGCGCGAAAACCCATCATTTTCTGTTCGCGTTCACGTGCAAATGGCCCTTGCACTTGCTCTATTCCTTTCCTGCCAGTGCACCGCTGCGGGGCTGATTGTGGGCCATTGAGTTAGTATTCATATTAATTGTAGCGCACACGGGCTGCAATTAATATGAATACTACCTCAATGGCCCTCAATCAGCCCCGCAGCGGTGCACTGTTAAGAAAAGAAAAGCTGAGTTTCAAACACCACGTGTGCTTTAGCACACGCGGTGTTTGACACTGTGCGTTTCTAATATGCAAATGGGGGGCGATTTTTTTGTGTGTGCCCGGGCCGATTTTCAATCCCAATCCGACCCTGCTTTTCAGTCCTCTCAGCCCTCTGTCTGTCAACTCAAGTCTGCCCCGGAAGTGTCAATAAACTGAGGCTGATGTCAAGGTGTGTCTCTCCCCTTCGGATGCCATCAGATGGCATTCGAAGAGGGCATATCTCAAGAACTGGGGGAGGCGCCCGCTGCTAACCTGGAGCTGAAATTGGTATTCTAAATACTTTTTCATCTAGACGTTCCCTCCTCTTGGCCGCTTCCCCAAGTTCTCTTTCCAGCGGAGACTACAGGGCCCTAATTATCATTTCAGCTACAAATGTCAGGTGCGTGCCAGTCCCTAATGCCCATGAACTGAACTCATGGGTCTCCACCCGCATTGCCAGGTCCTTCCTAATGTGTTCTGGTGAAGCAAGTTCCGTTCCAATGTGTCATGAGGGCAGCGCAATCAGCAGGGCCATAACTTCACGAGTGTGGCATTAGTGCGGCTGCTCATTGTCAGTCTGGTCGTTTCATAAATGTAAATTGATACTTGTATAGCGCACTACTCACCTGTAAGGGTCTCAAGGCGCTTGTACGAATACCGCTGTGGAACCCATCCTGGCTTTCCCTGTGAGGTGTCCACTCCTGGGCACCCCCAAGGTGGAGGCCAGGCATCCTTAGCGTTGTGTGGGCCGTTGTGGAGATTAAGCAAGCTATTGCCCAGAGTTGCAGAGTGGGACTCCATGATTGGAATAGGCACCGAGGCGAGAATTATCAGGTCCGTGGATTGTTTTTGAGCCCATGACCCGCCGAGGTGGGGAATTGAACCCTGGTCCCGGGCTAGACCTCTGCATCATGGTCTGCCGCTCTAACCATTGAGCCACACTTCTCCACTTTCATACAGTCCTAAGCAGGCCTGTCCCCTCAGGATCACAAGCAGCTCTCCAGATGATGCTGTTCTGCTCATCAGCAGCTCGCTGCTCCTAGAAGGCTGGTGCCCATGCCACTCGTCCGGTGTGCCTTCATCCACACGGTACCATTCCCTGCTGTTTGGTTGTGTGTCACAACAAGTTATTTTCGTACCATGTTATTATATCCGGAATTAATGGATTGGTAGATGGATGGACGGACGGATAGATTGATTTCCATTGAAAGGTTAAAGTGGAATTTTGGTTAGCTTTGATTATTATAACACCACAAATTCAACCTAAAACACCTGTTAAAGTGCAGTTTTGGATACACATAAAAACAAAAAACACTGACATTCGCAAGTTACGGTTAGGATCACAATCCATAATTCACACAACAGCTGTGCGAACCACAACTCACAAACAACATGCAGCGCCTCTTCATTAATGAAACCGATGTAGTTGCAAATGATAGAAATCAATTTACAGATGAGATTACATATCACATTAACCTTGACAGCAGCAACTATTAATGTTGTAACATTAATTGGTTTGATTTTGTGTTGTTGTTTAGTGATATTGCATTTTTAGGTGTTGTTATTTATGGGTGTAATATTTGTGAGATAAAAAGCATTGCATTTCGTGAAACCATTTGAGTAACCCCTATGCCATCCTTCCTACACCATAAATGCATGTTTGAAAGTTCTGGAAATTCACCTCAGTTCTCATCTGTAGCACCTCATGTAATTGCAGTAGTAAGACTGGAGCACCTCTGTGTCTGCCAGTGCACCCCATGTAGTCTTAAGAACCTCTATTGTTTCTAAAATGGTAAGCCAAGAACATAATAGCTCCATTCTATACTGCCAGCCAGACCACACCTGATACTCTCTTTCACCACAGCTAATTATCCAAAATGCTGACCTGCTCTTACAGTCTGATGCTTTGTAATGTTTGATTAATGCACTTCACTTCTGGCTTTCAATGTTCTCCTCTACCTATAAATGGCCACTAGCCCTGAACGCAGACTCTTCTACAGAAAGACTGGATCACTGTTTCTTAGTGAGAAATTCAGGGCCCTGCTTCCCAGGTCCTTTCAAATAGTAGTTCAGTCCACATGCCTACCTGCTTCCCTTTGACAAGGTCAATATTGTGTCTATCTAGCCTTATTCACACGGTGGATATGAGCCCCTACTCCCTGCCTCTATCATAAAGCCACATTCACGCTGTCAGTAGGCCCCCTTCACTAAAGTTCCTGATCAGCACTCACCCCAAAGTGCCTTTTGTAACTGATTTAGAGTTCAGCGGACAAGGTACTCTACCAGAAACGTGGCAGAGTGCACAGTCTATTGAGAGTTGGCAGGACGGGAGGTTTCTGACAGTAGTGCTCATGGTAGTCCCTCTGTCAAAAACATTACGACTGTGGCCTTCGGGAGTTGTGGCTATCATTTTAGGTACATCGAGAGTTTCAGCTATGAGCATTGTAAAATGACAATGCCTTTTATTTACTTTTTTAAAGTCAACACATAAATAAAAGGCATTGTCATTTACAATACCAGTAGCTCAAACTCGTCGTAAATGTGTAACCTATTGCATTGCAAATTCTTGTTTTATAATGTTTTTCCATCCTGCTGGAGTCATGCGGGAGTCAATGTGGCCCCTGTACTCCTGTGGGCCTGAAAATGTTTCAGAATTTGGCCCCAGGGGGGTCTCTCTGATATAAAATCTATACTAATATAATAAAGAGAGAGCCCAAACCTTTGAGGCGGGTAATCTCAGGAACCACAGCACCAATCACAACACCCAATACAGCGTTGGAAAGGGCAGTTGCAGCAGAAGGACATTGGCTATGCAGACACCCACCATATACATTTAAAAGGTAAAAGAACAGTGCCAGCAATGTAGTCCCTTGTGGGCGTGTCTGCATTGTGCTGTGGGCGTGACAAACGTGGGGGCGGGGGGGTGTGGTATGTTCCGCCCTTTGGGCTGGACTGTTCCCATGAGGCACAGGGTCAAGGCTGATTTGCATATGGTCATGTCTGGGGTGGTGTGGAGTGCAAAAAAACTATGGATTTAGGCCCAGATCTCTGTACTGGTGAATGTATGACATTGTTCTGCATTCTGTCCATTAACTGTTGTTTTTGCATTTGTCACTCCGAGTGGGATGGGTATGCTCAGACTTGAGTCCCATGCTCTCCACACCACTGTAGTCAAGCTATCCTGGTTGAAGACAGCCAGAAACCGGTATTATGATGCTTGATTCCGGTCCAGTAAAGACGTGGCTTGGCAGTTTGGGCTGGACTGTTCCCATGAAGCACAGGGTCAAGGCTGATTTGCATATGGCTGTGTCTGAACTGGGGGTGGTGCGGAGTGCAAAAAGACGATGGATGTAGGCCTAGATCTCTGTACTGGGGTGAATGTATGACATTGTTCTGCATTCTGTTCATCAACTTTTGTTTTTACGTTCGGCTGTTCATGCCATGTCTCATATCGTGTGCTGTGGACGTGTTTTCTTCCCAGGTTCTGTACATTCCAGCTCCGGGTGTCCACCCTGCTCCCTTTAAATACCCCTGCACCCTATAATCACAACCCACCCTTACTCCTTAAAATACCCCAACACCCTTAAACACTAACCCATCTTAACCCTGTAAATATACCCTGTACCCCAAAACCCAAACCTATCCCTAAACCCTAAAAATGCCCCTGTACCCCAAAACCCAAACCTAGCCCTGAACCCTATAAATACCCCTGTACCTCAAAACCCAAACCTAGCCCTGAACCCTAAAAATACCCCTGTACCCCTGTACCCCAAACCTACCCCTGAACCCTAAAATACCCCTGTACCCCAAACCCCAAACCTAGCCCTGAAGCCTTAAAATACCCCTGTACCCCAAAATCCAAACCTACCCCTGAACCCTAAAAATACCCCTGTACCCCAAAACCCAAACCTAGCCCTGAACCATAAAAATAACCCTGTACCCAAAAACCCAAACCTACCCCTGAACCCTAAAAATACCAGCTGTACCCCAAAACCCAAACCTAGCCCTGAACCCTTGAAATACCCCTGTACCCCAAAATCCAAACCTACCCCTGAACCCTAAAAATACACCTATACCCCAAAACCCAAACCTAGCGCTGAACCCTAAAAATACCCCTGTACCCCAAAACCCATACCTATCCCTAAACCCTAAGACTCCCCCTGTACCCCGTCAACCCAAAACTATATCTGAACCCTTAAAATACCAAAACACCCCACAACATATACCTCAGTACCCCAAAACATATACCCCTATACCCATACTTACCTTATCCAAACATTAAAAAAAAATGCTTTTACCATTCATGCATTTACAACGAATTTCATTGTAAATGTATGCGTGGTAAAAGCATATAAAATGTAATGCCTGCGTCATAATGGCATTGCGGAGTCATGGTACTTTCGTAATGAAAGTATGCGGAGTGATGGTATGCGGAAAGAAAGTTGCGAAATAATGGGTGTTTACCCTCCCTGGTAAGTACATTGGTGGCACGGCAGCCCACATCTCCAGCAACATACTCATATTTTTTCACCACCGATTTGAAAAATGCACAGGTCTCTCTCATTGATGGCCAGCACGACATATACTTTTAGACACACCTCCCGCCACAAGTTCGGCTTCAGCTCAACATCCTGTGATTCCAGGCAAATCGCTTTGTCTCCCCGTGCCTACCACAAATGAATGTGCTCTTCTGTAATGTAAATTGTGCTCATGCCATGTTGTCGAGTTCGCGCTATATAATATTGCAAGGACAAATAAAGTAGGGAAACTCGAGTTCACACACTACTGAACGCGCACTCTTAAGTGCATCAGCAGTGCACTGTGAATCGAAGCGTTTCACAGGACTGTCACAGATAAGAAATGCTATCAAAACGAAATCCTACAAAACAATATACTACTGGCCGGCAGCAATTCATACCCGGACAACGTTGGGACGGGCTGCTAGTACTGTATATAATATCTGTTTTTTCAGTTTAAGAAAGTTTTATTTTGTTTAAGAAAGAGTACAGCATAATATAACAGTATACAAAAAATCAGAACCAATGTGAAAAGACAAGGAGAAGGAGATGAAAAGGAGAGTTGGTTCGGAGAATGTGAGAAAAGGAAGAGAGGGGAAGAAGAAAGTAGGAGGAGAAAAGAAAAGAAAAAGAAAGAGAGAGAAAGAAAAAGAAGGAAAGGTTAGGAAGGGGAGGGGGAAGATAAGAAGTTAGAGAAAGGAAGCCAGGTAAGATCGGATTTAATTTTTAAAGAGACAGAGGAAGAAGAAGCAATTGCAATTCTATGCTCATCACATATGAAATTCCACCATGTATGAACAGACAGTTTAGTACTATCCTTCCAACAAGACAAAATTACTTTAAAAGCAGTTGCAATGAAAAGATCAAATAGTTTAGCATTATATGAATGTAAGTCTAAAATATCAGATTGGGAGCCTAAAAAAACGTGTAGCAATGAGAATGGGACAGAGAAATGAAAAATACGCATGCAAAAATCCCAAACTGAGTTCCAAAAAGCAAGAACAGAGGAGCAATCAAACAGTAGGTGTTTGAGCGTGCCGGGGTGAGAGGAGCAGGACCAACAGAGGGGGGAGGACGAGGAGGAGAATTTTGTTATGCTAACAGGGGTGATAAGAGCTCTATGGTATATAAAAAAAAGTGACTGAGTAAGGCGAGCTGAAATCGATGTCTTAAACAATTTGCACCATAAGTGATCCCAAACATCAATGGCTAATGAGATAGAAAGATCAGTTTCCCAGGCAGTTTCAGTAACAGTTTTAGGTCTAAGCGCAATATTAGCTAACAAAAGCTTATAAACTAGAGCAGCTTTGGGGATTTGTTGGGAAAACAAAGGGTATAGAGGAGTGGAAGGAGTAAGGGAAGGGAGGGAATCAAAAGTAGGAAGGGTAGACAAATGAGATATAATAGCGGAAGTGATAATGTCATATTCTTTGCTAAAATGAACAGGTAGGTCAAACATGGTTTGCATTACAGGAAATGCAATAATGGATGAATCAGAAAAAAATTGGTATACAAATACAATGTCCTTTTCTTTCCAATACTTGAAATAAAAAGATTTACCCTTATACTTAAGATATTTGTTGTACCACACACTTGATGAGAGAAAACATTGCAAGGGGGATAAATCTTTCGAGAATACAGCGTGCAGCAGAGTATGAGAATATTTCAGTACAGGGTGGTTAGTCAGAAATGAACAATTTGACATAAAAAGAGATTGTTGGAAAGTAAAATCTTTTAACAAGGACCGTTCAATGGCGATCCATTTGGGCAGAGGGGTATCATTGAAATTAAAAGCCAAAGAAAAAGATTGCTTTATTAGAAAGGCAGAGTGGTATGATTTAAAATCAGGAAAGCGAACTCCACCTTCAGATTTAGGGCGTATAAGCTTATGTAAAGCAATACGGGGTCTTTTACTATTCCACAAAAATTTGGAGCAAATGGAGTTCAGCCTGTTAAACTATAAATTAGGGATCTTCAGGGGGAGCATAGAAACAGTGTACAAAATATGAGGGGAAATCATAATTTTAATGGTATCTAATCGACCCCACCAGGAGAGGAAAAGGGGGGACCAGGATTGAAGGAGGGATTGCATTTTTTGAGTAAGGGAGGCAAAGGTCAATTTAAGGGTTTCACCCAACGAGGAGGAAAACCAAATACCCAAGTATTTGATCTTGGAAGGACACCAGGCAAAATCAGTTGATGCAAACATATATTGGTAACAAGTTGAATTTAAGGGTAAAGCCTCCGTTTTGGAGAGATTAAGCTTATAGCCAGAGACAGAGGAGTACAAGCGGACTTCTTCCAAAAAGGGAGGGAGGGAAGAGACAGGATTGGCCATGTAAACCAGGATGTCATCAGCGTAGGCCGAAATTTTCGTCTCAATCGACGACAATTGGAACCCATTAATTAGGGGGTTTGAGCGGATTCTAATCAGGAAGGGTTCAAGGCAAAGAATAAATAATAAAGGGGAAAGAGGGCATCCTTGTCTCGTTCCTCTAGATAAGGGGAAACATTTTGAAAATTGATTATTGACAAAAACGCTGGCACGTGGAGCTGAGTACAGGAGTTTAACTAAAGAGATAAAAGAGGGGCCAAAACCAAACCATTGTAATGATTTAAACATAAAATTCCAATTAATGCGATCGAAAGCTTTCTCAGCATCCAAGGAGAGGGCGGCTAGGGGGGCCTTAAAGTGTTTACTGTGTGAAATAACATTGGCAAAAACACGGGCATTATCAGCAGCAAGTCTACCCTTCACAAAACCAACTTGATCCGTGCTGATTAAAAGAGGGATAAGGGATTCGAGACGGGCAGCTAGAATTTTGGCAAAGATCTTACAATCGTAATTAATCAGGGAAATGGGGCGAAAGTTTTTACATAGAGAATGATCTTTGTCAGGCGTGGGGATTATGATTATCAGGGCGTCCAAAAAGGAGCCAGAAGCCTTAGCGTTCACAATAAAGGAGTTGAAAAGTTGTAAAAGGTGGGGGATAAAAATAGAATGCAAGGCGGAGTAAAATTCAATAGGGAGACCATCTGGGCCAGGAGCTTTCGATTTGTTTAGAGAAGTAATTGCCTTGAGGATTTCCTGAGGTGTAATATCAGTTTCTAATTGGTGGAACTCGGTAGGGAGAGATGGGGGAGGGGGGAGATCTTTGAAAAAATGGGAGAGGTCGTCGTCATCATGATGAGTGTCATCAGTATAGAGGAGTTTGTAGTAGTTATGAAAGACTTCTGCAATATCCTCATCTGAAGTAACTAGTGTGTTGGATGCGTCATTGAGAATGGGTCCAATTGATTTTCGTTCAAACTTAATTTTGAGGTAATTTGCCAACATTTTTATTCTGACCCCCGTGAAATTTAAATTTAATCTTCAACAGGGTGTTACAGGCTTCAACTGTGGCAATTTGATTGAGTTCAGATTTGGCTTTGATAAGTTGGAGGAGAGCGTCAGGATTTTTGGAGGAAAAGTAAGAGTGTTCCAGTGTCTTGATAGTGGTGAGTTGGGCAGTGTATTTGGAGCGATTGAGTTTCTTCTTTTTAGATACATAGGAAATTGTGAAGCCGCGTAGGGTAGCTTTAAAGGCATCCCAACTGTTCGAAATCGATGTGTCATGAGGTAAGTTAAGGGAGAAGTATTCAGAGATAAAATCCTTGACTTCAGACATAAAAACAGAGTCTGAGAGGAGGAAAGTGTTAAATTTCCATCGGCTAAAACATGAGGAAGTTTGGGCAAGGTCAGAAGTGGCATAGACAGGGACATGATCCGAAAGAAAAATAGAACCAATTTCGGACTTCTGAATCGCAGGAAGAAGGGACTTGCTGACTAGAATATAGTCGATTCTGGACCGAGTGTGGTGAACATTTGAGTAAAAGGTATATTCCAGGGAATCCGGATTGCATGTTTTCCAAACATCGAAAAGGGGACGGGAGGCAATGGCTGACTGAAAACATTTGTGCGTCTTATCAGGTTGGAATTTGCTGGATGATAACCTGTCTGAAAAGGGATCTAACCATTGGTTGAGGTCACCAGCTATGACAATGTTGGGGCAATCAATGGAGGAGATGAGGATTTTGATGGCAGACCAAAAATTGGGGTCAGGACGAACAGGGCCATATATATTTAGGAGCACCATAGTTTTGTTTTGTATGATAACCATAGACATAACCCAGCGACCCACATCATCAGCTTGAGAAGAAAGAATTTGAACATTCAAACCTTTACGAAAAAATATAGCAACACCACCGTTTTTATCAACAGCAGGAGAAAATACAACTTGACCTACCCAGGCCCTCTTAAGTTTCAACGATTCAACATCTGTACAATGAGTCTCTTGAAGAAAAACAATCTGAGAATCCAACTTGGATAAATGGGACAGTACCTTTTGACGTTTAACAGGGTTGCCGAGACCACGAACATTCCAGGTTACAAAATTACACATGACGGAAGGCAGGAGAAGGGGGTAACATCTGGGTCCAACACATTGCAGGGAAACAACTACGAGGAAAGACAATGCAAACAAATACATTACAAATGAAAACCGAGTATAATATACAGACAAAAGCAGGAAAAATCAGGTAAGCAGAGAGAAACAGTAAACGGGTGAACATACCGAGCATAAAGAGAAGAAAAGGGGAGCAAGGAAAAATACGATGAGCAACAATAAGCAAGGATGAGGGGCAAACAGGAAAGAGGAGGAAAACAGAGGAATAGGGGAAGAACACGCATGGCCTGTGAAAGGAAGGACAAGAAAAGAAAGATAGAGAAGAAGAGAAGAAACAAACAGATCAGGGCAAAGAAGCCAGATCTGAGAGAAAAGAGAATACCAAGACATTAGGAGCATGGAAACGCCGGCGAAGGTGCCAACCGCACAGAGCGAGAGAAACGCGGGAAAAGCAGAAATAGGAGAAAAAAGAAAAGAAAAGTCTTAGGAAAGAATTACATAAGAGAGACCAGGACAAGGCCACAACAGTCGTCAAGACATAAGTTAAGTAAATGCAGGGAGTAAAGAAGAATCATTTTCAGTCATTGGTGTCCATAGTGGAAGCAGAGACACTTTGAAGATATGCTCGAAGTTTCAGAGGATCATCAAATGTACGGGAACGACCGTTGTGAGTTATTTTGCAGAGACATGGGTGCAGAATTCCATATTGAATGTTCAAGTCCCTCATATGAGGGCGAAGATTCAGAAACTCCTTGCGACGTGCATTCGTAGCGTTTGATAAGTCTTGGGCAATAAAGATGTTATGACCCGACCATGTGAGGCGACGTTTTAGTCTTGCAGCTTTAAGAACAGTCATCAATTCAGTGAACTCAAGAAATAGCAGGATAATGCCCCTAGGTTTGGTCGGGTTGGAGGTGAGACGACCCAGACGGTGAGCACGTTGGATGTTTAGAGGATTGGAGTCTGGTTGGAGTTCCAAAAGATCATAAAGGAATTTGCGAATGAAGGACACCATGTCAGCTCCCTCAAGGGACTCCGGAATGCCATAAATACGTAGGTTATTCCTCCTGTTGCGATTTTCAAGGTCCTCTGTGTGTATTTTCAACTGAAGAATTTCCTTTTCAAGAAGGGGAATTTTGGTAGACAAATCCTGGATGTCACTGATGCGTTGCTCTAGGTCCAAGACCTTACCCTCCATGACAACCCACGTATCTTCTATCTGCTTGAGCTTCTCATTGGTTGCAGACATAAATGGTTGTAGACCACGAACCTCTTCTAGGATGGAATCCAACACAGGGTTCGAGGAGGAATGAATTGGAGACGGAGGGTCATTCTTGAGGCGTTTTGGTTTGGTACCAGTGACGGAGGATTTCGCGTGGCCCACGTCCAGAGACATTGTGCCAACAGAGGGGCACTCTAGGAGGGACGCAGGGATGGAAGCCACACCACAAGAACCAAAAAGCTGAGACCCTATATGTAGACCTAGGAAAGGCATAGCAGGAAGAGGTTACATATGAGGTAAAAAGGAGCAATGGAGAAGCAATACCTCAAACCCACAGGGCAGCGTCAAAATTGAGTGAAAATCAGTTCAATACGCAGGCAAAAAACCATCCAGTAATAGGGCAGTAGAGAAACAGCAAAGCGTCCATAATATATGAGACCCAGGGGGGTCAATTGATATTCCACAGAGGGTCGTAGGCAGGTGAGAGAAAGATGTTGAGCATTGCGCAGGAAAAACACCACAAAATGGCCGCCGTTATGAAGTAATGATGTAGTCACAAGCTAGGAAGAGAGTTGTGGCGCAAAAAGTCATGAAGGTAGAGCAGAGTAGCATGCTGTGTTTACCCTACAACATACCTTGTAAAAATGTGCCCACACGGTGAAGCAGGAGGAGTACGGGCTGCTGAGGAGGCAGAGACGTGAGAAAAACGGGACGCGAGCTCAGCGGCACAAAATGGCGGCCGCCCGCGTCCCGTAACAGCTGAGGAAGATAAAGCGGCAAAAACTGACAAAAGCGGCAATTAAAATAGCAGCTGCATCTCGCAACACACGGGGACCATGTTCCGCCGTGCGGGGATGCGTGTAGCTGGTCTCCGGATCCGGGGAAAGTATCGGGAAAACTTCGAAGAGTCCCACGTCGCCTCGGAGCTCAAGGAGGCAGCGCCATCACTTGCCGGCGCGGAAGCCATGGCCCCTATATAATATCCGTTTTAATATTCAGAAATTTGCACACGTACAAGAAGTAATACTTTTAGAATGTCAGAGTTTTCTTTATGTGAAAGAAAGAGTATGCTGATATCTTGGAATAGCTGTGATGATGGGGCACAGAGGGCCTGGAACAATGTAGCCATGCATCACCCCGAAGTTAATTACATGCCCACTGCCCACATCCACGTGCATTTGGAGTTTATATGATTGCATAATATTGCTTGCTATTTCCAGTCCTTATAAATGAGGCGTGGTATATGAAGGGCTATACAAAAACATTTTTTTTTCCCGTTTATTATTATTAGCACACCAAAAGAGGTTGGGCATCAGAGAGAATTGTGGGACAGCTGACAATGAGACAGAAGCTAGGGCGGAGGCAGGCCGTTAGGGAATAAGTACCAAAAAGAGAACCGAGGGTGGAGGGTGAAGGTGGGACGAAGAGGAACTGCACCGTTGTCGGAAGCAGCTGAGCTCTGGTGGCATGGTGCCACCCCTCCCTAAGTATGCCTCACAACAGCTGTCAGGCCTTAGATATCCACCAACACCAGCTCCTTGTGCGCGGACCAGTGACACTGTAACTCCTCTCTCTCGGCCTTCACTTCATGTGCCACCCACTGCCCTAGCCAACCACAGGCGGGGATTTCTCATCCCTGCTGTGGCGACAGCTGTTGTTTCAAAGGAGGCGACAAAGGAGAGAAGCCGCAGCTATACCGAATGTGCATGAGCAACATTTCAGCGCCGGTGCACGGCCAGAAATCAGGGGACCCAGAAAGACGTAACCACACAGACGTATAAAAGCAGCGAAGCAACAGCCGGACAAAATGATAGCTGCCTCGAAAGAAAACCAAAATATGAACGCACTTCTAGATGACATAGCCTCATTCCATAACCATGGTTAATGTCACTTAGCAGATTTAAACAAGCATAAGCCTCTGTGTATCCAAATTGCAAATCTGCCTTAAGACCCTTAACGTGGCGCCGTGTGTGTGGAAAAGCACAGTCTTTTCAGTTTTTTTAACAAAAGTTTGGAGGGATATTTGGCGCTGCACACACGCGCGGTCTGGTTTCTGGCGAACATAGCCATGGCTGCAGCGCAGAGAGACCCTAAACTGCCGCACACAGAGGAAAAAAATTAGAGGGAACATTGCCCCTGATCCCATCACAGAAACCTTCCCCGACTCACACCATCCCACAAAACAACCCCGACCCACCCCCCAGGCCACAAAACTACCACTGATGCCCCAGCCCAGAACAGTATGCCGAACCACCCCAGGTCACAAAACTACCCCTCACACCAGCCAAGAAAACTATCCCAACCCACCCCCAGCCCAGAAAACTACCCTGACCCCCCCAGCCCAGAAAACTACCCCTACCCCTAGCCTACAAAACTTCCCCCCAACCACCCAGCCCACAACACTACCCCAACCCAACCCAACCCAGCAAACTACAGTGACCCCCCAGCCCAGAAAAGTACCCGCAGGCCAGAAACTAGAGCCCCACTTACCTCACTGCGAATCTCTTCCTGCAAGGTCTTCTTGCTTCCATCCCCAGCAGTCAGCCTTAAGACTGCAGTGTTCGGACTGTTTCCCTTTACTTCTATGGCCAGCACACATAGAAATAGCAATTCACCATTAGTTTATGTGCAGGAAGCGAGACCTTCCTGCACATAAAAGAATAATTTATGGAATTTTGCTCTTTCTCTGTGTGTTGTACAATGCAGCGCACATAGAAAAAGCAAAAAATGAGGAGAAATAAAAGTATTCCTCCTCGTTACACCATTCTAACGCCTGCTAATGCACGGTGGTAGTTTGTAGCACTGCCTCAGACTTACGCATCCTTGCAAATCTGGGGCAGTTTCAAAAGCAATGGGTGAACGCCCACAGCAATACCCATTACATGCCCCTTTCACGCTAAGTGATGCGTGTAAAGGGGCCTTATGTACAAGGTAGAATAAGCCACAAAAAGTGGCTTAACGCAGCTTTGTAAATATGGAGAAGGGATCGCCACTAGAACGTCGCTAAAAGTGACTTTCTTCTGGTGATATCCGTTTGTAAATATGCCCGAAAGGGCACCAGCTCAAGATGAGAGCAGAAATGCTCCATATTTTTGTAAATATGGAGCATTTCTGCCTTCTCCCTCTCACGCAATGCAGTGCAGAAACTTCCTTTGCTGCACCGTATATAGTCCTGCTGCCCAAGTCATACAGCAGCACCTCTCATATGACAGACGTAACAGCCAGGGCCGGCTCTAGGGCGGTGCGATCAGTGCCACCGCTGACTTGGGGTGGGGCATCATTTTTTCAAGTATATTACATTTAAAAAGCACCTACTGCCACGTTCCTGGCCTCCAGCAATTTTCAGACATCAATTAAAATGCCAAGATAACCGAGGTGATTAATCGTCTTCCTGGAAAGAGGCTTGAGGTTTGTCTAGTGAAGGTTTTGACTCATCCTAAGGTAGCACAGATGGTTGAAATGCCTGCTTCTAAGAACTTGTACTATACAGATAACAAAGTACATATAATGTAAATAGGTCACTAGGCTACTGCTTCTGTAAGAGAGCTCCTTTTATACCTTGTCCATTATAAGTCAAAATCTTAACATAGAACATTGAGCTATTAACTGCATTAAAGAGCTACGTGCAAACTGCAAGGAATATGTTAGATCTATATGTTTTTTGCCCAGTCTTTCATCAGCCTAATCTTGCAAAGAGGTTTTTTTTGGGTAGAAAACCATTCTTATTATTAAAGAGAACCCTTAACAATGATGTTACGTGTTAAATTCTGAATTTGTGCTTTTCCAGAAAAATGACTCTTAAACTAAATTGCCTATTTTGCTGGTTGTGTTAGAATACCACTGGTAAGCAGGAACAATGGGCCCGAATCACAAAACTAACTTAAGACAAAATCCTAAACTTACTACCATTTTGGTTTTCACAGAAGGGACTTACTCATCGATGAGTAAGTGCCTTCTGTGAATACTGAAATAAGTAAATGGTAGTAAGTTTAGGATTTTGCCTTAACTTAGTTCTGTGAATCAGGCCCACTACTCTTAAACAGGAGAAGGAAAGAGACCGCTACCATATTATATATCTACAATTGCAGACAGAACACTGTCAGAGGATGGACTGCTACTTTAAGGCTGTGCAATATGGTTGCACCACCAGAAACGCGCCCCAGCCTGGACGGCCTCCACCAGCCATACTACCAAGCTGCCTGAAGACCATTGCCTCACGTAGAAGGAGATCTGCCACCAGCCCTCCCTCTTGCTCCACAGACCAACTAGAGAGATGTCAACAGCACAAACTACAGCCATGGAAAGTTCAAAGAGACAATGCCACAGGGGACAGTAACATGCCTGTCATACTTACTTGGGGCCTACAGGCAAAGCCTGCAATGCTACTCAGCCAAGGACAGACTGCAGCAGCCGGGCCCAGAAACCTCCAGGCACCGTCTGACACCACAGAGAGCACACAGACATTGTTTGGTTACATGCCAATGACACTGTGCCATCAAAGAACCACAACACCAGACTGTCCCCACTGGTCCGGCAACACAGAAAAACATGCCATAAGCCTGGCGAAGCCCATTGCCCCCGAAATACAGAGGGAAGAGGCGGAACTGACCAGCGAAAGAAAGACAAGTGATCCTACCTCACCCCTGCTCAACGAACGAGGGGAGGCATCAAAGGAAGACACCCGGATCATGAGATGCAACAAACCGAGTGTTAGCCATTAAAGAGGCTGAGAAACCCAGAGACAACCAGGTACAGTCTGACCAGCCAGAAAAAGAGAGCGCTACCGCAGTGTGGCACCACCAGAGAGTGGGCTCTAGAGAAGAGGCAGACGAGAGCCTGCTCCCCAATGAAGGGAGAAGAGGAGTAGATGAGCCTAGGAGTCAAAAGAAGTATAGCACTCCAACCCTACGACAACAGGAGAAGGCATCACAGGAGGACACCCAGTGCGCATGGGTGAGACTAGCAGTGGCAGCTGGTGACATTTGAAAGTGGTGCGGTGTAAAATTTGTGATTTACTTTTGTATAGTGAGCGATGTGTGCAAGCTCAATGGACAAATGTGGAGTCCAGGGTGGGTCCTCCTCCTGAGAAACCCCCCAAAAAAAGATGGTGCATTTTAAAGCGAATGTATCCATACTAATATAATAAAGAGAGAGCCCAAACCTTTGAGGCGGGTAATCTCAGGAACCACAGCACCAATCACAACACCCAATACAGCGTTGGAAAGGGCAGTTGCAGCAGAAGGACATAGACTATGCAGACGCCCACCATATACATTTAAAAGGTAAAAGAACAGCAAAGTAGTCCCTTGTGGGCGTGTCTGCGTTGTGCTGTGGGTGTGTGCTGGGGGCGTGACAAACGCTGGGGGCGTGTGGTACGTTCCTCCCTTCGGGCTGGACTGTTCGCATGAGGCACAGGGTCAAGGCTGATTTGCATATGGCCATGTCTGAACTGGGGTGGTGTGGAGTGCAAAAAAACGATGGATTTAGGCCCAGATCTCTGTACTGGGGTGAATGTATGACATTGTTCTGCATTCTGTCCATCAAATGTTGTTTTTGAATTTGTCACCCCGAGTGGGATGGGTATGCTCAGACGTGAGTCCCATGCTCTCCACACCACTGGATTCAAGCTATCCTAGCTGAAGACGGCTGATAGCCAGAAACCGTTCCTAGGATGCTTGATTCTGGTCCAGGAAAGATATGGCTTGGCAGTTTGGGCTGGACTGTTCCCATGAGGTACAGGGTCAAGTCTGATTTGCATATGGCCATGTCTGAACTGGGTCGGTGTGGAGTGCAAAAAAAAAAAGATGAATTTAGGCCCAGATCTCTGTACTGGGGTGAATGTATGACATTGTTCTGCATTCTGTCCATCAACTGTTGTTTTTGCTTCCACCCTTAAACACTAACCCATCTTAACCCTATAAATATACCCTGTACCCCAAAACCCAAACCTATCCCTAAACCTTAAAAATACCCCTGTATCCCAAAACCCAAACCTAGCCCTGTACCCTATAAATACCCCTGTGCCTCAAAACCCAAACCTACCCCTGAACCCTAAAAATACCCCTGTACCCTTAAAATACCCCTGTACCCCAAAACCCAAACCTATCCCTGAACCCTAAAAATACCCCTGTACCCCAAAACCCAAACCTAGCCCTGAACCATAAAAATAACCCTGTACCCCAAAACCCAAACCTACCCCTGAACCCTAAAATACCCCTGTACCCCAAAACCAAAACCTAGCCCTGAACCCTAAAAATACCCCTATACCCCAAAACCCAAACCTAGCCCTGAACCCTAAAAATACACCTGTACCCCAAAACCCATACCTATCCCTAAACCCTGAAACTACCCCTGTACCCCATAACCCAAAACTATATCTGAACCCTTAAAATACCCAAACACCCCAAAACATATACCTCAGTACCCCAAAACATATACCCCTATACCCATACTTACCATATCCAAACATTTTTAAAAAAACATGCTTTTACCATTCATGCATTTACAACGAATTTCGTTGTAAATGTATGCGTGGTAAAAGCATATGAAATGTAATGCCATGCGTTATAATGGCATTGCGGAGTCATGGTACTTTCGTAATGAAAGTATGCGGAGTGATGGTATGAGGAAAGAAAGTTGCGGAATAATGGGTGTTTACCCTCCCCGGTAAGTACATTGGTGGAAAGGTGGCCCACATCTCCAGCAACATACTCATATTTTTTCACCACCGATTTGAAAAATGCACAGGTCTCTCTCATTGATGGCCAGCACCGACATACACTTTTAGACACACCTCCCGCCACAAGTTCTAGAATTGCGAACTTTAGAGCTGAGGAGCTACGTTCGAATCTCGGCATCAGCTCAACATCCTGTGATTCCAGGCAAATCGCTCTGTCTCCCCGTGCCTACCACAAATGAATGTGTTCTTCTGTAATGTAAATTGTGCTCATTCCATGTTGTCGAGTTCGTGCTATATAATATTGCAAGGAAAAATAAAGTAGGGAAACTCGAGTTCACACACTACTGAACGCGCACTCTTAAGTGCATCAGCAGTGCACTGTGAATTGGAGCGTTTCACAGGCCTGTCACAGATAGGAAATGCTATCAAAACGAAATCCTACAAAACAATATACTACTGGCCGGCAGCAATTCATACCCGGACAACGTCGGGACGGGCTGCTAGTTTAGTAATAAAGCAAGGTTTCACGGTATAGACTTGAAATGTTAAATACATTAAATACTGCCCCATAACTTACTACAATAGGTGTTGAACAGTTACTTTAATGTGCAAATTGCAGAGCTTGACAACTTCAGCCCTCTAAAGTGTGTGCTTGTCCAGTGCTTTGCACTGTATGCGGCATCAACTTTGGAAGAAAATGCTCTAACCAGGCTTCGGGAAGCACCCACAGCTGCTGACTGAAATCAGTCATATAGAAATATGTGCAGACAGGTCTTTAAAAGAGATTGAAAAAGTGGGGTCTCTCTAAAAGGAAACATGCAAAATACATTTCTGACCAGTATTTTGGTATCACTCTGAGATGTGATTGTCTAAAGCTACATAACACAACTGACATATACCTAAAACCTAAAGGTATGATTGCCTTTGTCAATGGTTGTTAGCTGTTTAAGGCCAATGAGTAACAACAATGATTTGTTATAAATGATTAACATTGGAAGGCTGAACTTTTCTCGCAGTACAATTTGCACATTACAGTAACTGTTGAACACCTTAGTGTAGTAAGTTATGGGGCAGTATTTAATGTGTTTAACATTTCAAGACTATACTTTTCCACTGCTTTAGAAGCATTGTTTCATCATTACTTCATTTGCTTTAAAATGCACCATTTACCAATGTTTTTTCAATTTGTTCTGAGGAGGAAGACCCACCCTGTACCCCACGTTTGTCCATTTAGCTTGCTCATGTCGCTCGCTATTGAAAATTCATACCCAACTTTTATGCCCCACCCATTTCAAAAGTCACCTGCTCCCAATGCAAGTCTATCCCATGGAACAAAACAACAACAAAAAACTGGATACCACGTAGTCCATTAGGGCCCTATTCACAGAATGAACTTAAGACTCAATCCTAAACTTACTACTATCTTGGTATTCACAGAATACACTTACTCATTTTGGTATTCACAGAATGAACTTACTACTTTTGGTATTCACAGAACTTAGGATTTTGTCTTAAATTTGTCTTAAGACAAACTTAAGACAGACTTAAGACAGACTTAAGTTAGGATTTTGTCTTAAGTCTATCTTAAGTCTGTCTTAAGTTTGTCTTAAAACAAACTTAAGACAAATTCCTAACTTCTGTGAATACCAAAAGTAGTAAGTGCATTCTGTGAATGCCAAAATAGTAGTAAGTTTAGTATTGAGTCTTAAGTTCATTCTGTGAATCTGGCCCTTAGTCTCTAGAGTCAATCAGCAAAGGACGCATGGACTGATGAAGTTAGCTGAGACAGGACCTTTCAGCTCTCATTCATAATTTATCCTGATTGGTTCAGGAGTTGGACACAAACACAGTCCAGACCAGACCCTTCTGGCAGCTTGCCAGATGGAATCATATCCATTGTCAGGTGCGGTTCAAGTATTTGGACATCAGTCACAGTGCTGTGTGCTCCTATCAACCTTCTGGTGCAACTCTGCTTTCCTTGGGCTTCTCTCTGCCTTGGGTTCGTGTCTATCTGGGAGGTGCGGATGTTCACAGTGGTGATTCTGAGGTTTATAAACTCGGGGGTAGATTTATCATTAGAGCTTGCTGCTCTGTGTGAAAGGACTGGAATGTGCTATATTTAACATAGTACAGTGCATTCCTTTCCATTCATTGCACTGGCACACAATGTGCTGCCTAGTTCCAACGCAGGTACCATGATGCTCTGACGCCTCTCATCTAGTCCGTGTGTCCCAGCTGGGCCATCTTAGGTGTAGGTTTATTGATTGCCAGTTACTTGGATTCATTAATCTCAAGTGTGCCAAGGTCTGTTTCCCAGTCGGAGTGCAGCTTGCTCATAGGGTCTGGGGTATTGATTACCAGGGAGTGGTATATTCTGGAGATGCCCCTTTTGCTTAATGGGTCTAAAATGACTGTGCATTCCAAGGGATTGAATTGCAGGGATGCACCAAACTATCTCGTATTGGGGCAATCATGTGCCTCAGCTGAAGAAATCTAAAGACTGCGACTTATGTAATTGGAATTCATTGCACAAGTTTCTGAATGATTTCAAGCGTTCTCCGCACCAAATATTATTTAGTTTGGAAATGACATTGTGGTCCAAGGCCTTGAATTTAGGGGACATCTTTGCTGATGGATGACATCCTCCCTGCCACAGGTCGGTCTCTGCATGAGGCGTTTATACCAAAGACTATACAATAGCACTTTCCGTCCTGCCAGGACATGGTTTAGGGTCTTGGGCTGGTATACTGTGTGATGGTTAGTTTCAAGAAATATTCCAGTTCCCGCAGGTAGGAGCATTATCTCTGTCCCCAAAGATCCAATTGTTTCTAATTGTGATGTGGACGTCGCAGTAGTAAATTTGGATATCCACCATGCCCAATTCGCCATCATAGATGGCTTGTGTACATTTGATCCAAGATACCCTCGGTTGTTTGCCCAATCATAAGTATTTCTGCCTGTTAGCTTTAAGTTTCTCAAAGAAGGTTTGTGCTATAATCTGTGGAAATGACGTATAAGAATATGGGAAGGGTGATCGTTTTGAATAGCGCTATCCTACCCCTTATAGAAGAGGATGCATTGGAAAGCCGGAGAGTCAGGCATTGGGCGATGGGCTGGAGTCTCGGAGTCACCTGTGGGCCATTTTTTAGGGTCTCTGTGAGCCGGCCCACAGAGATTAGGGTTTGATTTCGAGATTGACGGATGGGATAAACTGTCACAAATTTGACGGATATCCCTCCGCTGTATGTAGGAAGCTGTCTCTGTATTTACTATACCAAAGTACGGTATAGTGTGCACAGAGTCCAGTGGCACCCCAAAGGTAGGCAGAAGTAAAAGTAGATAGCACCTTACTCTCTATTTGTAGTAGTGTGGTCGAACAGTAAGGCTTTATCAGAAGACAGTGTTAAGCATTTGTTGTACTCACTCAATCAGCAAATGATCTCACACACTCAAAGACTGAACTTCAGACCAATTGGCTTTGTATAAAAATATTCTTTTAGTTATTTTATTTCCTAGAACCAACCAAGCAAGCCTGGCACAGGTAAGTGATAAATACTTTGCAGTAAATACACAGGTTGGAAATGCAGTTGTAGATTTACTTTGGAATGGTTACAGTTTGAATTACTGGTAATGCTATACTGTGGAATACTGTACATCGAATTTGTATTGACTTTTTAGTGAAATTACAGGTAAGTTACTTTTGTGAAGAATTTCTTTAGGGTTTCAAACTCCACACTCAGTGTTATCCTATGGAGGAAAATAGTGTTATCGTTTTAGGGTAAGTATTCGGTAGTGGGAGTTGAGGTTCTGGGGTACACTCAGAGGTCCCCTAGAGTCAGGGATGCACTCTTGTTACACACTTAGCGGCACTAGGGAGGCCGGGTGCAGAGTGCTGAGGCCCAATGGAGGATAGGGGGCCTCTGGTTGGTTGCTGCTGACGAGCAGGCCACTTCGTTGTGGGATTAAAGCTCCTGGACTTTAGCTCAGGGCAAATGGGGAAACAAAGTAGCACCAAAGGGGCACCTTAGGCGGCACTAGGCCGGCCGGGTGCAGGGTGCTGTTTCGACATTGAGCGCCCTGTTGTTTACAATGGGGAACCTCCGGTTTGCAAATGCACTGCAAGTCAGGGACCACCCCTTCAAGAGGTAAGTTGGGAAGTTGGGGGTTGCTTAGGCATTGTCGGTTGGGCCACCCAAGGCCGTGGGGCATTGGATGCAGGGGTGCCTTTTAGGGTCGGATCTTCTTACCAGTTCCTGGTCGCGGTTGGGGGACCTTCTCGATGGAGGCTGGAGGCGTCGGCTGGAGGCTTGAGGCAGGTTAGGGGTCGTCGGATCTCAGATCGCCGTGTTTACCCACTTGAGCTCGGCCCGTGGTCGGCGGGTGCAGATTCGCGGGTTGCAGCAGAAGTAAGAGGATAGAGTTGAACAAGTCCGGTGTTCATGGGAGACACAGTCTTTGTGGTTGAAGGCAGGCAGGTCATCCGGGGTTTTCAAGGTTGCTGGCTGCAGGTCACACTGGGATTTCGCAGGAGCAGGTTTGAGGTAGAGACAGACCGGTAGGGCTGGGGCCACGTCAATGGGTGTCTTCCCCTTGTTAGCTTTGGCACAGCTGTTTGGTCCTTCTTCTTTTCTTATAGTTTCATCTGGTCTGAGGAAGCAAGGTTCAGGGGTGCCCCTAAATACTAGATTTAGGGGCGTAACAGGTAGGTAAAAGGTTTGGACCAGTGGGTCACTTCTCTGGGGTGGGTACAGCCCCTATTATACCACCCTCCTGTGAGAGGAGGCATATGCCTTTCCCTGGTTGGTTAGGTCCCCCCATCTGCAAGATGGCAGAGACTAGGAGTGTGCTTCACCTCGCCTCCCCCACCTGAGGGGTGAAGTTGGCAGAGGTGGGCACTGGGCACACCTCCCTTCCTCACTTGTTTTTCCCGCCAGTTCTCCTGCCCACAGTGGGGGTCAGAACCAGTGTGGACCAGTTGCTGAAAGCAGCAAGTGGCCTGGGGAAGCTCACAAAGGCGGCAAGCCTTTGAAGCTTCCCCTCGTGAACCCTGCCCATCCTGGTGAAGGAGGCTTAGCACCTCGTCCCATGTTGCACATTATTTCAGGCCCCAGAGAGCAGCAGGCTCTCGCCCTGCGGTTCCAAAAACATGTCTGGTGGTGGCAGCTGGAAGCAGTCACTCAGCTAGGACACTAGTGGGAGGTTAGTTTTCAGGGGGCAGAGGATATTCTTACCCGGCCCCCTACCTCGTATGGCCAGCCCGGCCCAGAAGCAGTGTCATTTGCCGGCCTGGCTATCACTTTAAGGCTGTGGTGGGTGACGGGAATGTGGTAGTATTCTGGGGCCTTGCAGGACGGCCATTCTCACCTAAGCACACCTGGAGGAGGAGCAGCAGAAGGTTCTTTTCATGACTAGGTCTTACCCTGAGTAAGAAAAAAAGCCTCTTTGTGAGGTCACCTTTCCCAGGGGAAAAAAACATAGACAGTTGCGTTATGGTTGCAAAGCTGCTAACTTTGAAACAGGGTATGTATATTTGAGATCCGGCATCAGCTAAACATCCATATACAAATCACTTAATAAACTCCCTACCTAAAGTAAAAATAAATTTCATTTTGTGCAATGCAGCTGGTGCTCATGGTAAATGCTCCATAGCCTTTGGGCCAAGTTTACAACTTATAAAACTAAAAAAATATAATGATTTGGGAAAGTGGGATACTTTTTTTTAGGAGTGCCCAGGCCTAATTGTGATCCCAATCCGACCCGGGTTATAGATAGGGGAAGAGTGGTATTTGTCGAGTTGAGCCATTAAGGGGGTAATGTTGAGGGTCCATACTTGTTGAGGGTGCAATGCAATGTTAATTCCTAAGTACTTAAAGCTGCCTGTTTGCACCTGGAGTTGGGGCTGCCATGTCATTTCATCTTCCAACTGGTCAAGTGGTGCCAGGAGCAATTTCTTCGAGTTTACAGTCAGACCTGCCACGTCACAGGAGAGGAGCAGTATTTGCATCACGTGGGATCCAGTTATTTTGGGGAATTACAAGAAGAAAAGCACAGTGTCTGCATGCAGGAAGATTCCTAATGATGTGTGCACACAACTTGTGTGCACATCCCAGTGTATGGGCACACCCTCTGGTTCTACGAATATGAGTAGACTCCTCTGACTTTCACAGTTTTTTTTATTGTTTCATAGTTTGAAAATAGATTCTTTTCATCAAATTCAATTTGTATTCTCCATGATTAAATCAAATAAACATGGCTCCAATGCATTTCGGGCCAGGTGCCCTTTCTCAAGGAGCTCTAGGAACAGAGAACGAGCATCATTGTATTAAAGACATCAAAAATGTGGTAATTTGCATGGTTAAGTACAATGGTTCATCAAATCAAAATATGACAATTTAAACAAACAGTAACAACGTGATGCAGGTACCGGTGAATGTATACATACGTGCATATGTAGGAGAAAAAAAGGAAAGTGACCTGGTGTGATGAAAGCCCGAGTGTTTAAAAGGATATCAAGTGTTTACAGAAACAGACGGGAGCACCCGAGTGAGACAACGACTTGCGGTCATGCCAAATGTAAAAACAGCTGAAAGCTGAGCTCACGTTTATTGCCAGCGTTCGTTGAAGCTAAACGAAGTAAAACAGGGATGTTAGGAACATGAGCCGTGAAATACGGGTCGCATTTGGGTTCAGGAGCTCGAAAGAGTCTCCGTCAGGCTTACCGGCATTTGATTAGAAGTCGGGACTGAAGGGTCTCCGTACGTGTGGCTGGACGCGGCTGACCGCGAGGGGAGTGTGGTTTTGTTACGCATTGGCGTGATATTAACATAATGGTAGGACTAGGGTTCTAACAGGTAAAATAACAATAAACGACGGACATCAAGTGAGAAAGAAACGGGTCGGACATCTTGGAACAGTATGAAAGACGGGAAGGTGTGAGGAAAGAAGGTGTAGAATAATGTCAAATGGTGACAGATGCTGGTGTGAATAACGTATTCAAAAAGAAACATAAATAACATAGAAGTCAAGTCGCATGACAAATGTATATAACGTGGAACATGAACATTAATAACGTTTGTAATGGTATCGCACATTGAGATAAGTGTCCTTATGTACCACAAAGGTATTTTATAGAAAGCAACTCAGTTCAATACGGTCGTTGAGACCAAATGGTTTATAAGACTGAAGACGATAAATCCAGGCTGTTTCTTTTTGTAAAAGAAGTTTATTATTGTCTCTTACTTCTTTTTTTTCTATGGTTTCTAACACCATGAACTTTAACTGTGCCACGTTGTGGTTGTGTTCCATGAAGTGCGTAGCCACACTGGATTTTAACAGTTTCGTTCTTATGTTTGATTTGTGTTCATTTAGTCGTACCTTGATCTTTCTCTCGGTTTTTCCTATGTATATTTTCCCGCAGGGACATTTGAGAAGATATATAAGGTTGGATGAATCACATGTGGCGTTGGTGTTTACTTTTATTCCTGTGCCCTTCATTGGGTGGTTGATTTTGTTGCCTGGAATAATATTGTTACAACTATTGCAGTTGAAGCACGGCCTCGTGCCTTTGTGAATGGTTTGTCGGGGTGTTTCTCTCGATAAGATCTCTTTTATGTTGTTGGCTCTGGTGTATGCAAAGATCGGAGGATCCTTGAAAAGGTCTTTAAAATCCGGTTCTGATGTCAGGATTCTCCAGTGTCCCTGTATAATTTTTTGGTATCGTCCACTCAATGTGGAGTATCTAGATACGACAACCGTTCTGTTGTCTTCACATTTAGATGATTTTTTTAGATCCCTTTCACGTTGGATTAAGGATACTTTATTCATAGCCTCGCTTGTCATTTCGGGTGGATAGCCTCTCTCGATAAATCTTGCGTTCATTTCATTAATGCGTTTAGTGCAAACTTCAGGGTCAGAAACTATGCGTTTGACTCGCAGCATTTGGCTAAACGGAAGGTGTCGTTTGAGAGAGTTCTGATGGAAGCTTGAAAAATGCAACGTGTTGTTGCGATCCGTTGATTTTCTATAGAGATCTGTTACAAGGCCTGTGCTCGACCTAGTAATGGACACGTCCAAAAAGTTGATGTTTTGTTCATTCAGATTCCAGGTCAATTGGATACGATGGTCTTTAGTATTGAGGATGTTTAACTCATTTTCTAGCTCATTTTTTGTGCCTTTCCACAGGAAAAAAAGATCATCGATGTATCGAACGTACATCAGTAGATTGTTGGTCCAATTAGAGTTGTCGTAGATATGCGTTTGTTCAAAATCCGCCATGTATGTGTTGGCGTATGCCGGCGCGGCGCAATTGCCCATGGACATCCCAGAGAGCTGTTGAAACCATTTACCATCGTGGGTGAAGTAACTATGATAGAGTGTAAAAATCATTAGTTCCATGAGTAGGACTTGTAAGGGTTCAGAAATGTCGCTGTTCAACAAAGTTTTTTCAATAGCGTCGATTCCACCGTCATGAGGAATGGATGTGTATAAACTATTTACATCCGCTGTGCAGAATATCAATTTGTCATTTTCATGAATAGCAATTTCAGACAGTTTAAGTAAGAAGTCGGTGGTGTCCTTAATGTAACTTTTAAGTAGTTTAACTGAGGGTTGGAGGTACCGGTCAAGGAATTTTCCCACCGGTTCATGCAGAGAACCTTTAGTTGATACGATCGGCCTCATTGGAGGATCCATTAGACATTTGTGAATTTTTGGAAGTAGGGTAATAGTTGGACTTCTTGGAAATTCAATCAGTAGATACTTTTTGGTGCGTTCGTCAATGATACCTGAATCGTACGCTTTGGTGACAATTGTTGTTAGAATGGCCTTGTATTGGCTGGTTGGGTTGGCTTCTAATAAAGAATACGTATCTGATGTCCAAATGTGTTCATGCATTTTAGATTCGTACATGTTAGAGCTCATTACAACGAGGGCGCCCCCTTTGTCCGCTTTGATGCATTTGATCGTCTTATTGTCAGCAATCTTTCTTAATGTATCTTTATCTTTTTGTGTTATGTTCAAAGATTTTGGTTTTTTCTTGAAGTTGATCTTTTCAAGGTCCTGTTTCACTAATGTCTCGAAGGTATCAATGCTTTTATGGCTTACAGGTGGTATATATGAACTTGGTGGGCGCAAGCCGCGCAGGAGATCCGGTTTTTTATCCACAGTTGGTGGGAGCACGTTTTCAAAAAAATGGCGTAGTCTTAACTTCCTTGTGAGTTTGAATGTACTAGTCTCCAGTTCAAGTTGAGTTGTAGGAGTGGTCGGGATAAATGATGTACCTTTTTGTAATAGGTTAATCTCATAATCAGATAGTTTGATGTCGGAAATGTTGATAACTAGCGATTTGTTTTCTTTTTGTCCTTCTTGGAACCTCTTGTAATTGGTGCTTCTGATTCTTTTTCTCTTACTCCGCCTGAGTCGTCGGTTTCTGATGGGCCTTTCTCTAAAAAAGGACCAGAAGTAGTCGCATTCTCTTCAGGTTGTGTTCTCGCCTGGTCTTGATCCCTGTTGGTACCGAGAGTTGTTTTTCTCGGCGGTCGATTGGAAGTGTCACTCCCAGAGGAGGAGGTGTCTGTGTGCTGGCTAAATGGTTTGTTCCGTCGGCGTTGAGCGTAAATGTCAGCCCAGGTGTATACCTCATCCAGTTGGTAGTCTAGTGTGTCACGTCGGAATTTTCTGAGTTTTCTATCATTAATGTCTTTGGTATGCTTGTCTAATTGTACTTTAACATCCTCTAACATTTTTGATAATTCTTCAGATGACGTAAATTCTTCAATTTCCTTTTCTACTTCTTGTATTTCATTGGTTAAGTCAGTCAAGATGGTAGACAATTCCTCTATGATGAGTAAGATTAAATCAAGGCTGCATTTGTTTAAGATGGCGTTCCATTTAGCTTGAAAGTTTTTGGAATTCTTGCATAGGGAAGGCTTAAGCGCGATTCTGAGTCCACGGGGAATACGCAGTGCTTGGTGATATTTCACAAGTGTTTTGGCGTGTAGTTGCTGGTTAATGCGGCGTTTCGACAAATATAAGAGATGTTTGACACATTGTTCTCTAGTGCGACTGGTGGATTCATGGGATACGTCGTCTTTAATTAATGCATAGATGCGTTCTTTTTCGTCGTCTCCGTATGCCAGAAGATCAGCTCTTGCATCAGTTGATTTGGAGATTGCTTCGTATTGCATTTTGAATGCGTGCTATTGCCTTGAGGGCGGTGGAGGTATTTAGAAACAAATGGTATAGGCAATGCACAGCGTTTTGTAGAGAAACGAAGTTTGGTAAGAACGTTTTTAATGATAAATTAATTAGAGGTGCTCCTGCTGGTGGCGTAACCGTCCGTGTAGCGCCAAGTATATGAGTCCTAATGATGTGTGCACACAACTTGTGTGCACATCCCAGTGTATGGGCACACCCTCTGGTTCTACGAATATGAGTAGACTCCTCTGACTTTCACAGTTTTTTTTATTGTTTCATAGTTTGAAAATAGATTCTTTTCATCAAATTCAATGCATGCAGGAAGATGCCATCCTCCAGTGGGTCCGCCCATCTGAAGCCTTCCTTCAAAGCATCTATCTTGACCTACTCGGCCAAGGGTTCGATCGCTAGTGCAAACAAAAGAAGGGACAGGGGCCAATACTGTCTGGTGACCCATTCGATCAGGAAGTAGTCCGAAGGAGTTCTATTGACCCCGATTTGTGCCCAGAGTGGCAAGTGTGGGATTTTAATATGTATCATGAAACAAGGGCCAAAGTTAATGTTAGGAAGGACTTGCAGTAGGAACTACACTCTGTGGAATTAAAGGCCTTCTCAAAGAGGAGTAAGAGAAGTGTGGTTGCCCCAAACTTTGTGTTTTCTTGCCAGGATTAGATGTAGTCTCCAGAGACATCGTTAAGTGCTGCGTCCGGGCATACAACCATTCTGGTCTTGATGCACATACAATGTGATGACCCTGACCAGCCTATTTGCAAGTATCTTCACAAGAAATGTAGGGGCATATTTACGGAAATGGTGGCGCAGGGCTTCAAGTTACCTAGCTACGCTGGCCTGCACCACAGGGAAAGGGCAGGAATGTACCGTATTTATCCAATTCAGTGCATTCCTGTCCTTTCCCCCTGCTCTGGCGCTGTTTCTGAAGTCAACCACCAACGCAGGCACCCCTGCATCACTGTGCACGGGTGTCTGTGGTATAGGCAGGATTGTTTCTGTCCATAAAACCAATACATAGAGGTCTTTTCCTCATCTATGTGTGCGGTACAATGTGGCACACTAAGAAAGAAGATAAAACGAGGAGAATAAAGATATTTCTGCTTGTTACACCTCACCTGGGAAGGCGTAAGTATTTGGCAACCCCCAAAAGTTCCGATCTGCAGCCACATAAGTGTTTAATTTTGCGAGGCAAAGAGTTCAGCACGTTTTCGGATCAAAAGGCTTATGCAAATAGAACAGTAGGTTCCTTGCTTCCCAAAGGGATTCTTTCCCACAGTTAATAAGTCTCCAGGCTGTCGGATAGTGGGAAGTAGGCAATGTCCAGCCATACAAGATAGTCTCAAAAGTCAGAGTGGAAATGTTCGCAATGTGAAGCAAGAAAGGCTGAAGCAGTGCCCAGAAGTCTTGTGCATACTGGCAACCCCAAAGCAAATGATACATCATCTCTTCATTGGCACAAGTTGGTCTTGGGCACTTTGTGGATGGAGCGAGGCCTCTACGATGCTGAAATGTCTTTATCGGGAGGCATCCATGGGAACTCATCCAGGCGATGTCCTTGTGGCTGTGACCAAGATCTCTGTGTCCCACCATACGCCAAACCGCATGTGACTGCTTTTCCAAAAGGGACCCTATAATGACTGTTTTTTCTCTACAAAATAAAGCATTTTTCAAGCGTTGAGTCTTTACAAATGTCTCTTGTAACATCAGTTAAGTCTATTGTGCGCAGAAATGTCTGTAAAGCCACATAGAAAGGAGGAACAGTTTGAGCCAGTGGCCGCAAATTGGAAGGGGTAAAAAGTCCAATTGTTCGCAACATAGTACCTGTACAATAACGAGTAAAACAGCTAGCAGCGTTTGAAACATCTTCTTCTGTTCTGGAAATAGTATGACTAAATAATTTAGAATACAAAAAAGTCTTGAGATCTGGAAGACCTTTCCCCCCATTTCTCCAATGCTTATAGGTTTTTTCTCTACTTAATTTTTCCATTTTGGACCCCATATAAAGGTAAAAAGCACTTTTGCACATTTCTGCAACACCTGTGGGAGGGAGGAAAAATCATTGCACTGTAAAGTAATAATGGAAATAATACAGCTTTAATAACGAATACTCTGCCTTCCAATGTGAGTTTACGTGAGGACCACATAGATATTTTCTTTACTATTTTGTCATGCAGTATTGCCCAGTTCTTTTGAATATGCCCTTGTGACGCAAAATAAAGGCACAAAATCTTCGTAGGTTCAGTGGTGGTAGTCACAGGCAGATTTACCAACCGGTCCCAGGGGCCAGCTGTTACACACACACTTTTTTCCATATTGAGTGCAAGACCTGAAACAGGTGAAAATAATGAAGCGTGCAAAAGAGCTCTGCGTGCTGATGCTGCAGTGGTGCATAGGACTGTAACATCGTCCATGTATGCTACAACTTTGGCCTGTGAGGCTGAACCGCCGGGTACAAATGCCCCTGTTGGAACCGGAGGTCTCTGGTTGGCACAGGTATGCACTTGTGACAAGCAGAGACCCTCACTTCCAGTCAGGGCAAGGGAACTACTCCTTCGAATAACCCCTGCTCACCCTCTAGGTAGTGTGGCGCGAGCAGACAAGGCTAATCCTCAGGGCGATAGTAAGTTAAGCATTTATGATCACACACAGTAAACCCACTGACCCACCACAAATGGACACCAGTCGTATGGTTGTATCAAAAATACGTATACTTTATATAAAAGATATATTCAAGCAGGATTATCACAAGACCAAATAACGTTTAGCGATTGGAGGCCACCAGATTACAATAGGCAAGATTAGTCTTTAAATGTGCATTGTTTCAGCAAGGTAGGATGACAGGGAAATAAGAACGTTGCGGACCCTGGATCCGATATGAACTCGAGACGGAGTTCAAGTGCACCTTGCTCGTGGAAGTCCTAGGCGTTTCAGGCGTGGCTACTGGTGAGGACGGACTCAGGACGAGGCCAGCGGTTCTCCAGAGGAACTCTCTGGCTCAGTGCCCCCTCGAGGTGCGAGGCGGGGGAGCAGGACTGTGGAGGGTTGTGGCGATCCGGGGTCAATGCAGCTCACGGGGCGAGGCACCGTTCAGGCCTGCGGGACGTACTACTTCTTAGCACGCCGGGTCGTACTCGTGGATCTGTGAGGGGCGTCACGTTCTATGGCAGACGGGTGCAACACCAGGCTTCCGGTACCACTGTACGGGGAGGCCTTTCTTGAGGTGCGGCACGGGTCTTAGTATGCAGGAGGGCAAAGCGAGACAGTCGGGTACATTACGACGTACGGACCGTCCGAGGCTATGGAATGCGCTCCGTGCAGATTCCGGCGGGAGAAGATGAGAGGCGCACAACGCCCTCCATTAGCGGCGAGGTGACAGGAGAGCGGGCGGCCCGGCACTGAAGCGGAGAGCGACTCAGGGATGAGCGGGGCTCTCTACGGCGGGGCGACCAGGCTCCGAGCTGTCACGACCTGGGAGGGGGCGAAGGCACCCGAGTCACAACTCTGGCGAGGGAATAAGAACTAAGGCCCAACAGCAGACGGGCACAAGCAGATAGAACCCAATGGTCCTGGGGTTCCGTTCAGGGGGCAAGCTCTCGATCAAGCCCTTGGAGATCGTTTCAGGCACAAGTCTACAAAGTCCTCTCCGGTCTTTTCCTCTCCGTTCTCAGCAAGGCACCACTGCAGGCCAGTCTTACAGGACACAGACTGGTTTCCGTCCTTCAGCTTCTCTTGGTCCTTCTAGTCATGCAGAGGTTCGTCGTGGTCAAAACTGGATCTGATTTGTAAGGAGCGGAGCTCCTATATTTATACTGCGTTTCTTTTGTCTTTGCAGGCCAGGGGGCCTGAGCCTGGTTCAACCCGGTTTTGGAGTACTCTGTTTACAGGAAGCTGCCGTCTTCTTTCAGGGTGCAGGGCAGGGACATCAAACGCTCCGCAGGAGGTGGAGCCAGCATTGTGGTGGTGGAGCACAACCCTACTCAGAGTCAAGGACTACTCCGCCCACCCATCCTGGTGTAAGCACCCTATTCACCACCTGGGGACCCAGACTGTCCCCGGGAATTCCCCAGCCCTGTTACTCATACAAACCAGACAACAGATACACATCCTGGCAGAGGCGGGCTAAAGAGTTAGGCGAGAAAAGGCCAACTTTCTAAAAGTAGCGTTTGCAAACACAGGATATTAAAATAAACCTTACTAAAGGAAGTATTTTATTATTCTGAGCTCAGGCATACTAAACTCGACGTGCTACAGTGCTCCCTGAGTCTGCCGGGACTATAGCATGTAATAGTTCCGACAGCTCATCTTGGCCTAAGAGAACCGGTAGCCCTTCCATAGTGAAGAACGAAAAGGGCGGTAATTCACTACGAGGACATGCTACACTCTAGGCTTGTCCTACCTTACGCTTCAATGCACCCTGCCCGTTGGTCTACCATAGGGGGGACTGATATGAGGGTTAGGGAAGGTTCAGGGACTGGCAAGTGTGGGCACTTGCGCAGTCAGCGTGACAGTACGGGACTGTACGCGGGGTCTGCAATGGCGGACCTGAGACATATCTTACGAAGCCGCTTCTGTGGGTGGCGCAACCAGCGCTGCAGGTCCACTAGCAGCATTTGTATCTACAAGCCCCGGCACTCCTCGTGCACTTTACTGGGGACTGATAGTAAACCAAATAAGACAATCGTGGAAATCAATTATACATACACTTTACATTGGGAGCACTTGTACAGCGGCACGGATTGGCCGTGGCGCAGTGCCCTGAGCATCGAACACCAGCAAAACATCTGAGGCACATCAGCACAAAGTGGAAGGGAGACTCACGCCAAGGTGCCAGGTCTAACACGTGTCCCCTCCAGCTGAAATGTGGGGAGAACTACCCTTGCCCAGGGAGTTCCTCATCACTAAGGCAGAAAAACCCTGACAGACCGTCAGCATTGGCGTGGTCTATGCCAGGGCGGTGTTCCACCGTGAAGTCCATACTCTGTAGAGAAATGGACCACCTCAACAGTTTCGGGTTCTCACCCCTCATTTGCATCAACCATCTGAGGGGTCTGTGGTCTGTCTGAACTCGGAAGTGAGACCCAAACAAGTAGGGTCTTAGCTTCTTCAGGGCCCAGACCACTGCAAAAGCTTCTCGCTCAATCGCACTCCACTTCTGTTCCCGTGGAAGTAACCTGCGACTGATGAAGGCCACAGGGTGATCCCAGCCCTCCTCAGTCGTCTGTGAAAGGACAGCCCCTATCCCATGCTCAGAAGCGTCTGTCTGCACTAAGAACTCTTTGGAGAAATCAGGAGCCAGGAGCACGGGCGCCGTGCACATGGCCGTCTTCAGGGTGTCGAAGGCTACCTGACAGGAGTCAGTCCAGATCACTTTCCGGGGCTGCTTCTTCGAAGTCAGCTTGGTCAAGGGGGCAACGATGGTGCCGTATCCCTTGACGAACCTCCTGTAGTACCCGGCGAGTCCGAGGAAAGCCCTCACCTCCGTTTGGGTCTTGGGGCTTCCCACGCCAGGATGGTCTGAATTTTGGGTTGAAGGGGTGCCACCTGGCCGCTCCCAACTTGGTGTCCCAAATACACCACCGAACCCTGCCCGATCTGGCACTTGCTTGCCTTGATCGTGAGGCCTGCCCTGCGCAGAGCCGCCAACACTTCCCACAGGTGTCGCAAGTGTTCTTCCCATGTACCGCTGAACACTGCGATGTCGTCCAGGTAGGCGGCACTGAATGCGTCCAGCCAAACCAACACTTGGTTGACCAACCTCTGGAAGGTGGCAGGGGCGTTTTTCATCCCGAAGGGCATGACCCGGAATTGGTAGTGCCCATCTGGGGTTGAAAACGCGGACCTCTCTTTGGCCCCATCAGTTAAGGCGATCTGCCAGTACCCAGACGTTAAGTCAAACGTACTGAGGTACCGGGCAGCCCCCAACCGATCGATGAGCTCATCAGCTCTGGGGATGGGGTGCGCGTCAGTCTTCGTGACTGAATTGAGTCCTCGATAGTCCACACAGAACCGTAGTTCGGGTGTGGCTCCCGGCGTCGCAGCCTTTGGGACCAAGACCACTGGGCTGGCCCAAGGACTGCTGAGGACTCAATCACCCCAAGAGCAAACATCTTCGAGACTTCCTCTTTGATGCAGGCTCGTACCCTGTCAGTCACGCGGTAAGCCTTGTGCTTCACCGGCGAACTGTCTCCCGTGTCCATATCATGGACGCACCAATCTGTGATACCCGGAACCAGGGAGAACAAGTCAGAGAATTTCCCCAGCAGCTGGCAGCAATCACTCTGCTGCTCAGGGGTCAGGGAGGGTGAGAGGTTAACTCCACCCACTGACCCGTCTCGCTCGGAGGCCACCAAGAGGTCCGGAAGAGGCTCGGTCTTCTCCTCTATTCCATCATCGGTTGCCAAAAGCATGCCCACTTCGGACCTCTCCAAGTGGGGCTTAAGGCGGTTAACATGGAGGACCCTCAAAGGGTTCCTGGGAGTTTGCAAGTTTACCAGGTAGGTGACAGGACTCTTGCGCTCCACAACCTCGAATGGACCCGTCCACTTATCCTGAAGTGCACAGGGCTCCACTGGGGCCAAGACCCACACCTTTTGTCCAGGTTGAAGCTCCACCAGAGTGGCATTCTGATCGTACCACCGCTTCATCTCTTCCTGGCTGGCTTCCAGGTTTGCCTCAGCAAGTTGCCTGAATCGCCTGGTCTGGTTTCGGAAGGCCAGCATGTAGCTGTATACATTCTGCGGAGGTTTCCTGGGAGATTGCTCCCAGCCTTCCCTAACCAGACTCAGAGGTCCTCGGACCGGGTGACTGTACAGAAGCTCGAAGGGACTGAACCCGAGCGACTTCTGCGGCGCCTCTCGGTACGCAAACAGTAGGCATGGCAAGAGGACGTCCCACTTACGCCTCATTGGTCCGTCTAGGCCCATGATCATGCCTTTCAAGGTTCGGTTGAATCTCTCAACCAACCCGTTTCCTTGGGGGTGGTAAGGGGTGGTGAACTTGTACGTTACACCACACTCTTGCCAAAGGGACTTCATATATTTCGATATGAAATTGGTGCCCCTGTCAGACATCACCTCTAGAGGGAATCCTACTCGGGAGAAAATTCCCATGAGTGCTCGTCCCACCACGGGGGCCGTCACTGTCCTCAGAGGGATGGCTTCAGGGTACCGGGTGGCATGGTCCACCAAGACCAGGATGAACCTGTTGCCATGTCTTGGGGTCCAGAGGCCCCACAATGTCAATTCCCACTCGCTGGAATGGGGAACTGACGACGGGGAAGGGTTGGAGGGGAGCCTTGTTCTTCCCTCCGCACTTCCCACTTGCCTCGCAAGTTTGGCAAGTCCTACAGTGAGCGTCTGAGCTCCTGTGCATCTGGGGCCAGTAAAAGTGGGTGGCAAGCCTGTCATAGGTCTTGTCCATCCCCAGATGTCCTGCTAACGGCACATTGTGAGCCAAACCCAGTAGGAAGGCTCTGAATTTCTGGGGTACCACCAGCACACGGGCTGACCCAGGTTCAGCAGCCTTAGGCTCTGAATACAGGAGATCGTTCTCCCAGTAGACCAAGTGTTTTCCGGACTGAACACCATTGGCCTGGTCTGCAGCCTGCTGCCGCATACCCACGAGAGAAGGGCACTCTCTCTGCTCCTTGCAGAATTCCTCCCTGGAGGGACCCCCTTCCTGCTGCCAATGGGTCAGCTCAGGCAGGTCTCCCAGTTCGGCGATCTGTTCCCCGGTAGGCTCCAGGGCATCCCCATCGAGGCTTGCTTCCTCCTGGGCCGCGGGAACTTCGGGAGCCGGCTGTCCGCGCCCCCTGCGCCTTCTCTCTAAGGCCCGTTCTGGGGCCTCTCCTTCAGGCTCCAGGATTTCTTCAACACCCCTACTGGCTGCCATGGACCCCGTGGTCACGCACGCCCAGTCAGGTAGACCCACCATCCGCAGATGAGTCGTTTTCTCCACCTTTCCCCAAGGGGAGTTCTCCAAATTGTTCCCTAGCAGACAATCTACAGGCATGGAGGTCCTCACAGCGACTTGCAGAGTACCTGAGACCCCCCCCACTCAAAGGGAACCTGAGCCATCGTACACTGGCTCTCAGAATTGTCAGCATTGACAACCCTACAGTAGGCGTGCGGTACTACCTGCTCCTGAGACACAAGGTGCTGCCTCACTGCAGTCACACTGGCTCCAGTATCTCGAAGAGCCTCTGCCCTTTTACCGTTGATGGTTACTACCTGCCCATATTTTTTAGTGTTATTGGGTAGGTAGTTCTCGGGGACCATCTCACTGTCTCCTAGCGAGACTAGGGTCATCTGTACGGGATCCCCACCCATTTGGACGGCTACTTCCAAACATTAGCTAGTTGCCGGGGCGGAGCACCAGTGGGTGCGGGTTTTGCAAACAAGCGACACTTAGGGTCAGAGGCAACGTGACCCAGGTCCCCACACCTAAAACAGGTGATGGGCCCTCTTTGAACAGGTTTACCTGTCGGGGCCCCGGTTGATTTCGGGGGTGGAGGAGGCTGAGAACCTTTCCCTTGGTTCCCTTGGGGATTACTTTGGGGCCCTTTGTGGAACCCTTTCTGTTTTCCCCTGTCCCCCCCACTCTTCTGCTGGGGACCCTGCCCACCTTTGGCTGAGTCTCCCACTGGACCTTTGTGGACCCTGGTGCTGAGCCAGCGATCCGCTTCCTCAGCAAGCTTCCTCAGGTTGGACAGCTTGCTATCAATCGGGTGCTGGCGTAACTCAGGAAAACAATTATCAGACAAGTGCTCCCATGCCATTAAATCAAGCAGCCCTTGAAAATCAGTTACTTTACTGCCCTTCACCCAACCATCCAGCGCTCTGCAGAAAAAGGTCACATACTCCACATACGTACCCCCCTGAATCATTACACACTTCCTAAACCGCTGTCGGTACATTTCAGGAGTTAACCCAAATCGATTCATTAGGGCATCTTTCATGTGCGGTAGGAGTTGGACTCTTCAGAAGGAAGATCTAGCAGGGTATCCCACCCCTCGGTCAGGAACCGTCCCCACAACCCCACTCCCCAATCTCTCTCAGGGATCCGGTGGGAGGACATGGCTACCTCGTAGGCCCGGAACCACTGCCCTATGTCATCCCCCTTAAAATACTCCTTCACCACATCCTTCGGTACGTAGACCCTTGACTCTACCTGGGCTGGTGTTGTGCTGCCACCAGGACATGCGTCCAAGCTCTTTGCTTTCAGCTCCAATTCTTTCAGGCGTATCTCATGCTCCAGCTGGAGCCTCTTTTCCTCCATTGCCTCATGTCCTTTCAATCTGGCCATCTCCACTTCATGTGCTCTGCTTGCAGCCCTGTCCGCCAGCTCTTCTGACGACGGCCCTCCCTGCACTTCGATAAGGCTATCTGGTGGAACCACTACCACCCGATTTTCAGGCTCTCTCGACTCTTTACAGGCTCTCAGTGCCTTGAGGTGCTGGGCTTTGGTTTTGCACCCAGAGTGGGCGACTCCGAACTTCTCGCATAGGGCTCTCAATTGATCTGTTTTCCATTTGTCAAGCCCTTCCCAGTCAACTCCGTCGATTCCAGATATTACAGAGGGTGCTCTCACGGGGAGTGAACCAGGCATGGTTTGGAGATTGGAGATCTCTCGGCAAGAACGTAATCTGTGGCTCGTTATTGGTCTGCTCTCACTACGTGGTGATCAGTAATTTTACTGTACATAAATCATAAATGCAAATCCGAAATCCTCACCGCTGGTACCAATGTTGGAACCGGAGGTCTCTGGTTGGCACAGGGACCCTCACTTCCAGTCAGGGAAAGGGAAATACTCCTTTGAATAACCCCTACTCACCCTCTAGGTAGTGTGGCGCGGGCAGACAAGGCTAATCCTCAGGGCGATAGTAAGTTAAGCATTTATGATCACACACAGTAAACCCACTGACCCACCACAAATGGACACCAGTCGTATGGTTGTATCAAAAATACGTATACTTTATATAAAAGATATATTCAAGCAGGATTATCACAAGACCAAATAACGTTTAGCGATTGGAAGCCACCAGATTACAATAGGCAAGATTAGTCTTTAAATGTTCGTTGTTTCAGTAAGGTACGATGACAGGGAAATAAGAACATTGCAGACCCTGGATCCGATATGAACTCGAGACGGAGTTCAAGTGTACCTTGCTCGTGGAAGTCCGAGGCGTTTCAGGTGCGGCTACTGGTGAGGGCGGACTCAGGACGAGGCCAGCGGTTCTCCAGAGGATCTCTCCGGCTCGGTGCCCCCTCGAGGTGCGAGGCGGGGGAGCAGGACTGTGGAGGGTTGTGGCGATCCGGGGTCGATGCAGCTCACGGAGCGAGGCACCGTTCAGGCTTGCGGGAGATACTACTTCTAAGCATGCCGGGTCGTACTCGTGGATCTGTGAGGGGCGTCACGTTCTATGGCAGACGGGTGCAACACCAGGCTTCCGGTACCACTGTACGGGGAGGCCTTTCTTGAGGTGCAGCACGGGTCTTGGTATGCAGGAGGGCAAAGCGAGACAGTCGGGTATGTTACGACGTACGGACGGTCCGAGGCTATGGAATGCGCTCCGTGCAGATTCCGGTGGGAGAAGATGAGAGGCGCCCAACGCGCTCCATTAGCGGCGAGGTGACAGGAGAGCGGGCGGCCCGGCACTGAAGCGGAGAGCGACTCAGGGATGAGCGGGGCTCTCTACGGCGGGTCGACCAGGCTCCGAGCTGTCACGACCTGGGAGGGGGCGAAGGCACCCGAGTCACAACTCTGGCGAGGGAATAAGAACTAAGGCCCAACAGCAGACGGGCACAAGCAGATAGAACCCAATGGTCCTGGGGTTCCGTTCAGGGGGAAAGATCTCGATCAAGCCCTTGGAGATCGTTTCAGGCACAAGTCTACAAAGTCATCTCCGGTCTTTTCCTCTCCGTTCTCAGCAAGGCACCACTGCAGGCCAGTCTTACAGGACACAGACTGGTTTCCGTCCTTCAGCTTCTCTTGGTCCTTCTAGTCAGGCAGAGGTTCGTCGTGGTCAAAACTGGTCTTTGCAGGCCAGGGGGCCTGAGCCTGGTTCAACCCGGTTTTGGAGTACTCTGTTTACAGGAAGCTGCCTTCTTCTTTCAGGGTGCAGGGCAGGGACATCAGACGCTCCGCAGGAGGTGGAGCCAGCATTGTGGTGGTGGAGCACAATCCTACTCAGGGTCAAGGACTACTCCGCCCACCCATCCTGGTGTAAGCACCCTATTCACCACCTGGCGACCCAGACTGTCCCCGGGAATTCCCCAGCCCTGTCACTCATACAAACCAGACAACAGATACACATCCTGGCAGAGGCGGGCTAAAGAGTTAGGCGAGCAAAGGCCAACTTTCTAAAAGTAGCGTTTGCAAACACAGGATATTAAAATAAACCTTACTAAAGGAAGTATTTTATTATTCTGAGTTCAGGCATACTAAACTCGACGTGCTACCGTGCTCCCTGAGTCTGCCGGGACTATAGCGTGTAATAGTTCCGACAGCTCATCTTGGCCTAAGAGAACCGGTAGCCCTTCCATAGTGAAGAACGAAAAGGGCAGTAATTCACTACGAGGACATGCCACACTCTAGGCTTGTCCTACCTTACGCTTCAATGCACCCTGCCCGTAGGCCTACCATAGGGGTGACTGATATGAGGGTTAGGGAAGGTTCAGGGACTGGCAAGTGTGGCCACTTGCGCAGTCAGCGTGACAGTACGGGACTGTACGCGGGTCTGCAATGACGGACCCCAGACATATTTTACGAAGCCGCTTCTGTGGGTGGCGCAACCAGCGCTGCAGGTCCACTAGCAGCATTTGTATCTACAAGCCCCGGCACTCCTCGTGCACTTTACAGGGGGCTGATAGTAAACCAAATAAGCCAATCATGGAAATCAATTACACATACACTTTACATTGGTAGCACTTGCACTGCGGCACGGATTGGCCGGGCGCAGTGCCCTGAGCATCGAACACCAGCAAAACATCTGAGGCACATCAGCACAAAGTGGAAGGGAGACTCACACCAAGGTGCCAGGTCTAACAGCCCCCCTAATCACCTTGTCACTTCGCAATTTACACAAGAAAGGTTCCAAAGCACACACAAACAATGCGGGAGACAAAGGGCAGCCTTGTCGTACCCCCTTATGTATCTGAAAGGCCTCGGTATGAAAACCATTGATACTCACTTTGCTGCTTGCTTGTTTGTATAATATATGTAGCATTTGCATGATATTGGGGAGTACCGGCAAATGGGACAACACTGCAAAAAGGAAATCATGTGAAACACTATCGAATGATTTGCAAAAATCCAAACTCAATATTCCCAAAGGGATGTTTCTGTCCAGATTGTAATGTAGAACATCTCGAATGATTGTAAGACTGTCAACAATAGTGCGTCCCCTTATTGCACATGTTTGGTCTTGGTGGATACCAATACGCAGTACAGAGTGGAACCTACGTGCTAACACTTTGGATACCGGCTTGTAATCCACGTTAAGCAAAGAAATCGGGCGCCAGTTCTGAAGAGATGTTACATCTCCTTTCTTATAAAGGAGGGTGATGAGTCCTGAGGAAAAATCTGTGGTAAATGTATCATGCTCAAAACTATGTACAATCATGTCCATAAAATCTTTACAAAGCACACCCCAAAACTTTTAATAAAACTCCCACGGTAACCCATCCAAACCAGGACTAGAGCCCCTGGGTGCAGCTCCCAAAGCTGGAAGAAAGTCTTCTTCATCAAAAGGTTCCCCCAAAAAACTTTGGGGCATATTACCAACAACTAGCGATAATTTTTGTCTCTAACTTGTTTAGAGACAAAAATTATCGCCGCACATCGGCGATTTTTATCGCAGATAAACCTTGCTATTAGCAAGGTTTATCGCAAATGCGATAAAAAACGGCCGCAATGCATGAATATCGCTGAAAAGTCAGCGATATTCATGCATTATCGAGCAAATGCTCTTAGCCATGTTATCCACCTCCCATTGGATAACATGGTGAAGAACTGCTCAGGGCAGGTGTTAGCTTTTGGAGATATTCGCGCTTAGCGCGAATATCTCCAAAAGTTGGTAATAGGAGATAGCGATGTTAGCGACTGTTTCCAGTCGCTAACATCTTGGCACGCCCACTTTGCATGTCATTAGTGATAAATATCACTGACATGCAAAGCGGGGCCCAAGATGGTCGCTATCTCCTATTAGCTGTCACTAACTGGTGTTAGCGACAGCTTGGTAATAGGGAGATAATTTTATCTCCGCTTTCTTGGCTTTTAAAGCCAAAAAAGCGGAGATAAACCCCTTGATAATATACCCCTTTATTTGTTCATCAGTAAGACGTTCTGGAAGTGCTTCGCAGTATAACTCTATGTCTTCTTTGGATGGAGGAGTGCTTGGAGAGGTATATAACGCTGAATAGAATGTGTAGGCCACTTCTTTGCACTGTTCTACCCCAGTAACTCTATCACCTTTGTCATTTAAAAGCGCAGTGAGTAGTTTATGAGATGTTGCTGCTTTGCTAAAAAAGAATGCTGTACACTTATCATCTTCTTGATAATGTTTCACCCTGGAATGAAAAATTGTAGTTTTGGTTTTCTTTGTAAGCCATGTATTCATTTCTGTCTTCAAGTGATCTGATGTCGTCTTTTACATCTTTTCCTGCATCACCCAATTGTTGCAATAAAAGACGCCTTTTTTGTAATTTAAGAAAATCTTGACTCTCTAACTTGTGCAATACCCGTCCCTGTGTTTGGAAGAAAATCCGTGTTTGGAGTTTAACCCAGCGCCACCATTGATAGGGTGTGGGGAAGGTACTTTTGCGAGTTGCCCATTTACCATAACATTTGGCGTATTTATCACAAATCTCTTCTTTTTCCAATTAAGTTTCCATTTCCCTGGGCTCCTTTGAGGCCTGGCAGGAACAGAGAGCGACGTGGACACCAAGTGATGATCTGAAAAGGAAACAGGAGTGACGGTGCCATGTTGTGCACACAGTAGATTAGATGCAAATATATAATCAATACACAAGTTGACTCCTCCCTGGTTTGCTAACTGTCCCTGGTGGGGAAAATTTCCTGTGGGTATCATATAGGCCTAGGTCATAAATTTGTGCTTTTAAAAGTTCTGAGATTACATCCATAGTGTACTCAGTGTGTACCCCTTGCCTGTCTTTACCATTGGTGATACAATTAAAGTCTCCAACTAACAGTAATGGTGTTGAACCTGTTAAAAAAGGTTTAATTAGTGAAAACAAATTCTCACCTTCTGTTTTTTTGGCTGGAGCATAAACTACACATATTTGTAAAGGGATTCCATCCATAAGTACAGACAGCAGAACAAGTTGAACTGAAAATATTTAGGAAGCAGTGAGAGAGGTGATGATTTTGGGATCATCTCTAAACTAGGGAGAGTATCACGCAGATACCTTGAAAACAAAAAAGCACATCTTATTGAATGATTTGGTGTTGGTCCCATCTTCTTATGAGCACAGTTATTGGCAAAAAAACATTCTCGGGGAGGAGGAGCTACGCGGGCACCCGAGATGGCCGCGTGAGCACAGAGCTCTCCGGACCCCCGCCGCTCTTTGCTATTTATCCTGATGATATCCTGAATTCTTGAACGGAATATTGAAGAGGAACCTGGGCTGATCCCTTGGCTCGCTTCAGAATTTGATTTGGACCCGGGAAACCGAAATTACGTCAATTCGTACTTTCCGGGCCCATCCTGAGGCGCACCGGGGACTTGGTGGCATGTGAGGCCGGGACCGAGTTGAGCAACAACGGCAGAGGGGTTTCCCCAGTTGTCTCATCCCAACTTTCGGTTTCGTTTCTGCGCCTGGCATGATCGGACTGGATAAGGCTCCGCTTGGCCGAGGACCCGTCCAGCCTCTTTGCAGCTGAATGAGACTTTACCACCTACACGGATTGGGTCAGGTCGTGCCTCTGTCTCGGTCTTGGCCGCACAACTTCACATTTGTTGACTGTGGGTGCCCGGCCCGCGAGCGGCCATTTTCACCAGGTCTCATGGGCCCCTACGGGGCATTGCCTCCAACATGACCGCCAGGGGGGACTCGGAGAAACGAAAACTAAGGCGCCCCTTCGGGGGGGGCCGGTCCAGTCCAATGTTATGGACCGATATACCCAGCCTAAAGGATCCCCTGGCATCACCGGCCATTCCCTGGGGGACGCGAAGGAGGACTCTGTCTCCCCTACGGACTTGTCCCTTCAGGACATCATGGGCGCCATTACCAACATGAAGGAGACCATCGGTCAGCAATATGAGGCTCTCGCTCATAAAATCGACACGGTTGCCATCGATGTCACCCTGATTAGAGCCGACCTGTCTAAGACCAACGAGAAGGTGAAGTCGTTGGACCTCAAGACCTCTAGCCTCACGACCGATGTGTCGGACCTTCAGACCGAACTTGGTGATCTTAAAGCGGCGAATTCTCAATTGTCCCATTGGCTGGAGGATTTTGAAAGCAGGGCACGACGAAATAACATCCGCGTCATAGGTGTTCCGGAGAATCCTGAGGCTCATTCTGTTGATCTCCTGGTTGAAGACCTTGTCCAGAACTATCTTGCCCCTTCTGGACTGTCCAAGTTCTTTGCTGTGGAACGCGCCCACCGTTTCCCGGGTGGACAGCCTAAGCCGGGCGCACCGCCGCGGCCTATCGTTGCCAAACTTTTCCACTTCAGGGACCGTGATGCTATCCTGCAGGCATCGAGGGTGAGCGGCCCGGTGAAATTCGAGAATTCCACTGTGAACTTCTACCCGGACTTCACTCAGCTTGTCCAGAGACAGAGGATGGGCTTTCGTGGAGTTAAGAGACGGCTACGGGACTTAGGATTGAAGTACGCCATGCTTTTCCCTACCAGACTTCGTGTAGAGTATGAAGAACGGACATTCTTCTTCGATCGGCCAGAGAATGTGAGTGACTGGTTGGATTCCCTGCCTGGCCGGAACGACCGGACCGAGCACCCCGGTGGCGCCGAGGGTGGTGTGTCTTTGCAGGAGTGATGTTTCGGCCCTGGGTTCCGGACACTGTGCGTTGCCCATTGGGTTCTATTGGCTTTTATACTATGTTTTACTGCTGTTCCCTTCTGAGTGGCGGGAGGGACGGGGCCCTTTTCCTCCTCCAGGGTCTTTTTGTAGAATGGGATTGTTTGGGCGACAGGCACACTGCATTTTGGGGTGGCTATTTAGTCTATTGCAGGGGTGCAGGGCAGGGGGAGTTGTAACGGGTGTTGGGGGGGTATGGGTGTTTCTGGTTGTGTTTTTCTTTCTCAAGGCGACGTATTGTATTTTTCTCTATCTCAAATGTCCTGCTCTTGGTGGGGTGTCTCCTGCATTATTTGTTGGGATGGGGGGTAGTGGGTTGAGGTTAATATCTTGGAATGTCAACGGTTTGGGGGATCGTATAAAACGAGGTGTTGTATTGCAGTATGTAGTGATGAAGTCCACGCTGATGATGATTTAAAGATGTTTATTTATGATTAAACAGTTAAGATGGTAATAAGGCCCCACCAGGAACATCTGACATGATGCTCAGCCCAATGCTAACTGTCATCTCCAGCCCCACAGAGTCCCAACATTCTACAATACATCATCGCTGGAACATTCCACAAGCTGGGGTAGAGAAGGAGATACTATGCAATACATTAATAGGATACCAGAATACTACATTTCCCCTTTTGTCCGAATTGAAAACAAACAGAGAAAGAACATGGATCAAAAAGAATCTCGTTAAGAAAGAATCAAAGAAAGATAAAACAAACAGAAGAATAAAACCCATCCTCCTATGAAATAGAAACCAGAAAACGTCACCCATCCTCCTATGAAAAAGAAACAAGAAAACATCAGGAAGACAAAAGGATGTAAGCAAACTTATAAGAACCTATCCATTCTCCCTTCAATAACATAAGAAAGATAAGAAACAGCAGAAAGGAAAATGAAGATTGAAAATACCAACGACTAACCGGCATACACACCTACTGGCCAGACAGGAATGCAGGACGGATAGACACAAGTATAAAAACCAAGATAGCGTTCAAACTCCAACCCTCAATAATATATGTTAACGAATTGCAACATGAGAGTAGGAAGAGTATAAATACAAGAGAAAACAGATAAAAACTGTAACATCAAAAGAAGACAGAATTACCTATTTTCTCACCAAAAAGTTAAATATAGTCATGTAGAAAAATAATCACAATGAAGAAAAACTTTCCCATATGAGGGATTTAGCATTTCACGCATATACAAGGAATAAAACCCAATAAAGTCCCTTAGCACTAATAAAAATGGGACTTAGACATAAAAATTTGAAACTTAGGTGGGACTAACAAACACCCCCTAAACGTGTGGGACTGACACCCCCTAAAAATTGGATAATTAGGATATAATCCAATTTTTGTATAGGTGGGACTCAAACCCCCTATAAACTTTAGATGAGTCTGAAATACAGAAAAATCGCAAAAATAGGATGTGGGACTTAAAACCCACCCCTAAGGACTATGGGACTGCAACCCAATCCTAAAACTGTGAAAATAGGATATGGGACTCAAAACCCACCCCTAAGGATTTTGGGACTGCAACCCATTCCTACAGATAAAATACATAGCGTCAGCACAAAACTGTAAAATTAGGATATGGGACTTAAAACCCACCCCTAAGGATTAGTTCTTTTACATAAAAAACATTTCATCAATAACTGTAAAATGAAGCGTAAATACCATTTTAAGACATAAGATGGCAGTGTAACATTAAAAATATCACTGAAGAACCCTCCACATAAATAAAACATTACCCTTCAAAAATAACCTAAATACACTTTTTAAGAAAACGATTCCGCATGAGAACATAACTACAACTTTTAGTTGACATCTCCAGCAGAAAACAAAAGCAGAATAGGAAATAGATTTGAAGGTTAAATGAAACGTTGCACTGTAGATTTAACCTATTGCACTGTAAACCCAAAACGTAAAACCAAAGGCATTAAGGGGCAGATTTATGTTGGGAATGCGCCACGTTTGCGTCACGCAACTGCAGCGTAAACGTGGCGCATCCCTACGACCCATTTACAACGTGACGCATCTAGGCAGATGCGTCACGTTGTAAAGCCCTGCGCCACTTGTGGGCGTTCCGGCGCAGGGTGGGCGTTCCGGGGCAGGTGCGCCTCGCAAAAGTGGCTGAGTGAAATCTATAAGATTTCACTCAGTCACTTTCAGGCCAATGCTGCGTCAAAACCCTGCGCCTGCTTGAAGCAGGCGTAGGTCTTGACGCAGCATTGTAAAGATGGGGCACCCCTGAGCCTTGCTGGAGCTGCGTCGCGCTTGCGACGCAACTCCAGCAATGCGCCACCTTTACGGCACAGATGCGTCACGCATCTGTGCCGTTTTTGCCCCATGGTGCGCCGCATTGTAAATGCGGCGCACCATGGGTGGCGGAGCAGCGGCGCAAAATAACTGGCGCATCCCTGGGGATGCGCCAGTTATCATAAATCTGCCCCTAAGTGACAGTGGTGTTCTAATAAATCATAACACAGCTTCCTTAAAGTCAAGGGTGTGCCTGTCACCGAAAAAAATGAAGGCAGGAAAAATTGTGTTGGAATAAAATGGTGTTCTTTTGATCGCAAAAAAAAAAATTGTCTGTCACCATGAAGAAAAACGAGTCCTCGAATGTTAATAAAGAACGCAGTAGATAGATCCACAAAACCGAGGTCAAGATAAGTGGAGAAACAGGAGCTGCAGGTACTGTGACAGCATAACCTTACCTTGCAGACGGACATTGCGAAGGTTTTCTTTCTTTTAAAGATGCTGCCACAACAACAAGGAAAACAGCTGTCTGTCCGCACTTCCCTGCTGACTGACCTCGAATAAATTCAAACTCAAGGCGGGTCACACAAACGGCTGAGAATAACTTGCATCGTGCATCTGAAGAACTGTCAGCGTTGACATGACAAGGATGGTGACACGCTCCTTACGTTGCTCCGGGTGGCTCACGGAGCGCTGCTGCTCGCCAGCGTAAGCTGCGTCAGAACCTGCAAGCTGTGGAAGACGTCACCTGCCAGAATCTCTGGCTCCATGCGATGCGCACCGACCACCATACCCTCCTGCAGGGTTCGAATGCGTCATCACAACAAAGAAGCAATTGACGAGGAAAGAGCTCCTCATCAACTGAAAACGGACTTCAAGAAGCAGTTGATCCCAATGACATCAGAAGGTAATTCACTTCACTCGACGTTTTAACTGTCTGTAAAATTGCTCAGATATGTAAAATGCACAGCATATCTACAAAATATTTTTATAAGTGTTTCTGTCAGATAAATGAGAAGCTTACTGTAGAAAAATATTTCTTTTACATGAAGAGAGTCTCTTTGTAATTTTTAACACTCCTGAAGAATTAAATTATTTAATCACTGAATAATACGTTTTAGCTGAAGCAGAATGTCTTTTTCAAAATATCTCTGCGCAGGTTTCATTTTATTTATAGCAGATACCAATGAAGGAATAAAAACGTGCTTACTTTTGTTGAGTGTCCATGTGAGCCATGTACAACACGCTTGGGCAGGGCTGTCCGATCTGGGGGACACTGGTGGGGCTTCAAAGCGTGCTGATTTTCTCTTGGTGGCTCCATGGTTCTTGGCTTTTTATGTTCCTTAGTTTTTTTTCTGTAGTTTCATTTAACTCACGTTTGTTGTGGCTTCTTGCTGAAATCTGCGTCATGTCTAGTAGCTTAAATTGCGCTAACAGCTATTTAGACGTAGTGTAGAGGTTTCCTTAGTTACTTGTACTTTGAATTAACCGCGTCATATTTAGTTGCTGTAAATTGCGCCAGTTGCTTTTTGAAGTAATGTAGAGGTTTCCTTAGCCACTTGTACCTTGAATTACGCGTAGATTCTTCTAGTCCTCGTCGCCATAAATTTTGTAGTGATGAAGTCCACGCTGATGATGATTTAAAGATGTTTATTTATGATTAAACAGTTAAGATGGTAATAAGGCCCCACCAGGAACATCTGACATGATGCTCAGCCCAATGCTAACTGTCATCTCCAGCCCCACAGAGTCCCAACATTCTACAATACATCATCGCTGGAACATTCCACAAGCTGGGGTAGAGAAGGAGATACTATGCAATACATTAATAGGATACCAGAATACTACACAGTACTTGCGGCGTTTGTCTCCTGATGTGGTACTTTTGCAGGAGACGCATTTAGTGGGAAATATGTGTCATGCTATGAATAGGTGGGGCTACCGGTTGGTTGCACACTCCGGGTTCACCACGGGCTCTAGAGGGGTGGGTATTTTGGTTCGGTCTTCTCTCCCCCTGGAGATTGATGACATAATCCTGGATGATAGAGGGCGCTACGCCGCACTAACGGGTAGGTGGGAGGGTAAGACTCTTTCATTGCTTTCTGTGTATGTTCCCCCGGGTCTCCAAACCTCTGTGCTCTCTGATGTTGGTCGTGTGCTGCTGCAGCTCCCTGATGGTCTTCTTCTAGTGGGTGGAGATTTGAATTCTGTGTTCTCCGGCACGATGGATCATTACCCCCCCCCCCCTCCCCCCCCCCCGGGATCTTCTTCCTTCCCAGTCGTGGCTTAGTGGTTTCTTGGATACCTTTGGCCTGGTTGACGGCTGGAGGCTGATGCATCCGACACAGAGTCAATACACCTTTCATTCCGGGGCCCATCGGAGTCTCTCTAGACTTGATTATTTCCTCATCCCCGCTGTCCAGTCCTCCTCGATTAGGGAAATCAGACACCTGCCCCGGGGCATCTCGGATCACTCGCCACTTTGGCTCTGTATCGCCGCGGGGGTGAACGCTGCTGGGCGGGTCGCCCCTATTAACCCCTGGTATTTGCGTAATCCTGTGACCTGCAACCACTTGATCAAATCCCTAGACCACTACTTCCTGGAAAACAAGGGGTCTGTTTCCACCTCGGTGTCCCTTTGGGAGGCTTTCAAGACTGTCATCCGTGGGCAGGCCCTATCCTTAATCGCTGAAACTAAGAAGGCCAGGAATCGGGAGGTGGTGAGTCTGGAGGCCGAAATATCAGACCTGGAGGCCGACCTAGTATCGGGTGTTACCCCTGACAAGCTTCATGCACTGGGTTTGAAGCAGTTTGATTATAAATCCCTTGTTACGGATGCTGCCAAGGCGTTATACAGGGAACAGCAGGGTAGACTGTACGATGTTGGGGATAAGGCGGGTAAATTGATTGCATGGCTGGACAAGAGGGAGAGGGCGAGTCATGTGGTCCCTGTCATTCAGACTTCGGATGGTGAGAGTGTGACTGACCCGATTGAAATTGTGGAATGCTTTGCTGATTATTTTAGTGCTGTCTACTCCCGGGTGTCCGAAAGGGATGAGAGCGATTCCCATTTCTTGCTACGCGACATTGCGCTTCCCTGCCTTTCCGAAGAGGAACGGGTGTGTATGGATTCCCCATTGTCTGCAGACGAGATTGCGACTGCGATTCGATCTCTCCGTTCGGGTAAGGCTATGGGCCCGAATGGCTTGCCTATTGAGCTGTATAAACTGCGCCCGGATAAGGTTGCGCCATATCTTCGCGATATGTTCAGAGAATCGCGTGACCTCGGTACCCTCCCCTGTGACCAGCGTTTGGCGACAATCGTGGTGATTCCCAAAGAGGGCAAGCCTCGGGACCGCTGCGCATTGTATAGGCCCATCTCCCTATTGAACGCTGAACCCAAGGTTCTTGCCAAGGTTCTTGCCAATCGTTTGCTCACGGTGATCCAAGACTTGATCCATCTGGATCAATCCGGTTTTATCCCGCATCGTAACACTGCTCTAAACCTTCGGCGCTTGCATGGTGTTCTCGCGAGGGCGGGGTCTCTGTCGGAGTCGGCCAGTTTGGCCTCACTTGACGCCTCGATGGCCTTTGATACGATAGAGTGGCCTTATCTCTGGGCCGTCCTCGCGAAATTCGGTTTTGGTTCAGAATTTGTCGGGTGGGTGAAACTGTTATATACCGCTCCTCTGGCCCAGGTGGTGGTTAACGGTCGAGTGTCCAAATCCTTCACCCTTGGGAGGGGTACCAGACAGGGGTGCCCGCTATCCCCCCTGCTCTTTGCCCTTGCACTGGAGCCGCTCGCTGCCTGGCTTCGATGGGAACGGTCGAAAAAGGGCATTCAGTGGGCCCCCGATTTTGAGGACCGCGTCTCGTTGTATCCCAACGATATTCTTTTGTACCTTACCTCCCCTCGTAAATCCCTTAATGTCCTATTTGATGTTCTCACCTCATTCGGCAAGAATTCTGGCCTGGTTATTAATTGGTCTAAGTCCTGTGTTTATGTTATCTTGGGCGGTCTTCCTCCATTGCCAAGTAGATTCCCTATTCAAATTTCCCACTCCGGCTTCAAATACTTGGGGATTTTTATATCATTGGATCCGGCCGCCCGCTATGAACACAATCTCCTTCCTCCTCTCCGCAGGTTGAAATTAGACGTGGCTCGGTGGCGCAAATTGCCGTTGTCACCGCTCGGCCGGGCCGCGCTCTTTAAAATGATGTCGCTGCCCCGATTTTTATACGCACTCCAGAACTCGTTTGACATCATTCCGGCAAGCTACTTTCGGGAGGTAGAAAGTCTACAGAGGCGGCTCGTCTGGGATGGCCGTTCGCGAATCGCCCTCATGAAACTCACCCTCCCCTGGTATGATGGGGGCATGGCGCTCCCGAATATCAGTTGGTATTATTGGTCCTCCCAGTTGTCCGCCATCAATCACGCTATGTATTCACCCAGCCCGAATCCGGCTTTTGTTATGGACAAGTTCCAGCTGCCGGGCGGAGACTATAATAGAGCACTCTATTCCCGGTTGCCCGGGAAGAATCTGACAGGACCCACCAAGATTGCGGTTAATGTGTGGAAGGCCGCAAATGCGGCCATCGGATGGAGTGATCGATTGACCCTTGCGACCCCTCTGTATGCTTCGGAAAGATTGGGATGTCTCTCGACGACGAAAGGATTCGAGAGGTGGGATATTATAGGTATAAGTAAAGTGCGTGACCTTTGGTCGAAAGGGGCGGTCAAAACCTTCGAGGTACTTCAGCGTGAGTATGAGTTGAGTGCAAGAGAGTTTTTTAGGTATGCACAGGTCCGCCACGCCTTAACATCAGTCTTCGCTGCCAACACTACTGTTCCCGACTCCTCCCCGCTTGAGGATCGTATACTTGATGGTCATCTGCCCGATAGCACGATCTCTTTGATATACAAGAAGTTAATCAAAAGTCGGGCAGACCTCCTTGTGCGCCTCAGAGAGTCCTGGACCGGAGATGGGTTGGAATTGGATGACGAAGATTGGCAGTCAGCATTGTCTTCCCCGAAGGAAGTCGCCATTCCCGCCCGTCTCCGTCTTGTCCAGCTTAAAATTCTACACCGGGTATATGTTACTGGTCCTCGTTTGGTCGCTATGGGCTTCCCTTCGGATGGGTTATGCAAGCGTGGGTGTGGTTTGAGTGCTACCTTCCTCCATATTATCTGGGAATGCCGGGAGGTGGCTGCGTATTGGACGCGAATACATGCTGTAAAGGAGAGTGTCACCGAGGTCGCTTTGCTGCCAGAGGCTCGGAGATGTTTGTTGAATGTGTGGGAACCGAATGATTACAACGTTGCTCAGGCCCGGTGGGCGGCCCTTGGGAACATGATCGCAAAGCGGGATATTGCGCAGCTGTGGGGTTCCCAACGGCCCACCGCCGTGTCAGTATGGAAGGAGAATATGGACTGGTGTATGTTTAGAGAGAAGACGGTGTACTCGGCTAGGGGTAAGCCTAGGGCGTGGGCCAAAGTGTGGGGTCAATGGAACGCATATAGAGGGAACATCTGCACCCCCCCCCCTTGAGGAAGCCCGGGATCCTTCCCTATCCCCCTGATCCGACACTCCTGGAAGACTGCTATTTTTCCTGATTTGTGACTTCCCCACGATGTCTCCCCCACCCTGACTTTTACATTGTTTATTTGATAATTCTCCTGTATTGATGGTCCCCACCCTGGTAGGAGCACGACTTTGTCCGTCATACTTCCGCCTTGAGAATTGTTTTGTTTTCTTTTCCTTTGTTGTTCTTTCTTCCCAAAAAAAAGAAAAATGGCTGTATCCTGACTACGTTCTGTGTGCACCACACTGGATCCTGTATTTTGCCTGACCTCTTGGTAACTGACTGCTAATTCCTGATTTGCATATGCTATTTGTCGTGCTTTAGCGGCCGGCCCGAGTGGTTGTAGGCCCATACCTGTACCCATATTTGCACTTTACAATAAAGGTTTTAAAAAAAAAAAACATTCTCAACCAAAGGCCCTGCAAAGCATTATGGGATGAGATTAGAAGTGGGCAGTGAATATTATATAGTATCCAATATCAAAATAATTCTACAAAGAGCTGCAGTTCAACTGGTGGTTACTAGATGTCCCTCATATAATGTATGCAGGGTGAGCGTTCCCCCCGTAAAAAGCTGGGTAGAATTGATGCCGCTGCATCAAAATCTTACGCCTGCCAAACAGCAAGTTTAAGACTGATGCAGACACATTTAACATGGGACCTGTCCATGAGTAATGGCACATTGCTGGAGCTGCGTCACTTTTGCGACACACTCCAGCAAATGCATCATTACTGTGCCTACAGATACATCAGAAATACTGATGTATCTGTAACTGCTTCAGACATGGAGCACCGTACATTAAATATAGCACCTCCTTCGTTTCGCAAGGAGGGGGCAGTGAAATCGGTTGCATCGCTGTTTTCACGCAACTATGCAACAGTTTTCATAAATGAGGCCCAAACAATCTTCCCCTGCAACGCTGCAGAATGCAGCACGCATTGAAAGAGGAATAAATGAGGAGAAATTTAAACATTTCTCCTCGTTGTGCCTCCATTCAGATGTATTTCCAGATTTACGATTCTTCGTAATTCTGGAAATGTGTCTGGTTCCATGGGTGTCGTGTGGAAACACCCACAGCAACACCCATGGAACGCCCCTTTCACGTAAAGTGCTGCAGATAAAGGGGCCATATTTACAAGGGCAAGAAAAGCCACGCAAAGTGGCTTTTCCTGTCATGGTGAATACGGAGCAGGAAAATACGCCACCAGTACGTCACAAAAAGTGACATACTGGTGGGGTAGGGGGCTTGTAAATCTGCCCCCTTGTCTATAACTCAGTCACACTTGCACTATGATGCAAGGGGGACGGCGCTGGCGCTAGGCTGCACACAGTGCGCCAGCACAAGGAGAGAGCAGAAATGCCCTATAACGTTGTAAATATGCAGCATTTCTACAATGCATCTCAGCATCTTTGCTTGTTGCCCTGCATTGCGTGAAAGATTAGTCAATGTGACCCTTAGGTCTGGGCATTGACACATTACACAGACACACACTGAGGTCTGTATGTCACTGGCCTGCCTGTATAGAAGTGTTTTCTTCATGAAAGAAAAAAGGGGTCCGAATTAGTTTGTATTTACTGCATCCAGTAATTACTGAGAGGGATATTTACAAAATTTTTACACAGTGCTGGGCAGCGAGGAACGTTTCAACGCTGTGTTCCATGAAAGGGCGAAAGCAGAAAAGCACCATATCTACTAAAATATGGTCCATTTCTGCTGTCTCCAAATGCCAACGCATGCACCCTTGCGCCATGCTGCAACTCCTCTCTGGCTCAAAGTAACACAAGGCAGCGCTACATGCTTCTTTGAGTTACTTTTGGGGAAAATCACAAGCAAAGCCACGCAAATCTGATTAACGCATTTCTAATCACACATAACATTTTGCATTGCAGCTGCACCAAAAAAAGAGGTACATCCATGGTGCAAAATGTTATTACATATGGGCCTGAGTGCGTTGCATATCTCACCCTTTGTTAATTCTGGCAGGTCAAACCTGCCAGAATGAAACAGGAAAAAAGATTTTTTGCATACCATGCAGATTTTGGGTCAATAAAAACCACAATCCATGTTACTCCCCAGAAACTTGGAATAGATGATATTTATAACACCTGATAATTAACGTACCTGGGATATTGTTTTCTCTGGTGTCATAAAGAGCACTTGGCAAAGACGTAATCAGGGCCACTTGTCTATTGGCAATTAAATATTAAGGGACACACTATTATATCATAAAATACAGCAAGGAAGCGTGCTGTGTTGCGCTGCGTAAAAGGGAGTGGGCAGAAATGCTTCAAATTTACAAAGATATGGAGGCCTTCTGCTCTTTCCTTGCCCTGCCTAGCGTCAGCGCTGGCACCCTTGCACCGCGACGCAGACAGGATAAAGAGGTGTTTTTCCTCTTTCTTTGTGTGCTGCAGAATGCATCACCATAGGAAGAAATAAAGAGGAGAAACATAATATTTTCCTCTCTTTACTACAGCCTCTGGGAGGCACACTGATTTGCTGATTTGCCGCAATCCCCAGGTTTACAAAGGTTTGTAAATTCGTCCTTGCGTCAAATCCGTTGGTGGATGTACAGGAACACTCATGCTTCACCCATGGGACGTCTCCCAGCTTGAAATAAAATGTAGCGCAGCGCAAGCGACTGCCTTGCATTATATTTCTTTACAAATTGCCTCTTGCGCGGCTTTGTAAATCTAACTTAAGAAAAGGAGACGCAAGGTCATCACAAATCCGTAATCAATCAGCCCCGAGCTTTATGGTGAAACAACTGCACTCTAGTTATATTATTTATTTGACAGTTTTGAGTCAGGTGTTCCAGTGCTTCCTGCAGCTTCAAAGCACTAGGTTAAGGAGGCGGTAACAAAGCCACAAGTGGTATTTCAAAGCACTTGGTTAAAGATGAGGTAGCAACGCTACATGTGGTATTTCATGCGGTGACTCTTGGCTCTTTTACTCACTTCAAAGATGAAAGGCAGGTTGGATGGTGCTTCTACGACAACCTGATTGTAAGAAAGTCTTTGATGGTTAAAGTGCATCTACGACAACCTGATTGTAAGAAAGTCATTGATGGTTAAAGTGCGTTTATGACAACTTGATTGTAAGAAAATCTTTGATGGTTAGAGTCAGTGGTCAAAGTGGGCGGGATCAGCAGGGCACGGCATGCCCCTACTTCTTAAATTCATTAGGTTTGATTCCCCTACTTTTTTATTTTAAACATGTGTACCATGATGCCAGAAAGTGTCATGGCCCACAGATAAGGCTGGGCGTTCGTGGACGGACAGGGTGGGCTGAGAAGGAAAAGGACTCTGGGGCAGATTTACGAGCCCCGTGCGCCACATTTACGCCACCGTTGCATCACTTCGGTGACACAGCGGCGGAGTAAACCATGCGCCACACATCGCTCTATTTAGAATGTGACGCATCTAGGGAGATGCATCACGTTGTAAAGCCCTGTACCACATGAAAACTGCGTCAGCTTTCATGTGGCCGTTCCGGTACAGGGGGGTACGTTCCGTCGCTGACACGCCTAGGAAAAGTGCCTGAGTGATTCACTCAGTCACATTTCCGACGCCGCTGAATCAAAACCTTGCGCCTGCTTTATGCCCCAATGTTACGCCTGCTTATATGCCCCAATGTATTCAAGTTGGTCATGACTCCTTTCTTAACAATAAGGGAAAAAAACAGTTTCGTTTTTAAAAAAAAAGTTGGGTTTAAAGAAGTTTGATTCAGAAAAGGGGGTGGTGATGAACAGAGTGTCTGAATTAAGCAGACCACTCTTACCCAGTCCAAAGATCAGGGCTTGATCCATCACCGTTATTTAGCTCACTGCCCCATCCCAGCTCAGAACCTGGCTATATGCAAATTAGTCTGTCCCTGGCCCAGTGCATCATGGGAACAGGGCAGACCAAACTACCAAGCCAATTCTTCACCAGAAAGGAGACAAGCTTCCGGGGACCGGTTTCTGGCATTACAGCCGTCGTCGGCCCGGCTTGCTTGAATCCTGATGGAGCAGTGAGCAAGGGACTCATGTCTGAGTATACACTGCCACACCTATAGTGGCCAAAAACGATTCAGAAAAGGGGGTGGTGATGAACAGAGTGTCTGAATTAAGCAGACCACTCTTACCCAGTCCAAAGATCAGGGCTTGATCCATCACCGTTATTTAGCTCACTGCCCCATCCCAGCTCAGAACCTGGCTATATGCAAATTAGTCTGTCCCTGGCCCAGTGCTTCATGGGAACAGGGCAGACCAAACTACCAAGCCAATCCTTCACCAGAAAGGAGACAAGCTTCCGGGGACCGGTTTCTGGCATTACAGCCGTCGTCGGCCCGGCTTGCTTGAATCCTGATGGAGCAGTGAGCAAGGGACTCATGTCTGAGTATACCCTGCCACACCTATAGTGGCCAAAGACGATTCAGAAAAGGGGGTGGTGATAAACAGAGTGTCTGAATTAAGCAGACCACTCTTACCCAGTCCAAAGATCAGGGCTTGATCCATCACCGTTATTTAGCTCACTGCCCCATCCCAGCTCAGAACCTGGCTATATGCAAATTAGTCTGTCACTGGCCCAGTGCATCATGGGAACAGGGCAGACCAAACTACCAAGCCAATTTTTCACCAGAAAGGAGACAAGCTTCCGGGGACCGGTTTCTGGCATTACAGCCGTCGTCGGCCCGGCTTGCTTGAATCCTGATGGAGCAGTGAGCAAGGGACTCATGTCTGAGTATACCCTGCCACACCTATAGTGGCCAAAAACGATTCAGAAAAGGGGGTGGTGATGAACAGAGTGTCTGAATTAAGCAGACCACTCTTACCCAGTCCAAAGATCAGGGCTTGATCCATCACCGTTATTTAGCTCACTGCCCCATCCCAGCTCAGAACCTGGCTATATGCAAATTAGTCTGTCCCTGGCCCAGTGCATCATGGGAACAGGGCAGACCAAACTACCAAGCCAATTCTTCACCAGAAAGGAGACAAGCTTCCGGGGACCGGTTTCTGGCATTACAGCCGTCGTCGGCCCGGCTTGCTTGAATCCTGATGGAGCACTGAGCAAGGGACTCATGTCTGAGTATACCCTGCCACACCTATAGTGGCCAAAAACGATTCAGAAAAAGGGGTGGTGATGAACAGAGTGTCTGAATTAAGCAGACCACTCTTACCCAGTCCAAAGGTCAGGGCTTGATCCATCACCATTATTTAGCTCACTGCCCCATCCCAGCTCAGAACCTGGCTATATGCAAATTAGTCTGTCCCTGGCCCAGTGCATCATGGGAACAGGGCAGACCAAACTACCAAGCCAATTCTTCACCAGAAAGGAGACAAGCTTCCGGGGACCGGTTTCTGGCATTACAGCCGTCGTCGGCCCGGCTTGCTTGAATCCTGATGGAGCAGTGAGCAAGGGACTCATGTCTGAGTATACCCTGCCACACCTATAGTGGCCAAAAACGATTCAGAAAAGGGGGTGGTGATGAACAGAGTGTCTGAATTAAGCAGACCACTCTTACCCAGTCCAAAGATCAGGGCTTGATCCATCACCATTATTTAGCTCACTGCCCCATCCCAGCTCAGAACCTGGCTATATGCAAATTAGTCTGTCCCTGGCCCAGTGCATCATGGGAACAGGGCAGACCAAACTACCAAGCCAATTCTTCACCAGAAAGGAGACAAGCTTCCGGGGACCGGTTTCTGGCATTACAGCCGTCGTCGGCCCGGCTTGCTTGAATCCTGATGGAGCAGTGAGCAAGGGACTCATGTCTGAGTATACCCTGCCACACCTATAGTGGCCAAAAACGATTCAGAAAAGGGGGTGGTGATGAACAGAGTGTCTGAATTAAGCAGACCACTCTTACCCAGTCCAAAGATCAGAGCTTGATCCATCACCGTTATTTAGCTCACTGCCCCATCCCAGCTCAGAACCTGGCTATATGCAAATTAGTCTGTCCCTGGCCCAGAGCATCATGGGAACAGGGCAGACCAAACTACCAAGCCAATTCTTCACCAGAAAGGAGACAAGCTTCCGGGGACCGGTTTCTGGCATTACAGCCGTCGTCGGCCCGGCTTGCTTGAATCACCATTATTTAGCTCACTGCCCCATCCCAGCTCAGAACCTGGCTATATGCAAATTAGTCTGTCCCTGGCCCAGTGCATCATGGGAACAGGGCAGACCAAACTACCAAGCCAATTCTTCACCAGAAAGGAGACAAGTTTCCGGGGACCGGTTTCTGGCATTACAGCCGTCGTCGGCCCGGCTTGCTTGAATCCTGATGGAGCAGTGAGCAAGGGACTCATGTCTGAGTATACCCTGCCACACCTATAGTGGCCAAAAACGATTCAGAAAAGGGGGTGGTGATGAACAGAGTGTCTGAATTAAGCAGACCACTCTTACCCAGTCCAAAGATCAGAGCTTGATCCATCACCGTTATTTAGCTCACTGCCCCATCCCAGCTCAGAACCTGGCTATATGCAAATTAGTCTGTCCCTGGCCCAGAGCATCATGGGAACAGGGCAGACCAAACTACCAAGCCAATTCTTCACCAGAAAGGAGACAAGCTTCCGGGGACCGGTTTCTGGCATTACAGCCGTCGTCGGCCCGGCTTGCTTGAATCCTGATGGAGCAGTGAGCAAGGGACTCATGTCTGAGTATACCCTGCCACACCTATAGTGGCCAAAAACGATTCAGAAAAGGGGGTGGTGATGAACAGAGTGTCTGAATTAAGCAGACCACTCTTACCCAGTCCAAAGATCAGGGCTTGATCCATCACCATTATTTAGCTCACTGCCCCATCCCAGCTCAGAACCTGGCTATATGCAAATTAGTCTGTGCCTGGCCCAGTGCATCATGGGAACAGGGCAGACCAAACTACCAAGCCAATTCTTCACCAGAAAGGAGACAAGCTTCCGGGGACCGGTTTCTGGCATTACTCTGATATACGTGAGTATTCGTCAGAAGGATGCAGAATAGATAGTGTCCTTATGAAGCCATGCACCTATGGTGACTAATGCAAAAATAGAAATTTAGCCCCATTTGAATAAATTTAATGTATAAAAAGCTGTGAGTATCGGTAAAAATAGAGTAGGACCCAATAATACGAATTGCGGATGTAGTAATGAATAGTTAGTATTCCTTTATATCTTTAGTAGTATTCACCTTCACGATAGTTCATCATGGTGAGGTTCACGAAGGATGCTTGAGATGCCGTTGCCCTTTTAACTAATGGCCTGAATCGGCCGATTATTGGTTGCCCCTTTAAAGCACCTTAGGGAAACCGGAAGTACCAACATATCTACATCGACCGTACGTCCTGGGTCCACGTGTACCTCAACACGGGTGTTTCCAGTTCGGCACTATATCTAAAGCGAGGAACGTGTGCAATCTCCGTTTATACGAAAAATCATCGCATTCAGGAGGGACCGTGCACCAGGGCCGGACTGGCTACCGGGCATTTTAGCATTCTGCAGAGCTGGGGGCTGATGTCACTGCAGTGGGGACTAATTTCGTAGCTGGAGACCTGCGTGTGCTTCGAAATCAACAATGCAAAACGAAGTTCGTTTTGCACACGCAGGTCCCCCTCAACGAAATCAGCCCCCAGCTCTGCAGAATGCTAAAATGCCCGGTAGCCAGTCTGGCCCTGCCGTGCACGTGGGAATAAATCAGCAAGGTAGGCACATATGCAGTGGACAATGTATCAGATCGTTATCCATTAAGGGGAGGATGGGTCTTATTTTTACTTGTGCTATCAGGAATAATTTTAATATAATTGGGTGCGCGAGTATAGTATCTGTTCACTGGACCCCACAATGTAGTATAAGTAGCTAGGTGAGGAGACAAATCGGGGGCAGGCCCTAAATAAGTCGGGTTTGCACTAGTAAAGGTCGTTACTTTCATAGTTAGTGGCAAGGAAAATAGGATCCCCTTATGCCCTATACATTGCGATTTGAATATCACACTTAAAGTAAGGTGAGCCCGGATGCTGGGGACAACAATGGACTACGGGGCATATTACCAACAAGTAGCGATATTTATCGCTAAATAGTCTTAGCGATGATTTTCTTTTTATCGCTGCCTATCGCTGGATATGTTAGCGGAGAAAACATGCAATTAGCAACGTTTTTCTCCAATATGCTAAAATATCCAGCGATAGCGGCGAAATGCGTGAATATCACTGAGAATACAGCGATATTAACGCATTAGCGACGAAATGCTCTTACCATGTTATCCACCTCTCATTGGATAACATGGCTAAGAACTGGTCTGAGCAGGCGTTGGTTTTTGGCGATAGCGGGAATATTTCCATTGCTACGCCTGCCTTGCTAATAGGCGATAGCGATGTTAGTAACATGCTTTCAGCCGCTAACAGGTTGGGTACGCCCACTTTGCATACCATTAGCGATAAATATCGCTGACATGCAAAGCGGGCCCCAAACCGCTCGTTATCGCCTAAAAGCTGTCACTAACATCAGTTAGCGACAGCTTGCTAATAGAGCGATAGAATTATCGCCGCTTAACGGCCGCTAAACCGGCGATAATTGCCTATCGCCACCCTTGGTAATATGCCCCTACATTTGAACCCATTAAGGGGTGGTTGGTCCTTATTCCGCCACCAACGATAGTCCTAATAGACCTGGGTCTGCGAATACAAGACTCCTTCATCTTTATCCTGCAAAGCAATGTAAGGAGTGATGTAAGGAGAAAATGCAAGACACATCTAAAAGATGTTGGGTTTAGCATTAGGAAAGATTGTCTTACTCACAGATAGCGGTAAGGAGGACAGGGTCCGTTAGTGTACCTAAAATCCCGGCTCAAACATCATGGTAATGGGTAACTAATTGAGACGGTAGGATTTACTTCTGATTTCTATCCGGTTTAACTTGGGTAAAACATATAGGTGCTCATATTGTTTATATCCACAGGTTCAGCTAGAAGTGGAGAAAAATTGGGTGTCATATATCTGAACAAATGAGTTCATGGCCTTAACTCAACACTGAAGCGCATCGAGTTTAAAATTAACTCTGGTGAGTGCCTTTGTTGAACAAAATAATCAAAGAAATGTGAGGGTGGGGATATAAACTAACTACCCAATGTCTGCACAATTATTCCTATAGGATGCTTGAAACGGATCAATTATAAAGGGGGTGATCAGTTGGACCTCCACAATTAAAACACCTTAGGTGCAGGATTTTGCCCGCCCGCTAGGTAGGTTGCCCTATGATCGAAGAGGAGCAACTATGGGGAAAGCGCTTATATTCTTTGAACAATTGGGTCTCATTTTGAATTTGTTTTGTATCCAAAGAGATTGTATATGTTTGCACTTGGAGCCCTACGGAGCCTCGCTTATAGAAACCTTAAGGATATTAACTTTCGATTCATCCCTGGAATTTACAAGGTGGGTGAGATGCCAATATAGGCACCATAAACGGGGCGAAGGAATGCTGGGGCTGTAATGAGTCACCCCAACAAATGTGTGTGGAAGAATGTGTATGGCTAGTGTAACTCAGTGTTTAGACACTGATGTTAGCAATAGGACTACCAACAGTAAAATGCACTGTATTGAACTTGGCTAAACTTTTTTACTTTCAATGTCGATATGTATTTTAAAGTGTTTTTAATAGTCTGTATTGTACTGTATTTATGTTTGGATAACTCTCTAACTGTGAATGTTGATATAGGTTTAGGCAATGTATTTGAATGCAGAGGGATTAGTTTGATAAGATTGACGATATGTGTATTTATGTTTTTTTTAGGTTTTCGTGATGTAATACAAGAGAGACTATTATGTTTTTGTCTTGAAGAAGGTGGTTAGCATCAAGAGAAACACCACCGAAACGCTTCAGTGCCTTTGTGGTTTTACATGTGGTTGTATTCAAGGAACTTGATTACGTCCAATAGAAGATAAGGTTTATGGACATTTGAACAAATAATAAAATGTATTCCATGTGAAACAACCGAAACAAGATGTGATCAAGAGTTTGCACTTTTATTTGTTTCTGTCTCTTATTATTATATGTGTATAACATTGTGTTTTCATGTACTGTGAAGTAGTGGATTATTCCATGTACTTCTATGATATATATATATATATTTTTAATAAAATCTTTTTTAATGCAATTCCATGTAGTATTGTATGTGGGTATTATAATTGCCTAATAGGGCCCTTGATTTCTAATTGAGTGCATAAGGCGTGTATGTCGTGTTGAATACAGGGGATCAGACTACATCAATAGTAGTTGTGAATTTTCCGGTCTTCCAAAGAGAATTCTGCATTTTTGTTTACCAGTGGTACCCCTTCTCTTGGGTAGTGGGGTCGCTCCCTTTTCTTCAAGTAAGGTGTTACACACCATGTTGAGGATAGGCCAGGCTGGAACAGTGCTGGAGTTGCATCGGGCCCTCGGCACAACTCCAGCACTGCTCCAACCTTACGCCGGCAGATGCGACACGCATCTGTTTATCCTTGCGCCATGATGCGCCGCATTGTAAATGCAGCGCATCTGTGGTGGCGCAAGAGTAAACTTGCGCCACACATCTTTCCTGGCGCATCCCTGCTGATTTGCAGGGATGCGCCAGGAAACGTAAATCTGCCCGTCTGTCTTTTCCTTCTTGCACAGAGAAGACTAGGACAGTGTCCACGACTGTCTGCTACACGTCACTTTTTGTGATGCAACGGCGGCGCAAACAATTCGCCCTATTTACAACGTGACGCATTTAGGGAGATGTGTCACGTTGTAAAGCCCTGCGTCACATTATACCTGCGTCAGGTATAATGTCTGCAGGGGGGTGTTGCTACGCAGGAAAGCCTCATACAAGTGACACCTTGAAATCTACAAGATTTCACTGCGTCACTTTTAGGACCCCACTACGTCAAAACCTTACGCCTTCTTGAAGCAGGCGTAAGGTATGACGCAGTGTAGTGGGATCAGGCCACAGAATGCATAGCTGGAGTTGCGTCGTGCTTGCGACGCAACTCCAGCAATGCGTGACTTTTGCCCCAACAGATGCATCAGAATTTCTGTCAATCCTTCGGCCATGGTGCGCCGTATTGTAAATACGGCGCATCCATGGTGGCGCAAGTATTTTTTAGGGAGGCACAAGGAAAGTGACGCATCTCTATAGATGTGTCACTTTCTTGTACATCTTCCCCCGAGACTTTAAGGCACTGGTATTACCCTGTCTTTCCTCCTTCGTCTATTGGTTCCCCTGTGAAATGAATAAAAAAAAAACATTATTGCTGGAAACATCGTTTTTTTCTGAGATTTTGAATTTCAAAGTGCCGCCTGGGATGGAGAGAAATAAAACATTCAAAATATGAAAAATAAATAAATAACTAAAGCAAGACAGAGTGGTTGCAAAGATGCCAGATTGGTTTCATTAACACCCACACACATTAGCGTGACTTTACAGTGTTTGCCAGTGAAGCGCTACTTATGTGCTCATCTCTCTTTGAGCAACATTGTTTTCCCTAGGTGAGAAAGTGCACCATTCCTGGAGGCACTGATATACCTGCTTGATGGGTGAATTGGAAAACAAAATGGAAGCTGTTTGTTCACGAATGTGGGGGAATATCAGCAACAACTGGCAATAATTATCGCTAAGCGCACTTAGCGCTAGGATAATTATCGCCGGCTATCACTGGATTCTATCACAGAGATAGCATGCTATCAGCAACCCATATCTCCAAAGCGATAGAAATCCAAGCGTTAGCTACAAAACAGTGCGATTAAGGAAGGGGCCAACAATTATTAAAGTATCCTTGGTTGAGTTCCCTATCCTTTTTTAGACCACCACTTACTTTTGTTTACACTGCACTTCCCATCATATCAACATCATGTGGTAGTACCGAGTGACTGTGGGTCGCTACCCCGTATCTGGTTATCGGGGTATGCCGGTCTCAATGATCTAGAGACACAATACCCGATAAGGACTACCAAATGATAATATTGATCATCACAAGACTGTTGATGGGAATCCTATACCAGGGGTGACTTACGTTACAGGTTCTTCACATCTTGTGATCTGGTTTGTTAGTGTCATTGTTATCGTACCCTTGTACTATTGATAAGGTGATTACGAGCAGAGGATTACTATTGAATCCCCAATTAGACCCCTAAGTTTGTAGTTGTTTGTTGTGCCCTCTCAGCGCAACCTGTTCATAGGGGTGGTACTGGACACTACTATGTGTCGAGCATTCCCTCCTCCTCAAAGGATTCTCGACATTCAGGAAATGATTCCCTTGTTTTACTATGGAGCGGTTGTTCCTGTCCTGAAGGTCCTTCGCCTGCTCGGTCTGTTTGCTTCCTGTATTCTGTTGGTCAACCATGCACGCTGGCACATGAGAACGCTCCAGTGGTGCCTCCGCAGGCAGTGATATCAACACAACGGAGAACTCAGGGAGTCAATCAGGATCTCCAGAGAAGCTGCTGCAGATCTGTATTGGTGGAGCTTGGAGGGCAATCTGTCTCAAGGAAAGCCCTTTCATCTTCCTCCATAGGTGGCCACAGTGATTACGGATGCATCCACTTGTGGGGTGCTCATCTGGGGGACCTGGAGATCAAGGGCCTTTGGTCTCCGGAGGAAAGGTTGCTTCACATCAACCTTCTAGAGTTGCTGGCAATACGTCTGGCGCTCAAGGCCTTCCTCTCTTCCCTTCGTGGGCAGTCGGTTCAAGTCCTGACGGACAACACTACCGTGATGTGGTATGTCAACAAAGAGGGAGGAGTGGGGCTGCATTGCCTCTGCAGAGAGGCTCTACATCTCTGGTCCTGGGTTCAGGACAATCAGATTTGTCTGATGGCAAATCACCTGGCCGGACTTCTGAGCGTGCGTGCAGACAGTCTCAGTCGGCAATTCTCTGCCGACCACGAGTAGAGGCTTCATCCGGAGGTGGTTCGTCACGTCTTTCGGACTTGGGGAATTCCTCGGGTGGACCTGTTTGCTATTCACGAGAACGCTCACTGCCCGTCATTCTGCAGTCTCCAGTTTCCGATGCAGGGAGCGTTGGGGGGAGCGTTTGGGTGGAATTGGGGCTCTCAACTCCTTTACGTGTTTCCTCCCATACCCGTGATTCCTCGGGTTCTGGGGAAGATTCACCAAGACAGGGCCCAAGTTATTTTGATCTCCCCGGATTGGCCAAGAAGGGTGTGGTATACAGATCTTCTCCACCTCTCCTCGTGCCCTCCGCTCCGTCTTCCTCTCAGGGCAGACCTCCTCTCGCAGTCGCAGGGGCAGGTTCTACACCCCCACCTCCAGAGCTTACACCTTCATGCCTGGAGATTGAGCGGGGCAACCTTAATTCTTTTTCTCTTCCTTCTGACATGGTGGACATTATTTTGTCCACCAGGCGTCTCTCCACCAAGTCTATCTATTCCTACAGGTGGTCTAAATTTGTCCATTTGTGTGGGGAGAAGTCTATTGACCCTTTAAGGGCTCGCTTATCCAACATTCTTCAGTTTGCTCTATCTCTGGCCCAGAAGGATTTTGCTGTGGCTACTGTGAAGGGCTATTTATCGGCTTTGTCTGCGTTCCTTTGCTTGCCGGATCAGCCGTCTTTGTTTAAGTCACCTATTGTGTTCCATTTCATTAAGTGCCTTACAAACAAATTTCCGCCCACTCCTTTTATTGTGCCTCAATGGGACTTAAATCTTGTCTTAACCTATTTGATGGGTTCTCCCTTCGAGCTCTTTCATAAGTGTCCCTTGAGACTGTTGTCTTTTAAGACAGTATTTCTAGTTGCTATTACCTCGGCAAGGAGGGTAAGTGAGCTTCAGGCTTTGAGTTCGAAACCCCCATTCTTGACCATTCATGCTGAAAGAATGGTACTCCGGACCAGGGCTGCTTTTCTGCCTAAGGTGGTAACTCCATTCCATCTAGGGAAGTCCATTACCCTTCCATCCTTCTATCCTCCCCCTCACCCTTCCAAGGAGGAGGAGCGGCTTCACCGCTGGGACCCAAAGAGGGCGGTGAACTTCTACCTTGATAGGATTAAAGACTATTGTGTGGATGACCAGCTCTTAGTGGGTTTTGCTGGCTGCAGGAAAGGAAGGGCGGTGCACAAGCGCACACTTTCCAGATGGATTATCTTGTGAATCAAGATCTGTTACTCTTTGGCTGGTAAGGAACCTCCAGAGGGTATAAGAGCTCCTTCTACTAGAACAAAGGGGCATATTATCAAGGGGGTTTATCTCCGCTTTTTTGGCTTTAAAAGCCAAGAAAGCGGAGATAAAATTATCTCCCTATTACCTAGCTGTCGCTAACACCAGTTAGCGACAGCTTGTAGGAGATAGCGACCATCTTGGGCCCCACTTTGCATGTCAGTGATATTTATCACTAATGACTTGCAAAGTGGGCGTGCCAAGATGTTAGCAACTGGAAACAGTCGCTAACATCGCTATCTCCTATTACCAACTTTTGGAGATATTCGCGCTAACCGCGAATATCTCCAAAAACTAACACCTGCCCTGAGCAGTTCTTAGCCATGTTATCCAATGGGAGGTGGATAACATGGCTAAGAGCATTAGCTCGGTAATGCATGAATATCGCGGACTTTTCAGCGACATTCATGCATTGCGGCCGTTTTTTATCGCATTTGCGATAAACCTTGATAATAGCAAGGTTTATCTGCGATAATTTCTGACGATGCTTAGCGTTAAAAAATTCGTTGCTAAGCATCGTTAGCGATAAATATCGCTTAACGTTGGTAATATGCCCCACAGTCTTCTACATCTGCTTTGTCTAGAGGTGTTCCTGAAGAAGAGATTTGTAGGGTGGCAACTTGGGCTTCCCTCCACACTTTCGCGAAGCATTACTGCTTAGATTCCGAAGTGAGGAGGGATGGCCACTTTGCGCGCTCTGTCCTACAGGATTTCTTGGTATAAAAGAGTGGACACCCTCCTCCGAGAGTGGGACTGCTGTGGGATTCTATTCACAAGTTGAGGAAATTCTCTGGCAGATGTATCCATCAGAAGAACAAGTTACTTACCTTCGGTAACTTTTTCTGGCGGATAAAGTATCTGCCTCAGATTCATATCTGCCTGTGGATTCCTCACTGACCGGTTGTCCTTTCTGATTATATCTCTTAATGAAAATGCTTAATTGCTCTTGCTTTTTGCATTGATTTCACACTGCATGCAAAGATTGTACTAATTCGCATGTAATACTGTACCAAAACACTCTGCTTAATCACATAGCAGCTCAACAGCTACTCAACAATCGGAAAGGGTGGAACTGACATCATCACGCCGACGAGGCTCTCATATGGCTCCGGTGACGTCAGCAAGGTCGCGAGCAAAGCCGCGCCTCTGTGACGTCGTCCTCGTCAGTGTGGAGAGCTACAAAAGTTTCCGAATGCTGCTGGCGCAGGGGATATTCACAGGGTGAGGAATCCACAGGAAGATACTGTATCCATCATAAAAAGCGTTACCGAAGGTAAGTAACTTGTTCACCAAGCACTAAGCTACATTGGATAAAAGTAACTAAACAGGGGCTAATCTTTACCTTAAAATCTAAAAACACAAGCTTGCCATGCAGATCGTTAAAAAAATCCCGGAAATAAATTGATCCATGAAATCAAAGTGCAGATAAGCAGGGACGAGGGAGGTATAAATACAGGGTCTGATGAACTATCAGTCTCTGCAGTTAAAGTGAATCTGTGCAAGCCTTCCCCTCCTTAAATGGTACAAGCATAGACAAAGTAATTATCTGAACCTAACAGTATAAGGAGTAGCTGATTAGTGCTATCCCTAGCAGCCCATCCTTAACAGTTATTTGTGCATGATAAGTTAACATTTAAAGAGTTATAACATTGTAAAGTTACATTCAGGGTCTCCCTCCAAATCCACATTGCATAACCTGTTAGCTAATCGTTTTCTTAAATATGTCCAATAACTGAGTCAGTCTAATGTTCAGCATGATGTTGTTTGGGTTCATAGACTCCACCAGTGCAGGCCTGCACGACCGAATTCCCCGTTCATGGAACTCCTGCCTCAAAAGAAATCTACATTGAGCCATCAAATCCGGACAAACACAAACAATATAAAGCAGTGTTTTATTACCCTGGTGGCATAAACGACAGGACCGATCTTTGCTTAGACCGGACATCTTCCATTTTGGCAAAAGGTCAAGTGTGGGTATTTCTCCGAATCATAGGGTTAGAAATGACTGTTTTATCTTCCGGGAGCGTCTAACAGGGCTGATTCTCTTAGGGTGGAGTACGATTTCAACACCAGCTACCCATGTCGATGTCTAGACAGGATTATTTTGTCTGCCACCCAACTTTGCAGTTTAATTGATATATTTACTAGGGGCCATATTATCAAGCCCCAGCGATAATTATCGCTTAGCGCACTTAGCGCTAGGATAATTATCGCCGGGTAGCGTGGATTTTCATCACTGAGATTGTCGTGTATTTCTATAGGTTCTGAATCGATCCCCCTATTCCTGACCATATTCTGGTTAACCTACCTAGCTAGTTAACTAACAGTCAGCCCATGAGGCAAGAAATCCCCCATGATGCAGATACCGTTATCTGACGCAGTCACACTACGGCACAGGAACGTGTTATCTGATTAGGTCATAACGCTTGAGATCTAATTAGACAAGCGACATTCCTCCAGCCCCTGATAAGGCATACGACGTTCTCATAACAAATCAAACCTATGACAACCTGGATAATCCGTGCGGCCATTGTTTTGATTTCACAGAGAACTTTAGTAAAGAATGTGCTAACGAGCAAGTCGTATGACATCTTTATTGACGTACCTATGTCCATCCTTACGTCAATCCCGGCACCTTTAAGGTATAAATATTGCCGACCTTGCCCTATGCAAACACACGCGTGGTGACAAGACGGAGCAGCCATACTTGCCGAAGCAGAGAGCAGAAGCAGACCCCGCAGGCAACAGCCCCGCCTTCCTGACGCGCTGAGAGACGCGCTGCTATCTCAAGCCGAGAGACCCAGCACCGGCGTTTCTGGGCAGCCCTCGCAGGCAGCCTGGAATATCGAGAGCAGAGAAAGAGATACCATTCCTCATTCATCCTAAATTCCAGGTACAGAACTGAATAACCCCTCCTAGAGAATTCTTTAGTTATTCACTTGGCAAAAACAAACTTAACTTAACTGTAACTTTCTATTCCCGCCCACGTATTAGACTTAGGTCAGGTACACGGGGTAGGCGTATTTAGAAACACCAGTTGAGTACGTTTAGTCAAATGTATATGTGTATGTAAATATATATTTTAATCATTTTAAACATCATATGGCTCAGAAACCATATCAATGTTTTACAGTATTATTTTATACTATTGCTTTTAATGTATGCACTTTACTTAACTATAAGTATTGCAATAATATCGATCCATTTCTCTTGTACGAGAAAAGAGACTGATCAATAAATAACATCTTTTATTGAACACGCCCGTCTCTTCCTTTTCTCTACATTCTGATGAGACTAAGAATGCACGTACTGACTGAGTAAAATAATTGCCTTGTGCTCACACGACTCATGAGATTGACTCTTGATTAGGGGAGAGCAAAGTTGTCATGTTCTATGGTTGTCAGAAACTAAATCCCTTCTTGTCTAATCAGGGGAGTTAATCCTTCCTTGAACATTCGAGAAAGTTTCTAGCGAACTCTGAGCTTAGCTGGCAAACCCAAAAATTAAGTCTAGTATCGACAGTAGTAGACCTAGTTAACGTCTGGTCTAGGCCTTTACTGCTGTAGGGACTATTCCAATGCGCAGAGCCTATTGGGAAAATAGGAGCTACACTACATGGCGCCCAACGCGTTTGGAAAGGGCGATAAAACTAACGTAAGACATTTAGAGTAACTCAGTCGTGCTTTCTCACTCAGACCCCTTTTCCTAAATACTCCAAAGACGTCTGGAGTGGGTGAAAGGTTATAATATCCTCCAAAACCTCGCAGGAGGGAACTCCGATGTATGGTTCTTGGTCTAGTCAACGTTGAAGGATAAAACAGTTCCAGAATATTGTGCATCTAATCTCTGTTTCCATAAAGAAACCTGATCTGCAAATAAACATAATACCATCCTGTCAGCAAAATGAACAGCGATGAAGAACGAGAGGTTACTAGATTAGCTACTGAAATAGCAGATGCTGATGCTACCATGCAAGCAGCAGACGCGGATATAATACTCATTCCGGTCGCCAAAAGGAGATCTATAACCTTAAAACTTATAGAAAATGGACTGACACCTAGAGGTGGCACAGTCATATTCGTAATCGAGGCACACGAATATCGGCAGACAGAGGTATACTATACATGGATACATTTTCCAACAGCTAATACTATAACAAAGTACTTCCACTATTACAAAGTAGAGGAACCTCCTAATGAGTACACTCCTTTCGAGGAGGTGGAAGTACCACTCAAATTCCAAGAGCATTTGCTCTTATTTGATGGCGCCCTAAAACATAATAATCACATTACAAGGCTCGGTCCTTTAGGAAGACCAGGAGCAACGTGGCCGGTCTTAGCCGGATACACACCATATCCAGACATCGAAAGAATGCCTGCAGCAGAGCTGTTAATACAGCTAAAACAACTACTAAAAATTCACAGACAATTAGTTCAGTATGTAATGCGGACTTCAACAATTCAGCCAGCGATTAAACTTCCACAGCTGACCCCTCACCAGGGGAACACAAATAAAATTACACCACAGAACATCCAATCCTGCCTAGGTAAAGTTCCAGCTAAACGGGAACAAATACCATTCTGGTTGGCACAGAAAATTACCCAAATAGAGGCGGTGTTTCCTGACACCACCCCGCTGGAAAAACACAGGATTCTGACTATATGTCTCCCAATGGGAATCGCACCACACATTGAGGACTGTGACACTTGGGGTACAGTCTTTGCTTCCATCTACACAAAAACGCACGGTGTTCCATCCATTTCGGTAATACCAGATGTGCTAAAACAAATTCAAGATGAATACGGTCCAGAACCTGCTTTAACTCTTGGTATGAAATTACTAAAAGACTTCAAGCAGGTCTCGGCTATATTACTAGCCAACATAAAGGGTGAAGCAGCAAACGTGGCGATCCGCCAGAGGTTAAAAGAGACAGATATAGCAGACCAACCAGCTGAAATTGCCAGAATCATAGAAAAATCCTATGAAGAACTAGGCAGAGATAGTCTAGGTGGAATACCAGTAAAACCGCAACTGACTACAAGTCCAGAAAAAATGTTTTTTAATAATAATAATAATTCACCAAAAAAGAACTGGGATGGGAACAAACAATCCAATCCAAAAGAAAAGAAATTCCAGTCCAGAGGAAGGTCTCCTAGGCGAAGAGAGAAATCTCCAAACCAAAGACAGAGGTCACCGCAGAGTGACCCCTCTGGGAATAGATATAACCTTAGAAATAGGGATAATATTAAAAAACCTGATAGATATCAAGACATTGATACACGTCCCTCTCAATCTTTTCAGAATTCCTCGCAGAAATCGGAAAGAAGAGGACGATCAGAAGTGCACGCCAAGTCCAAAGACAAGGAACCTGCTCAACTGAAAAAGAAATTACAATTTCCAAAAAAGAAGGTAGCCAGTATCAAGGTAGTTAACAATGCCGAGAATACTGAGGACACAACTGAAAAACGGAGAATGGGCTCAGACAATGCTAGACAGTGCAGCAGAGGTGAGCATAGCTCGCAAAGTCCTTATGGATCATCTGGAGACAGTGGACACGAATGAATACCTTCAAGTGGAAACTGCAGATACCAGAGTTAGCAAGCCCCACAAAATATACGAGATGACATTACGTATAGAGGGAGATAAGACTAGGAAAATAAGGGGACTATTTTGGGATAACCTCTCAAAGGGTTATGACATACTTCTAGCTGAAAAAGACTGGCCACCAGAGTTTGTCAGGGAGTGCCCTCATGGCGAAGAAGTAATTATGCCTGCCTTCTCGAATCAAATCCTGATTCATAAAAAATACACACTTGCTAGAAAGTGGGCAGTGGCCTTAGCACCTGCTTTATATAAAAATCATGCAGGATGGGATGAGGATTCTCCTCCTCACAAAATCCAGTTAAAATCACAACGGACAAAGCATACTACTTCTTTGATCCAGAACTAGAAGAATTAAAAAATCTAAAATATGAAAAAACGTATCCTCTGCCAATCGACATTCTGCCTCTACGACATTACGCCTGTGTAATCTATACAGACGGACATGCTCAACCCTCCGTTTGGGGAGAACATGCATACAATCCCACATGTGAGATCACAAAAGAAGTATGGCGCGGAGGTAAACTAAGACCTCTATTAACAAAATCACACTCAGTAGAAACAAATTCAGAAATGCAAACTGAAATAATAGCTTTGAAAATGGCGCTAGATAATGCGGATCGCGAATTCCCGACACTTATAGTGTCAGATTCATATTTCTGCGTCAAAGCATATAACAATGATTTGCAGACATGGATTCAGAACGGTTACAAAGATGACACAGATGCACCAATAAAGCAGAGATTTCTCTGGGAACAAGTAGCTCTTTTGAAAAAAGAACTACCAAAGACTCACGTGACTCACTCACTGAGTCATCAACGTGATGGCGTTCACGTTGTAGGGAATTCATTGGCTGAAACAGCCGCAGCGGCAGCCAGTAAACCGGCTCCCGTAGATCGAAAAAAGCGTACATTAAAATACATTGACGGCGAAACATTGCTGGCGGTGAAATCGTCATCAAAAGGCGACTGCTCAGCGTTACCGATCAACTACCCACTCAATTATACATACATAATCGATGCAAACTCCGTCCCTTTTGCTCGAATCCCTGGAGTGGGGGATAGAGTGATTCCAAACATGGACAGGAGACACTTGTTAATCGCAGACGCACATATGGGTGAGGGTCTTGGACACCTCAAACTAAAAGATTCTCTGGAAGATTTACAATCACGGTACTGGTGGCCAGGCATGAGCCTCCATCTTACCATCTTTGTAAAAAACTGCCCAAACTGCAACAGAAATCGCAGTGGGGAGAGAAAAAATAAAATACGGTGGAATCTGAATGCAGATAACATCACCACTAAAAAGAATGGCTTGCGATTAACATATACAGGCTAGTTCCCACTTATAATGTAGATCCACAGCACTCGGCTGACGTCCGGACTGTTATACAAGATTTGCGAGTCTAAATGGCATATACGCTAAGAGCATGCTACGTTCGACCGTTTTTTTCTTTTTCTCAGGCAATCCAGCCTGGGGGGGGGGGAGAATGGCCAAATGAGCACAGCCCAGCGGGAATCTTCTCACTTCCTTCCTGAGGGTATGGGATGGTGTAAAGAAAAAACCAAGACAGAAAGCAATCTATAATAGAAAGGATATTAGGTTCGGGAGCTGGGTGGGTCAAACATCTAATAAGTGTCCAACGTAGTCTAAATAACTTGCCAAGAAATTCTCTGAAGGGATTCAGTCCGTACGAATTATTATTCGGAACTAGGATGTTGATCTCTGACCTTGATAGTCAGACTTCAGTGGTAATAGAAAAAAGCTTTGATGTCAAAGACCGTTTGGCTATTTTGCAGGACTTAAACAAAACAAGAAAAGACCTGAGCAACATACAGTTGAAACAACAGCCAACGACCACTGAAGAATCACCACCTGTCCCAGCAAGACCTGTCTGGATTCCAAAAGTCGGGGATCTGGTCAGGGAGAAGATCGCGGTAAAGAAGGAATTTGGGCCTTCTTACAGAAAAGCAGTTCCTGTCTTGTCTATCAACGGGACAAGATCAGTTGTACTACCGCCACTTGCTGGAAAAAAGGAGAACCGAGTTGTATCAATCGACCTGGTAAAACCACAACATGTGGCCAATAACAAACAGTAGGCCAAGTGGACTCCCAATAAGTAGCAGAACACCAAGGTTTGCTACCAGTACAGAGGTCCTAACAAAGAGGCTCATCACTTTCGAAACGCCTACAGAAGAACCACAAGGACTATGCAACAATGCAATTGAACTTAGACCTCTGAAAACCCAAATAAAGACATTTAGCAGAGACACACCAATCTATACTGAAGTACCAAGTGAAAATGCAAAAAACAAAAATCCTGAACCAATTGGAACAATTGACAGAACTGCATCCGGTTACTTCATCAACTTCGATGATTCCTCTGAAGGCTTCAGCGAACAAAAGACACAGCCATCATCAAAATCCTTTAAAGACAAAGCGAAGGAACTTTTGAAACAACTAAAAGAAACATATCTGATTTCTCCATGGATTGAATTTTGGGTGGGTTTTGGTGCATTTATCCTCATACTTTGGCTCATCATGGTATTTACTTTGGGACGCTTCATTGAGGGAAAATATGCTAAAATGGACACAGCAAGTCAGAACATCAACTTGGTCCTCAAACCACACACATCTTCACACGTCGAGAAACGAGAACTTTCTTCAGAACTTTCTTCAGCCAACTTCACAGCAATTCCAATACCTGGTGGGGTAGCCTGGGACAACACTGACTATGAAATTTATGGTCCGGTCGAGATCCTGAAATATCCACACCAAATTAAGATCTCTTTGAGTGACTTTGCGAAACCAAACTCATTTGCTGATGATTGGGACTTTGAAAGTATAAACAATATGATGTCTGACTTAGTAATGTCTGCTAAATTTACAAAACATGATTATTTGCAAGGTTCTACAAATTATGATAGTATGTATTGCTATAACCACTATGGTAACCATTTCTTGCATAAATCTGCACAACCTAGAAATGTTTTAAATTTTAATCAATGGGAACATTGTGCTACACCTCCAAAAGGGAGCTCTAGAACCGTTTATAACAAATATTCATACTTTCAAGGTTTTAACACTAGTAATGCTGAAACATTTTATTATAAATTGTCAAACAAGACAGGGACCAAAACCATGATAACCAACACAAAATTGATTTATTCTGATTCATTCTTTGAAAAAATGAATACTTTTGGATTCGATTATTGGGACAAAAATGTTGATTTGAAAAGTGTTTGGGGCACAAAAGAATGGCAAGTACAGGGTTTAGAAGCTTTGTTTAGAGCCTGCATGATCCCAGAACAAATGATATTTTTAAATGACACTGTCCAACAAACCACCTGTCTTGGCTTAGCCAAAATCAAAGATTTAAATAACCCGTCTATTCCAAAGCCAACAATGTTTAGCAATAACTCTGATACAGATGAAGGAATAGACATAAACCATATACTTAACCAAAACAGAACAAATCCTGATTGGAAACAATGGTTGATCTGGCCCACAGATACAAATAACTGTCAAGATAGATTCCTGAATAAAACACAGGGTTTCAAAATGACCAGGCCAGACCCTAGATATCCCCAAAGACAGCATCCAGGGATAATAACAACCTACAGTGTGGGCAAATTATGCCTTCAATGGCTACAAACTTCCACACTGCCTGAAATTAAGCAACACCTAACTTTACTTACTGATGGTGCTGACTTGCGTGATTTCATAATGGGACCACGCAAACAGCGTCAAAAGCGTTTCATAGCAGCCTCTGTATATGCAGCATACAATGAGGCCTGGAAGGTTACTCAAATTGAGACAGCAGAAAGAATACGGGAAATTGACCGTATCAATTTGGAAAAATCACTTTCTGTAGTGGACAATGGGTTAATGACTCTGTCCTCCAGAATATTTTCATTGGACAGCATTGTGTCTTCAGCAATCGATATATTATCGCAAGACTTACTGTTATTACAACATGGTCAGTCACAATTGCGCTCTATTGTACAGCTTGGCTGGACGTTACAAAATCTGCGTTCAGGCTATGTGCCTTGGCGTTTAATCAACACAACGTCACTATCCCAAATCTTTAACCTTACTGATAGACAAATCGGTATGGCGCAGAAGGGTGCTGATTATACAATCTTGAGCATTGAAAAACTAGAAAGATTACCGTTGACAATGTCAGAACGACCTGTCAGTGAATGGATAATCCACGGAATCATAAATATTCCAATCTCAACCTTCAGGTTTCAATACTGCCAAAAATATATACAGGCTGGCATGTACGAGAAATTGGGAAAGGGGTACCTTAAAACAACTTGGAACCTGCCCTATTCACATGCATGTGTCAGTAACAAAGGACAGAAAGTGTTTCTTAGTGGCAACAATTGTGCTATGTCACTAAGCGGCACGCTTCTGTGTAACGGTATTAGTTTGCACGGAGCCTGTGAAGGGAATTCATACAACCTTTCATGTCACCAGCAAGGCGCACCTGCAACTGAAATAGAACCATTCTTTCAAAGACTCTATAATGGGAGTTACATTCTTATTGTAGACCGCAGATGTTGTAGTCTTATGCCCGGGACTCCTTATCTCGTCACTACGACGGCGAAGGTCAAGTGCTGTGGACGTTCTTTGTTCCCCAGCTCCTTTCCAGACAGGGAGGCGAGGGCATGGCCCAGTTTGAAAATTACTTCTATTCGAATAGACACTTTAAGCAGAATGAAAACAGTGCTTCTTCAGACGCCTACAAGGCTCACGTCATCTAAAGAAACGTATGATCTACAAGTCGCAAGGACGACTGCAGAGATACATACATTATTATCAACCAATTCCCCCGTACATTTCGCGGAAATCCTGAGCGAAATCTTAAATATTTCTGATACCACAGGGGTCTCAAAGGTATTTAAGACAGTATTTTCGATGGCATTAACACCATTCAAAGCCATACTGGGTATTTTTCCAGATTTCGTCCATTCGATTTTTGGCGGACTTCCCTTGATCCTGGGACTAATTGCAGGAATCCTATTCCTAGTCCTTATTTTTCGTTATGGCAACTCATGTCACAGAACAAACTCTCACGACAATGGAAGATACGATCCTAGCCATTGGATACCGGGACCGGATATCAAAAATCCTGGGACTTTCCCGGCTTAGAGACCTAAACATGACTTGGTTTCTATCATTTCGACCAATGTGGCAAAGGTGTGTTTTACCTGTACTAAGGTGTCTGCTATGCGGAGAAGAATGCGTGTTAGACACCTGTCTGACGCTACAATCGGATGCGCCGGTGGATGCAGATACACTGTTGGTTCCTACCAAGGTTCACGCACTGTGCTGCCCTCAAAGGCTGCCAATTCTGATGACGGCATTCCTGGAATCTTCACCACTGCGATTGAAGAGTAGTGAAGTTCAAGATGAAAGCAGCATCGAACAGGTACGACCTTCTGTCAGCAATGCAAATCAGAATGTCAATGCAGACAATCATGCGCATGAATGCATGGTTACACCTATTTCCGACTTAGTGGAACTTTCCCATGAAGCTGTTGACAGTTTTTTCGAAAGCCTGAATGATATGATGTTCTCTCCGGAACAGAAATAGAGACTTTTGAGTAAACTCGCACACGGCGTTCCCTGAATTCGGCCTTCAACTTTAAAAATAAAGTCTCATGAACAATTACAATCCAGTTCACGGACAGCAACTTTTTTCAGCAAGCCCTTAAAATATTTTTCTATATATTTTTCCCCGGGACACTGATCTTCTGCTTAAAGTAAGAAACTATTCCTAGAGAACTAAGATTTCAATTTTTTTAGATACTTTATAGACTTTATATAGCCTTTAGCTGCCCGCTGGTATGTTCACAATATATTTTATGTGATGAAATGGTTTCGACCTTTTTTCTGTATAGCCATATTAAGAGCCATTTCATGTGTATTTCTCATATACCAAAAAGCAATAATGCATAACAATGCATGTTTACTTTTGCATTTAATTCATAGCTTAAGTGCATACTATATATATGACTGCAATTTTTCAGTATATTTGAAAATTTCAAAATGCATTTATGTATTTTGGGGTGGTAAGGTATACACTATACTCTATAGTATGTTGTACTATGTTATACTATGCATAGATTAGTAGATATGACCATAGTTAGCGTGGAGTGGGTGTCGTGTATTTCTATAGGTTCTGAATCGATCCCCCTATTCCTGACCATATTCTGGTTAACCTACCTAGCTAGTTAACTAACAGTCAGCCCATGAGGCAAGAAATCCCCCATGATGCAGATACCGTTATCTGACGCAGTCACACTACGGCACAGGAACGTGTTATCTGATTAGGTCATAACGCTTGAGATCTAATTAGACAAGCGACATTCCTCCAGCCCCTGATAAGGCATACGACGTTCTCATAACAAATCAAACCTATGACAACCTGGATAATCCGTGCGGCCATTGTTTTGATTTCACAGAGAACTTTAGTAAAGAATGTGCTAACGAGCAAGTCGTATGACATCTTTATTGACGTACCTATGTCCATCCTTACGTCAATCCCGGCACCTTTAAGGTATAAATATTGCCGACCTTGCCCTATGCAAACACACGCGTGGTGACAAGACGGAGCAGCCATACTTGCCGAAGCAGAGAGCAGAAGCAGACCCCGCAGGCAACAGCCCCGCCTTCCTGACGCGCTGAGAGACGCGCTGCTATCTCAAGCCGAGAGACCCAGCACCGGCGTTTCTGGGCAGCCCTCGCAGGCAGCCTGGAATATCGAGAGCAGAGAAAGAGATACCATTCCTTATTCATCCTAAATTCCAGGTACAGAACTGAATAACCCCTCCTAGAGAATTCTTTAGTTATTCACTTGGCAAAAACAAACTTAACTTAAACTGTAACTTTCTATTCCCGCCCACGTATTAGACTTAGGTCAGGTACACGGGGTAGGCGTATTTAGAAACACCAGTTGAGTACGTTTAGTCAAATGTATATGTGTATGTAAATATATATTTTAATCATTTTAAACATCATATGGCTCAGAAACCATATCAATGTTTTTACAGTATTATTTTATACTATTGCTTTTAATGTATGCACTTTACTTAACTATAAGTATTGCAATAATATCGATCCATTTCTCTTGTACGAGAAAAGAGACTGATCAATAAATAACATCTTTTATTGAACACGCCCGTCTCTTCCTTTTCTCTACATTCTGATGAGACTAAGAATGCACGTACTGACTGAGTAAAATAATTGCCTTGTGCTCACACGACTCATGAGATTGACTCTTGATTAGGGGAGAGCAAAGTTGTCATGTTCTATGGTTGTCAGAAACTAAATCCCTTCTTGTCTAATCAGGGGAGTTAATCCTTCCTTGAACATTCGAGAAAGTTTCTAGCGAACTCTGAGCTTAGCTGGCAAACCCAAAAATTAAGTCTAGTATCGACAGTAGTAGACCTAGTTAACGTCTGGTCTAGGCCTTTACTGCTGTAGGTACTATTCCAATGCGCAGAGCCTATTGGGAAAATAGGAGCTACACTACAAGATAGCGTGCTATTAGCAACGCTTATCTCAGAAGTGATAAAAATCCTCGCGCTAACTGCCAAATGAGAGATTATCGCTGGAAAACCAACGATAATCTCTCGAAGTTTGGCGTTAGCTTGATGATAGGGGCTCACAAACTTAGCCATGATATCCACCTTCCATAGGATATCATGGCTAAGTCAGGAAAATACCAGGTGTAAAAAAAGCAGCGCTAACCACGGTTAGCGCTGCTTTTTTTATCACTAACAGGGTTAGCGATATCCTTGATAATAGGAGAAATGTCGCTTAGCAACATTTCTCCTATTATTTTTCTCTGGAACGCCCCCTTTGCATCTCATTAGAGATGCAAGGGGAAGCGTAGAGAAAAAGGGTGCTCACATGCGAATTTGCGTGTTAGCACCCTGTTGCTGATAGGGAGATAATTTTATCTCCGCTTTCTTGACATTTAAAGCCAAAAAAGCAGAGATAAATCCCTTGATAATATGCCCCTAGGGGGCATATTACCAACAACCAGCGATAATTATCGCTATGTTGGCTTAGCGGCAATATTTTTATCGCCGAGCTGCGGCGATTGTTATCGCTTAGGAACCTTGCTATTATCAAGGTTTATCTCCTAAGCGATAAAAATCGGCCGAAATGCATGAATATCGCTGAAAAGTCAGCAATATTCATGCATTACCGAGCTAATGCTCTTAGCCATGTTATCCACCACCCATTGGATAGCATGGCTAAGAACTGCTCAGGGCAGGTGTTAGCTTTTGGAGATATTCGCGCTTAGCCCGAATATCTCCAAAAGTTGGTAATAGGAGATAGCGATGTTAGCGACTGTTTCCAGTCGCTAACATCTTGGCACGCCCACTTTGCAAGTCATTAGTGATAAATATCACTGACATGCAAAGTGGGGCCCAAGATGGTCGCTATCTCCTACAAGCTGTCGCTAACTGGTGTTAGCAACAGCTAGGTAATAGGGAGATAATTTTATCTCCGCTTTCTTGGCTTTTAAAGCCAAAAAAGCGGAGATAAACCCCCTTGTTAATATGCCCCTAGATTCTTAAAGGTTTACCCAGAGATATTAGAAGAATAAAGGTCACCCAGTTCAAGCGTCCTGGGGGCATATTACCAACAACTAGAGACAATTTTCGCTAGGTTGGCTTAGCGGCAATAATTTTATCGCCGTGTAGCGACAATTTTTATCGCTTAGGACCCTTGATATTATCAAGGTTTATCTCCTAAGCGATAAAAATCGGCCGAAATGCATGAATATCGCTGAAAAGTCAGCGATATTCATGCATTACCGAGTAAATGCTCTTAGCTATGTTATCCACCTCCCAACCATCAGCAGACCCTACCGACCTCAAGAACTACCGCCCCATCTCGCTGCTCCCGTTTCCGGCCAAAGTCATCGAGAAGACCGTCAACAAGCAACTGGCCGCCTTCCTCGAGACGAACGGCTCCCTCGACCTCTCGCAGTCTGGCTTCCGGGCCAACCACAGCACCGAGACCGCCCTGATCGCAGCTACAGATGACATCCGAGCCCTGCTCGACAACGGAGAAACAGCGGCCCTCATCCTCCTGGACCTCTCCGCGGCCTTCGACACTGTCTGCCACCGCACCCTAGTACAGCGCCTCAGCAACGTCGGAATCCAGGAGAAGGCACTGGAGTGGATCACCTCCTTCCTCGCCGGAAGGACTCAGATCGGAGGCCACCGAAGTCATCTGCAGCGTTCCTCAAGGCTCCTCGCTCAGCCCAACTCTCTTCAACGTCTACATGAGCCCCCTCGCAGCCATCGCACGCCAGCACAACCTGAACATCATCTCCTACGCAGACGACACCCAGCTGATCCTCTCCCTCACCAACGACCCCGCCACCGCCAGAGCCAACCTGCACGAAGGGATGACAGACGTAGCCAAATGGATGTCGAACAGCCGCCTGAAACTGAACTCGGACAAGACGGAAGTCCTCATCCTGGGATCCTCACCCTCCGCCTGGGACGACTCCTGGTGGCCCCCCGCCCTGGGCAGCGCACCCAAACCAACGGACCACGCACGCAACCTGGGCTTCATCCTGGACTCCTCCCTCTCCATGACCAGACAAGTCAACGCCGTCTCCTCGTCGTGCTTCAACATCCTGCGAATGCTACGCAAGATCTTCCGATGGATCCCCACCGAGACCAGGAAGACGGTCACCCAGGCCCTCGTCACCAGCCGTCTGGACTACGGCAACTCCCTCTACGCCGGTACCACCGCCAAACTCCAGAAGAGACTTCAGCGGATCCAGAACACCTCAGCACGACTCATCCTGGACATCCCCCGCCGCAGCCACATCTCCGGACACCTGAGAGACCTGCACTGGCTCCCGGTCAACAAGAGAATCACCTTCCGGCTCCTCACCCACGCACACAAAGCCCTACACAACCAAGGACCAGGATACCTCAACAGCTGCCTCAACTTCTACGCTCCCACGCGCCAGCTTCGATCGACCAGCCACGCCCACGCCGCCATCCCCCGCATCCGAAGAGCCACCACAGGAGGAAGGGCCTTCTCCTACCTGGCCGCCAAGACTTGGAACTCCCTTCCGACCGACCTCCGCCTGACCCAGGACCACCTCGCCTTCAGGAAGCAGTAGCGGTCCCCCCCCCCAGCGCCTTGAGACCCTCCGGGTGAGTAGTGCGCTATACAAATGTTCTGATTGATTGATTGATTGATTGATTGATAACATGGCTAAGAACTGCTCAGGGCAGGTGTTAGCTTTTGGAGATATTCGCGCTTAGCGTGAATATCTCCAAAAGTTGGTAATAGGAGATAGCAATGTTAGCGACTGTTTCCAGTCGCTAACATCTTGGCACGCCCACTTTGCATGTCATTAGTGATGAATATCTCTGATATGCAAAGCGGAGCCCAAGATGGTCGCTATCTCCGACTAGCTGTCGCTAACTGGTGTTAGCGACAGCTAGGTAATAGGGAGATAATTTTATCTCCGCTTTCTTGGCTTTTAAAGCCAAAAAAGCGGAGATAAATCCCTTGATAATATGCCCCTAATGCTGTTATCTAAGTGGTAATCAACCTTTACAACAAAACCTTTACCCCGCATATCATCACCGCGCATACCATGATAATTCAAGTACCATTACCCCGCAGTACCATTATTCGCACAGCATTACATTTTATATGCTTTTAACATGCATGCATTTACAACAAAATTCGTTGTAAATGCATGAATGGTAAAATCATATGTTTTTTATATTTAAGTTTAAGGTAAGTATATGGGTTTGGTTTTGGGGTGTAGGGGTATATGTTTTGGAGTTCAGGGGTATTTTAAGGGTTCAGGATGGGTTTGGGTTATGGGGTGCACAGGTTAATTTGAGGGTATAGTGTGGCTTTGGGTTTTGGGGTGCTTGGGTATTTTTAGGGGTTGAGGTATTTAGGTTTTGGGGTACAGGGGCATATTTAGGGTTTAGGGTGGGTTTGGGTTTTGGGGTGCAGGAGATATTTTTAGGGTTCAGGGTAAGTTTAGGTTTTGGGGAGCAGGGGGTACTTTTAGGGTTCAGGGTGAGTTTAGATTTTGGGGGTGCTTGGGTATTTTTAGAGTTTCAGGGTATTTAGGTTTTGGGGTACAGGAGCATTTTTAAGGTTTAGGGTGGGTTTGGGGGTGCAGGAGATATTTTTAGGGTTCAGGATGAGTTTAGGTTTTGGGGTGCTGGGGAATTTATAGGGTTTAGGGGTATTTAGATTTTGGGGTACAGGGGCATTTTTATATTGATATATATTTATATAATTGTAAAAAAATGTAAATTACCCTTTGCACCATAAAACCAAACTCACCCTGATCCCTTAAAATACCCGACCCCTGCACCCCAGAATCCTAACCCACCTTTACTCCTGAAAATACCCCAAGACCCAAAAAAAACCTAAAACCCTAACAACAACCCTGCACCCCAAAACCTAAACCCACCCTGACCCCTAAAAATACCCCTGTACCCCAAAACTTAAACTCACCCTGAACCCTAAAAATACCTCCTGCACCCCAAAACCCAAACCCACCCTAAACCCTAAAAATGCCCCTGTGCCCCAAAACCTTAATACCCCCTAAACCATAAAAATACCTCAGCACCCCAAATGAAATAAACCGCAAGGAAGGTTCAAAATCATCCTTCCTCAGTGTTTCAGATGTCCATTATTTTGGAATCTGAGACGTGACTACTTCCCGCCGACTCCAGGGAGCACAGGTATCCCGCTTCACGGACTTACACGTCCGCTCATACGTGTATACAGATTACATCTGAAACACTGAGGCAGGACAATTTAAAAGAACCCGTTCTATACCGGGTTGGAAGTATCACCGGTAATGCGACATATTACAGCCCTGAAGAGTCACAATTGTAACACGTTGTGACGAATAACGTGTCGGCTGGTTGTTTCTTTCTGTATTGATCTGGTTGGATATATAAGTATCTTTGCAAAGACTCTCCTGATGCCAACCTTCATAATTTGTGAACAATAAGTACTTTTATAGCGGTTTATACACTTAAACCATCTATCTAGAAACGTTTGCACAGGACTTGGTTCTAATCTTTACAGTGTGAGTCCGACCTACACATTCGCAGGGGTTGTTTTTGTTTGTGTTTTGTTACCCCTGACCTGGCAGCACTGTACTCACTTGTCACATCTATAGACTCCATTGCGTACCTGCTTGAGCGCCATTTCTTCCTGTCCTTAAGCGAAACCCTTCATCGAACCAATACATTCTATTATCAGTTGGGCCAAATCGGAGGGTTGCACTTCATAGAGAAGACAATCTGGGCCTCCGGAAATATCCACTCTCAGCTAACTGAAATACTATTTTGCTTGGCCCTCAGACCTCCTTGCCTGATGGTTCACCGCATACGAGTGATGCCAAAGATTGAGTTGCGGAGGGGAGAGGGGGCCCCGCGCACCACCTCAGGGTCTATAGGCTTTTCTATGTGCACTGTTGTGCTTTGAGATGTAAAACCATAATGTGCTAGAGCCAGATGGTGAAATTATAGAGAATTGTGATTACTTTGCTATTCACGGCTGTTACAATTTTTCTTTTTCTATAATATGGCTGTTTGATGGATATAGAATATACTTCTTTACTTCGTGATTTGATATTCCAATTATGTTGGCTGATTTTGGTGGTGTGTATTGACACCATGTGTGCTATGCATGATTACACAACTTTACATATGTCGACTCATATAATTTCACACGTCACTATGTCTAGATTGTGAAAAGACAATGTAGGAAAGTAGGATCTGCTTTCATGGTTACCCTCACTTTGTGTCTGGTGTCAGTGTGTTTTTGACTTAGCCTGCTGGGTCCCTGCTAATCAGGACCCAAACATCTGAGCTCTCTCCCCAAAATTGGCTCTGGTAAGTACTTTAGTACCTCCACTATTGGCTACTGGTGTACCCTTATACGTCCCTAGTATATGTACTGAGATACCAAGGGCATAGGTACACCAATGGTCTCCCATGGACTGGAGCATGTATTTTGCCACCCATGGGAGGCCTCTTAAACTGTGACTACAGGCCTGCCATTGCAGCCTGTGTGACTTGGTGCTAGCACCACTCTCAACAGATATAAGTTTCCTAATATCTGAGGTCCTTGCACTTAACACTGATAAGTAATCCTATGGCAGGCTCTTCAGTCCTGAGGGGAGGGTGCTTGGTTACAAGTGTGAGGGTGCCCCTGCATAAGCAGGACCGGCTTTCTAAGTGCAGTAAGACATTTTAAGGTATATAGTGGACAATAGTCATTATGATATTTCTAACTATATAGTGGCTGCACTGAACCTGGTCATATTTGGTATCAAACATGCTGGAACCATATACCAACACTGATTCCATTGCTGGAAGTATGATCCTATGCACTGGGGGGCTCCCTTTGGATACCCCATGTCCTCCCGGTAACAGCCTTTCAGGGTCTGCCAGGAAGCTAGTGCTGCTACCGTCCACAGACACAATTCTGCCCTCAAGCTGCTGAGCTGAGCTTGTGCAAGTTAAGGTAGAACAGTAGGTTTCCTGTCACAGGGAGTTGTGACCACCTCTCAGACAGGACTTAGTGTATTGGGCTGGGGTCGGGTGCGCTTGCCAACACCACCAGACTGCTCTGAAGGGCACATTTGGTGCCATCTTTGCATACTCTGGTTTGAGCCAGTTCAGGAGCCCTTGGTTGCAGCTCTGGCGCGAAACTGGACAACGGATAGGGGAGTATCGTCCTTTCTGTCCAACCCTCCCTCTGAGTGGGTTCTCAGATGTGTTCCGGAACAAGATTCACCTCTGAAATCAAGACAATCTTCAAACGTCTGGACACTGGGACTTGGTTGGACTTTGCCTGGTACCCAGACTTAATCAAGTAAGAATCTTGCTGTTTCTGGTCTCGCTGTCCCTAAAATTGTCTGTTTCTGTGCTTCATCCAGGGTCTCAAGAAGGACTGTGGGCATTAAGGACACCCAAAGTAATCTCCCTTGGAGTGAAGGAGTCACTCGCCTTCATCTGTAGTCACAGCAACAAAGCTGACCGGTCTGCGGCTCCTTACGTCCCACTGACTTCCCGAAGCCCAGCAACAGATGTGGTGGTTCTGTGGCTCCCTAGATCCTGATCTGTTTTATCAACCACTAGCAGCCCGTCCCGACGTTGTCCGGGTATGAATTGCTGCCGGCCAGTAGTATATTGTTTTGTAGGATTTCGTTTTTATAGCATTTCTTCACTGTGACAGGCCTGTGAAACGCTCCGATTCACAGTGCACTGCTGATGCACTTAAGAGTGCGCATTCAGTAGTGTGTGAACTCGAGTTTCCCTACTTTATTTTTCCTTGCAATATTATATAGCACGAACTCGACAACATGGCATGAGCACAATTTACATAACAGAAGAACACATTAATTTGTGGTAGGCACTGGGAGACAAAGCGATTTGCCTGGAATCACAGGATGTTGAGCTGATGCCGAGATTCAAACGTAGCTCCCCAGCTCTAAAGTTCCCAATTCTAGAAGTTGTGGTGGGAGGTGTGTCTAAAAGTGTATGTCGGTGCAGGCCATCAATGAGAGATACCTGTGCATTTTTCAAATCGGTGGTGAAAAAATATGAGTATTTTGCTGGAGATGTGGGCCGCCGTGCCACCAATGTACTTAGCGGGGAAGGGTAAACACCCATTATTACGCAACTTTCTTTCCGCATACCATCACTCCGCATACTTTCATTATGAAAGTACCATGACTCCGCAATGCCATTATAACGTATGGCATTACATTTTATATGCTTTTACCACGCATACATTTACAACGAAATTCGTTGTAAATGCATAAATGGTAAAAGCATGATTTTTTTTTAATGTTTGGATCAGGTAAGTATGGGTATAGGGGTATATGTTTTGGGGTACTGAGGTATATGTTTTGGGGTGTTTGGGTATTTTAAGGGCTCAGATATAGTTTTGGGTTATGGGGTATAGGGGTAGTTTTAGGGTTTAGGGATAAGTATGGGTTTTGGGGTACAGGGGTATTTTTAGGGTTCAGGGCTAGGTTTGGGTTTGGGGGTATAGGGGTATATTTAGGGTTCAGGGGTAGTTTTGGGGTACAGGGGTATTTTAAGGATTCAGGGCTAGGTTTGGGTTTTGGGGTACAGGGGTATTTTTAGGGTTCAGGGCTAGGTTTGGGTTTTGGGATACAGGGTATATTTTAGGGTTCAGGGGTAGGTTTGGGTTTTGGGGTACAGGGTTATTTTTAGGGTTCAGGGGTAGGTTTGGGTTTTGGGGTACAGGGGTATTTTAAGGGTTCAGGGCTAGGTTTGGGTGTTGGGGTACAGGGGTATTTTAGGGTTCAGGGGTAGGTTTGGGTTTTGGGGTACAGGGGTATTTTTAGGGTTTAGGAATAGGTTTGTGTTTTGGGGTACAGCGTATATTTATAGGGTTAAGATGGGTTAGTGTTTAAGGGTGTTGGGGTATTTTAAGGAGTAAGGGTGGGTTTTGATTATGGGGTGCAGGGGTATTTAAAGGGAGCAGGGTGGACACCCGGAGCTGGAATGTACAGAACCTGGGAAGAAAAAACAATGAAATATTTGGCACAACGCTCGCTTTTTTTTCCCCGTAATCCCGCGTCCGCACATGCCCACACCCCCAGCACACGCCCACAGCACACGATATGAGACATGGCATGAAGGGCGGAATGTGAAAACAGCAGTTGATGAACAGAATGCATAACAATGTCATACATTCACACCAGTACAGAGATCTGGCCCTATATCCATCGTTTTTTTGCACTCCACACCACCCCAGGTCAGACATGGCCATATGCAAATCAGCCTTGACCTTGTGTCTCACGTGAAAAGTCCAGCTCTCACTGCCAGGCAATGTCTTTCCTACACCAGACTCAAGGGGGCCGATTCACAGAACTAACTTAAGACAAAATCCTACACTTGCTACTTTTGGTATTCACAGAAGTTAGGATTTTGTCTTAAGTTTGTCTTAAGACAGACTTAAGACAAAATCCTAACTTAAGTCTGTCTTAAGACAAATTTAAGACAAAATCCTAACTTCTGTGAATACCAAAAGTAGTAAGTTTAGGATTCTGTCTTAAGTTAGTTCTGTGAATCGGGCCCAAGCATCCTAGAACCAGCTTCTTGCTATCAGCCATTTTCAGCCAGAACAGCTTGACTCCAGTGGTATGGAGAGCATGGGACTCACGTCTGAGCATACCCAATCCACTCGGGGTGACAAATGCAAAAACAACAGCTGATGGACAGAATGCAGAACAATGTCATACATTCACCCCAGTACAGAGATCTGGGCCTGAATCCATCGTTTTTTTGCACTCCACATCACCCCAGTTCAGACATGGCCATATGCAAATCAGCCTTGACCCTGTGCCTCATGGGAACAATCCAGCCCGAAGGGCGGAACGTACCACACGCCCCCAGCATTTGTCACGCCCCCCAGCACAAGCCCACAGCACAACGCAGACACGCCCACAAGGGACTACTTTGCTGGCACGGTTCTTTTACCTTTTAAATGTATATGGTCGGCGTCTGCATAGCCTATGTCCTTCTGCTGCAACTGCCCTTTCCAACGCTGTATTGGGTGTTGTGATTGGTGCTGTGGTTCCTGAGATTACCCGCCTCAAAGGTTTGGGCTCTCTCTTTATTATATTAGTATGGATTTTGAGGACAGTCTCCCTTGTCGCAGCGACTGAGACTTAACCCCTGTGCACTGTGTTGGCTTGATGTTGATAAGGATTGTTGGCTCTGCACTCCAAAGATCTTCAGGCTAGAAGAAGCTCCATCCTCCAGCACATCATCTGCAGAAGATCAGCGGTCTCGCTGCATCCTCTGCACAATGGGCCTCCATCTTTGGTAAGCTGCCTGAGGTCCTCTTGCGACTCCTGTGCCCTTAGCCTGTTGGTCCTCCTGAGGGTCTACTTGAGCTTCAGTGGGCTCCCCTGCTTACTAGGGGCCTGCTCTGACTCTACTGCACTTGGTGACTACCTTGGAACTTGCTGGTCCAAACGTCAACATCTTTTCTCTCTCCACGCCAGTTGCAGATAGCAAGGCTTGTTTATGCTCCCCCGGACACCATCCACCTGGACACCGACCACCTAGACACTGACATCTGACTTGGGACAGCTTGTGCACGGCTCTTGGTCTTCCAAAGCATCTTATGATCCTCACATGTAGCATCAAGGTCACCATCCTCTCTACTGAACCTCCTGACATCGGTGGGGATTGCGGTTCCGGGCATCCTGGTCATCTCCATGTGGCATACACGGCCGGACTGGCCACAGCGGGCACTAGGTATTTCCCCGGTGGGCCGCCAGGGTGGGGGCCAGTTTTGGGCCCCTGTGGGCCACTTTAGTTACTAGGGGCCTGCAATATGGGCCTTTACAAACAGCTCGGCCGCACCCCCTCAGTCCCCCAGGGGGGTGGCCGAGCAGTTTGCCAGGGCTCGTTTCAGTACCCAGTCCGGCCCTGGTGGCATAGACTCTATCCCTTCTGCTTGTAGGTTCTTCACTTCACGAATCACCCCTATACACCCGGCTTCCTTAGTGCAGGTAACCTGGTTCCTGTGGCATCCACGGTTGGGGTGTCTCTCCAACCTTCTGTCTTCCAAGGGTTTTATTCGGGGTCCTCTGGGAAGGGTCCTTATTCTTTAAAACTACAACTGTGACTCGTCTTTGGCTTCCATTGGGAAAGCGGCTGTGTTTCCATACTGCACACAGCCTCCGTGGAGTTCCTGGGTACTTATCGTGGGTGGTTCCATCTTTCCCCAGCTCCTCTGAGTATCCTGGTCCAATTTACAGTTTGCATTCCACTTTCTTAGTATATGATTTGGGCTCTCCATGGTGAACAGTAAATATTTGTGCTACTTTTACTTACCTGATTATTTTGAAGTATTCTTATGTATTGGGTTGGTATCTCCGAGTAGGAGATATACCAATGTGTTAGTGATTTTTCATCTAATCTACACTGTTGATTAAATGTGGTAAAACAAGATGCTTTACATTCCTTCAAGATAAGCCTGAAGCCTGCTCTCAACAGCTACCACTTTGAGAGCTTTCTATGGTTATCAAAGACCAATACAAATTTACCATAAGTGTTGCCTGGATTAGTGCCGGGTGCATCACTTGACTTAGTGTGCACCATCTACTAAACCAGCATCCTACAGACAACTATTCTAATTTTGCATCACGTGCCCTGTGCGGATATTGTGTGTTTAGGAACGTATAACATGCATATTGTATTAAATACAAAACTAATAAGCAGATCAAATATGAGGCCACACAAAGCCACTTTGCATGGCTTTGAATAACCTCAAAGATATGGAGTAAGGCAAGGCAGTGCAAAACACTGCGTTGCCTTACTCTGCGCCAGGGAAGTGTTCAATGGGCATTGCGGTGGGTGTTCCTAAACAGCGCCCATTGATTTTGACCTATCCCAAGATTTACAAGACCATTTCTAACTGGGGATGTGCCAAATCATTACGCCTCCCCAGGTGAGGCGTAACAAGCAGAAATATCTTTATTTCACCTCGTTTTTTTTTACTTTCTAAGTGTGGCATATTCTGCAGCATACATAGAAAGAGGAACACCGCTATGGATTGGTTTTATACAAGAAGGTTCCCCTTCCTGCACATACACAATCCTGCCAACAACACAGACACCCTTGCACTGTGGTGTAAGGGTGCCTGGGTTGGCGCTAGACTGCAGAAACTGCACCAGAGCAGGGGGAAAGGACAAAAATGCACCGTTTTGGATAAATAAGGTACATTCCTGCCCTTTCCCTGTGGTGCAGGGCAGCGTGGCTAGGTAACTTGCTGCCCTGCACGACCAGTTCAATAAATATGCCCCAACATTTCTTGTGAAGATACTTGCAAAGAGGCTGGTCAGGGTCATCAAATTTTATGTGCTTTAAGACCAGAATTGTTTTGTGCCCAGACGCAGCACTTACCGTTGTCTCTGGAGACTGCACCTAATCCTGGATAGAAAACGGTGTCACTTTTACACCGCCGGTGCGTCACTTTTTGTGATGCACCAGCAGCGTAAAAAATGTGCCTTGTTGCACCATATTTACAAAGTGACGCATCTAGGTAGATGCGTCACTTTGTAAACCCCTGCGCTACATTATACCTGCGCCAGGTATAATGTATGCAGGGGGGTGTTCTGATGCAAGAAAAGGTTATAGAAGTGACGCAGTGAAATCTATAAAATTTCTCTGCGCCACTTCTAGGACGCAAATGCGTCAATTTCTTACGGCTGCCTCACAGCAAGCATAAGACTGGCGCAGGCCCTTTCACATGGACACTTCTTCTTGGCCGGGGCAGCCACACGAGGTAGGGGGCCGGGGTAAGAATGCCCTATGGCCCAGAACAACTCCTGGCCCCAAGCCACTGTTTGGCAGCATGGCAGGGGAGTGCCCAAGATACTGGTGTCACATTACAGCATTCTGGCATGAATGGGAAAGACAGTTAGTGCCAGATTTAGTTTGGCGGGTGAGATACTCATCCCATCCACTGTACTATAAGTGCCATAGGATATAACACATTTGTAATACGGCTGAGGGATATCCGTCACATTTGTGACAGTGTATTCCATCCGTCAATCTCTAAATCCGGCCCTAAACTCTGTGGGTGGGTTCACAGAGACCCTAATAAATGGCCCACTGTTGAATCCGAAGCACCAGCCCATCGCAAAATGCCTGACTTCCTGTCTTCCCAATCTGTCCTCTTCTATAATGGGTAAGATAGCGATATTCAAAAAGATCAGCCTTCCAATATTCTTATATGTCATTTACACAGATTATAGCACTATCATTCTTTGACAAACTTAAAGCAACAGGCAGAAATACTTATGATTGGGCAAACAGCCGAGGGTATCTTGGATCAAATGTACACAAACCATCTATGAAGGCGAATTGGGCATGGTGGATATCCAAATTTACTACGTCGACGTCCACCTCACAATCATAAACAATTGGATCTTTGGGGACAGAGATAGTCCGGCCTACTTGCGGAAACAGGAATATTTCTTGACACTAACCACCACACGTCCTATACCAGCCCAAGACCTTAAACCACCTCCTGGCGGGACGGAAATTCCAACTGCACATTCTTTGGTGTAAACATCTCATGCTTGAGACCCACCTGTGGCAGAGAGACTGGCTTCCATCAGCAATGATGTCCCCTGAATTCAGGGTCTGGGACCACACTGGGATTTCCAAACTAAACAACATTTGGTGCGAAGAACGCTTGAAATCATTTACAACTTGTGCGATGAATTCCAATGACATAAGACACCATTTTTAGATTTCTTTAGTTGAGGCACATGATTGCACCAATACGAGATTGTTTGGTGCATCCCTGCAATTCAATCCCATGGACGGCACAGTAATTTTAGACCTATTAAGCGAAGAGAGCATATCCACCATATACCGCTCCCTGGTAATCAATACCCCCTGACCCTATGAGCAAGCTGCACTCCAACTGGAAAACAGACCTTGGCACGCTTGACAACATTGAACCCAAGTAACTGGCAAACAATAAACCTACACCTAAGGAGACCCAGCAGGGTCACACAGACTAGATTAGAGGCACCAGAGCATCATGGTGCCTGCATTGGCACTAGGCAGCACATTGTGCTCCACCGCCGACAACCAGCCCACCATCACCACCTAGAAACCGGCTACCACCAAAGACACAGCCACAACCATGAAGAACACCCTATCAGGAGCCCCCACGGACCCCTGCCTGCTGCACATCTACCACAGAGCCGTCGCCATCATAGCACCCGAACTGTGCTGACCATTAAAACCTCCTTCAAATCCGGCACCTTCCCTGAAGACTGGAAGCAGGCAGAGTTGAAGCCCATCCTCAAGAAACCCTTGGCTGACCTGACAGACCTGAAAAACTACCAGCTCATCCCTCTCCTTCCCTTCGCAGCTAAAGTCACCGAAAGATTTGTCAATGCCCAGCTAACCACCTTCATCGAAAAGAATGCCATCCTCGACTCCTCCCAGTCTGGACAACGCAGCAACCACAGCACCAAGAACGCCCTCCTCAAGACCGCCCTCCTCACCACCACCGATGATATCTGCATGCTACTCGTCCAGGGCCACACAGTTGCCCTCATCCTACCTGATCTCTCCACAGCCTTCGACACCCTCTCCCACCGCACTCTCGCCATCAGACTTCACAACGATGGCATATGGAGAACCGCCCTCGAATGTATTCGCTCCTTTCTCACCAGCAGAACCCAAAGGATCAGACTCCCACCCTTCCTCTCCAAACCCACAGAGATCAACAGTGGAGTACCCTAAGGATCCTCACTTAGCACCAGGCTCTTCAACATCTACATGGCCCCCCTTGCCACCATCGTCAAACAGCAAGGGCTCAGCATAGTATCCTATGCTGATGATACCCAGCTCATCCTATCCCTCACGAAGAACCCCGACAACACTAGACCCAGCTTCTAGGAAGGAATGAAAGAAGTTGCAGCCTTGAGGAACAACAGCTGCCTTAAGCTTGACTAGGAGAAGACAGAGGTTCTCGTCCTTGTACCCTCCTCCACCACCTGGGACAATACCTGGTAGCCTTCCACCCTCGGAAACCCACCCACTCAATCAGACCACGCCCGAAACCATCATTCTAGACTCCTCCCTCAACATGACTCACCAGATCAATTTCATCGCCTCCACCAGCTTCAACACCCTCCTCATCCTCCGCAAGACCTTCCAGTGGATCCCCCCTGAATGCAGAAAGACCATCACCTACGCACTCATAACCAGTAGACTGGACTACGGTAACGCCCTCTACTACGGAATCAACAAAATCCTGCTACACAAGCTCCAAACCTTCCAGAACACCACAGCCAGACTCGTACTCATAACCCCACAAGATGAGCACATGACCCAGCACCTACAAGACCTCCACTGGCTTCCCATCGAGAAGAAAGTAACCTTCAAGTTCTCACCCACGCCTACAAACCCTCCACAACATCAGACCCAAATACCTCAACAAAAGAGTCTCCTTCCACATACCCAAAAGAAACCTCTGCTCTGCTGACCTCACCCTGGCAGAGACCCCACGCATCCACAGAACCAGAGCAGGTAGAAGAGCCTTCTCCTTAGTCACAAGAAAGACCTGGAAGGAGCTTCCAGTCAACATCAGACGGTCCCCCACTCTGCACACCTTCAGGAAGAGCCTCAAGACCTGGCTCTTGACTGATCTGGAGCTGCCCACTGCCCTCAGCGCTTGAGACCCTGATGGGTGAGTAGCGTGCTTTAAAGAAACCCCGACTGATTGATTGATTGATTGTGTGCTAGCGCAATGAATGGACAGGAATGCGCTGTATCATGTTAAATGTGTTGCATTCCAGTCCTTTCACACAAACCCAAGGCAGAGAGGAGCTCAAGGAAAGCAAAGTTGGACAGAACGTGGATAGCAGCACACAACGCTGTGACCAAAGTCCAAATACTGGAACCGCACTTGCCAATGGATATGATTCCTTCTAGCAAGCTGCCAGAAGGGTCTGGACTGTGTTTAAGTCCTTCCAGTGGGGGCTGGTTACATTTGAAAGTGGTGAGGCATAAAAGTTGGGTATGAATTTTCTATAGCGAGCCATGTGAGCAAGCTAAATGGACAACCGGGGGGTACAGGGTGGGTCCTCCTCCTGAGAAAGAATTGAAAAAAACATTGGCAAATTGTGCATTTTAAAGCAAATGAAGTAATGATGAAACACGTCTTATAAAGCAGTGGAAAAGTATAGTCTTGAAATGTTAAACACATTAAATACTGCCCCATAACTTACTGAAATAATGTGTTCAACAGTTACTGTAATGTGCAAATTGTACTTGAGCCCTTTAAAGTGTGTGCTTGTCCAGTGCTTTGCACTGAATGCGGCATCAACTTTGGAAGGAAATACTCTAATCAGGCTTCAGGAAGCACCCACAGCTGATGACTGAAATCAGTCATATAGGAATATGTGCTGACCGGTCTTTAAGTAGAATGAAAAAAGAGGGGTCTCTCTGAAATGGAACATGCAAAATAAATTTCTGTGATTCCCACAGTGTGCCACCCGACCAGTATTTTGTTTTCTCTCTTAGATGTAATTGCATCCAGATATTTCACACAGCAACTAATATATACCTAACACCTGTCAGTTTGATTGACTTTGTCAATGGTTGTTTGCTGTTTCAGATAAATGATAACACCAATGATTTGTTATAAATAATTAACATTGGAAATGTTGCAATTCTGAAATTGTGAGTCTGTGAATTAAATAGTATTGAGGCCTGTGGAAGGAGTTTTGGCCTTCAGTTATGTGCGCTTTTTGTTAGATATGTATGCTTTTTTCTCCACATATCTCGTCTTTCTGCACTTCTTAAACAACCTTTATTTCCTATTCAGCACCCTCTTTTCACTCTTCCCTGAGTGCACTTCCTCGTATCTCCCTCAATTCATCTCTTCCAATTATACACTGCACTCACTCACATTTAAGCAATGTATCTCCTTTTGCTTTTGCCCTGTAATTAATTTGACATCTGTGTACCCCCTTCACACACATTTCCACAGAATTTAAATTTCAACTGGAATACATGACCATTCTTCTGTGCGCTCTGCAGAGAGGCTAGCCCACGGACAGGCACTTTGCTTTGGCTTTAGACTCACCGTCAGAGCTCTCAATCAAAGCCCCTCATAAACACCTGGCACAGCTCAACGTATTCACTATGCAAGAGTAATAAAACGCATAGAAATAAATACAGAAGATAGAATAGCTAACTCACCGGCAATGCAAGATTAAGTAAAACAAGTGAAATAAGAGAGGAACTAAATTGCTAACATGCATTGCCTTAATGTTTTTAACATTCATTGTTCATAAATAAATCCATGTTTTGTCTATTAATGTTAAGGGCATGAAGATAGGGCCAGTTTTATCGCCACAGAGCAGATAACTGTCTCTCCTATAATTACACATTTTTCCCTTTGTACTTGACTCAGATATTTGGATCAACTTCACTAGGGAACACAAACCATGCCCCTCGGTGTATTATTTCATGGGGGAACAAACACAGCAGTTCCACTTCTAAAGGGGCCAGCGATCTGCAGATAGGGCCTGGGAAGTGGCAGTGGGGGAGGTTAGAGTTAACAGGGGTTTCTCAACTTTACTACTACTAAACTGAGAACAATCCTAATATTAGGACTTTCGGTATTCACAGAAGGCGTTTAGAAGTCCTAAAGTTAGGACTCCTAACTTTACTACTACTAAATTGAGAAAAATCCTAATTTTAAGACTTTCGGTATTAACAGAAGGCATTTAGGAGTCCTAAAGTTAGGAGTCCTAACTTTACTACTACTAAACTGAGGAAAATCCTAATTTTAAGACTTTCGGTATTCATAGAAGGCATTTAGGAGTCCTAAAGTTAGGAGTCCTAACTTCTGTGAATACCGAAATGAGTAAGTGTGTTCTGTGAATACCAAAATGGTAGTAAGTTTAGGATTTTGTCTTAAGTTAGTTCTGTGAATCGGGCCCGGAGACTCTGAAACTGGAAACAGTGTCACTGGCCTATGGTGGATACTACCATAGAATATAAATGCAATGAAGCGTTTTAGAAAAGTAAGCCCTGTGTAATGTGTCACAGTTCAGAAAGTTTATTTACTGCCTGGCTTCGTCTCCTGCTTCAGAGAAGAGCGAGGAAGGCAGCCTGAGACAGAGAACCCAGACTTAAATACATCAATTTGTTTAGAGCTAATATCGTATCTCTAAATAAATCGATCTATTTAATATTTGTGGAGGAATGTGTCGAAATGTCCGTGTGGCGCAGCCCCAGAGCCCTAATGGAGAAACTGCTCCTGTAGACTTATTGACATTTAATGTGGATTTTGGATGAAATGTAGTGTCCTGCTGGACACATCATGCAGCAGCCCTTCCCTAGGGGCAGAGATAACACCCACCCCACACCCATCTAATACAGGCAACACCGGTCAGGTGGCCCTGCTAATAAAAGGGCCCAGTGCACATGCCCTGGGCAAGTTGTAGTAACCACATCTGATGTGCCAGTGTCATCCTTATATTGCCATGTGGGCCTAGGGACCACAACTTTACAGGTCGCATTGCATAAAATAATGGTAAATATGCCCCTGGATGTGTGGTGTACAGTGCAGCACATATATCCAATGATTAAAATGTTTAGAGTAATTTAAATATTTCTTCTGCTTAGGGCTGGCTCAAGGAGGTGATTTCGTAGGCCTTGGGAATTTCAATTACGCCAGAGTAATTAGAGTAATTTCAGTAATTCCGCATCACTCTTTGAGGCGGAGTTACTGATAATTACGCAATCACACCTGCTAGTGTAATTTGGGGGAAAATGTATTTCTACAGCCAGAGCACCTTTACTGAACGGGAGCAACCACTTGCATAAGCTAATCATGTTCTGCTGTATTTAACGCTATTTTTTTAGTGCACAAATGTATCCTTGCTTCCATTTTGGATGTGAGGGTGCATTTAGCGGTAAGAAAATATCGATAAATGCAAGGAGTAAGTTGGGGAAACTTCTGAACCCAAGACCACATTTAGCAAGCATGAGTGGCCCCACGCTCTCGCAAATAGTGTCCTGCTACATTAAGAGTTATTATTATCGCAAAAATGCATCCTCACTTCCATTTTGGATGCAAGGGGACATTTTTAAATTAAAAAGTAACACTGAACAAAGATTTACCCTTTTCGCATAATTCTGCGAAATCTTGCTGAAGTTTTCGTAATTCTACGTGATTTTGCTACACAGAATTATGTATGTTATGCCCATCCCTATTTATTTTCTGATAGAAACGAGGCCTGATAATTTTTGTAGATCTGGCGTTGTGCCAGAAAGAATGGGTGGTAGCTTCAGAATGGCAAAGTACCACCCTTGGATCTTTTCCTCTAGAACTCAAATACTTATTAAGGCTGTGTGCCGCTTTGCACCACTTTGTGGTGATGCACTCTTGATAAATCTACCTCTGAGTGTCACCTTTATTCTTGGTGATGTGTAGCGCAGGCTCTGCTCTATCTCTTTAGATGTGTCTCTGCAGTCACCTCCAGCATGGGCATGCAGTAGTGTGCCACATTTCATCTGGTGCTGAGCAGTGACATTTCATTTATTTACCATTGCCTTCCCAGAGAGTTTCTTGAAAACCATTGTTATTTCTTTTTAATGAACAGAAACACACTTGGCTGCATTTCTTTCTTTATCCCTATCATTCTAGAAGGCTGAGGCACACTAGTGTCTACTTTCAGGAACTCTCTATGCCTTGTCAGAGATTGCACCCATATTCCGAATAACCGTGGGGTACGCTACATCATGCCTAGGATGCTCATATAAGGTGGGAAACGTGATGACCTAAGTGAATGCTGTGGGGATCTAGGTACCCCAGCCAGTTGTACTGCTGGGGCCCTGTGTGGATGGATGTCAAAATACTAATGCATTGTACTGTGCATGCGTACTTTCATTTTACCCTGTGTGTGGGAGAGAGCAATACAAGGTGTGCATGGTCTTGCTCTGTTTCTGCCTTCATCTGTATTTCCGCAGCTCTGCTTCCAGTTGGTGATTTTTCTGTATTGGGTGGCCTTTGGAATACGGTTCGAGTGTTGAACCGCTGTATGTGGAGGAAAGCATACATATCTAACATAAAGCGCACATGACTGAAGGCTGAAGGCCAAACCTCCTTCCACCGGACTCCATACTATTTAATTCACAGACTCACAATTTCAGAATTTAAACATTTCCAATGTTAATTATTTATAACAAAACATTGCTGTTACTCATTGGTCTTAAACAGCAAACATCCATTGACAAAGGTAATCATACCTGCAAGTTTTAGGTATATGTCAGTTGTGTTATGTAGCAGGATACAATCACATCTCAGAGTGATACCAAAATCCCAGTCGGGTGGCGCTCTATGGGAATTACAGAAATGTATTTTGCATGATCCCTTTTAGAGAGACCCCTAATTTTTCATCTCTTTTAAAGACCTGTCTGCACATATTTCTAAACGACTGATTTCAGTCAAAGCTGTGGGTGCTTACCGAAGACTGGTTAGAGCATGTTCTTCCAAAGTTGATGCTGCATGCAGTGAGTGTTTGATTTGTTCAAACGCTCCGTCCATCATCCCCTTTGGTATCGCTTTGTTCGCCCTAGGTTGGCAGGGTATGCACAGACGTGGGTCCCTTGCTCACTCTACCACTGGATTCAAGATAGCCTGGCTGATGAGGATTTTGAAACTGAAACCGGTCCCAGGATGCTTGTTTCCGGTCCAGGGAAGACATGGCTTGGCAGTTCGTGCTGGACTGTTGCCATGAGGCACAGGGTCAGACTGATTTGCGCCTGGCTAAGACAGAGTGTAAACATCTTGAGAGACAATGGAGGAAAGGTTTGCTTAGTCAGGCCAAGCTGGAATACTTAGAAAAGCGCAAAAATTACCATGGGCTTATTAGACGGGCCAAGGCCTCCTATTATGCAGAGAGAATTGGAGCAGCAGGAAACTCTCCAAAGAATTATTCAAGATCTATAGGGAGATTTCCTCCTTGGCAGCGTCTGCTACCCCCATGGAAGGCTCAGTGGAATCATGTGACTGCATTGCAGTTTTCCTTTCGGAGAAAGTGGAGAAAATGTATTCTTCCTTTCCTGGAGCTGTAAAAACGGGTGCAGAATTTGTGGATCGGATCGGAGGAGCTGGGGAAAGCCAGAGGCTGGATAGTTTCATCATCCCACCCCCGAGTCGCTCTGCAGGATCTGTCTAACTATTAAGTCTGGCTCGCCTAGAGATCCAGCCTCATCTAAATTGTTTGGTGAGAGTATTGCTACTCTTGAGCCATACATCAGGCATCTTCTAGGTATATCATTTAGTATGCATATGGTGCCTGCTAGCTGGAAAAAGGCTGTCATTCTTCCACTTCAGAAGAAACCTAATATCAGCCCTGACAAATTGGAAAATCTTCGCCCTATCTCGCTGCTACCGTATTTGGCGAAAGTGGCGGAGAAGGTAGTACATTTACAGCTTATGGCATATGTGGAAGAAGCCGATCTCCTGCACCCCACTCAATTCGGATTTCGGTCACTACACTCTACGGAGTCAGCTCTACTAATGGCCAAGGAGGCCATTAGACAGGGAACAGATGAGGGGTAAACTATGGCTCTCATTCTCCTGGACCTGAGCGCCGCTTTTGACACTGTGGCTCATTACACCTTGCTACAGTGTCTGAATAAGGGCGGTGTCTCAGGTTCGGCTCTAAAATGGATACAATCATTCTTGATGGAGCGCAGTTTTCAGGTCAGACAGGGCGCCCACTACTCCAAAGCTATTAAATTGGATCAGGGTGTGCCTCAGGGCACTGCCCTGAGCCCCACCCTATTTAATCTATATGTATCTCCAGTGGCGAAAATAGTGGAGGGCTTTGGTATTAGGATTATGTTATATGCCGATGACACGCAACTGGTAATATCGCTATCATGGGCACTGGATCTGGCGGGTTCCAATTTCAGGGCATGCATTATTATTATTATTATACTGACATTTATTAAACACGTGGCTACCCCCAACGGGGGAGTCCCGGCGCTGAGGACCGCGAATGAATGAAACCTGGGGGTTAGCAGCTGGAGAACTGGAATGTCTTCAGTTTGTTCCTGAATTTTGATTCTGAGTCAGCCAGGCGGAGATTGACCGGCAGGGCATTCCAGAGTCTGGAGGCCACCACAAAGCTCTGCCATTCTTCCTGGCTAGATGGAATCTGGGGGGGAGCAGGAGACGGAGGAGGTTAGATGTAAGTGCCCGTGGCGAATGGACTATCTTCAACCTTCGTCTAAGATATCCAGGCCCCTTACCATTCAGAGCCCTGAAGATAAGAACCAGGGCTTTAAACTGGATATGTGCAGCAATAGGCAACCAGTGAAGGTTCCTCAGATGAGGAGAAATCGAGTGACGGTAAGGGACCCTACAGATCAGCCTTGCCGCGGCATTCTGCATGATCTGAAGCCGGTGTAGGAGGTAGGCAGGCACTCCCAGATAGAGGCTGTTGGTATAGTCCAGGTGGGAAGTGATGAGGGCATGAATTACTGTCTTCATTGACTCCAAGGGCATGCAGGAGCTTGCCTCTTGGATGGCAAACAACTGCCTGGAACTTAATGGAAGCAAGACAGAGGTGCTTGTGGTAGGAGGGGGTCTTTCAGTGTGGTCATCGGCATGGTGGCCATCTAGCTTAGGTCCAACCCCTATACCGTGCTTCCAGGCGAAGAAACTGGGTGTATGGGTGGACTCTGATGTCACATTTGAACCTCATATCAGACGTGTAGTGGGGATCTGCTTTGATATCCTGAAGGGCCTACGCAAAACTATGGACCTCCTCCCTATAGAGGCCGGGAAGACGCTATGCATGCACTTGTTACTTCACGCTTAGATTATGGTAACATACTATATTTGGGTGCCACTGTTAAAAGTCTAAACCGACTTCAGGTCATGCAAAATGCCCGGTTACTCACCGGTAATATCCATTACTCCGAGTCCTGGTCTCCCCGTCCCATTCCTGACAAGTGAGCTGCTAGTCTGCTCTACAGAAACCCCTAACCTAGCTGAGCTGTTTGCACTTCCCCCTAGGATGACGTCACCATGACGTGACTATAAAGGGGGAAGTGCACTAAACAAACATCCTGAGAATACCAAAGAAACCAGAACGAAAAAACAGACAATCACCCCAAGAAACCCAAACCAGGGAGGGAGGGAAGGGCTCAGGAATGAGACGGGGAGACCAGGACTCGGAGTAATGGACATTACCTCCTCGTCCTGTCTCCCCGTCCCATTCCTGACAAGTGAGCCCATATCCAAGCACAAGGTGATTGTAAGAAAAAAACAGACCAGAAAGTATGAGAAAAACAGGTCAATTTTAATCAACAGAAAACAGTACAAATTACAAATCATGTACCGCAGACAGGACACTAGCCACCAAAAGCAGCAGAGGCCGCCATCCCCAACTGAAGACGATAATGGGTAACAAAAGTATGGGGAGAAGCCCACGTCGCAGCATTGCAAATGTCCCTCAAAGAGGCCCCCTTGAACATGGCCCAGGAGGAAGACACGCTCCGAGTCGACCGACCCTGAACAGAAGAAGGCAGAGGACAGTGGGCAGAATCGTAAGCAGAAACCACAGCGCCCCAGACTCAACGAGTGAAGGTGGACAAAGAAGGCCGAAGCCCCAGACCCGAGAGGCCATAGGTGACAAATAGGGAATCCACTTTACGGAAACCAGCCGTTCGCTCCAAGTAGACGCGGAGAGCCCTCAGCACGTCCAACGAATGGAGGAGCACCTCCTCAGGAGAGGCAGGAGCCGGAAAAAACACCGGGAGAACAATATCCTCCTGACAGTGAAAAGAAGACACCACCTTAGGAAGAAAGAACTGACTCATACGGAGAATGACCTTATCCTCGCAAAAGCGTAAGAAGGGGGGGAAGCCATCAGCGCCCCAATCTCACCAACCCTCCGCCCAGAAGTAATGGCCACCAGGAAAATAACCTTAGCAGAAAGGAACTTAAGGGCCACGGAGTCCAAAGGCTCGAAAGGAGGACCCGTCAAAGCTCGGAGAACCAAGGGAAGATCCCAAGGAGGCACAGGAGAACGAGAGACAGGACGCTGAAGCAAGAAACTCCGCAGAAGGCGAGCCACCAACGGAGAGACAGAGGAAACAGAGGAACCCCGAAAAGCAAGAATGGCAGCCCATTGCGCCCGCAGTGAAGAAACGGCAAGCCCCAAGACAAAACCATCCCGCAAGAAGTCCAACACCCTCACGGCCTCACAGGAGGCAGCAGAGAGACCCCTCCCAAGACACCAGGTGGAGAAACTCTTCCAGTGACGGGCATACGACTTCAAGGTGGAAGGACGCCGGGAAAGCTGGAGACATTGGGCAACCTCCACTGAACAACCCAGACCCTGCAAACTCAACCTCTCAAGTGCCAAACCCCCAGCCGGAGGCGTCGAAGGGAGGCATGACTGAGAAGAGGAGCCCGCAGGGGGGGGGGGGGGAGACAGGGGAAACCTCCAATGGGGGCAGACAGAAAAGGCCAGCAGAAGGGGGAACCAAGATTGCCGAGACCACTCCGGAACCACCAGGAGAACCTCCGCCTGATCCAACCGAATCTTCCGGAGGACCCTCGGAAGTAAGGCAAACGGAGGGAAGGCAAATAGCAGACCCCTCGACCAAGGAATCGAGAAAGCATTGGAAGCCCACGCCAAAGGAGAGGGAACTATGCTGCAAAACCGAGGAAGAAAAGATCCAGCCAAGGAAGGCGGAACCGGAGGACAATCAGATCGAACAGTTCCAGGGACAGACAGAGGGACACCGAGGAGAGGAACACCCTGCTCAAAGAATCCGCAGGCCCATTCTCTTTCCCCGAAAGATAGACCGCCGTCAGAGACAGGAGACTCGACTCGGCCCAAAGGCCGATCTCCCGGGATAGGAGAAACAGAGCACGACACATGCCCCCCTGGTGATTCACATAAGAACGAACCACCTGATTGTCCGTCTGCACAGAGACCGCCCGACCCCGAAGGAGAGGAGCGAACCAAAGAAGAGCCAACCAAACCGCCCTCAACTCTTTCCAGTTCGAGGACTGGAGGGATTCGAAACTGGACCACCGACCCTGAGCCTTGGAGGCACCCAGAACGGCACCCCACCCCAAAGCACTGGCATCCGTGGACAACACGACCACAGACTGAGGAGGAAGGAGATCGAACCCCCGGGAAAGAGAGAGAGGGGACAACCACCACTGGAGATCCGCCCGAATCCCCGGAGTGACAGGGATCAGAGCCTCGTAGTCCAAGGAAGCAGGATCCCAGTGCGACAGGACATGATGCAACAGGGGGTACAGATGAAGCCTGGACCAAGGAAGGAGATGCAGAGTGGACGCCATCTCCCCCTGACTCCGTAACCAGAGACGGGCAGACACCCGGGACTGGGACAGAAGCCAGGAAAGGTGACGAAACAAAGTCAACTGGCGTTCCTGCGAGAGAAAAAACATGTCCATGTCCATGCGGAAGAGACCCCCCAGGAACTTCAGGAACTGGGAGGGCACCAGGGAGGACTTCCTGTGGTTGATAAGGAACCCAAAGGAACCCAGCAGAAGACACACCTGGTCCACTTCCGACCGAGCCTGTGAAAAAGAAGGAGAGACAATCAACCAGTCATCCAGATATGGAAACACCAGCAGTCCCCTTGAATGAAGGATACCCACCAGAGGGGCCAAGAGCTTGGTGAACACCCTGGGCGCCGACGACAGGACGAAAGGGAGCACCCGGAACTGATAGTGAAGGGCCCCCACAGCAAACCGGAGAAACCGCTGGGCCTCCGGATGGACAGGAACGTGCAGATACGCATCCATCAGATCCAGGGATGCCAGGAAGCCACCAGGAAGAACCAGAGGTAGGATGGACTGGAGAGTCACCATCTTGAAAGGACGATGGAGGACGAAGTGATTGACCCGCTTCAGGTCCAAAACAGGACGAAGATCCAAAGTGTCTTTCTTGGAGACCAGAAAGAGAACTGAATAGCAACCCTGGCCCCTCTCCAGCGGAGGAACCTCCACAATAGCCCTTTTTGCCAACAGGAGCTGCACACCTGCCAACAAAGCATCTCTTCGCAGAGGAAGACGGGGCAGGGGAGTCTGAACAAAACCCGGAGGAGGAGGAGAGGAAAACTCGATCCGGCAACCTTCCGAAACAGTCTGAACCGCCCAGGTATCCGGAACCAACAACCACTGGGCGCGGAAGGACTGGAGGCGACCACCAACCGGCAAAGGCAGACAGTCATTGAGAAGAGGAGGAAGCGGGTGTGGCAACACTGGCAGTGGCCCGGGGCTTGGCACCTCCCGGGGCCCCCCGGCCACGACCCCTGCCACGAAAGGGCTGAGAAGCGCCACGAGCAGGAGGCCCAAAAGCGCGACGGTAACCAAACCCACGACCCCGAGAAGGGGGGCGGACAGGAGCCACCAGTTTGCGATTCTCCGCTGATTGCTTGACCATATCCTTCAACCGAGGACCGAAAACCTTGGAACCCTCAAAGGGCAACTTAAGGAGGACTGACTTCTGGGAAGACTCCGCCTTCCAGGAACGCATCCAAGTATGACGCCGTGCAGCGATGGAAGCACCAGAAGCAGCCGCCGCCACCCCCAAATTGTCAAAGGAAACATCTGAGAGGAACCGCACCTGCTGTTCCATCAAAGACAAAAGAGGCGTGGCATCCTCGCCGTCTCGCAGCAGAACTGACAGGGACTGGAAATCCTTAAGAAGTGACTGAACCAAATAGTTCGAATAGGCAGTCGCACGGATGGAAAAATTGGAAGCAGCATAAGAACGCTTCACAGCCCCCTCAATACGCTTATCCACAGCGTCCGCAGGAAGGGCGTCCTCAGAAACGACCAAACCCTGAGAAGAAAGGCCAGCCATCAGATTATCAACCTTCACAGCCTGTGGGAACTCAGCAGCAAAACCCTCCAGAGGGTAACACCGAGACAGGAAACGAGGAAACGAGGAAAAGCAGACTTGTCCACCTCCTTCCATTCATGAGACAACACCTTGCGAATCGCCCCGTGCAAAGTCAAAGAGTCCGGATCAGGCTGGACGTATTGTGTGAAGAAGTCATCCTCCAAAACATCAGCGGCAGGAGGAGAGAACCCCAAATTGGATCTAACATGGGCGAACAGTTCAGTGAGCTCAGCACCCTGAACAAAACGACCACGCACACCCTCATCCTCATCAGGACCCAAGTCTTCTTCAGGGTCAGCCAGAGGATCCACAGAAACACGAGGCCTCTTGGGAGGAGGCCCAGCCGCCTCCCTAGCCAGGAAAGCAGCAGCCACAGCCTCATTGATAAGGAGGCGCAGGGCATCCAGAGGGGCCGCAGAAGAGGAAGCCTCAGAATCCATCGCAGAAGCACAATCCAAAAAACACCCAAACAGGCACAAACAAGGACAAAAAACCACACCAGAAGGACCCCATATATAGGACTGAGGACCCAAACACCTGTGGGTGGAGAAAAAAATGGGCCGGCATAAAAGGCCCAACCAGCCATCAAAAACACCCCCAAATAACCAGTATCTTGTGTGTTATATGTTGAACATTGTTAGTCCTTGTCACATATACGTTTTGCGTACACTGCACCATTCACTGTCTTTTTCTTTACTTTGGGTTTTGGAACACGTTTACGTTAAGCTATTTGACACCGATGATGAGAACAGGGCCATCCTGGTGAGTACCAACCAGGGGTCCCATTGGTGGTGCGCACCTTGAGGTGTCATCTAGCTATTCACACTTTTTTCAAATGTTGTCCTTCTAGTGGATGTCTGTACTGTGTCTGTACTGTGTTGTCTGGTTATTTGTTTATCAGAGACGGGCTATCTTTTATTCATGGCAATAGACTGAAACAGACCAATAATCTCTATAATTAGAGGTATAATTAGAATGATCATTTGACAAACTATAGCTGTTTACAGTTCTACATTATTTTTTTGCCTTTAGGACTGGGTCAATTTATGATTAGTGCTGCCTCTAAAAGGGCCTTGGACACTCTACACTGGCTTCCAATCAGGAAGAAAAGTATGTTCAAGGCCCTCTGTACATGCCATTGCATTATCCAGGGCATCGGTCCTGTGTATTTGCGGAGTCTTATTACCCTCTATAGGCCCGCACGATCCCTTAGATCAAGTGGGACTGGCTTGTTGCTTGTCCCTAAAGTCAAGAGGGCCAGGATGGGTGGTAGATCTTTCCGGCTCTTGGCAGCCAAGAGCTGGAACAAAAAACTCCCTCCGGAGCTTCGGCTGGAACCCTCTGAGATTAGGTTCAGAAGGGAGCTTAAAACATACTTGTTCCTTCATTAATAAGACCTGCGCGTCACTGGTCTGGGCTTTGGGGATCTGTTTCTCCCACTTATTCCAGAGCGGGGACACACCGTTTGGCGTAACCAGGCGCTTTATAAATCTCCTTATTATTATTATTATTATTATTATTATTATTATGGCCATGTCTGAACTGGGGTGGTGGAGTGAGCTAAAGAATGGTGATGGATTAAACCCAGATCAGTTGACTGGGGTGAATGTTTGATTTGCTCAAACGCTCCGTCCATCATCCCCTTTGGTATTGCATGCAGTGCAAAGCACTGGGCAAGCACACACTTTAAAGAGGGCTGAAGCGGTCACGCTCTACAATTTGCTTATTACAGTAACTGTTGAACATATGAATGCACTAAGATATGGGGTAGTTTTTAACATGTTTAACATTTCAAGACTATACATTACCACTGCTTTACAAAACTTGCTTTATCACTAAATTCATTTGCTTTCAAATGCAAAATCTTTTTTGTTTTGTTTTCTCCGGAGGAGTTATCCGCCTTGGACCCCACATTTGTCCATTAAGCTTGCTTGTATTGCTCTCTATACAAAAGTAATTCCCAAATTTAACACCCCTCAACTTTCAAAATTTCACCAGCCGCCACTGCAAGTCCAACCCATGGAAATAATACAAAACAAAACTGGATACCACGTAGTCCATCAGTCTCTACAGTCAATTAGCAAAGGAGGCATGGACTGATGAAGTTGGCTGCAATAGGACCTTACAGCTCCCATTCATAATTTATCCGTAGTGGTTCACAACACAAACACAGAAAAGTCTGGACCCTTGTAGCAGCTTGCCAGAGGGAATCATATCCAGTGCGGTCCCAGTCTTTGGAGCTTGGGCACGCATTGTGTGCTTCTGTCCACCTTCTGGTCCAACTCTGCTTTCCTTGTGCATCCCCCCTACCTGGCGTTCATGTCTATCTGGCAGGCATGGAGGGTCATAGCGGTGGTTCTGAGGATTATAAACTCAGGGGCACATTTATTGTTATTTCACGCAGCAAGCAACCTTGCTGTGCTGTGTGAAAAGGCAGGAATGTGCTGCATTTAACACGATACAGCTCATTCCTATCCTTTCCTTGCGGAGGCATACAATATGCTGCCTAGCGCCGCCAATGCAGGCACCCATGCACCATGGTGCAATGGTGCCTGCATTGCAGGCAGGACTATTATTGTACAGGAAGTATCTTCCAGCACAAAAAACAATCCTCAGAGGCATTCTCCTCTTTCTAAGTGAGCGGCAGAATGCAGCACTCTTGAAAGAGGAAACCACCAGGAGAAATAAAGATATTTCTTCTCATTGTGCCGTCCCTGGGAAGGCGTAGCATTGTGATGCATTCCGAGGTTTACCAGTGCTGGTAAATATGTGAATTCGCCAAAATCCATGGGGTGGATGCGATGGGAACACCCACGCTCCACCCACGGAATGCTTCCCTGAGCAATGCAAGGCAGTGACTTGTAGTATCTTGCGTTACTCCAGATTTATCAGGCCTCTCAGGGCCATGCAAGGGGGTCTTGCGTGGCTTGATAAATCTCTCTTGCTGCAGGTGCGATGCAAAACTATGATAAATTTGCCCCTCAGCCTCTTCAGTGGGTGGCACTGAGTGGATTGCAACTTGCGCACTGGGTGTCTTCCTGTGATGCCTCCTCCCGTTTGTCGCAGGGTTGAATGATATCCTTCTTTTGACTCCTAGGCCCATCTACTCCTCTTCTCCCTTCATTGGGGAGCAGGCTCTCGTCTGCCTCTTCTCTGGAGCCCCCTCTCTGGTGGTGCCACTCTGCGGTAGTGGTCTCTTTCTCTGGCTGGTCAGACCGCACCTTGGTGTCTCTAGGGTTCTCAGTCTCTTTAACTGCTGACACTCGGTTTGTTGCACCTCATGATCCGGGTGTCTTCCTTTGATGCCCCTGCTCGTTCGTTGAGCAGGGTTTGGGTAGGATCACATTTCTTTCTTTCGCTGGTCAGTTCCGCCTCTTCCCTCCATATTTTGGGGGCAATGGGCTTTGCCTGGCTTATGGCATGTTTTTCTGTCTTGCCGGGCCAGTGGGGACAGTCTGGTGTTGTGGTGCTTCGATGGCACAGCGTCATTGGGGGGTAACCAAACAATGTCTGCGAGTTTGGTAAAAAAGTCCCGTGTGGGCTATTGTGCAAACGAGTGCAGCTAATTGTGATCGATTCATTCATACAAAGTGCCAGGTAACAAAAGATCGGGGTGACGTGAGGGTGCGGCTTCATCGTGAAACAAACACATACCTATATGTGGCTGTGACAAACCGGGAGGTCTGTGTAAATGAACAAAAGAAGAAAGGGGAGGAAAATATCATGAGTACAAAGAAAGATCTCTCTGAGAGCTGGGAATATATGCTAAAAATCAGAAATAGAGGAAGTGGCTCACCGCTCTGCTGGTGATATTTCCGACCCAGCAGGGCCCGTGACCTTAGTTGAATGTCTCAGTTACCTGGCACCTTGTATGAATGAATCGATCACAATTAGCTGCACTCGTTTGCACAATAGCCCACACAGGACTTTTTTTTCCAAACTCCTATATTCTATGAGGAAACAATGACTACGCCGTGGTGGCATCAAGGAATCTTTGCCTAGACTCTCCTTACCCAGATCCCTTTCACTTTTTCACAATATACACCACCAGCACTAACCATGAATCACGCTTTATACGTACATTCGCCACGTATACGTTTGGGTGCACTCATTTGCTGATACGATGTTTTTTACACACCAGTGAAAGCCACGATATGTTTTCACACAATATGATATGTTGTAATTAATATTACTGTACAACTACAGATGAGTTGCTCCATTGTTACCTATTTGTTATTTCAGCCCTGAGGATTCGCATAGGCAATGAAACACGTGTCGGCTGGCTGTCTGACATAATAAAGGAGTTCATCGGACTACTCTCCCACAGGAGATTTTTACAACATTCTGTTGCTTTGTTTCTTTGTACACTGTATACTTATTGTTACATAACTTTTAATTGATCTCTTGTGAGTGCATTGGGTACTTCTGTTATTCATTTAGTTAGTAGATATTTGACTAACAACAGAGTGGTTCCAAGGGTTTCCACTCACCCAGTTGCACCATCTTTACACAGCGCGGTATTAACAGATGCGTCTACGGATGGCAGTGCACCCTTTCTTATCTGACAACAAAAACCTTTCAGGGTTTTTCTCAGGTGTTGGATGCCCTCCTTCCCCCACATAGTCTTGCCTGCGCCTCATTGTTGCTGGTCCAGTGGTAGAGAGTCACTGCTTTGCTGCTTGACTTACCTCCTGTCTCTCTTTTCTGCTGTTCCTGTCCCTCTTTCTGCTCTTGCCTGTTACTTTCTACCTTTGGCTTTGTTCTTCTTTTTTTTGCTTTGTTAGGCTTGGTCTTCCATGTGCTTTTGTACAACTCCTTTTCCCCTTTCCTCTCCCTCGTTGATGCTGCAATCCCCTGCTGCCCCCCCTCAGGTGTCCTTTACCACGTTTCCAGCCTTCCAGCTGTCCAGCCCCCCCGCAGTACTACTTAATGACAGCGGCCATGCGCAGCGGTTGTACCACTGGTGCGCCAAATGGGCACCAAAGGCAAGTCCATCTGTGCAGTCCATGCATGGACCGCTTCCAGTGCCAGGGACCCTGCTTCCCGGACACTCCACAGCTATGACGCTAGCGCTCTTCTCGCCGTCAACCCTGTACGCCAATCCGCCTGCCATCTAGCATCACTGAAGAATACCCTTGAACCCTTTGCCTGCCGAAACTGAGAATACACCTGCACCACTCACCGTCCAGCAGAACAACAGGGCAACTGACCGGCTCAACTGCATCCTCTTCAACGTGTGATACCTCCACAAACACGCCTCAGAAACCTGGGACCTCCTCAATGTCAACTCTTCAGACATCACCTTCTTCACGTAAACCTGTACCAACCTCTGCTCCAGACCAGACATCGCCATCCGCGACGGCTACTACATCCCCCGCAAGGACCACCCTGACCGCCAAGGAGGAAGCATTATCATTGTCTACAAAAGCCCACTCTGACTGACCATGCACTCTATTGACCCTACGGCGACCATGGAACACCTCCACTTCCAGATCCGGACCAAACCCAATACCACCCTCAGCACGCACCCTCTTCTACAGGCCCCCCGGTCCATGACCCCCTATTCACAGATGATATTGTAGAAGTCATCGCACCCCAGGCTCTCAAATCCACCGACTAAATCCCACTCAGAGACCTCATCTTCCACCTGGAAAACCAAAGTAACTAGAACACCACCACCCTCGTGGAGATCCCCACAACATTGGACTCAAGCAGATAGTCACCCCACCAACCCACATATCCAGACACACGCTTGTCCCCATCTTCTTCGCCAGGAGGAACATTCAACTACAGCCACACCACCAAACTCTCTTGGACCGTTCATCATTGTATACATCACGCCTTCACCCGGCACACCATACACCACCGCCATCATTGCCCCCTCCCCGTTGCAGCTGGATCACAGCCACAGCCTCAGCACCACCACTCCCCCAACGCTCACAGACACCAATGCCACAGCAGACAACCTCCACAGATGGATCTCTAACTGTGCCGACACCTTGGCACCCCTCAAGAACATCCAGGCAAAAAACACTCCAAGAAGGCCAACTGGTTCCCTCCCGCTCTCCACAAGTCAAGATGCACCTGCAGACGTCTCGGGAAGAGATGGAGCCACAATATCAATCAACACCGCAACACATTCACCCTTGATCCATGGCGCAAGGGTGCCTGCGTTGGCACCTGGCAGCCATTGTACGCCAACGTATGGGAAAAAGACAAGGGGGCTTATTCATGAGCCCCTTCTCACAGTTTAACCCCAACGATGCAACATTTTCTTGATGTACTTGCAACGTGAATCTTGTACCACGTTGCGCCTATTTACAAAGTGACATATCTAGGCATATGCATGACCTTGCAAAGCCCTGTGCCACATTATACTTGTGTCAGGTGTGATGTATGCAGAATGGGCATTCCCACCCAACAAAGACTCGTGGGAGTAGCGCAGTGAAATCTATCAGATTTCACTGTTACAATTCTAGGACGCCACTGCGTCAGAACCTTATACTTGCTCAATGGCAGGTGTAAGGGAGACGCAGTGCCATAGGGATAGGCTGGTCCTATGCATTACTGGAGTTGCGTCATGCTTGTGACACAACTGCAGCAATGCGTGACTTAAGCTCTAACAGATACGTCAGGAATCCAGACGTATATGTAATTAATTGCAACATGGTGCGCCGTGCAGTGAATACGGCGCATCCATGGTGGCGCAAGAAGAGCACAGTGAAAAGTGTAGCAACGCTGTTTTGTCGCAGCGATGCAACGCTTTTCAAGAATGAGGACCAGGAATGCATCCTATCTTATTGATAGTGCACATTCCTGCCCTTTTTTTTGTTGCAGCGCTGCGCAGCAACATTCCTTGCAGCGCTGTCCAACACCAAAACCTGCTGAAATGAGGCCCCAATTGTTTGCACCAATTTTAAGACCAGCTCTTTTCTGGTCTTAGAAAAACTGCCTCTAACTGCACTTAGTTAGAGGCAGTTGGGGGGGACAGAAATTTTATTGTAAATATGGCGAAGTGGGGTTAGTGGCAGTTTTTGCACAAGAACACCTACCTTGCATCTCATTTTCGTTAAGTTCCACTACCAGAAGTGGTCATCTTGAAAATTAACGTTGATGCTTGAAAAGTGCCGCTAACTGCAGCTAGCAGCACTTTGTAAATAAGGCAATAAAAAAACTGCTGTGATGTCCAAACATTTATGCAACGTCAGCTTTAAGGACCCTGAAGTGACTTTGCTTATTTGATGAAATCTGACCGGTAGAAGCCCGGTACAAATAACTCGACACTCACTGTTGCACTTCGGAAACGCCATTCAGTCAGGAAGAAAGTACAGACCACCAGGCAGATGTCGCGATACTTCGTCCAGTGCAGTCCCTCAGTGCATGACTAGAGGTCCAGCGAAAGCAGGGTTGGATAGCATCCTTACAATATACCAGGGTGCAGTACTGCGGGCCGTCACTAGAGGTCACAAATCAAGACAGCCAGGCACCTCATTAAATAGACACCACGGGTGCAGTACCGCGGACCGTCACTAGGGGTCCATAAACACATCAACCAGGCTCCACACTGTCACATACATGGAGGGAGGGGAGGTGCAGGGTCGAGGCTACTACAGGTCCTGGTCCAGTCAGACTCCACGCTGTATGTGGACAGGGTATGACTGCAGCAAGATAAAGATGAGTGAAATGGGTCTGCCTGTTTTATTTATTGTTTTGTCTTAAGCGACGCTCTTCAGACAGGGTTTACCAGCAATCAGGGTGAAGGAATCTGAATGAACATCCGCCTGCCCACAATGCATTGCAAATATATACCCAACACAAACTCAAAACAGAATGCACTTCTTGTTAACTAGAGTTTATTCTATTCTTTTAATGCACAATATATACGTGCTTTCTCCTCTAACTTTCAGTTAACACACTGGACAGGCTGTCGCTCTAACATTCATAGATTCTTATCATAATCAAGGAGAAATTCACTGCTAGCAAAATTAGCTAATGTTACTTCGATTCTTGGCGTCAGCTGCACTACGTGTGGTGGTTGATGACAAGTCTGCGAAGTTTTTGGAAGACCTTGGCCAATGCGAAGGTCTAGTTAGAATATATAAACAAAATGAGAGTCCGATATTTACACAATATGCCAGTTTAAAGTATTTTATAATCATTCGAACTACGCTGTTGAAGAAGATTCTGACACGACCATGCTGCAAAGGCTTTCATAGCTCACTGGGTGTCGCGTCTGTTGCAGTGCTTGTGGAGGAGAGAATTTCAGCAGCATCAAACCTGCCTTTCATCTGAAGTGAGTGAAAGAGCCATGAGTCACTGCATGAAATACCACATGTGACATCCCTCGCCACACCCACATCACTGCCCACCTGAAGACCTGCGCTGGCTCCCAGTCAAGAAGAGGATCACCTTAAAGCTCCTCACCCACGCCCACAACGCCGGACCAGCATACCTCAACAAGCGTCTCATCCTCTACACCCTGAACCGCCAGCTTCGCTCCGCCGACCTCCCCCTCGCCACCGTCCCACGCATCCACAGGACCTCCACCGGCGGCAGATCCTTCTCCTACCTCGCTGCCAAGACATGGTACACCCTCCCCACACAGCTGCGACAGACACAGAACCTGCTGACCTTCAGGAATATTTCTCAAGACCTGGCTGTTCGAGCAGGAGCTACATCCCCACCCCCGCTCAGCGCCTTGAGACCCTAACGGGTGATTAGCGCGCTCTACAAATAAGTGATTATTTGATTGATTGATTGATACCTCCTCCCTAACCGAGTGCTTTGAAGCTGCAGGAAGCAGCAGAAAACCCGACTCAAAAGCACCAAATAAATAATATAACTACACTACAGTTGTTTCATCATAAGAGTCAGGGCTGATTGATTATGGATTTGTGATGTCCTTGCGTCTCCTTTCCTTAACACCTTCAGCGCGGCGCAGATTCCTGCGCTGTGCTGAACGTTCTAATGAGCCAACGGGCTCATGACGGAACGGTTCCGTCATGAGCACAGCTCAACCGACGCTCATGACGGAACCGTTCCATCATGAGCATCGAAGGGGTTAAGTCAGATTTACAAAGCCAGGCAAGAGTCAATTTGTAAAGAAATATAATGCAAGGCAGCCGCTTGCGCTGCGCTACATTCTATTTCAAGCTCCCATGGGTGAAGCATGAGTGTTCCTGTGCATCCACCAATGGATTTGAAATTAAATGAAATGAAAAATTATATTTATATAGCGCATAGACTACCCGGAGGCCTCGCAGCGCTTTAACTGAATTCCAAGACGGTAGACTGGGATGATTAACAAACTCTTCCAAACAAGTGAGTTTTTAGGGCCCTCCTGAATGACATCCGATTGTTGTTCTCTCTAAGCTCGAGTGGGAGGGAATTCCATATTGTCGCAGCATTGTGCGAAAATGAGCTTTTGCCCCAACGAGCCTTGTTAATTTTAGTCGTGGTGGCTAACTGCAGTGAACTGGAACAGAGAGCTCTGAGAGGGAGGTAGGGAGTGGCTAGAGGGTGCAGGATGGCTGGGCCAGTTCTATGAATGGCCTTTTGGACGAGGCACATGGCTTTGAATTGTACCCTGGCAGCCACAGGAAGCCAATGTAGCTTCTTTAGAGCATGTTTGGCCGATTGCCAGCGAGGAATATTAAAGAGCAGTCGGGCCGCACAGTTTTGGGTGACCTGAAGTTTATTGATCGCTGCCACCGAGCTCCTAGATAAAGAGCATCCAGGCGGGAGAGTATCATGGCCTGGACCATGACTCTCCTCGCCTGGAACGGAAGCAAAGGGAGCACTTTCCGGAGCATTCTCATTAGCCCAAAACAGGTGGATGCTGTTTTAGTGGCCTGACAGATAAAAGCAAGACGCAAGAACGAACTTATAAACGTTTGTAAACCTGGGATTGCGTCAAATCGGCAAATCAGTGCGCATCCCGGAGGCTGTAATAAAGAGAGGAAAATAATCTTTTTCTCCTCTTTATTTCCTCCTATGTGTGGTGCATTCTGCAACACACAAAGAAAGAGGAAAAAAACCTCTTTATCCTGTCTGCGTCACGGTGCAAGGGTGCCAGCGCTGACACTGGGCAGGGCAAGGAAAGAGCAGAAAGGCTCCATATCTTTGTAAATTTGGAGCAATTCTCCCCACTCACTTTTACGCAACGCCGCACAGAACGCTCCCTTGCTGTATTTTATGATATAACTAGCTGCACACGCGGGTTTGGGCTCTGCACACACAGGCGTTACAGCGACTATTTCTTTACTGAAGCAGCGCTATTGGTCGCCAAGGTTAACTAAGCAAACTAAAGACTAGGGGGCAGAATTACAAGCCCCTTGCGCCTTGCTGCGCAGCCATTGAGTGACTTTTTTAACGCAATGGTGGCGCAAAAAATGTGGCCTATTTACAACGTGACGCATCTAGGGAAATGTTTCATGTTGTAAATCCCTGTATCACATTATACCTGCGTCAGGTATAATGTATGCAGGGTGGGTGTTCCCACGCAGGAAGGCCTAGTAAAAGTGACGCAGTGAAATCTACAAGAGATCACTGCACCACTTTTAGGACGCCACTGCGTAAAAACCTTATGCCTTGAAGCAGGTGTAAGTAGTGATGCAGTGTAGTGGAAATAAGCCTCAAAACGCATAGCTGGAATTACATTGTGCTTGCGACGCGACTCCAGCAATGCGTGACTTGTCCGTCAACAGATGCGTCAGAATTTCTGACGCATCTGTCAAACCTTGCGCCATCTATGGTGGCGCAATGGTTTCTAGGGGTGACGCAGGGAAAGTGGCGCATCTGTACAGATGCGTCACTTTCTTGTGAATCTGCCCCCCTGTCTTGAAATGCGACATCTGCCAGCAGATGAAAGGCTCCACCGTTACACGCACCAGACACCGTTATTAAAATCAGACAAACCTCTCGCATGTGTGTACTTGGACCACAGCGGCCCCTTACAAACAGACGGGGCTTACAAATATATCATGGTTCTAGTGCATTCCTACTCAAGATGCCTATGGGTATGGCCTCAGCGCTCGGCTGACGCTCAAACTGTTATAAAAGATTCGCAAGTCTTTATCGGTACATGCGCAGTTAGCATGTTACATTCTGACCACTGCCCTGCGTTTATCTCTCAGGCTTACAAAGAGGCCATGGAAGGAATGGGCGTAGCATTGCGGTTCTCATCTCTGTACCATCGTGAGGGAAATTTGGTTGTGGAGAGAAAAAACGTGACTTAAAGCAATCTTTAACAGCTAGGGTAGTAGGCAAGGGCGGTAGTTGGGTCACACACCTTTATGGGCTACAGCGAGTGTTAAACAACCAGCCAAGAAACGCTCTAGGGGTTGTCAATCCATATGAAGTTCTCTTTGGGACACAAATGTAGGTACCTGATCTTGATTGTGAAGGCGCAGTGGTGGATGAAAAACCATTTGATATCCATGATCATTTGGCTGTTTTACAGCATCTAAATGAATCCAGGACAAAACAAACCAGTGTCCAACTAAAGCTGACAGCCACTGAAGAAGTCAAGGTAGTCATGGCAAGACCTGTCTGGATCCCAAAAGTCGGGGATCTGGTCAAACAAAAAATTGCGGACAAGAAAGAATTTGGATCCTCATACAGAACAGCTGTACCAGCCCTTGCAGTACACAGAACAAGAACTGTGCTGCTCCCGCCTCTTGCCAGAAAAAAGGAGAAAAGATTTGTCTCAATCGACTTAATCAACCCACACTATGTGGCCGATACTAAACAGTAGGCCTAGTGGAATCCGCTGTAGTAGACGCCCTTCTCTAGCTACAATCCAAGAAGTTCAAACAGAAAGACTCATCACGTTTGAAGAGCCACCTGTAAGGAATGAAGGACTAAGCAACAATGCTATGGAACTTGTTGCACTTGAACCAGACATTCAAATTCAAAATTAAAATCTAAATAATTCACAAGTTGCAATTAGACCTAATACATACGTGTACATCAATATGCCTTGTTGAGAGGAAAATCACATTTCAACTAATCCCGATGCAATTCCAACAATTGATCGAACTGCTTCTGGCTATTTCATTAACTTTTAAACGTTTTCTCTGGATCCAAGCGAGCCGAAAACGACACCAGCCAAAACACTGTTCAAGTAACAAGCAAATATCTTTTTTTCTCTTTCTTCAAAAGACATACTTGATATCACCTTGGATTGAACTCTGGGTAATTTCTGGGATATTGTTTTTTCTTTTCTGGCTAGGCTTAGTAATAACTTTTAGTATGCTTATTAATAGACACAATCTTCAACAAAGTTCCACAGCCCAAAAGGTCAACATCCTACTGAAGCCACATCCATCATTGCATCGTGAGCAAAGAGACTTGTCATCAGTGAACATTACAGCAGTTCCTATAACCGATGGCATAGTATGGGACAAAGTTGATTTCAAAATATTCGGCCCAACCAAACTTTTAAAAATTTATCATGTATTTAAAATCTCTTTAAGTGATTTCATTACCTCCAGTACATTTTCTGATGATTGGGACAGTTAATTAAGCAGTGGGAACATTTCACCCAGAAAATAGTTCAATCGTATGATGCCTTTTCTCGTGATCAGAAAAAACAAATGACTCAAACGGAAAAAAAGGATACTAACATCAACCTTCCGCATGCTATCAAAAAAGCTAGGCAAACCCGTAATCGACTTAGGAAACAGCTAAGTAAGCTCCCAAATAATGAAGAAATACAAATAAAACTAAAAAGTGTCAATAATAATTTGAGGAAATTCATTTGGAACAAAAAAAAAAATCCGGCAAGAATTGTTGAAAAAAATCTTTTATGCTTATAACCAAGAAAGCTCAAGGGAGTTTTGGAAAACTATTAATGGATTAAGCAGGCCCAATAAATCTGTGGTAACATCTGCATTAACTGAAAATGAATGGTTTACATTCCTTAAAAAAAAACTAAACTCTGTATCTAAACTAAATGTTCAAAAAGACAAGCAGACATTGATGGTTAAAACAGACTTGGAATTGTTATTACAGAAAGTCAAGTGACCAATTTAAGAAAGAAACAAAAAGATGGAGCACCAGGACCAAATGGCATCCCGTTTGCTCTCTACAAAGAAGATCCAGACTTATGGGCTGCATATTTGACAAAGGTTTTTAATGAAGTTGTACAATTTGGGCAAATACCGAAATTGTGGAGGGTATCATTAATATCTCCTATCTATAAGAAAGGAAACTGGCAATTACCGGAGAATTACCGTCTGATTACTCTCCAAGATACTGACGCAAAATTGTTTGCGGGGCTATTACTATCAAGTTTAACAGACTGGGTTAAGGAGAAGCGGGTATTACCCCCCAAATCAAACTGGGTTTTTCAAAGGTCTAGGAACTTGCACAAATATATTAATCCTATTGGTTTTAATGGATAAGGTGCTTTTAGCTAAGCAACCCCTCTATTTTTGCTTTGATGATTTCAAATCGGCATTCGACTGCGTGAACAGGCACTGTGAGAAGTTGGCCTGGTAGGGGATGTTTCCAATTCTGGAACCACCTACTACCTGACCAAACAATCCCTTATGGTGTCTGGTTGTAAGTCAACCTTATTAGACAAGCTATCCTAGGGGTAGCATGGACTAAGCAGCCTAAAGGCTTAACTTAAGAGGTCGTGTTAAGCGAGCTGTTTTACCACATACAATCCTGTAATACCAAATGAAAGGACACCACACAAGTATATATTATAAAAATATATGTGTTTATTACTAAAAACAATCCCCAGTATTCTTTATGAATAAAGGGGCACAAGCGTTAAATCAAAAGCACTGTTTAAACATACAAAGTTGCACAATTATGGATGAGGGCAGGGGGCCACTCAAACCATATACTAAACAAGTGGTATAAGAGATGCCACTCGAGCAGTGGTTAGGCCTAGGGCCTAGGGAATCGCTGGGAGCAGTCAAGACAAGCAATGCTGAAGTCGGGAATGGCCCTCGGGATTCGGGAGATGTGCGGAAAGCGCACGCACGCACCAATGTTAACCAATGGTGCGTAAAAGTTGTAAAGTTAAAGTTAAAGGACACTTCCGCTGAACCTAGAGGAACAAAACTTAACACACAGACCCTAGAGGTGTGCACCAGTGTGGGAACACCGGCGGAGCAAAGTTACCTCACCCACAGGAAGTGGGTGCACAGGGTCGAAGTGGCGTCGGGTTCTGACTCGCAGGCTCTTGGTGCTTGAAGCTGAAAGGGCTGCAGGCGGGTTAAAGATGAAGTGTCCGGTGGAGTCCAAGGGTGGACTCAAGTTGTAGAGTACCTGAAAGCAGAGGGGACAGAGTCTGGGTCACTCAGCAGTGACCAGGGTGGAACCAGGACGGAACCAGGCAATGTCGGGCGCAATCAGGTGGTCGTCGAGGAGCTTCTCTCCGCTGTCACGTGGGCTCTGGGGCATCTGCGACGTCCAGGAGCAGGTCACGATCTGTCCCACGCAGGCTCTCACCGTCGGTGCAGTCGGCTTCAAGTTTGGAGCAAACAAGCCTTGGCAAGAGCAATCCACGCGGGATCGGAAGATTGCTTCTCACTCGGACCAGGAAGGTCAGAGTCGGGGCTCCTTTTCAGGGGAGCTGGTGTGGATCTGGAGCAACCAGATTCACGAGTCTTCTTAGTTAGTTCATCGGCACAGGGACCACTAGCCGGCTGGCAATTGACCGGGCCAACGCGTTGAGCCAAATAGAGCCAAAGGGCCCCACGCAGCACTCGTCGAGTGTGGAGGGCTGAACTTCGGCTCAGGAGCAGCTCAGGGTGGGGGCTTCTCAAACCCCGGTGCACAGCTTCGAGGATCACTCGTGGGCTGCACGGTCAGCGTCTCGTGGTCAATTCAAGATGGCGTGCCCCACGCTTCCGGTCGCCTCCACGGGTCTCAGCTCTGCAGGGACTGTGGATCGGGCTGTTGGAAGGCAGGCAAGCTTGATCTCGTCGATCTCAGTCGCTCGAGTTCCGGCGGGAACTGCAACTAAGTAGACGTCGAGGGCTGGATGGTGCCTGCTGCTGCAGGGTGGTCACTCCTTGACCACAAGGGAGATTCTTCGGGCTTCCACGTTGAGATGGAGGGCGAAGGGTCCAGAATATCGTTTCAAATGGTTCTTCCAGGAAATCTGATGTGCATTGGCACTGCTCCCACTCTTATTCGAATCTGGTGGGCGTGATTACCTGCTAGGTCCCCTCCTATGGGTGGGACCCAGGAAGTGGGTGGATACACCCCCTTCCTTTGATCCAGGCCGCCCTGGCACGAGGGCTGGAGTGCCCCAGAACCGGTTTGGCCGGATTATGCAAGGGGCAGCCTTGTGCGCCCCAAGCAGTGTCTGGTTTCTTTCAAACCTCCCTGCTACAATACACTATCTCCTGTCTGGAGGGCGGTGACACCCTCCTGTTACAGGAAACCCTTTGTCCAGGACCCATTTGGTCGAGTTTCGGTCGACTGCAGGGGTCCAGACATTTGTCTGTGGCAGAGGCATCCATTTTGTGGATCTTAAGGCCTTTGGAGAAATCAACCGCATTAAAGTAAAGTAACATGTCTTACCCCTCCAGAGGGGTGGAATGCCATCCCCGTCGCCAGAACTGGCGAGGGGATGGTATTCCAAAGCGTATGACACCTTACACGACATGTTTTGATAAAGCCAAACCAGAGTTGCTAAATAACCGCGAGGATTATAAGGCACTTAATAGTATATGGTATGGCATTATCCTGAAACAGCTTAGGGATTTGTTCCCGACGGCTGCAGACAGGCTCAGCTCATGCTAGAGCTCCATCTCACATAAAACCACGCACTCAGCCTCCAGGATTGATGAGGCCTGACTATAGGAGTGGCTCACAGGTTTACATGTGTCCAGATATAGGTTTAGACATAGGTATACTATATCTAAGCAAGGGGTGTGTACACCACCTTACCCCAGCTGAGTGATCAGCCAGTTGTGTCAATTTAAGAACCAGCCAGGGGTGGCAAAAGATATGCTGCAGCCCCTGGTAGGCCTTAGTGGCTCCTATGCCCTGTGCACCTATAGTGCATTCTACAGGGGCTGACAAGGAGTCCATTTACAATTGGTATGTGCCTATAGCACATGTGTCAGTAATTTAGTGAGAGAACAGCAGGCTGGGGGTCTGATCAGCAGGCCCACAGCCTCAGTAGTCGAAAACCAGTGAAGCAAAAAGCAAAAATGTGGGGTGACCATAGGATAGCAGACCCTACTCTCCTACACAACCCCCCCCCAAACGCAGGGACATTAAACTAACCTTGACCAGATAAGTCTTCATGTTCTAAGTGGAAGTACCTGGAGAGACCATCTGCATTACCATGGTCAGTCCCTGGGCGGTGCTCCACTGTAAAGTCCATCCCCTGTAGGGAAATGGACCACCTGAGCAGTTTGGGATTTTCACCCTTCATCTGATTAAGCCACAAGAGGGGCTTATGGTCTGTTTGCACCAGGAAGTGAGTTCCAAACAAGTAGGACCTCAACTTCTTTAATGCCCAAACCACAGCAAAGGCCTCCCTCTCAATGGCTGACCAACGTTTCTCTCTGGGAGTCAGCCTCCTGCTAATGAAAGCAATTGGCTGGTCTTGACCATCTTGATTAAGTTGTGAGAGCACAGCTCCCACCCCCAACTCAGAAGCATCTGTCTGAACAATGAACTGTTTGGAGTAGTCAGGACTCTTTAGGATAGGTGCAGAGCACATGGCCTTCTTCAGGTCTTCAAATGCCTTCTGACAGCTAACTGTCCACTGAACCTTTTTTGGCATCTTCTTGGATGTCAAGTCATTAAATGGTGTTACTATAGACCCATAGTTCTTCACAAACTTCCTGTAATACCCAGTCAGGCCCAAGAAGGCTCTGACTTGTGTCTGGGTAACTGGAGGAGCCCAGTCCTGTATGGCCTGGATCTTGCTTTCCAGTGGCTGAACCTGGCCTCCACCAACTAGGTGGCCCAGGTATACAACCTTACTCTGCCCTATCTGGCACTTAGTGGCCTTGATAGTTAGGCCTGCCTTTTGCAGGGCCTCCAAAACTTTCTTCAGGTGGATCAGGTGATCCTCCCAGGTGGAGCTAAAGACAGCAATATCATCCAGATAAGCTGCACAAAAGTCATCCAACCCAGTAAGGACTTGGTTCACCAACCTTTGGAAAGTGGCAGGTGCATTCTTCAACCCAAAGGGCATTACCACAAACTGATAATGTCCACTAGGGGTAGAGAATGCTGTCTTGGCCTTTGACTCCTCAGCTAGTCTGATTTGCCAATAGCCAGCTGTCAGGTCGAATGTGCTCAGAAACTTGGCAGAAGCCAATCTGTCAATGAGCTCATCTGCTCTTGGAATGGGGTGAGCATCTGTCCTAGTGACAGCATTGAGACCCCTGTAATCCACGCAAAACCTCATTTCTCTCTTTCCATCTTGGGTATGAGGTTTTGGCACCAGGACTACTGGGCTGGCCCATGGGCTCTCAGATGGCTCAATCACTCCAAGCTCTAACATCTTTTGCACCTCAGCCTTGATGCAGTCTCTGACATGGTCAGGTTGCCTGTAGATCTTATTCTTGACAGGCAGACTGTCACCAGTGTCCACAACATGGGTACACCAGTCAGTCTGGCTGGGTGTGAGTGAAAACAAATGCCTGTGGGCCTGCAAAACTTGTCTGCAGTCCATCTGTTGCTGGTCAGTGAGGCTGCCTGCCAAGGCTACTCCATCAACTGAACCATCATCAGGGTTCTGAGAAAGCAGGTCTGGGAGAGGGTCACTCTCTTCCTCCTGTTCCCCATCTGTGGCCATGAGCAAGCTCATGTCCTCCCTGTCCACAAATGCTTTCAAGCGATTCACATGGATTACCCTGTGAGGGCTCCTGGGTGTTCCAAAGTCTACCAAGTAGGTGACTTCCCCCTTCTTCTCAATAATAGGATAGGGTCCACTCCATTTGTCTTGGAGTGCTGCTGGAGCCACTGGCTCCAGTACCCATACCTTCTGTCCTGGTTGGAACTCCACCAGCACAGCCTTTTGGTCATGCCACGCTTTCTGCAATTCTTGGCTGGCCTCCAGGTTTTTGGATGCTCTTTCCATGTACTCAGCCATCCTGGAGCGGAGACCAAGTACATAGTCCACTATGTCTAGTTTGGGCTTTTTGAGAGGTAACTCCCATCCTTCCTTCACCAAACACAATGGACCTCTCACAGGGTGGCCAAACAAAAGTTCAAAAGGGCTGTAGCCAACCCCCTTCTGTGGGACCTCTCTGTAAGCAAAGAGCAGGCAGGGTAAAAGAATGTCCCATTTCCGCCTGAGCTTCTCTGGTAATCCTTTTATCATGCCTTTAAGGGTCTTGTTAAATCTCTCCACAAGCCCATTGCACTGTGGATGATATGGGGTGGTAAACTTATAGTTTACTCCACATTCCTTCCACATTGCTTTCAGATAGCTGGACATAAAATTCATCCCTCTATCTGATAGTACCTCCTTAGGAAAGCCCACTCTTGAGAAAACTGCAATGAGGGCCTTTGCCACCACAGGTGCTGTGGTGGTCCTTAGGGGAATAGCCTCTGGATACCTGGTGGCATGATCCACTACCACCAGTATGAATCTGTTCCCAGATGCTGTTTGGGGGTCCATTGGACCCACAATATCAATTCCAACTCTCTCAAAGGGGACCCCCACCACAGGTAGTGGTATTAGGGGGGCCTTTGTTGTGCCACCTGACTTACCACTGGCTTGGCAAGTGACACAGGAGCGACAAAACTCCTTGACATCCTCTGACATGTGAGGCCAGTGAAAGTGTGGAACAAGCCTGTCCCACGTCTTGTTCTGGCCTAAGTGTCCTGCAAGGGGAATATCATGGGCCAAGGTAAGGAGGAATCCCCTAAACTGCAGAGGTATAACCAACCTCCTGGTCATGCCAGGCTTGGGGGCTCTAGCCTCTGAGTAAAGGAGTCCCTCATCCCAATACACAGTATGGGTACCTTGGGCATCCCCAGCAGCCTCAGCAGCAGCCTGCTGTCTGAGGGGTTCAAGGGAAGGGCAATCTAATTGAGCCTGCCTCAGGTCTGCCCTTGAGGGTCCCCCTGTCCCCAGAAACTCAACCTGGTCAGGTTCAAGCTCCTCAGAGACAGTCTCCTCTTGGACTGCAGAATCAGTTTCCTCTGAAACCTGATCCTCAACCTGGGGCAAGGTGGAAGGCGAGGCCTTTCCTCTCTTGCTCCTTCTCTTGGGTTGTGGCTGGTCTATTGTCTCAAGATCCACCACTGGTTCAGGAAGGCACTTCTTAGCCTGAGCCCTTGTCATGGCAAGGACATGCTCTGAAATCCCTAGCATTTCTGCATGAGTCCTGTACTCCACTTCTGACCATGCTGAGCTTTCAAGGTCATTGCCTAACAGACAGTCTACTGGTAGGTCTGCACTCACCACAACTTTCTTTAGGCCATCAACCCCTCCCCAGGAGAAGTTCACAACTGCCACACTATGGGAGGTAGTGGAGTTGCTGGCGTTGGTTACTAGGTAGCTCTCTCCTAGTACAATCTGTCCAGGGTCCACAAAGTCAGGTGTCACCATTGTGACACTGGCACATGTGTCCCTGTATGCTTGAGCCAGTTTCTCATTAATTAAGGGAGTCTGCCGGTATTTGCCCAGGTTAGTGGGGCTTACTGCAGTGGGCAACTCAATGTCCACATCATACAGGAGAACTGCCTGTGTAGGGACTCTGACTAGGCCAGATCCTACTTCAATACCCAGGGTCAACCCAGCTACACCCTTGGACTGTGTTCCACCACTGCTTACTGTACTTGGGGTTGCAGTTGCTTTAGGAGCTGTAGTGGTGGGAACTGGATTTGCCTTGGTGCACTCACTGCCCCAGTGTGAAACTGATTTGCAGGTATTACACCAAGGTGTCTTTGGACCTTTGTTCTTCTTCTTCTTGTTACCATTTTGGGAACCACCCTCCTTACTATTAGTTTGGGGGCCTGAAGACTTCTGGTCTTTTTCTTTATCTTTCTGATTCTGATTACCACCCTTCTGGTCTGTTTTCTTCTGGTCACCACCTTGGTTCTGGGGTTTCTGCTTAATCCTTGTTCTGACCCATTTGTCTGCCTTCTTTCCCAATTCTTGGGGAGAGGTCAGATCAGAGTCAATAAGGTATTGATGCAACAGCTGGTTTGTACAGTTATTAAGGATCTGTTCTCTCATCATAAGATTGTACAATCCTGTATAGTCTGAAACTTTACTTCCCTGCAACCAACCCTCCAAAGCCTTAGTGGCACACTCAACAAAATCAGTCCAGTCTTGAGTCTGTGCTTTCTGGGTGTCTCTGAACAACAACCTGTATTGCTCAGTGGTTAGGCCATACCCTTCAATGAGAGCACTCTTCAAAACAGAGTAGTTTTTGGCATCCTCAGGTCTAACTGTGAGGAGCCTGTCCCTCCCTTTCTCAGAAAAGGAGTACCACAAAATTGCAGCCCACTGTTCCTCAGGAACCTGCTGTACCATGCAGGCTCTCTCAAGAGCAGTCATCCATTTGTGGATGTCATCCCCTTCTTTGAAGGGGGCCACAATTTTAGTCAGGTTTCTATTGTCATAGGCCCTGTCTTTTTCTCTTGGAAAATTGCTGCCACCAGTGACATCTAAGCCACTTAATTTCTGCTCTCTTGCCAAGGCAAGTTTAGCTTGAGCTAAGGTGAGTCTAGCTTGACTCAGGGCTACCTCCTCTCTCTCTATCTGGAGTTTGACAGCCCTCATTCTAGCCCTATGCTCAGCTTTCTGAGAAGCAGTCATGCCTCTCTCTGATTCTCTGGAGGCACTAGAAATATGAGAGTCCCCTGAGGGAGATCTCACTCTTCTGTTGCCTGGGAGAATCACATGTTGGGTTCTGGGGAGGTGCTGGCCCTCTCCATTCCCCAGTAGGTCCAAGTTGGCCTGGCTAAGCCTACCAACTGGAACCTGGCTACCCTGATCCTGTACTTCTAAGTCCTCAACATCTGAGTCCTCATCTAAGTCATCATCATCCTCCTCTTCAGGGGGATCAACTACAGGGGGGTTCCCTCCACTTCCTGTGTCTAGGGAAGCTGCTTTTGCCTTCTCTAAGTCATCCTGTTCTAGGATTTCTACCAGGATTAGGCAGGTGGGGCTTCTGCCCCTTTTTAACCCTCTTGCTTTGCACAAGGCAATCAAGTCTCTGCGGGTTAACTTGTCATATCCAAAAGTTGCCTGGGTAAGGTCAACTGTCACAGGAGTAGACCCTGAGGCTTTTCCTGTGTCAGACATGGTTACTAGTGAGGTGTAAGTGGTGCACTTACCTACACTAAGTGTTTTCCTACTGGACCTTGCTAGTGAGTTGTAGTCAGGGGTGTGCTACTCCCTTCAACCTACAACTACTAAGTTCAGTAGAACTTAATATGCTAAGCTTTTGATTTTATATGTACCTAGAGGTACTTGATGTGATCTTTCAATTTGATATAAAGATTGCAATGGTAAAACAACAGCAAGCTCAAATCCGCACCGCTGCTCACCAATGTGAGAAGTTGGCCTGGTAGGGGATGTTTCCAATTCTGGAACCACCTACTACCTGACCAAACAATCCCTTATGGTGTCTGGTTGTAAGTCAACCTTATTAGACAAGCTATCCTAGGGGTAGCATGGACTAAGCAGCCTAAAGGCTTAACTTAAGAGGTCGTGTTAAGCGAGCTGTTTTACCACATACAATCCTGTAATACCAAATGAAAGGACACCACACAAGTATATATTATAAAAATATATGTGTTTATTACTAAAAACAATCCCCAGTATTCTTTATGAATAAAGGGGCACAAGCGTTAAATCAAAAGCACTGTTTAAACATACAAAGTTGCACAATTATGGATGAGGGCAGGGGGCCACTCAAACCATATACTAAACAAGTGGTATAAGAGATGCCACTCGAGCAGTGGTTAGGCCTAGGGCCTAGGGAATCGCTGGGAGCAGTCAAGACAAGCAATGCTGAAGTCGGGAATGGCCCTCGGGATTCGGGAGATGTGCGGAAAGCGCACGCACGCACCAATGTTAACCAATGGTGCGTAAAAGTTGTAAAGTTAAAGTTAAAGGACACTTCCGCTGAACCTAGAGGAACAAAACTTAACACACAGACCCTAGAGGTGTGCACCAGTGTGGGAACACCGGCGGAGCAAAGTTACCTCACCCACAGGAAGTGGGTGCACAGGGTCGAAGTGGCGTCGGGTTCTGACTCGCAGGCTCTTGGTGCTTGAAGCTGAAAGGGCTGCAGGCGGGTTAAAGATGAAGTGTCCGGTGGAGTCCAAGGGTGGACTCAAGTTGTAGAGTACCTGAAAGCAGAGGGGACAGAGTCTGGGTCACTCAGCAGTGACCAGGGTGGAACCAGGACGGAACCAGGCAATGTCGGGCGCAATCAGGTGGTCGTCGAGGAGCTTCTCTCCACTGTCACGTGGGCTCTGGGGCATCTGCGATGTCCAGGAGCAGGTCACGATCTGTCCCACGCAGGCTCTCACCGTCGGTGCAGTCGGCTTCAAGTTTGGAGCAAACAAGCCTTGGCAAGAGCAATCCACGCGGGATCGGAAGATTGCTTCTCACTCGGACCAGGAAGGTCAGAGTCGGGGCTCCTTTTCAGGGGAGCTGGTGTGGATCTGGAGCAACCAGATTCATGAGTCTTCTTAGTTAGTTCGTCGGCACAGGGACCACTAGCCGGCTGGCAAGTGACCGGGCCAACGCGTTGAGCTAAATAGAGCCAAAGGGCCCCACGCAGCACTCGTCGAGTGTGGAGGGCTGAACTTCGGCTCAGGAGCAGCTCAGGGTGGGGGCTTCTCAAACCCCGGTGCACAGCTTCGAGGATCACTCATGGGCTGCACGGTCAGCGTCTCGTGGTCAATTCAAGATGGCGTGCCCCACGCTTCCGGTCGCCTCCACGGGTCTCAGCTCTGCAGGGACTGTGGATCGGGCTGTTGGAAGGCAGGCAAGCTTGATCTCGTCGATCTCAGTTGCTTGAGTTCCGGCGGGAACTGCAACTAAGTAGACGTCGAGGGCTGGATGGTGCCTGCTGCTGCAGGGTGGTCACTCCTTGACCACAAGGGAGATTCTTCGGGCTTCCACGTTGAGATGGAGGGCGAAGGGTCCAGAATATCGTTTCAAATGTTTCTTCCAGGAAATCTGATGTGCATTGGCACTGCTCCCACTCTTATTCGAATCTGGTGGGCGTGATTACCTGCTAGGTTCCCTCCTATGGGTGGGACCCAGGAAGTGGGTGGATACACCCCCTTCCTTTGATCCAGGCCGCCCTGGCACGAGGGCTGGAGTGCCCCAGAACCGGTTTGGCCGGATTATGCAAGGGGCAGCCTTGTGCGCCCCAAGCAGTGTCTGGTTTCTTTCAAACCTCCCTGCTACAATACACTATCTCCTGTCTGGAGGGCGGTGACACTCTCCTGTGACAGGAAACCCTTTGTCCAGGACCCATTTGGTCGAGTTTCGGTCGACTGCAGGGGTCCAGACATTTGTCTGTGGCAGAGGCATCCATTTTGTGGATCTTAAGGCCTTTGGAGAAATCAACCGCATTAAAGTAAAGTAACATGTCTTACCCCTCCAGAGGGGTGGAATGCCATCCCCGTCGCCAGAACTGGCGAGGGGATGGTATTCCAAAGCGTATGACACCTTACACGACATGTTTTGATAAAGCCAAACCAGAGTTGCTAAATAACCGCGAGGATTATAAGGCACTTAATAGTATATGGTATGGCATTATCCTGCATCAGCTTAGGGATTTGTTCCCGACGGCTGCAGACAGGCTCAGCTCATGCTAGAGCTCCATCTCACATAAAACCACGCACTCAGCCTCCAGGATTGATGAGGCCTGACTATAGGAGTGGCTCACAGGTTTACATGTGTCCAGATATAGGTTTAGACATAGGTATACTATATCTAAGCAAGGGGTGTGTACACCACCTTACCCCAGCTGAGTGATCAGCCAGTTGTGTCAATTTAAGAACCAGCCAGGGGTGGCAAAAGATATGCTGCAGCCCCTGGTAGGCCTTAGTGGCTCCTATGCCCTGTGCACCTATAGTGCATTCTACAGGGGCTGACAAGGAGTCCATTTCCAATTGGTATGTGCCTATAGCACATGTGTCAGTAATTTAGTGAGAGAACAGCAGGCTGGGGGTCTGATCAGCAGGCCCACAGCCTCAGTAGTCGAAAACCAGTGAAGCAAAAAGCAAAAATTTGGGGTGACCATAGGATAGCAGACCCTACTCTCCTACAGGCACCTTCTCTGGATGAAACATAAGGATCAAGGAATTCCAGTCTCACTACTAAAAATGATATAATTATTGTACTCTGACAATTGGGTCAGGGTAAGAATTGGTGATGGTCGAACACTGACCAACGAAATGCATACGACGGGAGGATTAAAGCAAGGGTGCGTCCTTGCTCCACTGTTTGAAGTCAATGCACATCCGCCGAGGCTAGCTGGAAAGCGAATATCTAATCTGTTGTACGCAGATGATGCTATACTTTTAAGTCAAACTAAGGTGGGCCTGCAAAGATTAATTGATCGTACATCAATGTACGCAAAAGAAATATTATATAGCGCGAACTCGACAACATGGCATGAGCACAATTTACATTACAGAAGAACACATTCATTTGTGATAGGCACGAGGAGACAAAGCGATTTGCCTGGAATCACAGGATGTTGAGCTGATGCTGAGATTCCAACGTAGCTCTTCAGCTCTAAAGTTCGCACTTCTAGAACTTGTGGCGGGAGGTGTGCCTAAAAGTGTATGTCGGTGCTGGCCATCAATGAGAGAGACCTGTGCATTTTTCAAATCGGTGGTGAAAAAATATGAGTATGTTGCTGGAGATGTGGGCCGCCGTGCCACCAATGTACTTACCGGGGGAGGATAAACACCCATTATTCGGCAACTTTCTTTCCGCATACCATCACTCCGCATACTTTCATTACGAAAGTACCATCACTCGATAATGCCATTATAACGCATGGCATTACATTTTATATGCTTTTACCACGCATACATTTACAATGAAATTCGTTGTAAATGCATGAATGGTAAAAGCATTTTTTTTAAATGTTTGGATAAGGTAAGTATGGGTATAGGGGTATATGTTTTGGGGTACTAAGGTATATGTTTTGGGGTGTATGGGTATTTTAAGGGTTCAGATATTGTTTTGGTTATGGGGTACAGGGGTAGGTTTAGGGTTTAGGGATAGGTATGGGTTTTGGGGTACAGGGGTATTTTTAGGGTTCAGGGCTAGGTTTGGATTTTGGGGTATAGGGGTATTCTTAGGGTTCAGGGGTAGGTTTGGGTTTTGGGGTACAGGGGTATTTTAAGGGTGCAGGTCTAGGTTTGGGTTTTGGGGTGCAGGGGTATTTTAGGGTTCAGGGCTAGGTTTGGGTTTTGGGGTAAAGGGGTATTTTAGGGTTCAGGGGTAGGTTTGGGTTTTGGGGTACAGGGTTATTTTTAGGGTTATGGGGTAGGTTTGGTTTTTGAGGCACAGGGGTACTTTTAGGGTTTAGGGATAGGTTTGGGTTTTGGGGTACCGGGTATATTTATAGGGTTAAGATGGGTTAGTGTTTAAGAGTGTTGGGGTATTTTAAGGAGTAAGGGTGGGTTATGATTATGGGGTGCAGGGGTATTTAAAGGGAGCAGGGTGGACACCCGGAGCTGGAATGTACAGAACCTGGGGAAAAAAAACAATGAAATATTTGGCACAACGTTTGCTTTTTTTCCCGCGCCCCGCACACGCCCAGGCCCCCAGCACACGATATGAGACATGGCATGAAGGGCGGAACATAAAAACAACAGTTGATGGACAGAATGCAGAACAATGTCATACATTCACCCCAGTACAGAGATCTGGGTCTAAATCCATCGTTTTTTTCCACTCCACACCACCCCAGTTCAGACATGGCCATATGCAAATCAGCCTTGACCCCATGCCTCATGTGAACAATCCAGCCCGAACTGCCAAGACATGTCTTTTCTGGACCAGAATCAAGCATCCTAAGACCGGTTTCTTCAGCCAGGATAGCTTGACTCCAGTGGTGTGGAGAGCATGGGATTGAGCATACCCATCCCACTCGGGGTGACAAATGCAAAAACAACAGTTGATGGACAGAATGCAGAACAATGTCATACATTTACACCAGTACAGAGAATTGGGCCTAAATCCATCGTTTTTTTGCACTCCACCCCACCCCAATTCAGACATGGCCATATGCAAATCAGCCTTGACCCTGTGCCTCATGGGAACTGTCCAGCCCGAACTGCCAAGCCATGTCTTTCCTGGAACAGAATCAACCATTCTAGGACCAGTTTCTGGCTATTAGCCGTTTTCAGCCAGGATAGCTCTACTTCAGTGGTGTGGAGAGCATGGGACTCACGTCTGAGCATACCCATCCCACTCGGGGTGACAAATGCAAAAACAACAGTTGATGGACAGAATGCAGAACAATGTCATACATTCACCCCAGTACAGAGATCTGGGCCTAAATCCATCGTTTTTTTGCACTCAACACCACCCCAGTTCAGACATGGCCATATGCAAATCAGCCTTGACCCTGTGCCACATGGGAACAGTCCAGCCCGAAGGGCGGAACGTTCCACACGCCCCCAGCATTTGTCACGCCCCCCCAGCACACGCCCACAGAACAATGCAGACACGCCCACAAGGGACTACTTTGCTGGCACGCTTCTTTTACCTTTTAAATGTATATGGTGGGCGTCTGCGTAGCCTATGTCCTTCTGCTGCAACTGCCCTTTCCAACGCTGTATTGGGTGTTGTGATTGGTGCTGTGGTTCCTGAGATTACCCGCCTCAAAGGTTTGGGCTATCTCTTTATTATATTAGTATGGATAGTGTGTGACTTAATATTTAATTGCCAGTAGACAAGTGGGGCTGATTACGTGTTTGCCAAGTGCTCTTTATGGCACCAGAGAAAATAATATCCTGGGTATGTTATTTATCAGGTGTGATAAATATCACCTATTACAAGTTTCTGAGGAGTAAATGGATGTTGGCTCTTATTGAACCAAAATCTGCATGGTACACTTAAAAAAATGTCCCTGTTTAATTCTAGCAGGTAATAAAGAACTAGAGGACATGAAGCTAGGTTAGAAGGGAAAGTACACACAAAGACCCCTTTTGGCCATCAGTGGAACTGCAGTCTTTGGTGCTCGAGTAATCTTGATGGCAGTCATCGGAACACCTCTCTTCTTCATGCAAGTTGAACAGGTACTTAGCCAGAAACTAGTTCAGAAAATCAGTTAGGAAAATCAGTAAATCAGTCCTAAACCGTCACAGGTTTTTACAAAAAATTAGAATTAAATTGGAGATTAAGGGGCAGATTTATGTTAACTGGCGCATCCCCAGGGATGCGCCAGTTAACATGCGCCACAGTGCGCCACTGCTCCGCCACCCACGGTGCGCCGCATTTATGATGCGGCGCACCATGGGGCAAAAACGGCACAGATGCGTGACGCATCTGTGCCGTAAAGGTGACGCATTGCTGGAGTTGCGTCGCAAGCGCGACGCAGCTCCAGCAAGGCTCGGGGGTGCCCATCTTAACAATGCTGCGTCAAGACCTACGCCTGCTTCAAGCAGGCGCAGGCTTTTGACGCAGCATTGGCCTGAAAGTGACTGAGTGAAATCTCATAGATTTCACTCAGTCACTTTTGCGAGGCGCACCTGCCCCGGAACGCCCCCCCTGCGCCGGAACGCCCACAAGCGGCGCAGGGCTTTACAACGTGACGCATCTGCCTAGATGCGTCACGTTGTAAATCGTTCGTAGGGATGCGCCACGTTTACGCCGCCTTGCGTGACGCAACAGCGGCGTAAACGTGGCGCAAGTGCCTCATAAATCTGCCCCTTAGTGTGGCGATGACATGCTACGCTTTATCAATTTATGGATGATCTCTAATGGCCTTCGAGATCGCACCAGAGTCAAAGATAGAAATGCTTTCCTTGAGCGTTCAAATACTGACTAAATTATCGATGATGTTCGTCAGAAGTAATTCATTTTTACGCATATAGCTCAATGGTAAAAATAGATATGTATATAAAGTAAAGATAAGTTACTGTATAATACGTTATTCAAGGAAAGTCGGTGGGAGTTGCAAGGCTCCTCTTCCTCGCTAGAGGTCAGGTTGCGGTTGACACAAGTAAAAGCTGGCATTTTATGTGATGTACTGAAAGGATTATTGACACTTTCTTTTTTTATCAGACTTCAATATGTAGAGGATAAAATATTTTTTACTAGCAATTATGTTGCACACAGTATAAAAAAATAAATTTAGGGAAATCAACACTTCGTTTGCTGCCTGTGTGGTCGGGGATCAATAGGCCTCCCGCATTCAGGGGCTTATTTATAGGAGGTTTGTGTTGACAGGGTGCCACCTTTCTGAGGCTCTCAGCTGGATATATGAGGCCGCTTTGCGTGGATTTGCATGCCCTCAGACATATGCAGTGAGACAAAGCAGCGCAAGTCGCGGCCTTGCCTTATTCTGCATCAAGGACACGTTCCATGGGCGCTGCAGTGAGTTTTCCCACGCAGCATCCATAGATTTAGACTCTGCCCTAGATTTCCTTCTTCACGCAAACTTGGGACAGCGCCACAGCCTTATGTGTCCCCAGAACAGGTGTAACAAGGAGATTTGGGGATTTTTTATTTATCCTCTTTTTTTAGCTCGAGCGTGAGCCAGTACGCAAGCGCTGCTCTGTGAAGATCTGTGGTAGTTCAATATGGAGCGAAGCTTCGCCTACTCTCCCTACCCTTATTTTTCATTGCCTCGTGTGTTTGTCCTTTGTAAATGCTGTTTTCTGGTTCATTATGAGGCTTGTTAGTCTCACCTTAGCACAGCCATGTTGTCATTAGTATCCTCCCATGGCTAGTGGGCCCTTTACTTGGATGTTACATGGTTTGTGTACTTTTTTTGTTTATTGAGCCTGGCCAATGGCATAGGCCACCCAGAGCGAGGTGTCCCGGCCAGTGTTCCCTGTAACCTGCGCGCCTGGGTGCCGGCGCACCTCAGTGAACCCGAGCGCGCAGTGTTCAGAGTGAGGCGCGCACACGTCCCTGGAGAGCATTTGCGAAAAAAGGTAATTTTGAGTTTCCGGGTTCCTGTTCTTAAGCAAGTGTCTCCTGCACTTGCTACTTTTCTTTATTATTGGGCCATGGCTGCGGGCTGATTGTGAAACATTTTGAAAATATTCCTGTTAATTGCAGCGCAGTAGTGTGCTGCAATTAACAGGAATACATTCACAAGTGCCCACAATCGGCTTTAAGAAAAGGCATGCATCAAGTTCAAAAGCACGACGTGTAAAGCGCACGTCTTGCTTTTGGGCTTGCTGCATTTCTTCCCTTAACCCTACTGCGCTGCAATCAACAGGAATATTTTCACAATGACCCACAATTAGCCCGCAGCCTTGCTCTGTTTGGCTCTATAATGAGTGCCACCACAGAGGCTGCTGGACTGTCTCAGTTTGGTGGAGCCAGAATCTTAAGTCACCGAGGGGCAGATTTATGAAGGCCTTGCGCCGCCGGTGCGTCACTTTTAACATGGGAAAAAGTGACGCACCGGCGGCGCAGGGCCTTCATAAATCTGCGTACGAATGTCTAAAGAGCAGCCTTGACATCTTAACTTCATGGAGAGGGTTGCTTTAGTCCAACATTGAATGTAGTACTGCAGCAGCTGCTTGTTTTGAGATTTCAAGGATAAAACATGCTTACGGAACCTTTTGTTTTCACAGTATATACAAACCTGTTTGCCTTAACTGATTAAAAATAATGTTGACTTGGTTACTCATATTGTATATTATCACCTCAGGTCCATAAATTCCTAGTTATTTATTGTACCAGATGCTTTCCAGGAGACCAAATGATTGGAGCAAGAGGCGACTTTGAAAATCTATGAAGCAACGAAATAAAATATGTTGCCATCAGTTGCTATACTCATGGATTGTATTTCCTATAAGCACAAAAGAATATTGTATTAGATTAAAGAACGGATCAGTGGCACTAAATCATGCATTCATCAATAATTATATTGGGTCACTGACCTGGCAATGCTGTCCTCCTATTCAACATCCAAATCCTGACTAAAGCGTTTGTGATATGTGGGTGCGGTTGGCCTAAGTCTTTTTCAGCTGGTGTTCCTAAAAGGACTCATGACTGTTTTATTTCGCCAGTAAAGCTAGCATATTTATTGTTAGTTTTTTAAGGAATTGATATTTAACAGCACATTGACCGTAGTTGTTTGCTTCTGTGACAGCTCCTCCTTTTGAAGTATCCAAAACATTGTAATTTTCCTACTGGAGACCACAGACGGTGAGTATTTTATTGCTTTTAATATGAAAATTCAGGTTTTTCCATAACATTGACAATTTAACATGTGGCAAATCTGATGACACGAAACTGGCAACGCAACATATGAAAAATAGTGAATGAGATCTTAAGTTTCTTTAACAAACATTAGCCTTGGAGGCTAAGAGCGATCTGAGAGGAGACTTTATGCAGCTTGCAGTGGTAGTAATTGAGAAACAATTTAAATTCTTATTCACTTATTCAGTGTTTTCTGTGCAGACAAGGCTGTGTTGCCTCAATGGAAATACCATTAATGACTGTGAAGCGATTGGAAGGGCAGTAATATGATCTCTTAACATACTTTTGCCAAATAGTTTAATTGGGACTTTGATGCCTGTACTAAGGTCAGATCACAGTGTTAAGTATTGCAAAACGTTTAGCGCTGACTGGATTTTTACCAGAATTGCGTAGGCTCTTTCTTTTTTAATTGGTAGGGTAGGCTATTGGTAAGGGAGTCATTCAAGAACCCTGTATTATTTAAAAAAGATATATGTTCTCTTTTAAGATGGCCTGTAATGGCCTGTGTGTTGTATGTAATACAACAGTCTCTCATCCCCTGTTGGTTCCTCCCGCCTACCCCCACATCGGAGGAATTGGATTGATGATCATAGCAGTTAACCTACTTAATACATAGATACATTTTGGGAGTTAGTTTTAAAACAGGGCATATACAAAGGAGCATGTTGGGTTTTAAATACATAGGATTACTGTTTTTTTGGGGGGTCGGTGACGGGGGACGTGTAGACACAGTACTGTGCACTGCCCGAGGCACAGGGACAGAGACAGAAACAGATAGATAGAGACAGACAGAGACAGGGACAGAGAGAGACAGACAGAGGCCGAGACAGATAGAGGCAGGGACAGAGACAAATAGAGGAAGAGACAGATAGAGGCAGAGACAGATAGAGACAGAGACAGATAGAGGCAGAGACAGATAGAGGCAGAGACAGATAGAGGCAGAGACAGATAGAGACAGAGACAGATAGAGGCAGAGACAGATAGAGGCAGAGACAGATAGAGACAGAGACAGATAGAGACAGAGACAGATAGAGGCAGAGACAGATAGAGGCAGAGACAGATAGAGACAGAGACAGATAGAGGAAGAGACAGATAGAGGCAGAGACAGATAGAGACAGAGACAGATAGAGGCAGGGGCAGACAGAGCTAGATAGAGGCAGGGACAGACTGACAGAGGCAGAGACAGATAGAGGCAGAGGCAGAAAGAGGCAGGGACAGGCAGAGCTAGATAGAGGCACAGACAGGGACAGACTGACAGAGGCAGAGGGCAATAGAGGTAGAGACACAGGCAGATGCAGATAGAGGTAGAGAGCGATAGAGACAGAGACAGAGAGACAGAGCTAGAGACTGAGGGGCATATTACCAACAACTAGCGATCATTTTTGTCTCTAACTTGTTTAGGGACAAAAATTATCGCCGCACATCGGCGATTTTTATCGCAGATAAACCTTGCTATTAGCAAGGTTTATCGCAAATGCGATAAAAAACGGCCGCAATGCATGAATATCGCTGAAAAGTCAGCAATATTCATGCATTATCGAGCAAATGCTCTTAGCCATGCTATCCACCTCCCATTGGATAACATGGTGAAGAACTGCTCAGGGCAGGTGTTAGCTTTTGGAGATATTCGCGCTTAGCGCGAATATCTCCAAAAGTTGGTTATAGGCGATAGCGATGTTAGCGACTGTTTCCAGTCGCTAACATCTTGGCACGCCCACTTTGCATGTCATTAGTGATAAATATCACTGACATGCAAAGCGGGGCCCAAGATGGTCGCTATCTCCTACTAGCTGTCGCTAACTGGTGTTAGCGACAGCTAGGTAATAGGGAGATAATTTTATCTCCGCTTTCTTGGCTTTTAAAGACAAAAAAGCGGAGATAAACCCCCTTGATAATATGCCCCTATGGGCCTGATTCCCAGAACTAACTTAAGACAACATCCTAAACTTACTACTTTTGGTATTCACAGAAGTTAGGATTTTGTCTTAAGCTTGTCTTAAGACAAACTTAAGACAGACTTAAGACAGACTTAAGACAAAATCCTAACTTCTGTGAATACCAAAATAGTAGTACGTTTAGAATTGAGTCTTAAGTTCATTCTGTGAATCGGGCCCAGAGACAGGGACAGAGAGACGGAGACCGAGGGAGGGAGACATTGACAGACAGAGACAGGGACAGACAGAGACAGAACAGACACAGACAGAGGCAGAGACAAGCAGAGACAGCGATAGAGAGATAGAGAAAGAGAGACAGAGAGAAGGAGATGGAGGGAGACAGAGGGAGGGAGAAAGAGGGAGACAGAGGAAGGGAGACAGCGGGTGACAGAGAGAGGGAGACAAAGGGAGGGAGGCAGAGAGAGAGGGAGACAGAGGGAGGCAGAGCGAGTCAAGGGAGACCGAGGGAGGTAGAGGGAGACAGACAGAGGAAGATAGAAGGAGGGAGACAGGGGGAGGGAGACAGAGGGAGGGAGACAGAGAGAGAGGGAGGGGGAAAGAGGGAGACAGAGGGTGACAGAGTGGGGGAGAGGGAGGGAGACAGAGAGAGGGAGACAGAAAGAGGGAAGCAGAGGTAGGCAGAGGGAGTCAAGGGAGACAGAGGGAAGGAGAGGGAGACAGACAGAGGGAGATAGAGGGAGGGAGATAGAAGGAGGGAGATAGAAGGAGGGAGAGAGACAGACTGAGGGAGACTTAGAGAGGGAGACAGAGAGAGAGGGAGACAGAGGGAGGGAGACAGAGGGAGGCAGAGGGAGAGGGAGACAGAGAGAGAGGGAGAGAGAGCGAGAGGAAGACAGAGCGAGAGGGAGACAGAGCGAGAGGGAGACAGAGCGAGAGGGAGACAGAGCGAGAGGGAGACAGAGCGAGAGGGAGACAGAGCGAGAGGGAGACAGAGCGAGAGGGAGACGGAGAGAGGGAGAGAGAGAGGGAGAGAGAGAGTGGGAGGGAGACAGAGGGTGACAGACAGAGGGAGACAGAGAGAGGGAGGGATACAGACAGAGGGAGACAGAGGGAGACAGACAGAAGGAGGAGGGCAAAAGACAGAGGGAGCCAGAGGGAGGGAGCCGGATAGAGGGAGACAGAGGGAGGGAGACAGATAGACAGAGGCAGACACAGGGAGGCAGACAGAGAGAGGGAGACAGAGGGAAACAGACGGAGGGAGACAAACAGAGGGAGACAGACAGAGGCAGACAGAGGGAGGGAGATAGATGGAGACAGACAGAGGAAGACAGAGGGAGGGAGACAGAGAGAGGGAGGTAGAGATGATAGAGGGAGGGAGAGAAAGTGAGAGAGAGAGAGAGAGAGAGAGAGAGAGATGTGTGTATGCCGGATCTGGTGGTTCAGTAAACAAAGGCTACTGCTGCAGGGGCCTGTGTTCAACCTCATGGTGAAGGTTTTTTTTTGCTCTAGCCCGGCCCCCTTCCCCCACTGACCCTGCCTCCACCGGTGAGGCCCTCGGCCACAAACCACACTGTAAATTTGGCCCAGAGAGAACGTTTGTGAGTACCCATGATATCCACTAAATAAAACCAGTTTTGTTTTCTGCACTTCCCCCTTACTTGCTTGCAGCTCCATAATACTATTCTTTGATCTAGTTTCACTTTGGGCCTGTCTACTCACTAGACATGCGACTCATCTGATCTACCCACCCTCGATTCACTCACCACATAATCACCCCCCAAGACTGCAGCCCTTCTTCTGTGTTTTTTGGCACTGAAGTCAGAATGTTAAAAGAGGAGAAGGTTGCCATTGCAATGAGTAACCTCCTACTCTGTCTCTAAAAAGTGAAAAAAAACTGTCTTTGCAGCTGGGTGTCTGTTGTTTAACACTGCCCGAAGCTGGCATCAAATCACCCCTCCAGTTAGCTAAATATGCATTTAAAACAGCAATTTAAAAATGAAAAAACACACAATCTCCATATAATGGTTAACAAAAAGAAATTCATTGTTTGTTTTTTTTGCCACTGTTAACTACCAATAGTTTGCAACTTACTGCTTTTGATTCACGTTTGATACCAAATTAGTTTCATGCCATAGTAAAACAGGCTAGCCACCTGACAAAACACACGTTTTCTGGGGGCATTAACAAACCATTCGAACGTCCCACTTGTATTCTTGGTAATTAAACATTTCAACCATTTGGAAACTTTTGATTATTATCCATGTTGTGTTGTGGTGCTACAAAGCCATTGCAGGATTTTGATGACGTGCAAACTACTCCTCCTTGGGGCTCTGTAATTTACTATCCTGTCACTACAACCCTCACTGTCTTTAAAAGAAGATGATAATACCCATACATTTTACAAATTTTTCTTCTTTACATGTGCCCAGTGTTTAATTTGAGCCAGTGGTCTCACCCTCACTCATTTTTTGGGGACTGGCATTTATTTTTCCTCATCTCGTATTGACCGCCAGCAAGAGAGAGAGAAATACACCAACTGGAAAGAAGAAGGAAGAGAAAGACAGGAAAACAGGCACAAAAGGAGAAAGCAGAGACGGGCAAGAGTGGAAATTGGTATTTTGCTGCATCTTTTTGTCTTTGCATCTAGATTTATAATACAACAAGTAACATTACACCTACAACAGTAAAATCTTATGATGGTACCACCAATGAAGTGTTGTGCTTTTCTAAACTCCAAGGGGCATATTTACGAGTTCTGGCGCATCTCTGCATATCAGCAGAGATACGCCAGAACAAATGCGTCATGCAAAACTACCCTTGCGTCACGGCAGATGCGCCGCATTTACAATGCGGTGCGCCGTGGCGCAAAGGTAGACAGATGCGTGATGCATCTCATGACATAAGGGTGGCGCATCGCTGGAGTCGCGTCACAAGCGCGACGCAACTCCAGCAATGCTCAGGGCCGCCCAATACTTAGCATGCTGCATCAGTCCTTACGCCTGCTTCAAGCAGGCATAAGGAATTGACGTAGCAGTGTCAAGGAAGTGCCTGTGTGAAATCTTGTAGATTTCACGCAGGCACTTTTGCGAGGTGGACTGGAGCCGGAAAACCCATCCTGCGTGGGAACGCCCCTATTGTGGCACTGGGCTTTATAACGTGACGCATCTTCCTAGATGCGTTGACTTGTAAATGCCTCGCAGGGATGTGCCACATTTACGCCGCTGTTGCGTCACGCAAGGCGGCGTAAACGTGGCGCAAGGGGCTTGTAAATCTGCCCCCAAGTGTACTTGCCTGTGTCACCAATTCATGTCATGGCATGTGTATCCAAATTACAAACCTGCCTTAAGACCCTTAACATGGTGCTGTATTTGTGGAAATGCACCATCTTTTTTCTTTTTTAAGCAAAAGTTTGGAGTGATGTTTGGCACTGAACCCACATGCGCGGTCTGGTTCCTGCCGCACATAGCCATGGCTGCAGCGCACAGAGGGGTATATTATCAAGGGGTTTTATCTCCGCTTTTTTGGCTTTAAAAGCCAAGAAAGCGGAGATAAAATTATCTCCCTATTACCAAGCTGTCGCTAACACCAGTTAGCGACAGCTAATAGGAGATAGCGACCATCATGGGCCCCACTTTGCATGTCAGTGATATTTATCACTAATGATATGCAAAGTGGGCGTGCCAAGATGTTAGCGACTGGAAACAGTCGCTAACATCGCTATCTCCTATTACCAACTTTTGGAGATATTTGCGCTAAGGGCGAATATCTCCAAAAGCTAACACCTGCCCTGAGCAGTTCTTAGCCATGTTATCCAATGGGAGGTGGATAACATGGCTAAGAGCATTTGCTCGATAATGCATGAATATCGCGGACTTTTCAGCGATATTCATGCATTGCGGGCGTTTTTTATCGCATTTGCGATAAACCTTGCTAATAGCAAGGTTTATCTGCGATAAAAATCGCCGATGTGCGGCGATAATTTTTGTCTCTAAACAAGTTAGAGACAAAAATTATCGCTAGTTGTTGATAATATACCCCAGAGACCCTTCACTGCCGCACACAGAGGAAAAAAATTAGAGGTAACATTGGTCCCGGCTCCGATCTTTCTTCCTTTCCTGTGACGCAAACCACTCGGGTGACTGGAGCGAGAGGACTTTCAGTCGCTGTCCGCAGAGCAGCCCGGAGGAGGCACAGGCCATCTTCCGGCAGCTGGACACTGATCGCGACCGGGCCATCAACTTCCAGGACTTCACCATGGGCTTCTACTGGACCCAGTGCTCCCCCTGGCTGCAAAGTAGAGGCCTGGGGGGCAGACGAGAGGTTTCCCAGTGAACCGGAGGGCGAGCACGGAGGAGACCCTTTAACCCGGCTTCTTTAACTGGGTAATTGTATTTCTTTACCTTTCAAATGTTGCAGATGAATCCTCATGTTTTTTCTATGTAAACATTCTGGCATAAAGCCAAGTTCCTATGTAAGCGATTGTTGTAGAAATGGTTTATTCGTAAATAAAGACACATACAGCCTGATTCATGAAGCGAAATAGCGCCCGCAATGGCTGCGAAAACGCAATTGCGGGTGCAAAACACGGAATCGGCATTCAAGTACGAAATAGCGAAATCGCTAAAAAATAATAGCGACCGGGATAGCGATTACGCTGTAAAAGTCGCAGACTCCGGGAAGTCGAGCATTAGCGATAATGAAATAGCGACCAACCACGGAATCTGCGAATTGAATAGCGAAACGCAATATTGTCTCAATCGGCATTCATGAAAGAAAAACATTAGCGAAAAAGCGCTAAATCGCACATTAGCGCGGCGCAATTTAAGGACAACTCAAAGCAGGTGGTAACCATAAAAGCCATGATTAACCAAAATTTGAAAAACTGTTAGCCAATCACCAACAGGTCCAGGCCTGACCAATCACACATAAGGACATTCAGCAGCAGCAATAGGCGTTCCACAATGCCTGGGATGTACATGGTGGTGAGGCGGCGAAGGCTACAGCGAGCAGCACGGAGGAGACGCATGAGGCAGGCAAGGATTTACCGGCAGCGGGTCACCTTGCTGGGGCAAACCAGAGAACAGATTTATGCTAAATACAGGCTGAATGGGGAAATGATCACCTGGCTGATACAAGAACTCGACCCCATCATGCAGCACCCAACAAGGCGAAACAATTCTGTGCCCACACATGTGCAGGTATTGTGCAGCCTGCACCTCCTGGCATCCGGCAGTTTCCAGGGCATAGTAGCCGCTGCTGGGGGGATATCCCAGCCCACCATGTCACGCTGCCTCCACACTTTTGTTGACGCCATGCTCAGCCAGCTCCACCGGCACATCACATTTCCCACGAGCCAACAGGATTTGGACCTCACAAAACTACAATTTTATAATGTTGCCCATTTTCCCCATGTCCTTGGCTGCATAGACTGTACCCACGTCGCCATCTGCCCACCAGCTGGCACGGAGTATATGTACCGCAACAGGAAGTCGTACCACTCCCTCAACATACAGATGGTCTGCAATGCCAAGACCATCATCACTGACATTGTGGCCCAGTACCCAGGGAGTACCCATGACTCCTTTATCTTCAGGCACAGCGGACTCCACACACGACTGATCAGGGGAGAGTTTGGGGAAGGACACCTACTTGGTAAGTACACTTTGTCGACAATGTCACATTGCTATGAAGTAACTGCGCTGCACAGGCAATCAACATCTGCTCCTCTCATTCAGGTGACAGTGGCTACGCCCTACGGGAATACCTCCTGACCCCTTACCTCAACCCTGCCACACCTCAGCAACGCCGCTACAATGTTGCGCACATCCGGACAAGGAACTGTATTGAAAGGACATTTGGCCTGCTCAAGAGCAGGTTCCGTATACTGCACAAGACAGGTGGGGCCATGTATTACAGTCCTGCAGCGTGCTGCCGCATTGTGGCTGTCTGTGCAATGCTTCATAACATTGCAACCAAGCGCCGGATACCAGTTGACATCTCAGGCAGTGAATCTGAGGGGGACGACCGGCCACCAGCACATGCGCACCATGCACGCGGGGAGAACCCAGCTGAAGGCCACAGACGTCGCAACCACATCACAGCTAATAATTTCTAGCCCACCCCCTTCCCCCACCCCACATATCACAATTGCATGCAAACTGTAATGATTACACAAGGCGTATGTGTGCACCAAAATAAATGTATTTGTTTGAATCACAAAAAAAAAGGGTCTTGGTAACAACTATTTACAAAATGCAGTATTCATGCATACTGCATGAGACGGTCCATGGCAGGCTTAAGTTCAGCCTGCGCCTGTGTCCCTGACACAATGTCATTGGCGCCTCCGGCGCACAATTCCCAGGCGCCTGTGAGGCTCTTCCTCATCCTGGGCAGCTGGAGCAGGCGTAGCCCTTGTGCTGCGCCTAGGTGGGGGGGCCTGCGTGGCAGAGTGGCTGCTGACACTGGAGGCACCCTCACTAGCATCATCACCCCCCACAATTGCCGGTAGCACAGGTGCGTGCAGTGCGGTGACGGCGGTGGTCAAATGCTCCAGCACCCGGGTAATATCCTCGCAGCACTGGACCAGTTGGTGCTGCTGGGTCAACGAGCGCCGCGCAAGCAGGGTGGTGGCATTTGCCGAGACATAATTGGAGCGGCTATAGGTGGACAGCCGGCTCAGCAACTGGTGGTGGCGCCTGCTTGCAACACTGCGGTGCTTCACCAGCGCTGCAGTGTTGTCTTCCATAGCCGCCGTCATGCGATCCATGGCCGCCGTCATGCGGTCCATCCTCTCGCCGACTCCAGCCACATTGCGGCCTATCTTATGCAGCTGGAGCTGGATGGCTCCTTGCTGCTGGGACTGGCGCTGGTGTATGCGGAGCATGCGCCGCTCCACGCTCATGCAGGCATGGAGATGCCCATTGCCCCGCCTGCTGTTGGGCCGCTGTGTAGCGGATGTGGCTGGCCCAGATCTTATTGGACGTGCTGCAGGTGTTGTAGCAGCTGGTGTTGCAGGTGCGGCAGCCACTGGAGGCACATTGGTGGGGTGCCTGGCTCTGGCAGCCGGTGGGCCTGCAGGTGTTGCAGCAGCAGAGGCGGGGGGCCTGGCCTTGGCAGCCGGTGGGCCTGCAGGTGTTGTAGCAGCAGAGGCGGGGGGCCTGGCCTTGGCAGCCGTTGGGCCTGCAGGTGTTGTAGCAGCAGAGGCGGGGGGCCTGGCCTTGGCAGCCGGTGGGGCTGCAGGTGTTGTAGCAGCAGAGGCGGGGGGCCTGGCCTTGGCAGCCCGTGGGCCTGCAGGTGTTGCAGCAGGTAAGGTGGGGGGCCTGGCTGCTGGTGTTGGCGCTGCTGCAGGGGCTGGTGGCTGTGTATCAGGTAGGGATTCCTCCTCCTGGGCCTCCTCATCGATCAGCAGCCTCTCACTGTCACTGCTGTCACCCGCACCTGTGAGGGTAAGTGGATACTCATTAGGTGCATGTGACTGTCAGACGTGCAGATGTTACATGCATGCTGGGTGTCATTCCCTGGGTGGCTGTGTATTTGCGCACTTTGGAACCTTTCTGGCCGCATTGTGGTACTACTACATTGTGGACATACTACGTCTCCCACAATGCTTCAGGGCATTTCCTGATGCACAACATAGGCATGACTAAGGGCCAATGAGTGAGCCTATTTGGTCAGGGGCGGTCATAGGGGACAGGGTCGCAGTCGCATGCCACTTACCTTGGGTGTCTTGGGTGGGGCGGGAGGAGTCCAGAGGGGTCACGCCAACACACGCCTCCCTCTCCAAAGTGTCCTCTACCTGGTCCTCCAGGGGGGTGTTTGGTGGGACAGTCCGTCCACCACCTCCGGTGCCTGATGCCTCACCAAGGCGCTCCGCCACCCTCTCCTTGGCACGGCCTCGGAGGTCGTACCATCGCTTTTTAAGCTCCTCCAGAGACCTGTCCGCAACGCCCACAGAGTTCACACTGGAGGCAATCCCAACCCAGATCCTCCTCTTCTCCTGCTCTGGGACCCTCCGGGAGTTGGCACCAAACAGCTGGTCGTGGTTGGCCACCACCCCTTCGATGAGGTTCTCCAGCTCCTGTTCGGAGAATTTCAGTTTGCGCTTGCGGCCAGCGCTGTTGCTGGGGCCTGGCTGGGGTTCGTCCGACATGGCGGTCGCAATTTCGGCGGGGTTGTGAGTCGCTAACGGCGGTTTAGCGGCAGCTTTCGGTCTTCAACACTCGACTGATAGCGTCACTGTGTTGTTTGGGGGTGGGATTTGGCTGCTTCCTGGTTGTGATGTCATCACGGTGCTCGTAATGCGTCTTCCCGTTTTCCAGATCCCGCGAGATTGCGACTCGCATTCCCGATCCCACGGGATTGCGAGTCGCTATCCCGTGCAATCGGGATTGCGAGTCGCTATCCCGTGCGATCGGGATTGCGAGTCGCTATCCCGATCGCAGGTAGCCGGAAATAGCGATTTTTCTGCGTTTTTTGTCGGTCGCGAACGGCTTTAGCGCCCGCGTGCGAGTCGCTATTTTTTCCCCGAAAAGTACATGAATGCCGTTTTGCGTTTCTTAATAGCGAGTCGCTATTAATCGCTATTAGGGACACGCAAAACGGCCCGTACATGAATCAGGCTGTATGTCACACAGATGTGACATCATTTGCGGCTTCGACCTTCCTTTGATTCCTTACAGAAATAGTCACGGTATACAATAAAAGGCTTGTGAATTCTTGAACAATGTCTATCTGATTTTTGAAGTTCAGAACAATAAGCTGGTGGCGGCACATTTGAACCTCTGCTTCCTTCCCTGGCAGCAGGTTGCCAGCAGGACACGCTGTGCCCTTGTGGTTTCAGATGCCCTATCAGCAGTGCAGTTTTGTGGTATAAGTCACTTGGGCTTTGATTTTTAATGTGCAGGAGGGTGCAAATTTGTAGGCAGCTCGTAGAAACCTAAATATACAGTGTGCATACAATGTTCATCTGTGCCCGAGCACTGTGCATCGCTCGCAGGGGTTGCAGGTGTTTACAAACCAGTATTTTGAAGGTTTGCTTGTCTTGTGAAAAAGTGTTCACTGATTCAGTGTTGTAGCAGTAGCGCATAGTCCCTTAATCTGCCTCATATTTTAGGCAGCCGGCATCGTATTTATGACATATACAGACTATAAAAGCTGCCTTGTTGAGAGCAGCACAAACAATCATGCTGTACAGATCTGCGGAGCCCTATGCAAAATAACATTTTCCCGCTAGTGAGTGGTCATTTTTCCCTAACAAGAGTTTTGAGGACCCTATTGCCATGTGGCCCCCTTTTGGGTCATTTGTTTATGCAGGCCGTAAGTCAGCTATTTTCAGTGGCCTTAGTCAGGGCCACTGGAATTATGCAGCACGAGAGTCCCAAATTATGCAGCAAGGTTGGATAAATTATGTGGCAAACAAAGGCAAATTATGCAGCACATTTTGAGAAAGTATCACTTCATTGTTTTGCCATTTCTAAACTTGTTAACCGTGTCTGGCCATTAGTTGCAACTCATTAGTACCACTTTAACACCCAAACACAGGCATACGTTACAGAATTATGACCAGTCTGCCTTTACAAAGGATATTCCACTGATCAGCAACACCAGTAGCTATGTTTTAAATAACTTTTGTACCGTTTGAGCTCGGAAGTATTTTATGTTAAAATCTGCATACTATGCAGTAGACAATAGATTATGTGGCACATCTATAATTATATGAAAATCGCTCAAGCTGCATAATCATAAACAGCCTGATTCATGTAGGTAAATTGCACTCGCAAAGGGCCAGATTCTGAGAATCTGGCCCTTTGCGAGTGCGATTTTTGCATTTGGTATTCACAATCCCAAATGCAAAAATCGCTATGTAAGAATTCGCATATTTGCGTGGAATGGCATTTAAGGAATCTCTAATAGAGATTCCTCAAATGCTATTCATGACACAAAACAAAATAGCGATTTTGGACTTTTGGGGCCGCTATTTACCGAGAGGTCAGACCTGTCGGTAAATAGCAAAAACTCAGAAAAATGCTTTTAAAAGCATTTTTCTAAGTTGCATGTTGCACACACACATGTCCTTTGGACGTGTGTGCGCGCAACACCTGTTCAAATGTGCATTTTAGGGGTGCTACAGGGCGTCCTTTGGACACCCCTGGCACCCTTAAAATCGCTATCTCATTTGCGAGTAGCAAATTGCTACTCGCAAATGAGGGATACTCCCCATTCCTATGGGCCTCTTGGCGGGAGTATTTGCGAGTAGCAAATTGCTACTCGCAAATAAAGAACATGTAGGAATCGCTATTTAAGTAGCAATTCCTACATGAATGCCGTTTTGCGTGTCCTCAATAGCGAATCGCTATGATTCGCTATTAGGGACACGCAGAACGGCATGTACATGAATCAGGCTGATAATTCCTGTGGCCCTGGACTTAGTGTTGCACTAACTCTGAGCACAACTTCACTGCCAGGCATCCGTGCTACTGACACATATGCTAGTGCTCCGCCCCATTTGTGACGTCTGGCATGGCACTATGCTCCTCGTTGAGCAGAGCTGATGGGTAACACATTGGAGGCCATGCAAGACACCAAGCATCTCTTTCCTAAGCCTAGACAGCAGACTTCAAACCACCCAAAGATCTGGCTCCCAAACCAGATTTCAGGAATACTCGGAGTACTTTAATTAATTTTAATCGTGAGGTATTTTGAACTTGAAGAGCTGTTTCAGTTGGTAAGTAAAATACTCGAGGAAAATACCTTGACAGAAATGTGCTTGAGAATAACAATGATTTAAAATAGATATGCCATGCAATAGGTCTCACATTTAAGCTGGTTTAAGCTATTGGCATTGTAAATGAAAATGCCTTTTATTTAAGTTTTAAAAACCAAAACATAAATAAAAGGCATTGTTATTTACAATGGCAATAGCTCAAACTTGCGTAATTGCGAGACCTATTGCATTGCAAAGGCTTGTTCCTCTTTTCATCCGTGCTGCATTCTGCAGACAGAGGCAACCACCTCTTGGGATTATTTTTGTGCAGGAAGGTACATCTTACTGCACAAAAACAATCTTGTATTCAACACAGACACTCTTACACCGTGGTACAAGGGTGCCTATGTTGACGCTAGGCAGCAAATTGTGCATCAGCACAGGGGTAAGGACTCTAATGCATTCCTGACCTTTCACATTGGCGTATGGCAGCGCAGCAAGCAATCTTGCAGCGCTGCCCTATAGCAATTCCCCATAAATGAGGCCCTCGGTGTAGCTACAGATAGTATTCAGAGGGAACTTTGGGCGGAGAATCAGAGAGCGAAAATAAGCTGAGGATTGGGGCAGTGGGCGGAGTCAGAGGTGTGGTCAGAAGGAGCAAAACATACCAATTTTTAGTATTTGGTTTGCATTTCACTGACCAGTTACAGCTCATTACGTTATTTAATTCAAATTGACATTAAAATACATTCACAAATTGGGATATGTATTCAATCACAGAATGTCCGAAATACGCTTCAAAGTGCTATCACAAGCCATTTGTCTCTCAGCTGTTCAGTTTCTGTCATCAGCGCTTTCCCTCCCCTTTTCCACTAAAGCAGTTCAAACATGAATGGCAAAATTTCCTATTTCGCAAATGTTTTCCACATAATTATGGCTATGCCATATTTGCTACATAATACACTGTCTGCTGCATAGTCTGACGCGTTTAACTAATAAATTGTTTGTAGCTCAAACGGATCAAAAGGTACTAAAAATGTGACTTGTGTTGCTGTGAAGTGAAGGGCCCTTTGCAAAGGTTGAGTGGTTAGGTTACCTTTATCCCTGTCACATTTGTATGTTGAACTGGTACTAACGAGTCAAAACATTTGCAGAGACTATTAGTATGTGTAAAAATGTCAAAATAATAAAGTATCAGGAAATAAACCGCATTACGCTGCAGCCTTTTACTTGCTGCATAATTTAGTTAACAGTGCAGCATCATTTTGTCCTCATTTGCTGCATAATTCCAGCGACACATGGCAGCACATGTAAAATGTGCTTGTGCAAGAGACTTTTAAGTTTGTGAACTTATTTTGGTCTGTGCAAATCCTGCATTGCCGAGGCCTGATGAGTTGCAGCTACTACTGCTGAAACAAAGCCAATGGAGGTACCAATGGGTGAGGCGGACCGGCATCAAGGGTCCTGGGACATCAGGGACAGAGTCACTGTCGCTCTAGGGTGTGCAGGAGAATGTGCTCTCTCAGGTAGTGGTCTGTTAGACTGGTCAGAAAGGCTGAACCTGGTTCACCCAGTTCAAAATTCGGCATCTCTGGCCAAAGAAGTGCCACATCCTCTCTAACAGCTAGATTGCTGACTTTGGTGCTGGAAGCCAAGGTTCGAGATCAGAGTCGTGTCCGCATCCTGTGATTCTGTGCAAATCACTTAATCTCCCCTTGCCTGAATGTTTCCTTGCGTAACATTCAGGCAAGGGGAGCTTGCCATGTAAAGCGCTCCAATACCTTCGGGTCGAGTTGGCGCTATATTAATCTGCATTAAAATAAAAATAAAATAATAATGCATGAAACAGGCCCAGTCGCCAATGCGTCACTAAACCAGCAGAAGGTGGGACAGCTGTAAGCCAATGACAATAAATGATTTTGAAAAACTCCAGAAGAAGCCAATCAAAAGCGATGGGCGTGCTGAATCTCCATACCCTGGATACACGATGCCTCCACGGCACGCGCTGCTCGGCTCGACCTAAACAGCTTATTATTCATCCATGGGGGAAACCGGTGCATTACCGGTGCTTGTTACTAGAGGGCAGGCTGTCTGTGGGGCTGATTTATGAGGCTCTTGCGCCTCCTTGCGCCGCAATTGCGTCACGTAATGTGACGCAACGGCGTCGCAAACAATGCACCCTATTTACAATGTGACGCATCTAGGAGATGCGTCACGTTGGAAACCACTGCGCCATAAGGAGGCGTTCCTGCGTAAGGGGGGGGGGGGGTTCCTGCGCAGGAACGCCTCCTAAAAGTGGCTGAGTGAAATCTATGAGATTTCACTCAGTCACTTTCTACGTCAATTCCTTACGCCTGCTTGAAGCAGGCGTAAGGGTGACGCACCATGCATTGAAGAGGTGGCCCCTGTGCATTGCAGGAGTCATGTCGCACTTGCGACATGACTCTTGCAATGCGCCGCCCGTACGCCGAGAGATGCGTCACGCATCTTCACTGCCTTGCACCATGGTGCGCCGCATTATAAATGCGGCGCACCATGGGTGGCGGAGCAGTGGCGCACTGTGGCGCACATTAACTGGCGCATCCCTCGGGATGCGCCAATTAACATAAATACCCAGAAGCCATTGCAATTAAATAACAAAAATTGTCAGCGATACGGGTTGATTACAATCATTGAGATGGCACTAAATTAGCCAGTTAGATTGTGTGTACACTGTGTTGATAAAACAGAGGCAACGGAGTATGATTTAAAGTTGCCCCACCATATGTGTATGATGTTTTATCTTTTTTATTCAGGAAAGAATGCTTCGTGATTTCATCCGCACTTCGTGTGGCGATGTAGTGCGAAGCTCTAAATTTGCATTGAGATCGCAACAGGGTAAAAGATTGAAAAGCTTGTCGTGACTATGGCGCGCATCCACATAGTGATAAAATTAGCGATGTTCGTCAAAAGGAACTCGTTCTTACGCATGTTCTTCAATGGAATAAAAAGATACGGGTTTTAAAATAAAGAAGTTACTGTTCCTCTTCGTCGCTAGAGGTCAGGTTGCGGTTTACACAAGTGAAAGCTGGCATTTTATGTGATGTACTGAAAGGATTATTAATGACACTTTCTTTTTATCACACTTTAATATGTAGAGGTTAAAATATTTTTTACTAGCAATTATGTTGCACACAGTATAGAAAAATAAATTTAGGGAAATCAACGCTTCGTTTGCTGCCTGTGTGGTCGGGGATCAGTAGGCCTCCCGCATTCAGGGGCTTATTTATAAGAGGTTTGTGCTGACAGGGTGCCACCTTTCTGTGGCTCTCGGCTGGATATGTGAGGCCACTTTGCATGGATTTGCATGCCCTCAGACATATGCAGTGAGACAAAGCAGCGTAAGTCGCGGCCTTGCCTTATTCTGCATCAAGGACACGTTCCATGGGCGCTGCAGTGAGTTTTCCCACGCAGCATCCATCGATTTAGACTCTGCCCTAGATTACCTTCTTCACGCAAACCTGGGAAAGCGCCACAGCCTTATGCGTCCCCAGAACAGGTGTAACAAGGAGATTTGGGGATATTTTATTTCTTCTCTTTTTTTAGGTCGAGTGTGAGCCAGTGCGCAAGCGTTGCTCTGTGAAGAGCTGTGGTAGTTCAATATGGAGCGAAGCTTCGCCTACTCCCCCCACCCTTATTTTTCATTGCCTCGTGCGTTTGTCCTTTGTAAATGCTGTCTTCTGGTTCATTATGAGGCTTGTTAGTCTCACCTTAGCACAGCCATGTTGTCATTAGTATCCTCTCATGGCTAGTGGGCCCTTTACTTGGATGTTACATGGTTTGTGTACTTTTTTGTTTATTGAGCCTGGCCAATGGCGTAGGCCACCCAGAGCGAGGTTTCCCGGCCAGTGTTCCCTGTAACCTGCGCGCCTGGGTGCGCGCGCACCTCAGTGACCCCGAGCGCATAGTGTTCAGAGTGAGGCGCGCACATGTCCCGGGAGAGCATTTGCGAAAAACTGTAATTTTGAGTTTCCGGGTTCGAGTTCTAAAGCAAGTATCTCCTGCACTTGCTACTTTTCTTTATTAATGGGCAATGGCTGCGGGCTGATTGTGAAACCTTTTGAAAATATTCCTGTTAATTGCAGCGCAGTAGTGTGCTGCAAATAACAGGAATACATTCACAAGTGCCCACAATCGGCTTTATGAAAAGGCATGCATCAAGTTCAAAAGCACGTCTTGCTTTTGGGCTTGCTGCATTTCTTCTCTTAATGCAGCGTGACTAAGGGCTGATTGTGGGCACTTGTGAATGTATTCCTGTAAATGGCAGCACCCTACTGCGCTGCAATTAACAGGAATATTTTCACAATGGCCCACAATTAGCCCGCAGCCTTGCTCTGTTTGGCTCTATAATGAGTGCCGCCACAGAGGCTGCTGGACTGTCTCAGTTTGGTGGTGCCAGAATCTTAAGAAGCCGAATGTCTAAAGAGCAGCCTTGACATCTTAACTTCATGGAGAGGGTTGCTTTAGTCCAACATTGAATGTAGTACTGCAGCAGCTGCTTGTTTTGAGATTTCACTACTAACAGATCAGATTTGAATCCAGCATTTTTACATGTACGTTTTTGCAGTTCATGATGTGGCATTTCATGTAAGTGTGATGCGCACAAAGCTGAATCTTCTGAGATGCATATCTGAAGTTCCCTGAAAAGAAGTGCTTATCAAGAATAAAACCTGCTTACGGAACCTTTTGGTTTTTACAGTATATACAAACCTGTTTGCCTTAACTGATTAAAAGTAATGTTGACTTGGTTACTCATATTGTATATTATCACCTCAGGTCCATAAAATCCTAGGGGCATATTATCAAGGGGGTTTATCTCCGCTTTTTTGGCTTTAAAAGCCAAGAAAGCGGAGATAAAATTATCTCCCTATTACCAAGCTGTCGCTAACACCAGTTAGTGACAGCTAATAGGAGATAGCGACCATCTTGGCACCGCTTTGCATGTCAGTGATATTTATCACTAATGACATGCAAAGTGGGCGTGCCAAGATGTTAGCGACTGGAAACAGTCGCTAACATCGCTATCTCCTATTACCAACTTTTGGAGATATTCGCGCTAAGCGCGAATATCTCCAAAAGCTAACACCTGCCCTGAGCAGTTCTTCACCATGTTATCCAATGGGAGGTGGATAACATGGCTAAGAGCATTTGCTCGATAATGCATGAATATCGCTGACTTTTCAGCGATATTCATGCATTGCGGCCGTTTTTTATCGCATTTGCGATAAACCTTGCTAATAGCAAGGTTTATCTGCGATAAAAATCGCCGATGTGCGCGATAAATTTTGTCTCTGAACAAGTTAGAGACAAAAATTATCGCTAGTTGTTGGTAATATGCCCCCTAGTTATTCATTGTACCAGGTGCTTTCCAGGATTACAAATGATTGGAGCAAGAGGCGACTATGAAAATCTATGAAGCAACAAAATAAAATATGTTGCCATCAGTTGCTAGAATCATGGATTGTATTTCCTAACAGCACAAAAGAATATTTTATTAGATTAAAGAACAGACCAGTGGCACTAAATCATGCATTCATCAATAATTATATTGGGTCACTGACCTGGCAATGCTGTCCTCATATTCAACATCTAAATCCTGACTAAAGCGTTTGTGATATGTGGGTGCGGCTGGCCTAAGTCTTTTTAGCTGGTGTTCCTAAAAGGACTCATGACTGTTTTATTTGACCAGGAAAGCTAGCATATTTATTGTTAGTTTTTTGAGGATCTGGGGGCATATTACCAACCAATAGAGATAATTTTTGTCTCTAACTTGTTTAGAGACAAAAATTATCGCCGCACATCGGCGATTTTTATCGCAGATAAACCTTGCTATTAGCAAGGTTTATCGCAAATGCGATAAAAAACAGCCGCAATGCATGAATATCGCTGAAAAGTCAGCGATATTCATGCATTATCGAGCAAATGCTCTTAGCCATGTTATCCACCTCCCATTGGTTAACATGGCTAAGAACTGCTCAGGGCAGGTGTAAGCTTTTGGAGATATTCGCGCTTAGCGCGAATATCTCCAAAAGTTGGTAATAGGAGATAGCGATGTTAGCGACTGTTTCCAGTCGCTAACATCTTGGCACGCCCACTTTGCATGTCATTAGTGATAAATATCACTGACATGCAAAGCGGGGCCCAAGATGGTCGCTATCTCCTATTAACTGTCGCTAACTGGTGTTAGCGACAGCTTGGTAATAGGGAGATCATTTTATCTCCGCTTTCTTGGCTTTTAAAGCCAAAAAAGCGGAGATAAACCTCCTTGATAATATGCCCCCTGATCATTAAAAGCACATTGTCGGTAGTTGTGTGCTTCTGTGACAGCTCCTCCTTTTGAAGTATCCAAAAAAAATTATTTTCCTACGGGAGACCACAGACGGTGAGTATTTTATTGCTTTTAATATGAAAATTCTGTTTTTTCAATAACATTGACAATTTAACATGTGGCAAATCTGATGACACTAAACTGGCAACGCAACATATGAAAAATAGTGAATGAGATCTTAAGTTTCTTTAACAAACATTACCCTTGGAGGCTAAGAGCGATCTGAGAGGAGACTTTATGCAGCTTGCTCTGCTTTGCAGCTTACAAGTGGTAGTAATTGAGAAACAATTTAAATTATTTTTCACTTATTCAGTGTTTTCTGTGCAGACAAGGCTGTGTTGCCTCAATGGAAATACCATTAATGACTGTGAAGAGATTGGAAGGGCAGCAATATGATCTCTTAACATACTTTTGCCAAATAGTTTAATTGGGACTTTGATGCCTGTAGTGAGGTCAGATCACAGTGTTAAGTATTGCAAAATGTTTAGTGCTGACTGGATTTTTACCAGAATTGCGTAGGCTCTTTCTTTTAAATTGGTAGGCTATTGGTAAGGGAGTTATTCAGGAACCCTGTGTTATTTAAAAAAGATATATGTTCTCTTTTAAGATGGCCTGTAATGACCTGTGTGTTGTATGTAGCACAGCAGTCTTTCATCCCCTGTTGGTTCCTCCCGCCCACCCCCACATCGGAGGAATTGGATTGATGATCATAGCAGTTAACCTACTTAATACATAGATACATTTTGGGAGTTAGTTTTAAAACAGGACATATACAAAGGAGCATGTTGGGTTTTAAATACATTGGATTACTGGTTTTTTTAGGGTCGGTGACGGGGGACGTGTAGACACAGTACTGTGCACTGCCCGAGGCACAGGGACAGAGATAGAAACAGATAGATAGAGACAGAGACAGACAGAAACAGGGACAGATAGAGACAGACAGAGGCAGAGACAGACAGAGGCAGAGACAGATAGAGACAGAGACAGATAGAGGCACAGACACATAGAGGCAGAGACAGATAGAGGCAGAGACATATAGAGGCAGGGGCAGACATAGCTAGATAGAGGCAGAGACAGGGACAGACTGACAGAGGCAGAGACAGATAGAGGCAGAGACAGATAGAGGCAGGGACAGGCAGAGCTAGATAGAGACACAGACAGGGACAGACTGACAGAGGCAGAGACGAAAAGAGGCAGAGACACAGGCAGATACAGATAGAGGTAGAGAGCGATAGAGACAGACATAGATGGAGACATAGACAGATAGAGGCAGAGACAGGGACAGAGAGACGGAGACAGAGGGAGGGAGACAGGGACAGACAGGGAGAGACAGGGACAGACACAGACAGAGACAGGCAGAGAAAGAGATAGAGATAGAGAGACAGAGAGAAGGAGACGGAGGGAGACAGAGGGAGGGAGAAAGAGGGAGACAGAGGAAGGGAGACAGCGGGTGACAGAGAGAGGGAGAGGGAGGGAGACAGAGACAGAGAGGGGGAGACAGAGAGAGAGGGAGACAGAGGGTGGGAGGGAGAGGGAGATAGAAGGAGGGAGACATGGGGAGGGAGACAGAGGTAGGGGGAAAGAGGGAGACAGAGAGAGGCAAACAGAGAGAGGGAGAAAGAGAGAGGGGGCAGAGGGAGGCAGAGGGAGTCAAGGGAGACAGAGGGAAGGAGAGGGAGACAGGCAGAGGGACACAGACAGAGGGAGACAGACATAGGGAGATAGAGGGAGGGAGATAGAAGGAGGGAGATAGAAGGAGGGAGATAGAAGGAGGGAGAGAGACAGACAGAGGGAGACATAGAGAGGGAGACAGAGAGAGTGGGAGACAGAGGGAGGGAGAGAGAGGGAGGTAGAGGGAGAAAGGTGGAGGGAGTCAGGGCAGACAGAGGGAGACAGACAATGGAGATAGAGGGAGGGAGACAGAGGGAGGGAGACAGAGGGAGACAGAGAGAGAGGGAGACAGAGAGAGAGGGAGACCGAGAGAGAGGGAGAGAGAGCGAGAGGGAGACAGAGCGAGAGGGAGACAGAGCGAGAGGGAGACAGAGAGAGGGAGACAGAGAGAGGGAGAGAGAGAGAGGGAGGGAGACAGAGGGAGGGAGACAGAGGGCGACAGACAGAGGGAGACAGACAGAGGGAGGGAGACGGATAGAGGGAGACAGAGGGAGGGAGACAGATAGACAGAGGCAGACACGGGGAGGCAGACAGAGGGAGACAGAGGGAGGGAGACAGAGGGAAACAGACAGAGGGAGACAGACAGAGGGAGACAGAGGGAGGGAGACAGATGGATAGAGGCAGACAGAGGGAGACAGAGGAAGACAGAAGGAGGGATACAGAAGGAGGGAGACAGAAGGAGGGAGACAGAGAGAGGAAGGGAGAGATAGAGGGAGGGAGAGAAAGTGAGAGAGAGAGAGAGAGAGAGAGAGAGAGAGAGAGAGAGAGAGAGAGAGAGAGAGAGAGAGAGATGTGTGTATGCCGGATCTGGTGGCTCAGTAGACAAAGGCTTCCGCTGCAGGGGGCTGTGTTCAACCTCATGGTCAAGTTTGTTTTTTGCTCTAGCCCGGCCCCCTTCCCCCACTGACCCCGCCTCCACCGGTCAAGCCCTCGTCCATAAACTACACTGTAAATTTGGCCCAGAGAGAAAGTTTGTGAGTACCCATGATCTCCACTAAATAAAAACAGTTTTGTTTTCTGCACTTCCCCCTTACTTGCTTGCAGCTCCATAATACTATTCTTTGATCTAGTTTCACTTTGGGCCTGCCTACTCACTAGACATGCGACTCATCTGATCTACCCACCCTCGAGTCACTCACCACATAATCACCCCCCAAGACTGCAGGCCTTCTTCCGTGTTTTTTGGCACTGAAGGGAGAATGTTAAAAGAGGAGAAGGTTGCCATTGCAATGAGTAACCTCCTACTCTGTCTCTAAAAAAACTGTCTTTGCAGCTGGATGTCTGTTGTTTAACACTGCCCGAAGCTGGCATCAAATCACCCCTCCAGCTAGCTAACTATGCTTTTAAAACAGCAATTTAAAAATGAAAAAACACACAATCTCCATATAATGGTTAACAAAAAGAAATACATTGTTTTATTTTTTTGTCCACTGTTAACTACCAATAGTTTGCAACTTACTGCTTTTGATATACGTTTGATACCACATTAGTTTCATGCCATAGTAAAACAGGCTAGCCACATGAAAAAACACATGTTTTCCTGGGGGCATTAAAAAACCATTCGAACGTCCCACTTGTATTTTTGGTAATTAAACATTTCAACCATTGGAAACTTCTGATTATTATCCATGTTGTGTTGTGGTGCTACAAAGCCATTGCAGGATTTTGGTGACGTGCAAACTACTCCTCCTTGGGGCTCCGTAATTTACTATCCTGTCACTACAACCCTCACTGTCTTTAAAAGAAGATGATAATACCCATTACATTTTACAAATTCTTCTTCGTTACATGTGCCCACTGTTTAATTTGAGCCTCACTCGTTTTTTGGGGACTCGCATTTATTTTTCCTCCTCTCGTATTGACCGCCAGCAAGAGAGAGAGAAATACACCAACTGGAAAGAAGAAGGAAGAGAAAGACAGGAAAACAGGCACAAAAGGAGAAAGCAGAGACAGGCAAAAGTGGAAATGGGTATTTTGCTGCATCTTTTTGTCTTTGCATCTAGATTTATAATACAACAAGTAACATTACACCTACAACAGTAAAATCTTAGGATGGTACCACCAATGAAGTCTTGTGCTTTTCTAAACTCCAAGGGGCATATTTACGAGTTCTGGCGCTTCTCTGCATTTCAGCAGAGATACGCCAGAACAAATGCGTCATGCAAAACTACCCTTGCGTCACGGCAGATGTGCCGCATTTACAATGCGGTGCGCCGTGGCGCACGGGTAGGCAGATGCGTGATGCATCTCATGACGTAAGGGCGGCGCATCGCTGGAGTCGCGTCGCAAGCGCGACGCAACTCCAGCAATGCTCATGGCCGCCCAATACTTAACATGCTGCGTCAGTCCTTACGCCTGCTTCAGGCAGGCATAAGGTATTGACGTAGCAGTGTCACGGAAGTGCCTGCGTGAAATCTTGTAGATTTCACGCAGTCACTTTTGCGAGGCGGACAGGAGCCGGAACGCCCACCCTGCGTGGGAACGCCCCCATGGTGGCGCTGGCATTTATAACGTGATGCATCTCCCTAGATGCGTCACGTTGTAAATGCCTTGCAGGGATGCGCCACGTTTACGCCGCTGTTGCGTCACGCAAGGCGGCGTAAACGTGGCGCAAGGGGCTTGAAAATCTGCCCCCAAGTGTACTTGCCTATGTCACCAATTCATGTCATGGCGTGTGTATCCAAATTACAAACCTGCCTTAAGACCCTTAACATGGTGCTGTATTTGTGGAAATGCATCATCTTTTTTCTTTTTTAAGCAAATTTTTGGAGTGATATTTGGCGCTGAACCCACATGCGCGGTCTGGTTCCTGCCGCACATAGCCATGGCTGCATGCCACAGAGACCCTACACTGCTGCACACAGAGGAAAAAAATTAGAGGTCACATTGGTCCCGGCCCGCTCTTTCTTCCTTTCCTGTGACGCAAACCGCTCGGGTGACTGGAGCGAGAGGACTTTCAGTCGCTGTGCGCAGAGCAGCCCGGAGGAGGCACAGGGGATGTATGACGTTACAACGCATACTTTTAGTACGCATACTTTTACAACGCATTTTTTACAACACAAACACCATTACAACGCAGTATTTTACAGCGAATACTATTACAACGCAATATAATGTATTTAATGAAAAAGTACCATTACAACGAAATCTTTTATAACGCATACTATTACAACGCAAATATATATAATTTTTTTTTTTTGTCAAATAAAACCTGGCACGGGATGCAGGGAAAATAGGGGTTTTGGGTGGGGAAGTGTTTTAAAATATAGTGAATAACTAAACGTAATATTACGAAATACTACATTTTTTTTACATTAATACTCGAGTATTACAATTAATACTCGAGTATTAAAATAAATACTGTAATCGGTTAAAAGTAACATATTTCATGAACTTGACAATTAAGTTAAAATTATTTTTTTAAATAAAATAACATTTTCACAATATTTTCACGATAAAATAAACATGATACAAACACACAGCTGCCTTTTTAAACCATTTCAATCTATTCCTATTTTTTTGTCCTTCAACTGTTTCCATGAAATCAAACCACAACAATACTCTCAAAATGGATGCCAAAACGGAACGATATTCACTCAACATTAATAAACAACACTTTTTCACAGGAAAATTTAATTATTAGTTTCCACATTAATAAAACGGTATTTACAATAGGTTACTAACGATGTAATTCTTTTAAAAAAACGATGTACCCGAGAAAAACTTATAAATACAAGCCAGACACCATTTTAAAATCAGTTGGTTGACAACTCCCAGAGTAATCAGACGTGAAAACCTGACCCTCTGACCCTTCAACTTAATAATAGCATCAGTCTACTTTGGCGCTTTTTCACATATTTACAAGTAAGTTTGTGACACGAGTAACGCAAATATTAACTGAATGTATATTTAAAGGTTTATAGAAAAATAATTTACCTTTGTAACGAGAAACAAACATATATCAGAAATAATGCCAAAGACATTTCTACTTGACTAGTATTTAATTAATTATTTATAACATTTGAAATAAAATCTGAACAATCTTTTTATTTTAATCTTCGTGAAAAAGCATTTTTTTTTAATTTTTTAAAGATTAACTCCTACAAACTCTGACGAAAATACAACGTTTCAACATAAAATATTTTGTTATAAGAACCACAGTCATCTTCAATATTTATTTGCAGGTACTTTTTTAATTATTTTTAAATAATGTTTTGTTACTATGTAAAACATCAAAACATACATCAATAATACATATATTTTACATTGTATTTATCCACAGAATTAAAGGGAGATTGAAGCAAAAATATTCAATATTGAAAAACAAACGTCTTATTAAACACTGTAATTTTTTTTTTAAAACCTATTTATACTCGTAAAAAGTCAACCCAATTTTTAAAAATGGTAATCACCTGCTATTCTAACTATATCATTTTTCAGCATTAGGTAAAGTATGAAACGCTAATGAAGTATCCAATAAAATTCTAACAGCAAGAAAATACAGATATAGCAAAATGTGTAAAGTCATATATTTTTAATATACTTGTCTTACTCCAGAAACGTGGTGCTAAAGTAAAAATTATGACTATTATATGTGTTTCTTTTTTTAAATGCAGTACAGAGAAATTGAAATATGTTCAAAGTAGGAAATTAAATGTAAAAAAAAATAAAAATGTTAAGGAATTTTTTTCCTTCACAAATAATGTAATAAATAATGACATTATACATTTATTGAATTTTTTTTCAGCCCTTTCCCAAAAACATAAAATCCAACGGATCTAACAACAAAGAAAGACATCTACAAACCAGAAAATCGACCAGAATCAAAACTAAACAGAATACATCAACATTAAAAGGTAAATAAAAATATGCAAAATACTAAAAATCATACATTACTAGTCTGTTAGAAATGTGCATTTGAATTTTGATTATTTACGAATATAAAGTTCTCTATTACTTTTCCAAAACCAGAAAAAGCATCATTTAGATTAAGTATTGGGTAGTATATAACTTTCAATGAATATTCTAAGTAATCTTATTAACAAAAGAGTAATCATATTCATTTCTGTTCTTATCTAGATTTGCTAATTTATCCAGTACTAAACACACACGAAGAAGAAGAACAAGCAGGAATCCAAAATAATCAGCTGATTCCAAAGGTATTTTAAACATAATAACATTTTTAAAATCATTTACAAATACAATTTGTTTTTATATAAACCAAACTCTATGTGTCATATAATTTTGAATAACCTGATAGATATCCCTAACTACTCTTACTTTAAAAAAAATTGGTGAAATAATGAAAAAGAATCAATTACTATTCTAACTCCAGGTAAGTGCTGTAGAAGTGAAAGTGCAGGATAGTGTATGGATATCAATTACTATTCTAATTCCAGGTAAGTGCTGCACTAAACAAAGTGCTGGATAGTGTAGGGGTATTATTCACTATTGTAATATCAGTTAAGTGCTGCAGTAGTGAAAGTGCAGGATAGTGTAAGGGTATCAATTAGTATTCTAACTCCAGGTAAGTGCTGCAGTACTGAAAGTGCTGGATAGTGTAGGGTTATCATTCACTATTCTAACATCAAGTAAATGCTGCAGTAGAGAAAGTGCAGGATACTGTAGAGGTATCATTAACTATTGTAACTCCAGTTAAGTGCTGCAGTTGGGAAAGTGCTGGATAGTGTTGACTTATCAATCACTATTCTAACTTCAGGTAAGCGCTGCAGTAGGTAAAGTGCAGGATAGTGTAGAGGTATCAATTACTATTCTAATTCCAGGTAAGTGCTGCAGTAGTAAAAGTGCTGGATAGTGTAGGGGTATGAATTCCTATTGTAATTCCAGTTAAGTGCTGCAGTAGTGAAAGTGCATGATAGTGTAGGGGTATCAATTATTATTCTAACTCCTGGTAAGTGCTACAGTAGAGAAAATGTTGGATATTATTGGGGTATCAATCTTGATTTTAACTCAAGGTAAGTGCTGAAGTATGAAAAATGCTGAATAGAGTAGAGATATCAAATACTATTTTAACTCCAAAAAAGTGCTGCATTAAGAAAAGTGCTGGATATTATAGGCGCATGAATTACTATACTATCTCAAAGTAATTGCTATAGTATCAAAAGTGTAGATGATGTAAAGACATGATTTTTGAAAAATTAACCATTTCAAAATAATTGTGTACATTTTACACTTTTCATGAAACATTTAAAAGTGTAAAAATGTATAATTTTAATTTTTTATCTTTGCAGATTTTCAAAGAACTCTTTCAATCCCAAAATAAATTGAAATCCAAGAGACACAGACAACTAAACAAGGATAACACACTACACTCAGAAGGTATATTAAAACAAAAGTTCAAGCATAGGAATAACATTTTTTTTTTTTTCAGAACAAATTTTATTTCGTTGAAATAGCATACAATCAGGTCACCGTCCCCTATGTATCAGGGGTCTAGTGAACAAGAAGACAATCAATAAACAACAGCAGTGCAATCAACATTTTCAAATGAAAGGATTCCCATCAACTCCCCTCCCCCTACTCCCACCCTGGCCCTCCCCTCCCGGATCCCTCCCCCCCCCGGCACAGTGTTCGTATGATTCAAAGCATTAGTTCTTGGAGTCGCAATCAGTGTGTTGGCCCCTTCACCCAGAGTCAATCGGTAAGTGGTCCACATCGGAGTCCCGCTGCACTGGCGGTTCCAGCCAGAGCCCGCTATATTCAGCCCAACGCTTCCATATTTTAAAGTGTTTTCGGTAGGAATAAAATTTAATGTTGAATATTTTGAAAAGTGCAGCAGTTGGAAAAGTGCTGGATAGTGTAGATATGTTAATTATTGTTTTAAGTTACAGATAAAAATGCTATTAGGAAAGTACTGGATACTGTATGGTATTAATAATTAATCTTACCCCAGTTAAGTGCTGCAGCAGAGAAAGTGCAGGATAGTGTAGGGGTATTAATTACTATTCTAACTCCAGTTAAGTGCTACAGTAGAAAAAGTGCAGGATAATGTAGGGATATCAATTACTATTCTAACTCCAGTTAAGTGCTGCAGCAGAGAAAGTGCAGGATAGTGTAGGGGTATTAATTACTATTCTAACTCCAGTTAAGTGCTACAGTAGAAAAAGTGCAGGATGGTGTAGGGGTATCAATTACTATTCTAACTCCAGGTAAGTGCTGCAGTAGGGAAAGTGCAGGATAATGTAGGGGTATCAATTACTATTCTAACTCCAGTTAAGAGCTGCAGTAGGGAAAGTGCAGGATAATGTAGGGGTATCAATTACTATTCTAACTCCAGTTAAGTGCTACAGTAGGGAAAGTGCAGGATAATGTAGGGGTATCAATTACTATTCTAACTCCAGTTAAGTGCTACAGTAGGGAATGTGCAGGATAATGTAGGGGTATCAATTACTATTCTAACTCCAGTTAAGTGCTACAGTAGGGAAAGTGCAGGATAATGTAGGGGTATCAATTACTATTCTAACTCCAGTTAAGTGCTGCAGTAGTGTAAGTGCAGGATAGTGTAGGGGTATCAATTACTATTCTAACTCCAGTTAAGTGCTACAGTAGGGAAAGTGCAGGATAATGTAGGGGTATCAATTACTATTCTAACTCCAGTTAAGTGCTACAGTAGGGAAAGTGCAGGATAATGTAGGGGTATCAATTACTATTCTAACTCCAGTTAAGTGCTGCAGTAGGGAAAATGCAGGATAGTGTAGGGGTATCAATTACTATTCTAACTCCAGTTAAGTGCAGCAGTAGGGAAAGTGCAGGATAGTGTTTGAGTATTATTTAAAACTTAATGATTTAAATAACACAAACCTAATCATTTTTTTTTCTTTTTCAGATAATGTCTACTCATCCAACAGCAAATTACATCAAATCCAGAAAAGGAAACAATCCTTTAAATCATATGGGTTACATATATTGTAAGGAAAGGATAAGTTCCCAAGAAATCATTGGACCGCATCAACCAGACCGGAGGAGGCATCGCCATCGTACACAAGAGCACCATTCGCATCTCGACTGACTCCAGCATCACATTCAGCGCCGCCGAACACCTCCACTTCCAGATCCACACCGACCCGAAGACGACCCTCAGAGGCACCCTCATCTACAGACCCCCGGGACCGCGATCACAGTTCTGCGATGACATCACGGACTTCATCAGCCCACACGCCCTCCCCTCCACCGACTACATCCTCCTCGGGGACCTCAACTTCCACCTGGAGAACAACAACGACCGCAACACCACCACCCTGCTGGACAACCTCGCCAACCTCGGACTCAAGCAGCTGGTCAACACCCCCACCCACTACGCCGGCCACACGCTCGATCCTATCTTCTCCTCCAGCAAGCACGTCTCCTTCAGTCACTCCACCGGACTCAACTGGACCGACCACAGCTGCGTCCATTTCAGCTTCGTGAAGAACACGGCCCACCACCACCCGAAGCAGGTTCCTCACAGGAACTGGAGAAAGATCACCGCCGACCAGCTCGCCACCTCCCTCAGCCAGAACCCACCCGTCAGGACAACGGACCCTAACACAGCAGCCTGCAACCTCACGCAGTGGCTGACCGCAAGTGCTGACGACCTCGCCCCACTGAAGGACCCACTCACCAGACCCAGAAGCAAGAAGGCTCCCAGGTTCACCGACGAACTCAAGGACTCCAAGAAGGCCTGCCGCACCCTCGAGAAGACCTGGCTCCTCAACAAGACCACCGACAACATGACCGCCCTCAAACTCGCCACCCGCAGACATCACCAGCTCATCCGCACCACAAAGAAGAAATCTCTGAAGGAACGACTGGACAAGAACGCCCATGACAGCAAGGAGCTCTTCAACATCGTCAAGGAATTCTCCAACCCCAGCACCGGCAACAACGACATCACCCCCTCACAGGACCTCTGCGACTCCCTCGCCTCATACTTCCACCGCAAGATCTCTGACATCCACAACAGTTTCAGCGCTCAACCCCCGCACCCACCGGTCGAACCTACGCACCCAGCCGCCATCCTCCAGACATGGATCGAGGTGACCCCCGAAGACACGACAAGCATAATGAACACCATCCACTCTGGATCGCCGACCGACCCGTGCCCCCACCACATCTTCAACAAAGCGGCCCTCACCATCGCACCCCATCTCCGGGACATCATCAACACCTCCTTCAACACAGCCACCTTCCCTGAGAGCTGGAAGCACGCCGAGCTCAGCGCACTACTGAAGAAACCAACAGCGGACCCGACCGACCTCAAGAACTTCCGCCCCATCTCGCTCCTTCCCTTCCCGGCCAAAGTCATCGAAAAGGTCGTCAACAAGCAACTGGCCGCCTTCCTCGAGACGAACGGATCCCTCGACCCATCGCAGTCCGGATTCAGAGCCAATCACAGCACCGAGACCGCCCTCATCGCAGCCACTGACGACATCCGAGCCCTGCTCGACAACGGTGAAACAGCGGCACTCATCCTCCTTGACCTCTCCGCTGCATTCGATACTGTTTGCCACCGCACCCTAGTCCAACGACTCAACGACACCGGCATCCAGGGGAAGGCCCTGGACTGGATCACCTCTTACCTCTCCGGAAGAACACAGAGAGTACGCCTCCCGCCGTTCCACTCGGAGGCCACCGAAGTCATCTGCGGCGTCCCGCAAGGATCATCGCTCAGCCCCACTCTCTTCAACATCTACATGAAACCACTAGCTGCCATCGCTCGCAATCACAACCTGAACATAATTTCCTACGCCGATGACACCCAGCTGATCCTCTCCCTCACCAGAGACCCCGACACCGCCAAAGCGAGCCTTCACGAAGGGATGAAAGACGTCGCCGAATGGATGAACAGCAGCCGCCTAAAGTTTAACACGGACAAGACAGAAGTCCTCATCCTGGGAACATCGCCCTCCGCATGGGACGACTCCTGGTGGCCCCCAGCCCTAGGCGCCGCACCCAAGCCAACAGACCACGCACGCAACTTGGGCATCATCCTGGACTCCTCCCTATCGATGACCAGACAAGTCAACGCCGTCTCCTCATCCTGCTTCCACACACTCCGCATGCTCCACAAGATCTTCCAATGGATTCCCACCGAGACAAGGAAGACGGTCACCCAGGCCCTCATCACCAGCAGACTGGACTATGGAAACACCCTCTACACTGGAACAACAGCCAAGCTTCAGAAGAGACTCCAGCGCATCCAGAACGCCTCCGCCCGACTCATCCTGGACATCCCCCGTCGCAGCCACATCTCGAGCCACCTGAGAGACCTACACTGGCTCCCTGTCAACAAGGGGATCACGTTCAGACTCCTCACCCACGCACACAAATCCCTCCACGACCTGGGCCCTAGGTACCTCAACGACCGCCTGACCTTCTACACGCCCACCCGCCAGCTGCGATCAGCGAACCTCACCCTCGTCGTCGTGCCTCGCATGCAGAGAGCCACCGCCGGAGGAAGATCCTTCTCCTACCTAGGGGCTAAGACATGGAACTCCCTGCCCGTCCGCCTGCGGATGACCCAGGACCACCTCACCTTCAGGAAACAGCTCAAGACCTGGCTGTTCGAGCAGTAGCAGACCCCCCCTCCCCACGCGCCTTGAGACCCTTCCGGGTGAGTAGTGCGCGATATAAATGCCATGATTGATTGATTGATTGGAGATGCGTGCAATACTTCTCAACCCGTTGCAGCGGCAGAGCGGTTACGGTGGATGATATCATTGTAAAAACAACTGACCATAACCACTCTGCCTCTGCAATGGAGGTTGATGTCAGAGAAACTGTGAAGGAACTTGCAAGCATCTCCAATGATTCCACAGGAACTATTTTACGAAAGGTTGCTCAGCATGTCCCATATCATATAGCTAGTAATATGCCTACCATACATAATTTGAGAAGAATTATTCAACGTCAAAAGCAGGCAAGTAATACGCAAATAAATACATCCCATACCTTTTCTGATATAGTTATTCCTCACAAACTCGCTATTTCTTTTTCTGATGAACCTTTCCTTCTGCATGATAATGAAAACCCTCAGAAACGTATATTAATTTTTAGTACTCCTAGAAATCTTGTTAAAATTGAAAATAGTGAAATTTGGATGATGGATGGGACGTTTAAAAGTACACCCCATCCATTCACCCAAATTTATACTATACACGCAAACATTAATAATAATGTTATTCCCCTAGTATATAGTTTGCTGCCTGATAAGACTTCTGCAACCTACACTGAACTATTATCAGTTATAAAATCAACCACAAACAAAAGCTCTAGGAAAATTATCATTGATTTTGAATTGAGCATGATTAATGTAATCACAAAAACGTACACGGATACCCAAATTCAGGGGTGTTTTTTCCATTTTTCCCAGGCATTCTGGCGTAAATTACAAAAAACACCCCTAGTTACAGAATACTCCTCAGACAGCAAATTACAGGTAGAATTAAAAAAAAACTAACTGCTCTTTGTTTTGTCCCTCCCGAAAGTGTAGACGAGTACTGCACTGCCATTACAAAGTCTGATTATTATATAGCAAATGAAGAAAAATTGGCACCCATTCTAAATTATATGGAAGACACATGGATTGGACACCTAGGCAGATCGGGTCGCAGGAGGAAGTCACGTTTCTATGTGGAGTGGTGGAACTGTTATTCGACTTGCTTACAGGGAGAGGCTAAAACAAATAATGCCATTGAGGGATGGCATAACTCCTTCAACCATACAATTGGAAAACCCCACCCTAATTTCTACTCTTTTCTGGAAACTTTGAAGAAGGAGCAAAGTTTTCAGGAAATGAGAATTTCTCAAACTCTTACAGGTAGTCTAAACCCACGAATAACCCATAAAACAAGGGAAATGTCCGAGAGACTATTGGCACTTTTACAACAGTTTTCATTGTGTGTGGCTTTAGATTACCTGGAAAATTTAGCTAACATTTTAAGTTTTTGAACATCATCTTCACATTACTTACCTGCTTTGCTCTAAAATATTTTCCTTTCTTAATTTAATTGGCTAAAACATTTTTCCAAATGTAAACGTAAAATTAAATAAAGTCGGGTGTATTTTGAATTTTCTTTTCTTTTTAAACTTAATTGTGATTGTTTATAATTTCCTTATTTTCTAAACAATCCAAAAATTAAAAAAATTCTAACTAGATAAACTTACCATTTTTATGAAACCATTTTATACTTTTCCATTTTCAATTAATAGTTATGTAAATTATAAATAAATGCATTTTTGAAAAATGTATGAAAAAATCTTTTCACCTCTTTTCGTAAAATTGTGAAAAAAAGCTTCATGAAATCATTCAATATATTTAACTAAAGTTTTATCTTAAATGATTTAAATGATTTCATTATAAAATGACCCATTATTTTTCTATTTGGTTATTTTTTAAATTCATTCATCACTTTTTCTATTTTCTAATTGCTTAATACATATATTTTAAATTTTGAAAAGACATTCCATTAGTATCTTCTGGCAATATTTTTTCTAAAAAATACATTTAATCAGAAAAAGATATAAAAAACTTTTTTTTTCCTTGAGCAATTAATTAATACACACAATCCCATATGCATCTTCCTTAAATCATCAACGTTTTTATATTGTCAAAATATTTTTGTTTTAAAAACAAAGAAACAATGATGTTTACATTTTTCCAAAACCATGTCTCGTAACTCATCAAAATATATTCTGCCAAATAACCACTCTTTTTTTTTTAAATACCATAATGTGGACAAACAGACCATTCATTTTGAAACCACGTATTGATTCTGAATATTGAACACCAAAACATCACTTCCAAAAAAATAACTTCCCTATGTTACAAACTTAGAAATACATCTATTTACTTTCGTCGAAGCTTTTTTCAACAATTAAATAACCTATTTTTCCTCTAACCAAAGTTTACCAAAAAACAATCGAAACTTTCAAAAATGCATTTGTTTTTCATTTCTTCCGTACAAATATAATAATTACAAAACATACACATCTTATCTGTGTTACATTTTTGAATACATTCTGTAAAAAACAATATAAACCACTCTATTTTTTTCCTCCCACACCCGACTTAGGCATAATCTAGCTATAAGATCTGCGACATTTATTTTAACGTATATAACATCATTTACGTATTAAGCAACCTCTCCTCATCCTTTCCTTACAATATATGTTTACTTTTTTGTAAATATATACATATAATAAAGTTTTCATTGTTTCCTACCTGGACGCAATTCAGCTTCCAGCTGCTTCCTCCTTGGATCCTGTTCAAAATGGCCGCTTACGCTTTACGTTAACGTCAATACGTAATAGAAAGCTGCAACAATAAAAAATTGACTATTTTTTTGTTATTTATTAATAAAATGAATTTATTTATTTAAAAATGCTTTCCTATCGATTACAATTTACAAAAATATATTTAAAAAATATTAAAAAATAAGCTATTGTATAATGTATTTGTTTTGAAAAATAACATTGTTTTTAAAAAGTTATCGTAACTTTCTTTCATTCATTTTTACATGCAATACATCTAAAGTATATTTTTTATATGCTTAATTAATCTTTTTAACTACTTACCTGTTTTCTTTTTCCTTTTCTCTGTTTTCCTTCTTCTTTCATCTTCTTTTTCACATCTTTTGTATGTACTGCGGGAGACATAGGATATATCATGATAATAAAAGAAGGACAAACTTTGCCATTGGATTCAATGTAAAACCGTGGGAACCCAATGTTTAATTTAATTTTCCATTTAAATTCATACTCTATTAATATTTTATGTAACTTATATCTTTTTTTAAATAAATGACATTATTTTTAAAAAAGTATAAAAGTTTAAATTATTTTGTAAACCAAAAAATATTTTATAATATTTAATAAATCTCTTAGTGTTAGTTTACTATTATTAAAATAATTTCCTTTTAAAAAGTACTCCAATATTATTTTAAAATATGAATTCATTAACAAATAATATTATTATTTCTAAATTATTTAAAATATTCCAATAATACTCTTTTAATAATTTATTGTATTTGTAATTTTAAGTTTCAAATAATACTCTATTAATAATTTAATTAATATATATTTTTATTTAATTAGTATAAGTAATTATTTAAATCAAATAATTCTCTATTATTAGTATTAATACTAATTAAATAATCACTTAATTATTTTTTCTGTTAAATTTAAATTATTATTTTTTTAAATAAAAATAATACTCTATTAATTCTCTTTTTTATATACATCTTTTAATAAAAATAACCAAATATGCTAAAATAATTTTTAATTATTAAATAATAACAAATAATACTCTAGTATTAATATTAATAATAACGAAATAAATACCATAAAAAAACTCTAATATAAATTTTAAATTATAATAAATACACAAATAACACTTTATTAATAACATAATATATTAAATAAAATTATAATTAAAAAAGAAATAAAACTCTATTTTTATCCTTAATCCAAAAACAATAATTTTATTAATTCCTTATTTTTCATTAAACATATTTATAATTATAATCGGTTGTAAAAGTATATGCGTTGTAAAGGTACTTGCGTTGTAAAAGTATGCGTTGTAAAAGTATGCGTGGTAAACGTTTTTGCGTTGTAAAAATGTGTGGTAATGGTATTGCGTGGTAAAAAATGCGTGCTAAAGGTTGTATACCAGGCACAGGCCATCTTCCGGCAGCTGGACACTGATCGCGACCGGGCCATCAACTTCCAGGACTTCACCATGGGCTTCCACTGGACCCAGTGCTGCAGAGTGGAGGCCTGGGGGGCAGACGCGAGGGTTCCCAGTGAACCGGAGGGCGAGCACGGAGGAGACCCCTTTAACCCGGATTCTTTAACTGGGTATTTGTATTTCTTTACCTTTCAAATGTTGCAGTTGAATCCTCATGTTTTTTCTATATAAACATTCTGGCATAAAGCCAAGTTCCTGTGTAAGCGGTTGTTGTAGAAATGGTTTATCCATACTAATATGATAAAGAGAGAGCCCAAATCTTTGAGGCGGGTAATCTCAGGAACCACAGCACCAATCACAACACCCAATACAGCGTTGGAAAGGGCAGTTGCAGCAGAAGGACATAGGCTATGCAGACGCCCGCCATATACATTTAAAAGGTAAAAGAACCATGCCAACAAAGAAGTCCCTTGTGGGCATGTCTGCATTGTGCTGTGGGTGTGTGCTGGGGGGCATAACAAACGCTGGGGGCGTGTGGTACGTTCTGCCCTTCGGGCTGGACTGTTCCCATGAGGCACAGGTTCAAGGCTGATTTGCATATGGCCATGTCTGAACTGGGGTGGTGTGGAGTGCAAAAAAACAATGGATTTAGGCCCAGATCGCTGTACTAGGGTGAATGTATGACATTGTTCTGCATTCTGTCCATCAACTGTTGTTTTTGCATTTGTCACCCCGAGTGGGATGGGTATGCTCAGACGTGAGTCCCATGCTCTCCACACCACTGGGGTCAAGTTATTCTGGCTGAAGACAGCTGATAGCCAGAAATTGGTTCTAGAATGGTTGATTCTGCTCCAGGACAGACTTGGCTTGGCAGTTCGGGCTGGACTGTTCGCATGAGGCACAGGGTCAAGTCTGATTAGCATATGGCCATGTCTGAATTAGGGTGGTGTGGAGTGCAAAAAAACGATAGATTTAAGGAGTGCAAAAAACGATGGATTTAGGCATAGATCTCTGTACTGGGGTGATTGTATGACATTGTTCTGCATTCTGTCCATCAACTGTTGTTTTTACGTTCTGCCCTTCATGCCATGTCTCATATCGTGTGCTGGGGGCTCTGGGCGTGTGCGGGCGCGGGATTACGGGGAAAACAAGCAAGCGTTGTGCCAAATATTTCATTGTTTTTTCTTCCCAGGTTCTGTACATTCCAGCTCCGGGTGTCCACCCTGCTCCCTTTAAATACCCCTGCACCCCATAATCATAACCCACCCTTACTCGTTAAAATACCCCAACACCCTTAAACACTAACCCATCTTAACCATATAAATATACCCTGTACCCCAAAAAACAAACCTATCCCTAAACCCAAAAAATACCCCTGTACTCCAAAACCCAAACCTAGCCCTGTACCCTATAAATACCCCTGTACCTCAAACCCCAAACCTACCCCTGAACCCTAAAAATACCCCTGTACCCCAAAACGCAAACCTAGCCCTGAACCATAAAAATAACCCTGTACACCAAAACCCAAACCTACCCCTCACCCCTAAAATACCCCTGTACCCCAAAACCCAAACCTAGCCCTGAACCCTTAAAATACCCCTCTACCCCAAAACCCAAACCTAGCCCTGAACCCTAAAAATACCCCTATACCCCAAAACCCAAACCTAGCCCTGAACCCTAAAAATACCCCTGTACCCCAAAACCCATACCTATCCCTAAACCCTAAAACTACCCCTGTACCCCATAACCAAAACTATATCTGAACCCTTAAAATACCCAAACACCCCAAAACATATACCTTAGTACCCCAAAACATATACCCCTATACCCATACTTAACTTATCTAAACATAAAAAAAAAGCTTTTACCATTAATGCATTTACAACTAATTTCGTAATAAATGTATGCATGGTAAAAGCATATAAAATGTAATGCCATGCGTTATAATGGCATTGCGGAGTCATGGTACTTTCGTAATGAAAGTATGCGGAGTGATGGTATGCGGAAAGAAAGTTGCTGAATAATGGGTGTTTATCCTCCCCCCGGTAAGTACATTGGTGGCATGGCGGCCCACATCTCCAGCAACATACTCATATTTTTTCACCACCGATTTGAAAAATGCACAGGTCTCTCTCATTCATGGCCCGCACCGACATACACTTTTAGACACAACTCCCACCACAAGTTCTAGAATTGCGAACTTTAGAGCTGAGGAGCTACATTTGAATCTCGGCATCAGCTCAACATCCTGTGATTCCAGGCAAATCGCTTTGTCTCCCCGTGCCTACCACAAATGAATGTGTTCTTCTGTAATGTAAATTGTGCTCATGCCATGTTGTCGAGTTCGCGCTATATAATATTGCAAGGAAAAATAAAGTAGGGAAACTCGAGTTCACACACTACTGAACGTGCACTCTTAAGTGCATCAGCAGTGAACTGTGAATCAGAGTGTTTCACAGGCCTGTCACAGAAAAGAAATGCTATCAAAATGAAATCCTACAAAACAATATACTACTGGCCGGCAGCAATTCATACCCGGACAAAGTTGGGACGGGCTGCTAGTATATATATATTACCTACTGGCAGTCGCCAGTAGGTAGTTATAGTTAGGACTATGGGCCCGATTCACAGAACTAACTTAAGACAAAATCCTAAACTTACTACCATTTTGCTATTCACAGGAGGAACTTACTCATTTTGATATTCACAGAAGGCACTTACTCATTTCGGTATTCACGGAAGTTAGTAGTCCTAACTTTAGGACTCCTAAATGCCTTCTGTGAATACCGAAAGTCTTAAAATTAGGATTTTTCTCAGTTTAGTAGTAGTAAAGTTAGGACTCCTAACTTTAGGACTCCAAAATGCCTTCTGTGAATACCGAAAGTCTTAAAATTGGGATTTGTCTCAATTTAGTAGTAGTAAAGTTAGGACTACTAACTTTAGGACTCCTAAATGCCTTCTGTGAATACCGAAAGTCTTAAAATTGGGATTTGTCTCAATTTAATAGTAGTAAAGTTAGGACTACTAACTTTAGGAGTCCTAAATGCCTTCTGTGAATACCGAAAGTCTTAAAATTAGGATTTTTCTCAATTTAGTAGTAGTAAAGTTAGGAGTCCTAACTTTAGGACTCTTGAATTGATAAAAATCGTAATTTTAAAACTTTCGATATTCACAGAAGGCATTTAGGAGTCCTAAAGTTAGGACTCCTAAATGTGTTCTGTGAATACTGAAAGTTTTAAAGTTAGGATTTTTCTCAATTTAGTAGTAGTAAAGTTAGGACTCCTAACTTTAGGACTCCTAAATGCGTTCTGTGAATACCGAAAGTCTTAAAATTAGGATTTTTCTCAACTTTACTATTACTAAACTGAGAAAAATCCTAATTTTAAGACTTACGGTATTCACAGAAGGCATTTAGGAGTCCTAAAGTTAGGACTCCTAACTTTACTACTACTAAATTAAGAAAAATCCTAATTTCAAGACTTTCGGTATTCACAGAAGGCATTTAGGAGTCCTAATTCTCCGCTGTGTGGAGAATACATTTTGGCGAGGGTCCGGGAGTTGCCGTTATCTGGCCCTAAAATAGCAGGCCTAAGTTGTAAGTTATAGGGTGCCTCTAAAAAGAGCCCGTGTGTTCATTAGTTGGAGCAACATATAAGTGCGGATGCACAACTTCAAGTTATTTAGGAAAACTCGGTTTCCCGGATCTGTGAAGTGTGCTCCATCACTTCTGTAGATATCCGCCATATCAAACATATGTTGTTGTTGTAGATGGACCATATTTTGTGGTCTATGAGGTATGCAGACACAGCTTTGTTGACTTTCTTCCGAGATTTTTCAATCTGAGGAAAAAATTGTTTGGACCATTTACGCTTCTGTCTTTGGCATATATTGGAATATACAAAGACAGTTTGAGGCAAAAGTAACATCAATTGTCCAAAGGTGTCCTTCATAAGCATTTCCAAACCTACCCAATGTGCCTAAGTCGTTTCCACCACAGTGCACAATCACGAGGTCAGGGTGTTGGAGATGCAAACAGGTTTTACCAAAGGCAACAATTGGTGCCACTTCAATCCTCTCTGTTCAAACCATTTAATGTCCACATTTTGTAAACCGAGGTCTAAGTCAATACGTCTCTGTTCTGCATACCTCTTGCACTAGAAAACATAGCTATGTACTACGATCCACACTAGCATTTTGAAGGTATGGCTGGAAGGTATGGAAAGATGTCTGTAGCTCATGCAGTTCCTTCGTAGAATAAGAGATATGTTTAAAGATGGGGAACTAGTACTTAATAAAGACATACAAAGATACTTCTCTGCTACGTCTGGTACATCATTCTAGGGGGGGTTGGAAATCACTGATGTTCTTGTCGCTGACGTTCTTGGCCTTCCCACTCTGACCGAGTGGTGAGATGCCTGTGGTCTGAGGCGTTACATGAGAAAATGGGCATTGTAAAATATTGTCAGGTTTGGCAGTCTACTTACATGATGGAGTGTCTGCGCATTACTCTACTTCCTGAGCTCTGCCACGTACACGGAGGGGACAAGGGTTTTTTAAGTCCACTTGCTTTATAGAATTTTTAGGCTCTGTGATTGGCTGCAGTCTGGGGTGTTTTCTCCTGCCTCATTTTAATTGGTTGAACATCAGGGTGGCTGGTTCTGATTGGTCCTGGTTTTTCTGATGGTGAGTGGTCTGGCTATAGGTATTGGAGATGCTGCTTCTGGGTTTGACTCATCATGGATAATGTTAAACGGTCAGAGAAGTGTAAGCACTTGTAGGCAGAGGAGGTGGTTGCTGGGTCTTCCACTGCACCTTCCTTGACTGACATGCAAAAGATGATTGAGGCCGCTGTGGCTGCGGCCTTTCTGGCTAGGGAGTCCAAAGGGCCTAACAGGCAGAAGTTGGCTGCCCTTGTGGCCCCTGATGAGAATTCGGATGATGAAGTGAAGGGTCGGTTTATATTCATGGGGCGGAACTTCACAATGTACTTCAACATGTGCGGGACAGTTTGAGGTTCCTTGATCCCTTAGACGGCGAGGAGTCAGTGGACTTCTTAGCCAATGATCAGACACAGGAGCCTGAATGTCTCCTGTTCATAAATCAGTACGAATGCACTAGAAGGTGAATGGAAGGATATAGATAAACATGCCTTTCCCAGGTTTCTTGATAAAATATATCCTTTGCAGGGGTTTTCAGAGAAATTCCCTTCAGTGGTTAAGGTGGATTCTCTATTGGCTGGACTGGCGTTGCAAACCCTGGTGGTTTCAGAGGATGCAGTACCTCCTGATCTTGGGGACAAGAGGGTTGAAGGGGCTTTGAAAAGGTCCTTTGCGGCTTCCAACCTCTCTGTTCGTTCAGTCACTTAAACTAATTTTCTGGTTCAGTTTATTTCAGAGCAACTGTTGCAAGAGGAGGATCCCTCTGAGTCCTTGATAATGCTGGAACAGCAATTGTGTTTCTTGGCTGACTCATCCTTTGAATTCCCTTAGTACTTTGGATGTGGCAGCTGGTGCCTTGGTGGCAACTCGGAGACAATTGTGCCTTAAACCTTGGAAAGCTGAAGCGGTGCAGAAGACTGCACTCATGAAGATTCCTTTCACGGGCTGCAAACTGTTTCGGGAACCGTTGGAGGCTTTAATAAAGAAAACAGAGGAGGACAAAAAGTTGTTGCCTCCGGTCCGCTTGTCGGAGAAGGGAAAGTTTGCTGCATATAAACAGGCATTTCAGCAGGCTTTCAGTCTAAGATGGCCGCTCATCCCTTTCATGGTATGGGACGTGGCCAGGGTGTCCCTTCCTTCCACAAATCCCAGGGTCAGCAGGGACTCTCAGGTGCTCCAGGTCAGTCAAAATATTAACTATGCAAAGTTTCCAGAGGCGGATCCTGTTGGGGGTCGCCCCAGGACTTTTTTTCCAGCTTTGGAGGCGGCCGTGGTGCATTTTCTTCTTTGGGCCCTGCAGCAGGGTGTACTGTTGCGAACTGACAACATGGTGGTGGTATGTGTTATAAGGTCTTTCCAACTCTTCCTTCTTTCCACCCTGTCTTCCTGTCATGTTCAGCCTAGGAACACTTAGAATGTTCATTGATGTCACGGAATGTAGTGGACAGGTGACTCCTGGCTGAGCTCAAGGATACAGCTCCTGGTGGGGTCTATGGGCCCGATTCACAGAATAAACTTAAGACTCAATCCTAAACTTACTACTATTTTGGTATTCACAGAATGCACTTACTACTTTTAGCATTTACAGAATGCACTTAATACTTTTGGTATTCACAGAATGAAGGGCCCGATTCACAGAACTAACTTAAGACAAAGTCATAAACTTACTACCATTTTGGTATTCACAGAAGGCACCTACTCATTTTGGTATTCACAGAAGGCACTTACTCATTTCGGTATTCACAGAAGTTAGGAGTCCTAACTTTAGGACTCCTAAATGCCTTCTGTGAATACCGAAAGTCTTAAAATTAGGATTTTTCTCAGTTTAGTAGTAGTAAAGTTAGGACTCCTAACTTTAGGACTCCAAAATGCCTTCTGTGAATACCGAAAGTCTTAAAATTGGGATTTGTCTCAATTTAGTAGTAGTAAAGTTAGGACTACTAACTTTAGGACTCCTAAATGCCTTCTGTGAATACCGAAAGTCTTAAAATTGGGATTTGTCTCAATTTAATAGTAGTAAAGTTAGGACTACTAACTTTAGGAGTCCTAAATGCCTTCTGTGAATACCGAAAGTCTTAAAATTAGGATTTTTCTCAATTTAGTAGTAGTAAAGTTAGGAGTCCTAACTTTAGGACTCTTGAATTGAGAAAAATCGTAATTTTAAAACTTTCGATATTCACAGAAGGCATTTAGGAGTCCTAAAGTTAGGAGTCCTAACTGTACTACTACTAAATTGAGAAAAATCCTAACTTTAAGACTTTCGGGTCCCGATTCACAGAACTAACTTAAGACAAAATCCTAAACTTACTACTTTTGGTATTCACAGAAGGTAGGATTTTGTCTTAAGTTTGTCTTAAGACAGACTTAAGACAGAATCCTAACTTAAGTCTGTCCTAAGTCTGTCTTAAGACAAAATCCTAACTTCTGTGAATACCAAAAGTAGTAAGTTTAGGATTTTGTCTTAAGTTAGTTCTGTGAATCGGGCCCAAAGTATTCACAGAACACATTTAGGAGTCCTAAAGTTAGGACTATTAATTTCTGTGAATACCGAAATGAGTAAGTGCCTTCTGTGAATACCAAAGTGAGTAAGTGCCTTCTGTGAATAGCAAAATGGTAGTAAGTTTAGGATTTTGTCTTAAGTTAGTTCTGTGAATCAGGCCCTATATTACCATCTTACATCTTGGCCTACCATCTACCTTGTACTATTTACCTGCCACCTTTGTACCTCAACCTGAATAAATATACTTCTTGGAATAACTACCTGGACTCCGGTGAGGTATTTACTTTCAACAGTATGTTATGTCAACCGCCATGGGAGTGCGAAGGTGGCTTCCCTCAACTTGTTGGCGCAGCTGATTTATCAGTGGGCAGCGTTGAACTTGTTGTCTTTTAGGGTGTTACGTCTGCCAGGGGTATTGAACTCAGAGGCTGATCTTTTGACCATTTTGTTTCCCTCCCTGTCGGAGATGTGATTGGATCAGGGGGTGTTTGCAGTACTCATGACGATGTTTGGGGTACCAGTGGTGGACCTGTTTTGACCCTGCAGAACGCCTTGAGGGAGAGGTTTTGCACTTTGAGTCAGTCGGACTTCATGTATGCGTTCCCTCCGGTTGCTTTGATTTAGAGGGTCCGTCTGAAGGTCAAGTTGGACCAGACATTGGTGGTCCTGGTGGCACCAGTCTGTTGCCGGAGGCCTTGGTTTCCTCTGTGTTAGAGTTGGTGGTGGGGCCTCGCTGGCTGTTGCCGGTGGATCCCTGTCCCCTGTTGTTTCTTCCTTTGTCCCAGGATTGTCTGGTCCGGTTACATCTGGCTGTTGACAGGATGAACCTCGTGGCTATGGGATGTTCTCCTGAGGTGGCTCAGTTTATCCAACAGTCCTGTCGCCCTTCTACCCTTAAATGTTATGCTGGCATTGGGTGTGTTTTCAGGGTTGGTGTGCGGATAGCGGCTGGTCTGCCTTGAAGGTGGATCCTGTGCCTGTCTTGGATTTCCTGAAGGATGGGTGAGATTTGGTTCTGACTGTTTCCTCTTTGTGGGCTCAGTGGGTTGCGGTGAGGGCCTTTTAGGCTCTGGCCTGTGAGTCTGTTGTGCCTTTGGTGTCCCTGCTGTTGAGGAGTTGTTTTCTCAAGAAACCTGTGGTTAAGTCCTTGGCGCTGGGTTGGGATCTTCCATTGGTGCTGAGGGCTTTTGCCGTCTTCTCCTTTTGAGCCTCTGGTGGAGGTGTCTCTGCATTTTTAGGTCGAGCCTGACCCATCGCTTGCGATGGTCTTTGTCAGACCTTTTGTAAGAAGGGCTTCAGAAAATGCAACCCAAAAAAGTGCTGCTGGAAATGCTGCTGGATACAGCTTCCAGTGCATGTGCTCGGGCGCGCGCTTAAGCAGGAGTGGCATATGGCATTGCTCATGCTCATCAAGACTCCTGTGCTCCTTGCTTTCCCCCCTCCCATTTAACCCATCCCTTTGAAGTCTACTCGCATTTCCCTCCTCCCCCTTCTGGGTCCTTGGCTCCTCGCAATCCCCCCTCCCTTCTCGCCCAGCCCTTTGATGCTCTGCTATAGACATTAGATATTTTCCTCTCTCTCATCTCCTCCCACTCTCCTCACTCTCACCTCTCTATCATAACTCTCCCCTCACTCTCTCCCCTCTCTCCCCTATCCTCTCTCTCTCCACTCTCCTCCCTCTATCCTCTCCCCCTTCTCTCCTCACTCTCCCCCCTTTCTCCCCTCCCTCTACCCACTCCCCCCTCTCCTCAGTCTCCCCTCTCCTCACTTTAATGATGCCACGCAATTATTCCTTCAAGCTTGAGTCTCTTCCTATACTTACATTACGCCTAATGATCACACAACTATTTTAATGTAGTCTTTTAAACGTTATTCTTACGGGGTATTTTTATTTGATATATATTGTGGTGCAAGCTGCCGTTCAGACATACCACTCTACAAAGTAACACAACCCCGAATTACTGCAAAACTAGATTACTAACCAGCAAAAACATCCTTAGGGTTTAAAATACAGTCAACACTATAGAAGTCTCAAAAAGTCTCAAAAAGTAAACACTGGTTAGAATATCCGTGGAAACTTTTTTTTTTACACTATGACAAAGCATAACTTTAATACATACATTTTTTCCATGTGGACCTACATTACTCAAAACACAAAAAATAAACGTAAGCATTAAATCCAAAGGATTGCATCCTACCTAAAAGCTCTTATCTTCCAATGATACAACCTATAGTGTTAAACAGGAAGCAGAGAAGAGGCGCCACTGAGCAAGAAGGTAAACTGAGCTATCCTGCTTGATTAATGGTTTTGCAATTTCACGTGTTACCAGTAAATATGCCCGAGGCGCCAGCCGAGCACAAGCCACATGGAGACATCCTCCTGAGTTGTTTCCCCTCTAACCTGAATCGCTTTTAATGTGTAACTCCACTAAAGTGAACCTTAGAAAAAGACAGTACTTTTGTAAATAAAAGATCTTAAACATTTTTGGCTGGGTCAATGTTTGAAAGACATTATGGTGTCCTCATCTCCGCATTTTTAACGATTTGCATTTGCTTACTATTTAAAGCCGAGCTCAGGGTTCTTTTATATTTTAAAAACAAAGGGGTATATTATCAAGGGGTTTATCTCCGCTTTTTTGGCTTTAAAAGCCAAGAAAGCGGAGATAAAATTATCTCCCTATTACCAAGCTGTCGCTAACAACAGTTAGCGACAGCTAGTACTAGATAGCGATCATCTTGGGCCCCGCTTTGCATGTCAGTGATATTTATCACTAATGACATGCAAAGTGGGCGTGCCAAGATGTTAGCGACTGGAAACAGTCGCTAACATCGCTATCTCCTATTACCAACTTTTGGAGATATTCGCGCTAAGCGCGAATATCTCCAAAAGCTAACACCTGCCCTGAGCAGTTCTTCACCATGTTATCCAATGGGAGGTGGATAACATGGCTAAGAGCATTTGCTCGATAATGCATGAATATCGCTGACTTTTCAGCGATATTCATGCATTGCGGCCGTTTTTTATCGCATTTGCGATAAACCTTGCTAAAAGCAAGGTTTATCTGCGATAAAAATCGCCGATGTGCGGTGATAATTTTTGTCTCTAAACAAGTTAGAGACAAAAATTATCGCTAGTTGTTGGTAATATACCCCAAAATTAATTGTTACTCACACACAATGGTAATTTTTGCAAATACTTTTTTTTACAATACTTTTGTTACGTGTTTCACACTTTACACACTCCACTACTTGATTGTTTCTCTCCTTCTCTGTTTTTTCTAAGTGACGCATCCGCGGCGCAAAAGTGTTGCATGGGGCTTGTAAATCTGCCCCTTAATATTTACAGTTACATCAAACCATGTAACTGAGAAGGAACTATAAAATTGAAAAAAAGCCACTTCTATTGGGATTAACGTCACATGTCTGCCAGGCAATGGTCTCAGGGCTACCCGGTCTTCACCGTCAACATGGAGCAGTCCTAGCTGGTCTAGGGTTAGGGCTAAGTCTTGAGGATGTCACATGACACAGATGACACCCAATATGAGAGCGCGTATGTTCTGAGATGCAGACTTCCAGAAAATCCCTATTGCACAACGGAGCTCCCGAATCTGCCAAGATCTAATGTACAACACCGAGATTTAAAACATAAAGCATGTAAAATAACATTAGTTCTTAACATTGGTATCATGAAAACATTGCTGGGGAAAGTTAATCCTATTTAGAACCTTAAGAAAGTCAGCACATTGTAATAGAAAAAGGAAGATAACTAAGCTGGGATATAAAACTCCCCTTCACCTTCAACACATGCATGCGCCCGCAGCCGGAGGAATAACCATAACTGCTGCAGGGAGTGCACCCCGATGTCGCCTCAGTTGTTGAATTTGTTTGAGTCAGGAACAGACGTGCATCATGGCGAGGATGCAGGGAGTGGGCGCCACCCAGCAGGAAACTTATCCTAACCTATATGGTTCATCATGCACTAATGCTTGATGGGCCGTATATCGGGAGAGGATGTGGTCTAACAGCTAGATTGCTGACTTTGGTGCTGGAAACCAAGGTTTGAGATAGGTGTTGTGTCCACATCCTGTGATTATGGGCAAATCACTTAGGGCCTTATTTATGAAGGCCTTGCGCCGCCGGTGCCTCACTTTTAAGATGGGAAAAAGTGACGCACCGGTGGCACAAGGCTTTCATAAATGAGGCCCTTAATCTCCCCGTGCCTGAATGTTTCCTTGTGTAACTTAACTGATGCTCATGTAAAGCGCTCCAATACCTTCGGGTCGAGATGGCGCTATATTAATCTGCATTAAAATAAAAAATAAATGATAATGCATGAAACAGTGCCAGTCGCCAAAGCGTCACCAAACCAGCAGAAGGTGGGACAGCTCTAAGCCAATGACAATAAATGATTTTTGAAAAACTCAGGAAGAAGCCAATCAAAAGCGAGGGGCGTGCTGAATCTCCATACCCTGGATACACGATGCCTCCACGGCACGCGCTGCTCTAGGCTCGACCCAAACAGCTTATTATTCATCCGTGGGGGAAACCGGTGCATTACCGGTGCTTGTAACTAGAGGGCAGGCTGTCTGGATACAAACCGTTCGTGTCTGGCAATCTGAATACCCAGAAGCCATTGCAACTCAATAATAAAAATTGTCAGCGATACGGGGTGATTACAATCATTTAGATGGCACTAAATGAGCCAGTAAGATTGTCTGTACACTGTGTTGATAAAACAGAGGCAACGGAGTATGATTTAAAGTTGCCCCACCATATGTGTATGGTGTTTTATCTTTTTTAAAAAGCAAACTGAATGCCTTGTGGGTGAATCCCCAACTGTGACAAAGAGTCACACATCAACAAGTCAAATTAAACAGTGACTAACAAATTCAAAATGAATGTGGAGTAATGAGGCTACTGCCTCGGTATCCAAAAACAACACCTCGTGTGGCGATGATGTGTGAAGCAGAGTCTCGTAGAGATCTCAACAGGGTACAAGATAGAAAAGCTTTGCGCGTCCAAAACAGTGATATACGCATATTTCTCAATGGAATAAAAAGACACGGGTTTTAAATTAAAAAAGGTACTGTATATTACGTTATTCGAGGAAAATCGGTGGGAGTTGTAAGGCTCCTCTTCGTCGCTAGAGGTCAGGCTGCGGTTTACGCAAGTAAAAGCTGGCATTTTATGTGATGTACTGAAAGGATTATTAATGATCCTTTCTTTTCATCAGACTTTAATATGTAAAGGATAAAATATTTATTACTAGCAATTATGTTGCAGACAGTATAAAAAAAGTAAATTTAGGGAAATCAACACTTCGTTTGCTGCCTGCGTGGCCGAGGATCAGTAGGCCTCCCGCATTCAGGAGCTTATTTATAAGAGGTTTGTGCTGACAGGGTGTCACCTTTCTGAGGCTCTCAGCTGGATATATGAGGCCACTTTGCGTGGATTTGCATGCCCTCAGACATATGCAGTGAGACAAAGCAGCGCAAGTCGCGGCCTTGCCTTATTCTGCATTAAGGACACGTTCCATGGGCGCTGCAGTGAGTTTTCCCACGCAGCATCCGTAGATTTAGACTCTGCCCTAGATTTCCGTCTTCATGCAAAACTGGGACAGCGCCACAGCCTTATTTATTTATTTATTTATTTATGCAATTTGTTAAGCGCGAACGTTTGGTGCTAAAAACTTAACTTGTATCTCTTCCCATGGGATTGCTGCATGATTTACTGGGCAAATAGCCAAGTCTTCAGATCTTTACGAAAAGCGTAAAGGGAGTGGCTTTGTCTGATTGAAAGCGGGAGTGAATTCCACAGTCTAGCTGCCGTGACTGAGAAACGTCTTTCACCCCAGGTGACAGTCTTGGGGCGAGGCACCATTAATTGGTGCAAGGTCGTAGATCTTAATTGCCTTGCCGGAAGATAGAGTTGGAATTGACTCCTAAGAAACTGCGGACCTAGGTGGTGCAGTGCTTTAAACACCAGACATAGTGTTTTAAATTTTAAACGCTTTTTTATTGGTAGCCAGTGGTAGTTCCGAATGATGTGGGCAATAGAATTAAATTTGGGTATTTTGGATAATACTCTCGCTGCAGCATTTTGAATTGATTGCATTTTGTTAACTACCCGCACTCGAGCATTGGCAAAGATGCCATTTCAGTAGTCAAGTGAGGATAGCACCAAAGTGCTAACCAAAGTTTTGCCTGCTCTATCAGGCAGGAATGGCATAATTTTTTTTTATCAGTTTTAATTTGTAAAAAGCTGTAGCTGCTGTCTGGTTAGCATGAGCGGAGAAGTTGAGATGTTCATCAAACATAACTCCCAAATTTCTGACCTTTGAAACAGGGTTGGGCAAGGTTCCAAATGATGCAGGCCACCAGACGGAAGACCAGCAAGGGGAAAGTTTTCCGAAGATAACCACCTCGGTCTTCTCGGAGTTCAGTTTCAAGTAGCTTGAGGACATCCATTCTCCTATTGCTTGCATACCCTGCTGAAAACGCTCCGCTATCTCTTCCCCGTCGTTGTTAATGGCGAGGACTAGCTGGGTATCATCAGCATAAGAGGTAAGGTCCATCCCATAATGCTTGATGACTCTAGCTAGGTCCGACATATAGATATTAAATAGTGTCGGACTCAGGGATGAGCCTTGTGGAACCCCGCAAGGTAATGACAGCTCAGCTGATTGAAATGGCCAAAGCGTAACTGTCTGAGTTCTGCCAGACAAAAAAGATGCTAGTAGGCTTATGGCTCTCGATTGAAGGCCCATCCTTTCGACACGGTTGATCAGAATGGAGTGATCTACCGCGTCGAAAGCCGCAGAGAGATCCAGCAGTACAAGTACTGCTGTCCCCCTTGGTCTCTAATGCATCCCCAGAACAGGTGTAACAAGGAGATTTGGGGATTCTTTATTTCTTCTCTTTTTGTAGGTCGAGTGTGAGCCAGTGCGCAAGCGCTGCTCTGTGAGGAGCTGTGGTAGTTCAATATGGAGCGAAGCAACCCCTACTCCCCCCACCCTTACTTGTCATTGCCTCGTGTGTTTGTCCTTTGTAAATGCTGTCTTTGGATTCATTATGAGGCTTGTTAGTCTCACCTTAGCACAGCCATGTTGCCATTAGTATCCTCTCATGGCTAGTGGGCCCTTTACTTGGATGTTACACAGTTTGTGTACTTTTTTTGTTTATTGAGCCTGGCCAATTGCGTAGGCCACCCAGAGCGAGGTGTCCTGGCTCCGCTCTCTCTTCTTTTCCTGTGACGCAAACCGCTCGGGCGCCTGGAGCGAGAGGACTTTGAGTCGTGTGCGCAGAGCTGCGCGTCAGCGCGGAGGAGGCACAGGCCGTCTTTTGGCAGCTAGACACCGACCGCGACAGGGCCATCACCTTCCAGGACTTGATCATGGGCTTCCACGGGACCCAGGGCTCTCCCTGGCTGCAGTGGAGGCCTGGGGGGCCACGGAGGAGACCCCTTTAACCCGGCTTCTTTACCTGGGTATTTGTATTTCTTTACCTTTCATGCAGCACACCAATCGTTCTAGGTGTAATTTTCAAATGTTGCAGATGAATCCTCATGTATTTTCTATGTAAACATTCTGGCATAAAGCCAAGTTCCTGTGTAAGCGCTTGTTGTAGAAATTGTTTATTTATACATAAAGACACATAGTCACACGGATATGACATCATTTGAGGATTACGACCTTCATTTGATTCCATACAGAAATAGTCACGGTATACAATAAAAGGTTTGTGAATTCTTGAACAATATCAATCTCATTTTTGAAGTTCAGAACAATAGGCTGGTGCTGGCACATTTGAACCTCTGCTTCCTTCCCTGGCAGCAGGTTGCCAGCAGGACACGCTGTGCCCTTGTAGTTTCCGATGCCCTATCAGCAGTCCAGTTTTGTGGTTTAAGTCACTTGGGCTTTGGTTTTTAATGTACAGGTAGGTGCAAATTTTAAGGCAGCTCGTAGAGACCTAAATATACAGTGTGCATACAATGTTTGTCTGTGCCCGTGCACTGTGCATCGCTCGCAGGGGTTGCAGGTGTTTACAAACCAGTATTTTGTCTTGTGAAAAAGTGTTCACTGATTCAGTGTTGTAGCAATAGCGCATGGTCCCTTAATCTGCCTCATATTTTAAGCAGCCGGCATCGTATTTATGACATATACAGTGACCAAGCCTGGAGGGACGTCTCTGAAGTGCCCCCAGACGCTGTTACTGTGTGGAGTCTTGCTGCGGGGAGCTCTGTTGTCCTTTGCTGCCCCGGTTTCCTTGTGCCTACGGCCGGGCTTGACTCCGCCCCCTTGCTGCTGAAACGACCGGCCGGGCTTTGCTCCGCCGGTCTCTGGAGAGACTACATCCCCCAGGATCCTCTGGGGCCCACGACACTACAGAGCGTGCCAGGAGGCGCATAAAGGTGCGTCTGGGGCCGAGTCCTTGGTGCCCCCAGACGCTGTTACTGCGGGGAGCCTTGCTGCGGGGAGCTTTGTTGTCCTTTGCTGCCCCGGTTTCATTGTGCCTACGGCCGGGCTTGACTCCGCCCCCTTGCTGCTGAAACGACCGGCCTTGCTTTGCTCCGCCGGTCTCTGGAGAGACTACATCCCCCAGGATCCTTTGGGGCCCACAAAACTACAGAGCGCGCCAGGAGGCGCATAAAGGGGCGTCACGTCCCTCGTGGATGCGCGCGGGACAAGCCCGGGACAAGGGCGGGACCATCTAAGGCCATCATAGGCCAGAGGAGGCCGGGTCGGGGCACCCCCCGTTGTTTTCGACCCAAGAAACGAGGATCATTGACTAAAGGTACCGCCACCCACGGACTATCTCCGGTTCATCTTACAGGTGCTTCCAAAGGTTCACTATAGTTTGGTAGTCGATACTGACTTAGTTTTAACTTTTATTATTATATATATTTTTTGTTTTTTGATATAAGCTGACACGCTATGTCTTGCAAGGGGGGTAATAGAACACTTCCCTCCCAGGGTGACCTGCTGAGGGGAAAAATTTACTTTTATATCAAGAGTGCAATACTGCCCATTGCCAGTGAATTTGTCAGGTCCGTGGGTCCTCAGGATCGTACGATGCTCTATGTGTTCCACCTCTCGACAGCCCCTAGGTCTGAATGAACACAGATCCGAAGGGGTGGTCGAGCGAGGGAGAAAAGGAAGGGTAGGGTAGGGACGGCGGGGAGAGGAAGCTGTAACGAGAACAAGGCACTATGAGTCAAACACATACAAGGTAAACACAGTCTCTAAATGCATTAACCTGTAACACATAAATATTCAAGACTCAAACATTCAATACCTGTAGGAAGGAAAAAGGTTGGCTTTGCCTGGCAATCGGAATGTAGAACATGTGTATGTTATCTAAAAAGCAAGAACCACAGGTTATTCTTCAGATCTCTGGTACATAACCTATTGTCTCACTTATATAGGAAACACGTACCATTTGTACAACCAGATTAGGCTTCAACAGAGGGCAAATGGAACAGCCTGCCAGGCGAAGCACATAAACCCCTGTTGTAGAAAAAACCCAATGTAACACAATCATTAATCAAGGCTCCAAAAGGATATCCACTCCTGGTTAACTTCACCAAAGAGAAACAGTGATGTGTAATATGGGTTTAGAACATAATTATGACATTACAATACATGGGAAACTTCACAAACAAAACTGCTGTATGAAAGGTCCACACAGTAATATATATATATATATATACTCAGAATTGAGATGTCCCAATAGTTTTGTTCCACTGTACTAAGGTACTCCTTATGGAAAAGGAGAAATAAAGTCACTCAATATCCCGAGCAGTATAGCATCCGGCTATGCGACAAGCCCGCTCTGGACTTGTAAATGACATCTCTGTTTTGCCGATAATATGAAAACAAGTACATACGACTTGTAATTTGTGGCCCCAATCCGGAAGCCTAAACCCAAAGTCGCTAACCTCTTACAGACAAAGAGAATTCTCCAAACAAAGAGAGCTGCAAGGAACTCCTCCGGAAACCTCAGGAATAGGAGCCCTTCATCCAGACTGGAAACCACACAAGGAAGCGCTCCCACTGCGAAGGCTCACTCGGGAACACACCAGAACGGAACAGCTGACAAGCCGTGGCAATCAAAAGGAAGTCATAAACTTGGTGTAAACACCCCTACCGTATCGCAGGATTCACAGGCAGAATAAACGGCAAGATGCAATCGTCCCGGCTCCGACTTGAATCTTCCGCGTATGACATCATCAGATGGTGCGTCGCGTCGCTCTCCAAGGATCATGGGTAGTGTAGTCTGCAACAGAAACGTCTCAAGGCAGTGTTCGAGGCTGCCCACCTCCATGATTCGTAACAGAATTAGACAGAATAGAACGATCCCCAGCCTTGGACAGTTCTCTCAGTATGGGCTCTCCACCACAGACTGCTGATACAGCCCCAGTTATATCATTACTGGAAGAACTAAATCTAATGTGTAAATCCTCGTACGCCACAGTGGAATCAGAAAATTTGCAAACTACCGCTCCAATCTCCCCTATAGTTATGACTAATCCTGGGTCTAGTTGTTCTTCCCAACTAACTCAAATTCTACAGGTTACGCCCCCCATAATACGACCAATAGCAAACTCTCTACCCGCAGTCTCCACCCAGGCGCTCTCTGCCAAAAGGAAGAGAGATGAGGTTAAACAAACGGGCAGTCTGGCCAAGCAACAAAAATTAAACCGAAATCCATTTTTACCCAATACTCCTAGCACTGCTACACCGAAAGCACCTACACAGCCTTCTCTACTGTCCGCGCTAGAAAATATGATGAAGTCAATTATATCCCCGTTGGTCGATAAAATGACTAGTTTAGGGGACAGGCTCACGGGTGTTGAGGAAGAATTAAAAGCTTTGTGGTTAATTACAAAAACCATGGCAGGATCCGTACAATTACAGTGTCCAGCCCCCATAGAAACGCCTAATTCCATTATACAAAGCAAGATCACCCGTAACCAACCAGATGCCCCATACATGAAAACTTTAAATATCTCGAAAGCCGCCACATTATCACTGAGCTCTTACCCTAGGGCTGGGCAGAATAAAGAAACGTCATCTCAAAAAAGAGTAGCGGCTAGTTATGATACCATACCACACAAAACTGACCACCTACACTTGCCACCAGAGGCAGCCCCTATCGTGTGTGTCCTCTCAGGAATACCTGAACTCCCAAAGGGGAAACATGAAAGACAGCAGGACCTAAGGAACAAGGTAGTGTTCTGGCTTACCAAAAACAGACCTTTGCCCCCCAATATAGATGGTACTATACTAAGCGTTAGAAGGGTGGGCTAGTTAGGACCTCTCCCAAAAAACACTGTGGGCGATTTGGTACTCGTAAAATTTAGTAATAAATATGTCGTCCCTTACCTCCAATCTTGGCAGCCACAAATAGGTGATGGACCTATATCTGTTTGGAGTTTAAGTGAATTCTACCCCAGATCACTATATGTCCTGTCGCAATGCCAAGTAATTTCCGGACGGCTAGAAGTGGTCTTGTACTGAGTGGCCACCTCTCCCCTGCTTTCAATTAATCTGTTCACTTTTCCTGCTGCTCATTGATTAGCTGATTTATTCTATTGATTTAATCCTTTCTTAACAGATGCAAATTTTTATGAAATTAAATGTATTAATGTATTGGTGTATACTTATGTATCGCTTTTATGATTTTTTTCCACAGCGATTGTTTATTCTTGAACAACCTATGAGTGAGGTTATATGTATGTCTTTTTGACAAAATTTAATCAGAATTTTTAAGATGTGACTTTGTATTATGTAAATTATGAATTATGTTGTTTTTTAATGTTTTAATTGTATTTTTTGTGATGTCTTTTATGGTTAATTTTACCGAAATAAAGACGTATGAAACTGTAAACTGTATACAGACTATAAAAGCCGCCTTGTTGAGAGCAGCCAAAGAATCATGCTGTACAGATCTGCGGAGCCCTATTCAAAATAACATTTTCCCGTTTGAGTGGTCATTTTTCCCTAACAAGAGTTTTTGAGGACTCTATTGTCATGTGGCCCCCTTTTGGGGTAATTTGTTTATGTAGGCCTTAAGTCAGCTATTTTCAGTGGCCTTAGTCAGGGCCACTGCAATTATGCAGCAGGAGAGTCCCAAAATATGCAACAAGGTTGGATAAATTATATGGCAAGCAAAGGCAAATTATGCAGCACAGAAAGTATCACTTCATTATTTTGCCATTTCTAAACTTGTTAACTGTGTCTGGCCATTAGTTGCAACTCATTAGTACCACTTTAACACCCAAACACAGGCATAAGTTACAGAATTATGACCAGTCTGCCTTTACAAGGGATATTCCACTGATCAGCAACACCAGTCGCTATGTTTTAAATAACTTTTGTACCGTTTGAGCTCGAAAGTATTTTATGTTAAAATCTGCATACTATGCAGTAGATGATGGATTATGTGGCACATCTATAATTATATGAAAATCGCTGAAGCGGCATCCATACTAATATAATAAAGAGAGAGCCCAAACCTTTGAGGCGGGTAATCTCAGGAACCACAGCACCAATCACAACACCCAATACAGCGTTGGAAAGGGCAGTTGCAGCAGAAGGACATAGGCTATGCAGACGCCCACCATATCCATACTAATATAATAAAGAGAGAGCCCAAACCTTTGAGGCGGGTAATCTCAGGAACCACAGCACCAATCACAACACCCATTACAGCGTTGGAAAGGGCAGTTGCAGCAGAAGGACATAGGCTATGCAGACGCCCACCATATACAATTAAAAGGTAAAAGAACCGTGCCCGCAAAGTAGTCCCTTGTGGGCGTGTCTGCATTGTGCTGTGGGTGTGTGCTGGGGGGCGTGACAAACGCTGGGGGCGTGTGGTACGTTCGGCCCTTCGGGCTGGACTGTTCCCATGAGGCACAGGGTCAAGGCTTATTTGCATATGGCCATGTATGAATTGGGGTGGGGTGGAATGCAAAAGAACGATTGATTTAGGCCAGATCTCTGTACTGGGGTAAATGTATGACATTGTTCTGCATTCTGTCCATCAACTGTTGTTTTTGCATTTGTCACCCCGAGTGATATGGGTATGCTCAGACGTGAATCCCATGCTCTCCACACTACTGGAGTCAAGCTATCCTGGCTGAAGAAACCAGTCCTAGGATGCTTGATTCTGGTCCAGGAAAGACATGGCTTGGCAATTTGGGTTGGAGTGTTCCCATGAGGCACAGGGTCAAGGCTGATTTGCACATGCCCATGTCTGAACTGGGGTAGTGTGGAGTGCAAAAAAACGATGGATTTAGGCCCAGATCTCTGTACTGGGAGGAATGTATTGTGTGCTGAAGGTCTGGGCGTGTGCGGGGCAATTTTTTCTTACCAGGTTCTGTACATTCCAGCTCCGGGTGTCCACCCTGTTCCCTTTAAATACCCCTGCACCCCATAATTATAATTCTCCCTTACTCCTTAAAATACCCCACACCATTAAACACTAGCTCATCTTAACCCTATAAAAATACCCTGTACCCCCAAACCTATCCCTAAACCCTAAAAATACCCCTGTACCCTTGTTAGTCTCACCTTAGCACAGCCATGTTGTCATTAGTATCCTCCCATGGTTAGTGGGCCCTTTACTTGGATGCTACATGGTTTGTGTACTTTTTTTGTTTATTGAGCCTGGCCAATGGCATAGGCCACCCAGAGCGAGGTGTCCCGGCCAGTGTTTCCTGTAACCTGCGCGCCTGGGTGCCGGCGCACCTCAGTGAACCCAAGCGCGCAGTGTTCAGAGTGAGGCGCGCACACGTCCCTGGAGAGCATTTGCGAAAAAAGGTAATTTTGAGTTTCCGGGTTCCTGTTCTTAAGCAAGTGTCTCCTGCACTTGCTACTTTTCTTTATTATTGGGCCATGGCTGCGGGCTGATTGTGAATCATTTTGAAAATATTCCTGTTAATTGCAGCGCAGTAGTGTGCTGCAATTAACAGGAATACATTCACAAGTGCCCACAATCTGCTTTAAGAAAAGGCATGCATCAAGTTCAAAAGCACGACGTGTAAAGCGCACGTCTTGCTTTTGGGCTTGCTGCATTTCTTCTCTTAACCCTACTGCGCTGCAATTAACAGGAATATTTTCACAATGACCGACAATTAGCCCGCAGCCTTGCTCTGTTTGGCTCTATAATGAGTGCCACCACAGAGGCTGCTGGACTGTCTCAGTTTGGTGGTGCCAGAATCTTAAGTCACCGAGGGGCAGATTTATGAAGGCCTTGCGCCGCCGGTGCGTCACTTTTAACATGGTAAAAAGTGACGCACCAGCGGCGCAGGGCCTTCATAAATCTGCGTACGAATGTCTAAAGAGCAGCCTTGACATCTTAACTTCATGGAGAGGGTTGCTTTAGTCCAACATTGAATGTAGTACTGCAGCAGCTGCTTGTTTTGAGATTTCAAGGATAAAACCTGCTTACGGAACCTTTTGTTTTCACAGTATATACAAACCTGTTTGCCTTAACTGATTAAAAGTAATGTTGACTCGGTTACTCATATTGTGTATTATCACCTCAGGTCCATAAATTCCTAGTTATTTATTGTACCGGATGCTTTCCAGGAGACCAAATGATTGGAGTAAGAGGCGACTTTGAGAACTTTTGCGAACTTTATAGCTGGGGAGCTACGTTCCAATCGCGGCATCAGGTCAACATCCTGTGATTCCAGGCAAATTGCTTTGTCTCCCCGTGCCTACCACAAATATTATGTGTTCTTCTGTAATGTAAATTGTGCTCATGCCATGTTGTCGAGTTCGCGCTATATAATATTGCAAGGAAAAATAAAGTAGGGAAACTCCAGTTCACACACTACTGAATGCGCACTCTTAAGTGCATCAGCAGTGCACTGTGAATCGGAGCGTTTCACAGGCCTGTCACAGATAAGAAATGCTATCAAAACGAAATCCTACAAAACAATATACTACTGGTCGGCAGCAATTCATACTCGGACAACGTCGGGACGGGCTGCTAGTAATCATATAATTCCTGTGGCCCTGGACTTAGTGTTGCACTAACTCTGAGCACAACTTCACTGCCAGACATCTGTGCTACTGACACATATGCTAGTGCTCCGCCCCATTTGTGACGTCTGGCACGGCACTATGCTCCTCGTTGAGCAGAGCTGATGGGTGACGCATTGGAGGCATGCAAGACACCAAGCATCTCTTTCCTAAGCCTAGACAGCAGACTTCTAACCACCCAAAGATCTGGCTCCCAACCCAGATTTCAGGAATACTCTGAGTACTTTAATTAATTTTAATTATGAGGTATTTTGAACTTGAAGAGTTGTTTCAGTTGGTAAGTAAAATACTCGAGGAAAATACCTTGACAGAAATGTGCTTGAGAATAACAATGATTTAAAATAGATTTGCCATGCAATAGGTCTCACATTTAAGCTGGTTTAAGCTATTTGCATTGTAAATGACAATGCCTTTTATTTAAGTTTTAAAAACTAAAACATAAATAAAAGGCATTGTTATTTACAATGGCAATAGCTCAAACTTGCGTAATTGCGAGACATATTGCATTGCAAAGGCTTGTTCCTCTTTTCATCCGTGCTGCATTCTGCAGACAGAGGCAGCCACCTCTTGGGATTGTTTTTGTGCAGGAAGGTACATCTTACTGCACAAAAACAATCTTGTATGCAACACAGACACTCTTACACCGTGGTGCAAGGGTGCCTATGTTGACGCTAGGCAGCATATTGTGCATCAGCACAGGTGTAAGGACTCTAATGCACCCTATTTCATTAATACGATGCATTCCTGACCTTTCACATTGGCGTATGGCAGCGCAGCAAGCAATCTTGCAGCGCTGCCCTATACCAATTCCCCATAAATGAGGCCCTCAGTGTAGCTACAAATAGTATTCAGAGGGAACTTTGGGCGGAGAATCAGAGAGCGGAAATAAGCTGAGGATTGGGACAGTGGGCGGAGTCAGAGGTGTGGTCAGAAGGAGCAAAACATACCAATTTTTAGTATTTGTTTTGCATTTCACTGACCAGTTACAGCTCATTACGTTATTTAATTCAAATTGACATTAAAATACATTGACAAATTGGGATATGTATCCAATCACAGAATGTCCGAAATACGCCTCAAAGTGCTATCACAAGCCATTTGTCTCTCAACTGTTCAGTTTCTGTCATCAGCGCTTTCCCTCCCCTTTTCCACAAAAGCAGTTCAAACATGAATGGCAAAATTTCCTATTTTGCAAATGTTTTCCACATAATTATGGCTCTGCCATACTTGCTACATAATACACTGTCTGCTGCATAGTCTGACGCGTTTAACTAATAAATTGTTTGTAGCTCAAACGGATCAAAAGTTACTAAAAATGTGACTTGTGTTGTTGTGAAGTGAAGGGCCCCTTGCAAAGGTTGAGTGGTTAGGTTACCTTTATCCCTGCCACATTTGTATGTTGAACTGGTACTAACGAGTCAAAATATTTGCAGAGACTATTAGTATGTGTAAAATGTCAAAATAATAAAGTATCAGGAAATAAACCGCATTACGCTGCAGCCTTTTACTTGCTGCATAATTTAGTTAACAGTGCAGCATCATTTTGTCCTCATTTGCTGCATAATTCCAGCGACACATGGCAGCACATGTTAAAAGTGCTTGTGCAAGAGGCTTTTAAGTTTGTGAACATATTTTGGTCTGTGCAAATCCTGCATTGCCGAGGCCTGATGAGTTGCAGCTACTACTGCTGAAACAAAGCCAATGGAGGTACCATTGGGTGAGGCGGACCGGCATCAAGGGTCCTGGGACATCAGGGACAGAGTCACTGTCGCTCAAGGGTGTGCAGGGGAATGTGCTCTCTCAGGTAGTGGTCTGTTAGACTGGTCATAAAGGCTGAACCTGGTTCACCCAGTTCAAAATTCAGCATCTCTGGCCAAAGAAGTGCCACATCCTCTCTAACAGCTAGATTGCTGACTTTGGTGCTGGAAACCAAGGTTCGAGATCGGTATCGTGTCCACATCCTGTGATTCTGTGCAAATCACTTCATCTCACTGTGCCTGAATGTTTCCTTGTGTAACGAAACTGATGCTCATGTAAAGCGCTCGAATACCTTCGGGTCGAGTTGGCGCTATATTAATCTGCATTAAAATAAAAAATAAATAATAATGCATGAAACGGGGCCAGTCGCCAATGCGTCACTAAACCAGCAGAAGGTGGGACAGCTGTAAGCCAATGACAATAAATGATTTTTGAAAAACTCGGAAGAAGCCAATCAAAAGCGATGGGCGTGCTGAATCTCCATACCCTGGCTACACGATGCCTCCACGGCACGCGCTGCTCTAGGCTCGACCCAAACAGCTTATTATTCATCCGAGGGGGAAACCGGTGCATTACCGGTGCTTGTTACAAGAGGGCAGGCTGTCTGGCTACAAACAGTTCTTGTCTGGCAATCTGAATACCCAGAAGCCATTGCAACTCAATAACAAAAATTGTCAGCGATACGGGGTGATTACAATCATTTAAATAGCACTAAGATGAGCCAGTAAGATTGTGTGTACACTGTGTTGATAAACGGAGGCAATGGAGTATGATTTAAAGTTGCCCCACCATATGTGTATGATGTTTCATCTTTTTAAAAGCCGAACTCAGGGAGATTTATTATTTCTTAATATTATTCTGCTAGTTCATGTGCACCCTGTGTGGCGATGATGTGTGAATAAATAAACAAAACTTATTTTCAGAAATCAGAGTATGATCAAAAGCAAGGAAAAGTTACAAAAATTTGATGAAATACAACAAAGAATGATCACGCTAGAAAACCTGGAAAGGGGTGGAATGAAAGTAGGGGAGGAAAGAGAAAAAACAAAAACAGAACTGAAAGAATGGCTGAAACAACGAGGGAAAGAACACATTTTTAACTCCAGGGTCAAGATCTTTGAGGAAGATGAAAAGTGCTCAAGGTTCTTTTTCATAAAGGCACAGGAAGTGCAAAAGGTAATGAATGAACTGAAAGACACAAATGGACAAACACAAAAGGGCACAGAGAAAGTAGGGAAAATAACAACAGCCTTTTTTTCCCAATTGTACAAAAAAGAGGCATCAGATATAAGTGCATGTGAAGATTTTCTAGGGTCTTTGCAGAGCTCTTTATCCCAAGAGGAACAACATTTTCTAACCACCCCTATTTCAGGAGAAGAACTCTTCCAAATCATTCAGGAAGCCCCAAAAGGATCAGCCCCTGGGCAAGACGGCCTTCCATGGGAGTTTTACAAAGCTTTCTGGGGGCTTATTGCAAAGGATTTTTGGAGTCTGTTGAAAGAATGCTTGGAAAAAAATGTTTTACCCCCCTCCTTTCCACAGGGCTTCATCAAACTGCTGGAGAAAAAAGGCGACAAGCTGGACATCAACAATTGGAGGCCAATCACCCTCTTGAATGTGGACAGTAAGATCCTAAGTAAAGTCCTGGCAGGAAGATGCAGAAAGGTGCTGGCCTCCATCGTGCACCCAGACCAAACATGTGCGGTCCCAGGAAGGAAAATTTGGGACAGCTTGACTATCATTAGAGACACCTTGTGGTTAGCGAAAGACAGGGGGAATCCACTAGCTATCTTGGTCCTTGATTTCCAGAAAGCCTTTGACTCCCTAAGTCATGAATACCTTTTCAAAGTGCTCAGGAAAATGGGATTCCCAGAAGGTTTCATCAAAACTATTGGCTTAATATACACAGGATGTGAAAGCCAGGTCCTGAGGGGTCAGACAGGGATGCCCCTTATCACCGGCACTCTTTGTATGTGCAATTGAACCTCTCCTATGTGCCATCAGGAAGGACAAGTGCATAACTCGCCCTCTGGTACCGGGCAGCCAAGGCAAACAGGTCAAATGTGTAGCATACATGGACGATGTCACCATTGCTTGCACTGACGCTAGATCCATGAAAAGAACTTTCCTTATAACCCAACTCTTTTTCCTAGCAGCTGGGCTACAAGTGAATGTGGAGAAAACGCACTGCATGACGGTGGGACAATGGGACAAACTGTCTCAGCTCCCAGTGAAACCTTCCAAAGACCCGGTAAAAATACTGGGGATTCTTTTTTCACAGGACATGAAGGGAGAAATAAACTGTGAGAAGATCCAGACAAAGCTCAAGCAGAAAATGGCGCTCTGGATGACAAGAAAACTTTCCCTGGAAGGGAAAGTCTTGGTGCTGAAAGCAATATGTCTACCAATCCTGATGTTTATTGCCATGATTTTCCCTCCATCATACAGGTGGACAAAAGTGACACAAAGACTTTTTGCAAACTTCTTTTGGGGGTCAAAAATTGAAAAACTAAAAAGAGTCACAGTTTTCAAACTACCCACAAAAGGAGGGAAAGACCTACCAAACCTCCATGACTTCCTGATGTCACATTTTGTTAAAAACGTACTGGGGAATGCAAAGAAAGACTCACATGTGGCTGCCTACACTCTGTTTGCTACAGGCTTCATCTTATCAAGAGTGGGCATATGTAAACTGGACAATACAAAGCCTTTTTTACTAGAACCACCCCCTGCGTACAAAGGCATCAAACCTTTCTTCAAGAAGCTGGAAGAGAGGCAAATTCAAGCGAAGGACATCACACCCCAGATGGCCTTAAGCAAAGAACTGAAAGAAACGGACTCAGTGACAATGGTAAACAACTTATCAGAGAAGCAATCAGGGAAGGTTTGGGAGATGGTGAACCACAAAGACTTGACAAACTCCCAGAAAGACTTGGCATGGATGATGGTATCCAAATGCCTACCAGTGAAGCAATTCCAACATGCAAGGAAACTGGCAAAAACAGCAAGATGTCCAACACCAGGCTGTGCAGCAGATGAATCCTGATGCACTTCATTTGGAACTGCGGCGGAGCATAAAGCATGTGGAAGGCAATGGGACAGCTCATTAAAGAATTAACAGGACAGGTATCCCTGTCCTTTGAACTGGTTCTCTATGGTTTGGGCATGAATTGCAATGCAAATAAAGAAAGGACGCTATGGAGAATAATAAACTGCGTGAAAGAGGCGATGTGGGAAAACAGGAACCTTTCCTTGTGCAAACACCAAGCAATCACGGAAAAAGAATGCCAAAAACTTGTTTTCACTAAAATGTTCTCTTACATGTGCATAGACACCCATAGATTTGGACAAGAGTGGGCAAAGGAAACCTGGAAAATCAGGAGTTGGTCTGGATGGGTAAAATGAGGAATCTTGATGGAAAACCACCAAAGATAGCCTGCGTGCGCTTCTTTGAGAATGGTTAAATGTACAGCACACAAATATAAGGGACTGCTTAAAATGTAAACCTGACAAATAATTTTAAATAAAGTATATTTTTACAAAAAAAAAAAAAGGCGATGATGTGCGAAGCTTTATCAATTTTTGTAAGATCTCTAAAGGCCTCGAGATTTCATCAGGGTAAAAGATAGATAAGCTTGCCATGCACGTCCGAATAGTGATAAAATTAGCGATGTTCGTCATAAGTAATTCATTCTTACGCATATTACTCAATGTAAGAAATAGATACGTGTTTAAAATAAAAAAAAGTTACTGCATATTATGTTATTCAAGGAAAATCGTGGGAGTTGCAAGGCTCCTCTTCGTCACTAGAGGTCAGGTTGCGGTTTACGCAAGTAAAAGCTGGCATTTTATGTGATGTACTGAAAGGATTATTGACACTTTATTTTTTTATCAGACTTTAATATGTAGAGGATAAAATATTTTTTACTAGCAATTATGTTGCACACAGTATAAAAAAATTAATTTAGGGAAATCAACGTTTCGTTTGCTGCCTGTGTGGTTGGGGATCAGTTGGCCTCCCGCATTCAGGGGCTTATTTATAAGAGGTTTGTGCTGACAGGGTGCCACCTTTCTGAGGCTCTCAGCTAGATATATGTGGCCACTTTGTGTGACTTTGCATGCCCTCAGACATATGCAGTGAGAAAAAGCAGCGAAAGTCGCGGCCTTGCCTTATTCTGCATCAAGGACACGTTCCATGGGCGCTGCAGTGAGTTTTCCCACGCAGCATCCATAGATTTAGACTCTGCCCTAGATTTCCTTTTTGACGCAAACCTGGGACAGCGCCACAGCCTTATGCGTCCCCAGAACAGGTGTAACAAGGAGATCTGGGGATTCTTTATTTCTCCTCTTTTTTTAGGTCGAGTGTGAGCCATTGCGCAAGCGGTGCTCTGTGAAGATCTGTGGTAGTTCAATATGGAGCGAAGCCTACTCCCCCCACCCTTATTTTTCATTGCCTCGTGTGTTTGTCCTTTGTAAATGCTGTCTTCTGGTTCATTATGAGGCTTGTTAGTCTCACCTTAGCACAGCCATGTTGTCATTAGTATCCTCTCATGGTTAGTGGGCCCTTTACTTGGATGTTACATGGTTTGTGTACTTTTGTTTGTTTATTGAGCCTGTCCAATGGGGTAGGCCACCCAGAGCGAGGTGTCCCGGCCAGTGTTCCCTGTAACCTGTGCGCCTGGGTGCCCGCGCACCTCAGTGACCCCGAGCGTGTAGTGTTCAGAGTGAGGCGCGCACACGTCCTGGGAGAGCATTTGCGAAAAACGGTAATTTTGAATTTCCGGGTTCGAGTTCTAAAGCAAGTATCTCCTGCACTTGCTACTTTTCTTTATTAATGGGCCATGGCTGCGGGCTGATTGTGAATCATTTTGAAAATATTCCTGTTAATTGCAGCGCAGTAGGGTGCTGCAATTAACAGGAATACATTTACAAGTGCCCACAATCGGCTTTAAGAAAAGGCATGCATCAAGTTCAAAAGCACGACGTGTAAAGCGCACGTCTTGCTTTTGGGCTTGCTGCATTTCTTCTCTTAATGGAGCGTGACTGAGGGCTGATTGTGGGCACTTGTGAATGTATTCCTGTAAATGGCAGCACCCTACTGCGCTGCAATTAACAGGATTATTTTTACAATGGCCCACAATTAGCCTGCAGCCTTGCTCTGTTTGGCTCTATAATGAGTGCCGCCACAGAGGCTGCTGGACTGTCTCAGTTTGGTGGTGCTGTAGTGTAGTTCCTATCTTCCCAATAGGCTCTGCGCATTGGAATAGTACCTACAGCAGTAAAGGCCTAGACCAGACGTTAACTAGGTCTACTACTGTCGATACTAGACTTAATTTTTGGGTTTGCCAGCTAAGCTCAGAGTTCGCTAGAAACTTTCTCGAATGTTCAGGAAAGAATTACCTCCCCTGATTAGACAAGAAGGGATTTAGTTTCTGACAACCATAGAACATGACAACTTTGCTCTCCCCTAATCAAGAGTCAATCTCAAGAGTCGTGTGAGCACAAGGCAATTATTTTACTCAGTCAGTACGTGCATTCTTAGTCTCATCAGAATGTAGAGAAAAGGAAGAGACGGGCGTGTTCAATAAAAAGGTGTTATTTATTGATCAGTCTCTTTTCTCGTACAAGAGAAATGGATCGATATTATTGCAATACTTATAGTTAAGTAAAGTGCATACATTAGAAGCAATAGTATAAAATAATACTGTAAAAACATTGATATGGTTTCTGAGCCATATGATGTTTAAAAATGATTAAAATATATTTACATACACATATACATTTGACTAAACGTACTCAACTGGTGTTTCTAAATACGCCTACCCCGTGTACCTGACCTAAGTCTAATGCGTGGGCGGGAATAGAAAGTTACAGTTTAAGTTAAGTTTGTTTTTGCCAAGTGAATAACTAAAGAATTCTCTGTGAGGGGTTATTCAGTTCTGTACCTGGAATTTAGGATGAATGAGGAATGGTATCTCTTTCTCTGCTCTCGATATTCCAGGCTGCCTGCGAGGGCTGCCCAGAAGCGCCGGTGCTGGGTCTCTCGGCTTGAGATAGCAGCGCGTCTCTCAGCGCGTCAGGAAGGCGGGGCTGCTGCCAGCGGGGTCTGCTTCTGCTCTCGGCTTCGGCAAGGGTGGCTGCTCCGTCTTGTCACCACGCGTGTGTTTGCATAGGGCAAGGTCGGCAATATTTATACCTTAAAGGTGCCGAGATTGACGTAAGGATGGACATAGGTACGTCAATAAAGATGTCATACGACTTGCTCGTTAGCACATTCTTTTGCAAAAGTTCTCTGTGAAATCAAAACAATGGCCGCACGGATTATCCAGGTTGTCATAGGTTTGATTCGTTATGAGAACGTCGTATGCCTTATCAGGGGCTGGAGGAATGTCGCTTGTCTAATTAGATCTCAAGCGTTATGACCTAATCAGATAACACGTTCCTGTGCCGTAGTGTGACTGCGTCAGATAACGGTATCTGCATCATGGGGGTTTTCATGCCTCATGGGCTGACTGTTAGTTAACTTGATAGTTAGTTTAACCAGAATAGGGTCAGGAATAGGGGGATCGATTCAGAACCTATAGAAATACACGACAGTGCCAGAATCTTAAGTCACCGAATGTCTAAAGAGCAGCCTTGACATATTAACTTCATGGAGAGGGTTGCTTTAGTCCAACATTGAATGTAGTACTGCAGCAGCTGCTTGTTGTGAGATTTCACTACTAACAGATCAGATTTTAATCCAGCATTTTTACTTGTACGTTTTTGCAGTTCATGATGTGACATTTCATGTAAGTGTGATGCGCACAAAGCAGAATCTTCTGAGATGCATATCTGAAGTTCCCTGAAAAGAAGTGTTTATCAAGGATAAAACCTGCTTATGGAACCTTTTGTTTTCACAGTATATACAAACCTGTTTGCCATAACTGATTAAAAGTAATGATGACTTGGTTACTCATATTATATATTATCACCTCAGGTCCATAAATTCCTTTTTTTTTTTTTTTTACCAGGAAAAGCAAGAGACATTTTACAAAAAATGAATAACAAAAAGCACCACGGATAACATAACATAATGCAACATACAGGGGGTACTTTTTTAAACAGTAAATACAAAAAATGTCTATAACTAGATTTTAAATCAGCCAATGCCACTAGAAATAACTCCCATTTTCCAATTAGCAATCGGAGACCAAAGAGCCTCCCCACGGGCCCTGGGCCTGATTCCTCTAGTTTCGAATATAGCAGTTTCATATCTATGGACCGCTAGGAAGCGCGCTAGCCACATCTGAAAACTAGGTGGATCTGCTTCTTTCCAACGGTCGGACAGGATTATCCTTAATACTGCTGTACCAATAAAAATTAATCTTTCTTCAGATTTAATTAAATTTAAAGAATAATCATGACCAAATAAAAATAAAGTTTCTGATTCTGGTATTTTATGGCTGAATATTTCCTCCCAAAAGGATAAAAACATATTTTTAATCAGCTTTAATTCAGGACAGCTATAAAACATATGAATAAGAGTCGCTGGCCCTTGAGAGCATCTAGGACATAAGTCGTTTTCTCGTTTACCCCAAGAAAATAATTTTGCGGGAGTAAAATAGAGATCAAATATGGTTTTATACAATTGTGCTTTGAGATTACTGGCCATGAGAAGCTTCTGGCTCATCTCAAGTACTCTGACGATATCTACATTGAGATTATTTAATTTAGTAGACCATTTATTTTCTGTTTTATCTAGGTCATCATTTTGTTTATTCAAAAGAATATTATATAAAGTTCCAATCCTAGTATTTATTCTGGGTATTGCATCCAGAATTTCTATTTTGTGAAGAGAAATTAAGGATTCTTTAGCTTTTAATATAGCGAATATCTGCGCAAATTTAAAAAAATCTCCATTTGGCAAGTTATATTTAGCTTTCAAATCAAAAAAGGTAGTATCAAAATCATTTACTAAAAAATCAGCAATTGTTCTGATACCTAGTTTGTCCCATTTTTTGGCAACTAAGGCAAGATCGTGACCGAAAAAAGGATTAGAATACCAAAGAGGCGTATATAGGTTGGGCTTCCCAATCTGCATATATTTGACTGCATTGTTCCAAATTTTCCATGCACTAGCTATTACTTCTCCCTTATAATCTTTATAATTTCTTGCCTCGGTCCTACGTAGAAGTATACCCTTAGCTTGATGACCTAGAAGGAGCTCATAAACTGACGGTATTTCTTCCAAGCCGTCTGCAATTTGTAAACTATACCCATTAGTCATAGGAGCGAGTTGTTTTAAAAAGCTGCCCAGTGATATAGGATTAAATTGGGTACAGTAAGGCCTCCTCTGTCGATCGCTAGCGATAAAAGTGCGAGTCATCTCCGAGTCTTCCCATTTTGCCAAGTAAATTTCGATATCAATGAGTTAATAAGCCTTAGCGTTCCTTGATCAATGGCTAACGGCATCGCTCGAAATAAATAGAGGCATCTGGGCAGCGTGTTCATTTTGACATAGTTAACTCTTCCTATGATAGAGAGTTGAAGGCTTTTAATCCTTTCGAAATCATTCTTGATCTTAGTTACTAAGGGATCAAAATTAATTTTAGGTAATAACTTTATATTTGTGCAAAGAACGACTCCCAAATATGTGGCTATTTCAGCCCTTCTCTGATCCGGACTGATGGTATTATTAGTACATAAAATAATGGTCTTTCCTTTGTTAAGGGAATATCCTGAACAGCGTCCAAATTCAATTGTCGTTTTCTCTATTTCACGGATGGCTTCCATCGGGTTAGGTGTAATGACCGCAATATCATCGGCATAGGCCAGCACTTTTGTTTCAAAAAGATGATTAATAATAGGTTTAATAATGCGGTTTTCTAATAATTTCAAGATAAGAGGGTTAATATATAAAGCAAAGAGCAGGGGCGAGCAAGGACACCCCTGCCTAGTACCCCTAAAGATGTTAATGTATCCGGATAGTGACCCAGCTACTAGAACTCTTGCTTTGGGGCGAGAATACATAGATTTAATAGATTGAATAAATTTGGGGCCGAAATTGTTGTGTTTCATAACTTCCCAAAGAAACCCCCATGAAACACGATCAAAGGCTTTCTCAGCATCAAGCAGGATCATCGACATCCGTCCCCCCGTGGCAGCAGTGGCATCAAACAAGGCAATAGCCCTACGGGTGTGTTCTGTGGTACCCTTGCCCGGTATAAAGCCATGCTGTCAGGGGGAGACAAGACTCTCGACGACCCTGCTGAGTCTGAGCGCCAACACTTTTGCATACAATTTGGAGTCCGAATTAATCAAAGATATGAGACGATACGAAGTTAGATGTTCAGGGGGTTTTCCCTTTTTTGGAAAAACAATTATAGTAGCCTCATCCCAAGAAGGTGGTGGAACACCATTGTATTGGATCCCGAGAAATAAGTCATGTAAAATAGGGCAAAGTTGGTGGCTAAGGACCTTAAATAAATCAATCGGTAATTTATCAGGGCCTGCTGCTTTACCAGACGATAATGATAATAAAGCAACACTCACCTCTGCTAATGTGATTTCTTTTTCCAGTTCTACCTTGGTAACATCATCTAACAATTTCATACCCTCGGTGTTAGTAGAACGGTTATCCAAATAATCTATTATATCCTTTTCAATAGGTGGGGCATCTTCTGAATATAAATTTTGATAATACCTTTGAAATTGGTATTTAATATCTATCACGTGAGTGAAAGTCTGCCCATTATCTACAATTGAAGTGATATTATTCTTAGCATTTTTCTGGCGTGTAGTAAGTGCCAGTTGTCTACCAACTTTCTCCCCGCTTTCATAGACAAGTTTCCTATGTGTTTGATATATTTGGGCAGCTTTCTGGCTAAGTTTGGTATTTAATTCGGCTTTCAACACCGCTACTTGTAACATCAAATGTCTGGCGTCCTGTTTCTGCGTAATTTTGGTTGTGTGTTCTTCTTCAGCTTTAGCTAAGGCTGCAATTTTTTGATCATATTCTTTTCTAGTTATTTTCCTAGTTTTATTTTGGAAGCTGATTGTCTCCCCCCTTAGTGCAGATTTGTAGGTGTCCCAAACAATATTTCTGGACGCACTATAGCGATTTATATTAAAAAATTCTTCTGTCCAAATTTTAATGTGATTAATGTATTCAATGTTGGATAATAATTTCCTATCAAAAGACCAGGAATTCTTTTGATCGGAGTTAGTATCCTAGGTAATTAGTAATACTAAAGGGTTGTGATCAGAAATTATTTTGGGTAATTTGTTTATGTATGAATCAGATGCCAGATCCCTGGAGGTAAACACATAATCTATCCGAACATGCTTTTGATGGGGGTGGGAGAAATATGTATAGCCGTAATCATTAGGATTATTTTGTAACCAGATATCTGTTAAGCCCAAGCTATAACCAAACTTTTAACAGCGCGGTATACCCTTGGTTTCCTACCCACATATTTCTGTTGTGGCGATTGAGTAAAAAGAGAAGGAAAAAGTGAAATATTGAAATCGCCACAAAGAATAAGCGGGCCTCGCCAGGTAGCTAGTTCTATTTCCAAAGTTTGGAATATTGCAGGATCATCCTGATTAGATCCATAAACAGAACAGATGGTAATTCCATTGGCCAGTTTAACAATTGCCCACCTTCCATGTACATCAGATAAAAAACGTATACCTTTACCAAGACTAGATTTCGCAAAAATTGCAACACCTCTAATAGTTGAATGTTGAGACGACGAGATTAAGAGATTATAACCCTTAAGGTTTAATAGGGCTCTTTTACTCCAAGGAATGTGAGTCTCCTGAATACACAAAATATCAACAGGATTTAGCTTTATTAATTCCCCCAATATAAGACGCTTATCTCTGGATAACAATCCTCGTACGTTCCAAGATTGAACAGAAAGTTTACCCATTATTAATATAGAAAAATTGTCTAATGGTTTTACTCCAGTAATAATCCTTTTCTTGCTGTACCTCCTTTCTCATAATCTCAAAAATTAAGCTTGCTCTTGCTAATAAACCTGGTTTGTTTTTTATTTTTATCTCCCTTCCCCACCCTCCCCCCTTCCCCCATCCCCAAAAACCCCCAAAACCCCTCCCCGTGTGCTTCCCCCTGGTGGAGGCATTCAGACTCTGAGGGAGTCTGTGTGATGAGGTTGCAGCACCTCAACTGAGCTACAATTTCTTAAGAAAAATCATGATAAGATTCAGTACTGATAAGTAAAGTAAAATTGAAAAAAATATATATAAGGCAAAGGAAGAGCGAAATTGATAAATCATGTCCATATCCATATGTACGTCCATGTCCATTAGGAACATAAATACAATAGAGTGCCTAAGGACAATACAAAACAGCCATACGTCAATACCATTCTTCACAAGAGAACCAATAATTTAGCACAAATATCAGTATTTCAGTAATTCTGTGACAATGTAACAATGCGGACCAGGATGTAATTAGCGATTTTCCCCCCCCATTGAGCATATACTAATTGTTCCTTCAAATGTCTGTAACTTTATCTATTATCTATTATCTAGGATATTACCTCCAGATAAGATTTCGCGTTTATTTCCGATTGAAAAAACTTTGTCTGCCCACCATGGATAATTTTTAATCTTGCGGGGTTGTTCAGGAATGCAAGGGCCCCTTTGTCTTGAAAAGGTTTAATCAATAGACGTAGCCGCCACCTTCTTTCCACGGTGGTGTGGCAAAAGTCTGGCCTTGAAAAAAACAAAAAATCACTAAAAGATACTTTACGGTCAGGTCTCGCTTTCTCTGCCACAGCCTGTCTTAGCAGGAAATTTCCAAAGTAAACTAAAATGGCGCGGGGGTATATACCTGGTTTGGATGGTAAATTGAATGAATTTCCATGTCCCAGTTCCAATTTTTAATCTCAGGCATTGACTCACTGAAAAGTTTAATAATGAATGCTCGAATATCTTCCCCCTCAATTTTCTCCGGCACTCCTAATATGCGCAAATTATTGCGCCGCTGTCTATTTTCATGATCTTCAAGCTTCCATTTGATGTCCATCAGTTCTGCCTCTTGAAGCTTAATTTTCTCCGAGTTCTCAGAGGAGTCTTTCTCCGCATACATCACCCTTACTTCCATATCTGTAACTCTTTCACTTATATGGCTACAAGTCTTTGAAAGTTTCTTAACAACCCCTTGCATTTTGCGCAGAGCGGCACGTGATCTCCTACTGTCTACTGCGGCCTCTTCTCGATGGGCCGCTATTGCTTGCAGAATAGTCTCAACCGCCGTAGAAGGTAACTCTGAGTTACCGGGGATACCGGGGTTGACCTCTTGAGATGTAATCAAGTGCCTGGAGTTGCCTTGCATAGCTCTAGATCCCACTTTAGGCTTAGCTTTAACAGTATTTATAGTTTGTCTGTCCCCCCCATAATTATCATCTGATGAGTAGGGGTGGAGGTCATCCTCCTCTTCTGTAGAGTCATAGCTCTCTGACCATTCCCCAGCAGTATCAGCTCCAGCCTCCTCCGTCTCATCGGAGAAAGAGTAAAACACGCTAAGATCCTTTTCCCCCTCCGAAGTCTGAGCGTTTGGTAGTAAGGACAGATTAGGAATTGACCCAGTGATACCTTCACTCACTACAGTAAATTCAGGGTTAGTGTGGGGGGGCATATACAGCAGTTCTTCCGTAGGGGCTAAGACCACATTCGGTGTTATACATATAGGCTGGGTTGTGACCCCTGCAGTCTCTATGGTCACATCTGCGAGCTCAGTTTGTACCCCTAGTATATTGCCGCCTGGACCAGAAAATGACATAGCATGTCCTTCATTTGTTTGACTTGCGTCGATTTCATGCTCCTCAGTCTCCCCCGGCTCACTATTCAGCAAGGGTACAGTCACAGAAACCTCATTACCAAGCAGGGTGATAGGTATGGCCTCGGTTACAGGCTGAGAGATTACGGGGGCATTTAGAGGTTCCAGTACTCCATTGTTTATAATTGAGGCATTACTTATCTGAGGCGTAGAAGATACTTCAGAGTTCCTATCCTGATCACTATTTAAAGATGTAGATAGTAGAGCCACAATTTCGGTTTCAGTCTGTGGCTCAGCAAGTGCCGGTCGTTTCTTTAGCATTAAATCAAGCACTGTCTGCCCCCCGGTGGTACTTAGCTTTCTCCTGCTGGAGGCGATGACTTCCTGCCTCGGAGTGTTTGTCACCGGCTGAGCTAGATGTTGTATCTTTGCTTTAGCTTTCCCTACCTTAGCCGGTGCACCGTCGGACTCGACACCCTCCAATGAGCCCTCGCGTTGTAGCCTCTCCGCTTCCTTGCGAAGGACTTTGGTTGCCTTCGCAACCCGCGCTTTGGCTGCAGCAGCTGAAGCGTTTTTCGGCTGCGGCATGGCTCGTCTCGAGGTTTTCGGCGTCCTCCTCTGCAGGCGCGGCTGCGTCCTGCCGTCGAAGCCCCAGACCACAGCCAAGAAGCTCCGCTGCCGGCACACCGACCAAAGCACGGTTAGTACAGCCGGTAATACGCTGTATGACAGAGCTGCCGAGCTCCTGCTGGAACCCAGCGAGTTTAAGTTCGTATCTCTGAATCTGCTACAATGTAGAAATCCTGGTAGCATAGCGTTCGATGACCGCAGCGGATAAAAGGTCCGGGAGTACAATTAGGGTGTAGCTTAGTTTTTCCCAATCTTGCTCAATTTTGCTCAAAATTGCGCCATTCCCTTTACAAGTGATATCAGCGATTGATCCTTTAAACGATATCGGCTCATCGCTTGCCTTAATCACTCGATCATCATAGTTACACGGAGCTCAGCAAGGTGCTGCAGAGCCGGTCTAACGCTAGACCGCCATCTTGCCTCTTGTTCCGAGGCTCGCCCCACTTACATCTTAAGGGCCCAGGTCCATAAATTCCTATTTATTCATTGTACCAGGTGCTTTCCAGGAGAACAAATGATTGGAGCAAGTGGCGACTATGAAAAACTATGGAGCAACGAAATAAAATATGTTGCCATCAATTGCTATACTCATGGATTGTATTTCCTAACAGCACAAAAGAATATTGTATTAGATTAAAGAACGGATCAGTGGCACTAAATCATGCATTCATCAATAATTATATTGGGTCACTGACCTGGCAATGCTGTCCTCATATTCAACAGGCAAATCCTGACTAAAGCGTTTGTGATATGTGGGTGCGGTTGGCCTAAGTCTTTTTCAGCTGGTGTTCCTAAAAGGACTAATAACTGTTTTATTTGGCCAGGAAAGCTAGCATATTTTTTGTTCGTTTTTTAAGGATCTGATAATTAAAGGCACATTGTCGGTAGTTGTTTGCTTCTGTGACAGCTCCTCCTTTTAAAGTATCCTAAACATTGTGGGCCCGATTCACACTGTGGTAAATAAATAAATAATACCCTATTTTTGAATGCTTGAATGAATAACAGATAGCTCAATAAATAAGAGTCAAGATTCGAGGTAGTAGGAGTTTCTGCAGGTTTATTACAGCACAAGGACAGGATCAGGACAACCTGCATAGGATGAGCAGAATGACAGGGCCCAGCAGGACAACTGGGACCCAATAGGGGAAAAAGATGCCCAGCAGCTGCTGGGGCTGGGTCAGGGATCAGCTTGGAATGAGCGCGCCAGTATTCAATAACAAGATACAGGCATATATACATAGCGCAAACACATAGCATTACATTGCAGTAGGCGTAACAGTGGGTGGAGTAGAAGGCGTGACGTGTAACAGTCGCGAGAGATAACAGTAAAAGTGGGTGTAACGGGGAGTATACATAGACATGTGATGCGAACGTAACAGAATATGTCATGAATAGGCGGACACATAGGAGGGGGCTACCTTAGGAGCCGGGACCTCTAACCTAATGGTGCGCGAAAACTAGCAATGACGTGTTACTAGGAGAAGCTGGGGGCTGCGAACTCTGTGCTAGGAGCAGAGACTAAAGTCTGGAGGGTCGGAGCGACATGTACCTAATCCTATTTGGTATCTAATGTTTAGGGAACATGTTGATATAAACTAGAAGTCATGAGGGGAAAAGCTAACTTGATTCTAAGACTGGACCATGCATTATTCTACATGTAGTGCGTGATGAATATAAAATAACCATTAAATACAGTATTTCTCTAACATGGAGACGAGAAGGCTAGACAATGACGGAAACTATTGATGCAGTTCAGTAGCTTAGGAATGCAGAAGAGGAGGACTGAACTGATAGCAGGAACTATAACATACTTTTGGCAGACTCAGAGGCAGAGCCGGGGTGCACCGGGCACTGCTAGGCAGGAAGTAAGTGAAAGGTCGAGGATACAGGTGGGGGCTGTATCGCTCCTCAGCGAGGCTTTCAGGAGACAGGAGCTGAATCTGTGGTCCGGGCCCTTTTGAGGCCTAGAAACGGGGACTTTATAATGGAATAACGTGCACACTGAGAAACGTGGCAACATTACTTACATAGGCCTGATATTCGTAGTATTCACGAGGACTGGAAACTAGCATACCAGAGGTGGACACAACTGTAATTGCGTCTTTAATCAGAATGGGGAATAACATATGCATATTGGTCATGCACACATAACGTATGATGGATGGGGCGTAGGGACACAGAACATGGCAAAATTTACTTTTCCACATTCCCTCCTTGTCACTACGTTTACATCAGGAAACATCAATATTCATGATACCGTCTATCATTTCATACAGTACCATTTGCTCGTCTCGAATTGTCTTGGAACGGGATTTAGAACGGGGCTTGGGACTAGGAATACAAGAGGTAGCACACATGCTGCAAATCGCAGGGCCACATTGTATACAGAGGCAGCAGCTAAATATGATCGCTACTGCAATACTTAGAAAGGACAGGACTTTCCATCCCCATGCGGAAATTACATTCCAGAACCAACCGGACCATGTCCAGGTGCCTGGATCTTGATGTAACAGATGGGCAATTTTATGGAGTCTGGTTATAGCTGAATAAACAGACGGCGCGTTATTTGGAATGAAAATGCAACAACTGGATCCGAGAATTCTACAGGCCCCGCCCCTATCGGCCAGTATGACGTCAAGGACGAGACGATTCTGTAAAACGACAAATCTCATAGCAGATTGTTCTTCGGTTAGGTTACCTAGAGCAGAGGCAGTCTCATTTACTACAGCTTCAAGGGTTCTTGTTAGCCTACGGATCAGTTTACTATTCTGGACAGGTCCTATGAAAAAGAAGAAACCTTTATTGAAATCTGTATACTGTTCTAGAGTAGTTTCAGTTTGATCGACAATTGGAGACTCTCTTCGATGTCTAGTGTGTACTAAGAAAGAATTCCTATGATAATCAGGTGGGGCTAGAAAAACAGGTGGCAGTAGGAAGGCAATGTAACAGGTTCCCTCCCAATCGAGGGGCAGACGGACATATGCAGTTTGACCACAAACAAAATAAGAATGACGTGAAGCTTTAAAAATAGATTTCCTACTGTCACTATACTGGATAACAGTAGTACATTCACTATGACCTATATGTACAGAACCATAACTACGGACACATAATTCGCCTTTAACTGGCAGTACTGAAATAGCAGGTAAATCTGGAGTAGTATCAGACTGAACATTCAGGACCATGAAATTCGACGAATAATTTCCTAAATTATATACCTCATTTTCTAAGTCTAAACCTGTTCTGTGGGGGAAACCTTGCTTGTCTGGAAAACATGTACTGTTAAGAAAAGACATATCTGTTGAAGATGACGTTAACGTGGACCATGCTCCACACGAACCATTGTGTGAGAATGGATAAGGAAAGAGTGGCAGAACTCCCTTCGATGTCTGGAAAGGGGGGAGTCGACCACACACCCAACAATTAGTGGCATTGCTGGTCTGGTGTGAATAATGTAACATACGGATGAATGTGTTATTACGCATGGCAAGGCGGTATGCATATTCGTGAGGAGGCAGATCACTAAACGTGTGTTCTACTGTAGCATTAGCAGACATATTTACATGAGGAACTAGTAAATACAGAAAAAATGCGTAGCTGGTGCAGGAAATCATTAGACTGAGAAATAATATGAAACTTAGAAAAACGATGCATTGTAGTGAACTGCGACTAACTCTCTCACTATGGGGGTCTATTTTATACATGTCAGAAACAGTCTAACCGTTTCACCTAGGGGAGGACTTATACAATCAAACTGGCTGACTTACTAGACCTGAGCTTTAGCTTATACTCCTGTTGCGGAGTTTTCTCTAACAAGGGAGGGGTTGTAACAAAGTCTGGTGCGGGACAGTCCTTTAAAACAATGTTCTGGCAATCCTTCGAGTCCGGGGAAATGTTCTTGGTAATGTCTTTAAAGTCTGTTCTCGGTCCTTTGAAAAGTTTTACATGAGAGAGGTGAATCCACCCCTTCCTGCCTTCTAGCTTGACGGCAGTTCGGGTGGTCAAAAGGACTTGACGTGGTTCCTTCCAACGTGGTTCCAGCGGACTTGTTCTGTCAAAATTGCGGACGAGAACCATCGATCCTGGAACGATCTCGTGCGGTGCCACCTCGGTATTGTCTGGAAATGCGGCGGCAACCTGTGAACGACATGAGTTGAGGGCAGACATCAAGGAAGCTAGGTAATCTGTCAGCATATTACATGAAACATCGGTAATACTTCGGGGTCTAGGAGTACCCCACATGTTAGGGGGGCGGCCGAATACGACCTCATACGGGGACAGACCTGATCTGGAATGTGCGACCATGCGCATGTAGAACAGAGCGACTGGCAAAGCTACTACCCAGTCTACACCTTTGTCTTTACAGACTTTTGCTATACGGATTTTCAGAGTCTGATTATGTCTCTCTACTAGTCCAGCTGCTTCTGGATGGCGTACACAATGAAACTTCCACTGGTACCCTAACAACAGGGAAACGTGTCTCATGAGTTCTGATGAGAATGGCTGACCGTTATCAGAATATATGACTCTAGGGAGTCCGTATCTAGGGAAAAATTCACGAACCAACTGTTTGGCAGTGGTCGCGGCTGTGTAATCTGGGACTGGATAGGCTTCTGTCCATCTGGACAAAGCGCATACAACTACAAGGACATACTTGAAACCTCGACATCGCTCCATTTGAATATAATCCATCTGGAGGACCTCAAAAGGGTGGTCAGGGGGCTGGAAACCACCTTGTTCCACCGGGACGCTTTTACCTGGATTAAACTGACAACATATCATACAGGTACGGACTTTCTGCTTGGCTGCAGCTCGTAAATGCTTGTTGAACCAAATATTCTGGATACTGTCTAACATAGCTTTTTCTCCTAAATGTGCTGGACTATGTGCGGTATTGATAATGACTTGAACCATAGAATCGGGGAGAAACCATGTGGCTCTACCCTTCGTTAACCATCCTTGATCTGTCTGGACCCCTCCTTGTACAGACCATTTCTTGATTTCATCGGGAGTAGCATGTAACTGGATATCTATGACATCTTGAGTAGGGTCCTTAACTGTCATGCATGTAATTGGATCTGGAGTATGTGTCTGTGTCTGATTAACTGGAATGTCTGGTGTCTGTGCTGTAAGCTTGGCTGTGCGGTCTGCTAGATCATTACCTTGGGAAATAATGTCTGTAACTTTCGTGTGTGCTTTGCACTTCATGATAGCAATAGATGTCGGTAAATGTATGGCATCTAACAGAGCTTGAATAAGGAGACCATGCTGAATCTTGGTTCCATGAGAAGTCATAAAACCTCTTTCTTGCCAGAGCACTCCGAAGTCGTGTACAACTCCGAATGCGTAACGTGAATCTGTGTAAACATTAACTTTCAGGTTCTTGGCGTGTATACAGGCTTGTGTCAGAGCAACTAGCTCTGCTGCTTGAGCGGACAGAGTGTCAATACGGTGTGTTTCAATAACTTCAGTGTCAGTAGTCACTGCATACGCGGCGACTAGTTCTCCTGTACTAGTTCTCATACATGAACCATCCACATAAAGTGTCAGGTCAGGATCTGGTAACGGAATGTCTGTCAGATCTTGTCTTGGCTTTGTCGTAATGTTAACTACTTCCACACAATCATGTGTGTCTGGATTTGAACTGACTGATGGTAACAGTGTAGCAGGATTCAGGACGTTGCAGCGTCTAATTTCTATGTGTGGCTGGAACAGTGTCAATTCATAACCTGTTAAACGTGCAATTGTCAAGTGCTGAGTTTGTGTTCGGTTTAAAAGAACTTCTACTGAATGTGGTACTTGTACTGTCAGGAAATGTCCTAAAACTATGGAATCACTTTGTCTGATAGCTAGTGCTGTGGCTGCAACTGACTTCAGGCACGCAGGTAACGCCTGGGCGACTGGATCTAATGTGCTCGAAAAATAAGCACAGGGCTTGTATTGACCTGCTTGATCTTGTGTGAGAACAGATAATGCTGTACCTTCGCGTTCTGTAACGAAAAGTGTGAAAGGCTTACTGTAGTTCGGTGTAGCTAGAACTGGAGCTTGACATAGGGCTTTCTTTAACTCGTTGAAACTAAGTGTATGTTCAGGTGTCCAAGGGAGGACAGTCGATACGGCTGCCTCCTGTGTCGTTAACTGTATCAGTGGCTTGGCTAGAAATGCATACTGGGGAATCCATTGTCTACAATAAGAAGTAAGGCCGATAAAAGCACGTACCTCCCTCTGGGTTCTGGGCTGGGGAAGACTCGCTATTAACTGGATACGGTCGGGTGTCAACTGCCTACCCCTCTTGGACAGCAAGTGTCCTAAGTATACCACTTGCTGGACACAGAATTGAAGCTTCGAAGGTGACACCTTGTGTCCCATCTCGGCTAGAAAATACAGAACTGTAAGGGATGCTCGCTCGCAGGCACGTTCAGAACGGGCTGTGATCAGTAGATCATCGACATACTGGAGCAGGGCAGTGTCAGTTGGCATGTGAATGTCGTCTAGTTGTCTCTTGAGTGCTTGACTGTAAATACTAGGACTTTCTGTGAAACCTTGAGGAGCGCGTGTAAACATATAGCTCCTTCCATTTAAACTAAATCCGAAAAGAAACTGGCTGTCTGGATGAATTGGAACACTAAAAAATGCATTCTTGAGGTCAATAACAGTGAAGAACATGGCTTCGGAATCAATGGCAGTTAACAGAGAAGAAATGTCTGGAACAACTGGGTACTGAGGAATTATACATTTATTAAGCTCTCGTAAATCAATCACTAATCGATATACCGGGGGTGCATTCGGATCAGTACGTTTCATAACAGGAATGATCGGGGAATTGCATACATTGGAGTCAGTTTCTACAACTACTCCTTGAACCATGAGTTCGTCAATAATTTTGGATAAGGCTGCTACAGCCTCAGGTGGCAATCTGTACTGTCTGATTCGTGGTAACACTACACCTGGTTTAAGAGTCACACGATAGGGTGTGATTTGCATGTAACCTACATCAGTTGGACCTTGCGCCCATAAATGCTGCGGAACATTAGACAATCTTGAATCAAAATCTCGTAATACATAGTGACCCTTAAAGTCACGTAGGAACAGACGTATTCCCTCTGGGGAACAACAAATAATTGCACCTAATTCTTTCAATGTCTTAATACCTAACAGATTTTCTGGACATGACTTAGTAAGTAACAGATCAGTAGTACGGGACAATGGACCTACTTCTAGAGTAACTGGCTGAGATATTTCATTAACTATGGGTTTTCCTGAAAATCCAAGGGAAACATTTCTTGAGCCTGAGAGCGGAGCCCCTGGAACTTCGGCATGACTAATTGTGGTCCTACTTGCCCCTGTATCGATCAGAAATTTTCTGTCTTTCCCTAATACTTGGCTATGAACATAGGGACCTTCTTGGTCTACAGGTATCTCGATGAGAGGCAAACCTACCTCCCTCTCTAGGCTGTTTCATGAATATGACTGGTACTCTGGATACTCGGACTGTGCATACTGGTACATCTGCGATGTAACGTGCTGTGTTGCAGCAATAGGCTGCGGTACTGTAACTGTCTGTGGTACATGTTGTGACTGAGGAGTCTGTGAAACTTGTTCTTGTCTCGGCGGACGTGGTCTTTCTTTAGTCTTACCGGTAGCTATATTATGCTTCAGAACTGCACACTCGTTTATAAAATGACCTGGCTGTTTACAATAATTGCAGTTCCCTTTAACGGGAGCTGCAGGATGACTGGCTTGATTCGGACCCCTCTTCTGACTGTCTTGAGGAATAGATTGTGCAACTAGCACTTTCATTTTCGTGTCTTTCATACGTTTTCTTTCGTGTTCTTGCTCTTCTCTGATTCTATTCTGGTGATACTGGAGCATCTGGAGCATCTGGGACGGACTATTTGCTTGCCAGGTGCTTTCGACTTTCATAACTCGGTTTTTAATTTGTGGACTTGTATTCTCGACTAATTTGGTAACGAAAAGATGAGGGTATGACTCACTACTTGTCTTGAGACCACTGTTAATACTGAAACATTTCTCGAATCTCGAATAAAAATCACTAATATCCTCTTCTTGTTTCTGTTTACAGGCTGAGATTGCATCCCAGTCTTCTTTTCTAGTTGTCAATAATCTGGGTAAAACTTGAATCAATAATTCTGGTAATTCTTTACATTTATCTCCGAGACCGGTACCTGGTACTCGTGCCTTGTCTTCAGCTTCTAGAGCTGTCCAATCGATCTTTTTCTCTCCCACCTCCCATTCTTTTTCCTTTAACTTTTCATACACCCCTGCGGGTAGCAGAACTTTTAACATTTTAATGATATCTGGGTAAGTGTATTCTCCCATACGGAGCATGTCTTTTAATTCTCTATGGAACCCTGCTGGATCTTTGTCATGACAGGGAATTAATTTCTTCATTTCGAGGAGTTCCATCTTTGATATCGGAGTGTATACAAACACTCGTTGCATGTCGCCACCCGCCCCTTGGACTGGGTGGACTTCTCGTAACGGATTCTGTCTGTCTATATAGAATGGTTTACTTTCTGGGGGTGAGACATGAACAAAATGCGGGTTCAGGAACGTTCTATACTTGTGACGCTGTTCTAGAATGACACTAATTAAATCGGTACCTAGACCTCTCCATCTGTACTGGAGTAACTCGTTCAGGATATCATGTAACAGGCCTGGATCAGAATGTTGACCCTCATACAGGGTAATGAGGTGCTGGATCATATACGTACCCACCAATCGTTGCTCGGCTGGGGGCAGTTTCAGAAACATTTGTGCCACTATTTCGTCTGGAAAAGTGGTAGAATCAGTAATCCATCGGACTGCTGATCGGGCTAGTTCTTGTTCATGCATAGTACTTAATTCGCTATAACCGACTCGTGATTTCAGAATGTGATCGGTAGCTTGAAATACTTGTTCTAGAGAGCAAGGCTCTCGTTCTGGATGATGAAAAATGGACTTAGGTTCTGGACGTAAATGGCGATCTGGAAATCTAGATTTTCCTACATACGCTATTCTGACGGGAGTCTCGTCTTCTTCCTCAGGATCAGAGGCACTTTCTTTCTCGCTTACTTGTGCTGCTTTACGCTGTTCGTGTAACCTTATTATTTCTTTACGAATTTTCTTGTACATACTTTCCATAGCACTAATGGTCTTGTGCTTACCCTCGGCTATATTATCACTCCACCTTGTTAGGATTCTCATGTCGACGGGATCTTTAGACTGGTAATCTTGTTCTCTTATTAGGCAATTGATCAGGAACTTTAATATCATGAGCTGAATCTCGGCTTTCCTTTGGGACATAATCTCGCCAATACTTTCTGGATCATCCCCTGTACGGATGAAACGATATATTCTGTCTAGATCTTCTTTCATATTCGGCAAGGTGACTAGATACTCGGTCACCCTTCTTACACGCAAGGAATATAAAACCATAGTATTTTCGCCTGGAACTGGATCATAAACACATTCGTTAAGGGCTTGCCTGATTTCTGCGACAGACTTATTACTCTTGGGAGTACGCTGTGATGCTTGAGCATGTAATTCAAGTGCTGACAAACGCTTGTGTGGCGGCGGGGTTTGAGGAGGACCTCCTCCTGCGGCCCCTAGACTAGAATCGTCGACTGACATTCTTCGTGCTTGCAGGGTCGGTAATTGTAACGTGGGCTGAACTTGTATGGCGGGCTGACCCGGGGGTACCGAGACAGGTACTCCGGTGCCTGGAAAAGCGGGAAGTGCCTGGTTTACAGGGACTGGTGGAGCGCGAACAGGATTTGCATATTCTGGGACTGTGTCATCCAAATAGGACGAAATGAAAATATCAGCTGCGGTCGGTTTGTGACGTAGCTTGGTCGGAACTAATGGTGGCGGGAAATTACTGGATGCCTCCGGGGTCGCTTTTGGCACACCTTCGGCAAGAAGAGGATACATACCCTTAATAAGGGCATGCCTCTGTCGGTCTGACTGTTCGGCTTTGACTTGTTCACCTATCTCGATTAATTCTCTTTCTTGGGCTCGTTCTTGGGATTCTCTACTTAACTCTGACTTTCTGACTTCCTTTTCCGTTCTTCTATGCGCTTCCTTACGCCATAACTCGATGGCATCTTTCTGTGACTGTCTGGCTTTCTTTTTCCATAATGCTTCTTCTACTCGCATGATACATTCGGCATCCCATGTACCCGATACGGGCCATCTATACTTTTCTTCTAACTGTTTGGTATACTCTACCCATAAATCCGAATACAATATGGCGCTTATGCCATGTTTCTGATACATAAAGTGACCTGGACTGTCCCTAGGCGGAACAGGAACGGCTGCTTCTAGCAGACCCTTTCTAGTTTTTAACTGACGTAACTTGGAAAAGAGCGGCATTCTAAACTTGAATCGGAACACAATACAATACACGAAAAACAATAACAATTGGGAAAACAATTCAGGCATACCACGACATTAGGAATACATTAAACAATATCATAACATAACAATTCGAACAGAATACTACCTGAAAATACCGAAAACAAAAACAGAACAGAATTCTCGAGAACGGAACAGACTAGAGTTACTGGATGCACTGCTGTAACAGTACGGAACATACCGGTCCCATAAAGGAACGCATCAAGACCCGTATCCACCTAGGTGAACACTTCGTTTGCGGGCTTGGGTACCACCAACCCACAGACCAGAGTCAATTTAGACTGACCCTGTCGAGACACTACCCCAGCAATGGTACTCACCGGGCAGCACGGAACGGAAGGCCTCGGGACTGGACTACGACGACGAACTTCGGACTTCGGACTTCAGTTACGGGTGGACCTCCGGATACCTCGGACCTTGGACTCTCGGCTTGGGCTCTGGTCGGGACTCGCCGCGTTCCTCCACCGTCTCGTTCGGATGCTGGACCGCCTCCTCCGTCTCCTCCGTGGGCCTGAGGGATACTTGAAGCAGAAATATCTGCACTTGGCCAGAAGAGTTCCGTCACGACTGCAGAGGGTCAGGGGGTCGGCGTGGCTTCACCGACGCGTGGGGAAAGGGCAGGTCCCTATTCGGGCGCCATTATGTGGTAAATAAATAAATAATACCCTATTTTTGAATGCTTGAATGAATAACAGATAGCTCAATAAATAAGAGTCAAGATTCGAGGTAGTAGGAGTTTCTGCAGGTTTATTACAGCACAAGGACAGGATCAGGACAACCTGCATAGGATGAGCAGAATGACAGGGCCCAGCAGGACAACTGGGACCCAATAGGGGAAAAAGATGCCCAGCAGCTGCTGGGGCTGGGTCAGGGATCAGCTTGGAATGAGCGCGCCAGTATTCAATAACAAGATACAGGCATATATACATAGCGCAAACACATAGCATTACATTGCAGTAGGCGTAACAGTGGGTGGAGTAGAAGGCGTGACGTGTAACAGTCGCGAGAGATAACAGTAAAAGTGGGTGTAACGGGGAGTATACATAGACATGTGATGCGAACGTAACAGAATATGTCATGAATAGGCGGACACATAGGAGGGGGCTACCTTAGGAGCCGGGACCTCTAACCTAATGGTGCGCGAAAACTAGCAATGACGTGTTACTAGGAGAAGCTGGGGGCTGCGAACTCTGTGCTAGGAGCAGAGACTAAAGTCTGGAGGGTCGGAGCGACATGTACCTAATCCTATTTGGTATCTAATGTTTAGGGAACATGTTGATATAAACTAGAAGTCATGAGGGGAAAAGCTAACTTGATTCTAAGACTGGACCATGCATTATTCTACATGTAGTGCGTGATGAATATAAAATAACCATTAAATACAGTATTTCTCTAACATGGAGACGAGAAGGCTAGACAATGACGGAAACTATTGATGCAGTTCAGTAGCTTAGGAATGCAGAAGAGGAGGACTGAACTGATAGCAGGAACTATAACATACTTTTGGCAGACTCAGAGGCAGAGCCGGGGTGCACCGGGCACTGCTAGGCAGGAAGTAAGTGAAAGGTCGAGGATACAGGTGGGGGCTGTATCGCTCCTCAGCGAGGCTTTCAGGAGACAGGAGCTGAATCTGTGGTCCGGGCCCTTTTGAGGCCTAGAAACGGGGACTTTATAATGGAATAACGTGCACACTGAGAAACGTGGCAACATTACTTACATAGGCCTGATATTCGTAGTATTCACGAGGACTGGAAACTAGCATACCAGAGGTGGACACAACTGTAATTGCGTCTTTAATCAGAATGGGGAATAACATATGCATATTGGTCATGCACACATAACGTATGATGGATGGGGCGTAGGGACACAGAACATGGCAAAATTTACTTTTCCACAAAAGACTTAAGACTCAATCCTAAACTTCCTACTATTTTGGTATTCACAGAATGCACTTACTACTTTTAGCATTCACAGAATGCACTTACAACTTTTGGTATTCACAGAATGAACTTACTACTTTTGGTATTCACAGAAGTTAGGATTTTGTCTTAAGTTTGTCTGAAGACAAACTTAAGACAGACTTAAGTTAGGATTTTGTCTTAAGTCTGCCTTAAGTCTGTCTTAAGTTTGTCTTAAGTTTGTCTTAAGTCTGTCTTAAGTTTGTCTTAAGTCTGTCTTAAGTCTGTCTTAAGTCGGTTTTAAGACAAAATCCTAACTTCTGGGAATACCAAAAGTAGTAAATTCATTCTGTGAATGCCAAAAGTAGTAAGTGCATTCTGTGAATTCCAAAATAGTAGTAAGTTTAGGATTGAGTCTTAAGTTCATTCTGTGAATCGGGCCCTGTAATTTTCCTACTGGAGACCACAGACGGTGAGTATTTTATTGCTTTTAATATGAAAATTCAGGTTTTTCAATAACATTGACAATTTAACATGTGGCAAATCTGATGACACGAAACTAGCAACGCAACATATGAAAAATAGTGAATGAGATCTTAAGTTTCTTTAACAAACATTAGCCTTGGAGGCTAAGAGAGATCTGAGAGGAGACTTTATGCAGCTTGCTCTGCTTTGCAGCTTACAAGTGGTAGTAATTGAGAAACGATTTCAAATCTTTTTCACTTATTCAGTGTTTTCTGTGCAGACAAGGTGGTGTTGCCTCAATGGAAATACCATTAATGACTGTGAGGAGATTGGAAGGGCAGCAATATGATCTCTTATTATATTTTTGCCAAATAGTTTAATTGGGACTTTGATGCCTGTACTGAGGTCAGATCACAGTGTTACATATTGCAAAACGTTTACAGCCTGATTCATGAAGCGAAATAGCGCCCGCAATCGCTGCGAAAATGCAATTGCGGGTGCAAATTACGGAATTGGCATTCAAGAACAAAATAGCGAATTCGCAAACACAGAATAGCGAATATAATAGCTATTACGCTATAATAGTCGCAGATTCCCGGTAGTCGAGCATTAGCGATACGGAAATAGCGACCAACCACGGAATCTGCGAAATAAATAGCGAAACGCAATATATTCTCTATCGGCATTCATGAAAATTATACAATTGCGAACAACCCCAAATTCGCAGTTTGCGCGGCACAAATTAAGGACAACTCAAAGCAGGTGGTAACCATAAAAGCCATGATTAAGTAAAATTTGAAAAACCGTTGGCCAATCACCAACAGGTCCAGGCCTGACCAATCACACATAAGGACATTCAGCAGCAGCATTAGGCGTTCCACAATGCCAGGAATGTACATGGTGGTGAGGCGGCGAAGGCTACAGCGAGCAGCACGGAGGAGACGCATGAGGCAGGAAAGGATTTACCGGCAGCAGGTCACCTTGCTGGGCCAAACCAGAGAACAGATATATGCTAAATACAGGCTGAATGGGGAAATGATCATCTGGCTGATACATGAACTTGACCCCCTCATGCAGCACCCAACAAGGCGAAACAATTTGGTGCCTACACATGTGCAGGTATTGTGCAGCCTGCACCTCCTGGCCTCCGGCAGTTTCCAGGGCATAGTAGCGGCTGCTGGGGGGATATCCCAGCCCACCATGTCACGCTGCCTCCACACTTTCGTTGACGCCATGCTCACCCAGCTCCACCGCCACATCACATTTCCCACGAGCCAACAGGAATTGGACCTGACAAAACTACAATTTTACAATGTAGCCCATTTTCCCCATGTCCTCGGCTGCATAGACTGTACCCACGTCGCCATCTGCCCACCAGCTGCCACGGAGTATATGTACCGCAACAGGAAGTCCTACCACTCCCTCAACATACAGATGGTCTGCAATGCCAAGACCATCATCACTGACATTGTCGCCCAGTACCCAGGGAGTACCCATGACTCCTTTATCTTTAGGCACAGCGGACTCCACACACGACTGCTCAGGGGAGAGTTTGGGGAAGGACACCTACTTGGTAAGTGCACTTTGTCGACAATGTCACATTGCAATGAAGTCACTGCGCTGCACAGGCAATCAACATCTGCTCCTCTCATTCAGGTGACAGTGGCTACGCCCTACGGGAATACCTCCTGACCCCTTACCTCAACCCTGCCACACCTCAGCAACGGCGCTACAATGTTGCGCACATCCGGACAAGGAACTGTATAGAAAGGACATTTGGGCTGCTCAAGAGCAGGTTCCGTATACTGCACAAGACAGTTGGGGCCATGTATTACAGTCCTGCTGTGTGCTGCCGCATTGTGGCTGTCTGTGCAATGCTTCATAACATTGCAACCAAGCGCTGGATACCTGTTGAGATCTCAGGCAGTGAATCAGAAGGGGACGACCGGCCACCAGCACATGCGCACCATGCACGCGGGGAGAACCCAGCTGAAGGCCACAGACGTCGCAACCACATCACAGAGAACAATTTCTAGCCCACCCTCTTCCCCCACCCCACAAATCACAATTGCATGCAAAATGTAATGATTACACAAGGCTAATGTGTGCTGCAAAATAAATATATTTGTTTCATTCACAAAAAAAAGGTAATCAGTACTACTATTTACAACTAACAGTATTCCTTCATACTGCAGTGTGAAAGTACATGGCAGGCTTATAGTCAGCCTGTGCCAGTGTTTTTCTGACAGAGTCAATTGTGCCTCCTGCGCGTTATGCCCAAGCGCCTCTGAGGCTCTTCCTCTTCCGGGGCACCTGTACCTGGCGTTGCCCTGGTGCTGCGCCTAAGTGGCGGGACTAGTGTGGCAGATTGGCTGCTGACGCTGGAAGCCCCCTCACTGCCATCGTCACCCCCTACAGTGGCAGGTAGAGCAGGAGGGTGTAGTGCCGTTACCGCCGTGGTGAGGTGATCCAGGACCCTGGTGATGTCCTCACAGCACTGTACTAGTTGGTGCTGCTGTGTGAGTGACCGCCGCGACAACTGTGAGGTGGCATTTGCAGCCACATAATTAGACCTACTGTAGGAGGCCAGCCGGCTCATAAGCTGGTGGTGGCGCCGGCTTGCTGCACTGCGCTGCTTGATCATCGCAGCAGTGTTTGCCTCCATGGCTGCAGTCATGCGGCCCATGGCCGCCGTCATGCGGTCCATGCGGTCTCCCACTCCGGCCACATTGCGCCCAATTTTGTGCAGCTGGAGCTGAATGGCACCTTGCTGCTGTGACTGGGGCTGATGGATCCTCAGCATGCGTCTCTCTACGCTCAAACAGGCATGGGGCTGTCCATTGCCCCTCCTGCTGATTGGAGCTGTGGTGTGATGGCGAGAACTCCCACGCCTGCTCTGCTGGCCTGTCACAGTGGCTGGCCGCTGTGTTGGCGCTGTCGCAGGCCCAGATGTCGTAGCACCAGCTGCAGGTGGTGTCACAGCAGGCGTTGCTGGTGCGGCAGGGACTGGAGGCACATTAGTGGGGTGCCTGGCTCTGGCTGCGGGTGGAACGGCAGATGCAGGGGCCACAACGGTGGGGGCCTGGCTTTGGCTGCGGGTGGAACGGCAGATGCAGGGGCCACAACGGTGGGGGGCCTGGCTTTGGCTGCGGGTGGAACGGCAGATGCAGGGGCCACAACGGTGGGGGGCCTGGCCTTGGCTGTGGGTGGAACGGCAGATGCAGGGGCCACAACGGTGGGGGGCCTGGCTGCTGGTGTTGTTGCAGCGGCAGGGGCTGGTGCCTGGGTTTCCAGTTGAAAATCCTCCTCCTGGGCCTCCTCATCTATCTGCAGCCTCTCACTGTCGCTGCTTTCTGCGCCACCTGTGAGGGTAAGTGGATACTCATTAGTTGCATGTGACTGTCAGACGTGCTGATGTTACATGCATGCTGGGTGACATTCCCTGGATGGCTGTGGATTTGCGTACTTTGGAACCTGTCTGGCTGCATTGTGGTACTACTACATTGTGGACATACTACATCTCCCACAATGCTTCAGGGCATTTCCTGATGCGCAACAAAGGCATGACTAAGGGCCATTATGTGAGCCTATTTGGTCAGGGACGGTCATAGGGGACAGGGTCGCAGTCGCATGCCACTTACCTTGGGTGTCTTGGGTGGGGCGGGAGGAGTCCAGAAGTGTGACGCCAACGCACGCCTCCCTCTCAAGGGTGTTCTCCACCTGGTCCTCCAAGGGTGTGTTGGGAGGGACTGTAGGTCCGCCACCTCCAGTGCCCGATGCCTCTCCAAGGCGCTCCGCCACCCTCTCCTTGGCACGACCTCGGAGGTCATACCATCGCTTCTTGAGCTCCTCCAATGACCTATCGGCCACACCCACGGAGTTCACACTGGAGGCTATTCCCAGCCAGATCCTCCTTTTGTCTTGCTCTGGGACCTTCCTGGAGTTGATCCCAAAGAGTCTGTCGTGGTTGGCCACCACCCCTTCTATCAGATTCTCGAGCTCCTGCTCTGAGAACTTCAGCTTCCTCTTCCGCCCTGTGCTGTTGCTGGGGCCAGGAACAGGTTCCTCAGACATGGCAGCAGTTTGGTAGTAATTTCGCTATCACCAGATTAGCTGCTGCTTTCCGACTTGCTCCCTCGAGGTTTGCCTCACTGTGGTGTTTGGGGGTGGGAACTGCCTGCTTCCTGGTTGTGATGTCATCACTGTGCTCGAAAAGCGACTTCCCGTTTTCCCGATCGCGCGAGATTGCGACTCGCATTCCCGATCGCACGAGATTGCGACTCGCATTCCCGATCGCACGAGATTGCGACTCGCATTCCCGACGCTGGTAGCCGGAAATAGCGATTAATCTGCGATTATAGTTAGTCGCTAACAGATTTAGCGCCCGCGTGCGAGTCGCTTGTTTTTTCCCGTAATGTACATGAATTCTGATTTGCGAGTTCTCAATAGCGATTCGCATTTTATCGCTATTTGAGACTCGCAAATGCCGTTTTTCATGAATCAGGCTGTTAGTGCTGACTGGAGTTTTACCAGAATTGCTTAGGCTCTTTCTTTTAAATTGGCAGGCTATTGGTAAGGGAGTCATTCGGGAACCCTGTGTTATTTAAAAAAGATATATTTTCTCTTTTAAGATGGCCTGTAATGGCCTTTGTGAACATATGCATTATTGGACAGTGCTGATCAATGTGTATACGCTCCTTAATTTGTTGAATTAATGAACATTCACTGATGAATTCAGTTTATAAATTATAGAGGTCTTGGACCATTGTATTCTAATAACGTGTTATACCCAGGTCCTGTACCTTTTTGGGTTACCCCATTATCTTAATGGTTACCTTTGAGCAGCTTGTCTGCGAGGGTTGTGTGTTTGGTGTTAAATGTGTAGATTGTTTATTGTCTTTAATTGTCCAGAATTATTGCTATAGAAAGTTCCCCACCGGAGAATGTCTGAAAAGGAGACGTTGTCATATAGTGAAGACTATACAGATAAGCTCCTTCAGGAAGAAGGAGGTGGTACCTTCCTAGCAGATAATACTACCACCAGTGATCTATCACTGAATGGTAATATCTTGAAGTTAGAATGCTTGGAAAAGAAATTAATTAGAACAAGACGCCATGGCCATACATTGGCGAAGTATCTGAGGTCCAATGTGATCCCGGTTGGGTTGCAAGTTCGGAATGAACCAGCTATTTTCTTAGAGAACCCAAAATTCAAAGAAAACTTCAGCTTCGTATCCAATACCTGTTCAAAACATTGGATGGTTCTAGGTATTGAAACAGCTGTCGAGGAGGTAGAAAGATTGACCAAGGAAATAGCAGATTTGAGAAAGGAAATCATTGACTATAAGTCTTTAGTCAATGCAAAGGAGGCCTTAGATAGGCTTGAAAAAACCATCCGTGAAATTGATATATACACCCAAGGTACAAAACTTGACAAAGTAGCAAGGGATATAAAAGTGTATGACAAAAGTCCACATACCCATACCTTCAAGAAGGATACTATACGAGAGATCAGAGAGGTGGTCTGTCGAGTCGGGGACGTGGGGGCTATCGGAGATACAATACCTTCTCAAGGTCTTCATTTGGTAGTAGCTCTGATAGTGATTCGGAACGTCCTGGTACAAGCACAGGTTCTGGTACCAACAATCAGGCCCAGAATTATCAGGCACAAGAGCCTTTTTTAGGCGAGGACCAATGGTGGGGCCCACGTGGCAGGAGCCGCCCCTGGGGGAGACCCAGGGGAACCCGCGGTGTGACCTGGAATCAAGGAACAGGCAGGGGGAAGAAACAACCACAAATCCAGCAGGACTCCCATGGCGAAATCAAGACGAGACGCCAGCATTACAGATGGTAGCACATAAACCGGAAAATCCTGTAATCAACCTGTCTGATTATGTGCTATCACCTGACGAACACAGCGTCTTATCAAAAGGGCTATCCTTTGTCTCTACGGCCATGCCCAATGAGTTGAATCTGAAAATTGAACTACAGCAGTTTTTCAGAAAAGTGCGCCTTAAGCACTATTTTCATAAGTTTCCTCATAACCCCTCATTTTCCGCTAGTGGCTTGAGACCTCCATCGAAATTTAATCCCCCTGCCCATTTGGTGGATAATAGAATCTTAACTTTTGAACAGGTGGTACTGCGGGATGTGGACCAGGCACTTACAAAAAGACAATATGTCCCCTACAACATGAGTAAACCAGAAAAAGCAGCTCTATATACTCTAAAGAACAACTCTAATATTGTAATCAAGCCCGCTGATAAGGGGGGGGCTATTGTTGTTCAAAGTATTGACAAATACAGAACTGAGATTCTCTCACAGCTGGAGGTAGAAGGGAACTATAGACTACTAAAAAATGATCCGACAAAATAACTAGTCAAGCTTTACTGGATGGATTTATTACGAATCACGAATATGATTTTCTGATTAATAAACACCCCCGGACACCCACAATATATACTCTACCAAAAGTGCATAAATGGCTTGTGGACCCCCCGGGAAGACCTATCATTTCGGGTTGTGGTTCCTTGCTTGAACCACTTTGTAAATACATTGATGTGTTTTTAAAACCCATAGCTATTGCAACTCCCACCTATTTGCGGGACACTACGGCCACGATACAGTTGGTAGACGGACGTCTATATGATCAACATACATGCCTACTGGTGACTATGGATATTATTGCCCTTTATACGAACATCCCACAGCAGGCGGCTCTAAACTGCATTGAAATGGTCCTTAATCGTAGACCGTCTCCCCACAGGGTCCCGACTGATTTTATCATTGAACTTCTGAATGTAGCCATGACAAAAAACTTCTGTGTGTTCCAGGAGAAATTTTATGTGCAAACTAAGGGTGTAGCAATGGGCGCAAGCTTTGCTCCAAACCTAGCCATAATCTTTATGAGCGAATATGAGCGTAATTACATTTTGAATAAGAACAATCCTTATTATAATCATATCTCGATGTGGGCCAGGTACATCGATGATGTCCTATTGATCTGGGAAGGGAGTAAGGAGACTCTGTTACAATTTCATGAGTGATTAAATTTGCGCATGGTTGATATCCAATTCACTGTGGAGTCAGACAATGCTACAATTAATTTTTGGGACATTCAAATTAAGGCAGAATCGGGCTGTTTGTTCACGAGTCTATATAGAAAGAGCAGTGAATGCAATACACTCCTTAGATATTCGAGTCATCATCCCCGCAAACTCAGAGATAATTTACCTTTTGGTCAATTTCTGAGGTTGCGGAGGAACTGCACCAAGAAAGAAGATTTTTTTGATGAATCCTCTTTACTCATTGCAAGGTTGTGTGAACGAGGATATCCAATGCGCCTGCTAAAAAAGGCACGTAAACGTGCATGGCATAATCATCGAGAATTCCTCCTAACTGTACAAGAAAAGGGACCCCAGGATGAAAGATTAGTATGTGTTACCACCTTTAACACTAAAAGTAATGTGATTAAAAAGGTGATTAATCGTCATTGCATCTGGTAAAGGAAGCAGTAGGGGACCTAGAGCCCCCACTACATGCATTCCGTAAAGGGAGAAACATTAGAGATCATTTGATAAAATCTCTGCTACCTACACCGGTCAAAGTCACCCAAACAACATTATGGGTCCTTCTCCCTGTGTCCGGCCATAAGAAATGTGGCTCATGTAAAGCATGCTCTCTCACCATGGAATGTACTACATTCACTTACAACAACCAAATGTACACCCTGAAAGAACACAGTAATTGCAACACCACAGGGGTGATCTATGCCATCTTGTGCTCCTGTGGTTTTATGTATGTTGGCCGGACGATTCAAAAAGCTAAATGCCGTATTATTCAGCATACTAGCCGCATACGCTGCAAAACTGTAGGAGCTCCCTTAGTGGAGCATTTTACTACCTTTGAACATGAACCAAACAGTATCAAATGGTGGATTATTGAAAAAGTGAGAGCCAATGCAAGAGGTGGAGATTTCAATAGCACTCTTAGCAAAAGAGAATGTAAATGGATATACCTCCTTGATACGGTCAACAGGGGATTGAATGAATTGGAAGAAATCAACAGACAGGTGGCACTTTTATGAATTCGGGATTAGGTGCGCTAGAGCATCTGTCTGTACCTGATGTAAAAATTCTTTCTGTAACAGTCTCTTTTAAAAAGTGTTTTGAATATAGAATATGTTGAAAATGTGTCTCTGTTGTCTGTGAATAATATGTGAAATGTATATATGTACATATTCTGGTTTTAATTGCGAGGTGGGTCATATCCATATTGTTGGATTTGTTAATTACTGATGAGCATTATTAACGATTAAACTGGTTGATTGCTACAGAGGGGGGTCGCTGATCCGATACAATGTTGGTTCTTGATGTTTCAATGACTGAGGGTTGCTGCTACTCCAATGCTAATAGATGATGATTGATGGCACCTTGTCAGATTAATATTGTACAACAAACACTTTGATGTCACTGATATATTCCGATTTAATTTGCGGTGGATTCTGTTCCATTATATGAGACCTATCCAATATGGCCGCTACTGAAAAGGGACCATTGAGATATGCACCTATTCCATTCGGCTAAAAAAGTACTATCGATCTGTGTAACACGCTTTGTAATATAGTTTAGGGTATGAATTAGGCAACCCTTTTATAACCGTAGGTGGTTTTGATTCACCCTTACTAACCCAAGCCAAGATGGCCGACGATGTTCACTCGAGAACTGCGTGTGCTATAGTTATATTTAGTTCTGTCATTTATTAATTATCTTGAAATATAGTACAGCGATGAAAGAGATCACCATATAAGATCTCTTTTGAAAAGGTTTTGCAATACTTAATAACCCGGACAAACAGACTCGATATCAACTGGGTATAGTCCCTCTTCTATATCGCTAGTTTGAACGGCGGTTTATTCAATCTCGGATGGCTCACAGTAACTTGCTGCCTCCGATACTGTTTTTTCCTTCAAGCAGACGCATACGGTAAGCGTTGTGGGAAGTAGAGGCTTAATTCAGATGAGCCTGGTTTACATTGTCAGCGTTTACTGAATTCGGTTATTTGGTTTTACTTTGTAGTTGCCTGAGCAAATTGCTGGAAAGTTGGAGCATTTATTACCAATCCGGTATGGGCTCATCCATACTAATATAATAAAGAGAGAGCCCAAACCTTTGAGGCGGGTAATCTCCGGAACCACAGCACCAATCACAACACCCAATACAGCTTTGGAAAGGGCAGTTGCAGCAGAAGGATATAGGCTATGCAGACGTCCACCATATACATTTAAAAAGTAAAAGAACCGTGCCAGCAAAGTAGTCCCTTGTGGGCGTGTCTGCGTTGTGCTGTGGGCTTGTGCTGGGGGGGCGTGACAAATGCTGGGGGCGTGTGGTACATTCCGCCCTTCGAACTGGACTATTCCCATGAGGCACAGGGTCAAGGCCGATTTGCATATGGCCATGTCTGAACTGGGGTGGTGTGGAGTGCAAAAAAACGATGGATTTAGGCCCAGATCTCTGTACTGGGGTGAATGTATGACATTGTTCTGCATTCTGTCCATCAACTGTTGTGTTTGCATTTGTCTCCCCGAGTGTGATGGGTATGCTCAGAAGTGAGTCCCATGCTCTCCAGACCACTGGAGTCAAGTTATTCTGGCTGAAGTCGGCTGATAGCCATAAACCGGTCCTTGGATGCTTGATTCTGCTCCAGGAAAGACATGGCTTGGCAGTTTGGCCTGGAATGTTCACATGAGGCACAGGGTCAAGGCTGATTTTCATATAGCCATGTCTGAACTGGGGTGGTGTGGAGTGCAGAAAAAATGATGGATTTAGGCCCAGATCTCTGTATTGGGGTGAATGTATGACGTTGTTCTGCATTCTGTCCATCAACTGTTGTTTTTACATTCCATCTTTCATGCCATGTCTCATATCGTGTGCTGGGGGTGTGGGTGTGTGCGGGGCGCGCGTTGTGTCAAATATTCCATTGTTTTTTCTTCCCAGGTTCTGTACATTACAGCTCCGGGTGTCCACCCTGCTCCCTTTAAATACCTCTGCACCCCATAATCAAAAGCCACCCTTACTCCTTAAAATACCCCAACACCCTTATATACTAACCCATCTTAACCCTATAAATATACCCTGTACCCCAAAACCCAAACCTAACCTAAATCCTAAAATACCCCTGTACCCCAAAAAACAAACCTACCCCTGATCCCTAAAATACCCCTGTACCCCAAAACCCAAACCTAGCCCTGAACCCTTAAAATACCCCTGTACCCCAAACCCAAACCTACCCCTGAACCCTAAAAATACCCCTGCACTCCAAAACCCAAACCTAGCCCTGAACCATAAACATAACCCTCTGCGGAGCCCTGGGCACCGCACCCAAGCCAACCGACCACGCACGGAACCTGGGCTTCATCCTGGACCCCTCCCTCTCGATGACCAGACAAGTCAACGCCGTCTCCTCATCGTGCTTCAACACCCTGCGTATGCTTCGCAAGATCTTCCGCTGGATCCCGACCGAGACCAGGAAGACTGTCACCCAGGCACTCGTCACCAGCCGACTGGACTACGGAAACGCCCTCTACGCCGGAACCACAGCCAAGCTACAGAAAAGACTCCAGCGCATTCAGAACGCCTCCGCCCGACTCATCCTGGATGTCCCCCGACGCAGCCACATCTCCAGGAACCTGCACTGGCTCCCCGTCGACAAGAGGATCACGTTCCGGCTCCTCACCCACGCACACAAGTCTCTCCACGACCTGGGCCCCAAGTACCTCAACGACCGCCTGACCTTCTACACGCCCACCCGCCAGCTACGGTCCACCAGCCTCGCCCTCGCAGCCGTACCACGCATCCGAAGAGCCACCGCCGGAGAAAGATCCTTCTCTTACCTGGCTGCCAAGACTTGGAACTCCCTCCCCATCCACCTTCGGCTGACCCAGGACCATATCGCCTTCAGGAAACAACTCAAGACCTGGCTGTTCGAGCAGTAGCATACCCCTCCCCCCAAGCACCTTGAGACCCTCCCGGGTGAGTAGTGCGCTATACAAATGGCATGATTGATTGATTGATTGACCCTGTAACCCAAAACACAAACCTACCCCTGAACCCTAAAATACCCCTGTAGCCCAAAACCAAACCTAGCCCTGAACCCTAAAAATGCCCCTCTACCCCAAAACCCAAACCTAGCCCTGAACCCTTAAAATACCCCTGTACCCCAAAACCCAAAACTACCCCTGAACCCTAAAAATAACCCTATACCCCAAAACCCAAACCTAGCACTGAACCCTAATAATACGCCTGTACCCCAAAACCCATACCTATCCCTAAACGCTAAAACTACCCCTGTGCCCCATAACCCAAAACTATATCTGAACCCTTAAAATACCCAAACACCCCAAAAAATATACCTCAGTACCTCAAAACATATACCCCTATACCCATACTTACCTTATCCAAACATTAAAAAAAAATGCTTTTACCATTCATGCATTTACAATGAATTTCGTTGTAAATGTATGCGTGGTAAAAGCATATAAAATGTAATGCCATGCGTTATAATGGCATTGCGGAGTCATGGTACTTTCATAATGAAAGTATGCGGAGTGATGGTCTGCGGGAAAGAAAGTTGCGGAATAATGGGTGTTTACCCTCCCCCGGTAAGTACATTGGTGGCACGGCGGCCCATATCTCCAGCAACATACTCATATTTTTTTACCACCGATTTGAAAAATGCACAGGTCTCTCTCATTGATGACCCGCACCGACATACACTTTTAGACACACCTCCCGCCACAAGTTCTAGAATTGCGAACTTTAGAGCTGGGAAGCTGCGTTCGAATCTCGGCATCAGGTCAACATCCTGTGATTCCAGGCAAATTGCTTTGTCTCCCCGTGCCTACCACAAATTAATGTGTTCTTCTGTAATGTAAATTGTGCTCATGCCATGTTGTCGAGTACGCGCTATATAATAATGCAAGGAAAAATAAAGTAGGGAAACTCGAGTTCACACACTACTGAATGCGCACTCTTAAGTGCATCAGCAGTGCACTGTGAATCGGAGCGTTTCATAGGCCTGTCCAAGATAAGAAATGCTATCAAAACGAAATCCTACAAAACAATATACTACTGTCCGGCAGCAATTAATACCCGGACAACGTCGGGACAGGCTGCTAGTAATAAATAAACCGATGAGGAGGATATTTTCAAAGTGGCAGAACCCATTCAAAGGTAACCATCTTTTAAGTGGTTATCCATTGTTATCTATATTATTGAGTGTTCTATTGGGGACATGCTGACTCTAATACATACCCTTTCCGAATTCTTTTAGGGTAACATCCATCAACCACTAATTAATGAAACTCGGACTCCAACTGGAGCTCACAAGGTATTTAAAATTGGCAATTTTCAGTTTAAATTCGACAATTAGCAGTACAGAAATTTGGCTTTGACAAGACCCTACTGTCCATTCATTTTCTCTATAGGATAGAGAACCGCCTGTCTTTTACGTGGGAGTTTCACCACTTTACACCGTTCAGGGTATGCGAATTGAATAAATGGGCAAATTCACCTGGTCAGTTAGGTATGGCAACAGTTTAAAGATGTATTCATTTTGTTTTTTGTAGGGACATCTATTATCCCTTGGTTGCCCCACCCTTTTGTTGTCCTGATGAAGACTCGCATGGCCCAGGCATAAAATGACCGCATGGCCCTAAGACGAGTCGAAACGTCGACACTGTATATATAAATAACCTGGACCCCGTTACTATTTATTTGTATTGATGTGCAAAAATGTATGATATATTCATCTTGAAAATGTATGAGGAATCTCCTCTAAATAATTTAATGGTTAGGTTTCGCAGGATGGGTTAATGAGGATCCGTTACTGTGTTGCTAATTTATTTGTATATTTTATGTCACCATCTATTTGAATTCTTTTTCTTTCTAATCACTATACACATTCTTTCTGCACCCCTTTGCTATGTTGCACGCTCCGTTTGGGGCAACCACTATGAACTGTAATGCTTTGCAGCTATGAATTTTTGGAATTTGTTTGATTGAGAAGCAATGTATTAAAAATATTGGGGCATATTACCAACAACTAGCGATAATTTTTGTCTCAAACTTGTTTAGAGACAAAAATTATCGCCGCACATCGGCGATTTTTATCGCAGATAAACCTTGCTATTAGCAAGGTTTATCGCAAATGCGATAAAAAACGGCCGCATTGCATGAATATCGCTGAAAAGTCAGCGATATTCATGCATTATCGAGCAAATGCTCTTAGCCATGTTATCCACCTCCCATTGGATAACATGGCTAAGAACTGCTCCTGGGCAGGTGTTAGCTTTTGGAGATATTCGCGCTTAGCGCGACTATCTCCAAAAGTTGGTAATAGGAGATAGCGATGTTAGAGACTGTTTCCAGTCGCTAACATCTTGGCACGCCCACTTTGCATGTCATTAGTGATAAATATCACTGACATGCAAAGCGGGGCCCAAGATGGTCGCTATCTCCTATTAGCTGTCGCTAACTGGTGTTAGCGACAGCTTGGTAATAGGGAGATAATTTTATCTACGCTTTCTTGGCTTTTAAAGCCAAAAAAGCGGAGATAAACCCCCTTGATAATATGCCCCATTGTTCCTTATTGAAACTGTTGCTTATCTTTATGCCCATATCATTATACTGTCTTATGAACATATGCATTATTGGACAGAGCTGATCAACGTGTATACGCTCCTAAATTTGTTGAATTAATGAACATTCACTGATGAATTAAGGGGCATATTATCAAGGACAGGTGTTAAAATTATCGCCGTTTTATCAGCAGGAAACTACAGATAAAACTGCGATAATGGGCTTGATAATACGCCCTTGTTAATTCCCATAGAAGCCCATGTTAACATCAGAACATGGGCTTCTATGGGAATTAACAAGGGCGTATTATCAAGCCCATTATCGCCGTTTTATCGGCAGTTTCCTGCCGATAAAACGGTGATAATTTCAACACCGGTCCTTGATAATATGCCCCTAAGTTTATAAATTATAGAGGTCTTGGACCATTGTATTCTAATAACATATGTAGCACAGCAGCCTTTCATCCCCTGTTGGTTCCTCCCGCCCACCCCCACATCGGAGGAATTGTATTGATGATCATAGCAGTTACGCAATAATCAAAAATAGAATGGACACTAGTTTCTACAAAACCTTTGGTTTGTATTTCGAAAACCCTCATAGACAACCTGATTTTCTATGGTGCGGTATATCTTTTTATCCGCCTCATCAGGGGTCGTGGCGTATTCATAGGGTAATCGATTAACGTGCTGGGTGCCAAGCCTCACCCGAGGCTACCTCCGGTACAGGTAGAAGTGTCCAGAAATAGTGAACAGGGAGGTAAAGAAAAAAATAAAAATAGTGGCTAGTACAAAAATGTGTGAATTTATTAAGAGATAAGTTCTAGACACTATGGATAAAATTATATCGATATGAAGGTAATCAAGTTACTGGATTACCGCATGTCTTTAGGAAAAAATGTCTACATGTTTCAGCTCTCTTAGCCCAGCCGGGTCTATGGAGCTTTCGTCAGGACAAGAACAGATACGAAGATACACATAAATAAAAAACTTCCACAATTTGTGTAGTATTTTTGATAAGTATCAATGACTTATGCTCTGAATTCCAATGCTGTGGAAACAAAAACCAACAATATATATTTTACATTTGGCTAAAGGCACAAGGTTAGGCAGGCACACATGTATCAATGACATGGGGGGGGGCACGTAAAGGCTCCGTTATGGAGTCGCTACCATATAGGTGGTTGTAAAGCTACAACCCAGAGGAAAAGGAATCGGAAAATAAATAAAGTCTGAGTGTGTAAATACAGTCTGTGATAATGTCTCACACAGCTTAAATTTATACAGAAATCTAGTTCATACGAATCGTATATTCTCTCTCCTAAGTGACAAGGGGGCGGTGCTCCCCAGAATGGTAAGACGTATTGTCTACGTTTTAAACTCATGATGTGCTCTCTCTTGATTGACAACAGAGTAGTGAGGAGAGACTTGTTCTCACAATGGTAAAGCGCATTCACAAAATCCTAACCCACGGCAATGTAAGCTCTAAATATTACCCCATAGAAACTCCAGATATTCCAGTAAAGTTACCTGTATTTAGCTTGGTGATAGCTTCAACAGGGAACAGCGAGTCGCTTAGTGGTCTTTTGCTGTCAGGGTTACAAGTGAGTATCGCGTGTTAATCGCGCTGCTTAGACACTTACCGGATTAAAGGTGATAGAGTACGCTGCCATTCTTACCCACGTGGAACGTCATAGGATCCCCTGTGCTGACTCTGCCCCTGGCTATGGGCGTTGCTGTTGTGAGTCTGTTTTTATACAGAGAGGCTCGGACACAAAAAAAGGACTAAAAATAGAGTCGTGGGCTAACACCTAAGATGGCTATCTCAGTAGCACAAACTCGAGGGTGATTTAATAGACATAAAACCCGTGTTAGGCAAATTCTATTTTTCTCTAAACAGGGGTTTTTTCAAATGTGTAGCAAAGAGGGAGTATGAAATACTGTTCGTTCTATTTTGGAATTTTTGAAATTTACGGACACAAAAGAGGGACTGTAAATTGAACAGCATAATACATCCAAGATGGATGCCTCAATACCCACCTAGGGGGTTATTTGCCAAGAAATTGAAATCTGTGTTCAGCAAAAGTGTAAACCTACAGAAAAGGGGGGGGGGTGTTTTATCTACTCAAATTGTAGAGCCATGTAAAGTGTCCTTAGCCTAAACAGAAGGTCGACTAAATAACACCATGGGAGCGTCGTTCAGGGTTTTCAGCGCTTCTATCTTTTCAAGAAGTAGAGAGAGAGAGAGAAAGTGTCACTGTGAAGGTGAGGAACACGGTCGGATTCAGTAAAACTGGTTCCAAGGGATGTGATCGTTCATCCCTACAATATTCGTTCTAAGGCGGTCCACCCACCTTTGCTCTTTTTCAAAGAGGATCTGTTCAGCATTGTGGTCCTTGTTTTCTAACATTTCGAGGACAGTCCATTTTAGGTCGTCGCACGTATGGCCTGTTTCCACAAAGTGAGTGCAAAGTTTGGTGGTGTTCTTTTTAAGTCTCACATTGCTCCTGTGTTCTCCTATGCGGAGTTTCACCTTCCGGCAAGTCATCCCTACATATTGTCGTAGGCAGGGGCAGGTCATCAGATAAATTACATGGGAAGAATTGCAATTCGTATGTTGCTTTTGAGTCCATAACAGAGTGTCCGTTAGCTGTAGAGTCTTAGTGGTCTTCGTGAACTTGCAGACCCCACATGTGCCACAGGGGTAATGACCTGTGACAGGAGCCATCGTTATGTCTCTTATTCTGGATTTCGTGAGTCTCTTTTTTGGCCTGGTGTGTACTAGGACATCCTTGATGTTTTTTGTCCTTCTGTTGGCAAATCTTGGTTTTGGCCAATCGAGTTTGCCTGACGTCACAATTTGCCAATTCTTCCTGATTAACTTCTGAACCTCATACGTTGCGGGGCAGTAGGTGGTCACACATGTTACTAGATCCTTGATGGGTTCTTTGATAACATTTTGTAGGAGACATTCACGGGGCTGGTGTCTGGCACGTTTTCTACATTTTGAAATTACAGCTGTAGTATAGTGTCTAGATTGTAACTTCTCGCTGAGCTCCTTTTCCTGTTTTTTATAATCACTAGTCTTACTGCAGTTCCGTTTGTGCCTTAGAAACTGACTGTAAGGCAGATTATCTCGTAGGGGTCGTGGGTGGAAGCTCTGATACGAGAGTAAGCTATTTTTGGCTGTAGGTTTTGTAAAAGTTTTTGTCTCTAAAGTGCCATTTGCAACATAGATCGTCAGATCCAGGAAATCGATATGGTCATTACTCGAAGTATGAGTACATTTTAGCCACCTGTCTCTTCCATTAAACCATTCCATGAACAAAGAAAGATCTAATCTGGTGTCCCAGATTAGCAGAATGTCATCAATGTAGCGTTTCCAGTGTAATACACTGGAAACGTACGGGTTGGTGTCATTGAGGACAAATTGTTGTTCAAACTGACTTACATAAAGTCCAGCTACTGACGGCGCAAAGGCGCTGCCCATGGAGGTACCCTGCAGAGTAGTGAGTGCAGAGTTGTGAGTGCAGAGTTGTGAGTGCAGAGTTGTGAGTGCAGAGTTGTGAGTGCAGAGTTGTGAGTGCAGAGAGTGCAGAGTAGTGAGTGCAGCGTGCAGAGTAGTGAGTGCAGAGTGCAGAGTAGTGAGTGCAGAGTAGTGAGTGCAGAGTAGTGAGTGCAGAGTAGTGAGTGCAGAGTAGTGAGTGCAGAGTAGTGAGTAGTGAGTGCAGAGTAGTGAGTGCAGAGTACAGAATAGTGAGTGCAGAATAGTGAGTGCAGAATAGTGAGTGCAAAGTAGTGAGTGCAGAGTAGTGAGGAGTGCAGAGTAGTGAGGAGTGCAGAGTAGTGAGGAGTGCGGAGTGCAGAGTAGAGAGTGCAGAGTAGAGAGTGCAGATTAGTGAGTGCAGAGTAGAGAGTGCAGAGTAGTGAGTGCAGAGTAGAGAGTGCAGAGTAGTGAGTGCAGAGTGCAGAGTAGTGAGTGCAGAGTGCAGAGTAGTGAGTGGAGAGTGCAGAGTAGTGAGTGGAGAGTGCAGAGTAGTGAGTGCAGAGTAGTGAGTGCAGAGTAGTGAGGAGTGCAGAGTAGTGAGGAGTGCAGAGTAGTGAGGAGTGCAGAGGAGTGAGGAGTGCAGAGTAGTGAGAAGTGCAGAGTAGTGAGGAGTGCAGAGTAGTGAGGAGTGCAGAGTAGTGAGGAGTGGAGAGTAGTGAGTGGAGAGTGGAGAGTGGAGAGTGGAGAGTGGAGAGTGGAGAGTAGTGAGTGCAGAGTGGAGAGTAGTGAGTGCAGAGAGTAGTGAGTGCAGAGAGTAGTGAGTGCAGAGTAGTGAGTGCAGAGAGTAGTGAGTGCAGAGTAGTGAGTGCAGAGTGCAGAGTAGAGAGTGCAGAGTAGTGAGTGCAGAGTGCAGAGTAGTGAGTGCAGAGTGCAGAGTAGTGAGTGCAGAGTAGTGAGTGCAGAGTAGTGATGAGTTCAGAGTAGTGATGAGTGCAGAATAGTGATGAGTGCAGAGTAGTGAGGAGTGCAGAGTAGTGAGGAGTGCAGAGGAGTGAGTGCAGAGTAGTGAGTGCAGAGTAGTGAGTGGAGAGTGCAGAGTAGTGAGTGCAGAGTGCAGAATAGTGAGTGCAGAGTAGTGAGTGCAGAGTGCAGCGTAGTGAGTGCAGAGTGCAGAGTAGTGAGTGCAGAGTAGTGAGTGCAGAGTAGTGAGGAGTGCAGAGTAGTGAGGAGTGCAGAGTAGTGAGGAGTGCAGAGTAGTGAGGAGTGTGGAGTGCAGAGTAGAGAGTGCAGAGTAGAGAGTGCAGAGTAGAGAGTGCAGAGTAGAGAGTGCAGAGTAGTGAGTGCAGAGTGCAGAGTAGTGAGTGCAGAGTAGAGAGTGCAGAGTAGAGAGTGCAGAGTAGTGAGTGCAGAGTGCAGAGTAGTGAGTTCAGAGTAGTGAGTGCAGAGTGCAGAGTAGTGAGTGCAGAGTGCAGAGTAGTAAGTGCAGAGTAGTGAGTGCAGAGTAGTGAGTGCAGAGTAGTGAGGGCAGAGTAGTGAGTGCAGAGAGTAGTGAGTGCAGAGAGTAGTGAGTGCAGAGTAGTGAGTGCAGAGTAGTGAGTGCAGAGTAGTGAGTGCAGAGAGTAGTGAGTGCAGAGAGTAGTGAGTGCAGAGTAGTGAGTGCAGAGTAGTGAGTGCAGAGAGTAGTGAGTGCAGAGTGCAGAGTAGAGAGTGCAGAGTGCAGAGTAGTGAGTGCAGAGTGCAGAGTAGTGAGTGCAGAGTAGTGAGTGCAGAGTAGTGAGTGCAGAGTAGTGAGTGCAGAGGAGTGAGTGCAGAGTAGTGTTGGACAGGCCACATGAAGGGCTCGCTCCCTCCCCGCAGGACAGGGCCCGGGCCCCCATCAGCACCATTGCCCGGCCCAGCCGCCATCTTGGACACGGCACCACGCGGCCGTGCGGCCTCAGCCCGACCCCAACCCTGGGCCTGGCCAGGCCCCGACATCCCGGCACCACCCTCCACCCAGGAGGTGAACGGCCCACTTGGCAGGTCAATGGGAGTACGAAGTGTCGATGGCTCTCCCCCGCCAGGTGCCGAGCACCCCCAGCCTCCTCGGGCGCTGGCTCCACCCCCCTGCTGGGTGTCTGGACTCCCTCATCCCGGACCTCCCGACCTCCAAGAGCGAGGGTCCGGACATCAAAGGGCGCCAGACCTATAACTGAGGCAGCCCCAGGACAGGAAGGCAGTTGTATCCTGGAGTCGAGAGACACCGCGACGAACTCATCCTTGACGGACTGCTGGCGCTGCCACAGCCCTGCCTTGTGAACTATTGTCCTGCCTGCTGGCGCTGCCGCGGCCCTCTGCAACCTTCATCCTCGTTGGGACCTGCTGGCGCTGCCGCGGCCCTCTGCAACCTTCATCCTCGTTGGGACCTGCTGGCGCTGCCGCGGCCCTCTGCAACCTTCATCCTCGTTGGGACCTGCTGGCACTGCCGCGGCCCGTTGTAACCTTCATCCTCGTGGGACCTGCTGGCGCTGCCGCGGCCCGTTGCAACTTGCATTCTCGTGGGACCTGCTGGCGCTGCCGCGGCCCGTTGTAACCTTCACCCTCGTTGGGACCTGCTGGCGCTGCCGCGGCCCGTGCCACCTACGACCTCTTCGGGACCTGCCGGCGCTGCCGCGGTCTGACCCATCCGAACACCGAGCTCGAGGATTGTGAGCTATCACCGTTACACACCCGTACCCGTGGGTACCAAGACTGTCCCGCTACCCCCTTCCCTTACTAGAGACTAGAATTGAGAGGATCATCGTGTCCTGATCGCCCTGTATCGTACCACTCTACTACCCGAAGTGCCTATAAAAGGTGTTACCATAAGCTTTGTGTGGTGTCCATCTGTGGGGGGGAAGTTACCTGTCTGTGCGATCACTGTGCTCGGCCGACCCTCCAGGTCCCCGTCTAACATTGGTGGCTAGCGGCGCGATCCGAACCAACGCGTACCGTACAGACAGTAACTCACCCTACGACTAAAACCACAATGACGACCAAAGAGAGCGGATCGGCGGAGAAGTTCCAGATGGAAAAGCTGGAAGAATACAACCACCGAGAGCTCAAACAATTTTGCATGGACTTAGGCATTGCTACCACCGGGCTAAGCACAAAAGAAGACTTCAAAAACGCCCTAGAGGCCTGGACAGAGACAAATACCGCAACCCCCCGGGACCCCGCAGCCCCGGAAGTCAACACCACCCGGACGGAGGAACGGAGACCAGGCCCCTCCCATGAAGAGATCCAAGAGCGGGAAAAAAATAGATTACACGAGTTAGACTTGGCACGACTCAGATTAGACGGAGAATTGAAACTGGCGGAACAAAAAATAAACTTAGAACACTTACGGCTCAGAGAAGAGCGAGAGGAAAAACAGAGACAGAGGGACCTCGAAGAAAAAAGACTGGCATACGAGCACGAGTGCAAACTAGCGGAGATAGAAATACGCAAACTGAACAAAAACCTAGGGGTGCCCGAGCAACCGCACTCCCCGGGTCCTACCGAGCAGAAGGTCCACATCCCCAAGGATGTGGTCCGGGAATATCACCGGAACGACGACATACAGCAGTGGTTCAAAGCCTATGAGATTGCCATGACCGCCCACCGGGTCGCTCGAAGGGACTGGGGAGCCGGTCTATGGGGGAGATTCGTCAACGAGGGTCGTGATGCCCTACTGCAGCTTCCGGACCATCAAATGACGTCCTACGACCATATGAAGGCCGCCCTCCTCAGTCGATATGGACTTACACCCGAAATGTACCGCCAGAGGTTCCGCAACTGCACCCGGATCCCAGGTACGACGTGGTTGGAATACGTGAACTATTTCAGCCGAGCCTTCGAGGGGTGGATCAAAGGTAACAACGTAACCACTTACGAACAACTCTTCAATCTCATTGTATGGGAGCACCTCTCCAATAACTGCTTTGTCGAGCTCAGGCAGCACCTCCTCGACAGTAAATTGACTGAACCCCGGCAGCTCGCCACCGAGGCTGACCGGTGGGAGAGCACCCGAGTGGCCCGGAGTGGGCCGAATGAGCAGAACCGAACCAACCAAGGTCACCATCGTCCCCGAGGAGGAGGAGGAGGCCCGGGCCGGGGCAGAGACGCCGCCCCGGCCGCACCCACTAACGCCACCCCGGCCCCAGCAGGCCGGGGAAACCCCCCGATGCGCCCGGGGTTCCGAGCTAACGTGACATGTCATCGATGCCAGCGAGTCGGCCACTATGCCAGTGACCCGACCTGCCCGAAGAACCAGGCCCCCGGGCCCCGCCAGATGGCGGCCGCCGCCCTGGGAGAAGAACAAATCTCCGAAGACACGGAGACCTATGAGTCGGAGCAGTTCGAGTGGGAACCCGCCGCCATGACCCTGGCATGCCTGGGAGGAAGAGACATGGTCCCGCGGACTCCCCTGCCCGCCAACACTCGGAAGTACAGCCAATGGGTGAGCATCAATGGGCGCAAGGCCGAGGCCCTGCGTGACACCGGGGCCAGTGTGACGGCCGTCCGCTGTCACCTGGTGACCCCAGAACAAATCCTACCAAACGTACTTTGCCCCGTCCGATCGGCAGACAACTCGGAGAGCCTGTGTCGGATGGCCTGCGTCCCCTTCGAATGGGGAGGAGTGTCCGGCATGCTGAAAGTAACTGTCCGTGACGATGCCCCCGTAGACTGCCTCCTGGGGAACGATCTCGAGAGCTCCCCGTGGGCTGCTGTGGAAAGAAGAGAGCATCTGGGGATGTTGGGTCTCCCGGACTGGGCATGCGTAACCACCCGGTCCATGGCCACCCGCACCATCCCTAGAACAGAAGAACCAGAATGGGCAGCACCTCCGCCCTCGATCACTCCAGAAGAAGACTTCCTCCAGACCGACCACCCGGACCCCACCCCAGAGGGGTCCACACAGCCCCCCGAGCTTCCCGACCTGGCTCAGTGGCGTCAAGAAGGGGGGCCCACCCAGGAACAATTCCGGCAGGAGCAAAAGACCTGCCCCTCCCTCGAGGGATTGCGACAGCAAGCGCTCGCCCAGAGCCAAGGAGACACCACCGGGGCCCACTGGGTTTATTGGGACAATGATCTCTTGTACAGCGAACAGAAAATCGCAGAACTGGGGGCCGGGCGAGTGCTGGTGGTGCCCCTCCACTTCAGAGACTTCCTGTTGAACCTAGCCCACGATGTCCCCCTGGCCGGGCACCTGGGCCAAGACAAGACCTACCACCGCCTGGTGACTCACTTTTTTTGGCCCAAAATGAGGAACGACGTATCCAACCATTGCCGGTCCTGCCCGACCTGCCAGGCCAGTGGGAAGAGCGGCCGCAAACTCAAGGCACCCCTACAACCATTCCCCGTGGTGACCACCCCGTTCGAAAGGGTGGGAATAGACATTGTGGGGCCCCTGGACCCCCGAACAGCACAGGGACATCGCTTCATCCTGGTCCTGGTGGATCACGCTACCCGCTATCCTGAGGCGGTCCCCCTTCGTACGATAACAGCCCCAGTAGTGGGTCGAGCCTTGATGGGGATCTTCTCTCGAGTGGGCTTCCCCCGAGAAGTCGTCAGCGACAGAGGTACGAACTTTATCTCAAAATACATGAAGTCCCTCTGGCAACAGTGTGGGGTCACCTACCGATTCACGACCCCCTATCACCCTCAAGGGAACGGACTGGTTGAGCGGTTCAACCGCACGCTCAAAGGGATGATTGGGGGGTTGTGCTACTACCGTGCCTTCTCTTTGCCTACCGAGAAGTCCCCCAGAAGTCCCTCGGCTTCAGCCCTTTCGAACTCTTGTATGGACACCCGGTGCGAGGCCCGCTCAGCCTAGTCAAAGAAGGCTGGGAAATGCCCCCTCTAAAGAACCCCCCAGATGTTTTCAAGTACCTCCTAACCCTCCGCAACCAGACCAGAAGGTTCAGAGAGATGGCAAAAGCAAACCTGGAGGCCAGTCAGGAGGACATGAAAAGGTGGTACGATAGAAATGCATCCTCCATCGAATTTGAACCCGGTCAACAAGTATGGGTAATGTCTCCCACTGAACCATGCGCCCTGCAAGACAGATGGACAGGGCCCTTCAAAGTAATCGAGCGCAAGAGCCCTGTCACCTATCTCATCGATATGGAATCTTCCCGAAACCCTCTCCGGGTCCTCCACGCTAATAGACTGAAACCCCACTTTGTACGCTCCGAACTCAGCCTCCTGATGGCAACCGACAATGGAACCGAGGAGGACTCCGAACCCCTCCCTGACCTCCTACGGTCACGGGAGAAGGACGGCTCCGTGGACGGGGTCCGACTCTCGGGGGCCCTCACCCTGGAACAGCGCCAAGGCTGCCGAGTCCTCCTACTACAGTTCTCCACCCTGTTTTCCCTCACCCCAGGGGTCACCCCCTGGTGCTTACACGACGTGGACACGGGAGACAGTCCCCCTATCCGCCATCGGGCCTACCGCGTACCAGATCGGGTACGGGCCTGCATCCAAGAGGAGGTGGCCAAGATGCTCACACTCGGGATCATCGAGCCCTCAGACAGCCCCTGGGCCAGCCCAGTGGTACTGGTCCCCAAAGCGGCCGCCCCCGGCGCCACGCCGGAGCTCCGGTTCTGCGTCGACTACCGGGGCTTGAATGCGGTCACCAGAACAGACGCACACCCCATCCCCCGAGCCGATGAACTAATCGACCGCATGGGAGCTGCCCGCTACCTCAGCATCTTCGACCTGACAGCGGGCTACTGGCAGATCGGTCTCACACCCCGGGCCCAAGAACGATCTGCATTCTCTACCCCGGATGGCCACTATCACTTCAAGGTCATGCCATTCGGCATGAAGAATGCCCCAGCAACCTTTCAGCGGCTAGTAAACCAGGTCCTGGCCGGACTCGAAGGATTCAGCGCCGCCTACCTGGACGATATCGCTGTGTACAGCCACCACTGGTCCGACCACCTCCACCACCTCCGAGAGGTGCTACAGGCCCTCCAACGAGCTGGCCTCACGATCAAGGCCAGCAAATGCCAAATTGGCCAGGGGTCCGTGACCTATCTCGGGCACCAGGTGGGAAGCGGTCTGGTGGCCCCTCTGCAACTCAAGATCGCGGCCATCCAGTCGTGGCAGTCCCCCATCACCCAGACCGAGGTCCGCGCCTTCTTGGGACTCACGGGCTACTACCGACGGTTCGTGAGGGACTATGGCAGCATCGTAGGGCCCCTCACGGAACTCACCTCCAAAAACCAACCAAAGACGGTCAACTGGACCCCAGACTGTCAAGCGGCCTTCGAGAAGCTGAAGGCCGCCATGTGCTCCGCCCCGGTGCTCCAGGCCCCCGACTACAGCCGGGAATTTATCGTCCAAACAGATGCCTCCGACCACGGCGTTGGGGCAGTCCTTTCCCAGCTGAACCCCGAAGGACTTGACCAGCCAGTGGCTTTCATCAGCAGACGGCTCCTGGCCCGAGAACGACGCTGGAGCACCATCGAGAGGGAGGCCTTCGCCGTGGTGTGGGCCCTCAAAAAGCTCCGGCCTTATCTCTTCGGCACCCACTTCCGGGTCCAGACCGATCATCGACCCCTGCAATGGCTCATGCAGATGCGGGGGGAAAACCCGAAACTACTACGTTGGTCCATCTCCCTGCAGGGGATGGACTTCACTGTGGAACATCGACCCGGCCAAGACCACGCCAACGCGGATGGCCTGTCCCGCTTTTTCCGCCTCGACGAGGAAAGTCCCCAAGAAGATGGGTGACTCTCCCCGCCTTCAGCTGGGGGGGACGCATGTTGGACAGGCCACATGAAGGGCTCGCTCCCTCCCCGCAGGACAGGGCCCGGGCCCCCATCAGCACCATTGCCCGGCCCAGCCGCCATTTTGGACACGGCACCACGCGGCCGTGCGGCCTCAGCCCGACCCCAACCCTGGGCCTGGCCAGGCCCCGACATCCCGGCACCACCCTCCACCCAGGAGGTGAACGGCCCACTTGGCAGGTCAATGGGAGTACGAAGTGTCGATGGCTCTCCCCCGCCAGGTGCCGAGCACCCCCAGCCTCCTCGGGCGCTGGCTCCACCCCCCTGCTGGGTGTCTGGACTCCCTCATCCCGGACCTCCCGACCTCCAAGAGCGAGGGTCCGGACATCAAAGGGCGCCAGACCTATAACTGAGGCAGCCCCAGGACAGGAAGGCAGTTGTATCCTGGAGTCGAGAGACACCGCGACGAACTCATCCTTGACGGACTGCTGGCGCTGCCACAGCCCTGCCTTGTGAACTATTGTCCTGCCTGCTGGCGCTGCCGCGGCCCTCTGCAACCTTCATCCTCGTTGGGACCTGCTGGCGCTGCCGCGGCCCTCTGCAACCTTCATCCTCGTTGGGACCTGCTGGCGCTGCCGCGGCCCTCTGCAACCTTCATCCTCGTTGGGACCTGCTGGCACTGCCGCGGCCCGTTGTAACCTTCATCCTCGTGGGACCTGCTGGCGCTGCCGCGGCCCGTTGCAACTTGCATTCTCGTGGGACCTGCTGGCGCTGCCGCGGCCCGTTGTAACCTTCACCCTCGTTGGGACCTGCTGGCGCTGCCGCGGCCCGTGCCACCTACGACCTCTTCGGGACCTGCCGGCGCTGCCGCGGTCTGACCCATCCGAACACCGAGCTCGAGGATTGTGAGCTATCACCGTTACACACCCGTACCCGTGGGTACCAAGACTGTCCCGCTACCCCCTTCCCTTACTAGAGACTAGAATTGAGAGGATCATCGTGTCCTGATCGCCCTGTATCGTACCACTCTACTACCCGAAGTGCCTATAAAAGGTGTTACCATAAGCTTTGTGTGGTGTCCATCTGTGGGGGGGAAGTTACCTGTCTGTGCGATCACTGTGCTCGGCCGACCCTCCAGGTCCCCGTCTAACAAGTAGTGAGTGCAGAGTAGTGAGTGCAGAGTAGTGAGGAGAGCAGAGGAGTGAGTGCAGAGTAGTGAGTGCAGAGTAGTGAGGAGTGCAGAGGAGTGAGTGCAGTGTAGTGAGTGCAGAGTAGTGAGGAGTGCAAAGGAGTGAGTGCAGAGTAGTGAGTGCAGAGTAGTGAGTGCAGAGTAGTGAGGAGTGCAGAGGAGTGAGTGAAGAGTAGTGAGTGCACAGTAGTGAGTGCAGAGTAGTGAGGAGTGCAGAGGAGTGAGTGCAGAGAGGTGAGTGCAGAGAGGTGAGTGCAGATAGGTGACTGCAGAGAAGGGAGTGCAGAGTAGTGAGTGCAGAGTGCAGAGTAGTGAGTGCAGAGTGCAGAGTAGTGAGTGCAGAGTAGTGAGTGCAGAGTAGTGAGTGCAGAGTAGTGAGTGCAGAGTGCAGAGTATTGAGTGCAGAGTGCAGAGTAGTGAGTGCAGAGTGCAGAGTAGTGAGTGCAGAGTAGTGAGTGCAGAGTGCAGAGTAGTAAGTGCAGAGTAGTGAGTGCAGAGTGCAGAGTAGTGAGTGCAGAGTAGTGAGGAGTGCAGAGTAGTGAGGAGTGCAGAGTAGTGAGGAGTGCAGAGTAGTGAGGAGTACAGAGTAGAGAGGAGTGCAGAGTAGTGAGGAGTGCAGAGTAGTGAGGAGTGAGTGCAGAGGAGTGAGTGCAGAGTAGTGAGTGCAGAGGAGTGAGTGCAGAGTAGTGAGTGCAGAGTAGTGCGTGCAGAGTAGTGAGTGCAGAGTTGTGAGTGCAGAGTTGTGAGTGCAGAGTTGTGAGTGCAGAGTTGTGAGTGCAGAGTTGTGAGTGCAGAGAGTGCAGAGTAGTGAGTGCAGAGTGCAGAGTAGTGAGTGCAGAGTGCAGAGTAGTGAGTGCAGAGTAGTGAGTGCAGAGTAGTGAGTGCAGAGTAGTGAGTGCAGAGTAGTGAGTACAGAGTAGTGAGTGCAGAGTACAGAATAGTGAGTGGAGAATAGTGAGTGCAGAATAGTGAGTGCAAAGTAGTGAGTGCAGAGTAGTGAGGAGTGCAGAGTAGTGAGGAGTGCAGAGTAGTGAGGAGTGCAGAGTAGTGAGGAGTGCGGAGTGCAGAGTAGAGAGTGCAGAGTAGAGAGTGCAGAGTAGTGAGTGCAGAGTAGAGAGTGCAGAGTAGTGAGTGCAGAGTAGAGAGTGCAGAGTAGTGAGTGCAGAGTAGAGAGTGCAGAGTAGTGAGTGCAGAGTGCAGAGTAGTGAGTGCAGAGTGCATAGTAGTGAGTGCAGAGTGCAGAGTAGTGAGTGCAGAGTAGTGAGTGCAGAGTGCAGAGTAGTGAGTGCAGAGTAGTGAGTGCAGAGTGTAGAGTAGTGAGTGCAGAGTAGTGAGTGCAGAGTGCAGAGTAGTGAGTGCAGAGTAGTGAGGAGGGCAGAGTAGTGAGGAGTGCAGAGTAGTGAGAAGTGCAGAGTAGTGAGGAGTGCAGAGTAGTGAGGAGTGAGTGCAGAGGAGTGAGTGCAGAGTAGTGAGTGCAGAGGAGTGAGTGCAGAGTAGTGAGTGCAGAGTAGTGAGTGCAGAGTAGTGAGTGCAGAGTTGTGAGTGCAGAGTTGTGAGTGCAGAGTTGTGAGTGCAGAGTTGTGAGTGCAGAGAGTGCAGAGTAGTGAGTGCAGAGTGCAGAGTAGTGAGTGCAGAGTGCAGAGTAGTGAGTGCAGAGTAGTGAGTGCAGAGTAGTGAGTGCAGAGTAGTGAGTGCAGAGTAGTGAGTGCAGAGTAGTGAGTAGTGAGTGCTGAGTAGTGAGTGCAGAGTGCAGAATAGTGAGTGCAGAATAGTGAGTGCAGAATAGTGAGTGCAGAGTAGTGAGTGCAGAGTAGTGAGTGCAGAGTAGTGAGTGCAGAGTAGTGAGTGCAGAGTAGTGAGGAGTGCAGAGTAGTGAGGAGTGCAGAGTAGTGAGGAGTGCAGAGTAGTGAGGAGTGCGGAGTGCAGAGTAGAGAGTGCAGAGTAGAGAGTGCAGAGTAGTGAGTGCAGAGTAGAGAGTGCAGAGTGGTGAGTAGAGAGTGCAGAGTAGTGAGTGCAGAGTAGTGAGTGCAGAGTGCACAGAAGTGAGTGCAGAGTAGTGAGTGCAGAGTGTAGTGAGTGCAGAGTAGTGAGTGCAGAGTAGTGAGTGCAGAGTAGTGAGTGCAGAGTAGTGAGTGCAGAGTAGTGAGGAGTGCGGAGTGCAGAGAAATGAGTGCAGAGTAGTGAGTACAGAGTGCAGAATAGTGAGTGCAGAATAGTGAGTGCAGAGTAGTGAGTGCAGAGTAGAGAGTGCAGAGTAGTGAGGAGTGCAGAGTGCAGAGTAGTGGGGAGTGCAGAGTAGTGTGGAGTGCAGAGTGTTAGAAAGGCGACCCGGGGGAGGCAGAAGATGTCTGACTGACCACCCCTAGGTCCGCCCCTCCGTCGAGAAATAGCCGAGCGTTACCGAGAGGCCTCCTGAATGAGGGCCCTCTCCTAGGATCGTACAGCAGAGTAATCACAACACTACAAACGGACACCACACAGGAGGTCAAGTTCTCAAGCTTTTATAAGTAATAACGGTTGCGGGTTCTTGGCAGTATATACAGCTGGATCGAGGGATCCGTAAAGTCTCGGACAAGGAGGGTAAGGTAGCGGGACAGTCTTACTCTGGGCGGAGGAAGGGATACCCTACGCACAGCTCTCAATCCTCGAGCTGGGGGGTTCCGAGAGGTTCGAGCCGCGGCAGCGCCAGCAGGCTTTCAGATGGTTCAGCAAGGTAGGCCGCGGCAGCGCCAGCAGGCTCTCAGATGGTGGCAGCAAGGTGGGCCGCGGCAGCGCCAGCAGGCTCTCAGGTGGTTCAGCAAGGTAGGCCGCGGCAGCGCCAGCAGGCTCTCAGGTGGTTCAGCAAGGTAGGCCGCGGCAGCGCCAGCAGGCTCTCAGATGGTTGCAGCGAGGTGGGCCGCGGCAGCGCCAGCAGGCTCTCAGGTGGTCGTTGGGTTACGGATGAGTTCGTCTGGTGTCGGCTGTGACAGCGTCAGCAGGGCTTCCAGTCCAGGATACAACTGGCGTCCTACTCCGGGGCTGGCCCAGATATAGGACGGAGGTCCTTTGATGTCCGGACCCTCGCGCCTGGGGGCCAGAGGGGCCGGGATGATGGTGTCCAGACACCCAGCAGGGGGGTGGAGCCAGCGCCCAGGGAGGCCGGAGGGCGATCGATACCAGGCGTCCGGGGACGGCTGGAGGGCCATCGAAACTCTTCTCCCTCCGGGATCTGTCGAGTGGCCACTCGACCACCTGGGTGGACCTTGGTGCCCCGATGTCTGGGCCGCGCTGGGGCCGCGGCTTGGGCCGAGGCCGCGTGGTCGTGACGTGGTGGGCCCAAGATGGAGTCGGGCACGGCCTCGTGCTTCGGTCGTGATGGGCCTACGCTGGGGTCAGGCCGATGATGGGGATCCGGGATGGTAGCCGGCTCGGTGGTGTTGGGGCGTGCCGGGTCGGGCCGAAGGGGCCGCCCGAGGTCCGGAGGAGGGCTGATGTTGTCCTGGGCCCGCCATGCGGGAGGGGTAGGACCACGCCATGAGGCCGGGTCCAACACGCGTCCCCCCCAGCTGAAGGCAGGGGAGAGTCACCCATTTTCTTGGGGATTCTCCTCGCCGAGGCGGAAGAATCTGGACAGGCCGTCGGCATTGGCGTGGTCGTTGCCGGGGCGATGCTCCACCGTGAAATCCATCCCCTGCAGAGAAATGGACCAGCGCAGCAGTTTTGGGTTTTCTCCCCGCATCTGCATCAACCAACGCAGGGGCTGGTGGTCGGTCTGGACTCGGAAGTGGGTGCCGAAGAGGTAAGGCCGGAGCTTCTTGAGTGCCCACACCACGGCAAAGGCTTCCCTCTCGATGGTGCTCCACCGCTGTTCCCTTGCCAGGAGGCGTCGGCTGATGAAGGCCACAGGCCGGTCGATTCCTTCGGGGTTAACTTGTGACAGGACCGCCCCGATGCCGTGCTCCGAGGCGTCGGTTTGGACTATGAACTCTCTGCTGTAGTCGGGGGCCTGGAGCACAGGGGCGGTGCACATGGCAGTCTTTAAAGTCTCAAAGGCTGTCTGGCACGCAGGGGTCCAGTGCACCTTCTGGGGTAATCTCTTTGAGGTCAGTTCGGTGAGGGGCCCCACAATGCTCCCGTAGTCTTTTATAAATCGCCGATAGTAGCCGGTGAGCCCCAGGAAGGCTCGGACGGCGGTCTGGGTGACCGGGGGCTCCCAGGCCCGGATGGCGTCTACCTTGGGTTGGAGGGGAGCTACTTGACCGCTCCCCACTTGGTGTCCTAGATAGGTCACGGACCCTTGGCCTATCTGGCATTTGCTGGCTTTGATTGTCAGTCCGGCCCGCCGGAGGGCCGTCAGGACTTCCCAGAGGTGGGACAGGTGCTCATTCCAGTGAAGGCTGTACACGGCAATGTCATCTAGATAGGCGGCGCTGTATTCCTCTAGTCCGGCCAGCACTTGGTTCACTAGTCTCTGGAAGGTGGCCGGCGCATTTTTCATGCCGAAGGGCATCACTTTGAAGTGATAGTGGCCGTCTGGCGTCGAGAAGGCCGATCGCTCTTGGGCGCCAGGGGTAAGGCCGATCTGCCAATAGCCCGCCGTGAGATCGAAGGTGCTGAGGTATCGGGCGGCCCCTAGGCGATCGATCAGTTCATCCGCCCTGGGGATGGGATGGGCGTCGGTCCTGGTGACTGCATTCAGTCCTCGGTAGTCAACACAGAACCGGAGCTCGGGCGCTGTTCCGGGGGAAGCGGCTTTCGGGACCAGCACAACGGGACTGGCCCGGGGACTGTTGGAGGGTTCGACTACCCCCAGGGCCAACATCTTGGCCACCTCGGATTGGATGCAGGCCCAAACCCGGTCGGGCACTCGAAAAGCTCGTTGTTTCACAGGGGGGCTGTCTCCGGTGTCCACATCGTGGACACACCACCGGGTGACCCCCGGCGTGAGGGAAAACAGATCCGCAAACTGCCCCAGCAGCTTCCGGCAGTCTTGTTGCTGCTCTGGGGTCAGGGTAGAGGAGAGCCGGACCCCCTCGAAGGAGCCGTCTTTCTCGGTGGTGCTGAGGAGATCTGGTAGTGGTTCGGAGTCGTCTTCAGCTCCGTCATCGGTCGCCAGCAGCAGACTCAGTTCAGTGCGGGCAAAGTGCGGCTTGAGCCGGTTAGCGTGTAGAACCCGGAGGGGGTTCCTGGGGGACTCCATGTCTACCAGGTAGGTGACGGGGCTCTTGCGCTCCACCACCTTGAAGGGCCCCTTCCATTTGTCCTGCAGGGCACACGGTTCAACCGGGGACATGACCCAGACTTGCTGGCCCGGCTCGAACTCGATGGACGAGGCGTTCTGGTCATACCAGCGTTTCATTTCCTCCTGACTGGCCTCCAGGTTGGCCTCGGCAAGTTCCCTAAACTTCCGAGTCTGGCTGCGGAGTGTCAGGAGGTACCGGTAGACATCCGGTGGGGCATCTCGAACTGCGGTCTCCCAGCCTTCCTTGACCAGGCTAAGGGGGCCTCGAACCGGGTGTCCGTACAAGAGCTCGAACGGGCTGAACCCCAGGGATTTCTGGGGTACCTCTCGGTAGGCGAACAGGAGGCAGGGCAGCAGGACATCCCACTTGCGCCGGAGGGGCTCGTCTAGGCCCTGGATCATTCCCTTCAGTGTTCTGTTAAAGCGTTCCACTAGTCCATTCCCCTGGGGGTGATACGGGGTGGTGAACTTATATGCGACCCCGCACTGTTGCCATAGGGACCGCATATGCTTCGAGATGAAGTTGGACCCCCGATCACTCACGACTTCTCGGGGGAAGCCGACTCGGGAGAAGATGCTCATGAGGGCTCGGCCCACCACGGGGGCCGTGATGGTTCGGAGGGGGATGGCCTCAGGATAGCGGGTGGCATGGTCCACCAGGACGAGGATGAAGCGGTGCCCCTGCGAGGTGCGAGGGTCCAGGGGCCCTACGATGTCTATTCCCACTCGCTCGAAGGGGGTGGTTACCACAGGGAACGGCTGGAGCGGGGCTTTGACTTTCCCCCCGCTCTTCCCGCTGGCTTGACAGGTCGGGCAGGTCCTGCAATGGTTCTGTACATCAGTGCGCATCTTCGGCCAGTAGAAATGGGTCACCAGGCGGCTGTAAGTTTTGTCCTGCCCCAGGTGCCCGGCGAGGGGCACATCGTGTGCTAAGTTCAGGAGGAAGTCTCTGAACCGGAGGGGTACAACTAGCACCCGGCCGGCCCCTAGCTCGGCAATCTTCTGCTCACTGTAAAGGAGGTTGTTGTCCCAGTAGACCCAGTGGGACCCCGCGGGGTCTCCCGTGGCTTGCGTAGCGGCTTGCTGCCGCATCCCCTCGAGGGAGGGGCAGGTTTTCTGTTCCTGCCGGAACTGTTCGCGGGTGGGGCCACCTTCTTGGCGCCATTGAGCGAGTTCCGGGAGGTGGTTGAGCTCGGTGAGGCCTTCTTGGTCGGGCCCTTGGGGGCCGGGCTCGGTGTCAGCGTCCTCGGGGACGACGGGTGGTGGAGGTGCAGGCCATTCTGGCTCCTCTGTCGGAACCTCTACCGCCGGGGCGGAGGCTCGGGCGGACATGGAGCGGGTGGTCGCACAGACCCACTCGGGAAGGCCTAGCATCCCCAGGTGCTCTCTTCGTTCGACGCCAGCCCATGGGGAACTTTCCAGGTCGTTCCCAAGGAGGCAGTCCACGGGGGCATCGTCGCGGACAGTCACTTTCAGCACGCCCGACACTCCCCCCCACTCGAAGGGGATGCGGGCCATCTGACACATAGTTTCGGAGTTATCTGCGGATCGGACTGGGCATAGGACGTTAGGAAGGATCTGTTCCGGGGTCACCAGGTGGCAGCGGACCGCTGTTACGCTGGCCCCAGTGTCACGGAGGGCTTCGGTCCGGCGACCATTGATGGTGACCCACTGGCGGTACTTCTGGGTGTTGCCGGGGATCGGCCCTCGGGGGATCATGTCGTGAGTACCCAGGCAGGCTAAGGTCATGGCGGCGGGCTCCCACTCGGCCTGCTCGTGGTCGTTGTCCTCTTCCTCACTTCTTTCTTCACCTAGGGCAGCTGCCGCGATCTGGCGGGCTGGGGGCCCGGTGGTGCCGGGTCGCTGGTTCATCGGGCAGAGGGGGTCATTCGCATAATGACCCTGTCGCTGGCACCTGTGGCACGTAACGTTCGGGCGGGGCCCCGGCCTGGCTGGGGGGGCCCCTCTCCGGCCCAGAGTGGGCGACGTGGATGTAGGGGATGACCCCTGGGGGACGTCTCGACCCCGGCTCTGGCCTACTCCGCCACCTTGTGGTCGGTGGTTCCCCGGGGACCCCCGGCCGTAATCTCCCATCGTGTTCCGAGGAACTCGGGTGCTCGCCCATCGGTCTGCCTCGACAGCGAGTTTTCGTGGCTCAGTCAATTTGCTGTCGAGGAGATGCTGCCGGAGTTCGACGAAACAGTTATTGGACAGGTGTTCCCATAGAATGAGGTCGACTAACTGCTGGTAGGTGGTGACCTGGCAGCCCCGAGTCCACCCCTCGAAGGCTCGACTGTAATAGTTCACGTATTCCACCCATGTGGTACCGGGGATTTTTTTGCATTCTCGGAATCGCTGCCGGTACATCTCGGTGGTGAGTCCGTAGCGAGTGAGGAGGGCGGTCTTCATGTGCTCGTACGAGGTCCTCTCGGTATCAGGGAGCTCCAGCAGGGCGTCTCTCCCTTCGTTGATAAACTTCCCCCACAGGCCGGCACCCCAGTCCCTGAGGGGTACTCGATGGGCGGCCATGGCGACCTCGTAAGCTTTGAACCACTGCTGGATGTCGTCGTTCTTATAGTACTCTTTGACGACATCCTTGGGTATGTGCACCTTTGTGTCTACCGGGGGAGGTGAGGTCTTACCCCCGGAGCGGTCAGTCTCGTTTGTTTTGGCTTTAAATTCCAGTTCTTTGAGGACGCGCTCGTGCTCGAGCAGGAGTTTCTTCTCCTCGAGGTCTCTTTGTCTTCGCCTTTCTTCTAGGTCTCCTTCTAGTCGTAGCTGCTCGAGGGCTAGCTTCCTTTCTGCCAGCTGGATCTCTCCTTCTTGTCTGAGTCGCGCAAGCTCCAGCTCGTGGAGCCGGTTCCTCTCTCGTTCTCGGGCGTCTTCGTGGGAGAGGCCCGTGTTTGGGTTTGCGGGTCTCTCTCCCGCTGGGCTCAGCTGAGCCTCCGGGCCTCCGTCCGGGCCCGGGTTATCTTCACTCGGAGGTGGCGCCTCACCGGCGTCCACCCAGGCCTGCAGGGCCGATTTGAAATCCTCTTTGGTGCTTAAGCCAGTGGTAGCGATGCCTAGATCTTTGCAGAATTGCTTCAGCTCCTTGTGACTGTAGTCTTCCATTTTCTCCTTCTGGAATTCTGTGCTCATGGTCGCAGTGGGTTTTTCTAGGTAGCGAGTGAATCACTCTCTGTACGATCTGCGTGGGCTCGGATCCCAGCGCTTGCCACCAATGTTAGAAAGGCGACCCGGGGGAGGCAGAAGATGTCTGACTGACCACCCCTAGGTCCGCCCCTCCGTCGAGAAGTAGCCGAGCGTTACCGAGAGGCCTCCTGAATGAGGGCCCTCTCCTAGGATCGTACAGCAGAGTAATCACAACACTACAAACGGACACCACACAGGAGGTCAAGTTCTCAAGCTTTTATAAGTAATAACGGTTGCGGGTTCTTGGCAGTATATACAGCTGGATCGAGGGATCCGTAAAGTCTCGGACAAGGAGGGTAAGGTAGCGGGACAGTCTTACTCTGGGCGGAGGAAGGGATACCCTACGCACAGCTCTCAATCCTCGAGCTGGGGGGTTCCGAGAGGTTAGAGCCGCGGCAGCGCCAGCAGGCTTTCAGATGGTTCAGCAAGGTAGGCCGCGGCAGCGCCAGCAGGCTCTCAGATGGTGGCAGCAAGGTGGGCCGCGGCAGCGCCAGCAGGCTCTCAGGTGGTTCAGCAAGGTAGGCCGCGGCAGCGCCAGCAGGCTCTCAGGTGGTTCAGCAAGGTAGGCCGCGGCAGCGCCAGCAGGCTCTCAGATGGTTGCAGCGAGGTGGGCCGCGGCAGCGCCAGCAGGCTCTCAGGTGGTCGTTGGGTTACGGATGAGTTCGTCTGGTGTCGGCTGTGACAGCGTCAGCAGGGCTTCCAGTCCAGGATACAACTGGCGTCCTACTCCGGGGCTGGCCCAGATATAGGACGGAGGTCCTTTGATGTCCGGACCCTCGCGCCTGGGGGCCAGAGGGGCCGGGATGATGGTGTCCAGACACCCAGCAGGGGGGTGGAGCCAGCGCCCAGGGAGGCCGGAGGGCGATCGATACCAGGCGTCCGGGGACGGCTGGAGGGCCATCGAAACTCTTCTCCCTCCGGGATCTGTCGAGTGGCCACTCGACCACCTGGGTGGACCTTGGTGCCCCGATGTCTGGGCCGCGCTGGGGCCGCGGCTTGGGCCGAGGCCGCGTGGTCGTGACGTGGTGGGCCCAAGATGGAGTCGGGCACGGCCTCGTGCTTCGGTCGTGATGGGCCTACGCTGGGGTCAGGCCGATGATGGGGATCCGGGATGGTAGCCGGCTCGGTGGTGTTGGGGAGTGCAGAGTAGTGAGTGCAGAGTAGTGAGTGCAGAGTAGTGAGTGCAGAGTAGTGAGTGCAGAGAGTAGTGAGTGCAGAGTAGTGAGTGCAGAGTGCAGAGTAGTGAGTGCAGAGTGCAGAGTAGTGAGTGCAGAGTGTAGTGAGTGCAGAGTAGTGAGTGCAGAGTTGTGAGTGCAGAGTAGTGAGTGCAGAGTGTAGTGAGTGCAGAGTGTAGTGAGTGCAGAGAGTAGTGAGTGCAGAGAGTAGTGAGTGCAGAGAGTAGTGAGTGCAGAGTGTAGTGAGTGCAGAGAGGTGAGTGCAGAGAGGTGAGTGCAGAGAGGTGAGTGCAGAGAAGGGAGTGCAGAGTAGTGAGTGCAGAGTGCAGAGTAGTGAGTGCAGAGTAGTGAGTGCAGAGTAGTGAGTGCAGAGTGTAGTGAGTGCAGAGTAGTGAGTGCAGAGTAGTGAGTGCAGAGTAGTGTGTGCAGAGTAGTGAGTGCAGAGTAGTGAGTGCAGAGTAGTGAGTGCAGAGTAGTGAGGAGTGCGGAGTGCAGAGAAATGAGTGGAGAGTAGTGAGTGCAGAGTGCAGAATAGTGAGTGCAGAGTAGTGAGTGCAGAGTAGTGAGTGCAGAGTAGTGAGGAGTGCAGAGTAGTGAGGAGTGCAGAGTAGTGAGGAGTGCAGAGTAGTGAGGAGTGCAGAGTAGTGAGTGCAGAGTAGTGAGTGCAGAGTGGTGAGTGCAGAGTAGTGAGTGCAGAGTGCAGAGTAGTGAGTGCAGAGTGCGGAGTAGTGAGTGCAGAGTTTAGTGAGTGCAGAGTAGTGAGTGCAGAGTAGTGAGTGCAGAGTAGTGAGTGTAGAGTGTAGTGAGTGCAGAGAGTAGTGAGTGCAGAGAGTAGTGAGTGCAGAGTGTAGTCAGTGCAGAGAGGTGAGTGCAGAGAGGTGAGAGCAGAGAGGTGAGTGCAGAGAAGGGAGTGCAGAGAAGGGAGACCAGAGAAGGGAGTGCAGAGTAGTGAGTGCAGAGTAGTGAGTGCAGAGTAGTGAGGAGTGCAGAGTAGTGAGTAGTGCAGAGTAATGAGGAGTGCAGAGTAGTGAGGAGTGCAGAGTAGTGAGGAGTGCAGAGTAGTGAGGAGTGCAGAGTAGTGAGGGGTGCAGAGTAGTGAGGAGTGCAGAGTAGTGAGTGCAGAGTAGTGAGTGCAGAGTGCAGAGTAGTGATTGCAGAGTGCAGAGTGCAGAGTAGTGAGTGCAGAGTGCAGAGTAGTGAGTGCAGAGTGCAGAGTAGTGAGTGCAGAGTGCAGAGTAGTGAGTGCATAGTGTAGTGAGTGCAGAGTAGTGAGTGCAAAGTAGTGAGTGCAGAGTGCAGAGTAGTGAGTGCAAAGTAGTGAGTGCAGAGTGCAGAGTAGTGAGTGCAGAGTAGTGTGGAGTGCAGAGTAGTGTGGAGTGCAGAGTAGTGAGGAGTGCAGAGTAGTGAGGAGTGCAGAGTAGTGAGGAGTGCGGAGTGCGGAGAAATGAGTGCAGAGTAGTGAGTGCAGAGTGCAGAATAGTGAGTGCAGAATAGTGAGTGCAGAGTAGTGAGTGCAGAGTAGTGAGGAGTGCAGAGTAGTGAGGAGTGCAGAGTAGTGAGGAGTGCAGAGTAGCGCGGAGTGCAGAGTAGTGAGTGCAGAGTAGTGAGTGCAGAGTGCAGAGTAGTGAGTGCAGAGTGTAGTGAGTGCAGAGTAGTGAGTGCAGAGTAGTGAGTGCAGAGTAGTGAGTGCAGAGTAGTGAGTGCAGAGAGTAGTGAGTGCAGAGTAGTGAGTGCAGAGTGCAGAGTAGTGAGTGCAGAGTGCAGAGTAGTGAGTGCATAGTGTAGTGAGTGCAGAGTAGTGAGTGCAAAGTAGTGAGTGCAGAGTGCAGAGTAGTGAGTGCAAAGTAGTGAGTGCAGAGTGCAGAGTAGTGAGTGCAGAGTGCAGAATAGTGAGTGCAGAGTGCAGAGTAGTGAGTGCAGAGTGCAGAATAGTGAGTGCAGAGTAGTGAGTGCAGAGTAGTGAGTGCAGAGTGTAGTGAGTGCAGAGTAGTGAGTGCAAAGTAGTGAGTGCAGAGTGCAGAGTAGTGAGTGCAAAGTAGTGAGTGCAGAGTGCAGAGTAGTGAGTAGTGAGTGCAGACTAGTGAGTGCAAAGTAGTGAGTGCAGAGTGCAGAGTAGTGAGTAGTGAGTGCAGAGTAGTGAGTGCAGAGTGCAGAATAGTGAGTGCAGAGTGCAGAATAGTGAGTGCAGAGTGCAGAGTAGTGAGTGCAGAGTGTAGTGAGTGCAGAGTAGTGAGTGCAAAGTAGTGAGTGCAGAGTGCAGAGTAGTGAGTGCAAAGTAGTGAGTGCAGAGTGCAGAGTAGTGAGTGCATAGTGTAGTGAGTGCAGAGTAGTGAGTGCAAAGTAGTGAGTGCAGAGTGCAGAGTAGTGAGTGCAAAGTAGTGAGTGCAGAGTGCAGAGTAGTGAGTGCAGAGTAGTGTGGAGTGCAGAGTAGTGTGGAGTGCAGAGTAGTGAGGAGTGCAGAGTAGTGAGGAGTGCAGAGTAGTGAGGAGTGCGGAGTGCGGAGAAATGAGTGCAGAGTAGTGAGTGCAGAGTGCAGAATAGTGAGTGCAGAATAGTGAGTGCAGAGTAGTGAGTGCAGAGTAGTGAGTGCAGAGTAGTGAGGAGTGCAGAGTAGTGAGGAGTGCAGAGTAGTGAGGAGTGCAGAGTAGTGCGGAGTGCAGAGTAGTGAGTGCAGAGTAGTGAGTGCAGAGTGCAGAGTAGTGAGTGCAGAGTGTAGTGAGTGCAGAGTAGTGAGTGCAGAGTAGTGAGTGCAGAGTAGTGAGTGCAGAGTAGTGAGTGCAGAGAGTAGTGAGTGCAGAGTAGTGAGTGCAGAGTGCAGAGTAGTGAGTGCAGAGTGCAGAGTAGTGAGTGCAGAGTGTAGTGAGTGCAGAGTAGTGAGTGCAGAGTAGTGAGTGCAGAGTTGTGAGTGCAGAGTAGTGAGTGCAGAGTGTAGTGAGTGCAGAGTGTAGTGAGTGCAGAGAGTAGTGAGTGCAGAGAGTAGTGAGTGCAGAGAGTAGTGAGTGCAGAGTGTAGTGAGTGCAGAGAGGTGAGTGCAGAGAGGTGAGTGCAGAGAGGTGAGTGCAGAGAAGGGAGTGCAGAGTAGTGAGTGCAGAGTGCAGAGTAGTGAGTGCAGAGTAGTGAGTGCAGAGTAGTGAGTGCAGAGTGTAGTGAGTGCAGAGTAGTGAGTGCAGAGTAGTGAGTGCAGAGTAGTGTGTGCAGAGTAGTGAGTGCAGAGTAGTGAGTGCAGAGTAGTGAGTGCAGAGTAGTGAGGAGTGCGGAGTGCAGAGAAATGAGTGGAGAGTAGTGAGTGCAGAGTGCAGAATAGTGAGTGCAGAGTAGTGAGTGCAGAGTAGTGAGTGCAGAGTAGTGAGGAGTGCAGAGTAGTGAGGAGTGCAGAGTAGTGAGGAGTGCAGAGTAGTGAGGAGTGCAGAGTAGTGAGTGCAGAGTAGTGAGTGCAGAGTGGTGAGTGCAGAGTAGTGAGTGCAGAGTGCAGAGTAGTGAGTGCAGAGTGCAGAGTAGTGAGTGCAGAGTGCAGAGTAGTGAGTGCAGAGTGTAGTGAGTGCAGAGTAGTGAGTGCAGAGTAGTGAGTGCAGAGTAGTGAGTGCAGAGTGTAGTGAGTGCAGAGAGTAGTGAGTGCAGAGAGTAGTGAGTGCAGAGTGTAATCAGTGCAGAGAGGTGAGTGCAGAGAGGTGAGAGCAGAGAGGTGAGTGCAGAGAAGGGAGTGCAGAGAAGGAAGACCAGAGAAGGGAGTGCAGAGTAGTGAGTGCAGAGTAGTGAGTGCAGAGTAGTGAGGAGTGCAGAGTAGTGAGTAGTGCAGAGTAATGAGGAGTGCAGAGTAGTGAGGAGTGCAGAGTAGTGAGGAGTGCAGAGTAGTGAGGAGTGCAGAGTAGTGAGGGGTGCAGAGTAGTGAGGAGTGCAGAGTAGTGAGTGCAGAGTAGTGAGTGCAGAGTGCAGAGTAGTGATTGCAGAGTGCAGAGTGCAGAGTAGTGAGTGCAGAGTGCAGAGTAGTGAGTGCAGAGTGCAGAGTAGTGAGTGCAGAGTGCAGAGTAGTGAGTGCATAGTGTAGTGAGTGCAGAGTAGTGAGTGCAAAGTAGTGAGTGCAGAGTGCAGAGTAGTGAGTGCAAAGTAGTGAGTGCAGAGTGCAGAGTAGTGAGTGCAGAGTGCAGAATAGTGAGTGCAGAGTGCAGAGTAGTGAGTGCAGAGTGCAGAATAGTGAGTGCAGAGTAGTGAGTGCAGAGTAGTGAGTGCAGAGTGTAGTGAGTGCAGAGTAGTGAGTGCAAAGTAGTGAGTGCAGAGTGCAGAGTAGTGAGTGCAAAGTAGTGAGTGCAGAGTGCAGAGTAGTGAGTAGTGAGTGCAGACTAGTGAGTGCAAAGTAGTGAGTGCAGAGTGCAGAGTAGTGAGTGCAGAGTAGTGAGTGCAGAGTGCAGAATAGTGAGTGCAGAGTGCAGAATAGTGAGTGTAGAGTGCAGAGTAGTGAGTGCAGAGTGTAGTGAGTGCAGAGTAGTGAGTGCAAAGTAGTGAGTGCAGAGTGCAGAGTAGTGAGTGCAAAGTAGTGAGTGCAGAGTGCAGAGTAGTGAGTGCAGAGTGCAGAATAGTGAGTGCAGAGTGCAGAGTAGTGAGTGCAGAGTGTAGTGAGTGCAGAGTAGTGAGTGCAAAGTAGTGAGTGCAGAGTGCAGAGTAGTGAGTGCAGAGTGCAGAGTAGTGAGTAGTGAGTCCAGAGTAGTGAGCGCAGAGTGCAGAATAGTGAGTGCAGAGTGCAGAATAGTGAGTGCAGAGTGCAGAGTAGTGAGTGCAGAGTAGTGAGTGCAGAGTAGTGAGTGCAGAGTAGTGAGGAGTGCAGAGTAGTGAGGAGTGCAGAGTAGTGAGGAGTGCAGAGTGCAGAGTAGTGAGTGGAGAGTGGAGAGTAGTGAGTGGAGAGTAGTGAGTGGAGAGTGGAGAGTAGTGAGTGGAGAGTGCAGAGTAGTGAGGGCAGAGTTGTGAGGGCAGAGTTGTGAGTGCAGAGAGTGCAGAGTAGTGAGTAGTGAGTGCAGAGTAGTGAGTGCAGAGTAGTGAGGAGTGCAGAGTAGTGAGGAGTGCAGAGTAGTGAGGAGTGCAGAGTAGTGAGGAGTGCAGAATAGTGAGTGCAGAGTGCAGAGTAGTGAGTGCAGAGTGCAGAATAGTGAGTGCAGAGTAGTGAGTGCAGAGTAGTGAGTGCAGAGTGTAGTGAGTGCAGAGTAGTGAGTGCAAAGTAGTGAGTGCAGAGTGCAGAGTAGTGAGTGCAAAGTAGTGAGTGCAGAGTAGTGAGTAGTGAGTGCAGACTAGTGAGTGCAAAGTAGTGAGTGCAGAGTGCAGAGTAGTGAGTAGTGAGTGCAGAGTAGTGAGTGCAGAGTGCAGAATAGTGAGTGCAGAGTGCAGAATAGTGAGTGCAGAGTGCATAGTAGTGAGTGCAGAGTGTAGTGAGTGCAGAGTAGTGAGTGCAGAGTTGTGAGTGAAGAGTTGTGAGTGCAGAGTTGTGAGTGCAGAGTTGTGAGTGCAGAGAGTGCAGAGTAGTGAGTGCACAGTGCAGAGTAGTGAGTGCAGAGTGCAGAGTAGTGAGTGCAGAGTAGTGAGTGCAGAGTAGTGAGTGCAGAGTAGTTAATGTTAATGTTAATGTTAATCTGCATTTATTGAGCGCTCGTGCGCCCGGAGGCTTCATGGCGCTATAGAAAGGAGCAATGCGCGACAGTCAATTGGTGAAAATGAAGCAGCTCAGTAATGTGCCTGAGAAAAGAGCCAGGTCTTCAAGGAATGTCTGAAGCTGAGGATGTTGTCACTCAGTTTTAGGGGTAGGGGAAGAGAGTTCCAGTAGGCCGCTGCGAGATGGTCAAAGCAGCTGCCTCCGAGACGCTTCCTCTTGAATGGAGGCACAATCAGGAGAGATTTGTGGATGGACCGAAGATCACGGGAAGGGCTATATCTTTTAAATAAGTCTCTAATAAACAGGGGACCAGTGTCATGCAGAGATTTAAAGATAATGCACCCAGCTTTAAAGTAGTGAGTAGTGAGTGCTGAGTAGTGAGTGCAGAGTGCAGAATAGTGAGTGCAGAATAGTGAGTGCAGAGTAGTGAGTGCAGAGTAGTGAGTGCAGAGTAGTGAGTGCAGAGTAGTGAGTGCAGAGTAGTGAGTGCAGAGTAGTGAGGAGTGCAGAGTAGTGAGGAGTGCAGAGTAGTGAGGAGTGCAGAGTAGTGAGGAGTGCAGAGTAGTGAGGAGTGCGGAGTGCAGAGTAGAGAGTGCAGAGTAGAGAGTGCAGAGTAGTGAGTGCAGAGTAGAGAGTGCAGAGTGGTGAGTAGAGAGTGCAGAGTAGTGAGTGCAGAGTGCAGAGTAGTGAGTGCAGAGTGCACAGAAGTGAGTGCAGAGTAGTGAGTGCAGAGTGTAGTGAGTGCAGAGTAGTGAGTGCAGAGTAGTGAGTGCAGAGTAGTGAGTGCAGAGTAGTGAGTGCAGAGTAGTGAGGAGTGCGGAGTGCAGAGAAATGAGTGCAGAGTAGTGAGTACAGAGTGCAGAATAGTGAGTGCAGAATAGTGAGTGCAGAGTAGTGAGTGCAGAGTAGAGAGTGCAGAGTAGTGAGGAGTGCAGAGTAGTGAGGAGTGCAGAGTAGTGGGGAGTGCAGAGTAGTGTGGAGTGCAGAGTAGTGAGGAGTGCAGAGTAGTGAGGAGTGCAGAGTAGTGAGGAGTGCGGAGTGCGGAGAAATGAGTGCAGAGTAGTGAGTGCAGAGTGCAGAATAGTGAGTGCAGAATAGTGAGTGCAGAGTAGTGAGTGCAGAGTAGTGAGTGCAGAGTAGTGAGGAGTGCAGAGTAGTGAGGAGTGCAGAGTAGTGAGGAGTGCAGAGTAGTGCGGAGTGCAGAGTAGTGAGTGCAGAGTAGTGAGTGCAGAGTGCAGAGTAGTGAGTGCATAGTGTAGTGAGTGCAGAGTAGTGAGTGCAGAGTAGTGAGTGCAGAGTAGTGAGTGCAGAGTAGTGAGTGCAGAGAGTAGTGAGTGCAGAGTAGTGAGTGCAGAGTGCAGAGTAGTGAGTGCAGAGTGCAGAGTGCAGAGTAGTGAGTGCAGAGTGTAGTGAGTGCAGAGTAGTGAGTGCAGAGTAGTGAGTGCAGAGTTGTGAGTGCAGAGTTGTGAGTGCAGAGTTGTGAGTGCAGAGTGTAGTGAGTGCAGAGTGTAGTGAGTGCAGAGAGTAGTGAGTGCAGAGAGTAGTGAGTGCAGAGAGTAGTGAGTGCAGAGAGTAGTGAGTGCAGGGTGTAGTGAGTGCAGAGAGGTGAGTGCAGAGAGGTGAGTGCAGAGAGGTGAGTGCAGAGAAGGGAGTGCAGAGTAGTGAGTGCAGAGTGCAGAGTAGTGAGTGCAGAGTAGTGAGTGCAGAGTAGTGAGTGCAGAGTGTAGTGAGTGCAGAGTAGTGAGTGCAGAGTAGTGAGTGCAGAGTAGTGTGTGCAGAGTAGTGAGTGCAGAGTAGTGAGTGCAGAGTAGTGAGTGCAGAGTAGTGAGTGCAGAGTAGTGAGGAGTGCGGAGTGCAGAGAAATGAGTGCAGAGTAGTGAGTGCAGAGTGCAGAATAGTGAGTGCAGAGTAGTGAGTGCAGAGTAGTGAGTGCAGAGTAGTGAGGAGTGCAGAGTAGTGAGGAGTGCAGAGTAGTGAGGAGTGCAGAGTAGTGAGTGCAGAGTAGTGAGTGCAGAGTAGTGAGTGCAGAGTAGTGAGTGCAGAGTGCAGAGTAGTGAGTGCAGAGTGCAGAGTAGTGAGTGCAGAGTGCAGAGTAGTGAGTGCAGAGTGTAGTGAGTGCAGAGTAGTGAGTGCAGAGTAGTGAGTGCAGAGTAGTGAGTGCAGAGTGTAGTGAGTGCAGAGAGTAGTGAGTGCAGAGAGTAGTGAGTGCAGAGTGTAGTCAGTGCAGAGAGGTGAGTGCAGAGAGGTGAGAGCAGAGAGGTGAGTGCAGAGAAGGGAGTGCAGAGAAGGGAGACCAGAGAAGGGAGTGCAGAGTAGTGAGTGCAGAGTAGTGAGTGCAGAGTAGTGAGGAGTGCAGAGTAGTGAGTAGTGCAGAGTAATGAGGAGTGCAGAGTAGTGAGGAGTGCAGAGTAGTGAGGAGTGCAGAGTAGTGAGGAGTGCAGAGTAGTGAGGGGTGCAGAGTAGTGAGGAGTGCAGAGTAGTGAGTGCAGAGTAGTGAGTGCAGAGTGCAGAGTAGTGAGTGCAGAGTGCAGAGTGCAGAGTAGTGAGTGCAGAGTGCAGAGTAGTGAGTGCAGAGTGCAGAGTAGTGAGTGCAGAGTGCAGAGTAGTGAGTGCATAGTGTAGTGAGTGCAGAGTAGTGAGTGCAAAGTAGTGAGTGCAGAGTGCAGAGTAGTGAGTGCAAAGTAGTGAGTGCAGAGTAGTGAGTGCAGAGTGCAGAATAGTGAGTGCAGAGTGCAGAGTAGTGAGTGCAGAGTGCAGAATAGTGAGTGCAGAGTAATGAGTGCAGAGTAGTGAGTGCAGAGTGTAGTGAGTGCAGAGTAGTGAGTGCAAAGTAGTGAGTGCTGAGTGCAGAGTAGTGAGTGCAAAGTAGTGAGTGCAGAGTGCAGAGTAGTGAGTAGTGAGTGCAGACTAGTGAGTGCAAAGTAGTGAGTGCAGAGTGCAGAGTAGTGAGTAGTGAGTGCAGAGTAGTGAGTGCAGAGTGCAGAATAGTGAGTGCAGAGTGCAGAATAGTGAGTGCAGAGTGCAGAGTAGTGAGTGCAGAGTGTAGTGAGTGCAGAGTAGTGAGTGCAAAGTAGTGAGTGCAGAGTGCAGAGTAGTGAGTGCAAAGTAGTGAGTGCAGAGTGCAGAGTAGTGAGTGCAGAGTGCAGAATAGTGAGTGCAGAGTGCAGAGTAGTGAGTGCAGAGTGTAGTGAGTGCAGAGTAGTGAGTGCAAAGTAGTGAGTGCAGAGTGCAGAGTAGTGAGTGCAGAGTGCAGAGTAGTGAGTCCAGAGTAGTGAGTGCAGAGTGCAGAATAGTGAGTGCAGAGTGCAGAATAGTGAGTGCAGAGTGCAGAGTAGTGAGTGCAGAGTAGTGAGTGCAGAGTAGTGAGTGCAGAGTAGTGAGGAGTGCAGAGTAGTGAGGAGTGCAGAGTAGTGAGGAGTGCAGAGGGCAGAGTAGTGAGTGGAGAGTGTAGAGTAGTGAGTGGAGAGTAGTGAGTGGAGAGTGGAGAGTAGTGAGTGGAGAGTGCAGAGTAGTGAGTGCAGAGTAGTGAGGGCAGAGTTGTGAGTGCAGAGTTGTGAGTGCAGAGAGTGCAGAGTAGTGAGTAGTGAGTGCAGAGTAGTGAGTGCAGAGTAGTGAGGAGTGCAGAGTAGTGAGGAGTGCAGAGTAGTGAGGAGTGCAGAGTAGTGAGGAGTGCAGAGTAGTGAGTGCAGAGTAGTGAGTAGTGAGTGCAGAGTAGTGAGTGCAGAGTGCAGAGTAGTGAGTGCAGAGTGCAGAATAGTGAGTGCAGAGTGCAGAGTAGTGAGTGCAGAGTAGTGAGTGCAGAGTGTAGTGAGTGCAGAGTAGTGAGTGCAAAGTAGTGAGTGCAGAGTGCAGAGTGCAGAGTAGTGAGTGCAGAGTAGTGAGTGCAGAGTGCAGAATAGTGAGTGCAGAGTGCAGAATAGTGAGTGCAGAGTTCAGAGTAGTGAATGCAGAGTAGTGAGTGCAGAGTAGTGAGGAGTGCAGAGTAGTGAGTGCAGAGTAGTGAGTAGTGCAGAGTAGTGAGGAGTGCAGAGTAGTGAGGAGTGCAGAGTAGTGAGGAGTGCAGAGTAGTGAGGAGTGCAGAGTAGTGAGTGGAGAGTGCAGAGTAGTGAGTGGAGAGTGCAGAGTAGTGAGTGGAGAGTGCAGAGTAGTGAGTGCAGAGTAGTGAGTGGAGAGTGCAGAGTAGTGAGTGGAGAGTGCAGAGTAGTGAGTGGAGAGTGCAGAGTAGTGAGTGCAGAGTAGTGAGTGCAGAGTAGTGAGTGCAGAGTAGTGAGTGCAGAGTGCAGAATAGTGAGTGGAGAGTGCAGAGTAGTGAGTGCAGAGTAGTGAGTGCAGAGTAGTGAGTGCAGAGTAGTGAGTGCAGAGTAGTGAGTGCAGAGTGCAGAGTAGTGAGTGCTGTTAGACGGGGACCTGGAGGGTCGGCCGAGCACAAGGGGAGAGGCCTCCTGTGAGGTCCGTCTCCCGTGATCGTACAGACGAGTAACTTCCCCCCTACAGATGGACACCACACAAGGATAAGGTTAACACCCTTTATAGGCAAAGGTTGAAGAAAGCAAGTACGGTACAAGGAAAGCAGGACACGATGATCCTCTCAATTCTAGTCTCTAGTAGGAAAGGGGGGTAGCGGGACAGTCTTGGTACCCACGGGTACTGCGGTGAGACGGTGGTAGCTCACAATCCTCGAGCTCGGCGTTCGGATGGGTCGGACCGTGGCGGTGCCAGCCGGTCCCGAAGAGTTCGTAGGTGGCAAACGGGCCGCGGCGCCAGCAGGGCCCACGAGGATGGAAGTTACAACGGGCCGCGGCAGCGCCAGCAGGACCCACGAGGATGAAAGTTACAACGGGCCGCGGCAGCGCCAGCAGGACCCACGAGGACGATGGTTGCAGAAGGCCGCGGCAGCGCCAGCAGGCAAGACGATAGTTCACAAGGCAAGGCTGCGGCAGCGCCAGCAGTCCGTCAAGGATGAGTTCTTCACGGTGTCTCTCGACTCCAGGATACAACTGCCCCCCTGCTCTGGAGCTGCCCTGGTTATAGGTCTGGCGCCCTTTGATGTCCGGGCCCTCGCCCCTGGAGGTCGGGAGGTCCGGGATGAGGGAGTCCAGACACCCAGCAGGGGGGTGGAGCCAGTGCCCGGGGAGGCCGTGGGCGATCGGCACCTGGCGGGGGAGAGCCATCGACACTTCTTTCTCCCATCAACTTGCCAAGTGGTCCGTTCACCTCCTGGGGGGATGGTGGTGCCGGGATGTCGGGGCCTGGCCAGTCCCAGGGTTGGGGTCGAGCTGAGGCCACGCGGCCGCGTGGTGCAGTGTCCAAGATGGCGGTTGGGCCGGGCAATGGTGCTGACAGTGGCCCGGGCCCGTGACACAGAGATATCCGGGAGCAGGCGTCCCATAGGGGACGGGTTGCGGGTTGGTTCTGTGGGTAGCCCCCGGAGAGCCGGTGTCTGGGCCCTGTCATGCGGGGAGGGAGCGAGCCCTTCATGGGGCCTGTCCAACATGCGTCCCCCCCAGCTGAAGGCGGGGAGAGTCACCCATCCTCCTGGGGACTCTCTTCGTCGAGGCGGAAAAAGCGGGACAGGCCATCCGCGTTGGCGTGGTCTTGGCCAGGGCGATGCTCCACGGTGAAGTCCATTCCCTGCAGGGAGATGGACCATCGCAATAGTTTGGGGTTCTCCCCTCGCATTTGCATTAGCCATTGCAGGGGGCGATGATCTGTTTGTACCCGGAAGTGGGTTCCGAAGAGGTAAGGCCGGAGCTTCTTGAGGGCCCATACTACGGCGAAGGCCTCTCGCTCAATGGTGCTCCAGCGCTGTTCTCGGGGCAGGAGGCGTCTGCTGATGAAGGCCACGGGTTGGTCGACTCCCTCGGGGTTCAGTTGGGAGAGGACGGCCCGATGCCATGGTCTGAGGCATCAGTCTGAACGATGAACTCGCGGCTGTAGTCGGGGGCCTGGAGCACCGGAGAGGTGCACATGGCGGCCTTCAGTCTCTCGAAGGCCACTTGACAGTCGGGAGTCCAGTTGATTGTTCTGGGGTTGTTCTTGGATGTGAGTGCCGTGAGGGGCCCCACAATGCTGCCATAGTCCTTCACGAACCGCCGGTAGTATCCGGTGAGGCCCAAGAAGGCTCGGACCTCAGTTTGGGTTACGGGGGGCGCCAGGACTGGATGGCAGCGATCTTGAGCTGGAGGGGGGCCACCAGACCACTCCCCACTTGGTGTCCGAGGTAGGTCACGGACCCCTGGCCGATTTGGCACTTGCTGGCCTTGATTGTGAGGCCGGCCTGTTGGAGGGCCTGCAGGACCGCTCGGAGGTGGTGGAGGTGGTCTGACCAGTGGCGGCTATACACCGCGATGTCGTCCAGGTATGCAGCGCTGAATTCCTCGAGACCCGCTAATACCTGGTTCACAAGCCGTTGGAACGTGGCTGGGGCGTTCTTCATGCCGAAGGGCATCACCCTGAAATGATAGTGCCCATCCGGGGTGGAGAAAGCGGATCATTCTTGAGCCCTGGGGGTGAGGCCGATCTGCCAGTAGCCCGCCGTCAGGTCGAAGATGCTTAGGTAGCGGGCTGCCCCCATGCGGTCGACTAGTTCGTCGGCTCGGGGGATGGGGTGAGCGTCTGTTCGGGTGACCGCGTTCAGGCCCCGGTAGTCGATGCAGAATCGGAGCTCGGGTGTGGTGCCCGGGGTCGCCGCCTTGGGGACCAGTACGACCGGGCTGGCCCAGGGGCTGTCCGAGGGTTCGATGACTCCGAGAGCGAGCATCTTGGAGACTTCTTCTTGGATGCAAGTGCGTACCCGATCTGGTACTCGATACGCCCGGTGTCGGATAGGAGGACTGTCCCCCGTGTCCACGTCGTGCAGGCACCAGGGGGTGACCCCAGGTGTGAGGGAGAATAGGCTCGCAAATTGCAGCAAGAGGGCCCGACAGTCTTGGCGCTGCTCCGCGGTCAGGGTCTCGGAGAGTTGGACCCCGTCCACGGAACCATCTCTCTCCCGGGTCCTCAGTAGGTCAGGGAGGGGCTCGGAGTCCTCTTCCGCTCCACTGTCTGTAGCCATCAGCAGGCTGAGTTCCGAGCGCACGAAGTGGGGTTTGAGTCTGTTGGCGTGGAGGACCCGGAGGGGGTTCCTGGGTGATTCCATGTCGATGAGGTAGGTGACTGGGCTCTTACGCTCGATCACCTTGAAGGGCCCCGTCCATTTGTCCTGTAAGGCACAAGGTTCGATGGGGGACATCACCCATACCTGCTGACCAGGCTCGAACTCGATAGAGGAGGCATGTTGATCGTACCACTTCTTCATGTCCTCCTGACTGGCCTCAAGATTGGCTTTGGCGATCTCTCTGAACCGCCGGGTCTGATTACGGAGGGTCAGGAGGTACTTGTAGACGTCGGGGGGAGTCTTCAGGGGGGCCATTTCCCACTCTTCTTTAACTAGGCTGAGGGGTCCGCGAACGGGGTGTCCGTACAGGAGTTCGAAGGGGCTGAAGCCGAGGGACTTCTGGGGGACTTCTCGGTAGGCGAAGAGGAGGCACGGTAGTAGCACGTCCCACTGACGGCGTAGAGGTTCTTCCAGTCCCATGATCATCCCCTTGAGTGTGCAGTTGAAGCGCTCGACAAGTCCGTTTCCTTGCGGGTGATAGGGGGTTGTGAATCGGTAGGTGACTCCGCACTGTTGCCATAGGGATTTCATATATTTTGAGATAAAGTTGGTGCCCCTGTCGCTGACGACTTCTCGGGGGAAGCCCACTCGAGAGAAGATCCCCATTAAGGCTCGGCCTACCACGGAGGCTGTTATAGTTCGAAGGGGAACCGCCTCAGGGTAGCGGGTGGCGTGGTCCACCAGGACCAGGATGAGTCGATGTCCTTGGGCTGTTCGGGGGTCCAGGGGCCCCACAATGTCTATTCCCACCCTTTCAAACGGGGTGGTCACGACGGGGAAGGGTTGCAGGGGTGCTTTGAGTTTGTGACCGCTCTTCCCGCTGGCCTGGCAGGTCGGGCAGGACCGGCAGTGGTTGGAGACGTCATTTCTCATTTTTGGCCAGTAAAAGTGAGTCACCAGGCGGTTGTATGTTTTGTCTTGCCCCAAGTGTCCAGCCAGGGGGACATCATGGGCCAAGTTCAGAAGGAAGTCTCTGAAACGGAGGGGCACCACCAGCACTCGACTGGCCCCCAGCTCTGCTATCTTTTGTTCGCTGTACAGTAGGTCATTGTCCCAATAGATCCAGTGGGCCCCTGCGGTGCCCCTCGCGCTCTGGGCAAGCGCTTGCTGTCGTAGTCCCTCGAGGGAGGGACAGGTCTTTTGCTCCTGCCGGAATTGTTCTTGGGTGGGCCCTCCTTCGTGACGCCACTGAGCCAGGTCTGGAAGGGCTTGGTGCGAAGAGGGTCCTTCTTGGGTCTGCTCCGGGGGGTCGGTAGGGATGGAGTTTTCCTCTGGAGTGACCGGGGGAGGAGGTGCTGGCCATTCGGGTTCTTCAGATCCAGGGATGGCGCGGGCGGCCATGGACCGGGTTGTTACGCACGCCCAGTCCGGGAGGCCCAACATCCCCAGGTGCTCTCTTCTTTCAACGGCCGCCCACGGGGAACTCTCGAGATCGTTCCCCAGGAGGCAGTCCACGGGGGCATCGTCGCGGACAGTCACTTGTAGCATACCGGTTACTCCTCCCCATTCGAAGGGGACGCAGGCCATCCGGCACAGGCTCTCCGAATTGTCGGCCGATCGGACGGGGCAAAGAACGTTTGGCAGGATTTGTTCTGGGGTCACCAGGTGACAACGGACGGCCGTCACACTGGCCCCTGTGTCCCGCAAGGCTTCGGCCTTGCGCCCATTTATGTTCACCCACTGGCGGTACTTCCGGGTGTTGGCTGGTAGGGGAGCCCGCGGGATCAGGTCTCTTCCCCCTAGGCAGGCTAGGGTCATGGCGGCAGATTCCCACTCGTGCTGCTCCTGCTCGTACTCTTCAGATTCTTCGGAGACTTGCTCTTCACCTAGGGCGGCGGCAGCCACCTGGCGGGGCCCGGGGGGCTTGTTCTTTGGGCAGGTCGGGTCACTGGCATAGTGGCCGACTCGCTGGCATCGGTGACACGTCACGTTGGCTCGGAACCCTGGGCGCATCGGGGTGTTGCCCCGGCCGGCCGGGGACGGGGTGGTGTTAGCGGGAGTGGCCGGGACGGCGTCTCTGCCCCGGCCCTGTCCTCCTCCTCCTCTTCGGGGACGATGAGGACCTAGGTTGGTTCTGTTCGGCTCGTTTGGCCCACTTCGGGTTACTCGGGTACTCTCCCATCGGTCAGCCTCAGCGGCGAGTTGACGGGGTTCAGTTAATTTACTGTCGAGGAGGTGCTGTCTGAGCTCGACGAAGCAGTTGTTGGAGAGGTGCTCCCATACAATGAGGTTGAAGAGCTGCTCGTAGTTTGTTACGTTGTTACCCTTGATCCATCCCTCGAAGGCTCGGCTGAAATAGTTCACATATTCTACCCAAGTTGTACCCGGGATCCGGGTGCAGTTGCGGAACCTCTGGCAGTACATCTCGGGCGTAAGTCCATATCGACTGAGGAGGGCGGCCTTCATGTGGTCATAGGACGTCATTTGATGGTCCGGAAGCTGCAGCAGGGCATCACGGCCTTCGTTGACGAATCTCCCCCATAGACCGGCTCCCCAGTCACTTCGAGCGATCCGGTGGGCAGTCATGGCGATCTCGTAGGCCTTGAACCACTGCTGTATGTCGTCGTTCCGATGATATTCACGGACCACATCTTTGGGGATGTGGACCTTCTGTTCGGTAGCACCTGGTGGGCGCGATTGCTCGGGCACCTCTAGGTCTTTGTTCTGTTTGCGCAGTTCTATCTCCGCTAGCCTGCACTCATGGTCGTATGCTAGTCTTTTTTCTTCAAGTTCTCTCTGTCTCTGCTTTTCGTCTCGCTCTTCTTGGAGCCGTAAGTGTTCTAAGTTCATCTTTTGTTCGGCCAGTTTCAATTCTCCGTCTAACTTGAGCCGGGCCAATTCTAACTCGTGTAGTCTATTTTTCTCTCGTTCTCGGATCTCTTCCCTGGAGAGACCAGTCCTCCTTTCCTCCGTCAGAGTGGTGTTTGTCTCCGGGGCTTCGGGGTCCCGGGGTCCGGCGGTCTCTGACTCTGCCCATGATTCTAGGGCATGTTTGAAGTCCTCTTTCGTGCTTAGACCGGTGGTAGCAATGCCTAGTTCGATGCAAAATTGTTTTAGCTCTCGGTGGTTGTACTCTTCCAGTTTTTCCATCTGGAATTTCTCTGCCGATCCGCTCTCTTTGGTCGTCATTGTGGATGAGTCGTAGGGTGAGTTACTCTCTGTACGGTTACGCGTTGGTTCGGATCGCGCCGCTGGCCACCAATGTTAGACGGGGACCTGGAGGGTCGGCCGAGCACAAGGGGAGAGGCCTCCTGTGAGGTCCGTCTCCCGTGATCGTACAGACGAGTAACTTCCCCCCTACAGATGGACACCACACAAGGATAAGGTTAACACCCTTTATAGGCAAAGGTTGAAGAAAGTGTTAGACGGGGACCCTGAGGGTCGGCCGGATACTGGGGGAGAGATCCCCGAGTGGGACCGTCTCCGGCGATCGTACAGACAAGTTACCTCCCTCCCCACAAACAGGCACCACACCAAGTCGAGTTCAATGCTTTATGTAAGGTTCTGAAGGCAAGGATATCAGCGATACAGGATATCTCGGACCCGGGGGTCCTCTCACTTCTAGTCTCTGTAGGGAAAAGGGGGTAGCGGGACAGTCTTGGTACCGGATCGGTACAGGTGGTGTTAAGAGGCGAGCTCACAATCCTCGAGCTGGAGTGTCTGTGGATCGGGCCGCGGCGGCGCCAGCAGGCCAAGATGATAGTCTCACAAAGCAGAGGGCCGCGGCAGCGCCAGCAGGCCAAGTCGATGGATTCACGAGGCAGAGGGCCGCGGCAGCGCCAGCAGGCCACGACGATGGTTTCACGAGGCAGAGGGCCGCGGCAGCGCCAGCAGGCCAAGACGATGGTTTCACGAGGCAGAGGGCCGCGGCAGCGCCAGCAGGCCAAGACGATGGTTTCACGAGGCAGAGGGCCACGGCAGCGCCAGCAGGCCAAGACGATGGTTTCACGAGGCAGAGGGCCGCGGCAGCGCCAGCAGGCCAAGACGATGGTTTCACGAGGCAGAGGGCCGCGGCAGCGCCAGCAGGCCAAGACGAAGGTTTCACGAGGCAGAGGGCCGCGGCAGCGCCAGCAGGCCAGTTACGGATGAGTTCTTCTTGGGTCTGTCGACTCCAGGATACAACTGCCTTCCTGTCCTGGGGCTGCCTCAGTTATAGGCCTGGCGCCCTTTGATGTCCGGACCCTCGCTCTTGGAGGTCGGGGGGTCTGGGATGAGGGAGCCCAGACACCCAGCAGGGGGGTGGAGCCAGCGCCCGAGGAGGCTGGGGGTGCTCGGCACCTGGCGGGGGAGAGCCATCGACACTTCGTACTCCCATTGACCTGCCAAGTGGGCCGTTCACCTCCTGGGTGGAGGGTGGTGCCGGGATGTCGGGGCCTGGCCAGGCCCAGGGTTGGGGTCGGGCTGAGGCCGCACGGCCGCGTGGTGCCGTGTCCAAGATGGCGGCTGGGCCGGGCAATGGTGCTGACGGTGGCCCGGGCCCTGTCCTGCGGGGAGGGAGCGAGCCCTTCATGTGGCCTGTCCAACATGCGTCCCCCCCAGCTGAAGGCGGGGAGAGTCACCCATCTTCTTGGGGACTTTCCTCGTCGAGGCGGAAAAAGCGGGACAGGCCATCCGCGTTGGCGTGGTCTTGGCCGGGTCGATGTTCCACAGTGAAGTCCATCCCCTGCAGGGAGATGGACCAACGTAGCAGCTTCGGGTTCTCCCCCCGCATTTGCATCAGCCATTGCAGGGGTCGGTGGTCTGTTTGCACCCGGAAGTGGGTGCCGAAGAGGTAGGGCCGGAGCTTCTTGAGTGCCCAGACTACGGCGAAGGCCTCTCTCTCAATGGTGCTCCAGCGCTGTTCTCGGGGCAAGAGGCGTCGGCTGATGAAGACCACCGGATGGTCGACCCCTTCGGCGTTGAGTTGGGAGAGGACGGCCCCCACACCATGATCGGAGGCGTCCGTCTGCACAATGAACTCCCGGCTGTAGTCGGGAGCCTGGAGCACGGGGGCCGTGCACATGGCGGTCTTTAGCTTTTCGAAGGCCGATTGGCAGGCCGGGGTCCAGTTGACGGTTTTGGGGCTCTTTTTGGAGGTGAGCTCTGTGAGGGGCCCCACGATGCTGCCATAGTCCTTCACGAACCGCCGGTAGTATCCGGTGAGCCCCAGGAAGGCTCGGACCTCCGTTTGGATCGTAGGGGGTTGCCAGGCCTGGATGGCAGCGATCTTGAGTTGGAGAGGGGCCACCAGCCCGCTTCCCACTTGGTGTCCTAGGTAGGTCACGGACCCTTGGCCAACCTGGCACTTGCTGGCTTTGAGGGTGAGCCCGGCTTGCTGGAGGGCGTGTAGAACCTCCCGCAGGTGGCGGAGGTGGTCGGTCCACTGGTGGCTGTACACAGCAATGTCGTCCAGGTAGGCGGCGCTGAAGTCTTCCAGGCCCGCCAGTACCTGGTTTACCAGCCGTTGGAACGTTGCCGGGGCGTTTTTCATGCCGAAGGGCATGACTTTAAAGTGGTAGTGCCCGTCTGGGGTAGAGAAGGCGGATCGTTCTTGGGCCCTAGGGGTGAGGCCGATCTGCCAGTAGCCCGCTGTTAGGTCGAAGATGCTCAGGTAGCGGGCGGCCCCCATCCGGTCAATTAGCTCGTCTGCCCGGGGGATGGGATGAGCGTCGGTCCGGGTAACTGCATTCAGCCCCCGATAGTCCACGCAGAACCGGAGCTCAGGGGCAACGCCCGGGGCAGCTGCCTTGGGAACCAGGACGACTGGGCTCGCCCAGGGACTGTCTGAGGGTTCGATCACTCCTAGGGTCAGCATTTTGGACACCTCGGTCTGGATGCAGGCTCGTACCCGGTCTGGTACGCGGTACGCTCGGTGTCGAATAGGAGGGCTGTCCCCGGTGTCCACATCGTGGAGGCACCAGGGGGTGACTCCGGGGGTGAGGGAGAACAGGGAGGCGAACTGCCTCAGGAGCGTTTGGCAGTCTTGGCGTTGCTCCGGGGACAGGGCCTCGGAGAGCTGGACCCCTTCCACTGAGCCATCCTGCTCGAGGGCCCTCAGTAAGTCCGGAAGGGGTTCGGAGTCTTCTTCTGTCCCAGTATCGGTAGCCAACAGGAGGCTGAGTTCGGATCGCACAAAATGGGGTTTGAGCCTGTTGGCATGGAGGACCCGTAGGGGGTTCCGGGCAGTCTCCATGTCGATTAAATAGGTGACGGGCCCCTTGCGTTCGATTACCTTGAAGGGCCCGGACCATCTGTCTTGGAGTGCACAGGGCTCAACCGGGGACATCACCCAGACCTGTTGTCCAGGTTCGAACTCAATGGAGGACGTGTGCTGATCGTACCACCTCTTCATGTCCTCCTGACTGGCCTCGAGGTTGGCTTTGGCGGCGTCTCGGAACCGCCGGGTCTGGTTGCGGAGAGCCAGGAGATACCTGTAGATGTCCGGGGGAGTTTTCTGGGGAGGCTGCTCCCAACCTTCCTTGACTAGGCTGAGGGGGCCCCGGACGGGGTGCCCGTACAGGAGTTCAAATGGGCTGAAGCCGAGGGACTTCTGCGGGACCTCCCGATAGGCAAACAGGAGGCATGGAAGTAGCACGTCCCACTGGCGTCGAAGGGGTTCTTCTAGACCCCTAATCATCCCCTTGAGGGTGCGGTTGAATCTCTCGACCAGTCCGTTTCCTTGCGGGTGATAGGGGGTCGTGAACTTGTAGGTGACCCCGCATTGCTGCCAGAGGGACTTCATATATCTGGAGATAAAGTTCGTGCCCCTGTCACTGACGACCTCCCGGGGGAACCCCACCCGGGAGAAGATCCCCATCAGGGCCCGGCCCACCACGGGGGCCGTCACAGTCCGAAGAGGGATGGCCTCGGGATAGCGGGTGGCGTGGTCTACAAGGACCAGGATGAACCGATGTCCTTGGGCTGTTCGCGGGTCGAGGGGCCCCACAATGTCTATTCCCACTCGTTCAAACGGGGTGGTGACGACAGGAAAGGGTTGTAACGGTGCTTTGATTTTTCGGCCACTTTTTCCGCTGGCCTGGCAGGTGGGGCAGGCCTTGCAGTGGTTGGTGACATCCTTCCGCATGTGGGGCCAGAAAAAATGGGTCACCAGGCGGTCGTAGGTTTTATCCTGCCCCAGGTGTCCGGCAAGGGGGACATCGTGGGCTAAGTTCAGGAGGAAGTCTCGGAAGCGAAGGGGCACCACCAGCACCCGACCGGCCCCTAGTTCTGCAACTTTCTGCTCGCTGTAGAGCAGGTCTTGGTCCCAGTAGATCCAGTGGGCCCCCGAGGTATCCCCGGTGCTCTGGGCCAGGGCTTGCTGCCGGAGTCCTTCGAGAGAGGGACAAGTTTTCTGTTCGGCCCGGAATTGTTCCTGCGTGGGGCCTCCCTCCTGCCGCCAGTGTGCCAGGTCAGGGACGTCCCGAAGCTGGTCGGATCCTTCTTCGGTTTGGGTCAATGGACTGGCTTCTGGGGCGGCCTCCTCTGGGATGAGCGCGGGAGGAGGTTCTGGCCACTCGGGCTCTTCCGGGCTGGGGACCGCGCGGGCGGTCATGGACCGGGTCGTGACGCAGACCCATTCGGGGAGGCCAAGCATCCCCAGGTGCTCCCTCCGCTCGACAGCTGCCCAGGGAGAGCTTTCAAGATCGTTTCCTAGGAGGCAGTCCACGGGGGCATCATCGCGGACAGTTACTTTTAACATCCCTGTTACTCCCCCCCACTCGAAGGGGACGCAGGCCATGTGGCATAGGCTTTCAGAGTTGTCGGCTGATCGGACAGGGCAAAGAATGTTCGGCAAGATTTGGTCTGGAGTGACGAGGTGGCGTCGGACCGCCGTTACACTGGCCCCGGTGTCGCGGAGGGCTTCCGCCCGGCGGCCATTAATGTTGACCCATTGACCGTACTTCTGTGTGTTGGCGGGAAGGGGGGCCCGCGGAATCATGTCTCTCTCCCCTAAGCAGACCAGTGCCATGGCGGCGGGTGCCCATTCAGAGGGATCGGCCTCGTACTCTTCTTGGTCCTCCGGGATTAGTTCTTCCCCTAGGGCCGCCGCTGCAACTTGGCGGGGGGTAGTGTTCGGATTCTTTGGGCAGTTGGGATCACTGGCGTAGTGGCCGGGTCGCTGGCACCTGTGGCACGTAATGTTGGCCCGGAAACCGGCCCGGACGGCAGGGCTTCCTCGGCCAACCGGGGTCGAGGGGTTTCTGGGGGGTGACGAGGGGCCGGGGTCTCTCCCCCGACCCTGACTTCCTCCTCCCCCTCGGGGGCGATACGATCTGGATAATTCGCTGGGTGCGTTCCGGCCAACTCGGGTGCTTTCCCACCGGTCGGCTTCGACGGCGAGTTGTCGAGGGTCGGTTAGCTTACTGTCCAGGAGGTGTTGCCGGAGCTCCACGAAGCAGTTGTTCGACAGGTGTTCCCATACGATAAGGTCAAAGAGTTGTTCGTAGGTGGTTACCTTGTTGCCCTTGATCCACCCCTCGAAGGCTCGGCTAAAAAAGTTCACGTACTCCACCCAAGTTGTACCCGGAATCCGTTTGCAGTCGCGGAACCGTTGGCGGTACATCTCAGGTGTGAGCCCGTATCGAGTGAGGAGGGCGGCCTTCATGTGGTCGTAGGAGGTCATCAGCTGGTCCGGGAGTTGCAGCAGGGCGTCCCGCCCTTCGTTGACAAACCTCCCCCATAATCCGGCTCCCCAATCGCTTCGGGGAATCCGGTGGGAGGTCATTGCCACCTCATAGGCTTTAAACCACTGCTGTATATCATCGTTCTTGTGGTATTCCCGGATGACATCTTTGGGGATGTGAACCTTGGGTTCGGTCGAGGCAGACGGGGTCGGTCGTTCGGGGAGCCCGAGGTCTTTATCCTGTTTCTGGATCTCCAGTGCTTTGAGATTGCGCTCATGTTCGTACTCTAGTTTCTTTTCCTCTAGCTCCCTCTGTCTTTGCTTGTCTTCTCGCTCTTCCCTGAGCCGTAAGTGTTCCAGGGTTATTTTTTGTTCTGCCAGCTTGAGTTCTCCATCCAAGCGAAGTCGGGCTAGTTCTAATTCGTGGAGTCTGGTTTTTTCTCTTTCTCGGATCTCTTCCAGGGAGAGACCCGCTCTTTCTTTAGTTGGTGCGGGGCTCGTTTCGGTTGTTTGTGTTCGGGGTACGGCCGTACCCGTTTCCGCCCAGGCTTCTAGGGCTCGTTTGAAGTCTTCCTTCGTACTCAGACCCGTGGTTGGGAGACCAAGTTCCATGCAATATTGCTTCAGTTCTCGGTGGTTGTAGTCTTCCAATTTTTCCATCTGGAATTTCTCCGTTGTTCCGCTCTCTGTTGTCATGGTGGTCGTGTGTCGTGGGTCGGGTGACTTTCTGTACGATTATGCGTAGGTTCGGATCCCGTCGCTGGCCACCAATGTTAGACGGGGACCCTGAGGGTCGGCCGGATACTGGGGGAGAGATCCCCGAGTGGGACCGTCTCCGGCGATCGTACAGACAAGTTACCTCCCTCCCCACAAACAGGCACCACACCAAGTCGAGTTCAGTGCTTTATGTAAGGTTCTGAAGGCAAGGATATCAGCGATACAGGATATCTCGGACCCGGGGGTCCTCTCACTTCTAGTCTCTGTAGGGAAAAGGGGGTAGCGGGACAGTCTTGGTACCGGATCGGTACAGGTGGTGTTAAGAGGCGAGCTCACAATCCTCGAGCTGGAGTGTCTGTGGATCGGGCCGCGGCGGCGCCAGCAGGCCAAGATGATAGTCTCACAAAGCAGAGGGCCGCGGCAGCGCCAGCAGGCCAAGTCGATGGATTCACGAGGCAGAGGGCCGCGGCAGCGCCAGCAGGCCACGACGATGGTTTCACGAGGCAGAGGGCCGCGGCAGCGCCAGCAGGCCAAGACGATGGTTTCACGAGGCAGAGGGCCGCGGCAGCGCCAGCAGGCCAAGACGATGGTTTCACGAGGCAGAGGGCCGCGGCAGCGCCAGCAGGCCAAGACGATGGTTTCACGAGGCAGAGGGCCGCGGCAGCGCCAGCAGGCCAAGACGATGGTTTCACGAGGCAGAGGGCCGCGGCAGCGCCAGCAGGCCACGACGATGGTTTCACGAGGCAGAGGGCCGCGGCAGCGCCAGCAGGCCAAGACGATGGTTTCACGAGGCAGAGGGCCGCGCCAGCAGGCCAAGACGATGGTTTCACGAGGCAGAGGGCCGCGGCAGCGCCAGCAGGCCAAGACGATGGTTTCACGAGGCAGAGGGCCGCGGCAGCGCCAGCAGGCCAAGACGATGGTTTCACGAGGCAGAGGGCCGCGGCAGCGCCAGCAGGCCAAGACGAAGGTTTCACGAGGCAGAGGGCCGCGGCAGCGCCAGCAGGCCAGTTACGGATGAGTTCTTCTTGGGTCTGTCGACTCCAGGATACAACTGCCTTCCTGTCCTGGGGCTGCCTCAGTTATAGGCCTGGCGCCCTTTGATGTCCGGACCCTCGCTCTTGGAGGTCGGGGGGTCTGGGATGAGGGAGCCCAGACACCCAGCAGGGGGGTGGAGCCAGCGCCCGAGGAGGCTGGGGGTGCTCGGCACCTGGCGGGGGAGAGCCATCGACACTTCGTACTCCCATTGACCTGCCAAGTGGGCCGTTCACCTCCTGGGTGGAGGGTGGTGCCGGGATGTCGGGGCCTGGCCAGGCCCAGGGTTGGGGTCGGGCTGAGGCCGCACGGCCGCGTGGTGCCGTGTCCAAGATGGCGGCTGGGCCGGGCAATGGTGCTGACGGTGGCCCGGGCCCTGTCCTGCGGGGAGGGAGCGAGCCCTTCATGTGGCCTGTCCAACATGCGTCCCCCCCAGCTGAAGGCGGGGAGAGTCACCCATCTTCTTGGGGACTTTCCTCGTCGAGGCGGAAAAAGCGGGACAGGCCATCCGCGTTGGCGTGGTCTTGGCCGGGTCGATGTTCCACAGTGAAGTCCATCCCCTGCAGGGAGATGGACCAACGTAGCAGCTTCGGGTTCTCCCCCCGCATTTGCATCAGCCATTGCAGGGGTCGGTGGTCTGTTTGCACCCGGAAGTGGGTGCCGAAGAGGTAGGGCCGGAGCTTCTTGAGTGCCCAGACTACGGCGAAGGCCTCTCTCTCAATGGTGCTCCAGCGCTGTTCTCGGGGCAAGAGGCGTCGGCTGATGAAGACCACCGGATGGTCGACCCCTTCGGCGTTGAGTTGGGAGAGGACGGCCCCCACACCATGATCGGAGGCGTCCGTCTGCACAATGAACTCCCGGCTGTAGTCGGGAGCCTGGAGCACGGGGGCCGTGCACATGGCGGTCTTTAGCTTTTCGAAGGCCGATTGGCAGGCCGGGGTCCAGTTGACGGTTTTGGGGCTCTTTTTGGAGGTGAGCTCTGTGAGGGGCCCCACGATGCTGCCATAGTCCTTCACGAACCGCCGGTAGTATCCGGTGAGCCCCAGGAAGGCTCGGACCTCCGTTTGGATCGTAGGGGGTTGCCAGGCCTGGATGGCAGCGATCTTGAGTTGGAGAGGGGCCACCAGCCCGCTTCCCACTTGGTGTCCTAGGTAGGTCACGGACCCTTGGCCAACCTGGCACTTGCTGGCTTTGAGGGTGAGCCCGGCTTGCTGGAGGGCGTGTAGAACCTCCCGCAGGTGGCGGAGGTGGTCGGTCCACTGGTGGCTGTACACAGCAATGTCGTCCAGGTAGGCGGCGCTGAAGTCTTCCAGGCCCGCCAGTACCTGGTTTACCAGCCGTTGGAACGTTGCCGGGGCGTTTTTCATGCCGAAGGGCATGACTTTAAAGTGGTAGTGCCCGTCTGGGGTAGAGAAGGCGGATCGTTCTTGGGCCCTAGGGGTGAGGCCGATCTGCCAGTAGCCCGCTGTTAGGTCGAAGATGCTCAGGTAGCGGGCGGCCCCCATCCGGTCAATTAGCTCGTCTGCCCGGGGGATGGGATGAGCGTCGGTCCGGGTAACTGCATTCAGCCCCCGATAGTCCACGCAGAACCGGAGCTCAGGGGCAACGCCCGGGGCAGCTGCCTTGGGAACCAGGACGACTGGGCTCGCCCAGGGACTGTCTGAGGGTTCGATCACTCCTAGGGTCAGCATTTTGGACACCTCGGTCTGGATGCAGGCTCGTACCCGGTCTGGTACGCGGTACGCTCGGTGTCGAATAGGAGGGCTGTCCCCGGTGTCCACATCGTGGAGGCACCAGGGGGTGACTCCGGGGGTGAGGGAGAACAGGGAGGCGAACTGCCTCAGGAGCGTTTGGCAGTCTTGGCGTTGCTCCGGGGACAGGGCCTCGGAGAGCTGGACCCCTTCCACTGAGCCATCCTGCTCGAGGGCCCTCAGTAAGTCCGGAAGGGGTTCGGAGTCTTCTTCTGTCCCAGTATCGGTAGCCAACAGGAGGCTGAGTTCGGATCGCACAAAATGGGGTTTGAGCCTGTTGGCATGGAGGACCCGTAGGGGGTTCCGGGCAGTCTCCATGTCGATTAAATAGGTGACGGGCCCCTTGCGTTCGATTACCTTGAAGGGCCCGGACCATCTGTCTTGGAGTGCACAGGGCTCAACCGGGGACATCACCCAGACCTGTTGTCCAGGTTCGAACTCAATGGAGGACGTGTGCTGATCGTACCACCTCTTCATGTCCTCCTGACTGGCCTCGAGGTTGGCTTTGGCGGCGTCTCGGAACCGCCGGGTCTGGTTGCGGAGAGCCAGGAGATACCTGTAGATGTCCGGGGGAGTTTTCTGGGGAGGCTGCTCCCAACCTTCCTTGACTAGGCTGAGGGGGCCCCGGACGGGGTGCCCGTACAGGAGTTCAAATGGGCTGAAGCCGAGGGACTTCTGCGGGACCTCCCGATAGGCAAACAGGAGGCATGGAAGTAGCACGTCCCACTGGCGTCGAAGGGGTTCTTCTAGACCCCTAATCATCCCCTTGAGGGTGCGGTTGAATCTCTCGACCAGTCCGTTTCCTTGCGGGTGATAGGGGGTCGTGAACTTGTAGGTGACCCCGCATTGCTGCCAGAGGGACTTCATATATCTGGAGATAAAGTTCGTGCCCCTGTCACTGACGACCTCCCGGGGGAACCCCACCCGGGAGAAGATCCCCATCAGGGCCCGGCCCACCACGGGGGCCGTCACAGTCCGAAGAGGGATGGCCTCGGGATAGCGGGTGGCGTGGTCTACAAGGACCAGGATGAACCGATGTCCTTGGGCTGTTCGCGGGTCGAGGGGCCCCACAATGTCTATTCCCACTCGTTCAAACGGGGTGGTGACGACAGGAAAGGGTTGTAACGGTGCTTTGATTTTTCGGCCACTTTTTCCGCTGGCCTGGCAGGTGGGGCAGGCCTTGCAGTGGTTGGTGACATCCTTCCGCATGTGGGGCCAGAAAAAATGGGTCACCAGGCGGTCGTAGGTTTTATCCTGCCCCAGGTGTCCGGCAAGGGGGACATCGTGGGCTAAGTTCAGGAGGAAGTCTCGGAAGCGAAGGGGCACCACCAGCACCCGACCGGCCCCTAGTTCTGCAACTTTCTGCTCGCTGTAGAGCAGGTCTTGGTCCCAGTAGATCCAGTGGGCCCCCGAGGTATCCCCGGTGCTCTGGGCCAGGGCTTGCTGCCGGAGTCCTTCGAGAGAGGGACAAGTTTTCTGTTCGGCCCGGAATTGTTCCTGCGTGGGGCCTCCCTCCTGCCGCCAGTGTGCCAGGTCAGGGACGTCCCGAAGCTGGTCGGATCCTTCTTCGGTTTGGGTCAATGGACTGGCTTCTGGGGCGGCCTCCTCTGGGATGAGCGCGGGAGGAGGTTCTGGCCACTCGGGCTCTTCCGGGCTGGGGACCGCGCGGGCGGTCATGGACCGGGTCGTGACGCAGACCCATTCGGGGAGGCCAAGCATCCCCAGGTGCTCCCTCCGCTCGACAGCTGCCCAGGGAGAGCTTTCAAGATCGTTTCCTAGGAGGCAGTCCACGGGGGCATCATCGCGGACAGTTACTTTTAACATCCCTGTTACTCCCCCCCACTCGAAGGGGACGCAGGCCATGTGGCATAGGCTTTCAGAGTTGTCGGCTGATCGGACAGGGCAAAGAATGTTCGGCAAGATTTGGTCTGGAGTGACGAGGTGGCGTCGGACCGCCGTTACACTGGCCCCGGTGTCGCGGAGGGCTTCCGCCCGGCGGCCATTAATGTTGACCCATTGACCGTACTTCTGTGTGTTGGCGGGAAGGGGGGCCCGCGGAATCATGTCTCTCTCCCCTAAGCAGACCAGTGCCATGGCGGCGGGTGCCCATTCAGAGGGATCGGCCTCGTACTCTTCTTGGTCCTCCGGGATTAGTTCTT